>NC_140580.1:864995153-869795153 GCF_964204655.1 Triturus cristatus | reverse complement strand
AAAAGTGCGAAGGGAAAGGAGAGAAAGAAGGGAAGGAAGGTAAAGGAAAGATTGAAGGAATCCGGGAAAGGTATGAAGAAGTAAGGGAGAAGAAAATGGATACAGAGAGAAGAGAAGGGAAGGAGAAATAGCTGAGAGAAGAAAACTGATAAAATAAATAAGATGAGGAGACATCAACATGAGTTGTATTACATGATGAAATATTAGGAAACAAGACCAAATATAACGAATTTACAGAGATGAGTGTTGTTAAATAGATTAAAGAACGCTGTTGAAAACTGCCTTTAATAAAGGAAAGGGGGGGGGGGGCAGAGCAACACAGAAAAAAGGTCTTAAAAACAATTTGGTTAACCATATTTACATATATTTTTCCATTTGGTTGTCAACAGACTTGCCAATGTCATTTTCCATCTCCAGTGATTAAGGCGCGCGCCAGGGCGCAGGGGTTCTCCTCTGATCTTCAGACGTACGAGCCCCAGGTAGAAAATGCCCCCAAGCAAAGCGAGACCCTTATCTTGACGCTTCTTCGAGTCAATCGTCAACAGGTTGTAGGTCGATAACTCCCCCACCCGTAAACCAGCTGAACGCAGTGGGTGGTGTTCAGGGAAATCCCCCCACGCTGCCTCCTGGCTGCAGGACCCTGTCGCTGCAAGGAAACTCCCCTTCATTCAGATGCGCGGAACCCCCTCCCGAGTTAGTAGTCTCCAGGTGCTGAAGTAAGCCGGTCCCAATAGCGTCATGGGTCAGGGGGGTTCTAGAGGGGTCTGGTCCGGCAGCCTCTGCTCCCTGTGGATTCAGATGTGCGTCCGCTGGCGAGGCACCGGAGCAGCCCTCTTCAGCATCCTTGCCTCAGTCCCATCTCAGAAACTTCTCTGCTGGGGTGAGGCGCTCTGCCCCGCGCGCTGAGAAGTGGTGTCCGGAGGGAGGGGGCACTGGCAGGGGAAGACGAGGCAGTGGACATATATATAGCCAGAGAGGCAGGCAGTAGAAACATCGCAAGCCTCTGGCAGCCCCGCTAAAGTTTTGCCTGATCTGCCGGGGATGCGCTCATTCTGAACTGCGACTGCCTTTCTTCTGCGCGTGCAAGAGCTAAGAAAATTCAAGCGGTTCCTTCCGAGCAGCCTCTTGCGGCATCCCCTGACCCACTGCTCATGTTCGAGAATTTTAGAGAGCGGCTCTGCGCTTGTGGTGAGAGAATAACAGCCGAGCATGCGACTGCTAACAGGAAAACGCTACATTGCCTACACTGCGTTGTTACTCTGCATTGGTCATTTGGTGAGCCTGCCATGAAAAGGGTGGCAGAGAGGCAACAAAGGGGGCCGTAACAGGGCCCCCCTGCCACTCCTGGGCCTGAGGGGGCATGTTGTGCCCCCCTGGATTGCACCCCTGTTCCTGCACGGTGTGGCATGCATGCCACCCCATGCAAGAACATGCTGCAGGTGCTGTCACGGCGGCAGGCTGCATGCTAATCTCTCCAATGAGCCTAACAGCCCACCGTCGTGAGACTGCCACAGCACCGCTCTCCTGACCAGGATTAAACTCCTACTCCTGCAGGCAGGCGCACCATGGTTTAGTGGTCCTCCAGCAGACAGCGGGTGGCAGCAGCACTGCGGGACCGCCAAAGTTGTAATAAGACCCTTAGCATGTTGAGATTACTCTTGGTATTTTCAAATTCGTGCATGTCAATCAAGGGGGGAGAGTAATATTTGCAAATCCCTGCATATCGAATAAGGGGGGGGGGGCATTTGAAAATGGGGAGAGCAAAAATTGTCAATTTGCTAATTAGTTTTGCACTCTTTGATGAATCTGCATCAAAATTGCCAGAAAATTGGAAAGATCATTCTTTATTTGGTATGCGAAATTTAGTGCCAATCAATCAAGTGGGGACAAAGTAATGGGACGGCAATGTAAATTACATTTGCTTATAAATGTGGCACTGTTTAATGAATCTGCATCAAATGTGTCAGGAAGTTTGCCACCCAGTAAAGGTATTTCAGGTTTCCCGCAGATCCCATGTGAGGGCATAGTTAAAGAGGGTGGTCAGAATCTTTTTAAGTTACTAATAAATTTGCCACTGTTTGAATGAAGCGGAGCAGCCCTCTTCAGCATCCTTGCCTCAGTCCCATCTCAGAAACTTCTCTGCTGGGGTGAGGCGCTCTGCCCCGCGCGCTGAGAAGTGGTGTCCGGAGGGAGGGGGCACTGGCAGGGGAAGACGAGGCAGTGGACATATATATAGCCAGAGAGGCAGGCAGTAGAAACATCGCAAGCCTCTGGCAGCCCCGCTAAAGTTTTGCCTGATCTGCCGGGGATGCGCTCATTCTGAACTGCGACTGCCTTTCTTCTGCGCGTGCAAGAGCTAAGAAAATTCAAGCGGTTCCTTCCGAGCAGCCTCTTGCGGCATCCCCTGACCCACTGCTCATGTTCGAGAATTTTAGAGAGCGGCTCTGCGCTTGTGGTGAGAGAATAACAGCCGAGCATGCGACTGCTAACAGGAAAACGCTACATTGCCTACACTGCGTTGTTACTCTGCATTGGTCATTTGGTGTTCCTTGGGAATGCTTCATGTTGTGCTTATTTCTTCAGATTTTTAGTTGATTTACCTCCCCCTTTACTGTAGCTGTTAATTTGCCATGAAATGTACACTATTCAGCGTTTTGCTATCTCGCTGGTCAATAATTGGACATTGCTTTTCACAGTATTCGTGTTTGGTCGCTCTGCTATTCTTTCCTGATGCAGAACGTAATCACCATGCTTATAAATATTTCGTGTTGGTTGCATTCTTTTGCTATTCTTGTGGGTCCTGATGCACCATCTTCCTTAAACAGCACAGTATTGTCAGGGGCGTAGCTTCAGGTGTGGGGGAGGGGGTGTTTGGGGTGTTACATCCCCTCCCCCCAAAGTGTAAAACTAGACATGCAGGTACCCTGTACCAGAGTACCTATTTGTTTCAGAGAAGTGCAGGTACTCTCCAATTAAAGCTATTATGTCGCTCTTGAGAATTGCAGGAACTCTCCCGCTCAAAATAAAAAAGTGCTGGTACTCAGTACCGGACAGTACCGGCCCATTTACAGCACTGCACCCCCTAATAAATCAATTTTCTGAGGAATAGTTGGGTACATGTGCTTTCAGTCGGGTACAGTGACGTCTCTGTCGGATTTCACCTGGGATTTTTGCAAGTACACACTCACAAACACACACACACACACTCTCTCATCTCTGATTTGAAAGTCCTACATTTTTTTGATTATTTTACAAAATGTGTTTTCTCTCACTTATTACTCATACCAATCTGCATTTCTCTCCCTTTCTATCGCCCCTTAAGACCCTCTCATTTGCTCTGCTTGCCTTATTATGTCTTTTAACATTATACACCAGCGTAATTGTAGGGAAATCTGAAGTTCACCGACCACCCCAATCATACTGACCAAGTTACGCCCTTAGTATTGTCCGATGGATTTGGAAAAAAAAAAAAATAAAAAAAAAATATATATATATATATATATATATATATATATACATTATCTACTGGCGGTCGCCAGTAGATAGTTATAGTTAAGACCGTGTTTCCATAGGAAATCTCAAAATTCTATTTTGAATAACTTTGGCGCCGGTTGACGAATCTTCGCGAAATTTTCAAAACTAATGGGGCGCTCCGCTCAACTCCTACCCTGAAAGTCTCGGGGGGATTCATCTAGCGGGGGCCGAGAAAAAAGGGGGTCCCAAAACGCGTTTTCCCCATGCATTTTCCCATAGGACCTTTAGTTGAAGGTACAGCCTGAACGGCTGAACAGAATTACTTAAAATTTGGCAGAGAGGTAGTCCTCAGGTCAGGGATGTGCCTTTTGCATATATGGAGTCAATCTGTTCAGTAGTTTCTGAGAAAATTGCAGTTGAAAGCACATACATATCTATAGCCGCGCACCGTGCGCGCAGCGTGCGCGCACCGTGCGCGCACCCTAACGTGCGCGAGCGTAATTCTGATTGGTTGTTACATGTCAGTCAACATTTGAATCGGTCGAAATCAGGAAGTGTCGGCCGCCATTTTGTTTGTTTTCAGTGCGAGAGTGGAAAAGGAAGGTGGCGAACGTGAAAAGGGGGCAGGGTAGAGAGTTCCTGACCCCCTAGCCATTGTCAGGGGGTCCCTGAAGGACCCCGAAGGCAGAAAAAAACAATAAAAACATTTTTTTAAAAATCGCGGGGGTGCGCGCACCGTGCGCGCACGGTAAAAAACCATTAAAAAAAATTTAATACGTAGTTTATTGTTAAATAAATATAAAAAAAAATAATAATACATACATAACTTAGCATTTAAAAAACCGTACAAATTCACTGAAAAAACCATAGGTTTAACACACGTTATAGTTAGGAATTAGCATTTAAAAAACCTTGCAAATTCACTTCAAAAACCATAGGTTTCACACATGTTATAGTTAGGTGGATATTTCACTCGTAAAAAACCAATGAAATTCCCCCGTTATAGTTAGTGCAGATAACTATAACTCGCGCGACCGCCACTCTATCACAAGGATGATGTCATCATTGATGTCAAGAGTGATGCCACTGACCATGTCATGAGTGATGTAATATGTGACGTCATGAGCAGGGGATTACGGGCGCGCGAGTTATAGTTATCTGAACTAACTATAACGGGGGAATTTCATTGGTTTTTTACGAGTGAAATATCCACCTAACTATAACATGTGTGAAACCTATGGTTTTTTAAGTGAATATATATATATATATATATATATATATATATATATATATATATATATATATATATATATATATATATATATATATATATATATATATGGTTTATTTCATGTTTTGTTTTCATGTGCATAAGTAAGAAACAAAGGTATTTAACCAAAAACAGACAACAAGGGGTTACATCCACAAGGTAATAACCGATGAACTGCCTTCTGTTCTGGACATGGGTCAAATTGTTTTCACGAATAAAGTGATCTTAACTGAAAGTGTGCAAAATTCACGTAATTAGCTTTTTTATAGTTACATAAAATTCAACAAAAAGACTTGAAATTACCTGAAAGGATGACAAATGCAAAACTGCAATTTTGCTCTAGATATTAATCCAAAATGCATCATCGTGCCCATTACGGAAATGAGGATGCATTTTGCAGTGCTTTAATGGGCAGATACTGTCCAGTACTGAGTACCTGCACTTTTTTATTTGGAGAAGGAGAGTACATGAACTTCTCAAGAGTGACGTAATCCTTTTTTAAACATTTTTTATTAATTTTTATTAGCATTTTAAAAGTACATGCATTTCTCTTAGCATAGACAATAGAGACATCTTGCATTACATCATCAATGGCTTGTCTCACTTCATGAACATTCACATCTTTAACACTGTGGAGGCAAGGAGACCTATCAGGAACACTGCAATTATAAACTTGCAACACAAGTGATTGAAGAGAGATGTCTAGCCAAACAATACCTGGCTGCTAATCTCACTTGGCGGCTTCTATTGCTGGTGCCGGAGGTGATAATCTTATCAAGGGGTCTCTACCAGAGGTCTGTTATCCTGTATATCATCTGGCAACAAGTTCGCACTCTTACCAGGGCTATTTGCTCTAGTTGTGTCCGCTGTGCTTGTGGTCACGTAGCTGTGATAGAGCCCCCAAATGTTTTTGGGACGGCTCCGGGGTGGTAGTAATTCACAGTAAAGTTCTGTGTGCGTATTGCAGTACACCATGTCTTTGGACCAACACACCATTGTGGAAGTTGGGCCGCAGGCCCAGTTGATAGCTACTCTGCGCCTAGCAAGTAGTAGCCCCACATCTACTAAGCGTCTCACTGTCTTTGGGAGTTTTTTGGAATAACCTAACCACTAATTGAGGGTCCTGGGTCAATGCCATGGATGTGATTTCTCCCAGAGAATAAATATCGAGTCCCAGAAATGGGCAATTCCTGGGCACTGCCATGCTAAGTGGAAAAAAACCCTGCTGGGCTAGCTTTGCAGCGCTCACATTCAGCTGTTTCCCGGAGCCCATATCTATGCAGTCGTTCCGGGGTGTAATAGACCCTAGTTATGAATTTGAAGTGAATCAGTCGGTGTCGCCCGTTTAAGGAGATGCGCTTTGTGTTTTCACAACAGTATTTCCACATGTCGTCATCTAGGCTCTCCCCCAAGTCTACCTGCCATTCTAGCTTGGCTTTAGTGTACTGATTTTTCCATTAATCCTGCATGATCTTGTATATTCTGTAAACTATTTTTACGGGGAATCTGACTTTATTATGTATGTGAGTGCAGTCACATCAGGCGGCTCCTCTAAGTCATTTCCTAGTATGTCTTTCAGGGCTAGTCTCATCCTATGGTAATGGAATCTTGTAAGCATTGTGCTTTGCTGCTCTCCCATTTCGACGTCAGACCACTCACTCTCTCACTATGCCGTCCTGGAACATATCTCCTATTGTTTTTATATTCACACACATGTGTAACTCCTTTTTCTCCGCATAGCGGCAGCCAATGGCACCATGCTATTGGCGTCAGTGGGGAGTATAATATGGGTCACGCCTGTAGGTTGAGTAGTTGCTGCCAGGCATGTGCAACCGCATTAACGGAGTCCAATACCCCGGTTCTGCGGGTAAGGGGTTTGACAGTAGTGCTGGCAAAGGGAGGGGAGCTGCGACCATCTTTTCTATTTGTACATGGGAAAGCCCTGGCGTCTAGTGTATCCAGTAGCGGGCGTGAGAACTTTGTGCCGCCCTGTAATACAAGTCCAAGTCTGGGGCACCTAGGCCACCCATACTGTACGGTAATGTGCACACGCTCCAACGGAAGTGACGTAATCCTTTTTATTGGAGAGTACCAGCACTTCCCAGAAGCAAGCAGGTACTCTGGTAAAGGGTACCTGCACTTCTATTCTTCCATTTCAAGCATTGATTTTGTGCTAAAAAATATAATGCAAAAGACACAAGGGGCTTAATAACAGCAACTCGCGTTGTGGTGGTTTGCATGATTCCGGTGCTCCTGGGTAATTTTGGCAATTTAATTTAACAAGCGCAACATGAGATTCACAAAATTACTCAAAAGTGTGCCAAAAGAATTTCAATTTCATCAAAGCCTACTTTAAATTTGGAATCAAAGCTACAATGGCACTGATTTCTCAAGCTAGGCTGCACTTTAAAAGGCCTTTTTGATTTGTCTTTTACTTTGGCCCCATAGATGGATCTGCCCCAAATTTTGCAGCAAATGTCCAGCATGTCAAGTTTCACCGAGTTCTGAGTAGTGGAAAAAAGTTGTAGAGAGGTTTTTCGATTTTAGCCTCTATAAGAAATTTTGCTCACACCTACTGCCAACATCCCTGAAAGGCTTCTCACAACCTAGGGATGAAAATAAAACTTTACTTAGAAGTGTGAAAGTGTGCTTTTGTTGGTTTGGTGGAAATTCTTGTAGCAGTTTTTGAGAAATTAGTGTTTGAAAAAAGTAATCGGTGAGCTTGAACACGTTAACACGTATTTTGTCAGTTGAAAAGTGATTTGTTGATTTGCTAACAACTTTTACACTGCTTGAGCAACATGCATGAACACTGGCAGGCACTAAGGGCATTGCTACAAGTGCAGCGGTCCGTAGGACCTCCGTACTTGCGATGGCATTCGGACCACTGCCACACTGCGGGCCTGCCCGCAGTTTTACAAGTTGGGCGGTTAGACCGCCACAGGACCACTGATTCAGGATCCTGCAGCGGTCGCGCAGTGGTCAGGGAGCTGCCATATGCTGGCGGTGCTGCTGCAGCACCACAGACCATATTACGAGTTACCTGTCCGCCACCCCTTCTATGACAGAGAGCCTGCCATGAAAAGGGTGGCAGAGAGGCAACAAAGGGGGCCGTAACAGGGCCCCCCTGCCACTCCTGGGCCTGAGGGGGCATGTTGTGCCCCCCTGGATTGCACCCCTGTTCCTGCACGGTGTGGCATGCATGCCACCCCATGCAAGAACATGCTGCAGGTGCTGTCACGGCGGCAGGCTGCATGCTAATCTCTCCAATGAGCCTAACAGCCCACCGTCGTGAGACTGCCACAGCACCGCTCTCCTGACCAGGATTAAACTCCTACTCCTGCAGGCAGGCGCACCATGGTTTAGTGGTCCTCCAGCAGACAGCGGGTGGCAGCAGCACTGCGGGACCGCCAAAGTTGTAATAAGACCCTTAGCATGTTGAGATTACTCTTGGTATTTTCAAATTCGTGCATGTCAATCAAGGGGGGAGAGTAATATTTGCAAATCCCTGCATATCGAATAAGGGGGGGGGGGGCATTTGAAAATGGGGAGAGCAAAAATTGTCAATTTGCTAATTAGTTTTGCACTCTTTGATGAATCTGCATCAAAATTGCCAGAAAATTGGAAAGATCATTCTTTATTTGGTATGCGAAATTTAGTGCCAATCAATCAAGTGGGGACAAAGTAATGGGACGGCAATGTAAATTACATTTGCTTATAAATGTGGCACTGTTTAATGAATCTGCATCAAATGTGTCAGGAAGTTTGCCACCCAGTAAAGGTATTTCAGGTTTCCCGCAGATCCCATGTGAGGGCATAGTTAAAGAGGGTGGTCAGAATCTTTTTAAGTTACTAATAAATTTGCCACTGTTTGAATGAAGCGATAAAAACATTTGGCTTAGACTTAGCATGATAAGCCTTCTCTTGGTCATCTCAATTTTGTGCAGGTCAATCAAGGGGCAGGGACAGATATAAAGGTGGATTCAAAGAAGTGTTGACCTACTAAATTATTGGACATGGTTTGATGAATCTCCATGAAATGTAGCAGGTTTAGCTTTCTGTTGCGAATGTCAAGCTTTGAGCAGACCCATCTGGAGAAGAAAGGATATATAGAGACAATAAAAGTTTCATTCACAAATAAATGTAGTGCATTTTATTGAATCTGCATGAAATCTGCCAGCCAGTTAGCAAATTTAGCACAGTGCAAGGCCATGCAGGCCAATTCCCACTGGGCATGGCCGAATGTAGTTTGCAGCTGGCCTGGCAGAAACCTGTGTGCAGTGCAGGCAGTTGATTACAGTGTATCTTAAGAAACCCAAGAGATTCAATACAAAAAACAAATAACAGTTAAAGTTAGTTATGAGTCAGTAAGCATAAAAATGAAAAAGCCCTGAAGATTGCTGGTTGTGGCATGAAAATCACACTGCACACCATAACTCAGTAGCAGGCAAGAAGGGGGAAATATACTCCAAATGTGTTTGCACAGACTCTTTTTCACTGATAAGGTCAGCAGCCTCTGCAGAGTGCTAGAGCTATCTGGACTGAGGCACTACATGCCATACCTGAACAATGAACTACTTTTCCAAGCAGATCGTGAACTCCCATGAAGTCCAAAGACGAGGCAGCCCTCTTGGTTATCTGGGAATAACTTCCCTCATGATGTCTTGGCAATCATGATTTTATTTTGCTGAATCCTGGATCTTGCTATGCGCAGATAGGATTAATTTTACTAACAACCAAGGGCTTCTTCTGGATCAAATGCTTCAACAAGTTCTGATATGGGGGTGGGGGCAAAGGTAAATGGATGGGCAAAGTAGAATCTGTTTGCAGAGAAGTTTGGCCAGGCGTCTGGTATGCTTGTTGGACCAAGGGCAGTACACAGAGGGTGCTGGCCTGACTCTGTGGAATGCCTGTCGGGCTTAAGGACAAAGTCAGCAGAATTTGTCAGGCCAAGCCTTGCACCAAACATTACCGTAGGCTGCCATCCTCTACCATGCACGACCTTCAGCTTTGCATAGCAAGTGATTTCAAATGACCTGGCATCTGCTAATAACTCAATTAATCAGCATGACATTTGACAGGAAATTAGCAAGTTAAGCCCAAAGCAGGACTCTCAGGTTTCTGGTAGATCAAGCAATTGTTTATTTCTGTATCAGGAAGCAAGGATTCCTATGGGGGTTAAAATGGGAAATGCTGCCGACTTTTTGATTACCCAATTAAGGGAGATATTCACAAGGACTTATCTCCGATTTATCTCCACCTTAACGCATCAAAAGTGGAGATAGACCTAACACCCAATTCACAAGCTGGTGAAAACTGCAGATAACGCCAGTAGTCCCGCGATAACTGCCCCAAAATGTATCACCACGGCGGACACCACCAACTAACCCTAATGAGATGCAGAATAGACGTTCCTGTTCAAAAATGCACGAAAAAACCACAATACCACTTTCACAACGAACTGCCAGATCTGCGAGGCGAACCAAAAACAGGCGATAAGCCGTGGTAGCCGCAGGTATTGAACACCCGCCTCAAGCAGGTGTAAAGACGGATGACTACCTGCAGTAGGCAACAGAGCCCCGCACAAAGCCACACCCAAAGAACAAACAACACCATGGAGCTACTCATCATGCAGCTCGGAGCCCCAACAGGGCCACAACACCCACCGCCACCACCCCCCAGGACCGCCACCACCCCTAGGACCTGAACCCGCCCCCCCGGACCACCACAGAGGCAGCGCAGAGTAAGACAGCGGACCTACCGAAAACGCACCACTCTCACAGACCTAACGCCCGAGGAAGTCATTGCCCACTACAGGCTCAAAAGGGCAACCATCCTCCGCATCATGACCCACATCGCCCACAGGCTGACAGTCCCAACACAGTGGAGAACCAACATCCCTCCGCAGACAAACCTGCTGGCTGTGCTGCACCTGTTGGCCTCTGGTACCTTCCAACCAACAACTGCCAGAGTCGGAAGGGTCTCAGAGCCAGCCCAATCAAAGTTCATCATACCTGTCCTAGATGCCATCCTCAGCTTCACACGCCAGTACCTTCACTTCCCCAACACTGCGCAGGAACAGCTGGAGACAAAGCAAGGCTTCTACGCCATAGCCGGATTCCCGGCCGTGTTGGGGGCAATCGACTGCACACATGTCCCACTTGTGCCCCCTGCGGATACTGCACACCACTACGGCAATAAAAAGCATCAGCATTCCATCAATGTGCAGGCAATAGTGGACCAACGGGGACTCTTCACCAATGTCGTCGCCAACTGCCCAGGCAGTGTGCATGATTCCTTCATCTTCTGACAGTCCATCATCAACCAGTGCTTCCAGGATGGCACATATAGAACAGGACTGCTCGTTGGTAAGTGCCAAATCAACACATCACACACCCCAAAGCCACCAACACACAATGCACAGTGTGGGAATGCACACGTGACCAAACCACATACAACATTTCAAACTAAACAACCACCTACCAGACACGACAACACCACTCCATGGTCATCCTGGCCTACCCCTGCACCCAATACAGACATTTCATGGCACCACAGCCACACAACAGCTGAACGTGTGGAGATGCGGAATGCAGCCATGTGCGAGGATGCAAGTGACCCATGAGTGGGAATGTACACAACGAGAAGTGAGGTTTGGATGTGCAGGACAGACCTGGGAATGCAAACAACTGATATGTCCATGCAGACCACAACTGCTGGTGACTGGAGAGTAGTGAGCAGTGGACACAACCATGTCACCCCAGGCCGTGGGACAGATAGCGGAAGTGTCGCACGCTGCGTCCCCCCCTCTGTGTGTGAGTGTAGTGGTTTGGCCCTGAGTAAGCCAGGGCTGCACAGGGGTGTGGTGACAAATGCCGTTGCGCAGGGCATGGTCCACTCCCAGGAAGGCCAACGTCACTGACAGTGCGGCACCGCGCATCCTGCCACAAGGCCGATGTCGTGAGCAGCGGGGCCTTCGACCCTGTGCGCCTGCTACACCCCAGGACGCTGATGCACAGACCAGGCCTGCCCGCCCGAGCGTACCAGGGCCATCCTGCTCACCTGCCGACACCGTCGTGTGTCAAAGAGCACCCAACACGTGCCGGTGCAAGCACCAAGCCCCAGTCCCACGAACTCTGCAGCCTCCGCAGCCCATCGCTGGCCCCCCCGATGCTGGTCCACATCACTCCTCACTAATTTACATGCTCCACTGACGTCATCTTCGGCCCAGTAGGTACCACATATGGAACAGTGTCCTGAGTCCTGAATGGCAATGACCCCAAGGCCGTGGCAGCAGCCACAGCACAAGACTCCCTTTGATCAGTGACGCATAATTCCATATCGCAGGCCTGCGACACGTGGTGCCACTAACCCTGTTCAACGCAAGCCATCGACACGTGGTGCCCCTAACCCTGTGCACCATGAGTGACCGTCATCCTCCGGCGGAACATCATTGGTGTCTGAGCCTGTAGCCTGGGGGTTGTCATCAGCAAAGGACAGGTACGGACTTGGTGTCTGGCCTGGGTCTGTGGCATTCATATCCGCCATGTTGCCGGACACAGCTGGCATGTGCCCTCTGCATCATGCCCTGGGGGTAGGCCTCGCCCGTGACACTTCGCGGAAGGCTCCCATGACACATGTGAGGCCCTGCTCTGCCCTCATGACCCTACCCCAGTCTCCCGCAGGTCAGCGTCCCGTGGCAGTGGGCCCGTGTCAGCCGCTGTTCATCCAGGGCCACTAGCCCTGTGCGATTCGAGTCATTCCCCCTTGTTGTACTGACATTGCATTTCTGACTGCCTGATGACTAATGGAGTTGTTGCCAGCACCAGCTATTCCCTGAGGGCTGGCTTACACTCACCCGACACACAGCCAGCACAGGCGTCACTGTATTAGTGAGCCTGCCATCACATCCTGCCAAACCAAGTATTGACTCTTTTCTCTCTGCGCTGTCACAGCTGATCAAGGATATGCACTCTGCCCTTGGATGATGACACCCCTCCAAGACCCGGACACACCCGCCCAGAGGCAGTACAATGCGGCCCACATACGCACCAGGGGCATTGTTGAACACACATTTGGCGTGTTGAAGTCACGTTTCAGGTGCCTGGACAGAACAGGTGGAAAGCTCCTGTACATCCCGGACATCGTGTGCAAGATGATCATTGCATGTTGTGTGTTGCACAACATCTGTGTCCGCACCAATGCCCCATGGATCCCAGTTCCAGAGGTACTGGACGATGATGGTGACGATGGGGCAGGTGGTTCACATCCCACTGCAGCTACAGCAGGAATGGCCCGTAGGAACTCCATCATTGACACTTACTTCTCATGAGCACGTCACATTGTGGCCATCCATGGCAAGCATGGGACAATAGAAGATGTCCGATTGCACTGCATGTGTGATTAAAACATATTTGCAGGTTACAGGTTGTACTTGTACATTGTCCTGTTACATTTTCCTGTGGTTTCAGATGTGATTTGCCATGTTGTGCACATTTGCGGAACCAGTTGTGTCCTAGGTTCAGTTGTGGAGGAGTTGCTGTTTGTACCAGGACGTTGTCAATGTCGAGGTGCACTTCTGCTTATGTGCGTATGCTGCGCGGTGGGCGAGTCGCTCTTGCGGCTCTGATTTGTCTGCCACTGGTCTCTTTCATACGGAGTGCCTGTCGGTTCTGTTCTTCCACGGTGCTTGGATGTTGTGGTGTACATGTTGTCCTCTGCTGTTGGTCAGGGTGCATCCATGGTACTCCGCTGTTGATGTATTTTTTTATGTGGCATTTTGCGTATGCTCTTCTTGTGCTTTTTCCTGCATTGCATGTGAGTATTGCTGCACTCACGTTGGTTGCCACTGTTTTCTTATCGCGCTTTGGCCCATCGCAGGTTTTTTGGCGTTGGGGTTTGTGTTTTTATCTCCGTCGAGGTGGTTGTACCACAGGCATTGGCCGCGGTTTCGGCAAACTATCACATGGGGCCGCCTTGTTGTGAATTCCACGTTGACAAGGGGTTATTTTCTCACGATAGGCTGCGATGTTGAGAGTTGCATTAAGCTACTCTTGCGGTAGTTATCACACGTTCTTGTGAATATACCCCTAAGTGTTCCCCTCTTGACAGATTTGTATAAAACTCAAAATATCAGGAGTAAACTACCCACGGTAAGTGTCTGCTATGTGTTGTGGAGACTAGTAAAACTGTGACAAAGTTAAAAGAAAATAAATAATACTATGACTCCTGTTTAACTTCCTGTCCCCTTGCATGATATGTATGAAACCTGAGATTCCTGCAGTGAGGTGCGGGGGCGATTTCGACAGATGATGATGAGGGAGAATTTAAATAAATAATACATTTTCCATCATTGTTGTCTGTCCAAATCCCCCCGCACCTGACTCCACCACCCCACTGCTCTTACCTGCACGGGCCACGGCTGCACCAAGCCAAGCAAATGTGCTTCCTTGAGTAAAGTTCTACGGACATGCCGAGTTTGGTGTGATTTTGTTCATCTATTCTTTGTGTACTAAGGATCAAAGAAAACTATGGGAGTTTAAATGTGAATTGTCACTTCTGAGATTGTAAAATATATTTATAATAATTCATGGGGTATTCGTCAACAGTGAGGAGGTATTTTGCATATGGTATAGACAAAAAGATTGTGGTGCAGTGGAGAGGTAATACAGAACTGGAATTTCAGCCATCAACAACTTGGATTTTGTGTAAGACCCCTGGGGGTATTTCTATCCCAAAACTAACAGGTAAAATATAAAGGAATAAAGGATCACACATGGTGATTGGAATTAAATAAGTGGTTGTTGGGACTACATACATCATATTTGGAAGTGCATACCTTGTAATCAGGGTGTGCAAGAAATTTGGTTATTTGTTGTGCTGGATGTGAGTCATGAACAAGTGAAATGTCCAGAATGGACTTCTTACTTAGAACCAAGTACTCCATTGTGGAATTTGACTCTCTCAGGGTAGTGAAGCACGGTAGTCCAAGGCCTACTCAGGAGAGGTGGTGTGGGCTAGTGATCTAAATTCATTGGAACGCAACAAAATTCAATAAAAGAGTGTCCAGTCAGTGCTTTTTTTTTGAAGTAGGAAAAGTGCATTTATTACATACACTACAAAATACTATGCATTAAATTACAAATATATACAGCAGGTAGATGACAGTACCTTAAATGACTCTCTTAAATGATATTTCACCTTTGTGGGTTCTGAACCCTATGATAAGAATGTCCTCACCTATACTAGATGCATAATCACAATATAAGGGTTTGTCATAATTTAAAAATCCTGCCTATTGGGTTTGTCATGGGATCACCACATCATTATATAAAGCCAGTCTATTAGATTGTCAAGGGATGACCACATTAAAATATAAGGGAGACCTGTCGGCTTTGTCAAGGAGTCATTACATCAATACCTAAAACAATCATATTGCCTTTGTCAAAGGGTCGCACCTCATTAATTAAAACAATATTCCCATGTTAAGATAGATCGTTAAAATCAATAAAGGTCAGACCCTTTCAAATACAATCATCACAAATAAAAGAATTGTACTGTTTGAAAATAAAGTAACGACGTTCAATATACCCACAACATGTGCACCAGAGTCAACTTTTAAAGTCTACACAATGCAACTGTAGAACCCACCACAAGGAGTACAAGCACTCCCAAGCTGAAAAGCAAAGGCTTTAACTCTGGGAGAACTTGGGGACGTCTCAATTTCAATGAGTCTAGAAACTTAGGGCTAGTTCCCTCAAATTATTTCTGGGTCCTGCTGTGCTGCATGCAGACTCTGCCCCCACAACACTTAATTCACTCGTTGGTGGACCCCTGCCCCTTCTTCGGGCACCACAGACAACAACAAATATGTAATTATGTGCTTGTAAAGCATACTGATGCCCTCCAGGACCAAATCAGTGAATATACAATCAGCGGGTTTGTCCGCTTTGTTGTTTTCTGTTGACTGCAGCTGCACTGAGTTGCCTTTTGTTTTTCTTTCGTGTCCCGGGTTCCCGAGTGTAACCCACATAATTTTCTGTAGAGTAATTGTGCGAAATTATGCAATGAGTGTAACTCTGCATTTAGCTCAACTTTTTTAGGGCAAAATGAACCAGAGGATACATTTGCGCTAGAAAATAGTACTAAATTCAACAGAGCAGGAACTGCAGCAACCAGCAGATACTTGCATTCTGTGTCTGTGATCTTAGGTAGGCAAATTTTAATTATGCTAGTGTAATCGCGTAATTTTCAGTAATTTCGCGTCACAAGAGTAACGCGAAATTCCTAAATTACTCAGATTACACTAGCATAATTAAAATTTTACCCAGGCCGAGCAGGTGCCTGTAGATGGATCGGTGTGGGAAATCCAGTCCTGGCTGCTCCAGCCAGCTCCCCACCTGGGAAACATTGTCCAATGCCGGCGCGGGAGTCGACCAGCCAGTAGACGATGCTGGGCATCCCCTTCTCCCCATAGTCAGGAGCACAGGAAGCAGGAAGGCGATACAAGGGTTTGTGTCGGCATGGCAGTGCTCTGGTCCCGCGAGAAAGGGCACTTGGGCCCTAAAGCGATGCACAGCAAACTGCTGTATCTTTCTCCTAAGGGATGAGGTCCCTAGTATATCATTGTGCCAGGCCCCGGGGGATGGCGCCTCTGGGGCCAAAGGAACCTCTGAGGAGGGGGCCATCATGCACCCCAAACCCAATTTAAACATCAACAAGTAGGGTTTGCTTTGACCCCTAGGGGCTTGGTGCTCCCTGGAGGATTCTTGAAAATAGAGGCAGAGACCTCATGCTCTGTTTCTTGTGCCTTTTCAGGGGCCAAAGGGCAAATCTTTCCATTTGCATAACCATTGCCCCCCCAGTGACCCATTTAGTCCTGGGGTCAGCTGCAAGCAGAGAACTTAGCAGGTCATCAGGTGGCTTCTCCTTCCAGATGTCCATTACTCCACTGTTTTCATCTTCCAGGTTGAGGGTCTTGTTCTCTGTCTCTCATTTGTACAGGGTTTTGTGAGAAGAGGGGGTAGAAAGTTCTAGATGCTAGGTGCTCCTCGTCAATCCTAGGATGCCACATCCTTCCTCAACTCCACTCTCAACCCTTCTACACTACATTTTGTGACAACCCAAAATGAAGCTCTCAAGTTTTCTCAGTGAAGAGCTCCTCTGAGGTCCCCAGCTCCACCTCTATTTGACTTCACTGACAGATTCCTTCCCACCAAAAATAAAAAGGGGCGGCCTTCCTGTTTTGGCTCCCTTTGGTCTGTGGGCCTGGATTGACCTGGCCCAGTTGCAATGTGACAAGCTTTTGATCTGATGGAGATTTCTCCACAAACTTTCCTCTCCAAGGAACTGAGTGAATCACCGATGATTGATCACATTGCTGAGGAGCAGAGTAATTAAATTGCCCAGCAAGTGGGACAAAGGCCTAGTTCTGATTATGAGGTCAGCCAGAGAAATGTCTTGACTTCACATAAGATATATGCATATGTAGTTACTGGGACCTTCAAAATCAAACTCGGTGTTCAGGTTTTGCCACAGTTTGACATGTTACTAGACTGTGTAGGTCTAAGTGGAGCGAAACTTCACTTTAAGCCAAATTTCACCAATATGTATAATACAGTGGAAGCACTATAGATTTTCCAATAAACCCTACTGACCAATCTATGAATGCCCACAAATATCATAGGACCTGCAAAAGGTCAGCACCTAAGGTTTACCAGAGTCCCTTCTGTTCCAGGCTACCTGTGTAGAGTATCAGGCTGCGCACAACGGTAGTCTCACATGTGCAGTCTGCACATGTGTGAACACCTGTTCACCTGTAACCAGGCCAGTAGCCCTTACCCTAGCTGCACTATTGTGGTCTTATCTTAAAAGGCAGACACTGGCGGTAAACACAGTGCAATGACTGTGAAATTACAGTGAGTGAGATTAATGTAGTGAGACTCACCCACAGTACAGGTCCAAATCCAGGTGATCAAAAGCAAAAGATCCTAGTGGACTAAATGGGTAGAACCCATTTGCAACAGGGTGTTCACATAGTGATCAGGAGTGCATACATGGTAAGCTGGTATTCTTTGATGGCGATTAAGCATTTATCCGTTGCTCAACATTTATCTGCTCTTTCTTGGCAAACCCTCCGTTCCCACTTTCCTCTTCAGGGCAGAGATATAGCTGCCTGCTCCCCGGTTTCACGTAAAAAATGTGAACCAGCATCTTGTGTTAGAGATGGTGCACTCAACTGTCTCTCTCCCGCCGTAGCCTTTTGCACTCAAAGTAGCTTGAGAGGCTTGATAGCACAAATGTTAATTGAGCAAATGTTACTTGCAGACAGCAGAGTCATCTTGCTAGCACATGAACTTGAAGTTTTTGATTCCCTTATTCATCTGAATGGACCCACAACTAGGCTGTGCATCCTATTGTACATTGACTGCAGTGGCAGATTGACAAGATGTTGCTAGCATATGGCAGATCCCTCTTGTCAGACCTTTTCCCCAAATTCCAGAAGGTTGTCTAAATAAATATCCTCCTGTGGCAACAAGGCAGCAGGCTTTGGGAGCACGGCTGAGCAGTGTGTGGTGATGGAGGTTCCTTCAGGTCCCTTTGAGACATACCAAGTCATTGTACTTCTCTCATACAGAACATGAGTGTATAAACCAGACCCCAATTGTTACTAAGGGCTTCCCATTTCAGACTATCATGAAAGAGCTGTAGTTGTTGCCATTTACCTACCTTTGCACGGAACAATGAGTAATACTGCATATTTCCAACTAGAAATGTCCAGCGGTTGCAGCGAAAACGTTATGGTCTTGTTACCACTTTGGCAGGCTCTGGAATGAAAGCAGAATGGGCCATGATATCTTCTGCTGGAAATGTATTGATATTTTATTTATCTTCTGTTTGAAATATGAAAGATATTGCAATTTACAGTGGTATGACCATGCGGATCTTATGTGATAGACTTAATGTGGAACTGCAGAGTTTGGAAATGCATGGAGCTGGACAAAGAATGGATGCTCTGCATGTCACATGGAGTTGAAAGTTCTGCTCTGGGCCCAGATATTGTGTCTTGTCTGCTGCAGGAACTAGTCCATAGGATATGAAATTGTAAATGAGGGAATATCCATATATAACATGCCTGTCAGGATTGTACATTGCTAGATGTAATGTAATCCCCTTGTGGACAGAATGTGAATAAAAGCATGTCTACATAGGGCTTTGAACACGTCAGTTGGCAAAGTGCAGGCTTGAAACCAAGTGCTGGACTGCAAGGGCCTCCATTCTGTGGCTAGCAGCAGATGGCTGGTGTCTGAACTGGATAAACAGTCGTAGCTGGTGTGTAGTCTTGGTGTAGAAATGAGACATGTCAGGTATGATTGTTACACTTGTAAAAGAATGTAGATGATGGTCCAAAAGACCACACCATGATGTTGACGGTAGGATGTGAGCGTCCCTGCAGAGTGAATATTGCTTGGATGCTATGATTTGCCGCAGGAGCTGATGACATTGTGGGCTTGGATGAGCTGTGTGAATGGTCCATTCACTCCTTTAGGTAGCAGTGCTAGACATGGCCTTGTAGGGGTGCAACCATTCATATGTTCTCCAGAGACAGGAGGGTGGTATGATGCACCATGTGAAGGTGTGCTTGGCTAGGTGATGTCTTGGCCTGGATGTCCTGGGAGGAATCAGACACAGAAGAGTGCTTAAAGAGGACAAAAGTCTCTTTGGAGGCTAGTTTTGTGGCAACCTCAAGGGTGTGTTCCTGTAATGGTCCTTGCAGTGAAAATTCTCCCTAGAGATTCAGTCAAAAGAAGTGCCTAGCTCAAAATCCGAACAAGTGGATGATAGCATTACCCTGAGCTGCTGGCAGGTGTTCTGAAAGGTCAGATGGATGCCCCTAAACTCCAAAGGATTATTTACTCTGTATCTGGCAGCAACACACCACCTCAGACACCAGATGAAGAAAAGCAAATAGCTGTACATTAGGATCACCAACATGGTGGGTGAATGTGGTCCCTAGAATGTGACTTATCTATTTCTGGGTAGGTACAAGACCTTCATGATGCAGGAATTCCAGTCATACGTCTCCAGCAAATCAAATGTAAGCAGCCACGGACATCAAATTGTGGTGTCTTTTTCCACGGAAATGAATAGACTGATTGTCTCCACATCCACCAGTTTCCCTTATTCTATCTAGCTTGCAAGAATGCTTCTTTGGTGCAGAGTGTTGGGAATGGTTTTGTTGGAGAGTTGCAGGTGCCAGCAGTAAGGACATCTGAGAGACTTGCCCAACCATATTATGACCCATAGATGGAGAGACCACCATGACTTGAATAGAGTGAGATCTCGCCTTGAAGAGGATATGTGCTGTGTAATAAAGGCTAGTCCAGGAGGTCTGTTTGGACCTCAAGTTCCAAAATGAATCCTCCATGCTCTCACATACGACTCCAACACGCACATATTTGTGTATCGCCCTCATGGGTTTGGCACACAGTACCAGTGTCTGTGCTCATTTTGGGAGTTGGAGTTGAGGGCAATTTCTGGTTTCTCAGTCCAAGGTGAAGACAATGAAATATATAATGCGTTCAGCAAGGATGCATCGTCTAGGAGACTGTACACAGCCTCCCTCCATGCTTAGGCACTCATGGTGGGCAGGGAACTGCATGCTGGCCTATGCCATCTTTACACATGGGGAAACAGGAGGGTATTAAACAAAAGGATACAAGCGAGGAACAATCGCAGGCACTGGATCCGCGTTATAAAACCAAACAATACACCACTGTAGTCTTATATTTGATGTGCACAACAGGATACATTGTGTCAGTGCCTGATGGTATATGTGGTGCATGCGCTCGCTCTTGTACAGAAGCAGGTGATAGTCGAATTATATTACATTAGCTACCAGGAGCAATACTCATGTTTTAGATCTATTGTTAGTCAAAATCTTATCCTTTTATTAAAATTATTTGTCAAATATATGTTTGTAGGAGCTTTCAGTCAGCCTTTTCCACCCAGTGGTCAATTATTGTACCAATCACATTTTTCTTTAGTGTACTACAGTGTACAGTATCAGGCAATCAGTCACCCCACTCCATCCATTGGATAGATTCACTGAGAGCAACATAATTCAGTCCTTTCGTAAGGAGCACATCGATACACAATGTACTTGCAGGGATTTTTTTAGACCACTTTTGCTTATAGCCAATTCTTTTTTTTAGATTGATGAGGGCCCTGCAGCTCCTCCAACAATAAAGCTTTGATTCAACCATAACAAAATAAAACAAGCACTGACAGAGTCAAAGTGCAGTGTCACTGCCAACATCGGATTTACTGGAGTTGCCAATGCTTGTTTTTCCTAGAAAGCATAACATACGATTGGAAGTTTGGTTGCCTCACACATCTTTTTCACTGCTGCTGCTCATAAAATTGACAAAGACACGAAAGCCGCAGTGGAATGCTATGTTTTATTTTTAGAAAAGATATTCCTATAAAAAAGAGAACGCAAGAGCCTGGATGGGGGCAGGGGAACGTCTTTGTAAATCTCACACGCTTTAATTATGTGAACATTTGCAGAGAGAGGTAAGAGCTGGAGAAAAGATCGAAATCTAACAGATGCCGGCGCTTGTATGGATCAAAGATTTTCAGCAGCAGCTGTGTCAAGACATCTGCCTGAACCCAGACCAGAAATATAAGGTTGTTTGCTCACATGAGCAGGTTTCCATCATAGTACATTTCGCCAGAATATTGACTACAAAATATCTTGGATCCAAAATATCGAGGCCTAGATATTGAGGGCCACAATATCATGACAATAAGAATATATAGAGGTAGGTTTACCATTTATAACTTTACATTTATGTACCTTGATGAGATAAATATATCTCCAAAGGACATAGGAGTGGGTGTAAGAATAGTGAATCTATACGTACATGTATTAACTTTCTGTCACAATATTTTGATCCTCGCTATTTCCGCCTCAATAGTTTGATCCTGTGATATTTTTAGGCGCAGTATTCTGACTTGCAATCCAGCCACGGCCCGTGCAGGTGAGAGCGGTGGGGCGGGGTAGGGCGGGGGTCGACATACGACGACGAGGGACAAAAAAAAGAAAACCACTTAACTTGCGCTCGCCGTATCGCCGAGTAAGGGATGTGGTGAACGCAAGGTAAGTGTTTTTCTTTTTTTACGTTTATTTTCCCTAGTCGTCATCTGTCGACTCCCCCCCCCCACAACCGCCCTTCGCCTCACCACTCTTACCTGCACGGGCTGCGGCTGCTGCAATCCCCACATAGGCTATTCTCCAATTCAGGCTGCTGCAATCCCCACATAGGATATTCTCCAATTCAGCACCCTTCCAACCAATCAGAACCCCATGGGGTACTCGTTCTGGCTGGCATCTCCATCCCAGTACGGAGATCTGGGCTTGAATCCATCGTTTTTTTGCTCACCATGCCATTCCAGTTTGGACCCAGCCATATGCAAACCAGTCTTGACCCTGCTCCCAATGGGAATGGTCCAGCCTGAACTGCCAGGCCAGGTCCTCCCTGGACTGGAAACAAGCATCCTAGGACCGGTTTCGGGCTTTCAGCCCTCATCAGCCAGGATAACTTTACTCCATTGGCATGGAGAGCACTGGACCCACGGCTGGGCATATCCGTCCCACAAATTAAAAAAGAACAATTGATGGACAGAATGCAAAAAAGTGTCATACATTCACCCCAGTACAGAGATCTGGGCCTAAATCCATCGTTTTTTTCTCACCATGCCATTCCAGATTGGACCCAGCCATATGCAAATCAGTCTTGACCCTGCGCCCAATGGGAACAGTCTAGCCCGAATTTCCAGGCCCATAATCAAGGAAAATATGTAGGACACTGATTTAACAAGTCCAATTCGGCATGCTTTCCCTTATGGCTGACCAGTTACTACTAGTATTCCCCCCCGCAGTAAAATTTAAATTTGGTAGGACTGTTTCTCCCGACTCCTAATGACACTCTGTGTCATACTAACTGAACACTAAATACAGTTCAGAAGGTTGCAAGGGACTGGATTTTCTGCCGTACTTAAAACAATATCCTCAGCCCCATCCTTGGTCTGAAAAATGCAAATGGACCCACCATTGTGATAAGGCAGCATTACAGCAGGAGGATTTCTTTTATTCATTCTAATGTGTTAACTAATATAATTCATGCACATTTCTTTATTTACACGTTTATAGATTTATTCACTACATATATGCAAGGACCCATGATAAAAGTAAAATGATCTGGCGAATCATAAGTATCGATCAATCCAATATTTCCATCATGGGTGTGGGATGAGGTGGCATGGACACATAAACTTCATTTAGGGGTGGCTGGGGTCGTAGCTGCGGCCAATGGCTTGCCCCTTGTGACCCCTGGCACCGCCTTGTGATCCCTGGACTCAGAGGGGGGAAATAATGTAATAAACAATGAAGCATACTTAGATGGAACTGGCTCTTTTGTGGAAGCATGTGAGAAGTTGACCTGGTATATGCTGTCCACTATTTATAGGGGGCACCTTGCACCAGTCCAAACAACCCCTTATTGATGATAGGTTAAAGACAACCTTTCTTGAAAGCTATCCTAGTGGTAGCTATGTAGAGCAGCCTTCAGGCTAAGTCTTGACGGAATGTAAAGCAGCTTGTTTTACCAGTCTATAATCTCTTCAATGACCAAATGAAAGGCAACCACACCAGATATATATATATAAAATATATGTATTTATTTCTAAACACACCCTACTAGTCTCTTTATGAGGCTAGAGGTCCAAACACATAAGTTACACTTCAAATATTACAGTAAAATAGCACAAATACACGTCAGGCCCTAGGGGCGAGCCAAACCATATACTAAAATAGTAGTATAGGAACCACGACTTAACTAGACACAAGGCCTAGAGCCTGTAGAGTCACTGGGACCCCAAGGAACCACCCAAGGTAGTGACACAGGGGACCCACGGGGCCGTGTGCCATGTGAGAACACAGCCGCGAGCTCCCTTTAGCTTCTATGGGGAAAGTCGCGGTTAGATTTTTAAAGATTAGGGACACTTAGAGATGAGCTAAGACCAAACCCTTTTGGACATAGGAGGTTGGAGGGTCAACACCCACGGGAGCACCGGAGTACTCGAGTTACCTCACCCAGGGAAGCCGGGTGTATAGGTGTCAAATGGTGTCGGGTTGCGTTGTCGTTTTCAATGGGAGCTGGCAAAGAAGTGCTGCTGCCGGGAAGATGCGAAGTGTCCGAAGAGATCCAAGCCTGGATTGGAGTTGAGAAGAACCTGAAAGCAGAGGGGACAGAGTCTGGGTCACTAACCAGTGACCAGGAGCACGATAGGCAAATGCCCACCGATGTCAGGTGATTACAGGTGAAGAAGGTGAAGCTTGACTCTTCAGCCACGAGGACCAGGAGATGTCGAGGACAACCAGGAGCTGGATTTGAGCTGCCCACAAAGGATGTCGAGTGCTGCAGCGTCGGTGCCCAGATTGGACACAACAAGCCTTGGTGACAGCAACCCACGCAGAAAGGAGAAAGATGCTTCGGTGCAGACCAGCAAGGTCTGAGGGACTCACCACTTGGTAGGGAGTCAGGGCACATCTGGAGCAACCAGGGAAGCCCAAGGTAAATCAAAGTTACCTTCACAGGGACCCACCAGTCGATGGACCAGGGATCGCGAAGGGACCTTGAGAGGAATCACAAGATGGCGGCCCACGGGTCACTCGAGGTGACTAGGCCAACCATCTTCAGTGGATTCTTTACTCGAGGTGGGGGCTACAAGTAACCCCAAGCACGACTTCAAGAGACGTCGAGAAGTTAATGCACTTGCAAAAGTGCACGGTGACCAGGAGTTCCAGTTCCACGTTACTCACGAGGGCTGTGGGTCTCAGCTTTGCTGGGGACTCGGGTCAGCCTCTGAGAAGTCTGGAAATCCTCTTCCTGTGTTGCAAAGTCTTCAGAGTCCGGCGAGAGCTTCGAAGAAGCAGATGGGCAATTGCTTTGTTGGTGCCTGCCAAGCAGGGGAGTCACTCCTTGACCCCAAGGGAGATTTCTTCCGTCCTTTAGTCTTGAGTAGAGAGTCGAAGTTCCAGGATTCAGTTGCAGAGTTTCATCCAGGGATATCTAAAGTCCTGTTGCCAGGGGTTCCTTACTTATACCTAAGGAAGGGATTGGATTAACTCTGGGGACCCACCTATGGGAGGGTTTGGAAAGAGGGGTGGCTACACCCATTTCCTTTGTCCAGTTTCGCACCAGAGCAGGGGCTGGAAGCCCCTGAACTGGTTTGAGCTGGACTATGCACAGGGACACCAAATGTGCCCCCAGTGCAGGACTTCAAAGCACTCTGAGAGTGCTCCCACCCAGCTCCAATACACATCAGCCTGTCTGGGAGGTGGTTACACCTCCCTGAAACAGGAAACATATTGTCCAGGCCTCCCCTGCCGGAGTTTCGGTCAGCAGCAGGAGGCCAGACCCTTGTCTGTGGCTGCAACATCCATTTTGTGATCCCAGGGCTCTGTTAAGTTGGTACCGGGTATACCAGTGCTGTCATGTCTCTCCCTCTAGAAGGGTGGGATCATATTTTCACATCAGGAATTGATGTGGGGGTATGATTCCAAGGTGTTTGACACCAAACACGACATGTTTCCGTGCAGCCAGTCCAAAGTTAGCATTAACCGTTTTAGTTATAATGCTCTTAAGAGTATATGGTCAGGCTGCACCACTAACAACCCCGGAGGATAGATTCCGAAGGCTGCAGAGGGACTCAGCTCATGCCTGAGCACCCTCTCATATATAACCAAGCACCATGCCTTCAGGATTGATAAGGCCTGCCATAGGGGTGACTGATAGGTTTCTATGTGCAGTGATAGGTGAGATATAGTGAACCTCTATCTAAGTAAGGGGTACATGCACCACCTTACCCAGGCTGCAGTAGCAGACCTGTGGTGTCATTTTGGAGGGCTTTCCAGGTGTGGCATAATACATGCTTCAGCCCCTGGTAGGCCTCTGGGGTACGTATGCCCTAGGTACACAGTATACCATATACTAGGGCCTTATAAGGGCACCTCAGAATCCAATCTGTGATGTACCTAAGGTACATGGAATCAATTTAGAGAGGAAGCAGCTATGGCTGGGATCCTGAATAGCAGGGTCCCAGCCAGACTAAAGTCGAAAAACAGTATTACAGCAGCAAAAAGTGGGGGTAACCATGTGAAGCAGATCCTATTCTCCTACAGCTTTGGTAAGTAAACATGATTTTATATGTATGCCTTGTGCTTGCTTATGGGTGAAAGAGTGTTTATGTGAGAGAGGGCATGTGTATGTGTGAGCATGCGTGTGAGTGAAAGTGAGTTAGAGTCAGTGACAGGTGGTAAATTAGACTGTATGAGATTGAAGCCAAGATTTAATAGTCTTTGATGCACAGCAGCACTGTACCAAAGATGCTGCTCTGCTGCATCAAAGGGAGGGAGAAAAGACCAGGAGCATTGTTTCTTCCCTGTATGCTGGTGCACTTTTACAGCCATATGCCAACGCACACACCGTTGTGCCACAGCGTGAAGGTGTGTACATTCTCTGAAGCATAGGTTTTGTACTGGAAGGGTTTGTTTCATGAAAATGCCATGGGTAGCTCAAGTGACAGCACATACCGTTTGACCTTAATGACATCATAGGAAGTGACATCATATGACCGCTGGGTCAGAGAACAGATTGAATAGTTAAAAAACGAATTTCTCGTATGTTGCTAACCTCAGTGGCGGCTCACCGAGGGAGTGCTGCAGGGCGGTGGTGCGGGGGACGGACAGGGTAGGGGGTAGTAAATTCCGGCATATGGAGGGACGGAGTTAAATAAATAAATACATAAATAAATAAAACAATTTACATTGCGTGCGCTGCATCGCCGAGTTGGCGATGCAGAGCGTGCAATGTAAATTGTATTTACTTATTTACTTAACTCTGTACCTCCATATGCCGGAGTTTATCACCCCCCACCCTGCTCCTCCGCCGCCCCACCACCCTGCAGCACACCCTCAGCGAGCCGCCACAGCTAACCCTGCAAATGTGGAATGTGTCTTTAGCTAGTCGTGCATGTAAAATAGTAAGGAAATTGGCATCTCACTTTCACATATGAAGGTGCGGATCCTTAATATCAAACAGGAACTATTGTGACACACTAATATTGTAGACAAAATATCGAGGACCACAATATCGAAAGGTACATATGAATAGATTTTCTATACCTAGGACTCTCCAGAAATATACCTTGACGATATATAGTCAAGGTACATAGACGTAGAGTTAAGAATAGTAACACTATACTTCCCTATATGAACCTTTCTTTCGATATTTTGGTCCTTGATGTTTTGTCTGCAATATTAATCTGCCACTATATTCTTGTACTCGATATTCCAGAGCACAATCCATGGCACGCAATGTATGACTGACATATACATGTATGGAATGTGTGTGCGTTTATTGATCAGTCACAAGGAAATTGTAATGAAATTAAGCTTTGTGAAAATTACTAATTTTCACAATATGTTTTAATAGGATTGCCCGTTAAGAAACTTCTCAAAACACCAAATTATATCACTGGGGCAACATATGAACTAAACCAAACACTTGAATCCATTTATCCAAATTTAATAAAGGGGGAAGACGTTATATTATTCAGCCTCTTGCGTCTTCCTGCATTAATCCATCAACCACCTGTCTGAAATTTGTTTGATATGTAGAATTCTTCAAAGTCTGCATCTCTACCATTTTAGAATTCTCCTTTGGTGTGATTATTTTTTGCAATTCTAGGAAATCTGATAATGTGATTAGATGTGCACATTTTACATATTCAGTACAACAGATATTTTAAATGATATGCATCTCAAATATTGTTGCCCTGAGTGGGGACAGTGGATATTAGCCAAAGTAACTGTGTCAGTTCCTGATTTGTGGTATTGACTGCATTTATGTCCTCTAGCGACCCATATATAAAAAGATTACTACTAATATGTCAAGGCCAGCGTTTTATCATGGATGCCAGCCCCTTTCCCAATGTGCCATGGCTTTCCTCCTTATTACCAAAGATTACCTCTAATGTACAGGCCCTAGCTTTTTGCAACAGTTGACTCATTTGCCAAGAATCACACCCAGCATGCCAGTACCGGTATTTGCCACAAGTGCCCATTATGCTAAATATTACCAAGAGTATGTAAGCACCAGTATTTTGCAAAGGGAGCCTGTTATGCCAAGAACTCCCTCTAGTATGCCATCATGATCATTTTGTCATGGGTGTCGAATAGGCGATGGATAACCTCTAGTGTGCCAGAGACAGTAGTTTGTCAAAGGTGTCCAATTTGCTAAGGATTACAGCTGAGTTGCCAGCACCAGCATCTTTACATGGGTGCCTCTGCTAACTAAGAGTTCCTTTCAGTATCCCAGGGCCAATAGCACACTCTCATGCCTAAAACCACTTTCTCACTCACTCTCACTTACATGTACTCACACGTGTTCTCCCTCTATCTTACTGTTATTCATACTCACTCATTTGTCGATATCTTTCACACACTCTTACTCTCACTCCCTTATTCTCACTCACTCATTCACTCTCACTCACTTGCATTCACTAGTTCTCTCACTTCCTTATTCTCACTCACTCATTCACTCTCACTCACTTGCATTCACTGGTTCTCTTACTCTTACTCTTACTCACACATTCTCACTCACTTACACTCACTTGCACCCACTCTTACTCTCACTCACTCATTCTCAATGAGTCTCAGTTATATTCACTCACTCTGACCCACTCATTTTCACTCACTCTAACTCATTCTCACTCACATTCATTCTCACTCACTTACAACCCCTTCATTCACTCCTGCATGCACTCTCACACTCTTCCAGACTCATTCTTACTCATTCATCCTCACTCACTGTCACTTGCAGTCACTCTTACTCATGCTCACTCATTCTCACTCACTGTCTACCCCTCATTCTCACTGACTCTCTTACTCTGACTCACTCTCTCAAATTTTCACTCACACCTGCAGGCTCACACACCCTCACATGTCAACACACATCCATACACTCTTTCTCTCTCTTCCACACACTTTCACCTGCATGCATGCATATAGCATACATTTTAAATTATGTTTTTTGTTTGACTTATCTCAGCTGCCTGTTGAGGTTCTGTTTCACCTCCTTGTGCTCCACAGGCACACCACTCTTGATTTTCACCACCCACTTTCCTAACTTTGTAATTAGATGAGAGAGGATATGGTGACTGCTTCATCACAAGTGGCAAGTCCTGAGATGTGTCAGGCCCAGTAGCCTAGGTCTAGGACTTCACCATACCTGGCTGATGGCTGGTGCAGATGTAAGTGCATCTATGCACCTGTGTCAGCAGAGGTCACTGCCTGCCTCAGGCTGCATGAGCATTCTTCAGAACACTAATAGTGAAGAGCCCCAATGCCCATTCCGGCAAGCAACCCCCTGTTGTGGCACAAAAACCTGATATTATAAAATTGCTCACAATGGATTGACGCTGCCAAATAGAAGGCTACATTTGTTAGCAAAGAATGAGAATTAAAGTAAGATTTTGGAAAGAGGAGATAGGAGATGTAAATCAAAGGTTATGTAAGAATGCTCCTAGCAAGATGAATATACAGTCAGAGTAAGCAATTTGTAAAACAAAATAAGTGCAGATGCCCTCCGTTTTTTTTTAGCCCATTGCTACAGCTACTGAGTTCCAGGTTTGCAGAATACCACCCATGCCTAAACTTGATTCCAACTCATGCCTCTGTCTTCCACTCGCAAGCACTTCCTGCCTCATTCTCGCTCTTTCAGGTTCATCCTCATCCCATTTTCTCCATATAGCGATGTTCTTCTATATTTCTCATCCCGATTTCTTGTCCCTTTTTGGCCTCGCTCCTGGTCCTCATCAAAGTTGAGGAAGAAAAATAAGTCCCTGTCTCAGAAATTCTGACGTAAGTTAGGTCCTGCCCACCCCAACCATATGTAATACACAAAATAAAGTTGTTCAGATTATTTTATTTAAAGGAACGAAGCAGTGAATCAGATGAACCTATTTTAAATCTTATGTTAAGGCAGCTAGATCATGCATAGCAATAGATGTTGTGCGGTAGCCTGGGGATATTAAATATAATCTTATTGAAAGATACTAACCAATATAAGGCTGATGAGGCCAGCATTGCGTTTGTTCTACTTTGTAAAAAGTTCCTACCACTTTAAAACTTTCGAGGTGGTTACTGTTAATACTAATTATTTTTTATGTTTTATTTATTTATTTAAATCTGTTTTATTGATTTTTAATGCACAGGCAAATAAAAGGAAAATCAATTGCAAAATACACAGTTTGACATGCTTCTTATCTTTTAAACAGGAATACTCTCACAATACTTGCCAATTCGCAGCCTCAAAAGCAAAATAGTGAGTGGGATCTGGGAGCTGGAAAAACATATAAGTGCCAACAGTTCAGTAAAGATTGCTAGGGATCCTCCGCCGAGATCTCCTATCCAACGTCCATGTGACAGTCCACCCGCAGCTGTCTACATAATAACACAATAAAAGAAAGAGGGGAAGGAACATGTCCAGAAGGATCATCATGCCCTCGAGTGAAAGGGCAAAGCAAATAAGAAAAAAGAGAAAAAACACAGAACGAAAAGGTGCCTTGTGTCCATAAAATCAGCAAAAGCGAAACTGCACAAATACCAAACAACACACCGAACAACTGCCAGGGGTCCATACGCTCCTATATGAGATATAAGAAATGTAATAATACATCATGTGGAAACTGTTAATACTCATTTTTGATAAAATCTGTATTTTTCGAATTATTATACGGGCAAAGGCTGCTGCTCAGATTACTTGATGGCAACAGAGCAAATGTAGCTAAGGTGCCAGCATTTGTGCCAACTTTGAGTGATAGTTTGACATTTTGGTAGCTGTATTGATTTAACTGTTGTAGTTATTTTGTTTCTAATCCTCTTTTTTTTACCAGGTCCCCTCCTTCTGGAATTCTGTACCCAACTAACTGAGGCTTGACAAGGGCCCCTTCTGATTCACAGGAACCCTGAACGCACATTTCACATTGGTTAATCGATAATCATGCTGTCCAGAAGCAGCATCCTGCAGTTTTATCTTGGCACAAAACATTGGATGCCTAAGATCATCATGCTCCTTACGCCTGGGCTCAGGACATCTGCATGCCCCAGACACTGACATCATTGGAAACCTTTTAATGGGATTATTAAGTGACATAGTAATTGAAGGCCAAAATGGGATTTTTATTGTTATTGTTATGCAGCGTTGTAGAGCACACCATCACCCAGGAGAGTGTCCTGGTGCTGATCTGGTATGAGCCTAGCCAGACCTAAAACCTAGGGCCATATTCGCAAGGACCCATCTCCGATTCATCCCCACATTAACGCACCAAAAGTGGAGATAGAATTAACACCCCATTCACAGTCCGGTGCAAACTGCAGACATCGCCGGTATTCACGCGATAACTGCATCAAAATTAAACACCACGGTGGACACCACCAACTAAAAATTAATGAGATGCAGTGCAGGCGTTCCAGTGCAAAAACACCCGAAAAAAACACAACACCACTTTCACAACAAACTGCCAGATCCACGATGCAAGTCAAAACCACGGGATAAGTCGCGTTAGCCGCAAGTATTTAACACCTGCCTCAAGCAGGTGTAAATACGGATGACTCCCTGCAGTAGGCAACGGAGCCCCGCACACAGCCACACCCGAAGAACAAACAACATCATGGAGCTACTCATCGTGCAGCTCGGAGGTCCAACAGGGCCACAACACCCACCGCCACCACCCCCAGGACCTCCACCACCCCCTGGACCCGGACCCGCCACCCCCCCCCCCCCGGACCACCACAGAGGCAGCACAGAGTAAGACAGTGGACCTACTGAAAATGCACCACTCTCATAGACCTAATGCCCGCGGAAGTCATTGCCCACTACAGACTCAAAAGGGCAACCATCCTCCGCATCCTGACCCACATCGCCCACAGGCTGATGGTCCCAACACAGCGGAGAACCAACATCTCTCCGCAGACAAAGCTGCTGGCCGTGCTGCACCTGTTGGCCTCTGGTACTCTCCAACCAACAACTGCCAGAGTCGGAGGGGTCTCACAGCCAACCCTATCCAAGTTCATCACACCTGTCCTGGATGCCATCCTCAGCTTCATACCCCAGTACCTTCACTTCCCCAACACTGCGCAGGAACAGCTGGAGGCAAAGCAAGGCTTCTACGCCATAGCCAGATTCCCGGCCGTGTTGGCAATCGACTGCACACATGTCCCACTTGTGCCCCCTGCGGATACTACACACCACTACCGCAACAGAAAACATCAGCATTCCATCAATGTGCAGGCAATAGTGGACCACTGGGGACTCTTCACCAATGTCGTCGTCAACTACCCAGGTATTGTGCACGATTCCTTCATCTTCCGACAGTCCATCATCAACCAGCGCTTCCAGGATGGCACATATGAAACGGGACTGCTCGTTGGTAAGCGCCAAATCAACACATCACACACCCCAAAGCCACCAACACACAACGCACAACTGTGGGAATGCACACGTGACCAACCCACATACAACATGTCAAACTACACAACCACCTACCATACAAGACAACACCACTCCATGGTCATCCTGGGCTACCCCAGCACCCAATACAGACATTACATGGCACCACAGCCACACAACAGCTGAACATGTGGAGATGCGGAATGCAGCCATGTGTGAGGATGCATGTGACCCATGAATGGGAATGTACACAACGAGAAGTGAGGCGTGGATGTGCAGGACAGGCATGGCTATGCAAACCACAGACATGTCCATGCAGACCACAGCGATGGTGAATGGAGAGTAGTGAGCAGTGCAAGCAACAATGTCACCCCAGGCCGTGGAACAGATAGTGGAAGTGTTGCACACTGTGTCCCCCCCTGTGTGGGTTGGCCGTGAGTACGCCAGGGCTGGGCAGAGGTGTGGTGATAAACCCCGTTGCACAGGGGGTGGTCCACTCCTGGGAAGGCCAACATCACTGACAGTGTGGCACCGCGCGGCCTGCAACAAGGCCGACGCCATGAGCAGTGGGGCTTGCGACCCTGTGCGCCTGCTGCATCCCAGGACGCTGATGCACAGACCAGGCCTGCCCGCCCCACGGCCGCACTGCTCAGCTGCCGACACCGTCCTGTGTCGAAGAGGGCCCAACATGTGCTAGTGCAAGCTCCAGGCCCCAGTCACGCGTGCTCAACAGCCTCCGCAGTCCATCGCTGGCCCCCCCGATGCTGGTCCACATCACTCCTTTCTTATTTACATGCTACACCGTCGTCCTCTTCGGACCAGTAGGTCCCACATGTGGAACAGTGTCCTGAGTCCTGAATGGCAGTGACCTGAAGTCCGTGGCAGCGGCCACAGCACCAGACTCCCTTCGATCATTGAGGCATAATTCCATTAAGCAGGCCTGTGACACGTGATGCCACTAACTCTGTGCGCCATGAGTGTACGTCATCCGCTGGCAGAACATCATTGGTGTCTGAGCCTTTGGCATGGGGGTTTCCATCAGCAATGGGCAGGTATGGACTTGGTGTCAGGCCTGGGTCTGTGGCATTCGTATGCACCATGTTGCCGGACACAGCTGGCATGTCCCGTTCTGTGGCGGTGGGCCTGTGTCGGCCACTGTGCATCTGGGGCTACTAGCCCTGTGCGACTTGAGTCATTCCCCCTTGTTGTACTGACATTGCATTTCTGACTGCCTGATGACTGTTGGAGTTCTAGCCAGCCCCAGCTACTCCCTGAGGGCTGGCTTACAATCACCCCACACACAGCCAGCACAGGCATCACTGTATTGGTGGGCCTGCCATCACATCCTGCCGAACCAAGTATTGACTCTTTTCTCCCTGCACTGTCACAGGTGATCAAGAATATGCACTGTGCCCTTGGATGATGACACCCCTCCGAGACCCGGACACACCCACCCAGAGTTAGTACAATGCAGCCCACATGCGCATCGTTGAATGCACATTTGGCGTGTTGAAATCACATTTTAGGTGCCTGGACAGCACAGGTGGAAAGCTCCTGTACAGCCTGGACATTGTGTGCAAGATGATCGTTGCATGTTGTGTGTTGCACAACGTCTGTGTTTGCACCAATGCCCCATGGATCCCAGTTCCAGAGGTACCAGACGATGATGGTGACGATGAGGCAGGTGGGCCACATTCCACTGCAGCTGCGGCAGGAATGGCCCGTAGGAACTCCATCATTGACACTTACTTCCCATGAGCACTTCACATTGTGGCCGTCCGTGGCAATCATGGGACAATTGAGGATGTCCAATAGCGCTGCATGTGTGATTAAAACATATTTACAGGTTACAGGTTGTACTTTTACATTGTCATGTTACATATTCCTGTGGGTTCGGATGTGATTTGCCATGGTGTGCACATTTGTGGAACCTGTAGTGTCCTGTGATCTGTTGTGGAGGGGTTGCTGTTTGTACCGGGGTGTTGTCAATGTCGAGGTGCACTTCTGCTTATGTGCGTATGCTGCACAGTGGGCGAGTCGCTCCTGCGGCTCTGATTTGTCTGCCACTGGTCTCTTTCAAGCGGTGTGCCTGTCGGTTCTGTTCTTCCACAGTGCTTGGATGTTGTGGTGTACATGTTGTCCTCTGCAGTCGGTCAGGGTGCATCCGTGGTACTCCGCTGTTGATGTTTTTTTCTGTGGCATTTTCCGTGTGCTGTTCTTGTGCTTTTTCCCGCATTACGCGTGTGTATTGCTGCCCTCGCGCTGGTTGTCACTGTTTTCTTTTCACGCTTTGGCCCATCGCAGGTTTTTTGGTGTTGTGGTTTGTGTTTATATCTCCATCAGTGTGGTTGTATCGCGGACATTGTCCTCGGTTCCGGCAGACTATCGCATGCTACCGCCTTGTTGTGAATTCCACGTCGACACGGGGTTATTTTCCCACGATAGGCTGCGTTGTGTAAAGTTGCGTTAACATTTTTTGGTGATGTTTAGCACACGTTCTTGTGAATATACCCCTTAGTGGGACTACTTGAAAAGCGAGGTCTTCAGCTTCTTACATGATTCAAGAGGTGAGGAGGAGCCTCTTATGTGTAGTGGCAGATCGATCCACACTTAATGAGTGATGTAGAACAAGGCTTGACTGCCAGACCTTGTTTTCCATATGCGTGCGATGTGTAGTAGTCCGGACTAGCGAATTTGTGTGGCAGCCGCGATCCGTGCAGGTAACAGGGGTGGGGCATTGGGGCCGGGTTAGGGGGGAAAAGAAGGGACAATTCAGACTGGAAATTAATTATTTATTTAATTTCCCCTCTGCATTGTCCATCGAAATCTCCCCTTACCCAGCCCCACCGCCCCACCGCTGTTACCTGCACGGACCGCGGCTGTTGTCTGGAACGTTTGTGAAAATAGGTGTGGTTTTTGAGGTATGCTGGACCAGTGCTATGTAGTGCTTTGACAGAATGGGTGTGGCATTTGTATTGGACTTGTTTGTGTGTGGGGAGTCAGTGGAGCTCCTTCAGGGGTGGTGTGATATAAGCACTGAGTGGAAGGTTCAGAGAAATTCTGACCCCTAAGCTCTGAATGGTCCGCAGCCTTCTGGTGAGTTTTTTGTTGATCTCAGCATAGAGGGTGTTCTCATAGTCCAGCTTGCTTGTGACCAGGTTGTGCATGATAGTTTTCTGGGTGCTGATTTGGAGCCATTCCCCAGCATCTTCAGGGTATGGAAGCATGAGGCAGTGATGGCGTTGACTTGGGCTGTCATGTCATGTTTCCAAAGATCACAATTTTGGTCTTGTCAGTGTTCAGCTTTAGATAGTTGGTCTTCATTTTGCAATTTCAGTCATGCGGGCATTGAACTTGTTGCTTGAATTTGAATTTACCTTAAAAAGCAAAAGACAAGAGGTGTTCGGCAAAACAGGTACAGTTGGTTTAATTAAACACTTTGGCTGGGAGTACAGCTTACAGAAACGGGTCGGAGGACTGTCTCAAAGTACTATCAATCCGAGTGATTTTTATACAGTTTTGGGTGTCATAAAAGTACATCCGGCAAGCATTATTTGGTAATACTCTACACAATCCTGCCTTTCTTACCCCCTTAGTCATTGGTACTTCCCAATACTTCTGATGTGTTATAGATTATTGAGCAGCGCACAGCTGTGGGTTTAAAATCCATTCTCCTGAGATCACAACCGGTTTTCTCAGTTATTTGAAAAAGGAAATAGCACAGCACCTCCGTCTCCTTCACTAGTTTTTATACCACCACTTTAATACTCACACTGTAAATCAACATACATACATCACACTCCTGCCATGGCTGAACAACTAGGGATTGGTTATACAGACGAGATGGCGTCTGCCATTTTAGCAGGACCATCATTACTTCCAGATACCAACATTGGTCAGAGTCTCTCCCAAGCACAGAATTGGGACGAATTAAAAGAACTAAAACGCTGTCAAATGAGGACCCTCCTGCACGGAGCGATCATGACAGAATATCTCCGTGGGAATATAGCACCAACAGGCTTGTTGGTCACGAATGCACCCAGGATCTTCCTGGATGACCCCCTTTTTAAAAAAGAGTGGTCACTCATTGCATGGCGCTGTTCAAGGGATTGGCTTATCCTGATAATTAACACTGCCAAGCGCCTATCGGATGCCATACTAATAAAGATCAAAACCAGCGAAGACCACCTCATTACAGAAATTAAACTATCACTGTACAAAAAGAAGCTTGAAGAAGTGAACAAAGAGATCATTGAACACAAGGAATATCTCATGCAAAAAAAGATTTCCAAATTACAAAAAGACCTTAAAAAATTTAGCCATGAGAAGGTATACCCTTACATAAAGGATGATTACAAAGGAGAGGACAATTCAGACTCAGGTTCCTCACGCAATGACCGGTCGGGATCTTCTGATTCCGAACAGGACAGTTGGTCTAGTGATGGCTCATACAAAAATTGGCAAAACAAACCAAGAAGACCGCGACGCGGGAACTTCAATCAAAGATTTGGACACCCACAAATGTACCCATGGTCTGGCCCATTTGGTCCAGTCCCATTTCAAGGACCGCCACAATTTCCAATGGGTCCTTACTTCCAGCCTGAATTTAACCAGCATTTTTTAGGACAGGGTGGAAGGAGGGGGAAACGAGGAAGACGTGGCAACAGAAGAGTGCAATGGGAGGAGGACAGGCCAGGACCGAACACAAGGAGCAACTCCAGAGACCAACCACAACCAGGGACAAGCACAATGAGGGATTAGTAGTTAACTTAACAGACATAACCCTCACCGCAGATGAGATGTCAGTCTTGGAAAAAGGCCTCGGATTTGTTCCAACTACCCACCTAGACAAATTCCAGTTACGCTGTGAACTTGGGGAATTTTTTAGGAAAATTAGACTCAAGGTTTTCTTCCAAGACAAGGAAGAAGTCATTAGCGATGGGGAATACACTGATCTAAGACCTAAATCAACCTTTTACCCACCTTCAAACATGATGCCACCAGAAGTACTGGCCTTTGAAGAAGCAGTTGCCAAAGAGGTAGAGGAACTACAACCCAGAGCTGATTCTTTCAATAACCTGAGCAACAAAGAACGTTTGGCTTTGACTAAATTGAAAAATCGCACAGAAATAAGAATCAAACCCGCAGACAAAGGGGGTGCCACAGTCATCCAAAGTTCGATGGCATACAAGACCGCATGCCTCACCTTGCTGGCTGACACTAAATTCTACAAAAAAATCAACAGAGATCCCACAAAGAAACTAAAGACAACTATATCGGCTCTGACATCAGATGCACTTGGGAAGGGATGGATCACTAAAAAAGAACACACGTTTTTGAACCAAGAGGAACCCAGAATTCCGCTATTTTACACCATCCCCAAGATCCACAAGGGTAAGGTACCTCCCCCAGGGAGACCCATAGTGTCAGGAATTGGCTCGATTTTGGAACCTCTATCCCAATATACCGACTGGTTCCTGCGCCCTCTGGTAAAACAGATAACGTCATATGTACAGGACACAAAACATCTCTTGAATCTTCTGACCAACATCGAGTATGACCCAACAAATTGCTTCCTAGTAAGTCTAGATGTGGAAGCACTTTATACAAGTATACCCCAGACCGAAAGCATTGGAGTCATTGAACAACTCTTGGAGAATGAGGAATGGCAATGGACTGCACCAAAAGAATGGATCATTACATTAATGAGAGTGGCATTAACGGAAAATTTCTTTAAGTTCGAATCTCAGTTGTACTGGCAAATCCATGGAACTTCTATGGGGAGCACCTTCGCTCCTAGTATAGCATGCCTATACATGAGCCATTTTCAAAACCAACATATTTGGAATGCTAACCCATATACTAATAACATCTGCAAGTGGTATCGCTACATTGATGATATCCTTATGGTATGGCGAGGCGATACCCAGAGCCTTTCTAACTTCACTCTGTGGATCAATGATCTTAACCCCCATTTACGATTCACCATCAACAAAGACAGAGAAACGATCCCGTTTTTGGACATCAACATCATTGCTAAAGATGGCACACTGAGTAGCTCGCTATACACAAAACCGACTGACAGGAACAGCCTGTTGAGATTCGACAGCGCCCATCCACGATCTCTCAGGGAAAATCTCCCGGTAGGACAATTCCTACGCATACGTAGAAATTGTTCTGAAATTCGAGACTACAAGAAAGAGGCAAAGATACTCACTAACAAACTGAAACAAAGAAACTATCCAACTAAAATAATTGAACAGGCTAATAAAAGAGCACGGAATACTCCCAGAGAGGCCCTGCTCGAGACTCAAGAAAGACAACAACCTCAAAATATGATCTGTGTTACCACTTTCAACTCGTCCTCTAACGATGTTAAAAAGATCATAAATAAAAGGTGGTCCATCCTCACCTCCAACAAACTCTCATTTAACAAACCCATGTTCTCCTTTAAAAAGAACCGTAGTCTGAGAGATACCCTGATCCATACAGACACTTATGGAAATGTGGGTCACGTCCAAACAACACTATGGGATACGCCCCCAGTGACCGGACATTACCCTTGCGGGTCCTGTGTAGCTTGTGAATTCACTAGAGCTAGCAAAACACTTGAACTCGGCCTCAACACCCCCTGGGAACAACGATCTCATACCAACTGCAATTCTGAAGGAGTCATCTACCTCATAAAATGTCCATGTGACTTGACCTACATAGGCATGACCAGCCGCAAAATAAAAATTCGGATAAGTGAGCATAGAAGTACCATCAGACGCATGATCACAGCTACCAGACTCACCACACATTTTGTCGAGAAACATCATAAAGACACTGATATACGATGGACAGTCATTGAGAAGATCAATGGCACCAGAAACCTACAGAAAAGGCTCCTCGAGAGAGAACAACGTTGGGTTTATCGTTTGGGAACACATGAAACAGGATTAAATGACTCTATACCGTGGAGTCAACTTAATAAATAATCACCCCATGGATCCTCCACCTGTTGACATTGAGCTATAGACACCCTGTCTGAACTACTAATTAACACTACTGATATTGCACATCCCCGTTTTCAATCCACTTAGATGCCGGACGGGTCTTGATTATTACCAGTGCGACAACATATTCCATCACAGAGGCACTATAGCACTCAAGCAAGATGTCTTTCGCTATGTTACGTATGGTCATTACTGAACCAACTATTCAGCCCCCGCCTCTCAACCTCTGTTTTCTATTAATAGACCAATGTCTAACCATATGCAGACTTCTAACGACAATGAACCAATGACTAATACCAATCTTTTAGTCTTTACATCTGGGCATCATTGGCTATTTACATTTTATCAGCGGCGCTTTTAAATATTATGTTCTGTTCATTTCATGTCCCTTCCGCTGCTCACCACACACGAGCGCCTAGACTTGCACTCGTATCTTTTTTGACACTCTCTGGGTTATATCGTTACAAAACCCAGCGTAGATCGACTACCATCATTCGAGCGCTAAGACTTGCACTCGTATTCTTTGTGACCCTCTCTGGGTTACATCCTTACAAAACCCAGCGTAGATCGACTACCATCATTTCAACATTAAACCACAACTCCCATCTACCCCACACGCCGTGACGTTTTACGTCACTTCCTGTTACTGAGGGGCGTGGTTTTCAATCAGCCTGAGATTCCGGCGCGCCTTCCCCGTTATTTATACTCGTCCCAGGCTTTACATCATTGCGAAAGCCGAGGACCAGAACCAAACAGGTAGCGGGCAGGGCGATTGATCTTAACGAAGTAAGTACTTTTACCAGCACGATGTCCCACTCCCTGTGTGTCAGCCTCCGTTTCATGACCCCACCAATACGGAACGACCTGCTGTCATTTTTCCCATTCTGCCCCGTGACACACTGTTCATTCACGGTTCCCCCAGGACCGCCCTATCTGGCCCCCTGGTCCTGAGAGATTCAGTCTACCTCCCCGATTTGGGTAAAGTATAACTGTAGATATATCACGTATGAATGTGTCGTATGCATGTGTTGTATGTAACTTTTCAGTCACTTATTCATCTGCCCACCCGTAGCAAAGTTCTTGGAATCACCAGGAACATACACGTTTTTATTGTGCACTAGTACCTGGAGACACTGTGTGCACGCTATTTTCAAAAAAACAGACATCACGCTGTTATCGCTAGAATGCGAATCATCTCGCCACGCTCACAGTATGTCTGTCACAATTTCTACGATATGTTACAGTCATTAAGAGTGGCATGATAGGAGGACACTCCTCCCCACGAAGGCATGCACACAAGGATACACGCATGTTCACGGGCGGTAAACACTATACCGCTTTAAGAGAAATGAAATAAGCGGCAACCCGACCGCTGGTATTTTTATATGTTGTTTGTCTCTACTTCTTCTTTTACAGATGGAGCCTGGCAGTTGACATACATCCACTGTTAATCAAATCACGTGGAGCAGCTTCTCTGCCCTCACCATACTGACAGGATAGGGACACCCCGTAACGAGTAATTGCACACACATAGGGGAGTTACTTTTTTGCCCTGAAGAAAGTCCCGGACCATTTTTTGGCCCCTTTTTGGACTGAAACATGTCGGCACTAGGGTCCTAGGACCATAACACTCCTAAAAGACCCATTTTTTAAGTATTTTAATTACCCGGACAGACCCAAGAATAAAGGGATACTGGGGATCTGTCTGAGGTATTTTATCTAGTTAACTCCCTCTGCCGTATAACATATTAAAAGCACTCCCAACACTGTGGTCGAGCCCACCCGGACTTCTAGGGGTCTGGGTGACCCGATGATGAAGCATGACACCACTAGGGTGTGTGAGGGTAACTTAAAGAAACACTTAGTTTCCCCACGACCACGGTTGTATTAGGCACAACCTCGTGTTATGAGTTCTCATTTCTCTCCCCCCATTCCTTTATTTTACTAGATCTCCTTTCAGATCTGTTAGAGTATTTTTTGTGCATATAAAGAAATGTGGGCCTTGTCTGAGGAGTCATAAATTAAAGGTTCCTGATAACAAATGCAGGTTTTGCCACGACCTCGGGTGGACACAACATGTGCTAGAGGGTAACGTGTCCATATGTCCAGCATGTGGGGTGCATGATCACTGTGTGTACTGTGTGTGCTGTGTCCTGATTGGCTACGTGTTCCTAACTTCATGCGACATCTGACTTTATGGTGTTTTGGGAATGCGTGCACCCCTCTGGCAATGTGTGCTTTACTGGGGTCAATTTCCATGGACTATTGTGGTGTTGCTGCGCTTATCTGGAGGATGGACCTACATCCTAGACCTAAGCGGGTCTAGGATGTAGAGCCTGCCTGATCACATATTTCTGAGTCAGAGTTGATGGAGAATTCATGACAGGCACATTTGATTATAGTGATGCGATTTCATTTGTGTTTCCATGTGTACGATTATAAGCATTAGCATTGTTTTTTTTAATATCAACAAACTTGATCCAGGTACTGAGTGTCTTGTCCATGAGGGAGTAAAACAGTTGTGTGTCATCAGCATAGGGAAGGACGTTGATGTTGTGAGCGCAGATGATGCTGGCAACAGGGATCATATATGCTTTGAGGAGGGTGAGGCTCAGGGAGGATCCTTGAAGAACTCCGCAGATGAGATCATGGGCGTCCGAGGTGTAAGGTGCCAGGCTGACTGACTGGGTCTTTCAAGTAAGAAAGGAGCAGATCCATCAGAGTGCTTGTCCTTGGATTCCAATGTTGGCTCGGCATTAGATGAGGATGGGGTGGAGACTGTGTCAAATGAGGATGTCCTCTTGGTGGTGATGAGGGCATTTTTGTAGCTATGGTTGGGTCTGAAACCAGGCTGAGGAGTTTCAAGGTGTTGGTGATTATGGAGGTATTCGGTGAGGAGTCTGTTGATGATTTTCTCTTGGACCTTGGCAGGGAAGAGGGGAGATCAATCTGTAGTTGGCATATGTTAAAGAGTCAGTGGGAGGTTTCTTCAGCAATAGGAGGACAGTTGCATGTTTTCAAGTATCTGTGTAGGTCACAGAAGAGGTGGAGGTATTCAGAATAGTTTGAGCATGGCACTGGTGGGTTTCAGTCTTCCGGAGTAGGCATAGTGGGGGTAAGTGTCTGATGGTGCTCCTGAGTGGATGGGCTCCATGGTGGCGGCAGTTTCTTCTGAAGTGATGATGGGCCATGTGGTTAGCATTGTGTTGCGAAGTCCTCCTATGCCGTGGGCACCCCCTTTTTTTGCTGACTGGTACTGGTAGTAACTCACTCTGACTGTCCCTGGGCTCTGCCTTACCAGGATCAGGGCCATTGCTATGCTGACAATACACTTAGAATACAGTGAAAACACCTACATACACTAGGGAACACTATGGGTTAGTGTACCACTATAATTGGTATGACCTCCCATACAAGGCCCTAGTACATAATAGGGCAGGGGGATCAAAACTGCCTTTAAGTCCCTATTATATAATAGGGCAGGGCAGTTTAGAGGCAAGCAGACCTTTCTGTACTTGCATGTGTGCACTGCCGAGGCCTGCAGCCAGTTTAAAAGCAACCCTGTGTTGCAGGAATACTTTTAAAATGTAAATTGTGCCCAAACTCGACTTTGGTGTTTGTGGCACTTTAAAATAATAAACTGCAATATTTTAGCATATTCGGTTCCCCAGGGTCTTCCCTGGGTGTCCCAGGGATGGAGGGTCAGGTAATTATAAGGAGGATTCTTATCAAATAGATTTTACATGCCCTGGGATAGTGAAATTGTACATTTCACTTCCATCATTGTAGTAAAGTGCTTCACAAAATCTACTTTTGTGCTAGGAGCAATGTGGGGTGAGTATCTGCAATATTTTTTACATATTCAAAACCCCTAATGTCTCCCGTAGGTGATCCAGGGTAAGGATACCTGTAGATAAAGGCAGGGTCCTTATAAAAGACATTTTATAAGCCCTGGTGTTGGAGAAATTGCCTAGTTCATTGTTCCCATTGGAGATCCCCATCAACATAGGTTAACATTGCAGTCAGTTATTAATTGATAACTCCATTAGGAATTACAGTAATAAAAGTCATTCAAGGACTTAGAAAAATGGCATTGATATATCCAACAATATGCTATTGTTGAATTTATCCTGAAACATACAGACACGAAGTTATAAGACTTTCTTGTCGGCAAGCCAAATTTCAGCCTTTCAGTAATTGGTCCTGATTTGTCAGAGTTAAGTGGGTTAGCCAGTCTGCTTTGATGAAGTAATAAGTGGCACCTGGGGTGAAGAGCAATTCTGGGAGAAGAGGGTTCTGCTGCATACGAATGCCAGGGCAATGGGGAGGGGTCGTAAACCATGAGCGTCAATGGCCCAGGAGGACAGGCCAAGAAATCCAGGTCCATCTATGCCCACCCCCTATGAACCCAACCAGATGGCAGGCAGAAGGGAGAAATGGGGCAGGAGGAGGGAGACTATGGAGATGAGCCATCCTGGAGGTTGGTTTAGCCAGCTCTTGCCTCTCTCCGTATTGAATTTTGGAGAAATACTGCTTTCTGGGAGACCATTGTGCCACGCTTTGAAGGAAATGGTCATGCTCTGGGGTGTTGCCCTGCACCTCGTTGGATAGGAGTGCCCTTCTTTGTGACCCCAAGGAACACTGACTAAGTATCTGAGAGGGGCAGAGCCTCTCAGATCTGCTGCTTGAAACAAGAGAAGATGAAGGGTCCATGCCGGAAGTTTGATTTGCACCAACCAGACCCTGCGCTCTGACTGACTGAGCTTGCTGCACAGTTTGAAACTATTGCCCTGTGGACCTAACTTGCTTAAAAATGACTAAAGAGTGAATTCCCTGCAGGATACAAGCTCACCTGGACCATCACCACCAATAATCCCCAGCCTGGAGTGACTCCAGTGGATTTGCAAGGGTTTTGTCCAAGTGGATTGTGGGAATTGATGTCCCAAACTTTCAAGGACCATCTTGGATCTTCTAGACCCGTGGAGTAAGTTTTGACAATTTGGGACCCTCCGTGGAACTTTAAGAAGAAGTTCCAGAAGTTTAGAGCAACCTCGGAAAAGAGCTCCATAAGTGAACCTGGCCAGCCAAACCGGCAACCCTCAACTGCAGGCAGGCCTGCCCTCCATGTTCGTCCTGCTGAAAAGCTCCAGGAGGTCCAACTTCAAGAGTTTGCCGAGGAGCTGGTCGAAACCCAAACCAGCGAATCCTCACCAAAACTGGCCTGGTGAAGAGCATCGAGGGACCCCTGGAGAAAAAGCTCTGTAAACCTTTCTATGTCCGAATGTAGAAGAGTGTACCGGGACCAACCACGAGAGTCAAGCTGCCCATCTTTGACCGCGAGCCAGCCTGGATCCCTGGTTTATCCTGCTGGAAAGCTCTAGAGGTATGACTTCGACAGGTTTGACTTGGAGCTCATCACAAGGCAAGCCAGTGAACCCTCACCGAATCTGGAGAGGTGCAGAGCTTTAAGGAACGCCGGGAGAAAAAGCTCCAGAAAAGTTTCTAAGTCAGAAGGTAAAATCTTTGACCGAGGCCTACCGCGAGGAGGAGTCGTGCAGGGCTCCATTGCGGTTGGCCTGAAACTTTAACTTTTTCCCGGTCTAGCACGACTAGATATCCCAATGGGCGCTATAGGTTTCTATATTCTATATAGTGCTAAATCTTAACAAATCCATATCTCGAGTTCCCTACATTGTATTTTTTCATTTTGGGGTCATTTTAAAGATAAAAATATTTCCTATTTTTATAAATTGGTGTTAGATTTTTATTGTGTGTTGGGTCCTAAATATTTACTGAATTGGTGTTTTTAAATGCTTTACATACCTGTCTCTGAAGTGAAGCCTGCCTGCTCGCAGCCAAGTTACCAAGGGTTGAGTATGGGAATAATTTTCTGAGACCTATTCTGGGCCCTATATTGTGTTAGTGACCTTATTGGCAGTGGTAGATATATATTTACCACTAATAATAATTCACTTTCCAACTCTTTGGTTCTTTGGATAAGACAGGGGGGCATTTGGCAAAGTCTGTCAGAATTGTAGACCTTGCAACTTCTTAATTTATATTTTTTTACTTTTCTGAATTTGTGAGTGAAGCTGGTTGAATTAAATAAAAAAAAAACACACACATAATGGGAAAAATGGGCCCCAGCTGGCAGTGGGGCTGTTCCTGTTGCTGTGCAGGGCCACAAGTTCACCACTTGCTAGCCTTTTCCCCTTGTTCGACTGGAGCAGCATGCATCTCCTTTCTTTGCTGCGAAGCTGCCAGCAGGGTCTTGAGCATGGTTACAACATATCAAGAGCGCCTAGTTTAGCTTCCACCCCAAGACTCATCCTTTCTCCCCTCAACGCCTCCTTTCTCTTTATCTAAGTTTTGCAGGCTCTTGTTAATCTCTTCTTTTTCCATTTGACAATGTTTCCAAACATTTTCTTCCACCTTTTTTCCTACCTTTCCTGCCTTTCCCTCTTTTGCTCAATGTCTAGTGGAAAATAAGTCCTGTTCCCAAAAATGAGTGACTGTGCTCTACATCTACTACGCTCAGCACAAATTAAGTACCACAGAGGACTCTCTTCTACACCTCTGGTGAACTCAGGCACCTTATTTTCCCAATTTAAAACGTCATTCAGTGCAGTTCTACATATATAATCATTTTCCTTAAATAAACATAAAAGCTATTGCATGATGGTTATTTATATTCCGTGAAAAGTGTTTAAAAATCCAATTTTCTATAACATCTGTTTGTTTATTTATTATTTTGTCATTAAAACCCTAGCTGGTATTTAGAAAAATACTGCTAATATTTAAAATACACATTAAAATAATATGATTGCTTTGATGAGGTTCTTTCAAATAAACAGCCATTCTTGTGCAATACCGCCTGAAGGTATATTGCCCTTTGAGACATGAATTCAGAGAAAACTTGAAAAGCCATTTGTCTAGCAATTTGAGAGCAGTATTTATTACATTAAGTATGAGATGTTAAAAAGATGAATTATATTGTCAGGACATCATTACATCCCTCAAATTGATGTTGATTGTTCTTTTAGAATCGAGTTTATAGAAAAGGGAATTAGAATTGAGGACTTCTTGGAATCCAAGAAAGCCGCTGGTATCCAGTAAGCTTTATTGTACTGCCATCAACTCTTTGATGTAGTAGTAGTGCTGAGAAAAGACCTGTGTTTTGAGCTGTGGTTTTGAAGTTTAAGAATGTAACTTGTAACTTGTGTAAGGCACACCACACAAAACCTCTTTCAAAGCTCACGGCTGTGAACCAGGAAAAAACAAATGTGTTCAGATTTTGAAAACTCCCAGAGCATTCAGATCTTTATTGCTTCACCCACATATTTAAATCACTGTTAACATTTCTAAATAATATTCAATCATAAAGGAAAGACTACGGGTCTGATTTATAATTTGGCGGACTGCCCATTCTCCTCCGGGGTGACAAAATGAATTACTCCATCACCCTGTTGGAGGTGCCACCTGCCAATTTGGAAATGTCTGCTGGCCCAGCCGACATTTCAAGCATAGGACCTGATATATATCTTGGCAGAGAGGGAACTTCGTCACAACAGCTATATAGTTCCCTCCCTGTTAAGACTATGATTGCCCTCTCAATTTAAATTCGTGTGGACCATAGTTTGACGACAGCAGAGACTACTCCGTCTTTGCTTGCCATGGTCAAACTCCTCCTACAGCCTGACAGCATAAGCGCCTTTGGTGAATTGGCTATATGTCCACCCGCCTAATTTAGATAGGTATACATATAGCCATTTTTCAATGCCCATCACCGCCAGGAAAAACCTGATGGTAAGGGGCACTAAACAGCTCTCAATGTACCCCTCAACAGTGGAGGAGTTTGACCATGGCAAAGACTGAGTAGTCTCTGCTGTCTTCAAACTATGGCCCACCCAAATTTAAATCGAGCAGGGGGATCCTAGTTTTGACGGGGAGGGAACTTTGTTGTCATTGCGACAAAGTTCCTTCTCTGCCAAGATATAAATTAGGACCTATGTGCATTAAAAATGCCACCCATATGGAAGATAGTTCTACAATGAAATCAGAGTGAATCACTTAAAGGAAAAGCATAAATATCACATTTAAGTAGCTCATTTATAGTTTCATAGACCATTGCCTGCGGCATGACAGGGATAAAGGAGGTCCCGTCTCTTCCAGCCATCTGCAGCTGACGTGCCAAATGTTGAAATTGGCCCTTTATTTGCAGCCCTCCTCTATTTTAATGCAGCAGCCATCTCTGTAGCAGGAACTGGCTCAGGACAACAAAACTGATGGAACGACCACCCGGCCAAGGTGGTCCTTTTAGGACTTTCTTGTTTTTCTTAAGACAGCCCCCCATTCTGACTTCCCCATCATAAAAAAGCAAATCTTGGGTTCCTCCCATGTTTGGGTTCCCCATTTTCCTGGGTGACATTTGTGAACTTTTGTTGTTGTGGACTGCCATGATTTCCATGGCAGTCCAGGATATGGAACATGCCGTCAGACCTGGCATTGGATGAGACACTCTAAATAGAATTTCCCAAGGTTGACACTTCCAGTCGTCAGTTACCCTGTGCAACTAATGCTCCCAACAGTGGACGGGACCATCAGTCAATTCATATTGGATATGCCATTAGTAAACACTTCTCAATGGTTTTACAACAGCACAGAAAACACAGGAGAATGATGAATTTAGTGAAAGAATTTGTTGACTCTGAGCCTTTAGATTATTCCTGGGTCTGCAAAAATGTCAGAGGCAAGAAAAATAATTATCATGCATAACACCAACAGCATATCTGCGCTGTAAGTTGGTGAAGGAAATATATGCTACAGCATGGGAGATTATCTATCTGTCTATCTATCTATCTATCTATCTATCTATCTATCTATCTATCTATCTATCTATCTATCTATCTATCTATCTATCTATCTATCTATCTATCTATCTATCTATCTATCTATCTATCTATCTATCTTCTATCTATCTATCTATCTATCTATCTATCTATCTATCTATCTATCTATCTATCTATCTATCTATCTATCTATCTATCTATCTATCTATCTATCTATCTATCTATCTATCTATCTATCTATCTATCTATCTATCTATTTATCTAAATATCTGTCTGTCTGTCTGTCTGTCTGTCTATCTATCTATCTATCTCTATAAATATCTATAAATATACATATATATGTATATATATTCACTGAAAAAACCATAGGTTTCACACATGTTATAGTTAGCGGAAATTTTACTGATAAAAAACCAATGAAATTGCCCCGTTATAGTTAGTGCTGGCAACTATAACTCACGCGACCGCAATCCTCTGCTGATGCTAATACTGTATTTAGACACTTATTTGCCCATGTCTTCTTCCATACATTTTTAGCTATACATATATTACAAATATTTTTTTTTATAAAGACACATATGTCATCAGCAGAAGATTGCGGTCGCGTGAGTTATAGTTGCCAGCACTAACTATAACGGGGCAATTTCATTGGTTTTTTATCAGTAAAATTTCCGCTAACTATAACATGTGTGAAACCTATGGTTTTTTCAGTGAATTTGCAAGGTTTTTTAAATGCTAATTCCTAACTATAACGTGTGTGAAACCTATGGTTTTTTCAGTGAATTTGTACGTTTTTTTAAATGCTAAGTTACTTTACGCCAGCACAGGGGGTGGGGTCAATGTGGATAGTGTTTTTTTTATTTCGATTTTATAATTTCATGTTGCCAAAATATAGTTTTTTTACTGATGTAATAAGCCGTGTAATAAGCCGTGTACATTTGGTGGCCTACGGCCACCAAAAGCACAGGGGGTGGGGTAAGTGTGGATAGTGGTTTTTTTATTTCTATTTTTTACCGTACGCTTACGGTAAGCGTACGGTAAGCGTACTCGGCGAAATTGCCGAAAAAAAAATAAAACCGTTTTTGCTCTTGGGGGATGTTTGGGGACTCCCTCAACATGACTATGTGGGAGGGAGTTGTCAAAACAGCCCCGTAACATGTTTGTGGGCATCATGTTTGAAAAATAACACTCAGTGCGAGAGACAAAATGGCGGACGCCGCTTCCTGGTTTCGGCCGATTCGAATGTTTACTAAGATCTAAGAGCCAATCAGAATCGCGCTCGCGCACGCCACCGTACGCGTACGGTAAGCGTACGGTAAGCGTACCGTAAGCGGGCTCAGATATATATATTGATTTAAAGGCTATTTTCTCAGCATCTACTGAACAGATTTACACCAAACCTACAAAAGGCACTTCCTTGACATAGGGACTACCTCTCTGCCAAATTTCTAGTAATTCTGTTCAGCCGTTCGGGCTGTAGCTCTGTCTAAAGGTCCTATGGAAAAATACATGGGAAAAACGCGTTTTGGGACCCCCCTTTTATCTCAGCCCCCGCTTGACGAATCCCCCCGAGACTTTCAGGGTAGGAGCGGAGCGTAGCGCCCCACCTATTTTGAGAAATTCGCGAGGATTCATCGACCGGCGCCACAGTTATTCAAAATAGAATGTTGCGGATTTCCTATGGAAAAGGGGTCCTAACTATAACTACCTACTGGCGACCGCCAGTAGGTAATATATATGTATCTATATATCTATATCTATATATGTGTCTATATCTATTATCTACTGGTGATAGCCAGTAGGTGGTTATAGTTAAGACCAAAGTTTCCATAGGAAAAGCGTTTGTTGTTTTGCCAATAACTTTGGAGCCACTTGACGAATCGTCACAAATTCTACACAAAACTTCCCCTTTTTGGTTCAGCTGCTGTGTTGAAGGTTTTGGGGTGATACGTCAAGCAGGGTCTGAGAAAAAGGGGTGGTCCCAAAACGCATTTTCCCTATGTTAGATCTATGGAGATTTTACATTTTTTTAACACGACTAGAACCCGAACTGCAGAACAGAATTACATGAAACTTTGCAGAAAGCTAGATGTTAGTCCAAAAAGCGTGCTTTTTGTGATTTGGTGTAAATTCATTCAGTAGTTTTTAAGATATTTAGGTTTAAAAATACAGATATCTGGGACCCCAAAATCCTACTGAAATTCCACAAAAATTTGATTGGTTGGCAACACTTTGGCCAGGAAGTGTTGCCAGCCATCTTGAGACTCGACTTGAAGCCAAGTCCCACACATTTTTTTTTTTTAAAAGGGGGCAGTGTAGAAATACCCTGACCAACTAGGCCTCTTGGGGGAGAGTGGTCAGTCCCACAAAATAATTTAAAAAATAATAATACGGTGGGATACTGCTGATTCATTTCTTATTGGCCCCCAGGTGAGCTAGGTCCCGGGGGCATTGTAATAAAGAAGGGGGTGCATGGCAAGGACCGCCACCTCCCTGGGGCTTTAAGTTTAAAGAATGTGGGGAGGCACATGGACCCCCCTCAGCCTCGGAGGACACTACCTCCCCGGGGCTTTAATACAAATAAATGCTGGAGTCTTTGGCTGAGACCCTTTGGGAGGCCCAGGCAAACGTCGTTAGTGTAGTCAATGCGGGACATCACTAGTGCAAGTACAATCTGGATGATGGCTTCAGTTGAGAAAAAATGTCAGACTTTGGTTATTTTACAGAGCTGAAAGAAACAGGAACAAGTCACTGCTGCAATCTGCGGTTTCATTGACAGATCTTCGTCAACAAGTATGCCAAGGATCTTGACCACCTTTTTAGGAATGGGAGTGGGGTCTAACTCCCAGGGCCAAAAGGAAGGACTCCAGCAGTTCAGTTTGTTTTAACCATCATCACCTTGGTTTTATCTCAGTTCAACTTTAGTTGATGACTGTCAATCCAGTCCGGAATGAAGACTGTGGTGATATGGAAGAATGCTGTTGAGTCAGGAGTATCCACGAAGTTAAATACTAGCTGCATATCATCAGATTAGTTGTATATTTTTACTTTCTGCTTTTGTAGGGCATTTACCAGCGGGCGAATATAGAGATGGGCCTGACCTTTGTGCAACTTCTCTCTCACGTCATCTGCTACAGAAAGAATTACAGATTCTGTGGAGTGAATGGGCCGGAAGCCCGCCTGATGTGAGTCTAAACATTATGAGCCTTCGCTGAAAGAGCAGCGATGGTGAATGATATGAGCTTCCTGGATCTTGGCTAGGTAGTTGAGGAGGGAGATTGGGCAGATGGGGGCATATGTATCAAGCGATTTTTTACTCGCAAACGCTGCGAATCGCAAAAAACAGCGTTTGCGAACAAAAAATCGCTAAACGGTATGTATGAGCCATGTTTCAGTGCTAATTTAAGGAATCGCTAATTTTGCGATTTCCTAACTTTTCGCAAGCATTTAAGAAATCGCAAATTGCGATTTCTTAAATGACATGTAAAAAGCACCCAAGTTGTGCGAATTATCCTTAAGAAATCGCAAATTACCACCAACTTCCAGTTGGTGGTAATTTGCGATTTCCTTTCAAAATGCACTTTTTTTAATTTTACAAAGTGCCACATGGCGCTCATACATGCCCTTAGGGCATGTATGTGCGCCATATGCACACACATGCTAATTTCAGGGGTGCATCAGGGTGTCATCATGACACCCTTGCACCTTTGAAATTATTCTCAAATAGCGATTAGCAAATTGCGATTCGCTATTTGAGAATTACTTCCCATTCATTCCTATGGGTCTCCTGGCCCATAGAAATGAATGGGCAGGTATTCCTTAATTGCGATTTCGCAATTTGCTAATCGCAATTAAGGAATTTTAAGAAATCGCAAAAAGTTTGCAATTTTTTAAATAGCGATTCCTTAAAAATCGCTATTTGAGAATCGCAAATGGTGATGTTGATACATATGCCCCTAATTCTTTTAAATAGTAGGGTTGTTTTCCACTTTTTTCAAGAGAGGAAGAACCACTGTTTCTTTAAAATTAATAAGGAGAGAGTCCTGGCTCAGGTATAGGTTAAGTATAGCCATCGCTGATTCAAGAAACTTTGAAAAAATGGCTATTTGAATCTAAGAGGGGGAAAATGTCATTGGGAGAGGCAAATATGACCTGCATTAACAGCTTTGACAGATGATCCCGAGTGATTGGGGGTATGGTGTTAGGATAGAGGGGAATTCCTCTTTTCCAAAGGAGATGGGCTGACGGGGGGACAAGGAGGAATGCTGTCTTTGATTGCGCTGATCTTTTTGATGAAGAAAGAATTAAATTCATCACATAAAGCTTGTGTGGGGGCCACTGGGATGTTTAGTTGGTTGGGTTTAGACAATTCTGAGACTGTTTTGTAAATTACTTTAGTTTTATTTTCAGAATGTATTAGCTTGTTTGAAAAATAAGTGGATTTGGCTTCTCAGATAAATTTCTTGTACGGCTTTAACTGCAAGAGGAATTTAACTTTCTCTTCGGAGTCATATGCTTCACGCAATTTGCGCTAAGGTTTCCATAGAAAGAATTTATTTCTTTAAGGCCATCTGAAAACCATTTGGATGCCACATGGCGATGAATCAGGCTTGTTTTACGCAGAGGGGCATAAGTATCACTTGCATCTTTGTACCAGTTCGTCATTGTCCCCTCAAGTTCTTCAGGAACGCACGCTGGCTGTGAAGGTACTTTGCCAAAGAGTTGCAAAAGGCAGTGAGACCTACATGGGAGGGGTCCTAAAAGAGGGAACACCCATTCTAAATGTAATTAAATGATGGTCTGACCAACAACAGGGAATGACCTGAAGATTGGAGATGTGAAGACTCAGCCCTAGACATGGGTGGCTGTAGACAGATTGGAAGATATGGGGCCCTCATTAGGGTCGTTTGACCATAGATTCAAATCTCCAATCAGTAATATTTTTGCATAATCAATGGCCAGGGCCAACACTGTGTTAGTCAGGGCAGCCGAATATTGTGGGTTGTGTCCTGGGGGTCTATACAAGATGATACATATCAGACAGGAGGTGGTTGAGCCTAGTTGAACTATGATTTTTTCTGCAGAAGAAATGGGCAGAGGAGTGTGTTTGGTAAATGTTTGTTGTTTATATATGATTGCTGCGATCCTCCCTCCTTTTTTACCCTGAGGTCGTTTCATGTTCAAAATGTAAAGGTTCTCAGGGAGAGCGCTAAAACAACACGCGTAGAATCCTTTGTTAACCAGATTTCTGTTCAAAAAAGATATGGAGAGATTCTGACTTCTGGAAGGTCATACACCTTGAGGTGATGTCTGACCAGGGAATGTGTATTAAGATACGCAATGTTTAAATCTTTGTTAGTGGGTTTAGACAATAAGCGGAAATCAGATTCCACCCTGATATCCTGTCTTACTTTTCTTTCTGGTGATAGAGAGGGTGGCTGATTATAACTGAATATGTTTAATCGGTCTAATTTTTGTAGCACAGAATCCTCCCAGTGGAGTTTATTGCTTCAAGCACATTAGAAAGCAATAACTTAAAATTTGGGAAAGGTGACTGGCCCTTGGTCCCTGCCAGCCGTGGACAGGTGAAGACGGGCTTGCCTTTGGCGTGCCTTCGATGCACCGGTGACGCGGCCGCAGTGCCACCATCAAGATAAGGGCCCAGAGCCCTGACTGACTCCAAATACACTGGCCCTGATTGGCTCATCCCCTCAGCTAATAGAAATGCCCCCAGGACATCTTAACAGCACTCAAAAGATAGCAATTGGAAATCACAATACAAACCTTAAAACGATTCCATTTTTAAATAAAAGCATTCAAGAACTGTGCAAAATCACCTGTTAGGGGTGTGCAGATGCGCTGCTGCCACCATGTGCTGTGCGGCTACCCTGCCACCTCGAGGTAAGGGCCTGGGGCTCTGACTGACTCAACCTACACCAGCCCTGATTGGCTCACCCCCACAGTCAATAGAAATGCCCTGCCCCAGTGCTCCTTAACAGCGCACCAAAAAAGCGATGTGAAATCACACTCTAAACTTAAAAACTATTCCACTTTAAAAGAAAACATAAAAAGCCTGTGCTAAGTCACCAAATAGGTGTGCAGACACGCTTCTGCCGCTATGTGCAGCGGGCCACGCTGCCACTATCAAGATAAGAACCCGGAGCTCTGACTGACTCCGTCTACCCCATCCCTGATTGGCGTAAGCCCTCAGTCAATAGAAATGCCCCGGGTGCATCTTCACAGCACGCAAAAGAAAGCAATGTGAAATCACCCTTCAAAAATTAAAACTATTCCATTTTAAAATAAAAACTTACAAAAACTGTGTAAAAACCCCAAATAGGTCTCCAGACACGTTGCTTCTGCTATGTGCTGTGTGGCTTCGCAGTCACCATCAAGAAAAGTGCCTAGAGCTCTGAGTGATTTTGTCTACACCGAACCTGATTGGCCCACTCCCTCAGCCAATAGAAATGCCCCCTAGCACATGCGAAAAAAAGCGATGTGAAATCATCCTCTAAACATTGAACATGTTCCACTCTAAAAGAAAAACGTACAAGAACTGTGCAATATCGCCAAATAGATGTGCAGACGCGCTGCTGCCACTATGTGCTGCACGGCCACTCTGCCACCATCAAGATAAGGGCCTGCAGCTCTGACTGTTGCCTACACCATCTCTGATTGAATAATAATTTATTTTTTATTTAATAAGCCCCCATTCCCGGGCCTATCTCGTGCCCCGGGGCCCAGGCATGGCTCTTTTAGTGCCCCCTGGGCACTCAGTATGCACTAGGACCACGGGGAGCCTGAAGGCCCCCGCGGTCCCTGCCGGCATCCTGCCACTTGCAGGAGACTGCATTGCTTTCACACACAGGGAGCTGCTAAACATGCAGCTTCCTTTGTGTGAAAGCAGACGAAGGCTTTGTTTCCAGCAATCTAGAACCTTACTCTGCCCTCGCTTGCTGGAAGCAGAGTGTTTGCTGTCTCTTCTTGGGAGCCGTTAAAGCTCCCGCCACGCCACAGCAAACAGCTATGTCCCCGGGGTGGGACATAGCAGGAGCCTGACCTGCGGGATAGTGGTCCACCGGGCCATCTTTGGCTCCAGGAGGGGGCCCCCCTCCTTTCCTCAGAATGGGCCGCCCCGGGAGGTGGTGGTCCCCATGGCAGAGAACGGCCCTGGATGGGGACTGCATGGCCCCCTCTTCTTTTTTAAATACAGAATGCCCCGGGAGGTGGTGGTCCGTGGGGCATGGGGCTCTGCGTGGCCCCCCTGATGAATTTAACAAATACCCCGTGGGAGGTGGCAATCCCCAAGGCTGGGGTGTCAACACGGCCCTACCGATTTTTTAAAATAGCCCCGGGGAGGTGGTGGTCCGTGGGATCCGGGGGAATCCGTTAGGTCCCCGCAACATTTAGAATATGAGCCCCAGGGAGGTGGTGGTCCCCGGGGAATAATTAGCCCCTAAATGAGGGGGGCTCCATGTGCCCCCAACTTTTACTTCAGGCATGCCCAGGGACCTGGCCCTTCCGGGGGCTAAACCTTACGCCATGCTTCTTTTTTAAATTATTTTTTGGTGGGACTTACTGGAGGTAACAGGAGGGCTTGTTGGCCCCCAAGGACCCTCTGCAGCCAAGGGGACTTCATCCCCCAACCAATAGTGCGCCAGGAGGCACGTTTGCAGAGTGGTAGAGAAAGGAGGCAGGGTCTCCTGCAATTTCCCGGTCCCGCAATTCTTTTCTAATTTTTTAATATTTATTACAGGAGGGGGCGGCATGGCCTTTCTTCACTGGGCCATGGAGACCCCATCCCCCAGGGCCTGGCCATTTTTCAATGGGTAGGGAGGCCGCACTGCCCTCCTACTAGGCAGATTTTGTGCCCCGGGGACCCTGTCTCCTGGAGCCCAGCCTTTTTTATTTATTTTTATATTTTAAATGAGTGAAAAGGGACTGCACGGCCCCCCTCCCTGGCCATCCCCCGAGGCCTGGCCTCTCTTCTTGATGCCCTAGTCCCACCCAGTGCACCCAGTTAGTTCTGTTGGGGAGCCTCAAGGCCCCCGTGGTCCCTGCCGGCTCCCTGCCTCCTACGGGAGCCGACATTGCTTTGACAGAGAGGGAGCTGCTGACCATTCAGCTTCCTCTTTGTCAAAGCACTTGTGCTCCACTTCTACCAAGCGAGAGCATTTTTTTCTGCTCTTGTGTGCTAGAAGTGGAGCACAGTTTGCTATGACTTGGCAGGAGCGATAAAGCTCCCGCCAAGCCATAGCAAACAGCTGTGTTTCAGGGAGGGGCACTCTGGGACATAGCAGGAGCTATTATTAGCTTGTGGCCCCCCTCCTTTATTACAATTTGCCCCGGGGAGGTGGCGGTTCACCGGGATGTGGGGTCGCGGGCCACCTGCATTCAAAATTACAAAAGCCCCAAGGAGGTGGCAGTCCCTTCCTGGTTTGAAATATTGACAGCCAATCAGACCTCAGCACGAGATTGAAAGGGGTCGGGGATTCTCCGTGTATCTAGATATACAACAGGAGATGTATTTAAATTACTGCAAAACTACTGAACGGATTTACATCACATCACAAAAGGGCACTTCCGTGGACCAACATCTACCTTACTGCCAGATCTGGTGTCATTCCCTTCAGCAGTTCGGGCTGCAGCGTTTCTAAATTTCCTATGGAAACTAACATGGGGAAAATGCATTTTGGGACCCCCCTTTTTCTCTGCCCCCACTACATGGATCACCCAGAATCTTTCAGGACAGCAGCTGGTCAAACCTGTTTTAAAAATTTCGCGAAGATTCATCAAACGATGCCAAATTTATTGGCAAATGAAAAAATGCTCTTCCAATGGAAACTAGGTCCTAACTATAACTACCTACTGCCGACAGACAGTAGGTAATACACATATATATTAACACTTAATACTTATCTAATACTTACATTTAAAATGCATATCCCTTTCTCATTCATGCCTTTACAACGAAATTCATTGTAAAGGCATGCATGGTAAAGCATATGTGTTGTAAAAAAAATGCATGGTAAAAGTTATGAATGGTAACGATACCTTCATTGTAACAGCTGCGTTCTAATGATTATGCGTGGTAATGGCCACGTTGTAATAGCTGTTTCTCACTTCACAATTGATGGAACATGGAAAGACAACAAGGATTAAAACTTTGAGATCCTCCTTCAAATGCAACCAGTAAGGATTAAGATACACCAAGATCCTCAGAAGTGATCTAAAAAAAAACACAGTTTATTTACTTCATGCATAGTGAACAACTCAATAAGCAACAACATACAGTTGAGTCCTACCCTTGAGTGCACTACCTTTCTAACTCTTCAGGAAGGGTGGTGGCCACTTCTGGTGTGGTCTTTGGAATCTTGATCAGTGGCTGATGCATGGTAAATAGGTCCCAATATGAGACGTAAATGTAAAGTGCAAGTATGCATCATTGGCTTGAAATCTGGGGGAAATAGTTACTGTTCTGAAACTTGGGAAAATGTCAGGAAAATCCAAAATAGGCAAACTCTTCTGGGAAAGGTAGGTGTACCAGATAGTGCATTCTGTCTACGTCAGCAAGGACTTTCATAGGGGTAGTCCTTTATGTCCTCCTACCCTTCAGATGACCAACAGCAATTATTTTTTACTTCTTTTAGTTTTATATAGCGCAATCTTGACCCGAAGGTATCAGAGTGCTTTACATGAGCACCAGTTACTGTTACAGATGGACACAATCATTTTGTTACACACGGGGAGATTAAGTGATTTGCCCAGAATCACAGGATGTTGAGCGTCCCTGCCGGGACTCGACCCCGATTCCCCAGCTTCGAGGTCTATCGCTCTAGCTGTTAGGCTACATCGTCCCCCCATGAAGACCAGTCCTCAAGAGGCACACATCCATTTTCCAATGTATACCTTAGCAGAGCTCCTCTCTCCTGATGATAAGGGTCACCAAGTGCTTCAAAGAGTTTTCACATAGCCTAAGAAACGATGAATCAATAGATGGTGATACAAAATCATTCAATTTGTTCATTTCCACTGTCATAATCCAGCCCCATGTCAGCAATTTCAGAGCCCTCCATACACGAGGGGCACAAACCAGGCCCTGTGGCTGAACCACGTATCTACCTTGCTTTGGGCCTATCCATGCATTGAGTTGGGTACAGCAGAAATACATGGATTTCTTTATGGTGGAAAGGCATACACCCCGTCCTCTTCATCCTGCTGAATGCCCAGAGGCAAGTGTTGACAGCACATATTTGCAAAGATCCAGTACCCCAAAATATGCTCAGAGTGAAGCAATGATGCTAGTCATTTTCACCTGGTGACAGTAGAGTGTCTTACACTGTCGATTACGAACATCAAGTTTAGAACTTTCAGTGGGTTAAGACACCTTTATACTAAGCTCTAGTGAATCCCAGCTGCATCGTGCTGTAAAGACAGGAGTCAATTCCAGATGATGTTCTGGCTGTTTTTTTTCCCCCTGGGGGAAATCAGAAGGTATCACTTGCCTATTGATGGAAGTGAGAACTAACATTTGTTATCTTCCTGCATGATTTCTGCAGGGAAATCGAGACATTTTTCCTAAAGGGAAAGAATAATTTGCAGAAACAAGAGGTATACTTTGTTGCACACATTTTACAGAAATTGCATGAGCTTATTTTTTGCTTGGAAGAGGCAACAGTCTTCTCCTGTTATTTCCTTTTTTTACATTTGTGGGTGATTGTCTTCTAGATGGTTCCTGAAAACCCCCAAAAACCCATGGATTTACAAAAGCCAAAAGATTTTGTTTTGCCCAATCCTCTCCCCAAAACAGGGACATTGGCAAACACATATCTGGCACCGGATTTTGGAGCGACGGTTAGCTATGCATGCGCATTAGCAAACTTTTGTAGGTGTGCTGCTCAATGCAAGGTCGCTAGTAAAGCCCATACTAGATTTTGCTGATTTTACTGAAGCAGACAAATCAGACATCACGTTCATCACTGAAACATAGGCAGACAATGCCTCTGGTCCGGACATGGTTTTAGCTATCCCAGAGGGGTTTTCCATCTCTTGGCTGAACAGAATTGGTAAGAGTGGTGGGGGATTGGTGATCATATATCACGATCAGCTCTCTGCTTCCGTCTCGAATAAGTCCAACAGCCCTGAATGTGAAGCACTTTATTTTCAAATAGCACTTACTAAGAATTACACTTTTAAAGAATCCTTGCCCTATCGCCCGTAAGAGCCGAGAGTCTCCTTCATACAGACTCTCAGCCCTTTACTAAAACCAAGCCCAAACTCTGCAAGTTTTACTGTATTGGGGGATTTTACCTTTTATTTAGACAATACTGCAGACAAGGACACAAAGCAATTAGTCAACACTATGAGCTCTGCTACCCATAAAACCTTCAATGGCTGAGCCTGGCACAAAATTAAGCCATGTACATTTAATTAATCATTATCCAAATCCAGCCCCTTGATGTTTGGAATTTGGAAGAAGCCATATTAGCCTATTCTACCTGAGTCAAAGCAGCAATAGACCTGCCTGGCCCTAATAAAACTTAGAACAAGTGGTGAAACATGCTGACAAATCCTAGGTTCTCAGAGAAATTGAGAGCTTTGAAACAGTGTTGCAGAAGACAAGACGGTAAGTGGAGGAAACGTTAAGATGCTTCTGAAAGAGAGACCTATAAAGAATATATTGCTGATTACAAAACATCTATTTTAAAAGAGAAATAATATTATTTTATTAATAAGCTACAAATCTCAAAAAACTCTTCAAAAGAGCTTTTCAGGGCAGTAACATCCTTGGCTAACTTGCCCGAGAAATAATCTTGACAACTGCACTCAAACATTTTGTAATTCCCTAGTGTCTTCAACACTTTTACAACACATATACAGGTTGCTACTGTTAGTCAGGATGAAAACTGCTCGCTTAGCAATACTGAAGTCCTAAGCTCCCTTTTACCTCTGAGTAATGAGCAGATACTAAGCCTGATGATGTCCATAAAATGCGGATCCACTCTGGACCCTTGTCCACCTAAGATCATTCATTTTGCCCCGGAGGTTATCAGTACCCATCTCATGGGAATATTTTATGAGATGATTAACTCTGGTTACTTTCCAAAAGGATGGAAAAGAGCGTCCATCCTTCCTGATCTTCAAAATTCGAGTTTGGATCCTCAAGATCCAAGAAGTTATAAACCTATCTCTCGTCTCCCATTCACGGCTAGAGTTATAGAAAAGGTGTTTAACTTTGAATTGACATCTTTCTTAGAAACCAACAAGTTCATAGACCCCACACAATACAGGTTTAGAGGTGGACACAGCACTGAGTCGGCACTTATTGCTGTCTCAGAAGATCTTAGAGTCACACTAGTGAAGGGTGATAAAGCCGCATTGATATTGCTGGACTTCTCAGTGGCTTTCGATAAGGTCAATCATGACCTATTGATTGACTGTCTTTTTAAGTTAGGGATTATGGGTTCTGTCCTGGCCCTTCTGCAATCCTTTTTTATTCAGGAGGGAACATTTCAGTGCAATGGGCGAATTTTCTTCTGAACCTTTTAACTTGCCTTGTGGGGTGCCTCAGAACTCTTCTTTGAGCCACACCCTTTTTAACCTGTATGTTGCTCCACTGACTAAACTTATTAAGGCCAATGGATTCTCTGTTACACGCTGATGATACACAAATTATGGTATCTGTAGCCAGTAATCTGGAGGACACAGGCTGCAAATTTAATAACTGTATGAGGCAAGTCAATAACTGGATGAGGATTAATTGACTAAAGTTTAACTCCGATAAAACTGAGGTGCTACTTTTGGGCACTGACACCACCTTTTAGACAGATAGATGGCGGCCTTAAGAACTAGGCCAGCTCCCCACTCCAGTGATGAAGGTCAGGAATCTTGGGGTCCTTTGTCAAGAAAGTGTCATTTGGAGATCAGGTCTATGCTGTATCTTGCTCAGTCTTCCTCAGTCTTAAAATCATTAGAAAAATCTCTTTTCACGATTGATGTTTGGAAAATGGAAGTGACCTCCTTGGCCCTTTACAGATTGGACTATTGTAAGGCCTGGTTTCGGAACATACAGCAAAGACATCTCCACAAACTACAGACCCTGCAGAATGCCTCAGAGTGGCTTCTATTGGGGCTCCTTAAGTTCCAATCAGCCTCCCAGGCGCTGGTTATGTTTCATTGGCTGCCTGTAAAAATGAGGATAGAATTCAAGGCTCTCTGCATTACCTATAACACTTTACATGACTCTGGCCCCGGGTTCCTTAGGGAAAAATGTATCTGGTGTGTTCCTTCCAGTAGGCTTCTCTCTTCCTCAGCCAGAAATATCACAGTTTCTAAGTTCAGGAAAACCTTATGAAGCGGCCGAAATTTTATGGTTAGCACTGCCAAATTGTGTAACTCTCTCTCCCTCAAGTTCAAGTTAAGTACCAATATTCCCTCTTTCAGAAAATCACTAAAAACCTGGCTTTTTGCCAAATAAGTAAAGCTTTCTGGCCTTCAGTTTGTTAGCAGCGCCAAGATGCCTCCGCGCATTTGTTGCGCTTTAAAAGTTTCATTTTCATTTTAACTTGTTACGTGTGTTCACTTGCACTGGTTCCTCTTTTTTATGAGCCTGCTTCAATTGTAATATATATTTTAAAAAATCCATTTATATTTATGCTATGACTGTGACAATATGACCACCTTAACGTACGGCCCATGTGTCAGTGCCAAGGATGCCCACAATATGTTAATGACTACCATTGTGCAAGGATGCCCATAATATCACAAGAATTATCAACATGCTGCCAAAACCATCACTATGCCACGGATGCCTACAATATTCTAGGAATTACTCAATTGTGCCACAGGGAAGAGTGTACCATGGTTGGACACCATTGTGTAATGGCTGCAGACAATATGGCAAGAATTGCCTGGATACTGCCAGTACAATTACAAGGTTACAACACAAAACCAGGACAGACATGTGAACACGCCGCCGGTGGTCTTATCGCGATTTAAAAAGGCGGATGACGTCTCCAAGAACAATTATATTGGAGTAGCAAATCAAGTACTGCTGTTGGAAAAAAACCATAACCGGAAATCTATTGATCGAATTTACGAATATTAGATTCTATACAAGTTCAAATCAAGGTGGAAACGGTCGCAGTGATCGTGTATATCACAACGAAAGAAAATATATAAAATAGGATGTCAATTATTGACCAGAGTTAAAGACAAGGCAAGGACGGCTGCTGAGATTAGGCCATAATTGCACACCGAGGGCTCAATTCTTACAGAGTGTCTAAGATTTGAAATACGGGAGTAACAAAATCCATTGTCTTGATAAAGGAGGTTCCATACGAATATCCCTTCAAAACGCGTCGACGCTTTTTTATGTAGCCACAATCCTGGTAGTATGAACATTTCCCTAGATATATAATACTTAAGAGACATCGGGGTTTATGTGGTCAAACAGATTCACCAGTTGTGGCAAATGATGACAAAGGGTATTGTCTAGGTAGTATACTCTCGTATGTAATATGCTGTGGATAGTAACTTGATGAGTTGGTTTTAATACTGATTATGTTGTAATTGCTTCACTGTCAAATTTGAGCAATAAATTGTTTTTATGAATTTTTAATTATTATTGTATTAATTTTAAATATTTGTGCCAATACGTAACAAATTCAGAGGGGTGTGTGTTTGACTCATTGGACCTAAATGAATGAGATTCAGAGAGCGAGTGAGGACTAATGTGTGGATAATTAATTCCCCAGAGGACATCTCTACTTAAAAAATATCGTTTGAACCCCAGTCCTTTGGGTTCCCAAGGGTTCCTCTCTCTCTTTTTATATATAGTACAATTATGATGCCAGAGATAGACACCACCATAACACAAAGGACAAAAATATGTTAGGAATGCCTACCATCATGGCAGGAGCAGTATTTTACCAGCATTGGACAACAGTACATGAATGCCCACAAGCTGTCAAAAATTGCCACTATTGTTCCAGAGCCAACATTTACTGGGAGTGGGCATCATATCATAGATGCCCAGGAGTTGCCAAGAATTAATACCATTGTTCGAGGCCCACCATTTCACTGTCGGTTGACAAAGGGTATCTCTTTCTATGGATGCCCACAAATGCTGCATGATTACACAAGAGAGGGGACCCATTATTGCACTGTGGGTGGCCTTGGGAAAAATAGTATTCAGTAGAAATCCACCGAAAAGCATATAAAAAGTCTAAAACTATCAAAGATCTTTAGAAATTTGACATAAATTGGTTGTGGCACAAGTGGGGTTTAAGTATATGAACAACCGCGCTGACTGATAGATTGAGACATAGATAACTTGTATCCTGGTATCATTTATGATATATAAATAGGAGTATTTCTAGAATCCCTGTGAATGCACTGTGCTTTTTTATCATAAATATATCAATAATAGGGTGTGTGAATAAAGCTAAGGTTACCCACCATCACAAACTTTAATCAATCTGGCAACTGAATGATTGTGTGGACAGCGATAGGACCATATTTGTTGATCTGTGACAATACCAGCACATATGCATGGATCATATAAGGTTGTCAGGAGATATATGAATATGCATTTCTCCCCATTTGGGTATAGTAGAAAAACAGAAGTAGGGGAAGTGTGTTAAGAGGACTATACCCTATGATGAGAATAGTGGGCAAGATTGGGTGATACAGAAAAATGCCCGCAATTGCTTGAGGTTAGTCTTACTCTCAGTTTTACAAACCCTTCTTTCATGTACAGGTGGAGATCTACAGTAACATGGACTACAGAATGTAAGCACCACCCTTCCTCTAGAGCTCAATTGCAAAGGAGGAGGTAATGCTTTGGAGACACTTACAGTCATTTAGCATAAAAAAGGAGGAGTGTGTGCCCACTTAATGGAATATCAAGGCAAAATAATATTGAGGACAAAATATTGGATCAAAATGATCGAAAAGTAAGTAAGGGTAGATTTTCTATACCTAAATCCACACATATGTACCTTGAAGATATACACCATATATAATATATATTACATAGATGTGGATTTAGGAATAGTAAATCTACAGTTCCTCTATATCCGCTTACCTTTCAAATTACATTTTTTGGTCTTCGATTTTTTGAGCAGGATGTTCTGGTACCATGATATTTATATCCTCAATGTTCAATAGTATATTCACCATTTGAATCTGGACCTTTTAGGCTGAGATTGAAGACAACTAAGTGGAACCTCGTCTCTCCATGAACGGGATGTCAACTAACCCCGGGCGGAGCTGGCGTAGTGCCACTACGCGGAGTTTCACAGAGTTGGGAAAAAACTCAGAGGAACTCCGCTCCCCTCCTCCACCCCCCTAATAACAAATATATGTGCCACAGTACAGGTAAGTGCATCTTTTCTTTTTAAATTTGTGTTTATATATTTTTGATTAGAGGGTTGGAGGAGGGGAGCCTTCTTTTGTCGGTGGCTGGCTAACTCTGCTCTGCTGCAGAGTCGGAGTTTTGTGGGCTAAACTCTGCACACTCTGCCAGCGGAGCGGAGTTCTCTGCCCGCCCTTAATGGCAACTCCTTCAATCTCATTCAAGGGAGTAGCCAGAAAAATAAAATCCCCCCACTTTGACCCATATGTAGCTATAAATGTGTGAGTAGAGTGAGCAATCCCAACCCTTCCTATGAAGTATCATGGGAATTGTACTTTTGTGGAAAATTTGGAGAAAATGATTAATATTATAACATGATCTTAAAGGCATTTGGCCACAAACTACACATTTACCTGTATTGACCTATTTCTCTCATTCATTCTTTCTATCTTCTTTCCTTTTATGCCCCTTTCTTTCCTTTTTTGCATCATCTTTGTTTGTTTTAGATTTTATTTCATTCTTTCTTTCAAACTTTCTTTCCTTCTGTCTATTCTTTTTTCATTCTATCAGCTCTTTTTCTAGCTTTCTATCCTTCTTCTTGTCAGTTTATTCTTATTTTGCTCCTAGCATTCTTTCAGATATTCTGTGCAGCTTTTCTTTTTGTATTCCTTCTATCTGCTAATTCTTTCTTTCTCTTCATTCCTTCAATCATCCATCCTTTCATTTTACATTTCTTCATTATATTTTTCTGCTCTCTTTCTTTCATTCCTTTTTATTTGTTTTCTTTGATTTTTCCCTTTCTCTTTTCCACTCTTCAGTCTTTCTTTTATTTATTTATACATTTTCTCCTTATTTCCTGTGTTCATTTGTACCCTCGTTCCTTCATGCTTCCTTTGCCTTCCTTCCTTATTTGCACTTTACTCGCTTTCCTTTCCGCTTTCTCACTCCATTGTCCTCTAGCTTGTATTTTTTTTGTAATTTTAATACTTTGTCTTTCTCCCTGTCACTGTTTTTGGCTTCTTTGAAAAAGATTTTCTTTCGATCTCCACCACATATCTGTAATGATAGTTTATTCTTTCAGAGTTTATTAGTTTTAATGTGTAGCTTGCAGTGAACTGCGCGCCAACGCTAAATTTTAAAAGCGGCCATAAAACAATGTATTCTGCCTCAGTAGAACCCCCTCTTGAGCTGGTATAGCGCGTGGTTCATGGGACCTTGGCCTCATTGCTCTTCTTCCCTTACTCTTCTTTCATCAATCTGTGACACAGAATCATGGGATTAGATCCACCCTCCAGATGATGTAGAACATGCACTTTACATACAGGTAGAGGGTCACTGGGTCATGGTACCTCATACAGTGCAGAGATGATGTACAGTCCGGCTCAGGCTGAACGCCATGGTGACTATTGGCATTACCGAGTTTCTTTATATCCTCTCTCTGTCTCTCATGATGGAAGGCCTGCTAAAAAGTATGCTGCCGGTGCTTAATTCTCAGAAACGGGAGCCCAAGGTCTGCCTAACCTGGCTACAGCAGAACGTGAGGCTCGATTGTGCAGAATGATTCAGAAGGACGCGCCAACCCCTCTCACGAGCCGTGGCAGGAGCATCGCTCATCCGGACAGCTCCATGGCAGGGAAAGGATGCACCTGCGTTATCTGCAGCACTTCAAAGGCGCCGAGGATTACTCAAAATCACCTTGATGCTCCGCCATTAAAGAAATGGGGATGCACACCTGCTGAAGTAATGGGAATACGTTTTTCATATTTAATCTTCATCCCAGTACTCTAATTGGCAGCGCGCGCGAACACGCACTCTGGGTACCACAATGCATTTTAAATTCAAGGCTGCAGAAGAGCCTGTAAAATAAAGGGATAGGCACATTTTGCATCACCTCTAAAAACACTTAGGTATCTAGATAATATACATAGGGCAGCTACAAATCTGTGCAAGTAGGTGGATGGAACCACACCTCCTAAATAAAATAGGGCTGCTCATGATATTGTGGAATGCCGTTAACTTGGATTGCATGGAGAGGCGATATCAATCCGGCAGTGTGTGGGATGTGACTTTTTTTTTTTTTTAATGCAGATTTATATAGCGCGAACTCGACCCAAAGGTTTTGGAGCGCTTTACATGAGCACCGGTTACGTTACACAAGACATATTAATTTTTTGGTAGGCACGGGTAGATTAAGTGATTTGCCCAGCATCACGGGAAACGGCCACTACAATGTGGCCGTTTCCACGCATACCTTAACCACGCATGCATTACAACGCATGCGTGGTTACCACGACAGCCTTTACCACGAATACCTTTACTACGAGATACGTAGTAAAGGCATGTGTGGTAAAGGCTAAAATTAGAAAAAGGGGGCTTGGGGGGGCCCTGACACCCTCTGAGGCGGAAGCCGGAGGTTTGACGCTCTTTTTAAAAACACTTACTTGTTATTGTTTTCTGTTTTAAACGACCTGAACTTGATCTAAAAGGACAGGCTACCACTCCACTTACAGCGGACATAGCGCTGTCAGGTGCCAGAGTCGGAGTACGAACGCCTCACCCTCGCGACACGAGGCCACGCCCCCAGCCAGGCCACGCCCACTTTTCCCACCTATAAGACTGCGCAGACCAATAGCGCGTCTTATTGAAACTGACACCCTCCGAGGCGGTAGCCGGAGGTTTGACACTCTTTTTAAAAAAAACACTTACTTGTTATTGTCTATCTGTTTTAAACGACCTGAACTTGATCAAAAAGGACAGGCTACCACTCCACTTACAGCGGACATAGCGCTGTCTGGTGCCAGAGTCGGAGCACGAACGCCTCACCCTCGCGACACGAGGCCACGCCCCCAGCCAGGCCACGCCCTTAACCTCTCTCCCTAAATGTGCCTCCAGCACGAGCGCAGCGGGAGCGCCGTTTGCGCGCCGAAGGCGCGCTTAAGGCAAGCCCGTCTGCGCCCGTCCGCGATCGCACGCGGTCTAGGGCTATACCCCATGTCCCTCGTGTGAACCATACACGGTGGAGTAAGTTAGAACTGCTAGCGCTTTGCCCTAGCACTACTGAGCTGTGCAAGCACAAACTAAAAGCAGAGGACAACATAGGTTGCGAACATTGTCACTTCTACTATGATCCTGGTAGGAGTATGGCCACTACGGACAACACCCTAGAATGCGGACTGATTAATGTCCGCTCTTTACGCAAACACAAGCTAGATCTATACGATCTACTTACTGAAACACAATGGGACCTGACATTTCTAACCAAAACTTGGCTGGATGAGGAATCCACGCCTGACGCCCTAGAGGCACTCCCAGAGGGATACACAATATACAGACAAGACAGACCCATAGGCAGAGGAGGGGGCATTGCAATAGTTGCACAGGAAAGTCTACGCTGCCAACTTAATCATGTGCCTATCCTGGACAGTGAGGCAGGGAGCTTCACAATAAAAGTGAATAACAACCACACACTGGAAGGAATGTTAATTTACCGACCCCCCGCCCCTCAACTAGGTTCGAGGAGAGTCTAGCTGAATGCATTATAGAGACCTCGATATGCAAAAATAAATTCATGGTACTTGGTGACCTTAACCTCCATTTCAACAACCCATCCGACAACACCAGTAAAAACCTCTGCCAAGTATTAGAAGCTTTACAACTAAATCAAATTGTAAGCGGGCCCACCCACCAGTTAGGGAACTTACTAGATCCCATATTTGTTAACTGGGGGGAAGTAGAAGCGAAGACTCCCATCCCTATCCCCTGGTCGGATCATCACCTGGTACCTTTTACCATTCAAATTCCTGAAGGTAGAGCCCGACAACCCACAGCATTATACCACCTAAGGCGAAAATGGGCCTCCTTCTCCCAGTCTAAGTTCTGCGAGGAACTAACAAAAGGAGGCGACCCAGGGGGAGATGATGCAGACACAGCTAACTCCAACCTCTGCAAACGCATCAACGATGCACTAGATCTCACAGCCCCGCTATCCGAAACTAATCCCAGTGACCGTGCTCAAAAAACTGCACCCTGGTTTACTACTGAACTGCGGAATGCTAAAACCTTATTGAAGAGAGCTGAAAGGCAATGGCGTCGGGCTTTCTCCAAAGATACTAGAGAGGTCTACCTGTCAGAGAGGCGAGTCTACCATGGACTGATTAGAAAGGCGAAAACTACACACTATGAGACTAAGATCAACGAAGCAGGTAACTCGACGAAGGAGTTATTTCTACTTTACAAAACTCTCTCTAGTGGAAAATCCGCCACTGTCCCTGATGACTGTTCGCCTGAATCTTGTGACATAATCGCAGACTTCTTTGCTGAGAAAATATCTAAAATTTACTCGGCTTTCCCAACTCAACCCACGAATGGGATAGAGTTTGTAGAAAACTCTAGGGATAGGGGAAACTCACCCACCCTTACCAACTTTGTTACCCCACCCACAGAAACTCTCCTAAAAATCTGCAGATCTGTAAAGTCAGGTTCCCCACGGGACCCTACCACTCCCAAACGCCTAAAAGACAGCCTGGGGGCCTTGGAGCCCTACATTAGGCATCTACTGGATGTGTCTTTTACGACAAAGACGGTGCCTAAAGAATGGAAAAAAGCGGTGGTCCTTCCTCTCAGGAAAAAACCTACCATCAGCTTTGATAAATTAGACAATTTGCGGCCCATCTCTCTCTTACCATATCTGGCCAAGGTAGCAGAAAAAACGGTCAATATCCAACTTATGGATTTCATAGACAAAGCTGCCTTACTGCACGACACCCAATTTGGCTTCCGCCCCCGCCATTCTACGGAATCGGCACTACTGACGGCTGTGGAATCCCTAAGACAGGGGGTGGATGAAGGTCACACTATGTCCCTTATCCTACTGGACCTGAGTGCGGCATTCGACACTGTAGCTCACTCCACCTTGCTACAGTGTCTGAATGATGGAGGTATAACTGGAGCCGCACTCCAATGGATCCAATCCTTCCTGACGGGGAGAAGTTTCCAGGTCCGTCAAGGGGACCACTATTCCCGAGACATAGAATTAGGTCAGGGCGTTCCTCAGGGTTCGTCCCTGAGCCCAACTCTTTTTAATCTCTATGTCTCCCCAGTGGCTCCAATTGTAGTGGGACACGGACTACAAATTGTTACCTATGCCGACGACACACAGTTAGTTGTATCCCTCTCGCGTACACCCGGCCTTGCTATGGACAGTTTCAGGGCTTGCATGCAAGATCTTGCAACCTGGATGTCCACCAATTGCCTGAAATTAAATGGCAACAAGACCGAGGTGCTCGTGGTGGGAGGCAGCCCATCTGTCTGGACGTCGGCATGGTGGCCACCTTGTCTAGGTGAGGCCCCCACACCTCGGAAAGAAGTCAGAAATCTCGGGGTCTGGCTAGATACTGACCTGTCTTTCGGACCACAGATCAACAGGGTGACGGGCATTTGCTTCAGCATTCTAAAAACTCTGCGGAAGGTCCTAATTCTCCTTCCTACGGCCGCCCGCAGAACACTGGTGCACGCCCTTGTCATCTCACGCCTAGACTTTGGCAACCTACTTTATTTGGGAGCTACCTGTAAAGCAATAAATCGACTTCAGGTGCTACAGAATGCTGCAGCCCGCCTTATCTTAAACCTCCCTAAAAGATCGAACTCCAAGGCCGCCCTCCAGTCACTCCATTGGCTGCCGGTGAGGAGCAGAGTTGAATTTAAGTCCCTCTGCACCTGCCACCGTATCCTCGCTAAGAAGGCGCCAGCACCACTCCAGAACCTCATTACAAGGTATGCACCAATTCGTGCATTGCGCTCCTCGCAAGGAGGCTTGCTTAAGGTCCCTAGGGTGAAAAAGGCCCGTATGGGAGGTAGATCCTTCCGATACCTGGCGGCAAAAAGCTGGAATAATTTACCTCTCAACCTCCGACTGGACCCCTCCGAATCTAGTTTCCGGAGGAAATTAAAAACTTACCTCTTCTCAAAATAGTGGGCTCCTCCCCTACTTCTCTTTCAGAGTGCTTCAGTTCAGCGCGGGGACACGCATTCTGCGTAACCAGGCGCTCTATAAATGCCCCTTAATAATAATAATAATAAAAAAAAATCTCACCTGATGTCACATCGAGAAGTGCAGGCAATCGGCATTGTTTGAGAGGAAACGGAAAGAAACTTCCACTTCCTCTTTACCACGTCCGACTTCACCACGGAAGATGGAGAGGAGACGACGTGAAGAGGTAAGGGGAATTTTAGTATTTAAAAGATAAAAAAGGAATGGGGGTTAAGAGCAAGGGTAAATATAAGAAGGATTGGGGGCTGGGGGGTCACGTAAGGGTACAGGGGAAGGGTATAACCTTTACCAAGAGTATGCCCTTACCATGCACACATTTACAACAAAAATCATTGTAAAGGTATGCATGGTAAAGGAATATTCGTGGTAAAGGTTATGCGTTGAAAAAGCATTCCGTTGTAACGCATGCGTGGTAAAGGCATGCGTTGCAACGGAATGCGTTGCAACGACATACAACCAGCATCACAGGATGTGGACGCACAAAGGCACAAACTCCCAGTGCCTGAACGAGCGTTAGTTCACCCTGCTCAGGCCAATCTAGGTACTGCTTTCATGTAGCATGAAAGAAGCGTCTGAAATGGGTGAGGAGTTTGGGAGCATTGCAGTGCAACGCAACGCAAAGAAGCTGGACTCCAGCCGCAGGTTAGTAATGTTTTTTTTCTATTGTTTTAAGCCTCTAAATCCCCTCCTCTGCCAGATCATTGTCCTGAGGCAGTGGACGGCTGGGGAGAGCTTGAGTAATTAGTAAACTAAGGGGACTTGCTGTTGTTCTATTGCTCAGGGTGTAGGCCATTGTCACTCTGGCCCAAGTGTCCTTCCCAGGAACAGTATCCTCCCACTTTCATGCCTTGAATGTACATAGGCATATGTGGCCTAAAAGTCAGAGTTGCAGAAATGGGGGATCAGGTTCGAATCCCAGCCCCTGCTCTTAACATCCTGTGATTCTGGGCATATCACTTCATCTTCCAGGCCCTTAAATAAAAAAATCTGATCTTGGGCACTGTAATTGGTGCTCATGACTAGCGCTCAAATAGCCTTGGGCTGAGTTCACACTATATAAAACTGTCAAAAGGAAGAACAACAATAAAAAACGATCATTGACAATGCCAAGAGGTCTCAAATTTGCAAGAGTTATGGCTATTGGCGTTGTTAAATAACAATGTGTTTTACCCATGTGTTATGGAGTGGAGTGGAGTTATGTGGCATGGAGAGGAATTATGTCGTTTGGATTGGAATTGTTAGCTGTGGAAACGTGTGGCATAGAATTATGTAGCATGGTGTGCAGTGGAATTATGTGGATAGTAATTATGTGTTTTTTTAGTGTACTAGAATTATGTAGAGTGGGATTGTGTGTCATGGAGTGTAATTATGTGGAATGATATTTTGTGTTGTGTAGTGGTATGTTGTGTAGTTTAATCATGTGGTGTGTTGTTGAATTTTGTGGCATGATGTGGTATTGTGTGGTGTGGATTGGATGTATGTGGTGTGTTGTGTAAATGTGTTGTTGAGTTGAATTATGTGGCGTGTTGCTGAATTGTGTGGAATGATAATGTGTTGTGTGGAACTGTGTTGCATGGAACTGTGCAGAGTTGAGTGAAATTATGCTGATTCGAATTATGTGGTATGATGTGGAGTGTTTCTTCTGTGTATTGTTGCTATGTGGGATCAAATTAATTTAAAAGCCACATTGCCTTTCAGATACCAGCGAAGCAGTTGTAAAAATGAGAAAACATAAATAAGACTAAGGGCTGTCTTTCATCCCACAGAAATGTATGCTTAATTAACAGTGGGGGCTCCTCCGCTAAGGTGGAGGGACATTGCCCCACTGCTGCCAAACAGTGAGAGAAAGAGCAAATACAATGATAATAACTCAAGGTTATTATCATTGTATTTGTTCATGCTGCTGAGCAGCTTTGGGTGTGGGTGGGGCTGCTCTGCTCTCTGAGCAGGGGCGTAGTCATTTGCCCACTCCAAGTATGCAATGACTGTTTGGCCAGCCCTCTGGGGCCGTCCCAAACAGTCATGCGCACTTTGCATGTTCTCCATGCAGGCTGCATTACAGCCAGCGTGGAGAACGTACCCTGGCCCTCATCCCCTGGCTGAGCGCTGATCCACGGGTGAAGAGCAATCCCAACTCAGCATTGCAGCGTTATGATTGGCTTAGGGTAGGGAGTCTGGCTGCCCCCTGTTCCGGCCCTGGAGAGGAGAGACTGAGACGACGTGTGGGAGGTCCGTGAGAAGATAAGTGTTTTCAATTTTTTTTTTGTCTCAAATCACCTCTCCCGCCCACCACCTATGATTCGTGCTGGCCGCTACTGTTTATTAACATATTGTAGATTGTATTTATATACCTCTTACTACCCCTGATGAGGAGTTGAAGTGCTTTGTTATGAGTAGCAAGCTACTCCGGAACCCAAGATTAGAGGTTAATAGTATATTGGTATTTTTTTTATCTTTTTGCATTAGTTACACATCTTTGCTGTTGTACTTTACAGTGCTGATGTCTGCTCATCCAGACATATACCAGCGACATTAAGGATGTGCACATCAAGACCGGAGACATTGCTGTACCATCCTGCAAAATCTGCATTTACAAAGGGTGCTTCTGGGAGCTACAATACACTCCAAGTACTGCAGGGGTACAGATACGGCATCCAGGTGCACCCCATGAGAGCACCATTCTGGGCTGCAGTGCTATCTGTATGGATCGCATTAAGGGATATGTACTAAGAAAGGAGTAGTGTTTTGTAACGGTGCCATTACATCCACATGGGAAGAATGAAAATGTTAGCAGACTGCAGGTTCCAACCTCCACAAAGTGTGTTTAACCCACTGAGCAATCCTCTGAAGTGAAAAGGCGGAGGAGGTGAACTAGTGGAATAAAGAAGTAAACAAATTATCTGCAAATAAAAAGAAATTAAATTCCATGTAGTGTGAAGCTCTTTTTATAAAGTTGAGCAGATGTTGGCAATTATGGCCCACAGAACGTGCTTCAGATTAGGTGCTGCAGCATGTGTCTTACATATGGAGGGCATGTGAAGACTTGTGAGGGATTGTTACTGAGATGGAATATTTAAACCAATATCACTAGTTGTCTGCAGGTCACTTGAACCATGATTCTGAGAACAGAGGGTGTTTATTGCTTCTCCTGAATTCTGTCTGGCATTTGATACATATTCTCTTTGGAAAAGTTAAAAAGGTTCCCTTTACAGGTTTGCATATGTTTTTCCATGACCATAAAGTATTACCTATATCTCTTACACCCATTATCTACCTACCTCTTCCTCTTGCTATGTACCTTTTCTTCTAGCTACCTGATCTTTCAGTATTTCCCTTATGTTTCTCACTATCACACCTATCACTACCTGATTACTAATTCTGCTTCACCTATCTCAATATAATGTCTCTTTACCTCTCTGTTCACCTCCTCTTTTTCCCCAACCCCCAGTTTGTACTACCCAGCAGAACTGGGGATCACTGCCTAACTAGAGTAGTGCACACAAAGAAAGAGGGGAGGTGGGACAAGGCGGAAAAAGGTACTTACGTTCACGGAAAAGTGCAAAATTTGTGAGGGAGCTAGATTTAATTTATTTTTGAGTGTTTTGCTGAATGTTTCTATGGCTTATACTTAAAATGTATTTCTTTACTGTTTGTCATTAGAGGTTCTAGTCTCCAAGGTAGAGGTTCAGAGCAACTCTTCCTCTTTTGTTATTACATGTTCTATTTCCAGAGATTCCAGTCTAACCCTTTCCCTTGACTTTTACTAGATGTCTGATTTATGTGATGATCAGAGTCAAGTACATTGCTGGTTGGGAAATAGCATCTAACATAAAAGCAAAGGACTTGCGAGGGTCAACTGTCTCCCCTGTAAGACTGAGTGACACTGGTAGTCTCTCTTATTGCCTTGTGGGTGACTCGACTTCACAACTAGAACCACCAGTAAAAAAGAAGAGAGGAGAGGCACAACAAAAAAAGTACCCAAAGATACCAAAGTGATTGGGGCAGAGGCCAAAACATTTTTACCAGCTGCCACAAATATGGATGAAGTATGTCATCGAATGGAATGTCTATTTTCCCCTCCTTCTACTGCCTGTAATAAATCGGTTAGTTTCTATTGAAGCAAATCTGGATAAATCAAAATAAGGCAATATCCCATAGCACGGCTAACCCACAACCCAGGGATTCAGAACTGTCGTGCCTATCGGGGCCAAATGACGACAGACACCGTGGTCTGGGTACAGGATCTTTATTAACACGTCTTCTCTCCTCCTTCACTTTTCCCTGACTGCCCCCGTCCCATCTAGCTCCTCCCTTTCCTCTCCACCCCTCTACTCCGCCCCTCGGACCACTAGACTGTCCTACGACTGTACATCTCCCCCTTTGTTAACAGAATAAAGAAACACTGTGTTACATCTCTTCAATTAACCTTTTGGGCCGTTGAATTGTTTGTCGTGGTCTGAGAGACCGACTTTCTGCCTCACCTCTGGGGGTGCCCCGTTCTCCCCTTTCCAGGCTTGTGGCACCCTTGGCTCGTTCCTCAGTCTGCTCAGTTCTCGGCGTCACTGCCCGGGACCCAAGGGCTTCCTGTAGGGCAGGACTACATTTGTGAAAGTGCGACACATTGCGAGTGATGCGCCTGTTGTCTGATTCTGCGGTCAGCATGGTGCCCTTTTGTCGGATGACGGTCAGGGGTTCCGCCCTGAACCTGCTGTCAGTCTTTCTGCTCTGCTCCTGCTTGACTATCACACAGTCCCCTTTCCGAAGGGAGAGTGACCGTGCACGTCTCCTGCCGTCGGCATACGCTTTCATACTGTCTTTGCAGGCTCTGTCTGCGACCCTTACTTCCTGATGTATGCGGTTGGGTGATACTGGTCGAAGGGCTCCTTCCCAGGTAGGTATCCTTGTCCGAGCAGGACGTCCTAACATGAGTGTCGCAGGACATTTGCCCGTGGTGGCATGGGGCGTCGTCCGGTATGACCGGAGTACATCATTGAGGGCTGTTTGCAGATCTCTTTTGTCCAACATGGCCTGTTGGAACATTTTCTTGAGGGTGGCCATGAACCTCTCGACCGTGCCGTTGGCTTGTGGCCATAACGGTGTTATCCGCCGGTGTCGAATATCCATGAGTCTCATGAACTCCCCAAACTCCTGACTGTTGAAAGGTGGGCCATTGTCTGTTTTCAGTTCTGTGGGCACACCCCAGGCTGCGAAGACTTCATCTAGCACCGGAATGGTCGCGGCTGCGCTGGTAGACGACACAAACTGAGCAATGGGGAAATGCGAGTATTCATCAATCACCACTAGAACATACTTGCCCGATTGCATGGGGCCATAGAAGTCCATGGCTAGCTCGCGCCACACACCCGACGGTAGTGGCGTCATCTGGAGTGGGGCCGGAGGGTCTCCCTGCCCCACCACCTGGCACTGCGGACAGTCTTTCAGGGTGAGTTCCACCATCCTGTCGAGAGAGGGGAACCAGACACGCTCACGAAGGGCTCTCTTGGTCGCAACTACACCTCGGTGACTTTCATGCGCCAAGTTGATGACTCCTTGGCGCAGTAGACTGGGAATGACGATACGGTGGTCTCGCAGTAGCAGACCCTCTGAGGTGACAGACAGCTCCTCGCTCACATTCCTGAACGCCTGCAGTTCTTGACTCGTCACCGGATCACTCCCTTCCTGGGTATCCTCGTGCCGCCATTGGTGTGCCTGAACCTTGCGAATCACTCTCTGTAATGTCTCATCTTGCGAGCTGGCTTGTTGGATGACATCCAGGGGGACAGCCGGTGGCCGCGCCTGGTCCACCACAAAGTGAACATATTCCTCAGCAACTGACGGTCTGGAGGATTGAGATGGCTCCGGGTGTCGCGACATGTAGTCAGCAGGGTTGGCTGACTTTCCCGGCTTGTGTACAATGGTGTATGTGTACTCTTGCAACCGAAGTCCCCATCGTTCGATGCGAGGCGGCATTTTGGAGCGTGGATTGCCAAAGATGGTGACTAGCGCTTGGTGGTCCGTCACTAAGGTGAAATGCTTCCCATATATGAACACGTGGAAGTGTTCACAGGCCCATACGACCGCGAGGCTTTCCTTTTCAGGTTGTGAGTAAGCTTTTTCTGTGTCGGGGAGACTCCGGCTGGCATGGGCCACTATGTGGCGTTGATCAGTGTCATCGTCGTATTGGGCTAGGATGGCACCTAGACCGACCGGGCTAGCATCTACTGTGATTTCTGTCTTGCGGCTAGGGTTGAAATAGGCTAGGCTCTCGGCTGCTCCGACCGCTTGTTTAATCTCTTGGAAGGCTTGCTCGCACTCAGAGGTCCATTCGAATTTCTGCCCTAGTTTGGTCAGGGTTCGGAGTGGGTGACTTAGTGTGGCATAGTCTTTGATGTACCTTGAGCAGTAGCTCACCATGCCCAGGAAAGATCTCACATCGCTGACGTCCCGTGGGCTTTTGGTGTCGTTTAGCGTGCTCACTTTGTCCGGGTCAGGCTTCATCCCAGCCCCTGAAAAGATGTGCCCGAAGAATTTCAGCTTCGATTGATGCAGTTCACATTTCTCTTTGTTGAGTGTTAGGTTCGCCTCTAGGAGGGCGTGACAGACTCGATCTAAGGCCGTGTCATGGTCCTGGACATTTGCCCCATACACTAGGATGTCGTCACTGTAGTTCAGTGTGTTGGGGATATGGTGAATGGTTTGCCGAATCGCTTCTTGGAATATTTCAGCGTCCGAGGAAATTCCAAAATTCAACCTCTTGTATCTGTATAACCCCAGGTGCGTCGCGAAGGTTGTAATATACCGAGAGCTGTCATGGAGTTCCAACTGGTGGTACCCTTTATTAAGGTCCAGCTTGGAGAATACTCGAGCACCATTCAGCGCAGCTATCATGTCACTTAAGTGTGGGCCTAGGTGACGCTCTCTTTCGATAGCGGTATTGGGCATCCGCATGTCCACACACAGCCGTACCTTCCCCGGAGTCCCTTTCTTTGGGACGATCACTACGGGCGACACCCATGGTGTGGGACCCTCCGTACGTTCAATGATGTCAGCTTGCAGGAGATCTTGCAGTTCATCCTCCACGGCTTGCTGAAGATGGAATGGCACCTTCCGGGGGTGCTGGGCGACTGGCTGGACCTGTTCATTGATGTGGAGACGTATCTGGTTTCTGTTCATTTTCCCCAGTCCCATGAACAGCTTCGGGAACTTGTGGACAATATCACTGTCATTGCTGACGCGGTATAGGACTTCCACTAGCCGGAGACGTTCGGCCGTCGGCAGACTAAGAAGGCAGTCGGCCTCCGGTCCTTCTATGACGTGTATCACGGCAGGGACAGATGTTGTTTTGTGTCGTAGTATGGTTGAGAACTTCCCGAGGCATGGGAGTGGCTTCCTAAACATCCAGGTGTAGACACGGACGTGCGCGGGGCTCAGTCGAGGACGGGGATTCATCTTATTGTATTCAGTCACTGGGAGGTAGTTTAGTGACGCCCCACTGTCCATTAGGAACTTTGTGTTGTGTTCACCGACGCTGATGTCCAGTCGGGGATATTTCTTGAGCTGATCTGGGTCAGCGATCATGTTTGCATACTCCACCGAGTAGTCTCGTTCCTCGGATGTCGATCTGGAATCCCGCGATGGCGACTTCCTCGACCATCGCGATGTCCGCGACTCCCCGCTGGAATGCGAAGACCTTGACGAAGACCTTGGGCGGTCATGCACCGCTCGTGCGTGGTGCCGGTGGGAGTCGCCTTGCGACGACTCGGGTCTATCCTTTTCCTTCTCGCGGCGATACTCTCCGCACATGGCCTCAAAGTGGTTGCTTCGACCACACTTGCGACATTGCTGTCCCATGGCTGGACATGCTCCGGTGTGTGGGAAATCATACCCGCATCTAGAGCATCTTCGTGCCGGTGTCTTTCGCACGTGGTCATGGCGCCTGCTTCTCCTCCCTGAGTCTGGCCTTCGATGTCCCGAATGACGAATGACGGCGGTGCGATGGCGGCCGGGTGTGACGTCTGTGCTCCCGGGACCCTCGGCGGGGCCGGCTGGTTCGCACCTGGCATATCTGTTCTCTGCGTTCCGTACGCCCTGCTTCGATGGTCTTGGTCTGCTCCTCGGCTTGATCATGCACCCTCGTCATTTCTTCGATCTCGTCGAGGGTGTGACTTTTCTTCAATAACTTCCTCCGAAGGGTCTCGGACAGGCAGCCATCAATGACGCGCAGTCGTATGGCATCATCCGTCGAGAACGCTTCAAAATTGCAATGTCGCGCCAGCCTGCGCAGTCGTGTTATGTAGGTATTCATCATCTCATCTTTTTCTTGGCGCGCCCGCTGGAACACATACCTTTCGTAGTCCACATTTTTCTTATGCAGGAATTTCTTGTCTAGGGCCTCCCGTACCTTGGCGTATGTCCCTGCATCCGCAGCCGGGAGTTCCTTGATCATTTTGCTGATGTCTTTTCCCGCTAGGTTGCGAAGCGCGATTGTTTGGTCTTCATCGCCAATTACTTTGGAGCCTTTGATGTAGTCTTCAAAGTCTTCAATCCACTCCTCCCAGCGGGGGCCCATGCTACTCCCGACCACAAACGCTAGAGGCTCTGGAGGACGCAGGTGAGACAGTCCCATCACGACGGGCTTCACCTCTTGGCGTGCAGGCGACCCTCGGTTCGACATCTTGCTTGGTACGTGTTTATGAGGTCTCTATAACTTGCTGTTGCTTATGCTTCTCTTCTTGCTCGCTTGCTCTAGCTCGTGCTTCTTTTTTTTTTCTTTCTATTGCCTTTGCTTGGGTTTGTTTGGCGCCTGACTCCAAGATGGCCGCCTACCTGTTTTCAGAGCACTGTCCTATGGTGGCCGCCTGGTTTAAAGATGGCCGCCGGGCCGGCTCCACACGGGGTGCTTGTCACGAGGCTGAATAATCCCTCGGATTCCTTCCCCTGCAGATCGCGCTACTGGCAGCCTCACTCGCTCGCTCCCTGGGCCTTCCTCATTACAGGTGAGCACGCGCAGTTGCTGTCGCTCCCTTTTGGCACACACGCGAGGCTCTGGCTTCACGCTGGGGCTCACCTTCCGCACGGCGGATTTCTCTTCACCCCGATCAGCGCTGCTCTCTGACACACGCAGCAGGGGTCAGGCTCGGGGCTGGGGTCTCACTTTCGTCCTGCTCTCTCAGGGCCTTTGATCCCGCACAGGTTCCGGTCGCGCTCCGGACGGGCCGCTTTCAGGCGTCTCCTCTTGTGCCTCGGCCAGGGTGCAGACCACGGTCTTCTCAGGGTTCAGGGGAGCATCACACGCATCCCACCCTCGTCGCCAGCTGTCGTGTCTATCGGGGCCAAATGACGATAGACACCGTGGTCTGGGTACAGGATCTTTATTAACACGTCTTCTCTCCTCCTTCACTTTTCCCTGACTGCCCCCGTCCCATCTAGCTCCTCCCTTTCCTCTCCACCCCTCTACTCCGCCCCTCGGACCACTAGACTGTCCTACGACTGTACAAGAACTACAGCAACTTACGCAAGCACAGCATTTATGTAATAAGGACAAGAAGGGGGGAGGTTGTGTGGAGATGCAGCAGCCTTCACATAACCCCTTCCAACACCTGCGGGCTAAGGAACTACAAGCTTCTGAAGTCAGTAGAGAGAGGGGTTTATCCCACTCACAGTTGTGCAGGCACAGTACAACCCTAATTCAAAGCCACGCACAATCTAACTGACCCCTGACTGCTAGCACTGCTTCTGTGGGTTCGGCAGGGCCAGGGGTGTTAAACCCCACACAAATGCCGACACCTACAGGAGGGCACAGTGTATTGGCAAGGTGGGAAGCAAAGTAAGGGGTCAGCACTTGGGTTTTGAGGGTAAGAAGGCTCAGGTGTTGGACCTACCCCTGCAGCATGCCCATACGTTATAATCTTGGCTAATGTCGACGAGTTAAGGCATTTGCAGAATGAGACAATAGACCAGCTGTGGTCTGGGGCATGGTAGATATTGATCCGCTCCAGTGAGCTGAGGATGCTTTTGGTAAAAGACTGCTAGCATTGCACTGAAGTTGTTCGAACTTCATATGTCACAGTGAGTTGGGCTTACAATACATTACAGACACTATTCGGCTCATGTCAATTTACTTTGGCACTCAATATGGCGGAGGGATCTGGTAACCTTGAACCAACCGTATTGAGGGTTTGTTTGAAACTTGATTTCACATTAAAGATCCCCTGGTTCCAATATATTAAGCGTTCCCTGGTGGAGATGGGACTTTTAGAATTATTTGAGTCTCCGATTGGGAGACAGCCTTTACAACGAAACTGTTACAACACATGCCTTTACATCGCATGTCGTTGCAACGCAAAAGGTGTGCAGCAGTGGGTAGAAGGTGTTGGATTGAACTCCACCACCTTCCCTACTGTTGCACACACTGGAGTTGGAATAGAAAATAAATCTATTCCAACTTCCAGCGCCCCCCCCCCCCCCGACAGAAAGTCCGAGTAAAAGTTTTCGTTGCAACGGCATGCGATTTAATAGCATGCGTTGTAACGTCACCTATTCCTCCTTCCACATGTTTGTTAATTACAAAGGCGAGGCGTAAGGAGATTTTCTTAGAAAGGGTTGCTATAAATAGATGGGAGACAAACAGGAATAAAGTCACTGTTAGTCTCTATCAAGCGTCTGCCCCATCTAAACAAGGTGCTCAGTTTTACCTAGAATTTGTCCAGAATTTGCAGCATCATTTTATTTTGACAAGATTCCACCTACATTATATTCTAATGAGGCTTGACTTCCCTATAAATTCTCATTCACCAAGTGATCTTAGCTTATGTCCCGGCAACGGCGTGTCAATACAGTCAGATTTACACTTACTGTTTTTGTGTACATTATACTCCACACAAAGGAACAGATTTATTGTCCAACTCTTGGGCATATATTGCAATATAATTTTAGACAGTGTCGCCCAGCACAACTTTGTATTCAACAGCCTGATGTCCCATTGGTGTGTCATACAGTAACGTCATACATTTGGGCTTGCTTGAAGTGCAGGCATTCCCACTAGTTGCTTGACAAATGTTAATGAGTTGGCTAGGTCACCCCCATGATAACTATGTCTCCTGATAAACTGTATAAATTAGATGCTCCTTTTTTAAACTGGCGCATTTTAAATTTATTACGTCCAGGGGCATATTCACAAGGACTTATCTCTGATTTATCTCCAGCTTAACGCAACAAAAGTGGAGATAGATTTAACATCCCATTCACAAGCAGGTGCAAACTGCAGACATCACCAGTATTCCCGCGATAACTGCCCTAAAATCTAATAACACAGCGGACACCACCAACTAACTCTAATGAGATGCAGAGTAGGCGTTCCTGTGCAAAAACACACAAAAAAACAACAACACCACTTTCACAACAAACTGACAGAACTGCAAAGCGAACCAAAAACAGGTGATAAGCCGCCGTGGCCGCAGGTATTTAACACCTGTCTCAAGCAGGTGTAAAGATGGACGCCTACCTGCAGTAGGCAACGGAGCCCCGCACACAGCCATACCCGAAGAACAAACGACGCCATGGAGCTACTCATCATGCAGCTCGGAGACCCAACAGGGCCACAACACCCACTGCCACCACCCCCAGGACCGCCACCACCCCAGGACCCGGACCCGCCCCCCCGACGCACCACTCTCACAGACCTAACGCCTGCAGAATTCATTGCCCACTACAGGCTCTAACGGACAACCATTCTCCGCATCATGACCCACATCGCCCACATGCTGACCGTCTCAACACAGCGGAGAACCTACATCCCATCTCAGACAAAGCTGCTTGCTGTGCTGCACCTGTTGGCCTCTGGGACATTCCAACCAACAACTGCCAGAGTCAGAGGAGTCTCACAGCCAGCCCTATCAAAGTTCATCACACCTGTCCTGGATGCCATCCTCAGCTTCATACCTCAGTACCTTCACTTCCCCAGCACTGCGCTGGAACAGCTGGAGACAAAGCAAGGCTTCTACGCCATAGCCGGATTCCCAGTTGTGTTGGGGGCAATTGACTGCACACATGTTCCACTTGTGCCCCCTGCGGATACTGCACACCACTACAGCAACAGAAAGCACACACATTCCATCAATGTGCAGGCAATAGTGGACCACCGGGGACTCTTCACCAATGTCGTCGCCAACTACCCAGGCAGTGTGCACGATTCCTTCATCTTCCGACAGTCCATCATCAACCAGCGCTTCCAGGATGGCAAATATGGAACGAGACTGCTCGTTGGTAAGTACCAAATCAACAGACCACACATCCCACAGCCACCAACGCACAAAGCACGTCTGTGGGGATGCACATGTGACCAAGCCACATTCGACATGTCAGACTACACGACCACCTACCTGACACGACTACACCACTCCATGGTCACCCAATACAGACATTACATGGCACCACAGCCACACACTGGCTTGACGTGTGGAGATGCGGAATGCAGCCATGACACATGTGAGGCACTGCTCTGCCCTCATGACCCTGCCCCAGTCTCCCGCAGGTCAGCGCACCGTGGCGGTGGGCCCATGTCTGTCGCTGTGCATCTGGGGCCACTGGCCCTGTGCGACTTGAATCATCCTCCCTTGTGGTTCTGACATTGCATGTCTGAGTGCCAGATGACTGTTGGAGTTGTTGCCAGCACCAGCTACTCCCTGAGTGCTGGCTTACACTCACCCCACACACAGCCAGCACAGGCATCATTGAATTGGTGGGCCTCCCATCACATCCTGCCGAACCAAGTATTGACTCTTTTCTCCCTGCACTCTCACAGGTGATCATGGATATGCACTCTGCCCTTGGATGATGACACCCCTCCGGGACCCGAACACACTCGACCAGAGGCAGTACAATGTGGCCCACATACGCACCAGGGGCATCGTTGAACGCATATTTGGCGTGTTGAAGTCACGTTTCAGGTGCCTGGACTGCACAGGTGGGAAGCTCCTGTACAGCCTGGACGTCGTGTGCAAGATGATCGTTGCACAACATCTGTGTTCGCACCAGGGCCCCATGGATCCAAGTTCCAGGGGTACCGGACGATGATGATGGTGATGGGGCTGGTGGCTCACATCCCACTGCAGCTGCGGCAGGAATGGCCTGTAGGAACTACATCATTGACACCTACTTCTCATGAGCACGTCACATTGTGTCCATCCGTGGCAATCATGGGACAGTAGTAGATGTCCAATTGCATTGCATGTGTGAATAAAACATATTTGCAGGTTACAGGTTGGAATTGTGCATTGTCATGTTACGTATCCCTGGGGTTACAGATGTGATTTGCCTGGTTGTGCACATTTGCCGGTTCAGTTGTGTCCTGTGTTCAGTTGTGGAGGGGTTGCTGTTTGAACCGGGATGTTGCCAATTTTGAGGTGTACTTCTGCTTATGTGCGAATGGTGCATAGTGGGTGTGTCGCTCCTGCGGCTCTGATTTGTCTGCCACTGGTCTCTTTCATGCAGTGTGCCTGTTGGTTCAGTCCAGTGGTGTGCATGTTGTCCTCTGCAGTTGGCCAGGGTGCATCCGTGGTACTCCGCTGTCGCTGTATTTTGTTCAGTGGCATTTTCCAAATGCTGTTCTTGTGCTTGCTCACGCATTGCGCGTGAGCTTGCTGCCCTCGCGCTGCTTATCCCTGCTTTCTTCTTCGCGGAAGGGCTCATTGCAGGTTTTCTGCTGTTGTGTTTTTATCTCCGTTGGGGTGGTTGTATCGCGGACATTTTCCGCGTTTTCGGCAGACTATCTCATGGTACCGCCGTGTTGTGAATTCCACGTTGACACGGGGTTATTTTCCCGCGGTGGGCTGTGATATTGAAAGTTGCGTTATGCTACTCTTGCGGTAGTTATCCCACGTTCTTGTGAATATACCCCACCGTGTTTACGATTCTTATGGAAGTGATTTGATGATATCCTAGGCACGCTGGGGATAGCACTGTTTTAGTAAAAATGCAAATTTTATCCATGTATTGCCTCGATGAAATTTCCTTTTAATCCTTTTTAAAAGTAAAAGAATGTGAAGTTATAAGTTTTCTGCTATAAAATGTTAATGTATGAATTTTTATAATTGGTCTCAGCATGGTCACTATTTTTTCACTAATATATCATGCTTGTTTTCGATATGGACTTTTTATGCATCAGAAAAGTAAAATAAAGATCTTTGACTTACTGACTGAATTAATCATTTCTACTTATATTAGAATTCAGTGTTAGAACCAGGCAAGATGGCTCAGGGAGTTAATGCTCCGTTTTGATATCTGATATAATTTTCAGGACGTGGGTTTGGTCGCTAAACTGAGTACAAAGAAATTTGATAATAACGACACCTGTTATTCAGAGTGTTTCCAATAGTAGATGTGAGGAGAAACGTTCTGCACTGCAACAAGTTATATCAGGGTTGTAGAAGTTGCACATGTTGTGGTACATTTACATTTGTTAAAGTATTTGAATTTCGCTTAAAAGGTAAAAATGGGTGTTTGATTTTATGTTTAAGTTTTGTAAATTGAAGATAAAATACAATAATACATACAATTATTTGCACCACTTCCTTTTTAGAGCTGGGTTTTAAAAGTGAAACTGTTAAACAGACCCGTTGCTATCAATATACATAAAAATGGGCTTCAGATCTGCAGCTCTCAAACATAGACTTTCTTCACTCAGCCTCTTTCAGTCATTAGCTTCAGACTCGTCGGTCACATCTTGGCTCAATTAGTAGCGTATTTATCCCTGACCTAATGCTATTGGCTGTTTGAGTGTATTGTTCCGCCTCAGCTCAAGTGCTTGCATTGCATTGGAAGACGGCTAGTTTACAACTACAGCTCTCTCTGTTAACTCCTGTGGCTCCCTTCTGTGTACCTTTCTGTGAAAGTCATTACATCACAGGAGTAACACCGGGTGTCTTTATATCACAGTTACATTTACATTCTTTTACTTCACACATTTTGACTTTACAAGTACATTATTTTTTACCTATTTAAGTGACCTAACAATAATATTACATATGTATATTTGTATGTTTTTTTGTACATATAAATACCCACAATAAGTGTATATTTAATATATATATCTATATACATACAGATCTTTTTACACATTTACGCATATATGTAAACACGTATATAAATATACATTGTTGAGGTTGTGAGTCTTCAATTTGTAATACTGTTTAGAAATAAAATTGAAATTTAATACATTTGAAAATTATAAATACTTTATAAATATAACCTATAAATATTTGTAATTTAAAAACATTAACCACAATTTAATTTAGATACGTATGAATGTTGATCATTTCTAATTATGAATTGTTTAAATATTTTTTTCAATTTAAGGGCTCTATTACAACTTTGACAGTCCTTCTGTAGGATTGCCACATCCGCACCCACAGGAGGACTGCCAAGGCTGTGGTGCACCCCCCGCACCGGATTCTGAGTTCAATCTATGGCAGGCAGGCGGCAGTCTCATGACAGTGGTATGTTAGACTCGTAGGAGAGCCCAACATATCAGACCACCGCCGTGAGCCCGGAGACTGCACATTCCTGCACGGTGTGGCATGAACCATGTTGTGCATGCTACACCGTACAGGAATGAAGGTGTACTTGTAGGGGGCCCATGTCTAGATGTGTCCGGGGGCCCTGTCAGGGCACCCTTACCTGCATCTCCGCCACCCTTTCCATGGCAAGCTGCCCGCCATGAAAAGGGCGGTGGAGAGATAAGTTGTAATATGCTTGCCATTGCCAGCATCAGCGCCACCAACATATTAATTTCCCTGTCCTCACTGCCAACGCCTTGAAATCCCGGTACCCGGTGGAGGCGGCGGTCTGGCTACTACACTTGGAATACTGCGGGTGGGCCCACAGTGGCTGCGGTGTTTGGACTGCCACTGTAAGTACGGCAGTCCTCAGGACCGCCGTACTCATAATAAGACCCTAAGTGTTAAGGGGTGGTAAGGGGTTTTAGGGTTCAGGGATGGGTAGCGATAAAAGGAAGCAATGATTTTTAGGGTTGAAGTAGATATAGTGTTAAGGGGTACTGTATTAATTTAGGGTCAGGGTTGGATAGTGTTAAGGAATGCTAAGAGGTTTTTAGGGTCAGGAAATGGTACTGAAAAAGCACAAAGCTCTAACTGTGGATTTCTGGTCGTAAACGGCCAGGGACAAAGCCATAAGTTCAGGCCGACCACAATGAGCATGAGCTGACTATAGGGATTCAGTTAGGTCTTCTGAACAAGAGTGCGGTAAATCCTGGTTGTGGATCTTTGTGATGTCCCTCATCAAGGATGTGTTGTGAAGCCGAGATGATGCGATGTCCGGGTCGGAGATGAGTCACGTGAATCGATTCCGGGAAGCTGCAAGGCTGCGATGCGAGGTCCTGTGTCATCATCGTGGAGGACTTTGACGAGGGAAGCCTGTGATGCGAAGTCCTGCGTTGAGGATGTGTTGTGCACTGGCTGGTTCTGAATAGACTGGGAGCTTGCAATGTGAAGTCCTGCATCATCGTCGAGGCTGCTGTCAATGAGAGGTTTGCAATGCTAGGGCCTGTGTCAGGGATGCGCCGCCTAGCAGCAGTTCCAATGAGGCTGCGGGCTGAGAGGTCAATGCGGAGTCCTTGCGCTGGAAGAATCCTCACAACAGAAGCATGTATCAGTTCTGCTCAGGGTTGTGTCGTGCGGCAGAGGAGATGTGGCAGTTCTGCTGGGTCCACATATGGGATGGACTAGCACATTCAGGCTCACTTTCAAGGATCCAAGGTTGGGGTGGCACCACTTGGCGGGGTAGGACTCACAGTTGCAGAATCCAGATGCTGGTCACCAGAGACTAGCCCTTGAAGTCACTCTGGTGGCCCTGGGTTCAGGTTAGAGGTCCAGTCCTTCTCATTCAGGCAAGAAGGCAGCAGTCAGCAGGTAAGCATAGCAGACAGCAGACATTCAGGGCAGCAGTCCAGCAGAGTGGCAGTCCTTTTGGCAGCACAGCAGTCCTTCTCCCTGGCAGAATCTTCCACAGTACTTCCATGTATTGAAGAGTTGATGTCTGAGGTTCAATAATTATACCTAGTGCATACTTTGAAGAGGGAGACGTTTCAAAAGGGTTCCCGTTGAAGTGCACAAGTTTTCAGCTTCCCTGCCCTGGCTCCAGACTAACTACAGGGGGTACGCAATCCTTTGTATGAAGGCAGGACACAGCCTATTCAGGTGTAAGTGGGGCTGTGCCTAGCCCCACCCTCCCATCCTGCCAGTGATGGCATATCCAGGCACACCTAAGCTATCTATTGTGTGTGGCTGTCTTGGAGGAATACACAAAGACCAACTGCCAACTACACCCAGTCATGTGACCTGGATACAAGCTGCAAGCACTAAATGGCTAAGGCAGGATAATGAAACTTTTTAAAAGTGGAGTTTTCAAAATTGTAACAAAAAATCTGACTTTACCATAAAAGAGGATTTTTAATTGCAACTCCAAAGATCGCAAACATGAACTGTTCACCTCTTCCCATTTGGATGTTACATCTTATAAGGTAACTTCAATGTTATCCTACGGGAGAAGCAGGCCTTGCAGTACTAAAAAATGAATTTAAGTGTTTTCACTACTAGGACATGTAAAACTTAAAATTACATGTCCTAGTTTATAAACAAATTGCACTCTGACCTCTGGGCTGTTTAGGGCCTACCCTAGGGATGAATATATGTAGCAAAAAGGCAGGTTTGAGTCTAGTGAAAGGTTTATTTGGCCAGGTCGAAATGGCAGTTTAAGACTGCGCACACAGTCGGCAATGGGATATCTGAGACAGGTTGGCGAAGCTACTTAAGTGGGTGGCACAACAAGTGCTGCAGGCCCCATAGTAGCATATAATGGTACATTAGTACCACATTACTAAGGACTTGTAAGCAAATTAATTATGCCATTCAGGGACAAGCCACTTTTGCCATGTTTGAAGGAGTGAGCACATGCACTTTGTCACTGGTGAATTTCACAGAGTTCTAAGGCCAACACAAATTAGATCAGAACAATATGGAGGAATAAGGCAGAACATTTGGGGAAGACCACCATCATGCTCACAGGACTAACATGTGCCCTTCCCCAGCTGAAAGTGGGGAGAACTATCCAACTTCTTGGGAGTTCTCATCACTAAGAAGGAAGAACCTTGATAGACCATCAGCAGTGATGTGGTCTGACCCAGGATGGTGTTTCATCATAAGCAACAGTTTTTAATTTTTCACCCCTCATATGCATGATCCTTCTGAGGGGCAGGTGGTCTGTCTGAACTCATATGTGAGTCCCAAACAGGCATGGTCTCAGCTTCTTCAGTGCCCATACCACAGCAAAAGTCTCCCTTTCAGTCGCACTCCACTGTTACCAGGAAAGTAACCACCTGCTAATGAAGGATACCGGTTGGTTTTGGTCCTCCTTGTTTAAGTGTGCTGCACTATTATGCCTTGCTCTGAAGCATTTGTCAGCACAATAACCTCCTTAGAGGAGTCAGAAGCCTTGAATACTGGTTCTCTACACATGGCTTCTTTGACGGTATTAAAGGTATTCAGGCAGGCCTCTGTCCAGATCACCTTTCTGGGCTTCTTCTTGGATGTCAGTTCTTTTAAGGGGCAAAAATGGTGCCATATAACCAAACAAACTTCCTATAGTGTCCTGCAAGGCCTAGTTAGGCCACCTCCTCAGTCTGTGTTTTGGGAGATTGCCAGTCCAGGATAGTTACATATCTGGCACTTACTAGCCTTGACAGTGAGACGCACCTGCTGCAGTGCCCGAAGCACCTCTTGGAGGGGATACATGTGTTCCTCCCAGCTAGAGCTGAAGGCAGCTATGTCATCCAGGTAGGCGGGACAGAATGCATCCTTCCCAGCTAGGACCCTGTTGACCAACCTCTGAAAGGTGGCAGGGGTGTTCTTTAAGCCAAGGAGCATCACCCTAACATGGAGGTGGCCCTCTAGGGTTCAGAATGTAGACAAGATCCGACAAATATGGAGGAGTAAGGCAAAACGTTTGGGGGAAGACTGCCCTAAGGCTGACAGGTATAACAGGGGTAGAAAGAGGATTAATGGGCTCCAGGATGGATAGTGTTTGTGGGGTAGTAAGAAGTTGTAGATTTCAGGGAAGGATAGTGTAGGGCAGTAAGGGGTTGTTAGGGCTCAGAGATGGGTTTTGTTAAGGGGTAGTAAGGAGTTTTTAGTGTTTAGTGATTGGTAGTGTTCAGGGGTAGTGAGCGGTTTCAGAGTTCAGGCATGGGTAAATCAAAATGACAGTATATTAAATAAACACATTTATTTAACTAAACATATAAATTAAAATTCAATTCTCGTACCTTTTGACACCCAGATAAAGCTAGTAATCTTTGATTGTTTTTTTATTCTATTTTCTGCACAATTTTGATGCCTAAATACCTCATTTCTTCCTTCACACAGCTGAATTGTGAGTTAATATTCCACTTCATTGAAACCGTTTTATTTTCGTTAATCTCATAGCCTGAGAGCCGCCCAAACCGTGATGCCAAACAGTACACTCTTGGTAATGGTGTGTTAAGATCTGAGGTGTACACCACTAGATCATCGGCATAAAGCCCTACTTTTTCCTCCCATCCCCGAAATCTAAATGGGAATATGGTATTGTGTCCTCTTATCTTTTCAGCTAGTGGGTCAATGTACAAATTAAAAGGTAGGGGGGACAACAGACACCCCTGCCTAGTCCTCCTATAGATGTTAAAAGTATTTGAGATGTTTCCATTCACCAAAACCCTGGCTGCGGGGTTCTTATATAAGAGTGCTATTGCCCTACAGAAGTTCTCCCTCAAGTTAGATAATCGCAAAATTTCCTGCAGATAAGACCAATTAGACTTTAAGAGGGTCAGTAGGATGGCGGGTGGACTTTGTCCGCCGGCCATCCTGTCGGAGAATGGGACCGCCTGCCATTGGTACGGGGGTCGCGTTGCAGACATTAGGATGCACCCGCCACACATACGGGTGCATCCTGCATTCCTGACATTGCGGCGGGCGGTGCTCTCAGCACAGCCTGCCGCAATGCCAGGTAGGCACTTCCATGCACAACGTGGCAGGCACCGCGCGGTGCCTGCCATGTTGTGCATGGAACTGCAGGGGGGTACCATAGGTACCCGCCATGTGCACCCCCCAACCCCAAGAATCCCTGGGGGCCCGCTACGGGCATAGTAATATGGATGGTGGTGTCTACCAGACACCGCCACCATATAAACTGCTTTTCCGCCCGGTAGGCAATCAGGCTCCTACCAGCGGAAAACCGGCGGACGGTCTTCCCATCCGCCGGGGTCCCTCCCGCCAAGGTAATGTGGCGGGGGAATTTTGAAGTGGGTGGTGGTTTTTAGTGGGCGGATCGCCACCGCCATTCGGGCGGTGGCGATCCGCCCGCTATCCAAATGAGCCCCTAAGTTACCAGCAACACTGTGGGAAAAGAGCTTGCCAGGACAGCAGTTGACAGACCTATGGCAAGTATCTTGTGACATGCTAGACTCCATGGTATGTGCTGCAAATTTAAGGCGGAACCACCTTTTCTGTCTCCACAGGGTTTACTGGACACCATATAAGCTGGCAAAATTTGCGAAAAGGCGTCACGCCAAGATGCCCTAAATGTGGGAAAGAAAAAAGTGATGATAAACATATGTTCTTGGATTGCCCGGAGCTCCAAGATTTTTGGCTGGATGTGAGTAACACGGTATCTTTAATACTTGGCGGGTCGCTCCAGGTAAGCAAATCTCTTGTTTTTTTGGGGCTCCGGGATAACTATGAATCTTTATCACAAAGTATAAAAAAAAAATAGATTTTTTATTTAATATTGCTTGCCCATAGGGAAATAAGCAAAAATTGGATAAAAGCTACGCCCCCGAATAAAGTAGAATGGTTGGCCTCAATAAAATATACAGTCAGTTCTGGCTTCCCTATGAGAACTGGGTAAATTCCTGTGCACATTTATAGTCCGATGATTAGGCCTTTATACCATTTGTGCTTGATTACTCGGGTGGTGGCCTCAGAGAGGGTCTGGTCAATGCAAGGCCTCCTATGGTCGGAGTACGAGAAGCAAGGCATAGAGTGACCCATCTTAGGTCTAATAACGAAAGGGCTCCAGGCGGTGCTACATCCAGGGTGACCCCGGAGTATGGTTCTTTTAACCATTTGTAGACCTGGGCTGATGAGGACCAAAATATATATATATATAAATTAATATTCAAAGTGCATTAAATATAATACTGCTCTTGGGATTTTAAAAACAAAAAGAAAAATCACATTTATATGTGTGTGTGTGTGTAAGAAACACGATCTAAAGGTACTCCTCATGTTCTTACCTGGATATAAAGAATGCAGATGTAAAGGTTGGTGATATAACAACTCTTCATATCGCTCTAATGTCCTACCGCTGCCTGATGGAAACGGCCTTAACAATGTGGGCTGAGCCACACGTGCCGGTTCCCCACAAGCCGTTCCACGCTTGCCTTAACCACGCATGTGCCTTAACAAAGCATATGTGTGGTTAAGGCAATGTGCTGTCTAGTTGCTGAGTGGAAGGGGAAGACAGGAAGAGGAAGACTCAGGACTTGGGAGAGGACACAGTGAGGTAAGTCGGGCTGGGGCTTGGTATTGGGGGGTGGAGGTGGTAGTTTTTCGGGTGGGGGTAGGTTTTAGGACTAAGAATGAGGATGGGGTAGATTGTAGGGTGGGGGACAGTTTTTAGGGCTAAGGGCAAGGGAAAAATGGACAGTTTACAGGACAGGGAGCAGGGTTGGGGTAGTTTAGGGATGTAGGGGATAGATTTTAGGGCTCAGGGCAGGGGGGGTGGTTGGGGTAGTTTTTGGGGTGAGGATTTATTTTTTTAAGGATCAGAGAAGGTGGAAAAGGAACAGTTTACAGGGCAGGAAGCAGGGTTGGGGTAGTTCAGGGATGTAGGGCATACCCGTTTACCCATCATGTCTTTATGACAAAATTGCGTGGTAAAGGCATGTGTGGTAAAGGCATGAATTGTATCATCATACAACCGCTGCCTGAGTTAGCACATTAAACCCTAACATATGGGTTTGGCATTTCATGTTACTTCTGCATTTCTGCCCCATATTTACAAGGACAGGAAAAGCCACCCTACGTGGCTTTTCCTGTCCTTGTAAATATGGCCCCTTTACAAGCTGCACTTTGGTGGAAAGGGACGAGGAGAAATGTATTCATTTCTCCTCGTTTCTTTTCCTCTTTCTATGTGTGCTGTATTCTGCATCACACATAGAAAGAGGAAATCACCTCTGGTGATTGTTCATAACAGGAAGGTGTCCCTTACTGCATATAAACAATCCTTTAAGTTAAGACGGGTTACAAGTTCCATGTGTGCTAATGCAGCACACATAGAAGTTGTAAAACACCATTTCTGATTCTGCATGTGCAGGAAGGTATCCTCTCCTGCACATAAACAATCATACCCGTGATGCAGGTATCCTTGCACCATGGTGCAAGGGTGCCTGCGTCGGTGCATGGCAGCAGTTTGTGCACCAGCGCAGGTGGAAGCACAGAGATGCAACATATTGTTGTAAATATGTTGCATCCCAGTGCTTCTAAACTAACACAGTGCAGCAAAATTACTTGCTGCACCGCGCTGCGTTAGTTTATTGTAAAGCTGCTCCAAAATATTTCAACATCTTTAAGTGATGCGATTTGACATACATGTAGGTGTCTGCACAATTTTCACTGAGCTCAACTATTTAGACCTGTGGGATTGGCAGTTAATTATGGAAACAAGGCCACAGAGGCCTGGCCTTTTATTTACCTATCCAGGCCAAATAAAGAGCAACCCCTCCAACCAATGGGACACTAGTCGGGTCAACAACATTTCTAAACAAATCCTCTTGGTAAAGTCAAACCATAGAATCCCTTTACACATCACCCAAAAAAAACACATCTGAATAACTCTCAAACACACTGTCTTATCTAAACAGGCCGATTATTAGAAAAAAGTTCAACATATATATTTGTCTTTAATTCTATTATATAATTTAAAAGCAATCAATTGAAATGACTTATTTTGATAGGCACAAATAGGTAAAAACACATAAGATAAGAATGAAGGGGTATATTTCAGAGACCACGCAATGTGTGCACCACTACTCCGTATGTCACTCAAGGTCCGTGCAGTTCATTGATAGCATATAGAGATCACTGGTGCATTGTAAAATTATCTTTTATGCTTTTATGTCCAGGATTTAAGATACTCTTGTTCAGCAGGCCTAGCTGGGTCCCTTCAACCAGTCTGCACTCCATCGTGGTCAGGCTGAACTTGTGATTTTGTCCCGGTCTGGTGCAGCCAGATATTCACAGTTGCCGTTTTGTGCTTTTTGGCTCTATTTCTCTTAATTTGTTAAAATTGCATATCTCTGCTTCTTCTGATTGGATTTTTGTCATTTTGGTTTTGATGTATTTATTCATTAAAATGTATTCTAATTTGGTGTGGCATTCTTCTTGTGTTGTGAGTCACATTATTACTGTTTGAAGTGCCTCATAACTGCTCTACACTGTGCCTCTAAATTAAGCCTGACTGATCTGTGCCAAGCCACCAGAGATTTGAGCACAGGTTAATTTGAGGTTTGCTTGTGCCTCACCCTGACAAGGTTTGAGTAGGGGTTTATGCCCCTCAACTAGTAACCCAATTTCTAACAGAGCCCCTGCCTGTGATTTGAATTATAAAATACAGCAATAATCAGGCTTGAGTGGGCCCATTAGGCCTGTTGGCCCTTGTGGCACAGCACCCGCTGCACCATTGGAAACTATGACATGGATGGCTAGAAGAAATCAGGCGAAGAAGAGACAACTCAATTGAGGGGCATGTGCTTACATTCATCAAAATGCCAGGAGCAACAGAAATCACATCACACACCGTTTACATGAACCCCCAAGACAACAGATAAAGTAACATTCCATGATATTTCACCTTGATGCCTCAAAAAATGAAGTTCGACTTTTGGACCTGATGACACCTCAGGAAGTAATATCAGTAAAGTTAAAAGTCTACAATAGTGCAAGATTAATATATTTATAAAAAAGTAGAAAAGATACAGGCTAATCTTAATTACCCCCTACAATTATTAGGGAGCTGCCATGATTTGCCAGTTGTTCAGCCAAATATGAGATAAGCACAGCCATCATATAATAGATGAGGCTTCATGTGCGAAAATACAGCCTTCACACCAACAGTGACTGTCTGTAGCGACTGGCGACGCAAGACCTGCATTTCTCACTACAGCAATGACAGCCTGTGATGTCCGCCAATGTGAAGTTACAGCAATTACCATCTGTGATGCCCAACTGGCTGGTCATATAATAGCAATGACCGTCCACGACGCTCAGCATCCTCCTTACGACATTCTGCAATGCACACAGAACACTTTCCGCTTAACTTGAGAAGGTAATTTTCAGCCGGGCTAATCTAGTCTCCGTATCCAACCCACACTCCATCGTGGTTGGCCTGAACTTGTGACTTTCACCTGATCTAGTGTGAGTGACCAGATGATTGCGAATGGTGCTTTGTGCTTTTAGGTGCTATTTTCACCTAAAACTTTAAAATTCATTATCTCTGGTTCTACTAATTGGATCTTTGTCATTCTGGTCTCATTTTATGTATTCAATCAATCAATCAATCAATCAATCAGGGGAACTTGTATAGCGCGCTACTTACCCGTGAGGGTCTCAAGGCGCTGGGGGTGGGGGGGGGTGCCGCTACTGCTCGAAGAGCCAGGTCTTGAGGAGTCTTCTGAAGGCGAGTAGGTCTTGGGTCTGTCGTAGGTGGGTTGGGAGGGTGTTCCAGGTTTTGGCAGCGAGGTAGGAGAAGGATCTGCCACCGGCGGTCGTTCGTTGGATGCGGGGGACGTCTGCGAGGGCGAGGCTGGCGGAGCGGAGCTGGCGGGTGGGGGTGTAGAAGCTGAGTCTGCTGTTCAGGTAGGCTGGTCCGGCGTTGTGGAGTGCTTTGTGTGCGTGGGTGAGGAGCTTGAAGGTGATCCTCTTGTCGATGGGGAGCCAGTGCAGGTCTCTCAGGAGGGGGGTGATGTGGCTGCGGCGGGGGCGTTGACGTTCAGTCGGGCGGAGGCGTTTTGGATGCGTTGTAGCCGCCGTTGGTGTTTGGCTAGGATTCCTGCGTAGAGTGCGTTGCCGTAGTCCAGTCTGCTGCTGACGAGGGCCTGTGTCACTGTTCTTCTTGTTTCGGTCGGGATCCATTTGTAGATCCGGCGGAGCATGCGTAGGGTGTTGTAGCAGGAGGAGGAGACGGCGTTGACTTGCTTGGACATGGAGAGGGAGGAGTCGATGATGAATCCTAGGTTGCTTGCATGGTCGGTTGGTGTCGGTGCTGTCCCCAGATCGGTTGGCCACCAGGAGTCGTCCCAGGCTGAGGGGGTGGGTCCGAGGATGAGGACCTCCGTCTTGTCCGAGTTCAGTTATACTGACTGTATTATGCAAGTTGGTTTGGATTTTGCTCGTTTTTTGTTTTTACTTCATTACTGTTGGTGTGCTCTATAAATACTATAAACATTGCCTCTAAGTTAGGCCTGAGTACTTTTCTGTCAAGTCACCAGAAGGTTAAGCACAGGTTATTTCAGTGACAAGGTTTGTGGTTTGTGGGGCTTCCAACCCCAAATCCATAACCCAAGTTCTTATTATAGATATACTTAATGCATGTCCAGTGTAGCCTAATTTATATATTTATAGCCTCAAATGTTCAGGTATGGCACCATGCAGTCTCATATTGGAATAGAAGACCCAATATGTTAACTGACACTGCATAGTGCATCATAAAACACATATGTGCAGTGTAGCCCTGATCTCTCATTTATGGTCCAAAATCTACATAGTAGCATAATATTTGCCCAACAAAAGGGATTTAGTGCTCTGTCAGTGGTTTGAAGTGCTTTCTAAATGGAATGCACTAGCATGAGTGGGCCTATATATGGCAGCCCTATGTTCACTGTGCATCCCCATATTTTCAGTATAGCCTTATGTCTTAAATCAGACATTTAAGTACTAGTGAGTACCAACCCTATGATACTTCCCTTTAAATAGCCTGATGCCAAGCTTTTACACTTGCACTACAAATCCATGCACTAGATAAAGGCATCAACATACAGTTTTACAGTCCCCTCCTGCAAAACTGCTCATTAGGTGGAACCATTGAGAGGCAAAGTAATTATTGTATGGTATTATAGCTGCAATACAATGTTGTTAAAAACCCCGGACCCGAGTTATAGGCCCAAGCCACAAGCACCAGCCTATAAGGAGGCCTACTACTGGTAGTTTAACCGAAGGCAGAGGGCTGTAAGGCTGCTAGAATATTCCACCCAATGAGGGTAGAATTTTCTGTAAAGGGAAAAACACAGACAGCCATTGGAATGATGGAGCAGAAAGCCAATATTTGCCCTGATCCACTCCATTGTTTTCAATGGCATGTTCAACATTCCAATGTTCTAATGTATTTTTAATTTGTAGAGAGCCTTGCTGCCAGTATTGTCTCAATGTAGTGCTGTTCAATGGTTACCTGTTTTGGTGCAAACAAGAGCCTGTACCACAATATCAGCAGTAGAGCGTATGGGTGCCATGTGACCTATTCCAGAAGCTTTACGAGTTGTGCATGACTGCCTGAGAGGTTCTCCAGTAGAGTTCTTCCAAAGTTGATGCCACTCAAACATTTGAATATTTTGAGGAGAATGGCAAGATTAATAAAGTTGTTGTCTATTGGTATATTCCTCTTTCGAGGTTGGTCCTTGGAGTTGTGTTCTTTCGCATACACACGCTTTATGAATCCTTCTGGTGCATAACACATGGCCTTATTCCTCTCCAAGCTTATCATCTGTTGGGTGGTTGCCTACTTGCTTAACATTGGCCTACTGTGATGATACAAGAAGGGGGACAGCCATGTCTTATCGCTCTTTAGAATTCGAGGTTGCCTGAGAGGCCTCCTATACAAGCTGGGAAGGTGTTCATTAGATATGTTATGAATATATGGTCCTCTGTACACAAGAGTATTGGTACTGTCATGTTGTGGATCGCAGCGGGGAGCACAATTAGACCAGGGACACTGCTGTGACTTTTTGCCTACCCCCACCAAAGGGAGTCTGCTATTTATTAACTCTTGTGTGCCCACCCCTGGCCTAAACCAATAACTTCATGCTAACGGGTGTGGCGTGTCAAACTCCCCTCTGTCTTATGTCATGGTGGGCCACCCCCACGTACCTGCGACATTATGTTATGTTATGTTACGCTATTTGTGAAGCGCAGCATATACGTGGAGGTGTCTTGGCGCTGATTCCGTTTGCCTTGGGTGTTAACTAGAAGGTATTATTTTTGTTTCAGGTTATTCCTTGACAGATTTTGAAGCTTTTGTCGCAGGTAGATAGTGAGGTGCCAAATGTATGACACAGGGAATGGTGAAGGAATGTGGACTCTAACAGTCATTGGAGGGATTGTAGGAGGGAGGAGATGTAGTCCCAAGATCATATTTGCAGGAGGAGTATGGCAGCAGTTTCTGGATCCACTGAATAGAATGCAGAACCCACGGCCTATGCTGTTGACAAAATAAAGCCTGCAGAGTATGAGTGTTATAGTTGTCTGGATCTGCTGTAGGAAAACCAGAAAATAAAGATGTGTCTCAGGTCCTAAATATTGAGACACAGGACTTAACTGTCTGATATTCCTGAGGTTTTAGTGGTACCTCTGCAATCGTGATGACTCAGAGATTCCTGACGTTGCTGGCAGCAATGAGAAATGCTCCAAGTTCCATGAATGACATGCAGTGTGAAGAAGGGCATTTTCCACATGTTGGATGCTACTTTTTCAATATGCTGATTTTCTGATGGTTTCAGTTCATCCAATTCTTATCTGTCAGGGGTCTGAGTTAGGCAGTGAGATGTAGGGTTATGTTGATCATGGAGCCTTTCGGGATTCCTTCTTCTGGTTCTGAGCCTGAGGCTGAAAGGGGCAAAGGGTGAACGTATGCACATCTAAACCGAAGAAAATGGATCGCATACTTGGACATTTTTCTTCGTTAGCCTATGTAGTATGTTGGACTTTGATAGTACCACAGGAAGGGCAAGGAAAATAACTACTGTCTGCCACTTTCTGGTCAACCGCTAACTGGGGGTCATCACAAATGGTGATCAGCGACTCGGTGCTGAGGTCAGGCCCAATGCAGTCTGGGCAGCGAAAATGATGTTATTATTTTTTTTAAGTATTTTGACCTTTGCTTGAAGGCTTGTCACTGGATCAGCTTGCTCATGAATCATCCTTTGGAAATGGGTATGGACTTGGCTTGGCTAACAGAATCTATTCCATGTATTTTCAGGTGTGGTTTAATGCAGACAGGCTTCTGAAAATTCAGGAACCATCTGAACAGAAGAGAGAAGTCATGGGTAGTCCTGGATGGGGCAGCTGCCTTCGAGAAAAAGCAGGATGTCCTTGATGATGCCCAGGGATGATGCCTTGTCAGGCCAGAAGACTGAAAACAAAGACGGGAAACCAAGACGGGCGCCTCAAGGCTGCCTAGGCCTGCCATGCAGATGGGAGGGTCATAGAGATGTTCACAGTGGCCCTCTTCATTGAAGAGCCCAGAACAGAAGCTTCCGTTGCTAATTGAGACTCTATTGTTCACAGAGTCTTTGCAAATGGTGACGCCCAAGTTGCTGGCATCAAGATTCCCAAATTCTGAGCAGTTTGTGTGTTTCATCTACTCTACGCAGAGCTCTGCTGTGAGCTATGAGTGCTCTTAGTTACATTATAATGCACACCTTTTATCGACACTCCGCCTCTGTGTTCTGTTAGGCTTTCTCCGCATAGCTGCTGTGTTAGTCACACACCGACCGACCCACTTCTGTCAGCGACAGGGGAACCACATACTCCTACAGGCAAAGCCCCGCGTGAGAGGCGCCATTCTTGTAGCAGATAAAGAAAACCTTTATGCTAACGGCCCCTTAAGCTTTCCCAGGTTCTGCCCTAGTAACATCATCCATCTACAACCTCCTGATGCAGGAAAGCTTTGAAGCAGGGCCATCTATAATAGCTCTCCGTGGACTGCTATTTGAACCACTTAGTAGGAAAAACTAAGTATTTTCAACTTTAAAGCACTTAAGCTTTTTTGCTTGTATCAATGATTGAATGGCAGGCTTTTAAAAAATATTGCTTTTATGTTTAGATCACGAATGTACATATTTGTTCAACGATGAGAGTAGTTTGGATGTCTGGGTAGGCGCACATACTGATCTAAAATAATCATTTAAACTGTTCTATATTTGGCAAGCCACTCTGCAAATCCTCTGGATCAAAATACAATGGATGAAAATTAAACAGTCCAGGTCTTCGACTTAGATTTATAATGTGAGACTTTTCTGGGCAACAGTGGAGTAGTAAATTAAGCACTTTCCACTAAATTTAAGAATTAACACAACCTTACTGTGAACAGATGATGAGATCGGTTTTTCTTGGCTTGGTAAAAGCAAGGGGCTGATTCTCAAAAGCATTTATGATAAATGTAAGTAATGATACAGGAGGACTCTTTTACATACTCTTGCATGATTTTGTGAATCAGCCACATAATGTTTCTTTACATAGCGCATGAATAAAAATATAGAAGTATGTAATGTAATGAATATATTTTATACATTTATGTAAACATAAAGTTATCAATCAAAATATGTGATCTGTTTTATAAAACAAGATCATTTTAACAACATAATATATAGTAAATATTTTGTATTTAAGTAAAAAAATATCTTTTTTAAATCACATTGTAACTTAAATCCAGTCTTTATTTTTAGATGTTTTATATTCATTATATATGTAAAATAAAACAAATTCATTATTTTTAGGTTGACTTTAATACATATGGGGTGTTTTTTATTTTAATTTGGCAACCATTGTTTCCCTTAATTGTAGAGGAAAGTATTTTAACGTTTATTTACTGTCTTGTTTTATTAATGTACTTTGAACGTTTTTGCCAGGGATGATTTTGTTTTCTAGTCCAGCCCTGGCAAGTTGTGATTATAAACAAATATTTTACCTAGTTCCTAGGCATTCTCTCAATTCCTTCAGTCTACCTTGTGCTATCTGTATTTTGTACATGCTCCTGGAAGATCTGAATTCCTCTGCTAAATGCATGCGGATGGAGGGAACGTCACCGCCTGCCTCGGGCTGGATGCACTGAGATAGAACCAGGCTAAATAATGCATTCTATGTTAGCTTCGCATGGATTTAGTAACCAATCTCCTCTTGAGTTGTTTAAGGCTCTTAAAGCTACAAACAAATTTGCCTCTCCTTACTCTAGACTATTTCTGAAACAGTAGAAAGTTGTTTTAAAATGCTGGTCGCGAACACTATCCTTTGGGACAGCTTTGTCATAATGTTTCTCAACAGGATTTGTTTATAAAGTTTTCTACAGTGCAAATATTACCCGTAAGGGTATCAGAGCGCCTTACATTAGGGGACGTACGAGATAAGTAGAAGACAAGAGAAACAGTCACATATATGAGAGAGGTACAAACAAACAAGATTAGCATGTTGATAAGTTTAACCTCCAAAGGAAGTCAGCAATACAGTGGTCATGGTCAACAAATGAGTCATAGTCACTGATAATATCATGAAACAACAGGAGTGATCTAAGAGCAAAAATGTGTTCATCAAAGGTGTTTCACTTGTTTTTTGAAGGAGGTGGTAGATGGAATCAATCAGATTTCCGGAGGCAGAGAATTCAACATTTTCGGGCGATACCTGATAAGGTTCTGTTGCACGTTTTCTTTTTATGGAAAATCTGTGGTTTCAGTAGCAGAGAGCTGCTACTTCGCAATGTTCTGCATCCGCCCGATAGTTCTAGCCTTTGTGCCAAATACCTAGGGGTATTGAAATGTAAGACTTTATGAGTCATGCAAATAATATTTAGTTGTATTCTTGCCTCATAAGGGAGCCAGTTCAGGGAGTTTTGATCTGAGGAGATGTGGACAAATAGATGATCATGGGAACTGGACTTAAAAAAGACTTTAAAAGACGTTCACCGAGGGTCCACCATTTCTAGTAAATGACGCAATGGGCCATACCCCGTCCACACCTTGATCACAGGATTTTGAAATTTGGATTCTAAATAATTAAGGACCCCTCCCCCCCCCCCCCCCCCACGAACTCTTTTGTAAATTATGGACTAAACAAAGATCAAACTCCTATTTGTTGTACATCACTTATCAATGGTTGTTCACTTTGGTGCTTATTCATGCTTTAGAGTGACTGGTGCCGCACTATTGGGGGCACATTTGTGCACAACTTGTGACAAATGTAAGCAGCATTGATTTTTACCTATAATGTGCTCCGATCTATATTGGTGAAAAACTACTGAAAGATGCTGCTATAAAAGAAATAACATTATCTGGTGGGTGTGCGTTTCAACATCAGACGCTTCTAAGGATTCCTCAGGACATGGGCTGGTGATTATTCTCTAAGGGGTAGGTGTTTAGACTAGAAAAGTGATTTGACACTGTCTTCGGAAGTAAATCTGTTATAGACATAGACTAAAATGTAATGGGTTCATTATAAATGCAAATAGTGAGATTCCCCCTTGTGACACAAAATGCATTATATGGGCATCAAACTCAATATTTTTGTACCTCAGTGTAAATTATGTGAGTAAGATGATTTTTTTTATCAGAGACAATGACTTGTAATTCACATATTCAGTTTCCCACTAATAAAAAGTATCTATCCACACAGAGGCTTCACTGGAGCAAATCTACTCACATAGATGGGGAATGAGTAACTCTGGCACGTCCCATTCTCCCCACGATTTACTTCTGTCAAGGGTAGAGTAAATCAGCTGCTTTTTTTGTTAAAAAGTAAGTTTTGGGGACCTTCTCAAAAGGCCCTTGCAGCTTGAACCATCCATTGCCCCTGCCAGCGCTGCCGATGACTGTACACTACAAAACTATAAACCATCCCACTCTTCCAAGTGTGATAAATGAGACTATTCCAGGCCATTCAAAATGATATGAATGCCAAAATTGATTGGAAAAAAGGTACAGAAAAAAGGTGAAATACGTGGAATTTGGTGTGTTAAAAACTAATTCTGCATGTTATGCCGCATTTTCCTCTTAAAAATTCTTAATAAGTGGTATTCATAACATGTGCTAATTACCTCACCCTGGTGTAATGTTTTTTACCACGTATGATAAATACCATACACCCATAATGAGGACCCTAGAGATGCCTCATAGTCTCTTGTGTTGCCCACTTTAGCCCCTGATCCCTTTCCTGTAATACTTCAGGGGTCTTCATGGAAAGCTCTTATGTGCAGTCAGTATATTCAACCAATGCAGCCCATGTTGCATGGTGGAGTGTGCAGTTCCACATCAGTGCAGATAGCATGAGGTCTTGAGCATCCTCAGAGATGGTATTCACTCCAGGTGGCCACAGCTCCTTTCCTATCTTGAGGCAAATGATTGATTGCTTTCGGCAACCTTGGTGAAATGGGTCGAGACAAGCCTTAAATACTGACTGATCAAAAATCTGTAACACAGTCCATTCTGGCCCAGCTGTCTTGGCAAAGTTTCTATGCCTTCAACATTACAAAATAATCTGCAGATCCTAATTAATGGCAATGAGACCCTGTGCCATCAGGTCGATGTTTTGATCAAGACACACCACTGTCACTTGAGAAATCTTTACAGAGTACTACCTAGATTCCCCTTTATGAGACAGCCTTTATGTGCACCTTCTCTCACTTCAGCACTATTACAGTCCACAGCAGCAGATTCCTAACTACGAACTGGAAGGACTGTAACTGGTCCAAAACATTGCTACTCTACTGGCTTTAGGATTTTTACTAAGAGATCATATTTCCTATGTTCTTTGGAAAATGCACTGTCTACCTCAGGAGTTGTATTGTGTCTAAAGCCTAAAAAAATTATCATATGACATTCACTGAAATGTTTACCCTTTCTTGCTAACCAGTTTATTCTTACGTACCTCTTTGTTCACTGTACTAAAGTCAACGGTTTATGATTTTGCTTTGCAAGGCCCACATAGTCTGCTGTGAACAGGCAACAGTGCTATTTCAGTTATGGCGGTTACATTCTAAGAATTCTGCTTACTTTACAACTATCACATGGAGTAAAGACAAGAGGGTAAGAGGGACACAATTGCCATTTCAAGATCTGATGGCCACTCTACAGTTTCTTACAATTCCAAGAAAGGGAAAAGAAGAAGGACTCAGCAGGGGATAAGATTTAGATAAATTGATGAGTTCAAACTCAGTGAAGTTAAAGTAAAAGTGACCAGCATGCATATTCGAGTGAGGAACTAAAGTTTACACCAGGTGAAAGAACTGTACATTTGTCAATTTTACCTATGCACTCAGTGACGGCTAAAACCGATATTGAACTGATACTGAATGTGCCGTGAAAGCAGTGAAAGATGCGTTGGAGGGATTGGCAGTGGCGTAACAAAACTTTAGGGGGCCCCCCTGCAGGGTACGTGGAGGGGCCCCCTCAGGATTCAATCTGGAGCTCTCCGGCTGAAGTGCGGTGCTGAGGGGGCGCCCTGGAGGTCGGGCCCTCCCGCACCGCGGGGGCTGCCGGGGCCTGTGTTACGCCCCTGATTGGCCAACAGAGAGTCAGGCATAGAGGGGGGACGAAGGCTAAATGAAGAGGAGGTTGCAAAAGTTGGATGGTCAGATACATAAATCATCCAACACTTTGAGAGAGTTGGACACTTTCAGGACTTTCAGTAACAATGAGATTGACAGTGTCACCTTCATAGGCAGTAAGATTGAGAATTTGGATAATCTACACCGAGGAACTGAAATGAGGGTGTCGAGTCTACTGTCGATGGTCCAAGCTGGTGCACTGATAATGGAATTGTGTCCTGTTCTCAGATATGTTTTAAGGCATGGGCAAAGTGAGCATTAGCACAGCCCCCACCCCCTTGCAAGCGGCCCCCAGGGAAAGGGAACTTTTTCTCTACCTCACATCTGTCTAATTCTCCATCTCAACCTTTAATGTAATATTCAATTTTGTTTGGCATCATCGGGCTTGAATTAGCAGAAAATAGGTAATACAATGCAAAGATGTTCCAAACAGGGACCCCTAAGTATGTCTTTCTTGATAGACCAAAATCCTTAAGATGACACATCCTGTTCTAGGTGAATCTCTGAGTAAAGACAGGAGGCCATACAACCTGTGATGTGAGGTGTGCTCAAAGTACCCCAGAGGCGTTGATGAGGCAACTCCGATCGAGGTGGCACTGTGACGAATACCTGTTATCTGTTTAGAGGAGTGAAAGAGTACTGATGGTGGCAATTGATAAGGTGGTCCAAGATGCAATGCTCCTTTTCTTCCCTGTTCTCAGTCCAGAGACATTGGCCAGTAAATAGGGTCGGATGAAAGGGACACACAGTTTGATGGCTAAAAGCATCAAAGAGACAGTTGACTTTCCAGTGAGACTAAGGCTGCATTTTGCTTATAAAGAAATATGTGTTCTTTCAAGTGGACTCGGCTACGAAACATGTAGAAAACGTCCAGCGAATAATGGGGGACGATAGAAAGTGGTGTGGAAACTAACAATGGGTTGTTGTTTGTTATGAGGGGCATTAACTATTAACAGGTACTTCAGGGTCTTCCACTGGTGGGTAGGAAGTGGGGGAAAGTTTTGGGTATACTTATAGAGTACTTTCTGTGATTTGTCTCTTTGCTGTACAGTGTCCCCTTGATTGTCATCGTGCCTGTTGTGACTAAAGAAAATACGAATAAGTAAAGGTGACAGTTGAATTGTCAGGCCAGGCCTAAAAATCTGTGTGGGTTATTGACTGCCCTCCTCCCATTTGTGCTGCTGCTAGAGAAAAAGAACATAAATTAACTAGCTATCCAAGAAACTTTGATAGCATTACAATTTAATGTGTGTGCCACTAAAGTTCAACCTTAGGCAGCTGGATAAATAAACAATATTATGACGGCTGCATGAAAGCACACAATGTCTGCCCAATGGAAATGTTCTCTTGCCTCCCAAAATTTGGACGGAGCAAATATCCCTCTCTAGTGATGCTCACATAATTGTCTGGTGACAGCTAAGCTGTCAAGCCAGATCATAAAAATATGGCCTATGATTCAACACTCCGGCATTATGTTTTTCCATGCTCTCCTAACAGATACTCTACAGTTATATCCTGAAGTTCAAAGTCACCCACAGGACCAAAGTTGTAAAAAGTTGAGAGTTCCCACCCCCATTCTTCCTGCAGTTCTTGCAAATGCTACGATTACTACTCTACTATCCTTAGCTAACAAATTTTTTAACATTTTGGTTTTCATTGTAAAATCCGCTATTTCACATCCCATTTGTTATGAGAAAAAGGAATTTTCAACAACCATCCAGTGTCAAAGTCTGAAGGAAAAATGTTAATGTTACAATGAAGAGACGCACGCAGTAATAAGCAGAGTCTTTTTTATTCCATCTTAGCACCATCACAGGTCAGCTGTGGAGTGTTCACACATTCTTACCTGGACTGTACCACTGGGGTGGAGGGCAGAGCGGTGGCGGGGCATACCAAGTGAGGATTACAACACATCTCCTTACATAGGGAAGGAAGGGAGGGAAAGGAAAGGAGGAGGGGTGAAGCAGGGGTACAAGGCAGTGACAGTACTACCTACAAGTTTGAATAATGAGGTTTCACAAGAGAAGGGTCATAAGGACCACATCAAGTAACCAGAGGAACACAGGTTTCGTGTAGTACAATAACATTTGAAGATCTCATGTGATACAATAATCTTTTGTCCACCTAGGCGCAGACGTCGGCTTTAAGAATCTCCTAGGAGCAACGTTTGCATTACCACCCCTTTGAGCATCGACTTGAGGGACCGACACTTCCCTATGAGGAACAATTCTGTCTATGCTCCAGGTTTGTCCATTTGCAAGCTGAACGACATTTCTACCCACTTTGATTACCTTCATGGGTTCTGAGACCCTTGTGGCCTCCCTTCTGCGTGGTTTAGGAAGGTCCACTCGGACCCAATCACCTTCTCTGACCGTGTGAGATTTTACATGTTTAGTTACATCATACCTGACCTTATACTTGGCATGGTGATCGGCCACTCATTTGCTAATCTCTTCACAATTCACAGCACAGGTGTTCTGCCTTTTTAGAGGAGGCGAGAGTCTGGTTTTGGGAACCCTACCCTTCAATGAACTAAAGGGGGATACTCCTGTGACTAAGTTAGGAGTAGTCTTGCAAAGAGTGTCTTGCAAAGTGCCTTCCGCCGAGATACCTAAGATCTCTGCACGCTGTATACACTCTTTTGCTAGGCGGTTCATGCGTTCCACCAACCCGTTGGCACGGGGACAATATAGGGCTATTTTGTGATGGGTGATACCCATTTCCGAAGTAAACTGCACCCCATTATCGGTTACCAGGGTGTCCGGGATCCCCTCCTCAAAAAATACATCCCTCAGGAAGCTTAGCAGTACCTTTGTGTCTATCTGGTGCACACACTTATAAACCACCCAGTATGAAACCTTGAGGTTGAGGGGACCAATTATGTCAAGGGCTAGTTTTGACCATGGACTATCTGGCACCGTAACAGGGGATAGGGGATTTCCTTGCCTGCTGTATTTTGTCTGATTGGCTGCACTCAAGACAGTCCCTCACTGTGTGTTCAGCCATGGTATTCATCCCCGGCCACCAGTAATCCAATCTTATTTTGTTCTTAGTAAGGCTACGCCCCAAGTGACCAATTTGGGCTAGAGCCACAATCTTTTGTCTAAGTGCTACAGGTGGGACAATTTTCTCTCCTCTACAAACCGTTCCCTCTTGAATGTTCAATTCCAGTTTCACGTCCCAGAAACCGCTCAATGGAGAGGCGACCTTACACTTCTCATTAGGTCACCCCTTCACAATAAGGCTTTTAAGGACCTTCATTTCCTCATCATTATGTAAGCACTCCTCCCATTCTTCTTTGCTTAGGCAAGACAGTTTAAGGATCATTTCATCAGCTTCAACTAAGGTTGCACAGTCATCAACATCAGTAGGTGAGCGAGAAAGGAAATCCGCTGCTACATTTTTTGAACCCGGCATATACCTTACATTGTAATTGCACCCTTCCAATCCCAAAATCCATCTTGCTATCCTTGGTGTGGGTTTTTCAGACCCCTTAGTTGTAAAAGCATATATGAGGGGTTTGTGGTCAGTCTTTACAGTGAAGGGAATACCCCACAGAAGGAAGCGGAAATGCTTGATGGCTCATGCACATGTAAGTGCTTCTTTTTTGACCACGGAGAAATTTACTTCTGCTCCTTCAAGGGCGCGGGAAGCGAATGCAACCACTTGTTCCTTGCTGTTGACGACCTGGGTGAGACTGGCACCAAACCCTTTATTTCTTGCGTCAGTGCACAGGACTGTGGGTTTAGTGGGATCTAATCTGCCCAATGATGGGGCGGAGGCAATGCTCTCCTTCACTGTGATGAACGCTGCTTGACAATCCTCGTTCCACACAAAAGGGGTCCTTGCTTTTAGTAATGACCTCAACGGCTCCACAATAATCGCATAATTTCTGACAAACTTAGTGTACTACTCAGATAGCCCCAATAATGATTTTAAGTCTTCAACACATGGTGGAACGGCTGTCCCCTGAATGGCTTCCACTAGGTCAACCTTAGGTTTTATTCCATCTTGAGAAATAGTATGACCTAGGTACTCTACAGATCCTGCCCCTATACGTCACTTATCCTTCTTTAATGTCAAACCTGCTGCTTCCAATTTGGTTAACACTCTCCTCAAGATGGTGTTATGTTCTTCAAGATCTTTTCCGTAAATGAGGATATCATCCTGGAAGCACATGGTACACAGGAGGTCCTTCAGTACATGTTGCATGATCCTCTGGAAGGCAGCGACTGCTGAGGCCAACCCGAAGGGCATGCGAATATACTGGAACGCCCCCAGAGGAGATATGAACGAGGTTAAGTGGCGGGAGTCAGGGTGCATCTCCTCCTGGTGGTAGGCGGACGAGAGGTCTAACACACTGAAGCAACTTGCACCTTTGATTAGGGTAAGGACCTAATGTATGCATGGCAAGGGATGCCTAGCCACCCATATATTATTGTTTAAGTCTCTTAGGTCCACACATAATCTAATCTCCTTGCTAGACGCCTTAGTCATAAGGACAATCGGGGCCAACCACTGTGAGCTTTCTATTGGTTCGATAACCCCCTGTGACAAGAGTTTGTCTTACTCAGCTTGGAGGGGTGTTTGCATCATGTGTGGTATGGGCCTGATCCTGTGAGCCACTGGTTTAGCATCAGTTTTGAGCTTGATGGAGTGTTGGTCGATTTTTAGTAGACCTAGCTTATCCGTAAAGACTTCAGGGAAGTCATAGCAAACCTCCGTACCCCCCACAGACGGGTCCACAAGGAGAACTTGGTCAGGGCTATTGGGGTCTAACTTGATGCCCAGTTCCCTCTGGTGTTTCCACCCCAACAAGTTGGATCCTTTCTGCGTGATGTAGATCTTACCCACCGTACTCCTCCCTTTGAACCCTATTTTCATGGTTGTCATGCCTATCAAGGGTATGGGGTCCCCATTGTAACCTCTGGATGGATGTCAGGAGGCTGCATGCCCTGTTGCCACGAGGGAAACATTTTTGCGAACGCCTCAGCTTCCACCAAGGTACAGGGTGAGCAAGAATCGGCAAACACCGTCACCTCTCTTTTGTCCAAGGTGATGGTACAAGATGGGAAATCATTAGTCTTGTCGTCGCTTTGTAACTGGAACACCAGTTTGGCTTCTTGGGGAGGTTCCTGTTCAATAGCCAGTACGGCTTTGGATTGTTGATCTCTACAGACCCTGGACAAGTGACCCCTCCTTCCACATTTGTGACAGGTGACTGATCTGGCTTGACACCCTACATAATTAGCTAGATGACTAGGGCTCCCACACCTGTAACATTTTAGCTTAGTTACTGCGGGAAGAACACTGGGTCCGTTATTCTTGCTCTCTTTGGTGACCTTTTGTCTGCTTATTGCATTTACCTCAGTACTTTTCTCCCCGTCCCCCTTCATGGCTACCATGCAATCTGCAGTGTGTTCAATACCAACGGCTATGACAATAGCTTGCTTAAGATCTGGATTAGCAACTAGGAGCCTCTCCTGTATCTTGGTGTTGTTGGTGCATCTTACCAACTGATCCCTAATGAGGGAATCTTACAAAGCTTCGAATTCTCATGTATTAGCCAGGGCTTTCAAAGCCCCAATGTACATTTTAACTTTTTCATTCTTCCCTTGTACCCTCGAAAAGAACTTGTGCCTTTCTAACACAACATTGATAGTTTTACCAAAATGCTTTTCAAATCTATTAACTGCGACTAAATACACATTATAGTCGTCATCGCTATCCTCATCTACTTCTGCCGATGCTGTGATGTTGTCGTATTTTTTATGCCCTTCAATCCCTAGGTTGTGAAGCAGTGTATGTAGTTTTTGCAGAGATGAGAATTTCTCCCCGCCAATTGCGATGAGATAAGACTCCAGCAGTCCAAACCATTGTTTCCACTGTAAGAGTGACTCCCCCCCTTCATTGAGGACAGAGGCTGGTTGCGACATATTTGTAATGGCCATTTTTGTAAAAGTTTAAACTGTTTTGTACTTCGAGAACACTTTATTTTGTCAACTTCTGGGTCAGGGTCCCACACGGTGACGTAAACAAGCAAAACTTAGCCCATCAGTGACATTCAGAATGAGAGGTTGCTGAGCCAATTCATCTCAATGAGCTTGGAGGTCAGTGTCAGCTGTGCCTGTCAGCGTGTGACGGGGAGACAGGCGTATATAACCGGGTATTTAACTTATGCCCATACACCTTCCATTCTCTGTACTTTTGCCCAAAAGAAGAACAATTCAGGGAAATCACGTTGTTAGCTGTGTCTGTCAGTGAGAGAATCGGAGCAAGCTTGAAGATATGACGGTGAGGAAAGGGTTAAGCTGCCTGACCTCCTCGCTGAGGAGCGCCTCTCTAACCCACTGCACCGCCTCAGGACGATGACGCACTGACGCGGAAGGCTGCCTCACAGAGGAAATCAAGACGTCGGAGCCCGCTTCCCGAGAGAAACGACGCTCTCGGCGGAGACCCGTTTCCCTTCTGACACCCAGGGCTGCCGCTCACATTCGATGAGTGTTCCTGAGCCTGCGCTTGCTCCTCATGCCAATTCCTTCACAACTGGGGTACAAGGCTAGGGCTGCCGCTCACCTTCGATGTGTTCCTGAGCGTGTGCTTGCGCCTTACGCCAATCCCTTCACACCAGGGGCACAAGGCTAGGGCTGCCACTCACCTTCGATGTGTTCCTGAGCTTGCGCTTCCTCCTCACGCCAATCCCTTCACAGCTGGAGACTAGGCTTAGGGATGCCTTTAGACCATCTCTGTCTGCCAGATGACCGGGCCCCCTTCTTCTCACACCGGCACACGGCAAACGTGACAGGACCCTCAGCCAATGCCACACGAGCGACACCAGCCTCTCAGCTCCGCAACTTCTCTGTCCCAGCTTAACTGCAGCACAATCTGATGTTCTTGACATAATGGGGGGCTATGTGAGGAAATTCTCACATTGACTGCTGCAAACTTTACACAGTGGGAGATCACACGTAGGCCAGAAGCTTTGATCGGAAGTGCTACGACTCCCAATGAATATGGCAGCGTGAAACTGTGATCCCACCAGCGGCATCAACTCAGTCAGGTAAGATAAGTACTCACTTTTTCCGTATCATTAGTGAAGTACTGGCTGTCACTGTAGCACGTATTGGAGGTGATGGTGAACCGTCCCCACCCGGTTGTCGTCGCCAGTGTTACAATGAAGAGACGCATGTAGTAATAAGCAGAGTCTTCTTTATTCCATCTTAACACCATCACAGGTTCCAGTCACCTGGTGTCAGCTGTGGAATGTTCGCACATTCTTGCCTGGACTGTACCACTGGGGTGAAGGGCAGAGGGGTGGCGGGACATACCAAGTGAGGATTACAACAGTTAACTTGTCAGAAAATGGCGCATCCATTTTCAGAAACTACAAGTACTTGAGCTGAATGAACATTGATACATGTGAGATAATGCGTGCCAGTTTAACGGGGAGGATAACTACAACAATTCAAAGACACAGCAAGAGTATGAAACTACTGAGACTACAGGTAGGCCAGTTATTAGGATCTATGCGAGATTTTGTTTGTGTAATAAAGACTTTGCTCGCCACTAAACAGGACATCATGTAAAGCCATGCTCTAAATGACCACTAGATGTCACTACAACTGTAGTGTCTCTTTGTCCCTTTCCTGTTGAAAGGTGGTTACATTTGCTCCCGGATTTCTGTTGTAGTTATTCCTAGAGTCTAGCAAGGCAAATTAGATGTACTGGATATTATAGAAAAGGCAATGTTTTGGGCATCAGACAGATTTTGTGAAAAACGGGTCTATGGTTTGCTCTCTGGTACACGTGACACAGAGCACAATAGTGGGGTTGCTACCCATGCAATCAGTTTATTCGACTTTATTTGTACATACCCATGAAGCTGTATAAGGGAGTGCAGTGAATGAGCCAACCCTCTCCCTTCTACAGCACGAGGTGTCATATCCACTTCATTTACCTCCAATGGTGAACAAATACCTAAGTATATGGAAAGAAATGGTTTGAATGTGTCACAATAGAGAGAGGTAATTTACGCCTGGCACACTCTCCATCAAAATGGCATATGGATGTTAATAAATTGCTAAAACAGCCACTTGATAGTAGCCTACGAATGCGCCTCGGGTAAGGGTGCGGTCTTAATATCATTTAAAAAGTAATGAGCTATTGCTATTTGATTTAATATCGCAAATTGAACTGTCAGTATGCTAAAAAAAAAAAAAGAATTATATGAACATTAGTTACATGTTTTGTAAAGATGAAACGCTGAATGCACTAAACAAAATATGTTTTTTTAATTAAAGGCTATGTTGGCCGGGAAAACTAAGACACAGATGAAGTAAAATCCATCAAAACTGTAACTACCTGAGAAATTCTGGATAGCAAAACTATATTGTTGTTAAAAAAAATCCACGAGGGTCACTGGTCGAGGACAAATGCTGTCATCTAACAAAAAACATTCCCAGAAGTCGTACAGTCCTGTGGAATAATGGCTCGCAGAATACTGGGCCCAAGAACAGTTCTCCTCAGATTATTGGCCAATACCATGATAAAAGATCAGTGGGCCAAAATGTTAAGGCTCAGATTGTTGTAGCGTATCTCCTGACAAAAAGACAATTGGGTGCGACACTCACTTGCAACATAAATATCAAAAGAAGTCCTAGTTACCTGGAAGCACATACAATATAAATCTGAATGGTAGAACGTTTTGTGAAGATTCAATCTGTTTTTGCCAATCCGGGCTGAGATAAAATGAGTAAACGCTGTGCTGTGATTGAATTAAGTGCTACTATTTCATTGTGCTAAAATAAAATTGTTTAATTCTGAGCCACGCTCAGAGTTCTGCTTATAATATTAATCCACCTCTGAGCTCTCTTGTAAAATCAGGAGTCCCTTAGTGCTATGTGCCACATAGCTCCACATTTGCTATTTAATCTGCTAATGCCCCATAATGACTCAGAATTTTTCTCCTGATAGTATCTAGAAACACACAGACTCTCCTCTTGATGATGAACTTGGGGATATATTTACTAAGATTTTGCGCTGTGTTTGTATTAGAAAAGTGATCTTTTTTCCCAATTTCCTTTCCAGAAAATTCACTTAAAAGTCATGCAAAGCAGCTCAGAGCTCAGCTTTACATTACGTAAAGCCAAGGGTGCATTCCATGGGTGGCACATTGACGTTAACCTGCAACCACCCATGGCTTTTGATGCAAAACCCTGTCTACTAAAAAAAGTAGACGGGTTTTGTGTCAATAAATAATGCTCCCTTCGGGCGCTATCAAGGCAAAATGCTTTTAATTCTCTTTCTTTTGGGACTTTGCATGTGTGCTGCATTGTAAAGCACACATAAAAGGAGGGAAACGTTTTAAAGTTAGTCTATGCAAAGTATTTAGCACCGAAGGGAATCCGTGCAGTACAAAGCCTATCCAAGCCTCACACAGATACCCTTGCCCTATGGTGCAGAGGTGTGTGTGTGGTGCTCGGGTGCCAGCTTGTGTGCCAGCACTAGGGAGAGTGGAGGAGATTGCCACATCTCTGTAGATATGGTGCTGTTCTGCTCTCTCCTTCTCATGCAGCCCAGGCAAATATTTTTGGCTGCTGTGCTGTGTGAGAATTTGATAAATAGGCCCTGCAGAGTTATGTAAAACACCAATATAAGCTCATTATTGCCCGATAAAAGACAAACGCTCAGAGCACTCAGCCTCTGGTGACAAACATATTTATTTAGTCAGAGCTCTGTTCTTTAAAATGCCCAAATTGGTTGATTATATATTTATTCATTTATGTCTTGATAATGTAGGCTTTTTCATGGCTCCTTTCATAAAAATATATAGAATCCTCCAGAGATCTGCTGTTGATAGCACCCAGAATCACTCAGAGATTTAATTGCGGTATTACCCAGTCTTATGTCATCCAGAGCTCTTGCCTCATAATGCCCACCGACATGCAAGGGTCTGTTCCTGGTAACAGCAGACACATTTGGGACACATTCAAAATTCTGCTTTTGAAAATATAGACTTACTCAGAGTTATGTTTGCAGTAATTTCTAGAATTCAACGAATGTTTCTTCTGATAAAGCCCAGACTCACAGCACTGTCGTCAGAGAACTCTGGACCTGATTCCAAAATAATTGCAATCACTTACTCTTGTACTTGTCCCAGCTTCAGTGGGAGCTGGTGATCATTGAAAGTTGCAAGGCATACTGCTTGACAGGAGTTCAGCCCATTTTCCAAAAATGTTCCCTTGCAAGTTCCTTTTATGTTAATAATTACCTTCATTGTGCCAATTCCAGCATTTTTGTCATGACTACTCCCTATTGCCAAAAATTACATACAATACTACAGTGCTAGCATTTCACAATTGGTGCTTCCCATGTACCATGGGTGGTCAATATGTCAAAAATTACCTCCAGCATTTCAGAGCCAGCATTTCATCATAGTTTGCTTCGACCAACCTGCTTCTCAGCCCCAATACACCATGGCTGCCCTCTCTGGGGCAAAGAATGTCCTTCAGTATGCCAGCACCAGCATTTTTCCTATGGTGGCATTCCTTACACCAAGAATTATGTACAACGTCCAAGTGCTAGCATTTTGCCACAGGTGCCCCCAAGCCAATAATTTCCTCCAATATGCAAATGCCATTTTCCTACAGGGGCCCTGATGCCAATAATTGCTCCTAGTATGTTAGGGCCTGCATTTGGCCATGAGTGCCCTTCCTTATGCCAAGAATTATAGAAATATGCCATCATAAGCCCAGAACTATATTGAATATGTCATGGCCATAGGCAGACTCACAATAATAACACATGCAAACAAACATACTCTTACTCGATCACACTCTGTCAGTTTCACTCATACTCACTCTATCTCACATTCATTCTCTCCCCTAAGTCCCATTCTCACAATCACAGTCAGTCACACACAAACATACTCAAAGTCACCTTTTCAAAATCTCCCAAACATACAATCACCCTTTCATACTCATTGACTGCATGCCTTGGTGCAACTGCCCCTTCTGCACCATTGATAGGTTTACCCTGACACGCTTCCACTCCCTCTCACAATCCCATTACTCACTCCTTCTAACACCCTAACACTCCCTCATTACTCCCTTGTTTTCATTTATTCGTACACTCTCTCAAACTCAGATTCTCAATCACTTTCACTTTAATTTGGCGCTCTCAAACACACACTCTCACTCAATCTCATTAACTCTTAAACAGTTACAAACACATTTACACATAGAAACACATAGAACACATTCTTGCTTGCCGGTAAGTTCTTCACACAAATGCGCTTGCGCGGACGCCCGCGCATGCGCGGTGTCTGCGCATGCGCATTTGTGTGAAGAAGTTACCGGCAAGCAGGGAGAGGGAGCCCCGGGATGCCGCACTGCAGGTAAGGTCTTTTATTTACTTTTTATATTCTTTAAAGTATTTTAAAATGAGGGCGGGCGGGCGGCGGGCAGCTCCACTTCGCAGCAGCGTGGGCGTAGTGCTGCCTGCTACGCCTACTTTGTAAACGGCGAAGCAGGCAGCGCTACGTGCACTCCGTGGGCGAAGCGGAGCACGACGCCCACCCTTAGCCAGGAAGCACAGCACTATTACAAGCTTGGGCAGTGCTGGGGATCCTGCCCCCACTGCTCTGTGTGGTTTCTCATTGGCCTCAGGGATGCACAGATGTGTGCATTGACAGCCACATTTTAGCAGATATATTGTACTGCATGAGGCATGTATAATATGTCTGCTAAATAAAATGGATTGTGCCTGTGTGAGGGAACCATAGTTGAACTACGCCCCTCAGACATGTACAATCCAAACATCTGCCGACATAGTGCCCGGTTTTTGAACATCTCTCTGTAGCTCGGTCATCGCTCATCCTCCTCTGCCCTCCTTCTCCACTTGCCATTAGAAGCCTGGAGACAAGGCAAACAGGGCTGACCTGGACGCTGACAGCATTCATGAAAATACAAATGTTGTGTTTTTGTGAACGCTGTTCAGTTAAGCAATTAGAAGTTGAGACGACTGTAGAAAAGTAGGATCTGCTTCTTATGGTTACCTCCACTGTTTGCTTGATGTGACGCTGTTTTTGACTAGTCTGATTGGGATCCTGCTAATCAGGACCCCAGTCTATCTGCATTCTCCCTAAACTGTTGTGTTCAGTACCTAGATGCATACCATATTGGATACTGGGGTACCATTGTCAGTCCCTAGTACATGGTACCCATGTACCCAGGGTATAGGTATACCTCAGAGGTCTCCCATGGGCTGAAGCCTGCATTATGACACCCATGAGAGACCATTCAAAATGGAACTCCAGGCCTGCCATTGCAGCCTGTGTAGGTGGGTGCATGCCCAACTTACTAAAGATATAGGTTTACCATATCTAAGGGTCACTGCACTTAAAACCAATAAGTCACCCCTCTAGCAAGCCTTTACAATCCTGAAGGCAGGGTGCTTGGCTCTAAGTGAGGGTGCCCCGGCATGAGCAGGACACCCCTGCAGCTTACGGAGTCCATTCTCCTGGGTTGTCAGTAAAAAGTAATGTACTATATAGAGGGGCATTGTTGGGCCGAACAATGACCATCTTGAAAACGGCTGCAACGAGTTCTATTATGTTTGGTATCAAACATGTTGGAATCACGCCTCCCACACCGTAAACGGTGTGGGAGGTATGATTCCAAGCACTGGGAGTGCCCTCCCTTAGGCTCACAGTGTTACCAGTACCAGTCTTCTAGTCCCGGACAGCACAAAATGGTTGTTGCCGACCAGAGACACATTTCTGCTATCCTGCTGCTGAGCCAAGCTTGAGCAGGGGAAGGCGGACAACAGGCACCCTATCACAGGGAGGTGTTACCACCTTCCAGACAGGATTTAGTGGATTGGGTGCACTTGCCAGCACCTGAAAGTCTGCATGAGGGGCACATTTGGTGTCCCTGTGCGTAGTCCAGTTCAAACCAGTCCTGGGACCTGTGGGCCCCTGCTCTGGCGTGAAACTGTACAAAGGACATGTGAGTAACCTCCCCCCTGTCCAGACCCTCCCCTAGGAGTGTACCCTGAATCTTCCCAACCCTTCCCTTAGGATACTTAAGGGCTTACCTGGGTGTAGGTCCCTAGATTCGTCGTTGACAAGATTGAGAACTGAAACCACTGTCTGGGCACTCTGGACTTCACTGGACTTCGTTTGGGCCTGACTTCATCTCCCTTTCAGTCTGCTGCAGCGTCTGTGCCTGTGCACCATACAGGATCTGTGCAGGACCTGTGTAGCATGCAAGACACTTGAAGATAATCTCCCTTGAAGTGAAGGAGTCACTTCCCTGCATTCGCAGGCACCTCAACACTGCTGACCGGTCTGCTGATCCCAAGCTCCTGCAGACTCCGAAGGGTTCAACAACACAGGTCATGGTTATCTACGTCCCGCGAGGCCGAGCTGTCCTCTCACCGAGTTTGAGGTCAGAATCCCTCGTGGGGGCTGCATTAACCGAACCCCTGTGCACCGAGTACTTTTGCAAGTGCATATGCTTGTTGGCAACAAGTAGCCCCAACCTCCGGCCTGCTTCTGTTGGTGAGCTGCTCGAGGTACTCTTGCGACTCCTGTGCCTCCGGCCTGTGGGTCAATTTGAGTGTCACCTTTGTTTTCCTTGGGCTCCTCTGATTTCTTGGGGCCTGCCCTGACTCCCCTGCTTGTGGTGAGTCTTCAGGATCTTGCTGGTCCCAACTGTGCACCTTCTTGATTTCCTGCATGGGTTGCATTTGCCAAGTCTTGTTGGTTCTCCCGCCAGACACCGACCCCTCAGCACTCGAATCCTTCATGGGACAGCTCGCATCTGAGTCCTTGTCATCCTCAGCATTGCCTGGTCCTCACAGCTGCAGAATCAAGGTCACTGTCGTTCTTCCTGAAGCACCCGACATCGGAGGGCATTCGTCTTCCAAGTCTCTTGGTCACCCCTGAGTGACAAAGACTCTGTCCTCTCTGCTTTCAGGTACTCCTTGTCAAGAATCCACATTTGGATTCCTCCAGACACTTTTTGCTCTTCCAGCAGCGGCACTTTCCTGAAGTCCTCGATTGGGTTTGACTGTGGTTTCTGACGTCAATTCACACCTATGCACCCGGCTACCCTGGGATAGGTAACTTTCCAACTGCGACTTGCGCATAGACTTGTACGGAGCACGCAGTTGTGTTTTCACACTGCACAAGCTCTCCGTGGGGTCCCTATCTACTTACTTTGGGTGGTTTTGTGGACCCACAGAATTTCTACGTCTCGACATTGTCCTGACTCAAGTTGTGGTTCTTATACCACTTTCTTAGTATATGGTTTGGTCGTCCTTGGGGCCCACTGAGTATTAGTGCTATTTACTGTGATTTCTTTGCTAAAGTATTGTGTGCTTTGTGTCTATCTCCGTGTAGGAGATACTGTAATGTACTAGAGAGAGTTATATAATAAATCAATATTTTTATACAGACTTTGTGTGGCTCGTTTTCATTTAATCTATACTATAAGATTGCATTCTGGTAAAACAAGCTGCTTTACACTCCTTCAAGACTAAGGGTGAAGGCTGCTCTCCACAGCTACCACTTGGACAGCTTTCTAATGTTGTCTGAGACCCCTTAAATCACTATAAGGGTTGTCTGGACTGGTGCAAGGTGCCCACTTACATTAGTGGACATCATATACCAGGCCAGCTTCTCACAGCGACTTACGGCAGTGCTTAATTTGTAAAAGAGTGTGCGCTGTTACCCAAAGCTCTGCTCAGAAGTTCGCAGCTGGTGCAATTAAATATTGCCACAGCGAATATCAAGGCTGCATTGATTTGACTCAACCTCATGCCTCTGTAATCAACTTTCAGACGCCCCCTGTTCCTTTATCTCACTTTTTGAGGTTCTTGCGTTTTTCCCTTTGTGACAGTTTTCCATCTTTCTTTTCTTCTGTCTTTCCACTTTGTGTGTGTTTCCCTCTCTTGCTTTCTGCAAGTCTCTGATGCGGAAAGATGAGTGCCCTTCCCTAAAAATGAATGCTGGTGGTCTCCACCGGCAACCACCAGCTCAAATAAGCACTGCAGGAAGTATGCCTGCACCCTGAAGCCCCTGATAACTGTGACAGCCTGGCTTACTCATGAATTGTAGGAGTAAACCAATAGGACAAGAGTAACTGAATCAGTCCCACAGGATCACTAGGAGCAGGGTAAGGCTTCTTAGGCCCTGGGCACCCTTGGCTTGCATTACCTAATTTGCGATTACCAATTAGCTGATGGCAAATCAGCTTAAGCAAAACCATTCACAGCTATGGGCCTTTAGGCCCATACGAATGAATAGAAAAGTATTGCCTAATAGCGATTACCTATTTATCGAATCGCTATTTGGTAATATTAAGGAATCGCTAAATCTTTGGCGATTCCTTATATAGATAGCATTTTGTGATTATCAAATAGTGATTCGGTACAAATCGCTATTTGGTAATCACAAAATGCTTTTTTGATACATATGGCCCCATGAGTTTCAAATTATCAATATATGTGATGCAAGTATGACACTGCCCATGGCACCTCTCTATCACATTCTCATTTATGTGTTCTAGTGTTAACCATACTACACATATATACACCACTTTGTGTGTGAGATTCTTATGACGCCATTGAATATGTTCTAGAGTTCTCTGCTGCTGTTACAATAATATTTCATAGTAGATTTAGCCCTGTGTGCATCACACTAAGTATTAATGTGTGCTAGCTTGTTTTTAGATGCTACTAAAAATATTTGTTGTTACCAAACTTAGGCAAGATGTATAATGGAGAAATATTAGTCTCCCACCCGCTGTACCATCCAAAATGGAGATGTGGGTCACCCCTTGTCAGCCATTCTCTAAGTTCACAGTGAGTTGGTAATATTGAAAAAGTCGATGTCAATATGAACAATGATACATTCATGTATAAAACGAAATTGCATCTTTATTGACGAATTCGCCCATTGTGAACTCCATGTCAACCTCGACTCAGAAATACATAGTCAGGCAAGCTCTGAGACCCAGGCCCGAGGTCACTGGTTGACAGGTGAAAGGTGGGGTGGCACATAGCGGGCAGACAAACACGCAAACAGAAATCCCAAGATCAATCCTACAGATAGGCGCAGCGAAATAACAATAGTCCAGGTAGATTGACCCCAATAAATGCATACATGGCTGGAGGGGTACGCGCTTTCCCAAAACACCATAAAGTCAGATGCCACCTGAAGCAAGGAACACATAGCCAATTAGGACACAGCACACACAGTACATGCAGTGATCACACTCTCCCCATTGCGGACGACGATGGCACAGATTTGGGAGAGAACGGAGAACAGCGCACTATCAGAGGAGGAGAGAATGACAGGAGTGAGAATGACAATGGAGGAACCCGGCCCCAGGAGCCCGGCCCGCTGTACTGATTCGTCTCAGGTCCATGTGAACTATAGACGCACCCATACCAACCCGAGGTCTGAGGCAGCGGTTCCCAGGAACCCGCGATACTACTGACACCCAGGGGAAAGGTGAAATGGAAAAGGCAGTTGTTATTCTTCCCAAGAGTTACTGCTTTAGGAAAGTGACATGGTAGGTGGCACGCACTGTGACATGGTGGCTGCTATCGCAATCATACCTGGTTGTATGACACGTTTTGTTAAGTTTCCTTTCTTAATGCTTTAATTTTTTTTGCTTTAATTTTTTTCCCTGCACTATTCTGGTTAAAATCCTCACCTGCGAGAGATGGATGCTGGGTAAAGGGAGATACGTGGACTAATCAATTGGTAAGGAAGCACATCAACTGGTTGACTTCCACACTGATGACCGAGTAGTCCGGTTTTAAGACTGAGGAATGTGTACGTGGGTTTCTCACTGGTCATATCTGTGGCAGGGGATCCTGTGTGATTAGTTAAAACACCTGCTGGTGATATTGGTGATGGATTACTCATTGTTACTGACTTTACCTTACATGCCTCTATCTTCTGTTTCCCCGAGGGTACAGTTTCAATATTGAAGAAGCAAGAAGGAGAGAAACGCCCTCCCCGAAGACCTCCAGAAATTAAAGAGAGGACTGTGGAGTACCAGTTGAATGTGTTTCCTGTATTGATCTTTCCTACTGGATAGCTTCTATTAAATAAAAACCCTTCTGATATATACCGGTTGGTGTGGGTTGTGTCTTGCCTGCCTGTGACACCTACTATTTAGAAGGTCTAGCATAATCTTGCAGCCCCATTTTAGTATAGCTTTCAGAACCAAGTCTGGCATATCTCAAGGCTTGATTATCTCATACTGCTTTTGTATCTTAAGAGTGATAATATTACATGGTTTTATGTAGAGCTTCATACCACATCTGCCATTTCTAAGCACTGTAAATAACAACTGTTATTATAACCCAATATATATAACTCTATGTATCAACCTTGGAAGGATGGATGGCTCAAGAGTTTGATCTCAAACTCCTTTTGCTTCAGCACAGTGACAGCTGACAGGATGGGAGCACCACTCTGGTCATCACTCAAGACACTAAGAGCCTGATAAATCAAGCAATTTTATGGTCACAAAGGTCAAATATGAGGCTTTACGACTACGAAATTGCTTTTTTAAATGTACCAAACCTATATTGTAATTCAGGTTTTAGAATAAATACAGAATCAGAATTTGGAAGTGCATTTAAAGCGCATCCCTTCCAACTACAGATTCTTTAGTTTATGCAGCCGCAAAACATAATTTTTTTACCACCAAATCAAAAGTGGTGGTAGCATTTGCAAATGGTACACCTTCCACTTTTTGAATGTCAACAAACACATATTTCACAAGCAGGCAATGGTCCTTGGGACCACTGACTACTTGTAAAACATATATTTAGAAAATATGTATTTTAGGAAAATGGGCTGCAGTAAAAAAAAGAAAAGATTCCTTCATTTAAAAGCAATCACAGATATGGTCGTCTGCGGCTCCCAGCAGGCCACCAGACCTGTGACTTTAACCAATCATAGATAGTCTCAAATTACGACGTACCTCATGCATAATAATGAGGTAGGTCGAATTGTGACCCACTAGGAATCGGTAGTTTGTGAACCAACCCATAAAAACTTGGTTTGGTTCACAAAATACCAATGCATTGAGAAGAAATCTGTGTGAAAATTGCACCCACTTCTGCCGAATACATTTTAGCAAATTGCTATTAAAATATCAAAAAATGCAAATATTATTCGATGCAATTTACATTTCTTAAAGGGAATCTTAAAACTTCAGGCCCTAAAACACTTCTAAACTGCACTAGAATTCTACATACTTTCAATGAAGTACACCCTACAAGGTAGGCTGGTACCCTTCCACTAATGCGCTTCCGCAGGTGTCAGAAGCACTACACAAATACAACTACAATAGAATAAAATACAATACAACAATAAGTATGATGTTAAAGAAAGTCGTTTTTTGGTAAGGTAGCTCATATGGTCAGACACTAATTGCAGACATCCGTCTAACCTGAACATTCACATGTTATAGTCCAACATTGATAGCATTGAGTTGGAAAATAACAGCACGTGTAAAGATAATTCAGTTTAAATGTGCTATTTAAATGTTATATTGTCTCTATTCAAACCTAAGGGGTTTTGTTAAGCCGCTGTGTAGAGTGGGTTTAATGATGCCCCATTAAAGCTTGGAATCCTCTAATGTCTTTGTGCAGTTTGCATGTGTGAAAACATACACTACACCCACATCATGTTCATATATTCCTATGTAATGCAGTGTTAGCAATCATGTCATATATTAACACTTTTAACGAAATATGAATGTTGTTTACTGTTAGTAAAACTGAACATGCTTGCTAAATGTTATGGCTCTAGTAGGCCCAGAAACCATAGGGCTCAGAATTGTACTTTTCACATTTCCTAGAAAGCATACCTTCGTTTTCAAACCTGGCAAGTGAAAGCAGTATGATGAGAGAATAATGAGGCTAGTATTGTACACATGAATGACATCGTCCCCTCAAGGGCATCCCACGCTTCCTTGCAGAGGGAGAGTCAGCCACTTACACAGTAGATGTGTTTACACGATTAAGCTCTATTGACGTGCTTTGAGAGAAAACATGTATATACCAGGTTGTTTTTCTGTGGCTTTCAGCCCTAGGCTCCTACTGACTAACATTAGTCAGTTGAAATGATAATCTTTGATCTTTTCATGTGCTGCTTGCTATTTTGCGTTAAACGCCTGTTGGACTTCAGGCTTCCCTTTATACTGTGTTCTATTTTTAACATGTCATGGATTATTTCTTGCATCATTAGGACAGTTTGGCAGGTTAATGCTAATGGTGCAGAGATCTGGGTGTAAACCACGGGTGAAGGTTTCCAGTTCCAGAATACCTCAGACGATGAACCTTCTCCTAGAATTGTGTGTAACCTGCAGGCCACATGTTCCAGTCCCAGTGTTACAGCCTATGTGTTAGTGTGCATGCTGCAGAAGCGTTTAATAGTTTATGTACCTTAAGCTTCTCTGATTTCGTTCCAAGGGGGGCCAACTCATACATTCATCCTTCTGCAGGTGGAATATGTGTTCAATTGACTTAGATAATAAAAGCAACAGATACTACAAGGCTTGACTATCTCACCACTTAGCACTTAATATACATAATAAATCAGTTTATAAACTAAATTCACAAAGCTGAGTGTGTGTCAGTTGTTCACAGTTCAATATTTTTTTTTATGAATGAGGCCCAGGGGCAGATTTACAAGAAGGTACTGCAGTGCGGCACCGCAAGCCCTTTGGCTGCTCCACGCTGAGGCACTTTCAGAGCACAGGAATGCAGCATATTTACAAGGATATGTGGCATTCCTGCTGGCGCACAAACAGCTGCCATGCGCCAACGCAGGCCCCCTTGCACCATGGTGCAATGATGCCTACGTCATGGGGCGTTGGTTTTGTGCAGGAAGGGGGACCTTCCTGCACAAAAACAATAACTACAGGCATTTTCCTCTTTCCATGCGTGCTGTAGAATGCAACACGCATTGAAAGAGGAAAAAAACGAGGAGAAATTGATACATTTCTCCTCATTGCGCCTCACTACGCCATCCCTAGGGTGGCGTAGCATTCAGACGCATTTCCAGGTTTACGAATCCTCGTAAATCTGGAAATGTGTCTGGTTCCCTGGGTGTTGCGTGGGAACACCCACAGCAACACCCATGGAACGCCCCGTTCACGCAAAGCCCTGCGTGTAAAGGGGCCGTATTTACAAGGACAGGAAAAGCCACGCAGGGTGGCTTTTCCTGTCCTTGTAAATATGGGACTGTGTAATGTGCTGCCAGTGCAAGTGACGTACTGGCAGTGCAAGGGGCTTATAAATCTGCCCCCCAGTGTGTTTCTTGTGTTAGAAAGCTTGAATGCCTTGTTAGTTGTTCTCCAAACAGTAGCCTGAAGTCCATTGCAAAACCGTATGGGCAATACCACTCTAAGGCCTCTGTCACAAGTGTAATGCAGTGTAATTCTCAGATCCCCCAGTGGTGCAAATTAGAATACTACTATACTTCTGAATTATAATTCCCCTAGTATCAGCAGTTCCTGGATACGGAAATGCCATGGCAATATTTTCCCATCCATAGGATGGAAGTAGGCTTTGTGACCTTGTCTTGCATTTTTTGCCTATGTATGTATGTATATGGTATTTCTATGGCGCAAACCAAGATGTATATTTATTTATTTTCTTGTTAGATTAAACCTGGATGATAATTGAGTCAAATAAAGTGCATGGGCAAAATTGCAATTTAAAACCACTGCTCTCAAAAGCATACTGGGAAAGACTTGACTTGACTTCAGACGGTCGAAGCACATCTTCCCTGAGCTGTCCACCGCACTGGCTCCCATTCAAGCAAGGTTTAGAACTCAAAACCCTTCGCCTTGTACATAAAGGCAAAGCTAAATTTGAGCCGGTGGTTTCCACTGGGGGCCACCGGCACTCATTTTTGGGGACCAGCAGTTATTTTTCCTCATCAGACATTGACCGTGAGCAAGAGAGGAAAACACACAAAAGGGAAAGAATTTGGAAGAGAATTTAAAAATAGCGGTCCTGGGTTTCTGACGAGAGCTTTAAGCACTGATACTTATTCTATGACAAATTAAGCACCGAACGAACTCCCTAACCAGCCCCCTTCTGCATCACCAGCTGACCAGTCTGCTTTCGCCGCTGAGCGAGGTTCAAACTTTAAAAGGAAAGATAAACATATTTTACAGTTGAATTCCCGTTTTTTTTTTTTTAAATAGTTCAACCACAGTCATAATCACAAGCTCTGGAACTTTTGATCGTCTCCTCTCCACGCGAGTCAAGAAAGATCATCGAAAGAGTAAGCCAAGGCAAATGTCAATGCAAAACATATGCAAAGACAGCCGTTAAAATATAGCATTAACAGCAGAGCGCAAGATAGACTTGACGATAAACGAGCTGTGCCGTGCTGCACATGTATTGGACCCCGTTTCCCTGGCAACAGTATCTGCAGCGCACTGCTCCTGTGCCAAGCTAGTCCATTCCGCCACTACCAGTAAGAAGGTGATTCGTACTGAGGGGGAGACATAGATGACAGTTTTATCGGGCTCCTCGCGCAGACATCGTAGGTGGCCACCGAGCAGATGAAAACAGTCCTGGGTGGCCTGCTGTCGACGGGCTATTTCGTGATAAATAGAACGGCACGGGACAATTTGACTCTGTTATTTAGCACCGTGCTATTGAGTTGTGTGCCCCTCATAAGAATTTACTGTCAACTTTCTTTTGGTCTCTGGGAAATTTCTATTGGCCTGCACACCATTGCACGTGGACGAGTCATTATGGTGAATAGTTCCGTCTGAAATGATACTCTATGATGAGAGGCCATTGACTGAATGGGAGGCTGACCCACCTTATACACCAATATGGTGAATGTATGACGTTACAACGCATACATTTACAACGCATGCCTTTACAACACAGTTTTTACATTGCAAAATCCTTTACAACGCATTATTTATTTTACATCGCATGCCATTACAACGCATTTTCAGAAGCTACCTTTACAACGCATTCCATTTCATCGCATTATACCTTTACAATGCATACCATTACATTGCATACCATTACATCGCATTTAAGGTAAATGTTGGATAGTATAGGGGTAATAATTACTATTCTAACTCCAGTGAGTGCAACAGTAGGGTAAGTGTTGGATAGTGTAGGGGTAATAATTACTATTCTTACTCCAGTGAGTGCAACAGTAGGGTAAGTGTTGGATAGTGTAGGGGTAATAATTACTATTCTAACTCCAGTGAGTGCAACAGTAGGGTAAGTGTTGGATAGTGTAGGGGTGAAAATTACTATTCTAACTCCAGTGAGTGCAACAGTAGGGTAAATGTTGGCTAGTGTAAGAGTACTATGCGTTGTAATGGTATAAATTGTAATGGCTTGCGATGTAATGCCTGTGTTGTAGTAACATGCGTTGTAATGACATGCGTTGTAGTGACATGCGATGTAAAGGATGTTGTGATGTAATGTCTGCTATGTAAAGGTAGTACGATGTATTGACTGGGTTGTAAAGGTTGTTTCCCGTACAAGGAAGTGGCGGAGAGCAGCGTTAGCCTCCTTGGCTTAAGCTGGGCTCCACCACTTCTGCTACTCAAGGCTGCACCATATATACAAGAATGTGGTGCAGCCTTGCGTTTCCCCCTGCGATGACATTAAGTTTAGCATCTTAGCGCCAACGCAGGCATCCTTGCACCATAGTGCAAGGGTGTCTGCATGCAGGGGACGATTGTTTATGTGTAAGAAGGTGTCCCTCCCTGCACATAAACAATCCGAAAATGCCATTTTGTCACTTTCATGTGTGCTGCTTCATGCAGCACACATGAAAGTTACAAAATAGCATTTTTTTAAAGGTTTGTTTATGTACAGGAAAGGACACATTCCTGTACATAAACAAACCATGGCATTTTGCTTTTTCCATGTGTGTTGCACAAGGCAGCACACATGGAAAAAGCAAAATGAGGAGAAATAATGCATTTCTCCTCGTTTCGCCAACGAGGTGAAATGCTCACTGCAACACCCACCGCCCACCACTTTCATGCTAACCATGGCGTGCAAGGGGGCCTTATGTACAAGGCAGCGTTAAGCCACGTTAAGTGGCTTAACTCTGCCTTGTACATGAGGCGCAGCCCCTATTGCCACCACAACGTCGGTAATAGTGACATTGTGGTGGCGATAGGGGCTTCTACATATGCCCCTTAGTTTGCAATTGTGCATCATTACGCATTAATTTAAATGAGATTTAATGAGTTACAAGTTCTACAATGAAGAGAAAAACTGGACCGGATGAACAATTCACACGTATTCCAGAAACTTGAGCACTATTACTGTCCCCTAAAAACAATGGGACCTATTCAAAAAGGTAAATTTGGCCATAAATGTACCTCTCAACAGGAGTCACTTTTTTATGGCAGCCAGGAGTTCACAAAGGGATACCTTACAGACGTGCCACCATTTACAGGGTGCCCATCTCTGCCACAATTGCTGTAAACCTCACACAAGGGGTGGGAAGGGGGTGTTCCCTGTCATTGTTTGCCTTGGAAGTATGGAAAAGCCTACACTATTCCACATTTGAAGGTATTCCCAAACGTCTCTCCCTCTCCTCTTCCTGCAGGCATGGGACATATACGTACACCTACTAGGGCACTCATAACGCACTAGTAGTGAACCAGCTTTCACCAAGGGAAAAAAATATTTGCCACATAAGAAAGAAAGGAACGTTTACATTTGCAGAAGGGATTCCATTTCGCCTCTGCTATGGAGAACTTTGCAAAGTGTGAACAGAATCCTGCTTTAAAAGTCACGTGATCTTTCCTAGGAGGAAACCAGCATTTATACTTGGATGTTATCACTGAGATTTTACTTATTTGTAGCAGAGTAGAAAAAAATATATTTGTATAGAATCAGTAGGGCTATCTTACAAGTTGTTATTTTGTACGGTTGTTATGTATGTTGTCGCACACTATGCCATTTCAAAAAGGTGCGTGCTGTACTTTTCAGGATTAACCATACCAAAAAAAAAAAGAATATAACAAAAAAGTAGCAAAAGGACAGGCCACATAATAAGTCTATTCATATATCTAGAACGAAGTTGATCCACAAAGTTCATGAGTCCAATACACTCAGTATATTTCCAAAAGCTATGCTATATTTCCATACACAATAAGTTGAGAAATACAGCCAACATCCCTCGTCCTGAAAAAAACAAAAGGAACTTCTTCAGGACTGTCAAAATCAGAAAAAAAAATATTCACAAATGCAATTGTAAAATTAAAGGTGCCTAACGACACAACCCTAAAAACTCATCATTCAAAGATAAGTCACCAGTGAGGTGAATTACCATAATCTAAGACACAAACCATGTGGTGGTATTCATTTTGTCAACAAGAAGCAATTTAAGCAGTTACAAATATAAACATAATTCCATCTCATATGAATAACTGAGGATAATGCTTATACATCCATATAATGAGAAAGTAGGAATGTTAGCCAACTAATTATATTAAAATTCAAGTCCCATCTTACACGCATATAGTTTGTGTAATTAACATCATTGTTAACATTCTTAAAAATATGTACTACAGAGCAGCAAGGGCCATCTGGCACCAAGGAAATAGCATCAGAACTATGCGACCCCAACTCAGCTTGAATTAGAAATCAAACATCACTTCTAAATACAGTTTGAGATGCAATATTCTTGCAGATTCCTATTATCTATTCCAACTATTAAGAGGGTAGGGTGAGGACCAGGCAGTTGTTACCTCATGCTACCTTTAAGGCTTGGGAGAAAGCCTGTTGCTACTTTGAAAATCCTACAAACTGCTAATCCCGACTACTGGAAATCCTCTGAGGGCTACTGTGGCACTCCATGACTCATATTATTATCGTCATCATCTATAATTTTTTTCTCCAAGCATCATCTTGTCATTTTGTGTAAAGCACAGACGCCTTCCCAAATATACGTTTTTCATTTTGGGTAAATACATCATATTCTCCCAGAAGACCTAATTTGGAGTCAAAATATCCTCCAATTTTTGAAGTATAAATATGGAGTAAATCCTACTTGTTAAATTTAGACGACAACATTATCACGATGGTGGAAAAAACTCAACGGATGGATTTTATTCCATATTTAAAGTTTCCTCCAGAATTATGGGGATTTACATTTCAAGACAAACAAAATGGGGCCCAGAATCCTGTACTTAAAAAAGTTTTGCCAGTGGGCCCCTTTCTGAAGGCAGTCATCTCTATATTATCCCAAAACTGGGTAAGAATAAAAGTTGGGAGAGGAAATTTCATTTCAAAGCAAATGCACACCAACAGGGAGGCAAGGATACGTATTGGCCCCCTTGCTAGCATCTACACTGCTGACATTTGCATTGCTTTAAACAGCGTCAGATCCTTCCCACTAAGTATTGCAAACCATTGACTTTAAATTCTACAATATGCCAATGATATTGTTATACTTGACCAAACTCGCAGGGCATGCAGGGAGCTTTGAATACATTACATTACTAAAGTGTTGAAACTATGTTGGAACTAAACCAGAATAAATCAAAGATGGTGATCTTTGAAAAATATACTAATAAAGAAAAAACGTGGCAGTCTGGCTAATTTCGTTTGGGCTATGCCACAATGTATAATTAGCTAGAAATATGAATAACAGAAAAGAGAATGGCAAGACACCAATTAACAGGTGTAAAACACAGAGGCATGTCTCTGTCCTTTGACATGTGCAGACTCAATCTGAAACTAAAGAGCTCTTCAGCAGCCACAATTTTAAAGATAACAAAAGCAAAGAGTCAATAAAATTAAAAATGCTATTAAATGTAATAAGGATGTGCTTTATGATGTTCTTCACAAAAGATTTAAGATCTTCATGGAATCAATACTCCACCTACTGTGCTATTGTCCAGGGATGAAGCAAAAACGGCAAATATTCATCAAACTGATTTCATTTGGCAAAAGAATAACAAGATGTATAGATACACTAAAATATTGGTTAAATACTGGGAATATTTCAAAATTATCCTGTTAATAATGGGGTCTCTGTTGGCAGAGGTATGCACCCTGTCCAAGTAGGGACCACCGCCTTAGTTAGGATTAGGGTAAGTCAGATGCACACCCTAACTTAACCTGTGGTCACCCTCTGGTAGCTTGGCACAGAGCAGTCAGGCTTAATTTAAGTGGCAATGTGTAAAATATTCGAGCAGCAAACTAATCACAGTAACACAGTAAAAACACCAAAAAAGTCTCCATACCAGTTATAGAAAATATTTATCGGATTAAAACAAGACCAAAACGACAAAAATCCAATCAGAAGAGATCAAGATATGAATTTTTAAAGATTTCTTTTTATTAAGTTTGTTTCAAATCTTTTTTTAATTAAAGATAGAATAGATTATCAGCAGTGAAACAGAAAAAGATCAGTCTCGCGTGGCGTCAGTGTCAAACAATTACAACAGCCCCACTTCTGGGTCAATTTACACTGGCCCAAATCATGTGCCTGATATACAATAGCAATGAGCTACTTAGCATACATTTAATTGTAATCCAAACACCTGGCAAGAGGGTGCCAGAGACTGCAGGAAGAAAAAAAGAAAATCCCAGATGTGGGAAAGGGGGAGGCAAGGGATCGCCATAATAGATGTGCTAAAGACTGGATATTGGGCCGCCTGATGTATATCAAGTAGTTCATCATCATGTTAGGGCGCATGACCATCTTCGAAGAGTTGCAAAGCCCTAAGTTTAGGTGTGGTTTTATTAAGTTTTAACTCAGGTACATAGAAGAGAGAAGAGCAATCTACAGTCCAGGAAATTTATAGAATTCTGTCAGTGCAAATTAAGCACAATAAGCTGACAGTCAGCTACTGCAACCACAATTGAAGTCAGTAGTATAGATACCATGGAAAAAGTGCGGTCAAAGCAAAAAGGGGGGAAGGAGAGGGAAAAAAAGGGGGCGATAAAGATGAGGGTGTGAGAGCAGTCACACAGAGATAGAGGAGTAAGTGGGTCCTCGCAGTGACAGTACAGGGCACTTCCTCTGAAGGAGTCATGCGAGGGTCTGCAAGCCCCCCTCAGGCCCAGTACCACAGAGGATCCTGTGTGTAGGGGGATGAGACAGATCTTGATTGGCTAGTTTGCATTGTGGGAGATAGGCTCTTCTTCCACAGCAGATCGCGGCCACAGGTTTGATTCTAGAGGGGACCAAATGTCTTTGGGGGAGATCGGACTGGCATTAGTTCCCAAAATGTCGTTAATTGGTCTTGGCAGTAAATTGCGTCCTTGAGCCAGTCTTTTAGTCGGGGGACTGGGCGACAACCACAGCCTCTCGTCTCATAGCCAGGAGGAGCAGGAGAGTCATTAACTTCTGCAATTCCAGGGGGGGACATCCTTAATATAGCCTAATAATCTGACTAGAGGGGTGTGCTCTGTCTGCGGGCCGTAATCTCATCAATGGCATCAACTATAGACTGCCAATATCTTCCAATTCCAGGGCACACCAAAGCTAAATGAAGAAAGTCAGCGCAGGCATCCACACATCTACGCAGCTAGAGTCATCCAGTAGGTCCATTTTAAACAATTACTTCAGGGTTCTGTAAAACATGTAAGAATTTGAAGTGGTCAGAAACACAAAAGAGAGGGATCCCTTGTATGCCAAAGGAATAGAATTCTCTATTTGGCTCAAATAAAAGCGTTCATTTTACCTTTGGCAAACTGGGTATAACCACACCACCCTTCTCATACTGTATTCATACACTCATCGGCCACACAACCAAGTACAAGGTGGAGGATACAAACCTTGACCAATGGAATATATCACTACACCAATCTACTAATGAAATTATGCAACTTCACTTATTAAATAACTTTTTGTTAAAAATATGTAATCAGTTCATAACAGTTAAAAATATTCATAATAAAAACATAATCATATTGCATACATTACATCCAAATAGAGTTATCGACACTGTGACAAATATAGAGCACAAAGCATGGAAAAGGGTAGAATCAAAGACAGAAGAAGAAAAAGAGAGTGCCCTTCAGACAATACACTTTGTCATAAAAAAAATCCTATTTATGACAACATGAAGCTGAGGCTGAAATCCATTTGTTGATCAATATTTCATCTGTAATGTCAGCCCACGTCACAAATCAAATGCGTCTACGCATTTCAATGGTATCTCCTGATTCAAACCATCTTCTTCAAGACTGTGAAATTGACTCTCTTTAAATATGCATAAGAACAGTCACTGTCTTAAACCTTCCGGGCCAAGCCCATCTGGTGTTAAATAATAAGCCTGGCTGAAATCCAAGTCTTTCTCATGGGGACCATTGAATCCTGTTTAACAGGGTTCCACAATGTACTAGTAGGGTTGGTAAGTCTTAAAAACTGTCCTTGTATTAAATGTAGGGTATATAGAATATGGCCCTTGAAGATAAAAAGGATCCTTCTTTGCTGGTAGCCCTTCTTCAATTAGGCCTGTCTCATAAAGTCAAGGTGCAGCACTGCGTCCTCTTCATGCGGGGTGACATTAAGAATTTAAAGTGCAACAGTCGGAGCATATAATTGGGTGATAATACTCTCACCTGAGCACATCAAAAGGTCCACTGGGCCTCAGAAACAGAAATGCCCAAGTGATTCTGTCATGTTTGGGGCACTGCAGGAAGCCAAACTGGTGCAGTGCGCTGCACAGGGGCGTAACACAGGTCCCTGCATCCCCCATGGTGAGGGGGGCCAGAGAGCTTCAGGGGCCCCCCTCATCACAGTAGTCGGGCCTGGGAGCACCGAATTCGTTCTGGAGCGGGGCCCCTCCATGTACTTTGCAGGGGGTCCCCCTCAACTTTCGTTACGCCAGTGGTGCTGCACACGTGCGTATAATCTGGTGATGAGCTCGCAAGGGGAGCGTTTCCCAAGCAGTTCCCCAAAGACCTGTAGCATGGGGGGCGCCCTGGGAAACGAGGCATGAAGTATTTGCATTGCTGCTGTCAAATGATAGTAGATAAACCTGTCTACGATAGTTGTGTCGTGATCTTGTAGTGCCAGCTGCAGCGTAATAAAAGAACCTGCCGGGTACACAGCTCCCATAGTGTTAAGTTGCAGCTGACTTAACCTGTCGAGAGTTCCAGCATCTTGAGTGAAGGGTAAGGCCGTGTTTCTAAGCAGTGGAATCGAGGGGCAAACAAAACATCCAGACCCGCACGCTTATGCAGCTTGTGCCATGCCCAGACAATGCAACCAACCGTATACAGAGCTTCTCGTGGTCGCTGTGAGGGCTGATATAATGCTATGTGGAGTGGGCAAGGCGCAGCATGATCATGTTCAGGTGCTGTGTGAGCAATGAACTGCGTTGGTTATAGCCAGTGGAACGCAAACTGTGTCTGCGCACTATTATAATAGAGATCCATGTCCACTGTACCCAGTCCACCCTGTTCAAATGGGAGAGTAAGAATTTCCCTGGGGAGCCTTGGCTGTTTCCCAGCCCACGCAAGTGTCATCTAAGTTGGCACCGAAAGCAACTAGGAAGTGGAATCAGGAGATTAATACAACCATTTTTTCAATTGCTAGTCTCCCAGCCATGGATAGTGGGAGTCTCGACCAGTGTGACATCTGGCTCTCCAGCCAGTCAATCAGATGACCATAGTTAGACCTCCAAAAGTCATCTGTGTTATGACTCAGCCAGATTCCCAGATATTTTATTGGACCACTCACCCACTGTGGAGGAAATTCCTAGGGGGATTCATCAGACACCTCAGTGAGTGGTAAAATCACAGATTTCGCCCAGTTGATGATGATCCCAGACAGCCCTCCAAACCTGGTGAGTTCTCTAATGAGTGCATCTAAATTCTCACCAGGATTTTTAACATATAAGGTGATGTCATCTGCGTACATGGATACTAGCACGACCTGAGAAGGAAAGTCCAGACCACAATGTGTATGGAGTTGCCGGAGTCAAGCCTCCAAGGGCTCAATCGCTATAGCAAAGTGGGCATCCCTGCGAACGTGGGCATCCCTGCCGCTTCCCTCGGGAGACAGAGAAGGGAAGGTAAATCACCCCCCATTGATCCGGATTAGTGGCATTTATTTTGGGTGTAAAATTCAATTAATTGGATGAATTTGGGACTGATTCCCAGGTGGGACATCAAGGTAAAGCGGTACATCGATTCAAGTGAATTTAATGCCTTGGTGGCATCAAGGAAGATTGCAGCAGCACTTAGGGAGGGTTCTATTGCTTGCAGAATTGCAAAGAAAGAGGGAATATTATGCCCTGTGGCCCTGCCAGGTACACACCCGACTGGCCCGGGTGAACTATTATAGGAAGTAGAGAAAGGAGCTGACATTCTATCAATTTGGCAAGAATTTTGCTGTCCACATTAATCATGGATAGTGGTCTATACGATCCGCAGCACTGCGGGTCTTTGTCCAGTTTTAATATAGTAACTTTAAGTGCCTCTCGAAGGAATGGAGGCAGCTGGCCTCGCTCTAGTCATTCACTAACCATGTTTATGAGGTGAAAGACCAACAGGGGTGCAAATTCTTTGTAAAATGCAATTGTCACGCCATCTAGGCCTGAGGCTTTGTCCCCAGGTAGGGCAGAAATGACCTGTATAACCTCCTACACTGAAAGGCTCATCTAACAAGCTGTGGTGGCTGTCTTCCAGTCAGATGAGCTGTCCTGAATCAAAGAAGGAGACAAGGTCTAGGAGGCCATATGGCTGAGTCGTGGTGTAAAATGAGAAGCAAAAATTAGTCATATCCTCCTGTACCTCCCTCAGGCCAACAACCAAGGTGTTCTCATCTGTACAAACTTAAGAAATATAGTTGCTGGCCCAGGGTTTGCGCAGAATTCCTGCCAGAGTTTTACCTACCTGATCTTCCTCACCTTAATGCCTGGCCTGCGCCTCTTTGCCGAGATCGAGTATCTCCCGGTGTGCTGCTTCCTTGAAATTGTTTATCTTGTTGCGAATGCTGGTAAGTGTGGACGTGCTGCGGTCTGCAAAGTATGTGAGTTCCAGCTCACGGATCTCATCTTTAAGTTGCTTAGGCTCCTCAAGAAATGTCCTCAGGACTTCGGCCTGTTTAGCTATACATTTCCCACGAATAACAGTTTTAAATGCCCCCCAAAGGATCAAGTAAGAATCAACTGTGCACAAAATATTCCACTGTAGCTGTACGGATGCTTTCCTTGAATACCTGGTCTCTCTGTGCTCCCGGTGGCAAGCGCAACTTGTGTGCCTGAGAGTGAAACTCAGGTGAATGGAGCCTAAGGAGAAAAGGGGCCTGATATGAAACAGTTTGCAGCACATGGTGTATCTTGATAGCTCAAGTGTCAGCATCCTGTGAGGCAAGCTAAAAGTCAATGTACGACCATGACACATTCGCTGAGGCCACGCATGTGCCATTCACACTGTCACTGTGCCTTCCTCTCCATATGTCAACCAGGTATATGCAGTTATTAAAGCTTGCAATTGGACTCCCGCTCACGGGTGGGGGCGGGGGAAATCGCCAGATATACCCAACAATGGATCTAGAATCATGTTTAAATCTACGCCCTATACAATTGCACCTGGGCCAACAGATTTAGCCAGCCTCCAAGACTCAACAAAGAAGCCGGGGTCATCCATGTTAGGACCATAGATGGAGATCAGCCTAAGGGGACTTCCCTGTAAAGTACCGACAAGCATCACATATATCCAGTGTGTCACATATAACACATGCAGCAAGGCAGGTCCTTCTTTTTGAGTATAGTTTTGAGTACCAAGCGGCAAGCCTTTCACCCAACCCATCCCGCTCACAGGTGTAGCAGTGTTTGATCTGTCAAATGCACTTCTTGTAAGAAGCAGATATCTGCTCCATGCCACTGTAGATATGCCATGACTAGTCTTGCTTTGCACCTATCATGTAAGCCACAAGCATTCCAGGAAGCAATCACCCAGCACCCTTGGGGACAGGGAAATCCTTTGTGTGAGGCTTCCAATATCCGAGGTTGCCTACGTTGCTGAAAAGACAATTTTATTTGTTTGGTGTCCGTTTTTCCCATCTTGAGGCAATGGCAAGACACTAAGTAGTGGCTTTTCCAGCTCCTAGTGTCCCTACAGTTGTCCCGCCACACCCTGCGCGAAGCACACCCGGGGGGCATGACCGGACCGCAAGTCCAAGGTACTGCACCATCAAGTGACAGAGAGAAGTGGCCTGATCCACCAAGGCCCCAGAGTGCACCAAACAGCAAATAATGGTTGAGTTTCAGAGGGAGCCAGGTATCACCTCCCTCAAGCAGACGTCTCCAGTGGGCACAGGTAGGTCAACCTTAAGGAGCTCCAGGGTGCCTCCTAGTCCTCAGCAAGTAGTGTATTTAATGTTGCACTGGAGGGCTACCAGCCTCGGGTGGCAGTGTCTGAAATGGGGGCCCCCCTCCCATCCAGTGTCTGGTGAGGTCTGAAATCGCTTGCGTGCTCACAATGAAATACTCCAGGGGTGTATCGCTCACCTCTGCTCTTCGTTGCAAAATCGGATGTCTGCCTCAGCCCAGGGTTGGTGTCTCACAGCTGCTCAGTGTTCCCAGCCTCAGGATCGAGCCAGGTCTCTTTGCAAAGGTCTACCATATTGTGCCAGCCAGAGGGCCAGCACGTCTCCAACAAAGCCCCTCGCAAGCCTCCTGGGTCCAGGGGTGAACCATCAGCTCTCCAGCCACCAGGCAGTCACACAACCCCATCCTGGATCCCCTGATGTCACACACACAGCCCACTGACTTCTGCACCATCCAGCAGAGGAGCAGGCGAAACACGGGAATGCTGGGCCTCCCATACTGTGCACACCCACTTTCTGCAGGCCTGAACAAGCCCCCCTTTCCTTTCATGCTAGTCTGTAGGGCTTATCACACTGGCTGGCGTTCCACGAGTCCTCAGTCTCTCACTGGGTTAGGGGGCTCACTCACCGCCTGTCAGAACTCCCCCTCTTGCATTCAGTGGCTGCGTTCCCTTCACACAGGTAATGCCTTCTCCAGTGCACCACCCAACGCTGCAGGCCGAGGTGCTTCTTGAATGCCGTGCGGCTAGGCTGAAAGCTCTAGTCATCAGTTAATTCCACTCTGGCCGTATCAGCATTGATAATAAGGAGGTCCCCACGTACAGCAGCAGGAGAGGTATCCCTGTCACTGACTGGCAGCTGCAGAAACCACCAGGAGGAGTAGATACATTTAGGAGAAGTTCTCGGACCAGCAGAGCATCATGGAGTGACAGCCATCTTGTGGCAGGGCTCTCTAGCACCCCCAATTTTTAAAGATCAAATAAAAAAACAGTGATCAGAAGTCAATAGCGATAAAGGGTTACTTGAGGTTGTGCTACACTGGGCCAAATCTGACAAGTCAAGCAGACCGTGATGGAGCACGGGTCAGATACAATTCCAAACAGGTCTCGTTGACGTTTTACCATCTCAAGTCAAGCTAAGAGCCCCGTTTGTGGGGAAAGAGTTAATTGAAAGCATGGTGACCCTCACTGGCGATGGTCCGTGGGTGTGAAGAGCTGCCGGGTGTCACGGACAGACAGGCTAGGGCCTTGCGGTCTTGATTGGCGATGCCGCAGTGCAAAAAGACAAACTTGCTCTCACTCGCCCTGATCCTTTGAGTAAGCACTGCTGTTTCCGGATCGAACAGGCCCGTTTGAAGTCATAAAGAGCCCAAAAGCGTGACTTAAAAGGGCTGCAGTGCTGGAAACCCACTTCTGAGGCCGAGGGTGGAAGGGGGTACCTCAGGCAAGGGCAGGCTTCACAGACAGCAGAGTCCAGTAGCACCAGCAGAATTGCAAGAAGTTTTTTGTGATCCTGAGACTTAAGAGAACAGGAGGCAAGCCAACAAGCCCTTGGAGAAATTTGGGTTCAAGGATGTAGAGAGCAGGTCCAGTCCCTCCCACTCCCAGGCAAGAAACTGCAAGGAGCAGGCCAACACAGCAGAACATGTGGCAACGTGACAGGCCCTCCTATAGCACAGCAGTCAGCAGGCAGCAGGCGAACACAGCAGAGCCAGCAGCACAGCAGCTCTTCTTCCAGGCAGAATGTCCTTAGTTCCAGTACAGTTCTGATTTGGTGCTTTCAGGTGTCCAGTACTTAAACCCAAATGCGCCTTTGAAATGGGGGAGACATCAAAGAGTCCTTTGAAGATCCCAAGTACCTGCCTTCCTGCTCTGGCCCCAGACACATTACAGGTGCAAGTGTCATCTCCTCCCTCAGGAAGGCTCATCAACCTGATGATGGAGCATCAGTATGCAAATGTCTCACCTCAGCTCCCTTTGAGTGATTGTCTAGGCGGAATGCACAAAGGTCGGCTGTCACCCTAAGCCAGACGAGTATTCAGAGACAGGCAGGGGCACAGAATGGTTAAAGTAAGAAAATTCCAACTTTCTAAAGGTGGCATTTTCAGACCTGCAATTTAAAAACCAACTTCACTAAATATGTGTTATTAAATTGTGAGTCTTATGACACCCAACTCCAATTTTCTATTTGCTCCCAATGGGAAATGACACTGAAAAGATGTTTTTAAAGGCAATCTCCATGTTAACCTATGGGAGAGATAGGCCTTGCAGCAGTCAAAACTGAATATAGCAGTTTTCACTACCAGGAAATGTAAAGCTAAACAGTACATGTCATAACTTTTAAATACACTGCCCCCTGCCCATGGGGCTAACTAGAGTTATATATCAATGGGGTGACCCGATAGACCACTGGACTCGGGTATATATAATGGTACACAAGAAGAAGTCCAAGTGGAAATAAATTCACACAGGTATGGAAAAACACATATCTTGACAAAGTATACAGATTTATGACAACACCTTATAAATGCAAAAATGACTAGATTTAATCAGTTGAACAAAAGTTAGGTCAAAACGATCAACCATTCAACAGACAAAATAAATGTCAATTTCATCTTTTTTGGATAGGCAGCTGCAAGTAAGGTGACAAGTGCAAGAAGTTGGGGTCAGTGCAAACGATGTGAGGGAGGAAGGTCGTGCATATAGATACATCCACAGTATATTCAGAGACTTAGCCTGCCAGTTTAGTGGCACGAAACACAAATGCAACAACATAAACAAAGAAAGCAGTTATACAATCACTGTCAATCTAACTTGATAGAAGTGAAAAAAAGTCGACGTTTCAACCCCTATTGGGACCAGCAAAATGAATGTCTTGAAAAGCGGGGTCTTCATCAGGACCGAAGAATGAAAGGGGGAGGCAGGATTACACCAGCATCAGCAGAAAAAATTAGTGCTGGAAAATTGAAGGGTGGGCCCACGTGGCTCCATTAGGGGGGGTTTTGTCAAGGGCCTTAGGAGAAGATTTTCTAAGGACATCTGAACAATCAGAACGGGCAGTGGTTCAAGCGTAACCAAAGCTCCAGGGCAGCGTCGAAGCATCTAGGGCCTATCTTAGGGGTAACTTACATGTAATAAAAAGGAAGGGTTGGGCCTGGCAAGTAGGTTAAATTTCAAGGTCAAAATGGCAGTTTAGTACTGCACACACACGCTCTGCAATGGCAGGCCAGAGCCATGTTTAAAGGGCTACTGAATGGGTGGCACAATCAGTGTTGCAGGTCCACTAGTACCATTTAATTTACAGGCCCTGTGCACATATAGTGCACTTTACTAGGGACGTACAAGTAAATTAAATATGCCAATTGTAGATAAACCAATGTTAACATGTTTAGAGTACAGAGCATATGCACTTAAGAACTGGTTAGCAGTGGTAAAGTGCCCAGAATTCTAAAGCCAGCAAACATGAAGTCAGCCAAATACAAGGTCAGAAGTAAGCTCGGGCGGAGAAATCCACTCAGCTCGTGGAGTTTGCGGGATTTGGGGAACTCTGTGTGCAACGCGGAGTTCCCGATAATTCTGCATTTTGCAGCCATGCGGAGTTTTTCAGCACAGTCAACATCAACAACAGCTTAAGTGTAGATAAAAATAAATAAATCCCCTCTGTGGTCAGCAGGTGGCACTGTACTATATGTTGAGCAGTGTAACATGACTCAGTAGAGATTAGAGATGGGAGGGAAAAGAGCATGGTCACATGACCTGCAGGCCCAGTGACATTAGCAGAAGCAGAGCAGACACTCCCAAGAAGCAGTGGGTTGAAACGAAGGTGCAGGAGCAGCGATACCGAGTTGCGGGCTTGCTGGTGGGTTCCATCAGTTGGCTATGGGGTCAATGCCTTGGGTGGCTTGCCTTGGGTGGTGATTGAACCCGCAAGCCACACCACCACTCACCCGGGCTAGATCACTCCCTCCACTGCCAGTGACTTGGGGGACCACACTATGTGTGGACTGCGGAGCCTCAGAGAGCCCCCGGGCCTGCCCTCATTCAGGCCAGTGCGGATCCTCATTCTTCTCTGTGTGACAGCACCCAGGCCAGACTCAACACAGCAGCAGCAGACAGTAAGACGGAACCTAACTTAGGCGGTTCCCCCAGAGAGGAGGTAAGAAGAAGTAAAAGAGAGTTGGGGAGTAGGATTAGTGATGTGGAATCAATTCAACTGACCGGGTTCAGCGTCCTAAACCTTAGCCTGGAATTCCCTGTTATGTGACTTTCTCTTGTGGTGGACGATGAGCTTTCTTTTGTGTAGTCTTGGGCTTATTGTGTATGATTACTTTAGTTGCTAACTGCGCCATAATACGCTCTTCTTGATGGATAGTGCTCACTGATGAAGTTCACATCTCCATTCTCCAGTGAGGCAGAGGCCTGGTGCAAGGAGCGTGAGCTGTACATTTAGTGATTGGTAAGTTATGCGATTATTAGGAAAGATGCACTTACAGAACAGTTATGTTACGGGGTCAGACATGGGAGCTGGTGTGTCCGATGGAAAGGACAGACGATAGTAATGCAATGGTTTAGATTCTGGGTGCATGGCGTGACCACCCTACGAGTGTATCATGGAAACTATGCCCATTTTTGATTCCTTTTAGCCCCTTGCAGGCGGTTTGTACCATGTGCCCAGCTCTTGCACCTCCGTGTCCACGGTATGTGTTGTACAGTGTTCATGCAGCACAAGGCGCTGCTCCAAGCTCACTAGAAATACATTGGAAATCCGAGATAAAGGTGTGGGGATAGCACCACTAAGTGTCTGGTATTGGTACTCCTGCCACTGCTCCAAGTATGACATTAACCCATTGCGTGCTTCTGTCGGCCAACGGCCGTCGCGCGCACTCCCTCCGTAGTGCTGCGCATGTACGTTGGCCGAGGCAACCCCGCCCACTCATCAAAGGTGCCGCACCGTAAAAGGGTTAAGGCTGTCAATTACGCCGCTTGCGGAACTCCTTGGAATCCCACAGAGTTTTTAGTTTACTTTGCGGAATTCTGCAAAGTAGAACTCTGCGAGCTCTGCCCACCCCTAGTCAGAAGGCAAAAGTCAAGGGAAATCACACAAAGGATGCCAGGTCTAACATGTCCCCCCAGCTGAAGGTGGGGCGAGATACCCAACCCCTTCGGAGTTCTTTTCACTAAGGCGGAAGAACCTGGAGAGACCATCAGCGTTGGTGTGGTCTGTGCCAGGATCAGGTTCCACCATAAAGTCCATTACCTGTCGGGAGGTGGACCCCCTCAACAGTTTGGGATTCTCACCCCTCATCTGCATTAACCATCTAATGTGCCTATGGTCTGTTTCAACCAGGAAGTGAGTGCCAAACAGGCAGCTCCCAGACCACAGCAAAGGCTTCCCTTTCATTCGCTTTTCACCTCTGTTCCCTGGAAAGTAGCCTCCTACTGATGAAGGCTACAGGCTGATCCAGTCTCTTTTCATTTAGCTGTGAGAGCATCTGTCTGTACACCAAACTCTTGGGAGATATCAGGGGCCTTGAGCACAGGTGCTGTGTGCATGACTTTTTTCAGGGTGTCAAAAGCTTTTCGGCACGTCTCTGTCCAGATCACCTGATGTGGCTACTATTTGGAAGTCAACTCAAGTCGATAAATAAGCTCATCAGCTCTGGGGATGGGGTGTGCATCAGTCCTGATGAATGCACTGAGCCCACGGTAGTCCATGCAGAACCTAAGTTCAGGTGTGACACCTGGAGGGGCAGCCTTAGGAACCAACACCACTGAACTGGACCGTGGACTGTTTGAGGCTCAATAATCCCTAAACAATAGCATCTTGGAGCACTCCTTCTTGATACTAGCCCTCGCCTTATCAAAGAGCCTGTACATTTTGTTCTTTACAGGTGTGCTGTCCCCAGTATCAATATCATAGGCTCACCATGTAGTGAGTCCCAGGGTAGGGGAGAACAAAGAGGCAAACTACCCCCACAACCTCTAAGGGAAGCATGCCCTTTCCCATAGAAACACCTTCCTAACTATAACTGTGTAACTATTTGTTTTAGAGAAAAAAAAATCTGTCACACAATTAGTCAATACTAGTCTCAAACTCTACTGTTACAAATATATTTTAGCCATTTAAAGCTTCAATAAACTTTAATATTAAAAACTTGTTAAACCATCTGATATAAGAAGGTGCTAGCCTTTCTGCTTCATGTTCAGACCAGAAAGGCAGGTATTAAAGCACCAAAGCCTTACTGACTCCTCTAAGATCTCTGGCAACTTAGTTGACTCCCTTTCCCTTAATGACTGGAGAGCAGTGGGTTAATTGGATAGTGGCTCTGCTGCTTTGGATTATGTGCATTATAGATTTTATGTCATGGACTGTCAGCACCAAACTTATTATCTCATCAACATAATCCTTTTATCTCTCGGAAACCAGTGCACGTGTCCTTATTGGAGATTTCCATGGATTACCATTGGCATACTGGATCGTAAGTCTTTTGAATTAGTTCCTTGTTTCACAATCATTTATTTTCTGATAAATGTCAGTTGTGTCATGTAGGACTTTTTTTGATGCAATGAAGATGGAACATTGAGAAATTAGTCCAGAACATATTGAAATGATTAGATTGTGCTACCAATATTCTCTCCAACTATGTTTTCTGTGTGTGTGAACAAAATGTTTGTGTGCAGCTTCACTTGGCTGTGTGCAAATTTTAGAATAGTGCCCAACTATTTCCGAGGGACACTGGGTGTGAGGCCGCTAATCATTGATTTATTCATTTAACTGCCAACAAGAAAGAGAGATCTATTTCCTGGGCGGCCCTCACAACATGCATTCGACCCTATCTTTAAGTGAAATAACGTGATCATAAAAACATTATAACTAAAACTGTTATAAAGGAAGGAAGGAAAGGGTAATTATATAATAGCATCCGCAGTTTAGGGTCTCAAGGCTGGTCCCTGTTGAAATTCATGCTCAGAGGTCCCTGACCCATGTGTTCCATGACCATCCATGGTCTCCAGGTCAGTTGTCAGTGACGCAAAGGGATTTTGGATTGATGGAAAATCTCAGCAACAACTTGTTTCTGTTCCTTAGCCACCTGTTCACGTGTCGGTCGTCCCCTGGGTTTATTTACCTCATCCTTGCCTCTTCCAATGCCACTCCCAAACAGGGGCACCCTTTTTCAATAGCCAGTTCCACACTTCCACTGGTGAAAGGTAGAAGTGTCTTGTGTCTCCCTCAACCACCTTAAGTTTTGCAGGGACTAAGAGGGTGTATTTCAGACTTATCAGTGCGATTAATTGTTTCACCTCCTCGTACGATGTGTGCTTCCGCTGCACCTCCGTGTTATTGTCAGAGTATGCCCAGATGGTATTGCCATTATACACTGGCAGCCACTTCGATTGGAAAAGTTGCAAAAGGAGATTAAGCAGGCGGGTGATCACAGGGCGTGGTACAGCCCCAAACAGTGGAGGATGTCAAGGAACCCAATGGGCTCTCTCAATAGAGGAAAAAGTAGGGACAATACCCTCCAAGACTGTGCTTAGCAGCCACTCCTCTAGAAACACTCCATATTTGATCCCTCCGATTGTTCGGAGAACCCCACTAGCAGGATAGTATTACGTCTGGAGCGCCATTCAGAATCCTTCGCCCTTGCCCTGAGCTGCTCCAACTCATGTTTGAGGCTATGAATCTGGATTTGTACTTCCTTTAGGGAGGTGTGTATTGAGATTAATGCAGATTCCATATAATTTGCACAGTCCATTAACTTTTGTGGTCCACTCTCAGCAAATTTAAGTCTATGGAAATTCTATATATCTTTACTTCTAATGCACTCTTTATGGCTAGGATTGCCTGCAGAATTGTGTCAAACTTGACCATCTGTCTTTACATAGTTGTCCCCATTTGCTGTAGGGGCTACCCAACAACAACGTGTGGCCCTGTTAATGCTTCCATGATGCCAATGGAATGGGGTGGCTAAGGCATCTTGGGTTTCACCATCATTCAGCCCACCATGCCCCAGATGCCCACCTCTCTAGCTGAATTTGCCTTCTTTAACTACTGACTGCCTTGCTTCCCGTTCCACTAGTCCATCCGGGTCATCCATGAAGGAGCCACCCTTACGCGCATTATGCCAGGGCAGGGATACTCCGTCTAGCACACTGGCCCACACAGAAGGGCCACACATGACTCCCCCATGGAAGTATTTCATATGAAGGATAGCACTAGTCTGAGGATAGCCCAAGTCCAGGGAAAAGTGTGCTCCCAGCAGCCCAGGGTACTCACAGTCAGTCCAATTGAGAGTCGACAGAGCAATAGAGATAGCGATGGGAGAGGGGATGAATCAGCCCCAACCATCTCTCACTGCCTACTGTGCTTGACAGCCAAGGCCCTGTTGATTGTAAGCCGTCCAAATTGAATTATGGGACAGCGCTAGTCCTTGGACCTCTTCCATGTGCTGCCCACCATCGGCCACCACTCATCATGGCACTAAAGGCCAGGCCGCTGGTCCCACCTAGCTTTTGCTGCATGGCTCTGATACCACCTAGAACATGTGTTTTCAAATTTAGCATCACTGTGGGAAAACCTGCCTTCACATCAAAAACGAAAACTGCATTTGAAAAGTGACACGCAAATATTTTGTGCCACAGAGAGAAAACAGGAGCTCTGAAATACACAGACTTTAGTCAGACACTTTTCAATGGGCAATTTATGTAACCCATGTGCAAGTAATTCATAACTTGATTTAAATGTATTTTAGCTTATATTTTGTTATCACTATGAAATGTGATTTCAAATTTGTGAAAGTGTTACAAGTGTGCATGAGTAGAATATAACTTGTATTTTAGAATTAGCAGGACATTTTATAATGTAGAAAACAGAACCCACTTTTAATTAGTTTTGCTCTTGGAAAGTTTCTGTTAGCCTTCAAGATAAGCAAACGAATTTGAAGAGGGAACAGCCTCATAATTTACAGCTGTGACCTCAGAGCTGTATCTCTGTAGTTGCTGGAAGGTATAAACAAAGCCTTTTTTAATTCTTAGCTTTAGCGAGAATAGAAAACAAACATTATTTAAGAGTGCATTAACATGTTACATTTAATGTTTCTTGCTTAATTAAAAAGTAGTTTTGCAGCTCAGGTATGTGTTTAGTCAGAAATAATGTGTTTTTAGTAGAAGGTTAGTAGATGAAAGTATATTAAATAAAATGCAGAATGTGCTGTGGGAAGGACTTTCGCCTGCCTGTCTGATGAGATGACGTATGCTGCCTGCCCAGGGGTGGAGTTGTCCTTGTGGAGAATGATGGATTCCGGTTGGAGGAAGATGAAGTCATGCTACATGCTTTGTAACATTATTCTTTGATAAATGCTTTCCTAGTTTAGGAGTTTTCCGAACACTTTCAGAACTCTTGCAGAGACCTTTGCGAGAGGCAGAAGCCTTGCAGACAGAGGTATGCAGAGGAGTTTCAGACTCGGATGCAGAAATGAGAGGAGAAGAGCAGATGTGATTTGCAGATGCAGGGAAGGAGAGGGCAGACTTGATGGATAGCATAACGGAGGCAGTTCAGATGTAGGTTTAGTTCCATTCTGACTTTTATTATGATCCTAAGCTTATGCTTTGACTAATTGGCTTTGTCAAGGCTTATTTGTTTTATGATTGACTTCTCTTCATGGTAGACTCTGCAATTATTAATGATTGATGTAGCTTTCTGCTACGCTCACTCTTGCATTGTGAGTTGTGGCTGACATCATTGTGCCTTATTGCCTTAGACAGGGATGGTTTCTTTATGGAACGCTTGTGTGGAAATTATTATGCTTGTACTAACTTACATTTTCTATTTTCAATTCTGTAACCTGATTGATATCTGACTAATAAACGAAGAGTTAAAGAACCTTACATTTTGATTGGAAGACAAATGGAAGATCTCTCCCCACTAGAATAACTCATTCTGTGACAGACCTGGAGTCTATGAGGAGGGGTACAGCATCTGCAGGGTGCCTACCATGAAGAATAATCTTTGGATGGTTCTGAGAGCTTGCACATAGTTCAGTGGAACACGTCCGCTGCAGCCACCATATTGGACACCCTGCACAAAGGACTCTTTATTTAAATGTCAACTGTTCCTAATTTAAGAAATTTAACTCTCTTGATTTTAGGGGTGCATATAATTTTTTTGACTTGAGCATAACCTGATCACTGCACTATCTACATTGCGTGTAATTTTTATTTTCTTTATGCTTACGTGGATCTCATAATATTTACTTGTATGTCATCTGGGTCAAGCAGAAAATGTTTTGCAGTGACTGTGAATCTGGATGTGTGCCATGTCCGCATGCGCTACCCTAGCAGCATTGATTGACTGGTATGGCTTTTTGCATTTGAGTGTAAACTACTGTACATACATAACATGTGTAAAACCTATAACTCCTGAAAGAATTATGTGTAGAGAAATTACATAATTTTGAACAAACCTTTATGTTGATCAACTGTAAAACATCTCACAATACATGACTGTGGTTGGGTGTGGAAGCTCTCAGTGGCAGATAAGAAATAAATACCAGTGGTGGAAATCTTAATTAGACTCGTTGGCCTTAAATAAAAACCCAAAATCGAAAATTTTGTGTGTACAAATCTTTAAATTGTCAAAAAATGTGTTACAGTGTGGGCCTCTTGGTGCAATTGGGGAAATACCACAAAGTCTGTTGGATTGTATGGGTATAGAGGTTGTCCAAAGTGTGAAATTACATTTGAGCAACTACCTAGTCTATCATCTGAAAGATTCAAAAGGGAGCTGAAAGGGCTGATACTCCAGCATCATTACTTACTATAATTTGGTATAGTAGCTTATCAGGTTTTGCACAGTATGCCAGATAACTGAAGTTCTGCATTTGTACAGCCTAGATTTCTACAGTGCTATTTAAGGGCATTTTCCTAGCAGGGGGAAAGCCAAGATTTGTATTATGGACATGGAAGCAAGCATAATATGCACTCATATGCTAAGCACAGCCTATCTTAGTCTGTCTTGGCAGTGCTCCCACAGCCCTGTCCAGTGAACAAAATAAGTTATATTTTATACCTTTCAGGCAATATTCAAACACTAGGGACATGGATGTAGCCCTCTTTGCGTCACACTAGAACCAGCAATTACATTGTTTCTCAGCTTGTGTCCAGTCCTGACAGGCTGGGTTACAGACACCTGAAGAATTAGTCAGACCTCGGCCCCTACACCTTCACCTGAATCTCCCTCTTCTAAAGGTCCTCCTGTTCATGGGAGATTTTTCTTTAGGCTTATTCTGAGCACCCTGAATTGAACTTCACAGGTGTGATTTTCTAGCGTTTAATTATTTCCATTTCTGTCTCTGTCCAACTCCCTTCTACCATGTCCAGTGGTTATTCAATGGGACCTGATTCTTCACTGTGCTTTCTCATGGTGATTATGTCTGAGGATCCTCATGAGGGATAGACCTGTTGTAATTCATGGCAGAATTTGCCAACAAGTCCTAGGCACCAGGACACACAGGACACAGTTGTGTCTATAAATCTGTCTGCAAAAAACACACAAATGATGGACGGAATGCGGAACAAATTAAACATTCACACCAGTCAAGAGATCTGGGTTTAATCCATCATTTGTTTGCTCACAATACCAGCCCAGTGTAGACCCAGCCATATGCAAATCAGTCTTGACCTTGCTCCTCATGGGACTAGTCCAGCCCGTACTGCCAAGCCAGGTCCTTCCTGGACCAGAACCAAGCATACTGAGGATGGATTCGGGGTATCACCCCTCATCAGCTAGGCTAGCTTGAATCCAGGGGCACAGCAAGCAAGGGACCCACATCTGGGCATACCCATCCCACTTAGGGCAAAACATGATGAGCAAACCAATGATAGGTGGAATGCTGAACAAATCAAACATTCACCCTTAGTCAAGAGACCTGGGTTAAATAAATTGTTTTTTTGCTTACCATGCCACCCCAGTTTGGATGCAGCCCTATGCAAATCAGTCTTGCCATCTTACCATGCATTAAGGAGGTAGCACAAGCACTTTAGCAGTGGTTAGAAGTCCTAAGACCAGCAAAAACAAAGTCAGCAAAACAGGAGGTCTGCGGTCAAAAGATTAGGGGTCAACCACATCTAGGATGTCAGATCTAACATCTTCTGTATGTTTTGATATTAAAGGACATCCCTACAGCTCCAGGTTGGCACACACAAATACCTTCTAGACCTTAATAAGCCAGTGGACCACTTGGCTAATACAGTGCTTACTGGGCTTTGAACCTGCATATTATTCATACCCCTAGTTATGCCTAAAACCTGGGGTTTTCCAAGCATAAGGAGAAAGGAAATCAAAAATACCATTAAAAACAAAGAAGCAAGTGTGAAATCCCTCCCTCAATCACTCTCATGGGGATGTTAAGCATGTTGAATTGTTGTTGTTTTTTTATGTTCATTAATCTGCATGTAGATGGGGATTTTTGGATGTGACTGGAGCTTCTTTTATCCTTGCTGTAATTTATTACTCTGGTATACAGCCACTAAGGAAGAGTGGAGCATAGTTGGTTGACCCTTATTTCTTACGCAGATGACACTCAAATCTTCTTTTCTCTGTTATTTGCACAAGACCATGGATCATCTGATCTGAACCTGGGCTTGAGTCGAGTCGTCACTTGGATGCACACCAGCTCTTGCAAGATAAGATGGAGGTCGTGATCCTGGGTAATAATCCAAAACTCTGGGGCCCTTAACATTGGCTGGAATCTCTAGAGACTCTCCCTGACCTGTCTTGCTGTGCTTAAGTGGGTGAAAAAGATCATCTGTATGATTCACCAATCAGTGGTGATTCAGGCTCCGATCTTATCCAGACTGGACTATAGGAACATCCTGTACCTGGGAATTGTTTATACATCCATTCAACGGCTACAGATGGTCCAAAACTAAGCAGCCAGAATTTTGTTTCAATTCCAAACATGCTCCAGTTTCTCATCTTTTTCAACAACTTAATTGACCTACAGTTACTAAACGTTTTCATTTCAAGGCTCTGTGCTACATGTTCAAGGCCAAAGCCAGGGTAGGACCACGCTACAGTCAGGATCTGGTGGTACCTTATCTGCCCAAACGTACGCTGAGATCCTCGAACCAGGCCTTGTGTATTGTGCCTAAGTTTCGTTTTACCCATATGGAAGGGGGGAAACAGCCACTACAACGTGGCCGTTTCCATGCATAACCATAACCACGCATGCATTACAACGCATGCGTGGTTACCACGCAAAGCCTTTACCACGCATACCTTTACTACGAGATACGTAGTAAAGGCATGTGTGTAAAAGGAAAAATTAAAAAAGGGGGCTTGGGGGTCTCCCCCCCCCAAAAAAGTGTGTGTTTCAAAAAGGGGATTTGGAGGGTCTACCCCCAAAAAACGCACCTGTTTCCGTTGCGATTTGGAGGCAATCGGCATCGATAGAGGAAACAGAAAGACACTCCCCCTTCCTCTTTATGACGTGCAACGCAGATTGCAAGAGCTGGAAGAGTAGAGGACGTGGAGAGGTAAGGGGGATTTTAGTTTAAGATAAAATAATTTAAGGGATGAGGGAGTTGTGTTGGGATTGGAGATAACCTTTACCAAGAACATGCCATTATCATGCTTGGTTTTACAACGAAAATCGTTTTAAAGATATGCATGGTAAAGGCATTTTCGTGGTAAAGATTATGCGTGGTAATGGCATTCGTGTTGTAACGCATGCGTGGTAAAGGCATGCGTTGGAAGGGCATTCTTTGGTAGTCTTGAGTCCGAAACTGTGGAACTCCCTTCCTGAACCCGTGAGAAATTGCATTTTTTTTCTTGCATTCCTTAAAGGGCTGATGAGCTGGTTGTTTTAAATTGTTAATTTGGTTTCTCTCTCTTTGTTTAGTGCCGGTAATCCCATTTGGGTAGCTGTGAGCTTTATAAGATTACAAAATAAATAAATAAGGCAGATAACTGGATTAAAATACAGTAACTCACTGCTATGACGTAGCTATAGTTGTTAACAGAAGTTGTTTCTCAATGTTCCTATGTCATGAAGGATTCCAGGCAGCTCTGGTTGGGCTCTGTAACAGCTTGTGAAAGCGGCATGAGAAACCAAGGAACACATTTTCTGGAGGATAGGGTACAGAGATTGGTTAGGGTGGGTGATAGATGGCCTGCTCTATGTTTTTTACATTTTAGACATGGAAGAAACACCTTATATCAGGTTCACCAATTACTTCTCTGCCTCTGCCTAGTAATTGAAAACAGGGATTCTGGGGACTATACATAACATAAAATTATAGATGAGTAGAAAGTGAACTACCAGGACTTTTTTTCACCTTGAGGTTCTGAGTGGCATTATAGACAACTCAAGCTTCACTCACATTGACTATTTGATGCTACTTGGAACTCCTGGGTGAAAAACACCTCCTTAATTCAGTTAGCCATCTCTAATGCTATGTACTGTCCTTCGACATTCAAGTTCTTCTTGGCCACAACTTCTTCTTCAAACACTGCAGTTCACGTCCATGATTGTGATGGTCATCTGATTTTTTTTTTCATATGGATGGATTTCTTTGCCAGGGTTGCTATGCATATTGAACAGAACCATACCTTCAACGATGGTATATTCTGTAGGTATTTTATTTAACCTTTTTGTACCTCTTGTAACATGTTCATGGAAACATTACTATTTCTGTTGTCCTTTTTCTTTTACCTTATCCTCTGTAGCGTGACGATATGCAATGGGTGTTGGCAATGCTATATAAACTGCAAATAAATAAATATGGGAAAGACGAAGTATCCACATGACTAAGATTATTACAAGAGACCACTATGATTGTTCCACCAGGAGAACTTCTCATAGAGTTTTGAATTCTTAACTGTGAAGGATGAATAATTGTAGATGATAATTTTAAGGGACATAGATGGAAATTATTATAGAGCCAGTGTAAATGTTAAAGCCCAGAGGAAGCAAAAACGAATATGTGACACTTGTGTTAGCTGCATGCTTAAATGTGTGAGATGAAACACATGCTCAGGAACAAATCCATATTGCTTTCTAAAGCTCTAATTTGGAGAGCGTGTGTCATCCAAAGACTGGCTTTATTGTATTGGTGGCTATCATAAACTGGGATCTTTAATGATGAATTTAATTGGTCACTCCATCGATTCTCAAAAAACATTTTTTTATTTGCGATGTACATCTCTATGTAGTTCCAGAACAGTCCCATTGAAACCAGTATCCAATAGTTGTACACTCACTCCAATTCGGGCACACAGTGCTGTGGGCATGTATCTATGCTGTATCACTGTGTGGAAACCTAGCCAAAAGGCAGTGAAGTGCTGTAGAGGGTATAAAAAAGATCATATCAACGGGTGAAGCTAGGTGGAGAGTGCTGGGTTCGTAGAGCTGTGGTTGACTCTTCAATGTGTTACACTGTTGTTTCCTTTGAAAAGGTGTAACTTCAGCATTTTCCGAAATGAAATAGGGTTTGGGCAGGTTCTGATTCATACAATGATGTCGTTTCAGGACCTGGGTTCATATATGGAGAGGGCATGTTGCCTAATTTTTTCTCTGTGGGTATTGAAAAAAACATTGGAAATGATGGGCTTTTTAGTTAGGTACATGGGCGTTCCCATTGCAATAGCTTCACAGATGATGCAGCTGGACTTCACTGTGATCCTGGCAGCCAAGGCAAGCCAGTGAAGTTTCACAAGTGTTCAATATTGGTGATCTTTTTGCCTGAGCTCAACACAGGATGTGGGGAATGGGCAGGCAACCCATTTCCATTGCTGAGGTGCTACTGGCCTCTTGAGTTTGAGTCCTTTGTTCAGGTGTTCCCTTTGTCAAGCTTGAGGATGACCATCTCTACCTACACTGATACATGGAACTGAACTAAACAATGTGTCCTATTTCATTGAGCTGGATCTTGAGTCAGAGCCAGACATGCAACGTGTGGATTGCACTGGTGGGTGTGTGGAGACAGGAGAGGAGAGAAGAGAGCAGAGAGGGGGAACTGTATGAGCCATAGCAGTCTCTATTGGGCACCCTACAAATCCTGGGCTACACACTTACAGGCAGCATACTATTTTATTGTAACCCACTTCGCAAATACACAATGGCACTTAAGTACATGTTACACACACAGAGAAAAGATGGAGCCAGCTCATCACACACTACATGGATTTACCAGGAAGGCAGTCTTTCCCCTCTTGGATACCTGACGAAATAAGATATACCACATGACTAACATTGATCTGCCACTTACCCTTAGCCAAGATGTAAGGATGATAGTCATTTATCGGTGTGGTAAAAATGCCGAGTTTGTAAGAATGTTGAAAGGCAGAGCAGGATGGCCCACAAATACTGCACTAGTGACTTTTAACCGAGAGCTACTAGACAAATATTTTAAGAGGAATGGGGGCACCATGCACAATGGTCAGTAGATAAAAATAATGGAGGAAGAGGCACATGATAGGAAAAAGACACCAAACAGTGAGTGGTCAGATCTGTCAATAAAGATTCAAAGAGTACTTGTCCAGTGTGTCTGGGCAGACATATGTTCAATCAAACCCAAAGTCACCGGAAGTTTCAAACAAAGCAACAGGTTTAGTTTATGATAAAATAAGAAACAAATGTATCAATTGCAGCAATAGTTGAGTTATTTGTGGAAATATCAGACACATTGTAACATATCCGCTGTAATGTAAACACGTTTGTAAATAAGAGTATACTTCTACAACCTTTATGAGGTTTTTTCAAAACTTTAAAAATAAGAGTTCACAAAAGTTTTCATTTTTAAAATAAAATGTTTTCGTAAATGTATCCTGAAGAAATAGGTTTTGCCACAAACAAAGCCCTAGAAGCACACTCTATTCCAAGAGACACTAGCCTCACAAACATTGTCCGAGAAAAATTATTTTGTACGTTTTTTTATGAAAATTATCACCTACAGCAACTTGAATGTCAATTCAGAAAAATGTGAGGGGTAGCGGAAGTGGCATCACATGGCAAGTAACCTTTACTTTCACTCACACACGTGCTTACACACACACACACACAACCACACACACACATACACACACTCGCTCTCACATAAACACTTGCTCTCACATAAACGCAAACTCTCAAGCATGCACACAACATACATTTAAAATCCTTTTTACTTATCTCAGTTGCTAGGGGGGGGTCATAGTCCAGCGAATTGTAATCTTTTCTTTACTACACTAATAGTGAATAACAAAATATTATTCACTATTAGTGTAAAAAACAAGCGGGAGAAAACAAAAAGGAAGTGGAGCACCAACCAACGTCCATAAGGGCAAGCTCCCCTTGTGTTCCTGACACTGATTTTGTCACCTCTGAGGCCAGGGTTCGCAAAGGCAGTGCTAGGGGTTGCAACAGCAACCCCCTTGAACCGTTAATAGCATCCATGTACAGCAAGAGGTTTTTTGGAGGAGACAAATAGGCAACTTAGTCAATTTGTAAAGTCTTTAACCCGTTCCCTGCTGATGACGGAACCACTCCGTCATGAGCCACGGGCGCCGTGTGCTCATGACGGAGTGGTTCCGTCATGCTGCGGTCGTTGGCGGCCGCTCCGCCCACGTGGCACTGATTCCCCGCCTGTGCGGGCGATCAATGCAAGTGGGCGGAGTCATGACGGAACCACGCCGTCATGAGCACAGCTCGCCCGTGACTCATTACGGCATGGTTCCGTCATGAGCATGGCGGCGCCGCGCTCACCCCGCACCCCCCCAGCGCCGCGGCGGAATTCGTGCCGCGGCGAAGGGGTTAAAACACCTCAAACTTTGCAAAAAGTCCATGGTTAAATCTAGTGCCTAATTTGCCCCCCAAAAAAGTGCAGGAGCCCAATGTTATTCCATAGGCACACGTTGCCATCAATGCTAAATGACTTGGTTGCCAAATACTAAAGTGCCTAGTCCAGATTCCACCTCATGCCTCTTTCTTCCACCACCGCGTACATCTTGTCTCTCTATATAACTTTTGCAGTTTCTTTTTTATCCATGCTTTCACTGTTTCTCTATCTTTCTCTTCCTCCTATCATCCTTTGCTAATTTTCTTCTCCCTTGCCTGATGATATAAATTAGGTTCTGGCAGGGCTTTAAGTGGGCCGGGTCTCACCGGGTCTGAGCCCCGGCAGTTTTTTTAAGCAGGGCCTCGAAACGGGTCTCTATCGGGCTCTGTTTTCTCCCCTGGCACAGGCGGCCTGTTTTTTTTTCCCGGACTGCAGTGACAGAAGGCACATCGATGTGCTGGTGGTGAGGGTTGTAGAAGAAGGGAAATCGTTTAGAGAGAGTTATTTTCTCTCTGGATTTCCCTTCTCTTTTTGAAACTCAGGAGCAGCAACATTGCCGTGGTGTCACCAGGGCTTTAAGTGGAAGTTTTATATACAACAAGCCATAGTTGCTGCTTATTTATCTTGCGCAACTAACAACCACTGACAAAGCCAATAGTCCTGACTTGTAGGTTTGATGTGACGTGTTGTATCATATATCTGGACGCAATGACAGGAACAGCAAAATACAAGTTGGGCGGCTGTTAGACCTGGCACCTTGGCGTGAGTCTCCCTTCCACTTTTTGTCGCTGTGCCTCATGTGTTTTGCTGGTGTTGGCTGCTCAGAGCACTGTGCCACTGCCAACCAGTGCCACAGTGCAAGTGCTCCCTATGTAAAATGTATATGTTGGTTGGATTCCATGATTGGCTTATTTGGTTTACTGTCAGACCCCAGTAAAGTGCACCAGGAGTGCCCAGGGCTTGTAAATACAAATGCTGCTGGTGGGCTTGCAGCACTGGTTGTGCCACCCACAGAAGCGGCCTGGTAAAATGTATCTAAGGTCTGCCATTGCAGAACCTGCGTGCAGTCTGGTACTGTCATGCTGACTGGGCAAGTGCACCCACTTCCCAGTCCCTAAACCTTCCCTTAACTTCATATTAGTCACCCCTATGGTAGGCCCAAGGGCAGGGTGCATTGTAAGCATAAGGTAGGACAAGCCCTGATGTGTGTGGCATGTCCTAATAGTGAATTACAGCGATTTTCGTTTTTCACTATTGCAAGGCTACCTGTTCCCAAAGGCCAGAATGGGTTGTTAGAATTGTTACATCCTATGATCCTAACAGACCCAGGGAACATGGTAGAAAATCGAGTTTAGTATGCCTGAACTCAGAATTATAAAATACATCTTTTAGTAAAGTTTATTTTAATATTCTGTGTTTGCAAATACCACTTTTAGAAAGTTGGCATTTGCTTGCCTAACCATTTCAGCCCGCCTCTGCTATGATGTGTATCTGCCTGTCTGGTTTGTGTGAGTGACAGGGCTGGGAAAACCCAGAGGGGCAGGGCTAGGTAGCCTGGTGGTGAATAGAGAGATTGACATCCAGATGGGTGGGAGGAGTGCACCTGGACTCTGAATAGAGCTGTGCTCTGCCACCACAATGCTGGCTCCACCTCCTGTGGAATGGCTGATGTCTCTGCCCTGCACCCTGAATAGAAAGTCAGAGTCATGTCAACAAAGTGCTCAGGAACTGGTTTGGACTGGGCAAAGGCCCCTCTACCCCAGAGGAACAAAGGAATTAGGGGTATAAGTATTGGGACCCTGCTCCCAAGAAATTAGATCCTGCTTGACAAGAAGAACCTCTGCCTGAGGAGAAGGAACCGGGAAAGCTGTAAGGAGGAGTACTGCCCCTGACCTGGGGGATTGGCCTGCAGTGGTTGCCTTGCTGCTGAAAGGAGAGGAGAAAGACTACAAAGACTTTAATTCAACTTGTGCTTCAAAATATCTCCAAGGGCTTGGAATAGAGCTTGCCTCCTGCTGAAGTCTCAGGAACAACAGACTTCACCCCCCAGCTCCCCAACGTTCTTTGGAAGTGCCTGCTGCTGTTGTTGGGCCTTCTGAGGGACTGCGTGTCGCAAGGAGCTGGAAGCGCGACTCAAGAAGGAGAAGCGTGCCGCCGTCGGAACTGCTGTCGTCGCATCACGTAAAGTGTGTCACCGCTGCAGCATCGCACCGAGCGGAAGCGTCTCGCATCATCCAAGAAGTGTCTCGCAACGCCGAAGAAGCGTGTCGCCATCGCAGCCATCGTAGCTGACGCATCGCACCGCATCAAGAGAAGAGTCTCGCATCGAGGAAGAAGCATGTCGCCATCGCAGCCATCGTAGCTGTCGCATTGCACCGCATCAAGAAAAGCGCCTCGCATCCACGGAGAAGCGTGCCGCCGACGGAGCTGCTGTCGTCGCATCGCTTGAAGGGGTGTCGCCGCTGCAACATCGCATCGACTGGAAGCGTCTCGCAAACGTCGGAGAAGAGTGCTGCTGCCAAGGCTGCTGTCGTCGCATCGCGTAAAGGGGGACGCCGCTGCAGCTGCCCAGGATCGGAATTGTATGTATTGTTTAGCCGTACTGTGTTTTTTACGATTCGTACGGAAATGGTATTTCTGTACGAATCGTAATTGCTGGTTTGTACGGTGGAATTCCTGGGTACGAGTCGTACGGAGAAAACACTCCGTACGACCATTTGTACCCGGGTTTTACAGGATCGGAATCGGCACCTTAGTGTTCATAATTGTGAAAATGTCACTTATTTTTGTTTACCTGATGTTAAAGGAAATTACATGAATTTCTACTGTTAGGTTAAAACAGAATACATGAAATGTTTACAAAACTCTTTATTAGTAAATTTTCATATTTTCCTGTGATCACTAAAGGCCCAGTGGAATAAATTGATGTAATGGAATGCGAGAAAAATAACACGCTGGGCCTCTTTTAAGCTGATGCCATTTTCAGTTATGCACTGTACTGACAGACATACGGGCTGTTACATAAACGGATGGTACCAAAATGCTTTCCCTGAGCACACAGATTCTTTTTAGCGCCACTATTGACAAGATGAGACACTACATTAGCAAGGGGTGCTATTGTATTTCTAAAGGCCTTGTATGACTCTTGTCTATCCGTCTAATTTAGTCAATCAGCAATCTCATGTAGCGCACCCTTTACCTCAATCTTTAAAGTCCAAATGTTTTGGCATGAATACATGAATTAAGTGGAGTCCATGAAGCAAAATCCAGAAACATATAGTAGAAATCAGTTATAATGGGAAACCCATTAAGGTACTCTTAAAGGCTAGGAAGAGGTGTGGCGCCGCAGCCAGGGCGACTGACTCCAGAATCTGGGGATCAAGGTTCGATCCCTGGTGCTGGCGGCAGATTAGACCAGCACCATGTGACTCTGAGCAATAGCTTGCTTAATCTTCCCAATGGCCCCCAGCGCCTAGAGACCCTTATGGGTGAGTGTTTGTGCTTTACAAATGTGGAATATAAAGGCTAGGTTCCATTGTGAAATGGAGATGTATAAAGGTGTTATTTCCAAATAATTTAAAAAACATAGCTAAATCATTGCTGGTTATTTCCTTAAAATATCAAAATGTGTGACGTTTCAAAAATTTTTGCAGCTATTTTGAAGTTTTGGAACTCAATTTCTATGGCCCTTATTACGATGCCGCTCGGACTGTTGCAGATCGAAATCACCCAACCATAGGTCGGTAGTTCCAACAGCAGAATTTGGAAACATCAATTTTTCAATGGCAGCTTGTGCAGTGGGTGGAAAAGGCCCACGGCACAAGCTGCCATTGAAAAAGTTATGGTTTTAAACATCCCTGCACCGTGTTGCTGGCACAATGCAGTGCCTGCCACATGGTGCAGTGATGTTTAGGGGGCACCAATAGTGCCCCGCAGTCCCAATAGCGGAGGACCAGGGGGAAAGGGGGCCTTGCTAGGGGTCCCCAAAGTCACTTTCTGACAGCCTTTCCATGTTGGAAAGGGTGACATGGAAAGGCTGTGGGAAAGTGACATCATAATCCCGACGGTAGAGTCGAGGCTGGCTCTGCTGTCATTATGGGATTATGATTCATTCTGATGCTTCGAGGGGCTCAATGAGCCACCGCCCATTGCCTACGCCTGCTGCATCGTAATGTGGGGGTGGACTGCAGGGGCAGATGTCAGGCGGACGCAACCAACTGTCAGTTGGTTGCGGTCCGCTCGACATCGTAATCAGGCCCTTTGTTTTATTTCTCGTTCCAATTGTACTGGAAATATGCAACAGCCCTCACACACCTTGGTAGCATGCTTAATCATTGGTTCTGCTCCACACTAGGTGGGCAGTTCAATGCCCAGCAGGCCCCTATTTTTGGATCTTTTATCTGCCCAGTTTGAGTGAGAGTGAGATGGAAATGTTAGTGGGTGTTATAAAAATATATTTAAATTGCCTGCAGAAATCACAGTGCATTTAATTTTATTTAATCTACCGCGGTCTACGACATGATTAAAAACATCGGGACCAATTGAACTTTAGTTGTTCGTGATCCTATATAATGGTCTACACGTTTCAAGCCTCTCTGCTTATTCAGGTCTATTGGCATTTCTTCACCATCCAAAAAACGTCATGTACCCTATTATCAGGAGAGAAACCTTTAGCAGGAAAGTAGAGTTGCCACGTGGTACTACAAAATCAGGTATTTTAACATAGCTTGTGTTATCTCTGTACACAACTCATGGTAAGATAACGTGCAACAGCATTTTAGCAGCAGGGAGATAGTACACTAGCACACATCCTGCTCTAAATGGTATACTTGCCAAAGGATGAATGGAGGTTACAGAGAAAAGCTCAGAGCAAGTGGGAATCTGTGTTTTACTCTTTGAGAGTGATGTTCAGTAGGCTTGTATCAGCAAATCAAAGTGAGTACTCACATGGACTGTGTGTAGTCAAAGACATTAGAAGCAATACTCCCCTAAGTGTGATGTTGCCTGTGGAATGGATCTGCTTGTCTGAGATACCAAAAGTTGCCCTGAAAAGATGTGGATAAGGATCGCACAGGCATATCGGACATATTGAACAGCAGCGTTTCAGGATCTAGAGTGGTTTCCTCAAACACATTTTGCCATAGGCGTGCCCAGTTTTGGCAAACTGTTAGTGACAAATTCTACAAGCAATAGACACAACAGTAGGTTTTGAAAAAGAAAGAGAGACAAAGTTGGGTCATCTACATGATTATATCTTTGATGGAATGACTGATTGGCCATATTAAAGTGGCTAACAATAACTATGTTAATAGCTAAATAAAATATTCTGAGAAGATAGGGGAGCCAGTTTCACCCCTGATAATACTATGGAGGGAATAAATAAAATTAATTTTCAAAGCACTAGTATTTGAAAAATATTTATTAAACATGGAAAAAAGAGTCATCAGATTTAGTATAAAATTAGGAACTAATTAAAAGGCGTATTCACTGTTTAATGGAAGACAGAGTGCTGATTGGGCTACTAGTACTCTTTAAATGATATTTGCACGTTTGGCTGACTTCTCTTGCCCTTCATTGCTATTTATGTTCTCCTTTTTCCCACTTCATCCTACTATGTTTAATATTCATGTTTGTTTTGATTCTTTAGTGGCCCTGTATTGTTCCTGTTGGAGGTACTGCAATGTACTGGGTTTAAGTGAAATTATGAATACAATGAGAGATTATACAAGAGTCAAATCGTTTTTTTAAATTACAGGTTTGCAGCAGTCCGGTAGCATTTATGTAGTTCTTCATACTGATAAATGGCTGACGAACCACTCCGATTTGCATCAGGTTCCTGGTTACCATTTTGAAGTGTTTGGCTGTAAAGGGAATTGGTAGCTCAGTGACCTAAAAGGGGAGTGAGTTGGGTGAGGTGCATTAGGGTTGTGGATGTGTTTAAAATACAGGTGTGTGAAACCTGTGGAATTTGCTGTAGCATAATTATGCAAAATTACACGAAATGTACATTGCACTCAGAAAAGTACCCAAGTGATCAGTCTTGGTTATAAAGTCAACACAAAAATCAAATTATCGATTGCTTGTGTTCAAAGCACTGTCGCTTGCATTCAGATTTGTAGTTTGGGTCTCAAAAATTGCCCGAACAGTCCATTTGGGTAAAAACAATCTACCTGAAATTCCACTTGCTTAAAAAAATTAAACAAACAATACAGCTCCTGCTAAATTATCTCATCAAAATTACGCATTCTGGCATAATGGCGTAATCTCTGTAATTCTGCATAAATGTAATGCCGCAGAAGTTCCAAAATGACACCAATTATACTGGTGCAATTATAATGTTGCGCAGGCCTACTTTAAACATGGTGTATCCTAATTGCTGTATTTAAGAATGAAGCAGATACTTACCATCTTTACGGTGGTCTAGATCGTAAACCGAAGACTTCTATGAATCCGTGTTATACACTATATGGTCCCGCTCAGGTGTGAAAAAGGCTTCACCTCTGGAAACTGTCAAGTGCTCATGGAGAGATATATAGAGTTCACCCTGGGGAATGTAAGGAATACACCCAAAATAAATAAGAGCCTAGCCTCTGGAGGCATGCTTAAGCAACCAGCAAATAACTGTATAGAATGGATCCAGACAGAGATTAGCCAAACCACTAGCAGACCATGTAAGCAGTCATAGAATAATAGTGAGTCAATCCAGGAGTGGCAAATGCCCCAGCTGTGGAAGAACAGCAATTCGAGTAGAGCCAAAAGTTACTGAAGTCTAGAGACATAGCTAGCACAATCAGCGAATAGCATATGGAATCGTCCCAATGCGGCAAAGGAATAACTATTATATAACCAGCCCTAATGTTAGCGCTCAGAAGTCCATTCAGGAGTGTTGGGGAGCAACTCAAAGAAATGGGCACTATAATTTCTGCCATGTTATATGAGCTGTGAGGTCCACCTATGCATGGTGCCAGCCCATCCCATTGCTTCAGGCGGCACTAAGACAGCCAAAGTGAGACAAGGTGCAATGAATGAATCTGTGCAAGAAAAGCATTTAGGTTATTGGACAAGACAAGGGGCAAAGATGTGGACATTATTCCACTACAGTGGCAAAACCTACCCACATTGTAGCAGAACCATGTGAAATACTATGTCCTCTCTGTACTTCTGTCTAGTCATGACTGGCAGCTATCACCTGTAGCAGACTAAAGGTTGATATCTGGGATTGGGATAAGATCAATGGTATATTTGATTGTTTCAAGAGCAAATGCACAAGAACTAAGACCAATGGCTGAGGATCCACCTGCCTGGGACTCTTCCACAACCAGAGATACGGTTATTGCCATGGTAGGTTCAAAGCAGGAACATTTGGCTGCCACTAGCGGAGCAAAGACACCATGGATTTAATTATGAGCAAGACAAATTGACTCCTCTGCACCTAGTGTGGTGGTACATGACAGTCATAATTGGGGTGCTCTGAGCTCTTCAAACCCCTGGCTCTCAATGTCACTGCATCTGCTCCATTAATGATCACTTAGGACCTGCTCAAGCCATACATTAGTGAGATGAGCAATTGATTGTAGTGTACCAATGGTTACCACAAATATGCTCCATGCACTTCACTTACCATGACTAATTTGTGCTCCTTAGTGGTGAAATTAAAGATGACTTCAGTGGTGACGTCAGCAATGACATCTCCTGCACTCCCTACACATGTAATGGCTAAATGTTGTATGCTTAGAAGTGCTGAGTAACCCACTATAATCCCAGTGCACGTTGGCAGTTGCATAACAGCCCACCATTCTAGAGTGCTTATTGGTTAAATGCCCTCGCTTCATTCTGTAAATCTCGCATTGCATATTAATGGCAACATGTAGAAAAGATGTCTCTCAGTCTCTCAGGGTAGGTGACGCACATATGGTTGTCTGAAGCAATTTCATGTGGCGTGAAAGATTCCTCAGTCAACCATTATCAAATGACGTCTCCTTCATGGGAAATTAATGCCTTTCAGAGAAGACTACAGAAGATAACATTAAGAAAGCATAACCCAGAGAAGCAGTAGAGCGCACTAAAATGCCCTAAATGGAAGACACTCGTCATATTTGATATTGGACCAACTTGGAACCTGGTTAATGTTTTCCAGGTGAACAGTTGTTGTAATACTAAATTATTTTGTAAAAACAACCATATTCTTGAGTGCAACAAGTACTGCGGCATAGAATCACTATGCACTTGCATTAATGTATAATGTATAAAGTTTTCGATGTAGTTCTCAGGGTCGCACTGGCCTATAGGAAAGCCGCAGCCTGTTCAGGTAAGAGCGGTGGGGCGGTGTGTCCAGGTGGGGGGGATTTCCATTGACGATGTTGACAGAAAATTAAATAAATATTTAATTTTCCATCGTTGTTGTCTGTCGAAATCCCCCCCACCCGGCCCCACCGCCCCACCGCTCTTACCTGCATTGGCTAGCGGTTGTTATAGGGCAATCAGGCAGTGCCGGATGGTCTACTCTGACAGATCAGTGCGTGGGCTGTGTTTTTTTGGCTGTTTGTGGGTGTTTTATTGTCATCTCGGCTGGGTTTTATTGTTGATTTCTCAGATAGTGAAACAAACATTGCCTGCAGCAAGCTTAAATCCATGCAATCTTTCACACTTTGCAAAACACTTCTACCCTGCATCTTTTCAAGTTCAAAACTGCTCAATTGTTTTAGCTTTCTAATTCACTAGTAGGGTGCTACTTTCTGTCTTAGTCCGATCCTGATTCTTATCTGCTTTGAATAGCAGGAGTTACTACTACCTGACTAAACATTACCTGTGTCCTTGTGGAAGAGTCTAGATTTTTAACACAGTGTGAGCTGAAAATATCTATGTGGGGGACATAGAACAGATGCATTTTACCTTACGGTAAATTATAGACTTCATAGCCTGACAATGTTTTTTTTATGTTTTTGCTTTAAAACATTCTCATTTGATTGTAAGCACTTTCAAAAGTCTCTAATATTTCTTATAATTATTTTGGGATTTAATAATGACTCAAAGTGCTCTAATCTCTAATTGCTCAACATATGGTCTGGTTTAGCCTAAGAATGTATATAGCGCTTACTACGCCTGGTGGGACGCTGAAGCGCTTAGGAATAACACACTATTCAGTAAGAGCCAAGTGTTACTGGTTACACTCAAGCATAAAAGTTAAAGGGGACAGTTAGTCATGTTGTATCCAATTCCTTATTCATGCATTTAGCAATATTGTAATCATGGCTTCCATACGTAGATGCTGATCTTCAAATGTCGGGTTAATGGGATTTTCCCCACTATTAGCAACAATGTCACACACGGACATTACAGTTGTCATACAATAATGATTTGCTTATATGCAAAGTGGATGTATGAAAAAGGTGGTAATTATATGATCAAATTATCACCATTCCAACGGTGACAACAATGGATGGGGGAGGTCTGGAGAGCAGCTTAACTAGACATGGGCCGCACCTGGGCTAATTGGTGTTTTATCAAGAGAACTCCCAGTAAAACCATGTAATGATATGCAATATGCTAGGTAGTTGGTAGAAAGTGCCAAGTTGCAGAAAGAAGAATGATATTAAACCATTGACTTTGTGAGACTGTCCTTGCTAAGAAGCACTCATTCTGTTCCATTAAAAGTTTATCTGTCAGGGTTAAAAGTATACTGGTATATTGGGCGGGAATATAAATATACCCGCCCAACTTGGATTTACTGATAATTTCCCTTTAAAAGTTAATAAAGGCAATGGTAGCCCTGCTGCTCGATTCCCATCTGGCCATCCGTGTGCTTATACCTATCCAGGAAGACAAAGTGGGGGATAGTTGGGAGATGTAATGACTACATAATCCTTAACTAGAGTACCTCGGTGTCAGGAAGGCACTTAGCACTGGGATGCCTCAGTGGCACGAAGGCCCCTTTGGAGGAATGCTTCAGTGGCAGCAAGTGACTATCACTGGACAGCCTCAGTGGTTGGAAGGTACCTATCACCAGAATGCCTCGCTGCTGGGACTGTACCCATCACTGGAATGCTCAGCTGATGTGAGCGATCCGCCTTATCATTGAAATACAATACTGCCGGAAGAGCCACTCATGGTGGAATGCTTCACTGGTAGGAAAGGCTCTAAGACTAGAACGTGGGCTGATATGAGAGTGAGTGTAACTGAATGACTTTTTAGCTGAAGATTGCCTATCACTCGAATTCTTTGCTATTTAGAGAGTATGTGATCCTGGAATTACTAGCTCATTCTCGTTGATTGCTTCAGCACAGAACTCAATATTTTATTTATTCATCATTTGCATAGCACCCAATCTACCTTTGCTATAGCGTCCTCCTGGCAAACTTTGTGGTCCGGAAATGACTTATCGAATGATTCCAAAGATTCCATCACAGATGGAATCTGATTCAGTTTGTGGTGATGTTCAGAGAAATGGCTGAGTGCACCTCTGCTAGGTGAGTGTGTCAGCCTTAGTGAGGTTTGGGATTGAAGGGGGAGGCAGTGCTCCTAACATTGGAACGCCTCACCGGCAAAAGTTCCCAAACATAAGAATGTCCTACTGGAAGGAATGATCCGATTACTAGTGCTTGTGCTGACATGAGTGTCTATGCCATTGTGAGCTCCGTAGCAGAAGCATTCCTATATAAGGAATTGCTTAGTAGAAGAAGTGCAGCTTTCATTTGAATGCCTCACATCGACCTCACCTACAGGAGTGTTCCTAACACTTGAACGGTTGTATGTCGGAACCATTCAGGCGTTAATTATGCCTGTCTTAATAATATGGTATGAACAACGAAAACATCTTTACAATGCATTCCATTACCACACAAGTTGTTATAGTGACATGCCTTAGGGAAAGCGCTAGAGTTGGAATAGTATAATTTACTATTCCAACTCCAGTCTATGCAACTGTAGGGAAAGTGTTGGACTTAAAGTCCAATATCAATCAATGCTTTCCTTGTCATTGTAACGACTTGCGTGGTAAAGGAATGCATTGTAAAGACACATTTGTGGTTTGCCCGTACTGTTAAGGCACTGTGTGGTTTGAGCCATGGTGTAAAGGCTGTTTCCTCCCTCGAACACTTCACTGGCAGGAGTTCTCCTATCTCTTAAACACTCAGTGGCAGGAGTGGCACTATTCTTCTTATGTCTCGAGTCTCCCAATCCTTCATATACCTTTATGGCAGGAGCATCACTATCCCTCGATCACATCACTGGCAAGAGAATTCACATCCTTCAAACGCCTCCCTTGAATACCTCCCTCAAATGCCTACCTCAAACGTCTCCCTCAAACGCCTCCATCTACACTTCACTAGCTGGAGGCTTCCCATTCCTTGTACACCTCACTGGCAGGAGTGCTCCTATTCTTCAACACTCACTGGCAGGAGTGTCACTATTCCTCATACGTGTTGTTGGCTGGAGCCTTCCCATGCCTCATACTCCTCACTCACATTAGTGTCCCTATCCTTCAACCACCTCAACTGCAGGAGTGTTCCTAACCCTTGAACATCTCACTGGCAGGAGTGCCCCTATGCCTCAAGCACTCACAGGCAGGAGTGTCACTATTCCTCATATGTCTCGTTGGTTGGAGTCTCCCAATCAGTCATATGCCTCAATGGCAGGAGCATCCCTATCCCTCGATCACCCTAAATGGCAAGAGAATTCACACCCTTTGAATGCCTCCCTAAAACGCCTACCTCAAACACCTCCTCCTACACCTCACTAGCTGGAGGCTTCCCATTCCTCGTACACCTCACTGGCAGGAGTGCTCCTATCCTTCAACACTTACTGGCAGGAGTGTCACTATTCCTCATACGTGTTGTTGGCTGGAGCCTTCCCATTCCTCATACTCCTCACTCGCATTAGTGTCCCTATCCTTCAACCACCTCAACTGCAGGAGTGTTCCTAACCCTTGAACATCTCACTGGCAGGAGTGCCCCTATGCCTCAAGCACTCACTGGCAGGAGTGTCACTATTCCTCTTATGTCTCGCTGGCTGGACTCTTCCCATTCCTCTTACTCCTCACTGGCAGGAGTATCCTTATCCCTCGATCACCTCACTGGCAAGAGCATTTAGATCTCTCGAAAGCCTCACTGGCAGGAGGGTTTCTATTCCTCCTACACCTCACTGGCTGGCGTCGCCCTATCCCTCGCACGCCTCACTGGCAGGAGATTGACTATCCTTCATAGACCTCCCTGGCCGGAGTGTGCCTATTAGCGGAATGGTTTGCTGACCTGATTACTTCTGTTACTGGAAGGCCTCCCTGTGCTTTCTCTGAACTGAAGCACATCAGTGATAGGAAGTGAAAGCCCTGAATGTCTTCCCAGCGCACATGCGACTTGACCCTGAACTGCCTCCCTTTTAAGGTATCAGGCAGCTCATCAAAAACACACCAATTTAAAAATGGGCAAATTGCCCTCGAGAGAGAGTGTTTATTGATTGCCCATTTTCTTGAGGCGTGGCGGCCATCTTTAAACGAGTTCCCCACAGGCCTCCACACACGCAAATGCAATTGTAATGAGCAGCCACTGCTAAACATGAAGATCTCCAAAGGCTAACTTAGTTATATCCCTCTCAATGAGGCTGTAAAAAACAATTAACGCAAGTGTAAAGAAAAGCACTTCTAGCTGTAATGTCCGGGTCGGCAATCTCCAGGCACTGAGGGCAGAGTTTCTAATTCATTTGTGTAATTTCAGCCTCCTTCCTCAATTATTCGCTCATTACCGCATACCTAACCCTGGTCAGACTGCTTATCTTATGCATTAAGTACCTAAACTTGTGTTATGAACATTGGCAATGACAATAACAAATACCTGGTCTGAGACATGCTCATGGGCTGTGGCTGCTGTCCACAGCACTACTGTACCTTTCTTTGCAGACTTCTGTCTCACTCTCTCTAAATAGGGTGCATTTCCCTCAAGCGAGGAAGGAAGTTGTACAGAACCTGCCCCCCTTCAGACAAAACACTGATCCCACCACAACCATCACTATTTATTGCAGTCATTGCTTTTTGTGGGAATGTCACAGAATGGGAGAGTGTGGACCCATCGCAGAGTCCCCTATACACTGTCTTTGGGATTCTGATTCTACGTTTCAGTAAGCACCTTAGAATGGGACCAGTAGCCCACAGGCATGATCCAGATCCCTTCCATGTGCAAGTGCTGGTCCTTTCCACTAAGGGCATTGCTTTTGGATCTATGGGTACTCTATGATTTATAATCCACTCAGGACTTTACGCAACTTGAGTACTGCCACACTACAGGATAGAAAGTAAGCACAAACTCTATATTGTGTATTTAAATTCATTACAATAAAACAAATAAGAGGTAAAACAGATGCAGGCAACCTAAAATGAACTTGAAGTTTACGAACATCATGGATAACAATTGCATATAAGAATAGAATTTTTTAAAATTCTGTTTTCAATCAATTTATCAAACAGCATTTGTAGAGCGCAACACTGTCACATCTAGGGGTATGTGGACGTTTTGTCTTCATCGAAGAGCCAGGTCTTGAATCTCTTTCTGAAGTCTGCCAGCGAGGAGGCTGTATTGAGCTGGAGGGGATGGTCATTCCAGGTCTTGGCAGTGATGTAGGTGAAGGAGCGGTCACCGCTGTGGCTGCGATGGGTGAGTGAAGAGGAGTGCAGCTGTCTAGAGGGTTGGTGGAAGTTCAGTTGATGGTTGATGTAAGCAGGTCCCAGGTCATGGAGGGCTTTGTAGGCATGCGTGAGGATCTTGAACTGCCATCTTTTCTGGATGGGGAGCCAGTAGAGGTCTCTCAGATGGGGGGGGCGATGTGGGTTCATTTGGGGAGGTCAAGGATTAGTCTGGCCGTAGCGTTTTGTATGGTCTGTAGTCTTCTGACTAGCAGGGTGGAGATACCAGCGTAGAGGCCGTAATCGAGGAGGCTGGTGACGAGGGCCTGAGTGACAGTCTTTCTGGTGTTGGTTGGGTTCCATCTGAAGATTCTGTGGAGCATGCGAAGAGTGTGGAAGCAGGAAGAAGTAACTGTGTTTCATGGTCAGTTGGCTGTCAAGGATAATGCTGATGATGCGTGCATGGTCAGTGAATGAGAGGATCAGTTGAGTGTCGTCTGTATAAGAGATTATGTTGATTCCGTGGGATCTGACGATGTCTGCGAGGGGAGTGTAGATCTTGAACAGGGTGCGGCTAAGGGATGATCCTTGTGATTTTGCCCCATATGATGTCTTTGGGTGTGAAGGTGAAGGGAGGCAGTTGAATGCTCTGTGTGCATCCTGTAAGGAAGGAGGTGATACAGTTGAGGGCATCTTGCTATATGCCTATGTTGTAGAGTCTGTTGATGAGGGTGTTTGGGAAAACGGTATCGAACTCTGCAGAGGAGTTGAGGAGGATCAGGGACACAGTTTCTCCATGGTCGAGGAGTGTTCTGATGTCGTCTGTGGCAGCAATCAGTGAGGTTTCAGTGCTGTGTTTGGCGCAGAATCCTTATTGAGAGGCATCCAATAGTTGGTTTTGTTTCAGAAATTTGGTGAGCTGCAGGTTGATAACTTTCTCAAGTACTTTGGCGGGTAGGGGAGCAGGGAGATCGGACCATAATTTTTTAGATCGTTGGGGCTGGCATAGGCCTACTTTAGGAGGGCCTGACAGCTGTGTGCTTCCATCTGTCCGAGAAGGTTGCTGTGGAGATGGAGGTGTTGACGATGCTGTTGGGTTGCGTGCTGATTGGGTTCATTGCAAGGTTGTAGTGGTGATGGGGGCAGGATCGGTGGGTGACCCGGAGTTGATGGAAGACACGATGGTTGAGGTGGCCCGGGCGGTCAGCGGAGACCAGTTGGTGGTGGTTTGGCTGATATTTGCAGGTTGGTTGCGGTAGTTGGGGTTGAGGGTGTCGGGCTGGAGTTTGAAATTGTTGCAGATGTTGGTGATCTTGCTGTGGAAGTAGTCTGAGAGAGTGTCGCAGAGTGCTTGGAAGTGGTGGATGGGTTCTCTATAGCTGTTGGGTTGCAGAATTCTTTAACTATTTTCAAGAGTTCTTTTGTGTAGTTGGCCGCAGAGTCGATGCGAGTGGTGACGGATGCTTTTATGGCTTCCTTGATGTTCGTGTGATAGTTGCTAAGGGCTGTTTGTGAGCTGCTCTATCGGCGGGATTCTTGATGGCGCGCCATTGTCTTTCGAGTTGGTGGCAGTTATGCTTGCTGGTCCTGAGTACTGGGGTGTACCAGTTGGCATGTTTGGAGGTCTTGATGGATTATGTAGGTTTCAGTGGGGGGACTCTGTTGGTGCCATCGCTGATCCAGGCATTGAAGTTCCGGATGGCCTAGTCGAGGCCTGCTGAGGCTTTGGGTTGGGACTTGGTGAGGGCCTGTGACCACTGAGTTTCGTGATCTTGCTCCAGCTGCAGTGGGAGGAGATCTGACGCCTGGTGATTGTGCGCTGTGCGTCGGGGATGGTGACGTGTATGATGGTGTGGTCAGTCCAGGTGAGTTCTGTGGTGTGGCTGAATTTGATTCTGTCGCTGGAGGTGAAAATGGGGGAAGTGTGTGTCCGGCTTTGTGCGTGAGTTTGGGGACCATTTGGGTGAGGCTGATGTTTTTCAGCTTCTCCATGAGGACGATGGAGTTGGTGTTGTTGGAGTCATTAATGTGGAAGTTGAGGTCGCTGAATAGGATGTAGTGGTGAAAGTTGACAGCAAGGAGGGCGATGAGGTTGGGGATGTGCGGAAGAATATTGCTCGGGGACCTGGGGGTCTGCAGGCGAGGGTGCCTCTTATAATGGTCTTCGCGATGGTTTTAGTAGGAAGTTGAGGTGTCCCATACGAGGCATTGGGTCGTCATTGGTGATGGTGCATCTGAAGGTTTCCTTGAAGATGATGGCAATGCCTCTGCCTTGTTTGTTGGCATGGTCTTGATGTTTCATCTTGTAGTCTTCTGGAGTGGTGGTGGTGATGTCAGGGTTCGAGGAAGAGTTGAAGAAGAGTTGAGCCACGTTTCAGTGATGAAGGCAACATCCGTTGAAAGGGTGGTGATGGTGTCCCAGATTTTCGTGGTGTGATTGCAGGGTGAGCGGACGTTGAGCAGTGTACAATGGAGCGGTAGTGAGGTGTTCTTTTCCTCTGGACATGAGTGGTGTGGGATCTTTCATAGGTTGTGTCGCAGGAGAAGTGGCAGTGTCTGCAGGTGAATGGTGCTTTTGTGGATCGTGGAGAGGGGGAGATGCAGCTGTTGTTTTGGCGTCCAGGTCCAGGACTTGCTTGGCAGTGTACCGTTGGGTGGCAGGGGTCCAGTGGTCCTGGTGCTGGGCGTTGTCTGACCAGCGGTGCGTTGGCAGCTGGTCCGCTGCATGACCGTGCTGTGGTCTCCATTAGTGGTCCTGGTGGGTGGTCCCAGTGGTCCTGGGTGCCGGACAAGGTCATGGAACTGGCAGCGCGAGGACAGCGACAGCAGACATTGCAGGGCAGGGACAACAGACAGCAACAGAGACAGCAGGCAGGGCAGGGGGGGACAGCAGGCATGGCAAGGACAGGAACAGCAGGCTGCGCTAGGGTAGGGGCAGCATAGGGGCAAGGACAGCAGGCGGCCCAGTGAGAGCAGGCAGCACAGGGGCAGGGACAGCAGATGGAGCAGGGACAGCAGGCAGGGATAGGAACAGCAGGCCATGCAGGGACAGCAGGCAGTGCACCGACAGAGAGAACGGGCACAGTACCTTAAGCTAAGAGTCTGGCAAGCCCACCCTTCTTCGGGCTGTGATGGGCGCACTTTTCCCGGGCTCCTCCTGTGCCTGTCCTGCGATGTGGGAGTTGTTGGGGGCATTTATCAGGGGCCGGGAGGCATGAAAATACAAAGTCCAGCTGGCCCCGCCTCTGGGGCTTCTGGGAAAAGAAGGAGGGACAACACCTCCTGCAGGGAAGAGCAGAATGTGGCTTCGCGCAATGTGGGAGCTGCCGGGGGCCTTTATCCTGTGCCGGGAGACACAAAAATGCAAAGTCCAGCTGGTGCCGCCTACGGGGCAGTTGGGAAATGAAGTGCTATGTGGTCTGGTGGTGGGAGAGTATTTGAGGCGCTCTCAGCACGGTGCGAATGGAGGCACCAATAGTAGGGGAGACACCTTCTGCAGGGACGGGCAGAAGGCAGCTGCGGTTTTAACACTGCAGTGGCCTTCTAACTACGGCTATCTACAGTTATAAGTCTGTGATGTTAGATTGTAGCGGGAAGCACACCCTAGTTGCTTCTCTAATTGTATGTAGCCAAGAGTCTCTAAAATATGGTAATAAATACTTGCTTCGAATATCACTCAAACCAGGGGAGATAAATAGAATGTGCTCTAAGGGTTCATCATAATTGTGGCACAACTTGCTGGATTTTTGTTTTGATGCAGCCTCCAGGTTGGAATCAATGTAGCACTGCCTGGGCGAAAAGTATGATATGATCACGTACTCTGTATGTTGCTATCTCAAAACCCTGAGCAGCTTAGTTGTCATGAGTGACGCCTGACGTCCTTCTCCAATTGTATTTATATTGGTTAGTTTTGACGTACTCAACAAGTCTTTGATAGACGGCTGGTAGTGTTCGCTAACCATAGCAGTAATGGTTTTCTCTGAGAGGAAGGTTGCTGCCAGAGGGTTACACATCAGTCCTGATAAATCTTTAACTGGAACAGGGTGGTATTGTGCTGTAAAATCTTCCCTAACACACAAGCCCTCTAACTTTGGCTGCAGGGCAGGGGGATCTTGAAGGCATTAAAATGTGTTTTTGTTTTACAGGAATCACACGCTCACATCAAACTCGCTCCAGTCACAAGAGGGCGAGCAATCAAGACCCTAATAGATATGGTGAAGTCGTCAATTATAAATATGCAAAGTATTTGCAAAGACTGATCAAAAACCAAGTTATTCCACAACAGGCTCATGTGAAACAGATCATTTTCCTGCCTGCAGGCATGCAACACCATCACAGCCAATGAGCTTTACCAATCAGAGCACGTCAACCAGTGCCCTGACTCTAAATAAGAGAATCTAGTTGGACCAGGAACCAAACTCTGCACCACTTCGTTTTCTACTTCTCTTTGGTCTCTCTGTGCCCTACACCACACCAACTGTGAAATCAAGAGGGTGATTAACAGGCATCAAGCATAATGTCCCATCTGACAGTCATTCGTTTTAAAGCAACATATAATGCAGGCACAAAATGTAAACAGTACAATAACAAAACTTGAAAATGTATAATCGTGCATGTCCATTTTCACATCTTGAGTTTCTTTAAATGTATCAGTCTTACATAAGGTCGTAGCTGGTAATTTTATCAATACGCATTTTATCTAATGCCCTAGTGAACAATGCTGACATATAGTTGGCATCCATCATTGTCTGGTCCTGGCACCTATTCCTATGGCTGAACCGGATCCAAGGTTAGTCAAGTTAACACTGGGACATATGCGGGGTACAATGCACATTGAGGGGCAGATTTACAATAACTGGCTCATCCCTGCATATCATTTTGCGTCACAGCAGACACCTCTTGCGCCACCATGGATGCGCCTCATTTACAATGCGGCACACCATGGGGCAAGATTAGACAGATGCCCCAGATGCGTCACGTTGTAAATACCCCGCAGCATGGCGCTGGCTTTGCGCCGCCGCTGTGTCACAAAAGTGACGCAATGGCAGCGCAAATGTGGCGTATGGGGCTTGTAAATCTGCCCCTGAATGTGTGCTTCTCTCAGTGGCGCAGCAGTCTTCAGGGTTATGGTGTACTGAAGTTCTTCTCTGCAGCCCTGCTCCATATGTGGCACATAAAGGAAAATCAGTAATTTATTTTGCCCACGTTTTGTGCAGCTTGGGCTCAGGGGTCTGAAGCCAACTGGAGCACAGCTGGAAACTATCACACCTCACTGCAGACTCAGATATGGATCAAGGAAACGAAATGCAGTCTCTGCTTTAACGTTTCATCCATAAAAAGAGAGATACATTTAGAGAGGAAGTGTTTTAAATTCTCAGTCTTTCCACATAAAAAGCTTATGGGTCTATGTGTGTAATTATACTGAGAAAACTACTGTACGCGGTACACACTTACATTACTTTTTGGACAGTAATAACAGCTTTTAACTGTTACCTATCTCAATGATGCTCATTGCATCAATATTAGAATTAACACAGAGGGCCTGACTCACACAGGTACACGTACATGTTTATGTAAGTTATCACTCTTTCGGTATTGACAAAATGACATTTTAATAGCAAGTTTAAGGGTGCAGAGAATCCGCAGTCGGGGCAGAGAACTCCACACATAAGAAGACAGGCCTGTCCTTGTGCAATATCCATTAACATGAGGTGCCTGGGTTGGGAACAGTCTACCACCACACAGACGCATTCCACTGTATCACAGGTCATCTTCTGTTCAGCAGTTGTCTCATCTCTGTAGTGGAACAGATAATTTGCGAGATTGTCTTACCCAGGTTGGTACACTACCTTGAACGAGAAATCTTGGAGATGCAAGATCCACTTTTCAATCAATGGTGCCAGTCTGAAACAGAGGTGTTAAGAGCTAGCAGCCTGAGTAGGTGTAGATGAACGTGTCTGCATGCCCATGATATGACTTCCCTATTATATCTGGGAAGATTTCTATTTGGTGTCTGCGAGTGGCCTGCTGGCATAGGCGACAGGGTCCCTGGTATTGTTGTATTGTAGAATGGCTCTGAGCCCGGTAGGGTTTGCATCAACTACCAGTACTGTTGGCTTGGCAAGGTTGTAATACTTCTCGGTGGCCGCTGAGGGTGGAGATGCTTTGCTCTGCTTGAATGCTTGCTGTTGATTTGGCTCCCATACCGACAGCAAATCTGTCTTGAAGTAGTCATGTAGTGACTTTGTCAATGCTGTGAGATTTTTATGAACCTACCAGAGTAGATGACCATGCCTAAGAAGCTCCTCATTTCAGGCATGTTCGCCGACAGGCACGTTTCTTGGATATCCTGTCCGTTTTGGGAGTTTGGGTAGACACCTCTATAGAAGAAGTGGTAGCAAAATAATTCAATATTCTTCATGAGAAATTGACATTTCTGTCGATTGAGTCCAACCGCTGTGTTCTATACTCACCAACTGGGCTTGTAGGCAGTCATAATGTTGTCCAACAGATGTAACAACAACTAGAATTTTTGTCACTGATGTTCAACACTCAGTGTTAGCTGGACATAATTTCCTCCATACATTTTTTAAACAGTTCAGCCTGCAGTAGCGCCACAGCTGTACATGCATCGGAAATGTTGCGATATGCTGTGACTCTTTTCTGAGTTGATCTGGTGATAGCAGGACTTTAAGTAAATCTCAGAGAACCACTTGGCTCCATTTATTTACTATGTCATCAACAGTAGCTGACAGGTGGAGCTCCCTTTTAATGGCTTTGTTGAGAGCCGCATATCAACACAGATGTGAACAGCACCATTTTGACAAAAATGGCAGATACCGATGGGGTAGGGCTATCAACCTATTCTATGATTCTGGCTGCTTGTAGTATTTGAGCTCTTGCTCCACTTCTGCTCGAACATTATACGGACTCATGCTGTGACAAAGAGATATTGGTTGGTTTGGGACAATCTTGACTTTGAGATATTTTCTTTGGAGGATGATGCTTGGAATACCTCAGTGAATTCTTCTGTCATGAGAGCGAAGGACTATTGTTGTACCCCAAATGCAAAGACGATGAGCATCAAAGACTCTGCTGCACTGCAGCTGATCAGCCTCATACCCTAGCCTTGGTTACAAAGAAGAGTGCTGAGTTCAACTCTTCCTGGTGTGTGACTTTGCGGTGAAGATACCTGCAAAGTTGATCAGAGTGGTGTTGTTATATATGTAGAGTTTGGTGTCCATAGGCCCTAAGGCCGGTACATGGTGCAATTTCAGCAGAGTTCCACTAATGGACGGAAATATGTATGTTGCTCTGCTCACACAGTTAGCTGATCTTCCCTTTGTTTTTGTTCCATAACTGCCCTATTTGTCGATGTGAAAAGACATACTTTTGCAAAGTGATTTTCCTTACTGCAGAGGGAGCATATATTGCCTTTTATGGATCACTGGGGTCCAAAAGGCATTGTATTGTCTCAATACCCCACATGGCTTGTTTTGTCCTTTATTAGATGGTTTTCTGGAAATTTCATGAGCTTCTCCTCTGGTTTCATCTGCCTCGTTCATGATCAGCTTGCACACTAGTGATGATTTAATGTGGACAGTTCACGCATCTACCAGGTCATGAGCATGTTCTAAGGTGAGCATCATGACCAACTGCATCTTATCAGGCTTCAGAATGTCCTTGTGGAGGACAGGTTAATGGCATCCCTAATAATCTGGTCACGCAACTCCTCTTCCAAGTTTGGAAACTTCCATGGGTTCATAAGCCTCTTGGGTGCATCTAGATAGTGTCTCTAACTTTGTTTCAGCTTTATCTTGGACAAATCGCTGTAGTCTGAATTTGCTTGCATGCTGAATTGCTAGATCAGCTGTTAGTCGTGGTAAATGTCAATATCTCGGAGATTAAGTAACATTCTGTGAACAACTTTGCCTACCAGGCTAAGGAAGATGGACCTTTTTATTACTGGATCCTTTTCTTGTGGCCTTAAGGTACTTTTTAAACCTAGTTACCCATGTCTTCCATCTATCTGCCACCGGGTAATGTGTCAATAGCATGTGAAGTGGCTCAATGGTTTTGGCAGTGTTGTGTAGCATAGTGGGCGGAGATAGGAGCTCCGGTGCTAGAAATAGTGACAGCAACTTGCCAGAACAGTGCTGGTGCAGACGTTATATGGCCTGCGGTGCAATCTGGGTGTGCTCCTGGGAGAGGCCAGAGAGGATCACCAGCAGCCACTATACCTACTCAGGGTGGAGCAGATTCCAATTCCAGCATATGGATGCCACCATAAATGCAGCTGAATGCCAGTATAGGCCCACCGAGGATCAGAGCCAATTTATGTTGATGGGCAAGATGGCCTGACTCACATGTGCAGGCTATGAATGCAATTGAAACCCTCCCCAAAGCCATGTTACTGGGGGGGTGCTACTAGGGGTAGCAAGAGAGACTGTTGCAGATTGTAAGCTCTCATATAAATGAAGTGAGAGACCTTGGATGTAGAATACTCAGTGGGGCTCGGAGGTCGTTGGCATTGCTGCACAGAGACTGCATGGGGCATTGATGGGCCTTTGCGTTCTTGCCCTCATTGCCAAACTGTTGTGGGCTCAAGGGCCTCGCCAGTACAATGTGCAATGAACACAAGGAAGCCTTGCACCCAGAATTTTACACTCGCATTGCGTCCTTCTTCTGTGCAGGCGCACTCACGTTATTTATTGCACTCTTGATGACACACTTGGGGAAGACCAAGTGCAGCCTCTGAACAGGGGCGTTGGTCGCAACTCCTGTCAAAGGACACTACACTCACACTTCGAACAATGGGATTACAATCCAAGACACAGGTACCAATATGAAGCTAATTACCAAGGAGACTCCATGCACCCAATCGTCTTTGGTGGCACATGTGCAACCCATCACCAAAGAGTAACCGGACCCATAGCGGAGCTGTTTAGGCGTGTAGTGCAAGTGCTGTGTCTCTGGCCTTTACCACTTTTTGATTCTTTGTTTACTTGTATAAACTTGAAGGCAAGAAGGCTGGGGTTTGAGTTAGGAATCGTCCAGTGCATTAGTTTGAAATTGTTTTTAATTTGTTTGTACATGTTGGTTGCTTTATAATTTCTGATTGTTGGGACACTGTGTTATCTTTTATATTTCTGCCAGTTCTTTAAAAATTGTTGAGCACTTTGATTTTTGAGTGTTAAAGCTTTTTTTTTTTTAACCTATGTACCTTTTGGAAAAGGCAGTTGTCGTGTGAGACAATTTGCTTGGAAGATTAAATTGTTTAGCATGTCTATTTGGGTCTGTTTTGGTGCTGAGTGCGTTACTCTTCCTATTTTACCAAAACTGCTTTTCTACAACTGTACATATAGGGGGCTTCAGGGGAGTACATCTCTAAAGCTCTCATGCTATTGGCTATTTGTTGAATAATTCTTGCACCTAGTGCGTGCTTCCATTACAATTCAAGTGGTGCTTGCTATCAGAAGCGGCAGTATCTGGTAGTGACTATTTTATGAACACAGACGCCATCATGTAAAGAACATGTCTTCCGATAAAATGGAAGGAACTACAAAAGAGGGACCCTGATAAAGTTCATGAGCGAGGAAGAATACAGGGATAAATATCATACACAAAACACAGGACTTCCTACGCTTATCTTTCAAAAAGGCAATATGTCCACAAATATTAACAACAACCACAGACCACGGTGTACAAAACAATGTTATTTCATTTATTAGCTCATTTTGTTCATTTTTTCATTTTTTCATTATTCTTTTGGGCGACATATACATATAGCGTCACAATATTGAAACAAAATTGTAACTAACCTTAACAATATAAGGACAATACATCTAAAAAACATATATACAACATAAATTCAAGGACATTCAAAAGCATTCAAGACAATAGGCCTGAAAAACACAAAAAAAATTTAAACAACAATCTAATAACGGTTAAAACCATGAGTTGTACAATTTAGACATGAGACCAGCTTGCTATCAGAAGCGGCAGTATCTGATAGTGACTATTTTATGAACACAGACGCCATCATGTAAAGAACATGTCTTTCGATAAAATGGACACATTCTACATGATCATCCATTACATACTTGAATACTCCTCTGTAATATTTACAAGTGGAAATCTGTATGGCCGGGCCATGGGGCTATTGTGCACCATACCCAGCACTGATCCTTCTAAACATTTCAAAGTAAAGAATAGAAACCAGGCCCAACACGTCCAACACTACATAATAGACCATACATTATGAAAATATGAGCAATATACAACTGTTAAGAAAGTAGATAATTTTACTTTGATACATAAGATGATTTGTACCATACACATGTCCAGTCCATAAAATGCAGTTTATAGTACAAAAATAGTGACTAATGATAATGTAATTTCATGACGAAGAACTCAAAATTCCTTACATACATGTGTACAATTACCACATTGAAATCTGACTTTCCTGTGTCTAAGATATAATATGGTAGCAAGGCTACAGTGCAATATAAGTGAAACGAGGAATCGACATTTCATTCTTACAAAGGAAGATTGCATAATAAATATATATGTATATGTATATACCTAGACTAATAAGACAACAGCTTGTGGAATGTGGTGCACAATTACCACCAGAAGAAATCCTTTTAGCGAGCTCTAAATGAAATTAAGTTTGATGTTAAGGCTCTTTTTCGTACCCACATTGTGGCGGCCTTAGGTCTAGATATGTGACCGCCAAGTTCTCCAAATCTCGTGATTGGTGCATATTTTCAATGTTGAGTTTAATTTATGTAGTAAACTCTAAAGTGACTTCAGATAACACGTGTTGCACTTAATGCGCATAATTAGGATCATAATCAGCATTGTATCTTGGGTAAGCACAAGCTACCCAACAGAACCATAAACTCTTACAATGGTCTCCCAACTAACGCAGTTATAAATTCATCACAGGAGCCTTTAAATACAATCGTAATATAGCACTTAGCACCTATAGAGAAACCACTTCTGTGCTACAGTGTGGATTGAATAGTGACTGGCATAATTCTTGCACTTGCTCTAGAGAAGTGGTAACCCCTAGCAGCATGAGTATGCTATTAAAGGGCTTTTACTTGTTCTATAGCATTGGTGACCCAAGGAGTCCTATTGCATCCATTTAAAGCTTGCACTTGGGTGACTAAATGAAGCATAATATATCTTGCTCTATAGCACTGGTGATGTATGGGCCCTAAGTACATTAATAAAAGACTTGCTCAATAACAAGGGTTGGATAGGATGAAACACGATGTCCTTGTACACTAATGTACAGATTGCACTTGTTCTAAGGCAGCGGTGACCCACGGCACCCAAATAAATGTGTATAGGACTTGTAGTTGTTTAAAGCATTGGTGACCCAGGAGAGTCCTTTTGCATTAGTATAGGACCCGAACTTCCTCATAGGAGGGGTTAGACATGATTGAGCATGTGGTTCTGGAACATTAATATAGAGACTGAACTCTTTCTATGGCAAAGGCAATACAAGTGCACTAGGCACATGAGTCAGTATATAGTTTCATTTACCATATAGCAGGGGTTGGATTAGATAACCAAGAGCTTCACCACCCTCTGCATTGCTATATTTCTATTTATTCTCATAGTTCATCAAACACGGATTTCAATATTCCAAATAAGTCCAAGAAATACATGTAATGCAATTTTTGATGTTACTGTAATATAGTTTCAATTGAAATACGAGCTCCTTATGTCTCCCTCTACTTGACAGCTAGGAGCTGCAAGGTGACACACACCTCTATATTAGTATCCTGCAAAACGTGTCACTGTCGTCAAACACGAGCAGTCTTAGCAGGCACCCAGCACTTTAATTATGGATTCCAAAAACGCACACATGTATGCTGAAAAGCATGTGTGAGTTGTTTTAGGTGTGTTTTCATGTTCTTTAGACATGTTTTAAAGAAACGAAATGTGCAGGCATGTAAAGCCATCAATATTGTCGCATAGGCACCCTATAAGAGGTGCTTCTGCTCAACAGCTGTGCATTAATTTAGTCATTGCAACGTTTTCACCCGTTTGATTTCCATTTTCACCCCAGACTGTAGCAAGGAGCAGTTAAAGGTTAACCAAAAAACCTTCTGCTGCTGTGTATCACCACTAGTCATTTTTGATCCATTTGAGCTATTTTTTTTTTAATTTGCAAATTAGTGAGCAGATGGTGGATTATGGGGAAAGTGTGGTAAATCCATAAGTAAGCAAAAAGTGCTGCAGCTGAAAAATCACATAATTTAAGTGGCACTACCCAGAGCTATATATATATTGTAGGTATTCAGACACATTTTTTAGGTATTAGATACAGCACCGATCTGTCTGCTAGGAGCAGCCAGGGCGCCTTGTAAAGAACATTTTTAGTACTGTAGGAGCAACTCAAACATGAAGTTCCCAGTGGTGAAGGATCAATTTTCAGTGTGAGGATGCTGCCATCAGTATAACATGAATGAAGCTAGAGGGATTTTTGAAAAATCCAAGCCTCATGAAAAGAACAAGCATAGCAAATAAGCCATGCCCATTCAGCAGAAGAGTGGTAAATGTATGGTATGTATGGTATGTAGCCGGTGGTGCAGTTTGGAGCTCACAGTTCCAAATATATTACTAAAGCATGGGTGAAAGCACACTGTCATTTCAGATGCCCATTTTCAATTGAAATGGCCACACAAATCACAGCATTTGCACTGACATGCTGTTTTACAAATAATAGTACATACCACACCAACAATATTGTGTATAAATCGGGTTGCAGCAAATATTTACTATTGGCACAGCATCAAGTAAATTGCTTTGATTTGCTATGATCCGATTAAAATCTTGGTTTGCATCACACTACAGATTTACACAAAATTTGCTTTATTTATGATTCTCTTACTGCTAATATAATTTGAAATATTTGTATAGTTCATTTGCAGTTATTTAATTTTTTTGTGTGTTAGGAAAAACTAACATCCTACAGCCTTTCCTTTCACACTCCCTGCACTGTAGCTGCATTGTAACATTAGAAAATCCTCCAACTTTGGAGTCAGAGAAAGAAAAGTAAACATCATTCTCAGTGTTAAAAGAATATGCAGGAATTTTACAGAAGAGATAGCCTGATTTAAAGCCATTGTTTTACAAAGTACTACAAATGTAAGAGATTTAAAACAAAATGTAAAGGCATCTTTTCTGACCTCCAGCATGGTTATTTTGGGGGTGCGGCAGCACCCTACACCCCTACTTCCAGTGCCTAGAATAGTGTCTGGGCTCCTGCAAAGACCACTTTCAGAAACCCAGATGCAATAAGCAGGGTTGAGAACATTTAACTGGAACAGGACTGGTCAGCACACCGTGCTCCTGGCCTTTTATATCACACATATTTATGTGAGGCACAGGCAAAGAGCAAAAGCAGGAGTAAACCGTTTTTGGGAGAAAATTGATCACAAAAACTTTGCATTAGTGAAGCTACAATTTGGCATCGACACTTTGTCAGACCTCTGCAAAAGCATTTCCAATGAATTGTCGATGCAAAATGTGTGTTTGTGCACTGCGCATTCTTTGCAAATATCGATTTATTTTAACAGGCTAGTCAATGGAACTGTCATTTTTTAACTGGTCGGTCAGTGCAAATGTCGTTGCAGAATTGCGCCATCTGGCACCTAGACATCTATTTAGTTACTGGACCACAAACAAACTCGTCAACCATTAGCTATCGTGAACGTTGTTTAATTAGAAACCCACAAATACACGTACACGGCAGCCAAACATCATAAAAACCCTTAAGTCCTTACATCCTGCAAAATGCGAACACAATCGTACTGTGCGCACGTGCAAACCATCTAAGATACCCGAATTGTAATTAAATGTACACAAATGAGGGTATGAACTTTTCTGCAACACATACAACAGTGCCTCAGATGTGCTCATATTAAGCAACTTTTCTTCAAAGAGACCACGGAAAGATGCCATTTTTAAAAGAAATCACTGGTCTAATGTTCCACATGAAAGGAAAAAAAAACGTTAGCATTTTCGTTTCATCTAATAAGAAAAGCACGAAATGTTTTCAATGCCGATACGGTTGATGCCGGGGTTCCTTACCTTGCACTTGTGAGGAGGTCCTCGGCTGCACGAGGCAGGTGGGGAGTGAGGTCCCTGAGGCGCGAGGCTGAGGTCTAGCGTTCTCAAGCACGAGGCAAGTGAAAGGCTCATTAACGGCAACGCGCTCCTTAATAAGCTTTTCCCAGGAAAATGGTTTTTCCAAAGTGCTGAGATTATAAATCCCCCACGCCCTCCCCAGCTCACTCTCTCTCTCTTCCTCTCAGTCTTTCTCTCTCTATATTCCTTTCCCTCTCGCTGGTGCTTACTCGCAGTCATTTTTTCATGTGTTTCTCTATTTCTCTCTAGTTTTCTCTCCCTCCTGCTTTCCTTCTTGCACCGTCGGTCTTCCCTCTCATTCTCGTTCTCTAGGGTTATTTCTCTCTGTCTATCTCGCTCTTGCTGTTTCGCTATCTCTTTCACGGGAACTCTAACTTTTTGGAAGTCTTTTTCTTCTTTTCTCTCTGCATCACTCCCCCTCTCGTTCTCTACCTCTCACTCAATCTTATCTCACTTGCTCTCTTATTCTCTCAGCCTTTTGCTTTTTCCATCTCATGTTCCACTGTCTCGCGTACTCTGTTTCTTTCTTTCTCCCTTTCTTACTTTTTTTCTCTTTGTTTCTTGACTCTGTTATTTTAATGTTTATTTGTCTCTCCCTTTTTCTTCTTTAATTTTTATTTGGTTGTCTCCTACTTTAATGTTCTCACTTTCTCTTTCTCTGTGCTACATAGCTGCAAGTTTCCCAGGTCCATGTGAGCAGCTCCTGTTCAGGTTTTTTCTGTGAATTCTAGGATTTGTAGTCTTAGTTTTATAATGGGATGAACGAGACCACAAGTCCCAAAATTCAAAGGAACATCCCCAAGACTGGAGCAGGTAGTGATATATGGACCTGGGAAGCTCATCAGGTCTATACTTTATGATTCAACACTGTAAGTACATAAGAACACACATCTCGCCAGTAAGTGCATTACCCACCAGAGTTATCTTACTCTTATTATTATCATCTGAAATATGCTGGGTACACATTAATCTCTGCAGCATTTGCCTGAAACCCAAAAATATTTTAAAACTCAGCCTCTTTTTCTCTTTCTCTCTTCCTCTCTTTCTTACACATTCAGTTTTCATGCGTATCTATATATATATATATAGTTGTGATCAAGGCTGGGAATTCTGCCGAAACACACCATAGCCCTCAAATCTGAAATAAAGTGAAATTGGAGAAACTCACCTTGGACTGCGATGTTGTATACTAGTGCGAGGAGGTAACGCGCTGGTTTTGTTCTGAATATATCTATCTATCTATCTATCTATCTATCTATCTATCTATCTATCTATCTATCTATCTATCTATCTATCTATCTATCTATCTATCTATCTTTATATATATATATATATATATATTACCTACTGGCGGTCGCCAGTAGGTAGTTATAGTTAGGACCCCTTTTCCATAGGAAATCCGCAACATTCTATTTTGAATAACTTTGGCGCCGGTCGATGAATCCTCGCGAATTTCTGAAAATAGGTGGGGCGCTACGCTCCGCTCCTACCCTGAAAGTCTCGGGGGGATCCGTCAAGCGGGGGCTGAGATAAAAGGGGGGTCCCAAAACGCGTTTTCCCCATGCATTTTTCCATAGGACCTTTAGAACGAGCTACAGCCCGAACGGCTGAACAGAATTACTCGAAATTTGGCAGAGAGGTAGTCCCTAGGTCAAGGAAGTGCCTTTTGTAGGTTTGGTGTAAATCTGTTCAGTAGATTCTGAGAAAATAGCCTTTAAATCAATATATATATCTGAGCCCGCTTACGGTACGCTTACCGTACGCTTACCGTAAGCGTACGGTGGCGTGCGCGAGCGCGATTCTGATTGGCTCTTAGATCTTAGTAAACATTCGAATCGGCCGAAACCAGGAAGCGGCGGCCGCCATTTTGTGTATTTCACTCAGAAAAAAAAGAGTGAAAACAAGAAAAGGGGGCAATGAGGAGAGTTACAGACCCCCTTACATTTGTGAGGGGGTCAAAGAAGGACTGTAAAGTACAAAGAAAACATTTATTGATTTTAAAAAAAATCACGGGGTACGCGTACGGTAAGCTTACGGTAAGCGTACGGTAGAAAAAAAAAAAAAAAAAAATGAAAATCAGATTTAAGTGTTTAGATATTAGGGGGCTCTAAAAAGAGCCGTTGTGTTTATGAAATGATTTTTTAGTGGTACCTACAAGTAAGTACCGATGCAGAGTCTAAGGTTCAAGAGGAAGACTCTGTTCCCTTCATCATTGAAGTGCACACCATCTCCTCTATAAATGTCTTGCATGTCATAACGCAAGTTGTTGTGGTAAATGGCACCCATACCATAGTCACGGAGGAAAGCAGAAACAGATTTGTTGACGTGCTTTCTTGCTTTGTCATCGCACCGCGTGCCCACCGTGCGTGCACGGCACTAACTGCGTAAAGTGGGCGCGCGGTGCGCGAAGCGCACCGCGTGCTCACTGTGCGCGCACGGTGCGCGAAGCGCACCATGCGCGCACGGAACGAACTGCGTTAAGTGGGCGCGCACGCCACGAATGGCGTAAAGTAACTTAGCATTTAAAAAAACGTACAAATTCACTGAAAAAACCATAGGTTTCACACACGTTATAGTTAGGAATTAGCATTTAAAAAACCTTGCAAATTCACTGAAAAAACCATAGGTTTCACACATGTTATAGTTAGCGGAAATTTTACTGATAAAAAACCAGTGAAATTCCCCCGTTATAGTTAGTGCAGGCAACTATAACTCACGCGACCGCAATCTTCTGCTGATGACATATGTGTCTTTATGAAAAAAAAATATTTGTAATATATGTATAGCTAAAAATGTATGGAAGAAGACATGGGCAAATAAGTGTCTAAATACAGTATTAGCATCAGCAGAGGATTGCGGTCACGTGAGTTATAGTTGCCTGCACTAACTATAACGGGGGAATTTCACTGGTTTTTTATCAGTAAAATTTCCGCTAACTATAACATGTGTGAAACCTATGGTTTTTTCAGTGAATTTGCAAGGTTTTTTAAATGCTAATTCCTAACTATAACGTGTGTGAAACTTATGGTTTTTTCAGTGAATATATATATATATATATATATATATATATATATATATATATATATATATATTACCTACTGGCAGTCGCCTGTAGGTCATTATAGTTAGGACCTATTATCCATAGGAAATCCACAACATTCTATTTGGAATAACTTTGGCGCCGGTTGACGAATCTTTGCGAAATTTTCAAAACTGGTGGGCGCTCCGGTCCGCTCCTATCCTGAAATTCTCAGGGTGATTCATCAAGCGGGGGCCGAGAAAAGAGGGGGGTCCCAAAACATGTTTTCCCCATGCAATTGTCCATAGGAACCTTTAATCGCAGCTACAGCCCGAACTGCTGAACGGAATTACACCAAATGTGGCCAAGAGGTACCCCTTGGTTCACACTCATGCCTTTTGGTTAAATGGTGTAAATCCGTTCAGTAGATGCTGAGAAAATCAAAAATAAAAACACATGTATATTTAGGGCCGCAGATCCTCCCTAGCACGAGTTTTACGCTGATTGGCTGTCAATATTCCAGTAGAACCGAGGCACAAGAAAACAGAAGAAAAAACATGCAGAACGCAAAAAGGGGGCAGGGTAGAAACACCCTGACCGCCTAAGACTGCTCAGGGGGTACCACAAGGATCCCCAGGGCCCAAACAAGCATTTTTTTTTTAAAAAAAACAATCGGCGAGATTCGCGCACCCAACGCGAATTTCGGCCGGAAAAAAAATAAAAAATGAAGAGCGGGCTAGTATTTAGGCCCCAGGGGGGTCAAGTCCCGGGGGCAATATTTTTAATGTAATGGGGGGCCCAGAGGGGATGCCCAGCCCCGGGCACTGCCACCCCCCTGGGGCTTTTCTCAAATATGTGGGGGGCTCTCAGCCTCCCCCAGCCCCGGGGACCACCACTCCCCGGGGCTTAAAAAAACATGGGTGGGGGGCTCAAAGCCCCCCCCCCCCAGCCACAGGGACCGCCACCCCGGGGCTTTATGCTAATATATGCGGGGTATAATGTATAAGCAATGGGGTGACCCTGTGTCCCTCAGAACCTGGGTAAGATTATTACAAGAAAACAATGGTTCTGTCGGGTATGAGTAAAACAATTACTTTGTTATGCAAGTGAATCAAGAAAAAGGTACGGAATCAATCAAGAGTTGACCACACAATCTAAAAGTACAAATCACGGTGAAGCTAGATTTGAAGGGTGTGATGTCATTCTTTATATATAAATTTCATAATTTATATGAAAACACCCATATCACTTGTCACCGAAGGTAGGAGACAACGATACTGCTAGGATCGCGGCATCGACGAGTTAGAGGTGCTACAATTAATTGATAAACATTAAAATGTTTAATGAATCGGCTCGCCGGGAGGCGGCGATTGACATGTTTAGAACCCGCTCGGCGGGGGATACGCAAAGCTCAGCTCGAGTACAGGACACAGTGCAAAGCAGTATCCGAGTGCAGTATCAACAATTTGAAAGGCTGCACGAAAGAGAGATAAGAAAATGGTGGGAGGCAACTTCGCTGCAACATTATGTCGATGCCAGAAGAGTTCCACAAGGTCTTCGTATTTATACGATACCATCCTATGAGAACCCGGACCCGGATTTACTAACTGAATGGGCGGAATTCACAGCCCATACATCAGAAGGCATGCTGAAAATGTTAATAAAATATGCATGGAAGGACCGGGAGAAAGCATTGAGGGATATTGAGTCCTTGGAGAAAATAATCCTGGAGTCAACGGAACAAACAAAACATGATGAAGAGAAGGAGCAGATGAAAAAAAGACTAGCCGCCTATGAGAAAAAGATACAACTAAGGAAACAACAGAAATTCGACCGGGATGCCCAAGATTACGAAAAAGGAAGGATCTTAACCTTCGCTAGGAAGTTTGACGCACCCCGTCGAAACTTGAGAGCACAGGCGGGCAAACCGATCGAAGCTGTAGTCACTTCGGAATCGGAGGCGACCAGCGCGGAACAATCGGAGGAGGAAGGCTCCGGCACCGCACCTCGACAGACTCAGCAACCTTCTTTTCACGAGGAGTTCGATCTCATCAGGCAATCCTGGCTAAGAGGGGGGAAAGGTCGTCCCCCGGAGCAATCTGCAAACACAACCGCATCCAGAGGAGGGGCGGAAGGAAACACAAGGGCCGGAGCAAGAGGCGCCAGGAATCGGAGGGGACGATACAATCGGAAATAGAAGACAATCTGAACATCATCAACCTTTCACCCAGGATTTTGAGTACGGAAGAAGAAAAGGTACTCAAACTTGGTTTAACTTTTTGTCCCACTGGCTGCTATGAGTACACCCAAACGCGAATAGACTTATTTAAATTCACACGAAAATTAAAACTAATGAAATTTTTCAAACAAAAAAATCCCGCGCCACAAAGCGAGACGATCCAAAAAGGGAGACGGCTTGTAACAACAGAGCCAAGTGAAATGAGTGTTCGCGATTTGGAGACACTGGCAATTTTGGAGGAGCTGAGGGAAGAAAGCGGCTCCCAGTTACCCTCAGCAAAAGATAACCGGCAACTTGCAATAGAGATGGGAATAATTCAAGTGGGGGATAAAACCCCCTTTAGACCACCTTCACGTTTCCTCCCACAACTTCCTATGGATGCCATAGATATATTCTCGGAATCAGTGATTCAGGACCTCAAAGAACTCAGAAACAGAGAGGGAAGTTGCAAAAGCAAAAATCAACGACAATGGAACTTATCCTTGAACCAGAGAAAGGCAATACAGAATTTACAACAGGATGCTTCTATAATCATAAAACCTTCAGATAAGGGCGGCAATGTCGTCATACAGACCTATACAGGTTATTGCAAGGAAGCTCTCCGTCAATTACAGGATGAAGCTAATTATGCCCTAACGACTGAAAAAGAATACAGGATCAGCATCCAGAATTATGCCAATTTGATCCAAAAGTGGTTCGAAAGAGGAACGTTGTCCAGGGAAGAATTATTGTTTTTACAAAACAAAAATCCGAAGATGCCTACATTTTATCATTTACCGAAAGTGCACAAAGACGCAGTGAACCCACCGGGAAGGCCAATAGTGTCTTCAATTGGAGGTTTGACTGAGAACATGTCCAAATTTATCGATTATTTTTTAGCACCTTTGGTTGTTCAGACAAGCTCTTATACAAGGGACACTAAGGACTTTCTGAAACAAATGCAGGGCATCACATGGGAAAATGATTTCCTAATGATAACTATGGATGTTTGTAATTTATACACGAGCATAAAACATCAGGATGGTTTGATGGCGGTGAAATTCTTCTTGGGGCAACGACCAGCGAGGCTTCTAGATCACAATGAAATGTTACTGGAGTTTATTGATTTTTGCTTGAACAATAACATCTTTGTTTTCCAAGATCAGAGGTATCGACAGACGATGGGTACTGCCATGGGCACCTGCTTCGCCCCCAGCTACGCGAATCTTTTTGTAGGCTGGTGGGAGAAGCAGGTAGCCTGGGCAGATGACAATAGCATTTGGGTGGACCAAGTTGTCTGCTGGCGTCGTTACATTGACGACCTCTTCATTATTTGGAAGGGGTCTAAACAATCAGCAGAAGAATATATTACTGCTCTCAATGTAAACAGCTTTAACTTACGATTTACCCATGAAATAAGTGATAAGGAAATACACTTTTTAGACATAAGGGTCTTTGTAAAGGCTGGTATGATTCAGACATCATTGTATAGGAAGACTACAGCAGGCAACTCTATTTTGCATGGCAGGAGCAGCCATCCGAGAAACTTGATAGGTAGTATACCGTACGGCGAGTTACTACGTATCAAGAGGAATTGCTCAATGGATGAAGATTTTGACCAAGCAGCTAATGACAGCGTTAGACGCTTTAAAGCTAGAGGATATTCACAAAAGGTATTGAATGAGGCACAACTGAAAGTAAAGGAAGTGACAAGACTAACCTTGTTAGAAGACAGTCCCAAAAAGAAAGATGAGGCAGGAAGCTTAAGATTAATTACTACTTATACCTCATCAGCAATGAGGATAAGACAAATATTACGAAGACACTGGAGGATTCTCAGAATGGATACTACTATAGGTAGTTCTCTGACTGATTATCCTCAGATTACTTTTAGGAAATCAAGATCCCTAAAAGATCTATTGGTACAGAGTCACTTAAAAAAACCATCTGTTTCCACCTTGGGATTGGGGGACCTTCAAGGTTCATTTCCCTGTCGGAAATGTAAGGCGTGCCAGGCAAGTAGAAAGACCATCATGTACACCATTCCGGGATGTGAAATCCCAAAAAAGATCACTAAATTCATAACTTGCACTACACCTTTTGTGGTATATTGCCTCGAATGCCCCTGCAACTACCGCTATGTAGGTAGTACGGTAAATGCGGTTAAGATGCGCATCCTAGAACATCAAAGGGCAATTGCAAATAGAGATGTCAATTACCCAGTTGCACAACACTTTGCCTCTCACCACAACAGTGATAGAACTCTCCTCAGTTTCTTCAGTCTGGACTGTATACCTAAAGATATCAGAGGGGGAGAAAGGGAGAAAGCTCTGAGACGCCTGGAATCCAGGTATATTATTGAACTCCAAACAAAAACACCTGAGGGGCTGAATTCAGGGGAGGAACTAATTACTCACTTATGAGAAACTATTTTGTCACTGTGTTCCAAAATTTGAGCTGAATAGAAATCAAGGAATAACTGTAAAATTTGTACAAGTATGATCAATGAAGTAATGAGATGTCTCGTCTGAAGTGCATTAATGATATTGTGAACATACAATTTGAGAGTATGCCCATACAGGGCTTTATATTTACAGAATATGATGAGAATGAGATGCCTCATTGAGAAAAAATTAATGAATTGTGAAACATACAATTTAAAGTCAAGAAATTGAATGAATTATAAGTTTAATTTGATTACAAAGAATGTATATCATGAATGAAATGTGTTTTTGCATGTTCAAAGATGGCGACCAAAGTTACATGGTACTGGTCCCTCATTTATGTTTATAGAATGAGTTAAAAGTCAATTTCCGTTTTGAACGCGAGCCGACACTGACGAAAGCTACGGCTGAAACGCGTCTGTTGCACTAATAAACCCGAATTGGGATTAAAATCTAACCGGAGTGCTGGTCCTTTGTTCTGGTTGTGGAACTTTGGAGCGTTATGTTTTAACGGCTCGCCGCCGTTGGACCTGGCACCCGCCGAGACAGAGTGCGGGCTTTTTGGGCGAAAACAACAGGAGCGGTGACAATTTGAGACAAGCCTGCACCGCCGCGAGAAACCGTTGCTCTCCGAAGGGTGAAGCGACAAGCATCAGGTTCCGCTACAGACAGCGAGCAGAGAAGACTTCACGAAGCCCGAAGGTAGGAGACAACGATACTGCTAGGATCGCGGCATCGACGAGTTAGAGGTGCTACAATTAATTGATAAACATTAAAATGTTTAATGAATCAGCTCGCCGGGAGGCGGCGATTGACATGTTTAGAACCCGCTCGGCGGGGGATACGCAAAGCTCAGCTCGAGTACAGGACACAGTGCAAAGCAGTATCCGAGTGCAGTATCAACAATTTGAAAGGCTGCACGAAAGAGAGATAAGAAAATGGTGGGAGGCAACTTCGCTGCAACATTATGTCGATGCCAGAAGAGTTCCACGAGGTCTTCGTATTTATACGATACCATCCTATGAGAACCCGGACCCGGATTTACTAACTGAATGGGCGGAATTCACAGCCCATACATCAGAAGGCATGCTGAAAATGTTAATAAAATATGCATGGAAGGACCGGGAGAAAGCATTGAGGGATATTGAGTCCTTGGAGAAAATAATCCTGGAGTCAACGGAACAAACAAAACATGATGAAGAGAAGGAGCAGATGAAAAAAAGACTAGCCGCCTATGAGAAAAAGATACAACTAAGGAAACAACAGAAATTCGACCGGGATGCCCAAGATTACGAAAAAGGAAGGATCTTAACCTTCGCTAGGAAGTTTGACGCACCCCGTCGAAACTTGAGAGCACAGGCGGGCAAACCGATCGAAGCTGTAGTCACTTCGGAATCGGAGGCGACCAGCGCGGAACAATCGGAGGAGGAAGGCTCCGGCACCGCACCTCGACAGACTCAGCAACCTTCTTTTCACGAGGAGTTCGATCTCATCAGGCAATCCTGGCTAAGAGGGGGGAAAGGTCGTCCCCCGGAGCAATCTGCAAACACAACCGCATCCAGAGGAGGGGCGGAAGGAAACACAAGGGCCGGAGCAAGAGGCGCCAGGAATCGGAGGGGACGATACAATCGGAAATAGAAGACAATCTGAACATCATCAACCTTTCACCCAGGATTTTGAGTACGGAAGAAGAAAAGGTACTCAAACTTGGTTTAACTTTTTGTCCCACTGGCTGCTATGAGTACACCCAAACGCGAATAGACTTATTTAAATTCACACGAAAATTAAAACTAATGAAATTTTTCAAACAAAAAAATCCCGCGCAACAAAGCGAGACGATCCAAAAAGGGAGACGGCTTGTAACAACAGAGCCAAGTGAAATGAGTGTTCGCGATTTGGAGACACTGGCAATTTTGGAGGAGCTGAGGGAAGAAAGCGGCTCCCAGTTACCCTCAGCAAAAGATAACCGGCAACTTGCAATAGAGATGGGAATAATTCAAGTGGGGGATAAAACCCCCTTTAGACCACCTTCACGTTTCCTCCCACAACTTCCTATGGATGCCATAGATATATTCTCGGAATCAGTGATTCAGGACCTCAAAGAACTCAGAAACAGGGAGGGAAGTTGCAAAAGCAAAAATCAACGACAATGGAACTTATCCTTGAACCAGAGAAAGGCAATACAGAATTTACAACAGGATGCTTCTATAATCATAAAACCTTCAGATAAGGGCGGCAATGTCGTCATACAGACCTATACAGGTTATTGCAAGGAAGTTCTCCGTCAATTACAGGATGAAGCTAATTATGCCCTAACGACTGAAAAAGAATACAGGATCAGCATCCAGAATTATGCCAATTTGATCCAAAAGTGGTTCGAAAGAGGAACGTTGTCCAGGGAAGAATTATTGTTTTTACAAAACAAAAATCCGAAGATGCCTACATTTTATCATTTACCGAAAGTGCACAAAGACGCAGTGAACCCACCGGGAAGGCCAATAGTGCCTTCAATTGGAGGTTTGACTGAGAACATGTCCAAATTTATCGATTATTTTTTAGCACCTTTGGTTGTTCAGACAAGCTCTTATACAAGGGACACTAAGGACTTTCTGAAACAAATGCAGGGCATCACATGGGAAAATGATTTCCTAATGATAACTATGGATGTTTGTAATTTATACACGAGCATAAAACATCAGGATGGTTTGATGGCGGTGAAATTCTTCTTGGGGCAACGACCAGCGAGGCTTCTAGATCACAATGAAATGTTACTGGAGTTTATTGATTTTTGCTTGAACAATAACATCTTTGTTTTCCAAGATCAGAGGTATCGACAGACGATGGGTACTGCCATGGGCACCTGCTTCGCCCCCAGCTACGCGAATCTTTTTGTAGGCTGGTGGGAGAAGCAGGTAGCCTGGGCAGATGACAATAGCATTTGGGTGGACCAAGTTGTCTGCTGGCGTCGTTACATTGACGACCTCTTCATTATTTGGAAGGGGTCTAAACAATCAGCAGAAGAATATATTACTGCTCTCAATGTAAACAGCTTTAACTTACGATTTACCCATGAAATAAGTGATAAGGAAATACACTTTTTAGACATAAGGGTCTTTGTAAAGGCTGGTATGATTCAGACATCATTGTATAGGAAGACTACAGCAGGCAACTCTATTTTGCATGGCAGGAGCAGCCATCCGAGAAACTTGATAGGTAGTATACCGTACGGCGAGTTACTACGTATCAAGAGGAATTGCTCAATGGATGAAGATTTTGACCAAGCAGCTAATGACAGCGTAAGACGCTTTAAAGCTAGAGGATATTCACAAAAGGTATTGAATGAGGCACAACTGAAAGTAAAGGAAGTGACAAGACTAACCTTGTTAGAAGACAGTCCCAAAAAGAAAGATGAGGCAGGAAGCTTAAGATTAATTACTACTTATACCTCATCAGCAATGAGGATAAGACAAATATTACGAAGACACTGGAGGATTCTCAGAATGGATACTACTATAGGTAGTTCTCTGACTGATTATCCTCAGATTACTTTTAGGAAATCAAGATCCCTAAAAGATCTATTGGTACAGAGTCACTTAAAAAAACCATCTGTTTCCACCTTGGGATTGGGGGACCTTCAAGGTTCATTTCCCTGTCGGAAATGTAAGGCGTGCCAGGCAAGTAGAAAGACCATCATGTACACCATTCCGGGATGTGAAATCCCAAAAAAGATCACTAAATTCATAACTTGCACTACACCTTTTGTGGTATATTGCCTCGAATGCCCCTGCAACTACCGCTAAGTAGGTAGTACGGTAAATGCGGTTAAGATGCGCATCCTAGAACATCAAAGGGCAATTGCAAATAGAGATGTCAATTACCCAGTTGCACGACACTTTGCCTCTCACCACAACAGTGATAGAACTCTCCTCAGTTTCTTCAGTCTGGACTGTATACCTAAAGATATCAGAGGGGGAGAAAGGGAGAAAGCTCTGAGACGCCTGGAATCCAGGTATATTATTGAACTCCAAACAAAAACACCTGAGGGGCTGAATTCAGGGGAGGAACTAATTACTCACTTATGAGAAACTATTTTGTCACTGTGTTCCAAAATTTGAGCTGAATAGAAATCAAGGAATAACTGTAAAATTTGTACAAGTATGATCAATGAAGTAATGAGATGTCTCGTCTGAAGTGCATTAATGATATTGTGAACATACAATTTGAGAGTATGCCCATGAGGGCTTTATATTTACAGAATATGATGAGAATGAGATGCCTCATTGAGAAAAAATTAATGAATTGTGAAACATACAATTTAAAGTCAAGAAATTGAATGAATTATAAGTTTAATTTGATTACAAAGAATGTATATCATGAATGAAATGTGTTTTTGCATGTTCAAAGATGGCGACCAAAGTTACATGGTACTGGTCCCTCATTTATGTTTATAGAATGAGTTAAAAGTCAATTTCCGTTTTGAACGCGAGCCGACACTGACGAAAGCTACGGCTGAAACGCGTCTGTTGCACTAATAAACCCGAATTGGGATTAAAATCTAACCGGAGTGCTGGTCCTTTGTTCTGGTTGTGGAACTTTGGAGCGTTATATATATATATATATATATATATTACCTACTGGCAGTCGCCTGTAGGTCATTATAGTTAGGACCTATTATCCATAGGAAATCCACAACATTCTATTTGGAATAACTTTGGCGCCGGTTGACGAATCTTTGCGAAATTTTCAAAACTGGTGGGCGCTCCGGTCCGCTCCTATCCTGAAATTCTCAGGGTGATTCATCAAGCGGGGGCCGAGAAAAGAGGGGGGTCCCAAAACATGTTTTCCCCATGCAATTGTCCATAGGAACCTTTAATCGCAGCTACAGCCCGAACTGCTGAACGGAATTACACCAAATTTGGCCAAGAGGTACCCCTTGGTTCACACTCATGCCTTTTGGTTAAATGGTGTAAATCCGTTCAGTAGATGCTGAGAAAATCAAAAATAAAAACACATGTATATTTAGGGCCGCAGATCCTCCCTAGCACGAGTTTTACGCTGATTGGCTGTCAATATTCCAGTAGAACCGAGGCACAAGAAAACAGAAGAAAAAACATGCAGAACGCAAAAAGGGGGCAGGGTAGAAACACCCTGACCGCCTAAGCCTGCTCAGGGGGTACCACAAGGATCCCCAGGGCCCAAACAAGCATTTTTTTTTTAAAAAAAACAATCGGCGAGGTTCGCGCACCCAACGCGAATTTCGGCCGGAAAAAAAATAAAAAATGTAGAGCGGGCTAGTATTTAGCCCTCAGGGGGGTCAAGTCCCGGGGGCAATATTTTTAATGTAATGGGGGGCCCAGAGGGGATGCCCAGCCCCGGGCACTGCCACCCCCCTGGGGCTTTTCTCAAATATGTGGGGGGCTCTCAGCCTCCCCCAGCCCCGGGGACCACCACTCCCCGGGGCTTAAAAAAACATGGGTGGGGGGCTCAAAGCCCCCCCCCCCAGCCACAGGGACCGCCACCCCGGGGCTTTATGCTAATATATGCGGGGTATAATGTATAAGCAATGGGGTGACCCTGTGTCCCTCAGAACCTGGGTAAGATTATTACAAGAAAACAATGGTTCTGTTATATGAGTAAAACAATTACTTTGTTATGCAAGTGAATCAAGAAAAAGGTACGGAATCAATCAAGAGTTGACCACACAATCTAAAAGTACAAATCACGGTGAAGCTAGATTTGAAGGGTGTGATGTCATTCTTTATATATAAATTTCATCATTTATATGAAAACACCCATATCACTTGTAACGCGAGGTTACCAAAGTAATAAACTGTCAAGTGAGTCAGTGAGTCAGTGACAAGGTGACATAAGTGACAGAATTGTGCATAGTATATACAGTGATCAAATACAGAAAAAACTTTTTATGTACACAATATACATGAGGAGGGCCAGTATCAAGGAAAATCACAATGACACCGTTTCACGAATAAATCAAAACATATATCATTTGTACCCACATCTGTTCCCGATTCCTTTAATGTTAAGGTTGAATTGCAACGCTTCTTCAGGAAAATCCGGTTGAAATATTATTTTTCGAAAAACATCTATGCCCCGGCTGCCACAGCCACACCTTTCAGACCTATCTCAACATTTACACCGAGTGCATACATGATGAGTGAAAAAATACTCGCCTATGAAAAGATTGTACTTGAGGAAATCATGGGCCTACTTGAGAAAAAGGAATATATCAAATAATTGTTTTACTCATACCCGACAGAACCATTGTTTTCTTGTAATAATATATGCGGGGGGCTCACGGCCTCCCGCAGCCCTGGGGCCCGCCACCCCCCGGGGCTTCTGTTTCTTTTTTTAAAAAAAAGAACAAAATATGTGTGGGGGGGCTCATGGCCCCCACAGCCCTGGGGCCCGCCACCCCCCGGGGCTTCTGTTTCTTTTTTTTTTAAAATGAACAAAACCTGTGTGGGGGTCTCAAGGCCCCCCACATGCCCCGGGGACCACCACCTCCAAGGGGCTTTAGAAATGGTGGGAGGGGGCCGCGCGGCCCCCCTCCTGGAGCCTGTGATGGCCCTGGGGACTGCCAACCCCCAGGGCCATCTCCTTCAGTGTCCCGGGGTGCCCACCCCCGGGACACTGCTGTTTACTATGGCAGGGCTGGAGCCTCGCGGCTCCCGCCCTGCCATAGCCCCGTGGCGACTTGTAAGTTGAGAAATTAACTCTCTTTCAATACTAAGGGTCCCTGAGGGCCAACTAGCCCACCAGGAACCTCCAATATGCGCCATGGAGCTGCGTTGCAGATAGGTATTCAGAGACCACGCCCCTTTTTACACCTCTCTGCAACGCAGCTCTGTGATGCTTACTGGAGGTACCTAGTGGGCTAGTTTGACCCTAGGGACCCTTAGGATGCAAGGGGACTTAATTTCCCAACTTAGAACGGATACAGGGTGCGTTTACACAGTGGTGAAGGGAGGGGACGGGGCCTGAGGTGACTTGTGCAAACACGCCCTGTGGCATGTTTTAAGTTGGGGAATTAATTCCCCTTCAATCCTGATGGGCCTTGGGGGCCAACTAGCCCTCCAGGTGCTTCCATTAAGAGCCACTGCACTGTGTTTCAGAGAGATGGCCCAGGCCGCGCCACTTTTTACACCTCTCTGAAACGCAGCTCTGTGGCGCTAACTGGAGATACCTGGTGGGCTGGTTTGACCCTAGGGACACTCAGGATTCAAGGGGACTAAATCTCCCAAATTAAAACGGCCACAGGGCGTGTTTGCACACGTCAGCTCAGCCCCCCCCCTCCCTTCACCAGTGTGCAAACGCGCTCTGTGGCGCATTTTAAGAGATAGTTTTAATCCCCCTGCCCTATTATGTACTAGGGGCTTACAGAGGAGGTCATTCTAATCACAGGTGTACCCCAACGCACAGTCTTCCCTAGTGTATGTAGCTGTTTTAACTGTATTCTAAGTGTCTTTTAGCATAGCTCTGGCTCTAGTACTGGTTAGTCAGAGGCAGTTACCACCAGTACCCTCTGAATAAATTGTAAAAACTACACCAAAACCCAAACACTTATCAATTCATCCAACCTCTCTCGTTGCAGTACTCTAATCATTCAGTCACTACCCAAGTACTCATGCACTGAGCCAGGCCTTAGCACATGGACTGCTTCAAACGCCTATCCACTATACATGCAGTCCTCTAACTACCTACACACTTGTCATTCACACCTTCAATTCCACAGTCAGTATACATACACTTCCAGCAAACACCCTGTCACTTCCTTTGCACTCCTCTAGTGACCCATTCAGCACCATGTAGTAATCCATTCACTGCGCCAAAACCCAACCACTTATAAATTCACCCAGGCACTCTCCTTGCAGTACTCTTATCATTCAGTCAGTACCCAAGTACTCATCCAGTGAGCCAGGCCTTAGCACATGGACTGCTTCAAACGCCTATTCACTATGCATGTAGTCCTCTAACCACCTACACACTTGTCTTTCACAACTTCAATTCCCCAGTCAGTATCCATACACTTCCAGTAAACACCCTGTCACTCCTCTTGCACTCCTCTAGTGACCCATTCAGCAGCATGTACTAATCTATTCACTGCGCCAAAAACCAAATATTTATAAATTCACCCAGGCACTCTCCTTGCAGTACTCTAATCATTCAGTCAGTATCCAAGTACTCATGCACTGAGCCAGACCTTAGCACATGGACTGCTTCAAACGCCTATCCACTATACATGCAGTCCTCTAACCACCTACACACTTGTCTTTCACACCTTCAATTCCCCAGTCAGTATACATACACTTCCAGCAAACACCCTGTCACTCCCTTTGCACTTCTCTAGTGACCCATTCAGCACCATGTAGTAATCCATTCACTGCGCCAAAACCCAACCACTTATAAATTCACCCAGGCACTCTCCTTGCAGTACTCTAATCATTCAGTCAGTACCCAAGTACTCATCCAGTGAGCCAGGCCTTAGCACATGGACTGCTTCAAACGCCTATTCACTATGCATGCAGTCCTCTAACCACCTACACACTTGTCTTTCACAACTTCAATTCCCCAGTCAGTATCCACACACTTCCAGTAAACACCCTGTCACTCCTCTTGCACTCCTCTAGTGACCCATTCAGCAGCAAGAACTAATCCATTCACTGCGCCAAAACCCAAACACTTATAAATTCACCCAGGCACTCTCCTTGCAGTACTCTAATCATTCAGTCAGTATCCAAGTACTCATGCACTGAGCCAGACCTTAGCACATGGACTGCTTCAAACCCCTATACACTATGCATGCATTCCTCTAATCACCTACACACTTTTCTTTCACACCTTCAATTCCCTAGTCAGTATCCATACACTCCAGCAAACACCCTGTCACTCCCCTTGCACTCCTCTTGTGACCCATTCAGTACCATGTATTAATCCATTCACTACGCCCAAACCCAAGCACTTATAAATTCACCCAGGCACTCTCCTTGCATTACTCTAATCATTCAGTCAGTACCCAAGTACTCATCCAGTGAGCCAGGCCTTAGCACATGGACTGCTTCAAACGCCTATTCACTATGCATGCAGTCCTCTAACCACCTACACACTTGTCTTTCATACCTTCAATTCCCCAGTCAGTATCCATACACTTCCAGGAACCACCCTATCACTCCCCTAGCACTCCTCTAGTGTCCCATTCAGCACCATGTACTAATCCATTCACTGCACCAAAACCAAACCACTTATAAATTCACCCAGGCACTCTCCCTGCAGTACTCTAATCATTCAGTCAGTACCCAAATACTCATGCACTGAGCCAGGCCTTAGCACATGGACTGCTTCAAATGCCTATCCACTATGCATGCAGTCCTATAACCACCTACACACTTGTCTTTCACACCTTCAATTCCCCTGTCAGTATCAATACACTCCAGCAAACACCCTGTCACTACCCTTGCACTCCTCCAGTGACCAATTCAGCACCATGTACTAATCCATTCACTGCGCCAAAACCCAAACACTTATACATTTACTCAGGTACTCTCCTTGCACTACTCTAATCATTCAGTCAGTACCCAAGTACTCATGCACTGAGCCAGGCCTTAGCACATGGACTGCTTCAAACCCCTATCCACTATGCATGCAGTCCTCTAACCACCTACACACTTGTCTTTCACACCTTCGCTTCCCCAGTCAGTATACATACACTCCAGAAAACACAGTGTCACTCCCCTTGCACTCCTCCAGTGACCCATTCAGCACCATGTACTAATCCATTCATTGCACCAAAACCCAACCACTTATAAATTCACCCAGGCACTCTCTTTGCAGTACTCTAATCATTCAGTCAGTACCCAAGTACTCATGCAGTGAGCCAGGCCTTAGCACATGGACCGCTTCAAACCCCTATCCACTATGCATGCAGTCCTCTAACCACCTATACACTTGTCTTTCACAACTTCAATTCCCCAGTCAGTATCCATACACTTCCAGCAAACACCATGTCACTCCCCTTGCACTCCTCTAGTGACCCATTCAGCACCATGTACTAATCCATTCAGTGCGCCAAAACCCAAACACATAAATTCACCCAGTCACTCTCCTTGCAGTACTCTAATCATTCAGTCAGTACCCAAGTACTCATGCAGTGAGCCAGGCCTTAGCACATGGACTGCTTCAAGCCCCTATCCACTATGCATGCAGTCCTCTAACCCCCTACACACTTGTCTTTCACAACTTCAATTCCCCCGTCAATATCCATACACTTCCAGCAAACACCCTGTCACTCCCCTTGCACTCCTCTAGTGACCCATTCAGCACCATGTACTAATCCATTCACTGCGCCAAAACCCAAACACTTATAAATTCACCCAGGCACTCTCCTTGCAGAACTCTAATCATTCAGTCAGTACCCAAGTACTCATCCAGTGACCCAGGCTTCAGCACATGGACTGCTTCAAACACCTATCCACTATGCATGCAGTCTTCTAACCACCTATACACTTGTCTTTCACACCTTCAATTCTCAAGTCAGTATCCATACACCTCCAGCAAACACCCTGTCACTCCCCTTGAACTCCTGTAGTGACCCATTCAGCACCATATACTAATCCATTCATTGCGCCCAAACCCAACCACTTATAAATAAACCCAGGCACTCTCCTTGCAGTCCTCTAATCATTCAGGCAGTACCCAAGTACTCATGCAATGAGCCAGACCTTAGCACATGGACTGCTTCAAACGCCTCTCCACTATGCATGCAGTCCTGTAACCACCTACACACTTGTCCTTCACACCTTCAATTTCCCAGTCAGTATCCATACACTTCCAGGAAACACCCTGTCACTCCTCTTGCACTCCTCTAGTGACCCATTCAGCACCATGTACTAATCCATTCACTGCGCCAAAACTAAAACACTTATAAATTCACCCAGTCACTCACCTTGCAGTACCCTAATCATTCAGTCAGTACCCAAGTACTCATGCAGTGATCCAGGCCTTAGCACATGGACTACTTTAAACCCCTATCCACTATGCATGCAGTCCTCTAAACACCTACACACTTGTCTTTCACAACTTCAATTCCCCAGTCAGTATCCATGCACTTCCAGCAAACACCCTGTCACTCCCCTTGCACTCCTCTAGTGACCCATTCAGCACCATGTACTAATCCATTCACTGCGCCAAAACTCAAACACTTATAAATTCACCCAGGCACTCTCCTAGTAGTACTCTAATCATTCAGTCACTACCCAAGTACTCATGCACTGAGCCAGGCCTTAGCACATGGACTGCTTCAAACGCCTATCCACTATACATGCAGTCCTGTAACCACCTACACACTTGTCTTTCACACCGTCAATTCCCCACTCAGTATACATACACTTCCAGCAAACACCCTGTCACTCCCTTTGCACTCCTCTAGTGACCCATTCAGCACCATTTACTAATCCATTCACTGCGCCAAATCCCAACCACTTATAAATTCACCCAGGCACTCTCCTTGCAATACTCTAATTATTAAGTCAGTACCCAAGTACTCATGAACTGACCCAGGCCTTAGCACATGGACTGCTTCAAACCCCTATCCACTATGCGTGTAGTCCTCTATCCACCTACACACTTGTCTTTCACAACTTCAATTCCCCAGTCAGTATCCATACAACTCCAGCAAACACCCTGTCACTCCCCTTGAACTCCTGTAGTGACCCATTCAGCACCATATACTAATCCATTCATTGCGCCCAAACCCAACCACTTATAAATAAACCCAGGCACTCTCCTTGCAGTCCTCTAATCATTCAGGCAGTACCCAAGTACTCATGCAATGAGCCAGACCTTAGCACATGGACTGCTTCAAACGCCTATCCACTATGCATGCAGTCCTGTAACCACCTACACACTTGTCCTTCACACCTTCAATTCCCCAGTCAGTATCCATACACTTCCAGGAAACACCCTGCCACTCCTATTGCACTCCTCTAGTGACCCATTCAGCACCATGTACTAATCCATTCACTGCGCCAAAACTAAAACACTTATAAATTCACCCAGTCACTCACCTTGCAGTACTCTAATCATTTAGTCAGTACCCAAGTACTCATGCAGTGATCCAGGCCTTAGCACATGGACTGCTTTAAACCCCTATCCACTATGCATGCAGTCCTCTAAACACCTACACACTTGTCTTTCACAACTTCAATTCCCCAGTCAGTATCCATGCACTTCCAGCAAACACCCTGTCACTCCCCTTGCACTCCTCTAGTGACCCATTCAGCACCGTGTACTAATCCATTCACTGCGCCAAAACTCAAACACTTATAAATTCACCCAGACACTCTCCTTGCAGTACTCTAATCATTCAGTCAGTACCCAAGTACTCATCCAGTGACCCAGGCCTCAGCACATGGACTGCTTCAAACACCTATCCACTATGCATGCACTCTTTTAACCACCTACACACTTGTCTTTCACACCTTCAATTCCTCAAGTCAGTATCCATACACTTCCAGCAAACACCCTGTCACTTCCCTTGCACTCCTGTAGTGACCCATTCAGCACCATTTACTAACCCATTCACTGCGCCAAAACCCAAACACTTATAAATTCACCCAGGCACTCTCCTTGCAGTACTCTAATCATTCAGTCCGTACCCAAGTACTCATGCAATGAGCCAGACCTTAGCACATGGACTGCTTCAAACGCGTATCCACTATGCATGCAGTCCTGTAACCACCTACACACTTGTCTTTCACACCTTCAATTCCCCAGTCAGTATCTATACACTTCCAGGAAACACCATGCCACTCATCTTGCACTCCTCTAGTGACCCATTCAGCACCATGTACTAATCCATTCACTGCGCCAAAACACAAACACTTATAAATTCACCCAGTCACTCTCCTTGCAGTACTCTAATCATTCAGTCAGTATCAAAGTACTCATGCAGCGAGCCAGGCCTTAGCACATGGACTGCTTCAAACCCCTATCCACTATGCATGCAGTCCTCTAACCACCTACACACTTGTCTTTCATACCTTCAATTCCCCAGTCAGTATCTATACACTCCAGCAAACACCATGTCATTCCCCTTGCACTCCTCCAGTGACCCATTCAGCACCATGTACTAATCCATTCACTGCGCCAGAACCCAACCACTTATAAATTCACCCAGGTACTCTCCTTGCTGTACTGTAATCATTCAGTCAGTACCCAAGTACTCATGCACTGAGCCAGACCTTAGCACATGTACTGCTTCAAACGCCTATCCACTATGCATGCAGTCCTCTAATCACCTACACACTTGTATTTCACACCTTCAATTCCCTAGTCAGTATCCATACACTTCCGGGAAACACCCTGTCACTCCACTTGCACTCCTCTAGTGACCCATTCAGCACCATGTACTAATCCATTCACTGCGCCAAAACCCAAACACTTATAAATTCACCCAGGCACTCTGCATGCAGTGCTCTAATCATTCAGTCAGTATCCAAGTACTCATGCACTGAGCCAGAACTTAGCACATGGACTGCTTCAAACCCGTATCCACTATGCATGCATTTCTCTAACCACCTACACACTTTGCGTTCACACCTTCAATTCCCCACACAACGGGAGAGGGAGAGGAAGAAGCAGCCACCTCATCCGCAGCTGAGGAGCCGGCTGCAGGAGGAGCAGGAGGAAAACCAGAAGGGCTTGGATTGTCCCCGCTGGCCAAACTCACCTGCAACTTGAGCATTGCAGGAACTGGGGCCGAAGGCTTGGAGATTCTGCTAGCTGTAATGGTAGCCGCCTGAGTCTTTCTGGGGACAGCTGCAGCCGGCGCTGACGCTGGAGGTGAAGGGTGAGCCGAAACTGGCGCCTGTGCCCCTGCTGCGGACCTCGCAGTGGCCCAAGCAGGGATCCGCGAATGACTCTTCTGGGGCATCCCAGGAAACGGAGCAGGCTGATCAGGCTGGGGGCACTGCTCAAGGCAGTAAGCAAACAAGCTAACACCGGGAGAGCGGCACGCCGAGATCCGAGACTGAATATCACGGCATAAGCACCAAAGCAACATCCGTCAGGTAAGGACTTCGCAGTTTAGAAAGATCAAGATTAGCAGCTCCTGATGGGGGGAGAGGACGCTAGCACCGGCTCACTCGGCCAAAAGAGTGGCCGCCATCTTGACTCCTTTTCATTCACACCTTCAATTCCCCAGTCAGTATTCATACACTTCCAGCAAACTCCCTGTCACTCCCCTTGCACTCCTCTAGTGACCCATTCAGCACCATGTACTAATCCATTCACTGCGACAAAACCCAAACACTTATAAATTCACTCAGGCACTCTCCTTGCAGTACTCTAAACATTCAGTCAGTACCCAAGTACTCATGCACTGAGCCAGGCCTTAGCACATGGACTGCTTCAAACGCCTATCCACTATGCATGCAGTCCTCTAACCACCTACACACTTGTCTTTCACACCTTTAATTCCCCAGTCAGTATTCATACACTTCCAGCAAACACCCTGTCACTGCCCTTGCACTCCTCTAGTGACCCATTCAGCATCATGTACTAATCCATTCACTGCACCAAAACCCAAACACTTATAAATTCACCCAGGCACTCTCCTTGCAGTATTATAATCATTAAGTCAGTACTCAAGTATTCATGCAGTGAGCCAGGCATTAGCACATAGAGTGCTTGAAACACCTATCCACTATGCATGCAGTTATGTTATGTTATGTTAAAAGAAATTTGTAACGCGCGCTATCACCATAGGTTTCTTGGCGCTCAATTGACCGGTAGCGTGATCCAGGAGAGAGGGTTAGTCATATGCAGAACGGAAGAGCAAAGTTTTTAAAAGTCTGCGGAAGGAATCATACTGAGGACAGAGACGGAGTGAAGGTGGTAGGGAGTTCCAGGTAGAGGAAGCCTGAACTGAAAAACTCGAGCCACCGTGCTTTTTCCTTTTAAATTTGGGGACCTCAAGGAGATTGAGAGAAGCTGAGCGAAGGGCCCTAGAGGGAGTATAGCGAGTCAAGCACGAGGAGATGAACGCAGGGGCTGCATTCGAGAGGGCCTTGAAGGTGGAACATGCCAATTTGTAGATGCAACGCTTGGAGATGGGGAGCCAATGCAGACTAAAGAGGAGGGGAGTGACGTGCTGATATTTGGGCTGGTGGAAAATCAGGCGGGCAGCTTGATTCTGCACCAGCTGAAGTCGGTGAAGGAGACAGGCCGGGACACCCGCATACAGCATATTGGCGTAGTCAAGCCTTGAGGTAATGAGTGCAATAACAACTTGGGTCAGAGCATCTTTGGTAAGGAACCTGCTGATCTTACGGATCCACCTGAGATGGAAAAAACAGGCTGAAGTGACCGAGTTGATTTGCGAATTCATTGAAAGATCTTCCGAAATGATCACCCCAAGGCTTTTGACTGAGCGCACGGGAGTCGGTGCCGCCCCCAGAGCTGTTGGCCAGTAGGTGGAATTCCATGGGTGGTTAGGGCCACCTACCAAGACAAGCTCGGTCTTGGTAGGGTTCAGTTTTAAGTGGCTGTGATACATCCACTCTGCAATGGTCAGCATGGTGGTCTGAAAATTAACACGGGAGGAGGGAAGGGAGTCAATAGGAAAAATTAACTGAAGGTCGTCCGCATAATTAAAAATTGTGGCCGGGGAGTTGCGGAGGGAGGCTAATAAGGGTTGGAGATACAAATTAAAAAGAAGCGGGGATAATGCCGAGCCCTGTGGGACTCCGCAGGGGAGGGAAGTAAAGGGTGCGGACAAAGTGGAGAGATGGACGGACTGTGATCGCTGGTGGAGAAAAGATCTGAGCCAGTCGAGGACCACTCCCTGAATGCCGGCATTGTGGACACGGTCGATCAGGATGGTATGATCGACCGTGTCGAATGCTGCTGAGAGATCCAGTAGGACAAGGGCCTGAGATATGTTATTATCAGCGCCCTTCCTGAGGGTGTCCAAGACTGCTACTGTGACCGCCTCGGTGGAATGGAGGGGTCTGAATCCCGCTTGTTGAGGATCCAAATAAGAGGATTTCTCTATAAAAGAGCTCAAGCAGCGGGTAACGTAGGTCTCCAGAATTTTTCCTAGGTAGGGGAGGAGAGAGATAGGTCTATAGTTGCTAAGTATAGTGGGATCAGCGTTAGATTTCTTCAAGATGGGTAGGATAGCAGCTTGCTTGAAGGAGAGAGGGACCTCCCCCTTTGCAAGAGAGTTGTTTAGTAAAGCAAGGGGGGGGCCAGGACAAGCAAGAAAGGCCTCTCTCAAAATCTGCGGGGGGCAACAATCGTTAGGGGAACCTGACTTGACTTTGAGAAGGAGTGAGGCGAATTCTTGAAGAGAGATAGGTGGAAACTCCGACAAGATACTGGTGTTTCTGGGAGGAAGAGGGGGGGGGGACAGGAGATACCGGGTTAGGGATATTGTTCCTTATGATTGTTATTTTCTCTATAAAGTAAGAATTTAGTGCGTTACAGAGGGTTTGGGTCGGCTGGGGCTGAGGGGTAACCCTGTCCGGCAAGGAAAGCTCATTTACTATCGAGAAGATGTCTTTCGATTTGTTGTTAGAGTCCAGGATTAATTGTGAGAAGTATGCCGTCTTGGCTGTTAAGATCGCTTGTTTATGGGTTTTTAAAGCCCCAATATAGACAAGTTTTAGCTGTGGGTCATAATGGTGACGCCAACGGCGTTCAGCTTGCCGCAAGGCAAGTTTATCTGCTTTGAGTTGGTCCGTAAACCATCGTTGTGCGTCATGGGGGCGCTTAGTTTTGATCTTGTTTAGAGGGGCTACTTTGTCACTAGCCTGACGTATCCATTCTTCAAGATTGGCTGCCTGAACCTCAAGAGAGGTCAGAGAAATAGGAGCAGTAGAGGCGAGAGTGTCATGGAATTCGGACAGGTTGGCTCTTTTCCAGTTTCGGGCCATGAGATTCTTGATGCGGGGGGGAGGACACAGAATGTGCAAATGAAGATAGAAAGAGATAAAATAGTGGTCCGACCAGGGGCAAGGAAAGACTAAAGGAGATGAAATATCAAGGTCCGATGTCCAGACTTGGTCAAGGATATGACCTTTTTGATGAGTGGGGGTGTGAATGTGTTGGGAAAGATTCATGCCTTTCAAAAGGTCAGTAAATTCGACCGACAATTGACTTTCGTGGGCATCTGAAGGCCAGTAATTAAAATCACCAATCACCACAAGGTTAGCGTGGTCTATTGCTAATTGGGCAATAGAGTCGCTAAAGAGTTTGGGGAAAAGAGGCATGTAGTCGGGGGGTCGATATACAAGAACACAAATGAAAGACGATTTAGGGGAAGTGAATTTCAGTGCCAGGAGATCCGATTTAGGGATAGAAGTCGCCGTAACCTCGGAGAAGGTGTGTGCCGAGCGGATGATGGCCGCCACTCCGCCACCAGTCTTCCCCGCAGGCCGGTTAGTGTGTATAATATAGTATCCCGAGGGGATTGCTGCAAGAATATCCGGAGCTGAATCTTCAGTGATCCAGGTTTCTGCTAAGAGAAGGATATCTATGGTACTTTGGTGCAGTAATTGAAAAATCTCAAGCTGATGGCAGATAAGGGAACGGGTATTGAGATAGTAGATCAGTAAGGAGGCAGAGATCTGCGGTGACAAAGGGGAAGGGTCATACAAAGAGTCCTGTGCCGGGAGGTCAGAAGGAATGAAAATGCCACATGCTTGGGCCGCTCTGACAGCACGGGCAGGAACGGGACCTGAGGATTTGAGTCTCATAAGCTCAGAGGAGGAATAAGAATAAGATTGGGCATTACGGCAGGGCCGTGGGCCTGGTCGGCCGCGGACGGGCGCAGACGGGCTTGACTTGTGCGCGACTTCGGCGCGAAGTCGGCGCTCCCGCTGCGCTCGTCCGCTGCACTTCCTCCAGATTGCCATTAAGTACCTGAGGCGAGGGAACACTAGACCGCTAACCTGCAAAGATGGCGTGCAGGGCGGAAGTGGTGTCGCGAGCAGGGAGTGAGATTCCTCGAACTGACCCTCCGCACAAACGGCACAAAGCCGGGACGGAACGGGGTCACGAGAGAGTGCAAAGCAGGTCAGTACCAGAGGTGCAATATATTGTTTTAAAACAAAGCTTTTTTAAACGTGCTCATTAAAATCATCAATGAAGTACAATTCCATAAGCAGAGTCCACATCAACATGCAACACGCAGCCTAGATCGCCGCGTTTTAGTCAATGGGCTGAAAGCTGTAACGGAGGCTAAATACCCTTCACGCTCGGCAGCACTAGACCGCTAACCTGCAAAGATGGCGTGCAGGGCGGAAGTGGTGTCGCGAGCAGGGAGTGAGATTCCTCAAACTGACCCTCCGCACAAACGGCACAAAGCCGGGACGGAACGGGGTCACGAGGGAGTACAAAGCAGGTCAGTACCAGAGGTGCAATATATTGTTTTAAAACAAAGCTTTTTTAAACGTGCTCATTAAAATCATCAATGAAGTACAATTCCATAAGCAGAGTCCACATCAACATGCAACACGCAGCCTAGATCGCCGCGTTTTAGTCAATGGGCTGAAAGCTGTAACGGAGGCTAAATACCCTTCACGCTCGGCAGCACTAGACCGCTAACCTGCAAAGATGGCGTGCAGGGCGGAAGTGGTGTCGCGAGCAGGGAGTGAGATTCCTCGAACTGACCCTCCGCACAAACGGCACAAAGCCGGGACGGAACGGGGTCACGAGGGAGTACAAAGCAGGTCAGTACCAGAGGTGCAATATATTGTTTTAAAACAAAGCTTTTTTAAACGTGCTCATTAAAATCATCAATGAAGTACAATTCCATAAGCAGAGTCCACATCAACATGCAACACGCAGCCTAGATCGCCGCGTTTTAGTCCTGTAACCACCACAACACTTGTCTTTCACACCTTCAATTCCCCAGTCAGTATCCATACACTTCAAGCAAACATGCTGTCACTTCCCTTGCACCCCTCTAGTGACCCATTCAGCACCAAGTACTAATCCATTCACTGCGCCAAAACCCAACCACTTATAAATTCACCCAGGCACTCTCCTTGCGGTACTCTAATCAATCATTCAGTACCCAAGTACTTATGTAGTGAGCCAGACCTTAGCACGTGAACTGCTTCAAACGCCTATCCACTATGCATGCAGTCCTCTAACCACCTACACACTTGTCTTTCACACCTTCAATTACCCAGTCAGTATCCATACACTTCCAGCAAAAACCCTGTCACTCCACTTGCACTCCTCTAGTGACCCATTCAGCACCATGTACTAATCCATTCTTTGCACCAAAACCCAAACACTTATAAATTCACCCAGGCACTCTCCTAGTAGTACTCTAATCATTCAGTCACTACCCAAGTACTCATGCACTGAGCCAGGCCTTAGCACATGGACTGCTTCAAACGCCTATCCACTATACATGCAGTCCTGTAACCACCTACACACTTGTCTTTCACACCGTCAATTCCCCACTCAGTATACATACACTTCCAGCAAACACCCTGTCACTCCCTTTGCACTCCTCTAGTGACCCATTCAGCACCATTTACTAATCCATTCACTGCGCCAAATCCCAACCACTTATAAATTCACCCAGGCACTCTCCTTGCAATAATCTAATTATTAAATCAGTACCCAAGTACTCATGAACTGACCCAGGCCTTAGCACATGGACTGCTTCAAACCCCTATCCACTATGCATGTAGTCCTCTATCCACCTACACACTTGTCTTTCACAACTTCAATTCCCCAGTCAGTATTCATACACTTCCGGCAAACACCCTGTCACTCCCCTTGCACTCCTCTAGTGACCCATTCAGCATCATGTACTAATCCATTCACTGCACCAAAATCCAAACACTTATAAATTCACCCAGGCACTCTCCTTGCAGTACTCTAATCATTAAGTCAGTTCCCAAGTATTCATGCAGTGAGCCAGGCCTTAGCACATGGAGTGCTTGAAACCCCTATCCACTATGCATGCAGTCCTGTAACCACCACAACACTTGTCTTTCACACCTTCAATTCCCGAGTCAGTATCCATACACTTCCAGCAAACACGCTGTCACTTCCCTTGCACTGCTCTAGTGACCCATTCAGCACCATGTACTAATCCATTCACTGCGCCAAAACCCAACCACTTATAAATTCACCCAGGCGCTCTCCTTACAGTACTCTAATCATTCAGTCAGTACCCAAGTACTCATGCACTGAGCCAGGCCTTAGCACATGGACTGCTTCAAATGCCCATCCACTATGCATGCAGTCCTCTAACCACCTACACACTTGTCTTTCACACCTTCAATTCCCTAGTCAGTATACATACACTCTAGCAAACACCGTGTCACTCCCCTTGCACTCCTCCAGTGACCCATTCAGCACCATGTACTTATCCATTCACTGCGCCAAAAGCCAACCACTTATAAATTCACCCAGGCACTCTCCTTGCAGTACTCTAATCATTAAGTCAGTACCCAAGTATTCATGCAGTGAGCCAGACCTTAGCACATGGAGTGCTTGAAACCCCTATCCACTATGCATGCAGTCCTGTAACCACCACAACACTTGTCTTTCACACCTTCAATTTCCGAGTCAGTATCCATACACTTCCAGCAAACACGCTGTCACTTCCCTTGCACTGCTCTAGTGACCCATTCAGCACCATGTACTAATCCATTCACTGCGCCAAAACCCAACCACTTATAAATTCACCCAGGCACTCTCCTTGCAGTACTCTAATTAATCAATCACTACCCAAGTACTTATGTAGTGAGCCAGGCCTTAGCACGTGAACTGCTTCAAATGCCTATCCACTATGCATGCAGTCCTCTAACCACCTACACACTTGTCTTTCACACCTTCAATTCCCCAGTCAGTATCCATACACTTCCAGCAAACACCCTGTCACTCCACTTGCACTCCCCTAGGGACCCATTCAGCACCATGTACTAATCCATTCTTTGCACCAAAACCCAAACACTTATAAATTCACCCAGGCGCTTTCCTTGCAGTACTCTAATCATTCAGTCAGTACCCAAGTACTCATGCAGTGAGCCAGGCCTTAGCATATGGACTGCTTCAAAGCCCTATCCACTATGCATGCAGTCCTCTAACCACGTACACACTTGTCTTTCACACCTTCAATTCCCTAGTCAGTATACATACACTCTAGCAAACACCGTGTCACTCCCCTTGCACTCCTCCAGTGACCCATTCAGCACCATGTACTTATCCATTCACTGCGCCAAAAACCAACCACTTATAAATTCACCCAGGCACTCTCCTTGCAGCACTCTAATCATTCAGTCAGTACCCAAGTACTCATGCACTGAGCCATGCCGTAGCACATGGACTGCTTCAAACCCCTATCCACTATTCATGCAGTCCCCTAACACACTTATAGTTCTGCACTTATAAATTCAACAACAAAAAAACAATATTTCAGTTTCAATATTTTAAAAAACATTTTTATTTCCATTTATATTAAAAAAATATAATGTAATTTAAAAAATAAAATATGCAAAAATAAACAGTTAAAGTACTGCATAAAATCGGTATAAAAAATACATATAAGTATTATTACATTTAAAAATTTTCATTTAAAAATCCTTCGAAATTCACTGAAAAAAACATAGGTTTCATACATGTTATAGTTAGGAATTAGCATTTAAAAAACCTTAGAAATTCACTGAAAGACCGTAGATTTAAGGGCTGTTATAGTTAGCTGGACATTTCACTGATACACAACCATTGAAATTCCTCCGATGGTTTTCTCAGTGACATTCTAAGGTTTTTTAAATGCTTATTCCTAACTATAAAATGTCTGAAACCCATGTTTTTTCAGTACATAAATATATATATATATATATATATATATATATATATATATATATATATATATATATATATATATATATATATATATATACAATCCAAGTCGGGTCTTTACTGAGATCTATCCCATTGCCAGTTGGCGCGTGTAATGCCGGTAACCCAAAACCGGACGGTTTCAATTTACACTTTCCAGAAGTCAATAATCACGCGCTCTCAGGGGTCCAGATCATACCAGGAGTTTATTCAAACCGTTACGCGTTTCAACACTCAAGGTGTCTTGCTCACACGATAAGGTCGCTTCAAACAAACGTGCATATGTATACAAAACTACTAGACATAGACGTTTCTGTCCATGTGGATCTCACAATGTGGGAAAGGCAGCGGCCATTTTGTAATGGGAGTGTTTATCAGTATAAACATTACATCCTGTGCTTTTACTCAGATGTGACAAAGATATAATAGTTGCATTTGTCAAGCAATCAATACTTAAATACACATTATTATTGCAAAAGGTATACATCATTATGGGTACAATCCGTGATAATAAGATTTACACGTACCAAGTTTGCCTGTGCTTAAATTATGCACTATACTGACGCAAAATCGATATATAGCGGAACTCATGTTATGCTACCATATTCACAATATTTACAAAACTCAGTTCCCAGTCAATTATTGGAGTGATTAATCACATAGATATTAACACAACGGAGTGCAGGCATGCTTCTATCTGAAAACTCATGATATCCGTAAATTCTATTTCAAGCGGACTAGTGCCTCTACAAATGACAGAATAAGCCATGAGAATGTAAAAACAGCATGCCGTGCTAAATCATAGATGTATATGATTGCATAATGATAATATATCTAATAAACCCAGTGGCACATTGGTCCGCTAATATCTAACTGTCCATAGTTTTGTTGAAACAAAGTGAATGTATAAACAAAACTTATAAAGAGTCTCCAGTGATATAAGTGCAATAATATAGAAAACAAGAATCTCTTAGCTTGCGATGAGTGCAGAGCATATTCTTCGTCGAAGAAAAGGGTAGGGAGCCCGTGTTGTGACAGTGATGGTTCCCTTCCTTTCCTCCTAAAACACAAGATAAGAGAAAGAGTTAAAATCTTCATCATACATCTCAAAAAGGTACATGTTCGCTTTACTCCCAATTCTTGTCATGCAATAAATACATCACGAAATACTGAAGAAAGTTCCTGAATTACACTAGAACAAATCAGTCTTCATGTAAGTGAGTTGCTAGCTCCTCATCAAGGTTGTGGCCCCCAGGGAACCTAGTCTCTAGCTCTAATATCCATTTGGATTCTTTCTTTCTCAGTGCTAATTCCCTGTTGCCTCCTCTGTTTCCCAACCTGATTTGTTCAATGGCAAAAAAGCGTAAGAGAGAGTTTTTAGATTGATGCTTTTCTTGAAAATGCCGTGCAACTGGATAGTGGGGATCCATGTTGTTGATGGCTCTAATATGTTCTTGGATACGTTTCTTAACCATAAAGGTCGTACTCCCCACATATCTCAGCTGACAAGGGCATTCTAAAACATAGATGACAAAACTAGTACTGCAGGTAAGGAATTGTGTAATGGTCCTATTTTTACCGAATCCTGGTGTTTTAAACTCTTTCACCTTACGGCTTGATTTGCAAGCTTTGCAATGTCCACAGGGATAAAAGCCCTTGAGGTTGTGCATATTGGCTTGCTGTACTTCAGTGATATCACCCTTGACCAACATATCCTTGAGACTTCTGCCTCTTCTATACGTAATCAAAGGTCTATCACTGAGATTGGGACCTATGACCATGTCAGTTTTTAGAATACTCCAATTGTCCAACAAATTTTTGTGGACTTGTTTTGATGGATGATTAAATGTAGTAATCACCCTTAGAGGTTGTACATTGGTACTCTCGTTCTCAGTATATGCCAATGTCTTGGATCTGTCTATGCCTTTGATTTTATTCATAGCTTTCTTGACAACCCACTCTGGATAGTCACGTTCTCTAAATCTTTTAAGCATATTATCCTGTTCCTTGGTGTAAGCTTCTTCTGTACTACAATTCCTGCGTGCCCGTAGTAACTCTCCATATGGTATGCTCCATTTTAATACATCAGGATGAGCACTACCGGCATGAAGGAGACTATTCCCTGCAGTTTCTTTGCAGTGTAGGCTGGTTGATAGTGTATTGCCTTCTACTGTAACCTGTGTATCCAGAAATTCCACACTCTTTTTACTGATCATATGTGTCAATGTAATGTTATATGGATTACTGTTAAGTCTCTGCACAAAGTCAATGATTTCAATTTCGCTTCCTCTCCATATAACAAAAAGGTTGTCTATGTACCTTAGCCAGACTACAATTTTCTCAAAGTCTGACCGAAAATTAACATTGTCATGAAGATCCTCCTCCCACTTACCTAGGAAGAGGTTCGCAAAGCTCGGTGCAAAACATGAACCCATCGCTGTACCTCGTATCTGTTTATTGAGGTCACCATCGAACATGAAGATGTTGTTACTGAGACATATCCTTATCATCTCTACATCTTTGTGTGTTCTAAGTAGCCTATGTCTCTTTTACTGAGGAAGTGCATACATGCCTCAATTCCCTGGGCGTGATCAATGAAAGTGTATAATGAATTCACGTCCAGGGTAATTAAGGTAAAACTTTCTTCCCATTTGATACCTTCTATTTTATTTAAAAAATCTTTGGTATCTTTTATGTGCGATGGTAAATCAACTACATATTCCTTCAAAAAATGATCTACATACTTGGATATGTTTTCATTTACATTGCCAACGGATGATACTATAGGCCTACCTGGTGGTACCTCAGGATTTTTATGAATTTTTGGTAAGAGGTATAGTATGGGTAATTTCGGATAATCTTTTTTCAAAAAACAATACTCATACCATGTAATCAGCCCTGATCTTTGCCACTCTGATAGTTTCTCCCAGGTAGTAGTGATACTGCTATTGTATATGGTAGTATTGCATTTACAATAAAAATCAGCATCATTCAACTGTTTCCTGGCTTCATCAACATACATTTGTTTACCCCATAGTACAATATTACCACCCTTGTCTGATGGTCTGATAACCATGCTTTATCTTGGGCCAGAGAGAGAATGATTTCCCTTTGCTGGAAAGATAAGTTAAACTTTGTTTTGTTACTAGTCTCTATTTTATGTTTTTTTCGTGTTAATTCCTTGGTAACCACATCGTGAAATGTGTCAATAGAGTCGTGTGGAAGTAAAGGGCAGAAGATTGATTTAGGTTTAAAATTGGTGCATGCTGCTTTGTCAGTGGTGATGTCTTCCTGATCTTCCAGTATTCCCCAGGTTGAACTTGTCAAGTTATCAAGTTCATACATTGTTTGTAGTGTGTTGGCATCCCCCACTGTCAAGACTGGTTGGCCCATGTCCTCTGATATACGGGTGTTGTTGTCAGGGGGCTTATTACTCTTCAACAAATGCCACTTTTTTAATTTCAATTTACGTATGAACTTGAAAATGTCCACACGTGTGTTGGCATAGTTGAACAGTTCAGTAGGGCAAAATGTCAGGCCTAAACAGAGAGTGGTTTTCTCTAGATGGGATAGAGACCGTGATGAAAGATTCACAATAGTTTTGTTTACCATATTCTCATGCATGGTTACTGTGTTTTCTTGTGGCCCCCTCTTCTGGTTCCCATTGGCTCTTTGTTTCTTTCTTCTCCTTTGTTTGTGCTTGAGTCGCCTTAGTTTGGTGCGCCCCTGCCTCATCCTCTTCCTTTTCCTCGACCACGACCTCGTCCTCGTCCTCTCAGCGATATGGGTGGTGTTGGTGTCACTCTCTCCCCTTGTTGTCTCGTTCGCAGAACGCGAAACTCGTCTAAAAAAGTTGCTGGTTTTGTGATTATTTCCATCTCAGAGGAAGTACTAGCAGTGTGCACAGAGTTATCCGTATCAGAGTCAGTTGCTGGTATAAGGTGTGCCAGATCATCCGTTGTAGTTAAACTATATGGTCTCTCCTGCTGAGCTGTTTGTTGATCATACAAATGGTCATACTTCCGACTGTATGTTAAGATGCATCCATTCTCGTAATCAGTACAGTCCCTATGTAACTTCCTCTGTTTTCGTTGTTTAATATCTTCTTCATGTTTTCTTAATCTTTCTTTAAGTTCTGCTTTGAATTTCACAATATTTTCTTGTTCGTTACTCTGTTTTAATTCATTTTCAATTTCTTCCAGCTCTTTCATGATTGTCCCCCTATCTTCCCATGCATACTTGCTAAGTATATCAAGCATGTTTTTGGAGCTCGCTGCTGAGTTCGCTGCCCCTTCTTCTAGCATCAATGGGTTGGGAGATTCATGTGACGGGGTTATATAAATTCTCAGACCCCTTGGCACCATTTGTTTGTCCACATAATCCTGGAGGTAGAAAGCCTCCCACCATTTAGATGTTTCTTGTTTTTTTAGCTTTTCATATCGTCTCAGTTTGGTATTCAGGGAATTATCTATTTCCTTGCCGCGTGTTAATCCTGGTAGCCCCCCTTTCCCTGGTGCTCTTGCGAAAAGGGCTTGTGCTGCCAAACGTCGCTCACTTTCTTCTCCCATGATAGAGTAATTTTATGAGATGTAGTTCTTACTTTTCTAAAACTCCACGCCCTGATTGCGGGAGAGTAACATAGCATTCACTTTGTTAGTTCCTTGAAGCACCCCTGGTATAACTTCACCCCCCGCCTTTATATAGGCGGTTCCTGATGCCACTGATTTTATCGCTGTTCGCCCATGAGGTTTACACCGAAAGTTAGAGAAGTGCACAATTCCAAGGCACAGTGCCGATTGACAATCCAATGGTTACAGCGCTCCTCTGCTGTGTGACAATAAAAGGAGGCAAGTACCTGACCCCCCCGGGGGGAAGCCTGAAGCACGAGAGCCCACCCGAGCACGAATGCACGTTCGCCCCCCTGCAACGAGCGCCGTAGGGGCCAAGCTTACCTCCACATGTCACAACGAGCATCCTCACCGGGATGAAATCTTTAATCTTTTCCGTAGTAGAAGACGGTGGCCGGCATCCGATCTCTCCGTAAATATATAATCCAAGTCGGGTCTTTACTGAGATCTATCCCATTGCCAGTTGGTGCGTGTAATGCCGGTAAACCAAAACCGGACGGTTTCAATTTACACATTCCAGAAGTCAATAATCACGCGCTCTCAGGTGTCCAGATCATACCTGGAGTTTATTCAAACCGTTACGCGTTTCAACACACAAGGTGTCTTGCTAACACGATAAGGTTGCTTCAAACAAACGTGCATATGTATACAAAACTACTAGACATAGACGTTTCTGTCCATGTGGATCTCACAATGTGGGAAAGGCAGCGGCCATTTTGAAATGGGAGTGTTTATCAGTATAAACATTACATCCTGTGCTTTTACTCAGATGTTACAAAGATATAATAGTTGCATTTGTCAAGCAATCAATACTTATATACATTATTATTGCAAAAGGTATACATCATTATGGGTACAATCCGTGATAATAAGATTTATTATTTTTTATTTCTGGAATTTGTAGAGCGCAGCATTCATCCCAAGGGATATCAAGGCTCTAAAAAAGAAAAGGCTGCTGAGGTTTAAGCAGGAGGGGTTAGTATTTGGGAAAGAGATGTGTTTTGAGTTTTTTTCGGAATGAAAGAAGGTTTACGGTATGTCTCAGGTCAGTCGGTAGTTCATTCCATCGTTTGGCCGCCAGGTGGGAGAAGGCCCGTCCTCCTGTCCTTGTTCTATAGATGCGCTTAGGTTTTGCTAGGGCTGAGTTAGTGGATCGCAAGTTCCTGTTTGGAGTATAAAATTCAATTTTCCCTTGCAAGATTGAAGGGCCTGTTTTGTGGAGGGCTTTGTGCGCATGACAAAGTAGTTTGAATGTGGCACGCTGGCGCATCGGAAGCCAATGGAGTTGTTTTAGGCATGCTGATGCCGAGTCACGTTTGCCTTTGTTGCATACCAGTTTAGCAGCCTGGTTTTGCAGAACCTGTAGGCGGGAGAATAGCTGCTCTTTCATTCCTTCGAATAGAGCATTGCCATAGTCCAGGCAGCTGACTAGGAGGGCCTGGGTAATCGTACGACGACAGTCGAGTGGGATCCAGGTGAAAATCTTAGCGAGGAGTTTCAGGATTGCAAATCCCTTACCCCACAGTGTGCGCACATGATCTTTCATAGATAGTGCGTCATCCATCATAATGCCTAGATTTCTGGCGTATTGTTTCGGGGTCGGGGCTGTTCCCAGTGACGGTGGCCACCATGAATCGTTCCACGATAGTTTGGCTCCTCCGAACAGCAGGATCTCAGATTTTCCGGCATTGAGCTTGAGGCAGTGGTTGCGCATCCAATCTGCCATTTCGGAGAGGCAACTGTGGAGTTTATTTTTGGTTGTTTCTGATCTTTCCGATCTTTCATCCATGGTCACCATCAGCTGCGTATCGTCGGCATATGAGCAGATGCCGATGCCCCACTTTCTTCCGATGTTGGCCAGAGATGATACGTAGGCATTAAAGAGAGTGGGGCTTAGGGAGGCCCCCTGTGGGACTCCACAGCCAATGGGACGGGGTTCTGAATGGAATTGGCCCATGTGCACTGCTTGGGTGCGGTTGCTCAGGAAGGATTCAATCCATTGCAACGCAGTGTCTTGTATTCCTTTACTCCGAAGAATGTTCAGTAGGCATTTGTGCGACACCGTGTCGAACGCTGCCGACAGGTCTAGCAGTATCAGAGCCACCGAGCCCCCTTGGTCGGTGATGCATCTGACACTGTCCGACACTGCCAGCAGCGTAGCCTCGGTGCTGTTGTTGGATCTGAATCCGGTTTGGGTGGGGTCCAAGAGCGAGTTGTCCTCCAGATATTTGGATAACTGTGAGTTAACCATTTTTTCCAATGCTTTGGAGAGGTAGGGGAGTTGTGAAATAGGCCTATAGTTCTCAGGGTTGAGAATATCGGACAAAACAAGGGAGCCTAGGGGGTTAAAGGGTAGGTGGCCCCCCTCTCAAAGTCATGAAATACAACAAAAAAAATACAACAAAACCTACCCCGTACACAAATTTATTTAAAAATTCTTAAGTAGTGCGCAGGTACTCAATGTCTGTAGTGCCTGCCTCGCTCTCACTCAATGGTGTTCTTACCACATATATATAAAAAGAGTTGTTGACCGCTATAACCGGGTGCAGTCACTTGGCGGTGGCAAAAACAACGTGATACTTAGTGTTAAAAAGTTTCCCCATCCTGTAGTGCTGTAAAAACCTGCTAGTGATCAGATCAAAACCAAGGAAGGTTAAAGAGGTAAAGAAGGTGTGATAGGACGTCAGCGCCTCACGGAAGCAGCCCCAACGAGGTATATGTAGACAGGTACTCGCCTACTACCTCCTGTTGTCATCATCGGTCGCTGCCGCCCAAACAGAAGCAGTAAAGGTGGAAAGGAAATTTATAATGTGCGTCACTCAAACCCTCGTGATAGTCCTAATGACTAGTGTCTACAGGGCAACCTATGTATTGAAATGGTGTATACTAATCTACAAAGAGCAGGAAGTGTCGACCCAAATTTGGTGATTTGAGCCTGATCAGGACTCAAATCACTCGAAAATAAAACCGAGCAGCACTACACTGGCTATACGGTACTTTATTCTCAGCTGTGTCGCTGCTCATTTAAAAACCGACATGTTTCGTTGCCTTATTTACTTTACCGGCAACTTCATCAGGGCTGGGGTCGACTGGTCTCTCTGCAACGCTGGTGTAAACCAGCAATAACTTTTGGTCAGCACCCTCAAGATGCTGTTTGGCAGCATACCTGCACCTTCATTGTGTAAGTGTCTGAGGTATTTTGCACCAACCCTTTGGCTGTTTCATTCAGAGCTGCGGAACTTCGTTTCTCATCAGTCTGAGCGTCGGTACTGGACTCACCCTCGGAGGGGGATCGAGGGTGAGTCCAGTACCGACGCTCAGACTGATGAGAAACGAAGTTCCGCAGCTCTGAATGAAACAGCCAAAGGGTTGGTGCAAAATACCTCAGACACTTACACAATGAAGGTGCAGGTATGCTGCCAAACAGCATCTTGAGGGTGCTGACCAAAAGTTATTGCTGGTTTACACCAGCGTTGCAGAGAGACCAGTCGACCCCAGCCCTGATGAAGTTGCCGGTAAAGTAAATAAGGCAACGAAACATGTCGGTTTTTAAATGAGCAGCGACACAGCTGAGAATAAAGTACCGTATAGCCAGTGTAGTGCTGCTCGGTTTTATTTTCGAGTGATTTGAGTCCTGATCAGGCTCAAATCACCAAATTTGGGTCGACACTTCCTGCTCTTTGTAGATTAGTATACACCATTTCAATACATAGGTTGCCCTGTAGACACTAGTCATTAGGACTATCACGAGGGTTTGAGTGACGCACATTATAAATTTCCTTTCCACCTTTACTGCTTCTGTTTGGGCGGCAGCGACCGATGATGACAACAGGAGGTAGTAGGCGAGTACCTGTCTACATATACCTCGTTGGGGCTGCTTCCGTGAGGCGCTGACGTCCTATCACACCTTCTTTACCTCTTTAACCTTCCTTGGTTTTGATCTGATCACTAGCAGGTTTTTACAGCACTACAGGATGGGGAAACTTTTTAACACTAAGTATCACGTTGTTTTTGCCACCGCCAAGTGACTGCACCCGGTTATAGCGGTCAACAACTCTTTTTATATATATGTGGTAAGAACACCATTGAGTGAGAGCGAGGCAGGCACTACAGACATTGAGTACCTGCGCACTACTTAAGAATTTTTAAATAAATTTGTGTACGGGGTAGGTTTTGTTGTATTTCTTGAGAATATCGGAACCAGCTTTCTTCAAAAGGGGGGTTACAGATGCGTGCTTCCAGCAGTCTGGAAAGGACGCGGAGGCGAGGGACTGATTGAATAATTTGGTGATGAGTGGGCATAGAGTCGGTGCAATTTCAGAGAATACAAAGTGCGGGCAGGGATCTGCGGGAGAGCCAGATTTTATTGCTCTAAGGACTGTTAACACTTCTTCTCCAGAGAGTGGTTGGAAATTGGATAGACAAGGGGAGTTGCCCAAGTCTAGGCGATCGTTGTCATAGTCGGATGCAGATGGGCATACGTCATCACAAGGGGGGACGGGATGGGAAGGGGTGAAGGTTGAATACATTTTATTAATTTTATCGGAGAAGAAGGTGCTAATCCGTTCGCATGCTTCTGTGGAAGGGGTGAGAGTTTGCGAGGTGCAGGATGGGTTGCTGAGCTCTTTCACGATTTTAAATAACTCTTTTGCAGAGTTATGGTTTTCGTTGATTCGTTGCACAAAAAATGCCTTTTTTGCCTCTCGGATGGCAAGAATATATTGTTTCCTTTTGGCAGTATAGTTGGCTCTGGTTAGAGGGTCTTTCGCTTGTCTCCATTGATGTTCTGTTTTTTGGCATTCCCTTTTAAGATTCTTGAGGGCGGGGGTGTACCATTTTTCGTTAATGGTTGTTTTTTTTCTAACTTCTCGTAAGGGTGCTATTTTGTCCAATGTTTGGTGAATTCTGGTTTCTATCCGGATGACATTATTACCGATAGGTTCATTGTCTGGTAGGGAGACGTCTGTCTCGTGAAAATGATTTTGGAAGTTGGAGTTATTGATTAAATTCCAAGCTCTCTTAGAGGTGAGGGGGGTGGATCTGGTCTTAACGGGTTTGCCAGGAAGTTCAAATGAAAATGAAAGCATGAAATGGTCGGTCCATGACAGAGGGAGAGTTTCCTTAAGGGTGGTCGATTCGATGTTCGTAAAAAAGAGATCCAGGGTGTGCCCAGCTATGTGCGTAGGGCCATCGACTAATTGTTTCAGTTGGAGGATTTCCATGTCATATTTGAGCTGTGCGACTCCAGGAGCATTAGGGTTTTCGTAGTGGACATTGAAGTCTCCAATAATCAGGTAGTTTTTGTGCTTTAAGCACAAAGGGAGTACTTGATTCAGGAGTTTAGCGCTGAGTTTGATTTGTTGTCCTGGTGGATTATAGACAACTGCGCCCGCTAACATAACATAGTTCTCGGCGAGAATTTTAAATGGTAATAGCTCATGTTCAGGATCCGCATTAGTTGTATCCGTTAGACAAGTTAGGTGGTCCCTGAAAATTACGGCGACTCCGCCTCCTTTCTTCTTACTTTGTCTGTTTTGTGTTATTATTTTATAGTTGGGGGGGAGGGTGTTAGCTAGGTCTGGAGCACTGACATCCGATAGCCACGTTTCTGTGACAAAAACTAAATCTGGCGTTTTTGAGGATAAAATGTCCCATATGTCTAATGCATGCTTGGGTAGTGATCTGGCATTAAAATATAGACATTTTAATTCATGCTGGGGGTTAGTAGGGATTATGTGAGGATCCGTTGAAAGTTGACCCAAGCTGGTCCATTGACATGAACGGCATGAGATGGGTCCGTAGGATATGCCTGGGCCGGTTTGGATGCAGTTTGTTGTTTCGATAGGTTTATGCAGGGCAAGTAAATCGCTACGGTTGTAGCGAATGGTGGCTACCTCAGGTGCGCTGGAACCTACAGGGGATATGGCCCCTGGTCCCGGTCGGTCGCGGACGGGCGCAGACGGGCTTGCCTTAGGCGCGCCTTCGGCGCGCAAAAGTCGCGCCCGCTGCGCACGTCCGCTGCGCTTCCTGGCAAGACACATGCTTTATGTTGGCGGGTCAGGCGGTTGGAGGGGCGTGTCCAGCCGAGGGGGCGTGTCTCGCCTCTCCCTCGGGAATGGCGGGGATCGTTGCAGCGAGTATCGCTGTTTGAGAAAGCCCAGTGATGCAGGTAAATGAGATAAAAACACAGTATTACAAGTACAGGTTTTAAAAAGTGGATAGCCCTGCTCCCGGCTTTCCGCCTCAGGAGCCAATCTTTAATGCGACGCTGTAGAGCGGCACACTCTACTTGTAGGTATGGCGGGGGGCGTGTCCAGCCGAGGGGGCGTGTCTCGCCTCTCCCTCGGGAATGGCGGGGATCGTTGCAGCGAGTATCGCTGTTTGAGAAAGCCCAGTGATGCAGGTAAATGAGATAAAAACACAGTATTACAAGTACAGGTTTTAAAAAGTGAATAGCCCTGCTCCCGGCTTTCCGCCTCAGGAGCCAATCTTTAATGCCAATTAAAAATACACGTACCAAGTTTGCCTGTGCTTAAATTATGCACTATACTGACGCAAAATCGATATATAGTGGAACTCATGTTATGCTACCATATTCACAATATTTACAAAACTCAGTTCCCAGTCAATTATTGGAGTGATTAATCACATAGATATTAACACAACGGAGTGCAGGCATGCTTCTACCTTTCACACACGTTGTAGTTAGGAATTAGCATTTAAAAAACCTTGCAAATTCACTCAAAAAACCATAGGTTTCACACATGTTATAGTTAGGTGGATATTTCACTCGTAAAAAACTAATGAAATTCCCCCGTTATAGTTACTTCAGATAACTATAACTCGCGCGCCCGCAATCCTCTGCTCATGATGTCACATATTACATCACTCATGACATGGTCAGTGGCATCACTCTTGACATCACTGATGACATCATCCTTGTGATAGAGTGGCGGTCGCGCGAGTTATAGTTATCTGAAGTAACTATAACGGGGGAATTTCATTGGTTTTTTACGAGTGAAATATCCACCTAACTATAACATGTGTGAAACCTATGGTTTTTTAAGTGAATTTGCAAGGTTTTTTAAATGCTAATTCCTAACTATAACGTGTGTGAAATCTATGGTTTTTTCAGTGAATTTTTATGGTTTTTTAAATGCTAAGTTATGTATGTTTTTTTTTTTATATAATTATTTTTCAATAAACTACGTATTAAAAATTATATATATTTTTTTATGGTTTTTCACCGTGCGCGCACGGTGCGCGCACCCCCGCAATTTAAAAAAAAAATGTAAATGTTTTTTTCTGCCTTCGGGGTCCTTTAGGGACCCCCTGACAAAGGCTAGGGGGTCAGGAACTCTCTACCCTGCCCCCTTTTCCCGTTCACCACCTTCCTTTTCCACTCTCGCACTGAAAACAAACAAAATAGCGGCCGACACTTCCTGATTTCGACCGATTCGAACGTTGACTGACATGTAACAACCAATCAGAATTACGCTCGCGCACGTTAGGGTGAGCGCACCGTGCGCGCATGGTGTGCGGCTGTAGATATGTATGTGCTTTTAAATGCAATTTTCTCTGGAAATACTGAACAGATTGACTCCATATATGCAAAAGGCACTTCCCTGACCTGAGGACTACCTCTCTGCCAAATTTCAAGTAATTCTGTTCAGCCGTTCGGGCTGTACCTTCGACTAAAGGTCCTATGGGAAAATGCATGGGGAAAACGCGTTTTGGGACCCCCCTTTTTCTCGGCCCCCGCTTGACGAATCCCCCCGAGACTTTCAGGGTAGGAGCTGAGCGGAGCGCCCCATTAGTTTTGAAAAGTTCGCGAGGATTCGTCAACCGGCTCCAAAGTTATTCAAAATAGAATTTTCAGATTTCCCATGGAAACACGGTCCTAACTATAACTATCTACTGGAGATCCGCCAGTAGATAATATATATATATATATATATATATATATATATATATATATATATATATATATATATATGTATATATAACCTATTGGCGGTCGCCAGTAGTGTCACGAATTCCTGTCATGCGAGGGGAGGAAAACGGTAACCAGCGAAAACGGACTACATCTCCCAGGATGCTTAGCGGTTGAGAGGTTATGTAAACAGGAGAGCTGTTACATAACTCAAGGAAAACACGCCCTTATGTAAACAGGAGAGCTGTTACATAACTCAAGGAAAACACGCCCTTATGTAAACAGGAGAGCTGTTACATAACTCAAGGAAACACGCCCTTATGTAAACAGGAGAGCTGTTACATAACTCAAGGACAACACGCCCTATAAAGGGAGGAACCGGGAGGTACAACGCTGTCGGATATTGTGTTTACACCGACGTACCTGCTTAGTGAAGAGCAGTGTTCCGGAGTGGTGCTCCAGTAAGGCAAGAACGGAGGTAGGTCGAGTCGTTACTCCCTGGGCCGTGTCTTGCCCCATCGTCACCTGTGAAGGACCCGGAAGCTCTACCGGATACCCATTGAGCTTCGCTTTTTGACTCGGCTGAGTCACAGCGCAGTGGCGCTTTTGCTGGTTGGAGTCGTAACTCCCAGCCCGACCAGAGATACAGGGACTGCCAGCTGTAACGCACACCAGGAGGTGTTTGCCGCGTTACAGACTCGGAAGTCCACAGGATCGATCGAGCGGCTGCTCTCGGTTCAGTCTTCTTTGCTTGTGATTGGGGTATCGGTGACGCATCACCAGGAGGTGACTCCGCGTCCCGGTGCAGTCTGAGGAAGAGGTTGAGCGGCTGCTCCCTTCAGGTAGAGACCCCGGCTGGGTGTTTCCCTGACTCCTCGATTCTCCCCAACACTCTTCGTGCCCCTCACAGCCTACCGATTGGCATTGTCGGCCATTTCATTTCTGCCCTCTGTTGGCATACGCCGGGATCGGCGTATATGCAGAGGACGGTTAGGACCATCCGTGCTGTGGGCTGGTAACGTACTTAGCCTGGAGGATTCCAGTGACTATAACCTTTGTTTATTCCTTGTATTAGTTTTGCCTTCATTAAAATAACTAAACCTTCACAAGTGGTTGCGTTCTCATTATCGTGTCTGTTAAACGATCCTGAGACGTTCAGGGCGTTACAAAATATCCGTCCTTAATAACACTAACTGTCTCCCGGTCGATAACAGACATGGCAACACTTGATGATGTGCTGGCTGCTTTAGCGACCGTGCAAATTGAATTGGCTGCCTCCAGGCAAAAAACAGCCGATGTAAAAGCCAGACTGGATGCTATCAAATTGGACCCACTCATGCCCAGCACCTCCCTCACGAACCAGACCCCTGCGGTAGTAGTGGAAATGCCGGTAGCCGTCCCCTTGGCAACACCAGAGAGGTACAGTGGGGATCCTAACACAGTGCAGGTATTCCTCACACAAGTGGCGCTACATTTATCGTGCAAACCAAGGGCGTTCCCCACGAGTCAGGCTCGTGTGGCTTTCCTTATCTCCTATTTGGCTGGAAACGCGGCACAATGGGCCGTACCTCTGGTGAGCAGGGACGACCCCATCTTATGTGATTGGGGTGCTTTTCGCGAGGAATTCCTGAAGGTCTTCGACAGAAGGGCTGACTCGTACACGGCGGACCGTGAAATGCTTGAGTTGAGACAGGGATCCAACGACCTGGTGCAGTATCTCAACGCGTTCCGAAGGCTGGTTGCGGAAACCAAGTGGCCTGTTGCTAAACAGACGGCGCTCTTCCATCACGGGCTGTGCGATGAGCTCAAGGACGCCGTGGCTCATATTGACCCACAACCCAAGACATGTGAGGGCCTTATCAACCTGGTATTACGAATGGAACATAGGCTAAGTGAAAGAAAGGGGGATCATGGGAGAAAAGGAAAATCCCTTCCATCCTATGTGACAGTGGGAAGTCCTGAAACTTCCACCGCATCCAAGGGAGAACCCATGGACATCGGCGCAATACGAGCGAGCCTCACAGCCACGGAGAAAGAGTCACGCTGTAAACAAGGATTGTGCCTATATTGTGGCAAAAAAGGCCACTACGTACGTGAATGCCCTGCCAAACCAAAGACGTCACGTTATCGGGCCAACCGGTCGGTAACAGCCGTGGTGGACATACCGGCGGAAAACTAGAGGACTCCCAGACCAAAGAAGGGGCATCTCGGAGTCACTCATCCATCCCTTCACTTTCCAACTCGGTCACTAAGGGACAACGACACCTGTTTCTCACGGTGCACGTGGGAGTGCATGACCAGTGGATACCCGTTGTGGCCATGGTGGATTCAGGGGCCACTGGCATGTTTATGGACCACAACGAGGCATGCAGGCTAGGGCTAGTGCTTCTTCCCAAAGCTGTACCCGAAGACGTCTATGCTGTAGACGGAAGGCGATTGGTGACGGGGCCTATCGGGCAGCACACGGGGGTCCTTCCGATGAGATGTGGGAGGAACCATTTGGAACAAATAGATTTTAACATCATCCGAGCGCCCCAATATGGCGTCATATTGGGATTGCCGTGGCTACAGAAACACAACCCCTCTGTGGATTGGCCAACACATCGCATCGAACTGACGTCACCGTATTGCATCCTGCATTGTGGAATAAGAACGGAATCCCTTGACGCAGATGAGAGCGGGAGTCAGACGGTGGCTACAGCGGCAGAAAAAGATGTGGCTCTCCCCCAGGCTTATCACAGTTTTGAGGATGTATTTGATGAGGTGAAGGCGGAAGTGCTACCACCACATAGACAGTTTGACTGCCAGATCGACCTGGTGCCAGGGGCCAGCGTTCCCAGCGGCAGGCTGTATGCCCTGACGGAGCCTGAAAACGTGCATCTCCGGGGGTACCTGGATAAACTCCTCAAGCTAGGATTCATCCGCCCGTCCAAGTCTCCGGCCGCCTCGCCACTCTTCTTCATCCCGAAGGCTAATGGGGAGCTGAGAGCCTGTGTGGACTTTAGGGCATTGAATGCGATAACCGTAAAGAATCGGTACCCCTTGCCTCTCATCAGTGTACTTCTGGAACAGGTCAAAAAAGCTCGTATCTACACCAAGTTGGATTTGAAAGGGGCATACCATCTGGTGCGCATGAGGGACGGAGACGAGTGGAAGACCGCCTTTAAGACCAGGTTCGGCCTTTTTGAGTACCTCGTCATGCCGTTCGGTCTGTGCAACGCCCCGGCAGCCTTTCAGTACTTTTTGAATGAGGTATTCAGAGAGGAGTTGGATATCTACGTGGTCGTATATATCGACGGCATCCTCATCTATTCGTCCAGTGTGGAGGAGCACGTACACCACGTCAAAGCTGTGCTCCAAAAGCTGAGGGAAAACATGCTGTTTTGTAAACTCAGCAAGTGTGACTTCCACGTCACATCCGTGGAATTCCTCGGAGTGATGCTGAGTCCAGAGGGACAGGAGATGGTAGAACGAAAGATCAAGGCGGTGAAAGAATGGCCGGTGCCCCAAAGCGTGAAGGACGTCCAAAGTTTCATTGGCTTCGCCAACTTTTACAGGCGGTTTATAGATGGATTTTCAGGATTGGTGGCCCCAATCACACAGCTACTGAGGAAGTCCAAGGAGTTTGTCTGGTCCCCTGAAGCGAACAAAGCCTTTGAGGCCCTGAAAAGCGCCTTTGGTAAGGCGCCGGTGTTGGCTCACCCCGATCCGGATCTCCCCTACGTGGTGGAAGCGGACGCATCGGATGTGGCGCTGGGGGCTATCTTGTCCCAACGCAACCACGACACAGGGGTGCTTCATCCCGTTGCGTACATGTCCCGCAAACTCAACGACGCCGAACGCAACTACCATATTGCGGAGAAGGAGCTTCTCGCAATCAAGGACGCCTTCACCGAATGGAGGCATTGGTTGATGGGGGCAAGACATGTGGTATCGGTGTACACGGACCATCGGAACCTACAGTTCATGACGGCCACAAGACACCTTTCTCCCAGACAGCTGCGGTGGATGATCTTCTTTGCAGGGTTCAACTTCCGCATCACATATCGGCCGGGGACGGAAAACCGGAAGGCGGACGCCCTGTCCCGTCAATCTGCAGTTAAGGAACCATTGCCTGCGACCGAGCATTCCATCATTTCCCCGAGGATGGTATTGGGGGTTATCCAACCGGATACTTTCCTGAGGGGAATAAAGAGAGGGATCAGGTCATTCGCATGGCGGAGGTGGCTCCTCAGTCACAGAGAATGGCAGCTGAAGGACGGGATACCCCTGAAGGGCAGGTGCCTATTGATACCCACGCCTAGGCTAAGGAAACAAGCATTCATCTGGTGCCATGACTCTCCATGCGCAGGTCATTTGGGCTTTGAAAAAACGGTGGCTAGCATGGGACGGCATTTCTGGTGGCCAACCATGAGAGTGGATGTCAGGAGGTGGGGACAGGAGTGTCCTACGTGTGCTACCATGAAGGCCGACCATGGCCGAACCCAAGGGCTCTTACATCCACTTTCGACCCCGGATAGACCATGGGATAGCATATCACTGGACTTCGTGGTGGGCCTACAGGTAGACCAGGGGATGACGGCAATACTGGTGGTGGTGGATTACTTGATGAAAATGGGGCACTTCATCCCCTGCAAGAGAGTCCCTACGGCCAGGGAATTGGCGTCACTACTCCTAAAGAATGTGGTACGACTGCATGGATTGCCTGGGGTGATCGTGTCGGACCGGGGGTCACAGTTTACTGCGCAATTCTGGAAGACTTGGTGCACTGCGCTGCATGTTAAGACCGCCCTGTCCACCAGCTACCACCCTCAAATGGACGGCCAAACCGAGCGCCTGAACCAAACGCTCAAACAGTATCTGTGATGTTTTGTGGACCAGGGCAGGGAAGAATGGGTCGACTTGCTATGGGTTGCGGAGATAGCCTATAACAACGCCACTCACAGCTCCACACAGTCATCTCCGTTCTATAGCAACTATGGCCAACATCCCAGGTTCTTGCCATTTCTACATCCGTTCAGAGAGGACAGGATTCCCGCCACAGCGGACAGGGTGGCACACATAAAAGACACGTTGATGCGCTCAAGGGCTGTCCTAATAGAGGCCAAGAGAAGATACAAGGCTGCGGCAGACAGGAAGAGAAGGCCCGGGCCACTGTACCGCACTGGAGACTACGTCTGGATATCCACAAGAAACATGAGGTTTCGAAAGAACAGTGTGTTCCGTCCCAAGTACATGGGCCTCTATCGAATTACCAAGTGTATGGGTCCCGTGAACGTGAAGGTGTGCTTGCCCCAGTCATTGCGGATACACCCTGTCTTTCATGTATCATTGCTCAAACCAGAACCCTCCAAGCCGTCTGGGACACCTAGGCCGGTATGCGTGGAGTCGGAGGTGGAGTATGAAGTGTCGGGCATACGGGCGTCCAAATGGCGCAGGGGGAAGCTGTGGTACCTGGTTGCGTGGAAAGGCTATGGCCCGGAGGAGCAGTCATGGGAACCGGCTGAAGGGGTTCATGCTCCGCGCTTGGTCTCCTTGTTCCATCGGAGTTTTCCTTCCAGCGCTGGACCCGTGGGGAGCCGCTGAGAGGGAGGATGTACTGTCAAGAATTCCTGTCATGCGAGGGGAGGAAAACGGTAACCAGCGAAAACGGACTACATCTCCCAGGATGCTTAGCGGTTGAGAGGTTATGTAAACAGGAGAGCTGTTACATAACTCAAGGAAAACACGCCCTTATGTAAACAGGAGAGCTGTTACATAACTCAAGGAAAACACGCCCTTATGTAAACAGGAGAGCTGTTACATAACTCAAGGAAACACGCCCTTATGTAAACAGGAGAGCTGTTACATAACTCAAGGACAACACGCCCTATAAAGGGAGGAACCGGGAGGTACAACGCTGTCGGATATTGTGTTTACACCGACGTACCTGCTTAGTGAAGAGCAGTGTTCCGGAGTGGTGCTCCAGTAAGGCAAGAACGGAGGTAGGTCGAGTCGTTACTCCCTGGGCTGTGTCTTGCCCCATCGTCACCTGTGAAGGACCCGGAAGCTCTACCGGATACCCATTGAGCTTCGCTTTTTGACTCGGCTGAGTCAAAGCGCAGTGGCGCTTTTGCTGGTTGGAGTCGTAACTCCCAGCCCGACCAGAGATACAGGGACTGCCAGCTGTAACGCACACCAGGAGGTGTTTGCCGCGTTACAGACTCGGAAGTCCACAGGACCGATCGAGCGGCTGCTCTCGGTTCAGTCTTCTTTGCTTGTGATTGGGGTATTGGTGACGCATCACCAGGAGGTGACTCCGCGTCCCGGTGCAGTCTGAGGAAGAGGTTGAGCGGCTGCTCCCTTCAGGTAGAGACCCCGGCTGGGTGTTTCCCTGACTCCTCGATTCTCCCCAACACTCTTCGTGCCCCTCACAGCCTACCGATTGGCATTGTCGGCCATTTCATTTCTGCCCTCTGTTGGCATACGCCGGGATCGGCGTATATGCAGAGGACGGTTAGGACCATCCGTGCTGTGGGCTGGTAACGTACTTAGCCTGGAGGATTCCAGTGACTATAACCTTTGTTTATTCCTTGTATTAGTTTTGCCTTCATTAAAATAACTAAACCTTCACAAGTGGTTGCGTTCTCATTATCGTGTCTGTTAAACGATCCTGAGACGTTCAGGGCGTTACAAGTAGGCAGTTATAGTTAGGACCTAGTTTCCATAGGAAAAGCAGTTTTTCTTTTCCCAATAACTTTGTATGTACTATGAGAGAGTGATTTGTTATTACTTTTTTCTTTTGATAATGAGGTATTATTCCCAACAAAGGGAACTACTGAATTGAGTATTTTGTTTGTTTCGATTGTAGTGCCACGAATCTTGTCAGGTGATGGGTGGTGTATTTCTTTAACTTCATGACAATGAGCATAACGTGATCATGTGAGCAGGGGCTAGGAGGCCCGAAACATGTAATGAGCAGTACACTTATCTAAATTATTGAATAAACTATATTTTTAGGCACCAGCAATACAAGTTGTCCGTTCGCATTTGGAGAGTAATTGTGTATATATATATATATATATATATATATATATATATATATATATATATATATATATATATATATATATATATATATATATATATATATATATATATATATATATATATATATATATATATATATATATATATATATATATATATATATATATATATATATATATACTTCCAGACGGAGTCCCAAACGCGCTCTCGGAGTGAATAATTATTTCCAGGGAAACGGGTGGTCACATTGACATTGATGGGTTTATTCACATCATAAACGTGTTTCACCCGCGAACGGGCTTGTTCACACAGCGTTTCTCACAATAATGCCACAATACATACTGTCCCGTTGAGAAATCAATAGCATAAACAGAGGACTTAGAAAATGTATGCAGTCTACCAAGTTGCGCTAAATGAGGCGCCATATTGTAATGTGTTTCACTGGTAGTAAGTTGAAAGCATCAAACAAATTATATCATTTAGCTTACTTATCTTCATGGTGGAATATATCTCAATTAAATAAGACTCAGATGCCATTCATTGGCAAAAAAATTCACATCAGTTCCAAATTGTGGCATACATTTCAAAATTATATGTATATCGATATACAAATAGCTTACACGCATGAGACCATATTTTAACAACCTCGTTTGATTTTGGTTTATGCAGAATAACGTTCATAATGTGAAACCTCTAGTTCAGAGTTAATCGTCTTTTGAATAAAACTTTATGTGTACGTATACTTGCAACAATGTATCTTCGGTCTTATGACCTGCGTCAGATCGTGGCATAAGCAATCTATATTTAAACCTTATCACATTGGACCACCGTCTTTTGAATAAAACTTTATATAAACGTATCATTACATTGTTCTGTCTGCCGTCAAGTGACCTGTACCTGATCATGATATGAGCAATCTATGTTGTATCTGATTCCTGATATGAATCGTGTCATATTACTAAGATAGTCACTTTGTTCTTACAATTGGCAAACCTAAGTGTACATTTTTTTATCTCCATCTTCAGACGGTTAATTACTCCAGCAATATCTCGCCCAATAGTGGCAAAGAGAGCAAAACTTCTGTTAGATGTTACTCAGTCTGTTAATTATATACATAATAGCTCGCCATATAGTGGCAACTGAAATATAACGTCTCTCATGTTATCTAGATTTGGAAAGGCTTATGTCTTCCTATTAAGTAAACTATGTAGAGCTTTCTTCATGTATTAATAATACTTTGAAATAAATGTACAGCCTCCAGTATCTACAACGGAACTATGTATGTGGTACATTGTGTTTACCCTGTTCAATATTACTTCCTAAAGAACACCCATCAGTGAAAGAAAAATGATATAAGAAGAAGAATTTGTGTAAAAAAATTCATATAAAAAAAGAGAGAAGAGGACAGAGGGGGAGGAGAACATCTTTGTTAGTTAAATAACAACCGGCAAGGTTAGAAATCAAGATCCTCATATATGCCTATTGGGTACATTATTAAGGCAAAGATTTGTTAATCTATACTCAGAACTTTAACCTGCAGTGAGTTACTTGATAGTAGTCATAACAGCAATATCTGGAAGGTGAATGAAGAAAAGGGTAGGGACCTCGTTGGCCCTTGAGATACATGGTCCCTTCCTTTCCTCCTGTAAAAAGAAGAACAAAAGAGAATCGAGTAAGAGGAAAGCAGAAAAATATTGTTCAGCATTTTACATTTGAGAATTCATCCGAATATTGTGCGACAGTTTTGCAAACATTAGAAAACGTTTTAAAATGAAATATTACATCTGAAGAGGACCTGAAGGGGTCTAAAACAATATACTTAGTATCATGATACCAGGTGAAGGATAAAAAGGCTATATCACATGCTGTTGGACGGTGCTTGTAACAATGATGGCGGTACTTGCAATACATCATTCAGTCTGTAGATGTATCGACATTTCCTCATCCAAATTATGTCCATTGGGGAACTTAGTGCACATCCCAATAATGTATATATATATATATATATATATATATATATATATATATATATATATATATATATATATATATCTTTCCTTTAGCTGAAATTACACGCAAACTCAAAGTATAATGCTCATAGAGAAGCTGATTTATTGCTCGCTATGCGTTTCGACAAATTAATGTCTTGATCAAGACATTAATTTGTCGAAACGCGTAGCGAGCAATAAATCAGCTTCTCTATGAGCATTATACTTTGAGTGTGCGTGTAATTTCAGCTAAAGGAAAGTAATTATTCACCGGTGCGGGCATACCGGCAAACGCACCACCTGACTTTGGGCTTAATCCCGGAATGACCCATTTTGCGAATGAATATATATATATATATATATATATATATATATATATATATATATATATGAAGAGAAAGAGTTGCCCCCCGATTGAGAAGCACTCCCAGGAGGTACATGCAGCACAGGGAAGATCTTGTGGTCACCGCATCACCTGACGCGTTTCGGGCTACGCCCTTCCTCAAAGGTATGTTGTGCACGAATCACCAAACACTCGAGTTCCAGTATTTTCCCTCCTTTATTTCCATTAGCATACTTGAACTCAGGTGAGTAAAACCAAGCATTATGGGACTGGAAGTCCTTGCATGTGACCCATGTGGGCTGCTGGTGACTCGTGGTTCCACAGTTCTTAAAAACACTGTTTCCACACATGGAGCCTTCCCCCTACTCCTGCTCCATATGCCGCAATCGTTTCCAACAGCAGCGGAGCCGCATCACGCGGCGGTGCCTCTCACGACCTGGGCTGGCCGTCAAATATGAGAAGAAAGAGTTGCCCCCCAATTGAGAAGCACTCCCAGGAGGTACATGCAGCACAGGGAAGATCTTGTGGTCACCGCATCACCTGACGCGTTTCGGGCTACGCCCTTCCTCAAAGGTATGTTGTGCACGAATCACCAAACACTCGAGTTCCAGTATTTTCCCTCCTTTATTTCCATTAGCATACTTGAACTCAGGTGAGTAAAACCAAGCATTATGGGACTGGAAGTCCTTGCATGTGACCCATGTGGGCTGCTGGTGACTCGTGGATCCACAGTTCTTAAAAACACGGTTTCCACACATGGAGCCTTCCCCCTCCTCCTGCTCCATATGCCGCAATCGTTTCCAACAGCAGCGGAGCCGCATCACGCGGCGGTGCCTCTCACGACCTGGGCTGGCCGTCAAATATGAGAAGAAAGAGTTGCCCCCCGATTGAGAAGCACTCCCAGGAGGTACATGCAGCACAGGGAAGATCTTGTGGTCACCGCATCACCTGACGCGTTTCGGGCTACGCCTTTCCTCAAAGGTATGTTGTGCACGAATCACCAAACACTCGAGTTCCAGTATTTTCCCTCCTTTATTTCCATTAGCATACTTGAACTCAGGTGAGTAAAGCCAAGCATTATGGGACTGGAAGTCCTTGCATGTGACCCATGTGGGCTGCTGGTGACTCGTGGATCCACAGTTCTTAAAAACACGGTTTCCACACATGGAGCCTTCCCCCTCCTCCTGCTCCATATGCCGCAATCGTTTCCAACAGCAGCGGAGCCGCATCACGCGGCGGTGCCTCTCACGACCTGGGCTGGCCGTCAAATATGAGAAGAAAGAGTTGCCCCCCGATTGAGAAGCACTCCCAGGAGGTACATGCAGCACAGGGAAGATCTTGTGGTCACCGCATCACCTGACGTGTTTCGGGCTACGCCCTTCCTCAAAGGTATGTTGTGCACGAATCACCAAACACTCGAGTTCCAGTATTTTCCCTCCTTAATTTCCATTAGCATACTTGAACTCAGGTGAGTAAAACCAAGCATTATGGGACTGGAAGTCCTTGCATGTGACCCATGTGGGCTGCTGGTGACTCGTGGTTCCACAGTTCTTAAAAACACGTTTTCCACACATGGAGCCTTCCCCCTCCTCCTGCTCCATATGCCGCAATCGTTTCCAACAGCAGCGGAGCCGCATCACGCGGCGGTGCCTCTCACGTCCTGGGCTGGCCGTCAAATATGAGAAGAAAGAGTTGCCCCCCGATTGAGAAGCACTCCCAGGAGGTGCATGCAGCACAGGGAAGATCTTGTGGTCACCGCATCACCTGACGCGTTTCTGGCTACGCCCTTCCTCAAAGGTATGTTGTGCACGAATCACCAAACACTCGAGTTCCAGTATTTTCCCTCCTTTATTTCCATTAGCATACTTGAACTCAGGTGAGTAAAACCAAGCATTATGGGACTGGAAGTCCTTGCATGTGACCCATGTGGGCTGCTGGTGACTCGTGGTTCCACAGTTCTTAAAAACACGGTTTCCACACATGGAGCCTTCCCCCTCCTCCTGCTCCATATGCCGCAATCGTTTCCAACAGCAGCGGAGCCGCATCACGTGGCGGTGCCTCTCACGACCTGGGCTGGCCGTCAAATATGAGAAGAAAGAGTTGCCCCCGATTGAGAAGCACTCCCAGGAGGTCGTGCAGCACAGGGAAGATCTTGTGGTCACCGCATCACCTGACGCGTTTCGGGCTACGCCCTTCCTCAAAGGTATGTTGTGCACGAATCACCAAACACTCGAGTTCCAGTATTTCCCTCCTTATAATGGTGGACTTTTTTGCACAGACTTTTGATGCATGCAGCCTTTGAGAAAGGAAGTCTCCTTCCGAAACGCGTCAGGCATTTGTTTGCTGTGTATGCATCTAACCTGAAGCTGGTCTCTGTGGAATAAAGTTTGTTGAAAGTGTGCGCTTCGCCTGGGGGCAACTCCTTTTCCTTCCATATAAGACGGCTGGCCCGGCCGTGAAGTGCACCACCGCGCTACTTTTGGGGGGTCGCAGTCTACCTATTTGGGCAGCAATTGCGGATCAACAGACCCCCTGAAATAGAGTGCTTTGAGGTGAGATGCATTGGCAAAAAGAAAATCGTTTTTGAACATGTGAAAGACTGGCAGCCCACATGGGTATTATGTTTTAAACTACCACTCCCAGGATGCTTTGCACTTGCCTTGAACTCACCTGAGGATAATGAGAGTCATATGATGTTATATAATGGTGGACTTTTGTGCACAGACTTTTGATGCATGCAGCCTTTGAGAAAGGAAGTCTCCTTCCAAAACGCGTCAGGCATTTGTTTGCTGTGTATGCATCTAACCTGAAGCTGCTCTCTGTGGAATAAAGTTTGTTGAAAGTGTGCGCTTCGCCTGGGGGCAACTCCTTTTCCTTCCATATAAGACGGCTGGCCCGGCCGTGAAGTTCACCACCGCGCTACTTTTAGCGGGTCGCAGTCTACCTATTTGGGCAGCAATTGCGGATCGACAGACCCCCTGAAATAGAGTGCTTTGAGGTGAGATGCATTGGCAAAAAGAAAATCGTTTTTGAACATGTGAAAGATTGGCAGCCCACATGGGTATTATGTTTTAAACTACCACTCCCAGGATGCTTTGCACTTGCCTTGAACTCACCTGAGGATAATGAGAGTCATATGATGTTATATAATGGTGGACTTTTGTGCACAGACTTTTGATGCATGCAGCCTTTGAGAAAGGAAGTCTCCTTCCGAAACGCGTCAGGCATTTGTTTGCTGTGTATGCATCTAACCTGAAACTGCTCTCTGTGGAATAAAGTTTGTTGAAAGTGTGCGCTTCGTCTGGGGGCAACTCCTTTTCCTTCCATATAAGACGGCTGGCCCAGCCGTGAAGTGCACAACCGCGCTACTTTTGGCGGGTCGCAGTCTACCTATTTGGGCAGCAATTGCGGATCGACAGACCCCCTGAAATAGAGTGCTTTGAGGTGAGATGCATTGGCAAAAAGAAAATCGTTTTTGAACATGTGAAAGACTGGCAGCCCACATGGGTATTATGTTTTAAACTACCACTCCCAGGATGCTTTGCACTTGCCTTGAACTCACCTGAGGATAATGAGAGTCATATGATGTTATATAATGGTGGACTTTTGTGCACAGACTTTTGATGCATGCAGCCTTTGAGAAAGGAAGTCTCCTTCCGAAACGCGTCAGGCATTTGTTTGCTGTGTTTGCATCTAACCTGAAGCTGCTCTCTGTGGAATAAAGTTTGTTGAAAGTGTGCGCTTCGCCTGGGGGCAACTCGTTTTCCTTCCATATAAGACGGCTGGCCCGGCCGTGAAGTGCACCACCGCGCTACTTTTGGCGGGTCGCAGTCTACCTATTTGGGCAGCAATTGCAGATCGACAGACCCCCTGAAATAGAGTGCTTTGAGGTGAGATGCATTGGCAAAAAGAAAATCGTTTTTGAACATGTGAAAGACTGGCAGCCCACATGGGTATTATGTTTTGAACTACCACTCCCAGGATGCTTTGCACTTGCCTTGAACTCACCTGAGGATAATGAGAGTCATATGATGTTATATAATGGTGGACTTTTGTGCACAGACTTTTGATGCATGCAGCCTTTGAGAAAGGAAGTCTCCTTCCGAAATGCGTCAGGCATTTGTTTGCTGTGTATGCATCTAACCTGAAGCTGCTCTCTGTGGAATAAAGTTTGTTGAAAGTGTGCGCTTCCCCTGGGGGCAACTCCTTTTCCTTCCATATAAGACGGCTGGCCCGGCCGTGAAGTGCACCACCGCGCTACTTTTGGCGGGTCGCAGTCTACCTCTTTGGGCAGCAATTGCGGATCGACAGACCCCCTGAAATAGAGTGCTTTGAGGTGAGATGCATTGGCAAAAAGAAAATCGTTTTTGAACATGTGAAAGACTGGCAGCCCACATGGGTATTATGTTTTAAACTACCACTCCCAGGCATTTGTTTGCTGTGTATGCATCTAACCTGAAGCTGCTCTCTGTGGAATAAAGTTTGTTGAAAGTGTGCGCTTCGCCTGGGGGCAACTCCTTTTCCTTCCATATATATATATATATATATATATATATATATATATTTATATATATATATTATCTACTGGCGGTCGCCAGTAGATAGTTATAGTTAGGACCCTGTTTCCATAGGAAATCCGCAACATTCTATTTGGAATAACTTTGGCGCCGGTCGACGAATCCTCGCGAAATTTTCAAAATAGGTGGGGCGCTACGCTCTGCTCCTACCCTGAAAGTCTTGGGGGGATTCATCAAGCGGGGGCTGAGATAAAAGGGGGGTCCCAAAACGCGTTTTTCCCATGCATTTTTTCATAGGACCTTTAGACACAGCTACAGCCCGAACGGCTGAACAGAATTTAATGAAATTTGTCAGAGAGGTAGTCCTCAGGTCAAGGAAGTGCCTTTTGTAGGTTTGGTGTAAATCTGTACAGTAGATTCTGAGAAAATAGCCTTTAAATCAATATATATATCTGTGGCAGCTTACGGTGCGCTTACGGTGCGCTTACCGTACGCGTACGGTGACGTGCGCGAGCGCGATTCTGATTGGCCGTTAGATCTTAGTAAACATTCGAATCGGTCGAAACCAGGAAGCGGCTGCCGCCATTTTCTCTCTCGCACTCTGACAGGGAGCTGAAAAATAAAGTGCAAAAACATGTAAAGGGGCTGTTTAGACAGCTCCCAAGCACCCAGCCATGTCGACGGAGTCCCCAATGATCCCCCAAATGAAAAAAGGCAATTTTAATTTTTTCGAAAATTTCGCCGATTACGCTTACCGTACGCGTACGGTGATAAATAATAATAAAAAAAAAATATCCATACTCTCCCTACCCCGTGTGCAAATGGTGCCTGAAGGGCACCATTCGTACATGGCTTATTATACTAAAAAAAAAACATATATTTTACCTGTCACAACGATGCTCATCATATGTCCACCATGTGCGCACGGTGCGCGAAGCACATCGTGCGTTCATGGCCCATCTAGCGTAACGTGGGCACGCGGTGCGTGAAGCGCACCGCGTGCTCACTGTGCGCGCACTGCGTTAAGTGAGCGCGCACGCCACAAATGGCGTAAAGTAACTTAGCATTTAAAAAATCGTACAAATTCACTGAAAAAACCATAGGTTTCACACACGTTATAGTTAGGAATTAGCATTTAAAAAACCTTGCAAATTCACTGAAAAAACCATAGGTTTCACACATGTTATAGTTAGCTGGACATTTTACTGATAAAAAAACAATGAAATGCCCCCGTTATAGTTACTGTAGGCAACTATAACTCACGCGACCGTAATCCTCTGCTGATGACATATGTGTCTTTATGAAAAAAAAATATTTGTAATATATGTATAGCTAAAATTTAATGGAAGAAGACATGGGCAAATAAGTGTCTAAATACAGTATTAGCATCAGCAGAGGATTACGGTCGCGTGAGTTATAGTTGCCTACAGTAACTATAACGGGGGAATTTCATTGGTTTTTTATCAGTAAAATGTCCAGCTAACTATAACATGTGTGAAACCTATGGTTTTTTCAGTGAATATATATATATATATATATTATCTACTGGTGGACGTCAGTAGATAGTTATAGTTAGGACCGTGTTTCCAATTCACTAAAAAAAGCCATAGATTTCAGGGACGTTATAGTTAGAAATGAGCATTTAAAATAAAATTTAAATTCACTGAAAAAAACATAGGTGATGTATAAAGTGCTAAACTCGGTAGATTGGGTCATATCTACATTTGGATATGTTTACATGTATATTACGTGCATTTATTAAGAGTCTGTTTTTTTAGCAGGAAGTTGAAAATGTGAATTGATAGTATGTCTTCTATTTCCTCTCCGTAATGTGATAGGGGTGTTTGCATTTTTAAACAGCGTCATACGCAAAGTTTGTCCCATATGATCAAGCCACTCTGGTGGCGAAACGCGTCATGACAGAAGGGAGACTCTTATACTTTTTCAAATAAAGAGTGTTCACCGACGAAGAGGAGTTCGTGTATTCTTGTTTATGGATAAACTGATGAATACTTCGTGCCTATATTCGTATCGTCAGGAAGTGGGTCTGCTTCCGGTTACGAACCCCCTCCCCTCAAGCAGGCAGCCGTTACCAGCCAACGTGTTCGAGAAGCGGTCTGGAAGGACAGTGAACAACGGCAGCCCCCTGTGTGAAGATTTCCTCATCCAAACCGACGAACTGAACAGCAGACGGGTCGGAGGACGTGCCGGCAGAAAAGTTGGTCGGATATAAGTGGTGAGTGGAACCGATTTAACTCACAGGTGGGGAGGTGTCTGTGTGTACATATAGTTTTCAAGCGCTGTTGGATTATTTCGGCGCTGGACTCCCATTTGAATTTCAGTATGTCAATGGACGCTTTGCGGGATCGTGAAGCAGCAGCTGATGCTCTCTTCAGTAACACGCCTGGTACAGCAATACCAAGTTCGAGTACCGTCACAACTGATATAAATTCTGATGTTACTTCTTTGCTTAAGCGTTAGGAGAAATGCATGAAAAGCGAGATTACAAAGTGGTGGGAACATAAGTCTCTACAGAAGTACGAGGAAGCGGGTAGAGTACCCCGCGGTCTAAGGATCTTTGTAGCACCATCTTATGAAAAACCCAACCCGGATATGTTAAAGGAATGGGCAGCAAATAATTTGGCTGCATCAATGAATATGGTCATCATACTCATCAAATACGCCAAAATTGATCGTGAGAGTTTATTGAAAGAAATTGGGGATATCAATGAACAATTGAATAAACTTGAACAAACCGAATACATTATTAAAACAAAGAAAGAAATTGGCGAAAGGATGAAAAAACATGAGGACAGAATCAAAATACGTAAGGCATTCAAATATGCGAGGGACAAAACTGACTATGAGTTGGGACAAATATTCACGTTCTCCCGCAAGTACGATTATGCCAAGAGAAACATGTCGGGACGCACAACTCAAAAAAATGTGGTACCAAGCACAGAAATTGCAGCAACCGGGAATGATAGAGGAGAATTGAGCTCCGAGACAGGCTCACTGACGAGCGAGTATGAATCTGATGATGGCATCAATACAAATCAAAGAGCGGGTGACCAGGTGAATATTCTTAGTCCGGCTGAGGAGCTTAATTTTTTAGCAGAGGACCGGCTACAAACACTGCGACCACGGAATCGGAACCTGCCGCAAAAAACAACAAGCAACAAAACCAGCGTCGCCGAGAAAGGCGCAAATGCAGGAAGAGGCAAATCAAAAAAGCAGTGGCGCAGGAGATAATGGCCAACAGCAATACGGTTGTCAATTTGTCACAACTTGTCCTTACCAAAGCTGAAACACAGATCCTTGCACTCGGTCTATATTTTTGCCCGGAGAGCAGCTTCAATTATGCAAAAACTCGCATCGACATCTACAAATATATTAGGAAGCTGAAATTACAAAAATTCTTTACCATCAAAGAGGGCAACACCACCTCAGCCCTGCCTGGCAATGTAAGCACGTCGAATATCAGCAACCAACCCAACCTTGCAGCATCTGATGCTTCCATCATGCTCACAATCAGCGAACTTAATAATGAAAATCGCTTTACCGATGTCCCCACTATGAGTCAATTCTCCACTCAGGAAAGACTTGGTTTACACAATCTGACAGAATCTAGTGCTGGGCTCAGTCCTTTCAAGGCTAAATCTAAATTTTATCCGATGATGCCCAAGGACGCCATAGACATTTTTCACGAACGCATAACAGAGGACATCAAGAAATTATATCACAGAACTAACCACAACAAAACCAGACTTAAATACCACAATATGCAATATGAGAATCTTGTTCGCAAATTAAGGGACAGAAAGGACATTGTCATCACCATGTCGGACAAGGGTGGCAATGTGGTCATCTGGCCAAGGGAACAATACATAAAAGAGGCCCAGACACAATTGTCTAATACTGATTGCTATTCTAAAACCACACTAAGTGAATATCATAAAGCTAAAGATACGATCAAGAAAGATCTTATGAACTGGAAACGACAGGGTCTTATTTCCAGCCAAGAACTGAACTTTATGCTTAATGACTTTCCCATCATTCCCACCCTGTATCTAATACCAAAGGTACATAAACAAATCAATCCCCTGCCTGGCAGACCGATTATTTCGGCGATAGGAAGAATGAGTGAGCATATCACCGAATATGTTGACTATTTTTTACAACCTTTTGTACAAGGACTGCCATCCTATATTAGAGATACAGGAGATTTTTTTAACAAAATTCAAAATATCAAATGGGAAGATGATTTGTTACTAGTGGTTATGGACATTGAGTCCTTGTACACCAGCATTGACCATCATGCTGGTTTGTCAGCTATTAAGCATTATTTATGACAATAGACCCCTTGGCCTGTATAACCACAACATCATGCTTCTAGAGATGGTGGTCAAATGGTGTCTTTTTAACAATTTTTTCATGTTTGAAAATGCAGTATACCGTCAGATGCGGGGTGTAGCCATGGGGGCTTGCTTCTCTCCCAGCTACGCGTGTTTACACGTGGGCTGGTGGGAGGAGCGGACCCTCCATGGCACTCTGGCCAGAGTGGCGGACAAACAAGTGATGCATTGGCTTAGATATATAGACGATGTGTTTTTCATTTGGAAAGGTGATCATGAGAGTGCTTTATTGTTTATTGATGAACTTAACAACAACATATGCAATCTTAAATTCACTGCATCAATCAGCGCCTCTGAGGTTCCCTTTCTAGACACTATGATTTACATCGAGGATGGTCGTCTTGCATCTACACTTTTTAGAAAGCCTACAGCAGGGAACGCCACCCTACATGCGACCAGCTCTCACCCCGGACATCTGATCAGAAGTATCCCCTACGGGGAGCTCCTTAGGTTGAAACGTATCTGCAGTACTGATGAGGAATTTGTCAAATGCTCTGAACAGGCATTGTCCAGATTCAGAGAAAGGGGATACAAAAATAACATCCTTAAACAAGCTCAGGTGAAGGTGGCTCTTAAATCCAGAGAGGACCTTCTATCCCCCAAGAAAGATACTATGACACCCATGACCAATAGCCCTCAAGACAGTAATACACCCCGTCTCATCATTACATTTAACAAACAACATAACCAGCTCAGGAGGATAGTTAATCGTAATTGGCCAATACTGAAAACAGATGCGGTATTGACCCCTAGATTGCCATCCACTCCTACCATTACTTTTAGACGGGCAGTTTCGATGAGAAACCAGTTGGTGTCTAAAAATGTAGAAACCACTACCAAAACAAATTGGTTGCAAAGAAAAGGTTTCTTTAAATGCGCATCGTGCAGGGCATGCAAGTTTGGAGTGAATACTTTGCAGTATCACACTCCTTTCAGTCCCACTCCAATACAAATCAGGGGGCATTACACCTGCCGCACGGAATTCGCAGTGTATGTTTTAACTTGCACCTGCGGTCTCAGATCCGTAGGTAGCACTAAATTGCAAGTTCATGCACGCATTTTACAGCACCTCAGGGCCATCGTAAATAATGATTCCACCTATCCTGTGGCCCGTCATTTTAGAGCTGTTCATGACAATGACCTGACCTGTCTTTCTTATTTTGTAATTGATGCAATCCCGAAATTAAAACATGGGGGCAATAGAGAGCGCATGCTCAGACAATTGGAGACCCGAGTAATTATTGAGCTCGACACTAAAACACCTCTCGGGCTCAACACAACGGAAGATATGCACAACTTTTTATGAAAGTTTAATGATAATGAAAGTAGAAATATTGCTTTAGAGTGGTTCTTGTCATCTAGTCCCTACACTCTGGTTGTGCTTTTATTTTACTCCTTGTCAACTCACAGGTTCCTATTTCTTGCCTTAGACCATATGCTTAGGTGGTTTCAGGTCTGGTGGTATATGTTACGAATTGTTAGCAATCTTATATTTTTTTATTATCATTTAAGATCTGATATATAATATGCTGCTTTGTAAGAAGGAAGTAACAAGAAAAAAATACACCCACTTCACTACATTATTCCAATATCCTAATTTTAGGTAATATTGAGATCCTATCGGTATGTATTATCCAGTGTATGAGCTTTATGAATATTTTTATATTTGGCACATTTATTGCGTATTTGCACAATTTCTTATATTGCACTTTGGCACTTTTAGCACTTTATTCATTGCACGTTTAGGCACTTTCGCACTTTACGTTAAGTGTATATACATATTAAATTAATAAATTATTAACAAAAAAATATATAATATTTTAAAATTAAATCAAAAATCATTTATTACACATATCGACTGGAAACATTAGATTACGTTTGGAGAGGATTGACATGGTAAATTTAATTGAATATACGATATTCCTGCTTTTTGGATTTTATCCAGATTACATTTGTTGAGCAGTGTAATGACACACTGCTGACAATATTTGCACGTGTAATTATTATTATCCTGTGATGTACGATTTGTATTCTACACCAGAACTGTCTTGGATTGCCCATGTATTGCATACGATCCTATTTTAGCACAAATGATGATAAATTTATTTTTTTTATGTGTTCCGAGTTTACTACAACAATATGTATTTAGACTTTGTATAAAGTGCTAAACTCGGTAGATTGGGTCATATCTACATTTGGATATGTTTACATGTATATTACGTGCATTTATTAAGAGTCTGTTTTTTCAGCAGGAAGTTGAAAATGTGAAATGATAGTATGTCTTCTATTTCCTCTCCGTCATGTGATACGGGTGTTTGCATTTTTAAACAGCGTCATACGCAAAGTTTGTCCCATGTGATCAAGCCACTCTGGTGGCGAAACGCGTCATGACAGAAGGGAGACTCTTATACTTTTTCAAATAAAGAGTGTTCACCGATGAAGAGGAGTTCGTGTATTCTTGTTTATGGATAAACTGATGAATACTTCGTGCCTATATATATATATATATATATATATATATATATATTATCTACTGGTGGACGTCAGTAGATAGTTATAGTTAGGACCGTGTTTCCAATTCACTAAAAAAAGCCATAGGTTTCAGGGACGTTATAGTTAGAAATGAGCATTTAAAATAAAATTTAAATTCACTGAAAAAAACATAGGTGATGTCACTGACCATGTCATGAATGATGTAATATGTGACGTCATCAGCAGTGCATTGCGGGGGCGAGAGTTATAGTTAGCTGAACTAACTATAACGGTGGAATTTCTATGGTTTTGTAAGAGTGAAATGTCCCTGAAACCTATGGTTGTTTCAACAACTCTATATCTATATCTATCTATCTAACTCTCTCTCTCTCTCTCTCTCTCTCTCTCTATATATATATATATATATATATATATATATATATATAAAAAACACCCGTTCCGATAAAGACGAAGGCTGTCTGCTGGGCGGTCCGTGTGGGGGTAATCGGCAACCCCAATTATGCAACACCATACACTTCTCCTCCAGGAAGTATACACGGACACCAGGGATATTTGCAGTTATCAAATTGGTTTAATGGACTGCACAAACAACGCGTTTCAGCTTTCGCCTTGTTCACGTTACAATGAAGTTTTTTTGTATAAAGTTAAATACAGTTCCTGGCACACAAAAATAAACAAAATAAACAACAGACTCTTAGCACCAGAGAATGTGTAGAGTGGCAAATTGGTAAACTTGGCGGCCATCTTAGCCTAGTGCAGAAGATCAAACAAAGGGTATCAGTTACCCAGTAGCATTTTGAAAATTACACTTCATGCTTAAAAAGTTAGTACCCAAATTTTGTATAAATATACAAAATAAAACATATCCACTGCCGAATTACATCGTGATTGAAAACGCATTGTCATGTTATAAATATAACATAAAGACGTGTATTCAGCCCTAGTGGGCGTGCTTTCATGAATGATTTCTAATGAAATAATAAACAATCACAAAATTATATAATTTCATAAAGGATATGCAAACAATCTCGCCCCAGTGGGCATACTGAAAGAGTAAATTGATGCTTGAGATATACATCGAAGTTCTGCAGTACCACAGCATAATTCAATACCATTCTCTGAAAACGAAAAATAAAAGTTTTAGTACATTACAAAAGGGAAAAACACAGTAAATACATGATCGCAACTCCATATTCTATTTGTGTAAGTGTAAGTGTACCGAGAGTTCTTCACTGGAATTCAATCCTCTAGGGGACATTGTATCGAAATCTACGATGTATCTAGATTCCAATTGTCTCAGATGGAGCAATTTATTGCCCCCACGTACAGTGTCAGTCACAGCATCAATCACCACCATTTTTAACAACGCTTCATTCTGTGCATGTTGTTCAAAAAAATGTCGGGCAACAGGATATTGTTTGTTGTTGTGGCGTAAAGCCCTTATGTGTTCTAACACTCTCTTTTTGGCGCGATGAATAGTGCTGCCAATATATGCCTTGTTGCATGGACAGGTTAATGCGTAAACACAATACATTGTGTTGCAGGTTAAAGCTTTTTTGATAATGAACTTGCTATTCATGCTGGAAAATTGTACCTCCATACAATCCACGCTGTTTTTGCAAGCCTTGCAGTTTTTGCAACAACGGAATCCTGGTCTACCAATAATCTTCGAAGATGTTAAACTCGATATTACATTAGGACTTAGCTCATCTCTAAGAGAATTGCTTCTCTTAAATGTAATTTGTGGATGGCTGGTCAGATGTTTTTTGAGATTGTTGTCCGTTAATAGGACATGCCAGTGTTTATCAAGAACACGGCGTACCTCATGCGCTCGTCCTGAGTATGTGGTAATGAAGCGAAGACTCTCTGTTTCTGAAGTCCGTGGCCTAGGATGCAGCAAATAATTGCGTGCAACTTTATCCACTTTGTTACATGCTTCATTGATAGTGTTGGAATTGTAACCCCTCTCTTTAAATCACCATTCCAAATTAAAAAGATGTCGTCTATGTACCGGAGCCACAGGACACAGCTGGAGAAATCATCCAATTGTGTGGCCACCTGCTCCTCCCACCAGCCCATGACAAGATTGGCATAGCTGGGGGCGAAGCAGGTGCCCATCGCTGTGCCCTGCGACTGCCGGTACACGACACCATCAAACAGAAAAAAATTGTTAGTCAGACAATATTCGATCATGGCCATGATCATTTCTGAGTGACGTAAGTAGGAAATAGAGCGGGTCTTTAGAAAATGTTGTACAGCCTGCAGACCTAACTGATGTTGTATGCTGGTGTACAGGCTGCCAACATCCAGGGTAACCAAGGTGTAATCCGGCTCCCAGTGTATCCCATCAATGATGGTTAAAAAATGGGTAGTGTCACGAAGATAAGCTGGTAAGGCAACGACATAAGGACGTAGGTAATGATCGATATACCTGGAAGTGTTTTCCAAGAGAGACCCAATTGACGACACTATAGGCCTGCCCGAGGGGTTCACTGGGTCCTTGTGCAATTTGGGAAGTAAGTATAGCACAGGTATCCGAGGATGAGGACATCTAAGGTAGTTGTATTCCTCCCACTCTAGCAACCCCTTTTCCCTCCATTCTACTAAAAGTTCCCAGTATTTTGCATTGGAAGCTGATATGGTCTTTTTGTCTGACAATGCATAACATGTTTGGTCACTCAATTGTCTCATACCTTCTTGCAAGTAAGAAGTTTTGTCAAAAGTCACAACATTGCCACCTTTATCCGATTGGCGGATAACGATGGCATTGTCAGTCTTTAAATCCTGTAATGCTTGGATTTGAGACCACTTGAGATTTTTCTCACTAGTTGGAATTTTGCCGTGTCTCATTTTCTTGAGATCATTAAGGACACCCCTCTCAAACACTTCGATGGCATCACAATCAATATTAGGCAAAAATACAGATTTGGGTTTGAATTGACTACCTGGGTTGACATTCATATCAATTGCAAAATCATCTAAATTGGAACATTGGTCAGAAACATAGTCTTCCATATTGGATATTGCATAAAGAACCTCAATATCGTCAACATTAAGATTACTCAGGGGCATACTGACAGGTGTTGACACAGTTTTGTTATGTTTTGTTTCGAACCATTTTTTCAATTTTAACTTGCCTGAGAAGTAAAACAAATCAATTCGTGCTTGAACATAATTAAAATTAGAGGTAGGACAGAAGGACAAACCTAGGCCAAGGAGGTCTCTCTCATCTTCAGATAAAGAGCGTCTTGAGAGGTTGATGACAGTCATGGTTGAACTTTCTTGCCCCTTGTCGTCATTCCCATCGGGCTTCCTGCATCTTTTCTTCCTCCTCTGTTTTGCCTGTTTGTTCCTCTGGTTTTTCCTCTGCCGCCTCGCCCTCTGCCTCTCTGACCAGTTTGGTCTTGATATTGCTCTGTCCGTCCCTGGTTTAGCATTTGGAACTGGGCTAAAAAATTCGACTTTTTTGGAAGATCTTGACTGGCCAGACTTGCAGCTACTGATAGAGGAATGTCCGATAAACTGCCATCTGACACATCACTCTCTATGATATCCACCGCTGCAGAAGTAGTCGGCAATGGCATAGATACTGCTCCGCTAGTGTCAAATAGGTGGTCATACTTTTTGTGGAAAGTTAGAGTCCGGCCTGACTGGTAATCTTTGAAGTCTCTTAGAAACTTCCGCTGTTTTTTAGCCGTAATCTCCTCCTCTAGCTTATCCATTCGTAGTAGTAGGGATTTAATGAAAGTCTCCAAAGTTTCTTTCGCCACCATTTTTTCAAGTTGGGCAGTCACCTGTTCTATTTCTGCCAGTAATTTACAGCGATCTTTTAGTGCAAATTTGACTAGAATACGCATCATTGTTAGAGAGCAAGCAGCAGAGTTGTTGGACCATTCCTCCAACATTTCTGGGTCCGGATCCTCATATGTCGGAATGGTAAAAATTCGTAGTCCCCGAGGCACTCGGGCTACGTCTATATATCTCTGTAGAGACTCTGCTTCCCACCATTTGGAAAGTTCCTTTTTGTAAAGTTTTTCCAATTGAGCATAAAGTTGCTGGACTTTGATTTCTTCCGTAATGGCAGTGGCTGGACTGATCGTATCACCACTGACATCGCTTTGTGCAAAGAAGAGTCTGTTTGCCGTTACTTTGCGTTTGGCTTCTAAGGCAGCCGCCATATCACCAATTTGTACTTGCTCCAAATATCCCCCGCTGCCAAAATGAAACCAAGTACGTTCCAATTATCGGGTCAGCTCCCTTCTCGTCAACACCTCAATGCGTAATGAACGCAGTAATCGCAACAACCAAGACAAATCATAGACTCCAGCCACGAAGCTGTTCGTGAGCGAACAGCGCCTCGGTAGCAGTGAGAAACCAATTTCGAGGTAAGATGAGACCACTCGAACTCTTAGGATAGAAGAAAGAGTTGTATACAATGCCGTGCTTACTCACCACGCATACAGTTCAAAGCGTGGCGTTCCGGAGACAAAAACAATGTCCTCCTACACTGACAAGATCCACGTAGATCAGCACAAGTGGCAAGGTAGATGGACGAGGTCAGCCTTCCTTCTTGTTTAATCAAAAAACACCCGTCCCGATAAAGACGAAGGCTGTCTGCTGGGCGGTCCGTGTGGGGGTAATCGGCAACCCCAATTATGCAACACCATACACTTCTCCTCCAGGAAGTATACACGGACACCAGGGATATTTGCAGTTATCAAATTGGTTTAATGGACTGCACAAACAACACGTTTCAGCTTTCGCCTTGTTCACGTTACAATGACGTTTTTTTGTATAAAGTTAAATACAGTTCCTGTGCACAAAAATAAACAAAATAAACAACAGACTCTTAGCACCAGAGAATGTGTAGAGTGGCAAATTGGTAAACTTGGCGGCCATCTTAGCCTAGTGCAGAAGATCAAACAAAGGGTATCAGTTACCCAGTAGCATTTCGAAAATTACACTTCATGCTTAAAAAGTTAGTACCCAAATTTTGTATAAATATACAAAATAAAACATATCCACTGCCGAATTACATCGTGATTGAAAACGCATTGTCATGTTATAAATATAACATAAAGACGTGTATTCAGCCCTTTATGCATATCCTTTACGAAATTATATAATTTTGTGATTGTTTATTATTTCATTAGAAATCATTCATGAAAGCACGCCCACTAGGGCTGAATACACGTCTTTATGTTATATTTATAACATGACAATGCGTTTTCAATCACGATGTAATACATAAGTGTCAAAGCATCCTGGCGGCATCTATTCCGTGTGTGAGTGAATGCACACACGGAATAGATGCCGCCAGGACGCTTTGACACTTCGTTCCATATATATATGGTTTGCTCAGACTTGTTCTAAACGAATACGTTACCTGACACATACGAGCTGGAATTATTCTTTAAGGATACTTTTTATGTATAACTGAATTTTACGTGACTGGCGGTATGAAGTCATCTTTGATCCTTGTTGCTTTATTTTGAAGAGACGATACTTATCTGCACAGATCGACTGACCCTTTGTTCACCCTACCGGGTTGGAATTATCACCGGTGGAGGGTAACTACTGTAATTTTGGCATTGGCTTCAGGTATGGACGCGTTAGTTCATTTTTGTGGAATTTTATACTCTCTGGCCCTGAAGAGTCGTGGTTTACACGTCCCACGATGAAACACGTGTCGGCTGGATATGCTTATTAAACGGAATTACCAATCTATATATGGATGTTTTCTTTGTTGCATTGTACTTACTTATGTCAATTTTGATTTAATGAATTGTATGTGTGCACAGGACTGGTCTTAGAGCGCTAACAGTCCTACTTATGATAAACGTATTGCACACCTAAAGCCATCTTGAGTGGAATAAAGTGGTAACTCTTAAAACATTAATTTAAAAAGGAACAAAAGGAGGGGGTTCGTTTTGCCATAGAAATTATGATTAGTGCTGAAGAAAGAAAAATTAGGGCACATTTTGAGTGACTTCTCAAATCCTCTTCTATTTCATTAAAAAATTCTGACATGCAGACTGAAACATGCACTTTTAATACCAGCAGCAGACTTCCCTGGTGAGCAGTAGCTTTACTACAGTGATCTAATGAGCAACTAGAGTGCTAAAATTCAGAATTTATGGCAAATGTATGACATATCTGAATACCTTCTTTATGGAATCAAAGTAAAAAACTGAAAGCATTTCCTACTGAGGAGACTGCCGTAAATGAGGAAATTAGGAAACTTCATAACAAAATAAATCTCCCAAGATGGCCACCAGAGACAAAAGAGCCCAAATGCAGCACAAATATCACCTAGATGTAGCCCACATGTAGCCCAATGACAAAAGTGTGCAAAACACTTTTTATTTTTGGTGTGGAGTTCTATATAGTGTAGACTTGTCAGGTATTGGAGTGCTTTACATGAGCATTTGTTACATCACACAAGAAAAAATTCATTTTGGTTGTAGACATGGGGAGATTAAGTGATGTGACCAGAATCACAGAATGTCGAGCTGAAGCAGAAACTCCAACCTGGTTCCCCAGTTACAAAGTCTGCAGTTCTGGAAGTAATATCACATCCTCTCCCATAAGTGCAACATTTAATCAAGTGGTCAACTGGATAAAAAAACATAAAGATAACAAATAATTTAAAAGTGCTTTGTTGCTATTTGAAAACTCAGAAAATATGTCCTCATTTTAGTATTTAGAGCACTAACCATAATTTTGATGCAAATAAGACCCTCTCATATATGTAATTTCTAAAGGAAATGCTTTAGGTATTACAGTTTTGATTACATCAAGATGACGTCAGGCGTTCCACACTTTTGTAATAAATATAGAATGTTAGCAATCTAGTTGTTCATTTGGATACTGTTGAGAGGCAGATGCCAGGGATCGGACTCTGAAAATTGAAGGCAGGTAGGAGGATGCAGAGGCAACAATTTGACCACACTGGGCAGGCAGGAAGGGCAGTGGCAGCACAACAGACTAGGGAGGGCAGTGGAAAGGGGGCAGGGCAACAAACCAACAATACATGACTGACAAGAGAGGCTGTGGCAATATAATAGACCATTGTGGGCAGAAGGAAGAGGCAGTGGTAGTACAACCATACATGCCAACAGACTCGATTCAGCCAGGAAACAGCCAATGGTTTTAAGCTCAAATGGGCTTTATTTGATCTGTCTCCTGCCTACAATCTCCTCTTCTTCAATGTAACTCAAAGGGGAAAATCAATACCCCATTTTTTTTTAAATCTCCCTCTTACCAAGTTCAAAATGTTCACAAGTATAGTACATTGGATCATGGAAGGCAGGAGGAATTGGGGTAGGGACATGGAGTCGGATAACAGAGGGCGGAGGGACATGGAGTGGTGCACCAAACTGACCCTACAGGGCAGGCATCAGGGTTTGCAGCAGCACAATACACCACACAGGGCATGCGGGACGGGAGTGCAGCACAACAATCCAGAGAAAGCAATATGGAGGGGACAGGACCATGCACATGGATAACAGAGAACAGAGGGGAAAGAGGCAATGGTAGCTAGCTGATCATAATGGACAGGCAGGAGAGAAAGCTGCAGCATAACAGACCATAAAGGGCAGGGGGGACAGATCAGGGGCATTACAATGGAACAGACAAGACAGGAGGGAGGGAATAGGGGTCTGCACATGGAAACAGAGGGCTGGGGGCAAGGGGGCAGGGCTGGAGCAGCAAGATGACCATGAAGGTCAGGCAGGATGGGCACTAGAAGCAAGACACACCATGGAGAGCAACAGTGAGACTATGATGGCATACACACAGACCATGGAGGGAAGGTGGGAGGGGGTCAGGGGCAGCTAGCTGACCACACAGGGAAGGTGGGAGGGTTAGTGGCAGCACAGTGGCTATGATGGGCAAGAAGGAGGGTGCAGGGGCATGCACAAAGGACCATGGAGGATAGAAGGGAGGGTCAGGACCTGGGCACAGACAAGAGAGTTCAGGGGAAGGGGCCTCACAACAGACCACGCGGGGCAGACAAGAGTAGCAGTTGCAGCACACCAGACCAGGGAGGGCAGAAGGATGTGGCAGTAAAATGGACCATGGAGGACAGGAGGAAGGAGATTAGGCCTGGGCTAAATTTCTGTTCCGCCCGCGGAAATTACGATAATTTGACATTTTTGTGTTCCGCGGAAAGCGCGAAAATGTCAAAATTTCCACATTCCGCAGCTTAGCGATAATTTATTTCTTGGTCGTGCTGTAAAATAATACATTCTCCCACGCGCGCGATCGCCTTACCTGAATCCCCGCGTTCGCCGACAAGTTTTCCCGATCCGGTCGCGTTCTCCACGAGATGTTGGATTGTTGGTAGCCATTTGCGCTGTCTCGCGACAGTTCGCGCCCGCAGTTATGTCATTGGTCACGCGATCACGTGTTTCTTCTCACGATCATGCACCGCGAGAAGAGTGAAAACAAGATGGCCGCGCCCGCGAGCAACCGCATGGGTAAGTTGGCGAGCCGCGACCACTCAGAAAATACCGTGAACGGGCGGGAAAAAAACTTCTGCATCTTCGCGATATTTCCGCGTGTTTGCGAAGATTTTCAACATTTTCGCGATAATTTGCGAAAGTCACTTTCGCAAATTCCGCCCACCCCTAAAGGAGATAGGGGCATGGTGGAGGTGGCAGGGACAGGTTACAGTCATCTGACAATGCTAGGCAGGTGGGAGGGGAGTGGCAGCTCAACAGAACACTCAGAGTAGATAGGAGTGGCAGGTCCATGGAACATGGTGGGCAAAAAGGATAGAGCAGGGGCATGCACAAAGATATTGGAGGGCAGGGGGAAGGAGAATAGGGGCAGCAAGCTAAGCACAGAGGCTAAGCAGGAGGTCAATGATGGGGCATATAATTGGGCAATGGAGGGCAGAAGGAGTGGACTGGTACATCATGCTAAATGGAGGGCAGTGGCAGCACATCAGACCATGCATGGCATGAGGGAGGAGGCTAGTACATGGATTCAGACAACAGAGGATAGGAAGGAGGTGGATGGGGCAGCAAGCTAACTGTTCAGAGAAGGTGGGTATTAGGAACTTTATAGTTTTTAAAATGTGTGTCTGTGCGAACTACTTAAAATATGAACAAGTATGCAGCATAATCTCACTTTTATTCAAGAAGAAGAGGACGTTTGTGACTGTGACTCTGGGCTCACTTGGCAGAAACACCCCCTGGCCCTCCACCCCACCGCAAAATGTAATGCCCATGAAAAGGGTAGGTGAACGTAGTGTTATATAGAATATAGTCCAGAGAGCACGATTGAAAATGAAAACTAGATATAGGGGCCGATTCCAATCCTGGATAAAGGCTGTATGAATCGTTGTATGGAGCTTTTTCCCCCTACGACTCGTACCCGGTAACTTTCCGTACAACCTAGGAAGTACGATTCATACAGAAAGCCTATTTCCGTACGTTTCGTACAAAAGCCCGTACGGGTAAAAAAACCCGACGATTCTGATCCGGAACAGCTTGTACGCGACGTCCGGACGTATTCAGGCAGCGGTTTCCGCCCCGCAAGTACGATTCGTCCCTACGTCACTCCGTACGGCTCTTTTTTTACGGGAGTCAAACACAGCCGGAACCGATATGCAACGGAGCCACGGTATGCGACGTACACACCATGAACCCCGTCGTACGTGTCATCCCGGTCCTCTTGGCCTACGACCTGGTGCACCACACCCGACGCACATGCCGCAGAAGATGAGAACAATACCTAGGGGCCAGGGTGCGGGTGAGGGGCAGGAAACAAACCACATACTCAAAGCCAAACCTATAATATGGAGGCCATACATTACGACCAGGGTCTGGTCACTTGGGGGGGCGTGTCCAGCAACCCCTGCTTACCGCAACAACGGAAGTGGACGTGTACAGTGCGTTTCACACGTATCCCTACGGCACCATTAGAACAGTGATACGCACCGTACACATGCAATGAATGCGTGGGTACGGTGCGTGTCACACGTACCCCTACGGCACAGTAGAACTGTGTTACGGACCGTACACACGCAATGAATGCGTGGGTACTATTCCTACCACACGTACCCCTACGGCACAGTAGAACAGTGATACGGACCATACACACGCAATGAATGTGTGGGTACGGTGCGTACCACACGTACCCCTACGGCACAGTAGAACAGTGATACGGACCGTACACACGCAATGAATGCGTGGGTACGGTGCGTACCACACATACCCCTACGGCACAGTAGAACAGTGATACGGACCGTACACACGCAATGAATGCGTGGGTACGGTGCGTAACACACGGACCCCTACGGCACAGTAGAACTGTGATACGGACCATACACACGCAATGAATGCGTGGGTACGGTGCGTGTCACACGTACCCCGTTACGGCACCAGTACATTTGGGATACGAGGCGTACACACGGCAGGAATGGGGGCTTAGAGGACTGGCCCAGCATGTTATCTTCATATTGGTGTGTGTGTAGAGCCAGGCCAGCAGTGTACTGCTCCAAAGGGGTGCGTGGGTGGGTGCAGAGGACTCCCAGCAGTGTCCAGACATATGAGGGGTGGGTGCATATGACTACCAGCAGTGGACTGAGATGTGGGGGTGGGTGCATATGACTCCCAGCAGTGTCCAGACATATGAGGGGTGGGTGCATATGACTACCAGCAGTGTCCAGACATATGAGGGGTAGGTGCATATGACTACCAGCAGTGGCCTGCAATATGAGGGGTGGGTGCAGAGGACTCCCAGCAGTGTCCAGACATATGAGGGGTGGGTGCATATGACAACCAGCAGTCTCCAGACATATGAGGGGTGGGTGCATATGACTACCAGCAGTGTCCAGGCATATGACTCCAAGCAGTGGCCTGCAATATGAGGGGTGGGTGCAGAGGACTCCCAGCAGTGTCCAGACATATGAGGGGTGGGTGCATATGACTCCCAGCAGAGGCCTGCAATATGAGGGGTGGGTGCAGAGGACTACCAGCAGTGTCCACACATATGAGGGGTGGGTGCATATGACTACCAGCAGTGTCCAGACATATGAGGGGTAGGTGCATATGACTACCAGCAGTGGCCTGCAATATGAGGGGTGGGTGCAGAGGACTCCCAGCAGTGTCCAGACATATGAGGGGTGGGTGCATATGACTACCAGCAGTCTCCAGACATATGAGGGGTGGGTGCATATGACTACCAGCAGTGTCCAGGCATATGACTCCAAGCAGTGGCCTGCAATATGAGGGGTGGGTGCAGAGGACTCCCAGCAGTGTCCAGACATATGAGGGGTGGGTGCATATGACTCCCAGCAGAGGCCTGCAATATGAGGGGTGGGTGCAGAGGACTACCAGCAGTGTCCACACATATGAGGGGTGGGTGCATATTACTCCCAGCAGTTGACTGCAATATGAGGGGTGGGTGCAGAGGACTCCCAGCAGTGTCATGACATATGAGGGGTGGGTGCATATGACTCCCAGCAGTGTCCAGACATATGAGGGGTGGGTGCATATGACTACCAGCAGTGTCCAGACATATGAGGGGTAGGTGCATATGACTACCAGCAGTGGTCTGCAATATGAGGGGTGGGTGAAGAGGACTCCCAGCAGTGTCCAGACATATGAGGGGTGGGTGCATATGACTACCAGCAGTGTCCAGACATATGAGGGGTGGGTGCATATGACTACCACCAGTGTCCAGACATATGAGGGGTGGGTGCATATGACTACCAGCAGTGTCCAGACATATGAGGGGTGGGTTCATATGACTCCAAGCAGTGGCCTGCAATAAGGGGGGGTGGGTGGAGAGGACTCCCAGCAGTGTCCAGACATGTGAGGGGTGGGTGCATATGACTCCCAGCAGTGGCCTGCAATATGAGGGGTGGGTGCAGAGGACTCCCAGCAGTGTCCAGACATATGAGGGGTGGGTGCATATGACTACCAGCAGTGTCCAGACATATGAGGGGTGGGTGCATATGACTCCAAGCAGTTGCCTGCAATATGAGGGGTGGGTGCAGAGGACTCCCAGCAGTGTCCCGACATATGAGGGGTGGGTGCATATGACTACCAGCAGTGTCCAGACATATGAGGGGTGGATGCATAAAACTACCAGCAGTGTCCAGACATATGAGGGGTAGGTGCATATGACTACCAGCAGTGGCCTGCAATATGAGGGGTGGGTGCAGAGGACTCCCAGCAGTGTCCAGACATATGAGGGGTGGGTGCATATGACTACCAGCAGTGTCCAGACATATGAGGGGTGGGTGCATATGACTCCCAGCAGTGTCCAGACATATGAGGGGTAGGTACATATGACTACCAGCAGTGGCCTGCAATATGAGGGGTGGGTGCAGAGGACTCCCAGCAGTGTCCAGACATATGAGGGGTGGGTGCATATGACTACCAGCAGTGTCCAGACATATGAGGGGGGGTGCATATGACTACCAGCAGTGTCCAGACATATGAGGGGTGGGTGCATATGACTACCAGCAGTGTCCAGACATAGGAGGGGTGGGTGCATATGACTCCCATCAGTGGCCTGCAATATGAGGGGTGGGTGAAGGGGACTCCCAGTAGTGTCCAGACATATGAGGGTTGGGTGCATATGACTAACAGCAGTGTCCAGACATATGAGGGGTGGGTGCATATGACTACCAACAGTGCCCAGAAATATGAGGGGTGGGTGCATATGACTCCCAGCAGTGGCCTGCAATACGAGGGGTGGGTGCAGAGGACTCCCAGCAGTGTACAGACATATGAGGGGTGGGTGCATATGACTCCCAGCAGCGGCCTGCAATATGAGGGGTGGGTGCAGAGGACTCCCAGCAGTGTCCAGACATATGAGGAGTGGGTGCATATGACTACCAGCAGTGTCCAGACATATGAGGAGTGGGTGCATATGACCACCAGCAGTGGCCTGCAATATGAGGGGTGGGTGCATATGACTACGAGCAGTGTCCAGACATATGAGGGGTGGGTGCATATGACTACAAGCAGTGACCAGACATATGAGGGGTGGGTGCATATGACTCCCAGCAGTGGCCTGCAATATGAGGGTTGGGTGCAGAGGACTCCCAGCAGTGTCCAGACATATGAGGGGTGGGTGCATATGACTCCTAGCAGTGGCCTGCAATATGAGGGGTGGGTGCAGAGGACTCCCAGCAGTGTCTAGACATATGAGGGGTGGGTGCCAATGAATACCAGCAGTGTCCAGACATATGAGGGGTGGGTGCATATGACTACCAGCAGTGTCCAGATATATGAGGGGTGGGTGCATATGACTACCAGCAGTGGCCTGCAATATGATGGGTGGGTGCAGAGGACTCCCAGCAGTGTCCAGACATATGAGGGGTGGGTGCATATGACTACCAGCAGTGTCCAGACATATGAGGGGTAGGTGCATATGACTACCAGCAGTGGCCTGCAATATGAGGGGTGGGTGCAGAGGACTCCCAGCAGTGTCCAGACATATGAGGGGTGGGTGCATATGACTACCAGCAGTGTCCAGACATATGAGGGGTGGGTGCATATGACTACCAGCAGTGTCCAGACATAGGAGGGGTGGGTGCATATGACTCCCAGCAGTGGCCTGCAATATGAGGGGTGGGTGCAGAGGACTCCCAGCAGTGTCCAGACATATGAGGGGTGGGTGCATATGACTCCCAGCAGCGGCCTGCAATATGAGGGGTGGGTGCAGAGGACTCCCAGCAGTGTCCAGACATATGAGGAGTGGGTGCATATGACTACCAGCAGTGTCCAGACATATGAGGGGTAGGTGCATATGACTACCAGCAGTGGCCTGCAATATGAGGGGTGGGTGCAGAGGACTCCCAGCAGTGTCCAGACATATGAGGGGTGGGTGCATATGACTACCAGCAGTCTCCAGACATATGAGGGGTGGGTGCATATGACTACCAGCAGTGTCCAGGCATATGACTCCAAGCAGTGGCCTGCAATATGAGGGGTGGGTGCAGAGGACTCCCAGCAGTGTCCAGACATATGAGGGGTGGGTGCATATGACTCCCAGCAGAGGCCTGCAATATGAGGGGTGGGTGCAGAGGACTACCAGCAGTGTCCACACATATGAGGGGTGGGTGCATATTACTCCCAGCAGTTGACTGCAATATGAGGGGTGGGTGCAGAGGACTCCCAGCAGTGTCATGACATATGAGGGGTGGGTGCATATGACTCCCAGCAGTGTCCAGACATATGAGGGGTGGGTGCATATGACTACCAGCAGTGTCCAGACATATGAGGGGTAGGTGCATATGACTACCAGCAGTGGTCTGCAATATGAGGGGTGGGTGAAGAGGACTCCCAGCAGTGTCCAGACATATGAGGGGTGGGTGCATATGACTACCAGCAGTGTCCAGACATATGAGGGGTGGGTGCATATGACTACCACCAGTGTCCAGACATATGAGGGGTGGGTGCATATGACTACCAGCAGTGTCCAGACATATGAGGGGTGGGTTCATATGACTCCAAGCAGTGGCCTGCAATAAGGGGGGGTGGGTGGAGAGGACTCCCAGCAGTGTCCAGACATGTGAGGGGTGGGTGCATATGACTCCCAGCAGTGGCCTGCAATATGAGGGGTGGGTGCAGAGGACTCCCAGCAGTGTCCAGACATATGAGGGGTGGGTGCATATGACTACCAGCAGTGTCCAGACATATGAGGGGTGGGTGCATATGACTCCAAGCAGTTGCCTGCAATATGAGGGGTGGGTGCAGAGGACTCCCAGCAGTGTCCCGACATATGAGGGGTGGGTGCATATGACTACCAGCAGTGTCCAGACATATGAGGGGTGGATGCATAAAACTACCAGCAGTGTCCAGACATATGAGGGGTAGGTGCATATGACTACCAGCAGTGGCCTGCAATATGAGGGGTGGGTGCAGAGGACTCCCAGCAGTGTCCAGACATATGAGGGGTGGGTGCATATGACTACCAGCAGTGTCCAGACATATGAGGGGTGGGTGCATATGACTCCCAGCAGTGTCCAGACATATGAGGGGTAGGTACATATGACTACCAGCAGTGGCCTGCAATATGAGGGGTGGGTGCAGAGGACTCCCAGCAGTGTCCAGACATATGAGGGGTGGGTGCATATGACTACCAGCAGTGTCCAGACATATGAGGGGGGGTGCATATGACTACCAGCAGTGTCCAGACATATGAGGGGTGGGTGCATATGACTACCAGCAGTGTCCAGACATAGGAGGGGTGGGTGCATATGACTCCCATCAGTGGCCTGCAATATGAGGGGTGGGTGAAGGGGACTCCCAGTAGTGTCCAGACATATGAGGGTTGGGTGCATATGACTAACAGCAGTGTCCAGACATATGAGGGGTGGGTGCATATGACTACCAACAGTGCCCAGAAATATGAGGGGTGGGTGCATATGACTCCCAGCAGTGGCCTGCAATACGAGGGGTGGGTGCAGAGGACTCCCAGCAGTGTACAGACATATGAGGGGTGGGTGCATATGACTCCCAGCAGCGGCCTGCAATATGAGGGGTGGGTGCAGAGGACTCCCAGCAGTGTCCAGACATATGAGGAGTGGGTGCATATGACTACCAGCAGTGTCCAGACATATGAGGAGTGGGTGCATATGACCACCAGCAGTGGCCTGCAATATGAGGGGTGGGTGCATATGACTACGAGCAGTGTCCAGACATATGAGGGGTGGGTGCATATGACTACAAGCAGTGACCAGACATATGAGGGGTGGGTGCATATGACTCCCAGCAGTGGCCTGCAATATGAGGGTTGGGTGCAGAGGACTCCCAGCAGTGTCCAGACATATGAGGGGTGGGTGCATATGACTCCTAGCAGTGGCCTGCAATATGAGGGGTGGGTGCAGAGGACTCCCAGCAGTGTCTAGACATATGAGGGGTGGGTGCCAATGAATACCAGCAGTGTCCAGACATATGAGGGGTGGGTGCATATGACTACCAGCAGTGTCCAGATATATGAGGGGTGGGTGCATATGACTACCAGCAGTGGCCTGCAATATGATGGGTGGGTGCAGAGGACTCCCAGCAGTGTCCAGACATATGAGGGGTGGGTGCATATGACTACCAGCAGTGTCCAGACATATGAGGGGTAGGTGCATATGACTACCAGCAGTGGCCTGCAATATGAGGGGTGGGTGCAGAGGACTCCCAGCAGTGTCCAGACATATGAGGGGTGGGTGCATATGACTACCAGCAGTGTCCAGACATATGAGGGGTGGGTGCATATGACTACCAGCAGTGTCCAGACATAGGAGGGGTGGGTGCATATGACTCCCAGCAGTGGCCTGCAATATGAGGGGTGGGTGCAGAGGACTCCCAGCAGTGTCCAGACATATGAGGGGTGGGTGCATATGACTCCCAGCAGCGGCCTGCAATATGAGGGGTGGGTGCAGAGGACTCCCAGCAGTGTCCAGACATATGAGGAGTGGGTGCATATGACTACCAGCAGTGTCCAGACATATGAGGGGTGGGTGCATATGACTACCAGCAGTGGCCTGCAATATGAGGGGTGGGTGCAGAGGACTCCCAGCAGTGTCCAGACATATGAGAGGTGGGTGCATATGACTCCCAGCAGTGGCCTGCAATATGAGGGGTGGGTGCAGAGGACTCCCAGCAGTGTCCAGACATATGAGGGGTGGGTGCCAATGAATACCAGCAGTGTCCAGACATATGAGGGGTGGGTGCATATGACTACCAGCAGTGTCCAGATATATGAGGGGTGGGTGCATATGACTACCAGCAGCGGCCTGCAATATGATGGGTGGGTGCAGAGGACTCCCAGCAGTGTCCAGACATATGAGGGGTGGGTGCATATGACTACCAGCAGTGTCCAGACATATGAGGGGTGGGTGCATATGACTACCAGCAGTGTCCAGACATATGAGGTGTGGGTGCATATGACTCCCAGCAGGGGCCTGCAATATGAGGGGTGGGTGCAGAGGACTCCCAGCAGTGTCCAGACATATGAGGGGTGGGTGCATATGACTCCCATCAGTGGCCTGCAATATGAGGGGTGGGTGCAGAGGACTCCCAGCAGTGTCCAGACATATGAGGGGTGTGTGCATATGACTCTCAGCAGTGGCCCGCATTATGAGGGGTGGGTGCAGAGGACTCCCAGCAGTGTCCAGACATATGAGGGGTGGGTGCATATGACTACCAGCAGTGTCCAGACATATGAGGGGTGGGTGCATATGACTACCAGCAGTGTCCAGACATATGAGGGGTGGGTGCATATGACTTCCAGCAGTGGCCTGCAATATGAGGGGTGGGTGCAGAGGACTCCCAGTAGTGTCCAGACATATGAGGGGTGGGTGCATATGACTACCAGCAGTGTCCAGACATATGATGGGTGGGTGCATATGACTCCCAGCAGTGGCCTGCAATATGAGGGGTGAGTGCAGAGGACTCCCAGCAGTGTCCAGACATATGAGGGGGGTGCATATGACTACCAGCAGTGTCCAGACATATGAGGGGTGGGTGCATATGACTCCCAGTACGGGCCTGCGATATGAGGGGTGGGTGCATATGACTCCCAGCAGGGGCCTGCAATATAAGGGGTGGGTGCAGAGGACTCCCAGCAGTGTCCAGACATATGAGGGGTGGGTGCATATGACTCCCAGCAGTGGCCTGCAATATGACGGGTGGGTGCAGAGGACTCCCAGCAGTGTCCAGGCATATGAGGGGTGGGTGCATATGACTCCCAGCAGTAGCCTGCAATATGAGGGGTGGGTGCAGAGGACTCCCAGCAGTGTCCAGACATATGAGGGTTGGGTGCATATGACTACCAGCAGTGTCCAGACATATGAGGGGTGGGTGCATATGACTCCCAGCAGTGGCCTGCAATATGAGGGGTGGGTGCAGAGGACTCCCAGGAGTGTCCAGACATATGAGGGGTGGGTGCATATTACTACAAGCAGTGTCCAGACATATGAGGGGTGGGTGCATAAGACTACCAGCAGTGTCCAGACATATGAGGGGTGGGTGCATATGACTCCCAGCAGTGGCCTGCAATATGAGGGGTGGGTGCAGAGGACTCCCAGCAGTATCCAGACATATGAGGGGTGGGTGCATATGACTCTCAGCAGTGGCCTGTACTATGAGGGGTGGGTGCAGAGGACACCCAGCAGTGTCCAGACATATGAGGGGTGGGTGCATATGACTACCAGCAGTGTCCAGACATATGAGGGGTGGGTGCATATGACTACCAGCAGTGTCCAGACATATGAGGGGTGGGTGCATATGACTACCAGCAGTGGACTGAGATATGGGGGTGGGTGCATATGACTCCCAGCAGTGTCCAGACATATGAGGGGTGGGTGCATATGACTACCAGCAGTGTCGAGACCTATGAGGGTTGGGTGCATATGACTACCAGCAGTGGCCTGCAATATGAGGGGTGGGTGCATATGACTACCAGCAGTGGACAGAGATATGGGGGGTGTACATCATTATCAGATGACCACACCTACATGGTGGTATGGACGCATCCCTAACTTTGGACTATGATTTTAGTGCTATTACAACACATCACTGACAGCAGTGTCCCACTCCCAGGAGGATGGATGTCTTTCACACACTGCATGACACACCACATGTGGGTGTGAGGACATATAACACATGCATACCCACCCATGGCGGATGCAGCACAATACACACCCTGATTTCATGCCAACAGACTGTATAGTCATGTAACTGCATACAAAACTAAGATATCCAAAGGGAACACACACTGTCACGCACATCCCAGGAGTGATAGGAATGTTCAGGTGCTGGTCCAGCCACCAAGATGTTGTCTCTCATGGAAGAATAGGGTTCTATTCCACTAGATACAATGCCCACAATTGTGAGTCAGGTGCCCAAATACCCTGCATAACAAGTACCATTTGTGTGGTAGGCCGTGATTACACACATGCATAGTGCTGAAAAGGGCCAATTTGTCCCTGAAGGCATTCCTTATACCCAAAACACAAGTACAGTGACTAGCAAGGATGGCACAGACGATTCAGCAGGAGACATCGGTGAGCAGGCATGGCCATTGTTGAAGTTATCCCTCACCAACAAAGGAAATGTTGACACAGGTCAGCACAACAATTGTGCAACTGTTTGCAGGGAAGATGTCAGGTGCCACAGATAAAGGATTACTCCTTGGGACAATGTCTCCAAACAAAATGAACACACACTACCAATGATTCTTTGCAGAGACATTGTGATGGCACACAGATACCATGGTCCACCTCATGACCATCATACAACAACATTTCTCAGAACCCTAACACATTACCAGAACACCAACTTCAGGAGCCTCATCACCAACATTAAGTACCTGAAATGCAATAGTGTTGAAAGTAAAACAAAAGGCTTTATTCAGCACCAAAAAAATAAAAATTAAAAAGAGACTATGCACAAAGGCCAATGGCCAGTCCATTTCTCAAGTCCAAGGGTGGACGTAGGGGACCGCGTCCACCCCTACCTTGGTGTTGCAGAAAGTACATATACATGGGCCCACGGAGGTCTTGATGTCTTGAGATTCATTAGTTTGTATCACCAACAACAAAGGAGTCTCACAAAATCAAGACCACTGTGGGAACATATATATGGAGAATCTGCAACACCATTTAATTCTAACAGTGGCTTCTTGGAAAATGTGCCAGTGTTTTCCATGAAAGTGGAAATGTCGTTTGGTGTGCACTTCCTTGGGAGACTTTTTTCATGCAGGCACATCAGTGTTCTTAATACAAATCATCAAATTTCCACATTTAAAACATGAAGAACTGTTGACAAGTGCTGTGAGTGCCAAGGTACAATTTTTTTAGAGTAACAACTTGAATTATGTCAGTTGTCACATGGCCATCCATCACCTGATAACACAGTTGGCTACACATATGACCTACTGCCTGTCATCTTGAGTGGCACACATGTCCACACCCAGGACAATGCATAAGCTAATGGGCCTGCAATTGGGTTGAAAAAAAAGCCTAGCTGTACTGTGGGGACACCCTCATGGCAAGCCAGAATGTACACACAGATGTCAGCACACAAAGTCCAAACTGCGTTGCATCTGAACCACACACAGGTGCAAAAAATGTGTGAGCAGGAATCATGTTTTTAAAAAACTGACACAGGCTGCAAAGCACGAACATTAAGCACTGGCCACCATCACAGGGGCACTGCACAGTGATTCTTTGTACAGCCAAGTCTCACACACAAGTCAGACCTGGCAATGAAAAATCAGGGTTGCACATGTATGCCTCTCCCGCACACCCCACCCCATACCTGAGTCAATGTGATTGATACAGATCAAGAAGTGACACCTCTTATTCAGGGTTACAATAACTGTGCTGGAAAAATAGCTTCATTTACACAACATCACCTCGTGGGGCTGGCAACACATATTTGTGACAAACAACCATCAACAGATTGTTGTGAATAGCCATACAGGCACTGCCCAGTGTGAGTATGCACAAGCAAAATGGTGTATCCCTGTCCAGTGGACACATGTAGCACACATTTGCAAAATTCTAACTAGGCCAGGGAACAATGCCACAGAGGCAGACCTATGCTGAACCCACAGAGAATGTGCACAGTATTGGATGACACACATGATTAGGAGGCCAGAGTGTCTCAGGGGACTGTAGTGGGCACACTGCTCCTTGGTCCTGGAATGAGCTGACTGTACCATGTTCAACCGTCATGGCACTATGCATATCTCCCACTCATGCAGATCATGTCTGAGGCCACAACATTGGTCATGCATGCTGCAAGGGTGTTCAATTGAAAGCTCACACTCCCATGTTGAGAATCATCATCAGTGACAACAAATATGGACCCCCCAACATAGTGAACAGGCCATGGCACAGGCAAGGTACCAACACAAGTCACAGACCCCCCTCCCACATGATGCAGAAATCAATGTGCACTTAGATTTACTGGCACCCTAGATGACCATGTGCAACTGTGATTACACACAGACCAGGGGACACATGTCAAGGAGGGGAAGGATGAAAAAGAGCACCAGGTGACATTGGGGAACAGAAAATGCACTGCACGTATAAACTCTGGTAGTGTATCCAGGCTACAGAGCACTTCCAAAAGCTGGCGACACATAACACGACAAACAGCCATGTACCTACCCCCTCATTGCTGCAGTCTCTCCTGTAACTGCCTATCGAGCTCAGGGAAGACCACCAACAGGACACGTCTCATGTGGGGGGTCAGGCGTCGGCAGACGCCGTGGGGGCGAGGACTGTCGAGCCCCAGCTGGGCCCGGGCGATCCGCTGGGTCTAGCACCGGATGTTCTGCCACCTCTTGCGGACCTGTGGCAGCTACCGAATACGCTCCCCCTCAGATCTCACGGACCAGACGATGTTTTTCCAGATCACCCTCTTCTCGTAGGCAGTTACCTGTCAGGATGACAAAGTGACACAACATCAATACTCCTTCTCCATGTCCCAGAGACACACATTTGAACATCATTGAAATGTTGAACAGGGCATAGGATGCAAACAGGAATTACATCATACACAATAAGAAATTGGCCTGTGTGCAAGCCCCAATGCACTACATGCATTGAAAGTCAACAGGTGGAATAAGGGGTGCAACACACTCACTGATCATGGCACACACTGTGCAGCACATGCAACAGCAGGCTGACTGCCAGCACGTGCCAAGCAGTCACATGTCCCACTCCACTGACACACCATTAGCATACTAAACAGACACACCCAAGCACAGATCACTCGCCTGTCATTGACAACAGCGGATACAACCCTCACTCTGCACATGTGCCACTTGCCAGTGGGGTGTCACAGGTGTCATGCTAGCTCTGCAAGTCAGACACACAGCACGGCTTACTTGTCACATCAGATGGGTTGATCTGTTGCCTCCTCCATGCAGCTGTGGTGTAACACTTCACATAGACACTCACCCACATGACAAGGAACATTCACACACATCAATGTCCATGAGTTCGTACACATCATTTGGACACTCTCACCACAGGTCCACTCAACTTAAACACATCTGTGGGTACAGTCACCTGTCACACCGGGGGGACCACTGAATCACCTAAGGACAATAGGAAAAAAAGCCACCAAGGATTTGTCAGGCTGAATGTGTCATGCACTATGCAGTGAAAGTCACAGTAAGCACAATGAAAGTGAGGAGTGCACACAGGAACTACATCATGCTCTGCATGAGAGACATCAGCATGTCCCCCCCTGGGACCCAGTAGATTACAGCAGAGGGACCCTGAATATATTAATAAGTGAGGAAGGAATCAGGGAAAGAAACTGTTCAAAAAACAAAACTTCCTACACTATACTATTTAAGTGAAAGGCAATATGTCCATAAAGTAAAGTAATACCCACAGTCAACGGTGTATAAAACTATATTATTTCATTTATTAGTTAATTTTTTCATTTTTTATCATTTTTTCAACAACCTCAAAGAACATATACATAAACATTATCCATACTGTGTAATAATACATGTAATACACTTAACAACAAACTATTGAAGCACAATTTATGAGTAATTGTACAACCATAACATGAATAAGAAAACATATATACCACATATATAACACACAATTAAAGACAATCAACCTGAAACTCAAGAGAACAACAATATATTGACAATTAAAATCATAGGTTGTAGAGTTTGAACAAAGGACCAGCGCCAACGCGCGTTTCGGAGCTCAAGAATGATTTTTATAGGCTCCTTCTTCAGGGCTTATTACAGTGGTCTTTCAGAAAAACAAGGCTTCAAGACCTAGTTTGATGTCCAACACTCATACAATGGAGTTTAAACATTAGATTTTGACAGCCGTTGGTCTGTGGGTATAAAAAGTCACAATAAGTGATTGTGAACGTTATTTAGATTTTTTAGTTTGTTTAAAAAAAAAAAATTAAAAAAAAAGGGGAGGAGTAGGAGCTGAGGAAGAGTAAAGAAATAAGGACCTCTATATACACCCGTGATGCAGCAAACACCCAAGAAAAAGATTTTTTGTGAGGAAATGCCATTGTAGTTCCAATAACCTAAGTACAAAAAGATAAGACATTAAGGGAAAGAAAGAATATGTTTAGTAACAACATACTTGCCAACAGGAAACTCTTATACAAGGGGATACCAGTAACGTAGCTTCCTGAATCTTTAGTTTTAGTTTTTAAGCAGCTACAATGAAAAGAAAAGAAAGACCATAATTTAGATCTGAGAACATAATTGGAATACCGAGAGGCACTGGGCAGGACTCACGAGACTAGCGTGAATTGCAATAAAGCATGAATAGAGATATTTCTTATATGCAAAAGGCAGTTTCAATAGTATATGTCCATGGAGTAGAAGGGGATCTATATACGAGGAGCATCTAGCATCAATGGCCAGTTTATCCGTCAAAGTAATGAAATAATCATATCTCACGATAGGCCATTGTAGTATATTCAATGAAACGCACGAAAAATTATAGCTAGGGTTTTTGGAGGAACTTAAGGATAAAAGATAACTTACTACGATGTCACTTGGTGTGAAGATAATATCAGAGCCAATGGTGTGTCGTCAGAGTTAATTCAATATAACTGGACGAACATATAGTAATATCCAGGAAGTTCAATGAGAATGATCACGTGATAAAAATCGCCTGAAAGTATACCAAAGACAGGCTAATTTAAATACCTAGATGTGTTACAGAAGACTCAATGTATGTACAGCTAAGTCCACTTACTTACCCAGATATCGCAAAGAAGAACGTGCTGATAAAATACGGGCCGAAACTTTGCAGGCCTATCAGGGAATTATTTAAGTACGATATGCAGACCCGTGGTGGTAAAATAGTCACAGAATGTTGATGAATACTGGGTTTAAATGAAACCTGAAAGTATACAAATTGTAGTTTTAGTGAGTATAATGGGGGAGAGAAACATTGAGGGTAGGTGTACGAATTACTCATCTAAATTTAATGGTAAAAGGCATATGAGTTACCTGTTCTCCTTTTTTATTCAGTCATATGGAGGGCTGATATCTTTCAAGCGTAGATCAGGTATTTAGCGTAAATGGTAACACTCGTGGGAGCAATCTACAAAAGAATTGCGTATAGTTTGGAAATAATGCTAAAAAGGTAGCGGCGTGAGCGTATTTTTAGAGCAATAGAAGAGGCTGAAACTAGCGTAATTGCAGTTCTTACCGAGCATTTCAGCAAAGACTTGCCAGGGATTCCATGGTTAACGCTCTCACGGAAGGGTGTATGGAAACTGGCGTTTCCCTTATAGGGAGAACCAGGAAGTGGTGAAAACTAATAATGGACACTGAAATAGGACTAAAATTTAAACGGGAAGGCAAACTTAAAACTAATTCCCCATTCGGAATGCAGGCTTTGGATTCGACAATAGAAGCGGACATCTTGAAAGGAGAGTGAAGCTCTCTATCGAGAATTCTTAACATATGCCTTAGACGGCACTCAACGATCATGCCCCATTAATGAATTATTCCCAGTTGCTAAAATGAGAATTATGGGGCAAGAATTAGGGAACAAAAATTATTAGTAGTCCCGGAGGTACTATATGGTGCACCAATACAAGAGTGTGTATTTAACCAACCTTTATAAATGTGATCCAAGTAGCAACCAAGATCTCAGGGTAATATTTAAAATATTCGGCACAATAGACAATTCTCAATGTATGGTTCCTTTAGTAAAATGAAGTAAAGGAATATATTCTCCCCATGCAGTTTACTATTAGTGGGACCAGAAGTGAATCTATATAATCGCGTTTTCCCAAGGAAGATGTTCGTTAAGGCCTTTTTCTTGTGTCCTAAGGACATATATCCAAAAAACTTCCCTTTTACGTCTAATGGCATCCACATTGAGATTGTTTGGAGGATGTACATGTTCCAAAATTAGCCACCTGAGATCTGAGATACTGTGGTGTTTCTCAGTCCAGTGGGCCACCAAGGGAGCCCCTTCGCGTTTGTTAAGTATGGCTGACTTGTGTTCACTGAAACGTACACGAAATTCTCTGCTGGTTTCCCCTACATATCCTTTGTCACAGGGACAAAGGATAAGATAAACAACATGTCGAGTACGGCAATTAGTCATGTCCTTAAATGTGAATGTCCGTTTGTCCCAGATCAATTCATTAGTAACAATGGCAAACTGGCATGCGTGGCAACAGCCACATTTGTGAGTACCACTGATGGGTTTGGTGCCAGTGATGGATTTTTGGACAAATGGGTTGGCAATGGGTATTCTGGATTTAACCAAAGAGTTCCTTAAGTTTTTATTGCGTCTAAATGCAAAGATAGGCTTGGGGAGACTCTTTCTTGAATGATCTGTATTTAGAATATGCCAATCTTTGTTGATAATTTGTCTGATTTTATGATCAATATTAGAATGGGTAGTGACGCAAACCAGTTTCACATCAGTTTTGGGTTCTTTGGGTTGCAATAGTACGGTTCTATCGTAATATTTTGCTCTTTTGTAAGCATCTTTAATAAGTATAGGGGGATACCCTCTACTGGCAAACTTTTGTTTAAGTTCTTCTGCATGTATATCATAGTTTGATATAGTGGTACAGTTTCTACGCAACCGTAAAAATTGGCTAAAAGGGATGTTGTCCTTTTGGCTTCGAGGATGAAAGCTGGAGTACTGGAGTAGAGTATTTTTAGCGGTAGGCTTGGTATACAGACTGACTTCAATTTTAGCATCAATAATTTGTATCCAAATATCTAGGAATTCAATTTTGGACTTACTTATATTGGGGCTAAATTTAAGGTGGACATCACAAAGGTTAATCCACGCCATAATTTCATGCAGTTGTTCTTCCGGACCTCTCCAGATAAAAAAAATGTCATCAATAAAACGATACCAGCTTTTGATGTTTTCGCTGAATGGAGCTATTTCATTGAGTTTATTTCATTGAAAATAAACTTATTTTCAAATTCTCCCATGTAGATGTTTGCTACATTAGGTGCACAGGCTGCGCCCATACTAACTCCAAGTATCTGTTTAAAAATGTGTCCGTTAAATTCAAAGTAATTTTTTTTTAGAACAAAGGAATAACCGATCAACGGTGTTGTTGCTATTCGCGAGGGTATGTTTAACTGCTTCTAATGCCCCTAGTTGTGGAATGTTAGTATATAAAGCTTCGATGTCCATGGACACTAGGAAGTCTGTATATGTGTTAAACTGAATGCCTTCAATTTCACTAATGAGGTGTCCCGTGTCTTTTATATACCCTCGGAGATTAGATGCCAACGGTTGTAGAATTTTGTCCACATATTTGGACAAAGGCTCAGTTAGTGACCCGACCGTGGAAACAATGGGTCTAAACGGAGGGCTGGAAGAGTTTTTATGAATTTTAGGTACTCCGTATAAAATAGGTATTCGATGGAATTCTACGTTAAGGTAGTTAAATTCTTGCATGCACAGTGAACCTCTGTCAAGTGCTCTTTGGGTGATCTCTAAAATGTCCGCTTTGATTCTTTGTTCTGGATATGTCCTAGATTTGGCATAGTGTTCGGGAATGTTAAGCATAGCCTCAATTTGCTGTATATAAACTGGACTATCCATAACTACAATCCCTCCCCCCTTGTCCGCGGGTTTAATGGTCAGCTCAGTGTTATTAGCCAGTAGTTTAAAGGCTTGATATTCCGAATAGTTCAAATTGTAATCTGGTTTGGGAACAAAGGAGAGAAGTTTTTGGACTTTTGCAGTGACCACCTTTTCGAAAACACCCACTTCTGCACCCACTTGATCTAAGGTGGGTGAAAAAATGGATTTGGGTCTAAATCCTGTGAAATTGTCATTGGTCTGAAGGGGGTTGTCTTCAAAGAATCTTTTGAGACGGATTTTGCGAAAGAAAGATTGAATGTCAGTCATCATTTTGAACCGGTCAAGGTAGGTAGTGGGGATAAACGTTAGCCCTCGAGATAGAAGTTCGATGGCAGACGTGTCTAGATTCATCTTGGAAAGGTTAAATACCGGTATGGTTTGGATATCCCTAGTGGTTTTATTCTCAAGGGCATTTTCTGTCCCTATAGGTGAATAGTCTTTAGAGGTGCTGGGTAATGGAGCTGAATTGTAGTTAAAGGATACATCTGAAATGATATTACTATCAAAAGTAGTATCTATTCTCTCCAATATTGGTTCCTTCGGGTCTGAAGGAATTGTGGGGTGTTCTCTGATTGTTGATAGGACCCCCTTTCTGAGTTTCGATACCGTGTTCTCATTTGGCCCCGTCTGTTGCCTAAAAAATGGGCATTTCTTCTCGGGCCTTGATAGTTGGCCCTTCTTTGTCCATAGTTATCAAAAGAATTAGGTCCACTGTCTGTGTCTGATCCAGAAGTATCTGAGAATCTAGTTACTCTTTTGTTAGACCAATATTGCCGATCATTAGAGTGAGGTTGATCCATTTGATTTCTATAGTATCCAGGGGCTAAGTAAGGATAAACTCTTTCCTCACTGAAGTATCTAATGTCTTTCTTAAGTTTCTCCGTTTTTTTCTTTATTAGATATTCACAAAAGGAGTTCATCTCACCATTAATTTCCTCTAGTTTATTTTTGGCCTCTTCTAATGAGTTGTTTTTCTTTAGATTTTCTTCCATTTCAGCTATTTCTTTGAGTAAGTTTTCCACTACCTCTCTTGCTGTTTCTATAATGAGTTTTCCACTACCTCTCTTGCTGTTTCTATAATGAGTATCATTAAGTCTCTTGACCAACTGGACACAATATTGACAGTCACACAACAGGTGCATAGGCAAAGGTAGTGGACTCAGCACTCACCTGCTTCCCTGGTCTCCCATACAGTTTGGTGTACTGTGGGAGGAGGCAGTCCAGCAAGGCCTCATTCTCCTCCTGGGTGAATGGCTGGGCCCTCTCCACAGTACGTGACATGGTCCAGAGGAAGCAGAGACAGCAGCAGTGTGGTCGGCTGGAAAGTTGTGCAGGCAAGTGCCCTCTCATGGGTTCTGGCTGCCTTATATCTGTCTTGCTGAGGGGCATTCATTTTGGGGAGTACATAGTGATTGGTCAGACTCATTAGCATAGTACGTTTACTCCAATCCCTTTAACCCCTTCCATGCGGGGCGGATTCCCCCGCGGTGCTGACGGTTGCTTGCGCGGGCGTGGTCATGACGGAAGGGTTCCGTCATGAGCACAGCGCAACCGACGCTCATGACGGAACCGTTCCGTCATGAGCGTCGAACGGGTTAAACATACACCAATGACAGCATTCGCATCGTTCAAATTTTGAGCATCATGTTAAGTCAACAACCACTTTGCAACATTGTATTTTGTGGCCAACTGACACACGATCGACACTTTTCAACTGAAAACTCTCTCTCCATGACAACCAGCATGCATTTAGGGCCTAATACTTGTCCCTTATGTGTCCCCTATGTAATTTTGAAATCCACACACAGGTACGGTGCGTTTCACACGTACCCCTACGGCACCAGTTGTACAGTGCGTTTGACACGTACGGGTACGCACTAGTTCACACGTACGGGTACAAACTAGTAGTAAAGTGCGTTTGACACGTACAGGTACGCACTAGTTCACACGTACGGGTACACACTAGTAGTACAGTGCGTTTGACACATACGGGTACGCACTAGTTCACACGTACGGGTATGCACTAGTAGTAAAGTGCATTTGACACGTATGGGTACGCACTAGTTCACACGTACGGGTACGCACTAGTAGTACAGTGCATTTGACACGTACGGGTACGCACTAGTTCACACGTACGGGTATGCACTAGTAGCAAAGTGCGTTTGTCACGTACGGGTACGCAATAGTAGTAAAGTGCGTTTGACACGTCCGGGTACGCACTAGTTCACACGTACGGGTATGCACTAGTAGTACAGTGTGTTTGACATGTACGGGTATGCACTAGTTCACACGTACGGGTACGCACTAGTAGTAAAGTGCGTTTGACAACTACGGGTACGCACTAGTTCACACGTATGGGTACGCACTAGTAGTAAAGTGCATTTGAGACGTACGGGTACGCACTAGTCCACACATACGGGTACGCACTAGTAGTATAGTGCGTTTGACACGTACGGGTATGCACAAGTTCACACGTACGGGTACGCACTAGTAGTACAGTGCGCTTGACACGTACAGGTACGCACTAGTCGTAAAGTGCGTTTGACACGTACGGGTACGCACTAGTTCACACGTAGAGGTACGCATTTCACACGCTTACAATGGTAATACAGGTGCACACATGCCAGGAATGGAGGGCTACGAGTCGCACAAGGATATCCATCAAGTACTTGTCATTGCATACTTTCATGTGCAGGCCCTAGGTGTGTCAGCCAGTGATATTGCACAGGTCATCTCATCTAGTTGCACAATTGATGTGTGATGACCTGTGGACACATATCATGTGTGATGGTGCACTATGTGGCACACATCACCTTGACACTTGCCACATGTGTGTCTGTAGTCCAACTGTGTCATGCACAGCAGCAGTGGGATGGCACAGCCATCAACACCCGTACCTGTCTCCTGATGCCAGGGACAGGGACACTCTATCAACTGACATGTCACGATCAGCGTGCCCCTTTTGTGACTATGTCAGGTGTGTGTCATGTGTTCCCATGAGCTTGATGTCAGTGTTCTGTCAACTGGATCTGCTGTTGGTGCATCCAACATGGGTCTGTGTGGAGATGGGCATGGAACACTTCTACGCACACCATGCCACATGTGGATTCCCACGGCTGTAGGGTCTGTGTGCATCGGACATCATATTTTCCCAGTCATACATGTCTGCGTTGTCTCAATGGCTGTGTCTTTCTCTTGTCACGTGTACCGCTTCATCGCAATGTGTTTGATATGTACATTTGACATTCCATGTGACCTGTGCGTGTGCCTTTCAGTCAGCTGTGTGGATGAGATGACATCCTTCCAATGCAGCTATGTGGTTGTGTGCCACTCCGGTGATATCTGTGGGTCTTCACTCAGACTGGCCACCAGCTCATTTCAGGGCATGTCATGTAGACTTGACAATCAACAGGTGTATCTGGCTTTCTGTAGGAGTGCCAGCAAGCTGGCATATGTGTCCTGTCTGTATTGCACACACCCGACTCAGTGTAGCATGCGCTATGTTCATTGACATTGATAATGGCAGACTCTCAATCTTCATTCTTACAAACAATGTCTTGCAGGGCACAGCCTGTCCCAAGAACAATGAGTGCCATGAAGGAACGTGCCTGCATCCGCCGTTACAGATTCACTCAACAGTTGATTGAGGACTTGACAGACAAGCTGGCACCACACCTGCAACCGCGACACAGGTATCCTACTGCACTGACCCCCAAGATGAAGGTGATGGCAGCCCTACATTTTTTTGGCCACAGGTACGTTTCAATTCACCATAGCTGATGTTGGTGGCATGTCACAGACAATGTTTAGCTGTGTCCTGCGTGATGTTTTAGCAGCCATGTTGGAGCACCTTGATGTATTCATCCAATTTCCTACTCCTGAGGAGTTGACAGATGTCAAGGGTGATTTCTATGCCCTGGGAGGGATGCCCCATGTAATTGGGCCCATTGATGGAACACATGTGGCTTTGGTACCACCACAGGCACAGGAACAAGCCTATCGCAATAGAAAACATTACCACTCGATAAATGCCCTTGTGGTGTGTCTTGCTAACATGCTGATTTGCCATGTCTGTGCACGTTTTCCAGGATCAGCACACGATGCCTACATCATGAGGCGTAGCAGGGTGCCACAAATGATGCTGCGGCTGCACAACGAACGAGCATGTCTTGTTGGTGGGTATACTCTGTTTGTCCTGTGTGTTGCAGTATCTTTGGCTCTTACGGCATCTCCTGACCCACTTATTTACATGATGTTTCCATGTAGGGGACTCTGGCTATCCCAACATGCCATGGCTGCTGACACCTCTCCGCAACCCAAGAACAGCTGCCGAATCTTCCTCGTGGGCTGCATGCTGCACAACATGGCAGTTGAGAAGGCAGTGCCTCTCATCCTGGATCCGGATGAGCAGGAACATCCACCCGTGGAGGATCAAGGGCTTGCTCACGAGGCTAGGGATGAGGAGGAGGAGGAGGAGGAGGAGGATGAAATCCAGAGTCAGCTCATACGCAACTTCTTCTCATAATGGTGAGTCACTGGGTATGAGTGTGCAAGCTTGTAGCATTGAGTGGCATGTTTTGCAATGTGTGTGTCCAGCTGACTGAATGCAAAGTGACTTTGATGTGTGTTCTGATGTGTCACTCTAGTGATGATGTCATGCCACATAGTTTTGCGGAGAGACTTTAGTTGAAATTTACATGTGTCCAACATTGTTCATGTTTTGTAAATGTCCATGTGTGCAACGAGAATTGTTTTAGGTGACTTCTTGTGTGTCTGTCACTCCCAGGTTTTTGCGCCTGTTGTCTGCTCGTGTCATCGTTGTCCTCCTGCTATTCCTCATGAGGATTGCAACGTGTGCTGAATCAGCGTTACATGCATGGACATGTGGAAATGTCAGTTTGGGTAAGGATTTCAGCAAGGCTTTTTGGTGGTGGTACGGGTTGGGAATGTGTGGGCCTGCTTCAGTGCATGTTGTGGTAACATGCCTACATGTCTTCTCACCATGGAGCATATAACATGGAGCATCACTCTTATGACATGATAAAGTCAAATTACACCTGAGCACAGTCACTGTAATCCAAAGGTTTAGTCGAAACCTAAACAACATGAACAATAGTCAATTGTTAGAGTGTCCTTTTTCACAATCGAATATAAAGAAGTTTCCCAATCAGGTCCTGTTGTAGATTATTTTATTCATCAAACAACAACGCAGAGCAGCAACAGCCGACGCGCGTTTCACCCACTGGGCTTTTTCAAGGCTGCAGGAAAATACATATAAAACAATAATTGTACAATCATCAAATATGATCAGTGGAAGTCACCACAGTGTTTAAACACATAGGGCCCGATTCACAGAACAAACTTAAGACAAAATCCTAAACTTAGTACCATTTTGGTGTTCACAGAATGCACTTACTACTTCTGGTATTCACAGAATGAACTTACTACTTTTGCGATTCACAGAATAAACTTACTACTTTTGCTATTCACAGAATGGATTTACGACTCCTAACTTTACGTCCGCACTCGGGCCGGAAATTCAGGCCCGGGGCGGAGCTTCCGGCCCGGAGGCGGGGCTTCCGGGCCAAGGGCGGAGCTTCCGGGTCGGAGGCAGAGCTCCCGGCCCGGAGGTGGGGATTCCGGCCAATTTCTTCTATATGTCCTAATGACACTCCGAAAGTCAATCCAACAAACTCAATGCGTAGGAATCTACCGCCACCAATACACCGATAGTGCAATGAAAAACTTGTGAACAGTACTTAACATTACAGATATTCCTCTCACCTAGCAGATCATAATTACGTCTCCTACGTTGATTAAAGTCGCGAATTGTAAATCCATCTCTTTCTGGATTGATTCTGATAAACAAACACAAAAGAAGAGGGACAAATGTCGAGCCAGAAACCTAATATAGATGTGAGTTTTGTGATGCTCACATGAGTAATGGAAGTCATTATTAAATTTGGTTCTCACCCTGTTTAATCCGTGTCCACGTTAAATTTGACTTTGTATGTTGCCTTGGGATTCGTCCCATGGTTGTTTATACCCTGATGGGTGGGTATTGTTGACACCGTGATAGCACCTGTATATGCGACTTAAAACATACATGCACATATGTGTTTTTTACTGTGTTTGTGGATGTGCAGATCTTGAATGCAAAAACCCATGTCTTTTGTGAGTGTATCCTATGACATGATAGTCACCCTTTTTGACAGTCATCTGTAGTGGAGTGTGGCGTCTGATGAAGGCTTCAATGTGTGTAAACCTTGCCTCTGAAACATTGCGGATGCTACGGGTGGACATAGTGTGGGACATCACAACAACAGGCTCTATGGGGAATTGCAGCCTCTCCGTATGCAGCAGGATGTGTTTGGCTCATCCCCTTAACTTGTGTGCCAGTTCATTGGTATTGACATCATCCGTGTCGTGAAGGGGGGGTCCAGCGTATGTCCCACATGTTCTGTCAACTGACCTGTGAGTCTGTTCACATGGATGCATTTCCCTTTGTGTGTGTATGTGGAATAAAGGTGTTCAGCACAATCCAAAGTGCCTCATCTCTGTCACTGCAGCTCTCTTTCCAGTTTGCATGCGTCATCTATGGCATACTTGTCAGATATTGAGCATATGTGTATGTGTACTTCGGCAACATGCATGCAGTTCTTCATGGTTAATAATATATATTGTGCATGAAGTCCCTAGGTGTGTATGTATTTGTGCAGGTTGCTCCCCACAATGGGACCTGAACGCATGCTGATGGTGTGTCTCCTGTGCGCAGCTCCGCATTTTGTTGCCTGACCCTGTGGCTGTTATTTTTGGTGATTGTTCATACATTTTCTCGTAGTGACCCATGAGTAACTAACCTGACACTCCTTCCTTTACATATACCTGTTGCACTGTGCCTTTCTGACCTCCTTGTCTTTGTGTGCTACTTATTGCCTAATTTCTCACCCCTTCCACCTACTGCTGCCTCACCTGCAGCACCGCCCCACCGAGTGCCCTGATTCTGCAACCCACACGCCTCCAAAATGATTAGCCCTTCCCCCTCCACCCATTCTAAATGCAGCCAGCAGCTTTTCGTTGCCACTGTTGTGCCAACGCCGTGCCAAAGGCAGGACCGTCTGTGCCTGCAACGTGCACAGTGCACGAGCCTCTGGTCTTTGCATGACCCACGTCACACAACAGGCTCATGCTGCAGCCAACCTCCAAGCAATTTCCTCCAGACAATCATCCGCCTGCTATCAGGCAACCCCTAAGCGCACACACGACAACTTCACATGCTGAGTGTGCAACTCCAACTGCCTACACAGCGCTGCCCAGTTTAACAGACCCTGTCAGAACAACCAGGTCATGTGCCTCCTAATCCACACCCGCTCCGTCCACCAGCACGCCATTGGACTTTGTTACCTCCTCAACACAACAGCCCCACACATCGCCTTCATGACAGTAACCTGGACATAAGCATCCTCAGCACACGACTTCTTCATTGCCATCTCAGACGGATACAAGATCACCCGCAGGGACGGCACCAACAATCCCGGAGGAAGAATTGCAATTTATTCACAAGTATACCCTCAGAGTCACAAATCCGGGTTTGCAGCAACTCCCTGGCAACCCTCAGAGTAACACTCATCTACAGATCTCCAGGTCTACATCCACAATTCCGCTAAGCCATCAACACGTACATCTGCTCGCATGCCCTCACCTCCACAGGCTACATGTGGCTGGGGGCCAGTAACTTCTGGCTGGAGGAGAACCACACCACCATCCATCATTGGTCCATCAACATTTTAATCCACGTCTCCAGCAAGCAACACACTGCCCCACACCCCGCTAACGATACCCCAAAGATGCTTGATGTAAGTCACCACAGACAAGCTGTGTGGGACACTCAAAACAACACCACCGCAACACCCTGAAACCTCACGCACTGGATCAGCAACTGATCCAACAATCTTGCCACATTGACAGACTTTCCTGTGAAGCACAACAACAGTTAAGGCACCTGGGACAAGGCAGACCTACTGGACGCCTACAGACCTAGCCAGACTCTTGTACAAACCTTGCAACACAAAGAGCCATCATTTACCTTACAGGCCTGGAAAAGACCACACACAGACATCACCATATCATCAGCAAGGACAAGTGAAGATACTTCAGATAGTGCCGAGACACCAAAACACACGACATCAAGGAGCTCATCAGCATTGTGAGTGAACTGACAGCAGATCTCCATCCAAGACACCCCACCCTTGCAAGGCAGATCACATCCCTTGCAACTTTGTACCACTGCTAGCTCATGGCCATACACAGCAGCCTTGGCACACAGAGGCAGACAGCACTATTATCCACAGGACAAACCCCCCCTCAGGTTCTGCACTCCCGTCAGCAGCAAGTACACCACCTGGCTCATGTGCACCATCCACTCTGGCTCTCCATCAGGCCCCTTCCCACACAACATCTCAAACACATCATTCCCCATCCTTGAAGCCCCCGTCCAGCGCGTCATGAATGTCTCCTTTGAGTTTGCCACATTCCATGGGTGCTAGAGGCATGCAGAGACCCAGGCCCTTCTTAAACAACGGACGGCAGTACCGCAGGATCTCCTGGTACATCACCCTGCTTCCCTACCCAGCAAATGTCATCAGGAAGACACTCAACAAGCAACTGACAAATTTCCTCCACGCAACCAGCTCCAGGCAACCGGCACCAGACCATGTTCCACAGTAATCACACCACTGCAACCGTCATCATTGCCACCACCAACGACAACTTTGCCCTGCTTAACAATGGTGAGCCCACCCCCCTTGACCTCTCAACGGCATTGTACACCATGTGCTAACACACTGTCAGCACACACATCTCCAACACTGGTCTCCAGAGGAGGGCCCAGGATTAAATCAGAAAGTAGCTCACCAGCAAGGCCCAGGGAGTCTGCCTCCACCCTGCAGCATGTAGTACACTGGGGTCATGAGGCACATGCCCCAGGGATCTTCTCTCAGCGTAACGATCTTCAATGTCTCCATGACCCCCCTCTCCACCATCACATGCACACATGACCTCATCATCTCGTATGCCATTGACACCCAGCTGCTCCTCAAACTCACCAAAGAGCCAGCCATTGCCATATCCAAACTTCAAGAAGGCATGAGATCCGTTGACGAATGGCTGAACATCAGCCACCTGAGGCTGGACTTGGACAGGACTGAGGTCATCATCTGAGGATTGTCCCCTTATGGCTGGGTCAACTCTTTGTGTCCCACTGGTCTGGGCACCACACCAGCACCCAGTGGCAACGCACGCAAGCTGGTGTTCATCATGCCAGTCAACAAGAACACCAAGGACGGATGGAGGCAAGACTGGTTGAGCTCCTGGCGGTGCAAAGGGACATAATCCATTCACTTCGTCGGATCGCAGACAACATGGGCAACCCTCACTGTGCCACCAGGTGAAGACCACCACCAGCCACAGGGAGGGAGGAGGAGGAGGATTTGTCCGACGGAGCGTCCCAAACATCGTCAAGGCCTGCATCTGAGGGTCCCCCGAGGAAGGTGGGTCATCCACGGAAAAGACAATGAGAGGCAGCAGCACATTCACATCTCCCAGGTCACCTGGCCTGGCACCTGGCCTTCATGTGCGACAGCATCACCTCATTGACTGACATCATCTGCCACATGGACCTGCTGGTCACAGTCTGACTAATGATGCCAAACACTGTGGTCTGGACTTTGATGACTTCAAATGGCAAGGATCCCATCTCCCCCTGTGAACTTTGGATTCTATGGTCCCTGCATTGCACCTTTTTCAGTGCACAAATCACGCCACAGAGCTATAATTAAAAAATTAATACGTGAAATTTTATGTTGCAGTCATTTAGCATGAGTCCACAACATACGTGTGGGGATATGTCAAAGTATGCCTGAGTGTGGAACTAACTCCAGCCATCCATACACTTTGATCTGAGTCCGGTCGAGGACACACATGTGTCTCAATGTATCACCAAATACAGACATGGAGCCCAATACTCACCCGTGATGGCCTCAAGCTGCTGAGGGGGGGCTTGCAATACTGCTCAGACAGACCAATTTGGAAGAGTATCATTAAGGCGTAGAGGTCATGGCTCATGTGGAGGTTCCCGGGGAGGGAGTCCCAGGTATGTTTGGCCAGGTGGGAGAACTATCTCCTGCATGCTGGAGTTCGGTGGATGTGAAGAATGGTGGTCAGGACAAGGTTGGATGCACGGGGTTGGCCCAACGGGATCTTGGATGACAGACGTCCAAGGTAGGTTTGGGGTCTGGGGTTGTGGACTGCCTCCTGAGTGTGGGTGAGGAGTGTGAAGGTTATCCTGCAGCACACAGTGATCCATTGCAGCTATCTCAGGTGGACGTTGATGTGGCTGGGGCACGGGATGTTGAAGCTGAGGTGTGCAGATGCACCCTGGATGTGGACAAGTTTTCCGGGAGTTTGGCAGTACTTGCTCCGTAGAGGGCGGGGCTGTAGTTGACATGGCTGGTGTCGTGGACCTGGGGGACAGTCTGTCTTGCCTTGGAGTGGATCTATCTGTGGATCATGTGCATCATGCGGAGGGTGTTGCAGCATGAGGTACAGATGATGGTGAGTTGCATGGCAATTGTGAGCGACGAGTCCATGATGCACACCATCTTGTGTGCGTGGCCACTGGGTGCTGGTGCAGTGCCCTGGCGGGTGGGACACAAGGAGTTGACCCAGCTGTAAGGGGACAATCCTCAGATGATTACCTCAGTCCTGGCCAAGTCCAGCCTCAGGTGGCTGATGTTCAGCCATTCATCAACGGACCTCATACCTTCTTGAAGGTTGGAACTGGCGATGGCTGTGTCTTTGGTGAGGGTGAGGAGCAGCTGGCTGTCAATGGCATACGAGATGATGATGAGGTTGTGTGTGCATGTGATGGTGGAGAGGGGGGTCATGTACACATTGAAGATTGACACGCTGAGAGATGAGCCCTGGGCCATGTGCCAGATGACGCCACTGTACTACATGCTTAAGGCTTGAGTCCCACTCCCATGGCCTTGCTGGTGAGCTACTTGGTGATTTCATCCTGTTCCATCCCCTGGATACCAGTGTTGGAGATGTGTGAGCTGACAGTGTGTGAGCACATTGTGTATAATGCTGTGGAGAGGTCAAGGGGGGTGGCCTCACCATTGTTGAGCAGGGCAAAGTTGTCGGTGTTGGTGGCAATGATGACGGTTGCAGTGGGGTGATTACTGTGGAAGATGGTCTTGTACAGGTTGACTGGAGCTCTTTGCGTGGAGGAAGTTTGTCAGTTGCTCGTTGCCTGTCTTCCTGATGACATTTGCTGGCTAGGGAAGCACGGTTATGTTCCTTGAGAGCCTGAGTTCCTGCCGTCCGTTGTCTAAGAAGGGCCTGGGTCACTGCATGCCTCTATCTACCATGGAATGTGGCTAACTCCAATGATACATACATGACGTGCTGGACGGGGACTACAAGGATGGGGAATGATGTGGTTGAGATGTTGTGTGGGAAGGGGCCTGATGGAGATCCCCAGTGGATGTTGCATATGAGCCGGGTGTTGTATCTCCTGATGATGGAAATGCTAAATCTGAGGGGGGTTGGTCCCGCGTATAATAGTGCGTTCTGCCTCTGTGTGCCAAGGCTTGCGTGTATGTCCATGAGCTTGCAGTGGTAGAAAGTTGCAAGGGATTGGCTCAGCCTTGCAAGGGTGGGGTGTCTTTTGGATGGAGAGCTGTTGTCAGTGCACTCACAATGCTGATGAGCTCCTTGATGTCGTGCGCTTTTTTGGCCTCGGCACCATCTGAAGGATCTCCAATTATCCTTGCTGATGACATGGCGATGGCTGTGTGTGCCGTTTTCCAGGGTTGTAAGGCCACTGACGGTTATTTGTGTTGCAAGCTGCGGACAAGAGTCCTGCTAGACATGTATGAGTCCAGTAGGTCTGCCTCATCCCAGGTGGCTTAATTGTTGATGTGCGTCACAGGAAAGTCCGTCAACGTGGCTAGATTGTTGGATCAGTTGCTGATCCAGTGTGTGAGGTTGCAGGGTGTGGCGGTGGTGTTGGTTCCAGTGTCCCACACAGCATCTGTGTTGACTTACATCAAGCATCTTTGGGTGATTGGTAGCGGGGTGTGTGGCAGTGTGTTGCTTGTCGGAGGCGTGTATGCTAATGTGGATGGACCAATGATGGATGCTGGTGTGGTTCTCATCCAACCAAAAGTTCCTGGCCCACAGCCACATGTATCCTGTGGATGTGAGGGCGTGCGTGAAGATGGACGTGTTGATGGCTTTGCAGAATTGTGGATGTAGGCCTGGAGATCTGTAGATGAGTGTTACTCTGAGGGTTTGCAGGGGGTTTGTGCCAAACCGGATTTGTGACCCTGAGTGCGTACTTGGGAATAGATATCAATTCGTCCTCTGGGATTGTTAGTGCCGTCCCTGCGGGTGCTCTTGTATCCGTCTGAGATGGCAATCAAGAAGTTGTGTGCTGAGGATGCTTTTATCCAGGGCACTGTCATGAAGGTGATGTGTGGGCCTGTTATGTTGAGGAGGTAACAGAGTCCAATGGCATGCTGTTGGACGGAGCCAGTGTGGAGTAGGAGGGACATGACCTGGTTGGTGTGACAGGGCCTGGAAGGCGGGGCAGCGCTGTGTAGGCAGTTGGAGTTGCACACTCAGCATGCGAAGGTGTCGTGTGTGCGCTTAGGGTATGCCTGAGAGCAGGCGGTTGATTTTCGGTTGGACATTGCTTGGAGGGTGGTTGCAACATGAGACTGTTGTGTGATGTGGGTCATGCAAAGACATGAGGGTCATGCAAGGTGCACGTTGCATGCGCTGACGGTTCTGCCTTTGGCACCGCGTGGCCGCAACAGTGGCACAGACAAGCTGATGACAGCCTAATGAATGGGTGGAGGGAGGAAGGGAGGAGCATTTTGGAGGCGTGTGGGTTGCAGAATCCGGGAACTTGGTGGGCCCTTGCCGCAGGGGCCGCAGCAGCAGGCGGCATGTACTGGAAACTAGGCCGAAAGTAGCACACAAGGATGTCAGAAAGGACAACTGCAACAGGCGTACGTAAAGGAAGGAGTGTCAGGTTACTCATGGCTCACCCAGACAAAATGGATGAACAATCACCAAAGATGACTGACACAGGATCAGGAAACAGAAGGCCAAGCTGCGCACAGGAGACACACCCTCAGCAGGCGTTGACGGTCCATTGGGGGGAGCAACCTGCCCAAATACATACACAACCATGGACTTCATGCACAATAGAGATCATTAGCCATGAAGAACTGCATGCATGTTGCCGAACTACACATACATTCATATGCACAATCTTTGCCAACTATGCCAGAGATGACGCATGCAAAATGGCAAGAGACCTGCATTGACAGAGATGAGGCACTTTGGAGGGTGAGGAACACCTTTATTACTCAAACTCACACTAAGGGAAATGCATCAATATGAGCAGACTCACTGGTCATTTGACTGAACATGTGGGACCTACGCTGGACACCCCCTTCACAACACGGATGTTGTAAATCCAAATGAACTGGCACACAAGTTAAGGGGATGAGTCAAACACCTCCTGCTGTACACGGAGAGGCTGCAATTCCCCATTGAGCCTGTTATGGGGATGTCCCACACTATGTCCACCCGTAGCATCCCGTATGTTTCAGAGGGAAGTTTTACACACATTGATGCCTTCACCAGAATCCAAAATCCATTACAGATGACTGTCACGAAGGGTGACTATCAATTCATGGGAGTCATGCTACATGTTATGTGCCCCATGGTGAGTCGACATGTATGCATGGTAACACAACATGCACAGAAGCAGCGCCCACACATTCCAAACACGTACCACCCCCAAAATGCCTTGCTGCAATCCTTACCCAAAATGACATTTCCCCATATCTGTGCATGGAACGCTGATTCAGCACACGTTGCAATACTCATGAGGAATAGCAGGAGGACAACGATGACACGAGCAGACAACATGCGCAAGAACCTGGGAATGACAGACACACAAGAAGTCAGCTCAAAGATTTTTCTCCGCATACATGGTCATTTACTAAACATGAACAATGTTGTCCCCATGCTAATTTAAAAGAAAGTGTCTCTGCTAAAATGTGTGGAATGACATCATCACTCGAGTGACATATCAGAACACACATCTAAGTCACTTAGCATACAGTCAGCTGGACACACACATTGCAACACATGCCACCCAAGGCTACAAGCGTGCACACTCAGACCCAGTGACTCACCATTATGAGAAGAAGTTGCGTATGAGCTGACTCCGAATATCCTCCACCTCCTCCTCCTCCTCACTTGCCTCGTGACCAAGCCCTTCATCCTCCACGGGTGGATGTTCCTGCTTATCCTGCTCCAGGATGAGTGGCACTGCCTTCTCCACTGCCATGTTGTGCAGCATGCAGCACACGAGGAAGATTTTGCAGACCTTCGCCGGTGCATATGGGAGGGACCCGCCTGTCTTGTGAAGGCACCAGAATCGGCTCTTCAGGAGGCCAAATGTCCTCTCAATCACTCACCTGGTCTGCCCGTGTGCATTGTTGTACCGGTGATCTGCAGCTGATCTTGGGTTGCGGAGAGGTGTCATCAGCCATGGCATGTTGGGATAGCCAGAGTCCCCTACATGGAAACATCATGTAAATAAGTGGGTCAGGAGATGCCGTAAGAGCCAAATATACTGCAACACACAGGACAAACAGAGTATACCCACCAACAAGACATGCTCGTTTGTTGTGCAGCCGCAGCATCATTTGTGGCACCCTGCTACGCCTCATGATGGAGGCATCGTGTGCTGACCCTGGAAAACGTGCACAGACATGGGAAATCAGCATGTTAGCAAGACACACCACAAGGGCATTTATAGAGTGGTAATGTTTACGGTTGCGATAGGCTACCTGGTATGGACCCGGCGGAACTTTCTAACTACCGTCCCATATCGCTCTTACCTTATTTTTCCAAATTAATGGAGGCCCACGTTACCCGGTGTCTCTCCAACTTCATCGAGACCTCCTGCCACCTGTAGCCCAACCAAGCCGGCTTTAGGCCAGCCCACTCCACCGAGGCTGTTATCTTAGCAGTTTTGGACACACTAAGGAGGAACGCTGATACTGGGACCCCCCAGGCCCTCGTACTCCTGGATCTGTCCGCCGCGTTTGACACGGTTAATCACAACATCCTTCTGCACCGTGTCGAGCAGGCAGGCATCCAGGGTCCTGCCCTCAAATGGACTCAGTCCTTTTTGATTGGCAGAACACAAGCCGTCCGCTTGGGCCCCTACACAGCGCCCAAAACCCCTACAACCTGTGGAGTCCCTCAGGGTTCTGCCCTGTCACCCTTACTATTCAACCTTTACCTCCGTCCCTTAATCCGCTCGCTTCATAGCTGGGACATCACAGTGTATAACTATGCTGATGACCTGCAGATCATCTTCCCACTCAACTCCCTGGACGCTGTGGACAACTTCCATTCTGCCATGATACACATCCAGGAGTGGATGGACTACAATCAGTTAAAATTAAATCCCGGCAAAACGGAGCTTCTTCTTCCCGGTTTTAGCCCCTCCCATTGGGGCCCGCAGTTCTGGCCCAATAACCTAGGCCCCCCCCCCCCCCGGTGTCTGTGAAATCAGTAAAAAGTCTTGGTGTGATCATCGATTCCGAACTTTCCCTCAGACCGCACGTGGGCGCTGTGATCTCCTCATGTATGTTCCAGCTTCGTAAAATCCTCAAAGTTAGTCACCTACTACCACCAGCAGCTCTGGTCCAGGTAGTCATCTCTTTGGTACTTTCCCGCCTGGACTTCTCCAACTCCTTGTACTACGGTCTCCCAAAATCTTTGCTGCAAACCCTTCAGGTCGTACAGAACCAAGCAGCCCGTCTCATCCATAACACTCCCAAATGGCAGTCGGCCAAACCTCTGCTACACAAACTGCACTGGTTACCTATAGAACAAAGGGCGGCCTTCAAGTTGGGCTGCCTCACGTTCAAATCCCTCCACTGCCCTAGCCCTGCCTTTCTGACAACCCTCATCAATCCACACCGTCCAACGCGCAACCTTCGCTCAGCCCTCCTCAACCTGCTCGCTGTCCCCAAAACCAAAACCAACAAATTCGGCGGCCGTCGGTTTGCCTACCTTGCCCCCAAATTCTGGAACCCTCTTCCCCTTACCATTAAATCCAGTAGCTCTCTCCTTCATTTCAGAAAACTGCTCAAAACCTTCCTCTTCCCCTTACCCGGCTAACTCCCACCTCCTCTGACCCCTGACTCTCCTCTGTCTCTCAGCGCCAGGAAACCCTCGGTGTCAGTGCGCTTTATAAATCCCACTTAACATGACATAACATAACCTCCTGTGCCTGTGGTGGTACCAAAGCCACATGTGTCCCATCAATGGACCCAATGACATGGGGCATCCCTCCCAGGGCATAGAAATCACCCTTGACACCTGTCAACTCCTCAGGAGTAGGAACATGGATGAATTCATCAAGGTGCCCCAACATGGCTGCCAAAACATCACGCAGGACATGGCTGAACATTGTCTGTGACATGCCACCAACATCAGCTATGGTGAATTGAAACGTACCTGTGGCAAAAAAATGTAGGGCTGCCATCACCTTCATCTTGGGGATCAGCACAGTAGGATACCTGTGTCGCGGTTGGAGGTGTGGTGCCAGCTTGTCGGTCAAGTCCTCAATCAACTGTTGAGTGAATCTGCAACGTCGGATGCAGGCACGTTCCCTCATGGCACCCAAGTCTGGCATTGGTCGGGGGACAGGCGGTGCCCTGCAGAAAATTGTATTGAATAACAAAGATTGAGAGCATAACAACATCAATGTCAATGAACAGAGCACATGCTAAACTGCTACTACACATCAGATAAATACAGAGTCTGGTCTGTGCAATACATCCAGGACATGTATGCCAGCTTGGTGATACTCCACAAAAAGCCAGATACACCCGTTGATTGGCAAGTCTACATGACATGCCCTCAAACGACCTGGGGGCCAGTCTGAGTGAACAGCCAGAGACATCACAGGAGTGACATACATCCACATAGCTGCATTAAAAGGATGTCATCTCATACAGACAGCTGATGGCAAGCTAGACGCACAGGTCACATGGAATGTCAAATGTACAGATCAAACACATTGCAATGAAGGGGTACACGTGAAAACAGAAAACACAGACATTGAGACTAGGCCTGGGCCAAAATTCCGTTCCGTTCGCGGAAGTTGCGATATTTTGGCATTCTCGCGTTCCGCGGAAAGCGCGAAAATGTCAAAATTTCCGCATTCCGCAGCTTAGCGATAATTTTTTTCTTGCTCGCGCTGTAAAACAATACATTCTCGCGCGCGCGCGATCGCCTTACCTGAATCCCTGCGTTCTCCGACAAGTTTTCTTGACCCGGTCGCGTTCTCCACGAGATGTTGGATTTTGGTAGCCATTTTGCGCTGTCTCGCGAGAGTTCGCGGCCGCATTCAAGTCATTTTTCACGCGATCACGTCATTTGTCGCGCGATCAGGTCTTTCTTCTCGCGATCATGCACCGCGCGAGTATGAGAAGATTGAGATCTCGAACATGTCATTCTACATCGCGAGCCAGAGAATGAGGACGCGGGCACATGAAATCGAACGCGAACAGGAGAAAGAGACCGCGAACACGTCATATCCAACGCGACAGGGACAAAGAAGAGAACGCGATCATATCGTTTTCGACACGCTGGCGGAAGTAATGTGAAGCTGGAGAACTCAACAACGTAAAATTTACAATTTGGAGAGGAATATCGGCTCTAGCAGCATGAAACCATCTGCAAATACTGATTTTGGATGAAAAGAACTCCTTACATTCACATTTGGCTTTCCTTTTTTGTGCAAGGACTCCAGGAGTCATTTTTTTTTTACAAAGTGGAGAGAGGGAGGAAGTGACACAGATTCTCCAACTTCCTGTTCCTGTCCAGCAGGCTCCTCCCAGTGCTTTGTCCATCTCCTGCTCATTCTGCCTTTGGATTTGGAGCTGGAAAGATCTCTCTTTTTGTCTGCTGCATCATTGCAATTGGATTTCAGGATTTTTGGAATAGGATATTTTACAAGTAAGTGGTTGTTGTGTTTGATTGTGGGCATTGCAGTTGTTGTGTAACTACAATTTATTTTTGATAATTAATTATCATCATTCCTTTTTTTTTTTTTTAATTTATTTTAATTTTGTGGGTTGTAGTAGTAGGCCCGAGCTAGCCATGGGCATGGCCTCATGGGTGTGTGTGTGCATGATGAAGCAACTGTTCCTTTTGTTTTTTGAATATATTTCATTTTCAATCACATTTAGGGCATGGATGGCATTGGATTGAGTTGGGGAAGTGTGTTTTTTGGGGTGGCCTTGCTGATGTTGTTGGGCCTGGACATGTGGCTGGTGGCCATTTTGAGGCCTAGGCCTGCAAGCTTGCCTGGCCTTGTCTGCCAGCAGGCCTGCTTTCATCCACTGCTACCAGAGCAGGTAGCCACAGCTTTAGTAATCTACTGTTTTCTGTGTGCTCTGTTGAATTTAGACATCATTTTGGGCATGGATGCCATTGGATTGAGTTGGGGAAGTGTGTATTTTGGGGTGGCCTTGCTGATGTTGTTGGGGCTCTCCATGTGGCTGGTGGCCATTTTGAGGCCTAGGCCTGCAAGCTTGCCTGGCCTTGTCTGCCAACAGGCCTGCTTTCATCCACTGCTACCAGAGCAGGTAGCCACAGCTTTAGTAATCTACTGTTTTCTGTGTGTTCTGTTGATTTTAGACATCATTTTGGGCATGGATGGCATTGGATTGAGTTGGGGAAGTGTGTATTTTGGGGTGGCCTTGCTGATGTTGTTGGGGCTCGCCATGTGGCTGGTGGCCATTTTGAGGCCTAGGCCTGCAAGCTTGCCTGGCCTTGTCTGCCAGCAGGCCTGCTTTCATCCACTGCTACCAGAGCAGGTAGCCACAGCTTTAGTAATCTACTGTTTTCTGTGTGTTCTGTTGATTTTAGACATCATTTTGGGCATGGATGGCATTGGATTGAGTTGGGGAAGTGTGTATTTTGGGGTGGCCTTGCTGATGTTGTTGGGGCTCGCCATGTGGCTGGTGGCCATTTTGAGGCCTAGGCCTGCAAGCTTGCCTGGCCTTGTCTGCCAGCAGGCCTGCTTTCATCCACTGCTACCAGAGCAGGTAGCCACAGCTTTAGTAATCTACTGTTTTCTGTGTGTTCTGTTGATTTTAGACATCATTTTGGGCATGGATGGCATTGGATTGAGTTGGGGAAGTGTGTATTTTGGGGTGGCCTTGCTGATGTTGTTGGGGCTCGCCATGTGGCTGGTGGCCATTTTGAGGCCTAGGCCTGCAAGCTTGCCTGGCCTTGTCTGCCAGCAGGCCTGCTTTCATCCACTGCTACCAGAGCAGGTAGCCACAGCTTTAGTAATCTACTGTTTTCTGTGTGTTCTGTTGATTTTAGACATCATTTTGGGCATGGATGGCATTGGATTGAGTTGGGGAAGTGTGTATTTTGGGGTGGCCTTGCTGATGTTGTTGGGGCTCGCCATGTGGCTGGTGGCCATTTTGAGGCCTAGGCCTGCAAGCTTGCCTGGCCTTGTCTGCCAGCAGGCCTGCTTTCATCCACTGCTACCAGAGCAGGTAGCCACAGCTTTAGTAATCTACTGTTTTCTGTGTGTTCTGTTGATTTTAGACATCATTTTGGGCATGGATGGCATTGGATTGAGTTGGGGAAGTGTGTATTTTGGGGTGGCCTTGCTGATGTTGTTGGGGCTCGCCATGTGGCTGGTGGCCATTTTGAGGCCTAGGCCTGCAAGCTTGCCTGGCCTTGTCTGCCAACAGGCCTGCTTTCATCCACTGCTACCAGAGCAGGTAGCCACAGCTTTAGTAATCTACTGTTTTATGTGTGTTCTGTTGATTTTAGACATCATTTTGGGCATGGATGGCATTGGATTGAGTTGGGGAAGTGTGTATTTTGGGGTGGCCTTGCTGATGTTGTTGGGGCTCGCCATGTGGCTGGTGGCCATTTTGAGGCCTAGGCCTGCAAGCTTGCCTGGCCTTGTCTGCCAGCAGGCCTGCTTTCATCCACTGCTACCAGAGCAGGTAGCCACAGCTTTATTGATCAAGTGTTTTCTATGTGATCTGTTGAATTTTTAGACATCACCTTCCTGAGAGTGTAGTGTGGCTGTACACAGTACTAGTAGTATAACATAGCTCTAGTTAAAAAAATTCATAAATGGCTAGACTATCTTTTGTTTGCACTAGTACAGTACTAAGTAACTGAACCACAAAAACAAATGCAACATTTCACTGATGTTCTTCTCCTGTCTTCTTTGCTTTTAGGTGCACAAAAGACAGAGTAGGAGGTGTCATCGGCATCACCTGGCTACCCGTTGTACTGCCAGCCAGACAGAAGTCCTGCTGCGCATCACGCCCACGTGTGACCAGAACTTGTTGTGCATCTGCCTCCTGCCTGACGTCGGAATAAGATGGCCCCAAAGAAAGGTACCAGGTCCAGTACCAAGAAAGTTGCTGGTGAGAAGAAGGAACAGAAAAAGGAAGTGCCATTAACCACGACTGGTGGTGTGCCGGCCAAGGTTTTTTTTGGCACCAAAGCGTTGTCCGGGAACCAAGCTGGGAGCAGCACAGCGGTCCAGCAACCCCACCAACCTAGGCCCAAGGGCTTTACTGTCGCAGAGGTAGCCAGTCTACTAACGGGCAGCGATGTTGAAGAAATGTCATTACCGCAAAGTAGTACACAATCAAGTTCAACGCAGGCGCAAACTCAGCAGATCAGTGTGCAGCCGCCGCAACAAGAACAGCAGCAGCAGCCGGCGCAACCAGAACAGCAGCAGCAGCCGGCGCAACCAGAACAGCAGCAGCAGCCGGCGCAACCAGAACAGCAGCAGCAGCCGGCGCAACCAGAACAGCAGCAGCAGCCGGCGCAACCAGAACAGCAGCAGCAGCCGCCGCAACCAGAACAGCAGCAGCCGCCGCAACCAGACCAGCAGCAGCAGCCGCCGCAACCAGAACAGCAGCAGCAGCCGCCGCAACCAGAACAGCAGCAGCCGCCACAACAGCCCACCATAGTAGTTGTTGCTCCTGACGTAGGGGCATTTCAGGAAATCGAGCTTCCTGCAGACAAAGCGGAGCGAAGTCAAACCACTGTTTCAGAACATCTATTGTCTTCCAGACCACCAGCAAGGAAAAGGAGGCTTAGTCCATCATCTTCTTCTTCAAGCCCCGCTTCTGATGATCGTGATGACACTTGGGTCCCACCAGCTCGGTCTGAGAGTGAAGTACGCCACAAGACATTGCTTCTGAAAAGGAAGGTCCCAGAAAAACTTAGAGTTATGGAGGTAGATGTAGAAGAGGGGGGTGATGATGTTGATGAAGATGAGCCAGTCATCACGCACATTACTCCCGCCCCAAAGGGATTGGAGACCGACATTCTAACCCTATCCAGAAAGGCTGCTACTGAGTGGGATGCAGCACGGATCTCACCAACACAGGTTACACCACCACTACCTCCAGCTGCCATATTTTCCAAGGCCCGGCAGGGACCTACATCCAGCTCAACCACCTCAGTAGGAAGTGGTAGTAAAAGTCACAGTGTAGGTGGACAGGGTCACATATTTTCAAGGACCCCCTCAAGTTCATCTGGTGTTGAAAGTGGCACATCCAGCAGTGCCAGAAAGTTCTCCTCCCCAGTTTGGGACTTCTTTTCTGTTAGCGCCAAGGAGGAGAACATTGCTATATGCGCAATTTGTCGGCAAGGTGTTCGGCGTGGTAAGCTTGGTACAAACTATGGTACCGGAGGACAAGCAAGTCATCTCAGAATACACCACACTATTGTGTGGGAGGATCACCTACTTAAGTTAAAAGAAAGTAGGAAAACTAAACCCTTTGAAGTTGGTCAGGAATCAGGGAGCGATATTATTGTGGTGGCAGGTGAAGAACAGGGAGGCATTTCTAGCCCTGTCTCCAGTAGTGCAGTCACTGCAGTGGTAACGCCCACATCCTCCTCAGTAACATCAGAGTGGCACCGCAGTAAGAGCCATACTCAGAGTGTGGGTGAGACACCAAGGCGACCGGCGGCGAGTACCTCAATGAGACAATCTGTGTCGTTGAGCCTTAGTGGGTTAATGGCACCACTAAGGAAAGTAAGACAGCCTACCATTGACAGCATGTTTAGGTTGGAGGGGCAGTTCCAACGCAACCACCCAACGGCACGATTGTACAATGCGAAGCTGGCTAAAATGTTAGCGCTGGACCTTCTTCCTTTTTCATTTGTGGAAGGGGTGGGTTTCCTTGAATTTGTGTCTGCCATCTGCCCGAAATGGAAAGTTCCAAGCCGGTCCTATTTCGCAAGAATTGCTGTTCCGGCACTACATCATGATGTGCTGGAATTGGTTGGACAAGCTTTGCAGAAGAGTGCTGTGCACAATATCCACCTGACAACAGACATGTGGACCAGTTGCCAAGCCACAGATTACATGTGTATCACTGCACACTGGATCTCTTTTGTGGGGGTTAAAGATCAACTATCTGCACGAGGTGTTGTTGACACAGCTGCGATTTTTGAAGGTACTCGGAAACATGCAACTGTAGCCATGTTCGCCATGGAGAAATCTCATACGGCTGAAAACATTTTAGAAGAGTTTCGCACCAAGGTTTTGGAATGGCTGCAGCCCAGAGGGCTTGGTATTGGTTTTGTTGCCACAGACAATGGCAGTAATGTACTTAAGGCCATGGAACTTGGTTCCTATTTCAGGGTTCCGTGTTTGGCACACTGCATAAACATTATAGTGCAAGACTTTCTGAAAAAAGAACCCATAGTAAGCAATTTACTGTCCATCTGCCGAAGAATATGCACTCATTTCAGCCATTCTTTTAAAGCTCGGAAGCAGCTGAGGATCCTCCAACGTGAGCGTAGGGTGCCAGTCAAGGCACTCATCCAGGAGGTGGCAACACGTTGGAACTCAACGTATTACATGCTTGATCGTCTGTACGAACAGCACAGGTCACTCAATGATTATGTCTGGTACAGAAGCAGTGATGCTAGTGTTAAAGGCATGACCCTTCAGAGGGAGCAATGGACCCTAATTCAATGCCTGACTGAGATGCTGTCTCCTTTTGAGGTCTTCACACGTGAAGTCAGCAAGGAGGACTGTACAATGGGCCAAGCGATCCCATTGTTGCAAATGCTAGAGCATGAGCTGAATAATGTGTCTGAATCCTACAAAGGTGTAGAGGACAGAAGGCAAGCCCATGACTTGGTGGAGAGCTTATCCAGGCGCTTATCAGAAAATGTAAGGATACAAAATAAAATTTTGTCACAAGACCATTACATTTGTGCCACAATTCTGGATCCACGTGCAAAATTAGGACTATTCCGTTCTTTTTCCGACACTGATGTTGCCCGCTACAAAAGTTGTATAGCTGAAGCAGCCATCAAGTTTGAAAACGAAGGGCTGCTAATTAAAAGCCCGCCACATCAACCCACAACAAGTACTGATACTGAAGCAGGCCATGCAGAATCAAGTGCAACTTCGTCGGCTGAGGGCAGTGCGGTTGGCTCACAATCGCAACACTCACCATCACCATCGACTACAAAAACAATAACTGGATCATTCTGCCGAGTACAATCATTATCAGATTGGTATGTAAAGATGGGCTTTAAGCACAGTGCTGATGCACAGAAAAAACAGCACAAAAGCTTACCAGCAGCAACCCTGAACATTGAAAGGATGGTCCAGGCCTATCTGGACGACCAAACAGAGGTGTACGTTGATCAAAACCCAGTGCAGTATTGGTATAGGAAAAGGTCTGAATGGCCACAGCTCAGCAGGCTGGCGATAAGCTATCTGGCTTGCCCTGTCGCAAGTGTCTCTTCCGAACGTGTTTTCAGTGCTGCTGGTTCCATTGTAACCTTGAGAAGGACCAGTCTATCTCCCAAAAACGTGGAGAGGTTAACAATGATCAAAATGAATCAGCACTTCATACCACCGAATTACACAATGCATGAATCAACAGAGGAAGATGAGGACAGCGGCTCAGGTGACGGAAGTATTGTGTCAGATGATTACCTACTACTGGACGATCCCCCAGAGTTTGAGGACGAGCTATACTTCCCTGACAATTAGGCTCGCACTTACTGTCTTCCTCCCTTTTTTCCCCCTTTGTTTGTGTCTGTTGTTCCGGTTATAAACTTGTGAATCGCAACCAATGCATTATCACCGTCTTCTAATCTTCTAATTTAAGATACAAGTTTCAGGTGTCTGCCATTTGACACTACAGTCCTCAGAATCCAGCTCCTCCGCTCGATCATACTGCATCTCCTGGTCAATTCCATTTCCCTCATGAATGATGATTGGATGATGGTAACAACAAATTCAAACTTTCCTCGTCCTTCCAAAACAAGTGGACCATGAATCTGATGACTTCTATAGCTATCCTCCTTCAGAGCCGAGAGAGACTGGCCATTAACTGAAAATAAGATGCAACAGGTAATGATTGATGCCATGCATTGTCCGCAGAAAAGCAGACTGAGTGATGTAGATTTTGTTGTGTGTGTTGCGCATGAATGAATTGATGTAATTGTGCACTGCCACTAATCAACTTTCTACAGAACACACTAGTAATTACTAATTTTCCTCTTCTGGCAAACAAGAAATGTGTACTTCTCTCCTGCATCTTGGTGATACATTGCTTTTAATTCAATACAGGAAGGGCACTCACTCAATCTGCGCAATGCAAATGACTGTGACTTAACAGCACCGTCCATCATGATGATGGCGAAAGAGACGGCCTGCAGCGTTAACGAGATGAGATGCAACAGGTAATGATTGATGCCATGCATTGGCCGCAGAATAGCAGACTGAATGATGTAGATTTTGTGGTGTGTTTCGCATGAATTGATGTAATTGTGCACTGCCACTAATCAACTTTCTACAGAACACACTAGTAATTACTAATTTTCCTCTTCTGGCAAACAAGAAATGTGTACTTCTCCTGCATCTTGGTGATACATTGCTTTTAATTCAATACAGGAAGGGGACTCACTCAATCTGCTGCGCAATGCAAATGACTGTGACTTAAACAGCACCGTCCGTCATGATGATGGCGAAAGAGACGGCCCGTTAACTTAAGATGAGAAGTAACAGGTAATAAATGATGATAATTAATGGCATGCATTGGACACCTGACTCTGAGCTATTGATCTTTGTGTTTGCGTTGTTTGTTGTGCACAAAGTGAATGATGTCAAAGTGTACTAGTGTTAATCTATCTTTCTGTACACAATAAAGAATGACTCAAGTCAGTAATATTTATATTTCTACTCTTGTTGTGTTCTAAAAATTACACTTGTACTGCAGGCCGATCTTCAGTCAGTAGAAGTATCAGAGCTGATGATGAAGTCAGGAGGATGTTTCATGAGTGGCATAAAACGGAAAAGCCTAAAGGTAAACACGTGAACCACAACCACAGCACACCCAAATGTCTGTGTAGAAGTTGAATAGAGTGTAGCGGTGGGATGACTGCAGTGCATTGATTTTACTAACTTTAACTGTAAAATGCTATGTCTGGAATGGATAATGTGCTTTGCGTTTGTCCAACTCTTTGAGAGAAAAAAAAAAAGGACTCTAAAGTGTTAACGTAGGATGTGCTAATGGTAAGCACTGTGGGCCTGATCTCTCCTGTTACTGTTGAAGGTCTATGCTGGAAACAGACTACAGTAGAGATGATGCATATGCATACATGCCACCTCGGAAAGTGTTCTTGTTGCACTACACCATCACTTGTGCATTTGTTTTCACTTTCTTTCTGAATATCCCCTTTGGTTTTCAATCTAAAATTACAGGCCGGGCCTTGTCCAAAACTTTGTAAAACATTACAATGCATATTAATTACCTTACCAATCAATCACTTTTTTATTCCAGCCGGGCAGTGGCGAGTGGTGAGGCGACACACCCAAGATTGATGGACGAGAGGAGCAAGAGGAATGCCGAGATGCAAAAAACCAGTCCACATTTTTGACCAGGATAAGACAGTAACAGTATCCACTTTTCACTTCTTTTAAATAATTTGATTAATATCTTGTATACATTCTTTACAACAGTGTGTTCTTGGAGTTGTTATTATCAATCATCATTACGTTTGCTCTGTGTTTACGATTCTTCACTACCAATATTTAAAATTTCTATTTGCTATCTGTTAAAGTTTTAAGGCCGGAACAGAACAAGAAATAGAAGTGTATGTAATCCGGGTCTCATCATGCATGCATTTCCTTTTTTATACCTTAACATATGGAATGGATATGGTATGGTAGTCTTCAATGATTGTCGTTTGTTTGTCTATGTATGCATACTGTTTTTCTATGTCAAACCTTTCCCAAAATCCCCCTTCCCATCCAATCAACGGACCCTAACCCTCTTCCCCCGGGCTGTGTGACTTATTGTCGAGGTGTAACTAAATTAAATGTACACCAATACTTAATCACACACTTGCTGGGGCGGATGTGGTGAAAGCAACACTACTTCAATTTCAATGCAGAGCGATGATCTTCTTCTGCTTGCCCACCCATGAGTAGGATATTTCACAGGTTATTTTATTTAACAAAGGAACATATACCTCAGCATGAATTGCCGGCATTGATTTGATTTGTTTGTTGTCATTCCTCATATACAGCACTAACTGTTAGACTGTAGGCATAGCCAAGTCGACAAAACTATAGTTTGTAACTCTGTCTAGTAGGCTATCCTCATAATATCCAGCATTCATTTTTTTTGTCAAATATTTGAGCATATAATTGTTGCTCGGTAAATTCTGTGATGTACTTCATTCAACTACTCCTCTAACAGTCTCTCAAAGGCGATTGACTATCTCCTTTTCTTTTTTTGGAAATGCTGCTACCCTGCCAGTGTATACTACTACTATACTACCACCACCACCCCAATCATGGCATGTATGAAAAAGGAAACCATCTTCACCATGCAGCCAGTGCTGTGCCACAGTTGGACATAAACATCAAGCACCGGTAAGAGAGAAGTTTGGGGGAGGCAGAATCAATAATGGACATGTTGTCAATGATGTCAGTTTCAAACACCACTCCAAAGAATGCATAGTAGGACCAGTCAATGAGTGAGGTGTGTCGCATCTATCTGTTTGTGTCTTATACAGTCAGCAAATTATTGAAATCAAACACACGCTATGGGCGGCCATGCACCAGCAAAGAAACAGTGTGATGTAAAACAGTTACCCCACCTACAAAACATTAACAACATTGCATGTAACATAGAAAAATATATTTAATTGACCCTAACAAATAAACTAAACCCACAAAAGCTGACCCACCCCCCTCCCTAACCCCAACGACTGTCCATAGAAATAGAGAACGCCCAAACGAGTGAGGAAACAAACAGGAATTAAAAAAGGGGCAGTGACAGGGACTAACTGGTGGGGCGGGACTGGAGGAGGACACGAATCTGGTCCTCTAAATGGGCGACGCGGCGTCTAAGGCCGCGGCAGTTGCAACCACAGTGGGGGGGGGGCACCGGAGATGGCACGGTGGCGGCGGGCAGCCGCCAGACGGTGGCGCCGTACCGCTGGAGGGCGGTGGCTGGGGCCCGGGGCACTGGAGGAGGCTTCAATTGCTGCTGCACTCTCCTCCTCCTCCTCGGCTAGGACCACCAGCCGCCGGTATTCCTGCTGGATTGCCTCCAGCTTCCGGCGCCGTGCCTTGGCGGCCAACTCCTTCCGGTTGATTTTCGGAGTAGCTGTGTATCAAAAAGAAAAAAACAAGACAATTGTAAAATATAGTCTTAATAAAACAGTAGGACAAGGTAATTATTTATACACATAGTGGCATGGTAGAGTAGCACTATAAAATAAAGCACAGTAGTACATAACATTTTAAATGTCGCCCGTCCTTCTTCCTTCCACCTGTCTTACACTTTTTAGTTGAACAGTGCACCAGGTGCTCTTCTCCATAAAACTTTCAAAGCGGAGTTGAAATCAGATAGATGAGGCCATTGGTTACTCAATACTCTGGCTCCTAGTCCTATACCAATTAAAGGGAATTCTAGTCTTCTAGTTCACTCTTCAAACGTCCCCAAGAACTCATACTTACTTACGACATCGGATAGCGGGCGGACTTTGTCCGCCCGCCATCCGACTGCTAAAAAGGGTGGGGGTCCCGTGGGGACAATTAATTAGGATGATGCGCCCGGCACAGTGGCGGGCGCACCCTGTTATTTTAAATTTAAATTCTGGTTGGCTTTGCTGAAAGCAATGCTAAAATGTTGTGCTGCTTTTCCAAGCACAACATGACGGGCCTCGCACGGAGCCTGTCACGTTTTGCTTTGAAAGTCGGGGGGTACCATAGCATCGGTAGGTACCCTCCATGGGGGCCCCCAAGCATACTCTGCAATGTGTGCATGCCTTTCCGTGGCGGACGGTAATGCCGCCACGCAAAAGCATTCCAAAATGCAGATTATATGGCTGCCGGTGTGGTGAGAGAGACACCACCGCCATATTGAACCCTTTTCCGCCTAGACATGTCTGAATATTTTCTACAGGGATGGCGGGAGGTTTGCCCCTGCTGTGACGGCAGTGAATTCCAGCCAGCCCGGCGGGGGCAATACGCCCACCATCCTAATGGGGCCCTAATTCACAACTTTACAGTATACATATACATACAGTACACCTTTGCAGTGAGTGTGCTGTCAAGTTCAACAATAGTTAAAGATTATGAATCTAACTTACCACCGCCTGCCACTGGTGCTGCCACTCCCCCTCCGTTGCTATCTGCAACTGCCGCATCCTCGCCCTCTGCGTCGCCTTCGCTGGCCCCAGCAATGGTGGTCGGTAGTGCGCCTAGAAAACATTACACATTTATTAGGCAACATATACACCTCCCCCCTATTGATCAGTAGCAAGGTTGAAAAATGAGTTAATACTAACATAAATCACTAGTACAAATCAGGTAGTAGTAGAGTAGACACTAAGTTATATGATCATTGTAGCATTTGCTTGATTAGCCCTAGCCATGCACATGTGACGTTACCTTTACCTTGCAGCTTCTTAAGACACCTTTGAGCCCACATGACCTGCCTCACACTGCTACTGTCTAGTCTACGCGCTGCGTACAGGCGGTCAACAAACATTAACAAGCCACTTTTTTAGGAAGAACTGGTGTACTACTGTTACTGTTAGTCCATATTGCTTATCCATAGATGCTACACTTTTTGGCACGGCTGAGAAATGCTTGCAAGTTGCAATATACTAACGCACACCATTTCCTTTTTTCGCATTACAGACGCAAGATTCGCTTCTACGAACCAGAGCTTCTGAACGATGCACCAACTACCAGTACTAGGTTCTTCTGAGGTGAGGGGTCCCTTCACTCACATCTTCATTTATAAATGTATATAAACTAAATTGCTATGGGATGGTGGTGCTGCCTTCCACCACTTCAGTTATCATGATTTAATTCCCAACTGTATTAGTGTAACAATGTATTTTGTTTTAATGTTATTGATTTGCCGGTTGGTGCTGCTAAGATAACAGTGTACAGACCTTCTCAAATTGAAATAAAAATTTTAAACTTACATAGACTTTGTGGTATTTGGTGTGGAGTGGACTAACTTACACGATTGAGCAAATTAAAGTAAGGGTGTGCATGTGAATTGCTTCCACGACAGAGGTTGGGTGTGTTAATGTTCTGGGTTGTCTACTTGTTGGTTGTCTTGGGGGGAGGGTTCCGAGACCTAATAGGTATGACAAGACAGTACTATAGTCAAGCAGTGGAATTGTGGTGGGTGCGGAATTTCTGATTGAGGTGTGCAAGGAAGGTCCAACCTACCATCACCAACATCCTATTTTCTGGTGCAAATGTATGTGCAAGATCCCTACAACAGTTGTATGTCCTATAGGGTATCATATCAAAATATTAAGAAATCTGGTAGGGCTGTTGCTGTGAATTTTCAAAGCCTAAACATCAACAAGAGTAAAAAGTAGTACAAGACAACGACCCAACGGATTGTACGAGCTACTGGTGAATATGAGTTTTATATTACAACCTTTCACAAAGAGTGGCACTGGGCAAGACTAGCTACTACAGTACAGACAGACAGACTGATAGTATGTAGTAGTACTCAGTCATCATAGCGGAGGCAGGGATAAGCTTTTTGAAACCGTACAGATCGAAGGATAATTGGTGGTAAAAAAATAGCATTTGGAAACACACTATAGTTCGGGAGAAATGGGGCAGTAAAAGTTATGGAATAAGAAATATTATTAAAAACAAGAAGACTTACTGGGGCCAGCAGAGGAGCCCTCAGCGGTGTCCTCCTCGTGGTGTTCCTGTCCCGCCGACTGCCCAGTCCCTGCCCGTCTGCCCCTGGGTGCTGATGAACAGGAAAGATATAAGAAAGACAAACATTGATGGATGGTGTCAACTTAAGCAAATACAATTTTTTTCAACAACGGTCAAAAAACACTTATGTAAACAATTGCAATAACTACATTGACCGATCTCATCTGGTCAACATGTAATATCGGGGGATTCGCAGTTCGACTACTTAAGTTACTATTTATCAACAGTAATCCATTCTTCCATTCTGATTCCAGAAAACTAAGTTACAAGTAAGCCTAAGTATTAGTACAACCTACCACCCAACCTAGCCCACCTATTCCAGGCATGCCAATTGTACATTAAGTATGCATTTCGACTGTATTCCTCAACAATGTGTATGATCCAATCATGGAGGACACATTAACATGACTACATTTTTTGTATATACACAATTTTGGTTTGATTGATGCTCATCTGCTACTGCTAAGTAACTGCAAAGCCTACCTCCACTCATTGAACAAACTAGAAAGGTTCTAAAGACTGGCGTACTAGCAGCACGTCACGTAACTGAGTGAGGGGGCATCACGCATACCACTAACCAATTAGAAGCTCATACAAAGTACCTAAACCTATGTATCAATCCGCCCCTATCTATTAGTGACAGGACAAAGTAAGGAGTGGACATGAGTCACTGTAGCATTACGTAACTTAATTTCTCTAAAATAAACTCGTAAAGAATCACGCTAAGCAAGCGCAAACGCAAAGCTGCAAACAAGTAAGATTAGTAGTAGCGCAGAAGAGCACCTGTGTCATAATCACAGAAGACTTTTAAACATTATTAACCTGGAATGTATTGCAAGCAGCAACATTCTATCTGGTTGGAAGGAAAAAAAGATATTCGCAATATATAACATAGAGCAGAAGAACAGACACAAAGTTGTAATAATTAAATAGGTACTCACCAAGCCCCGGGACCTCCACTCCTAGCAGGTCCAGCAGGTCCTGCTCACGGTCCAGGATGTCGGACCACCGGTGCGTCAGCTGTGCCTGGGTGCGCCGGACCCCAGAGATGCGAGACACTGCCCGGCGCACCTTCCCCCACCGCTGCCGACGCTCCCGGAGGCCGTACCCGGACCCAGGCCTGCCACCTGCTGCCAGGGTTGAGGGGAGGTGGTGCTGCACAAAGAAAATTAGTGCAGCCAACTCCGCCTCCCCAAATAAGGCCCGTGCATGCACCCCTTGTGGGCGCCGCCTTCCGCAAGGAAGGCGGTCGCGGCTCTGGCTGCGCCGGCGAACAGCCCTGCCCTTGGACATGGTTCTGGGGACGGGGCGGGAAAGAAAAGGTAAAATAAATAAAGGAGTAAAGGAAATAAATAGCAGGCAATACAAAGAGAAAAAGTAGCTAAAAAACAAAAAAAAAGGTACACAAAAACCAAAAATATAGAGGCAGGAAAATAGTTAGAGAAATAATAAGTAATAAAGATCCGAAAAAAGTGGCTATAAACAAAGGATTGAAAAGATTTAGGGAGGATTGAAAATCAGGCCCCAGAACCATGCAATAGAGTGGAAAACAAGATGGCCGCGCCCGTTGCGACCACGTGCGCAAGTTCGCGCGATATTTTCTCCCTGAGCAAGCAAAAAGCAACGCGATCAAGTAAAAGCGATCGCGAACAGGAAATATCGACCGCGAACATGCATTGCGCGACCCGGAACAGGAAGTAAACAACGCCAGAGGGCGGGACAAGTGAAAACAAGATGGCCGCGCCCGTGAGCGACCGCATGGGTAAGTTGGCGACCCGCGAACACGCAAAAAATACCGCGAACAGGCGGCAAAAAACTTCCGCATCTTCGCGATATTTCCGGCGTGTTTGCGGAGATTTTCTGCATTCTCGCGATAATTTGCGGAGGTTAATTCCGCAAATTCCGCCCACCCCTAATTGAGACAACGCAGTTATGTCCTCATGTGAAAATATCATGTCCAATGCATACAGACCCTGCTGACGTGGAAATCCACATGTGGCATGGTGTGCGCAGATGTGTGCCATGCCCATCTCCACACAGACACATGTTGGATGCACTAACAGCAGATGTAGTTGACGGAATACTAACAGCAAGCTCATGGGAACACATGACACACACATGACATAGTCACATCGGGGCACGCTGATCATGAAATGTCAGTTGTTAGTGTCCCTGTCCCTGGCATCAGGGGACAGTTGCGGGTGGTGGTGACTGTGCCATACCAGTGATGGTGTGCTTGACACGTTTGTACTACAGGCACACATATGCAAAGTGTGAAGGGGAAGTGTTCCACATAGTGCCCCATTATACATGACATGTGTACACAGGTCATCACACATCAATTGTGCAACTACATGAGAAGACATGTGCAATATCACTGCCTGACACACCTTGGCCCTGCACATGAAAGTCTGCAATGACAATGACTTGATCTACAGCCTTGTGCGAGTCGGAGACCTCCATTCCTTTCGTGTGCTCCTCCTATCACCAGTGTAAGCGTGTGAAACGCCCCGTACACACGCTCTGAGAGTGTGTGTACGGCCCGTACCAAGCATACTCCTACGGCACCACTACAATAGTGATACACACCATACACACGGTCTGAGAGCGTGTGTACAGCCTGTACCATGTGTACTCCTACGGCACCACTACAATAGTGATACGCACCATACTCACACATCCATTGCGTGGGTACCGTCCGTATCACTATAGTAGTGGTGCCGTAGGAGTATGCGTGGTACGGACCGTACACATGCTCTCAGAGCGTGTGTACGGTGTGTATCACTATTGTAGTGGTGCCATAGGAGTACACGTGGTACGGGCCGTACACACGCTCTCAGAGCGTGTGTACGGCCCGTATCACCATAGTAGTGGTGCCGTAGGAGTACGCGTGGTACGGACTGTACACACGCTCTCAGAGCATGTGTAGGGCCCGTACCACGCGTACTCCTATGGCACCACTACAATAGTGATACGCACTGTACTCACACATCAATTGCGTGGGTACGGTCTGTATCACTAGAGTAGTGGAGCCGTAGGAGTTCGCGTGGTAAGGGCCGTACACATGCTCTCAGAGCGTGTGTACGGCCTGTAACACTATAGTAATGGTGCCGTAGGAGTACGCGTCGTACGGGCTGTACACACGCTCTCAGAGCTTGTGTACGGTCCGTACCACGCGTACTCCTACAGCACCACTACTCTAGTGATACGGACCGTACCAACACAATGGATGTGTGAGTACGGTGCGTATCACTATTGTAGTGGTGCTGTAGGAGTACGCATGGTACGGGCCGTACACACGCTCTCAGAGCGTGTGTATGGCTCGTATCACTAGAGTAGTGGTGCCGTAGGAGTACGCGTGGTACGGGCCGCACACACGCTCTCAGAGCGTGTGTATGGCCCGTATCACTAGAGTAGTGGTGCCGTAGGAGTACGCGTGGTACGGGCCGTACACAATACGGACCGTACCCACACAATGGATGTGTGAGTACGTATCACTATTGTAGTGGTGCCGTACGAGTACGCGTGGTACGGGCCGTACACACGCTCTCAGAGCGTGTGTACGGCCTGTATCACTATAGTAGTGGTAAGTATGCGTGGGACGGACCGTACACACGCTCTGAGAGCGTGTGTATGGCCCGTACCACACGTACTCCTACGTCACCACTACAATAGTGATAAGCACCGTACGAGCACATCCATTGCGTGGGTACGGTCCGTATCACTAGAGTAGTGGTGCCGTAGGAGTACGTGTGGTATGGACCGTACACATGCTCTGAGAGTGTGTGTACGACCCGTACCACGTGTTCTCCTATGGCACCACTACTCTAGTGATACGGGCCGTACACACGCTCTGAGAGCATGTGTACGGCCCGTACCACGCGTATTCCTACGGCACCACTACTCTAGTGATATGGACCGTACCCACACAATGGATGTGTGAGTACGGTGCGTATCACTATTGTAGTGGTGCCCTAGGAGTACGCGTGGTACGGGCCGTACACACGCTATCCTGCGCTTTCCCTACTGTTGCACTCACTGGAGTGGTAATAGTAAATGTTACCCTCCCGCTATCCTACGCTAAATATATTGAATAATTTTTATTAATATTACTTTAATATATATATATGTATTAAACAATAAAAATGTTTGTTTATTTTTTAACTTACATTAATTATTTATTAATTTTAAAGTTATTTTGGTATTTTTAAATATGTTTTAGTTAATTATTTTTATTATTTCATTAATTTTACATTACTTTTAAGACATTTAAAAAATTCGATATTTTGACTGACTATATTTTTTACAACAATATTTTGGATTCAATATTTTTGTACTTATCTGTTTGTAGATAGGATTTGATATTTTGGCATTCTATATTTTTTCCTCGATATTTTGTCAGGTCGATATTTGACTCCTCGATATTCTTTCAGTGATCCCTTTATTTCTTTACCTACACCTCAATTTAATCTGGGTGTCCCATTCCCACACTGTAAAGGCACTTGCATCTACTGATCACTAGAATATTTGTTAGCATTTCCTGTTTAGTGAATAATCCCGGCTCCCTAATATACCTCAGTGAAAAAATTGTTGTTCAGAGATTTTCTTTTTTGATGTGTGTTTTTGAATCATTAGAAAAGTAATTTAGCTTGGGTAGACATTGCTGATCCGGGCCAATTTTGTCTGGGCGACAATTTTAAAAATTGCGGATTTGTTGCAGTGATGATGTAATATTTCAGGAACCATGAGACTTGTACACTTCATTTGTCAATACAGGGTTTTGGGGGTCAAGTAGTCTTATAGAGACTGAAAATAACTCCTCAGAGCAACCCTTCTGCCTTTTTTCCAAATGGTAGCTATAATAGAGGAAGACGAGACATATATAGAAAATAAACAAATAATGATGGGTTTTATTTATGTATACACCAAACAATGTTTATGATCTGAGTATGAAAACATTAATAATGTTTATCACTCCTGTTTTAGACACATTTTCATGTTCACTTTATTTATTTGTTTTGGCAATTACTCATGGTACATTTGCAGAATGTTGAACATTTGAGAAGAGCATATCGACAGGGAAAAGTACATGTATGTGTAAGTACTGTGGGTAGAGAGATTAGAAAATTTGTAGGTTTTAGCACCCCATCAATATCTTCCCAAACAAACTCACACAGATCTTTCTTTACATATGCATGATCCAAAACATTTACACATCTTCTGGTCAAGTAGAACACACTTTTAATGAGTCCCTGCAGAGAATACGACAGTGGAAGGTCACTTACCAGGAGAGATCTCTTGAACTCGATGGGCCTGATTCACAGAACTAACTTGAGACAAAATCCTAAACTTACTACCATTTTGGTATTCACAGAAGGCACTTACTCATTTTGGTATTCACAGAAGGCACTTACTCATTTCGGTATTCACAGAAGTTAGGAGTCCTAACTTTAGGACTCCTAAATGCCTTCTGTGAATACCGAAAGTCTTAAAATTAGGATTTTTCTCAGTTTAGTAGTAGTATAGTTAGGACTCCTAACTTTAGGACTCCTAAATGCCTTCTGTGAATACCGAAAGTCTTAAAATTAGGATTTTTCTCAATTTAGTAGTCCTAAATTTAGGACTCCTAACTGTAGGACTCCTAAATGCCTTCTGTGAATACCGAAAGCCTTAAAATTAGGATTTTTCTCAGTTTAGTAGTAGTATAGTTAGGACTCCTATCTTTAGGACTCCTAAATGCCTTCTGTGAATACCGAAAGTCTTAAAATTAGGATTTTTCTCAATTTAGTAGTCCTAAGTTTAGACTTAGGACTACTAAATTGAGAAAAATCCTAATTTTAAGACTTTCGGTATTCACAGAAGGCATTTAGGAGTCCTAAAGTTAGGAGTCCTAACTATACTACTACTAAACTGAAAAAAATCCTAATTTTAAGACTTTCGGTATTCACAGAAGGCATTTAGGAGTCCTAAAGTTAGGACTCCTAACTTCTGTGAATACCGAAATGAGTAAGTGCCTTCTGTGAATACCAAAATGAGTAAGTGCCTTCTGTGAATACCAAAATGGTAGTAAGTTTAGGATTTTGTCTTAAGTTAGTTCTGTGAATCGGGCCCACTGTATCTAAGATAGCCAAAGGTATTTTTTACATCTTCAAAGTCACATTATTCTTCTGTCTCAGCAAATCCTTTTACAAACTTCACAGATTCAGCAGTTAAAGCTCTAAGCTTTGTTACAATTTTGCTCATCTTGTCATCACCTGTAAGAGTATGTGCCTTGATAAGAACACTGAGCATTACTGGGTCAAGTTTCTTGTACAGAATATGAAGCAGGATTAAGTGTCTTTTCTTGCCTGTTCCATATGTATCTATAACTCTGACAATCTTTGACTTGTGAACATTGCAACAAATCTAAATAGCATAATAATAACATCTGTGTCATTTGACAGCACAATGACTCGATTGGAACCATTTCGAACAGCCCACTCAACATGTGTCACAACATGAAGGTCAGCTTCCTCCAATTTGCTGTTAAGTTCTTGAACATTACAACCCGTACCTTTTGAATATATCTCTGCTGGCACCAACTCCTCATTGACAATCATTCCACTTGCAATAATTGGAATTTCAATGTTCACTGAAGCATCAGCAATGTAGTGGCGAGTTAACATCTCCAAGTTCCTCTTATTTGATTTTAATGACCAGAATTTATCAAGTTGCACAGGTATAGGGGTCGAATTTTTGATGCAGGCAAGGCCAATTGTTCTACTTGTAGTCTTTCATCAGATTCTCTTACATTCTTTGACTGGTAGTTCAAGATAACTGTCATAGACAATGTGCAGTTCTTGTAAGGTGAACACTGACTTTGATATCTGAACGACCTCTCCGAAATATTGCATGGATGGATTCTTGATCATTCACAATTGTGACATATAGGGGCATATGTACAAAGAAATGGCAGAGCATGTCATTATCCTGCTTGTCTTAAAGACACGATCCGCCACTTCTGAAAAGCAGCATATTTACAAGAACATGGTACAACACTGCATTTCCCCCTGCGCTGGCTCCACGTTTAGCAGCCAAGCACCAAAGCAGGCACTCTTGCACCACAGTGCAAGGGTGTCTGCATTCAGGGGATGATTGTTTATGTGCAGGAAGGGGACCTTCCTGCACATAAACAATCTTTAAATGCCGCTTTGTAACTTCTATGTGTGTTTTTTTTTACAGAGTTTTATATAGCACGAACTTGACCCGAATCAAGAATCAGAGCGCTTTAAATAGCACCAGCTGCTTTGCACGAGGATACATTATTATTATTTTTTTTTCTGTTAGGCACGGAGAGATTACGTGATTTTCCCAGAATCACAGGATGTTCAGCGTTATTGCCGAGACTCAAACCCACTTCCCCAGATACGATGTCGACCGCCCTAGCCATTAGGCCAACTCCTCTTCCCATTCTTCCTGTACATAAACAATCATTGGCCTTTTGCTGTTTACCTGTGTGCTGTACAACGCAGCACACTTGAAAACAGCAAAAACGAGGAGAAATGAAACATTTCTTCTCATTACGCCAGGGTTAGACCAGGTTTTCCCTGGTCTTAATTCTGGCGCTGCCTCCTATTTACGTCTCCCTTGTAAAAAAGAGGCAGCGTCAGAATCTATGAGTGTTGCGGTGCAATGTCCACTACAACCCCCATTGCCCTCCACTTTCCCGCTAAGCATAGTGTGAAAGGGGGCCTTGTTTACAAGGCAGCGTTAAACCACGTTAAGTGGCTTAACGTTGCCTTGTAAATAAGGCAAAGCCTCTATTGCCACAGGAACGTCCTAAAAAGTGAAGTTTCCGTGGCGATAGGGGCTTGTACGTATACCCCATAGTTCACTACAAATGCAGTTTTCAACGAGGACATCTTTTTGAAATGAAATTCTGCAGGTGAAAGTTGTTTTTAAGCTTTTTTACGAGTTTGGTAATCACTGGTTTGTTGCAGTTGCTGCCTCTCCATCAAATAATGTGTTTGTTGGAAGAAGATCATTCAACAGAATGTTCTTGAAAATTCAACCCTTTCTTTTGCTATATCCATTTCTCTATGTGCTTGCGAAAGTTGTTTTTTGTAACCTGTTTTGTAGTGGCTGGTTGGAAGAAACTCTTACTATGGCAATTAAAGCATGGAAGTTTAGCTTTAGTGATTATGTTAAACAGCTTCTTCTCTTTTAATACAAATCTTTGCCACTTCAGTTCTGCGTATAGTTTTGATCCATGATCCAGGAACTCTAGTTGATGTGTCTTTATATCGTTATCCACATATTGCTTGGTTATGAAGATGTGTAGTCGCACAGACTCAGTCATTTCAAAGTGGTTTCCTTTGTTTCTGCATGAAACGAAGAAGGCTGTCAAAATGTTTATTTAAACATTCCCCTCTCTTTTCCAAAAGTTCGTAGTGAGGATCAGTTACACAATGGTCCATTCATTTTGAATTTGTCATCTCTCTGAAAACATTGCAAATAGAAAGGACCTCATGTCATGGTAAACTAGCTGCCATTGAGCAACTTATTGACTTTTATGTGTCTGACCTACAATTCCCTTGGAGCTTTTCTGTGATCTCTGGATCGTCTATTCTAGTTTCATATCTGGAGACACAGTATTGAACCTCCCCTCTCTGTCTTTCACCACAAAAAGTCTTTGGATAAATTTTCATTAGAGGTAGGGTTTTTCCACCTCTAGCTTCTTCACTCTTTCCAAATACCAGGATACATATCTCAGGACATTTATGCAATCAAATTTGCAAAACACAGTAATCAGTGACTCCATAGTTTTCACGTGCAGCTCCCAGCCACCTTCCCGATCAGCATGTACCAAGTTTTTCAATAGAGCTATCATGTGTAAAACATCTCCCCAGTACTTGCAAAGTTCTGATTTTTTTTCACACTCTTTGACAAACTCTACAAACTTGGTTTTCAGATTTTGAACTGAGTGTATTAAACATTGCCTGACTTTGCATTATGTCTTTTGAATGAAGTACAACCCTGTGCCTTGTTTACTTCTGAGATAAGATATGCAAAACGTAATTTGTTATGCTTGTTCCAGAAAGTGTTCCAATGCAATGTTTCTATAGCCTCAGATATGATGAGCATACCCTGTAACGACTGAACATAATGAGTTCTGCTCAATACTGACTGGACAGTTTTGCTTCCAAAGATTTCAGCCTCAAAAAAGTGCATCATCTATGCCACATCCGCTGAGATAACTTCCTGCACACCGCAACACAACTTTTGTCAAGTGAAAAATGGCCATCATTGGATAAAGATCATCTACTGGATTGCTCATAAAAATGTCAGCTGCAATACGGAAAACACCTTCATCGCAGAAAGTTGTCAGGATAGGGTGGTCTTCAAACTGTGCATGCGTATTTTGGGCATTTGTTTGAGCTTGGTATACAGTTGTGTAGTTTGTGACTGGATATGGTATTATTACTATAACCCCAACCTTCTTCAGAGGGATGGTATTCTGGGAGATCAGAGCATGAATTCCAGCCCACGGAGGAACTGGCTTTTCTTCATCCTTCAGTCCGCACTGAATAAGCAATGTGATAAACTCAGTTAAATCAGCTTTGCAGACCAAGGCCCAGGTAGAAGAAGATCCATGTCCTTAGCCACTTTGCAACTTTCTAGTAGACTGGGATGTATTGCTGGCTTGTAGTGAATTTGCACATGTTGGTAAGGCAGTTGGGTTATAAGTTAGCAGCTTCGTTTGTTTATGCCTACAGCTGACAAAGCTTGTTTTCCAGCAGCTACTTCATTGACACAGTCTTGAAAAAGCATCAGACAAAGAAGAGCGGTTTTCAAAATCAAAATATCAAGAGCAGCAATTGTTTATCCTTTCCTGGTAAATGGTAAAGTGCTTTGGAAGTAGTGTGCTGTTGGATTCAAAACTTTTTACAGCATGAGCTGCTAACAAGTTCCAGCTCCGTACTATGTCATTATAATTTGTGGATACTATTCTATTAATTGAAGATATTAGCTCCCTACTTTTGCACTTGTAATAGATTGCGTGGGCAGTCATCATGTGTAGCCGAGTTTTCTTTTTGTCATGATGTAACTCTTAAACCATGATTTGGAAAAGACAGTACATTTGCACAACATAAGCCTGTCGGTTCAAGGCACTGTCTTTCACTTATTCGCTTATATCTTCAAAAACCATCATCAATGTTGTCAGCTTCTGTCCCGAACTAAAGAAGTTTAATTTGTAACAGTTTTGCTTTACTGATATTAAACAATTATGTAAAACATTTTAAGACAACATCAACATTTATGTTGGCTCCCATGATCTGTGGAGCTCTGGGGCATCACAAAATGTGTCATTAAGTCCAAAATCTAAATCTTTAATGACATTTCTTAAAATGGTTCCTGATGATTTTACTGCATCCTGTGATCTTTTTTTGGCAGCAAGAACTTCATAAGTGCACTTTACAGATTAAAAACACACATCCTGAATCCTTGAATTATGAAGTTTTTTTTTATTAATGGAAATTTCTTCATTTGCATCTAAATTCCACTTCTAGGGAGCTGAGGGGTAGTGTGTACCTAGAAGAGGCAGGGAGCAGAGATAACGGTAAGGACTCAGGGGCAGGGACTAAAGGGGGCAGTGTGTGGCCAGGTAGGGTAGAGACCAGAGGGAGTAGTGTGTGAGCAGAAGGGCAAGGGAGCAGATACCACAGTGAGTGCTCAGATGGGAAGGAGGGTGTAGGTTCTGTAGGGAAGTCATATAGACAATGGGTGGTGCTAGGGTTCATACCAAGGAGACATGACCCAAATTATGCAGTTGGCACACGCCTCCCAAATGGCTACACCCACGAACCACTAAATTTGAGATAAGGAAATGGGCTAGGGTGGAGGTCTGTGCCTAATGTTCAATAATATTCCAGAAAATAATTCCCAAAATCCAGACTTCTTTTCAGGGCATGATGTGCTATTATAATTCTTAATCCAGAAATATAATCCAAAAAGAAAAACAGCTGACACGTGTTTTGCCCAATGGCTCACATGCGAGGGCTTTTTCAAGGCTGACATGTTCAGTGCAAACATCAAGTAGGATGGACCAAAGGAAAAAGAAGCATTGATTCAATAACAAGTGAATGGAAAAACAAGGGAGAAAGAGGGAAAGAATTTGAAAGAGCCACGATGGAAGGTTTCAGGACTTCGAGCAAGAGTACAATAGGAAGGGACAACAGTGAAGAGGAGGAATAACATGGAGAAGAATACATAACAGAATACAATTGAAATTAGTAAAGACAAAAATAACAATAGAAATACAAGTAAAATTAAAATTTTAAAATAAAATTTGGACAATTTTACAAGTGGCATCGAGCACAGACCGATGAAATTGCATTAGATCTGTAAGTTAATCAACATACCGTACACGCCATCCTTCTACAGTCAAAATAAGCATCAATGAGGTCAAACTGGCCTCTTGGTATAATAGAGTTAAATTCCATCATGAGATAATAGCATATAGAGGGAGAGAGACAACATCATAAATACATATAAACATAATACTTTAGACAATAGGCATTGTATTTAGTTCAAGTCTGTTCATGATTGGTGGCTTAACACACTTACCAAAAAAATCTTGTGTGGTCATATGATCTATGGAGAGGAGTGAGAGTAAAGAATACCATAAGAGACCGGCTCTTCTAATATGTCATAACCTAAGCGACGATTTGAGAGTGCCGATGGAGCAACAATAAAAACACAAATGATTGTAAGTGGGTCTAATAATATCTTCTGACATGGCCAGGTCTAGGGCCGCAAGGGAGCGTAAGCTAAAGGTCATCAACAAGTCTAATAGTGGTTTCTTATAATAACTAGCAAGGACAGGACATGGGCCCACACAAGAGCGTTAGACAAGCAATAGAGCACAAAGCAAGCCGGGGACATGACCACATGGACCAATATGTAATGCGAAGGAGGTTGAACGGGCTTGAAGTAACCAGAGCCGAGGGGCGAAGAGAAATTACATCACAAGTGTGGTAAGCATTCTAGTTAAAAGGTGCATGACAGTGAAAAAGATGGTAAAAAGACGTGCTTGGTAATCGTGGGGTATATGAAAAAAGTATGACTTACTTAGCGGTCTGGTCTTCCTGTCGTCTCGGCGGTCCCCAGAGAAATAACTCGGTCCGCGTAGAAACCACGTTGGTTAAGTAGGTCGCAAGGCCCAATGTGGTATGGGCATCTGAGTCATTGGAGGGTGTCAGAGATGAGGGGTGAGTGAATTGGCATGTTAAAGTTACTAACGCCAGGGGCAAAAACAATATAAGGGCAATACAGCTAAATTAGTTATTGATATAATCATGAAAACGGGGGCAAATGTAGAAGGTTTACTGAAAGCTAAGCAAAATAAACTTAAAAAGGTGTGAATAGGGTCAGACCCTGAACAGTCCTGATGGGTAGAGGACAAGTGTATGGAAACAACCAGCACCAGGGTTAGCTGGTTGGGAAGAAAAAGGAGAAAAGGAAGAAAAGCCCGAGATACGGGTGCCAGTGATGTTAAGAAATAGACCTACGGCTATTTGTCGCAGTGCTGTCAGAAGTTGGGGTCAAAGGTTGGCAGGCCAACACCCAACTGCAGTAGATTAGGTGGACCAACAGCAAAGGAAAACTGGTGACTGGTTAATATGCATTAATCATGAAAAAATAACAAGGGCTTAATGCTGATACTTAGCTTATTGAGAGACGTCCTGGGGGGGTCTCATTGGAGTGATGTAGGATTCTTTATGGGGGTAAAGGAGTAGGGAACAAACATACCCATTATGCTGTGCAGGCAATCATGATGGTTAAGTGTTATAAGAGGTGAGGGGGATATACACCGAAACATTAATCAAGTGACAGCAAGTTGTGTAGTTCTAATGTACAGAGAAGAAAACCAGACTAGGAATGGGATAACATGCGGATACCAGAGGAAGGGGTATTCATCGTGAGAAGAGGTATCTCATACACCAGTGAGTTGTACAATTAAAGTGAGAAGGAAAGAAATCTCGTTTAGTGATGGACTGGTACGTAGAAGGTAGGGGAAGGAGTATTTTCATGAAAGAGAAAAAGGAAGTTGCTCATACATTCAGTCAATAACGCCAATAATGCATTTCTGCATCTTTGTTCAGTCCTTTCGTAGCAGTGTCCATGCATAGAATGTATTCACGCTCCTTCCTCCTCAGGTTTAATTTACGGTTGCCACCTCTTGGTAGTGGTTTAACATGTTCCAGTCCAAAGAACTTAAAATTCTCTTGGTGAGGTTGGTGTTCTTGAAAATGTTCTGTCAAAGGAGGTCCTATTTCTATTTTGTTGATGTTCCGGTAATGTTCCAAGATCCTGTTTTTGAGATATACTTTGTTGCATGGGCAGATTATAACATAGATTATAACATAGATTGCAAATGTTGAGTTGAAGTTAATCCAGTCTCTCATCTTCTGTGAGTTGACAACGCATTGGAGTTGTTTATTCATTCCCAGTTTACACGTATTGCAGTTGTGGCAGGTGTAGAAACCACATGGTTTGGTCAGGAAATTGGGTTTTGGTAGTTTTCGTTGGTCGGTGTATTGCGATCTACATAGAATTTGTTTCAGGTTTTTGACTCTCCTAAAGCCCATTTGAGGAAAGTCTTTGATCCATTCCGTTAATGTCATGTTGTTGGTTAGAAGATACCAGTGCCTTTTTAGGATTTTATGGATGTGGTAGTGACCATTGTGAAAGTCGGTCAATAACCTAATAGTATTTGATTTCTCTCTTTGTTGGATCTTTGAGTTGTAATAGTTCACTGCATGATATTTTCCCACATTCATTGGCTGTTTTCTCCAGTTGTCGAGTAGGGTACCTGCCTTGTGATAATATGTTACTCAGGCCTTTAGCCTTCTCTTTGTAGATGCTAATATCACTGCAGTTCCTTTGCATTAGTTTGAATTCTCCCTTTGGGAATACTTTGTATTGTTTTCGATGGGTCACGGCTGTCCTCCCTGAGAATATAATTGGCTGATGTGGGTTTGCAAAAGGCCTTAGTATGCAGTTTGTCATCTTGTACATAGATAGTACATAGATAGTAATATTCAGAAAATCAATTGATGATTTGGATGTGTTCGAAGTTGTCTGAAGTTCCATCTGTTAGTATTGATTTTTTGTAGGAACTCATTAAGAATGATCTGTGGGCCCTGCCATATGCACAAGATGTCTTCGATATATCTACCCAAATAAAGTACATGGGGGGTGTATTCTGTGAAGGTGTCATGCCATAGCCAAAATGTCTCCACTTCTCCCATAAAAATACATGCATATGGTGGTGCAAATTTTGCTCCCATTGCACTGCCTTGAAGTTGTAGGTAGTACTAAGTGTTGAATGAAAACACGTTGTTTGTGAGGCAGAACAGCAGCATTTCCAGAATCATCTGGTTAGATTCCATAAAGTGCGCCGGTTTTGTGGCTAATGTTTTCCGTACAGCTTCCAGTCCGTCCACATGTTGGATCGAAGTATAGAGGCTCACAACATCGATGGTAGTACGTATGCAGTCCAAATCCCATGGAATGTTGTCCAGTTTTAGTAGGATATCTTTAGTGTCCCTTATATATGATTGGAGAATTTTCTTAAAGGGCTGGAGTTGATAGTTTATGTACTCTCCTATTTTAGAGCAAATGGAGTTCATGCCCACTATGATCTGTCTTCCTGGTGGTTTGGTGCCATTTTTGTGTATTTCGGGCAACAAATAAAGTGTTGCCATTGTGGGATGATCTATAAACAGGGTATTCCTTTCTTCAGAGGATAGTAATTTATTTGGTACCACATGTCTAGTTTGGTTTTAAGGTAGTGGAGAATTCTTTCAGTTGGGTTAGTTTCAAGTTCCTTGTAACATGCTTTGTTGCCCGGTTGTCTATGTGCCTCAGCAATGTAGTCATCGGCATGCAGTAGGACCACATTGCCCCCCTTGTTCGCTTCCTTAATCACAATATCATGATTGTCTTTGCGTTCTTTTTTTGCAATAGTTTCATGGTTATCCAGATTTTTCTATAGGAAACGCTTCTTCTGATATTTATGGTACTCCAAAGCCAAGTCTTTAGAGACTGCTGTGTGAAACAGATCAATAGTGTTTCCAGCTGGTAATTGGGGGTAGAAAATCGATTTGGAGTTTACAATATTCTTAGCGGTATACATGCTGTAAATTCCCAGTTCTTGGGCCAATCTAAGGGAGACAGAGGTTGGTCATCCAAATCCTCCGATGGTGTCGTTAGCAGATGTATGTTTTCCATTGTCTTGGACTGTTAAAGGAATTCAGAGTGTGAGCAAAGAGAGTGTTGTATAGAATGGTCAGGAAGCAGAGAAGGCAGTGTATTGGCAGAGTGAGCAGTATTTGACTTCTACGCACAGGGAGAAGAGAGGGCAGTCTGTAAGCAGATGGGCAGGGAGCAGAGAGGGCAGTGTATGTGCAGATGCAATAGTGTGTGGCTAGAAGGGCAGGGAGCAGAGAGGGAAGTCTTTGTGCAGAGGTGGTAGTATGTGACTAGAAGGGGCATGGAGCTGAGAGGAAACAATGTGAATGGATAGGGAAATGCATGAGCTGAAAGAATAGACAGCATAGAGGATAGTAAACATTCAGAGGGGAAAGGAACAGAGGGGTAATGAGTGTTCAGAGCAGAGAGTGTGTTTGTTACTAGACATGGCAGGGAGAACATGCGGGCAGTGTTTGAGCAGTGACAGTGGCAGTAAGTGTTCAGTGGGTCTTGGATCAGAGTGGGTAGTGGCTGAGGAAGAAGGACAGGGAGCCAAGAGGACAGTGAGGATTCAGAGAAGGAAGGGCGCAGAGAGGTCATGTGTGAGCAGTTGGGACAGGAAGCAGAGAGGGGGCAATGTAGTAGCAAATGAGGCAGGAGGCAGGCAACGCAGTTAGTGTTCAGTAGAGACAGAGAGGGCGGCGTGTGCTCAGAAGGTGCAGGGTGCATAGACTACAGTGTGTACCCAAAAGAGACAGGGAGGAGCAAGGGTGTGATTATTCAGAGAGGCCTTGATAACAGGGAGCTTTTAGTGAACAGAGGGGTTAGGAAGCGCAGAGGGGACAGTGAAGGTGCAGAGGGGCAGGGGACGAGAGTTGCCTATTAATTGCAATGCCAATCTTCAAATGGATAACAATGTATACATTTGATAAATGAATAAATCCCTGCACTCTAGCGTTACCTGTACCAAACCCAACTGCCTCACCTGACCCCCCAACCAACTCCTTGACCCTGGCCTGCTGACTCCGGCCTCCTCCCACGCTAGCATACCTGCAGTTCCCAGGAGTACGAAACCACGACGTGACCCAATGTTCCCCTTACCCAAGGTCCCAAACAGAGGCAGCACGGCCCACACAAAGAGCATTAGTCATCATAACTTAGCCACGACCAGGGTCCCTAACAGAGGCAACTTGGTTCACACAAGGAGCAATGGGCTTCATAACTTAGCCACGACCTCCTCCACTCGAGACGACCCTACCCAAGTCTCCATTTCCCCTGCCCACGATAACATGGCACAGCGGCTTGTATCACTAGAAAGCCATCTAGAAACGATAGTCAAGGGCCTGACCTAGACAAGGCCCAAAAGCCCCGGCAATACCCTCCCAGGGCACCCCCCCTGACCAGCTCCAATCATCCAAAACACCCTTTCAGGCCCCTAGCGACCCCTGTGACTCGATCACAGAGACCCTCTAGAAAGAACAGCGAGTTCACGTCACAGAACCCCATAGGAACCAAAGCCCCCACGCCCAGGTTACAGAGACTCTTAAATACCGACACCAAGATCCCGACACTAAGACCCACAAGATACAAAGCGGTAATGTCCTCCGAAGAAGCAACTGATCTAGCCTCAACATACGACTCCCCCCTACAGACTCCCCTAAATCCAAGATCCAAGTGATCACGGGTTTCAGAAGAGACAACCTCCCCCCGAAACCCCCTAGACACCCTCCCTTCCTCACCACCGTACCTAGGCCCCCCCTGGAAAGATCCACAGCGAAAAGGAGTTCTCCACCAACTGCATGCTCATTATCTGAAGATCAGCCTTTAGGCATGCAACTGAGCTAGCAGAAGCCATCCTTACGCAGGACATAGATATTGCGTTCATCACGGAGACATTACTGAATGACCTCTCCACACCATGCTTAGGCATGCTTGTGCCCCCAGGTTTTTCCATTATCAACAAAGATAGAAAAGACCAACGAGGTGGAGGTGTAACTATCACACACAAATACAACATCGCCATCATGGAATTGGACTCTTGCAAATACAATACCTTTGAATGTCTTACCGCCAATATCAAGACTAAGGACAATGGAACAATCCTCTGTCACCTTCTTTATCACCCTCCAGGCAACCCCCATCAGCTTTTGGGGAGCACTTGCCCGACCTGGGTGCTCACTGCGCACTCGGGGACACGAACAACCTAATTCTTGGTGACCTAAACCTTCGATTGAATGAAGTGAATAACCCGTTAATTCAAACGCTATCCAACCTTCTCCATGACAATAACTTATCTCAGCACTGCTCAGAGAAAACGCACAATAAAGGAGCAACCTTGGATGCCATTATTGCTCAGCATGACGCAATTACCATCGACCACATACTCCCCGTTGACTGGTCGGACCATCACATGATTCTATTCCATTTGAACCAAAAATTGCTCTCTCAGCCGCCCATACAAGACCCCCCCAAATGGGCCAGAAACCTCACCCAGATCCCCCTCATCGCCCTGGAAGAAAGGATAAACTTGCTCCTCCCCAGGGCCAACCACCATCTCACCACAACCGAACTCACCTCGCTCTACAATGCAAATATGGTGACCATGCTTGACCAACTAGCCCCACTGAAACAAAAAAAAAGCCGAGCCACTCCATCCAGTTCATGGTTCAACACCGACACCAACTCCGAAAGGAGACTACTAAGAGCCACAGAAAGACGCTGGACGAATAATCCTTCTGCTACCCTCCGTGAACAACTCAGAACAGCCCGCAGGAAGTACAACAAGCAAATCAAGACAAAAAAATCCAATGTTTTCGCTCCGTGCTGGACAGTGCAAAAAATAGACCTAAGGATCTCTATAACATTATCAGACAGCAAACCTCCAAGCCCGTGACATCCTCAATACAGGCATCCAAAGATCTTTGCGACAACTTCGCCAATTTCCTAATGACAAGATCACAAAGACTGAACTCTCACTGGACACCAACAGCACCCACCCCACGAAGAGCAGCATGGCGCCGGCGCTTGATAATGCCCCCATACCCCCTTACAAATCCTGGCTAATCTTCCACCCCATTCAAGAAGCTGAGATAGTCAAACTTATCTCCACCTCCAAACCCTCTTCTCACGCCCTAGACCCTATACCTTCCCCAACTGACCAAAAAACTGAAACTCTCCCTAGCACCGCACTGGTGCACGATCATAAACAGCTCCTTGAAAAACGTAGTCATGCCAGATTGCCTTAAAGTAGGGCAAGTCACACCACTGCTGAAAAAACCTGGCCTTGCCTTAAAGGATTTGAACAACTTTAGACCCGTCTCCAATCTTCCTCTTCTTTCCAAAGTCCTAGAAAGATGCGTACTCCAACAACTAACCCAACACCTGGACAACATCGACCTCCTTGACTCCCATCAGTCTGGTTTATAAAAGGATGCAGCACTGAAACCGCGATCCTCAACATCATCGACGATCTCCATAAATCACTAGACTCAGACCATTGCTGCCTCCTCATCCTCCTAGACCTATCAGCAGCTTTCGACACGGTAGACCACAAACTTCTCATTAAGGCTCTCCAAGAAAGAGCCGAACTTGGCGAGGTGGTCCTCGAATGGTTCTCATCCTTCCTACACAACCGCACCCAAAGAATCAAAATCAAAAAGTTTGCGTCCGATCTGCATCCAGTCAACAAGGGAGTCCCGCAAGGTTCAGTGCTCTCCCCACAACTTTTCAACATCTACATGGAACCCCTCACCAAACTACTCAAAAAAGCCAAAATCCGCTTCGATCTTTATGCAGACTATACGCAGATCTACCTGGAATCCTCCTCCATCAAGGACATCCAAAGACTCAATGACATACTGAGAGACGTACAACACTGGCTGTCTAGCAACCACCTTAAACTAAATCCGGATAAAACCAAAGTTCTCCTCATCTCGAAAAAAGAGGAGAACCCTCAAATTGCTGAATGGCTAAAAGCTATCGATGCGCTCAATGGGAACCTCACCCTGGCCGACTCTGTCAAATCACTAGGTATCACGCTAGACCCGAAACTGGACATGACCGCACACATCAAGAACTCAGCTAAGAGCGCCTTCCTCAACCTAAAACTACTGAACAAAAGAAAAACCTTTCATCCCTCCCAATGATCTCAAACAGGCCACTCAAGCACTGGTGTTGTCACATTTCTCCGGCGCTCAGAGAACTTAAATGACTCCCAGTTGAAATGTGGGCTAGCTTCAGAACAGCCTGCCTCACACACAAAGCCTTGCACACCGGCAAACCTGAATATTTGGCGGCCAAACTCAAAAAAGCCGGTCAGACTAGGAACCTCAGAAGCTCGAACTCTCTTCTACTCATTCCGCTGAAAACTCGAAAACAAAAAACTGTGGCTCGATCCTTCGCCGAGAACACGCCCAAAATCTGGAACTCTATTCCCCCCCACATCAGAACTATTACCTCTTTTGCAAAATTCAAAAGCCAGCTCAAAGTCCTGTTCCTCGACCGCTTCCTAGGTAACCAATAGGAGCAGCTAGAGTGTGGAAACAGTCACCTCTCACAGCTTCGACTCTTGGGAAAGTGACGCTTTTGAGACACATTGTTGCGATCGCTGCTGAATTTTTTAAAAGATACTAAATTGAATGAAATAGCACTGTTTAGTTTATGTTTGCTCTGTTATTTTTAAAATCACCGACTTGAAGCATTATTTGCGCGCTGAAAGAAAAACCTCACCGCATTCGCTGGCCCGACTCACCTCCTGGTGTACACGCCACTGCTGGGCGCCAATCAGGGAAGTGGGGGGAGGAGCCAAGGCTGACGACGGCTACTAATGCCGCTTGAAGCGAGGGGAAAGTTACTTGGGAAAGTGACGCTTTTGAGACACATTGTTGCGATCGCTGCTGAATTTTTTAAAAGATACTAAATTGAATGAAATAGCACTGTTTAGTTTATGTTTGCTCTGTTATTTTAAAATCACCGACTTGAAGCATTATTTGCGCGCTGAAAGAAAAACCTCACCGCATTCGCTGGCCCGACTCACCTCCTGGTGTACATGCCACTGCTGGGCGCCAATCAGGGAAGTGGGGGGAGGAGCCAAGGCTGACGACGGCTATTAATGCCGGTTACAGCAAGGGAGCGAAGCGGACGAGCGCAGCGGGCGCGCCGACAGCGCGCCGAAGGCGCGCTTAAGGCAAGCCCGTCTGCGCCCGTCCGCGGCCGACAGGGGCAAGGGGCTACCCACAATGCACAATGCATAACCTACACCTCGGATGAGCTTAAATCGATCCACTGTACTGTGTTCGCGATCAACCATCGCACGTTAGATCGACTCTGTAGGAATGGAATAAGGGATACGAGATCCTCTTTTGTGGAATTTAAACACCCTATAGACACTGGTATACCTACGAAATCCCTAATGACAAATATGGAAAAATCCCTCTCTGTCATTTACCTAAATACCCGCTCATTGCCAAAACATCAACTAGATATTCACAATCTGCTGATCTTGGAACATCCAGACATTCTTCTCTTAACTGAAACTTGGCTAACACAAGACTCCGCTCCAGATATCCTAGCAGCACTGCCAAATGGCTTTTATATTATTCAAGTCAATCGCCCTCAGGGAAAAAAGGGAGGAGGAGTAGCAGCCATTGTACACCAAGACCTTAAATTCACCAAACTCACCTCTCTAGATATACCACAAACGGATAATCTAGTTCTGAAATTAGAGTCTCCACTCACCCCCTTAGCTATGGTGCTACTTTATAGACCTCCCCAGAATATGCCTCAGTTTCCTAAACTACTGAGCGAGCATATGACTCAATTGGTAACAAATCATGCTAAAGTGCTGCTGGCTGGGGACTTCAACTACTGGGCCAATGACCCAGCGGAGAGTCCACACTCAGCGGAACTTACGGATCTACTTGCTGGACTGAACCTAAGCCAGCATATCTCCTCTGCCACACATATTAAAGGGCATACGCTCGACCAGGTTTGGACAAGCAATTTGTCCTTAACAAATGTTGAAGCTATACCCTGCATCTGGTCTAACCACTATCTCGTCAAATTTGTTATAAATGTTCCCACCGCCACTAAAAGACGCCAGTCAATCCCGAAGCACGCAGGAGCTGGAGAACCATTGATAAAGATCCCTTTTTGGAATCACTGGCCAACACCGCACCTACGGACCAACCCTCCATTGAGCTTAGTGAGAATGCCCTTACAAACTCGCTGCTGACAGCCAGTAATAAACATGTTCCTCTCAAAAAAACCTTACACACTTGTCGCCATGAGGCCCAGAAATGGTTTTCCATCGAACTAAAGAACCTAAAACTTGCATTGCGGCAAGCAGAAAGAAAATGGAGAAACAAATATCTACCTGACGACAAAACTGTGTACTTAAACGCACGAGGATCGTATAAAAAAGCTATACTGGCTTCTAAAGCAGAATATTTCTCCTCCAAAATCATTAACTCAATTAATCGATCCAAAGAAATCTTCTCAATCGTCAATGAATTATCCAATCCAGATAGAGTAACAATCAAACCCATTCCTTCCCAGTCCATATGTGATTCTCTAAATAATTTCTTTATTGAAAAAATCAAAACCATTAAATCTAACATCCCTCATTGTCCAAGTCCTGCATACCCCAAAAAACCTGCGAACCCATACAAGTTGGAACAATTCCCTGTAATAAACCAGGAAAAGTTCAGCGACCTATTGGCGAAAGTCAAGTCTGGGTCCCCAAGGGACCACTGTCCCCCCTGGATTTTAAAGGAAGTATTCACCATCTGTCCTGGACCAGCCATGGCCCTTTTAAATAAATCAATAGTTCAGGGACAGGTTCCAGACACCTTTAAGGAAGCGGTTGTTATTCCTCTCCTAAAAAAGGCAGGAGCAGATCCTAAAACACTGACTAACTATCGCCCGATCTCGCTGCTCCCTTACCTGGCCAAAGTGTTGGAAGCACATGTAGCAAAAAATCTGTCAACATTTCAGGAGCAGTCTGAATATCTGGACACCCATCAAGCAGGTTTCCGTCCAGCTCACTCCACAGAGTCAGTAGTTTTGTCTGTGCTGGACACCCTGAGAGAAAAGGCGGTTAAGGGTCTCCCTCAAGCACTGGTACTGTTGGATCTTTCTGCAGCCTTTGACACGGTCGACTATAACATCCTGTTCGACCGTGTCAGAGACGCAGGTATCAAAGGAGCTGCTCTTGAGTGGATCAGATCCTTCTTAACAGATCGCTCACAAGCTGAATACCTTGGCGGGTTCTCAACCCCCATGATCAAAAATACCTGTGGAGTTCCCCAGGGATCCTCTCTATCCCCTCATCTTTTTAATTTGTATCTTCTCCCTCTGATCCATGCATTAAAAGAAAAACATATCCAGACCTTTAACTACGCAGATGATTTTCAACTGATCTTTCCTATCAATGACTCTTTAGGCGCCATTTCTGAATTCCAAACAACCATGCTGTTCATCCGTGACTGGATGAACAGCAACCAATTGAAACTAAACCCAGACAAAACTGAATTGATCCTCATGGGTAGCTCACTAAATCAGTGGACCCCCAACTTCTGGCCAAACGAACTGGGACAACCACCGAGCCCCTCCAAGCATGCCAAAACTTTAGGAGTCACTATCTGTAATGATCTATCCATGAAAACTCAAATAGGATCAGTATCATCTACATGTTTTTTCCAACTGAGAAAAATAAAGAAAATTAGTCGGTTCTTAACTCAGGAGGCTAAATTACAAGCTATTCTTGCCATGGTGATTTCGCATATCGATTATGCTAACTCCTTATATTTTGGTATCCCAGCCTATCTTAACTATCACTTACAACTAATACAGAACCAAGCAGCTAGATTAATATTTCAAGAAAACAAACGCCAACATATTTCCCCCCTCCTCAGGAAATTACATTGGCTCCCAATATCACAAAGGTGCGCCTTTAAGATGGGCTGCATTATATTCAAAACCCTGAATGGTAAAAACCCTAAGTTCATTGACAGCCTAATCGCCAGATATGTTCCCAACCGTAATCTGAGATCCACTCACTTGCATCTTCTTTTAAGTTCAAAAGATTTTTATTGGATAAGTAAAGGTGTCAATACATGAGAAAGAATACAAACATATCTTCAATTAGAGGAGAAAAGTAAAACATGGTAATGAAAGTATATAATTAATCAGAGGATAACAAAAGTTTGAGGCTAAATAACAAAAAACAGCGTTGGTAATAATGAGCAATAAAGTAGCTTATATGAAAAGAATAGTGCAAATGAAAAGCAATGTCACTCAGGGAGGCTTAGAGACCTCTTGTTGAATAGGTGATACATGAGAGGAGCGTTTAGCACAGGTATCTAGGTACAAGGTTACAGGAAGCCATAAATCATGTCGTTTAGCAGCTAAACTAAGGGGGTGCACAAAAACAGTATCTAGCCTGTGATTATAACAAACATTGTACCACCATGCTTTAAAAGAAATATTCGTAAAGTTTTTCCAGTTGACGGTGATTTGCTGGAAAGCAACAGCTAACAACAAGTCAACAATTTGCGTATTAAGATCATTGTCATCCCAACAAGGAGAAAGGCTTCCTAAAAAAATATTGACAAAAGAGAAGGGAGATGTAGTGTGGAATATGGCATTGATTTGGGCCCAAACTAGTGTCCAGAAATTTAGCGTGAAAGTGCAAGAGAAAAGCATGTGAAAAAGAGTGGCCTTAGGAGCAGAACAGGACCAACAAAGATCCGGTGTAGAAGAAAATCTCTTATTCAACACCTGGGGAGAAAAGAGAAGTCTGTTGTATATGAAGAAAAGAGTTTGTGTAAGGGAAGCAGCTCTAGATGTCTTGCGGAGTTTGGTCCATAATTTATCCCAAAGGGAGGTGGGCCAAGAAATGGCAAGGTCAGATTCCCACTGTTCCTCAACTTTGGATTTTGGTCTAGGTGTGAGAATCGTATGAAATGAGTGGTATAATGAGGAGGCTGTAGGGTGAGTACGCAAGAAGGAATGAAGCCGTGAGGTAGGATTGGGAGGGTGAGGATGCATGAGGGGGTTAGAGAGAAGAGCATAAGTGGACATGACTGCATTTTTAAGCGCAAGATACTTGCAGGCAAAAGAACGAGGGAGATGGAAGTGTTGGCTGAGAACGGAGAAGGATAAGAAATCAGACTTAGAGAAGAGTTGAGATACCCAGATTAAACCCCTCTGTCTCCAGGTTTTCCAATAAAAGGGCTTGCGATTGATGGTTATACTGTTGTTGTGCCAGATAGTGGAATTGAGAAACTCTGCTACAGAGGAAGGGGGGCCTGGAGAGGTGGAAAGAAGCAGCTTGGCTGTAAACTTGTGGATAGGAATGGAGGGAAAGTGAGGCTTACGAGAGAATGAGAGATATTCAGCAAAAGTGAAAGGGGATAAGGAAAGTCGCTCAATGATGACCCATAAGGGGGACGGCTCATCAGGGTCTTGCAGCCAATGGGAAGCTTGCCGCAAAAGGAATGCCTTGTGGTAAGCGGGAAAATTCGGGAAGTTAACTCCACCCTCAGATTTGGGGAGTTGCAATCTAAGCAGGGACATACGTGCTTTTTTGCCGGACCAAAGAAAGGAAGAGAGAATAGTGTTGATTTTCTTAAAGAGCTTAGCAGGGATAGGAATTGGGATGTTGGAGATGGTGTAAAGGACTAACGGGGAGAGCATCATTTTGATCGTATCAAGACGACCCCACCAGGAAAGGTATAATGGGTGCCATCTGGAAGTGAGGTCGGATAATTTCTGGATGCATTTATTGAGGCACATCGAGACAGTGTCAGAGAGGGAGGAAGTAATGTGTAGACCTAGATATTTGATGTGTGAGGGGCTCCAAGTAAAATTGGACGCCATAAAGTCCGGTTTAAAAGTGAACTTAGTAAGGGGTAAAATCTCACACTTGTCATTGTTTAGCTTATAACCTGAGATCTGAGAGTAGTCATGGACTTCAGCTAGGAATGCAGGAATAGAAGTTGCGGGGTTAGACATGAATAATAGAATATCGTCTGCGTAGGCAGCAAGTTTAATATTAGTGTGGGAGACTTGGAAACCGTGTAAGTTGGGATTCTGACGAAGCTTTGAAAGAAAAGGTTCCAGGGCCAAATTAAAAAGAAAAGGGGAAAGGGGGCATCCCTGACGAACGCCTCTGCCTAGATTGAAAAAAGAGGAAACTAGACCATTGGCACAAACCGCCGCTCTAGGGCTGGAATAAAGGAAGGAGATAAAAGAGATGAAACGTGGGCCAAATCCAAACCATTTGAGGGCGGAGAAAAGGAAAGTCCACTCCACCCTATCGAACGCTTTTTCTGCATCTAGGGCAATGGCTGCCAGTGAATGTTGGAACTGTGGAGATTTAGAAAGGACATTAAACAAAAGTCTGGTGTTATCTGTGATGAAGCGACCTTTGACGAAGCCAGATTGTTCAGGGCCTAGCAATTCGGGAAGATAGGGGTCTAATCTAATGGCGAGAGATTTGGCATACAGTTTATAATCAATGTTGACCAAAGAAATTGGTCTGTAATTCTTACAATGCTGGGTGTCTTTGCCTTCTTTGGGTATGATACAAATGTGGGCGTCTGAGAATGTACCCGAGGAAGAGCCATTTAATATGAAGGAATCAATAAGGGAGTGGAGTCTGGGCAACAACAATTTGGAGAAATGCAGATAAAATTCAACTGTGAATCCGTCTGGCCCAGGGGCCTTGTCCTTCTTGAGTGACTGAAGTGCTGTAAGTAATTCATCACTGGAGATTGGTGATTCAAGGGCGGATAAATCAACAGGGAAATTGGAAGGTGGTTGGATGGTGGCAAAGAAAGTAGCAAGAGAATGAGCAGTGGGGTGCGTCTCAGAAGAATAGAGTTTGGAATAAAACTGGGAGAATTGCTCTAAAATATCAACATCTGTATGCTTTAAAACAGAATTAACATCATAGACAGATTCAATATTCAGTTTGTTTTGTTTGACTTTTAAATAATTGGCTAAGACCTTCCCCGCCTTATTTTTACCTCCATAGAATTTTGAACTGGATTTCAACAAATACAATGAAGCATCCTCAGTGGATTGTTTGTTATATTGCATCTTAGCAGCAATAAGAGCAGTCAGACTTTCTTGCGAGTGGGATGTATAGAAGGAATGCTCTAACTTTTTAATCGTACAAAGGAGGTCTCTGGTGCGTTTACGAGCATTCTTGCGTTTAGTAGCTACAAAGCTGATAATAAAACCTCTGGCTGCTGCTTTATAGGTGTCCCAGACAACGTGGTTAGGCATAGTGGGTGTGTCATTAATGGTGAAAAATTCTGTGGTGAAGTCTACAAAGGAGGCGGAGAATTTAGGATCAAGGAGTAAGGTGTTGTTAAAGCGCCATCTCTTTGGTCCAGTGGACTTGGGTAAGATGTCAATGTTTATCAAAACGGGGGCATGATCAGAAAATAAGATGGGGCCTATGTCAGCGTGGATGAGGGATTGGGACATATGGTGGGAGAGGAAAATATAGTCAATACGTGACTGGGAATGGTGAGTCGGGGAGTAAAAGGTGAATTCTTTAGAGGTAGGATTGCAGAGACGCCAGGCATCAATGAGTTTATGTTGGGATATCGCTTGAGCGAAAAGCTTGTGAGATTTATTAGGGATAAAAGGTGCCTTGGAGTTTCTGTCTAAAAAAGGATCAAAGGGTAGGTTACAATCACCTGCTAAAACAAAATTATCATCAATATATTCAGTGATACGGGAGGCCATTGCGCGCCAAAAAACCTGATCACCACCAGTAGGGGCGTAAATGTTAAGGAGGGAGAGAGGGACACCTTTTGAGGAGAGTTTGACGTACAACCATCTACCTTCAGGGTCTGATTCAGAAGCTAAGAGCAAATGAGCAAGAGATTTGCGAACTAGTACAACCACACCGTTTCTCTTACCATCACCCGGAGATGAAAATACAGCACCCACCCAACCTCTCTTAAGTTTAGCAGCTTCATCGTCAGACAGATGGGTTTCTTGTAAAAAGGCAATATCTACATTTAATTTGGCTAAATGAGAGAGAATTTTTTGTCTCTTGATAGGAGAATGCAGACCTTTAACATTCCAGGATATAATTCGAACTGACATTAAGGATTAATCAAAAAGTGGGCCAATTGGAGAGTAGGACAGCAAGGAGATGCCTCGCAGCGAGCAAGGGCACAAGAGAGAAAAAGAATGAGGTGAGAACAGACGTGATGGAACAAGGATAGAAGAAAAAATGAGAGAGGAACCAGTGAAGCCATAAAAATAGGAGAGAGCCAAGAAAATAGAAAGAATGGTAAGAAGATACAGTGATTCTGAAAGATAGTGGTAAGTAAGGTCCAAGGGAAAATCAAATAGGTAAAAGAAGATGAATACGAGCAAGAGAGCCAGTATGCAATGGGAAGAAGAAGGAATGACTAAAGAGAAGTGGAGGAGAGCCAAGGAAAAGGTAATGACACCAATAAATCTGAAAGCAACGAGGGAAGAGGTAAGATAAGAAGATATAAAACATAGCAAAACATGATAAGTAAGGAATAAAGGGTACTTACGAGGGGTAGCAAGGGAAAAATACAATCAGGAACTGGGAACAAGCGGAAACACACGTGGAGATGAGGGGAGGGAGGTAGGGCCAACTGGGAGAGGCAAGGCATTCGGGGTGAGGGAGATGTCCAACCAGAGACAACACAACGGAACGCAAAACAATGATCTGTGAAGGGAGAAAAAGAACATGGTTAGAAACTCGAATACAACGAAGATAGAAAACAAACATATGGTCAACTGAGGAGCCAGAACAACACTATCAGATGAAAAAATGAAAAATATAATCTTAACTAGAAGTCATACAATCTGAAGAACCTGCAAAAAATGAAGGCAATAAAGCAGAACAAATTAGAGAATCAAATTGCAACTACAAAAACAAGTCATGGTGGGTGGGAAGAGGGACCAGCTATCTCCATGTCAGGTTGACCGCAGGAGTTCAGGAAACTTCGAAGTCGCGCAGGATCCTCATATGTCGTAGTCTTGTTATTATGAGTGACCTTGAATAGACAAGGATGAAAAAGTCCATATCTGGCACCAATGGAGCGAAGGTCAGGTCTCATATCTAGGAAGGCCTTGCGACGGTTTGCAGTGGTCCTGGCATAATCCTGCGCAAATAACAAAGTGGAGCCTGACCAAGTGAGGCGAGGAGAGGCTTTGGCGGCTAAGAGGACTTTCAGCAAGTCTGTGTACTCTAGAAAGTACATTATTACACCTCTAGGCTTCGTTGACGTGGAAGGAGAGGAGGGAGCTCGACCAAGCCTGTGGGCACGTTGGATATTCAGTGAAGTGTCTTCAGGTAGGTGAAGAAGCTTCGGGAGAAAGGACTTGAAAAAACTGATGGGATCACTTCCCTCACAACCCTCCACCAAGCCATAAAGACGAAGATTGTTGCGTCTGTTGCGATTTTCAAGGTCCTCCACCTGCTTCTGAAGAGAGGAAATCTGCGTGTGTATGTGGGAGACCTTGGACACGGATTCCTGAAGAGAGGAAACGTCGCGCTCCACCAACGACACTCTTTCGTCCATCGAAGCCCAATTATCAGTGAGAATCTGCAATTTGGCATTCGTCTCCTCCATGTAAGGGCGCAGGGCCCGTATCTCTTCGAGGATTAGCTCCATTGAGATGGGCGAGGAGGATTTAGGAGGCGAAGGTGGGTCTTTCTTTAACCTCTTAGAATTCACTTTTGCCGAAGGCTGTGAGGAGATGTCCGCAGTTGATGTCATCTCGGTTGAAGATAGAGACTGAGAAGCTTCCAAATGAGCCAGTGCCGTGAATAATTTGGAATTCTTAATATAACTACGTTTTTGAACTTGACTGGAGCAATGCGCCATCAGCACGCTAATGGAACGTGAGGTCAAAAAGAAGAAAAAATATATCTTATTGCCTAGCTGAAAAAGGACCAGGGAGCAAATTAAAAAAGGAAGGAAAATGCCAGGCCACAGAATTGGAGTCAAAAATGTTGGAGGCTAGAGATATAAAGATGGCCGCCGTATATGAGGGAAATTGAAAATTCCAGTCAGCTGAAAGAGGCAGCGGAAATAATCATAGTTGAAGAGAGAAGAAAAAAGTCACCTTAGAGTGCAGATTATCCACATCTGTGCTTCAGGAGATGCTGGGGACAGTAGTGTAAGCGTGAGGCGTCCAGGGGATCCATGCGCGATAAGGCGCGCTGCTGAGGCGATCACGGGTGAGAGTAGACAAGATGGCGGCCGCGGCCGATATCGAGCCGCGACCGAAAATAAAATGGGCTGTAAGTCCTAAAATAACTGTGCCTCAGCGCCAAAAAAGGATTAAAAATGATCCTGGCATGTTCCGACAGGGAAGACTTCCCTTTGTTGGTGGAAGTTGAGGCGCGAACCGCCGGTAGACCCTGGTGTGAACGGAGCTCCTAGCCGAACGCCGCCATCTCCTTCGGGCGCCAAGCCACGCCCCCCTCACTTGCATCTTCTAACAATACCCTCCTTCAAACAGAAGCGTTTTGGTGGATCTAGGTTTGCCTTCTTGGGCCCAAGGTACTGGAATTCCTTGCCCTTAGAGATCAAAAGCTGTACAAATATCATGGTCTTCCGCAAACTGCAAAAAACATGGCTTTTCAAACAAGCATTCGACTGACCCACTGATTCGTAATCTCCCTGTCTCTGATCCAAGAAGCGCCAAGAAACCAATCCGGTGTATGTGCGCTATACAAGTTCATTATAACATAACATAACATAACATGTCCGCAAGCCTCATAACCGAACTCGCCGCTATTCGACTTACACTATTACTGTATTTTGTGATTCTCTGCATTGTAACTGTTGTAAACGCTCCGATACCCTCGGGTCAGGCAAGCGCTATATAAAACTTCTTAAAAAAAAAATATACAAATTTGGAAGTCTGGCTCCTATGTAGAGGAGGGCCGTGTTTCTTTTATGAGTTGAAGTGCAAGGGCGTACGGTTGCATACTGGGGAATTCAATCAAACGTTTCAATAGGCACAGGTTCAAATATGGCTGTGGTGTGCCCCTCACCCTTGCTCGTTCTGGTGCTGATTAGGGGTTGAAGTTATGTGATTCCTTATAGAGTAATTATGGCAAATTACCACAAAAATGATTTTCTGCGAGATTCCACATAATTGCAAGAGTCATTTTGGATTTTGTGATATTTTCATAGTGCAAAAATGCCCACCAATGTCTAAAATGGATGCAAGGATTCACTTTGCACTAAGAAATAGTGCTAAATGCAAGAAAACATGAATAGAGAGCATGAGCTGCCATTCACACTCGCTGAATGTGCTCTCGCTGTAGGATTCTTTCCCCCCAAATTTCTCTTAATTGTGTAAGCAAGCATAGTCACGTTATTATTGGTAATTCCATGTCAAAGAGTAATGCAGAATCACCAAAATTACTTTGAATAGTGTGGCGCGTTTTAAATTCCTACTAGGCCTAGTGCTGATCGCATCATAAATAATGTGCATGGACCATCAGATGTCTCCCGGCTCTAAGCATGTTCTGCCCCGGCCTCGGTTGTTCGTATCCGTGTGTTTGCTTTCATTGTCTTTGTTTGGAATGTCCAGACTATCGAGGACTAACATCTTTCAAATCCATGATTATTGCACACACAGCAAGTTGAATATGCACATTGCTTGTGGAAATCAACTGCAATCCACCACACGTGCACTCCAACGCCGAGGGAATTCAAGCATGACTGAAGGCTGCTAGCAAGTACTGATTCACACATACGCACATTGTCCAGAAACCCACACCCCATACTTTATAGCTTTCAGAATAGTAAGCAAAACCCTTGTTTCCCTCTCTCTCGCGCACACTTGAAGTCTTGCGCACTGTGGCATTGGGAGAGGCCTGATTTTGGCTTGAGAGTCCCGGAGGATCTGGGGCTCAGCTGGAGCCAGACACCAGTCTCCAACTTGGGGGCATATTATCAAGGACGGCGTTAAAATTATCGCCAGTTTAGCGCACCGCTAAAACGGCGATAATGGGCTTGATAATATGCTCTATGGAATTCCAATTGAAGCCCATATTAGATGTGAAGGACATCTAACCTGAGCTTCAATTGGAATTCCATAGAGCATATTATCAAGACCATTATCGCCATTTTAGCGGCAGTTTTCTGCCCCTAAAGTGGCGATAATTTTATCGCCTGTCTTGATAATATGCCACACATTCTCTATGATAACCACAACATTCTTTCACCCAAAAACACGTTTTCCTTCTTGGGAGCATATTATCAAGAAACAGAATTAAAATTATCGCCGCTTTAGCGGCAGAAAACAGCCGCTAAAGCGGCGATAATGGGATTGATAATATGCCCTTGAGAATTCCCATAGAAGCTCATGTTTTGGTGACAACATGGGCTTGTATTGGAATTATCAAGTGCATATTATCAAGCCCATTATCGCCGCTTTAGCAGTTTTCTGCCGCTAAAGCGGCGATAATTTTATCTCAATGCTTTATAATATGCCCCTGGGTATTTTGAGACTATCAAAAACTGTACTGTAGGTGATGATCACCATTAACCCTGGACCCTCATACCATCTCTAAATATTATGGGAGGGCGTAACCAGATAATTCAGTGTAGCGTAATCATGCTGAGTTACCCGAGAATTCCGCAAGGTTACATTTAACTACGCAAGAAGAATAAGAGTTTACCACTATTTTTTAGGGCAAAAAGGCCTCCTTTGCATTCAAAATGGGCACAAGAATACATTCTTGCTAAGAAATAGCACTAAATGCAGCATAACACAAATAGTGGGCCCTAGCAGCCGCTTAAGCTCTCTAAATTTGCTCTTGGGGTAGGATTTTGCTCCAATTTACTCCCTGCATTTAGCGTTATTTGCTTAGCACAAAATGCACCCTCACATCCAAAATGAACACGAGGATGCATTTTGTGCTAACATATAGCACTAAATGCAGTAGAACACAAAAAGCAAGTGCAAGTGGCTACTGGCACTCACTAAATGTGCTCTTGCCACAGGTCTTCCCTCCAAATAACTCCTAATTATCAAGCAGTAGTAGTTGCATAATTATTGGTAATTCTTCGCCAAAGTGTAATGCGGATTTACCCAAATTACTTCGATTACTCCAGAGTTATTGAAATTATGCCGGGCCTACCTAATATATGTTTGTAGTTGACTTTAGCCGATATTGCCATATCTTGGAAGGTGGTCGTTTAGCCGCTAGACTGATGCTGTGCCTCTAACATCAGCGCTCATTCCCTATCCTACTAATGTCTGCAGTTTTACCTTCTGCTACATCTTTATTAGGAGAACAACTTCTTCTTGCAAAACTCTTAAGATGAGAAGAGCTCTGATTTTGAGATGAAACCAGATAATTCAGTTTGCGTGCACAATAATTTTTAACACACACGTTCCCTATTGTGTGTCATGGAACATTAGAATTTCTGCATAGGACTAACAGACATAATATTGTTTTTTTTCTTACAGAATGTACTGCAGTCCTAATTTTGTGCATGCTAACACTATTAGGTATGTTGCCTAAACTCTTCACAAATACCCCATGAGTTAAAGCATCACATAGGAATTCATGGAGTGCTGGCTCAGTCGAATGCCACATTTACTACAGCAATCTATTCTTGAGCCGATGACCACACATTCGAATCCAGCTAGGTCCACTCATCCATTTATCCTTCTGAGATCCATAAAACGAGTATCATTGAGTTGGGTAACAGATGCATATTGTTACCCAACTCAATATGTCCAAGATCCCTCCATGGGAGTGAATGCTGACCTCTACAGATGCTTGTTATGTTACGATGATCATGAAGACTGCATAATATAAGAAGCTTTGGTGGTGAGTTCTCTTAATCCTAACCGCTCGCTATGTAGTCGGCCCAAGGACAGTATGACACCAATTACCAGAGGGATTTTAGTTTTGAAAGGGCACACCCCAAGATAAATCACCTTCTGCAAAAGATGGGCAAAACTTTGGGTGTTGGCTCTCAGAAGTTCTTGGGTGAATTAAGTTTTTAGGATCCTTTTTGGCCCATTGCCATTAATTGACACTTTGACTGATTGCACTCTCCCGCATAGTCCTGAAAAGCTGTGGCATCACCAGGTTCAGAATCTGCCCCTCTAAAGAGAGTGCAGCCTCAATGTCTAAGAGCTCAGAGTCGTTCTGAGGCATTATGGGCAGTAGAATAGGACTTCTATTGATTTTAATGAAGGAGGGGCGGCATAGTCCCATTGTGAGCTAGGCTTTGTGTACTGTGAGAGCACACACAACTGACCGTTGCTGTAATACGTAGGAAAACATTAGGTAGAATCCTGGTGCTTAATTTGTGAAACAATAAGTGCAGAGTCCAAAACATTGATTAGCAGCTCACCACCAGTGCTGCTGTATGCTGAAGGTTGCTGAATCCCAAGGCTGCCTCATTTTTATTCAACCTCATGCCTCATTCTTCCACCACCTTAGACTTTCTGGTTCCTTATATCACTCTTGAAGGTTCTTTCAACCTTGCTTTCTCTCTTTGTGAGTCCTATCTTTCTCTTCCTCTTTATTTATTCTATCTATTGCCTTTCTCTCTGTTTCTCTGAGTCAATGCCTGTTGATGAAATATATGTCCTTGTCGACAAAAAAGAGTGCCACTCGCCACCACAAGCAGCAACCAGAAGAAATTAAGCACGGCGCACCTGGCCCAGGTAAAGTATGCACCACCTTATTTTAGGAGGGGAACAGTTTGGCATTTACCTTTATGTTCTGTTAAGATAGAGAAGCAGAAGGCACAGAACACATCAACCCAGTTTGGATCATATGGGAGATTAAGTCATTTGTGAGTCAGCCAGGTGCACAGGCAAACATGACATCAGGCACAGCCAGCTTCAAATTTTGTGTTACTGAGATGGCTAGGGAAGGGTGTGGTGGAGTGCGAAGACACAGTTCTGAGTCCTGACTGCCAACAGCCTTGTGGGAGTTGGTATTCCTGAATCCTAAATGCATCATAAAATTGGGCTTATGGTAACCTAGGATGTGTTCAACGTCGCTGACTGTCACAGGTTAACTGTATCTGTTCTTCATGTTCTGGATGAAGGATTGCGAGACTCATACCAATAAACAGAGAACCTTCCCAGAAAACTTTCTCCCACTGTACCCAACCAAGGACATTTTAATTGCCCCAGGCTAATGCCATACAATGTATCAGTTGTTATTGCTGAATTCCTTCAACCCAAAGCAGATGCAGGGAGGAATCCCCCATCTCCATCCAGACCACAGAATACCACAGAACCCAATGTTGTCGCAAGGAGGTCCAGAGTCCCTATGATGTTTGAGACCTCAATAGATTTCTATAAAGATCAATGACGGTTTCTGAGGGGGGAGGAGGAGCCCATGCTTGACACATTCCTGGAAGTGGATCAGAGTGTACAATATGTGGACGAAGAGGTTAACAAACATACTGTAGCTTTCCTAATAAACTTAGGCGCCACTCGTTCAACTTTCAGTGCAGTTGAGGTCCCTAACTCACCCCTCTTGGGAAAAGACAAGTTGTAGAAATCAACCAACAGTGCACCAACCCAATTACCGCCCCCATACTGGTAAAAATAGGAGACATCAGAAAGCAGCTCCAGCTTGTGATTTGTGACTGTAACCGTGTAAACTTGCTAGAACGAGATCTTCTCTGCAAACTCAACTGCGTCATCTATTGCACGCAGGATCGGGTCGGAATTGAAATGCAGACAACTGATGCTGAGTTTAATATGCAGTCTTCGGAACCTGTTGTCAGGTTATATTCGATCATTACCATGGAGGACTTGCTGGTGAATTTGAAAGAGACGGTTAAGGAGGCAGTTTGGAATTTTATGGGAAGACAGAGTGGGGTAATTAAAGGCACCAAGCTCTTAAAATCACCCGCCAACCCAATGCTGTCTTTCTGTAAACATGCATAGCCAAAATGACCCCAAAGAATATCGCAGGGATTACCACTGTCACTGAGAGCATTTCAGAACAAGGCATCTTAAAGGAAGTTATTGGGAGTCCATGTAACTCACCAATCATGGCATTACAGAAGGCAAACAAAAAGTGGAGGATCGTGCAAGATCTACGAAAGAATAATCTTATTGTTGCTTCATGCTACCCTGTGGTACCGAACCCTGCTGTGATCCTGTTCCAAATTCCCCCAGAGGTTGAGTGGTTCACGGTCATTGATCTTTGTCAAGCCTTCTTCTCGGTCCTGTTAACGAAGAGAGACAGTTTCTTTTGCAGTTCTGTTTCCAAGAAAAGATCCTCATGTGGAGTTGTGCCCCACAAGGGTATACAGAGAGCCCATCCTATTTCAATCAGATACTCAAAAAGAATCTAGAAACTCTGCAGTTACCACGTAGCTTGACTTTGATCCAGTACCTACATTATATCTTGATTGCCTCAACGTGTAAACGAGACACAATTGCTTTACTGAACCATTCGGCTGAGAATGGGAATAATGTTTCACCCAAGAAATTACAATACTCCAAAGGAGAAGTCATGTATTTGGGACACCAGATAGGAAAGGGAGTGAGGAGAGTATCCTGTGAGCGCAAAGAGACAGTCCTCAAGATGAAGTTCCCAACCTCCTAGGGTGAAGCAAAGATGTTTTTGGGATGGTCAGCTACTACAGACAATGGATCCCAAACGTTTCATTTGCAGCAAAGACTGGTGCACACTGATGTTAATGACCCAGTACCAAACGATGATGAGAGCATGGAACTCTTCCAGGAGCTCAAAACCCTGCTTTGCAGTGCACCTGCTCTTGGAGTGCAAGACTACATGAAAGAATTTGTGCTCTTTTTCCCTGGGAGAGTTGGGTGTGCTCTATCTATTCTAACACAAGCCCATGGGGAGACTAAGCACTCCATTGGGTATTTCGCTGCTACTTTTGTTCCGGTGGTAGAAGCGTTGCCTGGATGTCTCTAAGCGGTTGCAGCAGTGATCCTTAACATTCAGCAAACTGTGGGGAAAGTGAGGAGTTGCCCTTTAATTGTAATTCCATAGAAATTCTCATGACCTGTACCAGATCTCAACATCTGACAAATAGCCGCCTAACCCAATATGAAAGCATCATTTTGGCAGTAGAAAATGTTTCCATTCGGAAATAAAACACACCAAACAATGCTTCTCTAATTCCAACCCCAGAAGGAGACGATGAGGGTGAATTTTACCATGACTGAGTCAGCGCTACCGAGTTGTGCACAAAACAAAGGCCCAACATATTGGATGTTCCTCTTTCTGAGTCTGACCACGCACATTTTGTTGACAGGTCTTGTCTGAGGGACAGACACAGCATTTTTAGAGTAACTTATGCTGTATGCCCATTGAGCGGAGTTGTAGAAGGATCTTACTTTTGCCATGTAATGTCCGCCCGCATAAGTGGCTGAACTGATTGCCCTTACCTGAGCCGACTCTACATCACAAGGCTTGCTAGTCCATATTTACACTGACAGCCAATATGGGTTTGGAGTTGTGCACGATTTTGGCCAGCTATGGTTGAAGTGAGAATTTCTGACATCTGCTGGCGCCCCATCTGAAACAGGCTGTATGTTTCAAATGTGTTAGATGCTCTGAACACACCAAAGGAGATTGCTGTAGTGAAGTGTGCTGCACACAAGAGCAGTAATGATTTTTTCACCAGAGGCAACTAGTATGCAGACAAGATTGCTCGATACTGTGCACTTGAGTTCAGCACCTTCCATTTAGATTAATCATGTAATGCAGAGGAAGAACCTGCATCCAACATGTTACTGAATACTGTTCATACGTTTAATGAGTTGAGGGAATTACAACATACCACCCCAGAGTTAGAGAATGCTAAGTGGGAAAGGATGGGAAGTATGAGGAATGCCAGCAATATTTGGGTCTCTAGTGAGGGAAAACCAGTTCTCCTTGATTCCCTTCTACCGGCAATGGTGCAAACTATGCATGGCTCTACCCTTGTAGGCACAAAAGGAGTGTCCACCTTCCGATGCTTTTGGTACAATCCACATTTCAGATCGACAGCAGAGAATTTTTGTTAGTGTTGTATTATCTGCCAAAAGCAGAATGTGGGCAAGAGAGTTGCTGTGCCTATGAGTCACATTGGAAAGTCTGATGGCCCCTTTAACCGTCCCAAAATTTACTTTGTGGAAATGCCCAATGCAACCAATTGAAGTATATCCTTGTCATTTTGTGTCTGTTTTCACGATGGGTTGAGGCATATCATACTTAAAGATGTGATAGCCTGACAGTCACTAGGCTTTTACTGCTGGAGTTGATACCGCAATTCAGGTTGCCACTTCATCTTGAATCACATCAAGGAAATCCCTTTAAGAGTGAGATAATGCTGCTACCGTGTACTGCTTTAGAGATTGACCAGAGCTTTCACAGTAGCTACAGACCTGAGTGTTGAGTATTGTCAAGAGGCTGAATGGAATGATTAAGGCTAAATTTGTTGTGTAGGACTGGGCAGAGATGTAGGTTCTAGCCTTTTGTTAACGGCCCCATGTTTCATTTAAGACTTTGGTTAGGGTGAAGTTTATAATTATTAATATTATTATTGTTATTTTATTTCTTCTTCTTCTTCTTCTTCTTCTTCTTCTTCTTCTTCTTCTTCTTCTTCTTCTTCTTCTCCTTATTATTATTATTATAATCACTGACATTTTAGTGAATTTAGGTTGAGTTTGCTGTGTAAAAGACTAGGACTCTGCGGTGTAAGAACATTATGTTTGTGGGAGTGGAACAGTAGTGATGGGAGTGGAACCAGCCAAAGAGCCTCATATTCTGATTAGCTGACTTGAGAAGTGAGCTCAGTGAGCACAATTTAATAGACCAGCGTTCTCCAAAGTCGGTTCTAGAGGGCCAGATCCATGCCAGATTTTTATCATATCCCCATTCAGATAAATGTAGTTATCTTAAAAATTTGGCATGGATCTGGCCCTCCAGGACCAACTTTGGAGAACCCTGTAATGGAATATCAAATTGCCACTCAAGCACGTTTTGGAAATCTTATCCATCAGCAGTCACTCAGGCCACCAGATGACCATCAAAGCTCAATAGGGAGATATGTGGAATATTTGGCCACCCTTCACCTTACACAGTAGGGCAAATCCAGGGCAGTTTAGGTGATTGCACTCCTTCATGAGAGGAGCATCAGATCCAAAAACCATATGCATGGTGGAGCAGGCTGTGGCCAAATCCCATCATGTATATAGAGCATTGTCAACTGCAAAATATTGTGCCACATATAGATTGTGTTCAAAATATCAAACACATTTGTCTAACTTTTTTAGTTTCATGTGCCCTCAGTATATTTCCATAAATCATCAACATATATACTGCATTACATAAAATTGTTTTATTATATCAATAACACATAAGTGTAGCCAGTATAGTGGTGAAACACTTATTTATTAATTTTATTGTATTGATGTGTAAAGCGCTGGTTTTTGGCTCAGTGACACTTTGAATAATAAATAGATAAAATCACGCCTGGCACAATCGGTGAATCATAACTCTAACTCTGGCCCTAATCTTAGCTCTAAACCTTAGCTTAGCCCGAACTTAACCATAGCCCTGAATCTAACTTAATACTTACCATAATATGTATCTAACAATGTAAGTGCAGAAAATATTATCTTTGTCCACATAAGATCATACAAGCAATATTTTTGTACCACAATATTTAAAGGCGATATTATGGTGGTGCTTCCACTAAGTCCATATCATATCATCCTCCATTCAGGCATACAACCCCTGCCATTTCTATCCCATTAGTTATATAGAAGGGAAGTGAACACATATGTAAGAGCTAAGAAGGAAAGTAATCATAGACCAAAGAAACAGAAGGGCAATTATATAGCTTTACCAAATGCCTAGGAGAGAGGGGCGTCTCCTTCCCTAGTAACCCAGCCCACTTTCTTAATGAATAGTTTATGATATGTTCTTACTTTACACAGGGTGTTGTGCTCCAGACGTGTCATGACTAAAGTGAGAAGAAACTGCTGAGATCCACAAAGGGATGGAGCCAGATTGTTTCTGGCAGAGCAATACGCATCTTGGCCTTCCTTGCTGTTTTCAAATTGTCCAATCATATACTTCAGTTTGAAGAGGATGGTTCAATTTCTTTGACACTCTTTAACAGAAAGAACACACGTTATGCTTATACAAAAAAATAGACTGAGAGACAGATTATCTCAAGTCCTAGTTGCATTCAGCCCATGGTTTAGTGTTTAGGGCAACACAGGAATGCAGATATGGCACTTTGTGAGACCTCCGCTTCTTCTTCAGGTATGCTCTGGAAGGAGCTTGATGATAGTAGATGCAGTACTTTAAGTAATTTTATTTGAGCCAAGATTTCATGCAACATGCCTGTTGATGACTCAAGGGAGGGGCAATCTGATCAATGAGCCTCACTATTATGCCAAAGCTTAGTCTATGCCTTTTTTGATCGACTCCTCAAGGTTGGTAGAGTGCATTAGTAGATTTTGTCTTTGCACACACCTCTTTTTTGGGCATTTCTACTTAGTTGCAACAGTCAGAGTATCCGTTAATGTACTACAACTTCCACAGTACATTTTCATGGAAGAGGGTGTTGTTTCATGTGCCTTTTGTATTCTTATTGAGACTTGAATGTCCTCTGCCTCATACTTTCCCATTTATTCCTACACTGAGTGCCTGGCTTCTCGTGAAACTGTTATCCTGACACTTATTTTGGTCCTGGCATCATACTAATCTTTCATGTTTGCAGAGGTCTAGACCTGTCTCATGAAATGCAAAGTCCAGAACCAGTTCTGTGACATGGAGAGGCACACGAGCATGCCCTGGTCATATGTATTGTAGTCCTGTCTGTGCTCTGAGTGCATCACATAAAGAGATGGTGGCAATGTACCAAGTTTTGTGAATCAGTAGTGTAACCAGACCTTTTTCTCTTTCTCAAGGAGAAGCAATCCTACTTGGTCCTCTCCTGTAAAGTTCTGCTGTTAAGTGACACCCAGAACCCTGCTCTGACATTCCTTGTGCATGTAAAGTTTAGTTACGTGAAGTGGGTATGCTGTAGTTGGTCTCTAGGCATTGTGAGAGTCTGATTACTATGGCCAGTGATATCCATTTTGGATGCTCCCTGGTTTAGCGTGGTACACGATGGAGGAACAGGACAGCTTATCCCAGACAGTGGAAATATATTGACTGCATCAATGTGGCTGAAGGATGAAGACACAGACATTGAAGTGAGGTAAGATGGAGACAGGACTTCCACTGAAAATTCAACAAGCATTGGCATAACCAATAGGTCTCACCTTTGGGACATTATAAGTGTTTAGTTATCCAGCACAATATCCTTGGTGCAACAACATTAACTGTTGCATGGCTAAATACTTATAGGGACTCCAAAGGTGAGACCTATTGGCTATGCCAATACTTGCTGGGTAAGATTGGGAATCCCAAGGAAGCAAGGCAGCAGAATCAGCAATACAAGGCAGCAGAGGCTTAGCACAGAGCGGGCCTAGTGCTAGCCTAGAAGAAGTGGGCAGCTCACAACTACAATATCTAGAAAGCGACAGAGAAGGATCTCATTTTGACGTAGCACTTCAAATTGCGGAGTGGAATGCCTGCTTAATTTGACAATCCTTCCAAGCACGGCCGCAACCAGTTCCCATTCATAGTAGTTTTTCCCATAAATGTAAAGCCCCAGCTAAAGGGTGCATGCCGTTTTGCAACATTTGGGAAAGAGTGGGAGAGTTGCTCTGTAGTCCAGGCTTCTCATGTTCCAATCATGTTTTGGTAGTATGTGTCAAAACACAGAATTAATACTGCATAATAGTTTTTCTTGGGGATTCTATGAAAATATAGAAACCAATAAAGAAAAAAAAAGAAAAAAAGAGATTCTTTAGGGGAAACAATGTGTATCCTACTTCCTGGAAACGAATGAAGATGATGTCGTGGTTTGGCCACGTCATTTTCTGTGAGGGGAATGCACAAAAAAGTTCATCATCATGTAGGGCTAATCCTAAATGTGGGTGCACCACAGGTGATTGAGATCACTCCTCTACTCACATTTCCTCCAGTGTTTGCAATCAGTATTCGGTTCACAATCATTTTTGGGGTTCCAATATTGACAGCTCCTATTTCACACAAAACCTTTTTCTAAAAAAATAAATAAAAAAAAGTGGTCCTCATTAGCAGAAGTGACTGGAGGGCGGACATGGGTTTAAGGCATCTCCCCTGGGAGCAACCAAGATGCAGGTAAAATACTATAAATAAGTTGCCACCAGCTAAAATCAGGGACAAGAGAGTCAAAGGAGGCTGCCAGCCATATCGGAAGAGGTGAGCAAGTTCAAGATTATTCATATAAGGAGCAACAATGTTGAAGTTCAATGATTCCTTAGACCAATCATTTGCCTTCCAAAGCAAGCATGGCCGGCATGCTGGCTGCTGATAAGGTTCAGTGTGCAGGGCAGCTCCCCCTGCTGCTTCTGCAAAGCCTCTGTTGAAAAACAAGTTTGCTGAGCCGCTGATAATATTTACCATATTCAGCAGTGTGGGACAGAACTATTGACTTTACCAATGCTTGTTGTTAAGTGGCTGTAAGAAAATCTTGCAAGATGAATACATTTTAGTACATGGCCTGGACATCAGATAGAAATCTGCAATCCTTGAGTATGCCAAGTGAGTTTTGATATTTCCAGGTAAGAGAAGAAATGAGGGAAAGCAAAGACTATGCAAGAGGGGGAATTAGCCATTGTTCTTCAATTTCTCAACTTATTACACTCTAGGTTATGGTACCCGAAGCATTGTGCTTTCTGCTGCACAAACTGTGAACATGTGTTAAATGCATTATAATTTTGAGAGGTTGATCAGAGTCAATCAGAATCGATCAAAAGCGCAGTTGACCCGTTACAAAAAAGATATCACACCTAAGCAGTAGACTTTGGTATAATAGGAACCCTTGATAGTTTTTAAGAAATCAGCTTGTAGAGATTCCGCACACCGATATTTTCAGGTCTATTTGATATTACAATATGCCAGAGATTTACTTTTGAATAAATGTATGTGTTGCCACAGCAGCTGAAGGAGGCCAGTCCTGAATCAAAGTTCACTAAAAAAAACTTACGAGACATCTTCCAAAACACATTTCAAGGACATCACCCTCGGAATCTGTTTCAGATTAAACTTGAGGAAACGGGAATCAGAGGAAAGACATCAGTGGGTTGTTCTCGCATGCGGTTAGTATAAGGCTTTCAGGCTACAAATTAGATAAACGCACCTGTAAGTGACTGTGCCTTGGCTCAAAGTCACCAGATGTATCTACACAGTGCACAAGTCTCAAATGGTAACGACTGTAGTCTGCCGACGCCTTTGATGGGAACTTCAAAGTACGTTCAGGATCAGATACTGAGAGGTAATTAGTTCACAGTTTTTACTTGCATTGGAAAACAAGCAAGAGCGGGAATAGAGAGAGAACTGCTCATTATCAAGCCACGCTGCAACACGAAAAGGGATTGTCTGCCTCGCTACCTTCTGTCTGTGACCTAGGACTGCATCTTCCTTATGTCAATGCCCCCACAGCACAACCAACTAGCCAAATAAAAGAAAGTGCATCGCAATTATAAACAAACTGTCTTCACTTTTCAAGCACTCACACTCATGCTTGTGGCAGCATCCACCTTGTGGGAGCTAGCAGCGGCCATATATTTGTAATTAACGTGCCGCTCCGCTGCTCGCTCCCGCAAGGTTGATGCCGCCACAAGCATGAGTGAAGTGCTTGAAAAGTGAAGACCGATGGCTAAAGGCCCTCCTAGTGCAGCGCATACGCCCTGCCTAGGCGAGACCTAAAAAGGACCTTGGTAGCAAAGGGCTTTTGATTAGTAATTTCAGAGTGCTACCATGTGTTAGATGGTAGGAGTGAGGGCTGGGACTGGAGTTTCTTTTGTTCAAGATGAGAAACATTCTAGGCAGCGCCTGTCTCTTTGTCTGTCCCTGACAAAGCTTCAGAAAGACTCATAAAAGTCACATGCATAGATGTCACACTTCACTGTGCTCTTGTTTTGTATACTCCTTGGAGACAGATCCATTGCTCCTGCTATAGGAGCCACCTCCTTGCACAATGGCTAGTCCTGCAAAGCAGCCAGAAATGGTATTTGAAAGCAAACCACCCAAAACCCTTTCTGAAACCTTTGACTGTAAATGCACATCCCCTGACTGCAAACTGTGCATAAAAGCAAGTCTTTCATAGGTGTGTGGACATCACCTGAAGTCTGCATAACTTGCTGGAGAAGTTGAAGGTCTACTGTCCACCTAGAAGCCTGCGTGCCTGCCTGCTCAAACAGGGAACCAAAGAGCCTGGCCATGGAGCAGACAAGACTGTCTAGGAGAAGTTACATCTATGTCTCTGGTGTGAGGAGCACAGGGACGTTGTTGACTGCCTTTGGGATCAAAGCATGAGCCAACCCCTGGCTCCAGATTGTGGTGCCCCAGTGGTCTGCATACAGAAATTAACCCAATATGTTATCCCCAACTATCCAATACAATGAATCATCTGAAGGCTTATTGCTACTATTGCCTGAATTGTGATTTGCTGGCAAACCCAGGGGAGGAACTGAGATTGCCACAGGAAGAGCTGTCTTGACGCTGCCCCTGTCTTAAGAAGAACAAGCGCCATGTGAGCCTGGCCTGAAGGCCACAATTGTGCAACGACTATTCAACAATCATCCTTCAGATCTCAGTACGGGTGCCTCATCTGCCTGGTCCAGTGCATGCTGAGCAGCCTTGCTGTATCAGCAGAGACACCAATAAAAGTGCCAACCTGACAAGTGGACATCAGCTCCCCTGATAATCTGAGCAGGTCCTCACCCCAGAGATTAGAGATCCATACACCGCATCCTGCATTGGGAACAATACCTGTTTCCCAACCTATGCCTTTGATGTATTTACAAACTCTTAAACTGAAATGCGAACTGCTCTGATTGAGTGGAGACCTAGCAGACGGCACCAGTGCCTGATCTGTGCCCCTGGCTAGAATTGATGAGCTATATACGCTATACCAATGGCTAGAATAGAGGTAGGGTGCCATTGCACGTGGACCGCTTTACTAAGAATCATTGTTGAAATGTAAGTATTACTCGTTGCTGTGATAATAAGATTTTTTGCTAAGATAACCACTGGGTTGGACAATGCAACTATTGTGTCTGTTGCTTGATTGTTGAGATATCTTGCCTTTAATAACTCACCTTAGCTAACCTGAGAGCCAAGTTACTGTGTGATTTTCTAGGGCCACGTTGCTGTGTGTTTTTCTAGGGCCATCACATAAGCAGCAACGGAAAAGAGCAGTTTTCCAGCCATCTGCAAGATGCTTGCATTGTAATCTGGCAGGTGGAACCGCCAACATGTAGTCGGTTGGACACCTGCCTGATACGATGGCATGTGGAACTGCCGACATGTCAGTCAGACACATGCCCGATACGATGTTCATCCAACTGCCATTGTGATGACACCCATAGTTTTGAAGCAGTGGTGAGCGTCTGCAAGCCCTAGAGGGTCAGGGTGAAGGTGCCTGGGACTCTTTTCACTGGTGTATCTAGTGATTGTTGATGGCAGTAAATGCAGTCTGTTGTTCACATGATGTGGGGATGAATGATCCGTGCAAGAGGTTTGTTGGGTGGGTGGTGGCCTGCTGGCATTCCCTGGGCAAGGGTTCTGATAACTAAATAAATGGACATCCTGGGTATTTTATTGTCCTATCAATCTCTAAGGAGATTTTCTTGGGAAAACAGACCATCAAACCCCACAAGTGGAGGAAGAGGACTCTGCTGCAGTATTGTTTCAAGATGAAAACCTGGCCATCATTAAATAAGTGCCTCAATGGAAGCGTGAGGGGGACTGCTAAAGATCTTATGGCGAGAAAGCAAAACACCCTAAACACTGACAGGATTATCATAACAATTACACCCTGTTGCAGGGCACTCTTACACCCCTCACAGAGCAGAAGCTACACAATGCTGTAATTAGTATTTCATCCTTCCAATGCCAGCAGTCTTACACTATTAGACTGATCACAGCAGCAGTTAAACACCACCAGGAGCATTCTCACACTCCTAACAAGCAAGAAGTGACACACTGGTGATAAAAGTTACACCGTTCACAAAGATACTACTGAGAGCATTCACAACCCTCACAATCACAAGACCCACAACACACTCCTGCTCCTTGCAGAATAGCAGTCAGACAAGACACATAGCGCTCCCCGACCCCTCACACCATGGCAGCCTCACACCACAAACAGCACTCTCACATCCTTCCCAAACCAGTGACACACTTCTAGTAGTACACTCACACCCCTCACAAAATACCTCACAAATTGGCTTGGACTCCAGTACTGTGGCTGGTAACTGAAACTGCCTTTTCATTGCTTGGTGTCTGAGTAGTGTTGTGGGGGAATCCAGAAATGCCTGAGTGGGTGGATGGATAGATGCATGAGTTCAAGAATGAATGACAGAGTGCATGGATGATGAGTGACTGCGTGAATGGACAGAAGCGGCTCAGGTTATAAGCTAGACCTAATCGCATCGGAAATACTGGTACTCATTGGATGAGATCAAGGTGGTTAACAATATAACAATGCTGTTGAGATAGTAAATGAAATGAAATGCATGGGTGCGTAGAAAAAGACCCTAAAACTGTAAGAAAATTAAGTTAATGTTACTTGTGCAAAATGAAAACATCACTGGTAAGGCTTCATTTGGAGTGCTGGTTGGAGTTTGAAACGTTTCACCTGGAGTAAGGCTACAACTTTTAAATACCACATCTGCATTATTGACATACTGTACACACAATTAGTGACATAAAGTATGGAAATACTGTGCCCATTTCTGAATGGCTCATCGCATTACCATTACAGAAGACCTCATTTAGTTTATTGTAGCAAGCTCTGTAAAACCTGTTCACATATTGTGTACACCTCTGAAGAGCACATCTGAAGCAATGTGTTCAGTTCTGAAGGCTACATCTGGTGTTGTCACGAGTTCTCACAGTCTCGAAACCTCACAGGAATGTTGACTATAGTTCTGTTGGACGTTTCTGACATTTTGTGTTATGTGTTTGAAACAACATCTATCGTGTGTATTTCTTTGTCTAGGAAACAACATCTATCGTGTGTATTTCTTTGTCTGGGTTTGGAGACCTTATCTGCATTGTAGTGATCAGCTGTGAAGGCCTTCTGTGGCATATTGTGATATTTCTGGAGAAACATCTAAAGTACTAATTCCAGTACTAGGGGTCTCATTTGAATGCTTGTGTTAGTGTTTAAGGACTAATTTTTGGAATATTAGATCCAGTTCTAGATGAAAACAGTCTTTCATATTATGTTTCCATCAACTCTTTACTGGATTTTCCTGTGTTTGTGTTTCTCTCTGTATATCTTCTCGTTTCACTGCAATGTCGGCAACTTATTTACCATTGATTTCCCGAGGAGTTTCTCCGTGTACTCCTTCAAATGTACTACAAAGATGTTAACTACTCTTCCAAAGCTCAGTTTTCAAATTTCCAGCACTCATCCCTCCCATCCTTGGATTTGGTACATATTTTAATCCTCTTTCATTTAGAAATTCTGTATATTCAAAGTACCAGTTTTACTTTTAATTTTGCAATTACATATATTCCAAATCTGGATTCTGGTAAAAGGTGTCTTTGAAACATTTAGTTAGTCCCCTTATCATGTTTCATTGATTGTGAAGTATAGCTGCCAAGATTACAGCCATGTTTTTCTATTGGATTTCCCCTCTTTTGAAAGTACTATTACGATGGTCGCCACTCTCACCCAGTTCAATTACTGATGTCCTCACATTTGGCCAGTGATTGTAACAATGTTTTTAGTGTCTTTAGAAAGCCATATTTGATTAAACGTGTTGGCAGTGTAATAAGATATGACACATGATGTATCAAAAGTAAATGATTACCTTGTAAAAATACTAATAACATCCAATGAGCATAATACATTTCTGTACCTTGCAACACGAAGCTGTAGAATGTGTTCAATATTGAACCCTTTCGGCCATACCATTAGGCTGGTGGGACTGCAAAATAGCCCCAATAGTTTGCACAGCAGCAAGCTGCGTTGGATCTAGCACCTTATATACACAACTTGCACAGTACTCATAGAGGAATGAAGCTACTGGATGCTCTATCTCAATTACACAGCTGCTGAACGTTTTTTAGGTGTAAATATATGTGTGATTATGTGTTGTGTAATGGCGAATATTGGTGTGATGGCCTTTGGTTATCTGTGCATACTGTGCGATATGCATGAATGTATGTATGTATGTATGTTTGGGGATTTATAAAGCATGAGAATCAGTGATAACCGTCCTGAAACCCTTGATTGTTCTAGCTGACGTCAGGCTTGAAGATGCTTCAGGGAGCCAGATGTGATTATTAGATGCTTTAGAGAAGGGCACCTCCTCTGGAGAGGCTAGGATAACTGAGGTATGCTTCAAGAAGAAAAGCTTTCACTTAACATAGTATTATGATTTAGTGTCTGGCAGTTTATGTAGTTTTTAGATGTGTTCTGAAATGAAGGATGGTGTTTATGCTGGATATTAGGAATTTAGCACAGCATACCAGTTTTGGGGTAATGTTGTCAGGGTCCACCACTTAAAGTCATTCTTGCACACATTTCTGTTGGTTGCTACTTCCAAGTGAGAACTTTGTCTTTATAGTTGGATCTTCAAGTGAGACCTAGACATTCTGCTCAGATTGTGGTGATGCAATATTTGAGCTTGATGATGTTATATCCTTATTTGATTTGTAGGTTGATTTAGATGCTGCATTATAAGGATGGACTCTGCTGGTATTAACAGCTATGAGGAATCACAGAGGATTCAAGTGGGGAATGAAGACTAATGGAGATAGCATCGGTCATGGGAGAACTCTGCAGGTCCCAGGAATCAGTTAGAACCAGAGATGTGAATCTTGATAACCAGATCCTGTTATTCAGCTACCATGCATACCACTGAATAGCCCTATTATAACCCAATCTTGATGAGATGGAGTAGAGTAAGGTTTGATGATCAATGTAGAGAATTCCATAAGAATTTGATGCCAGGTTACCTTTGTTAGTTATCTTAAGTGAATAATTGACTATGTTGGTCAAAGCTGTCTAATTGCTTCATGGGGTCTCAATATAGACTGGTAGTTTTGGAGGAGGTTATTGTCCTTGGATTTTGATATAAGTGATTGGTGACTGCCTATTTATGTAACCGTTTTAGGAATAGGAAGAGTGTATGTATTTTTGTGTATAAGGTATTTTTTAGAGCAAATCTTGCCAAAAGGCAGTAGCGCACTGTACATGGTCAAAGACAAGTATAAAGTCAAAAAGTAACCTGGAATGTATTGTGATGTAGTGGTCTTTAGAGAAGTGGGTCTTCGACTCTTTCCTACATTGAAGCAGTTGGTGAACAAGGGAAAAGTTATTACAGATCCTTGGTGGACAGTTAAAAAGCCCCATTGTTTTGTTTCTTTCTTTATTACACATCTTCGTCAGCAGTTTCATGGTGTTTGACTGCAGGTGTACCAAGATCCACCAGAGATGGTGAGCTTATCTGCAAGGTAAAGGGGGTTGATAATAGTGATGAATTTGCAAGCGATAGTGTGAGCCATCAAGGGCAGGGCTGGACTGGCCGTAGCAGGCACCGGGTGTTTCCCCTGGGATAGGGGTATCCATGGCTTCAGGCGTGACAAGAATCCTCAGAGATGGTAAGCTTGTCTGCAAGGTAAAGGGGGCTGCAAGTCGTGCTGGTTTTGGGAAGGTACAGCTAGTTTTGAAGATGGTGTGGGCCGTCAAGGGGAGCCAATGAAGTTTAATCAGGACGGGGTGATGAATAGTATGGATGTGGTGATTCTGTAGGTTCCTAGGCTGCCTGAATTCATGTTAGGGTTCTTCAGGAGAGGCAGGATTAGTCCAATCTTCAGAGAATTTGATATTATGCTGTGGGTGAAAGTACCATGATGTTGAGAAATCATTTGTCAATGTCATCACAGATGGCTATTGATTCTGAGATTTCATGTGGGTTAAAGTGAGTTGGGATTTGAGGGTTAGCTTTTGTCACAAGGTATTGATCTTAGATTGATGGCTCAGACTCATATGATGTCAGTATCCTGACTATTTTTGTCAATCTTCTCTCTGAAGAAATTCTTGGTAGTGACAAATACATACTGTGTGGTGTACAGCTGTCATTTAAAATGCGCTTGATTGCTGTGAAAAGTTCTATGTTTCTGTTAGATGCTAATGAGATGATTTATAGTGGGTATTCTTGATTTCTATCAAGATTTTTATGTGGACTGTATGGAGGTTCTTCTTACCTTTGACATAGTTCTGCTGCTTCACTCAACATTACATTTCCTGCCTTGTAATTGTATGTTTGGTGCCTAACAGGTATCATGTGTAGCTTGTTTTTAGTTGAGATTGCATTTGACCATGGTATGGGTGCCATCTGTTGTCTGGAATATGTGGTTCAGATTGAAGAGTAAGCAGGTGACATTAGGATGACAGCCAAAGTGACTTTGATGTTTTTGAGTGTGTTTATGGGCAATTTCTAAAATGACCCGGGCTGTTTATTTGTAGAATATTGTTGTCTTGTTTAGGTGGGTCTAGAGCAGAGTATATTGACATAAGTAGATATGGGGTCAGTCTAGATGAGGTTGGTGCTGATTGTGTGGGTGAAATACAGGATTTTGTCTTTATGTGGTTTTGAAGGCTGATTGTTCTTGGTTGTTTTTAGTGCTTGTAGACATGGTCTTGTTTGCTGGGTCATAAAAACGTTTCCAGTCACTGATGAAGATATTATTCATGTTTCTGGTAGAAGCTCTGGGTATGATTTGGAGATCTCAGATTATAATGTGGGGCTAGAACCCCTTGAGCAGCATATCAGGTGGAAAGTGAGGTTCTGTTCTGTGGACAATCAGAAGTGTCAGGAGAGAAGTGTGAATTCACTATTGGGTTGTTTTTGCAAGATTGTGCAATGCATGTTACGATGTGGATACAAGCTTTTGCTGTATTTGTCTGTTTGCTGCATGCTTTACTTAGGGGGATAAGATGTTGAGGAGTAGTGTTTTGAGGTGTGAAGGAGTTAGATTTCAGTGATGAAGATGCTGCAAGGCAGTGAGTGGTTATGAAGTCAAGTAGGTGTTCTACATGCAGGATTAGGGAGTGTGCAATGATCAACTTGAGTGGAATGTGTGTTTTGTGTTGTGAGGAGAGGAGTGTTAATGAGGGAGCTTGGATTGTGTGAGTATTTACGTTAGGGGTGATTGTGCAGAGTGTTTCTGGGTGGCGATAGTAATAATATGTCAAAGTGTGGGTAGGAGTCTCACATTAATCAAGTCTGAGTATGTTGAGAGGTGGAGCATATGTGATGCAGGTGTTTTGCCTTCAACCATGACAGACATGAATAAAAGTTTCCATTATCCTTGTCCACTCTTCACTGAGGATTCCTAGGCATCAATGCCCACTGGGCCTAATGAAAGGAAGATTCGGGTCCTCCTGTGGATGGGATGTTATGTTTCTTAATGGCTATATCCATCTAGTCAGGACGTCTGGTGTATTGGACTTCCCATGGATTGTGCTACTAATTGTTGCCTATTGGCAGGTAATAGTGAGTAATACAGGCATGGAGTTAGCCCTTCATAGTCCTTCATAGGCAAACGTTATGATACCAAATATCATTTTCAAAATATTGTTTGAGAAAAATGTTGCATACTAAACATAATTTACAAAACTATTGCCTCATTGTAGTTAATAAGAAGAAAACTACACCTAAAGTGACAATAAATCCACAGAGGGTATATGTATGAGTGTATGCATGTGAAGTTTTGAGGATATGTGAGATGATCGGGTGTGTATGTGAACATTGGTTAAGGAGGGTCAAGACTTATTTGCATATGGCTGGGTCTGAACTGGGGTGGAGAAATGAGCGAAAGAATGATGGTGGATTAAACCCAGATCTGTGACTGGGGTGGAGTGGCTGCAAAGTTTCCAGTGGATTCAAGCTAGCCTAGCTGATGAGGGGTGAAACCCTGAAACCAGTCCTAGTATGTTTGTTTCCAGTCCAGGGAAGACCTGGCTTGGCAGTTCGGAATGGACTGTTCCCATGAGGAACAGGGTCAAGATTGATTTGCGTATGGCTGGGTCTGAACTGGGGTGACAAAGTGAGCTAAAGAATGATGATGGATTCAACCCAGATCTGTGACTGGGGGTGAGTGTCTGAAAAGTTTCAGCACTCAGTCCATCATCTCCTTGTGTTTGCTTTGTTCGCCCTAAGTTGGCAGGGTATGCCCAGATGTGGGTCTCTTGCTTACTTTGCCACTGGATTCAAGCTAGCCTGGCTGATGAGGGGATAAACCCTGAAACCAGTCCCAGGATGCTTGTTTCCGGTCCAGGGAACACCTGGCTTGGCAGTTCGAGCTGGACTGTTTTCATAAGGAACAGGGTCAAGACTGATTTGCATTTGTCTGAGTCTGAACTAGAATGGCAAAGTGAGCTAAAGTATGATGATGGATTAAACCCAGATCTGTGACTTGGGTGAGTGTCTGAAAAGTTTCAGCACTCAGTCCATCATCTCCTTGTGTTTGCTTTGTTTGCTCTAAGTTGGGAGGGTATGCCCAGATGTGGGTCTCTTGCTTACTTTGCCACTGGATTCAAGCTAGCCTGGCTGATGAGGGGTGAAACCCCGAAACCAGTCCCAGGATGCTTGTGTTCAGTCCAGGGAAGACCTTGCTTGGCAGTTTGGACTGGACTGTTCCCAGGAGGAACAGCGTCAAGACTGATTTGCATATGGCTGGGCCTGAACTGGGGTGGCGGAGTGAGCTAAAGAATGATGATGGATTAAACCAAGATCTGTGACTGGGAGTGAGTGTATGAAAAGTTTCAGAGCTCCGTCCATCATCTCCTCCTATTTGACATGTTTGTGTTGTATACATATGTTTGGTGTGGTTATCAGCCCTCAGTACCGCAAGCCAATAATGTGTACTACAACTCCCAATATGCATTGCCTGGGTAGGCCAAGCACCTCAATGGATGCCATGATGTATGATATGTGGATTGGCTAACATTATTTTATAGATGGTACATAAAGGGATGATGACCTACCCTTGCTGGTGAATGCTGGGACGGAGCTGTCAATGTTCACACCTCCCGCAACATTCTTAGGTTTAAGGGTCCCTTCAGTGAGTCAGAAGGGGATGTTGTGATGGTCCTCCACCTGTCCCACATCCCGCTGCCATCCTGGTGGCAAGCCTCTTCTTGGTACAGGACCTCAGGTCATACCACCTCTATCTGATCTCCAGGATTGCCCTCTGCATCACTCCTAGGAAGAAGTTCACCTTCTCATGGATTCCATTCCAGATGCTGGTTTTCTGTGCTTCAGGTACAAAGAAGAGGCCTTCCCAAACAGCTGGTCTATGTCGGCAGCACATTCCTCCATCAGTACCGCATGTTCCATCTCGGAGTACTTCACCTTGTGCTTCCTGGTGCACCCAGAGTCCTTCCCCTCTTTAGCAGCAATAGTGTTGCTTGGAGATTGTTTGTATTACTGGTAGCAGTGATGAAGCTTCCATGAGGTGTTTTAGGCCTCTGGTTGGTGGCCACACCCTGTAATTATCCTCCAACTGGGCTCTGACAACATCACCCTGCTTCCAGAAGCTCCCTTTTCTAAATTGTCATTTCCTATTTGGAAATCTCAATTTTGCGATGTCGTATTTTGCTATTTCATCATGGCAAATGCAAATCCGTAGAAAATGCTATTAGGAAATTGCAGGCTACATACATTCCAATTTGCGATTCCCAACTAGCAATTTCTACCAATTCGCTATTTAGGAATCACAATTTTGGAATTTCATACATACGGGCCTATGTGTAATTACCAGTTTTGGCAAACTTTGCACCACTTGCACTTGGGATCCTGGTTCAAACAGGTGTTTGTGCAGGGAACGCAATACACCATGATACTTATAATCGAGGCCAGAGTGGTATGATTTTTGCCAATACTATATGGTGAAATGCGGAGCTAACCCTGAGGATACAAACTTGTGAAATTCATGTTGCATAAAGGACTCTGTAACAGGCGCATTAACATTCTAAATGACGGTACCCTTTATGCTAATGTAGAGCTCATTTGTGAACTGGGCCAGCTGAAATGTCATGCATACTTTTATGAGAAAAAAATGCTTTAAGAGCCCTCTTGCAAATTAGAGGATTATTATTGTACAGAGGATTTTAGTTCTTCTGGCTGTTTAAAATGCACCATAAATCATGAATATTCAGTGGATTGCTCGAGAAGATGGAGCACAATACCCCTCTTCCCGCCTGCAGCGGCCTACGCTATTGTGTGCTCGACTCAATGACCTGAATATTTGTGTTTGAAAAATGGAAGGTGGAAGGCACATTCGCCATTATACACTTCCAAAGGAATATTTTTTTTATGTTCTTTTCATGCACACACCTCGTTTCAGTTTTATGTTCTATGTATTTAATGTGTTTATTTTGCAGGTGAATGACAAATAAGAAAAATATGCCAAGGAAAGCAGAAATTAACCTAACACAGGCCGCAGTTCAGGGTACAGTGCACACGGAGCGAATAGCAAACCCACTTGAGGAATATCCCCTGTACACTTTGAATAAATCATAAATAGCAAAGGCTTGCATTGCACGCCTGGAGCACAAAGGAAATCTGCATTACATTCACACAAGAAGCACAACGGAGATATGAACTACTTGAAAACTCAAAGATGATCTGTGTGGAAGTTTTGCACATTTATAAATGTACACATTAACAATCTGTCGAATATAGATGTGCACTCGAATTTATATGTATGGGCATATCTGATGTTAGTGCCTTAGAAAAGATTTTGTTGTGACATATTAAAGTGTGTTTTCCTGGTTTATGCTAGCAATGGATACTTTAAAAAAAAAGATACACATTTTGTATCTCTAGCACAGGGACAGCATGACAGCATGACACAAAAATATCTGCACTACTAAATACCATATTTATTAAGTTTTATATAGCGCAAACTTGACTCTAGGGGTTATCAGAGCACATTACTAATCGTTAGGCAAGAAGAAACAGGTACAACAACCAATAAATATATATGCTGACAGTGCACGGTGTAAATCAGGAAAAGGCCAACAAGTTAATAAACAAGGCAGTGGCGGCTCCTCGAGGGAGTGCTGCTGGGCGGTGTGCCAGGGGAGGGGCAGGGCGGGCGATAGTAAACTCTGGCATACGGCCGAACGGAATAATGCAAATAAATAAATAAATAAAACGAATTACATTGCACGCGCTGCATCACTACTTGCCGTTGCAGTGAGCGCAATGTAATTCGTTTTATCTATTTATTTATTTACATTACTCCGTTTGGCTGTGAGCCGGAGTTTACTACCCCCCACCCTGCCCCTACCCTGCCCCGCCCCTACCCTACCCCGCCCCACCACCCCGCAGCCCTCCCTTGAGGAGCCGCCACTGAAACAAGGACATAGCAGGAGAGTATTAACCATCAGTGTATACACTGCATCATTTCAGTGCCCGTATATAAGAGTTAATAGGTTCCAGGGTAGAAATGTGTTCATCAAAAGCACTTGACTTTTTTTTAGTGATGTAGTTGAAAGGTTTAATCTGATTTGAGGGGGCATGAAGGTCCAAATTCTCAGGGCCATTCCAGAGAAAGCTCGGTTGTGGGTTTTCCTTTTCAGAAATGTCTGAGGTTTCAAAAATAGGGTGTGTTGCTTCTAGAGGATCTGCAGCCACCAGACAGTTCCAGTTTTTCAGCTAGGTACTTCGGTGTGCTGAGGTGTAGGGCTTTATGGGTCATGCAAGCAATTTTCAGTTGTGTCCTTGCCTCATATGCGAGCCAGTTTAGATCGGTAGTGATGTGATTGTTTCTTTTGGATCCAGTGATGAGTCTTGCAGCAGAGTTAAGGGATGCCCTTAGTGGAGCCAGCTTGGATCTAGGCAGACTGCAGAGGATTGCACTACCATAGTCGAACCTGGAATTGCTCCATATGGTTTCATAATTTGACATGGACACATTTCTCAAGGAACTTTGCCAGATTTGGAATTGTGGAAATTGGACGGAAGTTATTTGGGTCTGCGTGATCCACTGTGGGTTTCTTCAGAATAGGGGTTAGCTGCCCTGATTTTAGGCAGCCTGGCATAGCACCTTGATGTAGTGAATTATTCACTTTCTTGGTCCAGAGTGGGAGTATAGACGTTTTGATCTCATTGAAGAAGTTAGATGGCAAAGGGTCGCAGAAGTGGTTTGACGGTTTAAGTGTTAGAATTTTAAGAATGGCGTTTTCATCAACGGATTTGAATGTGTTACACGAAGCATTGTTTTTGAGGGTGTGTCCTGGTAGATGTTTAGACTAAGCGATCAGAGGCGGGATGGGGCTGTTTAGCTGTATGACCGAGAGGTGCTCTATTGCTGTTTGAAGATCATTTTCAGTCTTTTCCAGGAAGACGGAGGCAGATTCATTGCAGTTTGGATGCGGTTTATATCCAATAGTGGAAGTGTTGGGCTGTCTGTTCGACTATAGTTTGACAATTTAGAACGGTTTTTTGGGGGGGAATTTTTCCTTTTCTAGTTGGTTTTTAAAGAAATTTGCTTTTAAATTTCTGATGCGTTTGTTGTAGTTGCTCTTCTGAGATCTCAAATGCTTACGGTGTTCAAGGGAGTTTGAGTTTGAGTTTTAAAATACTTGTAAAGCGCTCGTACACCTGCGGGTTCTTGGTGCTACTGCTAACCAGATCCAGGGCCAAAAGACGGGGGAGACAGCTGGGGATTTAATCAAAGAATTTTGTGAACAGATGGGCTTTGAGATGTTTGCGAAATTGCGGGTACAGGGAAATGGATCGCAGAGCTAGGGGAAAGGAGTTCCAGAGGATCGGGGCAAGGGTAGCAAATTTCGAACCACCCCACTTCTTTGTCCGATAGCGTGGGATAGTGAGGAGGGACTGAGACGAGGAGCGGAGTTCCCTAGTGGGTACATAGGGGGTGATCTCTGAGGAGATAAATGCTGGAGACAGGTCCAGTCGGGCCAAAAAGGTGATGGAGGCGAGCTTGAATTGGATACGGGCTTGCACAGGGAGCCAGTGCAGGGATTTCAAGAGGGGGGAGGAACGGTGAAATTTGGGAAGATTGAAGACCAGGCGGGCCGCCTGGTTTTGTATCTGCTGCAAACGCCGTAAGCTATATGCAGGGATACCTGCATATAGGGCGTTGCCGTAGTCCAGGCGGGAGACCACCATGGCTAAAATGATGAGTTTGAGAGCTGAGAAGGTGAAGAAACGGGACACCCTGCGTATAATGCGCAGTGAAAGGAAAGAGGAAGATACCACAGAGCTAACCTGGGAGTGAAGGGTGAGTTGAGAGTTCAGTTTTATGCCGAGGGTTTTAACAGAGGTAGAGGGTTCCGGAGAGGGGCCAAGAGAAGGGGGCCAGAAGAGAGGGGACCAGGGGCTGGATGAACCACCCGTCAACACCAGCTCGGTCTTGTCAGGGTTGAGTTTAAGGTGATTGTGGCTCATCCAGTCCCGGATGTGGAGCATGACAGATTGAAAATTAAGGATAGAAGAGGGGGAAGAGGAGAGGTTAAAGACCAGCTGGAGGTCATCCGCATAATTAAATACGGAGACCTCCATTTGTTGGAGAGAAAAGATAAGAGGGGCAATATAGAGATTAAACAGGAGGGGGGAAAGGGAGGAGCCTTGGGGAACCCCGCACTGAACTTTTCGGATGTCCGCTGTAAAATCACCCAGGCGAACGGCCTGGGTGCGGTCGCTCAGGAAGGATGAGAGCCAGACCAAGGCGGTCCCTCTGATCCCGGCCGCCCTGACACGGGAAAGCAAGATGGTATGATCCACCGTGTCAAAGGCGGCCGAGTGGTCGAGGAGCACAAGGGCCTGGCGCCGGTTAGTATCCATACACTCCCTGAGGTTGTCCAAGACCGAAATAACAACGGACTCCGTGGAGTGTGCGGGGCGGAAGCCGGCCTGGCGGGGAGCAAGAGCTCCATGAGTCTCTACAAAGGAGCTCAAAGCGCCAGTGACATGGCGCTCGAGCACCTTTGCCAGAAAAGGTAAGAGGGAGATGGGGCGGAAATTGGCAGGGACAGAGGGGTCAGCCCCAGGTTTTTTTAGAATAGGAACAATAATCGCAGACTTCAAGGGGGAAGGAACTACACCTTTAGCCAGAGAACTGTTGAGGAGGTGAAGGAGAGGATCCGGGCAGGCAACAAAGATGTGACGGAGAATGTGAGCAGGACAGGGGTCGAGTGGAGAGCCAGATTTAACCAAGGGTACCAAGGAAGACAGGGCTTCCTTAGATATGGGGGGGAGGGCAGTGAGTTGTCCCTTGGGAGGGGGGCATTGGGGATCAACAAAGGAGGAAGAAGGGGGCGGGATGTTAGCTTTAATAGTAGAAATTTTATGGATGAAATAGTTGTTGAGGGAGTGGCAGAGTTCCTCGGAGGGGGCGGGCTTCAAAGTTGTTCTATCAGAGAGCGCCAGGTTATGGACAATCGTGAAAATCTCCTTAGGCTGGTTTTCTGCAGCGAGGATTTTGGAGGAGAAGTATGCGGTTTTGGCCAGCAAGATGTCTTTTTTATACTGGGTAAGGATGTTGGTATACTCCAGTCTTAAAGTGGGGCAATAACTTCTCCTCCAAGCCCGCTCCGCGCGGCGTACAGTAAGTTTGGTGGCCTTAAGGTCTGTGTTGAACCATCGGTTGGCATCCTTGTCGCGCTTGGAAGTAATGCGTTTGAGCGGGGCAACTGAGTCACTGCCAACGGAGAGCCACTGATCTATGGCCTCAACCTGGGAGAGAGTAGAGAGGCCCTGCAGGGAAGGGAGGGAAGTGATAAGAAGGGAAGAAAGATCTTCCGGGTTGACACGACCCCATGCTCGAACCCAGATGTTTTTGGGGCGAGGGGGATGAGCTGGGGGGTGAATGGGTAGGGAAAAAGAGATAAGGTGGTGGTCGGACCAAGTGCAAGGCGAAATGGAGAGGAGTTCCACGGGACAGTTTAGGGACCAGATCTGGTCAAGAATATGACCCTTGGTGTGGGTGGGGGAGTGGACGTGGGGAGTGAAGTTGAGGGATTGGAGGGTTTCAGAGAATTCCTTAGACGACGAACATTCAGCTGGGTCGGAAGGCCAGAAGTTGAAGTCGCCAAGGAGTAGGATAGAAGAGTTATTGACTGTAATGGTAGCCAGGACTTCCAGGAAGTCAGGGAAGAACTGTAAAGGGGATTGAGGAGGACGGTAAGTGAGAAAACAGGTCAGAGGGGGAGTAATGGAGGTAGTGCGAATAACCAAGTATTCGGTGGTCGGGATATCAGGCAGGGACGGTGAGAATCTCCATGCTCATTCAGCTAGTGTCAAATTGCGCCTTTCTATGTTTAAGCTACAATTGTACATGGTTTGGAGTATTTAGTGGACACTCTTTTTAGCTGTAAGTCACAATTGTATCAAGAATGTTCGTCATGGAGTTGTTGTATTGGTCTGTAAGGTCTGGACATCCGATATGACAACAGGAGGAGGCAAGATGTTATTGCTGAGGGATGTTAGTTTGGGATGATTTATGTTTCAAGTGCTCCTTTTCCAATGTCTGGGTTTCTTCAGTTGAGCTTTGTGTGTTCTCACCTTTTCAGTGACGAAGAAGGTGATGTTTTGGTGGTCTGTCCAGTCCCAGGGGACGGTATAGATTCAAGTTGAATGAAATTGGCCTTACCAATGATTAGATTTAAGGTCGCGGCCAGGTTGTGTGTAGGGATGTCACCGATTTGGGTAAGGTTGAGGTCTGCTAGGAAGGGTTTTAGGCTGTCAGCTGTGAGATTATTTGGGTCGTTCCAATGGAGGTTGAAATCTCCGAGGAAGATCTGGGTGCAGAGTTGCCCCACGTTGGTTGTGATGATTCCATGTCTCCTGGTGGGTGGTAAAACGCATGCAGTTTGCACAGACGCCTGTTGTTACCCACAATGTTTATGCATAGATATTTGCTCCTTCCTTTTTTTCTTTCCTTCTAACTTTACAGCACTTCCCCAAGGTTGAGGCATGTTTAGGTTGCCTGAAAAAGTATTCACGAGATACATAAGAAGCACTGCAGAAGTAAGAAGAGTTGTCACTGCAGATGTATGCACTGCCTTGTGACTGACAGCTGGTGGTAACTGCTTTTTATTCAGTTTGCACAGCGGTGAATGTGGACATGATTTAACGTGATTCTGCTGCCTGTTGCCCTTCAGAAATTATTTTTTTAAATATGATACCATTATTACCTTTAAACAATGAGAGAATAAATCAAAGCATAAGCAATCAGAAGCATTCATGAATGTGTGGCAGCTTAAAAGAGGCCGTGTACAGAGCTTTTCCCCACGGAAGAGCAATGTCGATGAGTTAATTTACAGGCCTCATTACAACGCTTACCATTCAATCATCATTAACCCTCCTAGCTCCTTCTACCAAATTAGCCTAAGGTTCATTCTCTCCACTAATGTCTAGGCCACTATAGTTCCTCCACAAACCCAATATGTTTCCAAATTTTAGAGCGCTGCCTCTGCTTTTATATACCACTTTTACTGTCTGTGTGCATTGATGTTTACCATCTTGGCCCAGTTCAGCTTAAAGGGACAACCCAGTTGTTTGCAAAGTCTCATTTAGTAATCATTAATTAGAGTCCCCTTAAAGATTATTGAAGCATAAATGGAGTTTGAGGACACTACACACACCCTACTGATTTATATGCTCCGATTTACGGGAAACACAGAGCTGAGGCGCTCACGTTAAAGACCTTTGCATGAAATATGTTTCAGGAGAGGAAGACATTCTGTACTGAACCTCTGAAGGAAGGCACATGTTGATATGCACAAGATGGGTGACCTCCGGGGTCATCCAATCATCTCACTTCACGCTTGAGCGATATCTGTACCGCCGTTCATTAGAAAGGTTTATTAGAGGAATTAATTGGCTTCAGCAGGAAAGGTTGAGGCAGATATGAAGGCCATCAAGGTGGGATCAAAACACATTAATGATGTTGTCACAGCAGGACTTCTAGACAGCTAATCTCAGAGTGATCATATCAACCCTTGGCAAGCTAATGCAACTGGACAGGAAGGAAACAGAATGCATTGCAATGCAGTCATCTTCCCTGTTATTGGGCCATATTTATAGCCAGATGTTGTACCAACTGTTGATAAAGTGATTTGTTAGTTAAATGAGGATATTGCGAGTTGTTCTATACACTACACACTTCATTGTGAGCAGCTGGAAAATAATGCACCACATAGAAGTGGGTCACAGTCAGTGCACCCCCTTTGAGTGCCCTATATGAGGGTGCTAGGGATTCCAGGACCAACGGGCAAGTTGTCCTCCGGCAGTCAGGAGAAGTCTGTCACTGCACCTGGGTACAGTGGCTCACTGTATCTGCTTGCAGGAAGATCTCTGTTCCCTTGTGAAAGGCAGATTTGTGGAGCAAAAAGCCAGTTTGCCTTTCACTAATCCGCTGTTCCCAGTGCAGGCGCAAGTTCGCACCAGAACTGAGAACATCGCTTTTGCTGTGATACAGTCTGCACCCAGGGGTGGCTCTTCCGCAATGGCGAAGGATTGTCGCCCCACTGGCTAAGAGGCAGCAGCTGAAAAATAAAACAATATTTTACCATTGTTTTATTTTTCAGCTGCTGGCTCAGTCAGCCTGCTTGGCAGGGGTGGGCCAGGTCCATGGGGGTTGGGAGGAGGACTGGTTGATGTACTTCTAAGTGAGCATGCGTGTTTGGCCAGCCGTCTTAGGCTGGCCAAACGCACATGCACACTTAGCTTGTTTTAACCCAGCTGTATTGAACAGCAGGGTAGGAGAAACAGCACAGACTCTCTGTGCCTGAGCGGGTGTCAAACCAGCCCGCTCAGGCCAATCCCCGCGCTGCTCTCCTAGCATGAGAGCAGTGTGGCGTTTACACGGGAGTCTGTGATGCTGTCCCAGTGTCTGTTGGGACCAGGAAGCACAGGAAGACCAAGGCGTGAGTGGACATCAGCTTAAGGTAATTATTCCTTTTTAAAATTATTATTAAACCTCCCCCGCGCTCCCCCTCCTGCGCTGCCGCTCCATCCACCTCACTACTTTTTGTTTGTGGCAGCCACCACTATCTGCACCCATTGCACACGCCAAATAATGTTCTGTGACCGAAAGTGGGACTGTGTGGCATATGTTGCCAAAAGCGAGAAGGATAGTGGCATGGCTGCAATGTCTGAAACTTAGAAATACTTAAAAGGCAGTCTAGGAAAAATCTTACTTGTTTATATATTTTAACATCCAAGCTGAAGTTCACAATGTTAGCAGTGCATGAAGACAGCACCAAAAAGGCTATGCAGAGCAAGGAGTGCAGCACCGTCTGCTTTTTTTGTAGCATCGTGGAACCCGCTGGCGTGACTTTATTGGTGTGGTTTGTTTTGGGTGGCCTGGAAGGGGGCAAGCAATGAAGGGGTAGGGAGAGAAGGAGGGGCGGACAAGGCAAGCAACAAGGGGTAATTGAATGGGACGCACCGGATAAGCAGCAATGTAATAGGGAGGTGAGGGGACAAGACAAGCCACAATGGAGCAAGGGAAAGGGAGGAATGGGGTGCAAGTAAAAGGGAACAAAGTACCCCTGAAAGCAGTGCGCAGTAGAAGAACACGGGGTAGGAGAAGCAATACTTGGGTCATGCTCCACTGAAGGGACAAACACATGAAGAGGAAGTGATGATAAAGCCAACCAATGGTAAGCAATGTGCATTCTCTAAGACTCCTGTAAGTAAACAAAATGTCTCACAAGCAACAGAGCATGTGCCGTCACAGGCTTGACCTATTGTATAGGGTGTGCATGGGGGACAGGAGGGAGAAAAATATCAAATAGGTCAATGTGCACACCAAAAATACGGTAGGACATAAAAGAAAAGACAATGTCCCAAAACATTTAGGGGTGCTGGGGTGAAGGCAGGACAGTGTGTAAAGAGGGAGCTGCAGTATGCCCTGCCTGTGGAGAAGCAGCCTTTACCACGTAGCCTTTAACACACAGGACCTTTACAATGCAGTACTCTACCACACAGGTAAGTACTTTTTAAAATAAGAAGCATTTTATGTTATTTTATTTTTTAAGAGACTTTAAGATTTACAGGTGGGTAGACGCAAATAAGGGTAAGTTTAGGGTTCAGCGGTGGGGTGGGGTAAATGGAGTTAAGGATGATTTTAGGGTTTAGGGTGGCAGAGGTAAAGGTAGTTAAGGATGACTTTAGTTTTAGAGTGTGTAGAGATAAAGGTAGGTAAGGGTGAATTTAGGGTTTAGAGGCTGGTAGAAGCAAAAGGGAGGTAGAGTGATTTTAGGGCTCAGGGATAGGCAGAGATAAAGGAAAGTAAGGGGGGTTTTATAGCTTGAGGTGGGTACAGGTAAAAGGAGGTAAGGGTGAATTTAGGGCTCAGGGGTGAGTAGAGGTAAAGGCAGATAAGGGTTAATTTAGTTTTCAGGGATGCGCAGAGGTAATGGGGGTAGGGGCGATGTTAGGGTAAAGGAGGGGTAGAGGTAAAGGAAGGGAAGGGTGATATTAGGGTTCAGAGGTGGGTGGAGCTAAAGGAAGGTAAGAGTGAAACAGAAGCCTTTTAAAAACACCGTGGCCCCGATTTATCAAGCCTTTGCATGTCATTGTATCTTTCAAACTGACGCAAGGACAATGCAAATGCTTCAGTGATATTTACAAACTCGCTCAAGAGATGATTTGCGTTGCTTTGTAAAGAAATGTAATATAACACAGCTGCTTGCACGTTAAATTTCAAGCTTGGAGGCGTTTCATGGGTGGAGCATGGGCATTCCTATGTATTCACCCATGGATTTTGGTGAATTCCCAGATTTACTAAAGTAGGTAAAGCTGGGAATGCATCAAAATGCTACTCCTTCTCCAGTGAGGCATAACAATTAGAAATATCTTTATTTCTTCTTTATAGAAGTGCTGTATTCTGCAGCACAAATAAAAAGAGGAAAGTGGCTCAAAGGATTTTTTTGTGCAGGAAAGTATCCCTCCCTGAACAAAAGAAATCTTGGGTGTAACGTAGGCAACCTTGCACTAGGGTGCAAACCTGCCTGCATTTGCAGTAGGCTGCACACAGTTCTCTAGGGCAAGTAGAGAGAAGAAGCGTTCTATTTCTTTGTAAACATGAAGCATTCCTGCTTTCTCTGTTTCACACAACACAGTGCAGTAACTTAACTTGTTGTCCTGTATTGCGTGAAAGATCAATAAATATGTCCCCATGCTTTTGAAGATGATGAATGAAAGATCCTCTAAATTATATGAGGTGACCATCAAATAAGTTAATGTGACACAGGAACAAACATTAATTCATAAAAACACATACGTATGGCATCAGTCTTAAATGAAGGGAGTGTGTTTACAGCATCATCATCAATAAGAGCGACAGGCAGCCAAAATGTATGTTTCGAAAATTGGTCACATGCAAAAACGTTTCATTATTGCTAGTTATTTGCGTTCATCCCTCTTGGAAATACCATGAAGAATGAAATTCGATTTTGATGGTTTCAAGGTGCCTTGCAAGCAATAGTAAAAAATAAAAAAAAGTACCACAATCCGTGTCTAAGTAGTGCTGAAGAACATTAATCAAGAAATCAATCAGTACTTTGTTCATGCTCCAGGGAAGAAAGCAAAGACACTGAGACAAAATGAAGCCCAAGTGAAGCCGACATGTGCTGACATGCGCTCGCCACAGGAAAAGGCAGAAATTAAGAGTATTAATGAAGCCAACCAATGGTAAATAATGGGTGGGCTAAAAGCCACTTCTTATATATTTTTTTAAGTAACAACAGATCGTCGCAAGTGACAGTGCATGTGGTGTCTCAGGCAAGAGCTAAAAAAGAGCAAAGAAAGGAAAAGACATGGCAGAAAAAAACAAAAGCTACAGAAAAACACACACAAAGATAAAATAAATAGTAAACACAATCAAAAGATAGATGTGTACCTGCCCTGCCTTCACCTTCCACTTGTTTCGCCCCTCAAAACAAACCCTAGGTGTGCTCCAGTGGTAGTGAAAGGTACCCTCAAGATTGACCAGTGGTTTAGAAAGGCCAACCTGAGCATAAGTGCAAGTGCACACACAGGCCTGCAATGGCAGGCTTGAGACTCATTTTAAAAACATCATACCTGCATGTGCATACACACAGGCCTTCAATGGCAGTCTTATGACATATAAAAGCATCAGATAAGCACCACTCCCTGAAATGTGTAGGAAGGATGTGCACGCTTTCACACTGCATTTACAGTGGGAAAGTGCCCAGAGCCCTAAGGCCATTAAAAGAGAATCAGCAAAACCCAGGTGTTGTTCAATGGGAAGAGCCTACCTCCTAGGTAGGGAAAACCCACATGGTGACTCTTCACTACCTGTGCATGGGCACCCACGTGTACCTGCTCTGCCTTTCCTCTACCACTTGCTCCACCCCTAGGGCTTATTCTAAGGGTGCTCTAGTGGTAGTGGAAGGCCCACTTAAGTTTGGTTAACGAGTTAGAAATGCGAAGCTGAGCATAAGCTCAACTGCGCTCCCACAGGACTGTAATGGCAGGCTTGATACATGTTTGAAAGGCTATTTGGGTGGGTGGCACAATCAGTGCAGTGTCCCATTATAAGCCTTTGCAGTACCTACCCTGGGTATGTGTTGTACCTTTTTAAAAGGAACTCACAGGTTCAACACCTAAAACAATCAAGTAAGCACCACTTCCAAGCATGTGCAGGAAGGACGTATGCGCCCTTCACACTGCATTGCAGTGGAAAAGCACTGATAGCCCTAAGGCCATGAAAAGAGAAACAGAAAAAAACACGAGGACAAAAAGCAAATAGTTTTAGGGAAATCTCCCAAGAAGGGCCATATCCAGCAGCAATTACAAAAGTATGCCGTCTACTTGCTGATGCAGGCCTCACACAAAATCTCAAAAATTATGAATTTCACAAAACAGACTTAAATTCTTTGGGCATATTTTCTCGGAAAAGGGAATGGCTCTTGACCCCAAACAGGTACAAGCATTGTCATCTACTTTACCTCCAGAAGATCTGCACATGCTACGATCCTTCATAGGCATGGCCAACTACAGCTCCAGAAACATTTTTGATTTTGCCACTGTGAGTGTCCCGCCAAGAGAACTAACAAAGCGAGATGTTCTGTTTTAATGGTCTTCTGAATGTGACAGAAGTTTCAAGAAAATAAAACATGCAATTAGAAATGCATTTGCATACTGAGATTGTGGTGGATGCAAGCCTAGTATGGCTGGGAGCGATCCGTGCTCAACGCAATGGACAGCTCGATGCTCAGAGACACATTGTGGCCTATGCTAGCTGGAGTCTAGCTCAGACTGAACGTGCTTATTCTCAACTGGAGAAAAAAAGCTTAGCTATAGTGTGGGCCTTTGAACACCTCCATGTGTTTCTAGAAGGAAAGCATTTCCCCCTTGTCACAGATCATTAGGCATTGCTCACTATCTTCGGAAATCTGAAACACAAGATGCCCTCTTGCATCGTGAAGTGAAGGTTACGTCTGCAAGAGTATGATTACAATATTGTGCACTAACAGGGGAATAATCAAAACCCAACAGACTACTTTTGATGAGTGTAGCTACAGGGTCATAGTACAGCATCCAAAGTGTCAGAGGCCTACATCAATTTTATATTAAAGTTAAGTGTGTCTGCAGCTCTTTTCATTGTACAGATTCTGACAGTTACTAATGCTGATGAAGATATGCTAAGCTCAAAGAAATCATTACAACTCAATCATGGTGGAAGCTTTCTCCACCTCCCACAGATGATGTTGAGTTCCAGAAATTCAAGAATGTTCATGACACACTTTCTGTTAACCATGATGGTGTCTTACTAAGAGAGGCAATATAGGTTATCCTTGAAAGCATGAGGCAACAAGTTTTTGAACTGGCACACAAAGGACATTGTGGCATTGCCACAACTAAAATAGGCCTCAGGGATCGAGTGTGGTTCCCACCGTATTGACAAACTAGTTGAAAGGGCGCTTAAAGCTTGTCATTTGTGCAACTGCCTATCTCCCAAAATGACTCAGCACCTGTTGAACATGTCTGATCTACCTAAGCAAACTTGGGATAGGATTACAGTTGACTTATTCAGACCTCTCAATAATGGACATTATCTCATGGTAGTTGTGGATGAGTACTCACATTTTCCTTTAGAGGAAGAGCTATCATCAACCACACAAGACAGGTCATTGAGAGGTTAGAATACATTTTCACAACCTGGGGTGTTCCCTCCATTTTCAAATCTGACATCGGTCTACTCTTCAATAGCAGAGAGTTCAAAGACTTTATTAATCATTTGAACATTAAACATCAGAAAAGTACACATCTCTGGCCACAGGCAAATGGCGTTTTTGAATGATTTGTGAGTACTTTGAAATGGGTGGCTCAGTGCGCAGCGGTGAAAGGCATCGACCTCAAGTCTGCTTTATGCCCAGCCCACTGTGCCTACCGCTCCAATCCTCATTCCGCGAGAGGAGAAAGTCCTGCCCCCTTGCTGTTCAGGAGACCTCTTGGAATGAAGATTCCACAATGGGCCACCAGTCGGTCACTAGACCCTGGCGAGATTTGTGTCACTGACACCTCTTGTAAATGCAACATTAAGGCTTATGCTGATAAGCGCTGATGTGCTCAAGACATGGTTTTCGAGAAAGGAGACCAGGTTCTTGCCATGCAAAAGCAGACAAATTAGAGGGACGCTCTGTTTGATGCTGAACCTCTAAAAGTGGTGGCAAGCAAAGGGCATATGGTAACTGTCCAATTAACTGGAAAGGCCATGATCAGAGGCTCATCACACTTTAAGCGTTTGCCTCAATGTTTATCAACTCCAGACCTCCTGAGTGAGGTAAGTGTACCTGAATGCCCAAGTCAAGCATTTGACTCTTCTCCAGAGATGCCAGCTCAAGGAGTTATAATGTGTACATTTAATTATATTTGTTCATACTTTTTATTTAACAAATGGGGAATATTGTTTACTGTGTTTATGTGTATGAGACCTCTAGTGGTCCTCTGCAGACTCCTTAAAAGTATAACGCAATCTGGTGGTTGTGACTGTGTGTGGTTTATAAAGTTTGTGACGCAGTGCGTACAGTTAACAGTTACAAGCTGAAGAGTAAAGATGTGCAAACCAGAGCTCTGTGTGTGGTGTGGTCTGTTACATGCTCCCTGGCTGGGGAGGATGCTACAGCCATGAACTAGGTTCTATATCTTGTAATTTTGTAAATGCATGTTTAGAAAAATGTGTTGAGCATGCCCGATTTTGCCTCAATTTTTCTAAAATTATTTTCAGCATACAAATCCCTTTTCTATACCTACTTTTAGGAGCTTAGGCTTGCATGTTGAGCTTGCTCAGAGCAATACGAGACTGATTTGACAACATTATCAATTTCTGCCCTATTCTTAATGGGATGCCAATCCAACCATTTATTTTCACTTCCCAGATTTCTCTCTGAGGAGAGGGAAACTAGCACAGCATAATTGGCCAAAATGTCAAATTTATAAGGATGTTCAGAATGCTGATTGACACTGGACAGCTTTCCAGCTGCCATTTTCTTTCCTTTAAAAACAATACCATAGCACATAAACTATGTCTTGGGCAAATGTTAAAAGAGGGCTGCATTTGTGAAAAAGTAATTCAATACCTTATAAATCAGTTTCTGCAAAAAACGTTGTTTACACCTCCTAGGAACCAGCATTTCCACCAGCCTTTTCATGTACACATTCAATACGTTAGACAATGAAGCATATTTACAAGCCCCTAAAGCCACTGGAGAATCAATTATTCTAATGCTCAGGTGACATTGCTCCATACCCCTTAATGCCACCTTGTAAATATGCACCTTTCCGCAGCAGTCCCCTGAGGCAAAGGGGCAGTCAATGGGTGTTGAAGTGAGCATTCAACCACAACACCCATTGCTTTTTGACGCTGCACCATATTTACAAGTATGGTGCAGCGCCAAAAATTAAGGCCATGTAAAGCCTGGTCCACGGATGGAGATACGAGGAGAAATGATTAATTTCTCCTTGTATTTTTCTCTTTCTAGGTGTGCTGCATTCTGCAGCACACATAAAAAAAGCAAATCCCCTTGAAAGATTGTTTATGTTCAGAAAGGTGTCCCTTCCTCCACCGAAACAATCGCCACTGCAGAGCAGGCACCCTTGCAACATGGCGCAAGTGTGACTGCGCTGGTGCTATGCAGCTTTTTTAGTACCAGTGGAAATGCAGCGGTGTGCCGTATTTTGTAAATACGGTGCATCCCTATATTTTTAAAAATTCATAGTGCGATGCTGCCAAATTTGGAATTACACTGCACTCTGACATTTTCTTGTACAAATCCCCCAATGTTTTCTAGCCATGTTGCAACATGGCTAAAAGTTTTTTTTAAAAGCTGTATTACGCAGCCAGTGTTGACTGCGTCATAGCACTTTTTCTTTCACTTTCACCCAAGCTGCACTGAAGCCACTGCTGCTGTACAATATAGCTAATTAACATAAAACAAAGCCAATAGATCGTGCTTAGAAGATACCTATATCCTTTGACAATGCTGCTTTTTAATTGTTTTTTATCTTCGAGCCAAGAAGCCTGCAGGTAATCAATGCCAGTGACTTTAATGTCAGTGATCTTAAGACTTTTAATAATTTGCTGGCTGAGTTCTCACACCATGGGGCTCATAACGATGTCGGGCGGAAAGCCTCCGCCCGACAGTCGGAATCTTCACGACCACGTTGGAGCCCTTCCGACTGACTCGCCGACCGCCTTATTACGATATTCGCGGTCAAAACTTAAACCGGTCAATCATTCCAACTTGGTTCCGACTGACTCGCGGAGTATTTCTGTCTGTCGGAACTGCACCGTATCCCCCTATGGACGGCGTTTCCGCCGTTAGGATTACGATGTCGCTTTCCAACAGCCTTTCCGCGGCGTCCTCTCTGACATGGAAAGGCTGTCGGAAAGTGACATTGGGGCGCCCTGCGCTGCCTATATTTGGTGGTAGCTCCCTGTGAAACCCTGCACTGGGTGGCAATGGGTGCCTGCGACAGGGTATAGGGTTTTCCAAACACACCCCATTTCTCCATAGGAGCCTGTGTTTTGGGTGTAGCATGCGCTCCCTTTGGAAAAATGGGAAACCGACCGAACAGTGTTCGGTTGCATCGTAACCCGGCAATTGGAACCGACGACCACAAGTCGGTTGGTCCCAAATCCGAGACGGTGTTGGGTGGAGGCTTTCCGCCCGACATCGTAACGAGCCCCCATGTATTACTTACTCCTGAACTTTTTAATGTTTCCTCTGCAAAATGCCTCTCTGCTACCCCCCTGCTGGCTCCTCCTAGCAGCCTGATTGGCATACCTGGTAATAGAATGTGGGTTTGGCAAAGCAACATTTTTGCATACATGTTGTATAGCAAAATTAAAATAGCAAAACATAGGATCAAAGCCTAAAAACAACACATGACTAAAAAATTGCATGCCCGTTTTGTACACAGGTGCTTTAAAGCTTCTGCTTTATTGAGAGCTATATTTGCTATTGTTAAAGTGTTTTGCAAGTTCTTTGTGCATGCTTTGATGCAGAGTGCTTGTGAACATACACGTATACAGGTTTATTGGGTCCAGACTGTGTTCTTGGTGTTCTGCAGTGCACCATCGCATGTGACGTGAAGTACTGTGTGGGGTTTTCCAATGTACAACACGTCATTTATTTGCAGGAAGGGGATTTGTGCATTCTTATGAACACCACAATTTGTATGTATATTCAATTCAGTGCCGCACATGCCTCGGCATGCACAATTCTATGCAGTGCACATGCCACTGCCAACTTTAACATGTACAATACATCGTATTTTTCACGAAACGCCTGTGTTACGCAAGCTATGTACTTGAAACCGACTGTACTGTGCACAGAAAAATACCACCTGACACAAAGCACTAGATGAATCTTCTGGGGTTTGGAAACGCATCTCATGTTTGTATGAAGTGCTGGCAGTGTGCATTCTGTGATGGTATCCACTCTGTGAATGTACTGCACTCTGTTCTGCCCGATGCACCGCGGCATGTGGCACAGAGGCTATGGAGCTTATTTACAAGACCCTTGCACCACTTTTGCGTCATTTTTAACATGGGACAAGTGACGCAAAAGTGGCGCAAGGGGCTTGTAAATCTGCTCCTATATGTTCACAGTGAGATTTGATATGGTTCCTTAGAGTGCTGTGCAGTGCCGAGCGCAGACCAGGCCCTCAGTGCCACGCACACGTGAGGTATACCATTGATAACTATCTCAACTCTCTGCACACTAGTGTTCTTACTAGAAGCACTTTGTTGTACAACACATCGGTTCTGTTAGGACTACTAGAGCAAACCGGAGTCTGGAAGATCACCAGTGATATGTCTACGCGTGCCCGTATACTCACCACTGCACAGGGGAGCACATACCTCAGACAAAGAGCAACCGGTCTGCTATCCGTGCTGCACTTTGGTATTACACATCCAGATGTACTCACATAGCAGTGTTTCCGCCCAAATTCCTTATCCTAAGCACATATGGACAAACAGCGTGAATGTAAAGTCCCCATACCTAAATAAAAAAAAAATGAATTTTATGGTGGTCTTATATAACGACAATTCGAGTGCTTTACAACACAGCAAATACAAAAAATGCATTTCTCTTTCCTATAAAAGCTCTCACTTTAAAGTGTGAATGCACAGTAAATGTGACGAGATAAAAACATGATTTACAGGGCTGTTTACAGAAAGGAAGCACTCGGAAGGATGAGACCGCCCTGATATTTGACCTCGGTCTTTGAATGCCCAGCCAACGCGACTAGATCAGAATTGATGTAAAGGCATTTTTACAGAAAAAGCATTCCTGGAAACATTCTGTGAACTGGGCTTTCTCATTAGGTGGGACAAACTATGCCTGGGCAGCCTAAAAAATATAAAGCAAGCACATAGGGGCATATCAACAACAACCGGCGATAATTATGGCTAAGCGCACTTAGCGCTAGGATAATTATCGCCGGCTGGCGTGGATTTTTATCGCTGCGATAGCGTGCTATTAGCAACGCTTATCTCAAAAGCGATAAAAATCCTAGCGTTAACTGCCTAACGTGAGATTATCGCTGGAAACCCTGCGATAAGCTCACAAAATGTGGCGTTAGCTTGCTGATAGGGCCTCACAAACTTAGCCATGATATCCACCCTCCATAGGATATCATGGCTAAGTCAGTCCTGAAGCAGGCGTAAGGAAAGTAGCGATAACAGGGGTTATCGGTACTTTTCTTGCCGCTATGCTTCATAGCGAGGGGCTTGATGATAGTCGCTTAGCGACATTTCTCCTGTCATGTTAGGTCAGGAACGCCCACTTTGCATCTCAAAGCTGGGCGTTAAGATTTCGCGCCCTAAAGCAAGGTTTCACGCGTTAGCGTGAGCTTGCTAATTAGGCGATACAATTATCTACGCTTTTTGGCCGAAAACGGCCGCAAAAGCAGCGATAATTTTCTATCGCCTCGTTGCTGATATTCCCCATAGGAAGTAAGAAAACATGAGTTACAAAGCCAATGGCAAGCAACGGGCAAAATGCATTCCAAGGTCAGCCATCTGAAACGCCCCAAGATGTCTGTTTCATGCCTCCCAGCTGTGCTGTATGGTAGGCTGTGACTTAAAAAGGCTAGTAACGCAAATGGGTATTTTTTAAAACAGGAACATTTTTCTTCAGAAGGTACTCAGTCTATTTTTATATGACAACAAATGTTCTATGAAAGTAAATGCTGCCTGCACATAATAGGAAGAGTCATGGACAGAAAATTGCGCCAATATTTACATGTAAGTATTGGAACAGAAGGGATATTTTGAAACATCCTGAATGGAAAGTTAAACTTCCACCATGGAGGCGGGTGAATTATCAATCACATATTGGAAGTTTGGCAGGGAACAAGAGAATGTGTAACATTTTGAAAGAAATTTAAAGATTTTGACCTATTCCATTTAGACGATTTCTGAAAAGTGATGTTTAGGAGTTGAACTCCTGGGCATAACCAATACATTTGAAGAAATTCGATTAAACATGGATTTCTTTGTCAAAAACTCAAACCGTTATAGTCTAATCATGGTACTGAGCATTAATTCTAAGTTGATGACAAACTACAGCCTTGCATTCAAACTTTTACATTTAAAGCACATCATTTCAGATCAAAAACAATACTTAATATTGGAAGCCTAAATGCTGGTTACATTTAGAAAAGGATAATGCACATAATAAAAAAAACACTAAAGCAGTTGAGAGTATATAACATACACCATTTATTGAAATCTTGATGCAGACATAACAGACCCTCAAGAAACAATGCATGAATCTCTACTGCAACAATAAGGAATTGCTTAATAAATTAGAATATTTGAAGCAACCCATAAAGTCCTTATTTTCGTCTAGCAAAATGGAGAAACCTGTATGTTTGTGATGCAGTGTTTACAGCAATGTGATTAAAGGAAAATCATTTATTATTTGGTTTGTAGTGAACAAGACTTTTTCTTTGTTGACAACACTGCATTAACTTGATTCTCTCTATCTATTCATCCCTTTGTAGCATTTTTAGCATTACCTTATCACATCTACATAACCTAACTTTACTGTTTCATACTTGTTTTTTTTCAAATGTGCCTGCTTTTGCTTGATTACAGTAGTATTTATAACATGTTCAGGGCTTCACCTCTGTATGTACAGCACTCTGAAACCCTTAGGTTGGGTGCAGTTTATAACAAGGAGGTAGAAATCAGCGAAGTAGGGATGAGGCAAGACAGTGAGAGTTCAGGTACAGGACTGAAAAGGGGGGTAGAAATCAGGGAAGAAAGGCTGAGGCAAGACAGAGTTAAGGAAGAGCACTGTGTGGGCAGTAGAGGAAAGGAGGTAGAACTGAGGGAAGAAGGGCTGAGGCAAGACCGAGTTCAGGAAGAGCACTGAGTGGGCAGTAGAGGAAAGGAGGTGGAACTCAGGGAAGAAGGGCTGAGGCAGGACAGAGTTCAGGAAGAGCACTGAGTGGGAGTAGAGAAAAGGAGGTGGAAATCAGGGAAGAAGGGCTGAGGAAAGACAGTGAGAGTTCAGGAAGAGCACTGAGTGGGAGTAGAGTAAAGGAGGTGGAAATCAGGGAAGAAGGGCTGAGGCAAGACAGAGTTCAGGAAGAGCACTGAGTGGGCAGCAGAGTAAAAGGAGGTAGAAATCATGGAAGGGCTGAGGCAAGCCAGTGGGAGTTAAGGAAGAGCACTGAGTGGGCAGCAGAGTAAAAGGAGGTAGAAATCAGGGAAGAAGGGCTGAGGCAAGACCGAGTTCAGTGAGAGCACTGAGTGGGCAGCAGAGGAAAGGAGGTGGAAATCAGGGAAGAAGGGCTGAGGCAAGACAGTGAGAGTTAAGGAATAGCACAGAGTGGGCAGTAAAGGAAAGAAGGTAGAACGCAGGGAATAAGGGCTTAGGCAAGACAGTGAGAGTTCAGGAAGAGCACTGAGTGGGCAGAAGAGGAAAGAAGGTAGAACTCAGGGAAGGTCTGAGGCAAGACAGTGAGTTAAGGGAGAGCACAGAGTGGGAAGCAGGGTAAAGGGAGGTGGAAATCAGGGAAGAAGGAATGAGGCAAGACAGCGAGAGTTAAGGGACAGCACTGAGAGGGCTGCAGAGGAAAGAAGGTAGTAGGAAGGGCTGAGACAAAATAACGAGAGGAAGGAGGCATGACGAAAAGAAGTAATTTACCTCTATGCCAACAGCTGCCAATGCCACTGGGGAAAGTGGCAGGTGACGGCTAGTTTGTTAACCAAAGTGCCCAGCTAATGAGAGGGCTCATGGTTGGAAGAGATGCCCTCTTAGTTTTGCTAAAGTCTTTATCACTGGACTTGTGTAGCCCAGCGGGTTCTAGGCTGGATGGCGCTCAGAACCTTCACCCCATAGATTGCTAATAAGCTATTCCCATGAGGTTAACCAGGTCTTTTCTCCAGGTGGTAAAACTATCAGTGGGTACTGAATAGGCCTCCTGGCACTCCTCACGTACAGAGGGTGGATAGGTTAAGAGCATCCTGCACTTACCAGGGATATAAATGGAAAGTTGATGGGACTGAGAGCCCATTTCAGATGTGCCCACAGTCTTCAAAGATCTGGAGTCCATTGGGTGAAGAGATACCATGTAGGAAAGAGGATGCAACATGGAGACAAAATGGCACACACTGTTTACAATGCAATGAGAGGCTGCCAACACAATGGCCGCTGACTCCTGGAGCAAAATAGGGACGTGACTTGTGGATGCATGGGTGAGGAAGGAAGCAGGAACCTGCCTGATCCACCTGATTTGTTGGGCAGCCCCAAAAAAGGAGATTTACGGGCCCTGGCATGATAATAGAGGGGTTTAAGCACTGCAATGTGCGTTTTGCCGAAAGTGGCCCATGTGGTGCTTGTGTACAGTACTGTACCCTGCTTTAACAGGTGCGTTCTTGTGAAATGCTACTGTTACACGTGGCATGCCACTCTGCTGATGTGTACAAATGTTATATGCCACCTATTCCTAACAGATGCATGTCGTCAGTGTCCACCCTAGGGGCTGCCAACAACACAGTAGTTTCCTCAGGTCTGCTTCCCCTTTCCTAAATGGCAGCTCATTTTCCAGGCATCATTCACATTGGATTGTGTCTTAAGCTATAAGACTCTAGAGGCGCAAGGGCACAAACCCGGGTGTAGCTATCAATAGATCTCCGGTGCAGTGGCACCGAGGTCCACCGGTACAATGAGGACCCATTCTCCATGTTTACATTATGGCCCAAGGAAGGTTTACCATGCCACAGGGCACATACCTCTGAAGACCTAGCCTTAAGTCCGGCTTTGAAAGGGACACATCCAGGCCGGAGATGCTGCTGCTCTATGCGGAGAGTTCCCCTTTAAAGTAGTGTTTTTATTGTCATAGTGGAAGGGTCTTGCATGCAGGAGTGGAAGGTGAAAAAGGTAGAACAACTAATACCCTATATTGGAAGGCTGGTCGGCAGAAGATGCAGCATAGAAGCAGCGCCATCTGTCACAGGCTCAAGATGGACAAAATGAGCAGCATTATGTCAGCCTCCATCACAGGATGAAGATGGAGAAACTAGGTGTGATCAAAGTGAGCAGCTTGCAACATCTGCATAGCGTGTAAGGCTGGTGAGTGTATGCGAGGAGGTGGGAGAGTACTATGGTGGGTATCGTGTTATAGGATGCAAGGTTAGGGTGTAAAGGGACTAGTGGCTTGGAATGAAAGCGGGAGGGCTGGTTAAGTGCAAATACAGGTTGTGGCTTGAGGGAGATATTGAAATATGTGCAGTGTGCAGAAGAAGGCCTGCATAATGTGTGTGAGGGAAGGACTGCCAGCTATGTTCAGGAGCTTAGTGGGCAGTGGCCGGTGATGCATGTGTGGCGGGTGAAGCTTAGCAGTGTGGATGTAACAGAGGGGGTGGGATATGCTGTGGGTGAAGGGCTGGCTGTGGATAGAGGAGGGGTAGTTTTATGTATGTGCCCTGAGGAGATGGGTGTGTTCTGTGAGGAGGTAAGAGAAATGCAGACAGTGTGCAGTTTCCATGTGAGGAGAATGCATGTCATTTCACAGAAAGGGAGAGAGGGCAAGAAAAGACAAGGAGGCACACAGTAGTAGTGAGATGGGCCTAGAGGAGTAACTCTGGGAAACTGTGAGAGTTTTGAGAAGGTAAAAAGCCTTTCCCCTTAAAGTCCCTATTGAAGCGTGCACCCAGTGTGTGCTGGTGTACATTTCCACTGTTCATCCTAAGCAACAGCTCCTGTATGTCACCCACAGGATCGCCACCCCTATACCAACACGGCTGTAGCACTGACCCCTTAACGTGAACGTGTACACCATGCATGATTCAGATAACATACTTCTAACCAAAGGGGTGGTTACCAGAACTCGGATATCGTGCTTTACTGAAATACTGGAACAGAAGTAACATTTGGGGTAAGATGCAGAGGAATACCTGCATTTAATCATGTCCTGCCAGCAAACCTTGAAGGTGTTTACTTTCTCTGTCCCAATGCCTCGTGCAGCAGCAGGGGTGGGGAGAGAGGAGGGGGCCTGCGTGATTCACTTGTGGGAGCGAGCGGCTGGCGCCGTGATAATTGATAACATATGGCACCAGCCGCTCGCTCCCGCAAGGCAATCGCCTGACGTGCGCGCGTTGCCATTGAAGGCAATGGAATGCGTGCACGTTTTTGGCTGAAAAGTGATTGCTAAAGGTCTTTTGCCTTGCAACGCATGAGCGCTGCGTAGGCGAGACCTAAAAATGCATGATTAAAAAATAAGGGACCTATTTATTAAAAAATAATGCAGTGTAGCAAATCACCTTGCTGCACTGCTCTGCATTACAGAGAAAGGGCAAGAATGCACCGCATTTAAAATAATATGGTGTATTCCTGCATTTTCAATGGCACTCGAGCACAATGGACTGCCTAGCGCCAACGCAGGCAGCCTTGATACAAGGGTGCCTACATTGCAAGCATGATTGTTTTTGTGCAGGAAGGGGCACTTTCCAGCACAAAAACATTCCCCAGAGGCATATTGCTCTTTTTATGTGTTCTGCAGAATGCCCACACAAGGCCCCACAAAGTGGCCTTGCGTGGCTTGACAAATCGCATTTCAGGGTTTGCATCGCGCATGCGCCACATTGCATGGTGCAAATGTTGTGCAAACCCTTGATAAATACGTCCCTAAATACAGAAATAAATATATATAAATGTTTTAAATGTAACCTTTTAAAGAACGTTTCACACGACAGGTTAAAGTACCAAACTATTGAACTCTAAATATCACGGAGCAAAACAATTGGAACCAGAATATTGACTAACAAAAAATTGTAGAGTTGTATATATTATGTAGATATAGATTTCGTACTCTTAACTCCACATCCTTGTATCTTGAAGCTGTAGAAAGTCTGAACAGAAGTTCAGCGAGAATGTATTGTCATTTGTTCAAATGAATATTAGATATATGGGTTTAACATCTAAGGTTCTGAGTAACAATCCACGGCCCACTGGGGCAATATTGTGCGTGATACCAGCACTGTAATAACAGTTGAAGTAAGAATACGGAACAATGTGTTTTGTAATTTAAGGACATTTGCCCACTGGGGCAGAATTGTACATCCATTATTGGTGGAACGCGACTACATGGAGTTACCTGTTTTTTTAATATGTTTTCTCCCACATTAATTCGAACAAATCATTATTGTTAAAACCACTCAAATTATCTCCAATGCAACTTTATTTTTAAAAAAGTTGCAGAAACTGACAATATTCTGTTTTCTAAGTTTATGATTATGATTTGCACTACAACACTTGTGGTGGTCTTTTTAAAAGAGAAATTAAAGAAAGTAAAACCTAACCCGTGACCAAGGAGCGAAGGCTCCGAAACGCGTTGGGATGTTAATTGCCAATTTGTAAAATAAATATGTTGATTTATTGAAGCCGCGGCACTGTGGTTCTTCTGGTTGGAGTTATAACGATACGGCCGTACCAACAGACTTTTGCATGAAATATATATATATATATCCTCCACAAACCTCCCAAACTTAATAGTAAGAGAACTAGCACTCGAAAGGCAGGAGAAAATTTACTATTTTGATTGATATGGTCATAGCTAACTATGACTTACGCCCCCTCGATCCACTTCTTATGGCCTCACATACTACATCACTCATTACATGGTAAGTGACATCACTGATGACATCATTGAAGACATCTCAAATGACATCACTGATGACATTATCAAGTCAGTTTAAAGATGTTAAACATATATACAAACCTACTACAAAAGTTAAATTAGTACCCTAGGTGCACTACCACTAATGGAGACTACTTCTAACATATATTATGTGAGTTGTTGTGTGACTATGTATCCTTGTGTGTATGGGTATGTGAGTGGCTGTATGGGTGCATAAGTGGGTGTGTGAGTAGCTGTGTTGGTGAGTGAGATGCTGTGTGAGTGAGTGGGTGTGTCAGTGGCTATATGGATGAGTGAGTGGCTCTATGGTGGGTAATTGGGTGTGTAGTGACTGTATGGGTGAGTGAGTGGGTGTATGGCTGTGTGAGTGAGTGACTGGGTGTTTAAGTGACTATATGGGTGAGAGAGTGTCTGTTTGAGTGGGTGTTTTGGTTAAGTGGGTTGGCGTGTGAGTGGCTGTATTAGACAGTATGGGGATTATTACGATAAAGTCCGCCTGCCACCGCATCGGGAAACGGGACCACCCGCCATTGTCGCGGCAGTCCCGCAAGTGGCATTAGAATGCGGAGCACCCGCCGCAATGTGTAAAATGCATGTTGTGCACGCGGTGCCTGGCCCCCAAAGACAAAAACGCCTGCCTTTCCATGGCGGAGTCTCAACCATGGAAAGGCAGTTCACCACATTGATGATAATATGGCACTGCCACCATATTCCTGGGCTTTTCCACCCAGTAGGCAATCCGGCGGATTGCCTACCGGCAGAGAACCGGTGGACGGTCTTCCCGTCTGCCGGGGTCCCCCCGCCATCATAATGTGGCGGGGGAAAAGTCATACGGGCGGTAGATTTGGCAGGTGGATCGCCCGCTATCATAATGACCCCCTAAGGTTCTGGGTGAATTACTAAATGGGTGAGTGAGCAGATGTGTGACTGCTTGCATTGCACCATGCCTCATGGAACTACACTGGCTTCCAATACACAAATGCTTTCAATTCAAAATCCTCACACACAAATTCAAGGCACTCCACAACTGAGGGCCCCACCTACCTGGACAGTCAAATCACCTTCCACCAACCATCCAGACACCTCTGCTCCACTGGACTTGTAATTGCTAACATCCCAAGCATCAACTGAACTAGATCAGGAGGATGAACGTTCTCTTACACCGCTCCTAATGCGTGGAAGAACCTCACATCTTGAATTGCACAAGAAGCTGCAGACCTGGTTTTCCAGTTAACCAACCTACCATAGGTAGGGCTAGACACAGACCTGCCCAGTACCGGGATACCCTTGAGGGTGCTTTACAAATAAACATAACATAACACAACATAACACAATATAACATAACATAAATGTGGTGTTAGGAATAGTAAACCTTTACTTACAGATGTGTAATTAGCTCCACAATATTATGGTGACCGTTATTCTGTCTAAAATATATTTGTTGCAGAATATTTGTGTGATTAATATTCTTAAATACCCCCTAAATATTGTTTAATGTGCAGTGTATTGATTTATTTTATACTGTACACTGACTGTGGATTCATTTAATCTTAGTGATAATGATTGCCAAAGTTTAGAAATATAATATAAAATAAAGCAGCATGAGAAGTATCGTGTTGAACCAGCCCTTCAATTGACATGAAAACTTCAACAACAGATTTTGAGGCACTGTTCTGAAATTTAATATAGCTTATTTGCTTGTTTATTGGTTAATGTTAGCAATATCTGAATATAAGTAATACAAAAATAGTCTATCTGATGAGCATTTTCTGCCACCGAGACGGGACATCTGCTTGCAGGTTATGTCCCATTATCCCATGCCTCACTTACTTTCTCTCCAGGGGCCCTTCATGCGCAAAGCATCATGGTGGGCAGGACCCTAACCGGAGTCTAAATAAAACATCATTGGCCACATGTCTGAATCTATTTTGCATTCGAAAACAGGCCGATTCACAGAATCGGACCATTTGCAAACACAAAAATCTTTTCCTCTGTCTCAAACCCTATTTTGCAATTTAGTATGCTGTTACCTAATCGCAAAATGGGTTTGCGATTCGGTATTTGCAAGGGGTGTTTTTTAGTACGTCCCTTCCAAATACCGAATCACAGCAGTATTTATGAATGTTTTGTGACCATGAAAGCGGTCACAAAACATTTGCAAATTACCACCAACTTTAAGTTGGTGGTAACCCATTCGCAAATGGGAAGATGTCCCCAAGGGACCCTTTCCGTCTGGGAATTGTGCAGTAAATGGTTTTTAAGAGAAGGCAGTCGTCCCACGGACCACTGCCTGTTCTTAAAAAATGATAAGAAAACTTTTCTATTTTTTATTTTAAACGCAACACGTTTTCCTTTAAAGAAAACTGGCTGAATTATTTTTTTTAAATGATTTCTTTATTGAAAAGCAATCATGGACATGGTGGTCTGCTGACCCTAGCAGACCACCATCTCTGTAATTTTAGCGATTATCGCAAATTGCGACCTCCCAAATTAATATTAGTGAGGTAGGTCGATTTGTGACACCCTAGGAATTGTTAACTGAAAACTCTTGGAGTTTCATACAGTAGGAATAGCGATTACCTAATTGCGATTCGCTGAAAATGCAGTTAGGCAATCGCTATTCCTAATGTTGATACATGTGGCCACATGAACACGGAAATGCCTGGGATGAAAGGTAAGTAACAAAGAGATGGCAGCCATGATTATCATCAAGATGGTGGAAGTGCCTGCCCAGTTTGGAGTCCAAAACAGAACGTGTTCTTGGTAAATGTTTTTTAAAGCCCTACCTCTGGAATAAAGGGGCCTCTTCAAATGGATTTTGCCACTTGAAGGAGAAAAGGCAGCAATGTTGTGCTCGTCTAGTGAGCTGTAACAAGAAACAGCAGTGGTTCCTTCCCAGATGGTCAGTATAGAACTTTAGGCTTGAGAGGGGACATTCCTTAATGTATCAAAAAAAAGGAAAAAAAATATCCCATAAGTAAAATTCGACAGTATAACTATAGTCTTTGAAAATCTTACTAAAGACTTCACTGGGGGCACATATGTGGTGTGCCAAATAAGTGAAAAGGCACAGTGCATGCGAGTTGTGTAGAAAGTAACTGAAGGTGAAGTAAAACAACTTTGAAATAGATTGTAATTAGCTGGGATGTGAAATCTTGTTAGTGGCAAGCCTATCAGTATTCCTAATTGCTCATCAAATAAGCAAGATTTAAATTGAGGCCAAACATTTTTAATTGATCAATGTTTCAGCCCTACAGCAGCTTTAAGCTAGGGTCCTCATCAGGACATACTGGATGCTCCCTCCATCCATACGGAATGATTACTACCAAAATGGAAGGGTTTTGGTTTACGCAGTTAAATATTTACAATATGTACAGTTATTATGCATGGGGTTGAAGAATCCCCATAAGGTGCTGGTAGTGCAGATCGGAGCTTCCGAATCCCCTCTACTTCCACGGACAGAGTGATTTCGCAGTCACGGACGGAGTGATTTCGCAGTCACAGAGCCACCACAGGGGGACGGTCCTTCTCCTTCCTCGCCGCCAGGACGTGGAACTCCCTCCCTCCCTCCCAACCCACCTCCGCCTGACCCAGGACCACCTCGCCTTCAACTCAAGACCTGGCTGTTAGAGCAGTAGCGGACCCCCCTCCCCTAGCGCCTTGAGACCCTCTGGGTGAGTAGTGCGCTATATAAATGCTTTGATTGATTGATTGATTGACACACACATCACACGCTGGTGGGGCCCATTACACCAACATTCATCTTACCACTCTATCCGTGCCATGTATAAGGGGAAAACATTTTCAATCTCCTCTTAACCAATCTGCATGTACCCTGAGGTCGATGCGACCTACTAGTTGCTATAGATTTGGTGAAATCAATTCAAACACTCTGCATATTCAATAAAAACATAACAATGAAATAACCACCCGACACAGTAATTCAAACAGAATATTGTTTATCTAAATCAATTTGTAAGAAAAGCCAAATAAATGCAAGATTATTTTCCATATTTACCTATTCTGGCTAATAGTCATTTTCTAAGTCAAAACCAGTCCTCAGCAAAAAGTTAAAGTTTCTAGCCGTCATGTAGAGTCACCGTCCTCTCCGTCAGCATCGGGACCTCTGATCATTGGTTCGGGAAGAAGTGGCACCGGACCTCTCTAGTCTACTAATATTTATACTAAAATTTACATTCAAAAAGTTACAAACAGAACATTCAAACATCCGTTAGGCAGGAAAAGATGTCGTCTTGATACATTAAGGAATTTTCCCATGTATTGATAACTTCAAATTCTGAATAGAAAATCAGAAGTCCATAGCTAATTCGTCACTTCTACGGATGTCTCTTTTGGATAAAAAAGTATCTTATTGGTGGCACCATGATAAGTTCATCTAGTCGTATTATTCATTCGCAACAAATGTTCACTTCCAGGGGCAATTGGCAGTTGTCCTGGATTTGTCGTCATGTACATGGCTTTTCGGTTCAAGTAGAGGACAGGGTCGTAGTCAGCGCAGAGCCTCTTTTCATTTTACATCTACTCGAATGCAGGCTGCGGATGGTGGCCATCTTTCAGTAGGCCACAATGGTCAACTTAAGTAGAAAGAGACACAAAACATTATTACTTCATGGAAATGACTATACAGTGTTATTCCCCTGCTAATACCCTTATGTGTATGTATTTATCTAGCCATTTGCAACATCAAAAGCCATTAATGCATATTAATTTAAAGCGCAAAACATAATAACATCACATAAGCAACACCTATTCAGTCAATTTGCTCACCAATTTAGTTCACTTATTATTTTAGCCATGCAATTGCACTCCCACGTGTAATTCTTCTGTTAATAAGGTTGGTTAATCAAGGCTCGACAAAACTCTAGTAATTAATAATTAATCAATAGTATTTTTAATAATGACATACAAAAATGAAACTGGTATTTGGGTTTAAAAAGGAAACCCTGCTCCAGCACTGGCACTTCAACTTTAGCCTTGTGCATCTCGAGAGCAGGTCAGTCTAGCTAGGTGAACACATTTCAAATCAAGAATGACTGGAGCAAGCAAGTTATTTGATGTGCTATAGAAACCTGATTCCAATAGGCAAGCCACCCATTTGAATCTAAAGGAGGCTGTCTAAAGTCAGAGCTGCTCAGTTTGGATGCAACACCTATTATTTAGGGTCAGGTATCCTAATGACTCATGCAGTCAGTGCCATAAATCTAACTAGTAATACATTTTATATATCTGCTACATACTGAATTCATGCCAAAAAAACATGAGACCTTCCAAGTTGCAAAAAAGAGCTTTCTCCTCTACACATATAAACTTCACATTAAGATAAGGTGACCAGAGTTTTAACACCGAAAACAAGGACATTTCACAAGTTTGCATTGGCCGAGGGCCAGAAAATGACGTTATTGACAGTGCTCAGCAACAGAGAAAATTCAGATAATGAACCAGTAAGTGTAATTAAAAGCAGCATTTACACACAGTATCATATGTGTTAATTACATTGCTTTCGGATAACCACTAACTAGTTCTACACTGGAACAGATAAAAAGTTGTCTCACTGTATGTACCATCAGTTGAGAAAAGAGGGAAATTTGCTAAATGTATAGATAGGTGATGGGAAATCACGGCTGTAAGAAATTGGGTCATTGGTTGGGGGGCGAAGAATATGTGATGCTACAACGCGATCAAAATGATCGCGGTATGTAACATCGCAGTTTTTACAACGCAAGTCGTTACAACGACTTGCGCTGGAGGGCGCTGGATTTAGGAGTAGTAAGATTTACTATTCCAACACCAGTCTGCGTACAGTAGGGAAGGTGTTGGAATAGTAAATCTTACTATTCCTTAGGTTATAGCGCCCTCCAGTGCAAGTCGATGTAACGCTTGCGTTGTAATGGCAGCGTTCTAAATGCATTGCTGTGTAATCACCGCGATGTAAACGATGTTTCCTGGGGTGAAACCCTATTCAGCCAGCAACCCCAATCCTTGTCAGGGTGAACCATAAAAAGTCGCTAAATTAATCTGTGCTTAACCTTCTGGTAGCTTGGCACAATAGTATTCAGGCATAAGTTAGAGGCAATGTGTAAAGTGTTTAGGCAGCACTCAAACAGTAACAAAGTAAAAATACAGCAAAAAGAAATCCACACCAATATAAAAAGGATTAATCAAAAATATTACTAAAAAGCATAAAGCACCAATTGATGTTATTTGGTCGTGCCGGACCAAGAAAAAGTCACAAGTTCAGACCAATTGCGATGGGCCACAGGCTCGATGCAGGAACCAATTTAGGCCTATGGAGATTTCTACTTTATGTCATTTAAGCGGGGCATTGAGCCGTGCAGCGGTTGCTCTGAGGAGCTATGCTGTGTCCTGCATTGAGATGGTAGTGCAGTGCGATGACCATGAGTGATGCAAGGACCTGCGTTGAGTTGTATTGCACTGCGTGGGCAGCAATGCGTGGTATATGTCGAGTTGTATTGCTCTGCATTGGTTCTGAAGAGGGGCTGAAAGGACTGCTTCAGGTTTTATTGTGCTGCGTCATTTCTTATGGTGACCACGGCTGGGCTGGCATAGCACCTTTATCCCCACTTCCAAGGGTCCAGTACTGGAGAGGCACCAGTTTGGGGGTTAGGACTCACAGCAGGCAGAGTCCGGGTGCAGGGTTCAAGGGAGTTGGAGCTGGTTGTTTCCCTGGAGCTCAGAACAGGAGGCCAGCCGCCTCGCCCTTGGAGTCACTCTGGTGGTCCTGGCTTCAAGGTGCAGATCCAGTCTTTCTTCCTCAGGTAGCAGGGCAGCAGAGCAGTCCCTCTAGCAGGAAGGGCAGCCGAGCAGCTGGGCAGTCCTTATTGCAGCAGAGAAGCAGGGAATCATATCAGTCCTTCTTCTGAGTCTTCCATAGGTCCAGAAGTGATCTGAAGAGTAAGTCTGAGGGTCCGTTTTTATTGCCGGTGCCCACTTTGAAGTGGGAGAAGCATCAGGAGCCTTCCTCTGCCGCCACTACAGAGGTATCTGGAACTTCCTTCCTCTCTGCCCTGGTCCCAGTCTGTCTGCTATGAAGTCCTTTGTGTGTGAGCTGGGCCAGTGCCTTTGATGTGCAAGTCTGGTAGGTGACAGTTCCACCATCCTCCCTATCCCTCCAGAGATGCCCATTCTGCCAACACCCAGACCCTCTATAGTAATACTGTCTGGGAGTAATACACAAAGATCAACTGCGAACTACACCAATTCATGTGAATCAGGAACTGACCACAGTCATAAAACATTTAGGACAAGAAAATACCAACTTTCTACAAGGGTTATTAAAACATTGTGACTTAAAATCTGACTTTACCATTAAAGAGGGTCCTGAATTACAATTCCTCAGACAATAGACATGGCTTTCCTACCAGCTCACAATCAAAATGTATCACTTATTAAATGTAATAAGATAACCCAATGTTATCCTATGGGAGAGGTAGGCTTCACAGTAGTGAAAAATTAGTTTGTGAGTTTATCACTATCAGGCCATGTAAAACGTAAGAGTGCATGTCCAACTTTTTAATAACAATGCACCCTGCCCTATGGGCTGTGTAGGGCTGAAATGAGTTGTCATGTCATGTGACTGTGTCAGCGGAGAATGAGTGGAAAGCAATTAGGTCAGATCTCACTAGCCTCGGATTTTATTTGTCATCAAGCGTTTGCTGTTTAACAGTATAATAAAGGTTGGTGTGTTTTTTAAGCTGTCTGCCAAACATTATAAAATATTGTTTTACTTTCTTGGCAGGCTCAGGATGAGGTACAGTGAGTGGACTTCATTAAAAAGGAAAATAGTAGGCACTGTTCAAACACAAGCTCATGTCAACAAGAGTTATTTCTTTCTGATGCTATTTTCATTTTCAAGTACAGCAAATTTCGGTGGCCTTTTTTTCAATCGAGATCTCTCTCGTATCCGTTTAATCATATGAGTTACTTGCTTACTCAAATTCTGATTGCTTAATTGTTTAGAAAACTCAATCAAAACAATAATACAAGCACCAGCCCCTTCATAGTATAAATTCAATGAACCTGGATCACAAATTATTACTTTTTTTCCCAAAGAAACCAAGTACAGTGTCTGAAATAGCAAACAGTTACAAACATTTTCCATATAAATGCTTCTGACTATCAATCCCAAATCAGGTATGCAAAAATCAAGCATTTGATTCTAAATGTTTAAACCATCTCCATTGGATCATCTGTAAGATGAGGCTCCATATATGCTGACTGGTCCTACCATGCTTTAATCTCATTTGAAACAGTGTCTTAAACTTACATTACAAATAAAAAGTAGACAGAAACAAAACTGAAGAGATGATTCAAAGGAGTTATCCTGGATACACTTCTCAATGCTGATTTCTTGCAAGCTTGACACCCCTGAAGTGTTGAAATTTCAACCCAAAAAGAAAATATGTGTGACTTGTTACACCAACAAAGAGTAAAGGTCAGGAAACTGTAAGAGAACTGGAGTAAATACTATAACCAAAGAAATTTCGAGAAATTAAAACAAGCATTGGTGAACTCAGTAGGTTCTGCTTTGGCAAGCTATGCAATGGTAATTTCTTAAATTTGTTATTGGAGGCATATGCCACAAAAATAAATTATTAAATCTAAATATGACTGCCATATGGTTGCAATTCCAAGTGTTACTTTTAAATACATTCCCTACTGTGGCTGTTTCACTAGTGTTTTTTTTTTAAACTGGGCAAGTCCTCCCTATCATAAAAAAACCTGAACGCTGCTGACCCAAATAATTTCAGGCCAGTATCCAAAATTCCCTTATTAGCAAAAGTGCTAGAAAAATGTGTGCATCAACAACTGAGCCAACACATCTCTAAATTGAATCTTCTTGACGGCTGCCAATAGGGTTTCAGACCAGACAATAGTAAGGAAACTACAATACTTCATATAGTGGATGACGCCTTGCAAGCTCTAGACCAAGACAAAGCTTGTCTCTTAACTCTTCTGGACCTTTCGTCTGCGTTTGACACCGTAAACCATGATAAACTGCTAGATCAACTTGGAAGCAGGATGGGACTGTCGGGAACTGTCCTCGAATGATTTAAATCTTTCATGGAGAACAGAACGCAAAGATTTTTAGTAAATCAAAAGCTATCATCGCTGTCCTCTATTATGATTGGTGTACCGCAAGGATAAACTCTTTCTCCAACTCTCTTTAACCTCTACATGGAGCCTCTGGCTGAAAGACTTCGACACTCCAACATCTTGTTTCATATGTCTGCTGATGACACACAGATTTACATTAAAGTCTCGTCACTGGGGGAGATCAAGCCAATGAATGAAGCACTAAAGATGACCATTCATTGGCTAACAAGTAATCTGCTTAAACTAAATGAACAAAAACCAGAATTCTTCCTAATTCCACCCCAAAATCTCTTTGGAAATAAAGGAATGGACCAAACGTATCACCATGCTTAACTACACCCCAATCTTAGTGGACTCAGCCAAATCACTAGGAATCACGCTAGACAATAACCTAATATGCAAACTCACATCAGCTTGTTGGCCAAAAATGCGAGGTTCCACCTGAGGTGGCTTAGAAAACTGAAACCATTCCTAGAAACATAAGACCTCAAAATGACAGTTCAGGCTTTGGTCATCGCGAGGATCAAATACGGATATTCAACTCTATCTGGCCTGCCCAAGATATCAACAGTTCCACGAAAAACCTGTCTCAACACAGCCGCAAGACTCATAAGCGCATCGGTGTCTACACAATCTCTTCCAGGGTCCCCTATCTCGTTGAGCTACTGAGGCGAGTGCTCAGCTAAACTGTGAATTCTGAGTCCTTTGATGGTAAAAAGAAAATTTGTAGTTTGACGTATTCATTTAGTCTCAGATATCATTGTAAGTACTGAGATCTTTTACTGTCCACTGTTTTATATTGTTTTATATTGTTCTTCATTCGTAGGTTTATGATGCTTGCTATTGTCGCAATCGAGATTGCTATATCTCTGTTAAGCGCTCTGACACCCTATCGGGTCACGTTTGCGCAATATAAAACACTAAATAAATTACAAGCCTTTCCAATTGTACCATGCAATGATGATGATAATGATGATAATGATGATAATAATAAATACAACAATAATAATAATAATGTGCTAAATGAAATAATAATCATAAGTGTTAATTGTTGCTTGTTATCAGTATTATTATTATTCATTAAGCTCTCAAATTAAAGGCAGCTGCAATATTACCTAAACACATTACATTTTAAAAAGGAGATGGAAAATCACCATCCAGCTGGGCAACTACAGCACAGGAAAATAGATATTTGGGTGCTTATTTACAAGTCTATTACACCTGTGTGGCTTTTCATGGCCTTGTAATTATGGCACCCATTCATGCATTCCTCTGTGTGAAAGGTGTGTTTCAGGGGTGTCTCTGTTGGTGTTCCCACGCAACATCCATGGAACTTGACGCATTCCCGGATTTACAAGGTTTTGTAAACCTGGGAATATGTCAGATTCCACACCTCCACAGCGGAGGCGTAAGGACTGCGCAAAGAGGAGAAATACCTTTATTTCTTCTTGTTTAATTGTTATTATTGATGTACGTAATGATACGTGTATGTACAACAACAAAATCGAATCACTGTTGTCTAAATCCCCTGATATGATCTCTCCATCAACCCCACGTAAGAAATACGTGGTCTGGCAGGCTTTGCACCAGTGGCCTAAGGCTACTGATTGACAGATTACAGGCGGGGTGGCACGTAACCAGCAGGACAAACCTGCGAACAGGAAAAACCCACAGATAGGCAGCAGCACCACAATGGTCCTGGAAGATTGGTTTCAATAAAACACACTTGGCTGGAGGGGCGCGTGTTCACAAAACACCATAAAGTGTGATGCCACATGAAGTTAAGAACTCTCAGCCAATCAAGGCCAGACTGGGAGCAGCAACCAGCTGATAGATTGCTGCTCGACCAGCCCTGGGAGGGGGGTGAGGAGGGGTTGCTAGCAAGAAGCACCAGCCCCCACGGGCACAAAACCGCCCCCTACCCCTCGGGCCCAATGAGGAAATACCCGGTGCTAGCTATATTCAATCAGGACACAGCACACATTACACATAGAGGGGCATCTGGACACGTTACACACTGGCTCTCATTGTGTCCACGCAAGGTTGAGACCCAGCTGCATTTGTCATCAAATGGGAGTAATTTATGGCTTCATGATAAGACCCACATTCCACTCCGAAAACAGAATCTATGAATGGTTTTATGATGCCTCAAGAAATTTATTAAAATGATTGTACTTTGAGTCAGCCCTCAGACCTTTTTCTGTATGCTGCATTCCCTGCTGTGATGTTGATTAAACCAACTGTTCCTGTTTTGCCAAACGCCTCTTGTCTTTGTTTTTCAAGGTAAATTCAAATTTGAGCAACATAAGTATGTGCACTATGTATGAATTTGTTGGAAAAGCAAATGTCTTGCAAAACAGCTTAAGCTGTTTCAAAGGAAAGACCTACCAAGAAAGGAACATCTACAAATGGAAGATTATTACTGTAGAATATTCCTTCCTGCAATAAAAGATCAGCCCCTCACTTAATGTACAATAAAATACATCAAACCCTTTCCTACTTTCTTTCTGGACAAATCAATTGACAAATGTAACACATTTGACATCCTTTCAGTCCGTTATAGAGATCTTGAAGATTCCATTATTGCCTCCAAACTTTTCCTACCAATACGTGTCATGATCACAAAGCACAGACATAGCCTCACTCACCAGGCTTCCAGCTTCTTTATGCATGACGTCCAATTTGTTGGTAACAGGTGCCCAGTGCACTACATCTCCCAGAATCCCCTGGGTCGCCATGTGAGAAACAGGCATCTTTCTGTGCTCCGCCCCTATAAAGCACCTCCTCCCGGAAGAGAAGGCGCTTGACAATCTTGCCAGTTCTGTTCGTTTCCTTGAGGGCGGTTGGTATTTCCCGCCGGATTTGCTTGGGTTCTTTTTGCCGTCCCTGGATTTATGGCTGCGCTGCCTCTGGATACCGACAGGCTGCCACAGAGAAGGTCGAAGGACGGCGTGCTCCAATTGGCCGCATTTCTGTCACAGTCTTCATCCCCCGACTCCCGGTGCTGGATTGCTTCAGGTATTTAGGTCAAGACCCGGGAGAGAGAGACGCCGGAACCGCGCCTCCCTCCTTCTGAGACTTTGTTTGTTCTTTGCCCATGCTGGGGATTCCCAGCGTTTCCAGGTTTTGGCACTCTCACTGTGGGAAGAACAGCGAATTCGGAGTGCCTTCTTTATGATAACTGAACCGGGTCAATTGTAAGGCTGCCCGGGGGGGGGTTGCGCAGCGGCCCGCCCCTTGAGGGCGGCCGCCTTAGTGCCACAGGAAGGCACAGGGGTGGGAGGTCGTGTCCCTGGGCTTGACCTAGGGAGACCCCAGTCAGGTAGCTGCTTCCGGCGGGGAGGAGCCAAGGGGGGGGTACATATTCGGTCCCCGCCCCCTCCTCGCCCTCTTGTCCGCTCGTTTGCCTTGCCGGTCGTCCGAGTCCCTCGCCGCCGTCTGCGTTGGGGACAGCGAGGTTAGTGTGAATTGTATCGCGCCAAGCGCCTGGATGACGTACTCCGGCGCTGCGCTGTGGCACCGGGTTGCACGAGTGGATGTGGCACTTCAGCTTGGCCTGCCGACTTCGGTGCGGGGACCAGTGTTAGCACATCGGTGAGTCTGTTGCGACTAGTGTAGCACCCCCTACAAATGAATTTGTCTCGCGCTGCTCGGGTCATAATGCGAATGGGGGTAGCTCAGTTGGTAGAGCTCTTCGATTGCGTGTGGAAGGCCCCGGCAGGGCCAGATTTAAGGCATCGCAGCGAGTCCTGGCTTCTTGGGGGCTCCGAGTTTGTAAGTTAGTATTCCTTTTGAAGCACCGGATGCTGCGTTTCTTTCTTTTCCGCGGCAATTAGCAAGCCTCACATAATTGTCAAGATTACTGGTGTGATTAATTATCTTCCTGGAGAGCGAGCAGGATTTTGGATAGTTGGGGGGTTTGACTTCTGTGAAGTTCGGGCAGAGGGTTAATACGCCTACTGCAAAGAACGTGTGCCAAGTATATAACAGAGTGCGTATGATGTAAATAGGTCAGCTGGTTACTATTTGCAAAGGAGGCCTCTTTTTGTTACTCGCAATTTATATTAGTCCTAATACTCAACAGTGAGCTACACACGTTCGTATAGAACTGCAGATACACCGCAAGCGTACATTATTTGAACATTGATTAAGGTTGCAAATGGGTGCGCCCATTTTAAAAAAGGTGGCCCTCCCCCCCCCCCCCCCCCCCCCCCCCACGCCAAGATGCGGCGATGGCGCAGGATTGTCAAGGGCTCTGAGCGCTGGAGGGGGAGTGTGAGTGTAGGCCCATTGAGCGCGGGTGCTACATCGGTGCAGGTTCGAGTGCTTTTGTTGTAGGCCCCTTGCGTAGTTAGCAGTGGCACCATTGGGAATAACCCGCGCTGCCCTGACGCCGTTGCTAGCAGCGGCTGTGTCTGCGCAAACATGCCTGTGAGTAACCGCGTGAGCCGGGATCTTACTGAGATGGCGCCAGAAGGGCTCCTGGGCCTTGCACTTTTATGGAAGTGACCGGGGGTCAAGTTTGAGAGTGGAAGAAGCGTTCGGAGGACTATAGGAGAGAAGGGGCAGGACTGCGGCAGTCAATGAGTAGGCCTCTATCCGCCCTGTGTTCTTTAGTTCATCTCTGGGGTGTCATTATCCTTAACGATCCGCACCGGGCTGTCCAGCAGACTGCTTTTCTTGCTGGTCTGTTTTAGATCCGGGTAGTGTGCACGGCTGTTGCAAGCTCATGTGATGGACTCCGATGTCCATCGTAGGTAGTGTTTATGAACGAGAGCGTTCACTAGTCTTGTAGAAGTGTGCCATATTGACATCGTCCCTATATCTTAAGGTGGAATATGCATGTGTCCTACATATTCGGGGGCTCTACAAATTGGTTTGCACACGGCAGGCGGAGAATGACACAGGGCCGCCCTTATAATTGTAATTGTTTGGAACGCGATAGCGTGTGGATGTTGTCACAATCCTTATGTGAATCTCCTGAAATTAGTTATTTAGGCATATTGTTTTGAGGTGGGGCGGCCTGTTGCGCACGTGGAGCGTGGTCTCTGGGTGGCGGGCCGTGAGCAGCGCTGGCGGTCCCACACATCCGGGTGCCAGGGCCCTCCCGCGCGGGGGTGGTAGTGGATAACGACCTGAACGCGGGTTACCACCCGGGGGGGGGGGGCGGCCCCCGAGGCAGGGCTCTGCTGGGTTAGCGTGGGGCTCCACTCGCACTCCACTTTTGGTTCGTATTCAGACAATCCATGCCTACCACTTACGCTGGGGTGAGTCGCATTGTATGGGGCCGGCTAGTAGTGGAGGACTTTTTGTTCCTCAGCCTATACAAGGCTAGAGTTGTAAATGCTCAAAAAACCCATAAGAAAAAGAAGACCTCTGATGTAATATACAAGATTATTCCGTATCGAAGCCCCTTTTTTGTACAGGAGGGTGTGGTGCCCCTGAAATGTGCCCTCTCAAATGATGTCTCGTCTGCACTGGAGTATGGTTAATAGTATAATTCCCTGTGTTATTAAGGTTATTGGTCCAAAGTGAAACCATATTGCTAAGCCGGAGGTTAGGAGAAGGGCTGCATTGGCTCCTGTGAGGGGTCAAGGGCTGGGGTCTACTATATGATAGGCGTGTGCTTGGTGTGCCATTAGACGTTTTCTTGTAAATAGAGGCTTAATAGAAGGACGAAGACGTAAGCCTGGATTATGGCCACTGCAATTTCTAGGAGTGTTAGCAAGAACAGGACAATTATTGTAATACAGAGATGGCTGGCATTAGGAGCATCGGGGCCAAAACGGCTGTGGAGATTAAGTGAATAAGCAATTGGCCTGCTGTTAGGTAGGGCGGTGCACCGGGGCCCAGCGCACCAAGTGCTTGTCTTGGGGGGTGCCGGGTTTGGAAGTTTATTTCGCTTCTTGAAGCACCGGATGCTCCGTTCACCCCCGCGGCGATTCCAGGCCTCACATAAATATCAGGACAAGGCGTGTGATTCTTTCTTCCTGGAGAGCGAGCAGGATTTGTATAGTTGAGGTTGACTTCGGTGAAGTTCGTGCAGAGGGTTAATTTGCCTGCTGCATAGAACGTGTGCCAAGTAGATTACAGAGTGCGTATGATGTAAATAGGTCAGCAGGTCACTGTTTTCAAAAGAGGCATCCTTTGGTTATTTGCAAAGCATACATTATTAGAACATTGATTATTGTGGCAAAACAGGTAATTGGGCCAGAACGCGACTCTGAGCATGTGATTTTCTGCACTAAACATCCTTTAACTATATTGCCTACCAGTAGGGATGACATGAGACTCATACACCTTGAGTCCTTTGGCTTAGGTAACATTTGTGATACACCGATTCACACGCATATGAATTATTGGCTCTGCGTAATGTGTGTGCGATGCAAAGTGTTCGGACACTCTACAAGGGTAGGAGTGTCGCTATATACTAATTCAATGCAGCTGAGTGTGGTTAGGGAGACGTGGTCACTGTTAAAGGGGGCTAGTGAGAGAATGCGTGGTGAAGGTGGCGTTGGGGGTGCCAACAAACATGGTTGCACAAGGCGCCACCAACACCTAGGCCGGTCCCGGGTTTTACCCCCGGCACCTCCAGTTCTATCCGGTTGAGGGGGGGACCTCGCCTGGCTTGGGCGCCCCTCCTGTCCGCGTGCCTTGCAGTCCAGGTGCCGGGGCTCGCCATGAGCGCATTTCATCCATATATCCAGCAGATTTTTGTGCGTGGATGCGTGCACCAGTTATGGATAATTTTAATCAGTCTAAGCAGCCTGGGCTGTGGAAACGTGCTAGCGCTGGACGCGGGTTTCTGAGCAGCGGCCCGTGCACAGGCACACATTCATTTACAAATTAAAAACTGGTGAATAGCGAAAACAGTCCAGGAGCTTGGCTTTTGCCTGGTCTCAGCGCGGTTTCTCCTGCGGTCGGGACTATGCAGTGATAAAGTGTAGTTTGGTAGACTGTTGTAATAGAGATGCAACTTCTAAGTGACTGATTAGGATTTACAGTCTCATATGTATGGCTAGGGGTATCATGTTTGGTATGTGCAGCAATATTAGGCAGGGGCCTGCATCTTAAGCAACAGTCAGCGCTCTAAGCTAACGTTGCAACTTTATTCACTAGCCCAGTTGCTGCTGATTTCTTAGGCAACTAACTACCAGTGACTAAGCCTACACCCCTGACGTGCCGGGGATGTCTTGCTGGATCTTATATCGGCATGCAATGACAGAAACAGCAAATCACCAGTCGAGAGGGGCGTCACCTAGGCACAGAATAGCTTCCTCAAGCACAGGGGGACCCGGGTGCAGGTACTCAGGGTGTCACCAGGGACAGGTTTACATGATGTTTTATGGTTGCAGCGACACAAGAGGGGACTCCGGGTGCATCACTCGGGTGTGGTCACGGGGTGCAAGCACGCACAAGTTGCCTCGGCCTGCAAAGCACGCTTCCGGGGTGAGGACCGGATTTGCCCTGGGGGAGGCCTTGGGTGTTCAGCACAGCTACCGACTCGGTTGGCTACACTAGTCATTAATTTGTGTTCCCGATTTCCCTTATATTGAGCATGGGGAGCGGGTGCAACATGCTCCTGTCTGGCTATGTTTCGCGGTCTTGGGACGATTTGAGGTGTGGTGTCCTCCGGGCTGCCGCATGCGTGTCTCCTCGCAGTCGGCGGTCAAAGCGACATTAGATATGGTGTTGATGTTTTCTGTCATCTTGCGGCCTATCTCAGACTATGCGTGGGGGTGTGCGTTTCATATATGTGCAGGGTCATCCGCGGGGGTAGAGCTTTAGGCGCTGGTTGTCTTTCCATCGGGTCGGTTTGATGCGGGTTGGTGGTTTTTTGGGCACAGCCACGTGGTGGTGCTTTGTGTTTGACCGGGGTTAGCCTTCCTTTAATCCCCCCGCTTGTCACGCACGGTTGTAAGACGGGGGGGGGCAACTAGCCCTTTGCTGATTGAGTTGTTACTACGGTTATTCGTATCAGACACATCAGGCGATCGTTGCACCCTACAATAGGTACTCTAGGCCGCGGTCCTCCACTACACACATCTCCAGATAGGACGGCCCCTTCCCCCCCCTCCAATTCCTGGAGCAATAGGGGTCCGCGAGCTCCCACGTCATTTGGTAGGAGGATTTCGTAGAGTCTTGGGGTAGGTCACAGGCTGCTTCCTCTCGCTGTGTTTGTTCTGCTAGGTGTGGTCGGGCCAAGTGACGGAGGAGAGCAACCATCGCGTGGTATATCTGGGCAGGAAGGAACAGGCAAGATTGTAGCATAGGCAGATAGTGGTACTTATCGGGGACTGGATGGTGGTCTCAATGGCATGCCGCCATGCTAGGGGACCATGTACCTAGGTCACGTGCATCAGGCAGTGACAGGTGAACTGGGACCATGTGTACTAGAATATACAGGAGTGGTTCCCACCACGGTCGGTCAGATGGGAAGTTGTCATCTTGATTCTCACTGGATACCCTCACTCCATCACGCCTATTGTAAGCTGAGGATGCCTGTTGACGCTGTTAGACCTGCTATTAGTTAGTACACCCACTGTTGTGCCTTGGCCCGGTTTGTCTCGCATCAGGGCCAGTTTGGGGGTACCGGCGAGTTGTTTGCTCCACGGCTGAAGCGGGCGCTGCTAGAACAGGGCAAGATTGATGAGGCCAGGAAGCATGCCAAAGGTCTTTTCGGCACTGGCAGAATGGTGCAGGCTGCGAAGTAGTGCCATTACAGAACATGGATTTGTCAACATTCAGCTAGGAATGATTAGCAGCAGGAAGGTATTAAACCATGGTGAGCAATTGGTTTTGGGTTCGTGCTCAACAGGAGCAAGGGATTTGCTTTCTGTCCCATCAGGGTCAGGGACCGTCTATAGCACCAGGTACTGTAATGCTGACATCTTCACCCTGGGCTGGGGGGTCAATGCCTTCCAACTTTACAGCCAGACTCATAGCAGGCAAAGGCATACTTGCGATGGTGCAATAGGCACTCAGCAGTCGAGTTAGATGGGTCATCATACCCCGGTATGACGCAGTGATGAAACCTAGGTTGTGGCTACACACGACCAGGCACTCGAGGGCAGCTGGGGCGGGGGTGTGTCAGTGCCAAGAGGGTGCGGGTTGCCTGAGTAGGGCTGCCGGCTTGGCGGGAGCACTACTCGGATCGCCACAAGGGCACGTTTGTTTCATAGAAAGTTGAATTGTTACTTTTATGGCATGGTGCCAGTTGCTTTAGTTATGCGCATGTTTCTTGGCAGCGTCAGAAACATTCAGAACTCAATGCTGGTGGTTAGCTTGTTGTCAGGCTGTTCAGAGGTATTTTAGCTCGGCATGGCCAAGCATGGATTATAGGCCGGTGGTCTGCCCTGGGATTCGTGTTAACAGGCAGGTGAGGCAGCAGAACTTGGAGGGGCTTGGGTTTGGCCTCGGGGTTCTAGGGCGGAGCCTGGTTGCTCACTTAGTAGCACGCCCTTGAGTTAGACGAAACAGGTACCTTGATGCGAGCATCAGTACCGGGTAACTTCTCCCCCCTCCAGCACTGGCTGGCAGCTATGCAGGTGGCCTTCCAACAGGGCCATGGTCCATATGATTAAGGGAAGCACCAGGGTAACACTTTGGGCTACAATCTGCAGGAGAACAATTTGGCTTTCCCAGTATTCAAATAGAGAAGCATTTTACACGTGGTTCTCCTCTGTGGTCACTCTGTCCTGTCTCTCCCTGGTATAATAGCAGAATTTTGGGAGGGCAAGGCTTCACTTTGGGTGGTGACTGATGGAATACGATGGGCGTACTCCAACGGAGTGAAAGAGGAAGGAAGGTAGGCTTGTCTACCCTCACCTCCTCCCGCAAGGGCTCTGCCAGGCAGGAGTGGGCGGAGCCTGGTTGCTCACTTAGTAGCCCGTCCTTGAGTTCGACGAAACAGGTACCATGGATGCGAGTATCGGTACCGGGTAACGTATCCTGCCCTCCAGCACTGGCTGGCAGCTATGCAGGTTGTGGAAGTGGCCTTCCTCGGGGGCGATATGTCCACATGATTGAGGGAAACCCCAGGGTAATGCTTTTGGGCTACCAATTAGCAGGAGAACAATTGGCGTACCCAGTATCCAAGATAGTGAAGAATTTTACACGTTGGTCCTCCTCTGTTGTCACTCAGTCCTGTCTCTCCCTGGTATACTAGCAAAAGTTTGGGAGGGCAAGGCTTCTCATTTGGTGGTGACTCTTGGAATGCGATGGACATACTCCAACTGAGTGAAGGAGGAGGTAAGGCGGGCTTGTCAACTCTTACCCCTCCCGCATTGGCACTGTCAGGCACGAGTGTCTTGTCAAGGGGATTGTGCTTCAACCATTCAAAGGCTACATTGGACCAACGCCTAGTTTTAGGTTTACGGTCATTTCAGTCAAAATCCACGGGGGAGTTAGAAAGGATGAGGGCACCTGTCCTGTGGGGCAGGCCGCCCGCCGGTCCAGCTGGGCGTAGATTGTCTTGGCTGGACCTGGGAGAAGCCCGGTATCAGTTGCTGTAGGTAAAAAGGTCCACCGGGAGCCATGCGCAGTTGCGCAGAGCAAAGAGGTTTTGGGCTTCATCAGGCATGGTCTTACACACGCCAAGTCCACAGGGTGCCGGGAGGGAGATGGGGTGCACCTCTCTGGTTTAGGCACGGTTCTTTTCCTACTGGACCTAGGGGAAGCTTTGGCTGCAGCAGGTTGTAAGGAAATAGGTCTACCTTGGTGGGGGGCCCTGGTAGTGACGGTGGCCACTCCCAAGGCTGTGGAGGAGTTACAGGGCGATCCAGGGTCTGCACATACCAAGGGGTATAGCATGCAGCAGCACCGTGTGGTGCTAAGCCAGGATACCCAGGGATCTTTTAGCGTGTCCACTGGAAGACCTACGGCGCCCCGCTAACCGACAGGCGGTTGTGGGTCTGAGCAACCGGGGGCTGCCATGTATGCTCCGCCCACCCATCACGGGGGGGTGTGGTGAAGCATGTGGACTGGAGGTCCACGGATGGGAGGGGGGGGACCCTCCCAACATTTGGTAGACACCAATTGGCGTTGCCATGGTGACTCTAGGCTTATCAGACGGGCAGGCGGCATGGGGCTGGCCTGCCCTGGGATCGCCCGTAAGATAACCCACCGTGTTTGCATATTTATTATGCTAATAAACCTGCAGCAATATTTCTCCACTTCATTCAGTGTCATGTGTTTTATTATGATTATGTACTGATGTGTGCTATGATAACGGTTGCCGATATTGGCACTATGTAAGGCTGCCCGGGGGGGGGTTGCGCAGCGGCCCGCCCCTTGAGGGCGGCCGCCTTAGTGCCACAGGAAGGCACAGGGGTGGGAGGTCGTGTCCCTGGGCTTGACCTAGGGAGACCCCAGTCAGGTAGCTGCTTCCGGCGGGGAGGAGCCAAGGGGGGGGTACATATTCGGTCCCCGCCCCCTCCTCGCCCTCTTGTCCGCTCGTTTGCCTTGCCCGCCCATCCGCTTACCCGGCATCTGGAGGGACAAGAAGGGGGGGGAGGTTTTTTCTAACAATTTTCACTTTGTGTTGCAGGAGGAGTTACAGGGCGATCCAGGGTCTGCACATACCAAGGGGTATAGCATGCAGCAGCACCGTGTGGTGCTAAGCCAGGATACCCAGGGATCTTTTAGCGTGTCCACTGGAAGACCTACGGCGCCCCGCTAACCGACAGGCGGTTGTGGGTCTGAGCAACCGGGGGCTGCCATGTATGCTCCGCCCACCCATCACGGGGGGGCGTGGTGAAGCATGTGGACTGGAGGTCCACGGATGGGAGGGGGGGGACCCTCCCAACATTTGGTAGACACCAATTGGCGTTGCCATGGTGACTCTAGGCTTATCAGACGGGCAGGCGGCATGGGGCTGGCCTGCCCTGGGATCGCCCGTAAGATAACCCACCGTGTTTGCATATTTATTATGCTAATAAACCTGCAGCAATATTTCTCCACTTCATTCAGTGTCATGTGTTTTATTATGATTATGTACTGATGTGTGCTATGATAACGGTTGCCGATATTGGCACTATGAGCCCCACACGCTGTGAGTCTGAACAGCGGCTGGGTGTATCCGCATATTCAGTACTATTGTGTCCCCACTGTGATAGGTACAAACAGCGCTGGGGACACACATCATGTAACTTGCATATTTTGGCTCTACTAGAGTTCCTTTCATTTGGGACACATTTCGCGCCTGCATCTTACGTTTATTAGGCCGTATACTGACCAGTTATTCTGTTTTGGTTGTTCTGTGGGGCACATCTGGTCCTGTTGCGTTTGGGTAAGCCTCAAAGCATCAAACTCTAATTTTCGCTAGGAACAGTGCACTCTCCCAACATTGTACTAATTGCTGCCAATCACACTGTGAGTGTTTGTAAGTACTTGTGGTCACCTGTGTATGTCCGGTCTTTTCTGCACATGCTCTAAACACCTCTCTCTTCTCTTTTGCACAGTATTTCCATGAGGAGGGTATGGATGACTTCCAACACTCCAGATCAGACATAGGGTGATGAGGAACAGTCCGAGCAGCGTTATTGTTTTATTTTATCCACTTCCCTTTTCCCCGGGGTGCTCCCTTACGCAGTAGTGTTCATTGCTCTGTGGGAGGTTGCGCTCAGGGGAGGTGGGGGGCTCCTCACCAGCCATCGTCCCTGCTGGCCAATACTCAAGGTTAGTGACATCTTTCTTATCTTGCGCTACTGACACATCACGACAGATTGTCAAGCCCAAGATAGTCACCCAGCCTGGACAATGGATACTGGCGCGGTATTGTCCTCCCTGTTGGAGAGCCTTGCGGCTCTTCAGGAGGAGGTTCATACCTCTAGAGTAGAAAAACAGGAACTTAAACAAGAGATGGGTACCTTACGAAGGGAGGTGGCTGGCCTATCCAGGAAAGGCAAGTCTGATAGTAGGGGAACAGGTTCTTAAATTAAGGAGTGGATGCTTCCCCCTCCAGCGCAGTCTGTCTCGACACCCTCAGCTGACACCTCACAAGGGGCAGGGTTCTTTTCTGCTACCCTGTGTCCTTCACATCCCACAAACGCCACTCCCACCCTCCATGTAATACAAAACACCAGAATTCCCTTGGCACCTCCTGAACGTTTCTATGGGGATCCAAAGAAATTTGAGACATTTTTAAATCAATGCCGGCTGCATTTCTTGTGCAAACCTGCAGTCTTTCAAGAAGAGATGGCTAAAACCGCATTCATGATGTCATATATGGGAGGGAACGCTGCCAGTTGGACAATCCCTATGATGGAGCGAAACGATCCCGTTTTGCACAGATTTGCGGACTTTTGCTCAGAAATGAGGAAATTATTCGACAGGAAGTCCCATATGATGTCATTGGAAAGGGAGCTGATTACCCTTCGACAAGGATCTCAGGATCTACTAACTTATATAACCACATTTAATCGTCTTATCGTAGAAACTGACTGGCCCCAGGAGAAGCGAACTACTTTACCAGGGATTACGCGGAGAACTAAAGGACGTCCTGTCCCAAGTGGTACAGCTGCCTCAAACATGTGAAGAATTGATCAATCTTACTGTACAACTGGATCACAGTCTCCAAGAAAGAAGGGGGGACCGAAATAGAGGGGAAAACCGTTTTTTGTTTCCTAGACTGAAACCTGCCCTCGAGGAACATGCCAAACCCCAAGAAGGACACAAACCCATGCAGATTGGGGGTATTCGAGGTCCCCTCACATTAGAAGGGAGAGAAAAAAGATGGAAGATGAAGCTCTGTCTATATTGTTGAAAGAGTGGGCACTTCATCAGGGAATGCAGAGCTCGGACAAAACTCCCAGATCGATCCAACCCTCAACGGCTGCAAGCAGTAGCATTCCAGCAAGAGGCTCGAGCAGAGTCGTCGGAAAACTGAAGAGCCCGAGTCAGGACGAGACCGCTGGTTCGGGTACTGGACAAGAAACGATCTCTTCAGTCATCGCCAACACCATACAAACCACAGTGGCATCTCTGAACGTATACGTCACTCTTTGGATGAATGAACACCCCTTGGAGATATCTGCTTTTCAAGGCTCCGGAGCTACCGGGAACTTCATATACCAGAAATACGCCCAGAACATCTGGGTGTTATGGGAGAGAAAGAAAAATCCAGAAATAGTGAGGGCTGTAGATGGAACAGCACTAACCTCAGTACCAGTACAGTATCACACCATTCCAATCATGATGCAGTTCGGTGACGACCACTTCGAGATCTTACAGTTTGACCTCATTGATGCTCCCCAGTACCGCCTCATCCTAGGCATGCCATGGCTAACTTTACATGATCCAGTCGTTCGATGGGCAGCCCGCACTGTATCTCTGAGTTCTGAGTTTTGTAGAGAGCATTGCACCAAACAAGAGATACATCAGGAAGGAACCGGCGATACACTGGCAGGTCTTCTTGCTACTGGATGCGAGAGGGACCTATATTGCTGTTCTATCACCTTACCAAAGGTCTATCAGGAAAACCAACATGTATTCGATAAACAGAAGGCCACTCAACTCCCCCCCTGCCGTATTGATTTAGTGCCCAGAGCTGTGATCCCTTGCAGCAGGGTCTACGCTCTCACCGAACTGGAGACACTTTACCTAAAAAATTATCTGGAGGAAAACTTGAAGTATGGGTTCATCAGACATTCCTCTTCACCCGCTTCCTCCCCTCTCTTCTTCATTCTTAGGAAAGACTGAGACGAACTACGAATCTGTATAGACTACAGAGCAATCAACAGGGTCACCATCAAGAACCGCTTCCTGCTACCACTGATACCAGTGTTTTTGGATCAACTCAAGGGTGCTGGTTACTTTACCAAATTGGATCTACGAGGACGCTATCACTTGGTGCATGTTCAAAGCGGAGACGAGTGGAAAACGGCGTTTTGAACAAAGTTCGGGCTTTACGAATACCTGGTGATGCCCTTCGGGCTCCCCAGCTGCCTTCCAGTACTTCATGGACGAGATTCTTCGAGGGTTTCTAGAAACATTTTGTGTAGTCTACATTGATGATATCCTCATCTACTCATCCAACTCCCAGGAACACGTGACTCATGTGAAGGGAATTTTGGACCGGCTACAACAAAACTCGCTGTTTGCTAAACTGGAGAAGTGCCTGTTTCACGTTCACGAAGTCACATTCTTAGGGTACGTGATCAACGCACAGGGTTTCCAGATGGATATGGGAAAGGTGGAAGCAATAACACAATGGATGGCCCCTCATAATGTCAAATCAGTACAGAGTTTCCTGGGGTGCGCAAATTATTACAGGCGTTTCATTAAGGATTTTTCAAAGATCATACACCCCATATTTTGTCTTTTGAGAAAAAATACTCCCTTCCTTGGGGCGAAGAAGCTGATTGCTCGTTCCAGATCCTAAAGAAAAGATTCACTCAGGCTTCCATCCTGCGACATCCTGACTCACAGCTCCCCTTCATCGTCGAAGCAGACGCCTCGCAGAATGCCACTGGGGGAGACCTGTCTCAACGGCACCCAGAAACGGGACAGATACACCCTGTGGCCTACTTCTCTCAGAAGTTTACCCCCTGTGAAGCAAACTATTCCATCACGGACAAAGAGCTGCTGGCCATCAAAAGGGCTTGTGAGGAGTGGAGGCATTATCGTTTGGAAGCACATCACACTATCGAGATATTCACAGACCCCCGAAACCTGTTGTTTCTGAAAACCGCCAAAGCCCTTACGCCACGTCAATTGCGCTGGACTCTCTTTTTTTCTGATTTTGATTTCGTTATCAAGTACCATCGAGGATAACAAAACAGAAAAGCGGATACCTTATCTCGCCAAGATGAACCCACGGAGAGCTTATTGCAGGATACCACAGAACCACCCTCGATGCTCTCTGATTCTGCCTTTCGGTGCACTTTCCTGGCGCTAATCTCATCACAAGACTTCCTAGAAGACGTAAGAGTGTCTCTAGCGGATATGGATATCCGGGCTTGTATCCATGAGGACTCTGAACACCGAACAAGAAAAGAGGAGTTGTTGTACCACTATCATGCATTGTACATACCGAACAGCTCTCCTCAACTGCAAGTACTGAAATGGGCTCACGACTCAAAGTTAGGAGGTCATATGGGGGTATACAAGACAATCTTGTGCATCGAGCATTTCTTTTGGTGGCCTACGCTACGAAACGATACCAAGGAATACATAAGGAATTGCTCCGTGTGTGCGCAGGGGAAGTCCAGCCACTCTAAACCCACAGGACTGCTGCGACCACTATCCATTCCTCCTCGACCTTGGCACACCGTGTCAATGGATTTTATCGTGGAGATGCCCCCCTGTGAAGGTTACACCACCATCCTTGTGGTAGTAGATCACCTTCCAAAAATGGTACATTTCATCCCTTTGAAACGGCTACCCACCTCTTCCGAGCTGGCCCTCGTCTTTCTTCAGCATGTGGTCAGAGCACACGGAATACCCAGCGTTATCATCACAGACAGGGGGACTCAGTTCATCTCATGTTTCTGGAGAGCCTTATGTGAAACCATGGATGTGGATGCCAGGCTTTCCACCAGTTACCATCCCAAGACCAATGGTAAAACAGAACGCCTGAATCAAACCCTGGAACAGTATTTACATTGTTTCACCCTGCAAAATAACACAAACTGGTACACACTGATCTGGATGGCAGAATTCTCCGGCAACAATGCGGACCACGCTACGCTAGGCTATTCCCCTTTCTTTTGCCTATATGGCCACCATTCGAACATGCTCCTGTTTGAATGGCCAATTGTTTCTAGGCTTCCCTGTATCCACGAACATCACGCACATCTCAGAGCGGTATTGATTGATGGCAGACAGCACTTGGCCACGACACAAACAGCACAGAAATATTTTGCAGATAGGAAAAGAGCCACAGAACCTGTATATCAGGTGGGGGACAAGGTATGGCTTTCCACTAAGAACCTGCATCTAAATGGGGTGGATAAATTGAAACCTCAATACATAGGTCCTTATAGTGTCGAGGAAGTGATAAATCCCATGGCCATGAAGTTGTCCTTACCCCGTTCATGGCATGTACACCCCACATTCCATGTATCCCCGCTCCAGCCCTGCCCCGCTAGCATGAGGTTAACAGACCAACCCCTCCCTCTGGAGGTAGATGATCAAGATGAGTACGAGGTTAGAGAACTCCTGGACTCCTGGCTAGTGTGGGGGCGGGTACAGTATCTAGTGGATTGGAAAGGTTTTGGGGTGGAGGATAGGACCTGGGAGCCAGCACAGAATCTCCACTTCCCTATCTTGTTGGAACGCTTTCATGCAACACATCCAGGTAAGCCAGGATGACCGCCGAGTTGGCGGTCCTCGAGAGGGGGTTCTGTCACGATCGCACAGCACAGACATAGCCTCACTCACCAGGCTTCCAGCTTCTGTATGCATGACGCCCAATTTGATGGTAACAGTCGCCCAGTGCACTGCATCTCCCAGAATCCCCTGGTCGCCATGTGGGAACCAGGCATCTTTCTGTGCTCCGCCCCTATAAAGCACCTTCTCCCGGAAGAGAAGGTGCTTGACTTTCTTGCCAGTTCTGTTTGTTTCCTTGAGGGCGAATGGCATTCCCCGCCAGATTTGCTTGGGTTCTTTTTGCCGTCCCTGGATTTATGGCTGCGCTGCCACTGGATACCGACAGGTGCCACAGAGAAGGTCGAAGGACGGCGGGCTCCAATTGGCCGCATTTCCGTCACAGTCTTCATCCCCCGACTCCCGGTGCTGGATTGCTTCAGGTATTTAGGTCAAGACCCGGGAGAGAGAGACGCCACAACCGCGCCTCCCTCCTTCCAAAACTTTGCTTGTTCCTTCCCCGTGCTGGGGATTCCTAGCGTTTCCAGGTTTTGGCACTCTCACTATGAGAAGAACATTGAATTTGGAGTGCCTTCTTTACGATACCTGAACCGGGTCAAATGCGCCCCACACGCTGTGAGTCTGAACAGCAGCTGGGTGCATCCACGTATTCAGTACTGTTGTGTACGCGCTGTCATAGGTACAAAAAGTGCTGGGGACACACATCTTGTAACTTGCATGTTTTGGCTTTACTAGAGTTCCATTCGTTTGGGACACATTTCGTGCCTGCATCTTAAGTTTATTAGGCCGTATCCCGACCTGTTATTCCGTTTTGGTTGGTCTGTGGAGCACATCTGGTCCTGTTGCGTTTGGGAGAGCCTCAAAGCATCAAACTCTCATTTTCGCTAGGAACAGTGCACTCTCCCAACATTGTACTAATTGCTGCCAATCACACTGTGAGTGTTTGTAAGTACTTGTGGTCACCTGTGTATGTCCAGTCTTTTCTGCACATGCTCTAAACACCTCTCTCTTCTCTTTTGCACAGTATTCCCATGAGGAGGGTATTGATGACTTCCAAGACCCCAGATCAGACATAGGGTGACGAGGAACAGTCCGTCCAGTGTTATTTTTTTATTTTATCCACTTCCCTTTTCCCCGGGGTGCTCCCTTACGCAGTAGTGTACATTGCTCTGTTGGAGGTTGTGCTCAGGGGAGATGGGGGGCTCCTCACCAGCCATCGCCCCTGCTGGCCGATACCCAAGGGTAGTGGCATCTTTCTTATCTTGCGCTACTGACTCATCACGACAATATGTGGGACCAATAGGGACTTTGTTGAAGGATTCTGAGCAGTTCATTCACCAATGCATGAGTTACACACAACTGCAAATGAAAATCACAAGATTGTAACATTTTCTGCATCAAAAACTCACTAACAAAAATTCGAAAAACGGATGTCAATAAGATTTCTTGAAACGAAATCCAGAGAAGACAGAAATCGGACTTTGGTTCCGTAACCAAGTCATTGTCATCTCAAAAACTGATTATGGAAAGGATTTACTAGCCATAAAAACCTTTAAAAACCCTACTTCATTGTGCTGATCATCTAACAAAAGAAACAGGAAATGTGATTACATTACCGCCATTTTGAGAGACTTCCACCAGCATTCTCTGTAGGCAAGGATTACATTTAAATTCTTCGGTCTGTCTCACCTGTCCCAACTTCACTCCCTGTTCTACATTTCTTATGCTAAAAGAGCTTTGAAAAGCTAAGCCTTCTGCCCTCAAATTTAAATCTTATCAAGTCATTCTGGGGTAGTGTGGAGAGGGGACAACTACCGCCTTTGGGAAAGGTCACCCTGAAGAAATCAGATGAGAAGACTTGGGTTCCTACTGAATAAAACGTAACACCTTTCTCATCAAGCAACATTTAAATGTTTAATTTCAATTGCTATGGCTAACCTTAAAATCAGTTGTTCTTAAAAACTAGCCGTCCCTTTATCCCTACTTTACCCCCTCCCTTATGAATATTTTCCTTCTAGTTCCAAAAATCCTTGTTGATGGAACAATATGTTTTTGTGACCCATACTATTATTTGCAAACTGGGGTCTCCTCCGGTATAGTTGTTGCTCTGTGAACAACTTGTAGCTAGAGGAGTGCTGTATAAAAGCCTAGATTTAATACATTAATAATGTATTTGCAAAGGCTTGAGCAGGTTCCTGACAGCAGAAGCTTGCAGTCCACTGGACAGACTTCTAGCAAAGATGCTGAATTTGAAGGTATGGTCCTTTCTGCCTAACCATCTCCATGTTTACATTAAACAAGCATATTAATTTAGACTACAGCAGGAAGAGCATCACGCTGCTTAGAGGACTAAGACCTGCCTACATCCAACTACAACAGCCTGGCCACTATATTGCGAGTTATTTTTGCAGAAAGTGATTCTAACATTCGCAGAGCATTTTGCAAAAATTTAACACCAGTGAGCTTCTGCGTAATGGTGGTGCGATGTCATAATGGCTCCATATGCATTTTTTTGGTTTCACCGACACAAACCCTCGAATCGGGGTTTGTTCCCGTTAAGCCAAAAAATGTGTTCAAAAGCCATCATGACACAACATGGTCATGAAACATGATTATACTGTAACTTATCATAAATTTGGATGCACTGACTCTGTTAGAGAACTTACTCTTGTAAAGAAAACTATTCAATGGGGTCTATACACAAGTTGCATTTTGTAGTACGCCTGGTAGTCCTACAGTAGTACAACTAAAGTACTTCAAAAAGTTAAATGAGTGTGATACAAACCAGGGGAAGTGACTGGAAAAGGGGACATATTTCCTACTAAAGCTTCGATTGTGAGTCTGGGGCACGGCAGTAACGGTCGCCTGACCGCCCTATTATGAGTTGGGTGGTGGGACCACAACAGCCCCGCCGCAGCCACCAGGGAACTGCCATTCCCTGTCAGTGCTGCGGAAGCAAGGAGGACGCAATATGCTTACCGGGACCACCATGGTCCCACCAAGCATATTACAAGTTTCCTCTCTGCCAGCGGTGTCTGGAGGTTCTTACATCATTTGTACTGTGTGGGGGGAGAGGAAACAATGGGGAAGCACCATGTGTGCCTGCACCCCAGTTCCTGTACGGCCTGTACATTTCAGTCCATACCGTGGAGGAACTGTTTTTAGAGTTGCCTCTGAGGTGCCCATTATTAGAGGCACCGCCCATGGGAATGCCAAAAGTCAGCTCACCAGACAGGAGGAAACTCCTAATCTGGCGGGCGGTTTGACCACGTCTTTGGTGGTGCTGAAGTCATAATCGGGCCCTAAATAGAAGGGGTTTAGGAAGGAGTATAGATAGGTTTAGGGCAGGTTAGAGAGGGGTTTAGGGTGGTGACATGCACCAACCCACTAGGGAGTGAGACCCTCACTTTTTACAAACTGTCTTTATCAAGATCCTACAGCAAAAAAAGGATCCAAAACAGTAGCAAATTACTTCATGAGCAGAGCTGGAATAAGCCCACCACCACACATATGTATTAGTTAACTATTTAATATTTTAAAAACCTGTTTTAATGCATAAATTAATGCAACATTGTTAGACCTGGCACCATTGGTGTGGGTCTCCCCTGCCTTTTTTGCCTTTGCCTCCTGTGTTTTGCTGTGTGTTGGATTCCGTTTTGCTGGTCTAGATGCTTTGGGCACTTTTCCACTGCTATTTAGTGGCAAAGTGCAAGTGCTCCCTTTTTAAGTTGTTATGGATTAGTGATTCCATGATTGGCATATTTGATTTACTATCTGAAAAAACAAGGGGGGAGTGCAGAGGTAGTGCTCGGAGAGCATAAGAGGTGGATACGTCCTCCTCTGGGCAACTAGTATCAAAACAAAATGATCCCCCCTTACAGGATTCCAACAGTGATATCCCTCCAGACTATGTGTGTCTTCTACAGTTGTGAAAAACACACAGCTTTGTTAAAATACCCCTCACCCACCGAAAGGACTCTTGGTGGCATGCTTCATCATTAGGTGTAAATGGAGCACGACATTATGGTGTCTTACAAACTGGTAGTGGGTGCGTAGGAAGGACCTGAGTTCAGAGTCCACTGAGGTGTCCCACATCACTGATAGCGCCGGTTTGTGACAGGGGACAGTTGAAGACCGGTTAGTATAGTGCTGAATATGCCACAAACATTTCTGTGAGCGCAAAAGATGAGGTCAGTAGTGTGGAGCGGTGGCACCACATCTGTGCGTTGGGCACTGAATGCTATCCTGAGATGTCTCGCGATTTTGTGTTTTACTCCCAGAAGAAAGCAACGCCCTGCATGCTCAACATGTGCAAAACTATCATCAAGTTCTTCAACCACTTCCTGAACAGCTTCTCCTGCAATATTAAATCTGTTCCCCCCCCTTGTACCCGTAGAGAAGCACGAGCATCTGCACTGCAGCACAGCGGGGCAGACCGTCCTCCTTTTGTGAGCGAAGCTTGAAATATAATTACTAATACCTGCACATTGCTGCTGCCGTGCACACAACAGCACCCACATTACAGTGCTAGAGTCTCTTCATACTCTCGGTTAAGCTCGTAGCTGAGATTATGCAGTGACAGGGCAGGAAGAGACCACAGGTCCGATTCACAAATATTTTTTTCCTTTTCCTGGAGTAACTAATCAAAAAATTGACTTACCTGACACTGTCAGCTGCCTCTGTGCTCCTCTGCTGCTGGCACAGATTTCCAAAGTCCCCACCCAATCCAGATGTTGTTCACATGCTATTACCAAGCATGAGAGAAGCTTTGAGATTGGCCTGCGTGTGCTGGTTTGGTGCACACTCAGGGACAGGGGGTCTCTGCCTTTTCTCCACCTGGCTGTGCAACACAGCTGGGTTGGAGTGTGCATGTCTGATTGGCCAGCCTATGACGGCCAGCCAGACTGATATGCACACCTACAAGTGCCCACCACTCCTCCTCCCTGCCGCTGTCCAAGAGGATGCCCCGCCCCACCCCACTCTATACTCGCATCGGCAGTCAGTGCAAATTAAAGTGATAACATTGTTTTATCATTTCATTTTTCAGCTGCTGGCTTTTAGTAGGGGGCGAACCTCTTCCACCATTATGGAGGAGCCACCACTGCATTATATCGGTTTTACATAGTAAAGAAAACTACACTTTTTGCATGGTGTGAAGTGGCACTATGGGCTGTACCAGTAAAAGTTACGTCATCAACCAATCAACATTTTAGAAGTTGCATTACATAAAAAGGGGCGTACTCTAGAATCCCTCCTAAAATTAATAGGCAAGAAGGACTTTTCACCTGCATACAAGTGGAAGTGACATTGCATTACTACACAATAGTTGCTTGGAAATATGAATGAAGCACAAGCAAGAAAGCGATAATAAACTTGGGAATCGAAATACTATGGGCCTGATTCACAAAAGTAAACTTACACTTTTGTGTAAGTTTACTACTTTTCAGTATTTAGAAAGGTAAACCTAGACTTTTGGTCGAAGTTTACCTTAGTGAATACCGAAAAGTTGTAAAGTTAGACTTTTGGTCTAAGTTTACCTTCTTTGTGAATACCGAAAAGTTGTAAAGTTAGACTTTTGGTCTAAGTCTACCTTTGTGAATACCAAAAAGTTGTAAAGTTAGACTTTGACCTAAGTTTACCTCCTTTGTGAATACGGAAAAATAGTAAAGTTAAACTTTTGGTCTAAGTCTACCTTTGTGAATACCGAAAAGTAGTAAATGTACACAAAAGTGTCAGTTTACCTTTAAGAATCAGGCCCTAAGTGTGAGTTCGCCAAACAAGCAAGCAGGCTTCCTATAAAGCACATTCAGTTATTATCATAAGAATAAACATTAAAATGGAAATAGCACAACATTGTTTATTTTATGAAGGGAGGAAAAACACTGAATGAGAAATCATGCACTCTGTGCAACTTTTAAATGCCACATTTCTTTTATCTTTCAGTGCAGTCAGGCCCAGTAAATTAGTTCCTGCGGCCCAATAAATTAATTGTTGCCGCATACTTATGGTCACTTAAACAAACGAAAATGAACATTAATGTTCAGCAATACATATGCGCTCACACATGATATAGATTAATATATGAAACGGAAAAGCTGCATTTTGTGAAATCTCTGCAGGAAACGGTTATGTCATAAACAAGTAACCTCCCAACATGAGCATTGTCTTGTCCTATCAACAAAAATGATTCATAACACAATGTCCTTTTGTTGCAACAATGTTAACATCCTTCTTTGCGTTTTGTTTTCTTCATACAGATGGCATATTTAATGCAAAAGATAGACCTATTGGTTTTTGCCAATGTTTGCTTTTTGATTCTCAATGCACTTGATTGAATTCATTATTTAGCCATTACCAAGTCTGTTACCAACTTCTTCCAGTCAGCTAAGTATTATGCAAATTCATATATTTCATGTGATCCTTAAGAAACCCAAACTCCAGTCTCTTATTGTAACCTGTAGTTCCACGTGTTCTCGTCTAGTTCTCTGCTTACTTCTCGTGTGACATTAGATGTATCTGGAATTAAGTCTTCCCCTCTCACTCCTTTACATTCACCAAGTCTCTCCTCATTGGATTTTTTGTTTAAACTATTCACCATTTTATTTGCACGTTACATCAACTATAAAATACTGTTATATTGTCTGAACGTCCTCCAAATCATTGCAAACTGGCTCTGAGCTTAATTTGTTACAGCATATGTCTTCCTAGTTTTAAGTCACATTTCAAATGATCGAATCTTGATTAATTTCCATAAGCCAGAAATTACCAGTCTATCTAACAGCATAGTCGCAACCCACCACTTAAGTGCGTCCCGTGAAAAGTGCTAAAAAGTCTAATACTACCTAATAATGTTGGAAGTTGATCAAGAGAGATTTCCCATCTCAAACATTTGTCTAAATGCGATGGAAGACAAACCTCCAGCACTGGACAGACCCTTGTCATGTGCATCCAATTACTAATCCTGTTACATTGACACTGAGGGCACTAGTCTGATATACTATGATTAAGCCTTTGCAGATATGCCAGGGTGCAAAAATCATTCAAGAGGCGAAAAGCAGCATTCTATGACACTTGACCACTCTAGGAACCTTTGCATTATACTGACCCATCACTATAAATCTCATAAATATCTATTCTTGTCGCCAATCTCTAATTATCTATCCAAGGCAGCTTGAATATTTCTTTTATCCTTTGCTGACGGATCAATTATCAGTAATGGGGATCATCCAATGAACAGTTTAGTAATCACTTCAGTGTGTCTTTAAAATCCTGTATTAGGGAAATGCAGACCATGTTTGAAATAGACATTAGGAATGTAATAATTTTTAGGTTTTTGGTCTTATTACCTTTGTTAAAACACATAGCATTTAAAGACCGGGGTAAATCGTTGTATGGGGTAGTGGTGTTGTGTGCCACAGAGCTTTCCTGCTAAAGTATACATTACCTAGAAGCCAGACCTCATTATATGGCAACATGAATGCACTAATTCCTTAGAATGGGCATGTAATAAGCTTAGGACCTAGGAAACTGTCTTGAATGGCAGTGCCAACTAATGTGTGCTCAAACGTCTTACTTTAATTAGAACTGCATTTGTTTTAACAACAACTATTTTATTGAATTTTTAAGTGTACAATGAAACACTTCACATGGTAGGACAAGATCATGAGCATGGTAAAACAAGGGAGTTATTCATCATCTCTAGTTTCCATCAATTTCATGGCCTTGTCACGCATCTCCTCCAGGCATTTTAAGTTACAATCATGGTGCATTACAGAATACAGTAGTAAAGAAAAGGAAAGAAAACCCCCCTTCTTCTTCCACTCCATAGCCATGCAGATTCTACCATTTATACACATATCAGCAGGTTTCATGCTGAATAGAGTCCTTTAGTACACATCTGTTGCCCCTCCTGCCCTAGCCAAAGTGAAAATAAAAGTTCATTAGTTGTTCCCTCTCAATTGTTAAAGCGTGTGATACGTTGAGGGCCTTGAGTGTAGGTGTGTACATTGCTGAAGGGATTCCTTCTCTAAGATCCGTAAGTACAGGCTCCCAAGTAGACCGAAACCTGACCTCCTCTCTCATATGTTATCTGCTAGTTTTGACGTAAAGACCCTAGGGTCTAACTCCATTTTAAATTGGTCCTCTTGTGGAAATATGGATTTTTCTGGTCAGTTATGTCCCCTATCTTGGACCCCAACGGTTTCATGTATAAATCACAAGTACATGTATGTTCCCTCCAGTTCCAGTTATGAAGACGCAAACACATGTGTGTCCACCGCCAACATGTCCTCTTTCAGATCCGCCATGAATGGGCCGGATATTCCATTCCTAAGTACGAAAGGCCACCGCCTTTATATGGTTCACTTATGCCATTTTACAGTCCAGGCAAGTAGGCCCTGATTCTGCCATCAAGCTTTTCCTGCCTTCTGCCTCTGAAAGCTCCAGTCTGAGCCCGCATCTGTATCCATGAACTTTGTCCTCATTCTCTGCGTGGCTAACGGTGCCTGACATCAGCCTGTTGCCTGCCAAAAACTGTATTTCACCTTCGAAATTATCTGCTCCGCTCCCTACCCAATGCATTCCTGTCTAGTAGTTTAAGTAAACATTCTTCCAGCTACCGAGCAAAAGGCCCGGCTTCTCTGTCATTATGCAAGTAATTCATAGCCCTGTTACTATGGAAGATTCCTGCCCTCGCATCTAGTGTAGACACTTAGACGCTTGTACACGCACTAACAGTCAGTATAGTCAGTATAGAATAAGATTCTACTCCAAGAAGGCCTCTCTTTTGGATAACATAGTTCTTTAAACATAGGATGTTAGATATGATTTGGGATTAGGTTGACTTGACCCTCCAGACTTCTGTCGCCACATGTAGAGCTAAATGTCAAGTCCCCTTCACCCCCTAGTTGCACGTCAATCACACGTCATGCTGCTGCGCGCGCATTTCTGCCAAGTATTTCTGCTGACATTGCGAAATTCTTTCATGGAACCACCCTATTATGACATCATACCAGATGACGTTCTTTATTTACGCCCAGTTACACCCACTTTTGCTACGCATGTATGTTTTATCTTTACTATCAATTGTTACGCCTCCTGCATTTGCTTCACTGTAATGCCTATTGTATAAAAATGATTACTTATCAATAAAGTACGGTCTTCACTTCCTGAACCTTCGTGGTGATGGAATCTGGAGCTCATCAATTTAAATTGATTATGGAATAAAGCCCGTTCCGAACCTCTAATACCACGGATTCTGCCTCTTATTTTACTGAGCTATTGTTATAGATTTTCCGCATCAAATTAAGTCCCGGTAATTAAATTATTTACCACATGAATGGCGCCCGAATAGGGACACTTTCTCATCTCACGCGCCGGCGGTGCGTTGCAGGCCCGGTCTCCTGTCACAGCTGGACGGACAACAACGCGTACCCACAGGATTTCCTGTATCTCCCTCCTGCCGAGCGGGGGTAACTGAGGCTGCGATCAATACCCAGACGAGGCGGTGAGAAGTGCGAAGTATCCCGACCAGAGCCTAGCTGAGAGAGCAAGATCCGAGGTATACAGAGGCCCACCAGTTTCCGAAGTTCCCGAAGTTTCGAGTCGAGTCCAGTCCGGTTCAAGTTCAGTTCAGTTCCGAGGCTTTCCGTTCCGAGCTACCCGGTGAGTACCATTATCGGGGAGGCGTTCTGACGTGCACATAGGTTGTGCCGGTCAAGACGGGTTTGGGTACACAAATCCAGTCTGCACTGTTTCAGCAGTGTATCTGTACTGTTTAGCAGTATATCAAGTATGTCTAGTATATAATTCAGAATTTATCTAGTTAGTATCGAGTATTATGCTTAATGACTAGTTCCCTAAATGACCATCATTGTTTATTCGTTAAATGTTAAATGTTAAAATGTTTTAAATACGTTCTGTATATTGTGGTGTGAATGACTGTTCATTATTGTGTTTTATGGTATTAAACGTGTTCAAAATTAGGTATCAGATCAGATCAGTTCTCAATATGCCGCTCTTTTCGAAATTAAGACAGATCACAACTAGAAAAGGGGTACTCGAAGAAGCTGTTCCCATTCCTCCTAGGGACACTCCAGGGTACTTCATGTATCATAAACATGGCCTAGACGCCATATTATTTCTTGATCTATGGGTAGACTACACCAAGGAATTACCAGAAAGTCAGAGGTGGCCCGCAGCTGGGACCTGGGATGCAGATTGCATCGTGAAAGTAGAGGAAGAATTATGGAAAAGGAAAGCTAGACAATCACAGAAAGACGCCATTGAATTATGGCGTAAAGAATCATATAGACGTACAGAAAAAGCACGTAGACAGGAAGAGAAGAGTAAGGAGAATTCAAATAAAGTTCGAGAAGGTGTATTAATTGAAGAAGGTACTCGAGTAAAGTCAGAACAAACAGACAGACAAAGAAATGCCCTTGTGAATGGTATGTATCCTCTTCTGGCCGAAGGACTACCTAAGGCTACCCCGGAGATACCAAAAGACTTGCCACCCCCATTGTTTCCGATAAAAGCACATCCCAAAGGGCATCCCAGAACCGCAGAAGATGTTTTTCTTTCCTCTTATTTAGACGACGCAGCTCCCGAGTATGCTAATGCTGCGCCACATAGACCGTCTGCCGAGGGGGTTCAATGCCAAGACCCTCCTTCGTCTGTGCCTCTCCAACAGCACACTCCGACACAAGTTCCGGCAAGCACATCTGTTTCTACATCCGCATCCACACCTATGGTTGCTATGTCCCGTTCAACGAATCCTTTCACATCCGGCACCCCAGGTGGTGCTGCCGGAGGTACATCAAGCATTTTTTCTACGCCACCCAGAACAAATAAACTTTCCTTTCAAGAAATAGCCCACCAACGTACGCCCAAACTAGTAACTCCCAGCACGCTCAAGGAACTTCTAATAGACTGTAGATATGACCCTGTGCCCGGAAAAGGGGACGAAATGATGCTGGCATCATTACGTATCCGACGAGCTGCAATATATTTAGGGAAGCTACCAGGAATGACTGCACATTTAGAAAATATATATCATTTTGTTCAATCAGGGCGAGACCCTGAGAGTATTAACAGAGCCATGGAGTACCAAAAGGTGGAAATACAGGGGGAACTGTTACGTTTCCTCATAAACTGTGTGATCAGAAATCAAGATCAACCAGGGGTAAATACTGAAGAAATGCAAATTCTTACCACATGGGGTAAGAATATATCAGAGGGGAGACATGATAAACGATCATGCATAGTAGCTATGAGCCGAAAGATCCGCAAAGAAATAGAACGAATACACGAGGAAAGACTAGCAGTAGACGAACCAGAACAAAACGAGGACGAGGAAGAATTAGAACTGCCCACAGGACAGTTAGAAACTATGGCCTATGTAGGTAGAGGAAGATCTTGTAATGATACTAGATGCTTTACTGATCCGATATGTCCGATACGTCCAGATAATAACAGAAAATTCCAAACTCCTATAATAAATTTAAGGTCCCCCGAACATTCGTTCCAAGCCGCTGACAAATTACTCCGAGAACGAAGGGGTTATCATATACTCGATTCTATGGACGAACAAGAATTAGCCAGGTCAGCCGTTCACTGGGTTGATAGCCCTGGAAAATATGGAGATGATACACTAGCACATACGTTTTTGAACCTCGCCCCAGATGAACAGCGTTTAGCTGGTATCTACATGATTCAACAACTCCTTATATTATATAAAAGCCAACACTCCGATCCTGGCCCCTTACCTGATATATTGACTGAATTACTCACGAATAAATGGAGAGGGTCCGGTACTAAGTTAATTAGAGAAATACTAGAATCTAGAAGGCAGTACATTCTTTTTGTATGTCCTGAACATGTCTCACTGCCCATCAAGGAAAGAACGACGTATTACATGGATAGACAGAATCCCTTACGCGAAGTGCACCCGATAAAGGGTGATGACAATGAGTTTAAACGTGTGTTTGTATACACACCCATATCTAAAATAGAACTATTAGAAATGAAGAAGGTGGTACCCAGTCATGACAAAGACCCAGCAGGTTTCCATCGTGAAATTAAAGATATGTTACTCATGGGAGAATATACCTACCCCGACATTATGACAATATTGAAGGTATTAATGCCTGCGGGCATTTACGAAAAACTCAAGGAAAAGGATTGGGAGGTGGGAGACCAGAAGATAGATTGGACAGCATTAGAAAACGAAGAAAAAGCTCGAGGTCCAGGTTCAGGGCTCGGGGACAAGATCAAAGCACTACCAGGTCTACTAGTACAGGTATTGCCACGTTTATTAACTACGAAAAAGGAAGACTGGGGTGCAATCTCAGCCTGTAAACAAAAATCAGATGAAGACACTAGTGACTTTTATTCCAGATTTGAGAAATGTTTTGGTATAAATAGTGGAATAAAAGCAAGTAGCGAGTCGTATCCACATCTGTTTGTGACAAAGTTAGTTGAAAATGCCTTGCCCCAAGTTAAGAATAGAGTATTAAAATTCGAGAGTACCTGGCAAGGTAACACTCCGTCACAAATGTTACAAATGCTACAGTACCATCACAATAGAATTAGAGAAGAACAAGAACATGAACATAGACGCATGAAAGACACGAAAATGAAAATGCTAGTTTCCCAGACAGTGCCAGCTGACGGTCATAAGAAGGGTATAACACAGTCCAGTGTTTCAATAGGTCCTGTTAAAGGGACGTGCAACTATTGTAAACAGCCAGGTCATTATGTACACGATTGTCCAGTTTTAAAACATAATATTGCCATAGGTAACCCAAAAGAAAGACCACGACCAATTAGACAGGATCAGAACCAACAAGGAGCTCCGCAGCATGCACAGTCCATGCCAGCTCCGCAACAGTCTATGCCAGCTCCACCACGGCAGCCTATTGCTGCCACACAAACAACGACCCGACAGATGTATCAGACCGCACAGTATGACTATCCTGATTATCAACGATACTCATGAAACAGCCTAGAGAGGGAAGTTGGCTTACCCCTTATTGAGGTCCCTGTGGATCAAGAAGGACCTTATGTACACAGTGAACTGTTAGGTCAAGATAGAAAATTCTTACTTGGTACAGGGGCAAGCCGAACAACAATAAAACGTAGTGAAATTCCAGGGGCACCCCTCTCAGGCACACAGAATATTTCCCTTGGTTTTTCAGGAAAACCTATCATTAACGAAGTAACACAGCCTCTTCCACTTACGATCGGTCCCTTGACACGAACTACAGATTTATTACTTACTAAATCATGTCCAGAAAACTTGTTAGGCATAAAAACTTTGAAAGCTCTAGGAGCTATTATATGTTGTTCTCCGGAAGGAGTAAGATTGTTTTTACGTGATTTCAAAGGGCACTACGTGTCCCGAGACATGGATCACCGACTACAGACTTTACCGACACATTTATGGGCACAAGGCCCTACAGATGTTGGTTGCATGAACATTACACCATATCGAGTCACACTAAAGGCAGGAGTGGTACTTCCACGAATGCGACAATACAAGTTACCCCCAGATGCTGTAGTGGCTTTACTACAAATCATTGACGAGCTTATTACCCAAGGAGTGGTTGTGGAAACTGACTCCAATGTATGTAATTCACCGATAATTCCGATTCTTAAACGAACCGATCCAACAGCCCCGCCAGTATATCGATTGGTTATTGATCTGCGCGAATTAAATAAATGCATAGTACCACAATACCCCGTAGTCCCAGACATTTCTTCATTACTGACAGCCATTGATTCCGAAGCAACATTCTTTACTGTAATTGATCTCAAAAATGCCTTTTTCAGCGTCCCAATAGATCCGGAAAGCCAATACTTGTTCGGATTTAGTTTAAATGGACGAAGCTTTAAATTCACACGCGCACCTCAAGGATTTACAGAAAGCCCCAGCATTTATAGTCAAGCACTGAAACGAGAACTCGACAGTATCCACATGCCAGTCAACACTGCCTTGCTTCAATATGTCGATGATCTGCTGATCACCGCTAGAAGCGAACCTGAATGTGAGAAAGCCTCACTGACGGTATTACAATTTTTGACCGAAAAGGGGCACAAGGTGTCCCCTTCTAAGCTGCAATTCTGTGTCCAGCGAGTTGTTTACCTTGGTCACTCGCTGTCCAAGGAGGGAAGGCAGCTTACACCAGATCGCATCCAGCTAATTGCAAATATGCCGATACCCAAGACACAAAAGGAGGTGCGGGCTTTCATAGGCCTCACTTCATATTGTAGGCAGTGGATCCCTCAGTATGCATTTCTAGCAAAACCACTCATTCAATTGACAACACAGGAGGCAGCCACATCGACTGTTCTCCCTTGGACTCAGGAACATACACAAGCTTTTGAAAGCCTAAAGAAAGCCTTATGCCAAGCACCTGTTTTAGCAACACCATGTTACAATAAACAGTTTACACTCTTCGTTACAGAACGCGAAGGTACTGCCTTGTCAGTACTCACACAGGAACAAGCAGGATCACACAAACCATGTGCTTATTTCTCTAGTACATTAGATCCCGTAGCTCAGGCTTTGCCTGCGTGCCTGAAATCAGTGGCAGCAACAGCTTTAGCAATCAGACAAAGCGATGCCATAGTATTAGGACATCCATTGACAGTACAAGTACCACATGCAGTAGAGGTTCTCTTGAACCGCACACAAACACAACACTTGACTATAGCACGACTCACTGGTTACGAATTAACATTGTTTCAGCCACATATAGAAATCAGACGTTGTAGTACATTGAATCCTGCCACACTGTTACCTGTAAATGGAACAGACCCACTTGCACATGATTGTATTGAAGTTATCACTATCACGACGAAACCCAGACAAGATTTGACAGACGTCCCATTGTCAGACCCAGACCTGACGTTGTATGTAGATGGTTCATGTATGAGAACAAGTACAGGAGAGCTAGTGGCCGCTTACGCAGTCACAACAGACACTGAAATCATTGAAACAAATTGCATAAATACCTTGTCCCCTCAAGCAGCAGAGCTCATCGCTCTGACACAAGCCTGTATTCAAGCCACAAATAAAAAAGTCAACATATACACTGATTCACGTTATGCATTCGGAGTTGTACATGACTTCGGAGTGCTGTGGCGAGAGAGAGGTTATTTAACTTCTCACGGTGCCCACATTCAGCACGGACCCCTTATTCATGCCTTATTAGATGCAATACATCTACCAACTGCAATATCAATTATGAAATGTAAAGCTCATACGAAAGTTACTGATATCATTTCTCAAGGCAATGATCTAGCTGACAGAACAGCTAAACAGACTGCTCAAACTCAAACATCCGACATGACAAAGACAATAGTCCCGACACCAACACATTGTATGATGGTTAAGGATCCCGCTCTTGACGTAATTGACATACAGACACATGCTACTCCAGACGAAATAAAGAAATGGACTGAATTAGGAGGGATCCAAACGGATCAAGGATGGATGACGAAGGAAAAATCTGTGTGGTTCCTTCCTGATTCAATGGTCCAAGTCGTTATTAACACTGTACATAGTCCAGCACATCTAGGAGAAAAAGCTATGCTAGACAGCATCCAACACATTTGGTTCAACAAACATTTACGAGCAGCAGCTAAACAAAAAGTCCGTACCTGTATGATCTGTTGTCAGTTTAACCCAGGTAAAAGCATTCCCGTAGAACAGGGTGGATTTCAGCCTCCTGATCACCCTTTTGAAGTCCTCCAGATGGATTATATCCAGATGGAACGATGTCGAGGATTCAAATATGTTCTCGTAGTTGTCTGTGCTCTTTCCCGTTGGACAGAGGCATACCCGGTTTCAGATTACACTGCCCCGACTACTGCCAAACAGTTAGTTCGAGAATTCTTCCCACGGTACGGTTTACCACGTGTTGTCTACTCAGATAACGGCCAGCCGTTCTCATCCGAACTAATGAAACACGTTTCACTTTTGTTAGGTTATCAGTGGAAGTTTCACTGTGTCCGACACCCCGAGGCAGCAGGTCTCGTGGAAAGACATAATCAGACCCTGAAAATTAGATTGTCCAAAATTTGTAGAGAGAAAGGTGTCGACTGGGTAGTAGCCTTACCCGTTGCACTCTTTTACATGAGAATGGTAGCACACTCTCGAACAGGGCTATCCCCTTATGAGGTGATCTTCGGTAGACCACCAAATATGTGGGGGACGCCTATACCACGCAAAATAACTGATATTGACTGTAATATGCTGTCAGATTACTTGGCTTCCTTGATGTCTGCACTACAATCTTGTCGTTCACAGGTAGCTGCAGCCTTTCCCGACAACACCGAGGTGAAACCCCATGACGTAATTCCAGGGGATTTGGTTTTAGTGAGGAACTTTGATCGGAAGTCTCAGCTGGATCCTAGGTGGAAGTCGCCTCAGCTCGTACTGCTAACGACGAGGACAGCCGTAAAGATCGAAGGTCGAAAAGGCTGGATACATTCAAGTCATATCAAGAAATTTCATGGACTACCTTCAGACGTAAACGACACACCTTGCGTGTCTTCCCCGATTGACTCTAAACTTCCTTTGGTTGAACTGAATAGCCATGAACTATATAAACTAAAACTTAGGTCTAACCAGTCAGGCAATTTGATTGTTTAAGTCCTCTCCAAGGTGAAGCGGTCGAATTTGTCTCTGACATGTACCCCTTAGACCTGTATAGAGAAAGAAACAAAAGGATAAAGCTGAAACGACATGCGTACTGTAAATCACTGAGTAGTCATTGCACAGTGACGTTATTAATTCTGTTTTTCTTAAGTCTTTTAATCATTACTGCAAGTATATTGTTGCACATATATTATCCTATTTCTAGACATGTTTACAATGTTACTGCTGAACATTCTTTTAGTGAATTACCTCCGCGTGAATTGTCTTATAGATTTGCTCTGCGCAATAATACTTTTATTAGTATGTTACATCATTCCCATCAGGTTAGCAATGCTACAAATTGTTGGATATGTGGCCGACTCCCTCCCTATCAGAACTATAAAGGAATTCTACCTCTCTTTCCATACCCGTTCACACACAACGGCTCCTGTGGAGCATGGTTTAGTTTAATTAATTCCCTAGATTCGAATTCTGCAGTTTACCAGAGAAACTGGGTATGGGGAAATCTGAACTTAGTTTTACTCAAAGTCTGTCACCCCAACAAGGAGGGACTTCCCAAAAGAACAGGAACTGATCTAGAAAATGAAGTGTATGGATTAGGTAATTTTACGCTCAATCTCATGATCTTGAATATCGAATCCGAAGCTACTCCAATTTTGCCCGCCATGTCAGTATTTCCAGTAAAAGGTAAATTATGTGTAAAAAAGAATGGTTCCATACATATGGGCCATAGTAGATGCACCACTGTAATAGAATTTAGTGATCAAGGCAAGTCTACATTTAGAGCTTCCCGCCATTCCTACTTCATATGTGGTCAGACAGCATACATACGTTTGCCACTAGATTGGGATGGTACCTGTTACATCGGATTCCTTTTGCCACCTGTTTTCCTAGCTCCTCCTGATTATCACAGAAATACTCATTTAGTACACAATAGAGAAAGGAGAGATCTCCCAATAGTCGATTATACTGAGACAGCATGGGAAAAATACACAGATTTCAATAAAGGTCTCTTTCCCTATATAGGTACAGTTACCAATAGTAAGCTGATACGTAGATTAACCAGAACCCTTGAAGCAGTAGTGAACGAAACTATTTCCGCCTTAGGCAATTTACCAGAAGAGCAGTCTGCTATGCGGATTGTTGTGCTTCAAAATCGTCTTGTCCTTGACGTCATCCTGGCCGATAGGGGCGGAGCTTGTAGGGTCATCGGATCAAGTTGTTGCATTTTCATACCAGAAAATTCGCCATCTGTATATAAAGCCATAACTCGCCTTCATAAGATTGTAAGCCAGATACACCAGAATCCAGGCACCTGGACTTGGTCCGGTTGGTTTTGGAGTGTATTATCTACCTTTGGATGGAAGGTCCTATCCTTCCTAGGTATTGGCTTTCTCATACTATTCAGTTGCTGTCTATGTCTACAATGTGGACCAGCGATCTGTGGTCTGTGTGCCACATCGTGTATTCCACCACCAAGATTTCATTCATCACGGAAGAAGAAAGAAGAACAAATGATGCTATATGAACAGATCGATGGATTAATGAAGATTGATATCTCTTGACGGGCAAGTAGGGGACAAGGAGGGAATGTGGAAATATGGATTTTTCTGGTCAGTTATGTCCCCTATCTTGGACCCCAACGGTTTCATGTATAAATCACAAGTACATGTATGTTCCCTCCAGTTCCAGTTATGAAGACGCAAACACATGTGTGTCCACCGCCAACATGTCCTCTTTCAGATCCGCCATGAATGGGCCGGATATTCCATTCCTAAGTACGAAAGGCCACCGCCTTTATATGGTTCACTTATGCCATTTTACAGTCCAGGCAAGTAGGCCCTGATTCTGCCATCAAGCTTTTCCTGCCTTCTGCCTCTGAAAGCTCCAGTCTGAGCCCGCATCTGTATCCATGAACTTTGTCCTCATTCTCTGCGCGGCTAACGGTGCCTGACATCAGCCTGTTGCCTGCCAAAAACTGTATTTCACCTTCGAAATTATCTGCTCCGCTCCCTACCCAATGCATTCCTGTCTAGTAGTTTAAGTAAACATTCTTCCAGCTACCGAGCAAAAGGCCCGGCTTCTCTGTCATTATGCAAGTAATTCATAGCCCTGTTACTATGGAAGATTCCTGCCCTCGCATCTAGTGTAGACACTTAGACGCTTGTACACGCACTAACAGTCAGTATAGTCAGTATAGAATAAGATTCTACTCCAAGAAGGCCTCTCTTTTGGATAACATAGTTCTTTAAACATAGGATGTTAGATATGATTTGGGATTAGGTTGACTTGACCCTCCAGACTTCTGTCGCCACATGTAGAGCTAAATGTCAAGTCCCCTTCACCCCCTAGTTGCACGTCAATCACACGTCATGCTGCTGCGCGCGCATTTCTGCCAAGTATTTCTGCTGACATTGCGAAATTCTTTCATGGAACCACCCTATTATGACATCATACCAGATGACGTTCTTTATTTACGCCCAGTTACACCCACTTTTGCTACGCATGTATGTTTTATCTTTACTATCAATTGTTACGCCTCCTGCATTTGCTTCACTGTAATGCCTATTGTATAAAAATGATTACTTATCAATAAAGTACGGTCTTCACTTCCTGAACCTTCGTGGTGATGGAATCTGGAGCTCATCAATTTAAATTGATTATGGAATAAAGCCCGTTCCGAACCTCTAATACCACGGATTCTGCCTCTTATTTTACTGAGCTATTGTTATAGATTTTCCGCATCAAATTAAGTCCCGGTAATTAAATTATTTACCACACTCTGTCCATCTGAAGTAATTGGTGTTGCCATTGTCTCAAATTTAGAGAATGGGAGTCAGCATTTCCTCAGTTTATGCAAGATCATTGCCATGTCTGCAATTGATGCAGATGTTGTCTGACCTTATCATTCTAAGAACTGTGAAAGTGCCATGTCATTCAGACATTATTATAGATATCACACCTGATGTGATATCAAGTCTGGGACAAGTGTCTGGTTGTCATAATATAAAGGTCAAAAGAGAGAGAACACAGACATACAGCCAAATCAGTGTAGTCTGAATTGATGTCCATTTACCTTACATGATCATCGGGATATGACTGTGACATACATCTTGATGCACATAATGTAAGTCAGAAATTCCTGAACCTATGTCAGAAATACTAATCCTTAAAAAGAAATAGTATAAAAAGATTGGCACTTGACAGCTTGCCAGGAGAGGTACCTAGCCCATAATATAGCACAGATACATCGGGAGATGGTCTTGACTGCTGCCAGTGCACCAAGAAGATGCTACATTGCACATAATGCATATAATAGGCTCAGTCCAGAAGCAAGAGCGCTGTTAAGGCATGTGTTTTCCTTCCACAGGGACACTGCCTTCACGTATGTTGCTTCTCCCTAAAAGTCTCGATTGGAAATTCTACTTTCCATGGTCTCTTAGAGTAGCACATAGCAGTAGGTTTAAGGGTGTTAGGTTTCACATGACATTTTAACGATGCTAGAAATGTTATATTTTATTCATGTTGTTCCCAACATTCCTATTTGTTGTTTTTATGATTGTTGGACCTGTAAGCCTTAGGGTGGTCTCCCCATACATTTTTGCCCTGTTGCCTCCCATTTTTACCATACTTTTTTGTTGGACTTAGGCCTCTGGGCGCCTCACCACTGCTAAACAGTGCTGAGGTGCAGGTGCTCTCCTCTAAAACATTGTGACACTGGCATATCTGCCACAGGCCCCTGCGACTGCAGTGTGGCTTAACCCTCCATAGGCTAACATTGGGAACCCCCCTTCTGGGATAATTTCTGACTGGGACCAAATAAGTATGTCATGTTTGGTCTTGTTGGAATCGGGGCAGGGAACCCTTTCTAATGATAAATGGGGTTTGGGCACTACTACTTTAGAAATCCCACTTTTAGAAAGTGGACACTTTCCTGCCTACACTTAGTCTGGGCACTGCAGACTCTTAGTCTGGGCACTGCAGAATCCCCCCTCCCATATACACACTGATAACTGCCTGGGCTGTGAGGAGGGAGTGGTGATTCACACCTCCTCCACTGGACTGGGCTGTGACTGGCTGCCCACCGTAGCCTTAACGGCCCTGCCTTTCGTCACTTTAGACAGCCAGGTCAGGGAAGGCAAAGAATATCCCAGAGCCCCCTAGACCCTTCCTGAAACTCCTACCTCCTAGACCCTTCCAGAAACTTCTGCCACTTCTAGTAACTAGACTGCAGGGTATAAAAGGAGGGTCCTGGCCACACATCCTTGTTACACTGCTGGATCAAGACGAAACTCTGCTGGAGTGCAGACTGCTGCGCTAGGAGGATTGCCACTCTGCTGGAGTTGACTGTTCCTAGGAACTGCTGCCCTGTTGTTGTTGAGCTGCCCTACTGCCTGCTGATCTGACCCTGCCAAGAGGAGACTGAAGCAACATCTCCAGAGTGTCTCCACAGCACACTGACTGGCCCCTTATTAGTGGGGAATTACCAGGATAAGAGGCACTAAAGACTGCCTCTACAACGAAGCCCTGAGAACTGCGACCGTCCCAGGGGCTTCAGGTTCGTCACCACCACTGGCGCGGGTGATCCAACCTGCTCCCTGAAATCACTGCCGCTGGCCCGTGGGGAAAAGTGCTTCAAAAACTGCTCTGGAATCACCGCCGCGGGCTAGAGTCAAGACGCTGCTGACATTACTCCCGAAGTCACCGCCGCTGGCCCGGACTGAGTGCATTAGTCAAATTACCCCTGGGGTGCTGAGAGCGAGTGTCTGCACACCACTGAGGATCAGACTTAACAAGAAACTGCCACTGTGAAGAATTGTCCCCGAGTGAAAGCGCATCAGAGACACTTTTAAAAATCCCCGAGAATAACCACCGCGGGCACGGGAGCCTCGGGAATCCTGTGTGCAGCTCCTCTGATGTCAGGATTGATGCCGGTGTGGATGCCGGCGTGAGGCGTTGCCTAGCAACGAGGGGCTCGTCGGCTGCCTGCTTGCAAGCAGGTGGTGCCAGTAATAGCCTCGGACCAGTGTCAGATTCCCCTCCCAAGGTAGCGCTCGTGGTTGCACGCACCGGAAGGCTGTGGGCGGCCTTGCAGTAAGTGGGCCTGCTGGGGATCACTGCATTCGGCTCCGCTCGAAGCTGTCGCCTTTCCTACCCGAGAGCTTTGCAATCCGGTGTGCGCTAGCGCTACCCTGCTGGGGGACTACGTTTATGTGTGTATCTAGCGGGCCTGCCCAGGACTGTGTAGGCATGCCTCCTGTGAACGGGGCTGAATGACGGGGCATTTCCTTTCAAGAGTGGGCTGCAGGGGACTGTGCACTTTGGCGGGGAAACAGGAAGCTTCCTTTTTTGTCTCAAGCCAGAGACTGTGCAAACTGCTGCAAGACTGATTGATGGCGCACTTCTGAAAGCGAAATGGCGGGACATTCAGGTGATAGCGAGCCCCGCTCCTGGTGACCCTCATATATCGGGGCCCATTAACAGCATGTCTTTTTGCCTCACGTAATTCAAAACACCCTTCCCCCGAGACGATCAGTGCGGAAGGGGCTGGCATCCCTTACGCTTTGAACTGGGCATACTACCGCCTGAGGTTTGAGGAATTGTTTTGCCCTAATGATTGCTAACTAAAAGTCAGTCCCTACTAGGAACTGTGTATCAACCATACCAAAAGTTGTTGTTGTAGTCACTTTATTCGATATAAAAACAATATCCTAAAAGTATAATACAGTACATATGAAACAGTTTAAAACCCACTACAACAATGACTTTGATCTATATGCAATTAAAAAGAGTAAAAAGCAATATCTATATACATCCAGAATTTACACACTCCCCCGTTACATGATTTAATAAACAGTAGTATTCGTACAGGGTCAAGGGGATAGATGGTTAGGTTATAATTGGTACATCTTTAAGGAGCTTACGTCTTATCCTCCATGCCCAGCCCAGATATTTAGCAGTCCCACAGATAACACTGGGGACTGATGTTTCGTAGGTCAGGATTCGCAACGCCACCCTAGAAGACCTAGTGCCTAGGTTGTTACAAACCGGTTTCAGCCATCTTAGTCTCGGTTGCCTGTATGCCTGGCAGGCAAACATAAAATGGCCAATGGTCTCTATGGGGGAGGCACAGCCTGGGCAATCTTTTGGGCCCGCGATTGCCTTACTCCAGCTAGATTGGAACTCGTGAAGTGAAAGGGTACCATATCTCATTTTAAGAAATAGTGACCTGTCTCCAGGAGATTCAATCAAATCCAAAAAGGATTCCATACTGGGGGCAGGTTTCACATCCAAAAAGTTCACAGTTAAAACGCCCCTCTGGTTTCTTAGGATGTCAATCGTGACCCATTCCCAATAGAACTTTTTTATCGTTGATTTGGGAGGAGGGAGCTGACTCTCCCAAGCCTCTTCCAGGCCTATCTTCTGCAGCTGTTTTTTCAGATTCGATACCCAGGGGATCTTGTGCTCTGCTCCGAGTTTTAATAACTCGCCCAGAGCAGAAGCGTAATGATGAAGTTCGGGGGACCTTCTGAGCCTTGTCCAATATAATATAGGGCGTAGCCTAGCCACATTGCTGATGTTATGTCTACCGAGATCGCTGCGGAGCGGAACTAGCGGGGTAGACAGAGGAAGCGAGACTAAAGTCTCTAAAGAACTTATTCTCGGATTTAAGCAACTCTGTTAGATTTTCAAAACCCCACAGTTCCGCCCCGTAGAGGGCCGCTGACATGGCCTTCCCCTCGTAGACCTTGACTGCCGCAGCTATTGGCCTACTATATGAGAGCCTCTGATGTTTCACTATTGCCCCTGAGACCCTTTTATGGACAAGGAGCATTTTCGACAAATGGGGGGCCCATTTGAGCTTGTTGTTGACCCTCACTCCAAGATAATCAAAAGCCTCCACTAGCTCCAGTGTGGTGTCATTTAGCTTGATGTTATTCCTAAAGTTTTTTGAGGGTGATGGCGTCATCAGCTTGGTTTTTGTTGTATTTATTTTCAAGCCCCTGATGTCGCAACACTGGGAGAAACGGGACAACAATCTTTGTAAGCCCATAGGGCTTTTTGATATCAACAAAGTGTCGTCAGCGAAGAGCAGGGTGGGTGTTTTTTCCCCACACAGGGTTGGGGCATCGGCCATGTCATCTCTCAAATGGTCTGCCACCCCATTTATAAAAAGAGAGAACAGGGTCGGGGCTAGAACACAGCCGTGCCGCACCCCTTTCTCGACAGCTATCCTCTCTCTGAGCTGGCCCTGGTGTCCCCACCTGACTTTGGCAAAATTGCCTTCATGAAGGCGTTTGAGGAGGTCCAGGATTAGGGGAGGGATGCCCAGATCGCACAGTACCTGCCACAGCTGTGATCGTGGGACCAGGTCGAAGGCTGTTTTTAAATCAATAAACGCCAAATACAGGCTGCCTTTTTCAATAGTAACAGATTTTCAGTATATAGTACAGAATCTGAAGACCTGGTCAATAGTACCAACTCCTTCCCTAAATCCTGCTTGATATTGACTCAAAATGCCCTCCTCACCTATCCAGGCCTTAATCCTGGTCAGGAAGACTCTGCCAACCACTTTTTGTATTACATCGATTAGACTAATCGGTCTGTAGTTGGCAGGGTCCTCCCTGTCCCCTTTTTTTATAGATAGCCACCACCTCCGCCCCCTTCCACGAGTCCGGAACTGGGTATCCTGAAGCTAGGTTGTTTAAAGTCCGAAGGATGAATTCTGCCCAAAGGTCTTTTTCGTGGAGCAAAAGGTCGCCAGGGAGTCCGTCGGGTCCAGCTGCCTTTCCCGGAGCGATCCTATTGATCGCAGAAAGGACCTCTGATAGCCCAAACTGGGCCTCTATCTCCGAGGGTACCAAATACTCTGCTCCTCTAGAGCCACTCTTTCCCTAAGTGAATAAAGATCAGAGAAGTGTAGATGCCATTGGCTCCCCGTAATGTGATTCGGGATTGGATCGGCCCCTCCCCTGGTGCTGTTGTTGATAAGACTCCAAAAAGGGGTTGAGTCTTTCAATAGGGCTGCGGCCTTTAAATGCTGCCAGTGGGTTTCGTCCCACAAACGCTTCGCCTTCCTTATGGCTTTATAATAAGTTTTCCGGGCATTTACTATGGATGGCTGTTCCTTAGATTTTATAGCTCGAGAAAGGATCTGTCTCTTTTCCCTACAGTCCTGTGAGAACCAAGGGTTTGCTGGCTTTAGGGGGGGCGCTTTTGATCCCCCTTTTCATGTAGCTCAAAAAAGTTCCCCACCCTTGCCACAGTCTGTTGGTAGACTTCTAAGAAGTCATTGGGAGAGAGAGCCTGTGACGGACAGCCCGTGGGCATTTCCAAAGCTACAGTGCCTTCTTCTACTAGCCTTTTAATTTTACTCAGATCCATCTCTCGCTTAACTACCCTTGGCCACTTAAGGCACCTATTACAGTTTGTCGGGCCAACCTCTCTTGCCCCAGGCCGCTGCTTGTTTGAGGGCTCAATGGAAGTGGTGACCAACTCGCACCTGAATTGCAGGGACTGCGGGCTGTGGTCGCTCTCGCACCAATAGACCACTTCCATATCAATAAGGTCGGTGCCCAACAAGATGTAATCAATGCGCGAGGGTGCACCAGTTCTCGTGAAAGTAGGGGCTCCCAGGCCATCTGAGCGGGTTCGACCATTTGTCGCCCTCAGGTTAAACTCCAGAGTTAAAGCGTTAAGTTGCAGAGCTCTCTTGGACCATCTCTTTATTGGCGAGAGAGAGAGTTGGGGTATGCCCTGCTTAGAGTCAACCTCTCCAATACCCAGTATGTCATCGCTGCTCAGGGGCTCAAAAGTACAGTTGAAATCACCGGCAACGATGACATCCGCCTTGGTGATAATTGCTGTAAGTTCAGACTCGAGAGCTGATACAGTGGAGCTTGCTTGTGCACCAGGAGTCCCTCTAGCATAGATGTTAAATATTTCGAGGGGGGTTGTTGGTCAACCCCATTGATAGATATATGCAAGAGATTCGGAAGATGTAGTTACATGACTCCTGACTGCCCAGTTCAGGCTGATATTGACCCAAATTAAAAGGCCCCCCGAGGGTCGTCCTCGTGTGGACCTGATTGCGGGGACAAAGAGGGTAATGAACCCGGATCTATGCAGGGGGACCAGGCTCCAAGTTTCCTGAAAGAGGATGACATCGAACTGATCAATGAAATCACTCCAGACAGGATCTATAAGGTTCCTCTTTAACCCCGCGACATTCCATGATAAAAACTTAATGACTCCCGAGGGGATGGGCATTGAGGAAATCCCCACGCCCTCCACCATGGTCTTGAGACCCCTCGTCAGCTACCATAGTATCAACAGTTTCACCCAAACCATTAGGAGACAAGTGGGGAGCAGGAGTGGTATTCAGGACTGACCCCTCGTTAAAATACAGTGCAGGTGAGTGTGGGGGGAATCTTGTGTGTAAATTGGATAGTCAGTCCACCTGTCTTAGACCAGAGTCCTCGCCCTTTCTCGGATGGGTCCAAACGGGAGACCTGCGAATCTGAATTGAGGAATAAGCGGGAGGGGATGACCTGTACTCGAGCAATATTAAGTTTTCTGCTAATGTAGGGTCCCCAAAGACAATCTCTACACAATGAGTAGAAGCGTCTGCCCGAGATAACCTGCTTACCCTTGTGATGTCCTCTCTAATAATCGATCTGCACCCTCTGACGTGTCTAAGCCAGTGTATAGCTTTATTGTGTAATGAGTCACTGTTTTCAGTAACGCACCGTGATGGCAGCTTCGGTACGTGGGTCATGAAAACAGAAGACTTAGCCTGCACAAGATGGGAAATAGGCGCATAGGCTGGCGTATGGAGTGATAGATTATTATTACCCCGTCTAAGAGGTAGAAAAGAACTAGAGGGGCGCCTAGTGAGAAAGTTTACATTTGGTGCGTTTACTGGCTCAGAGCATCTTGTCATATCTGCATATGACTTGGTAAGGCCATTAGTTCTGATATTATTATCCTCATTGTAAGCCCCCCCCATGTGCAGAAACAACATTTATTTTCGGGGGAATTTGCTTGGGCAGAGCAAACTTCTTCCTAGGAGGGGCAACGCCGGAAGATGGTAGAAGAGCAGGGGGAGTCGGGGAAGAAACTTGGCTTACTATAAGGCTCTCCACCTTCTTGTTAAGATCTGCCACCAACTCCTCTAATCTCTTAATTCTATCTTGAAGCGCCGCCAAGGTATCAACATCGGACCTGGTAGAAGACACAGAATCCACAGTAGGCTTTGCTGCAAAGGTAGTAGGGTAAGATAGGTCAGGATCGAGGGGAGCAAACCTATTAGAACACAAAATACGTTGAGGGGCAGAATCAGGAATAACTGGATCTACTTCTATGACACTCATAGTGCCCGTAGTCTGTACGGGGATAACTTGGGGATCAGGGATTGTTATGATAGGGGCGGGAATTATACTTTGTTGTTTAGACTGACGCTGGCTGTGGAACATAGATGGAATTGTATTATTAAGAACCTGGGTGGTTTTAACTGTCTGACCACCCGCCTGTCCGCCAGCCAAAGAATCCTCACAGTCATTAACAATCTTCTCAATTCTGGTGAGAACACAGTTCATGGCAGCATGGGTATTTTTCTTAGATTTTTTTCCCTTTTTACTACTGCCCATGAGTCCTCCCTCAGCAGCTTTCCTTTTACCCATAATATGAGCCCAATACCGAGAGGGATGGACACAAGCTGAAAGGCAACACACAAAACGTTTGCAGGACACCTGCTCGTGGATGGGTGAATAGCAATGTCACGAGCCCCCAAAGAGGGACGGAGAAATCCTTTAGACGGGACACAGTACCTTGGCTTCTTAGCTGGTTTGTAATCGTCAATGACCTCTGTTGGACTTGGCCCTTCTGGCAGGTTCACCCCTGGACTTTTTGGCTTTTTATTGGTGACTTGGTATGGTGATTGTTTGGTCTCTGCGCACTTTCCCTGTGTCCCAGGGTAAAGTGCGTGCGTGCTCTGAGTGCATGTGGTGAGATAGACCTGCCCTCCCATAGGAATGCATGGGGAATGTATGTGTCCCTAGTAGTTCCTGATGCGTGGGGTGTGCAGGCCCGAGTTTGGTATGTGCGGACTCGTGGGAGTGAATGCTGCGCGATGATGTGTGCGGCGTGCATGTACCTAGTGTGGAAGTGCCACTTCTAGAAGTGGGCACTTCTGTGTGCAGTGTGTCTGTCGCGTGATTGGCTGGTCGTGTCATGTGACGGGCTAGGGATTCCCCAGAGTCAGGATGAGTCACCCAGTGGTGAATGGGGAGATCAGCAGCTAGATGGGTGGGAGGAGTACACCTGGGTCCTGAATAGGACAGGGTTTTCCACACACAATGCTGGCCCCGCCCCCTGTGGTGCGACTGACGACCCTAGCCCTGCCAGTGAATAGAGTGAGGGGCTGAGCACATCAAGGGTGCTCCCCAACCAGCTGCTACTGGTTTTCCCCCTCACCCTGAACCCAGAACAAAGGGTTTGCCTGTATAAAAATGGGGCTGTGTCCCCACAGAAACGGTTCTCTGCCAGGATCTTACCTGAGGGGGGCTGCTGCTGCTGGACCAGAGGACCGCCACTTGGACTACCTCCCTGCCTGGAGGCCCAGTGAGCTGGCTCTGGGTCCAGCCTTGCCCCCACCCCTGCCCTGCTGCCTGCAGGGAAGAACTTTGCTGGACTTTGTGGTGCTTGTTAGGCCTAAGCGCTTGGAAGCGCTTTTATTCTCCTTTAGCGCTTGGAAGCGCTTTTATCTGTCCTAGCGCCAGGAGCGCTTTATTGCTGCAAGCCGGTGCCCACCCGGCATTTCCCCCGTGCAGTGCCAATCCTGAAATCCCCTGGCAGGTGCCCACCCTGCCAGGGACCTTGCCGTGCTCGTTGGCGGGTGCCCACCCCGCTTATTTGTTTATTTTACGGCGGGTGCCCACCCCGCCGTACATCCACTGTAACGAGGGAGCCTACCCCTCTTATTGCCGAGAGAAGTCACCGCTGCGGCCGGGCTCGAAGGAAGTCAGGCAGGCTGGGGGCGGGACTCCGGGACAACAGGAAGTAGGAGGGCGGGAGCCTACCCCGCCTCCCTTCGTGGACTCGCGACGTTTTGTTTGGCCCCCGGAGTCGGCAGGAGCCTACCCTGCACCCCGGGGCCCCGAGGAGAACTGCAGCAGGCCGGTGACCAAGAGCGGAGTCCCCTGAGAACAGCCCGGTAAGTCAGTAAGGGCTGGGGGGACTCCGTGTGTGTGTGTACTGGGGGCCGGTCCTCGACCGGCCTACTTCACCAGCGGCCCCCGCCTGAAGAGGGGGGTCGCTCCAACGCCGGCCATTCCTATTGCCTAAGAGTCCAGAGGGACTCAAGCTGCTGGGGCATCCTGTGGATAATCAGAGCGGCCCCGGAAGGCAGTGGGCCGCTCCAACGTTGGGCTCATTGGTTGCTTTGAGCCCACGAGGCTCACGAGTCCCATTGTTTGTTAAGAGCCTGTGAGGCTCACGAGTCCCCCGAGAGGACTCCATCGTGGGGGCATTAATACTTTAGAGCCCAGAGGGGCTCCAACGTTACAGGGCATTGGTTGTTTAGAGCCACAAAGGCTCTAGGGGGCATTTTCATTCGTTTCAGAGCCCTGGGAGGCTCCAACGTTGGCCCCAGCATTTCCCCAGTTGCCCAGCACTTAGTGGGCAACTGCAACGTTTAGGTTGTGGCCTCGGTGTTCTGGCTTGCGCAGCCTGCGCCGGCGCGCCCTGACTTTTCTGGACGCAGGGCGTCCTTGCCCCTACTAGGCCAGTTGGCCCAGGGACTGCCACAGTAGTGGCTAATGTGAGTTTTTGCGCCATTGTTCCTTTCCTGCACCTCTGAATGTGTTTATGCGTCATGTGCTTTGCTTTACACCTCTGAATGTTATGCATCATGTGTTTATGTGCTTAGACCCCTACAGGTATTGTGATACTTAGGTGGTTGTTTTCTCCCTAACACAGGTGGTGCTAGTGAGGTCCTGATTCCCTGCGCAATATTTTCCTAAAGGTGGTTAGGGTTGCGTAGGTGGTACTTACCTAATGCTAGTGTGATGACGCTGAGGTCATTATTGCGCCAGTAGTTACTGGTTGTGTGCCATATGTTCTATTTTTAGTGCCACAGTGATTGTATGTGCTATGTTCTAAAATATTATTCCTATGTTCTAAGAGTGCTAATTCCGGACAGCGGTCCAGGTGGCCATGTCCCCTGTATATATAATCCCTTGTAAATTCTGCCCGTGCCTGTTGGCACATTGTAGAGTGTGTGTTTTTATCTAATGTGTTGTGTATAATACAAAGGCTATTTTTATAGAATACCTTGTGTGGAGTTTCCTTTGTGGTGGGCCTTGGGTGTTGTTGCTGGGTGCGCGCGCAAACGCTTTACACATCGCCTCAGGGATAAGCCTGACTGCTCGTGCCAAGCTACCAAGGGGGTGAGCAGGGGTTATCTTTGGCGTGTAATTCCTTGCCCTGACTAGAGTGGTGGTTTCTGCCTGACTTTGGCGCAAGCCTTGGCCAACCAGAAATCCCATTTCTAACATTGGTGATCAGCGGTGGGATTTGGACTTGCGTTTGCGCTGTACCGCAGCGGCAACTGGCCGCACTACAAAACTCTGCATTTAGATAAATCACATGGTATAGGGATTATTGTTCTAAGTTTGTTTTTAAATGTAATTTCTTTGGAAATGTGTTTCTTGTGCACTGTGAGTTAGGTGTCCCTAGCTCGGGAGGGTAGATCATCCCCCTAAGTGCCTTGTGTTTTCTGGATTCACCAGAGGGTGGGATCCAGTGGTGGCAGCGTAATAGTGTCCAGTACATTTGTCCCCCGCCCTGCGCCCAGAGTTGGTACCTGTGTCACGTGGTGGTCAGGTTGAGGAATCAGGGGTGGTAGAAACTGCCTTACCAGTCCGAGGGGAGGGTTGTGTGTGGATGAGTGGTGAGTGGCACTAGGCGAGTGAGTGTGAGTTCTCTGGGTTAGAGAGCTTGCTGAATCTTTTTGTGAATTGTGTGCTCCTGTGTGAAACTCAGACCCCTAGGTTCCCTGTATAATTTTTACCATAACGTCCGCCAGAATGGAGCCTGCTTGTGATCCCTATGAGCTAGCTTGGCGCCAGAGGCAGGAGTTAGAAAGGTACTGTACAGAGGGAGAGTCCGACACCCTGTACGAACTTCAGGACCACCTGGTCCTATGGCAAAAGGGTGCATGGGATCTTGAGCACAGTATGGAAAGGGCCCGGGCCTCACACCTGGAGGGTGGTGGGTCTGTGGGGAGCCCTGAAGAGTCAGAAGAGGAGGTAGAGGATGACAATACCTGGACGCCAGTAGAGAGTGAAGACCCCATAGGTAGGGAGTCCCTTGCTGGGTCCAGCGTAGGAGGCAGCGCCTCATCCCTTTCCCTGTCCCCAGAGGAGTGGGAAGATAGGAGGAAAGAAAGGGAGCACCAGCTGACGTTAGAAAAGCTCAGGTTGCAGCATGCCCAGGCTATGGCGCAGCTGGAGGTCAAAAGACAGATGGCGGAGGCTGAGAGGGCCTTTGCCAGAGAGAAACTAGCTCTGGAGGGTAGGTTATCCCCTGAGCGCAGTTGTGGTTTTCTGGACTCCCCAGGGAGGGTTGAGCCCAGTGGTAGCAGCCAGATAGATTCCAGTGTAAGAAACCCCAGTCTGGTACCTGTTCCCCAGGAGGAGGAGTTAAGGTTGAAATTCAGGGGCAGTAGGAAGCTGTCTCACCAGACTTGGGACACGTTTGTGGGTAAATGTGAGGATGCACTGGATGATTGGTTAAGTGTAAACACGAAACGGGATTTTGATGGACTGTATGCTCTGGTTATCAAAGAACAGCTATGCAGTAGTTTTTATCCCGGGTTGCGCCAACACCTGTTGGGATGTGATGCCTTGGATCCTTGGACCCTGGCAAGAAAAGCAGACCGTTGGGAAGGGGTCCCAAGTTCTGATGAGGAATGGGAGAGTGATTCCAACAGTAGTGGTTCAGAGATCCTCCAGCCCAGCGTGGTGGAGGAGGCTCAGTGTAGCCCAGCTAGGTCCCAGGATAGCGAGGAGGGTGTAGGGGCTCCCTGCCTGGCTCAGTGGAGCAGGAGTGAGGGGGCGACCGAGGGTCCCCAGACGCCCGAAACCCTGCCTCAGGACTTGGATGGTTTCATGAGGGAACACCAAGTTGGGGACCTAGGCTGTCCTGTTAGTCCACTTGAGGAAGATCTCTTAGTGAGTGGAGGACCTGGAGCGCCTGTAAACAGGGCTCCTGTGGTTCTAGTGTCTGGCAGTACCGCTCCGGTAGGGAGGGTACAGGAGTCCAGTGTGAGGAGTGATTGGGGGATGAGTTCCCCAGTGGAAGAGCCTGTGGGTCAGGGACTACCCAGTTGGGCTAGGATCTCGTGTAGTGACCAGGGTGGCACCACTTCTGTTCTGGGGGATCTCCGCGCACTGTCAGGTGGACAGGGGACGGGAGATCAGCGCCAGACAGACAGTCGCTTGACGTATGTGTCCTTTGATAGCCTCAGGGGGATGGAGTGGAAATCCCCAGAAGTCGTGGAGTGCCAGGCAATTATTCCACCAAAGGTTCTAGGCCGGAGGTTGGAAGGCCAGGTTCGGGATCAGCCTGACCTGAAGGGTGGGACGTCTGTAACCAGCGTCCCGACCAGTTCTTCTTCCAGAGGTACCGCCCCAGTTGGTAGGGAGCAGGGCTCTGGAAGGGGGTGCAGAGGGTGGGAGAGCCCACCTCTGCCCCCGGTACAACCTGAGGGGTTAAACCCTGGGTTGGAATGGCGTTCTAGGTGTACCCCTCGCCAGAGGAGGAGGAACCCTAGGAGAAGAGGTAGGGGGAGGAGAGCTTTCCCTGAGACTCCTGGTCCGCCTGAGGGTGTAGACCCTAGGCTGGAGAACCAGTGGCAGTCTAGTCCTGTCTTTCAGAGAGGAAGAGTGGAGAATGGCCGCTATGTGCCAGGGGTTACTACCCCCCACTCTGTGGTTAGGCAAAGACCAGTGGCACCTGGGTGGCCTAGGGCCTGGTCTTGGCCGCGGACAGCTTGGGAGTACCAGTGGGGTAGCCCAGTTGGTCCAGACAGTGGTGTTAGAAAGAATTCCATGGGTTCACCGTGGCGTAGAACCGGAGGGTGTCCCTGCAGTTGCGGGCCCGCGTCCGTGTTCTATCGCCCCAAGCAGGGAAGTCCATCACGGTGGTGATTGGTCTGCCCTGCGTTTTGGCTGGAAGGGGGTTGTGTTGGACTTGGCCCTTCTGGCAGGTTCACCCCTGGACTTTTTGGCTTTTTATTGGTGACTTGGTATGGTGATTGTTTGGTCTCTGCGCACTTTCCCTGTGTCCCAGGGTAAAGTGCGTGCGTGCTCTGAGTGCATGTGGTGAGATAGACCTGCCCTCCCATAGGAATGCATGGGGAATGTATGTGTCCCTAGTAGTTCCTGATGCGTGGGGTGTGCAGGCCCGAGTTTGGTATGTGCGGACTCGTGGGAGTGAATGCTGCGCGATGATGTGTGCGGCGTGCATGTACCTAGTGTGGAAGTGCCACTTCTAGAAGTGGGCACTTCTGTGTGCAGTGTGTCTGTCGCGTGATTGGCTGGTCGTGTCATGTGACGGGCTAGGGATTCCCCAGAGTCAGGATGAGTCACCCAGTGGTGAATGGGGAGATCAGCAGCTAGATGGGTGGGAGGAGTACACCTGGGTCCTGAATAGGACAGGGTTTTCCACACACAATGCTGGCCCCGCCCCCTGTGGTGCGACTGACGACCCTAGCCCTGCCAGTGAATAGAGTGAGGGGCTGAGCACATCAAGGGTGCTCCCCAACCAGCTGCGACTGGTTTTCCCCCTCACCCTGAACCCAGAACAAAGGGTTTGCCTGTATAAAAATGGGGCTGTGTCCCCACAGAAACGGTTCTCTGCCAGGATCTTACCTGAGGGGGGCTGCTGCTGCTGGACCAGAGGACCGCCACTTGGACTACCTCCCTGCCTGGAGGCCCAGTGAGCTGGCTCTGGGTCCAGCCTTGCCCCCACCCCTGCCCTGCTGCCTGCAGGGAAGAACTTTGCTGGACTTTGTGGTGCTTGTTAGGCCTAAGCGCTTGGAAGCGCTTTTATTCTCCTTTAGCGCTTGGAAGCGCTTTTATCTGTCCTAGCGCCAGGAGCGCTTTATTGCTGCAAGCCGGTGCCCACCCGGCATTTCCCCCGTGCAGTGCCAATCCTGAAATCCCCTGGCAGGTGCCCACCCTGCCAGGGACCTTGCCGTGCTCGTTGGCGGGTGCCCACCCCGCTTATTTGTTTATTTTACGGCGGGTGCCCACCCCGCCGTACATCCACTGTAACGAGGGAGCCTACCCCTCTTATTGCCGAGAGAAGTCACCGCCGCGGCCGGGCTCGAAGGAAGTCAGGCAGGCTGGGGGCGGGACTCCGGGACAACAGGAAGTAGGAGTGCGGGAGCCTACCCCGCCTCCCTTCGTGGACTCGCGACGTTTTGTTTGGCCCCCGGAGTCGGCAGGAGCCTACCCTGCACCCCGGGGCCCCGTGGAGAACTGCAGCAGGCCGGTGACCAAGAGCGGAGTCCCCTGAGAACAGCCCGGTAAGTCAGTAAGGGCTGGGGGGACTCCGTGTGTGTGTGTACTGGGGGCCGGTCCTCGACCGGCCTACTTCACCAGCGGCCCCCGCCTGAAGAGGGGGGTCGCTCCAACGCCGGCCATTCCTATTGCCTAAGAGTCCAGAGGGACTCAAGCTGCTGGAGCATCCTGTGGATAATCAGAGCGGCCCCGGAAGGCAGTGGGCCGCTCCAACGTTGGGCTCATTGGTTGCTTTGAGCCCACGAGGCTCACGAGTCCCATTGTTTGTTAAGAGCCTGTGAGGCTCACGAGTCCCCCGAGAGGACTCCATCGTGGGGGCATTAATACTTTAGAGCCCAGAGGGGCTCCAACGTTACAGGGCATTGGTTGTTTAGAGCCACAAAGGCTCTAGGGGGCATTTTCATTCGTTTCAGAGCCCTGGGAGGCTCCAACATTGGCCCCAGCATTTCCCCAGTTGCCCAGCACTTAGTGGGCAACTGCAACGTTTAGGTTGTGGCCTCGGTGTTCTGGCTTGCGCAGCCTGCGCCGGCGCGCCCTGACTTTTCTGGACGCAGGGCGTCCTTGCCCCTACTAGGCCAGTTGGCCCAGGGACTGCCACAGTAGTGGCTAATGTGAGTTTTTGCGCCATTGTTCCTTTCCTGCACCTCTGAATGTGTTTATGCGTCATGTGCTTTGCTTTACACCTCTGAATGTTATGCATCATGTGTTTATGTGCTTAGACCCCTACAGGTATTGTGATACTTAGGTGGTTGTTTTCTCCCTAACACAGGTGGTGCTAGTGAGGTCCTGATTCCCTGCGCAATATTTTCCTAAAGGTGGTTAGGGTTGCGTAGGTGGTACTTACCTAATGCTAGTGTGATGACGCTGAGGTCATTATTGCGCCAGTAGTTACTGGTTGTGTGCCATATGTTCTATTTTTAGTGCCACAGTGATTGTATGTGCTATGTTCTAAAATATTATTCCTATGTTCTAAGAGTGCTAATTCCGGACAGCGGTCCAGGTGGCCCTGTCCCCTGTATATATAATCCCTTGTAAATTCTGCCCGTGCCTGTTGGCACATTGTAGAGTGTGTGTTTTTATCTAATGTGTTGTGTATAATACAAAGGCTATTTTTATAGAATACCTTGTGTGGAGTTTCCTTTGTGGTGGGCCTTGGGTGTTGTTGCTGGGTGCGCGCGCAAACGCTTTACACATCGCCTCAGGGATAAGCCTGACTGCTCGTGCCAAGCTACCAAGGGGGTGAGCAGGGGTTATCTTTGGCGTGTAACTTCCTTGCCCTGACTAGAGTGGTGGTTTCTGCCTGACTTTGGCGCAAGCCTTAGCCAACCAGAAATCCCATTTCTAACAACCTCGTGTTAGGGGGGTGGCTCGGCCCGGCCTCCTCTGGCCCCTGATGGCCACAGATGACCAGCCCTTTGTCCGGGCTTAGCCCGGCGCAGTCCACGCGCGGTCCCGCGACGCGGGGGATGAGGTGGTTTAAAAAGCCTCCAGGTGCGGGTGGTGGGCGGGAGCTTCCGGCCTCTGGAGCAAGTGTGCCTGGGAATTGTAGTCTCCCTCCAAACCGCGGCCGCGAGGATGACCAGCGCGGCGGCGGGAGGGAGACACGAGCAGGACCAGGCTACAAAGATGAAGGTTTGGTGCTGGGAGGCTGAGGGTCCGCACACAGGGCTCCACGCTGCTACGCTGTTTACAATGGATTGTCCCCCCATACCAAAAGACATTTGACTAACGCCTGTTGATTGCATATGGTGAATTCTTACTATTTTTGAATCTTGCATAATTTTTAGATAAAGATAACTTTATTTGTATATAAAACTGGTGTAGTGTGTGTTGCACAGTTACTTTACACATTGCCTCTGAAGTTAAGCCTTCCTGCTCTGCGCCAAGCTACCCTGTCGGAAGTGGTGGTCCCTACTTGGACTAGGGTGCATACCCCTGCCAAATAGGGACCCCGGTTCTAACACTGATATTCTGTGTGCTTTGTTTTAGATGTGTTGAGAACCAGGTTCACCCTGTTGCAATGAATGCCTTTAGTTAAAAGTGTCTATTCTTCTTGGTACTATTTGTGTGTGTGATATTGCAGAGTGAAATAGATTTGTTTCTGGTACCACAAAGCACCAGATCCTGGCCAAAATCAAAGATTCTACTTTAGCAATTTATTGGACGGGGTTCTGCCTGGCTGCAGTAACCTGTCTTTCACATTCAGTGCTGGTGCTTTGAATCAAGTTCACCCGTGTCACCCTTGGGTGAGAAAGCAAAGCTTGTAGAACTATGCCAGTATCTAAGTTTATACAATAGTTTCTCCATTGCTAAGATGTTCCAGAGATGACAGTATCATAGGACAATAAATGGTGCCTCTGTTATCTTCCAATGAGCTGCTATTTTAATTTTAGCCACTCCCAGGCAGTTCCAGATAATTGCTATGTTTGCTCTGGACTGATTATGGAACATTTGCGGCCCACCTTCAACAATATGGAAGACATACCTCATGGGATGGGATAGCCCAGAATGCTTTGGTGTGTATTCAAGAAATACCAATCTAATAGTACTTTAGAGTAAGCTTCCTTTCCAAGGACACTTTGGTGGAGATCCCTCCAGAAGGCCAGCTTTTGAACATCAGAAGGGGCCACGCCTAGTCTTTTCTGACATTTGAGATTGTATTGCATGCTACTAGGAGGCAATGCCCCTGTAAGCAGCTGCTGGAGCAATGTTATCGCCCTAGAGTCTGTGACCTATTTTTCAAACTTTACAAAGGGTTCAAAATATCTAGTAGTCCCTCCCTTCCAGTCATATGTAGTACACAGTAGCTTAATTGCATGCAATTTAATCTTTCCCCTTGTTCACTCTAAACTATTTCTTACATTTTTTAAAGGGTTTAAACTCGATTTTCTGGAACAAATCTGATATCATAGTGTAGATGCCCTTCCATAATACTGAGAATGGTAGTTTAGGCCTGTGTGAAAGATTGGATAAAGTGAATTGAAGTGTATGGGGATGGGTAGGTATTTAGCTGCAATTGCCTATACAGCTTTGTTAGACCTGGCACCTTGGCGTGAGTTTCCCTTCCACTTTTTTGATGGTGTGCCTCAACTGTTTTGCTGGTGTTGTCCGCTCAGGGCACTGCACCACGGCTAATCCATGCCGCAGTGCAAGTGCTCCCTAGGTAAAGTGTACCTGTAATTGATATTCATGATTGGTTTATTGGATTTACTGTCAGTCCCCAGTAAAGTGCACCAGGGGTGCCAGGGCTTGTGAATGCCAATGCTGCTGGTGGGCTTGCAGCGCTGGTTGCGCCACCCACAGAAAGCGGCCTTGTAAAATGTGTCTAGGGTATGCCACCGCAGACCCTGCGTGCGGTCTGGGACTGTGGCGCTGACTGCGCAAGTGCCCCCACTTGCCAGTCCCTAAACCTTCCCTTACCTACATATTAGCCACCCCTCTCGTAGGCCCAAGGGCAGGGTGCATTGTAGGCATAAGGTAGGACATGCCCTGATGTGTGTGGCATGTCTTAGTAGTAAATTACAGCCATTTTCGTTTTTCACTATTGAAGGCTACCTGCTCTCCATAGGCCAGAATGGGCTGCTGGAGTCGCTACACGCTGTGACCCCAGTGGACTCATAGAGCATGGTAGAGTATCAGGTTTAGTATGCCTGAACTCAGAATAATAAAATACTTCTTGCAGTCAAGTTTATTTTAATATCCTGGGTTTGTAAATACTACTTTTAGAAAGTTAGTATTTACTGACCTGGCCATTTCAGTCCGCCTCTGCTGTGTGTGTGTGTTCTGCCTAGCAACAGTAAGGAGCAGGGTTGGGGAATCCCCAGAGACAGGTTGGCTGCCAGGTGGTGGGTAGAGAGATGACACCAGGATGGGTGGGAGGAGTACACCTTGACTCTTGAATAGACCTATGCTCTGCCCCCACAAAGCCGGCGCCGCCCCCTGTGGAGCGGCTGATGTCTCTGCCCTGCTGCTGAAAGGAAAGAGCAGAGTCACCATAACAAAGTGATCCAGAACTGGACTGGGCCAGGCCCAGGCCTCCTGGCGCTAAGGAACAAAAGAATCACGGTATAAAAGTAGGAGCCTGGCTCCTAAGAAATCAGAATCCTGTTTTACCACAAAGAACCTCTGCCCGACTAGAAGGAGAAGAAGACGCTGGAGGAGCTGGCCTGCTGCTTGCCTTGCTGAGAAAGGAGAGGAAGAGACTTGCTGAAAAGACTTTGCTGCTTTGTGCTTGAACATTCTCCAAGGGCTTGATCTGAGCTTGCCCCCTGAACTGAACCCCAGGACCAGTGGGTTCTCTGTGCTTTTGCTCGTCCTCCAATTCGAGCCGTGTGTGCATCCCGCTGGAAAGAGACTGCGCCCCTCATCGCCCCTCCTAGGGCCGTGACACTCAGGAGCTTGCCTGCCTCAACCCCGTGAGAGCCCCGCTCCGTCCGGAGCCGCTCTCTGTCCCCGGGCTAGGTTGCCTGCACCCCTGTCACCGCCTGCCACTGGAGCGCGCTGAAAGCGCTGTCACCCCTCCCGCCGGAATCCTTCCAACGATCGTGATCTTCGCCGGGTCACCAGCTGCACGGACCGTGCCCTGTGACCCCGCTTCGTTATCCTTGGAACACCCCCAGGCCGCGCCGCCCCCGCTGTGGAGACCCCCCTGCACCGCCGTGCTAAGGGTCGCTGGCCGCGCCTTCCTACTTGCCCACACCCGCTGATTGAGGACCCAAGAACACTTTCCAAGCTGAGAGTCGCACCGACCTGTGCCGACCCTCCACATCACTAAAGGAGTTCCAGTATCGGGCTCAGGGCCCGCACCGCCTTATTTCCCCGTTATCCTCACCGCACCGCACGCCCGTCTCACCTCCCGCCGCCCCGGAGCTGCCGGGAAGAGCTGTGCACGGCGCAGGCGCGCCCACGACAGATGCATGAGCCGCGGTAGGCCTGAAGTAAGTCAAGACTGGAATCCCTCAAGTGACATTAGTAAAAGACTAAAGAAGTTCCCGCTTAAAGAACTGCTTGTCTGCTTTATAACCTGGTGGCATCCAAACAATGTTACTAGTCTTGTGATAAGTCTGCATATTGAGATAACTATTTTTATATAAAGGAGCGTATTTTCACATACCTAAGCCTGGTGTCTGTTTCTGGGGGGATTGATGTGTTTACTGTGTGTGTGATTATAATTGCTTAACCAACAACGCCTGAAGAATCGCCTTGGCTGCTCACGCCACGCACCTAGAGGGTGAGCAAGGGTCATTCCAAAAGGGGTTATCCTTTGCCCTGACGTGGAGGAGAGGGTCTCTGCTTGACACAAGGACATCCTTGCGTCAATCAGAGATCCCCGACTCTAACAAGCTTGAACTGGAGAGTTGCGGACATTGGTGTACTGAGATAGGCGTTGATAGAGTGGTCCCTCTTGGGCATGCAGATGGGGTTGCATATTGACGGGCCTCCAACAACTATGTCATATTGTGGGAACAAAACATTACCCAAAAATGTAGTCCCCCCCCGAAATATACATCATTGGATTCTTGTGCAGTATGCTGTATTGGAGACGGTACCTCATTTTCATGAAGGCAATGCGTCCTTGCGTTAAGGCACCTCCCTGAACATCAAATTAGCAGAGTAATACAGCTCATTAAGTAATGGATCGCACTCAATACCTGAGTTCTAGATCAATAAAAAATGTTAAAGGGTTTTATTACAGGAATTTAAATGAACAATACAAAAGAAATGCCATGAAGGCTCCCAGATGCAAATGTATGCAGAGTAAGCAAAAAAAGAAATCTGAAAATATTCTAAGGGCCTGATTACAATCTTGGAGGACACGGATAATCCATCACAAAAGTGTTGAATATCCCGTCTGCTGCATTACAAATCTATTAAATCCTCTGGAACGTGTAATACGGCGGATGGAATATCCATCACGTATGTATGCAGAATTATGAGTAAAATGGCAAAGTGATCTTAATTATTGATGCAGAAAAATATAAATCCTAAAAACCTTTCCACAATATGTGCCCACATTTTCTCAGTTGTCCTGGCACTCACATGTGTTGCCCAGTAATATGTTTCAAAGTCAGGCAATACCAGCCGTCCTCTATCTCAAGGTTGGTACATCATTTTATATGAACGTTTAGGTTACTTTCCTCCCTAGATATTTCTAACCAGAGTTTGTTTGAGATATATGAAAAGGGCCATGACAATGATTATTGGCAAGGTTTGGAAGAGGTACAGTACTTTTGGGAGTATCATTATCATGATAGTATTTACATTTCAGAGCCAAAAAATTAGGAGTGCCATCATCTAGTCAGGTGTCACTTTAAGGTAGCCAGAAGTGATGGGAAAATGGTATTATATGCATCCTCTGGGTCCAGTGTTATTGTGACTCCTAAATATTTAATTTATTTTGTGGCCCATCAGAATCAAGTGCTATATTCCACTACTTATTCTTTGGATCAAGAGAGGATGGGATTTTTTTGTTATTTAAATATATTTAACTTTAATTATATTACTGTTAAATATTAATATATTTAATGTTTATTTTTCGTTATAAACGTTAAAAACTATATTTTTGTCTTTGATATTAGTGTTCAATGATATTTCTTGTGCAATTAACTTTCAGTATAGGATAATTATATTTTTGTGCTCGATTTTTTCACACTATATGTATAAGTTTGTGATTTCTATATTTTATCACTGAACTGCTGTCAACAGCTCATGCACTAACGCAGAGCTTTTTTGAGTTAATGTATGAACTATCCACAGTAATTGAACAATTTTGAGGCTTATTTGGGTGTTGGGCGGACTTGCGTCTGCCCAACACCGTCGCGGAAACGGGTTCGACCGACATCTGGTCGGTGATCCCAACCTCCTAATCACGATGCGACTGCACATGGTGCGGTAGCATACTCCCATTCCACCATGGGAGCTTGTGTTGACTGGCTGTAACACAAGCTCTCATAGAGGAATAGGAGTCTGTGTTCATCCCTGCACCCCCTGGCAGGCACGTCAAGGTGCCTGCCACAAGGTGCAGTGATCAGCAAGGGGGCACCTGGTGGTGGTGGTGGTACTGGTGGTGGTGGTGGTGGTGGTGGTGTTACTGGTGGTGCTGGTGTTGGTGGTACTGGTGGTGGTCGTGGTGGTGGTACTGGTGGTGGCATTGGTGGTACTGGTGCTGGTAGTGGTACTGGTGGTGGTACAGGTGGTACTGGTGGTGGTATTGGTGGTGGTGGTACTGGTGGTGGTGGTAATGGTGGTACTGGTAGTGGTGGTACTGGTGGTGGTGTTGGTACTGGTGGTGGTGGTGGTACTGGTGGTTGTACTGGTGGTGGTGCTGGTGGTGGTACTGGTACTTGTGTTGGTACTGGTGGTGGTGGTACTGGTGGTGGTACTGGTGGTGGTGTTCATAGTGGTACTGGTGGTGGTAGTACTGGTAGTGGTACTGGTAGTGGTACTGGTGGTGGTACTGGTGGTGGTGGTGGTAGGGTTGGTGGCATGGTAGTGATGGAGGTCGTGGCACTTGTGGTGGTGGTGGTTGTTACATCTGAGGGCCCCTTGGCCTTACAGTAGCAGGCGCTGTGCGTGGGAATGCCACGGTGAAATAAGGGACACACACGTACGTTGGTTATCAAGCGCGGACTGCCAAACGCAGCAAGCCCACCTTTATTTAAACTACGCGCTCCGCCTTCCGGTGTGAGCGCAGGGGTCGAATACTTCCGCCGTGTGCGCTGGCAACAATGAACTGGCACGCTAACTGTTACATCCCATCTCAACTCAGTCGTTGACTAGCTCCTGGGTGTCTCAACACTCACTTATTGGCAGGCAAAGTATCTCAGGCGAGTGCTCGGCTGGGAATTATCCCTCAGAGCATACCTGAGTTGCCCTCTGCTGGATCTGGGTTCAGAGACTGGTATGCAGGAGACAGCCAACTGTAGGAACTGACGCCAGTGTCCCCCTTGGACAGCTGCTCGGACTTTGGTTATAATGGGATCTGCTTCCACCGTGACTGCCACTTCCTCGAGGGTTAACGCTCTAGGGCACGTGAGCACCGAGATCATGTTCAGGTGGGCTTCAGTGGAGTCAACCTCTTGTTCTCCACCTCAGTCCTCCGCTGTGGTAGGGTGTCTCGAGAGAAAATCCGCAGGGTTTTTGGCGCCCGGCTGGTATGCCATGTCCATCTCATTCTTCTGGAGCCCAATGGCCCAGTGTTCGAGGCGTGGTGGTGGGAGTGGTGCCGATCCTTTGAACAACGGTACCAGGGGTTGATGGTCCGTGATGATCCTGAACGGGTGCCCGCATATGTATAAGTGGAAATGCCTGCATGCCCAGCGGATTGCCAGGGCTTCCCTCTCAATCTGGCATATCATTTTTGGTCGGGGAGAGTGCTTTACTGGCATAGGCTAAGGTAGCCTACCATCCGGGCTCTTGCTCTTGGGAAAGGACGGCCTGAGACCTACAGGGCTGGTGTCCGCAAGTATCTCTGTCCGCCTGGAGGGTTTGAAGTCCACCAGTCTGGTGTGGTCGAGGAGAGCACTCTTGACTGCTTGGAAAGCGGCCTCTTCGGTCTGGCCCCATTGCCACATGACATCTGCGCTGGTGAGGTTTCGGAGTGGTTCTGCAATAGGGGCCAGATCTGGGATGAAACGGCCACAGTAGGTGGCCATCCAGATGGAACTGCAGACTTCAGCCACTGTTAGAGGTGCTGATGCATTCTTGATGGCCTGGGATTTGCGGGGGTCGACCTGGATTCCTTCCTGTGTGAAGGTGTAGCCAAAGAATTCTAACCGTTGCTGGAACAGCAGACACTTCTCCCGGTGTAGGGTAACCCCGTGGTCCTGGAGTTTCTTCAGCGTGGCTCTCACATGCCGGTAGTGCTCTCCAGCTGTCTGTGAGTGGATAATAATGTCATCACTCACATTTAGTACGCCAGGTAGCCCGACCAGGATCTCTTTGATTGCGTTTTGGAAAGTTTTGACGGCTGAGGAGATGCCAAAATGTAGGCGTTTATACCTTCTGAGTCCCCGATGCGTGCTGAAGGTGGTTATATATCGGCTTTCCTTGGCAAGCACTAGTTGATGATATCCGGCATTCAGATCCAGTTTCAAAAACCATCTGGATCCGTTCATGTCAGCCACGATATAATCCATGGTCGGCGTTATGTGGTGTTCACGTCGAATGGCCTTGTTGGGGAGGCGCATATCAATGCAGAGTCTTATCTTCCCCGGTTGGCGAGGCTTTTCGGCGATTACCATGGGGGACACCATTGGTGTGGGACCTGAGACCTTCTCTATGACTCCTTGATCTTCTAGCTCCTTCAGATCTTCTTCCACTAGCGGTCGGAGGTGGAAAGGGATCCTCCAGTGCCTCAGTGCCATTGGTACGACAGTTGGGTCTATATGCAGTTTGATTGAAGCTTTCTTTATCTGCCCCAGCCCCTTGAACAAATCATTGAATTGACTGAGCAGTTCTATGGTCTGGTCAGCTTGCACGCTCCTGGCAAATGTCACCAGCCCTAGGTCTTCTGCTGCATGACTGCTCAGCAGAGTGTCTGCCTTCAGGTTGATGACGTGGATGTCCACTGTGATTTCGGTGTCTTCTGACCGCACTGGCACGGTAATTTTGCCTCGGAGGGGCAAGGGTGAATCGCTCCCAGATGCGAAAATCTTTGTCTTTGACGGCTGAAGTTCAGACTTAGGCTTCAGTTTGTTGTATTGTTGGATTCCCATGACGGTGACTGATGCACCCGTGTCGATCACCGCGCTGACTTCTGATCCAGCTATGTGCACTATGCATCGGGGCTGGGGACGCCTTCGTCTTTTCAGAACTTGGGTGAACGAGAGTAGGTATATCTCTCATTCTTCATCAGATGAGGATTCCTCTGCTTGATATAGGGATTGTTCCTTCTTCTTTCTCCCTGGTGAGGAAGACAGCGAGATACTCGATAGGTGGTGGACCATTTTCCGCATCGGTTTGGGATGTTTTCCTTCCTTCAGTTGTGCCTTCTTCCTGCACACTGAGGCAAAGTTGTTCATAATACCACAGTTGGTGCATGTCTTCCCTTGTGCCGGGCATGACTGTGGGGGGTGATCCTTGTATCCACAATACGCACATTGACTTTTCGGGATGAGCGGTGGGCGGCCTCTCGAGTTGTAGGTCTTGTCTCGCACCCTGACGGCATCGGCTTGCTCCGTCTTGACGGTGATATTCTTTTCCGTGTTGCGCAGCAGTGCGAGGTCCATTTCCTCCGTCCTCGCAGCTGGAAGATCGTGGGATTGTGCCAGCACTAGTATGTCATTCATCTGTATGTTCGGCTGCCTTCGGATAAGGCCTCGCAGGACCTTGCTGCGGATCCCTAGAATCAGTTGAGCTGTGATCTCCACTGCTACTCTCTCCCCCACGAGGTGAGTACTAGCGAATTCTCTCAGCCTCGCATGAAAAGAGTCCACTGACTCCCCTTCTCTTTGCTTGGCTTCCCTCAGATTGAAGTGCTCAAAGTCTGGGTTTAGTTGAGGGTCAATGTGTGCATTTAATGCAGCCCCCGCGGCTGCATAATCCTAAAGTGGTCTGGTGTTAGGGAGGTGTTTAAAGAGCATATAGATTTCCTCTCCCAAGTAGTGGAGAAGCAACGAGTGCTTGACGGCAATGTTTGTTTCTCGGGTGGCGATGAAGTAATTTTCCAGGAGGCCAAGCCAGACTTGCCACCTTGGCGATGCTGTGTCGAGGTCCACTTATTCACTGAAAGGAGGCAGGACTCCTGTGGGCAGGTGTTGTATTGTGGTCCTCGCTGGGGCCTGCATGTCATTCTCTTGATCACTCATGGTGCTGATTGGGTGAGGCGGCTGGGTCTCTCAGCAAGAGTGCTGTGCCCTGACAAGCAGCTCTGGGATCCTGTGTGGTATGGCTGGCACTTCTGGGTGAATGCGTGAATGCGGCTTTGCGGCACGTGCTTAGGCCTTGCTGGGTAGAGACTAGCTTGGGTGTGGGCACAGCGCGAAATGCGCGACTCACCCCCGATGCTGTGGGCGTGCCCTGCCCTCTAGTGCTGTACTCTGTTGTTGGTTGGTCAAATCTGCTCTTTTGAGCTGGCTCCCAGTGTTGTTCTTGTGCTGTATGCCAGGCCTCACCGCCTTTGTGGTAGCGCATGGGCCCTGTTCTGTGCTGCTGGTTCTGCCCTGTGATCGACCAGTGCAGGCGCTGGGCGTGCTGCAGCTCCTCTCTGCAGGGAGCGCTGTGGAGCGTATGTCGCTCCATCCCTTGTCGCCAGTATTACATCTGAGGGCCCCTGGTCCTTACAGTAGCAGGCACCGTGCGTGGAAATGCCACGGCGAAATAAGGGACACACACGCGTATTGGTTATCAAGCGCAGTCTGCCGAATGCCCCCCCCCACTTTTACTTAAACTACACGCAGGGGTCAACTACTTCCGGTGCTTGCACCGGCAACAATGAACTGGCACACTAACTGTTACAGTGGTAGTGATGGTAGTGCTCGTGGTACTGGTAGTGGTGGTGGTGGTGGTACTGGTAGTGGTGGTGGTACTGGTAGTGGTGGTGGTGGTGGTGGTGGTACTGGCAGTCGTGGTCCTGGTGGTGTTGGTGGTGGTGGTGGTACTGGTACTGGTGGCAGTGGTACTGGTACTGGTGGTGCTGGTACTGGTGGTACTGGAACTGGTGGCAGTGGTACTGGTAGTGGTGGTATTAGTGGTGGTAGTGGTACTGGTGGTATTGGTGGTGGTACTGGTACTAGTGGTACGGGTACTGTTGGTACTGTTACTGGTATTGGTGCTTGTGGTACTGGTGGTGGTGGTGGTACTGGTGGTGGTGATACTGGTTATGGTACTGGTGGTGGTGGATATGTTGGTGGTGGTACTGGTGGTTATGATACTTATAGTGGTACTGGTACTAGTGGTGGTGGTGGTTGTGGTACTGGTGGTGGTGGTACTGGCGGTGGTGGTGGTACTCATGGTGGTAGTATTGGTGGTGGTACTGGTGGTGTTGGTGGTACTGGTGGTACTGGTACTGGTGGTGGTGGTGCTGGTGGTGGTGCTGGTGGTGTTGGTACTGGTGGTGGTACTGGTGGTGGTTGTACTGGTGGTGGTGGTACTAGTGGTGGTACTGATGGTGGTGGTGGTAGTAGTGGTGATGGTTGTGGTACTGGTGGTGGTGGTACTGGTGGTTATGGTGATAGTGGTGGTGGTAGTGGTGGTGGTGATGATAGTGGTGGTGGTGGTACTGGTAGTGGTGGTGGTGGTGGTGGTACTGGTAGTGGTGGTAGTGGTGGTGGTACTGGTGGTGGTGGTGGTTCTGGTAGTGGTAGTGCTGGTAGTGGTAGTGCTGGTACTGGTAGTGGTGCTGGTACTGGTGGTTGTGGTACTCATAGTGGTGGTGGTGGGACCGGTAGTGGTGGTACTGGTGGTGGTGGTGGTACTGGTACTGGTGATGGTGGTACTGGTGCTGTTGGTACTTGTACTAGTGGTAATGGTTCTGATGGTAGTGGTACTGGTGGTATTGGTTGTGGTACTGGTAGTATTGGTGGTGGTATTGGTGATGGTATTGGTGGTGGTATTGGTGGTGGTACTGGTGGTATTGATAGTACTGGTACTGGTGGTGGTGGTATTGGTAGTGGTACTGGTGGTACCGGTACTGATGGTACTTGTGCTTTTGGTACTGGTGGTGGTGGTACTAGTGGTACTGGTACTGGTGGTACTGATGGTGGTGGTGGTACTGGTGGTACTGGTACTGGTGGTATTGGTGGTGGTGGTATTGGTGGTGGTAGTGGTCGTGCTACTGGTGGTATTGGTGGTGGTAATGGTACTGGTGGTGGTACTGGTGGTGGTCTCTTCTGAACAGAGGTGCACGGCCACTTTTAAAGTGAAAGCGAAAAATCGGACGCTCTTACAAATGAAAGCATTTATTTCTCAAATGCTTTTTTTTAATAAAATCACCCCCTTCCGCGCTTTCACTTTAATAGCGGCCACGCTCCTCTGTTTAGAAGAGCCCAGTCTAAAAAAAGTAGTGCACAACCTTTAAAGAAAAAGCGCGGAAAGGGGTGCTTATTTAAATAATAAATAAAGTAGTCCATGAATAACTACATGAAGGCCTACAGTGTAACGAAACTGTAGTTGGCCAGTGCTCCTGGCTTCCAAACAGAAGTGATGCATCTGGAGCACCAGCCAACAAGGAGCAAGTAAACAAAAGCAATAGAGCTATGAACCAATAGCAGGCAGCAGCTGAAAGGACACTCTGTAGAGAATTTACAAGAGGTCTTGCACACGCGCATGCGCGCTGATGCTCGACTTAAAAAGGTGATGCCTAAAAGTAAAATGAACAAATTTCCCCACAATCCAATACCTAATAAGGACAAAATACCGAAAGTTAATTAGTTGATGGTGGGGTGCTATATCGCATGTGATAAAGAACTTGTAGTGCCTTTTCACACCACAAAATCAAGAGCATCTACAACAACTTTGATGAAGACAACCAACACACTGAACCCTCTCCGACCACCCCGACACCCTGAAGCCAATGATCAACAACTGGACAGCCCTCACCACCGAAAACACTCTGAAGACGATGAAGTCAATCCATTCGGAGCCCCCATGGACCCTGCCCCCCCCACATCTTCACCAGAGCCGCCGACACCAGCACACACATGCTCTGCCACACCATCAACCGCTCCCTGGCGACCACCTCGTTCCCCGAGGACTGGAAATACGCCGAGTTCAACCCCCTCCTGAAGAAGCCCTCGGCGGACCCCACCGACCTCTATAACTACAGACCCATCTCCCAGCTCCTGTTCCCACCAAAAGTCATCGAGAAAGCCATCAACAACCAATCGCCACATTTATCGAAGAGCACAACATCCTCGACTCCTCTCAAACCAGCTTCAGAAAAAAACACAGTACGGAACCCGACCTCCACGCCGCAATAGACGACATCCGCACCTTACTGGACAAAGGAGAAACAGAAGCCCTCATCCTCCTCGACCTCTCTGTGGCATTCGACACAGTCTCTCACCGCACCCTAATATGCAGACTCCATGACGCAGGGATCCAAGACAAGGCCCTTGACTGGATCCGCTCCTTCCTCTCCAGCAGAACGCAGCAGGACAGACTCCCCCCCCCCCCCCCCCCTTTCCTCTCGGACCCTACACCTACCACCCGCGGAGTTCCCCCAGAGCTCCGCCCTCAGCCCAACACTCTTCAACGTCTACATGGCTCCACTCGCCCCCATCGTCAGAACCTACGGACTCAGCATTGTGTCATACGCAGACGACACCTATCCAACGAACCCAACACCGCCAGACACAACTTTTGAGAGGGCATGGAAGCCGTCGCCGAATTGATGAAAAACAGCTGCCGACAACTAAAACACCAGCAAAACGGAAGTACTCATCATGGGCCCAAACCCCACCACCTGGAACGACACCTGGTGGCCCCACGCCCTCAGAAGCCCACCCACTCCCACAGACCACGCACGCAACCTGGGAATCATCGTGGACTCAGAGCACAAAATGGAACGCGCAGTTCAACACTTTCTCGGCCTCCTGCTTCCACACTCTCTGCATTCAAAGACCTTCAAATGGATCCCCTAGAACACAGAAAGACCGTCACTCATGCCCCGGTCACCAGCAGACTCGACTACGGCAACGCACTCTACGCTGGAATAAACAAAAACCTCACCTCCAAGCTACAGAACATCCAAAACGCCACTGCAAGACTGGTCCTCAACCTACCAAGACACTGCCACATCTCCCAGCACCTGCACACACTCCACTTGCTCCCCATCGAAGCTAGAATCACCTTCAAGATGCTAACCCACGCTCACAAGGCCCTCCACGACACCGGACCAGCATACCTGAACAGCCGACTCAAATTTCATGCACCCCCAAAGGACCCTACGATCAGCTCAGCTCTCCTACGCCGTGGTCCCCTGTGCCAGAAAGACCAGATCGGGAGGCCACTCCTTCTCCTTCCTCGTGGCCAGAGCCTGGAACAATCTTCCACTCCACCTCAGACAGACCACAACGCTCCCCATCTTCGCAAGAAACCTCAAAACCTGGCTCTTCGACAGACCCCCTCCTTGATGGACCGGAACCTGTGAACCGCCCCCCCCCAGCGCCTGGAGACCCTTACGGGTGAGTAGTCGCGCTTAACAAACACCTGATTGATTTGATTGATTGATTGATTGATTGATTGTAGTGCTATCACATCCACTCCATCAACCTACCACTAGTGAGGCAATTATACAATAACTGCTTTTAATTCCTTTCCTACTTCTTCCAAGATAAATGTGGGTTGAGCTATGAACAGTAAACGTTTACTTACCTTGCAATACAGTGGTAGGTCTATACCGTATGCAGTAGTATTGAAGGTAGATATTGAGGACCCCAGTAATGTTACATACAAGCAAGTCACTGTATAATGCAGTCACCAAATCCAGGTTTGCTATTTTGGTTAATTGGTTACATTCTTTGAGTCGGTTAAGTTCAGATTATTGCGTTTTTATGGTCTGGCTTAACAACGCAGCTGTCACCAGACAATTATGTGAGCAACACTAGAGAGGATCCACCAACACGTTGGGAGCCAATAGTACATTTAGTGATTGTGTAGAAGTTGTTTGCTTCCACAAAATAATGTGCTTGCCCTCCATGTAACTGTGATCATTTTGTTTATTTATCTAGCTGCCTGTAGTTGAACTTTCAGGGGCACACTCATAACATTGTCAAACTATTAAAGTGTCTTAGATAACCAGATTACCACAGCATTTATGGTGTTTGTCTTTCTCTGGCAGCTTCACAGATGGGAGGAGGGCAGTCATTAACCTACATAAATGTTTAGATCTGGCGTGACAATACAACTTTTGTCTGACCTTTTAACCACCTGCAATGTTATTCTGGAGTTCTTTGCTTCCACACAAATGCATATCCATTGTTAGACCTGGTATCCTTGGTGTGGTGCCCGGATCTTTTTGCGTTTACCGCCTGTATTTTTGAGAGCGTGCTAGACTTCGTTTTTGCTGATTTATGTACTCTGGGCACTTTACCACTGCTGATCAGTGCTAAAATGCAAGTGCTCACATGTGTAAATTCTAATTCTGATTGGTTCTCCATGATTGGCATATTTGATTTACTGGCAAGTCCCTTGTAAAGTACACAGTGCATGCCCAGGGCATGTAAATCGATTGCTACCAGTGGACCTGCAGCACTGGTTGTCCCACCCACATGAGTAGCCCTGTAAACTGGTCTCGGGCCTGCCATTGCAGTGTCTGTCAGTGCAGTTTTAAACTGTCTTGTCGACCTGGCCAATGTACGCAATTGCCAGTTCCTAACCTTTCCTTTTACTACAAGTAAGGCACCCCTAAGTTAGGCCCAAGGTACCTCCATTGGCAGGGTGCAGTGTATGTGAAATGAAATTAAGGCTCTCTTAGACTAGTCATAATCCTTTACTGCGAACAACCAGCAGGAGTCGCTCTCAGAGCAGGACCTGCTCTAATCCAGTGTCAAGACTTTACGCTGTAAGTACTATTCAGTTCATGTCATCTGCATCCTAAGTGGTGGCAGCAGATATTGCAAAAGTGCTGCTTGTTACACACATTACATGCTGTTTGGCATTGGTTGCACAGCAGCAGGCACTGTGCCTCAACTGTTGACAATGACAGTAATGCCTTCAGTTGAACTGTTGAATTGCAGCAGGCACTGGCTGTGCTGTGCTCTGTGCTGCAGTGCTGTCATTGGACAGTGCCTTGCTGTCTGTGCCTTACTGGTACCGCGGGAGGCACTCTGTACTGCTGCTGTTGTGTTGCTGGTCGGCATGCTTAGATGGGACTTGCCAAATGGAATGAGTCATCATAATAGACATGTGTGGACTCACTCCACGTCTAATGAGAAATTCTGATTTCTCTGTAGCGCACTAGTCTAGGATTGGCTGAGGTGCTGCCAATTCTCTAATCCTAGGTCACCTTACATAGTACAAGTTACGTCCAGGCTCAGAAAGGATTCAGATTGGCAGTCGAGATCTTTACTGTCCTGTGACCTAGAAGAGTTGAAATTTTACAGACAGGCCATGGAAGTTGTGGGCGGAAAACAACCTTATTCTAGGGGTGCAGTGATTGATAGTCCTTCCACATCCACAAGAGCTGCACTACTCAGTCAGCATCTGTAAGTTTGATGAAATCTTAAAGATGTAGTGCTGCACGATGGGACCTGCCTGCATAGGAATTCTAGAGAGTCGTGACTGATAGCCAGAGCCTGCCAACAAAAGAATAGAGCAGCCCGCTTGATCCACAAGATGAATGTGGTCTCTCTGTATCAGGACGCCGGTGAAGTGCTGTGCCGCCTGCGAGAAGCAGTCTACTCTATGCCTGAACCATGGCAACAAGGAGTTGTGCGCAAATTTGAGGGTGCAAGGCTTTCAGGAGCTCAAGGGGCCGTTCAGAGGTGAGCAGGTTGAGGGGACAGTGAGGGGGTCATATCTGTTCTGAATTCTGATGGCATCAGATAGTTGGGTTGGTGTGTCTTACTTGTTTCGGTCACTCGTTCACACACCGGAAAGTAAAATTTAAGTCAGGCATAGACAGTCTTGCTGTGCCCTTGCACAATTCTGAAGGGAAGAGATCAGAGATCGCGACGGCTTTGCACTTCAGAATTGGTTGAGTAGAGTGGAATACTGAAATACTCCACCCGATTGCAGAACTCCATGGAATTCGTCAGAGTTTTTTGGCAACTCTTCAATCTGCGTCCAGGCCTGACAAAGTTGCTTTGTTTTTCTAAGCTGGTGTGGTTTCCATTTGTATTGTTTTCACTTTGTTTCTGTGTGTTATGTACAGATAGGCTTATCTCAGAGGTAATCTGTAGACTGACTGTTCATGTTAAACTACCAAGGGGAGAGCAGGGGTTATCTAGGTGTGTAACTCTTTTATCCTTACTAGAAGGAAGGATCCCTACTTAGACAGGGTGCAAGCTTCTGCCAACTAGAGACCCCCATTTCTGACATTGGTGATCAGTGGTGAGGTTAGGACTTATGTTTGTACTTTGACATACAGTGATTAGTGTACACTACTACTGAGTGCAGACCATTACGCGACCACATACTGCTCTTTTATTTTTCCTTTTTTTTTGATAACCCTTAAAATATCCACGTACCATGTTTCTGCCTGGAGAGCCAGCAAGTGGGGTTGCAACTGTGATGTTTGATATTGAGAAGTTGCAGTCTTACAAAGTGGATCAGCTCAAACAGTTTTGTAATGGTTTTGGATGTCCCATTAGAAGCTCCACTAGGAAGGAGGAGCTGCAAAAGGCAATGATGGCCTAGCGGGCAGCAAAAGAAGCTTGGGTGGCAGAGGATGAGAATGTGGATCTGGAGGTGCAGTGACAGCAATGGGATTTTAGAGCTCAGGATCTGCCTGCAGGAGCATTTTCCAGGGGTGACAACAGTGTATCATCCAGGAATCAGTACCCAGAGGAATTGGAGGACAGATGACAGGACAGAAAGCATTGTCGAGAGCTTGGGAAGCTCAGGTAATAAATGGAATTCAAAAGTTAGAAATGGAGCAAAGGCAACAGTAGAAGGAGAAGGATCCTCGCTCTGGAGGAAAAGAAGTTGCTTGTCGCTCATGAGTTAAGTTTGAAGGAGCTGTATATCAAGGCCAATCAGGAAGAGTCCAGTTTAAATGGTGGCAGAGTGCAGCCAGTGCAGTCTGGGTGGAAGGTGCACATGCCAAAGGATATGGCAAAAGATTATAAAAAGGGGATGACATACATGCTTGGATTTTGGCTTATAAGACAGCACTCCACATGAATGATTTCCCTACGCCAATTGGGGGGCTGTGGAAACACTTTGAGACAGAGGGGAGGGATACTTTGACAGCCCTTGGGCCAGCCTCAGGTTTCAACTATAATATCATGGAGTATGCCTCGATTGCCCGGTATGGTCTCACCCCAGAGCAGTATAAGGACAAGTTTAGATCTTTTAAGAAAACTGATTCTCAAATGTGGTTGGAATGTGTTAATCATTTTTGCAGAGCACTGGATGGTTGGATAAAGAGCAGCCAGGTAACTGACTGTCAGGGATTGCACAATTTGAATGCTTGGGAACACTTGAATAGTCTTTATTTGCCAGAGTTGTGCCAGCATCTCATGAACAGCAAGCTGACTGGGCCCATAAAGCTTGCTCAGGAGGCAGACCGCTGCACGAGTACCAGGGTGCTGAAGGGGTATGGGGAAACTCAGCCAAAGGTGGGCAGGGGCCCCAGTAGAAGAGTGGGGGGACAAGGGTAAACAGAGCGAGTTCTGTAAAGGGCCCCAATCTAGTTCCCAGGGTAAAGATTCCCCTTTCTCAGGTGAGAAAAAGTCATGGATCTCTACAGGGAAACCTGCAGAGAAGGTTCCACGCAAGTGTTATGCATGTGGTCAGGAGTAACCCTGGGTGTAGTTCGCGAAGTAGCACTTCGCGAAGCTACGCAAAGTGCAGTTCGCACTACGCGAGCTACGCGTAGCACTTCGCGAACTGCGTAGTACCTTGTTCGCACTGTGCCAGATGTCGTTTTCAATGATTGCACAGTGCGGACAAGCAACCGGCACTGTGCAATCATTGAAAATGGCATCTTGCACAGTGCGAGCTGTAGTTTTCTGCTGCTCGAGTAGATTTTTACTCGAGCGGCAGCTTTCTCAACGCGAACTGGTAGTTTCTCATCGCGAGCGGTCGCGAGCATACGCGACCACTCGCAATGAGAAACCTGACCTCCTCGTGTTGGGAATCTCGCCGGGAGGTTTATTTTCCATGCTCGCGATCGCCAACTTGATGTTGCTGATCGCGAACAAGGAAAAAGGCTCGCCGGGATGTCATTTTGCTTGCTCGCGGTCGCCAACTTGTCGTTGAGGACCGCGAGCAAGCAAAAAATGACCGCAGCACTACGCAACACTACGCTACGCGTGTTCGCACTGTGCTACGTGCAGTTCGCGTAGTGCGAAGTTGCGCGAAGTTCGCAAACTACGCGAGCGTAGCGTAGTGCTTTGCCCAGGCTTAGTCAGGAGGGTCATATGGGAGGGGAGCAAGTGTCCCAAGTCGACACTGGCACCCACTGGTGTGCAGTCACGGGGAATGGCCAGTGTAGTTGGTCCCAGATGTAGGGTGGGGGCCAGCTAAGATGACCCTTGTGCTTGAAAACACTAAGAAAAGCAGGCAGTGGGTGACCATCAATGGACAGAGGGAGGAGGCTTTGAGAGACACTGGAGCTAGTGTGACTACAGTGAGGTGTCACCTGGTGTCTGAAGACGAGGTTGTTTCCCATGTGCACCACCAAGTAGTTGCTGGAGACAACTCTAAGCACCTGCACAAGGTGGCACAGGTTCTATTTGAGTGGGTGAGGTCTCGGGTTCCTTGAGAGTGAGCCTATCCATGCCTGTTGATTGTCTGCTGGGTGATGATTTGGAGGATCCCCCTTAGGGCGAGGTGGAACACCAGTCACACTTGGTAGGGTTGCCTGAGTGGGCATGTGTGACAACTCGGTCAATGACAGTCAGTCAGGATTATCAGAAAGACCTTTGCAGTGTTCAGTTGCAGTTGGGAGAATCACTTGCATCACCTCTGGGAAGTGTTGAAGAATCTGCAGAAGGCAGGTCTCACTATCAAGACCAGTAATTGCCAGATTAGGCAGGGGTATGTGGTGTACATGGGATACCAGGTAGGAAGCGGCCAGGTGAAACCCCTACAATCCAAGATTGTCACCATTCCGGCATGGGAGCCCCACAAGACCCAGACTGAGGTGAGAGGCTTTTTAGGTCTCACCGGTTAGTACAGGAGATTTGTCAAGGGGTATGGCACCATTGTTGCTCCTTTGACTGAGCTGACTTCTAGAAAGCAGCCCAGGAAAGTGATGTGAACTGAGGCTTGTCAGACCGCTTTTGATGCCCTAAAGGCTGCCATTTGCATGGCGCCCATGCTGAAGGTACCCGACTTCTCCAAGAAATGTGTTGTGCAGACAGACGCTTCATAGCATTACTTACTAGAGAACAGAGGTGGAGCACAATTGAGTGGGAAGCTTTTGCTGTGGTTTGGGCACTGAAAAAGCTAAGACCCTACTTGGTTGGGACTCACTTCTGGGTTCAGACAGAGCACAGGCACCTCAGATCGCTAATGCAGATGAGGAGTGAGAACCCAAACTGTTGGGGTGGTACAGTTCCCTACAGGGAATGGACTTTACAGTGGAACACTGCCCTGGTACAGAACACGCAAATGCTGATGGTCTGTCCAGAGTCTTCTGCCCTAGTGATGAGAACTCCCATGAGGTTGAGTAGTTGTCCCTACTTTCAGCTGGAGGAGACACGTGTTAGACCTGTCATCCTTGGTGTGGTTTCCCCTATCTTTTTGCCTCTATCTCCTGTATTTTTTATTGCATGCCAGACTTTGTTTTTGCTGGTTAATGTACTCTGGGCACTTTACCACTGCTGATTAGTGCTAAAGTGCACGTGCTCCCTGTGTAAATTGTAATTCTGATTTGTTCTCCATAATTGGCATATTTGATTTACTGGTATGTCCCTGAAGTGCATGATGTGTGCCCAAGGCCTGTAAATCAAATGCTACTAGTGGGCCTGCAGCACTGGTTGTACCACAAGCATGAGTTGCCATGTAAACTGGTCTCAGGCCTGCCATTGCAGTGTCTGTGAGTGCAGTTTTAAACTGCCATGTTGACCTGGCCAGTGCACCCACTTGCCAGGCCCTAACCTTTCCTTTTACTACATGTAAGACACCCCTCAGGTAGGCCCAAGGTACCCCCATGGGCAGGGTGCAGTATATGTGAAAGGTTGGCCGTGTACTGATGTGTTTTGTATGTCCTGATAGTGAAATACTGCCAATTATGTTTTTCACTACTGCAAGGACTAGCTAAACCATTGGTTATCATTGGAGTAGCCTTGTAACATTTTAAAAGTGTAACTTTCAATTTGAAACAGCTAGGGATTTGGAGTTTGGGCTCCTGGAGCTCAGGATTTAATAACACACCTTTTTAGTGAAGGTGATTTTTAAATTGTGGGTTTGAAATGGGCATTTTCTTCATTAACCATCTTGTGCCTTTGCCTGCCTGTGGAATCAATGTCTGGTTTAGACTGACAGGGGCTTATTTGTGCATTCACTCTAGACAATCACACAAAGGGAGTTGAGATGTGCCCTGCAGAACCTGATGGCCCATCACCGGGTTGAAGGAACTTCCTGAGTATGAGTGGTGGGAGGAGCTTTATTCTGAACTTGAATAGGGCTGTGCCTGGGCTTTCACAGTGCTTTCTCCACCCTCCTGTAATGTGTCTGAAGCCAAGACCAGGCAGAAAAAAATGTGTGCACTACAAAGACATTCCTCTGAAGAATGCCTAGTTCAAACTCCCAAAGGAAATTAAGTATTGAACCTAAAACCTCAGGCCTTTGGAACCCTTCTGAATTAAGAGGAGCCTATGCCAAGGAGAAGAGCTAAAGAGCTGAGAGGAGGAGCACTGCCCCTTTGCTGTGTTCCTTTGCTGGGTTGGCCTGCAGTTGCTGCTTCTGCTTTGGAGAGGAAAAGGACTCAACTTTGCTTTGCATTCTGCTTGTGAAGTTTCTCCAAGGTCTTGTGTGTGCTTGCCTCCTGCTGGAAATCTCAGAGCCATCAAGGACGTCATCTTCAGCATCCTGGAACTCCACTGCTGGCCACTGCAGACCTGCCTTCCAGTTCTGGGCCCTTGGACGTTGTTCCTGCTGCAAAGACCTGCTTGAAATTGGCACATAGCCCTTCCAGCATCTGTTTTTCTGATGCAGCACCGCTATGTGGGAGAAATTTCCATCCATCGCCACCATGTAGCGGAAGAAACCGCCGCTGCCTGAGTTCAGCTCACCGTGTCTCCGAAGTCCAAGACCACCACACTGACTCCGACACAAGCCCTGCTGTACAGCTGAAAGAATCGATGCATCGTGAGACAGCGGCTGAAGAAATCAACGCAGCGCCTGTTTTGCTGCCGCCGTATCAACCTCCAGTGCATCCAGATTTTCACATATCACACCTGTGCACCAAGTTTTTCTGATGCTTCACCCCAGACAGAACCGTCTTGGATTTCAACCCACTGCTTTACCCTACAGTCCGGATTGGAAGCAACACTTCTCCTGCTTGCAGCAGAACTGACACATCGCCTCCCCTGGGCTCAAGAACGGATACATCGCTGGGTTTTCCAATACTTCCTCCCTCTGGGGCTGTATTGTCTTGTGGATTTTGACACATCGGAGGTACTTTTTGTAAAGTCTCCGCATACATGAAGTTCTATGGACAGAATTGCTTGAAACGTTTTAAAAGTCCTACTTTGAATTGTATATGTTGGATTTTTGGCATTATGGTCTTGTTTAGATTAGATGAAGTTTCTTTGGGGCATATCAACAAGGGCTTTATCTCTGCTTTTTTGGCTTTTAAAGCCAAAGAGATAAAACTAGCGCCCTAACAGCAACAGGGTGCTAACGCGCAAATGCGCATGTTAGCTCCCTTTTACTCTACACTTCCCCGCATCTTTAATGAGATGCAAAGGGGGCGTTCCAGAGTAAAATAATAGGAGAAATGTCGCTAAGCGACATTTCTCCTATTAACAAGGATATCGCTAACCCTGTTAGAGATTAAAAAAAACAGCGCTAACCGCGGTTAATCCTGCTTTTTTACGTCTGGTATTTTTCGGATTTAGCCATGATATCCTATGTAAGGTGGATATCATAGCTAAGTATGTCTATCCCTATCAGCAAGCTATCGCCAAACCTTGTGGGATTATCGCTGTATTTCCAGCGATAATCTCACAATTGGCAGCTTGCGCTCTGAATTTTATTGCTTTAGAGATAAGCGTTGCTGATAGCTCGCTATCTCCGCTATAAAATTCAGAGTTGGCCGGCGATAATTATCCTCACGCTAAGAGCGCTGAGCGATAATTATCGCTGGCCCTTGCTGATATGCCCCTTTATTTTTCTAAATTGGTGGGGTGTCCAATTGTGGTGTTTTTACTGTATATAGTGTGTGTTATGTACAAATACTTTACACATTGCCTCTGAGATAAGCCTGACTGCTCGTGCCAAGCTACCAAGGGGGTGAGCAGGAGTTATCTGGGTGTGTAACTCCCTTATCCTGACTAGAAGGAAGGGTCTCTACTTGAACAAGGTGCAAGCAACTTCTATCTAAAGACCCCCATTTATAACATCCATTCACATTCTATCTAGATGTAATGCTTCACATTACTTTACAACATTCCTTTACAGCCAGACCTATTAGCATTGTCAAATCTTGTTTAGGTTTTGTTCAAAAGCAAAACTGATGTGTTGAATCTACAATTTCCAGCATGAAACGCAAAACTTAACTGGCTCCATTAACTAAAATCTAGGGGCATATCAACAGCAACCGGCGATAATTATCGCAAAGCGCACTCAGCGTTAGGATAATTATCGCCGGCTAGCGTGGATTTTTATCGCTGAGATAGCGTGCTATTAGCAACGCTTATCTCAATAGCGATAAAAATCCTCACGCTAACTGGCTAACGTGAGATTATCGCAGGAAACCCAGCGATAATCTCACGTTAGCTTGTTGATAGGGACTCACAAACTTAGCCATGATATCCTCCTTCCATAGGATATCATGGCTAAGTCAGTCCTGAAGCAGGTGTTAGGAAAGTAGCGATAACAGGTGTTATCGCTACTTTTCCTGACGCTATGCTTCATAGCGTGGGGCTTGATGATAGGAGAAATGTCGCTTAGCGACATTTCTCCTATCATGTCAGGTCAGGAATGCCCACTTTGCATCTCATTAGAGATGCAAAGCTGGGCGTTAGAAATCCCCACGCTAAAGCAAGGTTTCACGCGTTTGCGTGACCTTGCTAATATAGCGATTTAAATTATCGCCGCTTTTCGGACGAAAACGGCCACTGAAGCGGCCGCTAAAGCGGCGATAATTTTTTATCGCCTCGTTGTAAATATGCCCCCTAGTTACTTACTGTTTAGTTTACAAAACTTCGATCCTCTAAATCTGAACTAAATGAAAATTAAAATGTGAATTTATTTTGCCGGCTTTCATGTTTTTCAATTCACTGCGCTGCACCTGTTATGAATTTTGATAGTAGTGGCTTCTCCCCTGAAGTTGTCCTGATTATGTCTGCTTTATATCACAATCCGTAGTAATCAGATGAAAACAGGAGCCCTGCAACACAAATTGATATCCTCTGGAGGCGACGGCCATTGAACCAAAACGATAGAAGCACAAGTCAGTAATGTTTTTTTATAACCGGTAAATAATTTATTTATAACTAGCAGCTGCTATCTGTTAAGGAATCCGTCACAGAAAGCGAATCTTCTAAAATGAGATTTCCCATTAGGATTTTCTATGCTGCGAGGGTTGCGGCAAGCGAGAAAACTGCTGTTAGCCCGAAAGAGCTCATTTCATGCTTGGGGCGACGGTGGTTAGAAGACTTGGCGCATTTTGCTCGGTGCTGGGTGACTTCATTCCTCAGTGTTGTTAAAAAATGGAGTCCAGTTGAGTACTGAGTGCTTGTGTGCTGTCCTTGAATACACAAACACGCATATTAAGTGACAAATACCATCCACCTGAGCCGTGTCATCTTAAGGATTTGAGGGCCCAGGGTTAGAAATCTTATTACCTATTTTTTGCTAATTCAAGCCCTATGTTGGCTAGCAATAGTGAATTATGTGTTAATGGTTAAGATACAAAAATGCACAAAAGTGACCTACAGAGAAACAACACTTTCCCATGTGGTTCCTAAGAAATTGCCCATGCCTTAAAATGTCTCTGCAGTGGAGGTGGTATTCCTTTTTGCTAGATAAGAGAAATTAGGGTATTTCTACCAGGGTTGGTAGCAAAAAAGCAGAAGAGCACATTTCCCCACCTGCTTAGCCATTTCTACCCATTGCCACACTGGATGGCCCTGCTGTAATTTCTCTGTTGCTGTGTGATGTATTTCCATAAGCAGTAGCAGGCCTTTGTTGTGCCCTTTAAAGGATGGATGGAGCTCTCACCAGAACCCTGAAATGCTTGCTGTGTCAGAGTCCCGCCATGTCTCCAGAATACACTACTTAAAATAAGGCTAACAAGTCTTTAGCCTTGGCTTGTGTGTGCCCTGGAGCAATACCTTTGTTAGACCTTTCAGCCTTACGGTGGCCTTCCCCCAAACGTTTTGCCTTACTCTTCCATTTTTGTTGATCTCATTTTTGTTGGTCTTAGGACTCTGCACACTTTACCACTGCTAACTTGCTTATGCTTTCTCCTTTGAGCAAGGCAAAATTGCCTTACACCCAATTGGCCTTTTCAATTTACCTTATTGTACCTAGGGCTTGTAAATTGAATGCTACTAGCGAGTCTGACACACTTATTGTGCCACCCACTCAAGTAGACCTTTAAATGTGTCTCAGGTCTGCCATTGCAGCCTGTGTGTGCAGTTCAAACTGACATTTTAACCTGACAAAATAAAGCTTTGGCTACACTCAAACCTTCCTGTTTAACACAAGTAATTTTCCCCTAGGGAAGGCTCTAAATAGCCCGTAAGGCAGGGTGCAGTGGATATTAAGGGTTTGGCATGGACGTTTTAACTTGTACATATCCTGGTAGTAAATAAAAACCTTAAATTCGTTTTTCACTACTTCAAGGCCTGCCTCTCGCCTAGGATAACATTGGGTTAACTTATTACATTTAATAAGTGATAAGTTTCAACTGGAGCAAGTAGGAATATCGAGTTTTGTCTCTTGAGAATTGTAATTTAAAACCCTCTTTAATGATAATGTCAGAGTTTAAGACACAATTTTGAAAATGGCACTTTTAGAAAGTTGGCATTTTCTCGTCCTAACTATTTGGTGCCTGGAATCTGCATCCTGTGTCACTTGACTAGGTCTATCTGGAAGCTGGTATTTGTGTATTGTTCCTAGACATTGAGACAAATGGGAATAAATGTTGGCAGGATGGCCCATCTCTGACTTGATGGAGGAAGAGCTGTCACCTACCACACTTACAAAGGGTTTGACACTAGTCTTTTGTGACCCTAGAGTAGCTGGGGCTAGGGCAGGGAAGCAGGAAATTACAAGGACCTCTGGGGGTGGAAGTCCCTAGAAACTTCTCCTACTTAAAAGTGGGCACCAGATATAAATAATGGACCCTCAGACCCAACTTTTCAGTACACCTCTGGAGCTGTGGAAGACTCTGAAGGACTGCTGTACTGCTCTGTAAAAAGTATTGCTACTCTCTTTCTCTGCTGACCTGCTAGGATTGGACCTACATCTTGAGCCCAGAAAAAATAGAGTGACTCCAAGGGATAGTTGGCTGGTCTCCTGATCTTAGCCTCAAGAACAGAAAAGGCTCCATTCTCCTTGAGCCCAGCACCTAGACCCTGTCTGCTGTGAATCTTGTCCCACAAGGGTTGTCATACCAGACCTGGACCCTTGGAAGTGGGCCTGAAGGTGCTCTGTCAGCCCAGCTGTAGTCCTGTGAGCAGAACCAATGCAGTGTGGTACATCTCCAAGCAGCCACTTCGGAACAGCCGCAGCATGATGCATCCCCGATGCAGGAGCTTGCATCACAGCCCGTAACCTCCTTGGAACTGTTGCTGGGCATCGATTCCTAGACACATACCTTCACACCGCAAACACCACATTGAGGGCATCCTCAATGAAGCAGGACCTCGCATTGCAGCCTCACCACTTCTTCAGAACCGCCACTGCACGATGTATCCTCGATATACTCCTTGTCAATGGCATCCTCAAAGGTGACGCAGGACTCCGCATTGCAGCCCCACAGCTCCTCGACACGAGATCCAACAATGCTCCACAACCAGGAGTTAGGGTCCTTTTTTCAACAGGCCTAGTTTGGTCTTTGTACCCGGCCTGTGCTTCAGTTTGGTCGGCCTGAATTTATGACTCTGTCCTGGTCCATCGCAACCAGATATCTACAGTTGGCACTTTGAGCTTCTAGGTGCCATTTTTACTTAGAACTTCGAAATTGCATATCTCCAGTTCTACTAATTGGAGTTTTTGTCGTTTTGGTCTCAAATAATTTTCTCCATTTTACTATATTTTTCTAAATTGGTGATTGGCTTTTCTTGTGCTGTGTTTTTACTTTATTACAATTTGAAGTGCTGCATCAATACTTTACACATTGCCTCTAAGTTAAGCCACAATGCTTGTGCCACGCTACCAGAGGGTTACGCATAGGCAAATTTGGGGTTTGCTTGTGACTTCATCCTGAGAAGAATTGTGCTTGCTGCAGGAGAAGGGTTTTCCTTCCCTCAACCAGTAACCCAATTTTCAACAACCTTATATACATGGGGATGGACCGATGCACTCTATACCCTCCACACACACCCACCTCCTCAAATGCATCTGCCACGTGAGTTCCTTCTGGCACCAGCCACATCTTCCACTTGGTAAAGGATACTGATTAATACAAAATGATAACGTATGGTCCCAACTACCTGAAGTGTCCTAATGTAGCCATTTGTAAGTCATTCTAATATATTCAGCACCACTTTACCAGTTGCAGCGCCTGATTTTCATTTGTTTGACGTTATGTGGTGGCATGTGCCTCACAGCACTGCATACAAGGAAATAAAAAAAAGTCAACAATTTCAAAATAAAATACTGGTTTAAGATTTTATTTTAAAGTGCCATAAGTATCTACTGTGAACCTCTTACACAAATTAAATACTGATCTTTTAGAGAGACTCAGGTCATCCTCATGCCAGGGGATGCTATGGTTGATGGCGATGTCAGCAATGGTTTCACTAAAGAAGTCTGTGAAGGATTGGTTGCAGACAGTTTTCTGTGGATCATTAGAAGTTAAAAACTAGAGGCTGGAGATGGTAACCAGGGATTGGATAACAGTGTGCTTCTTGCAGCTGTGAATATAGAGGTTGGCGGGGCGGGGGGGGGGGGGGGGGTAACATGCTCTTGAAAAGGGGCTTGATCTATTTCATCTCCTGCATTTAAATGTATGTAAATAGTGGGGTTTCTATTCAAGAGAGAAAAGGGAACCCTTTCTATGTTCATAACTTCTCCAAAATGCTATGTGGGACAATCATCATATAAGAAGTGATTTTTGCACCGTTTTGGCTTCTGTATTCTAGGCAATGGGACAAACACATTTGCTCCAGTTTAGATTTTTGTACATGAGTGAAAAGAGAGGAAAGGGATTTTGTAAACCAATGCAAAATCATTTGAATCATAAACTGCAGATAAATCATTTGTCTTCTGTATTTTAGTTTGTGATAAAGACCACATTCTCCCTCATGATTAATTCTTGTTTAAAACCAGGTAACTAAACTGGTTTTGCACTACTTCCTTAGTTTTCATAATAAGAAATAGAGCAAATTCCATTTCATCCAATTGAGTTTCATCTTTCACATTTTAAGAGTGGAGAAAAGGTATTCTCCCTCTATAATTAGACGGACTAGGTAGTTCAGAAGTTAAGCAGCTGTGCTGCTTCCCATATGGTGAAAGTTTCTTTTTTTAAAAATGTGAAATCAGAACCCTTAACATAGTTAGTGACTTGTAAAAACTGAGGCTGAAAACCCTATGGTAATTAGATTTTGGAAAACAGCAAAATACCTACTTTTCAGTGGAGGAATTCTCTTGGAATGAAGGTTTGTATAGGAGAATTTGCCTATAAATATTGTTTTAGCTGGAATATTTCCAGATACACGTTATTGCAAGAATTATTGCCCACTGGAAAAGTTGGGCCAAAAAACTAACTTCACAACCTCTGAATGGAATGTGTGCATGCTCCAAATGTACTGTGGGCATAGTATGCACTAGGGTTGGACACTGAGAAGTGGTACATTCATGTCACTACACTACTCATTCATGGAGGGGAGCATGGAGTGACTCACTGTGCACACTACCTAATTGTACTTGTGTTGCATAGCTTGAGCTTAGAATCAATAGTTAATACTGAGTTGGGGAAATTTCACACCCTGTGCAATCTTTATATCCTTATGTGATATTCTCACCCACATATCCTGGAGCATTTGTAATGGTCCCTTGTAAAAGGCATGTGTAACCTCCCTGACAACACATGCTGAAGAAAAACAAGAGACATCTTCCTCAGCATGATCAACAAGCTCATTGTGGCACAGCCTATGACCCAGACAATACACTCCAAAGTTCACTTCTTCCACCTTGTCTCCTCAACATCATCACCAATCCAGTGCAAATCCCCTATATCCATGGATTGGACTGACCACATTGCTATCCCTTTGTCCCTGCTCAGTGTCCTGCCAACACAAGCTCACATCTTCGACCTTGTCTTCTCAACATCACCCCCAATCCAATACAAATTACCTATATCATTGGATTAGACTGACCACATTACCATCTCTATGTCTCTGGTCAGTGTCCTACCAACAAACCGAAATTCACACAAAAGAGAAGACCAAGCCTTCAGATCCTTCAAAGCCTTCTCCAACAACAACCTGATGCTTCAACTAACTTTTTATTGCACATCCATTGCCAACACCCTTCTAAAGAATTTCCATGCACCAACTAAAACACTGAAATGCAGGACATGACTTTCAGCATCCTAGTATTTTAAAGACCTAGATGACAGTAAATGTGCCATTAGCAGACAGGAAAGAAAATGGAAGAAAAGCAGAACTCCAGATGACCTCATTTTACTGATGCCCCTGCTTGTAACAACAGACAGCTCACTACATAAGCCAAAGCAATTTAGCATACTAACACGATCATGGAAGCCAGCAAATGGAGCAGAATACTTCCCAAGACAACTTCTAGCCGGACACACCTATCCCACATGTCACAGACATTTGCAATGCCAACAACCTCATCTTCAGTGAAAAAATACAGAAGATCTGACAGCACATCAACAACAAAATGCTTGTTTCTCTTCTTACATTCACTCTTACTTGTAGACTCCTTAAGTGGTCATCTTTCAAAGACCTACCTGGATCTTGCTTATATACTCAACTTTATAAAATATACTTCTGATTAACTTGATGTCTTACCTTCATTGTTCATGAAAACTCTCTTTAGGGACTCTCTCAAAACCCTACCCACTCTAGTTATTATCTCATATTACCAGAAGCTTTCAAGACAGGCCAGTTGCTCCCACTCCTTAAAGAACCTACACTAGACCCCGATGACCTTGCCAACCACCGCTGGATCAGTCACCAACTCTTCAGTGGCATGATCATCAAAAAAACAGTAAACATTCATCTCCAAGATAACATCAATGCTAAGCAGGAACTGCATGACAACTACTTCGGTGGTTTCAGGCCACACTGCAGCACATAGACTGTGACCTCACCCATATTAGGCATCACCCTCCGAATCACAGATAAAGATGATCACTGCCTTACACCTTCATCCACACCATGCAGTCTTGAATGGGATTTATTGGCAATATCCTTCATTGGTTTTCCTCCGACATTTCCAAACAACAACAGTACAATCACAGAGGCACTTAAGGTGCCAAAAAATACCTATCATTTGGGAAGTCCCCCGGGGTTCCACACTGTCCTATGTCCTCTTCAATCTCTACATAGAACACCTTGGAGCTGTACTCCTAAATGGGAGCATCAAAATGCAACAATATGACAATGAAACACAACTCTGCAGTGTCCTACCAGTTGTAGTACCCTACCCCAGCCCGCGTACTTTTAAATGATCACTCCACACACAGAGCTTGGGATTACACTTCATTATTCATCAGCGTGTAACCGTGAACGGAACATTCCACATTATGAGTTCTATTACCCACACCCACGTACTTACATCACTGTTCTACGGTGTCCATCAGGAACCAAAAGGGTACCGTCATCTCTAACTCACAAGACACTACATTTCCCCCTTTGTTCAATAAAAAGTACCAATAATACATATGTACAATACAACTCTTCAAAAAGTCATTTTGGCGCTCAAACCAATCGCCCAGATCTGGGCTGTTGAGTCTGCATAGATACCAAAGAAGGGTATTTGATGACACAGACATTGGTACAGTCATTAGGCTCTCTGGACTCTCAGGTGAAGAAGGCTTACTCCTTACATCTGAAGTTGGCGAAGGTCGAGGCAGGAGCTTGAAATGTGAAGAATCAAGCATAATAGACGTTTTAGCACTGTGAGCTGCCACCATGTGTCCTTTACTGGTCATAACTGTCAGTGGGTCAGCATTAAAAGGAGCATCAGACTTGCATTTCTGTTTTTGCCTGATGATCACTTGGTCTCCTCTGTTATACACAGTGTTCCGAGTACAGTGGTGTCAGTCTATATAGGTCTTCATTTTGCATTTGTGAGACGAATCAATGTTTAGAAGTTTATCAATGTCAATAGATCTCTCATTGGTCCATTGAGGCACTTTGGTGCTCATGGCTCTCCCAAAAATCAATGTGGCGGGACTTTCACCAGTGATTGAATGGGGAGTTGACCTGTAGGCATGTAGCCTAGACTGAAGAACTGAATTGAGTTCAAGCTTTTCCAGTGCAGATTTATGAGTGCCCTCTTATTGAGGGTACTCATACATCTCTCAACCACAGCATTTGCCTGTGGCCCAAGAGGTGTGATTTTCCGATGCTTGATATTTAAATGAGTGAGAAAGTCTTTAAAGTCCTGACAAAATCAACATTGCAAAAATACTTTCTAGTCTCTCAATTACTCTGTCATCAGTAGTTGGTGATAGATTTTCCATCAGAGGAAAACAGGAATATTCATCAACTATTACTAGTAGATGATGTCTATTGACAAGGAGTACAAAGAAATCAATTGCAATCTTCTCCCAGGCATGCTTTAGAAAATCAGACATGCTTAACAGATGTGGGGTTGTCTTAAATGACCAACAGTTGCACAAATGACAGGCCTTTAACTATTTTCAACTCTTTCATCAAGACGGGAAAACCACACTTGGTCCAGTAGCGCTTGTTTCATAGCAACAACCCCATAATGTCCCTCGTGCGCCAGTTCAATAACTTGTTGTCTCAGACTCTCGGGTATGACAGTTCTCGGCCCTCATAAGATGGTGCCTTCTGGAGTAACTGAAAGTTCTTCTTGCACCTTTTTCAATTTCTGGTATTCAAGGTCATCATGAAGAGGTCGAGTATGTGTTTGCCACGACTGGTGTGTGATAATGTCTTTGAGTATTGGCAAATCCCAGTCAGTATTCGTGACAGCAATGATCTGTTCTATTGATATGTCAGCAGGGGTACTGGACTTCACAATAAAGTTAACATAGGCATCAGCCGCTTCAGAAGTAGTGCCATGACCCTGTACTGGCACATGTGAGAAGTAGTCAGCAGGGTTTTGATCTTTTCCTGGATGATGCACAATCGTATATTCATACTGCTGCAATCGAACCCCCCACCTCTAAATGCAAGGGGGCATCTTGGATTTAGGATTACCGAAAATGGTGAGCAATGCTTGGTGGTCAGTGACAACTGTGAAATGTTTTCCATACAGGAACACATGACAATATATTCAAAAACCCACACTACAGCTAGGCTTTCTTTTTTGGGCTGTGAATAAGCACGTTTTGTCATTGACAAACTTTAGGTAGCATAGGCCACAATCTGTCTTGGGGCATTTGTATGTCCAGTGTGATGGGCAAGTATGGCACGAAACCCCACTGGGCTCACATCAAAGACAACATTCATCTGCAATTTTGTATCAAAGTAAGCCATTTCAGTTGCATTGTTAATTGCATGCTTGATTTCCTTGAAGCTGTGTTCATACTCACTTGACCATTTGAATGGGACACTTTGTTTCGTTAAGTCTCTCAATGGGGAACTTACTGTTACAAGAAGAACTGTCACCCAGGCCCTTGTCAGCAGCAGGCTGGACTGCGGAAACGCCCTCTATGCTGGAGCCCCGGCCAAACTGCTGAAAAGACTGCAACGCATACAGAACGCCTCTGCACGCCTGATCCTCGACATCCCCCGCCACAGCCACATCACACCCCACCTGAGAGACCCGCACTGGCTTCCCGTCAACAAAAGGATCACCTTCAAACTCCTCACCCACACACACAAGGCACTCCACAACACCGGACCAACATACCTCAACAAATGACTCATCTTCTACACCCCGAACCGCCAGCTCCGCTCCGCAGACCTCGCCCTCGCTACCGTCCCCCGCATCCGAAGAACGACCACCGGCGGCAGATCGTTCTCTTATCTCGCCGCCAAGTACTGGAACGACCTCCCCATCCTCCTACGGCAGACCGAAGACCTCCTGACCTTCAGGAGGCTACTCAAGACCTGGCTGTTCGAGCAGTAGCAGCTACCCCCTCTCCCTCAGCACCTTGAGACCCTCACGGGTGAGTAGCGCGCTCTATAAATGCCTTGATTGATTGATTGATTGGTAAAGTCACTAATATACCTCAAACAGTAACTGGCTATACCAAAGAAGGATCTCAGCATAGTTACATCTTGTGGGAGAGAAGTAGATGACAAGGCTTGTACTTTGTTTGAGGCTGGGGTCAGTCCCCATCAGAAAAAACATGGCCAAAGAACTTGAGTTTGGTTTGGTATAAGTCACATTTTGACGCATTTAACATGAGACCTGCATAAGCAAGTATACAACACACTTGTGCCAGAGAATTACCATGTTCCTTTCGTGTGGCCCAAAAAATTAGTATGTCATCACTGTAATTGAAACCATTTGTGACTGACTATATTATACGGCAAATGACATCCTGAAAATGTTTGGCAGCTGATGACATTCCAAAACATAGTCTTTTATATCCAAACAAACCAATATGAGTCGAAAAGGTAGTAATGTACCTGCAATTCTCTTCCTGTTTGAGCTGGTGATGCCCTTTGTTCAATTCAAGGCAGGAAAATACTTTTGCTGTATTCATCTGTGTAATCGTGTAGGCAATCTGCAGACCTTGATGTCGTTCTCTTTCAATCACCTTGTTTGCTTGGTGCATATCAACGCAGATGTGCACAGCTCCTCCACTATCTTTTTTTGGCACTACCACTATGGGTGATACCCATGGCGTTGGACCAGTAGATCACTTAACGATGTCATGCTTTAATAAAGTATCAAGTTCTTTCTCAACAGCCTCTTGTAAATGGAATGCAATTCAACTAATTCATTGAGCAATAGGACTATATGAAGTTACACTTACATGGTCTTATGCCTTCCTAATCCATGAAACAAAGACGGAAACTGATTCACTAGCTCATGATAGGCATTGACATTGCAGCCCCGTGCCAGCATTAGTACTGAAACTGAATAAACATGCGCCCGATGAAGAGCCTGATAAGACATGAATTGGCACCTGTACTTTCATATTTTTATGCTTCGCAGTGGCTATGAATGAACCTTGACTTTGCAGTGGTGTTGAAGCGGCCCACGTACACACTATGGTTTTCGAACTAGTTAAACAGGGCACTGGGGACAGATCATTTTACTTCTCCACCAGCATAAAGTCTATCAACGTGCCACTGTCTGTGATAAAAGGTATGAAGCACTCATTCACTTTTGGTGAGATCGTGGGACAGTGCCCAAATGAATTTTGTACTTACACTTGTCGGCATACCTTTGATCAGCATTCTTCCTTGCATGACGCTAATCCTACATGTATACCTTGTCTGGCAGTCAACATTTACATCACACACCCTTCTTCCTGACTGTCGCTCGACAATGACAGGGACAAAATTTTAGATGAAGAATTTGATGACAATTAACATCATTCAGTTTCTACTTGAATCAACTGATGTTGCCACTTGGCCTTTTGAGTATGTGTAAAACGTTGTGTCTCACTCTTTCTGGCATCCATTTCGTTTTCCTGACGATACACACTTGATCTTGCCTCCATTTTATTTTATCAACGTGATGCACTTGATCTTTCCCTCACTTTGCAGACTGCTACAAAATGGTTCTCTTTCCTGCATCCTTTGCATACTTGTACAATGGATGGACATCTACTCTCATGTGGAAAAGGGAATCAACATCACAAAATGAAACTTCTTTTTCTGTGGAGACATTACTTTATGGCCTTCTATCTTGCACTTCAATTTGCTTTTCGCGCTCAGCGCTAACTCATTTTGGACCATTCCGGCCTCCATATTAGCTGCTTGTCTAGCATCTCTCTCCTCTGCTTTGCAAGCCATGAGTACTCGTTCCAAGCTGAGTGTCTCTTTCAGCATTCTTCATCTAAAGGAATCAGAGAGGATGCGCCGCATAGCATCTTCATCATTAAACTCATTAAACTTCGAATGCTTTATGAGTGAATCAAGTCTTTCTACAAACTCGGTCACCAGCTCTCAGCCTTTGCTGACTGAAAATGTACCTTTCATAGTCGACATTCAGCATTGGATTGAACTTGGTGTTTAACGCTTCTTTGATTTGACAGTATGTCATTTCATCACTTCGCTTTATGTTTTTTTAGCACTTCTTTTACTCCATCACCTGCTAAATTCTTTAGGTATTTAATGATCATTTTGTCATTTGCTTCTTTCAGGGCATTAATTAAACCATCAAAGGTTTCAATCCAGGCAATCCTTCTGTCACCAATATTTAGTTTCTTGGTGGTATTGAAGGGAAATGGTTGTTTTAGGAATGCAGCAGTATCCGAACCTGTGGAACCTTCTACTCCCGGGAGTGTGCTTGCTCCGGTGGTATCTGCTGCCCACTTGTACTAGCACTTTCATTGCGCACTAGCTGTGTGCTGACATTTGGGTAGCCGCACCCACTCTGCAGCTGAAAGGCACTGTCTTCATCTTTGGGGGTAAGTACTGGCTTTGTTTCTTGCATGCATTCTAAACCCGTCTCACCTCTTTGCATTGTATCAAATGTCTACTGCCTCTAACATTTCTTGTCATTCACCTGCTTCAGCTCACAGTGGTCTGTTGAATCTGATTGTTGCTACTCGCTGCACTTTCTGCACCTGGTTGCCACTGCCCTTAGCGTTTCTTGAGGTCAGAAATGTTTCTGCATTTAGCACTTTCTAGCACTCGGCTAGCCCAGCGTCTAGCGCTTTCCTATACCTGGTTGTCACTGTGCTTAGCATTGTCATACTGCATGAATGATGGCTCTGTATCTCATTGTGGTGCAGTACCTCTTGCCTTGACTTTTCCAGCAAATTTCTGCCCGATGACAAACACACTTATGAAAGGCCTTTACTTTATTCACAGTCCTAGCACGGGCTAAAGTGTCGCTTTGACTCCACATATGCTAACTGTCGAATTTCACTTCCTCTCTTGGAGAACACTTTCGGTTCTTCGGGTAGTGGGTTTACGTAATCTCCTATCTCATCACCAGTTGCAGCATCATACCCCAGCCTTGGTAATTATAAATGATGATGCCACACACAGAGCTTGGTATTACACATCTTTATTCATCAGCATGTAACCATGAACTGAACATTCCATATCACAAAAGCTATTACCTAAACCCATGCACTTACGTCACTGTTCTATGGAGTCCATCAAGAACCAAAAGGGTCCTGTCATCTCTACCTTACAAGCTACTACAAACTCTTATGAAAGTCTTCTCCGTTCCAGATATCCAACACCTTAAACACTGCCTGTACCTCATTCAGAACTGGGTGTCCAGTGCCGACCTGAAGAACATTGCCACCAAAACATAACCACATTTATTTATCAAGAAGCAAGAACAAATAAAAACTTGGTTCAATTGCATGAACCATGACCGCTATGAACCTCAAATGTTACTAAATGCCAGGTCACTTGATACACCATGAACACCAACCTCATCATTTACTTCTTCCCTCATACCACAACCATATGTGGGTTTTCCATAAAAAACGGGACCTTTCACAGCAGGCTGGTGCCTTCCAACTAGACCTGTACAAGATTTTTTATTTCACTTGTGAAATTCATATTTGTGAATCCCATTTATGTTCACGAAATTCTGTAAATGTAGTGGCCACAGAATTAAGCCCAATTTTGTTCAGTGGGAGACTATTATGATCCGAAAATGTTCCACCGGAGGTCCCTTGACCTCCCCATAGCTCCATCCCTCCCCTCACCCCCCCCCCCATTTTGTTTCAGCAAGTGAAATTTCCGGCTAAGAAAACATCTAACATGCAGCGTTCCTTCATCTCTCATAATCCCGATTTTGCTGGTAACGTCTGTTTCATTCAGAATTAAGAGTTTACTTATGATGGGGCCCTTAACCGTTGACAATTAGTTTACCCATTGCCATTCCTGGGGTCTTATCCAGGCATGAATTCCCACGAGTTCAGTAGTAGTATGTGTTGAGCAAATTATCATGACAGCTTATTTTGTTTTAACTGCACATTCCACTGGATTATTTTCCAGTTTTGCGATCTCCAAAACATTGAGCTTTATTGACAACAATTCAAAATTAAAGGGCCGGTTACGTGTCAGCCAGAGGGATGTTCCTGGGGAATACTGCGCTGGTTGATTGGCAGAGCTAGTATTACTTCACATGAATATACCAGATGTAGAAGCTGAGGTTTACTCTGTAATAATGCACCTATCAAAACACCCAGAGCTATGAAGCAGAGGCTCTGGACCGCCACTACCGGAACCCTCACTCCCCCTCCCAGAGCACCGGTGAGAATGCGTCACTTCCTCAGCAGCCATGGAGACTGCCCTGCACCGAAACTACCCTGGAAAATCTAATAATCCTGTTGGGATAATGAAGCTTGTGAAGGCCACATTCGTATTACCAGGCCCCTCAGAAAGTGGACCGAAATGTTTTTGCACTGAGTCTCGAAAAAGACAAAAATGCCAGCTATGTCCTCGGATTGTTTCAACAGAAGGCTACAGCGCGCCCTTTCAGTCTTTTGTTCAGAACTTCCAGATGGAATTCAGGATTGTCAAAGATTCTAAAGAACCAATACTATATATATTCATGTAAGCGAATTTTACTTTTAAGTGCCAGAACTTTGATTGAGTACATTGTACATTTGAATGTCTGTGAACTGCAGAGGTTTTCATTTCAGCACCGTGGACAGCAGAATTGCTTCTTTAAAATGCAGCGGAGTCCATAGCAAACATGCACGTATATGAAGCTAAAAAACTGGCCGCATAAAGGGCTGTGTTTGTAAGTAACTGCATCAGCACCAGTATGACGTAATTGTTTACACACACATCTACCTAAAACAGGGTTATCTGCAAAACCCACAGTTGACAAAAAAAACAAAATTTTGGAGTGATGAATTTATTCTGTCATTTGTTTTCTACGAAAACCAAAACATTGAAGTCAGGAACTATATGTATTTTTTATTATTTTTTATTATTGCAAGCCACAATGTGCGTGATTACATATTGGACATTCAGCCTCGAAACATGACCATCCCTTCTTGAGTTTCCTCTTACATCAAATAAAGGTATTTATTTATCGAAACAGAAACCGGTATACATAATATAAAGGGTTAAACATAATAAACATGTTGAAATCTTGTTTAGCACGTTTTGCAATATAAATAAATATAACACCATTCACCTGAGCACCGAAAGAGGCATTTTAGAAAGCCAGTGCGTGCATTGTGTGCAGCCAGAATATCGAGTTTTAAACATCGTCTTAGAAAATTATCCCAGCCAAACATCGACAACCACTGAATAATGAATGTAAGTATATATAAGTATGGATTTACTAGCTGTAGTTCTACTTTTATGTACCTTCATTATGTATGTATTTTCGAGGTACGCAGAGGCAATAGTAAATCTATTCTTGCACCCCCCACCCCCTCACACACACGTATATATAACTTCATTGGGTCATTATTGTCAAGTCGATATTTTTGAAGGACGATATTTATATATTTGATAATCTGATATACAATCACATGCACATCTCCCACTTAAGAAAAATATGAGGTATCTTGCCACCAGTGTATGTGAAATACTTCAACAATATTTCTTTTTAACTGACATTTGGGGGAAGGGTTCTTCAATTGCCATAGGGGTGAGCTTATCAACACAATGAATAGTAAAACCCTCTAAACTTTTCTTGATATCAATACTGACTATAAGTGTGAAAAGTATAGATATTTCGACTTTCACTGAAGGTTATCGATACAGAATCTAGCCACTCTAAAAGCCTACCACATTTTGGCATTCCTAGCTTCCACGATCCCAGCTGTTAAAATTGGCTAAACAATGCATAACAGTGGCGTGGGCACTCAGTTATCACCCATCCTTAACAATGCATTTAATCGATGTCTAATACTGTAACTGACATGTATTTTTCGATTTGCCTTTCAGCAAGTGGGAGGGATTCAACAGTGTTTGGCCCTCATTATGAGTTGGCTTGTTTTAAGTGAAGGGATCCCAGATTCTCCAATTCTGACCAGTATCTGTGCACTTAAATCAGGCCATTATGGCCCAGATTTACAAAGGTTTAGCATCAGGTTTGCGTTATTATTTTAGTGCAGACCCAATGAACAATCTTCTGGGGGATTTACAAACTAATGCAAATTGTTTCTTTTTAAAAAAAATTTTTTTTAGAGTTTTATTTAGCACAAACTAGACCCGAGATTTCGGGTATTAGAGCGCTTTACATGAGCACCAGTTTTGTTACAGAAGGACACATTCATTTTTTTTAGGCACGGGAAGATTAAGTCATTTGCCCAGAATCACAGGAGGTTGAGCGTCGTCGCCGAGACTCGAACCCGGTTCCCCCGCTTAGAGGTCGACCGCTGTAGCCATAAGGCCACATCCTCTCCTCTTCTTGAGTTGAATTTTAAGAAACACGAAGGGCTGCTTTGCCTTACTCTGCGTTGATGGAGAGTTCTATGGGTGGTGCATGGGCATTCCTTTGTTACCGCCCAGGGTTTTTGATGCAAATACTAATGCTTTCATTTCTCCTTATTTTTCTGACTTTGAAAATACCAGGTGAAATCTGTATGTTTTCACCGATTGTGAGACTATTCCACTGATATTTACCACCTGCTAAGGGTGGGTGATAAACATCAGTAGGGTAGCATTTGCAGGTGAGGGGCTACTTAGGGCATGTCGGGCAAGAGGAGGCTGTAGCTTTACTCAAGTTGTGTTGCTGGAATGGGTAGGCAGTGGTCGGGCTGTGCCTGTTATTGCAACCCCTGCCTCTCTTCACCTGAGGATCTGGCCGTGCAGTGGAAAAACTGGGGCAGTGTTTCAGGACCAGGTAATTTAGGGTATGGATATACCTGATTACTCCTAGTTGCTCTAAGCAGTATACACCTTAGAGTAACCCCAGTCAACTCATAATGAGCGCTTATGATAAATGTCATCTAATTGATGCTAAGCTATATTTATTAAGCTCTATCTGCAGGGTCTTGAAGTTCATTCTTCTCTAGTATGTTTTACAGTAGAATAATTTAGGTAGCTAGGTTGTGGCATCAGTCAAATTAACTGAAAGGAAAATAAAGGCCATTAGTGGACACTACACCCAGAAGCTTCCCTCTTAATTTTGACTTTTAGCTTCTTAAGCTCATTGTTGTGTTCATCAATGACCAGGCCATAATTGGTGATTTTCCAAGCATCCTCATATAGTTGATGTTCAAAATTACTTTGTGCCACGTGGTGGAAGATTTGCGCCATCTTCGTCCTCCCAGGACGATGAGAGATGTCAGCCACAGCCAGAGACTGCTGGAGCTGCAGCGCTTGGAGGTACTGCTCCACAGACTTAGCCTCTTCCGAGAGGAGCAGAAGCACATGGCCTTTGGAGCAATAGTCTTCTACTCGAGTTTTGAGGTCATTAGAACCATGCCTCTGAATGGTTTTGTCCAAATCCTTCAGAGCACTCCCATATTCTTTCAGGTGGCACAGACACGAGGCTCTCATCCGCAGATATCGGGGATTATTATTGCTTGCAATGACCGCCAAGGAGCAGTGATCTAACGCTTGCTCATGTAGATCATCCTTCATCAACGCCGTTCCTTCTTGGGCTGCAATCTGTGAAAAGGGAAGAAAGACTTATGCTTTAGTAAATGATTTGTATACATTTTGAAATGCGAGGACCATTGCCTCATGCAGCGTTTACAAGAGTACGCAGATTAGTATAAGAATTTCTTTTGAATCACATTACATCCAAAGCCAACTTAAACATTTTCTCTTAAAACACTTGAAAAAGTTTGCATTTATTCTGATTTTGGTCACTCTGAAACTGCACCCCCTTATCCATACTTGGTCATTCTTTGCACACCATTGACCACACTCTGCACTACCTTGGCTCTGCTTCACCCTCTTTCTCCTGCACACCTATGTTACCACACGCTGTAAGATTCGCCATCAAACTAAAGGAGCCTCTTTTTTAACTGTCTGTGTCTCGTGCATTGAGCATTCTACATCTTTAGTAATACCTTTCTGACTCATAAATTTCACTACAGCCAGTAAAGGTGACATCCGAGATGCGTTTCAAATCTTAAGCTACAAATTGCAGCTTTCAGGAAAGATTTGGGTGTACAAACATCAGAGCTGTCGAGTAGTTTTCTTTGTTGATAAACCATGAGTCATATCACTGTGAGGTGCTGAAAACATCACCGTTCATGCAGCAGCTCAAGAATCTGCTTGTAAGATTCAGTTCTTTTTTGACAATGGCAGGTCATGATGATGCTAGAGCAGGCAGCAGAGAGAGGTAACCTGTCAGAGACCTCTCAGGTGTAGTGTCCACCTCCCCGTATATGGCCTGAATAAATTCAAGCATGCTCTGCACATGATCAATTACATTCCGTAAACAGTGCCACAGGCATTCTACACGGTCAGGCAGGTTTTTCAAACCATCAGCCAGGCTAATTCGCGATTTAATGGAAGGAGAACATAACTCCAGCGGTGATATGGATACAACTCATGGAGGAAAGGAGAATGTGTTGATGAAGGTAGGGTCGTCTGGCTCGGCGCTCTCTGAGAGAAATTAGCAGAGGGTGCAAGGAGAATCATGTTTTGTGGGAGCTGACATGGTATGCAGAGGGACAGGAACATTCTACATGTAATCTGGGGCTGATGTCTGCTGACCCTCTTGAAAACCATCTGTACTGTCTGCCATGTCTGGGATTCCTCACTTACCCCCGTGGGTGCATGCTGTGTGGCTGTACTCCATGTGGTGTGAATGGAGACTATGGGGCATATTATCAAGCACGGCGTTAAAATTATCGCCGCTTTAGCGGCAGAAAACTGCCGCTAAAGCGGCGATAATGGGCTTTTTAATATGCCGCAGAGAATTCCCATAGAAGCCCATGTTGACACCAGATCATGGGCTTCTATGGGAATTCTCTGCGGCATATTATCAAGCCCATTATCGCCGCTTTAGCGGCAGTTTTCTGCCGCTAAATCGACGATAATTTTAACGCAGTTTCTTGATAATATGCCCCTATGTGTTTAAGACATTCTGTTCTCTGAGATGACACATTGCATGACACACAAGGTGTTGAGTACAATCACTTGGGAAGTACAAATTGTATCATGAGAGGGCAAAGAACAAACCAAAGAAGCGAAAGAATGTACCTATAGGCGAGATAATGCTGTTTCTTGTTCTAACCCCCACCTGGCCCCCTGCCTCAACTGTGGGGGCCATTTTGGAAAGGGGTACTATCCTTATTTTACTCATTTTATGATTGTAATACTCACTTTTGCTTTAGTTTAATCTTTCTTTACCAGTACATTTCTGCACCCAGGGGAGCCTGGGACAGGAGTCGTGGGTTGCTGAACCCTGGTTCAGAGTCCTTCCTTATTTCACTCACCTGATTTTAATCATCTTATACTCGCCGCATTACAACGCAAGCAAGCCATGCATCTAGCCTTGCCCTCTGCTCATGGTGGGCTATTTACTTGTATGCATAGCTCGCCTGCACCACTGGCGTGCTGAGGGCGCACCAAAGGTAAGCCCGTCTGTGTCCATCCGCGCACAGACCTCGCACAGCACCAGCACTCCTGCCAGTTTTGGCCCAGAAGCCCCCTCAGGATGACATACTTACAGGACACACTGCTGGCCTTTAACCGTCCAGGTGAGTCTCTGGGTTGCACATGCTGCAAACCCACCTCCTTCTCAGCGTCTTCTCTTTCTGCTTGCTCTGCCTGTGGGGTGTCTCCCTCTGAACTTTGGCCTGAGTTATGACACCGGCACAACGTCTCTGTTGACTATTTCTACTTCTTCGCGGTACAAAAGGGGGTGGCGATGGACGGAGCATCAGAACCAATCAAACACTCACACCCAGTCAACAGATCTGGGTTTGATCCATCACCGTTCTTTAGCCCACTCTGCCACCCCAGTTCAGACATGGCCATATGCAAATCAGTCTGACCCTGTGCCTCATGGGGACAGTCCAGCCCGAACTGCCAAGCCATGCCTTCCCTGGACGGAGCATCAGAACCAATCAAACACTCACACCCAGTCAACAGATCTGGGTTTGATCCATCACCGTTCTTTAGCCCACTCTGCCACCCCAGTTCAGACATGGCCATATGCAAATCAGTCTGACCCTGTGCCTCATGGGGACAGTCCAGCCCGAACTGCCAAGCCATGCCTTCCCTGGACCGGAAACAAGCTTCCTAGGACCGGTTTCTGGCATTTCAGCCATCTTCTGCCAGGCTTGCTTGAATCCAGTGGCAAAGTGAGCAAGGGACTCACGTCTGAGCATACCCTGCCAACTTATGGCGAACAAAGCGGTACAAAAGGGGGTGGCGATGGACGGAGCATCAGAACCAATCAAACACTCACACCCAGTCAACAGATCTGGGTTTGATCCATCACCGTTCTTTAGCCCACTCTGCCACCCCAGTTCAGACATGGCCATATGCAAATCAGTCTGACCCTGTGCCTTATGGGGACAGTCCAGCCCGAACTGCCAAGCCATGCCTTCCCTGGACCGGAAACAAGCCTCCTAGGACCGGTTTCTGGCATTTCAGCCGTCTTCAGCCAGGCGTGCTTGAATCCAGTGGCAAAGTGAGCAAGGGACTCACGTCTGAGCATACCCTGCCAACTTATGGCGAACAAAGCGGTACAAAAGGGGGTTGCCTTGCCCTCTGCTCATGGTGGGCTATTTACTTGTATGCATAGCTCGTCTGCACCACTGGCGTGCTGAGGGCGCACCAAAGGTAAGCCCGCCTGTGTCCATACGCGCACAGACCTCGCACAGCACCAGCACTCCTGCCAGTTTTGGCCCAGAAGCCACCTCAGGATGACATACTTACAGGACACACTGCTGGCCTTTAACCGTCCAGGTGAGTCTCTGGGTTGCACATGCTGAAAACCCACCTCCTTCTCAGCGTCTTCTCTTTCTGCTTGCTCTGCCTGTGGGGTGTCTCCCTCTGAACTTTGGCCTGAGTTATGAGACCGGCACAACGTCTCTGTTGACTATTTCTACTTCTTCAGCTGTCTCTCACCAGCCTAGTAACACCGTGCCGTGTGTGCTTCACAACGCAAGATCACTGGTGAAACATAGCACAGAATTCACACTCTTCCTTGAAACACACCATCCTTCTTTTATCTTTATTACAGAGACCTGGGCAGATTAGTCGACCTGGGCAGATTAGTCTTCTATCCCTGATATCCTAGCTTCTATTCCTCCCACTTCTGCATTTTCAGACTGGACTGTGTGGGAAAATGGGGAGGTTGCAATGCGATTATTTATAGAGCGGAGTTTACAGTCTGATACTCTCCTCTATCATCCCCACTATGTGAAGCTGTCTCTTTCGGTGTAGAATTGTCTAACACGCAGACCTTTAAAGGCACAGTTAATTATCACCCACGTTCTACCTTTGCCCAGGAGATTAGTAGTCTCCCGAAGGCTGATATCTTGCTAATTGACCATATGATCCATGGCGATTTTTATTTTCATCTTGATGCTTACTATGCTTATGACACTGCAGTCCTCCTTCTGACTATGTCCTCACTTGGTCTTGACCAACTGGTGGATAGTCCCTTGCTCACTTTGCCACTGGATTCAAGCTAGCCTGGCTGGAGAGGGGTGTTACCCAGAAACCGGTCTCAGGATGCTTGTTTTCGGTTCAGGGAAGACCTGGCTTGGCAGTTTGGGCTGGACTTTTCCCATGGGGCACAGGGTCAAGAATGATTTGCATATAGCTGGGTCTGAACTGAGGTGGTGAAGCGAACTAAAGTACGATGATGGATTTAACCCAGATCTGTGACTGGGGGTGAGTGTCTGAAAAGTTTTGGCGCTCTGTCTATCAACTCCTTCTGTTTGCTTTGTTCGCCCTAAGTTGGCAGGGTAAGCCCGGACGTGGGTCCCTTTCTCACTTTGCCACTGGATTCAAGCTAGCCTGGCTGAAGAGGGGTGTTACCCCGAAACTGGTCCCAGGATGCTTGTTTCCGGTTCAGAGAAGACCTGGCTTGGCAGTTCGGGCTGGACTGCTCCCGTGGGGCACAGGGTCAAGATTGATTCGCATATAGCTGGGTCTGAACTGAGGTGGCGACTGCCTACCCCTTTCACGCTAACCATAGTGTGAAAGGGGGCCTTATGTACAAGGCAGAGTTAAGCCACGTTCAGTGGCTTAACGCTGCCTTGTACTTAAGGCGCAGCTCCTATCGCCACCACAACATCGGTAAAAGTGATGTTGTGGTGGCAATAGGGGCATGTACATATGCCCCTAAGTGTCCAGCACTGCAATGATATCTTGCATGAAAAGCCATGCAACTGGAATTTTGCAGGTGCAGTGCTACCACTGTAACCCCTTGCTTTAGCGAGTGTAACAACACTGAGTAACGAAGACTGCAGTCATGAAAAAATGGAGCAAATGGTACTATAGTACAGCCAAAGGGAGCACAGCGATGAATTTGCATAGGGAGAGGCAGCTGATTTGTCAAGGTAAGAGGCGCAAAATGTTGCCATCGGACCACCAATCACCGAGCACAGCCATTATGTAACACCCACTAATTACCGGCATGGAGCAACTGATTATGTGCTGTGATTAGAGCAAGAAGCAAATGGGAAATATTTTCCTTCAACAAAGATAGCTGATGTTGCAATAACTAGATATGCACATACTTGCAGAATGGTGATGAACTTAACCTATATTTACAAAGGGGGATACGTTTTGCTCACAAGTTATACCAGTATTAAGAACCACAAGTGGAAAGGAACAGCTCACTTTGACATCATATTCATTATGACCCCTTCTCTCACAATATGATGGAGAAATGTGCAATGATTTCGATACAGGTGGGGTCATGCTTCCACTGGACTAGCATGCATATGTTCCCTCCTTTGTGTGCCCTGGGGTTTTGACCATTTGGCTTGGATCTGGCAGCTTAGAGGGTTTTCCTCACTGGAGCTGGTTTGAACCCTACTGTTGATAGTTTCCAACACCACAACAGTGACACTTTATAAGTTATGACACGGAGTGCACAGTTTCAAATTCTGGAAAGGACCATTGAAGCATATCATCCTTAAAAGTTGAGAAATGAGGATCATTGGGTTGATCAATAGCACCTATCAGTCACCTGCCAAAAGCAGTTATGTTTGTGGAAGACACAAGTAACTGTTCAAGTTTATCATTGACTTAACACAGTTCGACTAATCCAGGAAATGAAATGGGATAATCATGAGCCATTTCGATTTTCGACCCAAATCAGAGGAGTCAGTGGCCTCAGTACATTTTCCAGTTGGCGAGTGTGACTATTAGTGTGAATGTAAGAACCCTTTATAGAGAGCATGGCCATTGATTCCTATCTGCAGGATCTGGGAAGTGTACCCTGATATTTGTATTTATTAATTTTAAAGCACCTAGAGACATATTTACAAGCCCCTATCATTTTTCACGTCGCTGTGGTGGCAATAGGGGCTTTGCCTTGTGAATAAGGCACCCTATCACGCTATACCCAGCGTGAAAGAGGAGGGCAATGGGTGTTGCAGTGGGAGTTCCACTGCAACACCCATTGATTTTGACGCTGCCCCCTATTTACAAGGGTGGCGTAAATATGGGGCAACGCCAAAATTAAGACCAGGAAAAACCTGGTCTTACTCTGGCACGAGGAGAAATGTTTAATTGCTCCTTGTTTTTGCTGGTTCCACGTGCGCTGCTTTGTACAGCACACATAGATACAGCAAAATGCTATTGATTGTTTATGTGCAGGAAGGGGTCCCTTCCTGCACAAAAACAATCATTAAAAAAATTACGTTTTGCAACTTCTATGTGTGCTGTCCACATAGAAGTTACAAAACGCCATTTAAAGATTGGTTATGTGCAGGAAGGGATACCTTCCTGCACAGCAACAATCTTACCCTGCAACTATAGTGCAAGGGTGCCTGCGTCGGCAGGTAAATTTAGCACCAGCACAGGGGGAAATGCAAGGCTGCACCATATTGTTGTAATTATGGTGCAGCCCTGCGTTTCGGAAGTGGCGGAGTACGGCATTAAGCCAAGAAGTCTAACGCCACGCTCCATCACTTCTATTGTTAATATGTCCCTTAGTCTACCGCTACTAAAGCCTAAAGGCTGTCAGAGAGGTCTAGAAAAGTTGGTGTAATATAACAGCAGTAAATCTTTGCTTGTGAAGTTGATAAAGACCCGAGGTCCAGCTGTAATTATGGCTGTCGAAAGGATGGGCCACTTTGGATATGAGTGAGCGGTGGGCTGCACTTTCCAAATTTAAAGTTCAGTGCTATGGTGGACATAAATCTACAACTCACAGAGTATTTCACTTTTTGCAAGCACTAAACTCGTACTCTAAATTATTTAGTCCAAATGCTAAGATCCTATTTGTTTTGAAGCAGACTAAAAAGCAACAGTCATAAAACAATGGTCGAATGGCACATTGGCGTGTTCGACTTCTGCACAGCTCGATTGCTGCACTTGTCGAACCGTCCTATGCACTATCATTTAAATGTCTCCAACACTTGGGACCCAAGTGAACAGTAAAACATAAATGTGGCTGCACCGCGGCCAAAACTCCTTTCACTTTGCTTCGGCTCTTTGCAGCAATGCAGTTTATTTGCACATCTCGGCAGCGTTTGGCTGGAGAATAGGTTGTTTTTCCTGACAAAATGAATAGCTCGAAATGAAATCCTCATTAGTGCCATTAGGGCTCAGCCAAGCTCTTTTATACCTAGCATTGATTTAAAAAGCCCTTTTCTGAAGGCCGGGTGGATAATAATGGCGGGGTTAGGCCGGGGCTGCGTGGAATAGCGTGAAAAACACGGAGCGCGTGGCGCACGGACCGCTGCCAAGCAGGGCTGCCATTAATTGGGGGTTGGTAAACACGGCTTGCCTGGGAGGCCTCGGCTGCTGCCGCGAGCGCACGCCTCCCTCCGGGTCGCGAGGCAGGCGCATGCCGTCTAACCAGCTCAATGAGGTCGGCGCAGAGCCTCCATTAGTGCCCCCGTTCTAATGGGCTCCTCATAACCGTTCTTCGTGATAAATATACAGGCAGCGGCTTTCAACACCCACAGCAGGGGCACGACACGCCATCTTCGGCTTTCACACAAGGTCAGTCGGCCGTTGTAGCTGAAAGGTTGAAAATGAGGAAAAGTCACAGGGAGCTGCGTGCATTGACAGTCAGGCTTTCCTTACAATGGGGAGAATCCATACATCTCTTTTTGGGGGGGTTGTTACAGGTTGAGTGGTTCCTAAATCCTTCTCCCTTGGTTTCAAGTTAAATGGTGACTTGCTTCCTGCGGGGGAGAAGAAGTTATTTACCTTTGGTGTTCTTAGCTGTCAGCACCCAAAGGTGTAAGTGGTACATCTCTGACTTTCACATCCCAGGCAGTTTCTTCTTCTAAAGCTATCGTTATTTGTGGCCTAGTAAACCTCCCAGTAACTTCACCCTTCCAAACTTACCAATATCAAGGGTACGGGTAACTCCAAGGGCAGAGATTTGTGTTTTTTTTGTTGTTGCAGTTTTATATAGTGCAACTCAACCCAAAGGTATTAAAGCACTTTACATGAGCATCAGTTATATTACACAATCACACATTCATTGTTTTTAGGCACAGAGAGAGTAAGTGATTTGCCCTAAATCACAGGATGTTAAGCAGATGGAGAAGACTTGAACCTGGTACCCCAGTTCAAAAGTCGATAGCTCTGGCATAACGCCACATTCTAACAAACAGGACAGTGAGGGTTTTCTTAGAACTGCAGAAGTACCTGGAAACGCTAATTCTGGGTCTGATTACTTAGGGTGGTGGATGTGTTAAAGTTTTTCTTTTTTATCAATGATTATAATTTAACCCTGAAAATACTTTCAAAGACCACCCTCACAACCCTTACCTTACACCAAGCAAAAAAGCGAAGATGGATGATTACAGGAGATCTGACACTGATAAAGACGCGGTAGTCATGGTTATGGAGGAAAACTTTCCAAAGCTAACACAAGAAAAAAACATTTCTTTGGGATGAAAATGCACTGGAAGATCATGCATAGTGAATAACCTCCAACTTTTGCTAATCTAGTTTATGATAAAATATATATATAGAAATATATAATTGGTAAGTTGGAAGAATCTGGTTTAAAGACATTTAATTTTCGCATTACTGATTCACCTTTTAGATATACATATGTTGAACAAGAGCATTGTAGCATCTTTGATTATGCATTGACAAATATTGGATTGTGGTGGCTGGTGTTGTACTTAGTAGTAATACCTGCATTGGCAACAACTAAGGTTGAAAGTGACTACAGTACCGTAATAGGTAAGTTTTAATTATAGAAATGTGAGAAAGGATTTAAAGTATACATTTTAAAACGAAGGAACCAATGTAACTTTTAATTTATCTAGGAAAATTATCCTATGATATGGTAGCAATAATGTAAAAATGCACAAAAGTATATTGTTTAAAGCAAAAGAACAACTAGAGTACGTTTGTAGACGATCAACTTTAAAAGCAAAAGAAGTAGAAAGTACATTTATTGAGGATCCACTGGCAAAGGTGACCCTGGACTTGTTTAAAAAGCTGGAAGATATACCTGAGCCAATTAATACATTCAACACTGTCAGAAAATTGGAAAAAGCGGGATGTATCAGTTCCAAAAATAGCTGGTATGACAAAGAATGCTAGGAAGCGAAAGGTGCTATCCCAAATACAGTGCAGAATCAGTGGGCCCTGGCTAATGCACATAATCACGGGCCAAAAGTAGCATTGTTAGATAGTTTTCATGGTCTCTTAGGAGACCTTAGGCTTTCACACCCCACAAACCCATAAAGCAGGCTATCTGACTTTCGATATATGGACTTCAAGTAATAACAGTACCTTTGATCTGCAAACACTCAAGGAAGTATTCGTCTAAGAGGTTAACATGCCAGCTGTCTTTGGCTTTTTTATTAAAGAAAATAGTTGCAGATACAATTTATACTTGAGTGGATCCATCCTTTCAACATTAGATTCCATTCAATTATGAGAATTACCTATAACATTCTTGTGCAGTTTAGCATTACATATTAGTGAAAGGAAACAAGTGATGACTAGCTGTTAGAAATTGATTTACTGGTTGTGAGGGAGGGGGGGGGGTGAAACTCTACTCCTGCAGCAACCACAATCCTGGTCAGGGTGAAGTCACAAGCAAAAGCTTGAAATAGAGCAGTCAGACTTAAATTAGAGGCAATGTGTAAAGAATTTATGCAGCACTTCCAATAGTAATAAAGTGAAAACACAGCACAAAAATCCCACACCAATTTAGAAAAACAAGGTAAACGTTAACAAATAAATCAAGACCTAAAACAACATAAATCTAATTGGTAGAACCAGAGATATGCAATTGTAAAGATTTAAGTGAAAATAGCGCCAAAAAGCACAAAGCACCAACTGTAGGTACCTGGTCGTGCTAGACCAGGACAAAGTCAGAAGTTCAGGCTAACTGCGATGGAATGTGGGCCGGCTACAGGGACCCAGTTAGGCCCGCTGAACAAGTGTACCTTAAATCCTAGTTGCAAAGAGTTCCAAAGTCCTGCGTCGAGGATGTGTCACGCAGCCGAGGAGATGCAAGGTCTGGGTCGGACATTCATCACACAGCGTTTTTTTCTGAGGAGTTATGAGGCTGCGATGTGAGGTCCTGCATTGTCATCGCCGAAGAGGTCCTCTATGAGGGCCTTGCGAAGCGAAGCTGCAGGGCATGCGATAGGGAGTCCTGCATCGTCATGGAGGCTGCCGTCAATGAGCAGCATGCAGTACTGTCACTCTGGTGGTCCTGGGTTCAACAGATGCAGGTTGGCCCAGTCCTTCTCACCCAGGCAGGAGGGAAGAAAGCAGCAGGTCAGCACAGCAGGGCAGCAGCCGTTCAGAGCAGCAGTCCAGCAGGGTGGCAGTCCTTTCAGCTGCACAGCAGTCCTTCTTCCTCGCAAAGTCCCCAGGTCAAGAAGTACACTTAAGGCTGGAATCTAAGGTCCAATATTTATACCTGGTGGCCACTTTAAAGTGTAGGAGACTTCTAGAGGATTCAACCCTCCTGAAGTGTTAGGCATCTCCTTACTTCCTGCCCTTGCCCTAACTTGTCTGGGGGTCACAATAGACTAGAGACAAACCCTTTGTGAGAGTGCTCAGGCAGAGCCTGTGTGATGTGCAATTGTGGTAGATAATAACAGCTCCTTCCCCTCGTTACCTCAGAGGCCCAGAAAGTGCAGCTGCAGCAGCAGTAAGGAATGGTGTGACTCATTCAGAGAGGATGGAAAAAGGAACAGCGTATAGAACTAAAGGGCAGAGCTATAAGGCGGCAACATTCCATACATGCTTAAAAACAAAAAGGAGGGAAAAGGCAGGAAAACAGGCTCAGGAAGAGGTGAATGAGCGGGCAGCTGACCGATAAAAGGTATCTGCGAGGGGGGGTTCAGAAGCATGCGCACAATCAAACAAAAGAATCGAACCACAAGCCCGATTACTGGCATCAAAATTGTGAATCAGCCGGCAGAGACACAAAGAAAGCTTCGTGGTAAATTGGGTATGGATAAGACAGCGGGCAGTCCCCGTGTTTCCCGTAACGCACAACAAAGAATGGACTTGAAAGTCCAGCACCTGATTGCCCAGGAGAAAGTACAGTCGTCAGAGACTCAGGCGGTCACGACCAAGATGGGCCTTAGTGGTAATCACCAGGCAACGCCAGAAACCATCCAATTTCAAGGACAGTGCCCCTCTGAGTCAAGGTCAGAAGAAGAAGTAGTCACCAGTTTATCCCTCACCCTCAAAAAATGCCTGCACCAGAGTCCTTCTCCACTCCCTCATGCTGTAAACAATCCCGCTGTTCTCCAAGTCCCACTTCGCAACAACGGCCGCAACTGCTTCCAGTCAGTTTTCGGCTTCACCGCTATTGCAGGCTTCTACACCACAAGTCCCTGCTTCCTTGCTCCCCTGCACATTACAATTGGATGACACAGAAAGGTCTACAGCCCACCCTTTATCTGCAGATGCGATCTCACTCAGCAACTGTGCGGCTTCCCGATACCCAGATGTTGAGAAAGAAACAGATCCCACAATTCAAAACATGTTTGAAGTGATCCTCTCAGAGATCAAGGAACTTTGGGTCACACAAGCGGTAGAAATTGCCTCACTTCATGCCAGGCTCTTCCCAAATAGAAGAATCCTTGGGGAAAATCCCAGAACGCCTGAACGAAGGTTGAAGAGCGCGTATCCAACCTTGAAGATAAAATAACAATCTATGACTAGGAATTTTCCCAATTCAAACATATCTCAGAAGGCCTTGAATCCAAATTGCAGGATATGGACAATTTTAACAGAAAGTCCAATTCACGGGTGGTAGGTGTCCCGGAGGCTGTTGAAGGGCCCCAGGTATGTGAGTGGGCTGAAACTCTACTGAAGACAGCAATTCCAGAACTAGAAGGGGACCTAACCATTGTTTGAGCCCATACGGTCCCTTTTCAGCGGCCCCCAAATGCAAAATTCCCTCATACGATTCTGTTAAACTTTGCCGATTTTCGAATAAAGGAGAAGATTCTTTCCAAAGCCATTGAGAGAAGAACACTGTCCACACAAGAAGTACTGAACTTTAGAATCTTCTCAGACATGTCTGCTGTGGCGGCAAAGAGATGCGGGAATTCATAAAAATGATCGACATGTTCAAATCAAAGGACGCACAGGCATCTAGTTGCCCAACAATCAAAATTGATGGTTCTGGCAAAAGGAACATTTTACATATCGGACAATGTAGGTAGAGCACGAGGCAGAGCCTTTATGATGTGTGGTAGATAACAGCTCTTCCCCCTCATTAACTCAGAGTGGTCTACCCTGCCAACACCTATCTTCCCTTTGTCTCATTGTCTGGGAGCAATACACAAAGACCAAATGCCAGCTACACCTAGTCATGTGACTCACAAACAGGTTGCAGGCACCAAGTGGTTAGGACAAGAAAATGCCAACTATCTAAAGTGACAATTTCAGAATTGTGACTAAAAGTCCAACTTTACGATTAAAGAACCATTTTAAGTACAAATCTTTAGACACCAAACTTGAGCTGTCTACCTGCTCCCCATTGAAAGTTACAGTTATTAAATGTAATAAGGTGACTCAAATGTTATCTTATGGGAGAGGTAGGCCTTACAATGGTGAAAAATGAATTTAAGAGTTTTTCACTACCAGGACATGTAAAACTTAAAAGTGCATGTCCAACTTTTTTAATAAACTGCTCCCTACCCTCTGGGTTGTTCAGGGCCTATCCTTGGGGTGACCGGTATTAACAAGCATTTACAATGCAATAGGTCTCGCAATGACATTGTTTTGAGCTATTGGCATTGTAAATGTTATTGGTTTTTTTTCCCTTCATGAAGCATTAATCACATGGTGTAATGCAAAATGGCAATAGCTCACTTTGTTGTAATTGCGAAATCTATTGAATTGCATTTGTACTAGTGTGAGTTTTGTATTGTAAATGGTACTGGCTTTTATTAATGTTTTTTTTGTAATCACATTAATCTAATGCATTAAAAATGTTAATGCCCCAGGCCGAGGGACAGCAAAAAGCGATTATTATGGCCACTGCCTGCTCCGCTTATGAAGACTGCTGCAACAGGCAAGGAACCACTGGTCCTTAATGAAGTGCTTCCTGTTGCAGATGGCCACTGTATGCTCTGCAAACAGTGATATCCATTGAACCAGAGCATGTGTCAGGACCTCAAGCACACACCTACTCTTCCCATATCGGACAACACACAACAACCACACACTCTCCCAACCACACATACAAGCTAGCCTCTCATTGCCATGAAATGTTTGAGTGCCAAAATTTCACACTGGTTGCTGGTGAATGCTATACAAAGGCCAGATAATTAACTAATGAAGAAGTCACCAGCACACAACATGGTGGGAGGGAGGGTCCCCCTATCCTCTAAAATCTATTTGTGGGTGTACTCTACTAATATTACTTCTGGAGTGTAAGCTTCCTTTCATTATCAGCAAATCCTCTCACAAAGCCCCGTGTCATCAGGCAAAAACTAACACTGAATGGCTTCTTCTGGAATAGACTTCTTACTAGGTTCTGCTCTTTCACAGAAGCTATCCAGAAATCAGTGACTAACACATGCATGCACTCTCTCTTTGAGGCTAGGGAACTACTGCCCAACCTCCTTCCCGTTCACCACCCCTACCCGATTGGCAAAGCCAATAGCTCACCCATCTGCAAGACATATTGGCTTTGCCAATGCTTGTTTTGCGGTGGAGATGAGTGGCGCACAGAAGGACTCCTATCTCCCCTCTTCTGAGCTTAAGGCACTCAAGAGATGGCCCTTCTGAAGGCTGAGCGTCTCAAGAGTGGCCCTAAGTGACGTTCCTGCTATCAGTTACAGGTCTGCAAGAGGCCCTGCTGTTAGTCCCTTGCTGGTTCCCAAGGTGGAGGATAGGACACAGACCGTTCCCTGTCCCAAGTCCCCTGGGTGCTAGAGATTCAGGACAAGGCTCGTATCTTACAGCTTAGCGTCTCTGGAGTGACCTCTAAATTACGTCAGTGACCTCAGTTACTGGCCTGCAGTAGTGTAGAGTGGTGCCCAGACCGTCCCCTGTCCCAAGTCCCCTGGGTGCTAGACATTCAGGACAAGGCTCATATCTTACAGCTGAGAGTATGAAGAGTGACCTCTAAATGACGTCAGTGACCTCAATTACTGTCCTGCAGTAGTGTAAAGTGGAGCCCAGACCGGGCCGTATCCGAAGTACCCTGGGTGCTATAGATTCAGGACATGGCTCATATCTTACAGTTGAGGCTCAAGAGTGACCTCTAAATGACATCAGTGAACTCAGTTACTGTACTGCAGGAGGCCTGGCCATCAGCCCTTCGCTGTTTCCTGCAGTGGAGAATAGAGCACAGACCGACCACTGTACCAAGTGCCCTGGCTGTAGGCTGCCAGAGAATCGCTGGAGTGTAGGGCAGCTACAGAAACAACAGGGTAGCATATCTGTGACCGTGAGACATGACTAGCCACGTGTGGCCCTCACAAAGTCCTCGCCGTAGTCCACAGGTGTGTGTGTGTGTGTGTTCACCGGAGTGCGTTGAAGAGGTGAACACAGCTGGAAATTGCTAAGAGGACATTTTCAAATAGAAAATGCACATGTTTTACTCAAGGAAAGGGCATTCGTTTGGGAAATAATAATTTAGTTACTAGTTATGTTACTCATGGAAGTAACATAAAAGGGCAATAGAGGCAGGAAACGAGCAATGTTGTTTTATCTGTTGCAACGTTCACATTATAATGTTCTTATGCCCTTAAACTTACATTATCTCTGCCGTTGAACATACGTTGAATGTTTATATAGCGCTTTGTTTAGTCAGACACACCGTTGTGTTGGAGGCACTAGGTAACTATCCACAACGTGTGCTCACATAGGAGTTGAAAATCCCAACTTGGTGATGCGAAGTGCGTAGTTTCCAATCACTTCCTCCGTATCTGAAGGCGGGTCCACTGGAGTCCCGGTGGTCTGCATAGATATACTTTAACGCCTGCATATCAACAGCTGTGCTCCGATGAAATGTAGCACCTTCTGCAGGGTGCAAGGTTTCAGAAACACTCTCTAGCAAGCTCAAAGGCCAGGAGTGGCCTGCTGGGGTCTTCCACAGCCATGGTCGATATGTAGATCACTGGTGCCAGCACTTGACACCGGCGCATCTTCAATGTCCGTTCGGTTCGTGCGAGAGGTTTTCCGATCTCTTGCTTTGGGGCAGTCAGTGAGGGCTGTGACGCAATATCTGCCCATCGTGAAAATAAAAATCCTCTCTTGATAGCTTGTACTGGAGGCACTGAAACATCGATGCTAAGATGGGGCTTGGCTTAGGCGCCACTGGACTCCTCCGACACCTTGCATCGGTTACCAGGCTGAGCACAAGTGGGCTCCTGAAATTAGGGGAAGTGGATGCAATGTGACTACCCTGAAGCCGGCGTCTTTGTACGCAGTGCTAGACCTCTTTCCACTAGCGAGTCAATGTAAGTGGCGACCAGTGTTTTTGAGCAGGAACCGCCAGAGAGCGCTCTCTGCTGGTGCTGCAAGCAGCTATCCGCATCATGTAGACACCAGCTTGGCGAGCCCTCCAGACCCCTCACATGTGCACTTTTTTCTTCCAACCTCCTCATTTCAAGTTAACACATTTGTTTTTGGAATACGTGCTTACCCTACCGTATCCATTGGACATGCCTTGTGCACTGCCGCTCTCCTGCCCAATTACCTCGTGCTGTTTACAATTACAACACACTTCCAGTGCTTAATTTGACCCGGTAGAGTCCACTGGAACTCATTGTCCCCCAGCAGGCTTCGACACAGAACAAGAGAAATAAAAACATTGAAGGGGTAAAGAAGGCGAGAGAGAAAGACGGAAACCCAGTGGCCAAGGGAGAACGCAGCGGGGAGTGTCTGGTGGAGGATTGAAGATACAGGAGAAGTTAAGACTACACAGTTTTGGTATTCGGCACCAAGACCTTGTGCTGCGATGTTGGCATCATCTGGACAAACGTTTGGGACCCAGTACATGCTAGTTTAGAAATTTAGTGCTCCCCTCGCCCCTCTAGTCAACGCCTTGTATGAATTGCTTAGGTGCAATTCTCCGGTGACCCACCACGTTCTCTTAAAGTGCACCCTGCTTGGGTGGGATGCACTTCTTTGACAAGTTTCAAATATTCAAGAGCTTTAAACGGGGGTATGAATTTGTGTATTTGAGGGAGCATTTCTATGGTTGAAGACGTTTGGGGAATGCTGTGAATCGTCAGCTGGGTGACTTTCAAGGGCTGATCTAACGATAAATTTTGTTATTATACCCATGTCCACGTCTCGGTTTTCGTTTTTGAGCGTGGTGTTTGCCTAATTTGTGTGCACAGTCGAGTTTTCTGTGTTATACATTGCCCTCTTCACACACAGAACAGGTGTCCCTGGTGCTCCTGAGACGAGGTCGAATTGCTAGAGTTACATCGCTACCAATGGGTCTCAGAGCTGCGTGTGACGTCACTCCGGGCTAGTGACGTCACTCCGAGAGGGTGTCCCAGAGAACTCATTGCTCTAAACTTGGACTATCGTGATAGGTGTTTTTTCAAGTCAGGATCTGACAGTCGTTGGCAGATTTGGTTATAAACACAGAGGCGCAGGATATAAATTATGAATTATTATTTCGTGGATGGCCTCCTTCTTGCGCCATTTGAATTTTCAAAATGTTTTATTCCCACACGTCCTTCCGCGATTTCCACTCTTTTTTTTTATCATTGCTGACATTTTCTCGTGTTAGATAATGCACTCTAATTGGGAACTCTGATGTTACAGTTTAGTTTCTCTGAAACAGGAAACTCTGCCGAGCGTCTAATATTTATTTTGTAAAGAAACGAGAAAAAATGCAAAACTGAGTCACACAGTGTAGACGCTCGTACCTTTAGAAACCTGTGTAGACAACCTATGTGCCGTAGTGAGCATACGATGGAACTAGAGTTACAACTGTGCATGGTGGATGCACGAGACGAGCGATCTAATCCTGGCTTCCAATCTTCGAACACATCTTGTAATCCTGAGCAACATTTCAATCTCGCACCTGCACCCTTTACTTTCCGAACTGTGAGCAGATAATATGTGCAAAATACAACTACCTTTTTGTCAGATGAATATTTTTATAGTCACTCGTTAAAAGCCGTATAGTTAACACCTTTGTAATCCTCAACTAAAGCGAGGAGACCTCAGTGTGCAGGGTAGTGCCAGCAGACTTTCTTATCTTTGGGAGGGGCCATCTGTTTTTAATTAGCATGGCCGCGCTAAGGCCATGCAAATTAGAAACAGATGGCCCCCCCTAAAGATAAGAAAGTGCTTCATGACAGCCGTGAAGCAGATGACCCAGTCCGGATGGGCCGTCCAAAAGGGAGAAAGGGCAGCGGCTACATAACCCCATTTCCAATGGCAGGCCACCATTTAGCATAAACGGTGACGCCAGCCAATGAAAAGGAGGGGTGGGGCTTTGAGTCCCCTTCTCAAATCTCCTTTCTAACTTTATGTCTTGCCAAGCGAGCAGCGCATGCGCTGCAATGCTAGGCGGGACCTAAAAAGGAAGGTTTGTGCCTGACATAAGGTTTATTTTGCAGGGTCGACATGGCCATTTATATTGTACCCAGAGGCTGCAATGGCACACCTGAGACATGTTTAAGGGCTACTTAAGTTGGTGGCACAATCAATCCGCAGGCCCATTAGAACCATTTAATTTATTGGCCCTGGGCACATGTAGAATTTCTTTACTTGGGACTTAAATTGAATATGCCATTTGGTGTTAAGTCAACTTTACCATGTTTAATGGAAAGAAAATAAGCACTTTAGCATTGGTTAATAGTGGTACAGTGCACAGAGTCCTAAAAGCCAACACAACCTGGTTCAGAAAACAGGAATGTGAAGGCAAAAGGTTGGGGGAGAACCACACCAAGGATGCCAGGTCAAACACTAGCGAACTGAGAGTAAACAAAAACAGGGGTTTAAACCATGTGCTCCTTTCCATTATAAAGGATGATACTACATAGGAGAAAACGTGCAATAGTTAAATATATAAATATGCCTATATTTAAATTGAAACAGAGAAAAAGGGGATGGAAGAATACTGCTAATTGCCACATCCTAGTCTATCACGTTTCACTCCCTATACCACTCTGAAGAGAAAACAGCTGTATGCAAATCAGTCTTGGTCCTGCTCCAATAGGAACAGTCCAGCCCAATCTTCCAGGCCTGGTCCTCTCAAGATGGGAACACCGGAAATCCCAGTCTGTTTTTGACCTACTTAGGCCTCGTTGATGATGTATTGCTTGAGACCTATGGCAGAATGATCACAGGGTTCACATTTGGGTATATCCATCACACTTAGGACACCTAATGCAACAAAGAAGAAAGTGGTGGAAGAAATGCTTGATTAATCTCAGCTTTTAGCAGTCGCACCACTGATCACAGTCCATCAACAGAAAACATCCATAGGTGAATCAGTCTTCATCCTGTACCAATAGGAACAATCCAACCTAAACTGCCCGGCCAGGTCACCTCAAGACAGGAATACAAGTACCCAAGCCTTCATTCAGCCTACTTAGGGTTTGTCAGTAAGTTATAACTTAAGTCCAATGGCACAGTGACCATGCCACAAATGTGCAGGCATATTTGCCACACTTAGGGCTTCTACTGCTACAAAGAACAAGGTGATGGAAGGAATGCTTGAAATAATCTCAACCACAGTCAGTCAGTCAAGGTAATATCCCTGTCCATTGTTTCTTTCCCACTGCACCAGTCTGAGCAAAAAACAGCCATATGATAACCAGTCTTAGTGCTGCTCCAGTAGGAATATTGCAGCCAAAACTCCCAGTCCTGGTGCTTTCCTGATTGGAACATAATTAACCTGAGACCAATTTCGGACTACCTTGCAGTAGAGAGTTAGGAAAAGCTTAGTCCTAGAGCACAGTGAGCACAGTATCAATGTCTGGGTATGCCCCATCACATTTAGAAAATCTACTGCATCAAATAACAAGGCAATGGAAGGAATACTTGAATTAATCTCAGCGACTGGCGATCACTTGAGGCCTCATCCTAGTCCATCTTTTTTCAACCTCTATCCCACTCTGAACAGCAATCAGCCAAATTCTTGTCTGTGTTTACTTGTGTTCCCATTCCGAGGAGGCCTAGCCTGGCAATTAAGGCTTTACTATTCTTATTGGAGTAGGGCCAAGGCTGATTTGAATATGGCTGGGACCACCAATGTTTAGAATAAAATCCCTCCAGGCACATGTGTCCGACACTTTGGGACCTGTTGTCACATTGATAGAGCCTCAGGTAGAAGAAAAATAGATTCCCCCTCCCCTCCCTCTTCCCCTCCTTTTTCTTCCTTCATTTTTTATTATTACTCAGCATATTTTCTGATAATGATTGTATTGTGATTCTTATTTCTTTTTCTTTTTACCATATCTATATGTATTAGAGTTGTATCATACTTTTTGTACTTGCTGTTCTTCTTTTGCTTTTATTTCTTCATTGTTTAATAAACTCAAAATTAAAAAAAAGAAGAACAGTAAATTTGAGAACCTTGACAAATGCATGCCTGGTGAGGCGACCCTCTGCTAAGTTTATTCAAAGCCAAATGTGATCACCAACCCCACAAGTAATATTCTGAATGAGTAAATGTGGATAGGTTATCTCATTCATCTTATGTCACCTACTCCAGACATTGCAATGCCTTTACAAACGGGTACCAGTTCACTCTTTTAAAGAAACGCAAACCGTTCCTTCCAGAAAGCGACTTCAGAACTGCTGTTCAAGCCCTCATACTCCTGCATCTAGATGTGGTAATGCACTACTGCATGGCCTCCCAGGCACCACATTGGCACCCAATAGGGGCACACTACATGGTGCAGCACATCTCATCCAGGGCCAGAAGAAATAGGATTGCATCATTCCATCCTGATGGAAGTTTACTGGATCCACTCTACAGCCTGCACCATCTTCAAAACTAGCTATATCATTTATAAAGCTATCACAACCAGCACCCTGCTTATCTTATAGACAAACTGACCATCTCTGGTGGCTCTTAGCACACCTATAGGAAGGACACCATTAGTGTTAAAAACAAAAAAACAGGTCAGCAGGATTTTTCCATCTATGTACCAATAATCTGGAACACCATTTCCTTGTCCACTGGGACAGCTCCAACCCTGCTCCAATTCAGAAAACAGTTGATGACTCACCTCTTTAGAGAACACTAAATAGCAATACATTAACCACCTAAACCCCTCCATTTTCTCATCTTACTCGTTGACTTTATGGTTGTCTTTGACCATGTACTGTGCTCGCTGCCTTATGGCTAGGTTCTTGCTAGAGAAATACCATATACATACATACATCCAACTAAGAGAGGGTAACTTCCCTCTGAACAGTAAAGAGTGACTCACTCGGTGAAAGTACCTATCACTGCACCCAATGTAGTGGACTTAAGATTTCCAATGCGCTCGCAGCAAGTTAGCTTCCCTGTGTCTTCCTTCTGGAGAACCCATGACAGACCTCTGTAGTCTTTGCTCTGAGACGAATCTGCTGGAGCCTTCCTGAACTCACATAACTAACTACTGTAACCCATGTTCACTCATTTTAGCATTCTTCTGACCATTCCATTAAGCATGAAAAGGAGCAATACATGCACATCCAATCTTGACTGACTGTCTATCCCATAATAACATGGAAATCCTTCTCTTTACCTGCACTCATGACAGAACTTCTTCATAATTTACACAATCACGTCATTCTAAGGATAAGTGTGCTACCCCGCCTTACAGAGAAATACCGGAAACCTCTCTGTTTCCCTATTCCATGTTCTGCCCCTTTCAAACCACACCAATAACAAAAACAAGTTGAACTTATGTGTACCAATATTGGTGAAGCACATTTTGGAGTGCTTTCTTGTCTTCCTGTTGTGCTGATATGAGACCTAGAAGATTCTGATGGAGTGTCCCTGTTGTGCTGCGGAAAGAGGGATTTGCATATGCTGTGTCCCTCTCTGCAGTGGCACATAAAAGCTAACAAATGATAGAATGGAATTTACCCAGATTTAGTAACAGTGATTCAAACTGATTAAAGCCTTTCCATCCATTAATTTTGTGACATGTCTACTTAGAGCTAAGCCTAGTTTAAATTTAAAATCTTTTGCGAGATTCATAAATTTCCCAAATTTTGCATTACACTAAATTTGAGAAATTTCTTAAAACTTTGCTTTACACCATTTCACAGAATTTTGGTTTGCCAAGAGATATTTTCTGCTTGAACTAGTTACTTGCCATATATTTCAACTTCCTTTTATTTACTTGAAGTATGTATGTGTGTGAAGAAAGTCACATTAGATACAAGCATACCATACTTCAAACCCAAATCATAATATTGTACATTTGTAAAGAAAGTTTATGAGAAACAAATACTTGATTTGTCATATCCTTACCTACAGCATGAGTTCTATGCAATAGCTATTGCTAACTAATCTCCCTTCCTGTACACACACAGTTAAATAAGGGGCTGAATCTGCTTTGACAATGGCCCATGCAATGGTTGGCGAGAAGTAACCTCACCGAATTAGACCCCTGAGCGATGATGCTTAGACAATCAACTATGCTGGAATGGCTGTCTGGCTCCAAAACACCACTACAGAAGAAACAGGTCAAACTTCTGATGACAGCAGCTCATAATAGTTGGACGAAATACGTATTGTCTAGACACCAGTCACCACCGTATGTCCCAGACCTCCGCCTCGAGGTGATCCCTGGCCCTTACACTTGCCTCAAACAACCAGAATTGACAGAATGGCTGACAGGCGGACTAGCCACATGGGGTCATTTACAGCATGCCTGTGCACAAGTATACAGTATCAAAAACTCCTTTCTATGTCGTATCTGGTTGCAAGAGGAATACAGAACAACACATAAATTCAGTGACAATAAAAGGGGTAATCGTGAATTGCTATTTTTCTTTCTTTATTCCAGAACGGTTGCCCAACCAACAAGTGATTCATCTGGGGAGGTACCCCACGACTTCTTCAGGGATTCTGGCAAAGCAAGGTTAGATTGAAAATCTCTCTGCCGGTTGTACTTCCGTCCTGGCACCCAGACTCGGTACTCCAGGAACTATATATATTGTTGTGACTGGCTACCTCCCCCATCTCACTCTCGATTTTTCCACGAGTACATGCCCGATTGTACCCAATTTTAGCACACAACATAGCCAAACATGTATGGTAGACAATGTACAGGAGTCTTTGTTAAAGTGGATAAGGTTTAATATATTATATTTATATATAATAAAAATATGTACAGCTAATAAGCTCGCAGAACCCAGGAGTGACATTGGCACAGATTAATGATACTGTTTCATGACTAATGTTCTCATCATAATCTGACGCCCCCACCAAGAGGGCAGTATTTGTGATTTGATGTAACAATTATGCATAGTGCTTCAAGTTCAGTACTTATATACGATTAATTGAAAATCAATAAATATTATTAAAAAAATAAAAATGAGGGTCTGACTCTCCAAACACCAGAATCGCGAACTGGACTTTGGGAGGATGGTACAGATAACTATTTGATTAATTATTGCATTTGTAAACAAACGCTACATTACAGCATCGGCCGACAACCATTTGTCAGGAATGAATAAACCCAGGTGGTCAAAACCTGCATTTCCGACTCTTGCAGATTATACTCTCTGAATGGACTCCAGTGTCTGAAATAATCTAGCGTTGTGGAAAATTCCAAGCAATTATTCAGTGGTGGCTGTCCCGGATGCGATGTGGAAGAGGGGCAAGGGTGGGAAATATATACATTAAAAATATATATAAAGAAACAAAAAAAATCACGACTGCCTGACCCTGCGTCTGCACCGTCTTCCTTCTCTCCCTGTCCTCGACTGTTGCACACTGTGCAGGCTCCCAGATGCCAATCCCAGCACTCTTCTCATGCTGGGAACACTAAACTGGCCTGGTTTGCCTCTCAGACAGTGCCTGGGAGCCTGTGGCTTTTCTCCACCCGGCTGTACAACACTTAACAGTGCCCACAACTCCTCCTCCTGAGGCTCAGGAAGATGGCCCAGCCCTGTGACTTGGCTAGCCAGCAGAGGCAATGGTGAAAAAGCAAATGATAATAAAATCATTTTATTATCATTTTACTTTTCACTGTTGCCTCTGCTGGGTAGCAGCAGTGGGGCGACCCTCCTTCACCACAGCGGAAGAGCCGCCCCTGCAATTATTATTCCCCTGACTAAAGAAGAGAAATGGCAGTCGATGTTTGTTCTGGCGCTTGTTTTGTTAACTGTGAATGATTTGACTTCTCACTGGTGCGTGGACAGCTTCAGATATAGCGCACTCAACTTCTGAGCAAAAGGAGGGGTGTTCAGCGGCTGCTCCTTAAACCGCTGTCCCCCAGAGCCCGAATATAGCGAGAAGTAAAAGACAGACAGCAAGGGCCAGGCATGCTTATGGGCACAGCACAAGGCAACTGCAGTGCATTCTTCAACCTACAAACAGTATGTAGGGCAGGGACAGCCGCAGAGCAAGCTCCATTCCCCAAAAAACAGGTACAACAAAGACAGCAGAAGTGCAGACCAGCGATAAATAGCAGGCAGAGCAGGAGAAGCACCTTAACCACCTTTACTTACTATAGATGGGACTGGCATAGCACATCCCTTCCTTCACTCGATGAGAACAGGCATAGGCAGAGCTGGATTCCTTCTCATTTGGGGACCAGTTACACCGTTCCAGATGAGTGATTGCAGCAAGCGAGCCAGTTCCTCTCCAGCGGGTATGACAACAGGTCCCACAGGCCTTTTATTCTACTGGGCATTTCCCCCATTGGGCTGGAGCACTTGCCTTTGTTGGCTTTGAGAGCCCAGGACTGGGGCTGGCACATCTGTCACTTTCCCCATGTCCCCGAGGTTAATTTCCACAGGCACAGGTGCCAGGGAGATTAAAAAAGTGAGAGGGAAGGTGGAACGAAAGCAATCAGCGAGGCAGAAGTCAGAGAGTAGAGGAGAGAGAAAGAATTGATGGATGGAATGAGAACAGTTGCATGAGAAGACTAAAGGAGTGGGGGCTAGTTTGAGCTTTTTTGCTAGGGCTGCTTTTGGTTTTCTCGCCCGGCCCAGTTTGGCAAGGACCCCTAACCCACCCAAGAAACTTTACGGAGAAATGGGTATGCATTTTACACCATATATTGGCTAAAAAGTCAGAGGGGCTACAAGCAGTTCTGAAGGGGAGAATTTCTGGGATAAGATTTCTGCAAACCTGAAATATAGGTTGGTGCTAATGTATAAATTGCATGACAGATACAAAAGGCTTTTGGAAAAGTGTGCAAACATTTGTGCCAAAGAAGAAGCAGTGCCTGTTTGTTGGTTTGCTCAACTGAGTAAATTCGTATATAGAATATATATATAGTGCTAACAGAAATAATGTCAGTTTTGAACTCTGTACCAGGATGGAATGTTAAACTCTGTTTGCTGACCATTTACCAAACCAACAGATATCTTGCACTGCAACTAATATGATGTATGCTAGCCTCCCATCGTGGTGCTTCCACTTTCTCTCTCATTACTCTAAGACATCCCCAAGGCGGATTTGTAACAACTCCCGCTGTGGCTGGGTATAACTGCTGGCGCACACTTACAGCTCTAAAGTTAAGTAATTCATTCTTATCTATAGAGTGGTGCTCTAAAATGAAAGGTGGGCACAAAACTGCCTTTGAGAACTATACAAGTTACAATATTGGAAATGTGTGTTTGAGCACACAAGATTACAGAGTCCAGTGCCGTTATATCAACAATCCATCCCTTAATGTGTTGTGATCATAAGTTGTGATGTGTGATAATAGGCTTTTATATGCTTGTTCTTCTAAGATTTTGTCTTAGATCGGAGGGTCTATAAGGGTTGTTGGTACGCTAATTTTAGCAATTATAAGATGGCTGCCATACCGCAGTAGTCCATTTCCTGACAGATTACATCATATTATGGAGAATGTTCTTGTATTGAGATTTGTTTCTATATTTTTGACATAAGTTGTTTATACTTTGTGTGATATCAGGCGTTTATAGAGTAATGCCTTCTATGATTTAGTCTTAGTTCGGATTGTTTATGGTGATTGTTATGTTCGCTGATCTTAGCAATTACAAGATGGCTGTAGTTATACAGTAGTCCGTTTTCAGACAGATTACATCATATAATGGAAACAAGATGGCACCCGAGTAGAACGCCATATTATCACACGTTACGATTATGAAGAAGGGACCACTCTCAAGTTAGTAAGAGTTGTGTTTGTCTTATTTGTTCGCAGCTATGCTGAGGAACTGAGTGAATTTCAACATACTGATATTGGGTTATGCTTGAATTAAATGGTGCCTTGATTGAATGTTGTTTTATTGAGTTTTGCTTTATATTGTTGACATATGTTGTTTACACCTTATGTGATTTTGAGGTGTTAAAGGACATATGCGAATTTGAATTCTGCCTATAGGGGATATACTTTATATTGGGTGAGTGAGTATTTTCTGATACTCTACTTAATATTATTAGATACGAATTGATGAGATCCATACTCATAATCTTGGGTTTTTTGGTTTCTTTAGTACATTAACGGTTATTTTCTGTTATCAAGGTATGTCAGTTGTGGATATTTAATACATTAGAATAAGCTTGGGTTTACTTTTATTTTCTTTATTGAACTTCACACTTGGTGATGGAGAAGCAATTTGCATGTGTCACACTTGGGTGATAGTGTAATATATTGTATAGTGTATTGTTTCATTTGGTTTTCAATCAATAAATCAATCAAGCAATTTGTATATAGAATGGCTTTTCACCCCAGGGGGTATTCAGGTGCTGAGGTCCCATAGGCCCCTTAGTCGAAGAGCCAGGTCTTGAGTTCCATCCAGACGTTGGTGAGAGATGGTGAGGTTCGAAGGTGGAGGAGGAGGTCGTTCCAGGACTTGGTGGTGAGGTAGGAGAAGGAACAACTACCACTGTGGCTAAGGTGGATACAGGGTACATGTACAATGGTGAGGGAGTTGGAGCGAAGATATCTGGTTGGTAGGTGGAATGTCAGCCATTGTTTGATGTAGGCCGGTCCATTGTTGTAGAGAGCTTTGTAAGCATGCGTTAGCAGCTTGAACTGGCATCTCTTCTGGACGGGGAGCTAGTGTAAGTTCCTAAGGTGGGGGGGTGATACTGGTCCATTTAGGAAGGTCAAGGATGAGCCTGGCGGCAGTATTCTGTATGGTCTGGAGCCGCTTAAGGAGCAGGGTGCTGGGACCAGCGTAGAGTTCATTTCCCTAGTCAAGTCCGCTGGTGACGAGGACATGGGGACTGTTTTCCAGATGTGGATGGAGATCCAGCTATAGATCTTTCTGAGCATGCGGAGGGTGTGGAAGCAGGAGGAGGATACTGTGTTGACATGACGCTTCATGGTGAGCTTGCTGTCCAGGATGATGCCAAGGTTGCAGGTGTGTTCGTTAGGGGTGGGAGTTTGGTAGGCCACCAGGAGTCATCACACAGTGAGGTGTTCTTCCCGAAGATAAGCACTTCCATCTTGTCTGTGTTCAGCTTCAAGCAGTTGGACTTCATCCAGTCAGCGACGTTGTTCATGGCATTCCGGAAGTTGGATCTTGTGGAGGCGGGTCTTCAGTGAGAGAAAGGATGAGTTGGTTGTGGTCAGCGTAGGAGATGATGTTGAGTCTCTCGGTGCAGATGATGTCGGCCAATGGTGTCATGTAGGCATCTAACAAGGTGGGACTGAGGAAGGAGCCGTGGGGTATGCCGCAGATGATATTCTTGGGCTTGGACGTGAAGGGCGGTAGGCTGATTCTCTAAGTGTGCCCATTGATGAAGGAGGCAACCCATTTGAGGGAGTCTCTCTGGATGCTGATGTGGTGGAGTCCTACGATTAGGGGTGGGATACGGTGTCAGAGGCTGCTGAGAGGCCTAGGTGGGTAAGGGCTGTTGTCACCCCGATCGAGAAGGGATCGGATTTCATCAGTTTGTGGTGATCAAAGTGGTTTCGGTGTTGTGGTTGGATCGGAAGCCGGATTGGGAGGCGCTGTGTAGATTATTTTCTTCCAGGTGTTCAGTGAGCTGGTGATTGATGGGTTTCTCCAAGACCTTGGCAGGGAAGGTGGAGCAGCGAGATGGAGTTTTAATGTTTGAGTTCTCTAGGGTCGGCGTTAGGGTTTCTTCAGGAGGGATTTACCCCCTGCATGTTTCCACGCTTTGGGGATAGTTGCCGTGGTGATGGATTAGTTGAGGATGTTGGTGAGAGCACTGCTGATTTCCTTCTGTTCAAGTTGAATGTGTAGTGAGGGCATAGGTCCGTCGGTACTCCGGACTCAATTGAGGTCATAATGTCTGATGTGCTGAGCATGGTGAGATGTTTTTAGGAGGTGTGCAGGTGGCAGTGGGTGGCATCTGTAGTTGTCAGGACGTGGCAGAGGTCGGTGGGTTGGAGGTCGACGTTGCTGTAGATGTCTGATATCTTGTTGTAGAAGTGGTCCACCAGGGTGTTGCAGATGGCTTGGGGAGAGCGGATCGTGTTCTTGATGGCAGAAGGGCAGGAGAACTTTCTGACGATGCTGAAGAGTTCCTTTGCTTGATTGGCGCTTGCCTCAAAGTGATTTGTTTGATCAGTCGTGTTCTCTATATTCACTTTCGTTGATGTATTGTTGGGTTTCCGCACATGGTGTATTTACTTCATCATTATTATTTTATATATATGAGTATCATGTTACGAAGTGTTGGATAACATTGTAATTGGGACGGAGGAGCCTAGCCGGCAACAGAGATGGCCGCCTGAGCCCTCGGCTCCGCCGACTCGTCCGCTTCCCTCCCGTACCGCTTCCTCTCCTGATTGCTGAATCGTGTCTGTTGTGCGGTAACAGGTTGGGGAGGCGACGCTGCATCCGATGGTGGGCTCCCCGTCGTCCCTCCTGCACCGGGGGTGAAGAAACGCCCTGAATTCCCGCAGACACCTACGGAGTGGGTCCGGTCCTTTGTTCTCGGCGGCGTCCGGCTGGAGGGTAACAACAGCGGCCATTACAGGAGAATCTGAAACCGCCGGCGAGACGCGACAGGCCACCGAGATTCCCAGAAGTAGCGCAACAGTTTCTTTTGGAGTCTCGCCGCTACGCTGCTTTACCAACACCGATGCAACAAATGTATCCCCCCCTGTTGGAAGTTCCTCTTTGATCTCTCGCTACGAAGTGTAATGGAAGGGGCCATCTTTATTGAGTGATCGGCGCTTATACACGGCGCCTGGTTGGACCGTCACTGTGCTGTCCCTGTGCGTGGCGCTGGGCTGGAGGTTGCTGCCCTGTCCCTGTGGTTTGGCGCTGCCTCTCTGGGAGCTGACCTACTAAACGACGCCTGGACATGTATGCTAAAGACTGGGCTCGAGGGTCGCCACACGCCTGCGGATTCCGGGGACAGGGAGCTGGCATCTCTTCCTCTCACGCTATGCCTGTGAGTATCGGCGACGTCCTGGAAGCTTTGGCCGCTATGCGAGCTGCTTTTTGTTCCAACGCCCGTGACCTGGAGCGCCGGCTGGACGACGCTGTGCCCGTTCTCTCCTTGGCTGACCGGACGGGCGGCTGTGCGCGGAGCGGATCGCCGAGCCCAGGACTCGGCAGTTGTGTGCAGCCTCTCCGGGGAGACGTAGAGGAACTGATTGTGAGTGAACTTAACATCACCGCCGCTCGGACTGTCGCAACTATGGAGGACACAGCGCATTCTATATTTGGACGGAACCTAGAGGTTCGCCGTCGGATGCCAGGACTACCACCGCCAGCGGGTATTGCTGACAAGATCGCTCTGCTTACTTTGAACATGTTGCCCGGGAGTGAGTTGCCCAATTTTGGTGGACTACCACTGTACGCCTACCCGTACTGCACTCTTGGGGATAACACTGTCCTGCTTTGGATGGCGATTACTGGCTGTTGCCATCTCTCTGGGTGTTCACATCGGATGCTCTTCCTACTCTACGGGGCTACGCCGCAACTGCATTATGCTGGCGCACTGGCACGTAGGGGTCAGGGTTGAGTTTGTCTTTATTCTTGCCCTGATACCGGTAACTACATTCCTGGGACTGTGCTGGACTGACGAGAACGCTGGACTTTGGGTATGGTTTGCATGGGGGTCCGGGAGGTGATGGCCGGATACACTTCTGTTGATTTTTTCTTTTGTTCTCTTGGGTTGGCCCTCCTCCGTTGATAAATGTTTTGCACCGTTCTTGTGGGTGGGGCAGCCGGGGAACTAGTTTTCTCTGAGTGACCGAGACATGTATCGGTGGTGCTAGAAGACTATTGCGGGGGCTTACGCTTATCAATCATGGCTTGAAGATTCCTTGTTGATATTTTGGATGTTTCGGTTGGGTGTTGCTGCCTTACTTACCCTGCGCGCTGCTGCTGTGACCCCAGTTCTCTCGTCATACCGGGCATGTTATTACTATTGGGTGTTAGACTACTGTTGCTATTATGGGTGCGAGATGGCGGAGCTGGGGGACGAATAGTGGGCTCCTCCCCACCTTTCTCAATTTTATGAGAGTTTTCGGATTCTCTCTTTTTCTTACTTTCTATATTTCGGGACTCCTTTTCTTGGGCGACAGGCACACTGCTAGGGGGGGAAAGGCCGTAGCCAGCTGCAGGGGTGCAGGGTGGGGGGCACTTGGGGGGTGGGGTTGCTTTCTTTTTTGTTTTTCCTTTTTGTTCTATGGGCCTTCTATTCTTTGTCCTTTCTCCTTCCCTGGGGTTCAGACGTTCCTTTCTGGGTGTCACGCAGCGACTCTGGTGTTTTCTACTGTTATAAGATTATCTATCCTGATTGTTTAACACCAGTATTGACTTGTTGTGCTACGATATCCTGCTTATGTCTATCCTACAAGGAAAACTTTTAAAACTAGACCTCAGTCCTTCTGTAATGTATCCTCTGTGTTTTCAGTAAGTTGTAATGTACCGTATGTGTGAGCCCCCCCGGGCTCCTTGTTGACTTGTATTTGCCCCTTTTCTATCAATAAAGATCTTCAAAAAAAAAAAAACAAAAAAAAAAAACATTGTAATTGGATTGTAGTTTATTGAGGAGATCATTACTTATAAAATAGTGATTTTATTTACTTTTAGCACTGATGAAGTCCTGGGCGGTATGTTTAAAGCTAGAAAGCTGGACATTTGAAGCTAGATGATCATAACACAAAAAAGGATAGATTGTTGATGTAACTGCAGTGGACTTTTTAATCTTGTGTACTCAAAGGTGAATTTCCAGTCCCCAAAGAGGGCAATCCCAGTGAAAAATGCCTAATTCATCCTCGGGAGTCAATCGATTTTTGCAGGGTCAATGATAAGCAAAAGTCATTAAGTAGTAGCTCATCCAGAAGATGTTTCAAATCCGACTGATCCCACATTCACTAAGACAAAGTTCATTAAAGTGTACAGGAAAATAAATAGTCCACCAGTAGACTCATGTTGGGCTACATGGAGCCATGCACAGCCAAACATTTCAATGGACCAGATAGGTGGGCAGACTTAGGTGGTAAGTTTGGACAGTCCCTGCCTAGCTTCACCCACAACCAGATGGGCCATTGATGCTAGACTGTTTGTGGCTGGGATGAAGTGTTTAGGAACCAGCACCTACGTACTCCACTGGCTAGGGGAGAGCAAGAAGGAGTGGCAAAACATGCACCCTGGCACTGCCTCTGGTTCCCTTAATCATTCACCAATGTATTCTTACTCAGAGGATAACTCCTACCTGCCTTCCTCCTCTCACACCATGTCACAGGTCCCAGTTAGGCGACAGGGAGAGCATGGAGAGGAGCTGTGCAAATTTCCCTCAGACACAACACTGAGATTAGGTTCAGCTTGGGCAGTTGTAGCTAAAGCTTTCTGCGCATGCTGTACAGTGTATGTTGTGTAAAGAATAGGGAGTAATAATACAGATATCCATTACAAACACACACACAACACAGACCAGATATAAGAGTGGAAGATCAAACATGTTATGTATATTGCATTTTTGATCATTGCAAATATAGAACATGTACAACCTGGGTAGAGACAGACATGCTTTCTTAACAGGCACAATAGGTACAATTTAAACACCAACTGAAACCTCCTTCACACATCACACAATAAAACAATGGTAGTGCAAGCACCTCTCGCAATCAAACCATTGCAGCTTAGCCAGCAACTGTAAAAGTAAACAGTGATACAAGCCTCAGCCACAAAGAACTGGATTACCACTAGTATGAAAAGTGTAATATCCTCATACATACAGAAGTACAAGTCATGTACGGTAGCAGTGAAACCTACCCTCAAACACAAAGCAAAGGGGTAGGATTGGCTGTGACAGTAAAAACTTCACAAATAGCATGATAATGACGGTTCAAACTTACAAGAGATACGTAACGGACAACCTCAATGACAGAGAGCAATACACAGTTGTTAGAAATGGGATTTCTGTTTGGCTAGGGCTTGCGCCAAAGCCAGACAGAAACCACCACTCTAGTCAGGGCTGGGGAGTTACACGCCAAAGATAACCCCTGCTCACCCCCTTGGTAGCTTGGCACGAGCAGTCAGGCTTATCTCTGAGGCAATGTGTAAAGCGTTTGCGCGCGCACCCAGCAACAACACCCAAGGCCCACCACAAAGGAAACTCCACACAAGGTATTATATAAAAATAACCTTTGTATTATACCAAACACATTAGATAAAAACACACACTTTACAATGTGCCAACAGGCACGGGCAGAATTTACAAGGGATTATATATACAGGGGACAGGGCCACATGGACCACTGTCAGGAATTAGCACTTTGTAGAAATTAGCACATAGGATATAAAATACTGTAGTACAAAATAACATATATAGCACACAACCAGTAACTACTGGTGTCAGGTATAAAACCTATCCTGCATCTATCACAGGGACATAAATCACATTCTGCAATTCTCATTGGTCTAACGCATTAGACCTAACCACCTAAGTATAACTATACTAGGGGTGCACATCGCACAGGGAAGTACATTCTCCCTACCATCAACTTAAACAGGTAAAACAACCTTCTAGGCAGAAATAACCACATTTAGAGGTATAAGACACAGGGTGCAAAAAACATGCTATATACAGTACATTTCCTAGCACCAAAAGCATGAACACAGGGTGCGCAAAACATACTACACCGTACATTTCCTAGCACCAAAATCACATCAGCATGAATCGCAATAATACCTCAATCACATTAGGGCCCAGGTCGCACCAGAACCTAAACGTAGCAGCTGCCCACTACTTGCTGGGCAGCTGGGGACAAAGCAGGGCCTAAACGCTGCAGCTGGCACTAAGTGCTGCGCAGCTGGGGAAGGCAAATGGGAGGCATGGGCTCTCACTGGCCCCTGAACACACTGTCACAACGTGGGAGCCACCAAGGCTCAAGAAACAACATGTCCCCCAGTACCGTGGAGCGCACTGGCGCTGAAGTGGATTGTGTCCCCAAATGCTGGAGCCTTCTCTGGGCTCCAGAATGACCATGCCCGCCTCGTTGGGCCTCTCTGGGCTCTAAAATCAATTGTGCCCCATCGTTGGAGCCACGCAGGCTCTGGAACCAACTTGCACCCAGGTGGGAGCCACTCAGGGCTCTGAAATACTTATGCCCCCTTTGGAGCGGCCCGCTATCAGACGGGGCCGCCCCAGAACTCCACACACTGTGCCTTCACTGGCACTCCCCACACCAGCGGAGTCCCGCCCCAGCCCTGCTTCACTCACCGGGCTTTAGGCAGGACTCCTCTTCGGGAGGCGGCGGCAGCACTTGCAATGCGGCGCAAGGCTTCCCTCACTCCTGGGAGCCCCGCGCTGCCATCTTCACCCAGGCCCCCTCAGCTTCTGGGAGGCGGGGAGGGCACCCGTCCTCCCTCGTGTCATCCATTTCGGGGCTCCCATCGGCTCACGGGAGCCCCGCAACGACGCGTGCAGCTTCCGGTTCCGCTGCGGCCCCGCCCCCGTCCCAGGCGGAGTTGCCTGACTTCCGGGGCGGCCGCGGCGGGACTTTGAGAGGCAATCTCGGCAGCAAAGTCGCGGGGTGGGCACCCGCGCATACAATTAAGTAAATAAACGGGGTAGGCACCCGTATGGGACTTCAATAAGCGGGGTGGGCACCCGCATTAATTAGAAAATAAGAACGAAGACGCAGGGTGGGCACCTGCATACCAAAGGCCAAAGGCACCCGCAACGCGCCATGATGCGGGGGAATCCCCACAGTGGGGATCTCCTCAGGCAGTCCGCAGCGGCGCGCTGCAAAGCTCCAGTGCTCCTTCAGGAGCCCAATTTCAGCGCTCCCAGGCGCTAGAAGGCTGTAACAAGCCTTGGCAAAGGGAAAAGTTGTAAGCAGTCCTGGGCATCAGAAGCTGGAGCACAGCAGCTCCCAGCAAAGGAAAAAGGTCCAGTAAGTCCATCTGGCATCCAGGGGCTGGGCAGTGCCCAGGGAGGCAAGCCTTCCCCTGGGCCCCAGCAGCAGCACACCCCTGGTAGATTCGAGTTAGAACAAGAACATTTTGTAAGGGGACACAGCCCCTTTTTATACACCAAATCCCTTTGTTCTGGGTTCAGGGTGAGGGGGAAAACCAGTCGCAGCTGGTTGGGGAGCACCCTTGATGTGCTCAGCCCCTCACTCTATTCACTGGCAGGGCTAGGGTCGTCAGTCGCACCACAGGGGGCGGAGCCAGCATTGTGTGGGGAAAACCCTGCCCTATTCAGGACCCAGGTGTACTCCTCCCACCCATCTAGCTGCTGATCTCCCCATTCACCACTGGGTGACTCATCCTGACTCTGGGGAATCCCTAGCCCGTCACATGACCTCAACCAGCCAATCATGCGACAAGGCACACATTTTACACTGCACACCGAAGTGCCCACTTCTAGAAGTGGCACTTCCATACTAGGTACATGCACGCCGCACACATCATTGCGCAGCATTCAATCACACGAGTCCGCACATACCAAACTCGGGCCTGCACACCCCACGCATCAGGAACTACTAGGGACACATACATTCCCCATGCATTCCTATGGGAGGGCAGGCCTATCTCACCACATGCACTCAGAGCGCGCACGCACTTTACCCTGGGACACAGGGAAAGTGCGCAGAAACCAAAAATCACCACACCACGTCACCAATAAAAAGCAAAAAGTTCAGGGGTGAACCTGCCAGAAGGGCCAAGTCCAACAACAGTTGACAAAATACTAGGCTTCATTTTCACACTGAGGCTTCTACAGTATGAGCTCTGGCAATGCAAGCTTAGGTCACAGTGGTGGGAGGCAAAGTACAGCTGATTAGGCAAACCTAGCATAAAAAATGCAACATGGCAACATAGCTCGAAGGTTCCTGCACCTAAAAAATGTACACCAAAGTGGCAGCATCACGTGCACATTTTGCACACTGAACTGGTACAGCAAGCACAGTGTGATACACAACCTCTTCTCCAATATAGAACAGGTACAATATGGACAGAAGCAGTTCAATATTACCTTATACACAGCACTGGTACAAAACAGACAGTGTTTCATGACCTTCCCTCAGCTTGGGACTGAGAACAGTATGGACAGCAGCACTGCAAGCTTCCCCCACACACAGAACTGGTACAGAATAGAAAGTGGTACAGTTAGAAATTGGGTTGTAGGTTGACTGGGGTATGAGCCCTAGTCAAGCGGCAACCACAATCATAATTAGGGTAAGGAGCAGGCAAACCCTAAAATAACCTGTTATTACCCTCTGGTAGCTTGGCACTGAGCAGACAGGCTTAATTTAGAGGCAATGTCTAAAGTATTTGTGCAACACTTCAAACAGTAAAACAGTGAAAACACTACCCAAAAAGATTCTGCACCAGTTTAGAAAAATATAACTTAATTTAATAAATGAAACAAGACCAAAGCAACAAAAATCAAATAAGTAGAACCTAAAATATTAGATTTAAAAGAATAACTGTAAAATAGCATTTAGAAGCAATAAGCGCTTAATTGGAATATCTGGTCGCGCTGGACAGGGTCAAAGTCAAAAGCTCAGGCCGACCACAATGGAGATCAGCCCCGATACAGGAACCCAGCCGAACAAAAGTACCATGATGCTGGCTGTATCGACGTCAAATATGCAGGGCGCAGCCAAAGCGAGGCGTTGTGATGATCCACGCAGTGATGGCAATGTGCTGGTCCTGATCCACGCAGCAGCAACGATGTGTCAGCTCCGATGAACGCGGAGCTGCGACACGGAGATTCCTCATTGTTGTCAAAAATTACCTCAATGGAGATGTGGAGAACTCATGCAGTGGTGGTTCTGAAGGCAGTAGGGTGGCGCTGATCCACACAGTAGAGGCAATGCACCAGTTCTGTTCAAGCAACAGGAGCGATGCACTGGTTCCAATTCATGCAACAGGAGCAATGCGCCAGTTCTGATACACGCAACGGTGCTGATGCATCATTTTGAGAGAGGATGCATGGGTTTTGAGGCAGCAAGCTCCTTAGGCTTCACTTCCAAGGGGTGGCACCACTTGGCAGGCAGACTCAAAGATGGCAGAGTCCAGGTGCAGACGCAGGTAAGTTGGAAGTCCTTTATGTCCCTGAGACTTTAGATCAGTAGGCCAGTCATCTACCCTTGGAGTCACTCTGGGTACAAGTGGTGCAAGTCCATTGCTTCCCATCCAGTGAGGGGAACAGCAAGCAGCACAGAAGCACAGCAATGCAGGAGTCCAGCAAAGCAGCCATTCAGCAGAGTGGCAGTCCTTCAGCAGCACAGCAGTCCTTCTTCCTGGCAGAGTCTTTATAGGTCCAGAAGTGTACTGAAGTGATGGTATCAGAGGTCCAGGAGTTATACCCAGATGTTTCAATCAATCAAGGGTTGGTAAAGCGTAACGACTCACCTTGAGGGTCTCAATGCACTGGGGGAGGTGGGGAGCAGATCTTTCTGAGTGCTGGGGTCATTTGAAGACCCAGGTCTTGAGGTCCTTCCTGAACTGGGGTCGCGTGGGAGATAGTCTGAGGTGGAGGGGTAGGGTGTTCCAGGTCTTGGCAGCAAGGAAGGAGAAGGGCTTTCCTCCAGTTCTGGTCTTGCGGATCTGTGGGATGGTGGCTAGGGCAAGCTGGGCAGAGCAGAGGTGTCTTTTGGGTGCATGGAAGGAGAGGCGGCTATTCAGGTATGCTGGTCCGGCGTTGTGGAGGGCCTTGTAAGCGTGGGTGAGGAATATGAAGGTTATTCTTCAGTCTGCTGAGAGCCAGTAGAGATTGCAGAGGTGTTGAGTGATGTGGCTATGCTGGGGGAGGTCGAGGACCAGTCTGGCTGCGGCATTCTGGAGCTTGTGAGGTACTACTGGGTAACGCGGATGTAGAGTGCATTGCGGTAGCCGAGTCTGCTGCTGATGAGCACATGAGTGACAATCTTTCTGGATTCATCGGGGATCCATCTGAGGGTCTTACGCAACCGGCAGAGGGTATTGAAACAGGCCGAGGATACTCAGTTGATCTGGCGGTCCTTAGTGAGCGAAGCGTCTAGTATGATGCTTGTGCGTGGTCCGTCGGGGTAGGTGGAGTTCCTAGCGCAGAGGGCCAACATGTATTGTTCCATGTGGAGGGGGTGGATTCCAGGATGAGGACTTCTTTCTTGTCTGAGTTGACCTTAAGGTAGCTGTTCTTCATCCAGGTGGCGACGGCTTTCATTCCTTCTCAGAAGCTGTGCCTGGTACGTTGGGTTCATTGATGAGGGAGAGTATCAGCTGTGTGTCGTCTATATAGGAGACGATGTTGAGTCCATGATTCCTGATGATGGTTGCGAGGGGGGCCATGTAGACATTGAAGAGGGTGGGGCTGAGATAGGAGCCCTGGGGCACTCTGCAGTTGCTCTCTGTCAGTTCCGAGAGGTATGGCGGAAGTCTGACTCATTGTGTTCTGCCTGTGCAGAAGGATTGAATCCAGTCATAGCCTTGTTGTGGATGCTGGCGTCGTGAAGTCTAATGGTTAGGGTGTGGGGGAGATGGTGTAAAATGCTGCTGAGAGGTCCAGGAGTTTGAGGGCTGCAGTTTTGCTCTGGTTGAGAGGGAGCAGATGTTGTCGGTGGCAGCGAGGAGGGTGGTCCCGACACTCTGATTGCTTCAGAAACTGGATTGGGAGATGTCCAGGATGTCGTTTGATCTCGATGAAGTTGGCAAGTTTGTTTTTGATGGCTTTTTTGATGACTTTGGCTTGCAAGGGGAGCAGCGAGATTGGCCTGAAGTTCTTACGGTCTGTTGGGTCCATGGATGGTTTCTTCAGGAGTGAGTTGATTTTGGCATGTTTACAGTCATTGGGGAAGGAGGCGGTCTTGAGGGAGCAGTTGATAGCTCGGCGTAGCTCGGGTGCGATGACGGGTGCGGCTCTGTGGAAGATGCGCTGCAGGCAGAGGTCCGATGTTGCTTCAGAGTGGATGCTTTTCATGGTCTTTAGGGTGTCGTCCGTGGTGAGTGGGGTCCAACTGAGCAGGGTCTGTCAGGGGCATCAGTTGAGGAGGTTACAGGTGCGGTGGAGAGGTCTTGGTTGTCATAGATCATCTTGATTTTGTGGTGAAAGAAGGTGCTGAGTCTTTTGCAGAGTTCTTTGGAGGGTGGGACGTCTGTGGTTTCGCTGTTGTGTTAGGCAAATTCCTTGATGATGGTGAAGAGTTCATTGCTGTGTTGTGCATTGGTGTTGATTCTATCTTAGAGGGCCTTCTTCCTTGTGTTTTTGATGAGTTGGTGGTGTGCGGTGGTGGCTGCTCTGAAGGCGGTGTGGACTTCCGGGGTTTTGTGGTTCCTCATGTCTTTTCGAGTCATCTGCAGGATTCTTGGAGGGCATGCGTGAACCATCTTGCTTTCTTGATGTGTTTGCCAGTGGCTTCTTGAGGGGGGCCAGGGTGCCGGCGCAGTTTGCAAACCATTGGTGAAAGTTGCATGCTGTGATGTTGGCATCGGAGGTTGAAGGTGGTGAGGTGCTGTTAGGGCAGAAGTGAGCTGGTTCTCTTTGATTTTGTTCCAGCTTCTGCTGGGGAAGCGGTGGGCATGGTTGGGTGTGGTGGGTTTGTTGAAGTGGGGGAGACTTCAAAGAGATGCCTTTGAAGAGCACAGAGGTCATCCCTTTCTGCCCTGGCTCCAGATTCACTTCAGGGGGTGGTATGCAGCCTTTTGTGTGCGGAGAGGACTCAGCCTATTCAGGTAAAAGTGAGGTTGAGTCCAACTCCCCCCTCCCATCCTATCAGGATGGCCCGTCAAGTCACACCTAGGCTCCCATTGTGTGTGGCTGTCTAGGGAGAATACACAATGCCCAGTTGTCACCCTCCCCAGGCATGTATCTGAAACAGGCAGCAGGCACCAAATGGCAAAAGTAAGAAAATGCCAACTTTCTAAAAGTGGCATTTTCAGAATTGCAATCTAAAATCTGACTTCACTATAAGTTGTGATTTTAAATTGTGATTCCAGAGACACCAAACTTGAAAAGTCTATCTCTTCGTAATTGGGAATTACACTTAACAAATGTATTAAGGTAATCCCAATGTTATCCTATGGGAGAGATAGGACTTGCAGTAGTGAAAAATAAATTTGAGTGTTTTTCACTAAAAGTACATGTCCTGCCTTTTTAATCCATTACACCCTGCACTGTGGGTTGTCCAGGTCATACTTTATGGTTGCTTATATGTACAAAAAAGGAAAGTTTGGGCCTGTCAAAAAGCTTATCTTCCCAGGTCAAAATGACAGTGTAAAGTGCACTCACAGGCTCGGAATGGTAGGTCTGAGCCATGGTTAGAGGGCTACTAAAGTGGGTAGCACAATATGTGCTGTAGGCCCACTAGTAGCATTTAAAGTACAGGTCCTAGGCACATGCAGGGCACTTTATTAGGGACTTATACGTAAATTAAATATGTAAAATGAGTATAAGCCAATTTTGCCAAGTTTAGGGGAGACAGCAAAAGCACTCTAGCACTGGTTAACAGTTGTTAAGTGCACAGTCCTAAAGCCAGCAAAACCTAGGTCAGAAAAGTGGAGGAGGTAGGCAAAAGGTTTGGGGGAAGACTGCCCTAATGCTGTCATTTCTAACAGGTAGACACACTTCTTCTCAACATAGAACAGATGCAGTATGGACAGAAGCAGTTCAAGCTTCCTCTATTCACAGAACTGCTACATAAGAGGCAGCGGTACATAACCTTTCCTCAGAATCAAACCATGAATACTAGGAACAGCAGCAGTGCAAGATTCCTTCACACACAGAACTGGTGCAGAATAGAAAGTGATACACAACCTCTCTGGACAGAAGCAGTTCAAGCTTTTCTCATACACAGAACTAGACAGAACACACAGTGGTACACAGCCCTACCACAAACACAGAACAGGTACAGTTTGATATGGTAAGCGGCAGTTCAAGCTTCTATCATAAACAGAACTGGTACACAACAGAAAATGGTCAGACCAGGTACAGCATGGAAAGCAGTAGAGACATAACATAATACAATATTTATTTAATAAATATATAGTTTTTTTTAAAATAAAAGAAATGTCTACATATTTTAAAAAGCAAAATCATTTTCTTTATTCAATATTATTACCTATGGGACGCTATTTTAAGGCAGTGCCTCCACTGATTTCTAGGTGGGAGTGTGTGCAGGGCCTGCGAGCAGCCATTTGTGGTGCTTGGTTTACTGTGAGGTTGGGCTGGAGTACACTTGCTACTGTGTTCTCACCTCTATAGTTGTGTTAACTTCAGGAGTGTAGATTTTGAATAGTACTTTTCTTATTCTTTTGTGAATGGGTGTTTGTAGCAAGCCCCTCTCAAATTCCCTCTTTTCACTAAACCCCTACTATTTACTATTAAGGTGCCGATTTCGATCCGGTAAAAAAAATTCACGTACGAATCGTATCTGTATTTTTTTACATACGAATCGTACAAGTCCCGTACAAACGGGCAAGTACGATTCGTACATGGAAAATACATATGAATGACATCGGGAAAAGTCAACGACACGTCCCCGGACAGTTTTACGTAAGATTTGTAAAACTGAAGTCCGAGCGTACAAGTACGATCCGTACCGTCCGTCAAACGCAGGTAATACGCTCCGTCCGAATATACAACTGCATGTAAAACGTCCCGTACGGAGCAAACTGTGTACCACCCCTACCCCGGGCACACCTGGGTGAGGGGTACGAGTCGTACACCCCGCCCCCAGCCTCCCATCCCTCCAGCGTACATCCGCACCGTACCCCAGCACCCCCATGTCCGTGCCATACCCCAGCACCCCCCCATGTCTGCGCCGTACCCCAGCACCCCCCCCATGTCCGCGCCGTACCCCAGCACCCCCCCATGTCTGGTGCATACCCCAGCACCCCCCCCATGTATGGTGCGTACCCCCACCCCCGTATGTACGGTGCGTACCCCCACCCCCGTATGTACGGTGCGTACCCCCACCCCCGTATGTACGGTGCATACCCCCACCCCCGTATGTACGGTGCGTACCCCCACCCCGTATGTACGGTGCGTACTCCCCGTATGTACGGTGCATACCCCCACCCCCCGTATGTACGGTGCGTACCCCCACCCCCGTATGTATGGTGCATACCCCCACCCCCGTATGTACGGTGCATACCCCCCATATGTACGGTGCGTACCCCCACCCCCGTATGTACGGTGTGTACCCCCCATATGTACGGTGCGTACCCCCACCCCCTGAATGTACGGTGCATACCCCCACCCCCGTATGTACGGTGCGTACCCCCACCCCCCGTATGTACGGTGCATACCCCCGTATGTATGGTGCGTACCCCCACCCCCCGTATGTATGGTGTGTACCCCCCATATGTACGGTGCGTACCCCCACCCCCTGTATGTACGGTGCGTACCCCCACCCCCATATGTACGGTGCGTACCCCCACCCCCGTATGTACGGTGCGTACCCCCTGTATGTACGGTGCGTACCCCCACCCCCGTATGTACGGTGCGTACCCCCCGTATGTACGGTGCGTACCCCCACCCCCGTATGTACGGTGCGTACCCCCAGCGCATAGCACTGGGGGTACGCACCGTACATACGGGGGGCTGGGGGCACGCACCATACATACGGGGGTACGCACCGTACATACGGGGGGTGGGGGTATGCACCGGACATGGGGGGGTGCTGGGGTACGGCGCAGACATGGGGGGGCTGGGGGTACGGTGCGGACGTGTAGGGATGGGGGTACGGTGCGTACCGGGCCCCCTTTTCGCCGTGCATCGTGGCGTACTTAGCTTTTCCGGCACCCTTTGGGTCCCGTAAAAATATTGCCGTGCGAAGTGCTGTGGGTACGAATCGTACTTGCTGGTCCGTAAAACGCTGCCTGACTCCGTGCGAATGTCGCGTACGCGGTGTCCCGGATCGGAATTGTGGCTATGTTTTAGCCGGTCGGTGTTTTTTACGATTCGTACGGAAACGAAGTTTCTATACGAATCGTACTTGCGGGTTTGTAAGGTGGTTTTTCCGGGTACGAGTCGGAAGGAGAAAATGCTCCGTCCGACGGCTCGTACCCGGGTTTTACCGGATCGGAATCGGCACCTAAGTGTTCCCAAATTCCAGTCACTTCCTCTTGTCCCCGTGTCATTTACTACTAAAATATATGCATAGGAGGGCAGAAATATCTCCAAAGAAAGATAGGTGAGGCAGAGGCCCCCGTCTGTAGCTGAGTTAGTAAAGTCTTGTAGTATGTGAGTATTACTACTGTAGTACAATTGGATGTACTACAAAGTGCAGTTTGTGAATAGGCCACTCGATGTTTATAGAACAAAATGTCTGCATTACAACATTGAAACATGAATAGGATATTTAAAAACACTACTCTCTGTAGTGCATTATTTCTATGCTCACAGAACTGGTAACGTACAGTCAGAAATAGTAAAAGCTTCTGTTATGTATACAAAACAGCCAAGTATAATAATTAACAGCAGTGCATCAGTACTCCTTCACTTATAGAGACATTACAGCACAAACAGAAGCAGTGTAGGTTGACCTTCTCTCAACTTAAAATAAAACAGATCCTGCTCTGTTAGCATCACTCAAAGCATTCTTCAAGCATACATGTCACGCACACAGATGGCACCCCCACACACACATTGTGTCACATTATAGCTCAAGTTAATCTTGTGCCATCAACATTACTAAAATCCCAGCAAAATATGGTGAATGGCTGTCGAAAAGTCGCAGTCTCATAGCTACATAGAAAGATGTAAGCTGAGTGGGAGCAATGAAGGGTGCCCCAGTGACAGAGATTGGAAATGCTCACATTATGGCACTTCCTACACTTTCTCATATTCACGTTTTTGAACAATACTGATTTTACTTGTAAGATATTCAGGCAGAATCAGTAGCACACAGAAGAATCATAAATACATCTAGCTCTTGTCTTGTTGACCCATTGGCTTTACTGATGCTGTGTAAAAGAAAAAAGCTGTGATGACTCATTCGTACATGCTAATCAGCATGTCCAAGATTGTGTGAGATTGCATGTGCCTAGGGAATGATAGAGCATCACTTCATCATTTTTAGGTCTTGCCTGAGCCAGCGCGCATGCGCTGCTCTGCGAGGCTTATTGTAAGGACTTCCAAAAGGACTTCCAACTCCCAACGCTTTGCTCGTGTTTTCTTTTTTTTACTGTCACGCATTTGATTGGCCATTGCGTAAGGCTTCCACAAAAGAAAGCACGCAAATGGCCAAATGTTCGGGTATGTCCTGCCTCTCCTCAAAACTTGTACTGCCATGACCTAGGGGTTTCGGGAGCGCACAGGGTGCCATCTGTTCTGGCTCAGGTTTTGATGGCAGCTGCATTCCTTACAGCATGCGCGCACCACTACCGGGCTGGTTTTCGTTTTCCACGTTTGCAAAACTGCTTGAAAGACAGATGGAGATCGCACCGGCACAGGTCTTCCTTGCCACGAGGGAAAGAAGCCCTCTTGTTTTTTTTGTCAGCTGTTATGGTTACGTAAGTAAAAAAACACTTTATTTAGACTTGCTAAGGAAGGGTTCTTTGTCTCTTTAAGACATGGCGTCTTGTGAAGTGCGTGTGTAGAAATTTATCAGCACCGGGGAAAAGTTCTTTCAGCAGTTGTTTTTGTCCAAGATGCTGGGACGAAATCCGAGTCCCCTTCAACTCGAGAAAGAGAGAGGCTCACTCTGTTCGGATAATTCTGCCTCTGATTTGGACTTCCCCATAAAATATATGGAAGTGAACAAACTTTACTACTGACCAGGGTTATTCTCTGAAACCAAATGACCAAATTATACTCAAATTCCAGGAAATAGATATGCACATCACAAAAATACGCCAGGTTGATAAGATTGGATGGATAATGCCACTTCTATGCACAATATGAGATTACTTGTACAAATGCGGGCAGTTTAATGGGTTCAACTGGACTAAAGTTAGAATTAAAAAGTCTGGCATGAAACACCACCATGTTGTAACACATACGACTGGAATAACTTAAATAACAAGATAGAACAGGCTGTATCAGCCATAACATGGCGGCCCATCAACTTTGCATCATGCATGAAGTATAGCTGCACTAACATAACATAGATAAAGATAACATAGCATCACGTATGAAGTATGGTTGAACTACCATGACAACATAAGCCAGTTCTATGATGATACACAATACTGTGTGAAGCACTACTGTACTAACATAACACAACATTTTTGTTTTTTTAATAGAGTTTTTAATTCCTTTGAAAACTAGTGCTGAACATAGAAATAATATTAATAACCTCCAACTGCTCTGCTGAGATAACAAAACATACCATAGCGTAACAAGTTGTACCTAGCATGACCGGACTGGCATAAAATATCAGCACACAATATTGCATGAACTAAGACAATGAGGCTTCCTCGGGCAGGTTTGGGGACCTCCTGTTTGCATTTTCAACCTGTTGGCGGGGCGGTGGACCTTTATCTCTTTCTGTTCCCGGGTCAGCCCCGGTCGGTGACTGCCCGCTGACACGGATAATACACCGCTGAGCACAGCTGTCAAACTGTGCCTGCGGAGGAGGTAATAGAGATGCATTTCTTGCTTCCAGCAGGGGCGTAACACAGGCACCCGCAGCCCCCGCATTGCGGGGGGGAGGCCCCCGCGCTCCAGGGGCCCCCATGCTCAGGAAGCCTCTTCGTCATGAATTAAATGGCTCTGGCAGAGTGTCTTGCATAGTCTAGTGAGCTAGAATGGCTGACAGGTCAGGAGTGTTTCGCCGACCCGGTGGCTCATTGCTGCGTTGGCTGCACCAATAAGCATTCATTGTAGCACAGCTGCTGCAGGACGGCCAGGGGCATGGCATTCACGTGACGTGGTCACATGATTGCAACAGTGTATCCATAATCACTGAGTGTGCGGCAGTTATGTTTTAGTTTTTTTTGCCGGTCCTGCCTGCCACGCCGTAATAATTATTTTGGCGCCTCCTCCATAATTGGCGCCGGCGTTCACTGGACAGTGAGATGGGTCCACACTGAGTCTTGGTAGAGGCAGCTGAGGTTATGCGCAAGCCACCGTGAACCGCGCCGTGAACCCTTGCACCACCGCAGGCTTGCCTCGGCCTCCTGAGGCTCACCAGGCCCCACCAGCGTTGGCAACAGCTGACTCAATTGTGATCCTGCTGCTGCCCTGTAGTGATAGCTGCTGCTCGCCACTTTTGGCTCGTACTGTCAGTAAAATAATGATCCCTGGCCTGGACTAGGACTCAACCAACTCGGGCCCGACTGGAGCCTGCTGGCGGGCTGCTGCCTGCAGCTGTGAGAGCATGTCCCAGCCCGGGGGAGGCACCTATTGCCATTGCGCTGTATTCGCTCGTCGCCTGCCTCGAATTGAAGTAAGTGAAAACTCTGAACTCGTCAAAACTATCAGTGTTCTTAAATAAAACGGATGTCCCTTTGCTCATTTGATTAGGCCAGATTTATAACGGGCGAGCAGTCAAGAAAGCAATTAGGTAAAGCTTGTTATTTTACGTTAGTCAGAGCAGAAGAAATTAAAGAAGAACACCTGCTCAAAATTTTGGTAGTGGAGTCTGCAGTGCACCGTGGCTACATTCCGTACCACAGCGAACTTTGATGTGTGCTTTCAAGTGAGAAGACCCATGCAAAACAGTCCTTATCCACCTCCCTCTCTGTTTATCCCCCACTACAGCAGTCATGTTACTCTCTGTGCTTGAGGTGAGCAAGTGCCAAGCAAACAGCGCAGTTTTTTGAAAAACATAATTTGACCCTATTACAATAACTGGCCGCAAAAATTTACAGAAACATTCTTTTGTTTGCAGTGGCGTGGCGCACACTGCAAATGACTGGTGCAGACCTGAGTCCTCGTTTTGTTTAACAGTACGATCAGCTTAGAAGAGAACTAGGTGCTTCAGTTTCTGGTGCTTTGCGTTCCAGCAGTTTTAACATCTTCTTAGACTGTCGTGTTGCTCAAATGGGGTTAACTGCTCATATTTATATGTTTTCCTGGTTTTCATTGCTTGGTTGTGACAAAGTGTTACTCATAGTTGTTGAAATGTCACACATAATTACACTGAATTTATAAAAATGTCACACAGAGCAATCTGAAACCTTGGCAGCTATGAGGAGTGCGTGCGCACCACGCCACGCCTTGTAAGGATGAAAGAGGCCTGTGCAATGTCATCATTCATCAGTAAAGCCAATACCTGTGAGGGACAAAGGATGTGGTATTTTAGGTCATCACATAGCGGGGAAAGCGAGGACTGTGAGGAACGTCCCACTGGCAGCCCTCATGGGGCAGCACGTGCTGCACCCCTTCGAGGCAGGGAGCGTCACAGTGGATGCTGCAGGCACCCCACAAGAATCAGACCAGCCTCTAGGCGGAGGATGGGCCCAGGAAGAGGGGTGCAAGCATATGATTTCTCTTTTCTTTGTGTCTCCACAGACATATTCAGCTGTTGCTCTCACTGTGTCCAGTGCAACACCTTATGCCTCAGATCTACCTCTGATTCTTTCATGCTCTTTTTCAATGCCGGAACGTGATCCAAGTTGATAGCATAGGGGGTGGCTTGGGGAGGAAGATGTAAATGTGGTTGTTGGATAAGATGCTCTACATTATCACCCATAGATCTAAGACCAGGATTTAAAAGTGACTTGCTGTTTCCAGTTCTGCTAGACATAGAGCACAATTCGCCCACCTCCCAAGCCTGTGATGCAGTATGGATGGAGTGGGCAGGTGAAGGCACACGTGCTTCGGATGGAAAGGGATCCTGGGGTGAAGGAACGAGTCCTGGCTGTGTATACCCTGCTGGACTGACAGACAGGTCCCTGTGTGAAGCCCTGGTCTTTTCCAGCCCCTGGTCCAGGCTGTAGCATGATCAAGAGTGTCTTTCTGAAAAGTGTGCCATTCCTACTACTTGCTACTGACCAATACACTTCTCTGTGATCCTGGAGGCCCCACTTCCCCTATATGATGAGGGCCAGTGGCCTGCACTGAAGAAACTATGTGAGGCCTAAGGATGCAGAAACACCACCTCATTGCCTCCAACTTAGGACTGCTCCCCTTCCCAGCCAGAACTCAAGCAATGCTGTTTAAGTTGTTCACACTCAGACACACCGTAGGTGTAGTGGAAAGCTGGTCTTTTTGGCACTAACGCACTACATTCCCTAACGGAACAGGTCTCACAGACCCCCCAAAAAGTTTTATCCAACCCCAAGTAAAGGCACTCTTTTTTCGGCAGAGAAATATTTGGAATTATCAGACTTTTTTTAAAAAAGCAAGAGAAAGGCAGAAAAGAGAGAGGGGAGAGAAACAAAGACAGGAAATCTCTGGCAATGGGAGAAAGCAGTGGTGAAAAAGAACCTGCAAGATTGAGGTAAAGAAGTCCGAGGTGGAAAGTGGTGGAAGAAAGAGGCGGGAGGTGGAATCTAGACTTGCCAATGTTGGTATTTGGCACCCCGGCATCAAGCTCGTTCACCGGAGTGGGCGAGTGATGGGGTTGAATTGTAGGTAGTAGTGGCCCAGCTCACAGCCTCTTTGGCAAGTGTTGAGGTTGTCAAGTGGCCCAGCTCCTGAACGTAAACCAGGGAGCAATGTTCTAGTACTAGTTACCCCACGCCTAACCAAACTGTGTGATCCTGGGTAGATCGTTCTATCTTCCTGCTCCAAAGGCTAAGATACATAACAAGACTCTACATACCAGTTCTTGTGTTAGATTTAAAAAAAAGGCCATATCCCCCAGCACTGTACAATTCAAAAGAAGGTCCTTTGAGGCCACTTCCCCCAGCACTGCACAGTTCAAAATAAGGGTATTACAGGCCATATGCCCCAATACCGTATAGCTCAAAACAAGGCCATATCCCCAAATACGGCACAGTTCTAAAAAAGGTAATTTCAGACCATTTCCCCAAGCGCTGCACAGTTCAAAATAAGGTCCTTTCAGGCCATATCCCATAGCACTACAATATCCCACAGCACTGCACAGCTCATAGGATGGTCAATCCAGGTGATATCCAAGAAGAACTGCACAGTTCAAAGGAAGGCCATTTCAGGCCATACTCGCCAGCACTGCTCCGCTGATAAGGTCATTTCACGCCATATCCCAAAGACACTGTACAGTTGAAAAGAAGGGGATTTGAGACCATATCCCCCAGCACGGTACTGTTCATAAGAAGGTCATTTCAGGCCATATTCCCGTGCACTATACAGTTCAAGAGAAGGTAATTACAGGCCATATCCCCCAATAATGCACTGTTCACAAGAAGGTCATTACAGGCCATACCCCACCAGCACTGCACAATTCAAAAGAAGTTCATATTAAGCCATACCCCCCAGCACTCCTCATTTAAAAAAAATATATCACCATATCTCTCAGCACTGCTCAGTTCAAAAGACGGTAAGTTTAGGGCAGAATGTTAAAACAGACCTCCCAATTTCAACACTGTGAGCATGAGCTCTTGTGAAGCACACAGTCGTCTCAATGGATGTCTAGGTGCTGTATAACAAATGTGTGCAACTCAACTCAATGGTACTCTTGCTATCGACCTTTGAAGGATGAAAGACTGAGTCCACTTGTATTAATGGGATGAAACATTTGCCCAAACATTTATAACGTGAGTAAAAATAAAAAATAATGTGGCAATGCTATCCCAACATTTTGCCGCATTATACAGCATACTTTGCCATTTCTTGCAGCATAATATAGTCAACCCTGCTACATAATTTGATCCATCCCTGCTACATAATTCTAGTGGCCTTGAATATTAGCAACTGAAAGTAATGAGCAAACAGAGCGTAGAAGGGCTTGCGATCAATGAACTTCTCCACTATAACATAGAGACCCCTGGTTTCTTCTCATTTGCTTTGGAAGTGGGTGGTTGATATAAACAAAAGCCGTGTTTCATTTAGCTTAAAATTTACTGATAGAATTTCTAAAGTTTCATGATATCATTAATTGTGGCTGTGAAGGGAAGCAGTAGTGTAACAAAGCCAAGGCCCCAGCAGCCCCATGGTGTGGGGGGGGGGCCTCCGAGCTACAGGGGTCTCCTCAGCACATTGCCCTGGCCTGAGAGCTCCTGACTGTGGTTGGAGGGGGCCCCCTCCATGTACTTTGCACGGGACCCCCTCAAGTTTCGTTACGCCACTGGCTTTCACCTGACTGTGCTGAAAGACAGAACGGATTGTCAATGGCCAAAGACATGTAGAAAAGACTGCATTGTAAAAAAATATCCAGATTCGAAATAAACAATTACTTTTAACCTCAAAATCAGCAGTTTCTGATGAGACAGAATGGAATGAGTGTACATTGCCTGGCATAAACAGGCGACATGCCATTCCTGTCCTCCTCAAGCGCATGCTGCATGCCCATTCATTCCAGGGACTCGCTACCGAGAATGGTCGAGGGCCAGTTTCGCATTATCGCGGTGATAGCTTTTAGACAAACTGTTTGAGAACGAAAAGACAAGTTGGCCAAAAGAGAGACAAGTCAATTTGGGAATGATACATTAAATGGCTTTGTAATTTTCGAGAGAGGCACTGAGCGACTGCGAGAGACATAAAGTGGGGAAGTCATACCCGACTCATCCACTCTATACACAATCTGCACACAAAGTGACCTGCTAGGTGATTGTGGGGGTGAACAAAGTTGCCACATTTAAAGCCCAGTTTTGATGAACCCGTATTTTGGGTGTAGAAGAAGAACATTTTCAAGGACATGTATACTCTAACCCCTCAGTTTACAAAATAATCTCCTTTTTAAGGACATGATGGCTTTATCTAAAATAAATCCGTAATATACATGTTTCTAATCTTAGCATTGTAAAGCAATTCACATCTTAAGAGTTTGGCTTTTCCACGGTGTCTTTTTACGCCCATCTGCCACTATCTAGGAGAACCACGATCCTGCTGTGCAGTTTCTCAAAGCAAAGTCCCTTTTGCACCTTTGCGCAAATTGCGATTCCTTAAATGCAATGTATGAAGCACAGAAAAAGTGCTATTTGGCCTTAAGGAATCGCAAATTACCACCATTGGTGGTGGTAAAGTGCGATTTCTTAGAAAAATGCACTTTTTTGCATTTTTCAAAGTACCATGTTGCACACATACATGCCCTTAGGGCATGTATGTGCACCACATGTGCACATATACATATTTTAGGGGTGCAGCAGGGTGTCCTTTCGACACTATCTAGATGCCCTTTTTATGACAGAGACCTGGACACGTTCGGGTCTGGAGGTGGAATTAGGCCTGGCTTGTCCTCTGGGCTATAAAATTCTACATAAACCCCGAAGTGGTGGACGAGGAGGTGGTGTGGGGATTATTTTTAGGGAAGCCCTGGACTTCACTCAACTGGAGATTGATGAAGTAGAGGGCTTCAAACTTTTTGGTTTTTCACTTAAAGATCCTAAAGGTTGTGTACTGGCGGGTATTGTCTGTTATAGACCGCCAGGAACGGTGAGTTTATCTCACCTGCAGGGATTAATAGACGGTATTTGCAATATGGCCCTTACCCATTCTAATCTGTTTATAATGGGTGATTTTAATTTATGGTGCAATGGAACTTTGGACTCTGGACATAGTAATCGTATCCAGGCCTGTGAGAATTCGCAATTGCGCCAGTGGATTAGTGAGGCTGCTGGAGCAGGGTTTTCTGTTGAAAATTTATTGGGTTTTAAGCTCCAGTCTTGTTTATGTGTCATAACTAAAATTATTAATTTGTAATCACTAATTATCGTTTTTTGTGACAAACTTTGACTAATCAACATTACTAATAAGAGAAACTACACGTGGGAATGCATATATGTTGCTCAATAATATGTGCGTTTAAATAAATGACGAGAGTGCTATTTGTTTTATATTCATGCTTTTTTAATAGCGTGTACTAATGCTTAAATATGTCGCAGATGGCTAGATAATTACATACACATAAGGGTATTAGTGGGAATTAACACTGTTTAATCATTGCGATGATGTAGTAACGTTGTTTGTGTTTCTTTCAATTAAGATGGTCCGTTTTGGCCTAAATGAAAATGGCTGCCATTTACAGCCTGCGTTCGAGTGAATGAGATGTGACGAAAGGCCTTGCTAAACATGGTTGAAAGTCACCTGATCACAGCCTCTGCACAATTCGAAAAGCTTCTATGATGACAGCGATTCCAGGCGTGCTGCCCATCCGCTGAGTTGTCCTTGGTTGAGAATGAAGCCACAATGAACTATTCACAATTGTGATGGCTTTGCTATGGTTCTGAGGAAGAGCTTCTATTAATGCAACATTTGCTAGATTGAGTTTCCTTCTTCCGTCTTTTTATTTTTGTGATTTTTCCTGAGCGGAGGATTCTTAAATGTAGCGATGCTACATCCTTTCCTGCTCGCTCTGCTTAGCGGCTCAACGGATATTCAGAACTTATTTGTTGCTATCATTTTGCAAGTTTCATTATAAATATTGTTAGACTAGGGAGGGTCTAAGGCCACTTCTTCCTAAACCCATGCTGGTGAGGATCGATGCTGTGAGGACGGCGACTCGAGAGACTTTACTGAGAGACCTGTCCTGACCCATTTATGACATTTAGCTAGAATAGGTAAATATGAGAATAACGATTTTGCTATTGATTGACTTTCACTTGAACTAATTTTTAGATAAAATTACCTTATGTTTGAATTACAGTGTCGGGTGGTTATTTCTTTGTCAGTTATTGAATTCCTTATTGTGACTATTATTGTTTAAATCATGACTCAAGGCAATATAAACTTGGTCGCATTTATTTATTTATTTAGCAATTTGTATAGCGCCTGGTGACCCGAGGGCATCCCCGCGCTGTTAACATTGAGTCCTACTGAGGGGGAGAGAGGTGGAGGGTTTATTTAGGGAACAAAAGGGTTTTAAGTTTTTTCCTGAATGTCAGGTGGTTGGGCTCCAGTCTGAGGGAGCGTGGGAGAGAGTTCCAACCAGTGGACGCTTTGACAGAGAAACGTCGGCCTCCAGTGCGTGTTCTCTTGAATTTAGGGATGTTGGCCAGGTGCTCGTTCTCCGACCGTAGGGCCCTTGGTGCAATGTAGGGGGTGACCAGACCACTAAGGATCGCAGGTCCCGATCCGTTGATTAGTTTATGGGCCGTGCACATGGCCTTAAACTCCACCCTTTGGCGGACTGGCAGCCAGTGCAGCGCCTTAATGGCGGGTTTGGCGGATACTCTAGGAGGTACGCTCATGATTAGGCGGGCTGCAGCGTTCTGGGTTCTTTGCAGTCTCGCTAAGGTGGCTTCCGGCGCACCTAGGTAGACCAAGTTGCTGTAGTCTAGCCGTGACAATATGAGGCCCTGTACTAGTAGTTTCCTGGACACGGGCGGTAGGAGGGGGAGAATTTTGCGAATAGTTCGCAGAAGCCCAAGACAGGTACCGGCGGTTTTAGCCGCTTGGGTCTTCATTGAGAGGGCGGGTTCTAGCCAGACTCCGAGGGTCTTGATTTCGTGTTTCGGGGTGGGGATTTCCCCGAACACGTCTGGCCAAATTGCCGGGGGGATGGTCGCCCATTGTTTGCCCATGAGCATCACCTCGGTTTTGGAACCGTTGAGTTTCAATGACGATTCACACATCCACCCGTGAATTTCGGTGAGACAGTTTGGTAATTTGTCTGGGTGGTCGTCAAGTTGGGAGAGGGAGACGACCAATTGTGTGTCGTCAGCGTAGCTCACGATTTTTATCCCGAATGGTGTTACCACATCTTCCAAGGGGGCCATGTACACATTAAAAAGTGTGGGGCTCAGGGAGGAGCCCTGAGGAACCCCGCTGGTGAGTGGGAGTGTGGACGAGTGGAATTCGCCGTCCCAAACCTGGAACGTGCGTCCAGTGAGAAAGGACTCTATCCATCTGAGTGCCATCCCGGTGAGCCCTGCTGTCGCCAATCGATGAAGAAGGACACGGTGATTGACCGTGTCGAAGGCGGCACTCAGATCCAGGAGGATCACTGCCACTGATCCCCCTGAGTCTAGAATGCGCCTTGCTTCCTCGATGACGGCAAGCAGGGCGGTGTCTGTGCCGTGTCCCGGACGGAACCCGGTTTGGGATTGCCGTAGGATGTTATTAGTCTCGAGAAATCGGGAAAGTTGACTATTCACCAGTTTCTCGGTGATCTTGCTAATCCCCGGGAGGAGTGATATGGGCCGGTAGTTTGCCATATCAGTTGGGTCGAGCTGAGGTTTTTTAAGGAGTGCCTTCACCACTGCACTTTTCCAGCTGTGGGGGACTGATCCCTGAGCAAGTGAGCAGTTGATAAGCTCCGTGATTGTAGGGGTGATAGCGGGGGCCACGTTTTTGAGGAATCTCAGAGGTGCAGGGTCTAAAGGAGATCCACTTTTTATTTTATTCAGTGTCGTTTCCACCTCGTTGGGTGTTACCGGCTCGAATGTCTCGAGTTGGGGACGTATTCCCATCTCATCGGGGGGCTGAATAGTGTTTCTGCGGGAAGGGGAGCTGGGGGGAGGGAGGGATGTGAGGATGCGGGCGATTTTGTTGTTGAAGTATGAGGCTAAGTCATTACTTCTATCTACCTGAGGGGTGGTGGGCGAGGAAGAGATGGGAACTTTCAGAAGCTCCTTCACAATGAGAAAGGATTCCCTAGAGGAATTAGAGGCTTCCTTTATCCGGGTGTCATAGTGAGAGGCTTTGGAGAGCTTGATTGCGGTTTTATAGGTTTTGACTGAGGAGTGGTATGCCTCTTTGCTGGCGTTCTGCCAGTCTTTTCTCCAAAGCCGTTCAGCTCTTTTACAGTTTTTGCGGAGCTGGCGAAGTTCTGGGGTGTACCACGGAGCAGAGCCGATGTTGTTGGTCTTATCTTCGCGCATTCTGAGTGGGAGCACAGAGTCAAGGGAGGTCGTGATCCAATTTCTGAAGTTACTATCGGCGTTGTCCGGGATATCGTCGTGAATCGGGGTGGTAGATATCAGGGTGTTGGCCCATTCTTCAATAGGTAGTTTGGACCAAGTCCTGCCTTTAGTGAAGGAGGGAGGTTTCTGAGGTTTCTTGAGGGGTCCTGGAAGTTGGAATAGGACCAAGAAGTGGTCCGTCCAGGGAAGGGGAATGGAGTCTATTTCTTGCATCGCGGGGGTGCTGGTGAACACTGGGTCCAGCAGGTGGCCTTTGATGTGAGTGGCTCCTGAGTTAATGAGACGGAGGTCCGAGGCCGCTAGTTCAGAGATCAGGTCGACTACTCCAGAATCTGAAGTGTCTTCAAAGTGGATGTTCAGGTCTCCCACTAAGATGAAGTTCGTGACGGAGTGAGCCTGTGTTGCTACCATGTCTAGGAGGGCATTGGGAAAGGAGCCGGGGTGGCCGGGGGGACGGTAGACTAGAATCCCTGAAAGGGAGTTCGTAGGGTCAAGTTTAATTGAGAATTGAAGACTTTCCGAGTCTGGGATTTGTGCGTCGCTGGCGTTGCAGGTGAAGGAGTCACGGTGAATAATAGCGATGCCTCCCCCTCTGCCTAGTGGTCGAGGGAGGGACTGGATGAGGAATCCCTGAGGTGTGGCTAACACTATGTCCGAGTCAGAGTGTGGGGTGAGCCACGTTTCCGTTAGGAAGAGAATATCAATCTCGTAGTCTTCTATAAGGTGGTGGATTGGTGTCGTATGTTTAGGGAGAGAGCGGCAGTTCAGTGAGGCAAGTTTGAGGGTTGCAGGCTTCAGTACTCGTGTCGGGATTTGGAGCTGGGCTGGCTGGCAGTTCGTGCAGCTGACAAAGGGTCCATCCATATCATGGATATATCTGCATGAGGGGGCGGGAGAAGACCTGAGGCTTAAGAGGTCACGGCGGGAATATGTGGTTTTAGCGGAGGCTCTGCAAGCCAGGGGGTCTGGCCCTAGGCCCGGTCGTGCGCGGACGGGCGCAGACGGGCTTGCCTTAGGCGCGCCTTCGGCGCGCAAACGGCGCTCCCGCTGCGCTCGTCCGCTGCGCTGGGGGGGTCGACACATTTGTGCTAGAAGTTAGTGGGCGTGGCCTCACAGGGGGCGTGGCTTCGCCTTTGGCGTGCTCTCGGTAATGGCGATTCCCCGAGGCTGATGAGCTGGATTAGCGCGTGTCAGCAGCGCATCCAGTAGGTAAGACAGAGCGTTTGTGTGCTTTTAAAGAGCAGTGATACAAGTTATTTGGTGACAATTTTTAAAAAAGCGAGCGAGTTACAAACACCTCCGGCTTCCGCCTCAGAGGCTTTCAGGTGAATGGGGACGATGCGCTAGAAGAGCGTTTATAGGCTTGGTCGGTGGGCGTGGCCTCGCAGGGGGCGTGGCTTCGCCTTTGGCGTGCTCTCGGTAATGGCGATTCCCCGAGGCTGATGAGCTGGATTAGCGCGTGTCAGCAGCGCATCCAGTAGGTAAGACAGAGCGTTTGTGTGCTTTTAAAGAGCAGTGATACAAGTTATTTGGTGACAATTTTTAAAAAAGCGAGCGAGTTACAAACACCTCCGGCTTCCGCCTCAGAGGCTTTCAGGTGAATGGGGACGATGCGCTAGAAGAGCGTTTATAGGCTTGGTCGGTGGGCGTGGCCTCGCAGGGGGCGTGGCTTCGCCTTTGGCGTGCTCTCGGTAATGGCGATTCCCCGAGGCTGATGAGCTGGATTAGCGCGTGTCAGCAGCGCATCCAGTAGGTAAGACAGAGCGTTTGTGTGCTTTTAAAGAGCAGTGATACAAGTTATTTGGTGACAATTTTTAAAAAAGCGAGCGAGTTACAAACACCTCCGGCTTCCGCCTCAGAGGCTTTCAGGTGAATGGGGACGATGCGCTAGAAGAGCGTTTATAGGCTTGGTCGGTGGGCGTGGCCTCGCAGGGGGCGTGGCTTCGCCTTTGGCGTGCTCTCGGTAATGGCGATTCCCCGAGGCTGATGAGCTGGATTAGCGCGTGTCAGCAGCGCATCCAGTAGGTAAGACAGAGCGTTTGTGTGCTTTTAAAGAGCAGTGATACAAGTTATTTAGTGACAATTTTTAAAAAAGCGAGCGAGTTACAAACACCTCCGGCTTCCGCCTCAGAGGCTTTCATTGGCCTCAGTGTAGATGCAGAGTGATCAAGGAAGTTTCCTCTCCGGTTCAGTGCGGATAGAGTAATAGAGCGTATGTCAGTGTGATGGGCCCTAGTGAATGAAGAGTGTATGTGCGTGTATCTGTGAAATTACTCTGTCTGTGGAAGTAGGGAGATTTTATATGCTCTCATCTGCAGCAAGGCTACCCATAAGGGGGGAAATATATTAGATTTAATCTTCTCTAAGGAACAGGCCTTGGGAGCAGTAGAGATCTTCTCGGTTGGCTGGTCCGATCGTCATTCGGTCAAGTTTCAGCTACTTGACCTAAGAGGAGTACGGCCCGCCACCAGAGAGGCTAGGGTGTTCAGGAGTAGAGATTGGAAGGGACTCTTTAAAAGGAAGACCAGCTCCTCCTCAGTATTTTCCCTTGGGAACATTTTTAATAGTGAAAGAACAGTGGAAGATAATTATACGAATTTCTGTGACCAGATTGAAAGCCAACTTGCCCAAATCGCCCCCATAAAAAACTGTAAGAAGATAAGCAGGCCGTCTGCCTGCTGGTACAATGATCATCTTAAATCCTTGAAATTGATCTGCCGGCAGGCAGAGAGAAAATGGAGGAAGACTTATTCAGATGAGGATAAGTCTTCCTGGAAGGCTGTACTAATGGAATATAGGAAGGAAATCGCTTTGGCCAAATCTGAATATTTTGCTAACATTATTTTAAACTATAAAAATAACTCTCTAATTTTTTTTAAAATAGTGAAAGATTTCACTGCCCCTGAGTACACACAGTCTAAAATCATGCCAACCCAGGCTCTGTGTGATAGTCTAGCAACTTTATTTCATGGATAAAATAAGCAACATCATTGATGGACTAAAGATGAATGATCCTCCTAGGAAAGATGGCTCTACTGTCAAAATTAATGAAATGAGGGAACCCAGAAAGGTAAAAAGGACAGAGATAGGCCTAACATCCGTCTTGAACCACTTTGAGCCATTCTCGGAGGAGATTTTTAATAGAACTGCTGCAAATGTGTCTTCGGGATCCCCTTTGGATCCTTTTCCACATAAAATCTGGAAGGAGCTGGGTTCTGAACTCTTTCCCATTTTGCGTCAGATTTGTAATAGCTCTTTAGCCTCTGGATCAGTTCCAGTGGGTTGGAAACGTGCAGTGGTTACCCCACTTTTGAAAAAAAACGACTTTGGATCCGACCTACACCGCTAATTATAGACCAATCTCTCTTCTACCATAGCCGATTAAAATCATTGAACGACTGGTCAGCAAAAGTTTATCTCAGTTTCTGGATGCCAACTTCAGGCTAGATAATGTTCAGTTTGGCTTTCGACCTGGCCACGGAACTGAGACTGCTCTAGTGACCGTATTAGATGATCTCCGATTGCGGGCAGACATGGGGCAATTGGGCATTCTCATTTTGCTTGACCTGTCTGCCGCTTTTGATACAGTCAACCATGATATTTTGATGACCAGGCTGGAAGAAGTTGGGGTGTCAGGGATGGCTCTAGAGTGGTTTCGCTCCTATCTATCTGATTGGTGTCAGGCAGTCTCTCTCCCGCCATATCAATCTAAGTTCTCCAATGTTCACCATGGCGTCCCACAGGGATCGGCAATAAGCCCTATTCTTTTTAATGTTTATATGCGACCCCTGATTGAAATTATAAAGGCGCATGGTGTGAAGTTGGTGAACTATGCCAACGACACCCAAATCTTTTTTTCCCTAGAGGGAAATCAGTCGATTCCTTTGACAGCCTTCCATGATTGCATGCAGGATACTGCATGTTGGCTAAGAGCTAACTCACTTCAATTTACCTCAGATAAGACTAAAGTTTTATACTATACTACAGGGAGGGTTCCTCCCCCTTTTCCTGGAAATCTTTGGCCCCCTTCATCCACGTCTACTGTGGTTCCGGTCAAAGCTGTACGTAATTTGGGAGTTATGTTCGATGCTACCTTAACCTTGGAAATGCATGTAAACAAGGTGGTAGGGAATTGTTTTTCTCTGATCAGAGCTCTGAGGAAGATTCTCCCGGTACTACCAGCGCCGGCCAGATCGCTGGTCGTTGGTAGTATCATCCTCAGCAGATTAGACTACTGTAACGCCCTACTGTTGGAGGCCCCTAAATTTTTGATTGAACGTCTTCAAAGAGTTCAAACTGTGGCGGCTAAACTGGCTCTGATGAAACCACGACGTTCATCGGGCTCGCTGGCCCTTGCAGAGCTTCATTGGTTGCCTTTATTTTAGAGGGTCCAGTTTAAGTCCTTATGCCTTGCATGGCCTTGGACCCATACCCCTTCAAGAGACCTTTACATGGTATACACCAACAAGGTGTCTCCACTCTGCCACTGCTTGTTTGGTGAAAGTTCCGAAGATCCGGAGAGTCAGGTCAGGGGGGTAGGGCCTTCAGCTTTGCTGCAGCTAAGCTCTGGAACAGCCTTCCTTTGGAATTTAGACAGTCTCCTGATCTTATGCAGTTTAGAAAGAAGACTAAAACTTGGCTGTTCCCTAGAGCTTGACGGTCTTGGAACTGTCTCACTTGACTTATTTTTGTTTTTCCCCCTACCGTTTGATGATGAGTCATTTACTATAATACCAAGGTACCCGTTGGGTGATAGTCGCGCTCTATAAAAACCGTATACAATACAATACACCTTTGAAATTGCATTCTCATTTTGCGATTCTCTAATTGTGAATCGCAAACTGAGAATGTATTCCCATTGATTCCTATGGGCCTCCTAGCCCATAGGAATGAATGGGAAGGTATTCCTTAATTGCGATTCGCAATTTGCGAAACGCAATTAAGGAATGCCAAGGAATCGCAAATTATTAGCACATTTTTTATTACATCCTGTTTTGCGATTCTCAAATAGCGATTCCCTAAAAATCGCTGTTTGAGAATTGCAATAACGGTATTTGATACATATGCCCCTATATTCCCTCTTTGGCGGACTTTGTCAATCGAATCCATTAAGTTAATAAAAGGTGCTACTCTTTTATTACAACCAACTTTGAGCAACTTGCCATGTTATAACAAAACCATGCAGCATCATGTTGGGATGCGGAAAGGTGAATATAGCTACTTGTAAAGCAATTTCAAATCGACTTGCTGCTTGCAATTTAAAATATACTTGCTAGTGGTGCAGGCCCACGAAGATTAATCTATGTAAAATTTCTGGTGATTCAAATAATGTTAATATCTGTATGAAATGTGATGCACCGCGGATGAGAGTAGTTTTCACAAATGAGATGTAATGGTGAACTTTGAGGTTGTAAAGTTCATATTTTTTGAATTAGCATGCAAACTTTCTGAAGTGACCACCAACGCAGGTTGAAGGTAGAGAAGTAGTATTTATTACCGCTCATCAAAACAGCTTCCAGGGAATGAATCTGAATAACACTCTAGAATTCAAATATGTACATTCCATCACCAAGGAAGTGTCAGAACCTTAAGTATGTCATAACATTGCAACAGTGGATACTACAATATCTCCCTTTCTCACAGAAACATTAGGATTGAATAAACTAAGAAGAAAAAGAGGAACCATATTAACAAAATTAAATGCAATAAAAAGGAGACCAAAACTAGAGACAATAAATAAAAAGAAAAGAATAGATAAATACTGATAACGATTCTTAATTTAACTTACACCAACTAATACACTTCATAAATCCATACGTTTGGGAAAAAAACTCCTACGACTACTCTTCCTCACTACAGGAGTAGACATATTTTGACCATTGCTGGTTGAACTTTTCCCACTCAAGTCAATCTCCACACTATCAAGTGATGATTTACCAGAAAGACGAACAGGATTGAATTTCAAACCCATTTGATGTACAACTTTATCAGGCATTCTATAAATCCTGGATACATTTCACCAATTCTTCCCATTGACTCTTACAGCATAACGTGAAACTGAATCAACACACATCGGTTGACTAAATTTTGAGAGACCTTTGGGTACATTATGAGGATTCTTAATTTTAACCCAATCTCCCACCTTGATTTTGTGGGACCATCCTTCCTAGTGAACACTTTGTCCTGAATGGTAAGAAGTGTTTTCTTTCGCATTAGCTTTTTTGTGTGCAATAGGATGCGTCTCTCTCACAACTCTTTCCTGAGAGGATGACAAAAACGACCTGGACAATAGTCCCCACTGCCTCATCCACGCTGGACACATGCTGAACGTAGCAACTCTCCCTATCAATAGCTCAAAAGGACTTTTCCCAAACTCAGTGCCCGGAGTGGTGCGATGAGCCCACAGCATACTCTGTACAGCTCCTTTAATATCAATATTACCAGAAATCGTCCATTGCACACAATCCACCAATATGCGATTCATGCGCTCAATGAAACCATTCCCTTGTGGGTGGTAAAGAGCCACTCGCCGATGGTTAATACCAGATTGATTTAAAAAACTGGACATTTCTTTGGAGACGAACTGTACTCCATTGTCTGACACTAACTCCTTTGGAAACCCTTCTCTTGCAAAAAGGCTTTCTAAAAACTTAATAACTTCATTCGTATTGGGATCAGTCATAAAACAAATCTCCCACCATTTGCTGTAGTAATCTGCAATGACCAAGGCAAACTTGTATTTGTTGGGCAAAGCATTAAACGGCCCAATAAAATCCAGCGCCAGTTTCATCCAAGGCCCAGATGGTAAATCAACTTTCACTTTGGGAGGAATAACAGTCTTGATGACTTTGTCACTGGCACAACAAGTAAAACACCTCTCAACCATATCCTCTATATGGCGATCCATTGAAGGCCACCAATAAATTGAACAAATTCTACGTTTGGTGCATGTTTGCCCCAGATGACCTTCATGTCCAGCCATAATTATACGATCTCTCAAACTTGCAGGAGGTACAAATCTATCACCACGTAAAATCATCCCCCCCTTCTAGAGACAATTCATCAGCCACTTTTGAAAAAGGTTGCAGTTCACTATCCAGATGTTTTTCCTTTGGCCAACCATTAATGATACATTTTCTCACTTCTTCGAGAACAGAATAAGAATGCATTGCATCAAACCACTCTTCCTCCTTGAAACACCCCTCTTTAAACACATCAATACTTGCAATTAAACATTCCTCATCTTCATCTCCAGTAAATTCACTCCTCACCTCCGGTAATGGCAGTCTAGAGAGTAGGTCAGGTCTTATGTTTTTTCCTCCAGGAATGTGTTCAACCACAAAATTATATTGAAGGAGTTTGGAACTCAATCTAGTGATCCTGGGAGTGTGGTCTTTCACTACAACACCATTGAGGATAGGAATAAGAGGTTTGTGATCCGTCAATAGCTTGAAAGATCTACCCCAGAGAAAACTTTTAAACCTCTCAATTGCCCAACAACAAGCCAGAAGTTCTCTCTCGATGACAGAATAGTTTTTTTCACTGGGACGTAATGATCGAGAGATGAAACCAACCGTATGTTCAACATTACCTTCCATTTGAGTCAACATACCACCCAGACCATCAAGACTTGCATCCACAGATACAATAGATTCTAAAGAAGGATTAAATGGAGTCAAAATTTTGCAAGAACCAAGTTCTCTCTTAATATTATCAAAATCAGTCTGACATCTTTGATCCCGTACAAAAACAGTTCCTCTCTTCAAAAGTTCACGTAAGTGAGCAGTCCTGGCTGAAAAATTGGAAATAAATTTAGAATAAAACTCACACATCCCTAAGAAAGAAGAAACCTGCTCTTCGGTTTTGGGAGAAGGAACCTTGACAATAGACTCTATCAGACCTACTCTAGGAAGAATCCCCTTTCCAGATATGCAGTGTCCTAGATAATCGATGGATTCCACACAAAAACCACATTTGCTCAAGTTACCCCTTTTCTTGTAATCTATTTAAGACTTCTTGCAAGCTTTTGTCATGTGAAGATCTGCAAACTCCTGCCACAAGGATGTCATCTTGGAAAACAACAGTGTTATTAACTCCCATTAGGACTTTTTCCATGACACGCTGGAACACGGAAGCCGCCGAAGCTAGCCCAAACGGCATCCTTTTGAACTGGAAGGTCCCAGATGGAGAAACAAAAGCAGTCAAATGTTTAGACGATACATCCAGTTCAACTTGATGATAAGCCGAAGATAAGTATCTTTGAAAACCATTTTTCATCGTATTGTAGGTTTGCCATTTGCTAGTTCAGAATATTGTTGGCAAAGGTTGTTCGTTTACTTTAAAACAATCTTTTGGTTTGCTTGCCACGTCAGACCACGGGAGAGAGTTGAGTGATGAATTGTTTATTTTGTGTGAGTGTTTTGGCCCAACTTCTTTCGTGTGTATGTGTCTTTGGCTTCATGGCAAAAGAAAGCCTGCCTCGGAAAATAAATTGTGTGCGACTGGGGATTAGTGCCGATGAGATCTGACCTGTAGGTCTGGGTGCTTTCTTAACAAGCCAGTGTCTCTGAAAGGCCAGGAGAGCTGGGGCTGAGTCGGTCAAAGGCCAAGGACAAAAAGTGATATACATCCGAGGGCCATCAGCCCTCCTGCGGGCTTTTAGGTATGACAAGGTTGGCAACAGACCAGTGTCAACGTGTAGTTTTGCCACCTGAGCATACCGGTCTAACTACAAGCACCACAGACTTAAGGGTAAAAATGAAGAATTCTGTGTAGATAGCAAACACAGCAAGATGATAAACAGAGTAGTGAAACCTTTCATCCACTCACCCCCAGTCAAGAGATCCATGTTTAATCCATCTGTTCTTTTTCTCACTATGACACCCCAGTTTGGAACCAGCCATATGCAAATCAGTCTAGACCCTGCTCCTCATGGGAACATTCCAGCGAGAACTGCCAGGCCAGGTCCTCCGTGGACCGTAAACAATCCTCCTGGAACCAGTTGCGGGATATCACCCCATATTAGCCAGGCTAGCTTGAATCCAGTGGCACAGCAAGCAAGGGACCCAGGTCTGGGATTACCCTTGGCCACTTAGGGCAAACATAGCTAATGCAACAAAATGAAGGACAAAGTGCTGAAACTTTTCAATCACTTACCCCCAGTCAAAAGATCTGGGTTTAATCCATTTTTCTTTTGCTCACTATGGCACCCCAGTTTGGACCTAGCCATATGCAAATCAGTCTTTTTTTAAACATCTTTTTATTGAAAAGGAACATAAGGACACATGACAGTGGTAGTTATCTCAGCCAACGTCACATCATACTTGCATGTTTCATACATAACAGGACATTAATCTCCAACTTTATATGCAAATCAGTCTTGACCCTGCTCCTCATGGGAACAGTCCAGCCTGAACTGCAGGCCAGGTCCTCTCTGGACTGGAAACAAGCATCCTAGGACCAGTTTTGGGGTCTTTTTGTGATGAGTTCTGTGTAGATGTCTGGTTCTTGTATGCTGAGTGCAAGACACCATTCAGTATATTTTGAAGCATTCCCAATTGTTGGCGGTTAGATGAACAAATAAAAGTGATTTGTCGAGGATCGCGTATGGTCAACTTCGGAAGTCTGGAATTGAAACCTTATCGTCTTGTACCAGTGCCACCACTTTAGCCATTGCACCCTAGACCACGTGTCTGCTTCGTAGAATAATTTATGATCAATACCTATCCTTTGAACACCCCTTAATCTCTGGAGTCAATGGACGCTGCAAATGATGAAACCAAACTTTTCATCACCTCCTACAAAACCAGATCTTTCACAATGATATGTCCTCCCCAAAATAATGCTGGATGCTCAAAACCACCTCGCTCACAACTAGGGATCTAAGTGACCTCATACACATTGGGATTTCAGACAAACATCTGTCAGTGCAAACTCCCTAGGTAAAGTTATTGGTGTAACAGTGAGAGGACAGAGGCTCAGTGGGCCCCTGGAAAAGGTACAGTAAACGACAACCTGCCTAGCCCCATCAGGGAGTATACACATTTCATCAAACAAAAGTCAAACAAGCATTGGCATAGCCAATAGATCTCGACTTTGGGACCTTATAAGTGTTTAACCATGCAACAGTTAATGTTGTTGCACCAAGGATATTGTGCTGCATAACTAAATAATTATAAGGTCCCAAAAGAGAGACCTATTGGCTATGCCAATGCTTGTTTGTTTTACCATTTCAAAACCATGGATGCCACTTGGAGCAGCAAGTGAAATAAAATATTTTTACTTGTGTGGAATTGTTTTTTTTTTTTTTTAAACCGAGTGGCCCATTAGCAAATTGGAACTGCTGGTCCCTGCAAAAAAATTGAAAATGAAATATTTTAAAGACCACAAGGGGTAGGAGAGAAACAGAGAAGCAGGTAGGGTTGCGAGTAGGAAGGAGCGATGGTGAGGGGGCATAGCAAGCTTGAAAAAGAGAGTGGAAGAAATGCGCAGAACAGGCTGGGAAGTAATGGATGGGATCTGGAAAGAGGGAGCTGGCTACACATAGCATGGTGTGGGGAGAAGCGGCAGTAAAGGGTGAGAGCAAGAGAAGAAAGCAATGGAGAACTGGATGTAGGAGCAGAGAGCAACACAGAGCACAAGGTGGTGGAGCTTTATGGGGAGCGAGAAAGCAAGAAAAAACATACACCCCTGTGAAGTGCTGAGAGAAAAAGAAACAAGCATAGGTCTCGCATTCATGCAAGTTTGAGCTATTTGCATTTTAAATGACAATGCCTTTTTTATGTTTTGGGTTTTAAAACATAAATAAAATGCATTGTCATTTACAATACTAATAGCTTAAACTCTCGCAAATGTGAGATCTATTGCATTGCAATAAAGGGCCTTCTCGACCGCTTGTTAGATAGTAAACATCAGAAGAAGAGACCGGCCTGCGACGTCTTCAAAGTAGTGATGAATAGTGCAGTGAAGAAGATGTGTAATTGTTGTAAATTGCACAGACACTAAGTGTGAAGTGAGAGTTAGATATCATCCGAGCTATAAACACTAACAAAGCGCTCAAACACCTTTTGCTCTGTGATTACACTGTCGTGGCTCAGGAGGAAGAGCGGGGGGAGATATTTCCTGCCCTCTTCGTGATTTGAGTGCGCAGTGTGGAATTGCGTAATGTCAGTGCTATCTTTGGACTAATAAAAAACACTACAGCTGTAGTAGGACCCTGGCTTCACGTCCTGGTGCAGGGTGGGCTGTGCTTTATGGCAGGAGGGAGAGATGGTCTCAGCTGCAGCTCCGACCTCGTACAGCACTCCTGCTATTACTAGTGAGTGAGAGGTGCTTACGTGGTGGTACTGGTGGTGGTGGTGGTATTGGTATTGGTGGTATTGGTATTGGTGGTATTGCTGGTGGTGGTATTGGTGGTGGCGGTATTGGTGGTAGTGGTATTGATGATGGCGGTATTGGTATTGGTGGTATTTGTATTGATGGTATTGGTGGTGGAATTGGTAGTGGTGGTACTGGTATTGGTGGTGGCAGTATTGGTATTGGTGGTGGCGGTATTGGTATTTGGAGGTGGTGGTATTGATCTTGGTGTTGGTATTGGTAATGGTGGTGGTGTTGGTACTGGTGTTGTTGGTGGTGGTATTGGTGGTGGTGGTATTGGTGGTGGTGTTATTGGTGGTGGGGGTATTGGTGGTGGTGTTGGTGGTACTGGTGGTGGTATTGATGATATTGGTGGTGGTGGTGATATTGGTGGTGGTATTGATATTTGTGGTTGTATTGGTATTGATGGTGTTCTTGGTATTGGTGGTAGTGGTGTTGGTGGAGGTATTGGTGGTGTTGTTGGTATTGGTTGTGGTGGAGTTGGAAATGGTGGTATTGGTGGTGGTGTTATTGATGGTGGTGGTATTGGTGGTGATATTGGTAGTATTTGTGGTGGTATTGGTGGTATTTGTGGTGGTATTGGTGGTATTTGTGGTGGAAATGGTGGTGGTATTGGGGTGGTGGTGTTATTGGGGGTGGTGTTATTGGGGGTGGTAGTATTGGTGGTGGTGGAGGTGATGGTGGAGGTGGTGGTATTGGTGGTGGTGGTATTAGTGTGGTGGTAATTTTGGTATTGGTGGTATGGTGGTGGTGGTATTGGTGGTTGTGGTGATGGTGGTGGTATTGGCGGTGGTCCTGATATTGGTGGCAGTGGTATTGGTGGTGGTGGTGGTATTGGTGGTATTGGTGGTGTTGGTATTGGTGGTGGTATTTGTATTGGTGGTTGTATTACTATTGGTGGTGGTATAGGTACTGGTGGTTGTGGTATTGGTGGTGGTGGTGTTGGTATTGGTGGTATTGGTGGTGGTGCTGGTATTGGTGGTGGTGGTATTGGTGGTAGTTGTGGTATAGGTGGTGGTATTGATGGTGGTATTGGTAGTGGTGGTATTGGTGGAGGTGGTGGTATTGGAATTGGTGGTGGTAGTGGTGGTGGTATTAGTAGTGGTGTTGGTGGTATTGGTGGTGGTAGTGTTGGTGGTATTGGTGGTGGTGTGGTATTGGTGGTGGTGTATTGGTGGTGGGGTATTGGTGGTGGGGTATTGGTGGGGGTGTTGGTATTGGTGGTGGTATTGATGGTATTGGTGGTGGTGGTGGTATTGGTGGTGGTGGTATTGGTGGTGGTATTTGTATTGGTGGTTGTATTACTATTGGTGGTGGTATAGGTACTGGTGGTGGTGGTATTGGTGGTGGTATTGGTATTGGTGGTGGTGGTGTTGGTATTGGTGGTATTGGTGGTGGTGCTGGTATTGGTGGTGGTGGTATAGGTGGTAGTTGTGGTATAGGTGGTGGTATTGATGGTGGTATTGGTAGTGGTGGTATTGGTGGAGGTGGTGGTATTGGTGGTGGTGGTATTTGGTGGTGGTGGTGGTATTGGTGGTGGTATTGGTTGTTGTGGTATTGGTGGTGGTGGTGCTATTGGTGGTGGTGGAGGTGGTGATTTTGGTGGTGGTGGTATTGCCATTGGTACTTATGGTGGTACTGGTGGTGGTGGTGGTATTGGTGGTGGTCGTACTGTGGTATTGGTTGTGATATTGTTGGTGGTAGTATTGGTGGTATTTGTGGTGGTGGAATTGGTGGTGGTATTGGTGGTGGTATTGGGGGTGGTAGTTGTGGTATTGGTGGTGGTATTGGTGGTGGTAGTGGTGGTGTTGGTGGTGGTGGTATTGGTGGTGGGGTATTGGTGGTGGGGCTATTGGTGGTGGTGGTATTGGTGGCAGTATTGATGGTATTGGTGGTGGTGGTATTTGTATTGGTGGTGGTATTGATGGTGGGGTATTGGTGGTGGTGGTGTTGGTAGTGGTGGTGGTGTTGGTGGTGGTTGTGGTATTGGTGGTGGTATTGGTATTGGTGGTTGTATTGGTATTGTTGGTGGTATTGGTATTGGTATTGGTGGTGGTGGTATTGGTGGTGGTGGGATTGGTATTGGTGGTGGTGTTTGTATTGGTGGTAGTGGTGGTGGTATTGCTGGTGGTGGTATTTCTGGTGGTTGTGGTATTGGTGGTGATGGTATTCGTGGTGGTTGTGGTACTGGTGGTTGTATTGGTGGTGGTGGAATTGGTGGTATTGGAAGTGGTAGTGGTGGTAGTGGTATTGGTGGTATTGGTGGTGGTGGTATTGGTGGTGGTGGTGGTGCTATTGGTATTGGTATTGGTGGTGGTATTGGTGGTGGTGGTGTTGGTATTGGTGGTGGTATTGGTGGTTGTATTGTTGGTGGTATTGGTACTGGTAGTGGTCGTATTGGTGGTGGGACTGATATTGGTGGTGGCGTTGGTATTGGAGGTAGTGGTGGTGGTGGTATTGTTGGTGGTGGTATTTGTGGTGGTTGTGGTATTGGTGTTGATGGTATTCGTGGTGGTTGTGGTCCTGGTGGTGGCACTCGTGGTGGTATTGGTGGTGGTTGTGGTATTGCTGGTGGTGGAATTGGTGGTGGTATAGGTGGTTGTGGTATTGGAAGTGGTAGTGGTAGTGGGGGTATCGGTGGTGGTATTGGTGGTGATGGTATTGGTGGTGGTATTTGTGGTGGTATTGGTGGTGGCGGTACTGGAGGTGGTATGGGTGGTGGTATTGGTGGTCGTGTTGGTGGTACTGTTGGTGGTGGAGGTGGTGGTATCTGTGGTGGTGAAGGTGGTGGTATTGATGGTGGTGGTATTGGTGGAAGTGGTATTGGTGTTGGTGGTGGTATTGGTGGTATTTGTGGTGGTGAGGTGGTGGTATTGGTGATGGTGGTATTGGTGGTGGTGTTATTGGTGGTGGTGGGAATGGTGGTGGTGCTATTGGTGGGGGTGGTATTTGTGGCGGTGAAAGGGATGGTATTGGTGGTGGTGGTATTGGTGGAAGTGGTATTGGTAGTGGTGGTGGTGGTATTGCTGATGGTAGTGGTGGTATTGGTGGTAGTGTTTTTGGTGGAGGTGTTATTGGTGGTGGTGATATTGGTGGTGGTGATATTGGTGGTGGTATTATTTGTGGTATTGGTGGTGTTATTGGTTGTGATGGTTGTGCTGGCGGTGGTGGTGATATTGGTGGTGGTGGTGGCATTGGTATTGGTGGTGGTGGTGGTATTGGTTTTGGTGGTGGCGGTATTGATGGTGGTGGTGGTATTGGTTTTGGTTGTATTGGTGGTGGTATTGGTGGTCGTGGTGGTGGTGGTTTTGGTGGTGATGTTATTGGTGGTATTTGGGGTGGTGAAGGTGGTGGTATTGATGGTGGTGGTGGTGGTGGTATTGGTGGTGGTGGTATTAGTTGTGGTATTAATGGTGGTATTGTTGGTGATGGTTCAACTGGTGGTGGTGGTGATATTGGTGGTGGTATTGGTATTGGTGTTGGTGGTGGTATTGGTGGTATTTGTGGTGGTGAGGTGGTGGTATTGGTGATGGTGGTATTGGTGGTGGTGTTATTGGTGGTGGTGGGAATGGTGGTGGTGCTATTGGTGGTGGTGGTATTTGTGGCGGTGAAAGGGATGGTATTGGTGGTGGTGGTGGTATTGGTGGAAGTGGTATTGGTAGTGGTGGTGGTATTGGTGGTGGTATTGCTGATGGTAGTGGTGGTATTGGTGGTAGTGTTTTTGGTGGAGGTGTTATTGGTGGTGGTGATATTGGTGGTGGTGATATTGGTGGTGGTGATATTGGTGGTGGTGATATTGGTGGTGGTATTATTTGTGGTATTGGTGGTGTTATTGGTTATGATGGTTGTGCTGGCGGTGGTGGTGATATTGGCAGTGGTGGTGGCATTGGTATTGGTGGTGGTGGTGGTATTGGTTTTGGTGGTGGTGGTATTGATGGTGGTGGTGGTATTGGTTTTGGTTGTATTGGTGGTGGTATTGGTGGTCGTGGTGGTGGTGGTTTTGGTGGTGATGTTATTGGTGGTATTTGGGGTGGTGAAGGTGGTGGTATTGATGGTGGTGGTATTGGTGGAAGTGGTATTCGTGGTGGTGGTAGTATTCGTGGTGGTAGTAGTATTGGTTGTGGTGGTGGTTGTATTGGTGATGGTGGTATTGCTGGTGGCAGTGGTGGTATTGGTGCTGGTGGTTTTGGTGCTGGTGTTATGGTTGATGGTTGTATTGGTGGTGGTGATATTGGTGGTGGTGGTGGTATTGGTGGTGGTGGTATTAGTTGTGGTATTAATGGTGGTATTGTTGGTGATGGTTCAACTGGTGGTGGTGGTGATATTGGTGGTGGTATTGGTATTGGTGGTGGTGGTGGTATTGGTGGTGATATTGGTATTGGTAGTGGTAGTGATATTGATGGTGGTGCTGGTATTGGTTTTGGTTGTATTGGTGGTGGTATTGGTGGTGATGGCATTGGTGGTGATGGTTTTGGTGGTGGTGGTATTGCTGGTGGTGGTATTGGTGGTTGTATTGGTATTGGCGGTGGTGGTATTGAATTGGTGGTGGTGGTATTGTAGGTGGTATTGGTGGTGAAGGTATTGGTGACAGTATTGGTGGTGGTGGTATTGATGGCATTGGAGGATGTGGTGATTTGGTGGTGGTGCTATTTGTGGTGGTATTGCTGGTGGTGGTAATGGTGGTGGTGGAGGTGGTGGTATTGGTGGGGGTGGTATTTGTGGTGGTATTGGTGGTGGTGGTGTTGGAATTGGTGGCAATATTGGTGGTATTGGTGGTGGTGATAATAGTGATGGTATTGGTGGTGGTATTGGTATTGGTGGAGGTGGTATTGGTGGTGGTGGTATTGATTGTATTGGTGGTGGTATTGGCAGTGGTGGTGGTGATATTAGTATTAATGGTGGTGGTGTTATTGGTGGTGGTGATATTGGTATTTGTGGTGTTGGTATTGGTGGCGATATTGGTGGTATTGGTGGTGGTGATATTAGTGGTGGTGTTATTGGTGGTATTGATATTGGTGGTATTGATATTGGTGGTATTGATATTGGTAGTGGTATTAGTATAGATGGTGGTGTTATTGTTGGACGTATTTGTGGTGGTGGTATTGGTGGTGGTGGTGGTGGTATTGATGGTGGTATTAGTGGTGGTGGTGGTATTTGTGGTGGTGGTATTGGTGGTGGTGATGGTGGTATTGGTGGCAGTGGTGGTGATTTGGTGGTGGTGGTATTTGTATTGGTGGTGGTATTGGTAGTGGTGTTGATGGTGGTGGTAGTGGTGGTGGTATTGGTGGAGGCATTGGTGGCAGTATTGGTGGTGGTGGTATTGGTGATATTGTGATGGTATTGGCGGTGGTCTTCTAGCGATCCTGTGCACACATAAGTTGAAGGTCAAAAATGACAACAGTAGGAACAATAAAATATAACAATTCTTTCGATGAAACAGATTTTCTTTAATCCTTAGAGAAAACGCAGCCAGCCGACACGTGTTTCTTCGGGGAAAGGTGAACCCACGACTCTTCAGGGCTAAAAGACGTTGTATGTACGTGGTGGTAGCCCACAGCCGGTGATAATTCCAACCCGGCTGGGTACTCTTATATAAGAAAAGAAGGATGAATCAATCAAATCTTACAAAGTGAAGTGTGTTCAAATAAGCCACTGAATGAGAAAAAAGTAATGCCGCTAGTACAAAGCGCAACCGAATCGAGTGAAAATAACGTTCAATAGGTGTAAGTACAATCCGCGTGTAGTGGTGTGCGGTTGAAACCAATAAGTCAAGCACGTATACGTGTCCAAAATTACGTATCAAATAGGTATAAATGTCATAACGTGTAGTGCTATGCAGTTGAAACGGACAAATAAAGCGCGTACATGTATCAAAAGTTTTTAGTTTAGAAGAGCAGTAACTCGCACGTCCTAGCGGCGTCCATGTCGGCGAAAAGTGGTATTGGTGGTGTTATCGGTGGTGTTGCTGGTGGTCATATTGGTGGTGGTGGTGGTGGTCGTATCAGTAGTGGTGGTATTGGTGGTGGTATTAGTAGTGGTGGCATTGGTGGTGGTGTTAGTGGTATTTGTGGTGGTGTTGGTGAAGGAGGAGGTGGTGGCATTGATGGTGGTGATGGTGGTGGTATTGGTGGTGGTGAAATTGGTGGTGGTGGTATTGGTGATGGTTGTGGTATTGGTGGTAGTGGTTTTGGTGGTGTTGATGGTGGTAGTGTTGGTGGTATTGGTGGTGGTGGTATTAGTGCTGGTATTGGTGGTGGTGGTGCTATTGGTGGTGGTGGTATTGGTAGTGGTGGCATTGCTGGTGGTGTTGATGGTATTGGTGGTGGTGGTATTGGTAGTGGTGGTATTGGAGGTGGTCTTGATGGTGGTATTGGTGGTGGTGGTGGTGGTGCTATTGGTGCAGGTGGTATTGGTGGTGGTGGTATTGGTGGTGGTGGCAGTGGTGTTGGGGGTGGTCTTGGTGGTGTTGATGGTGGTAGTGTTGGTGGTATTAGTGGTGGTGGTGGTATTGGCGGTGGTGGTGCTATTTGTGGTGGTATTGGTGGCAGTTGTATTGGTGGAGGTGGTGGTATTGATGGTGGTGGTATTGTTGGTGATGGTTTTGGTGGTGGTGGTATTGGTGCTGTTGGTGGTGGTGATATTGGTGGGGGTGTTGTTATTGGTGGTGTTGGTGGTATTGGTGGCGGTGGTGGTATTTGTGGTGGTGGTATTGGTGGTGGTTATGATATTGGTGGTGGTGGTATTGGTAGTGTTATTGGTGGTGGTTTTGGTGGTGGTAGTGTTGGTGGTATTGGTGGTGGTGGTATAAGTGGTTGTGGTGGTATTGGCGGTGGTGGTAATGGTGGGGTGGTGGTATTGGTGCTGTTGGTGGTTGTGGTGGTGGTGGTTTTGTTAATAAAACAACCTGTCAGGTGGCTTTAGTGCAGATGACATGTAACACTGATGTGCTGTTGTCAGCTTCAACCCATTGGCACAGGATTATGGGCTACCTGGAATTCACATGACTTAATTTGCTAATCATTTCTAAATCCATTTTACTTGGGGGGGTTGAAACAGACACAAGATAATGCTGGGTTAAAGTGATTGAAAGCAGGTGCTGCTTAAAAAAACACAAGCGGTTTCAGCTGAAGCAGTGCATGTCCTGCCTGGAGTAAGAGAAACTCAATAAAGTAAATAGTGCTTACAGACTAAAAAACAGGTCCTGTGTAATAACTGAAGTAAATGGCCAGTCGCCATGGGAGGGTAAAAATGAAGACAAGGCCGTACTTAGGAAAGACTAACAAGTCTAATAATGAATCCGAAGGCAGCATTTACAAAAGACAATGACACAAGCCAATGAAAAATATGGGAGGAGAGTGGGTTCGGCTTTTCTCCCATACTGTACTACAGCAGTCTTGCAGAGCGAGCAGTGCATGCAGCTCTGCCACTAGGCTTGATCTAAAAAGTTGTTTCCTCAATGTGAGCAGTGGAAGGAAACAAGCAATGCAATCACAACCATTGTAAAGAATCTGTGCTTCAGTGGAAATCAAATACAGAAAAAGAAAGGAAAGCCATTAAATAAGCAAGTAAATGAGGGTGACAATAAAGCCAACCAATGGTAGTCAAAGGCCTGGCTCTAAGCCTACTGTAAGTTTTGCAAACAAGAGGTGTTTGACCACAAACGATAGTTAAAACTTAAAAACAGCACCCAAAAAAAGTTAAACCCTGCTGCCAATAAAGTACCGGTGAAGACGAAGACTTGCATTTGCGTATAACATTTGCCTCTGTCATCACTCACCCTGCCTTCTTGTCATGCTCTATTCGCCTAAAGAGCAAATTTGCAACAGTCCTAATTTCACAGTATATAACATTTCTTAATATTTCAATGTCACCCCAGGGTTCTCTACACTCTTTACTGTCATTTGAGATATTCCTTTTTAAAACATGGCTTGAAATCAATAAAACTTGGTAATTAATATTTTGCATGGGATTGTACACAGTTGCTTAAAGAGAACTGACTCATTTAACTCAATGTCACAGTGTAACCACATCCTGCAAAAACTCTTCATATTTATTTTGAGAATCGCATGTGACCCCTTATCAGTTACCCTTTCCTTAAATATTTTCTTATCATCATGAAAAATGGTTCCACATCCCTTATGCCTTTGGAATAGTACATTTACTCTGAATATCTAAGCACACACCAGACCAAAGAAATGGCTGTACTGTTCAGTATGTAATGCTAATTAACGTTTTCTAACCACATAATTAGCCACACTCCAAACCCCTCCCCCACTTCCGTTTCTTTAGAATGTCCTATCCCTGGCACATTATCAATGTATTTACTTGCATGTTTTAGGAAGTGATGTCTGTTCCTTTTTGGTTACTAGATAGTGCTGGGAGTGTAGTCAGTGAAGTATATTTTGAATAAGTCTTGGCAGTGCTTAGTTTGTAGAAGAATGAGTGCCAGTGGTCAAAACTCAGAAGTCCACCTTATGCTTCTTTAATCCACTGCCAGACACTTCATGCCCCGTTATCTCACTCTTGCAGGTTCCTGCTTTTTTTCTTTGTGTTGGTTTTTCTGTCTTCCTCCATCTTTCAACTTTGTGTATTTTTCCCTCTCTTCGTGTTGGTGAATATGTGGTGCAGAAAAATAGGCGCCGGTGCCCGAAAATGAGTAGGGGTGGGCCCCACTGGCAACCACCAGATTAAATTATGCCTTGAGTCTGGGGAATATTAGAGTTTGATTGGGAAGGTGGGAATATTGGGCCAGATGTGTGTTGCGCTGGTCCCAAAACACTGGTTGCAATTTGAGACCAGTATTTTTGTGACCAGTGTGGTAATTTGTGAACTGATCTGTGTATTGATAGGTCGTTCTCAAATCATTGATTCTTAGTGAGTTGCAATTCGACCTACCTCACGAATATAAATGAGGCAGGTGACAAAGTGCAACCCACTAGGAATCACAGCCATCACAGTGATAGGAGGCTGCTGAGCTCAGTATACCACCAAGTATGTGACTGGTTTTAAATAAAGCATTTTTCTTTGTTTAAATGCAACCCGTTTTCCTTAAAAATGGGATGCATTAAAAAAAAACATGAAAAATGTAGGTTTTATTTTTGCCAAGAGTAGGCGGTGGTCTATGGAAACACTGTTAACTATCAAGTCATTTTTAGTTCCTCATTCACAAAGGGGAAGGGGTCTCTTGGGACTCTTTCCAGCTTTATGAATGGCTTACTGCCTCCTTTGAGGAGGTGGTAGAGTATTAAAACATTAGAATGAATCACTGCAAATTCGGTATTTGAAAGGTACTCCCTAAACACACCCCTACCGAATACCAAATTGGTACTGGATTAGAAACTCAAATTGGTGTTCTGTAACTTGTTACAAAATCACAATTTGTGGATTGTACAGATATAAGAAAATGTATAGGAAAATGCATCTTTGGGATCGCAAACGGTCCAATTCTGCAAATTGGGACATTTCCGATAGCAAAAATGCTTTTTACATATGGCCCATTGTCTGTTGTTCTTTAGTCATTTGTCTTTCCTTGAGTGCAATTCATAGTTCAGTCAAAAGCGAGTTTGCAGAGTCCAGTTTTCAAGTGTTTCCTCTGCGTTCAAGGTGTTCCACATTCTAAGGCTCCTCTCTCCTGATGATTTGCCTCCCTCTTTCAACCATTTGATGGTCTATCATAGCAGTTTGTATACCAGGAGTTATAATTGTACAAATAATAACACCCAAAGCCTGTGTCCCACTGTTTAAAGCCAATACTAATAGTGAGGCTATGGGAGTTAAACATCTAAGTTTTGATACAGAAAAGTGTAGCGGTTATCTACAATAACTTTACAATCTCTTTACTGATCTATGAAGTATCTTGATGTTTTCATTGGTTCATTGCAATACATGACATGCCATGTTTGGATTTAACAAAGACAAAAGCTCCTTAACGAGTGAAAGACCAGATGTTGGTTGAGTGATAGAGGCACGCATGGCTAAACCATGCATGCCTCTACCATGCAGCCCAACCACAAATGCGTCTTAACCACACATTCCTTTACCACGCATGCCTTTACCACGAGATTTCATGGTAAAGGCATGAATGGTAACGGGGTACGCGTGGTTAAGGTCACCCCTACCCCGACCCATCCTGACCCTCGTGCTGTCTCTAAAACTACCCCAACCCCTTCCACTGCCCTGAGACCCACCCCTACACCCAGCCCTAAAAACTACCCGACTACCCATTCCCCTCCCCTGCCCAGATGCCTAAAATCCTACCCCTTAACATACACTACCCTGACCTACCCATCCCTGCACTGTCCTTATAACTACCCCAACCCCTTCCGCTGCCCTGAGACCTACCCCGACCCCCTAGCCCTATAAACTACCCCAACTACCCATTCTCCTCCCCTGAAGCCCCCCAGCCCCCTAAAGATTCATGCACTTGCAGAGAGACTGAAGGAGACCAAAGCCTGATGTGCCCTTTAGCATGAGAGGGAAGCAGGGGGCCAAGTATTCGATCTCAATGACAACAGTTTGTGAACATCACCAGTGCCTATGGCACTCCTCACCCATGAAGGAGATGGGCTGCCCATAGACTGCCCATGCAAGTGTATTTAAGATCATGATGAGTCAGCCCGGCGCACAATCCTCTGCTCTGTTTTTCATTATTTCCAGCAATTTCATCATTGGTATTCTGGGATTCTTGAGCATAGTATACCAGGACCCGGGTTGTGTTCCAGCTAGGTGCATACTGGGACCATTGTAATCAACTTCGAGACGCTTCGTTTGCTGTGGGGGTGAGCGCACAGGCATTCAGGACTGCACTACCTGTCCCAGGAGCCCACGAGCCGTGCTGATACCAGAGGACACGCCCCCTGACACCGGGGCACGGATATTAGCTCCTCGCGCCTCCCGCTTCGCGGGAGACGCTTCGTTTGCTGTGGGGGTGAGCGCACAGGCATTCAGGACTGCACTACCTGTCCCAGGAGCCCACGAGCCGTGCTGATACCAGAGGACACGCCCCCTGACACCGGGGCACGGATATTAGCTCCTCGAGCCTCCCGCCTCGCGGGAGACGCTTCGTTTGCTGTGGGGGTGAGCGCACAGGCATTCAGGACTGCACTACCTGTCCCAGGAGCCCACGAGCCGTGCTGACACCAGAGGACACGCCCCCTGACACCGGGGCACGGATATTAGCTCCTCGAGCCTCCCGCCTCGCGGGACGCGCGCGGGCTAAGCCCGGGCAAAGGGCGGGCCGTCTGTGGCCGTCAGGGGCCGAAGGAGGCCGGGCCGGGCCATATCCCTTTCTTCCCAAACATAATCTGTCCAGGAGGATGTCCTCTCCAGGACTTTGCAAATCGACTGCCAGGGAAGGGGGCTGCAATGCAGGGACACTGGATAAGTACTTTAAACCTACTAAAGATGACGTAGGTAAGGAGAAATCACTGGAGAAACGAAGGGCTGATCGGCGGCGCTCCATTGACTCCTTGAAGAATACGCCCCTGCCAGAGATCATCCCGTATCCTATCACCCAAGAGGATGACACGCCCCCACCTAGCTTAAAACCTCTAACCCCTGAGGACTTTCCTCTCTTATTGCGGGACATCCCCACTTTCCCTGAGCTGGCCCATGGAAAACTCCCAGATATAACCCCTTCTGGGACTTGTCCTACTCTTGTTAACCTGGTCACCCAAACCCCACCTTCGCATGCAGCCAAGAAAAGCAAGCCTAAACAAAAACAAAGAGTTGAGGTAGAGTTGCATAGGCCCCCACCGAGCAAACGCAGTAAAAAGTCAACGGGGGGCAGGGGGAAAATTAAACCGTCGCATCTAGATTTCGGTAAAAAGCACACACTTGTACCCGAACCTGGGAGGGATAATAAGAACGCTCCCACTGCTCTTCTCTCAAAGGTCTCTAGTCCAACTAGAGCCCCTATTCTAAACACCCCAGTGGCTGTTATACCGAACCCTCTTACAGCTATAGGGAGCTTAGAATCGCTACTGCGTTCTCTTTTACAGCCCATTAGCGATAGTCTGATAAAAGTAGAGAGCAGGCTCACCCTATTCGAAACAGCTCTTACTAATCTGAATACCTTAGTTAGTGAGCAATCCAATAATATGGGATCCTATCCCTCCGCAGGAAACCTTACTAAAAAGGGAAGTACGAAGGGTAATAACAAAGTCTCCCCCCAGAGAGCGACTACTGCCCCTCAGAGAGCGACTACTGCCCCTCCTTTACAACCATTGATGGCTGTTTTAGACCATGCACCGCGCTGCAATGTACCCAATAGGCCCAGAGAGACACTGAATTCTGCCTCTCAAAGTTCCCATTCGGGGATTATTGTCGGCAACCTAGAAGCTGGTGGTATCTCTCTACCATCCCCGGGTCAGCTGGCTCCAAGTCCACGGAGACCAGACTTGCCACCAGAGGCTAACAGTCTAACGGTGGTCTTGGCAGGTGTCCCCCGCTTAAGACTAGGGGAGAATGAGGATTACCAATCACTAAAATATAAGGTCATTAAATGGCTGAATTGGAATCGACCCCTACCATCCCATTTTAACAATGAGATTATTATGGTAAGAAGGGTCTCCTGGTTAGGTAAAACTAGGAAATCAATAATAGGGGACTGCATCCTGACAAGCTTTAAGGATCCGGGCACTGTGCGACACATTTGCAAAGGAATAAACAGGTCACCGGATTCTACTATCCAGACTATGCCAGTATCCTTTTTCTTCCCCCCTACCCATACGCATCATATCCCGACATCAGATGAGTGGGTGAGGGTGGAACATAGACATAGATATAGGGATTATGCAAAACGTCCAAACTTTCAGGTGCAAGACAGGCCCTACTTCCATTTTAATCGCTTTAATTGCCTGAATGGCTTGGATGGGGTCGATTGACTCCCTAGTGATAAACCAATGGCTGTGGATTGTGGTGCTTGCAGTTCTCCTAAGTTACCTACCTCGACTGCTGTTGAATTGGACGAGCCATTGAACAATCGGGCTGTCTTGGATAATTTATTGGCCCATAATGTTACTAATGTTACCAATGCTCTTGGAACTTTGATCGATACATCATTGGTGGAGAATGTCTGTGGCAGACCTTTTGATTTACCGGCCACCACTGTTAGCATTACGTTAGCATCCCCGATTTCAGTGGGGCCTGGAACCACACTTTTTAATGTTATCCCATTTCAACCTATGGCCACACAGCCTATTACTGTTAAATCCCCAGCTGCATGCGAGGACGTAACATTAATGCCACAACCTAATTACAGGCAGACCACCATTGTTAAACATCTAGGCAGGCAAAGTGGTTATGATCTGTCCATCCTTAGCTGGAACGTTGCAGGCATTGAATCAAGATTGTCTGACCCCCAATGGGTCCAGCTATTGGACGGCAAAGATGTCATTATGTTTCAAGAGACCTGGGCTATAGGGAATGTGTACTTAGAGGGCTATCATTGTTTTAGTGTACCCGCCTCTAAGCCCGCTCACGGTCGAGCAATGGGAGGACTCTTTATTGGGATCAGAATATTGGCTGGTGGCACTTTTAAGGATCTATCATTCGGGAACCCAAATATCCAGGTTCTCGAATATAAACGAAAGACCTTGATTTATTTAATCAATTTTTATAATAATGATTTTAATTCGATACCAAATAGGAATTATGCAGCACTTTCTAATTTATTGGTACACCTTGATGCAAACATGAACATAGGCCCAGGCGAGAAGTCAGGGATCCTCATCGGGGGTGACTTTAATGCAAAAATCTCAGATAAATACCAATCAGAGGACAAAAGTTGCCACGATCTAGTAGATCGCAGAGGTATTGAGCTTGTTAAGATTTTAAATGAACACATTCTCAGCAATGTTATGGAAGCAAGCCAATCCCCAGGACTGACCCGCGTACCCACGTTTAGAGGGAGAGATTCAAAATCGACGATTGATTTTATTTTTACATCCCCCCACTTAACAGACTGTGTCATTGATTCAAATGTGGTAGAGACCCTATATGGAGACCATAATCCCCTTACAGTCACCTTGTATTTGGGCCCTAGCCCAGTATATGTTAAATTCAATGGCGCTAGAGATATCACGCCATCGGGTGACGGCCTCCGTCTTAAATGGAGGAGAATTGACTGAGAAGCCCTACTTGACCGCGTAAAGAACGACCACCTAGCATTGGTAAACTCCTGTCTATTAATGGATGAGGATTGTCACAGAATAGTTGCCGATTTTGGCAAATTATGCGTGGCAATTAAAAACTATTTGTTAGTCCCCATACCCGCCGAGACGAAGGACCCTAGATGGTTCGATTCAGCTTGCTCTACGGCAAATAGGGAATTACGCAGGGCATTAACCACCAAACCAAGGAACACAGCGGAGGTACAAACAGCTAGGAAATTTTATAAACAAAAAATAGCTGAAAGGAAGGCGGCACTTTTGATGGAACAGTGGGAGTCCCTGGTTGATAGCGCCAATTTGAAGAGCAGCGGGCAATTTTGGCCCGCTGTTAGGAAAATGCGCGATATGGGTAAAAATGTATCCCCTATTGGTTGTAATATAACTGGCCCTACCTGGGAAGCCCACTTCTCCAACATTTATGCTGCTCCCGCTGAAGAAATAATCACCTTGGATCTGAAACAGTTGGGAGACTTACGGTTTGATCTCCCTGAGGTGGCGACAGCCATTAGAGAGAGCCTTGGTAACAAGGCCCCTGGACCAGATGGCCTACCTATAGATTTTATAAAACACAGCACAGATTTATGGGCACCAATTTTATATAATGTTTTTAATAGTTTGTCAAGAGCGTCCCTCCCCGAGACGTGGTCCCTTAGTATTATTGTTCCAATTTATAAAAAGGGCGACAGGTCAGATCCAGCAAACTACCGACCAATTTCGCTTCTGGATAATACTCTAAAAATACTTGGGCGAGTTATTTATAATAGGGTGGTAGAGTGGGCTGAAGATTCTGACCTACTGGACCCATGTCAGATGGGATTCAGGAGTGGGGTGGGTACGGTCGAGCAATGCTTGAATTTAAAATTAATAATCCTCTCCCATATATCTCGCTTTCATGGATCTCTCATCCGCATTTGATCTGGTAAACAGATCAAAACTGTGGTCAATGCTTCTCAGTTATGGACTGGACGAGCCCTTAGTACACTTCTTGGCATATCTCCACACCGATCTTAGGGCACAAGTCAGGATTGGGTCAGGTGGAGAAGTTTCTGGTGCTATAAAAATCGGCAGGGGGGTCAGACAGGGGTGCGTCTTAGCACCCCTGTTGTTCATTGTTTATATCAACGGCATAGCAAAGGCTTTAAAACAAGTAACCAGAGATGTCCCAACTGTTCAGGGGCACCCCTTGCCAGTCCTACTATACGCAGATGATGCGGTCCTTATGGGCCGCACCCCTAATGCCCTCCGTGTGCTTGTGGAAAATTTTGTACACCATATGGAGGGCTTAGACCTGCGTGTGAACTTTAAAAAATCCTTTGTTATGTCATGCGGACCTGGTAAACGGAAACTTAACACCATCCATATCGGGTCTGATAAACTTGACTCCGTAAATTCTTTTATATACCTAGGGGTGGCCTTCGCTGCGAACAACTCGTGGAGCGGGCATTCTGCCCACGCCACGAGCAAGTTCTCGAAGGCCATCAACTCTATACTGAGTCTCCCTCGCCCTAAGAAATTAGGTGCAACCAGTGCTATTTTAAAAATTTTTAAATTACAGTGTGTTCCTGTTGCCACCTATGGGGCCGAAGTTTGGGCTACTGCTAAAAATCCCGGCATCCAACGAGAAGAGACACGTTTCTGCAGAAAAGTTTTGGGTGCCCCAATTTCGACCTCTGAATTTATCTGCCACAAAGAGCTAAACCTCCCTTACGTCTGTGATTTCATTAGAAGCAGACCAGTTTTATTCTGGTTGAGAATTTGGAGGAATAACGCAGCCTCACTAACACAAGACATAATCAAAGATTGTCTTAAATGTGATCACGGGCTTTTAATCCCATGGTTAGCTGGAGTTTTAAAATCATTAAGCGCCGTGAATAAAGGTGACCTCTTTGTCGATCCCTCCAGTATCGGATGCCAAGATAAGGTAGAGGTCAAACAAGCACTATATGCACTTTATGAGGCAGAACGGTTGGAAAGGGAAACATTGAAAGCCACGGTTATTAGATATATTGAGAATGACCTGCCCAGGCAACCTCTCCCACTTTATCTTACCCTTCCTATGACTAGTTGGGAGAGGTCTTTGTTATTTCGATTAAGGGCAGGTTCCATAAAATTCATGTTGGGTTTCCCTTTGGGTTACAACTCAACTATTGACCGTAACCCGTGCCCCTGTGATAGCACCAGTAAGCAGAATGAGTTACACTTTTTATTCTTTTGTAAATTTTATCTAAAATACATTAACTGGTTTTTAACACCCTATTTTAGGAAACACAGACCCCTTTCTGTTATGGAGTCTTGTCAAATGCTACTCTCTCTGGACTCTGAGGAACTGATTTTTCGCACTAGCACCTTTTTAAGATTAATAATTCGTGTACGCAATATGATGGAAAATCCCTGAAAGACTGTTGTTTTAGTTCCTTATAATTTTTAGAGATATTGTGTTGTGTATATTGTAATGATGAATTGTTTTTATGTCTGTACTTTTATGAATTCAAGTAATTCGAATAAAGGTCTTTTGAATTGAATTGAATTGAGTAGTGGCTAATGCCCATTTGTGCCTTTTAGATGCTTTAGGTTGGAAATCTTATATAGTTCTCTTTGACTTACTCCTTGTCTGTGGAAGGTAACTTTCCAGCCTCTCTACCCACTTCAATTCTCTAACCACCCACACTGTTCCTGCTGCCTTGCCCTGGTTGGTAGGGGTGGTAGTCATGCTGTCATTTCCTTTCCTCAGCATGTGTTTAAATCATCCTCATGATGCATCCTTGTGATGACCATGAAGTGGTATGCACTGTGTTTTTCAACATCTTGACTGTCATCTGTGGCTCAGCATCTATTCCCTCTAACCTCTTTAATGGAGTTAATCTTGTAGCATTCCAGCCAGTCATCTGCCTTGCCCGCTCCAGGCTCTCTCTCCTATCTCCTTTCCCAACCTGTAGAAGACTGATCTTTGTGGAGTGGCATGATGCAAAATGACACAGGTTCTACATGTAAAATGAGATGAGGTGTTCCTGAGAGTCCCACAGTCCTAGCATATTTACCTAACAGCACAGAGCATGTGATCATGCACTCACATGTATTTACAAACATTCAAGCTGACAAGAGGACCACCTGAATGGTGGAGACTTGCTAAACTGCTGGGGCAGGAGGGGCCTATGTATCTCGTCTGTTTTGGACACCTCTAGTGGGAACACCTGTACACTCTCCCATGCCTCCAAAACAGATGTATACATACGGTAACAAGTGGATGAAAAAGGGCCCCCGTAATAAAGAACAGACACTGTCCTATCACTTTTTATGGATTGAATAACTGTGGGGCACATTCTGAAGTTTGTGAGTTTTGCTCTTGTCTTTATGTAGAACTGCTGTGCTGATCAGGACTTGTTGTAACAGCAGGAAGTGAGAGAATACTACGTCACCACTCGCTCCCACCATTACAACTAGTTGCATTTGGAACTAACTTGAAGCTCCAACAGTGTTTCTCATCTAAAATGTCTACTCCTCTATTTAGAGAGCTTCATGAAAACAAGTTGACACTGCATTCAAAGCCATTGTAAAGGCTTTCAGGAGAGACATATTAGTGAACGACAGAGAGAGGTTAGGTACTGAGTTGAGAGTAGGGACCCACACAGCAGCAAGTGCAGCTTCTGCTTGTGACCCTGCTGGAGGTTTGGTTAGCTAATCCAGTTAGAGCAGAGACCTAAAGAGTGGATAATTGGAGTGATCTACTCCACCTCTGAATACTTATCAGGTAACAACAGGGAGGTATACCAGGTTATAAGAGTCACATGAAGCAATTAAGGTTAGGAATGGTGCCAACCACAGGCACATTTTCTAAAGACAGTGATCCCTAGACAGTTTACGAAATTGAGGCAACCAGTGAACATATGCTAAATAGACTATATGTTCTTTGTCCAGCCGGACAGAATTTTAATGATTAAATAAATGCATATAGGGAAAATCAAGTACAAATTCAAGTGAGACACATCCTGCGTCAAACTCACAATTATAGACAAACAAAAAGAATGGGGGAAAGGGTTTTCAGGCAAGGGGAAAGTGTCTGTACATTATACAGGGTAACAGACTTGAATCACATGAGAATACCTTTGCAGGCTACAATCCACAGTGTTTATGCATACGGTATACAGGGTGTCGACGGCGTTTCGATCCCTATGGTAAGATCATGGGATCATCTTGAAGACAATAATTACATGACTGTGTAAAAACAATTCTAGACTTTCGAATTATGCATGTCTAAGTGCAATCATACAATTGACCATTATTTACATATAAGGAAGAATAAAAGGGGGGAAGGAAAAAGAAATAAGAGAAACCGGCATTAAATAATGTGGGCAAGGGCAGACCACGGTATAAATAGTGCGGTGACATTGATCTGTTTAACCGGGTGAATAAGGCCGTGTGCGCATTGCTGGCTTGTAGAAAGGAATAGATAAAGAGAAGAGAAAGGGAATAACGAGTGACGAAATATTCGTGCGAGTGATTGACAGGCGCCAAGCTTGGTGTCCTGTAAGGAAGAGAAACGTGTGAAGCTAGTGGGAGGGGTATGAATGGGGTGAGCGAAGGTGTGGAGGAGCAATCCTTACCAGGGGCGTGGTAATGTCCCGGACGGCCAGAGTCCGCAAAAATTGGTTACGAATCTGAAAGAGCGAGATGGGGGTCAGAAGAAGCAGAACAAAAATAATTACGCTAGGGCAAGGTGGCAGGGAAAAATGATATCTAGCTCACCAAAATAATTGGCAAATCGTGGCAGGTAGCAATGACCGTCACGGTGCGGGAGGACCTGTAGGGAAAATGAAGGGCAGCCATTAGCGTGGGGGCTTTAAAGCGCTAACGGGAAGCGCCGTCGGCATAATGGCAATTACAAACTTACTGAGAGAATCTCGGATAGGGTCCATACGGCGGGGTCCTGGCTGGTAATACAAGGCTCAACATGCAGTGTAGCGTAGTGGTGAATTAAATAGTTAGAAAGGGGGTCACGTGATTGGGGTCATGTGATCGGCCCGAAGAGCTAATAGAGTGAGAGGAAAAAATGCAGCGGCCATCTTGGAATGGTTTAAGAGATAGATTTAAAAGCATGGAAATAATAGCAAAACACACTGAAATATTCAAGACCAAGGAGTTTAAGCAGCAAAAAAGTTATTAAAAAAACGTTTCCATGAACAGTTATTTAAAAGGGGCAGAATATGAGTGTAGGACAGAAAAATTGACACGCACATTATTACAGTAGAGAGGTCCAAGACGGTTTAAACCATTACGGATACTGTTAGTTTTTAGTATCCATTTCAGTTCTTCCTTATTCAAAAGCTGACGCATATCAGCTCCTCTTGTGGGAGGTCTGATTGCAGTGATGATAGTCCATGTAAAATCCAATTCACTGTGTCCAGATTTCATGAGTGGTCCACCAGCGGTGCATTTGGGATCTTGCAACGAATTTTGCTCCGATGTTGGCAGATCCGGAGTGTGGCCTTCTGCGAGGTCTGGCCAACATATATTTTCATGCATGCACAAGAAATTGCATAGATAACATTGGCAGTATTGCAATTCGTAACGTTTCTCCTTTCAAACTTTATTTGATCAAACACAAAATCTTTTCCTTCAATAGTAGTGTCACATGCAATACAGTCACTGCATTTGGCATGGCCAACAAGGGGTGGGAGTCCCCAGAGGTCATTCAGAGTGCTTTTGGGTTCATTGGATGGAAGGGCCGCTCGTACCAAGTGGTCTTTAATATTTTTAGTCTTTTTGAAGGCAAAGATTGGGTGTTCAAGGTTTAGTACCCCTGCATTTATAACTTTCCAGTGCTTCATTACACTTTTTCGTATGGCATTTGACGCAGGTGAAAAAGTGGTGACACAGACCAGCCGGTCTTGTGTTTTCATGATTTTTGGTTCCAGAAGAACATCCCAGGGACAATATCAAGCCCTCTTAAGAGATCTGCGGAGCTGTTTGCGTGGGTAGCCTCGGTTACATAACTTATTGCTTAGAGTTTGTGCCTCATTGATGTAGTCTTCTTTTTGATAACAGTTCCTTCTTATACGGAGGAACTGAGAGTAAGGGAGTGAGTCGCGGAGAGTGCGTGGATGGTGACTCTTATAACTAAGCAATGTGTTGCGCTCAGTGGGTTTTCTATATAGGCTGGTTATCAGCTGCTCATCTTGGTGTTGAATTCTCAGATCAAGAAAGGGAATGAAGTGTTTGCTTTCAGACAGATTGAATTTGAGTCCACTGCAGTTGTTGTTGAGCCAATGGAGCAGTTGCATGAGTGTTTCTTGTGATTCATTCCAAATCATGAATATGTCATCTATATACCGCTTCCACAGGGCAATGCCACTGTGGAAGGGGTTGGTTTGGTTGAGGATACATCTCATTTCGTGATCGTCCATATACAGGATCGCTAAGTTTGGAGCAAAAACTGCTCCCATTGATGTGCCCCGGACCTGTCCGTAAAACTGATCATTAAAGAGAGACATTTTTAGTTAAGCAGATCTCTAAAAGCTGTAGTATAAAGAGTGTGGGTACCGCATGTGGGCGTTGGCGTCTGTTTAATACACGTTCAATGACGAGCATAGAGTCAGTTTTGGGAATGTTAGTATAAAGGGACTCTACATCCAGCGTACACATTGTGCTGGATGTAGGGTCAAATGGGTACTCTTCAATAAGATTAATAATGGCCATACTGTTGCGTATGTAGCATTCAGTAGTAGGCACGAAATCTTTAATGAAATGATCAATGTATTGCCCAATGGTTCTAGAATGGAACCACACCCTGAAACAATGGGGCGTCCCGGTGGAGCTTCTAAACTTTTGTGAATTTTGGGCAGGGTGTATATCACCGGTATTCTTGGCGATTTGGTATTTAAAAACTGATGTTCTTTTTTACTAAGGAATCCAGCCTCTAAGCCTTAATTCGTAACCTGAACGATTAATTTTTGTATTTCTTTGGTAGGGTTGCAGGGAAGTCTGCAGTAGTGATCAGTATTGCTCAGTTGTCTTAACATTTCGTTCTTATATTTTTCTATATCTTGACTAGGGCGTTGTTAGATTTCAGTGATGAGAGAGCTTTTTTCTCCTCAAGCGAGATGTTGTAGGGACGAAGGTCCTTTGACCTTCCAGGTTTGTCACATCATTAAGGACCAGTTACTCAAAGGTGAGGATTTCACCAGGGACCATACCGGCTGTAGGTGAGAATGTTGAGGGAGGTCTAAAGGGGGTGTTGGTATTCTTAACTGGTGTGGGGTTAAGGAGAAAATAGTTATGAAGTCTTATTTTCCTGAAGAACCTAAGGAGCTCAGTTTGTACATCAAGGAAGTTTGGTCGAATAGTCGGTACGATTGAGAGGCCTTTATTTAGTAAGTTTAGGATTTTGTCTTAAGTTAGTTCTGTGAATCGGGCCCGTTCTATCTAACTCAGTGCTTTACTTTGATCAAAAAAATACTACAATGCATACAGAACATGTAATAATTCACAGACCAGGGTACAGGCACAAATGAGATACTGGCGCAGGAACCACTGCTCCTATGGTCCTGGCTCCCAACTTCTTTTCGAGTGTGGCTCCTAAGTAATATATGTTTCCTCCTTTTTGGATTGGAGTTCTTTCTGGGCAGGTAACAAGGCAGGAGATTTCTAGTTCTGAGCGTCAGGCAAGATAGGGTTGGGGTGATGGGGTCAGAGGTCATGGTTTGCCTCTGTGCAGTCTCTGGGCACTGCCACCCTAGTGCAGGCACAGTTTGTTGGTGATGCTGCTCAGTTGACTCAGGCACAGTTTGTTGTTGATGTAAAGTCAGCTCAGGTACGCTTCGTTGGTGAAGTGCCACGGTCCACTTGTGTACACTTCATGCAGTGGCACTGTGATCTCGTACTACGGTTCCCAACTAGATCTACTCATCCAGAGAGACTACGCTAATGTTTCCTCGATCATGCATGTAACTCCCCACAGCCTTCTTGTGTTCGAACAGAGCAGGAAGGCTGTGGCAAACTGCTCCTTAAAGCAAGGAACTCCTTTAATCTTTTCAAAAACCTAAGACAGATTGTTTGATCTATGTCAATACATGTGGCATGCATTCTAATCATTTGAAAAAAACATTAGAGAACACTCACATTGGGCCCACAAAAGTGGGAAAAACCAATAGTCTAATTTAAAGATGGGGCAGATTAGTGCATACAAGGCATAGAATAGTTCTACAACAAAGAACACTGAGAACAGCATGGAACCTTCCTCAAGTTTCCTGACATTACCCATGTGGACATTGCAATATCTGTCCACTAAGCAAGAGAGTTAAGGAGCTTGATTGGGGTCTAAATACACTGTGGTACTTCAAACATCACACCAATTGTGATTCAAAGAATGTCACCTATATGATTATTTGTCCGTGTGGCCTTAAATTCATAGGAATGACGACGCATAAGGTCCAGACAAGGATAAATGAACATGAGAGCACAATCAGATGTAAGAAAACAGTAACAAAGTAATTGAGGCATTGTTTGGAGAAAGTCCAATACTATAGAATGGAACATCATTGGCAAGCTGCCCTCTGGCACTGGTAATTTGGATTCAAAAGTGTTACATTTTGAACCACGCTGGATATACCAGTTGAAAGTTCAAGCCAGGGCATGAATAATGATATCCAATGAACACAGCTCCTGGCATAAACAAGTCAAATCTAAGGATTTTTTTGTTTGTCCCCTTGGTTGGGTCTCCCCTTCCTGAATAGTACATTGCGTATCAGGCCAGTGTTTATTCTGTTCTATAACTTAGGGAGACACTAAAGCAAGAAAGCCAGACATTCTGTCACTCTGTGATGTAAAATAAAGACACATTCAAGTATAATCCAAGGAAATACAGCAGGTTCTTGCTATCAACAAAGCATATTCACCAATTGATCAGTCATCCTTATTCACATGGAAGAATTTTTCATGAAAGTCATAAAAAGTTAGAATAATCCTATGTTGACCTATACAAAGAGCATTTCTTTTTGAACTTTTGAGTAGAGCTTACTATAATTGGCATATAACACAAGTACCACTAAAGTACTATAATGCGGTCATGTGGAATTTCAATAACAAGGAGATGGAGAAGATCATTACAAAAAAAAACCTTTGATTTATTTCAGTGGAATTAGATATTTTCAGACACTCAGTTGTTCCATAAAAACCACAGGCTATGGACAATGTTTCGAAACAGCCATAGTTGGCACCTCCATACAGGTTATGGCCGTGACATCACAATGTTACATGGGGTCATGACATCACCATGGCAATGGGTCTCAGACACTCAAGGCCAGATGAACACTACAAGCATTCGATGACCAGCAATGGGGCAGAGCATAGGTGTACATGCAGACATATCCCATTGGTGAGTTAGTCTGAAGGGAGCGGGCATCCAGCAAAGTTAATCGGGGCTGGTTTCTTTTCAGCATATTTTCCAACCTTCCAGCTGCTCTTGGCTAATGTAGAGTAATTTATGGCTTATGTATGTTTAGCTGTTTTTTGTTTGTTTTAATATGTTAGTAACCCACAAACCTACTGTGGCTCTAGTTGGAAACATGTTTGACATCCATGGTCCCATAAACAATCAACCAAACAAATAAAATATTTGTTTTTTGAAGGCTTAGCCATCAAAAGCTATGATTCTATAAGAGACACAGATACTGCGATTTGACATGAGATATCGCCAAACACTTGGCAATCTAGAGACAACAGTATAAATAGTGTTATTTTTCACTTTCTCACCTTTAACTTTAAGTGTGTAACTACAGGGAAGTGCCTGAACCCACCCTCAAGTTAGGGTAAGCCATGAATATATATATGGCGGCCATCTAAACCAATAGTCTTTCCTCGCTAAACCATATAAACCAGTAGTCCTTCCTCGCTTGCCACAATGCACTTTCAATGGGAGCGAGGCAAGACCTGTATAAAGATCTGCACTTAGACAGTTGTTCTGTCATCAGCATTTGAGAAAGGCATTTAAGCCAAAATGCGTCATGCTGGCCTTAAAGAAATTGAATTTCTGGAAACTTGCGTTGTGCTCCGTGTGTTCTAAGGGGAGCACTTTGGTTTTAATATATATTCACTGGTTTGGGGGTGTTCTAGTTAGCTGGACTTTTCACTCGTACAAAACCATTGAAATTCCCCCGTTATAGTTAGTTCAGCTAACTATAACTCGCACGCCCGCAATGCACTGCTGATGACGTCACATATTACATCACTCATGACATGGTCAGTGACATCACTCATGACATCACTGATGACATCTCAAATGACATCACTGATGACATCATCCTGTGAATGTGTGTTTTTCTGAAAATTAAATATGTTTTATATATGTATATCTCAAGGTCGATGGAAGAATAAATGGGTCTATAAGTGTCTAAATGGATGATTTGTTTTTGAAAAATTGATTGTATAACTGACTGATTAAGTGTATCTTAGTGAATACATGGCTTAGTGAGTAATGTTTAAATATGTAAATATCTGTATCAGTCTCTCACTTTGTGTATAAGTGGCTGCATGGGTTGGTGAGTAGCTACATGAGTGTCTATATAGGTTATTAGTTGGTTTTTTGAGTATCAGTATGAGTGTCTGTATGACTCGTGGGGGGTATTACGTAGTGCATAGGTGCATGAATGAGTGACTCACTGTTTGTATGTGTTGAAGACAGCATGTGTGCAGGACTGTATGGGTGGATGAGTGTGTGCATGGGTGTGTTAGTGAGTGAATGACTGTCTCAATAGTGTCTTTATGAGTAACTACATATGTTTTAAACTAGTATATGTGACTATTGGTGTATATAAGTGAGTATATGTGAGAGTGAGGGATTGGAAGAGTTCCTGTATGAATAAGTATGTGTTTCTATAAGTGATTGTTTAAAAGACTAAGTATGTGTAAGTGTCTGTAGAAGTAAGTGTGGTGGTGTGTGTATGACTGTATATGCAAGTAAATGGATGTTTGATTCTTTATTAGCATGAGTGACTATGTGTGTGAGTAACTCTATGGATGAGTGGCGTTGTGTAACAGGATGTATAGGTGTATGAGTACATATGATGAGTGAGTACATGTATGAGTGACTGTCTAGGACTGTTGGTGAATGAGTGGATGTGTATGTGGATCTTAGAATTACTGAATAGGTTGTTGTAACTGGTATTGGTATGTCCATTGTTTTGAAAATTTTAGTTTCTATTTTTGATTGTGTGTATCAAAGGTTATATTAGGGTGAGAGGAGGTCTGCCACTCTATCACAAGGATGATGTCATCAGTCATGTCATCAGTGATGTAATTTGAGATGTCATCAGTGATGTCATAAGTGATGTCACTGACCATGTCATGAGTAATGTAATATGTGATGTCATCAGCAGTGCATTGCGGGCGCGCGAGTTATAGTCAGCTGAACTAACTATAACAGGGGAATTTCAATGGTTTTGTACGAGTGAAAAGTCCAGCTAACTATAACACCCCTGAAACCTATGGTTTTTTCAGTGAATTTCTAAGGTTTTTTAAATGCTAATTCTTAACTATAACGTGCCTGAAACCTATGGTTTTTTCAATGAATTTCAAAGGTTTTTTAAATGCTAATTTCTAACTATGCCTACAGAGATAGGACTTGTGAAGAAAGAAGAAAAAACACACAGAAAGAAAAAAAAGAAATGCAGAAAGAAGCAACAGAAGTCCTCAAAGACGAAGAAAAGTGCAGGAAGAAGGATAACGTGCAGAAAGAACAAACAGAAGAGCAGAAAGAAGCCTTGTTGCAAAATCATCCTGTACCCTCAACTTTTTCAGACGGATACTGGTGGTAACTGAGTCTGGCTAACCAGTCCTAGAGCCAGTGCTATGTTAAAAGACACTCAGAATACAGTGAAAGCCCCTACCTACACTAGGGAACACTATGCGTTGGGGTCCCCCTGTGATTAGCATGACCTCCTCTGTAAGCCCCTAGTATATAACAGGGCAGGGGGATTAAAACGACCTCTTAAAATGCGCCACAGGGCGTGTTTGCACACGTCACCTCAGGCCCCATCCCCTCCCTTCCCCACTGTGTAAACATGCCCTGTGGCTGTTTTAAGTTGGGAGATTAAGTCCCCTTGAATCCTGAGTGTCCCTAGGGTCCAACTAGACCACTAGGTACCTCCAGTAAGCGCCACAGAGCTGCGTTGCAGAGAGATGTAAAAAGGGGCACGGCCTAGACCACCTCTCTGCAACGCAGCGCAGTGGCGCTTACTGGAAGCACCTGGTGGGCTAGTTGGCCCCCAGGGCCCCTCAGGATTGAAGGTGAATTATTTCCCCAACATAAAACTCGCCACAGGGCGTGTTTGCACACGTTAACTCAGGCCCCGTCCCCTCCCTTCACCACTGTGTAAACAAGCCCTGTGGCCGTTTTTAGTTGGGAGATTAAGTCCCCTTGAATCCTGAGGGTCCCTAGGGTCCAACTAGCCCACTAGGTACCTCCAGTAAGCGCCACAGAGCTGCGTTGCAGTGAGGTGTAAAAAGTGGCATGGCCTGGGCCACCTCTCTGCAACGCAGCTCAGTGGCGCTTACTGGAAGCACCTGGTGGGCTAGTTAGCCCCCAGGGGCCTTCAGGATTGAAGGGGAATTACTTCCCCAACTTAAAACTCGCCATAGGGCGTGTTTGCACACGTCACCTCAGGCCCCGTCCCCTCCCTTCCCCACTGTGTAAACACGCCCTGTGTGCGTTTTAAGTTGGGAGATTAAGTCCCCTTGAATTCTGAAGGTCCCTAGGGGCAAAATAGCCCACTAGGTACGTCCAGTAAGCGCCATTGCAGAGAGGTGTTAAAAAAGGGGCACGGCCTGCACCACCTCTCTGCAAAGCAGAGCAGTGGCGCTTACTGGAAGCACCTGGTGGGCTAGTTAGCCCCCAAGGGCCCTCAGGATTGAAGGGGAATTAATTCCCCAACTTACTACTGGCCAGGGGGCACGTTTGCAGAGTGCTGCAAGTAGGGGGCGTGGCCTTCGGCGCGATGCCGGACTTTTATTTATTTTATTTTTTATTTTATTTTTTTAAGAAGGAGGGCTGTGTGGCCCACCTTCTTTTTCTAATTTATTGGCCCTGGGGACCCCATCCCCCAGGGCCTGCCCCCTAATTTTTTGGCCCACCTCCCAAGGCCTTAAACGGCCCCAGGGACCCTAACCCCCGGGGCATGGCTTTTTTTTTTTTTTAATTCTTTAGGAGGGGGGATGTGTTGCCCCCCTCCTTAGGCAACTTATGGCCCCGGGGACCCCATCCCCCAGGGCCGGCCTTTGTTTTTTATTATTTTTTTATAAATATATTTATAGAAACACCTAGGACATGCTGAACAAACCGTATGTACCTATCACCATGACGATTTGCGTGATATTCATTAAAAGGCGACTATGCATACAATGAATCCACGTGGAATGTATTTACACCGCTAGTGAAGCTCTGACATGTCTGACGCCCTACCGTGACTAATCCCGGCGCCCCCGCTGGTGGGCACTCTCCAAGTAGACACCCTTGTTGTTTATTTATACAAACATGGGTAGCTATTGACGGGCGTACACCAAGCCATTCAAAGGGGATTCGAGAAAAATTCGACCAAAACTATGCAAGAAACTCCCCTCACGGTTAATAAAACACACATCCACCGCCGGATGTGTAAAACTTTTTATTTTACTCTCTGGAAAGGAGATGAACCTCACTTGAGAGTCACAGCGCGCTCCTGGCTGAGCCCAATGCTGTGTTACACCCACCAGTGCCCGCCGAGTGCCACATACCTCTGTGTTGTATTCCACCAGTGTAACGGAGACTCCCTACCTCGGATCTGGCCCCCCTTACTTACCCTGTCCGAGGCATCCCTTCCGCTCAATCCTCCCGGCCCGGACAGTCCATCCAGGGTTTCAACCACAGCCGCGGTGACCCCAGGAACCCCGCCCCTCTTTCTCTTACAGGAGCCAATCCCGAACGACGACCCACCGGAAAGACAACCCCTGACTCCCGGAAGTCCCTCCTACCCGTTCCCCGCCAGAGACAGAAAAGCCGGAAGACAGGAAGGAGAAGTCGTCGAAGGATCGTGGCAGGAGAGTTCGGCAGGAGATACGACGAAAGGTGAGGACGAGAGCGGCGAACCAGAAGAGTGGTCGGAAGACTGGTGGAGTCCCCCGGAGGAGGCTGAAGAGCGGCCGTAACTCGGATGAGAGTTACGGCGGAGCCCGTGAGTACCAGCTTTCCTTCAGTATAGCACTCTAAAGTGCCCGCGTGTACCATAGACTCTCTGTAGATAGATGTATATAGTCTCTCTCCTGTTAGCACCCCTGCACCCTGATAGGATCTATCAGTATCCGTTGTACAGCATCTCACGCTTTGTAAATAGTACCCCACTCCACCCCTTTTCCGAACACCCATCTTTCTTCAACTTACCCCTCTTCCTCCCCGTCCCTTCTCCTCACACTCCCCTCCTCTTTTATCACTCCCGGTGAAGGTTACGGCAGCGACATAGAGTGCCCGCAGGACTAACGGCTCCTTCTGTGTTTTGTCTCACTGCCCTCCGAGGTGTCCGTCCTCCCCCCCCCCCTACCTGGGATCATCGTCGGCGGCTTGGACAGCAGAAGACCTTCGGTGACGACGACCACAACCGACGGGACCCCACATCGTCTCTACGCCCTTCTCCTGCTGAAGACCTGTATACTATCCTGTTGTACGCCGTGCCTGGGACACAATAAAGTAGACTATTGCACACTATATACGGCCTCCTTGCCTGCTTTTCCAGCCCGCCGAATCCCGACGATCACAGGTGGTGTCAGAAGTGGGATCAGCTGGAAGCATGGAGGCCGTAATAAAGAAAATGGCGGAGACTCAGGAGCAGTTGGGTATAATGATGGAGCGGTTCTTGAAGACGGCCGAAGACGATCGTGGCCAACTACACGATGTGTTACGGGGTCAGGGGACCACCCATGAACAGGCTATGGGGAAACTGACCACTGTGTTGGAGCATCAGAGACCAGCCACCTCCCTACCGTCAGTGGTACTTCAAAAATACGTGCCCGGGGAGGACCCCGACTTTTTCTTTACCAATTTTGAGAGATTGGCACAGGCTGCAGCATGGCCTGCCGACCGCTGGGGTCACTACCTGGGTCCCTTATTGACCGGCGAATTACAGGCGGCGTACCAACAGGCTAACGTACAGGGTACCACACCTTATGGGGACATAAAGAAATGTATCCTTGAACGGTTGGGCATCGACGATGAAACCTATCGCAGGAAACTACGGCAAATCAAGGAGGGACCCCAGGAAACCCCGAGAGCCCTATCCTTTAGGATTAAGGACCTGGCTAATAGGTGGTTGAGACCGGAATCCTCCACCATGGAAGACGTGTTACAAAAAATCTACCTGGAACAATTTCTGATGTCATTGTTGCCCGGCACCCAAAGGTGGGTACGTCAACATGCCCATCTTACCCTAGACACTGCGGTGGAAATCGCGAGTGCCTACAGTCGGGCACAGGAGACCCAACGAAGTAAGGAAGATCCGCCCCACAAACCACATCCCTCCATAAACCTCCGACCTCCCCGTCCTTCTTTCCAGAGGCGACCGGAACCAATCCCCATGCTTCCATATCCCGTACCTCCCCGACCTAACAACCCCGGACCCCAGTGTTACAATTGCGGGGGTTTTGGTCATATTGCTCGGTTGTGCCCCCAGAAGGAGGAACCCATGGAGGTGGGACTTGCCAGGAATTATGTGTGTTCGGTCCCAGGCCTGTCACCTCCGTCGTTCCGCTGCCCTGTAAGCATCGAGGGACAACCACTTATGGCCTTGGCTGATTCGGGGTGTCGACAGAGCGTTCTCCGGCCCCAGCTCTTGCCTCAACCCGTGGGGCCGACAACAGGTACGGTCGCCATTCAATGTGTCCATGGAGACACAAAACAGTACCCCACTACCCAAGTACGGGTCCAACACCCCAAGGATCCTGGAACCACCCTCTCTGTTGGTCTTGTCCCCACTCTACCGGAACAGGCTATTCTGGGAAGTGACTATATGGGACTACCAGGACTTCTGCAAGAAACAACTGATTCCCTGACCCGTTGGTGGGGAGAAGCCCCGTACCCTCAAGGACCTGTTTCCCCTAGGACTGAACCCAAACCACCGAAACCCAAGGCCCAGAAAAAGAAGGAGAGACGTGAATACGCCGGTGTCTTCCCAGTGACCCTCGAAGAACACCCGTGGCAGACCAACAGAGAATTCAGGGCAGCCCAGCGAGAGGATCCGGTGCTGCAGGAAGCATGGGCCAAGGCAGTAGACCACGAGGACCCTCTTATAGTAGGTCCCTACTTCTTTAAGAAACATGGGTTGCTGTATCGGAAGGGAGGGACCCAACAAAAACCTCAGTTACTCATACCCGGTCCCTTCCGGGAGAAGGTGCTCTTTCTGGCCCACAGCCACCTTCTGGGGGGACATTTCGGAGACGAGAAAACCAGCCAAGCGATCCTAGACAGGTTCTATTGGCCGGGGGTACACCAAACCGTCAAAACCTACTGCAGAGAGTGCCCGGTCTGTCAAAAACACAGTAGATACCAACCTCCAAGGGTACCCCTACAACCCCTTCCTCTCATTGACTTCCCTTTCAGCAGGGTAGGTATGGACATCATAGGGCCCTTACTACCTTCCCGAAGTGGCTGCCGATACGCCCTAGTTATTGTGGACTATGCCACCCGCTTTCCCGAAGCCCTTCCACTGCGACAACCCACCACCCAAAACGTTGCGAAAGCTCTCATCACTGTGTTCTCAAGGGCAGGATTTCCCCGGGAGATCCTGACAGATCAGGGCACTCCCTTCGTCTCCACCCTTATGAAACAGGTCTGCTCCCAACTGGGGATTAAACAGATACGCACCTCGGCGTATCATCCACAAACCGATGGGTTGGTGGAACGATACAATGCCACATTAAAACAAACCCTAAAGAAACTATTAGGGCTGGAGGCGAGGAGGTGGGAGGATATGTTGCCCCTTGCCTTATTTGCAATACGTTGCAAGACTCAGAGCAGCACAGGGTATTCACCCTACGAACTGTTGTATGGCCGACCCCCTCGTTCTCTATTGGACATGGCTCAAGAAGCCTGGGAAGCAGAACCAGATCGCACCCGACCCCTCCCAGAATATATGGAGAACCTCAAAACCCACTTGTCTCTAATAAGGGACATCGTACACCAGAATCTTACACAGGCACAAGAGAAACAGAAGGGTCAGTATGACAGAGGCACAAAACACCGGGTCTTCTCAGTGGGAGATCTAGTTCTCTTAATGATGCCCTCCTCCGACCAAAAGCTCCTTGGACAATGGCAAGGTCCCTATACCATACTTCGACAAATAACCCCTGTCACCTACGAAGTACAACTGGACCCCACACGGGGTACCACCCAGATTTACCACGTCAACTTACTAAAAAAATGGGAAGGTCCTCGTCCCGTCCTAGCCGGCTCTATGGGTCTGGAACCCCTTTCTTTCTCCCGTTGCATAGACCCCGCCCTACCTACGCCCCTGAGTGTAGCCCTCCAGCATCGTCTCTCTCCTTTACAACAGGTGTTTTCCTCTTTGCCTGGTCATACCTCCATCACTGAACACGCCATACAAACGAGTCCGGGGAAGGTGGTCCGGCAAAGGCCTTATAGGGTCCCTGAAGCCCGTAGAGCGATCATACACCAAGAAATAGAACAGATGTTAAAGCTGGGCATTATAGAACCCTCTGTAAGTGACTGGAATTCCCCAATAGTGCTCGTACCCAAACCTGATGGGTCTGTTAGATTTTGTATAGATTTCCGGGAGGTCAATAAGATATCATCCTTTGACACGTACCCGTTACCCCGAGTAGACGAGATGGTCGAGCGTATAGGGAAAGCCCAGTACATATCCACTCTAGACCTTTGTAAGGGGTACTGGCAGATACCTCTTAGAAAAGAAGACCGAAAGAAAACAGCATTTTCGACCCCTGAAGGTTTATATCAGTTCCTCGTCCTCCCCTTTGGCCTCCATGGCGCGCCCGCCACATTTCAACGGGCCATGAATCATATCTTACGACCCCACACTCAGTATGCAAGGGCCTACCTCGACGATATAGTCATCTACAGCGACACCTGGCCACAACACTTGGAGCATCTTCACAACGTCATTTCCTCTTTGGGCTCCTATGGGTTCACGATTAATCCAGCCAAAACCACCCTGGCAGCCCAAACCGTTAAATATCTAGGATACCTCCTAGGTGAGGGCCTCATACGGCCCCAGAGAAGCAAAACAGAAGCTATCCATTCCCTCCCCTTTCCCCAGACCAGAAAAGACTTGCGAGCCTTTCTGGGCCTTCTTGGTTACTATCGCAGGTTTGTGCCCAATTTCTCCCAAAGGGCCGCCCCGCTCACTGACCTTTTGAAGAAATCCACAAAGACAGAGGCCATCCTGAAAAACCCGACTCCCCTATTGTGGCATGCATTTACAGATCTGAAGAACGCCTTGACCTCCGATCCCGTACTGGTTAGTCCGGATTATACACAACCCTTCCTACTTCAGACAGATGCTTCAGAACAGGGTTTAGGGGCAGTACTGTCACAGAAGGACCACGAGGGGAACGAAAGGCCCATTCTTTACCTCAGTAGGAAACTGTTTCCTCGAGAACGGAATTACGCCGTCGTGGAGAAAGAAGCTTTGGCGATTAAATGGGCGGTGAACAGCCTCCGTTACTACCTAGAAGGGCGTGACTTTACCATCTTCACAGATCACGCCCCCCTTGAGTGGATGGCCCGGAACAAAGGGCACAATGACCGTGTCCTGCGGTGGTTCCTGGCCCTCCAACCGTACCGCTTCAAAACAGTACATCGAAAAGGCATAGAACAGGGTAACGCGGACTTTCTCTCCCGCTATCCACTGTCCACACCAGATACAAGAAAGACAGCTAGGGAAAGGGAATGTAACGGAGACTCCCTACCTCGGATCTGGCCCCCCTTACTTACCCTGTCCGAGGCATCCCTTCCGCTCAATCCTCCCGGCCCGGACAGTCCATCCAGGGTTTCAACCACAGCCGCGGTGACCCCAGGAACCCCGCCCCTCTTTCTCTTACAGGAGCCAATCCCGAACGACGACCCACCGGAAAGACAACCCCTGACTCCCGGAAGTCCCTCCTACCCGTTCCCCGCCAGAGACAGAAAAGCCGGAAGACAGGAAGGAGAAGTCGTCGAAGGATCGTGGCAGGAGAGTTCGGCAGGAGATACGACGAAAGGTGAGGACGAGAGCGGCGAACCAGAAGAGTGGTCGGAAGACTGGTGGAGTCCCCCGGAGGAGGCTGAAGAGCGGCCGTAACTCGGATGAGAGTTACGGCGGAGCCCGTGAGTACCAGCTTTCCTTCAGTATAGCACTCTAAAGTGCCCGCGTGTACCATAGACTCTCTGTAGATAGATGTATATAGTCTCTCTCCTGTTAGCACCCCTGCACCCTGATAGGATCTATCAGTATCCGTTGTACAGCATCTCACGCTTTGTAAATAGTACCCCACTCCACCCCTTTTCCGAACACCCATCTTTCTTCAACTTACCCCTCTTCCTCCCCGTCCCTTCTCCTCACACTCCCCTCCTCTTTTATCACTCCCGGTGAAGGTTACGGCAGCGACATAGAGTGCCCGCAGGACTAACGGCTCCTTCTGTGTTTTGTCTCACTGCCCTCCGAGGTGTCCGTCCTCCCCCCCCCGCTACCTGGGATCAACGTCAGCGGCTTGGACAGCAGAAGACCTTCGGTGACGACGACCACAACCGACGGGACCCCACATCGTCTCTACGCCCTTCTCCTGCTGAAGACCTGTATACTATCCTGTTGTACGCCGTGCCTGGGACACAATAAAGTAGACTATTGCACACTATATACGGCCTCCTTGCCTGCTTTTCCAGCCCGCCGAATCCCGACGATCACAACCAGCTAGTGCGTATGCTATGACACTCTCTAGCCCATGTGCACTGTAACACCACCCCGTGAATATGTCATGCCACACTTGCCTTTGCACGGGTTATATTGCCCCATCTAACGTGCCTTCCTCGATGCCTATGTTATAACGCACAGCACTATGCCATACATATTACAATCTGGGATCCATATCTTTGTCAAAGTGCATATGCAACGTTACACTCCCCAGCACATATTTTATATTACAACTAGTTAGGTTACACAACACTGCCCTGTGCATATTACACTCCAAGGCGCATATCGCATAGCACACGCTAGTGCCTGTGCTAGCTCGCGCTCTCCAATGAATATGTAATTGCGCACAATGTATTGCATATTATATTTAACGCCCCGGTTCATCTTATATCACACTTTTTGGTGCATAGTTTATACCATACACTATATCTAGTTTTCATTTTCAATCGTGCTCTCAGGACTATGTTCTATAATTCACTGCGTTCACCTACCCTTTTCACTGGCATTACATTTTGCGATGGGGGGTGGAGGGTCAGGGGGTGTTTCTGCCAAGTGAGCCCGGAGTCACAGTCACAAACGTCCTCTTCTTCCTGAATAAAAGTGAAATTATGCTGCATACTTGTTCATATTTTAAGTAGTTCGCACAGACACACATTTTAAAAACAATAAAGTTCCTAATACCCACCTTCTCTGAACAGTTAGCTTGCTGCCCCATCCACCTCCTCCCTATCCTCTGTTGTCTGAATCCATGGACTAGCCTCCTCCCTCCTGCCATGCATGGTCTGATGTGCTGCCACTGTTCTCCATTTAGCATGATGTACCAGTCCACTCCTCCTGCCCTCCATTGCCCAATTCTATGCCCCATCCTTGACCTCCTGCTTAGCCTCTGTGCTTAGCTTGCTGCCCCTATTCTCCTTCCCCCTGCCCTCCGATGTCTTTGTGCATGCCCCTGCTCCATCCTTTTTGCCCACCATGTTCCATGGACCTGAAAATCCTATCTACTCTGAGTGTTCTGTTGAGCTGCCACTCCCCTCCCAACTGCCTAGCATTGTCAGATGACTGTAACATGTCCCTGCCTGTCCACATGCCATGCCCCTATCCCCTTCCTCGTGTCCTCCATGGTCCATTTTACTGCCACACCCTTCTGCCCTCCCTGGTCTGTTGTGCTGCAACTGCTCCTCCTGTCTGCCCCGCGCGGTCTGTTGTGAGGCCCCTTCCCCTGAACTCTCTTGTCTGTGCCCAGGTCCTGACCCTCCCTTCTATCCTCCATGGTCCTTTGTGCATGCCCCTGCACCCTCCTTCTTGCCCATCATAGCCATTGTGCTGCCATTAACCCCCCTGCTTGACATGCATGGTCTTCTGTGCTGCCACAGCCCCTCCCACCTTCCCTGTGTGGTCAGCTAGCTGCCCCAGACTCCACCTTCCTTCCATGGTCTGTGTGTATGCCATCATTGTCTCACTGTTGCTCTCCATGGTGTGTCTTGTTACTAGTGCCCATCCTGCCTGACCTCCATGGTCATCTTGCTGCTCCTGCCCTGCCCCCTTTCCCCCAGCCCTTTGTTTCCATGTGAAGACCCCTATTCCCTCCCTCCTGGCTTGTCTGTTCCATTGTAATGCCCCTGATCCGCCCCTCCTGCCCTTTATGGTCTGTTATGCTGCAGCTTTCTCTCCTGTCTGTCTATTATGGTAAGCTAGCTACCATTGCCTATTTCCCCTCTGTTCTCTGTTGTCCATGTGCATGGTCCTGTCCCCTCCCTATTGCTTTCTATGGATTGTCCCGTCTCCCGTCCCGCATGCCCTGTGTGGTGTATTGTGCTGCTGTAAACCCTGATGCCTGCCCTGTAGGGTCAGTTTGGTACACCTCTCCATGTCCCTCCTGTCCTCTGTTATCCGAGTCCATGTCCCTACCCCAAGTCCTCCTGCCTTCCATGATCCAATGTTCCATACTTGCGAACATTTTGAACTTGGTAAGAGGGAGATTTTGAAAAAAAACTGGGGTATTGATTTTCCCCTTTGAGTTACATTGAAAAAGAGGAGATTGTAGACAGGGGACAGATCAAATAAAGCCCATTTGAGCTTAAAAACATTGGACGTTTCTTGGGTGAATCGGGTCTGTTGGCATGTATAGTTGTACTGCCACTGCCTCTTCCTTCTGCCCACAATGGTCTATTATATTGCCACAGCCTCTCTTGCCAGTCCTGTATTGTTTGTCTGTTGCCCCTGCCCCCCTTTCCACTGCCCTCCATAGTCTGTGGTGCTGCCACTGCCCTTCCTGCCTGCCCAGTGTGGTCAAATTGTTGCCTCTGCACCCTCCTACCTGCCTTCAATTTTCAGAGTCCGTGCCCCTGGCCTCTGCCTCTCAACATTATCCTAATGAACAACTAGATTGCTAACATTCTAGATTTATTACAAAAGTGTGGAACGCCTGACGTCATCTTGATGTAATCAAAACTGTAATACCTAGAGCATTTCCTTTAGAAATTACATATATGAGAGGATCTTATTTGCATCAAAATTATGGTTAGTGCTCTAAAAAACTAAAATGAGGACATATTTTCTGAGTTTTCAAATAGCGACAAAGCACTTTTAAATTATTTGTTATCTTTATGTTTTTTTATCCAATTGACCACTTGATTAAATGTTGCACTTAGGGGAGAGGATGTTGTGTTACTTCCAGAGCTGCAGACTTTGCAACTGGGGAACCAGGTTGGAGTTTCTGCTTCAGCTCAACATTCTGTGATTCTGGTCAAATCACTTAATCGCCCCATGTCTACAACCAAAATGAATTTGATCTTGTATGATGTAACCAATGCTCATGTAAAGCACTCCAATACCTGACAAGTCTGCACTATATAAGACTGCAAAAACACAAAAAATAAGTGTTTTGCACACTTCTGTCATTGGGCTACATCTGGGTGATATTTGGGCTACATTGGGGCTCTTTTGTCTCTGGTGGCCATCTTGGGAGACTTATTTGTTATGAAGTTTCCTAATTTCCTCATTTACCGCAGTCTCCTCAGTAGGAAATACTTTCAGTTTTTTTACTTTGGTTCCATCAAGAAGGCATTCAGATGTGTCACACATTTGCCATAAATTCTGAATATTAGCACTCTAGTTGCTCATTAGATCACTGTAGCAAAGCTACTGCTCACCAGGGAAATCTGCTGCTGGTATTGAAAGTGCATGTTTCAGTCTGCATGTCAGAATTTTTTAATGAAATAGAAGAGGATTTGAGAAGTCACTCAAAATGTGCCCTAATGTTTCTTTCTGCAGCACTAATCATACTTTCTATGGTAAAATGAACAACCTCATTTTGTTCCTTTTTAAATTAAATGTTTTATGAGTTACCACTTTATTCCAATCAAGATGGTTTCAGGTGTGCAATACGTTTGTCATAAGTAGGACTGTTAGCATTCTAGTTGTTCTTTAGAACACTCTGGGAAGCTGCAGTAGAACACAAATGAATCAACTGACAGTCTCTGCCCTTGTTGGATGTACATGTTTTACTGAGAATGTCAGACTTCATTCTCACATGACTGAGAAAGATAATGTGAATTTACAGAAAATATGCTCTCAGTTTAGCTTATAGATCACATTCCAAACCTCTGTGGGAAAAGCATGAGAAAATAGTTTTCTCTCAAACATGATTCATGATATCACAGCAGAAGGCTTTTTCACATGGTAAAATCACCTTAGAACACACCACAATTCCTAAAATGAGTATGGTACCATCAACAAATGATTTATAATGTAACGAAAGTCTTAAAACCTTTTATTAAATGCAATGCTTTTTAATGAGGTGCTATCATGTATATTGGTCCCAAGATGGCTGCCAACACTTCTTGGATGAAGTACTGACAGCCAATCAGATCTCACGATGAGATGTGTGGTTAGGCTCCGCCCAGATATATATGTGATTTTGATTTTGATTTTCTCAGGAACTACTGAACAGATTTACACCATTTAAGCAAAAGGCATGACTCTGAACCAAGGTCTACCTTTCTGCCACATTTGGTGTAATTCCGTTCAGCAGTTCGGGCTGTAGCTGCGGCTAAAGGTCCTGTGGGAAATTGCATGGGGAAAACACGTTTTGGGACCCCCCCTTATTTCTCAGCCCCTGTTACACGAATCATCCCGAGACTTTCAGGATAAGAGCGGACTGGAGCTGGCCAAAAGTTTTGAAAATGTTGCGAAGATTCGTCAACGGGCGCCAAAGTTATTCCAAATAGAATGTTGCAGATTTCCTAGGGATAATAGGTCCTAACTATAACTACCTACTGACGACTGCCAATAGGTTATATATCTATATATATTCACTTAAAAAAACAAAAGTTACAGGGACTTTATAGCTAGGCTCAGATTTTCTACACACAAAACCATACAAATTTCGCAGTTATAGTTATCTGAGCTAACTATAATTAACACCCCGCAATGCACTGCTTATGACCTCACAAATTACATCACTCATGACATGGTCAGTGGCATCACTGATGACATCTAGAATTACATCACTGATTACATCACTGATGACATTATCCAGTGATTGTTTTCTAAACGTTTATGAATGTTAAACATATATACTAAGCTACTATATAAGTTAAATTAGTATACTTTGTGTACTGCTAATGAGTGATACCATTTTTAACATACATTATGTGAGTGCCTGTGTGACTGTATCCATGTGTGTGAGTGTCTGAGTGGCTGTATGGGTGTTTGAGTGAGTGCCTGCATAGGTCTGTGAATGGGTCTGTGAGTGCCTTTGTGGGTCTGTGAATGAGTTTGTGAGGGCCTATGTGGGTCTGTGAGTGGGTGTGTGAATGTTTGAATGGGTCTGTGAGTGGGTGTGTGAGTCTGTGAGAGGATGTATGAGTTCATATTTGGTTCTGGGAGTGGGTATGTGAGTGGTTGTATGGGTGAGTGAGTTGGTATGTGAACGGCTGTAAGTGTGATTGAGTGCAAGTGGTTGTAGGGTCTGTGAATGGGTCTGTGAGCGGTTTGTAGGTATATGGACTGGGTGTAATAGAGGTTGTCTGGATGCGTGAGTAGTTTTGCTGTTAGATTATATCATCAGTGATGTCATCAGAGATGTCATTTGAGATGACATCAGTGATGTCACTGACCATGACATGAGTGAAGTAATATGTGAGGTCATAAGCCTTGCATTGTTGGGGCATAAGTTATATTTAGCTCAGGCAACTAAAACTGATATGGTTTCTTCGGCGTCAAATCTGAGCCTAACTATGCTGTCCGTGTAACCTTTGGTTTATAGTAAATTTCTACGGTATTTAAATTCTATTTCCTAACTATAATGCCCTTGTAACTTTTGGTTTTTAAGTAAATTTCTATGTGTTATTTTTAAATGTATTTCCTAACTATAACATCCCTGTAACCTTTGGTTTGTTTAGTGAATTTCTAAGTTTAAAAAAATTATATTTACTATCTGTACCCTGTAACCTTTGTGAGTGGGTGTGTGAATAGCTGCATAGGTCAGTGGTTGAGTGAGGGGCTGTATGCTGTATAAGTAGGTGTGAGTAACTGTGTGGGTAAGTGAGATGCTGTGTGAGTGGCTATATTGCTGAGTGAGGGTGAGTGTCAGTGGCTGTATGGGTGAGTGAGTGGCTCTATGGGTGGGTAATTGGGTGTGTAGTGACTGTATGGGTGGCTGAGTGTATGTCTGAATGGCCCTTCGAGTGAGTGACAGGGTGTGTAAGTGGCTGTATGGGTGAGTGAGTGGCTATTTGAGTGGGTGTTTGTTTAAGTAAGTTGGTGTGTAAGTGGCTGTAAATGAGCGTGAGTGTTTGTTTTAATGACAGTATGGGTGAGTGAGTGGATGGTTGAGTGCTTGTATGGATGTGTGGCTGGATATGTAAGTGTGGGTGTGTGATAGTGTGAGTGCTTGTATGTGTGAGTGAGTGGCCATGTTGACAAGATGTATGGGTGAGTGAGTGGGTGTGTGAGTGACTGTGTAGATAAATAAGTGGGTGTGTGAGTAGCTCTATGGCTGAGTGGATGGCTATGTGAGTGGCTCTATAGGTGAGTGACTGGTTGTATGAGTAGCTGTATGGGTGAGTGAATGGTTGTGTGAGTGGCTGTACGAGAGAGTGAATGGGTGGGTGTGTGAGTGCCTTCATGGAGGAGTGAGTTGGTGTGTGAATACTCGTATGGGTCTGTGAAAGGGTATGTGAGGGGTTGTGTGGGTGTGTGAGAGGCCATACAAGAAGTTGTATGGGGGTGTGAGTGGTTCTGTGGATGATGTCATTGGTGATGTCATTAGTGATGTAATTTGAGATGTCACCAGTGATATTATCAGTGATGTTACTGTCCATGTCATGAATGATGTAATATGTGAGGTCATAAGCAGTGCATTGTGGGGGTGTAAATTTTAGTTTGCTCAATTAACTATAACTGCTGAATTTCACTGGTTTTGTACAAGTGAAATCTGAGCCTAACTATATAGTCCCTGTAACCTTTGGGTTTTTTCAGTGAATTTCTACTTTTTTTAAAAATTCTATTTCCTAGATATAACGAACCTGTAACCTTTGGTTCTGTAAGTGAATTTCTATGTTTTTTAACTAGTAGTTGCGTATGCAGAGTAGTGGAGAAAAGGGGCGGGGGGTCTCCAACCAGCTCTCAAGAATATTGCTGTGTTTGACTTACTGGAGGTAACAGTAGAGCTTCTGGGCTCCTAAGTACCCTCAGCATCTAAGAGGTCTTAATCCCCCAACCAGCAGTGTGCCAGGAGGTGCGTTTGCAGAGTGGTGGAGAAAGGGGGCATAGCCTCCGAAGACCTCTCAGCAATTCCACTATGTGGGACTTACTGGTGGTAACAGGAGGGCTTGTTGGTCCCCCAGGACCCTCAGCATCCAAGGGGACTTCATCCCCCAACCAGCAGTGTGCCAGGAGGAGCGTTTGCAGAGTAGTGGAGAAAGGGGATGCGACCTCCAAAGTCCTCTCAATAATCACGCTGTTTAAGACTTACTGGAGGTAACAGGAGGGCTTGTTGGTCCCCAAGTACCCTGTGAAGCCAAGGGGACTTCATCCCCCAATCAGTTGTGCACCACGAGGCACGTTTGCAGAGTGGTTGTGAAAGGGGGTGGGTCTCCGAGGACTTGACGATCCCACTTTATTTTTATTTAATTTTTAATTTATTAAGGGAGGGGGGCCGCGTGGTCCCATTGGCCCAGGGACCTCATCCCCCAGGGTCAGGCCTTCTGTGAAAGGGGACTCACAGCCCCCATTCCCTGGGCCGCAGGGACCCCATCTGCCAGGGCAAGACCTTTTTGAAAGGGGGAAGAGGGCCGCGCGGCATCCCGCCTGGGCCGGTTTCAGCCCCAGGGACCCCATTCCTCGGGGCCCAGCATTTTTATTTATTTTTTATTTTTTAATTAGGGGAAGGGGGCCTCCTGGGCCGATTTAGATCCCGGAACCCCATCCCACTGGGCCTGGCCACTCTTCTGCGTGCCCTGGTCCCACACAGGGCACCCAGTTACTTTTGTTGGAGACCCAGAGGGGAGCCTGAAGAAATTGCTTTTACAAGGAGGGAGCCGCTGAACATGCAGATCCCTCTGTGTAACAGCAATTGTGCTCTGCTTCTAGCAAGCAAGAGATTTTTTTATGCTTTCGCTTGCTAAAAGCGGAGCACAGTTTGCTATGGCTTGGTGGGAGCGGTTAAACTCCCGCCAAGCCACAGCAAACAGCTGCGTCCTGGGGTGGGCACCACAGGACATAGCAGGAGCTGTCCCTGGGGGTGGTGGTCCCCAGGGCCAAGTATGGCTCCAGGTGTGGGGCCATGCAGCCCCCTCTCTTTTCCTAGAATTTGCCTCTGGGGGTGTTGTGCGCCCTCCCCGCATTAAATTTGACAAAAGCCTCGGGAGGTGAAGGTCCCCAGGGCTGCGGGGTGGGGGTGTCCGGGAAGCCCCCCCACATTAATTCAAATTAAAGCTTCAGGGAGGTGGTGGCCTCTGTGGTGGGTCCTGCAGCCTCTTTACACATAAAGTCCAAGAGGCCCCCCCATTGATAAATAGATAAGCACCAGGCAGGTGGTGGTCCCTGGGACAGCAAGGGAGGTGATACGGGCCTCGCCCACATTTTCTATTCAACAAGCCCCGTGGAGGGGGTGGTCCCAGGGCATCAATAAGCCCACATAGGCCCACCCTTTATTAATATGCCCCCAGGTGGGCCAGGTTTCGTTTTTCAGTTTTGCAGTGGATCCATCGGCGAATTTGTGGCAAAATTGGATTTAAAAAATGCTTTTAACCCCCCTGTGGTACCTCCCCACCATATGGGGGGTTGGCAGGAATTCCAACCCTGCCCCCTTTTATTTATTTTAATTTATTTTTGTTGGACTGCACTTCAAGCCGAGTCCCAAGATGGCTGCCAACACTTCCTGGTTGGAGTGTTGGCAGCCAAACAAATTTCAGCATGGGGACTCTGGATCAACGAGTCCACTGCAAGAAGCCGCATTGCCAGATAACTATATTTTGTAACCTTAAATATGTCTAAAACTACTGAACGGATTTACACCAAATCCCAAAAAGCATTCTTTCTTGACAAACATCTAGCTTTCTTCCAAATTTGGTGTAATTCTGTTCAGGGGTTCGGGCTGTTTTCGTATTCAAAATCCCTATCGAAAAATGCATGGGGAAAACGTGTTTTGGGACCCCCCATTTTTTCTCGGCCCCATCTTGACAGATCACCACAGCAGCTGAACCGACTAAAGTAAATGTTTTGAAAATTTTGTGAAGATTCGTCAAGTGGCGCCAAAGTTATTCGCAAAACAAAAAATGCTCTTCCTATGTATATAGTAGTAGTAATATACATTAACTACTGGCGGTTTCTGGTGGGTAGTTATGGTTACAACCATTTTTCTATAGGAAATGCTTTTTTTTTTACTTTGCCTATGTCATTGGTGCCATTTTATAAATCTTCCCCCAAAAAGTGCCCTGATTAATTTTGTTGTGCATGGAACGTTTCGGGGCGATACGTCACGTGGGAGCAGAGAAAAAAAGGGGAGAAAAAAAAGTGCATTTCCCATAGACTCTTTGGACACCCCTGCAGCTTTAACCACTGGACGGAATAACACCATATTTGGCAGAAAGGTAGCCTTTAGTTCACAGATTACACTTTCTGTTATTTGGTGTTTTCAGTAGTTGTTAAGAAATTTAAGGAAATCTACATTTGTATATCTGCAATTGCGGCTAATTTACGAATAATAACAAGCTTGTGAAGAAAACTGCAGAGCTCTGATTGGCTGCCAATGCATCAACCAGGAAGTCTTGGCAGCCATCTTGGGACTTGGTTTCAGCAGAGTCCCAAAAAGAAGGGGGGCAGGGTAGGTATACCCTGACCCCAAGCCTTGGTCTTAGGGTCCCAGAGGGACCCTAGCAGGGCAAAAAGGCATTTTGTTTTTAAAAAAACGAACTTGCGGCAAAAATAAAAAACAAGAGCAGACTCCCGCTCCTGCTTATACTAAATCCCCTAGCTTGGCCAGGTTCCAGGGGCATGTGCACACATTTTTATGAAAAAAGAGGGTCTGGACAGGGCCCCCCTCCTAGGGTATTTTTATGCCCCCGGATCACCACCTCCCTGGGGCTTATGTTTTAATAATTGTGAGGGGCCACATGGATCCCCACAGGGCCCCAGGGTGCACCACCTCCTGGGGCTATAAATAAAAAGAATAGGAGGGTCTACGTGGATCCTCCCCCCGAGACCCGGGGACCACAACCTCCCGGGGCTTATGTTGATATGGAGCAGGGGTTGCACGGATGCCCCTCCCATGCCCCAGGGACCTTTACCTCCACGGGGATTGCTTCTTTAAAAAAAGAAGGGGGCTGTGTGGCCCCCCTCCCTGGCTGCTCTCGGCATCGGGGACCACTGCCTCCCCAATGCAGTCTATGCAAACAAAAGGAGTGGGACTGCGCGGAACCGCTCCTGGAGCCATCTATGACCCTGGGAACCTCCACCCACCAGGGCTGGCTCCTGCTATGCCCCGGGATCTACCCCAGGACATAGCTGTTTGCTTTTGCTTGGCGGGAGCTGACAGCTCATGCCAAGCAAAAGCAAACACTCCGGTTCCAGCAGGCGAGATCTGTCAAAGTGCTCCTGCAAGCTGAAAGGGAAGGCTTCATCTCTTTCCCTGCCTACAGGCATGAGATAAAACAATTGTCCCTGCATGAAGGGAGCTGCCTTTCCAGCAGCTCACTCTGTTCAACAGCAATGCCGGCTCCCGCAGGAGGCAGTGTGCCGGCTGGGATGCGGGGGCCTTGAAGCTCCCCCGATGTCCCGACCCTCCACACTGGGTGCCAAAGGGCACCCTGGAGACATGGACTGGCCCCAGGGGATGGGGTCCTTGCCGCCAAAATTGGCCTGGCAAGGGTGGCCTTGCAGCCCCCTTCCCCCATTTAATTAAGGCCGGGAGTTGGGATGAAAAGCAACAGGCAGAAATGGCAAAAAAAAATTGCAGAAAAGGCAATAGTTTCTATTTTTGATTGTGTGTATCAAAGGTTATATTAGGGTGAGAGGAGGTCTGCCACTCTATCACAAGGATGATGTCATCAGTGATGTAATTTGAGATGTCATCAGTGATGTCATAAGTGATGTCACTGACCATGTCATGAGTAATGTAATATGTGATGTCATCAGCAGTGCATTGCGGGCGCGCGAGTTATAGTCAGCTAAACTAACTATAACAGGGGAATTTCAATGGTTTTGTACGAGTGAAAAGTCCAGCTAACTATAACACCCCTGAAACCTATGGTTTTTTCAGTGAATTTCTAAGGTTTTTTAAATGCTAATTCTTAACTATAACGTGCCTGAAACCTATGGTTTTTTCAATGAATTTCAAAGGTTTTTTAAATGCTAATTTCTAACTATGCCTACAGAGATAGGACTTGTGAAGAAAGAAGAAAAAACACACAGAAAGAAAAAAAAGAAATGCAGAAAGAAGCAACAGAAGTCCTCAAAGACGAAGAAAAGTGCAGGAAGAAGGATAACGTGCAGAAAGAACAAACAGAAGAGCAGAAAGAAGCCTTGTTGCAAAATCATCCTGTACCCTCAACTTTTTCAGACGGATACTGGTGGTAACTGAGTCTGGCTAACCAGTCCTAGAGCCAGTGCTATGTTAAAAGACACTCAGAATACAGTGAAAGCACCTACCTACACTAGGGAACACTATGTGTTGGGGTCCTCCTGTGATTAGCATGACCTCCTCTGTAAGCGCCAGTATATAACAGGGCAGGGGGATTAAAACGACCTCTTAAAATGCGCCACAGGGCGTGTTTGCACACGTCACCTTAGGCCCCATCCCCTCCCTTCCCCACTGTGTAAACACACCCTGTGGCTGTTTAAAGTTGGGAGATTAAGTCCCCTTGAATCCTGAGTGTCCCTAGGGTCCAACTAGACCACTAGGTACCTCCAGTAAGCGCCACAGAGCTGCGTTGCAGAGAGATGTAAAAAGGGGCACGGCCTAGACCACCTCTCTGCAACGCAGCGCAGTGGCGCTTACTGGAAGCACCTGGTGGGCTAGTTGGCCCCCAGGGCCCCTCAGGATTGAAGGTGAATTATTTCCCCAACATAAAACTCGCCACAGGGCGTGTTTGCACACGTTAACTCAGGCCCCGTCCCCTCCCTTCACCACTGTGTAAAAAAGCCCTGTGGCCGTTTTTAGTTGGGAGATTAAGTCCCCTTGAATCCTGAGGGTCCCTAGGGTCCAACTAGCCCACTAGGTACCTCCAGTAAGCGTCACAGAGCTGCGTTGCAGAGAGGTGTAAAAAGTGGCATGGCCTGGGCCACCTCTCTGCAACGCAGCTCAGTGGCGCTTACTGGAAGCACCTGGTGGGCTAGTTAGCCCCCAGGGGCCCTCAGGATTGAAGGGGAATTACTTCCCCAACTTAAAACTCGCCATAGGGCGTGTTTGCACACGTCACCTCAGGCCCCGTCCCCTCCCTTCCCCACTGTGTAAACACGCCCTGTGTGCGTTTTAAGTTGGGAGATTAAGTCCCCTTGAATTCTGAGGGTCCCTAGGGGCAAAATAGCCCACTAGGTACGTCCAGTAAGCGCCATTGCAGAGAGGTGTTAAAAAAGGGGCACGGCCTGCCCCACCTCTCTGCAAAGCAGAGCAGTGGCGCTTACTGGAAGCACCTGGTGGGCTAGTTAGCCCCCAAGGGCCCTCAGGATTGAAGGGGAATTAATTCCCCAACTTACTACTGGCCAGGGGGCGCGTTTGCAGAGTGCTGCAAGGAGGGGGCGTGGCCTTCGGCGCGATGCCGGACTTTTATTTATTTTATTTTTTATTTTATTTTTTTAAGAAGCAGGGCTGTGTGGCCCACCTTCTTTTTCTAATTTATTGGCCCTGGGGACCCCATCCCCCAGGGCCTGCCCCCTAATTTTTTGGCCCACCTCCCAAGGCCTTAAACGGCCCCAGGGACCCTAACCCCCGGGGCCGGCCTTTGTTTTTTATTATTTTTTTATAAATATATTTATAGAAACACCTAGGACATGCTGAACAAACCGTATGTACCTATCACCATGACGATTTGCGTGATATTCATTAAAAGGCGACTATGCATACAATGAATCCACGTGGAATGTATTTACACCGCTAGTGAAGCTCTGACATGTCTGACGCCCTACCGTGACTAATCCCGGCACCCCCGCCGGTGGGCACTCTCCAAGTAGACACCCTTGTTGTTTATTTATACAACCATGGGTACCTATTGACGGGCACATTTAATACACACGCACACCAAGCCATTCAAAGGGGATTCGAGAACAATTCGACCAAAACTATGCAAGAAACTCCCTCACGGTTAATAAAACACACATCCACCGCCGGATGTGTAAAACTTTTTATTTTACTCTCTGGAAAGGAGATGAACCTCACTTGAGAGTCACAGCGCGCTCCTGGCTGAGCCCAATGCTGTGTTACACCCACCAGTGCCCGCCGAGTGCCACATACCTCTGTGTTGTATTCCACCAGCTAGTGCGTATGCTATGGCACTCTCTAGCCCATGTGCACTGTAACACCACCCCGTGAATATGTCATGCCACACTTGCCTTTGCACGGGTTATATTGCCCCATCTAACGTGCCTTCCTCGATGCCTATGTTATAACGCACAGCGCTATGCCATACATATTACAATCTGGGATCCATATCTTTGTCAAAGTGCATATGCAACGTTACACTCCCCAGCACATATTTTATATTACAACTAGTTAGGTTACACAACACTGCCCTGTGCATATTACACTCCAAGGCGCATATCGCATAGCACGCGCTAGTGCCTGTGCTAGCTCGCGCTCTCCAATGAATATGTCATTGCGCACAATGTATTGCATATTATATTTAACGCCCCGGTTCATCTTATATCACACTTTTTGGTGCATAGTTTATACCATACACTATATCTAGTTTTCATTTTCAATCGTGCTCTCAGGACTATGTTCTATAATTCACTGCGTTCACCTACCCTTTTCACTGGCATTACATTTTGCGATGGGGGTGGAGGGTCAGGGGGTGTTTCTGCCAAGTGAGCCCGGAGTCACAGTCACAAACGTCCTCTTCTTCCTGAATAAAAGTGAAATTATGCTGCATACTTGTTCATATTTTAAGTAGTTCGCACAGACACACATTTTAAAAACAATAAAGTTCCTAATACCCACCTTCTCTGAACAGTTAGCTTGCTGCCCCATCCACCTCCTCCCTATCCTCTGTTGTCTGAATCCATGGACTAGCCTCCTCCCTCCTGCCATGCATGGTCTGATGTGCTGCCACTGTTCTCCATTTAGCATGATGTACCAGTCCACTCCTCCTGCCCTCCATTGCCCAATTCTATGCCCCATCCTTGACCTCCTGCTTAGCCTCTGTGCTTAGCTTGCTGCCCCTATTCTCCTTCCCCCTGCCCTCCGATGTCTTTGTGCATGCCCCTGCTCCATCCTTTTTGCCCACCATGTTCCATGGACCTGCCACTCCTATCTACTCTGAGTGTTCTGTTGAGCTGCCACTCCCCTCCCACCTGCCTAGCATTGTCAGATGACTGTAACATGTCCCTGCCTGTCCACATGCCATGCCCCTATCCCCTTCCTCCTGTCCTCCATGGTCCATTTTACTGCCACACCCTTCTGCCCTCCCTGGTCTGTTGTGCTGCAACTGTTCCTCCTGTCTGCCCCGCGCGGTCTGTTGTGAGGCCCCTTCCCCTGAACTCTCTTGTCTGTGCCCAGGTCCTGACCCTCCCTTCTATCCTCCATGGTCCTTTGTGCATGCCCCTGCACCCTCCTTCTTGCCCATCATAGCCATTGTGCTGCCATTAACCCCCCTGCTTGACATGCATGGTCTTCTGTGCTGCCACAGCCCCTCCCCTGTGTGGTCAGCTAGCTGCCCCAGACTCCCTCCCACCTTCCTTCCATGGTCTGTGTGTATGCCATCATTGTCTCACTGTTGCTCTCCATGGTGTGTCTTGTTACTAGTGCCCATCCTGCCTGACCTCCATGGTCATCTTGCTGCTCCTGCCCTGCCCCCTTCCCCCCAGCCCTCTGTTTCCATGTGAAGACCCCTATTCCCTCCCTCCTGGCTTGTCTGTTCCATTGTAATGCCCCTGATCCGCCCCTCCTGCCCTTTATGGTCTGTTATGCTGCAGCTTTCTCTCCTGTCTGTCTATTATGGTCAGCTAGCTACCACTGCCTATTTCCCCTCTGTTCTCTGTTGTCCATGTGCATGGTCCTGTCCCCTCCCTATTGCTTTCTATGGATTGTCCCGTCTCCCGTCCCGCATGCCCTGTGTGGTGTATTGTGCTGCTGCAAACCCTGATGCCTGCCCTGTAGGGTCAGTTTGGTACACCTCTCCATGTCCCTCCTGTCCTCTGTTATCCGAGTCCATGTCCCTACCCCAAGTCCTCCTGCCTTCGATGATCCAATGTTCCATACTTGCGAACATTTTGAACTTGGTAAGAGGGAGATTTTGAAAAAAAACTGGGGTATTGATTTTCCCCTTTGAGTTACATTGAAAAAGAGGAGATTGTAGACAGGGGACAGATCAAATAAAGCCCATTTGAGCTTAAAAACATTGGACGTTTCTTGGGTGAATCGGGTCTGTTGGCATGAATAGTTGTACTGCCACTGCCTCTTCCTTCTGCCCACAATGGTCTATTATATTGCCACAGCCTCTCTTGCCAGTCCTGTATTGTTGGTCTGTTGCCCCTGCCCCCCTTTCCACTGCCCTCCATAGTCTGTGGTGCTGCCACTGCCCTTCCTGCCTGCCCAGTGTGGTCAAATTGTTGCCTCTGCAGCCTCCTACCTGCCTTCAATTTTCAGAGTCCGTGCCCCTGGCCTCTGCCTCTCAACATTATCCTAATGAACAACTATATTGCTAACATTCTAGATTTATTACAAAAGTGTGGAACGCCTGACGTCATCTTGATGTAATCAAAACTGTAATACCTAGAGCATTTCCTTTAGAAATTACATATATGAGAGGGTCTTATTTGCATCAAAATTATGGTTAGTGCTCTAAAAAACTAAAATGAGGACATATTTTCTGAGTTTTCAAATAGCGACAAAGCACTTTTAAATTATTTGTTATCTTTATGTTTTTTTATCCAATTGACCACTTGATTAAATGTTGCACTTAGGGGAGAGGATGTTGTGTTACTTCCAGAGCTGCAGACTTTGCAACTGGGGAACCAGGTTGGAGTTTCTGCTTCAGCTCAACATTCTGTGATTCTGGTCAAATCACTTAATCGCCCCATGTCTACAACCAAAATGAATTTGATCTTGTATGATGTAACCAATGCTCATGTAAAGCACTCCAATACCTGACAAGTCTGCACTATATAAGACTGCAAAAACACAAAAAATAAGTGTTTTGCACACTTCTGTCATTGGGCTACATCTGGGTGATATTTGGGCTACATTGGGGCTCTTTTGTCTCTGGTGGCCATCTTGGGAGACTTATTTGTTATGAAGTTTCCTAATTTCCTCATTTACCGCAGTCTCCTCAGTAGGAAATACTTTCAGTTTTTTTACTTTGGTTCCATCAAGAAGGCATTCAGATGTGTCACACATTTGCCATAAATTCTGAATATTAGCACTCTAGTTGCTCATTAGATCACTGTAGCAAAGCTACTGCTCACCAGGGAAGTCTGCTGCTGGTATTGAAAGTGCATGTTTCAGTCTGCATGTCAGAATTTTTTAATGAAATAGAAGAGGATTTGAGAAGTCACTCAAAATGTGCCCTAATGTTTCTTTCTGCAGCACTAATCATACTTTCTATGGCAAAATGAACAACCTCATTTTGTTCCTTTTTAAATTAAATGTTTTATGAGTTAGCACTTTATTCCAATCAAGATGGTTTCAGGTGTGCAATACGTTTGTCATAAGTAGGACTGTTAGCATTCTAGTTGTTCTTTAGAACACTCTGGGAAGCTGCAGTAGAACACAAACGAATCAACTGACAGTCTCTGCCCTTGTTGGATGTACATGTTTTACTGAGAATGTCAGACTTCATTCTCACATGACTGAGAAAGATAATGTGAATTTACAGAAAATATGCTCTCAGTTTAGCTTATAGATCACTTTCCAAACCTCTGTGGGAAAAGCATGAGAAAATAGTTTTCTCTCAAACATGATTCATGATATCACAGCAGAAGGCTTTTTCACATGGTAAAATCACCTTAGAACACACCACAATTCCTAAAATGAGTATGGTACCATCAACAAATGATTTATAATGTAACGAAAGTCTTAAAACCTTTTATTAAATGCAATGCTTTTTAATGAGGTGCTATCATGTATATTGGTCCCAAGATGGCTGCCAACACTTCTTGGATGAAGTACTGACAGCCAATCAGATCTCACGATGAGATGTGTGGTTAGGCTCCGCCCAGATATATATGTGATTTTGATTTTGATTTTCTCAGGAACTACTGAACGGATTTACACCATTTAAGCAAAAGGCATGACTCTGAACCAAGGTCTACCTTTCTGCCACATTTGGTGTAATTCCGTTCAGCAGTTTGGGCTGTAGCTGCGGCTAAAGGTCCTATGGGAAATTGCATGGGGAAAACACGTTTTGGGACCCCCCTTATTTCTCAGCCCCTGCTACACGAATCATCCCGAGACTTTCAGGATAAGAGCGGACTGGAGCTGGCCAAAAGTTTTGAAAATGTTGCGAAGATTCGTCAACGGGCGCCAAAGTTATTCCAAATAGAATGTTGCAGATTTCCTAGGGATAATAGGTCCTAACTATAACTACCTACTGACGACTGCCAGTAGGTTATATATCTATATATATTCACTTAAAAAAACAAAAGTTACAGGGACTTTATAGCTAGGCTCAGATTTTCTACACACAAAACCATACAAATTTCGCAGTTATAGTTATCTGAGCTAACTATAATTAACACCCCGCAATGCACTGCTTATGACCTCACAAATTACATCACTCATGACATGGTCAGTGGCATCACTGATGACATCTAGAATTACATCACTGATTACATCACTGATGACATTATCCAGTGATTGTTTTCTAAACGTTTATGAATGTTAAACATATATACTAAGCTACTATATAAGTTAAATTAGTATACTTTGTGTACTGCTAATGAGTGATACCATTTCTAACATACATTATGTGAGTGCCTGTGTGACTGTATCCATGTGTGTGAGTGTCTGAGTGGCTGTATGGGTGTTTGAGTGAGTGCCTGCATAGGTCTGTGAATGGGTCTGTGAGTGCCTTTGTGGGTCTGTGAATGAGTTTGTGAGGGCCTATGTGGGTCTGTGAGTGGGTGTGTGAATGTTTGAATGGGTCTGTGAGTGGGTGTGTGAGTCTGTGAGAGGATGTATGAGTTCATATTTGGTTCTGGGAGTGGGTACGTGAGTGGTTGTATGGGTGAGTGAGTTGGTATGTGAACGGCTGTAAGTGTGATTGAGTGCAAGTGGTTGTAGGGTCTGTGAATGGGTATGTGAGCGGTTTGTAGGTATATGGACTGGGTGTAATATAGGTTGTCTGGATGCGTGAGTAGTTTTGCTGTTAGATGATATCATCAGTGATGTCATCAGAGATGTCATTTGAGATGACATCAGTGATGTCACTGACCATGACATGAGTGAAGTAATATGTGAGGTCATAAGCCTTGCATTGTTGGGGCATAAGTTATATTTAGCTCAGGCAACTAAAACTGATATGGTTTCTTCGGCGTCAAATCTGAGCCTAACTATGCCGTCCGTGTAACCTTTGGTTTAAAGTAAATTTCTACGGTATTTAAATTCTATTTCCTAACTATAATGCCCTTGTAACTTTTGGTTTTTAAGTAAATTTCTATGTGTTATTTTTAAATGTATTTCCTAACTATAACATCCCTGTAACCTTTGGTTTGTTTAGTGAATTTCTAAGTTTAAAAAAATTATATTTACTATCTGTACCCTGTAACCTTTGTGAGTGGGTGTGTGAATAGCTGCATAGGTCAGTGGTTGAGTGAGGGGCTGTATGCTGTATAAGTAGGTGTGAGTAACTGTGTGGGTAAGTGAGATGCTGTGTGAGTGGCTATATTGCTGAGTGAGGGTGAGTGTCAGTGGCTGTATGGGTGAGTGAGTGGCTCTATGGGTGGGTAATTGGGTGTGTAGTGACTGTATGGGTGGCTGAGTGTATGTCTGAATGGCCCTTCGAGTGAGTGACAGGGTGTGTAAGTGGCTGTATGGGTGAGTGAGTGGCTATTTGAGTGGGTGTTTGTTTAAGTAAGTTGGTGTGTAAGTGGCTGTAAATGAGCATGAGTGTTTGTTTTAATGACAGTATGGGTGAGTGAGTGGATGGTTGAGTGCTTGTATGGATGTGTGGCTGGATATGTAAGTGTGGGTGTGTGATAGTGTGAGTGCTTGTATGTGTGAGTGAGTGGCCATGTTGACAAGATGTATGGGTGAGTGAGTGGGTGTGTGAGTGACTGTGTAGATAAATAAGTGGGTGTGTGAGTAGCTCTATGGCTGAGTGGATGGCTATGTGAGTGGCTCTATAGGTGAGTGACTGGTTGTATGAGTAGCTGTATGGGTGAGTGAATGGTTGTGTGAGTGGCTGTACGAGAGAGTGAATGGGTGGGTGTGTGAGTGCCTTCATGGAGGAGTGAGTTGGTGTGTGAATACTCGTATGGGTCTGTGAAAGGGTATGTGAGGGGTTGTGTGGGTGTGTGAGAGGCCATACAAGAAGTTGTATGGGGGTGTGAGTGGTTCTGTGGATGATGTCATTGGTGATGTCATTAGTAATGTAATTTGAGATGTCACCAGTGATATTATCAGTGATGTTACTGTCCATGTCATGAATGATGTAATATGTGAGGTCATAAGCAGTGCATTGTGGGGGTGTAATTTTAGTTTGCTCAATTAACTATAACTGCTGAATTTCAGTGGTTTTGTACAAGTGAAATCTGAGCCTAACTATATAGTCCCTGTAACCTTTGGGTTTTTTCAGTGAATTTCTACTTTTTTAAAAAATTCTATTTCCTAGATATAACGAACCTGTAACCTTTGGTTCTGTAAGTGAATTTCTATGTTTTTTAACTGGTAGTTGCGTATGCAGAGTAGCGGAGAAAAGGGGCGGGGGGTCTCCAACCAGCTCTCAAGAATATTGCTGTGTTTGACTTACTGGAGGTAACAGTAGAGCTTCTGGGCCCCTAAGTACCCTCAGCATCTAAGAGGTCTTAATCCCCCAACCAGCAGTGAGCCAGGAGGTGCGTTTGCAGAGTGGTGGAGAAAGGGGGCATAGCCTCCGAAGACCTCTCAGCAATTCCACTATGTGGGACTTACTGGTGGTAACAGGAGGGCTTGTTGGTCCCCCAGGACCCTCAGCATCCAAGGGGACTTCATCCCCCAACCAGCAGTGTGCCAGGAGGAGCGTTTGCAGAGTAGTGGAGAAAGGGGATGCGACCTCCAAAGTCCTCTCAATAATCACGCTGTTTAAGACTTACTGGAGGTAACAGGAGGGCTTGTTGGTCCCCAAGTACCCTGTGAAGCCAAGGGGACTTCATCCCCCAATCAGTTGTGCACCACGAGGCACGTTTGCAGAGTGGTGGTGAAAGGGGGTGGGTCTCCGAGGACTTGACGATCCCACTTTATTTTTATTTAATTTTTAATTTATTAAGGGAGGGGGGCCGCGTGGTCCCATTGGCCCAGGGACCTCATCCCCCAGGGTCAGGCCTTCTGTGAAAGGGGACTCACAGCCCCCATTCCCTGGGCCGCAGGGACCCCATCTGCCAGGGCAAGACCTTTTTGAAAGGGGGAAGAGGGCCGCGCGGCATCCCGCCTGGGCCGATTTCAGCCCCAGGGACCCCATTCCTCGGGGCCCAGCATTTTTATTTATTTTTTATTTTTTAATTAGGGGAAGGGGGCCTCCTGGGCCGATTTAGATCCCGGAACCCCATCCCACTGGGCCTGGCCACTCTTCTGCGTGCCCTGGTCCCACACAGGCACCCAGTTACTTTTGTTGGAGACCCAGAGGGGAGCCTGAAGAAATTGCTTTTACAAGGAGGGAGCCGCTGAACATGCAGATCCCTCTGTGTAACAGCAATTGTGCTCTGCTTCTAGCAAGCAAGAGATTTGTTTATGCTTTCGCTTGCTAAAAGCGGAGCACAGTTTGCTATGGCTTGGTGGGAGCGGTTAAACTCCCGCCAAGCCACAGCAAACAGCTGCGTCCTGGGGTGGGCACCACAGGACATAGCAGGAGCTGTCCCTGGGGGTGGTGGTCCCCAGGGCCAAGTATGGCTCCAGGTGTGGGGCCATGCAGCCCCCTCTCTTTTCCTAGAATTTGCCTCTGGGGGTGTTGTGCGCCCTCCCCGCATTAAATTTGACAAAAGCCTCGGGAGGTGAAGGTCCCCAGGGCTGCGGGGTGGGGGTGTCCGGGAAGCCCCCCCACATTAATTCAAATTAAAGCTTCAGGGAGGTGGTGGCCTCTGTGGTGGGTCCTGCAGCCTCTTTACACATAAAGTCCAAGAGGCCCCCCCATTGATAAATAGATAAGCACCAGGCAGGTGGTGGTCCCTGGGACAGCAAGGGAGGTGATACGGGCCTCGCCCACATTTTCTATTCAACAAGCCCCGTGGAGGGGGTGGTCCCAGGGCATCAATAAGCCCACATAGGCCCACCCTTTATTAATATGCCCGCAGGTGGGCCAGGTTTCGTTTTTCAGTTTTGCAGTGGATCCATCGGCGAATTTGTGGCAAAATTGGATTTAAAAAATGCTTTTAACCCCCCTGTGGTACCTCCCCACCATATGGGGGGTTGGCAGGAATTCCAACCCTGCCCCCTATTATTTATTTTAATTTATTTTTGTTGGACTGCACTTCAAGCCGAGTCCCAAGATGGCTGCCAACACTTCCTGGTTGGAGTGTTGGCAGCCAAACAAATTTCAGCATGGGGACTCTGGATCAACGAGTCCACTGCAAGAAGCCGCATTGCCAGATAACTATATTTTGTAACCTTAAATATGTCTAAAACTACTGAACGGATTTACACCAAATCCCAAAAAGCATTCTTTCTTGACAAACATCTAGCTTTCTTCCAAATTTGGTGTAATTCTGTTCAGGGGTTCGGGCTGTTTTCGTATTCAAAATCCCTATCGAAAAATGCATGGGGAAAACGTGTTTTGGGACCCCCCATTTTTTCTCGGCCCCATCTTGACAGATCACCACAGCAGCTGAACCGACTAAAGTAAATGTTTTGAAAATTTTGTGAAGATTCGTCAAGTGGCGCCAAAGTTATTCGCAAAACAAAAAATGCTCTTCCTATGTATATAGTAGTAGTAATATACATTAACTACTGACGGTTTCTGGTGGGTAGTTATGGTTACAACCATTTTTCTATAGGAAATGCTTTTTTTTTTACTTTGCCTATGTCATTGGTGCCATTTTATAAATCTTCCCCCAAAAAGTGCCCTGATTAATTTTGTTGTGCATGGAACGTTTCGGGGCGATACGTCACGTGGGAGCAGAGAAAAAAGGGGAGAAAAAAAAGTGCATTTCCCATAGACTCTTTGGACACCCCTGCAGCTTTAACCACTGGACGGAATAACACCATATTTGGCAGAAAGGTAGCCTTTAGTTCACAGATTACACTTTCTGTTATTTGGTGTTTTCAGTAGTTGTTGAGAAATTTAAGGAAATCTACATTTGTATATCTGCAATTGCGGCTAATTTACGAATAATAACAAGCTTGTGAAGAAAACTGCAGAGCTCTGATTGGCTCCCAATGCATCAACCAGGAAGTCTTGGCAGCCATCTTGGGACTTGGTTTCAGCAGAGTCCCAAAAAGAAGGGGGGCAGGGTAGGTATACCCTGACCCCAAGCCTTGGTCTTAGGGTCCCAGAGGGACCCTAGCAGGGCAAAAAGGCATTTTGTTTTTAAAAAAACGAACTTGCGGCAAAAATAAAAAACAAGAGCAGACTCCCGCTCCTGCTTATACTAAATCCCCTAGCTTGGCCAGGTTCCAGGGGCATGTGCACACATTTTTATGAAAAAAGAGGGTCTGGACAGGGCCCCTCTCCTAGGGTATTTTTATGCCCCCGGACCACCACCTCCCTGGGGCTTATGTTTTAATAATTGTTAGGGGCCACATGGATCCCCACAGGGCCCCAGGGTGCACCACCTCCTGGGGCTATAAATAAAAAGAATAGGAGGGTCTACGTGGATCCTCCCCTCGAGACCCGGGGACCACAACCTCCCGGGGCTTATGTTGATATGGAGCAGGGGTTGCACGGATGCCCCTCCCATGCCCCAGGGACCTTTACCTCCACGGGGTTGCTTCTTTAAAAAAAGAAGGGGGCTGTGTGGCCCCCCTCCCTGGCTGCTCTCGGCATCGGGGACCACTGCCTCCCCAATGCAGTCTATGCAAACAAAAGGAGTGGGACTGCGCGGAACCGCTCCTGGAGCCATCTATGACCCTGGGAACCTCCACCCACCAGGGCTGGCTCCTGCTATGCCCCGGGATCTACCCCGGGACATAGCTGTTTGCTTTTGCTTGGCGGGAGCTGACAGCTCATGCCAAGCAAAAGCAAACACTCCGGTTCCAGCAGGCGAGATCTGTCAAAGTGCTCCTGCAAGCTGAAAGGGAAGGCTTCATCTCTTTCCCTGCCCACAGGCATGAGATAAAACAATTGTCCCTGCATGAAGGGAGCTGCCTTTCCAGCAGCTCACTCTGTTCAACAGCAATGCCGGCTCCCGCAGGAGGCAGTGTGCCGGCTGGGACTGCGGGGGCCTTGAAGCTCCCCCGATGTCCCGACCCTCCACACTGGGTGCCAAAGGGCACCCTGGAGACATGGACTGGCCCCAGGGGATGGGGTCCTTGCCGCCAAAATTGGCCTGGCAAGGGTGGCCTTGCAGCCCCCTTCCCCCATTTAATTAAGGCCGGGAGTTGGGATGAAAAACAACAGGCAGAAATGGCAAAAAAAATTTGCAGAAAAGGCAAAACAGAGGGCAGAAAAATGAGTAGAAATGGCAAAACAGAGGGCAGAAAAACAAAAAATAAGAGGGTAGAAAAACGAGCAGATAATGCAAAACAGAGCAGAAGAGGGAAACAGAGGGCATGAAAAACAAGCAGAAAATGTGTGTATGTATATATATATATATATATATAATTTTACCGGTGGGCCAGAAGGGTGGGGGCCATTTTATGAGTGGTGGGAGCTGTTTTTGTTACTGGGGGCCGGTGTTTGCAGCAGTGCTGCATATCGGTCACCTGTAAAAAAAGCATTAGCAGCGCCTCTCACTAGCACCCCATCCTCCCCTTGGGGCTGGCCAACTGAATTGGCAGGGCTGGTTTGTGTTCCCAGTCTGGCCCTGATTGTGCAGCAGCCCTATGAGTTCTCTGAGGTGCACTCCCTTCCTTGGTTAAAGAGATTGTTGAACTGGGACCACAGAGGCACAAAGAGGTGTGAACTTTCTGCACCTGGCACTAAACAGCCACAATGAACAGTTATCCTGAAAAAGACAATAGGCTGGCCCCACCTAAAGGTCTCTTTCACCTTAACAACAAATGCTGCAGTCCACCCTTCACCCCACTATCTACAAAATGGCACTGCCGCAGGAAGACTAATCAGCAGCTTCTATCAACAAAAGACCTATTCAAATTTCTAAAGTACTGTTGTCTCCTCTCTCCCCAATTAATTATCTAGGTCTCCTCCTTCCAGCTTCAGAATTATCAACATACACTTCCATTGTCTAGGAAACAACCTCACCTCCATCCTGTGCACAGGGACAGGTGAGGGACTTCAAAAATGGAACTCATAGACCTCCATTGTACTGGTTAACTCGTGCACAAAATGCATGAACTACGCAGGCCACACACACACACATTATATGTTTGGAATATTGGCACTAGAATCTGGGACAGCGCATAGAAATGGAACTTTAAATTAATGGGCCAGTAGTCATCCACTCAAGTGACACAGACATAAAAGTCTGGTATCCACTTATTTATAAACACAGTGTGCTGTAACCACTGTCCTACATGCCAAACCCATTACACTGGGGAGAGTAGTTCACTATAAGAAATTGAGGGAGTCCTTAATACGTCCCACCAGATCACAGAAAAGGTGCAGGACTTCACTCACATCAAGGGACTGGCTTAGGCCTTTGTGTGCACGCTAGATTAGGATGAGTCTTGGGTCATAATCAAAAACCAGGATACCAGAGTCCTACAGTCAGGCACTCAGGGCCGGGGGAACATGACTCTACACCATGTAGGGGACATTTCCATCCTAAAAGCAGTTCACAGGCTTCAGTTACCAGTGGGAATTTCGAATTTGCGGGACACTTACCTGCCACATTATCCTCGAGTGTGTCAAACTCCAACATCATGTAAATTACACTCACTTTCATCAAGAGGACTGGACAAAGGAACACACAAAGGTATTAAAAGGATAGTCGGCTGGTATGCTCAATGCAAAATTCTATCAATTTGTAAATACCATGCTTAAGTGTGGTTCCCTGTAGGTGTGGTTACAAAAACAATGGCAAATGGCACATATTCCCTACAAATGTAGAGAATTGTATTTAACTAGGTTCCAGAAATTGACTATAAGTTTAGTCCTGGCCCATAGTACTACGAGAAAATAATTACGGAAATACTAACAGCCATCATATAAGCAGGGCTACAGCCTATTGTTTTATCTCAATATCTTGCCTAGAAGGAGTTGCAAATTCGAGCATATCCAGTTACAGAGAAACACATCTGCACTTTGGACAGTCGATGTTCAGTGAGTGTGAATCTACACTATTATAATATAACATTCCACAACACCTCATACATTCGTCTTACATGTTTGGCCTACTAAGTGCATGAAGCAAAAATATTGAACTTCTTTCATGACAAATGAGAGAATATGTGATAGCTCTGATTTTGCACAACTGTACATTCACACCAAACCTTTGGATCACTGTCCACTTATGAGGCTTTGATGTAAGCACTGCAGAAAACGGACCCTCAGGATTGTATTATTATTATTTCCGACTTGGCCTTCTATGTTCAACATAGACCTGAAATATTAGCAGCAAAATATTTACAGAGATTGCAAAGAGCAGGTGAACTAGGAAAAAAATGCTTTGTGAACGGACAATGTAGATTTTCATCAGCTCTGATGGACAGAAAATCTGGATTTTATTAAAGAGACGGAGGCTAATATTATGCAATCTTCCTTTATTGCGCCACCCACAGCAGCCCTTTAAAGAATATAGAACACAACCAAAATTCTATGAAAATAACAATGTGCCGGAATCTGCAGTCATCCTCCTTCTTTTTTTGAAACTGCAATTAAACACAAACATAAGTCTTAAGAAACAGCAACATGAAATCCAAATCCAGATGAAAAAAGAATCCGTAAACAACAAGAATCCATCTTTCTGTCTCATTGTTGACCTCAAGCTGTAAAAGAACAAGAACAATTACCAAACAAGGGAAGAGAGAGAGGTGGGCTAATATTAGCCTCCGTGTCTTTAATAAAATCCAGATTGTCTGTCCATCAGAGCTGATGAAAATCTTCATTTTATGGCAAGACCGGAGGCTAAGATTATGCAAGTTCATAGCTTCTCTTACAAGCAAGAAGCTGCATTAATCACAGGTTTAAAAAAAAAAATTCTAAAAAAGAGTCATTTGACCAATCAGCACATCTCAAAATGTCATGCGAATCACCTCCAATCATAAAAGCTTTCGAAGCTGAAGCACCTGAATGTGCACCAAACCTGCTCACATCTACACCGGCATTCTTCATCATGTCTTTCACCCATCTTGCCAGAGTTGGACTAGACACAGCTCTGTGCAGTTTCCTAAAGGATATTAAAAGCTGTTTTTCATTTGGAGTACGAATACCTAAAGTTCTCCTCTCATACTCCTTTAAATTACGCACAACACACAAACATTCATGTTCGTCAAAATAAGGATAGAATAAACTTTCTGAATTTGTTTTAGTTCTTCTGCATAGTTAAAAACAAACACCCTCGGGATTGAAAATCCTAGCACCAACATCCAAAGCCCTCACATCTGAAACTCTTCTAAAAGATAACAAACACAATAACATTGTCAGTTTCCCACTTAAAGTTCTCAAATCCAAACCACTATTGGTTCCTAAGTTCTCTAAATACAATAATACTTTGGCAACATCCCAAACAGAGGAATATCTGTCCACAGGAGGCTTTGAAACTCTCACGCTTCTCATCAATCTTTTCACTAAAACATTCTGTCCCACAGAAATTCCATTAACCAGTATATGACCAGCCACAATGGCTGATCTATGCAAATTGATAGTTCTGTAAACTAATCCTGAAACAGACAAGGAAACCAAATAATTAACTATTATGACTACATCCACTGAAACGGGATCGTAATCCCTCTCCACACACCAGCGTAACTATTTGTCCCATGCCAATCTATACATTTTCCTTGTTCCAGGAGCCCAGGATTCTCTAATAAGGTTAGAAGCTTCATCCGAAAGCCTAGGCACTTCCCAGACTCTCCTGAAATTCTCCATGCCATCAGTCTCAACTGACCCGATACCACTAAATCGTGATGTTCCCCCAAAGTACGTCTTGAAACGATGGAATCAGAATTGGAAAATCTATTGACATTTCTAGAAGGATAGGATACCAGACTTGGGACTTCCATAGGGGGGTTATCAAAACCACTGTTTCCTTCCATTTGCGAACCAACAAGGTTACACATGTTATCAAAACAAATGAAAGGAAGGTGTAATCTCCTCTGAATCCTTCAGACCATGTCTTAAGTGACTGCTCTTCAATCTCTGAAGAGCACGATAATTCAATGGTCCTGGAAAAATAGCCTGGATAGTCGAGGACAACAGACCTATAATTCTTGCCAACATCCTCAATTAAATCACATCTAAAGACAACACTCTTGGAACTTCCTTCCTTATTCTCTTTATTTTCTCCATAGGCAATCTCAATTGACCTTGAATGGTGTTCATCAAAAATCACAAAAATTGAGTTTCCTGTCTTGGAACTAATCACGACTTCTCCCTGTTTACTACAAAACCTAGACTCTCCAACAGGTCCACCGCTAACCTCTTATGAACTTCTACTCTCAATTTTTGCTGTTCTATATTTAAAATATTGTCTAAATAAATAATCACACGTATACCTCTCTCTCTCTCAAGAAGGCAACCACTGGTCAAAGCATTTTAGTGAAGCACCACGGGGCCGAGGATAGCCTGAAGGGGAGACAAACAAACTTCCACAACTTCCCTCCCCATCTGAACCTCAGAAATCTCTGAAGAGCTGACCAAATAGGAATAGTTAAATAAGTGTCCTTTAGGTCCAGACGAGTCATCCAATCTCCTGTTTGTAAGACATCCCTCAGCATATGCATTCCTTCCTTCTTGAAATGATGGTACTCCACCCGACCATTCAGATGTTTTAAATTTATTACTGGCCTCATTCCTTTCCCTTTCTTTTCCACCAGGAAAATATTGCTACAGAAACCCGCACATACATCCAATTCCTCTACAATAGCTCCTTTCAGTAGAAGTTCTCTTACTTCTTTTTCTACTAAATCTATTAGATCTTTTTTAATCTTATCATGGGAAGATACCGATTCTGAACTGGTTCCTCCACAAAATCTATGTGATTCCCCAACACAGACTGAAGGACCCACGGATTCCCTGTTAACATACGCCAATTCTGGTAAAATTGGGCAAGTCTGCCGGCCCAACTTTATTTGGGTAACAATATGGTCTATTCTTACCCGATCTCCTTGATCTTCTATTCCCTCTTGAGTTTCCTCTTCTCTTTTGAGGATAAAAGCTCCCTGATTGGAAACCATATTGAGACTCATATCTGTAATTGTAGGGTCTGAAACCCCTTGAAAACGAGGTCCTTGTAATCCCTTGACCTCGGCCGGGGAAGCGACCTCTAGTTCGCCCGGCCATGTCAAAACATGACGGTCACAGACCTTTTTAATCTCCCTTTGCGATTTTTGGAGGGAACTAAATGCCCCAACATATTTGGACATTTCCTTAATAAAGGATTCTCCAAACAACATGCCTTCAGCTTCCATTCCACCCTCATATTTTCTAATTCAGCTAGCTTGGGATCTATTTTGAGGAGAATACTTTTCCTCCTTTCCACAGAAATCGTGGTGTTTGCATTCCCCAGCAAACACACCGCTCTCTGAATCCATTCCCTAAGTTCTTCTACATCCAAAACGTTCTTATTAACATATGCCCCCTCGGCCATATCAAATATCTTTGTCAGTGGTCCTGTTAAATCCAAAAGTCTGTCCTGACACATCCTTAGACCCTTCTCTAACCCTTTTTTTGGGTCTCTGCCTCCTTTCCCTATGAATGCAATTATCTTAGCATCGAGATCAGGAGGCATTCCAATTTTATTTGCCAAATTCGGTCTTGGGTATTCTGAACGGAGCCTCAATCTCACGTCCTTTGGAATCTGTTTCCTCAGCCACATTTGTACATATTCTGCAACATGAGGAGCTGGACTCCATTCTGGAGACAAGGAGTGTTTCAATAACATAGGGTCAAACATTGACATGCCTAAAGGGTCCTTGACCCCACCAATGCCATCTGAAATATCTTTTGATTTAATCTCAACTGGTTTATCATTCTCCACAAATTCTACCTCAGATTCAAAATCGGATGAGCAGCTCAACTCAATCTCTGCGCTTCCTGAAGAATCATCGCACAGGATAGTTGTATGTCTTCTAGTCTCCTTCTGACCTCTAACAAGGTCCCCTTGATTGTTCTCGACACAACCCTTGTTCGTACATTTACGAAAAACCGTGACCGGATTTACAGATTTTGCTTTTTTACCTTTGAAAACATCTGCATCCGTATTTTTTCTCTTTCTGCTCACTTTCCCACCATTCTTTTCTTTTGGTACTGGACCTTCTCCAGCAGACCAAAAATGCTCATCTTGTGAGGGATGCCCATAATTTTTAATAAAATCCTCAAATCTTTTATCCATCTTTTTATCTAAGTCTGTTGCAAACTGATTAAACATTTGACTAATCTTCTCCTCCAAACATGTCTGCACTTGTGCATTCCCATTTTCCTCTGACATCTTTGAAAATACTATAAAGACCACTGAGTAAATAAACAAGATAAAACAAATCTCAAGGTAATCCTCACCAACCAAGATTCTTAATTCCTACTTAGAATTAACACACAAATATGACCGAGAGCCTACTTAAACCACCACTTCTGCACAACCAATTCTGCGCGATCCCCCGCTAAAACGAATCACCGTTATCACATCCAAGTGCAAAAACCACGTACGCGACTCATTAGCCAGTTTCTGACTAAACTGACACTTCTCCTCACGCTGTGCACACGCGTGAAACATACGCAATAAAAAAACTTGCGTATGCCGTGAGCGCGTCATTTTACCGAAGCAGCCTGGCTCCAACATGGCTACTAAGGCATTATGACGTTCACTCCACACACGCACCGCTAACGGTAAGGACCGTTCAATCCTAAACAATATGCATCGTGCATCGTTAAACTTTTGACGATATAATCTATTATGCCCCCAGCAAAAAATCACATTTTTATAAAATTGTATTGCGCTAAAACATGCTTGTACAGCGATAATAAACGTTTTCTATGTTATTTTAAGAACGTTGTCAATGAGGCGCCGCATTTAAACTGAACAGCCTTCCCACACGGCACGACGATATTCTCAAACTTCTTCGACAGATATACTTAATAGACAAGTTCCAAAACATGTACACTAACATAGAAAAATCCTACAATTTATGTAGTCACATCAAAATCTATCCGATTCTATTCTTAGTCTAAAAACTTAATTTATTAAATTACAGTCTCAGATTCTTTGTTTAGTTCTATAGATATGAATTTCATTCATCCAGAATTAAATAACACACCAAGCATACAAAACAGTTTCTTTCTAAGATAGTGTCAGAGCAACCGCACGCAAGACTTATCTTAAGGGCAGCAGCAAAAAAAGAAGGACGATGACTGCAGGTTCCGGCACATTGTTAGATTTCATAGAACTCTGGTTGTGTTCCATATTCTTTAAAGGTGCTGCTGTGGGTGGCGCAATAAAGGAAGATTGCATAATCTTAACCTCCGGATCTTGCCATAAAATTCGATTTCAGCATAGTGTGACCTTCACTGATATCCAGCACACAACGGCATATCAGAGTGTAGGAATACATTCTAAATATAGAAGAATGAAAAGAATTTTGACAATGCGATTCTAATATAGTGGTGCTGCATGACAGATTTGCGTATCTTTAAGCTTGTAGTACTAAGGGCCTTATTACGATGGCAGTCAGTCACCCCGCTGACCACCATAATTTTGGGCAGGAACCGTCAGACAATGAGTCGGCAGTCCCGCCCGCCCTATTAGGACTTGAAGGTGGTTGTAAAACGCTTTCTTCTACTGCGACTTGCAAGCCGCAGTAGAAAATTGGCACTTCACGCACCATGTGGTGCCTGGCACACAGTGCATGGATGTGTAGGGGGCACTACATGTGCCCCCCCAGGCCACTTAGCAGTGGCCCACATTGGCCCTGCTTGGGCCCCCAAAGTCAGTTTCGGGGTAGCAATGAAAAGGCAGTCGGAAAGGGCAATCCTATTCCCTACGGCGGTGCTTGTGAGGCACTACCTCCATTGCAGGGGTAGAGTCCAACCGCCGCCCCAACAGGATCTTAAATGGTGGCGGTCTTTCCCCTTGACGTTATCACTCAGACTGCTTGCATCGTAATGCGGCGGTAGGACCGATGCCTTATATGTTGGGCAGACCGCCACCGATGGCCTGCCGATGGTAGTCCACTCAACATCATGAGGGCCTATGTCACAGACAAGAATCATCCAAAATATAAAGTAAGTAAAACAGGCTATTGCACTAGAATTTTACTACATAATATTGTGGGGACGAAATATTGTGGCAAATATATCGAGGGCCAAAATATTGATAAGTTAAGATTATATAGGTAAGCGTAGGTTTACTATGCTTAACCCAACATAGATGCTGAGTTAAAAATGGTAAGTCTGTACTTACCTATATGCACTTTCCTTCTTGATATTTTGGAGCGCTATATATTAAGCCTCTATATTTTGGCCACATGATATTTTTACCCTCAATATTCTGTCATACAACCCAATAGAAGCAACATTAACATCACGGAAAAACGACAAACACTCTTCCCTGCTTAGTATAAATAAACTCTAGGACTAGAGAACAATCCTATGGCGCCCATCATTAGCATAGACAAGCGTGACATTCTTAATAAGAAAGCCCAGAAGGACTAGTGTCTGCTCCTGCAGGTTTGGCTGCAACAAAAACCATACCAGATCAACCGTGTGGATGGCCTCATTAAATAAAACCATTTTGTTGCAATTCCATTGTATTTGGGTGCATAATATAGAGTGAGTGATAAATGAGTGTGAATGAATGGATAAGAGTGTGAGTGAGTGTGAATGAGTGTGAGTGAATGAATAAGAGTGTGAGAGAGTGAGAATGGTGTTGAACATGCGAGTCTACCATTGGCGCTGACATACTGAAGGTAAGTTTTGGGTTACAGAGGCACACCTGGAAAAATGCTGGCTCTGGCAATTCCATTTTAGTTAATTTAACCAATAAACCAAGCCAGCTCTCTAGCCAGAGTTCTTACTATGGCTGTATAGCCTAATTATGTGGTGGATCGCGACCTCATTTGTTCATCCCTCCTGTAGATCAATTCAAATACATTTTGGTTGCTGTTGACTCTTATTCTAGTTTTTTGTGTCTGGTCTAAACAAGAGTACTAGGCAATCCAAAGAACTATTTGACGTGGAACAAGTGACAAGGGAGAACAATTTCTCCACGCCGTGTCTTCAATTACTTTTGCAGCAGAGTAACCAGAATAGACTCATTTTCACCTTGGGTCCGAACCTCAATGGACAGCGTTGTAACATGGCATCTTCAATGACAGAGACATCACATTCAGTGCAATGAACATCATGCATCAAAATAAGGTGAAAACAGTCCTGTTATGAAGAAAGCATCTTGGAGTTTAGTAGTAAGTGAATTTATTGTACAGTTAATTAAAACCTTTACAAGCATGCATCTCATGTCATATGTTCATGTCAACAGTTTAAAACAGAATGTGAACCACCATTAAAAACGCATTAAAATAAACCCCGAGCTCCCAAGGCAGTTAGTTAAGACCTTAAAAAAGGCAAAAGTGCAGACAGACGATTTTTAATAGACAGAAGCTTAGCAGCAGAGCATGAGAAGCAATCCTCATTAGTCGGAGACTTAGCAGCAGAGGAGATAAAGCAGCTAAAAGCAAATTGCCAAAGTGTACTAGAGAAAGTGCAAAGTGCAGGAACGTCATTTTAGTCTCTGCAAAGGTTGTGATAATTGTCATAGGCGTTCCCCATCGCATTCATTCTTAGACAGCAGAGCAGATAAAGAAAGTGCTGAGTGCGAGGCAGCAAAGGGGTAACCCACGGTTGCCTCGGATGTTGGATCTGTGCGTACATCAAGCAATCATTTTGATGACCAGAGCCAACATGGAAAGTGCAGATGCAAAGGAAGCACACGTTCTCCCAAGGTTGCTGCAGATGTTTGAAGTTTAGTAGAAGCTGTACAACGATGTCCTCATAGCATTCCTCTTGGGGGCTCAACCAGGTAGAAAGAGCAAAGTCCATTAGAACAATGGATTCTCTCTGTGATGCTTTAAGTGTTCAATAGCAGCTGTTTAATGAGGAGGACAAATTTAAAGACTGAGTTCTGCGACAAGGGTGGCGTTTGCAGATCCTATTCTCGCTACGGCCATCTATGGAATTTAACTGTTTTGACATTTAGGGCCATATGTAGGTAGCCCAATACCGGTCGGTAACGGCCGATTTTCGGTAAATATACCGTTACCGACCGGTATTTAGGCTTTTGAGATGTAGGGGGATCATTTCTGCATTAGGTAATTTACCGAATCGGTAAAATTACCGAATCGGTAATTTTACCGATTCGGTAAATACCGAATACAGAAATGAGATGTAGGGGGAGTGTGTGGTGGGTGTGGGGATTCGTTATTTACCACCAAATGAAAGTTGGTGGTAAATGACGAATGTCTCTGTTAATGCATTATTTGGCCCTTAGATGTGTGCAATGTGGCAGACACACATGCCCTCAGGGCATGTATGTGTGCCACATGTGCACACATGCAGGAATCAGGGGTGCAACAGGGTGTCAATGTGACACCCTGCCACCCTTGATTGAGCTCCCCCCATTACCGATTCGGTATTTACCGATTCGGTAATGGTAACTGGCTTCCCATTGATTCCTATGGGCTTCCTGGCCCATAGGAATCAATGAGATACAGGTTACCATTACCGAATCTGTAAATACCGATTCTAAAATACCGACACTTACCGAATCGGTATTTTTTTACCTACATTACATTTACCGATTCATAAATACCGAATCGGTAAAATTCGGTATTTAAGAATCGGTAAATATAATTTACCTACATAAGGCCCTTAGTGTGGTATTTTCTGGGTTCAGGCTGGCGGTTATAGCCTGACGGCAGGTTGGGCTCCCAAGCGAACAAAGGGCATGTGAAGTAGATATTTTCTTAGCTGTGACAGTGAAGGGCAGATGCATAGAATGTGAGGGCTGGTTTCCTCACTGAATCCACAGAGGTGGCACATTGCTCTTCGAGTTGCAGTGTTTCGCCGTGCCGGGAGGTGAACCCACATCTTCCACAGTCCCAGTCAAAGTGCCACTAATCTGGCTTATAGCCATAGTGGATAAGTGCAGGTGATGTATTTCTACTTATTCCATGGGGTTAAGGAGTTGATTACTGCCCATGCGTGCGAGTGCTTGCTCTGTGCTGCCATATCTTATAGCCTCGACAGTTTTTGGGCGGATACTGCAGTAAGCTTTTTGATAGCCTAATGTGGGAGAATTTGCCCCCATGGCTCATTTAGTGAAAGGGAGTTTAATTTATTTTGGAGATCGCAATTGTAATAGGATCTCGAGCTCTCTAGGTCTCACCAGATTAAGCCATTCATAGTGTCTTGCTGGGCAAGTTGAAGCCTATGTCAAAACTTTTGAAAGGCGCTGCTTCTGGCCCAGGACTGCTTTGTTATGTTGAACTTGAGCCATATATGTGGCAGTGACACTCTCTTTCGCAGATGAAGAGCAGCTTTGTATTTATTTATTTATTTAGTTAAGCAATTTATAGAGCGCGCAAATACCCGTGGGTGTCTCGGCGCTACGGACTGCGTGGAGTAGGTGTTATTGAAATGCTCATTGATTGAAAAGCCACGTTTTTATGAGTTTCCTGAAAGTAGATAGTGTTGGGCATGTTTTTAGATGTTGGGGAAGAGAATTCCATAACTTGGTAGTGGCAATGGTGAAAATCTTGTCACCCCAGGATGCCTTATATGTGCAAGGGACCTTTAGCAGGTTGGCAGTTGAAGAGCGTAGGGTTCGATGAGGCACATGGGCACGAAAGGCTTTTTTCAAAAAGTCTGGTCCTGTGTTGTGAATGGCCTTAAAGGCAATACAGAGGGCCTTAAACTTGATGCGGCTTGATATTGGTAGCCAGTGCAGATTCCGAACCACCGGGGAGATTGAGTTGTACTTAGGGGTGCCTGTTATCAGTCTGGCGGCGGCGTTCTGCACCATCTGCAATTTCTTGATGATCTTTTTTTGGGCATTCATAAACAGGCCATTACAATAGTCAATTTTTGAAAATACTAGCATGCTAACCAGTGTTTTTCCAGCATTTGGGGGAAGGAACGGAAGTCGTTTTTTAATCATTCTGAGAATATAAAAAGATGATGAGACAATGGCGTTTGTATGAGCTAAGAAGGATAGCTTGTCATCAAATATAACCCCTAGGTTTCTAGCCTTGGGTACAGGAATAGGTGGAGGTCCCAAAATGAGGTCCAAGTGATGGATTTATCCAGCAGAGTAGACTCCATACCCAGAATGATTTCACTCCCAGAAGACAGTGAGGGAATAATTTTTGCTTTCAACACCTGAAGTAAGGCATCTAGGCTCGGTCTCTGAAGTTTCTGGGCAAGAGTCGTGAAGAGCAAATGGGATTTAAATGTGCCTTGACTGTCGAGGTAGACGCCCAGACATTTATACTCAGCACAGTGTTGAAGCCATTCTCCGTTGAGATGCCACCCACCACAACCTGTTGTTTTCTTTCCGCAGGTGACCGTCATGGTTTATGTATGGTTTATTTCAAGGCTGTTTCTGACAGTGTCAGAGTGTAAAAGTGGAGATATTTTTGCTTTGGCTTAGCAGTACAAGGTCGAACGCATAAAGCAGATGTGCCATATGTTAACATCCCAGTTTGGGAGGGTGGCAGTTGACTTTGTCTAGGGTCTTCTACAGGTCATCAATGTACAGATTAAAAAGCAAAGGAGGCAAGGACACAGCCTTGTTTCAACCCTGGGTTTGTGGGAATCTTTCTTGAAATGCAAGTGCCATCCCCTAGTTTGACCCGCACCCAGGTATTTGAGTACAGATGCTCAATTTGTCTCGGCACATTAGCTGGGTTACCACAATACTGCCGTTTGCACCATGGGGAAGATCTGGGGATGCTGTCATAGTCAGCTTTGAAGTCTTTGAAACAGGAGTAGAGCATAAATCAACTCCTGAGATCTTTGTGCGCATCAGGGCCAGTGCCTTCAGATTTGTTGTGGTACCACAGTTGTCTCTGAAGCAGCACTGATTTCTGGGAATTGCTTGTCCTTCATTTCCCCAAGCTTTTAGGCCTCTAGCAGAAGGCTGGCAAAGAGTCCCTCCTTGCACATTAACAATCATTTCATAATGACGATTTGCTACTTCTATGTGTGCTGCATTCTGCGGCACACATAGATGTAACAAATCGTCAATACTGATTGTTTATGTGCAGGAAGGGTCTTCCTGCACATAAACAATCATTCCCAGCAATGCAGGCACCCTTGCACTATGGTGCAAGGGTGCTTGCATTGGCGCTAGGCAGCTAATTTTAGCGCCAGTGCTAGGGAAAAGAAAGGGGCGTGCAGTATTGTTGTAAAAATGGTGCATCCTTATGTTTTGGAAATGTCGGAGTGTGGCGCTGCCAACTTTTATGCAGCTTTGACAATTCCTTTTACATATGCCCCCTGGGTTCCTATGCCCACACAGGGACTGAATTAGGGCCTCATTTAAATTTTTTGGGTGTTGGGCAGGCACCGCAAACCTACCTGCAGTGCTGCCCTACATCAAAAGAAAAGGGAAGGAATAAGCAGTATCTATAAGATATGGTGCATTCCTGTTGTTTCTCCCTGCACTGGCGCTCCAAGGGCTGCCCTGCACCACGGCAGGCACCTTTGCACCATGGTGCAAGGGCGTCTGCGTTGTAGGGATGATTGTTTTTGTGCAGGAAAGGACACCTTCCTGCACAAAAACAATCACTGGAGGCAATTTCCTCTTTCTAACGTGTGCTGCTGAATGCATCACATGGAAAGAGGAAAAAAAGAGGAGAATTTATTTTATTTCTCCTCGCTACGCCTCCTTTACCCCTCGTAGGCTTTCAACGTATTCCTAGGTTTACAGGCGTTGTTTGAAATCTGGGAATGTGTCAAATGTCATGGGTGTTACGTGGGAACATTCCCTGTGACACCCATTGCACGCCTTGCCATCCTAGTGAAGGGCAACGCAGCAACTTGCACTGCATTGCCTCACTCCTTAATATATGGCCATGAATAGCCACGCAAGGTGGCTTTACATGGGCTTCTAGATATGGCTAATGCCCGTGCACCACCGGAATGGCACAAAAAGTGACGCTGTAGTGGCACACAGGGCTTGTAAATGAGTCCCTTGGAGGTTGCGTATGGAACAAAAAGTATTTAGACTGAAAAGAAGTTTAAACACAATTGGGAAGTTTGTTGCAACTCGCCGCAGTTCAGTTTGCATGCAGTGAATCAAAGGTGAATATTTGCTAATGTTTGTGGGAATCATGTGCGGACCTGTGCTCACAGACTTCTATTATGTTTACTAAATCGACACCACCTCTTGTGTTGCGTTGCACCAGGGCAGCGCCCGCGCAAAACTCTAGCAAATAAATCCCAGGTTGTCGCTATACAAAAACTTTGAAGAATTAGGTGGTCAATGCCACTGTTGTGTTGACTTGAAACACACATACGTCTATCTCCCAGCGCAGGAAGAAACTGTCGCACAAGTACAAAAAGTGACTAAGCTTCCACTGACACCATCATCGGGGCAGGCCTAGTAATAACATTTTTAGGAATATATTTGTGAAGATGTGATTAATGTTTCAAACTGTGCAAAGTTGTGGGTTGCACAGGACATGGGTTTATTTGCTATATTTGCTGAACTCCCCCATTATTTCCCTGCCAAGGCAATGGACAAGCGGACAAGCACCATTTTATCGGATCCCTGGGAATAAACTGGTGATAAAATAAACATCTGAACTCGGAAATAGCAGAGTCGCTGAGGACAAACTCCAGGTCCCTGAGCTACGAGAATCCCATAAATCTTTTGAAAGAAATGATCCTAAAGCTATTTTCAAAGTCACGGATGGACCCTTCAGATGGCAAATGGATCACAGCTCAAGAGACAGCAAAGAAATGTAACAAATTGTTATAAAGCAAACAAAAACTCAGAGCAAACAAATCAATTTCATTTTAATGTGCATGCAAATTAAGCTTAGAGGTTGCTAAATTCTCCCAAGGATGGAAGGGTATAACCACTAAAGGCAACATATTTGACTTAAACATTGCGTCTGGTTGCTTTATTGATTGTCTGCCAACTTTTGTGCAGGATGAGGCAACAGAATTATTGAATAAACCACTCTAGTATTTTAAATTAGTATCTTAAATTAAGAATTGAATGTGCTCTTGTTTAGGACCTGCAGCTCTTCGCCACAGTGATTCTTCATGTGCTTAATTTGTAAAATAATAAGTTTCAGGGCTGTTAGAAATGGGATTTCTGGTTGGCTAGGGCTTGCGCCAAAGCCAGGCAGAAACCACCACTCTAGTCAGGGCTGGGGAGTTACACGCCAAAGATAACCCCTGCTCACCCCCTTGGTAGCTTGGCACGAGCAGTCAGGCTTATCTCTGAGGCGATGTGTAAAGCGTTTGCACGCGCACCCAGCAACAACACCCAAGGCCCACCACAAAAGAAACTCCACACAAGGTATTATATAAAAATAGCCTTTGTATTATGCCAAAACACATTAGATAAAAACACACACTTTACAATGTGCCAACAGGCACGGGCAGAATTTACAAGGGATTATATGTACAGGGGACAGGGCCACATGGACCACTGTCAGGAATTAGCACTTTTAGAACATAGGAATAATACTGTAGTACAAAATAGCAAATGTAGCACACAACCAGTAATTACTGGTCACAGGTAAGTACCACCTACGCAACCCTAACCACCTTAGGAGAATATCGCGCAGGGAAACATGAACACACTAGCATAATTGCTACTAGTAAAACAATCTCTAATGCAAAAACACAGTTTAGGAAGGAAAATATCATGAAGACATTGCGCAGGCGCAAAAGTACATATCTGAAAATCACCAGGTACCCTAGGTGAGGGCACAACACAAGATAACTGTCCCCAGGCCAACTGGCCTCTCAGGGGTGTAGAAATGACCAATATCCAATACTGTCAGGGCGCGACTGCGCAGGCTGCGCAAGCCAAAGCGCGAAGCACAGGGGCACAACCTACACGATGCAGCTGCCCACTAAGTGCTGGGCAGCTGGGAAAAGGAGCATGGGCACCACTGTGCCTTGAACACGAGTCTGTCCGCCCTGGAAGCCTTCTAGGCTCTGAAAGAAGGATGCCCCCAAAACAGCGTGGGAGCCTCGTGGGCTCTAAACAAACAATGTGCCCCATCGTGTGAGCCTTCTAGGCTCTAGAACAAATATGGCCCCTTGGGAGTCCCTCTGGACTCTAAACAAATTATGCCCTCGTTGGAGCGCACGAGCGCTCTAAAACAAATCTGCCCCCGACGATGGAGCCTCTCTGGGCTCTAGGCGGAAATGAGGGGGGGGGGCAAACGGTGGAGCTTCCTAGACAAACAATCTGCCCATGTCGTTGGAGCCTAACGCGGGGCTCGGAACACCAATTTGCCCAGTCGGTGGAGCCTCACTCGGGGCTCTAGGCAAAGCGGAATAATGGCCCCAAAAGAACTTGCCCCCTCGGTGCAGGGTATGGAGGAAGGATACGGAGGAGCTCTACGGGAGCTCCTCACTCAGCCAGCACTCACCGGACAGACGCGGGACTCCTCACGGCGGGGGCGCCTCCTCCGGGGTAGACGCGGGGCTCTCCCCTCCTCACGGGAGCCCCGCCAACCACTGCTGCTTTTCCTCCGGAACTTCGGCGCCGTCCAGCGCGGGGTGAGCTCCCGCCTGGGTGGGGGACACGGCGCTTTTCCTCCAGAGTGCCCCGGGGTGCAGGGTAGGCTCCTGCCTGCTCCGGGGCTCGAAATTAGCCGCGAGGGTTCGGTTGGAGGCGGGGTAGGCTCCCGCCCTCCTACTTCCGGTTGTCCCGGAGTCCCGGCCTGCCTGACTTCCTTCGAGCCCGGCCGCGGCGGTGACTTCCAAATCTCGGCGATAAGAGAGGTAGGCTCCCTCGCAATCACCACCAAGAAGCGGGGTGGGCACCCGCCTATTAAATAATTAAATAAGCGGGGTGGGCACCCGCCAACGAGCACAGCAATGTCCCTGGCAGGGTGGGCACCTGCCAGGGGACCTCAGGATCAGTAAAGACGGGGCAAACGCCGGGTGGGCACCGGCTTGCAGAAATAACGCGTTCCAAGCGCTACAGGACAAAAAGTGAAAGCGCTCTCAGCGCTAAAGGACAATAAAAGCTCCCAGACGCTTTAGGGATCCAAATAAAGTGCTCCCAGCGCTTAGGGGAGATATCAACAAAGTCCAGCAAAGTTCTCCCCTGCACACAGCAAGGCAGGGGTGGGGGGGCAAGGCTGGACCCAGAGCCAGCTCACTGGGCCTCCAGGCAGGGAGGTAGTCCAAGTGGCGGTCCTCTGGTCCAGCAGCAGCAGCAGCCCCCCTCAGGTAGGATCCTGGCAGAGAACAACATCTGTGGGGACACAGCCCCATTTTTATACAGTAAAACCCTTTGTTCTTGGTTCAGGGTGAGGGGGAAAACCAGTCGCAGCTGGTTGGGGAGCACCCTTGATGTGCTCAGCCCCTCACTCTATTCACTGGCAGGGCTAGGGTCGTCAGTCGCACCACAGGGGGCGGAGCCAGCATTGTGTGGGGAAAGCCCTGCCCTATTTAGGTCCAAGGTGCACTCCTCCCCAGCCATCAGCATGCTAATCTCACACTCACCACTGGGGCAGACCCAACCAGACTCCTGGAGCCAGGCTCACCAGCCAGCTCCAGCCAATCACACGCCAGACACACTGCACACAGAAGTGCCCACTTCTAGAAGTGGCACTTCCACACTAGGTACATGCACGCCGCACACATCATCGCGCAGCATTTAATCACACGAGTCCGCACATACCAAACTCGGGCCTGCACACCCCACGCAGCAGGAACTACTAGGGACACATACATTCCCCATGCATTCCTATGGGAGGGCAGGCCTATCTCACCACATGCACTCAGAGTGCGCACGCACTTTACCCTGGGACACAGGGAAGGTGCGCAGAAACCAAAAACCACTATCACCAAGTCACCAATAAAAGCAAAAAGTTCAGGGGTGAACCTGCCAGAAGGGCCAAGTCCAACAAGGGCCCTGACCAGGAGGCCTCTGCAGCTTGCACCAACAATCACCCCTGTCATCGCTGCTACTAACCATCTCTCTCGCCTGCAAGTGCGACAGTACAGATTATTCTAGGTCCCCAAATCTAAAGGAATTGCTACGGAGGCAGGTATTAGTGATTTTAAATGTATATTATATTCATAAACAAACATTGTTCTGCTCATCTTTATATTAGATAAGCAGCGCCACCATGTGGCAGCCTCTCCTAAGTGTGGGGTTGGCTATTAAGTGCCGGTGCCGATCACGGAAACCACAGGCTCAAATTAAGCACTGCCTCAGTCACAGTCCTATCACAAATTACTTCATAGATTTACATCACTCAGTGAATTATTCCAGCCTAACCACAATAATTACTGATCATTATTTTGGATCTATGATCTTTCAACATTTCCCACTTTATAAAGCTCCAGTCTAACTATTTAATATTCTGCTCTAGAGCGCTCTGTTGTAAATATGGTGGGCAGTTTTCGTAATGGGACTGGAGGTGAGGGCCTCAACCCACTGAGATCAAAAAAATCTCATAAGTCATGCAAGCTAGAGTGTTTTAGACAAATATATTTACAGACAGCACTATTGGGCGAAAAGATTGAAAGCCTCATTTAAAGGTTGGTAGATTGAGAACCCTGCCATAAATAGGTGGAACGTCTGTCCCTCAAAAATCATTGTTCATCCCACCCCATTAAGAGATGAAGAGGAGCACATGCATATATTGTTTAAACGATGAAACACAACTCAAACGCTAAAAATAACAGCCCGTTAGAAGGTCTCTTTCCTCAAAAAGGTAACTACAACACAAATCCATCTTTGACAAGCTCTAAAAGGGTGACCCTACACTTAGAATAGTGCTAGATCTGTCTGTAGTCATTGACACCTTCAACCAAAGCATCATGCTGGAAAGACCAAAGGAAGTAATTGTCAAGGGCTGCAGGAATTGATTTGCAGTGTTTTATGCAGCTTTAAGACTAGAGAGAATGTAGCTATTATGGGTCAGTGAAGCAGCATTTATGGGGATATACTTTACAGTCAGCCTTCACCCACTCCATCTGTGGACTTCTGAGCTCTTCTCGAACACTTTGCTTTGATGACATAATGGCATTGATGATAGCCACCAATTCTGGAGATGAAAAGTTTAGTAAATGCATAGCGAGATAGGAATATGCCTATGACACTCCCACTCTTTTTGATTATTAATTTTCTTCTTATGGTGCCTATAATTTGAAAAGTCAACTACAAATTTTAGGAGGTTTAAGCAATTTTCTATTTTATTTTTAACAATTTTGAATATATATATATCTCTATATATGCCTCCTTTCAAAGCTGAAGCGCAAACACACTTCCATCATCTCAATCAGAGCAGGAGCAAATAAGGACAACCAACATTGAGGGGTATAGAAAGTGGATGGAAATCCAGACGACACAAAGATGATATTTGAATATAGATTTTATTTTGCAAACCAAAGATATTTATGACACTCTCAAAATGTTGCTGTTAGTGCATTGATAGCCCTACAGCTGACAGCTCTTTTTATCAGTCTCTCCAAAGTGGAAATTTGCGAAGAAAACTAAGTGATTGCCTGCGTTTTATACCTCTGTCACTCTGAAAGGAAAACATAATATCTCTAATGGAAGTAAAACGAGAACACCTGGCAAGAAAAATGTAATTAACTCTGTTTTAATTTTCCTTCTCAACAAGACTAATTTAACTTTAAGTGAAATTTGGGCAAAGAGTGTAAGCATGAGGGAAACCTTTCATGCACATCAGAACAGACCCATCTAATAAGAATATGCAGTTAAATTGGTACAGGAGGATTCCGTACTATAGAAATATGCACGTTCCAGTATGATTGGTGTAATCACTATAATTCAAATGTTCCAATATTTGAGAAACTGGAAATTGTTCAGTAATGTACTTTCAACGTACAAATCAACATAGGCCCTTCAAAAAAGATCAAAAATTGATGCAACCCAGCTCTATTGTCACTGGTGTGTATATCCCAAAGCTAACACTAGTAGGAGGCCCCTATTTTTTAAATACTATTGTATCCAAATGACAAGTGGATTTGCGGGTTGCTTTACCTGTTACTCTCCTGATGTACTAACCAACACTAAAAACATGGAATGTTCACTATTGTACATTAGTAAGAATTAGCCATGAACCCCCAAGAGCTCTAACCTTGCAAGCATGAGGGTTAGATTTGATGGCAAAGTGCAACACAATTGGTACAAACAACATTGCAATAATGGTCAGAGACAGTATTCTACTGAGACGAGCTCCTGACCTACACAGCAGCATTTCTCCAAGGAAACATAAACCAGAGGTAAAACCCACTGGTATGTGACCCTGAAAGTGGGCATGGTTCTTGGTGATAAGATGGATGATGGTCCTCGGGCCCTGATGAATCTGCCAAGTACTGCAGCAATGAACCATGCTGGCCAGCCACAACTACCAGATCGAAACACGAAGCACTGTTTTTTAATAATGTGCTAAGAAACACAGACAAATAAAATATATGGGTAATCTTCGATGGATTTAATACACATATAGGTAAGGTAACGTAATTAGTGCCTTTGACAGGAGAAGACCACCACCATTATGAGGGCTGATGATATATTGCAGCAGAATTACAGGACATGACTTCTTAAAATATAACACACTGAGATCCAGCCAAACAATAGACAAGAAACCTATCATCACCCCCTCCCAAATGCACTCAAAGGAGTTCACTAATGATGCTAAGACCAGGGCAGTCAGTGTGGCCCAATGGCTGCCTCGGTGAGGCGTCTCCTTTTACCAATCCAAGGTGAAGATTTTTCTCACCCTAAGAACTTTGAGACAACTCACATCTCTTGTAGGACACCATATCTTAAATTTCAATTATATAAAAAAAAAACAAGGCAACTAACTCCTACTAAGAAATTCTCAGGTGTAGTTAAGTAGAGCAACTTTTGCGATATTGACTTTTTAGACAGATCAACAAAGCACTTACAAGTGTACAGTCGTCAATACAAGAGCGGAACATCACAATGAACCCACAAAAGATCAGCTCTCACTACCACATTTACATGGATGTTAATTCTTCCAGAATAGATTTGTTCTGAGCAGCCAAGGTACTCAATGATTGTACAATGGAAACCAGCGACTCTTCCACCTGGATAGTTGTATAAATAAATGTGTTTCACACTTCAGAGCTATTAAATGTATTTATTTAAAGTGGTTCTTATGTGTAGACTCATTTCATTTTCAGCCACCCCTCAGAGGACGATGCAAGTGCCCGTGTTCTATGCCGATCCCGGGCAACTGCGAGCAAGCTTGTTGCAGTCCTATGTACACCTCCAAACGGGGAACAACCTTTACAACGCAACTTTTACAACGCACTACCATTACAACGAAACTGTTACAACGCGAGTGCATTGACAACACAGGACATTACAACGCAAGTCTTTACATCGACTTGCACTAGATGGCGTGCTAACATTAAAAATAGTGTAGTTTACTATCCCAACACCTTCCCTACTGTTACGTGGACTGGAGTTGGAATAGTAAATTACACTTTTTTAATGTTAGCACGCCATCTAGTGCAAGTCGATGTAAAAACTTGCGTTGTAATGTCCTGCGTTGTCAATGCACTCGCGTTGTAAAACTTTCGTTGTAACAGCATGCGTTGTAACAGCATGCGTTGTAACGTCATACATCCCCTCCAAACGTGTCAATAAACTTATTTTTTGGTTAGGATATATCGATGTTGATGACAAGGTATTCAGTTCCTCTCTTGGAATGAAGCTTGTATTGTAACTCACAGAATTATATTAATCCAAGATAGGTTTGCGTTTCTCTATCTTGGGGGTGAGTAATTTAATTTCGGATATATTGCAAAATTGTGGTTGTATTTTAATAACCTGTTCCTATTAAAAACAGACGCCAGTGGAATAATAGAAAAATAATCCAATGAGATTTTAAACAATCTGGAATTCCATGGATTCACATATATTCGACTTATTGTAAAGCTACTCGAAAAAGTAGTTTTTAATATTAAGGGCACAAATCCACCCAACTTCAAAGAAAATAGGCATGACCCATAAGAGGTCAAAGGCAAATTATAATTCTTCAGCCAACCAAGCGATACCAGTTCCTCTCTCACATTCAACCAGCAAGTCGTTGCTCCTGCATCACTTATAACTTCATCACAATAAGGCCGCAATTTTCAGGGGCAAATTGGAGACAATTACGTGGGAATGGGGATAAAAACATAAATAGTGTGTATTATTCCCTATTCTTGCATTTGCAAACAGGTAATTTTCACAATTCAGGTTTTTCCTTCAGCAAATGGAAGGTGCACACAGGTCGAAATTCTCAGGTGTAGTTAAATAGAGCAACTTTTGCGATATTGACTTTTTAGGCAGATCAACAAAGCACTTACAAGTGTACAGTCATCAACACAAGAGCGGAACATCACAATGAACCCACAAAAGATCAGCTCTCACTACCACATTTACATGGATGTTAATTCTTCCAGAATAGATTTGTTCTGAGCAGCCAAGGTACTCAATGATTGTACAATGGAAACCAGCGATTCTTCCACCTGGATAGTTGTATAAATAAATGTGTTTCACACTTCAGAGCTATTAAATGTATTTATTTAAAGTGGTTCTTATGTGTACACTCATTTCATTTTCAGCCACCCCTCAGAGGACGATGCAAGTGCCCGTGTTCTATGCCGATCCCGGGCAGCTGCGAGCAAGCTTGTTGCAGTCCTATGTACACCTCCAAACGGGGAACAACCTTTACAACGCAACTTTTACAACGCACTACCATTACAACGAAACTGTTACAACGCGAGTGCATTGACAACACAGGACATTACAACGCAAGTCTTTACATCGACTTGCACTAGATGGCGTGCTAACATTAAAAATAGTGTAGTTTACTATCCCAACACCTTCCCTACTGTTACGTGGACTGGAGTTGGAATAGTAAATTACACTTTTTTAATGTTAGCACGCCATCTAGTGCAAGTCGATGTAAAAACTTGCGTTGTAATGTCCTGCGTTGTCAATGCACTCGCGTTGTAAAACTTTCGTTGTAACAGCATGCGTTGTAACAGCATGCGTTGTAACGTCATACATCCCCTCCAAACATGTCAATAAACTTATTTTTTGGTTAGGATATATCGATGTTGATGACAAGGTATTCAGTTCCTCTCTTGGAATGAAGCTTGTATTGTAACTCACAGAATTATATTAATCCAAGATAGGTTTGCGTTTCTCTATCTTGGGGGTGAGTAATTTAATTTCGGATATATTGCAAAATTGTGGTTGTATTTTAATAACCTGTTCCTATTAAAAACAGACGCCAGTGGAATAATAGAAAAATAATCCAATGAGATTTTAAACAATCTGGAATTCCATGGATTCACATATATTCGACTTACTGTAAAGCTACTCGAAAAAGTAGTTTTTAATATTAAGGGCACAAATCCACCCAACTTCAAAGAAAATAGGCATGACCCATAAGAGGACAAAGGCAAATTATAATTCTTCAGCCAACCAAGCGATACCAGTTCCTCTCTCACATTCAACCAGCAAGTCGTTGCTCCTGCATCACTTATAACTTCATCACAATAAGGCCGCAATTTTCAGGGGCAAATTGGAGACAATTACGTGGGAATGGGGATAAAAACATAAATAGTGTGTATTATTCCCTATTCTTGCATTTGCAAACAGGTAATTTTCACAATTCAGGTTTTTCCTTCAGCAAATGGAAGGTGCACACAGGTCGAAATTGTGGGAGACGATATCCTGTTTTGGGTGCGAGATGTAGTTTAGGAGAATATAGGTGGCAGCAGTCACAACAAGGATTGCAAACCCCAATAGGTTCAAAGCCAATAGTTCTTGCCTTCCTATGGCATTACCAGACTTATCGGCATTGTCAATACTTTTTGCTGATTATGTTCCACATCAATAAAAAAACTAAAATACTGCAGCATTCTTTTACTTTGCTAGGCACCAATCTTGAAGTGCTAAATTTAAAAACATATGCGCAAAAGAACACCAGAGTGAAAGGAATGGCCTGGCAGCAAATAGCAGCTATCTGTTCCTCCTAAAAAATATGTAGTTTAAAAAAAGTATGTGAAGAACACAAGGGAAGGGCTGGGGACCAACAACAGGGTGTGGTGGGTGTGGGATGAGGTTAAAGGGAGGCAAGCGCATGGAGGAGTTTTGGGGGAGAGGAAGAAAATACATTATGAAAAAGTAGACAGGGCAGGCTGGGGAAAGCAGTGGATGAGCTGGGGGGGAGGAAGGACCACCACAGGGAGGACCACCACAGACAGTGCAGGGTGGCAGCTATTTGAAATAGCACATGAGGGAAAGATCAAGAAAACTTATGTCTGGGTCCAAACTGGGGTGGCATGGTGAGCCAAAGAACGATGGGTTAAACCCAGATCTTTTGACTGGGGGTGAGTGGTTGAAAACTTTCACCGCTACCTCTAACATCTTGTGTTTGCTATGTTCCCCCTAAGTGGCCAAGGGTATGCCCAGTCATGGGTCCCTTGCTCGCTGTGCCACTGGATTCAAGCTATTCTGGTTGATTCTGGGTGATACCCTGAAACCAGTCCCATAATGCTTGTTTCCAGTCCAGGGAGGATCTGGCCTGGCAGTTCGGGCTGGACTGCTCCCATGAGGAACAGGATCAAGACTGATTTGCATACGGCTGGGACCAAACTGGAGTGTCATAGTGATAAAAAGAAAGATGGAATAAGCCTAGATCTCTAGACTTGGGGTGAGTGGTTGAAAGTTTCAGCACTCCATCCATCATCTTATTGTGTTTGCTACTCTTAGAAAGTTGGCATTTTCTTGTCCCCATGTTTTGTGCCTGCAGCCTGTATCCTGAGTCACATGACTGGGTGTATCTGGTAGTTGGGCTTTATGCATTGCTCCCAGACAGAGAGACAAAGCGAGAATATGTGTTGGGACTTGATGAGGGGAGGAGCTGTCACCTACCACACTTGCACATCACACAGGTTCTGCCTGAGCACACTCACAAAGTCTTTGACTATGACTTTTGTTTCCTCAGACATGCTGGAGCCAGGTATCCAAACACGGCTGGGGTGGAAACCCCCAGAACCTTCTCCTACTTCAAAGCTGGGACCAAGTATACATATTGGACCCTCAGACCCAACTCTTGGACCTGTGGAAGACTCATAAGGACTGCTGTGCTGCTCTTTTGCAAGAAGGACTGCTACTCTGCTGCCCTGGTACTCTGCTGCCCTGATACCTGAGTAAGACGGACTACACCTGCATCTTGAACCCAGGATAACCAGAGTGACTCCCAACGGCTAGTTGGCTGGCCTCCTGGTCAAAGCGTCAGGGACAGAAAAGGGTCCAACCACCTTGAGTCCAGCACCTGTGCTCAGCCGGCTGTGAGTCTTTCCCGTCAAGTGATACCATCCCAGTTCTGGACACTTGGAGCTGGGCCTGAATGTGCTCTGCCAGCCCAGTTGTGGTCTTGTGGGCGGAACTGACACAGCTTGACCCATCTACTTGCAGTCAAGCATCAAAACCACCGCTGCCCGACATATCCCTGATGCAGGACTTCGCATCTCCAGCCCCCGTCGATGGCATCCTCAACAATGACGCAGGACATCACATCACAAATCTCATCAGCGGCTTAATTGGAAACGCCTCCGTGCAACTCATCCTCGACAGAGGACCTCACATCGCAGCCCACAGTCCATTGGTACTGCCGCTGTGCGACACATCCTGAATGCGGGTTCCTGCAACGCTCTGCAACCAGGATTTAAGGTACTTTCTTCAGAGAGCCTAACGTGGCCCACACTCTATGGCCTGAACGTTTGACTTTGTTTCAGTCAGGTGCAACCAGATAACCACAGTTGGCGCTTTGGGCTTTTAGGCACTGTTTTCACTTAAATCTTTAAAATTGCATATCTCCGGTTCTAATAATTGGATTTTTGTTGTTTTGGTCTCAAAGTATTTATTACTTTTTATTCTATGTTTCTAAAGTGGTGTGGGGTCTATCTTGTCTTGTGTTTACACCTTATTACTATTTGAAGTGCTACATAAATACTTTACACTTTGCCTCTAAGTTAAGCCTGACTGCATTTGTGTCAGGCTACCAGAGGGTTGAGCACAGGTTAATTTAGGGTTTGCTTGTGTTACACCTTGACAAGATTTGTGGTTTCACATCCTCCATCAGTAACCGAATTTTCTACAGTCTTTAACAAGTTTTATGCAAGATCAAAAAATGACATCTCAGAGGAGAGCTAGGCCTGTTCTTTAGAAATATTCAGCTTTTAGCAATTTACCCTTCCTAGTCCACTTTCTATCTTCCATGCTTTACCCATTGAATATCTTTAATCTGTCATACGGACTTTAAGCATTTTTAAACATTAATATCAATAGCGATATTTTTCTTTATTTATCACTCAGGCTCTCTGTATAAAGATTCATCCAAATCCTTGTTCTTTTGTAATTTCACAAGTCTTGTTTATTATCACCTCTATATGTTTCACTTTTAACTAATGGCACGACCAATGTTTTATAATGATATCACCATCCTTCATTGGTACCCTTACCGTGTTGCCGAACCTATAACAGGAAATAATAAGACAAATTGTTACCTGGGATAAACTTTGCCGCTGTCTGGTGTCCAAAAGCTTCACTAGAAATTCCACCTCTTTTGGGGCTTTCCTCGTGAGTGCACACATATTTTGAGCTGCAACAGGCACATTTTGACGTTTCATGTGTAGTACACCAAATCGGGCCATTACTGATTCATCAATGGCACTTTGGTCAACAGACTGCTGCAGGTGGGAGAGTGCCTCCTCATACCGCCCTGGACAGAAAGGCAGAACCAATGAACTACAAGTGACAGAGTGAGGACTTCACAACAATTCCAACATCACTACATACATGTTATGGTCTTGTATTTTTAGTATGAGTTACTATTTTAACCCCTTGAGTGCCCATGACGAGATAGTCTCGTTATGGGCCGCGGTTGCGCTGTGCCCATGACGAGACTATCTCGTCATGAACCCCGCCCGCTAATTCAACGCCCGGCACAGGGCGGGGAAAGGGCGGGGCACACAAGGGGTTAAAAACTGAGGCTACATTTTACTTTTTCACTTATTTATCTATTGATAGATTTAAATACCATAGACAATACAGTGGGGGAGTAAGAGACAGTCACAGAACATGAATGTGTATGTCACAACGTTGTACTAATACAAAAAAAATGAAAAAAGTACAGAAAGACCAGATAGGATGTGAGAGGACAACAACATTTAAAGAGAAAGCAATATGAACATGTATACACTGTTCACAATAACATGTACAAAAATATAAATATATATATTGGACGTTACATCTCTGGATCAATTTTCTAGCAGCCAAACCAGCAGCATAAGAACAGCCTAATACAGCATTTCTTGAAGTGTGGCTGGAGTAAGAAGCATTTTAAATGTTCTTTGAACAATATACAGGGCATTTGTCAAGATTCTACAAGAAACAGAATTCCAGATCTTAGAGTTACTCCTTATGAAGGGCTGTGGAAGTATTTTTGCTGATAATTATTTCAAGATGGAGGGTTTTAGAACTTGCCAGAGAGTGAAGACCTCAAGAAACTATCAACTTTTGTTCTAGAAAGGACAGATTTATGTGTGATACAGCTCTGCTTGAAAGTATGATTGTCTTCTCTTTTAGAAGAAATCACTAAGACATCTTGTGTGATATGTGCTAAGATTTTCGTTCCTGACACCAGCCTGGCACAATGTGTAAGAACGCTTTTAGATGCGGAATATGAATCTTTGGAGCCCAAATTAGTATGAAGGTACTGTAGCCAAGACTAGAAAGACCTATGGATTGAACTACCAGTATGAAGTCAGATACTCAGATGTAGGCTTTAATCCAACAAAAGAGACTGAACTTGTTCTGTATACTTTTGCAGTGTGAGTTGATAAGTGTTTGCAATTTGAATTTATTATCTCAGGTGAAGGATGGCCTATAATCTAGACTTTTATTAGAGTTGATCCAAGACGGATGAGGTGAGGCAGATCAGAAGAACCTCTGAGCTTACAGGACCAAGTTTGAGGTTGTGGGAGGTAGTCTAGGACTCAATATCATCATGCATATGAGTCAACAGTGAGATGTCAGTGGTACAAGAGACTTTGAAGTAAAACTGAAAAGGTATACATACCAAATTGTTTCCTGATATACCTTTTTCTAAGTGAAGAGAGCTCAGATAGGGTGGTGCTGACTTTTATTGGTGTTTTGTTTTGTAATTCTCAGAGTAGGAGAACTGTTCCTTCCAGTCCCAAGCATTCTTTCAGGATGTTTATATAATTATTGCTTTGAATGAGTAGGTCTCAACATTAATAAGTTATCAACTCATATATACATACTTGTTGTGTTACACCAATCTTTTAGTCTTAGGTGACCTTAATCTCCATTTTGAGGAGGCAATATGTCTTCCTGCTACTACTCTTATTGAGGACTTGGAAACACTCCAGTTTACCCAATTGATAAGTACTCCCACTCATAGGGACACATGCTGGATCCCATTTTTGCCAATTCAACAGGAGTGATGGTGGATTCTCCCATACATCTGATATGGTCTGACCACTGGCTCATTCCTTTCCAGGTTTCCTTGACCACTCCTACACCAACCCCAAATGGAGGCAAGCACAGTAGGACACAAAAATGGACTAAGGTCACCCACGCCACATTTATGGAGGCTTTGATAGTGATAGTGAATCGTTCAATCTTAAGTGATTGTGTAGACACGACAAACTTACAAATGGAGAACTGGATAACTGAGGCGCTTGATCATATCACATCCATGATGAACTGTATAGTTTATCACTCCAAACCTTTGGCAGAATTGTTCAATGAGGATCTATTTATGCAAAAAAACACTTAGAGCATCTTTGGTGCAGAAATAACAGTGCCTTGGATAAAGCTAATTATCGTAAGACACTGAAGGAACATCATAAACAGATGAGAATCATGTAAAGTTATTTTTATGCTAATAAGAGAGGGCTAGCTCACAATTTCTCCCAGGAGCTAGTCTCCATCATGAAATCACTATCCTCCTTGAATTGTGTTTCTGAGTCTATTCCCCTGTCTGGAGAGGGTTGTGATTCAATTGCCCAATTCTTCTCTGATAAAGTCTCTAATATTTATACAACTTTCCTGAAGGCAGTTAGAAATGCTCCGTGTCTCAAAGCCTAGTTTAAATCATCTGACACTAAGGAAGGCCTCTCTAGTTTTAGTACCTTAATCACAGAAGAGATGTGCACTCTGTGCCTAAGGTGAAATCGGGCTCACCAGGCAACCCCGCCTCTCCCATGATTTCAGAACGAGAGAGGGAGGCTATCTTGACTGGATTGTGCGACCTGCTTAATAATTCTTTTGTGCTAGGTCAGGTCCGTTCGAGTTGGAAACATGCTATTATTGTGCTACTCCTGAATAAACTTGTACTGGACCATGCAACGCCAGAAAACTTTAGGTTCATCTTCCTGCTTCCATTTTTTTCCGAAGTGGCTGAGAAATACATAAATAAACAGCTGATGAGATTTGTTGAGGCTGAGGATCTACTGCATGAGACCCAATTGGGTTTCCGCCCACAGTACAGAATATAATCAGTGCCTCTGTTGGCCTCTGAGTCTCTTAGACATATTTTTGAAGGGGACAAAACTGCCACAGTGATAATGCTGGACTTAAGTGCAGCTTTTGATACCGTATCTCTTGGCCTTGTGCTTGAGTAGTTATGGAAATACGGTGTCTGTGATATGGCTCTGAGATGGCTAGCTTCTTTCCTACAGAACTGCAACTTTCAGGTGGTTTAACAACCTTTCTCATCTGAGGTTTTTTTCACTGTGGCAGAGGGGCCCACAGGGCTCTGCATTGATCCCTATGTTATTCAATCTTTACATGCGCCCCCTAGCAGATTTCATCGAGCATTAGGGCTTTAACATTGTGTTGTATGCCGATGACATGCAGCTTATCACCTTGCTTCAGGATGAAGGAGCCTCTGTGGCTCAGCTTAGATCTTGCCTGGTTGAACTGGTGGAGTGGATGGATTACAGCTGCCTCAAACTTAATGCCGGAAAAACAAGGGTCTCATTATAGTAAAGACACTAATCTATCATTTGACAGCCAGATCTCCGGCCAAGCAGGAAAATGTTTTGGAATGAAAACATTGAACAAGAACATGGGCCTTCTCCTTAAAGCTGCCAGAATATCAGTAGTGTTATATCTTGGAGCCTCACAAGGTAGACTGAGAAAGCACCAGAGGGTGCAGAATGCAGCAGCACATCTGCTGCTCGATCTACCGTGGCATTCACCTACGGGAAAGGCCCTTGCCAAACTAACGCCTTACTAGCGCGAATGCATTCATGGTTGTATCAATGATGTTGGTTGAGCATGGGAGCCTTCGCCCTGGGCCCACTCTGTTTCAGAAAGTGCCCTTGAATTTTTAAGGAAAGTGTATTGTGCAACATTGTAAGATCATTTACCGTTTGAGGGGAGGTGGAGCTTATCTCCATCAGTCTTACTGTGCATTCGAGCTCACTACTTATGTTAGTTAATATTTCTGGGCAGGCTATTATCCTGGACCACTTAACTTGGTACGTATCATTTGAAACTACAAGGTCGCTAGTGTTGTGTAGGCTGGCTGGTTGGACTTGTTCACTTAGGTCCTTAAATGTAAACAGAGAGCAGAAGGGATCATGGTCGCTCTTTAGGCGCGCCTGAATAGACATATCCTCAAGGGTGTACCATAAGTTTAGACATTACTTGCATATAGTGGCAAATCATTATAGTTTCTAGTTGATTAGAATGGCCTAGTCCACAAGACTGCATTTGCATTCCTGCCACTGAGGTACACCCACCTGGTTTAGAAAAATTATTTATTTAATCTCCTGTGATTTCAGTGGGTGGGAAAACTGCCTAGCAATGTTCAGCTAAGCCTTTTCCAGCTTCTGAGGTTTCTGGGTTTACCTTACCCCATTTCTATGATATAGAACCATTCCTCTGCATCTCTCCTGTTACCAAAGAGTATTCACATTATAGTTTTATTGCCACAGCCACATTCTGATGCACATCAAGCCAGACAGCAGACTCTAATTTAGCTCACCTTGTATAATTCAGCAGCCTGGTTCGCAACACATGCCCAAATGCATATACTTTCAGTTTACATTCCACCCTCCAAAATCCCAAAAGACCCAGCAGCTTACAGATCTATCTGGAAGAAAGGATTCTTAGGGAAATTAGCAAAGGTGGAAGAAATGGCAGTGAGATAAAAATGCAAAACACGTTAGGAGCCGTGATTGAGAATTTAGTATGTGACCAGTGCTTTATTTGTCCCAAGGTGGTCAGTTTAGATTATCCTGGTGAGATCTGAATCTTCGGCCTTTAAAGAGCAATGATGACCACCAGATACTGAGCATCACATCTGAGTTGATAAACTGCTTTTTGATGTACGGATATAAAAAATGCAGTTCAATAAGTGTTTCTATTACCCTTTTGATTGTATTTATTCTTTCTTTAGTGTACAGCTGTTTCAGAAAGATCATGACAGTTCTTTGTGAGCCATTGTTTGGGAGAGATGTTAATGGCCTGCATGACTGAAATCGACCACTGGATGAAGACCAACTGTCTAAAGCTGAACACCGACAAGACAGAAATAATGGTCTTCACGAAGAGCACATCATTGTGAGACTCCACCTGGTGGCCAACAGAACTAGGAACGACAACGTCAAGAAACTCAGGATTATCATGGATATCAAACTCTACATATTTCTATACCCTGAAGGTGCTGAGGAAGATTTTCAAATGGCATCCAATCAGAAGACAAATAAAGTCACACATATGCAGTGGTCAGAAGCAAGCTAGACAACAGGAAAACTCTCTATGCCGGATCAATAAAAACTCACCAGTGGCTGCAGACCATTCAGAACTTGGCGGCAAGAATTACTCTCAACCTCCCATGCTGCACTCACATCACACCACACCTGAAGGAGCTCCCCTGACTCCCCATTCACAAGGGGGTATAATTCAAACTCCTCACCCACACTTTCAAGGCACTACATAGCACTAGCCTAGCATACGTCAATAATCGATTCTGCTTTCACAGACCTTCCAGACACCTCTGCTCGGTTGCACTCCTACTTGCACAAGTCCCACGCTTACAGAAAAACAGATCCAGGTTGCAAGCCTTCTCCTACATCTCTCCTAAAGCACGGAATGACTTGCCCCAACACATAGGAGCCTCCTCCTCCCTTCTTGAAATCCTCAAGAAGCTGATAACCTGGCTTTTCAAGTAGTCCCACTAGGCCCTAGGTGCTCAGTGGCAGGATACCCTGCTGGGTGATAGTACGATCTACAAATCTGCAGAACATAACATAACATACCTTTATGTAGGTACTACCGTATACTAAATCTCTGCTTTATTACTAGGGCTCCCGGTTTTCCGTTTAAACGGATTTTTACATATAAATACAGACGGAAAACAAGTTTTCCTTTGTCTGTATTTATATGTAAAAACGGTAAAACACTAGCACATTTTGCGGCGCTGCCTTGCTCCAGCAGAGAGTTGAAAACAGGATTGGTATGGTGATTGCTCACAGAGCAATCGCCTCTGGTGTTATCAGTATTCAAACACAGCCTCGTTAACAAGCGAATGGTCTTTTAAAGACCTGTGAAGTGCTCTGGTGCGGCTGTGTGTGCCGGGAAGCTGTCTCAGCCCGGGCTGCCAGACAGGATGGAGGGGGCTGAAGCCCTTTGAGTCCAATGGGCACTGCGCGCCTGACGTTGGGTCACCGGTTCGTATCCTGGTGGGTGCATGCAGTCTTTCGGAGGCCATGGAATCGACGCATGTCTATTGGGTTGTGGTGAACTCCGGCGCTCACTGCTTCACATCCGTAGAAACATGGAGGTGCACTCAGCAGGCGGCAATCAGTGCATGAGATTGGAGTGCAGGACCCCATGCTGTTTTTAACTGCAGTGAGGAGATGGTGTTGTTTGCTAGTATTGTGGGTTTTCATCGGGTGGAGCCGGATCGTCTCTTGGGGCTCCGTGTCCTAATGCCGTCCAGCGCCACTTGGCATGCATGCAGAGTTTGTTTGTCCGTTGGGGGACGCTGGTTTGCCTGGATGCTGCATTGCTTCCTCTGAGATGAGATTGAGTCATCATGCAGGGCTTGGATCGGTTGATGACATTGTGTGACAGTACTTTTTTGCAGTGGAGGTTGAGTCCCCAGAGAAAGTTTTACGCACCCGGTGGCTTCGGATGTCGGGGGCAGGTGTCGTCTGTTCCCAAGCCAAATTTACCATAGGTGTAATGCGGGCAGGGCCGGCATTAGGGTGGTGTGACCGGTGCCACCGCACCGGGTGCTGGCTTCCTGGGGGCGCTGTGTTTGAAAGTTTATTATACTTTTGAAGCACCTGCTGCAGCGTTTCTTTTCCCCGGCAATTACCAGTCCTCCAATAAATGTCAAGATAACTCGTGTGATTAATTATCTTCCTGGGGAGAGATCAGCATTTTGTATAGTTGAGGTTTTGACTTGGGTGAAGTTAGTGCAGAGGGTTAATATGCCTGCTGCAAAGAACATGTACCAAGTAGATTACAGAGTGAGTATGATGTAAACAGATCAGCAGGTTACTGCTTTCAAAAGAGGCATCCTTTTGTTACTTGCAATTTATAACTTAAAGTTCTAACATAGAATAGTGAGCTATTAACTTTCATCCTAGAACTGCATACACACTGCAAAGTATACATTATTAGAACATTGATTAATGTTGCAAAAAGGGTTAATTTGGCTAGAAATCGATTCTTATTATTAAAGAAAACTCCCAACTATGCTGTTTCTTTTTCGACTCTGTGCTTGTGCTTCTCCACACCAAGCACTCTTAAACTATACTGCCTACCAGTATGGGCGACATGTGACTCCAGCACTTTCAGTCCTTTGACTTATGTAACATTTCCTATACACTGATTTACACACGTATGATTGATTGTCTCTGTGTAATATGCATGTGATTCAAAGTGCTCGGACACCCTACAGTGGTATGAGTGGCGCTATATAACTAATTCAATGCATCTGAGAGAATGTGGTTATGGAGACTTGGTCACTGTTAAAGGGTGCTAGTGAGAGAATCCGTGGTGGAGGTGGTCATTGGGGGGGCGCCAACAAACATTGTGGCACAGGGCGCCACAAGCACTAAAGCCGGCCCTGGACATCACTAGTCGGCGAATGCATTGCGGCCATCCGTGGCAGAGTGGAGCTGCAGGGGATCTAAGAAGGGGCGAAAAACAACAAAGCCACATTAACAAGCAAAAGGTCTTTTAAAGACCTGTGAAGTACTCGGGTGCGGCTGTGTGTGCACGGGAAGCAGTCTCAATCCGGGCTGCCACACACAACGTAGGGAGGAGGTATTGTGAAAGAGAAAGGTCGCCGTGCCTAAGATGTGTGAAGCATGCTTTCAGCCTCATGGGAAAAAACAGATGTTTAATTAGTTACAGGTCCGGTGACATCATTACAGACATAACGTTATTTTCCTCCGTACTCCAGTTCCCATATCCAAATTATTTAAAAGGGAAAGATTTCTTTTAAGCGCCCTTTACAATAGATTAACTGAGTTTCGTCAGGGGAGGTATGGAGCCGAAGTGACTTGCCCAGGAGCACGGAAATACGGCCTAGTTGGGAAGCCGGGATTAGTACGAAAGTCTCTTGTTGCTACTGTGATGAGGTGTTCTGAGGGAAGGACACCCCTAGCTATCATTATCATTCTGTTCTCTGTACTTGTCCCAAGTATGAACGCTGATCCCTGTAGGTGCTTATGCTATGACACCCTTACCTATGTACAGAAGACATTATGCAGTTAGTAAGCCCAGATATGCTCTTTTTAGGCCCGGCTTAACAGTGCCCCAATTATACACCTATTGTTACCAAATATTTAAAATCTAAACAGACTGAGGTGAAGACCATTTCCTTCTCACCTCTGGCCATAGGCTGTTATTTTGTATCATTCCACCTCCTATAGATCACTTGCATTGCAGTGCAGGACTGTATTACATCTCAAATGCACACTGAACCATTACTTAAAATTATGTATCTCATATATACTTTGCCTAGAAAAGCCAATACGTTTTCCCTAGTTTTTTTCCCACACTACAGCAGGATTTATTAATGTTTTATTGAGCGTGCAGTTTCAGTTTAGTTAATTAAGTTGGATATTATGCCAACATGGCAAAACAAACTTAAAATTACAATTATCCAGTCTATATAATTGTTAAATAGATACATTTTTTAAATAAGTAAACAAGAAATAAAGTCCCATGAACTGCCATCCCCCCACACACACCTGTTGGTGATAGCTTCTCAAGAAAAGTCGTTTTCAATGCTCCAACGAAAATAGTAAAATTTGCCCCACCCCCTCACAAATACACTTCTTGTCAATTTAAATAAATGTGGAAAAATACTAGCTGCAGCGTCGTCTTTTACTGGTGGGAAAAATAAATGTGGATAAATACAGATAAAATGCTGAAAAAATAAATATGGATAAATACAGACGGAAATGGCAAAAAAAAAAATACCATAAAACCAGGAGCCCTATTTATTTCTTACAAGTCCATGTTGTGCTAGCACCAGTAACCCAATATCATATTTTGGTTCTCATGATTATTTGGAGGTACGTAGTGGTAACTTTTGCCGATCCTCCCTCGTCAGTCATCCCTCAAATCAGACTCATTGAGTCTGACAAATTATGGCCTAGAGGTATTAACTGTTGCAGCAGACGAAAAGCTGAACATAGCACAAAGTCATTTGTTTCGATCCATCTTTGGAATTTCTCAATCCACAGATCAGAGCATATTATGCTTAGAGTTCGTCCTTTTGTGCCAGTCACCAGCCAAAAGAGCATAATTTCTTAAACACTGTTATCATCAGTGCCCTGCAGACCCTGATACCTTGAAATGAGTACTCTGGAAGGAAATTAGCCAAACGAGTGTTGCCAGTATCAGGACACGGACAGCTTCTGTGGATTCACAGTAGTCCAACCTGAGGCCAAACCCCCAGCTGACATCATCAAACAAAGCAGCATTCTGGATTGCCTCTTGTTGGTGATTGGTAGAGATGCAGGACGGATTAAAGAAAACTGCTTTTTTTCTCTAAACTGGATGGTCTATTAAATTGTTGCACATTTTTAATAAATGATGGACAATGTTGCATCAACTTCTGTGTTATTAAATCTGTAGAAAGTGCGTGAAGACTAGATTTTACTTTTCTGTTCACATTTGCTGTTAAACATTTCAGTATGAACAGTAAAGGAGTGCTTTCAATTTTCAGCATACGCTTTGTACACGTGCATAAATACCAATAAAGCGAAGTGCATATGCACCTCTATCATTTAAATATTTGTGATCGTTTGTTGGCCATGACAGCTTGGCATTTAACATTGTTTCTGAACAAATGCTAAACTAGTCCACTTCAAGGACTGTGCAATTCAGCAATGCTAAATATTCATTGCAACACTGCAGCCCGCACACAGCCCTGGCATTTATATGGGGTTTCTTGGAACTATAAAGCAAGGAACAGTGAAGACAAATAGCTCCATGGGCACAGTGCAATGAGACAGGTTTTCAGACCCTTCCTGGAATTCAAGAGCTGACATTCTTAGTAAAGTATTACCAAAGTTAAAAGCTGCTACATAAAAAAGCAATGCGGGTTCCTTAAATAAATCTGAATGTAGGTTCTCTTACTCCTAATAAAAAAGAATATCCGATCAGAATACCGGGGCTCTGGGGATGACAGGTGGAGTTCCTGAACACTCTACAGCCAGATTTAGTGGGACACCACCAAGAAGGGTGCTGGCTTCAAGATGGAGCCACTGGATTCAACTAAGCAGACTGAACCACTCAAGCAACTTGAGATCCACCGTTTTTCTACGGTCTAGCAAACACATAAATGTTATTTTAGGTTGTGCGACACCCAATGACTATAGTCTGAACAAATTAAATAAGTTTAGTGCTTTGGAACTCATGGACACTATTCGATGTTATTCAGGGGAGGAGATATGGCATGGCGGCCAGACCTCACGATTTTAGAACTGGGGATACTGGTTCGAATCCCAGCCTCGGTCAACGTTCTGTGATCTTTGGCAAGTCACTCAGTCTCCCTATGCTACAAAAATGTGATGGATTTGGTGCTCCTTAGGGCGTTCTAATGCCATCTGGAGACGTTTGCACTATGGAAATCTTCAAACAATAAGAAAAGATTGTTATCTTGATGGAGTTATAGTGTACATTTTAACACTGCTAGACTCCCTATCTTTAAATGATCTCTATTAAAAAGTCTGTAGAATTGCATTGGATTATAACTAAAAGAATCACAAATTCTAGCCAGGGGAAACCTGCATTTTCAGGCTTGCTGTGTGCACTGACAGGCTTTACCATACCTTGAACCTTCTGCAGCTTGGTAATGTTCAGCACCCATGGCTGCATTGAATGAGACATCTTCAAGGTGTATATCCCCCTCCGGAGCCGTGTCATGGTGAAGCCTTGTCCGGGTAGAGTCTCAATGTTGGTCCTACTATACAATACTCACCTCTGTAAAGATTTTCAGAGTTCAAATGTGGAATCTTTTACTGCAACAAGCCCCTACCTTGTTTCAGACAGTCAGGTCAGCAACAGGAGGTGCCTGAGTTTTGGCCAACTCTTTGAAGGTCACCTACAAACGTTTTTATTATTAGTAATTATTTTCGGCTTTCTGGAATTTGTTTTGGAGTGACAGATTCTACCATTATAGATTACTTAGTGGTGACATTTTTTCGTTTCCCATATCTCTTTAAGACCCTTATCTTGATGTTTTCTTTACTTTACTTGATACATTATACTTTTATTTAAACTTAGAGCAGCCATTGACGTTATTTATGTCTTATTCTGTTGTTGTGTTGTCTAATAAAATCGAAAGCTGCAGCGGTAGGGCTACCAACTATAAGAATACAGTGAATAGAACATTGATGACACCCATAAACAAGAAAGGTGTCGCCTTTTGCCAGTGTGACAAAGAGAACAAGACAAAAAGAAATAATTGAAGCCGAAGACTAGAAAGGATCAAAAGAAAGAACCAAAAGAATTTAGAAAAGACTCATACATGAACTTCATCTGAGGTTTGCCTGGTTCCTCTGGCATTGCTACACTAGTTGAAACTGGCTTCCCACTATGGACTGGACTATAGGGCATTCTATTCAGGTCCAGTTTTCCCCAAAGTCTAATAATTAATCAGCAAAGACTGGAGAGTGAATATCATATGTCATCGTGATATGGAGGCGTTATCACAATAAAAACTAGGTTCCCTCAGACCACTAAATAAAGGAAACTATTCTGTAATGTTCGTGTGTACTTACAAACCACTCAGAACTCTTTGAGATCCTGGAAGGGGCTACACCTAGCCTTATTGGGAAAATAGGTGGTTAGACAAAAGGTGGTTAGGACTCTTGAACAAGCCCTCACATATATTTTCTGTTAAAACAATTATCTTCCAAGTGTAATTTTCTGCAACTGGGTGAGAACGGTATGCTTAGCTCCCAAGAAACATGTAACAACAACAAGATGATGGACGGAATACTTGAATTAATCCTTGCCATTCCTTATCACTTGTACACCCATTCTAGTCAAATCAGTGCTCTTGCTCCTCATGGAAACAGACCATCCTGATCTTCCAGATGAGGTCTCCCTCCAGAATAACCAAAATGCAAACCCAAACCAGCTTTGGCCTATTTGGTCCTCATCAATAGGTACATCTCCAGCCCTATGTCACGGTGAGCACAGTCTCATAATATATGAGAGTGGGTGGGTGGGAGCCAGACCTGCCAACTCACAGGGTACCACCGTGTGTCGTATACATGCCAACATTTTAGAAAAGTAAAGTGGGAGATTTGAAAAAAAAATAATCAGGAGAAGGTATTTCCCCCATTAACTTCTATGATAAGTTACTGCGCAAACTTTTTCCTAAAATCCCATTCATATGATCCGGTAACATCTCGGAAATGGCGGACATGATCTGCTGAAGCTCCGCACACGGGCATGAAACTCGCCCGCCATATCACGCCGCAACTCGCCGAAAACCAGCGCCCCAGTGCATGAATATGGAGAGAACCTGGTGGTAAAGGCTGAGCCCTGTTTCTGGTGCGGGCTTTCAAGAACATTTCCTCCAATGGACACCGGCCCCAGAAACAAGATGGTGACCGTCCGCTGCCGGAGCCTGCTCCCGATCGGCGGAGCCCATGACTGATCGCGAGGCTCCTGCAGCACAACCTACGGGGCAGAGGACTCACATTTGAAGAGCGGTAAGGCAGCGGGCCTACTGTTGGCACCAGCGGGGCACGCTGTAATGCCTGTGGGGATGCGCAGGACCGGACCGGGGACTGCCCCCTTCTCTCGCCGACGTGACGTTGATGCCATCAAGGATCTGGGCCCGCACTGGCCGAAGGCGCAGCAATGAGGAGCGACCCACTACCTCCCACCTGAGGTCAGCAGGCGAGAGGCTCTCGTACTACGGCCCCAACCTGAATCCTGGTAACACTAGTCCTTCGGGGATGCCTGGTTCAAAAATGGCGCCCGTCGGACTTAGCGGCTGGCTCTGGGAGAGAGGAGAGTTGGAAGAGGTAGGCTGCTGCGCCCCTAGACAGCCGCTGCCCCTGGGGGGGGGGGGCATCACACCCCTGCATGCGCCAAGTTGCTGCATTAACTCTGGAGCATGCCTAGCCTTAAAATGGCGGCTGCACGCCCACGTTCGATCTGCGCACTGGAAGCCTCCCCCTCCCAGAAGCAATTGGCGGGGATATTATGTAAAACAGCAGGGATCGGAGGGGGGAGAGCATCTGCACCTTTGCGGACTCTGCCTACTTGGTGTGGCTCACCACAACCTGTGTCCAGCATGCTGCTTCCCTCACCACCATCCGGCCTTCTACCCCTATGGACATCTCCAACTAGGTGGATCCCTCCAGACCCAAGACCACCACCCTTGAATGCAACACCACCTGAACACCTGGCTGAACGATGGCAAGAATTTTCTGCTCTGTAAATATGTAAAAAATAATTGTCCTAGCCTAATCGCTGTTAAAATGAAATCCTGAGTGAATTTGCAATTTGTATATATTTATATCTCTAACCACTAGTATATGTAGTAGACCTTTGTACTTACTACCATTCCTATGTGATTTTAGAGTCTATCTATTATATCTCTTCCTTGAGTGACTTTACAACTTGTACGTTTGCAATTTTTTCCCTCCTTTCACTCCACTTGTATATATAATTCTAACCACTAGTATATGTAGTAGACCTTTGTACCTAATACCATTCCTATGTGATTTCAGAGTTTATCTGTTTGTATCTCTTCCTTGAGTGACTTTACATCTTGTACATTTGCAATTTTTCTCTCCTTTCGCTCCACTTGTACATTTGCAAATGGTTTTTTTTCCTGTTTATAACTCTTATGTAACTCATGTAAGTCCGTATGTAACGCAACTGGTTCTTTTGTAAAGCGCTCTGACACCTTCGGGTAATGTTCGCGCTATATAAAATTGCATTAAATATATAAATATAAACATACCAGTCAGAGTTCAAGTACAAGAGCAAGGTGCAGGATGAATGCTTGAATTAATGTCAGCCACTGGCGATCTCTCAGGGCCGTATTCTAGTCCCTCGTTGTTCACCATGCCACTCTAGACAGAGATCTGCCTTCTGCAGATCACTACTGGCCCTATTCTTCAGGGGTCCATCCCAAACTGCAAGGCAAGGCCCCCTGCAGAAGGGAACACCTTTTTCTTTGTTTAGACTCCGAAGAAAGGCATAGACGAATGCAGTTAAATGCTGTATGGAATTCCAAACACCAGAGATTAGAATTCATGGCCTGGTTTACATTTCAGCAGACAGGTTACTCCATCACAATGGGGACGGATAATCTGTCTGCAGAACTATAAATCCCATAGAAAGTTATGGAATTTTTGTTTCTTTGGATGGAATATCCATACTGTTGTGACAGAGTAACCTGCCTGCTAAACTCTAAGGGGCTTATTTATGAGCCCTTGCGTCACTTTTGCGCCGCCGGTGCGTCACTTTTCGTGACACACCAGTGGCGTAAAAAGTGAGCCTTGTTGCACCATATTTACAAAGTGACGCATCTACCTAGATGCGTCACTTTGTAAACCCCCGCGTCACATTATACCTGTGCGAGGTATAATGTATTCAGGGGGGGCGTTCCCACGTAAGTAAGCCTCGTAGAAGTGACGCAGTGAAATCTATGAGATTTCACTGCGTCACTTCTAGGACGCAAATACGTCAATATCTTACGCCTGCCTCATGGGAGGCGTAAGACACATTGCTGGAGTTGTGTCACTTTTCTGACACACTCCTGCAATGCGTCACTTTTGCGCCTACTGATACGTCAGAAATACTGACGTATCTGTAACTCCTTGCGACATGATGCGTCATACTGTAAATATGAGGTATTCATCATGTCGCAAGGAGGGCGCACTGAGAAGTGACGCATCGCTGCTTTCACGCAGCGATGCGTCACTTCTCATAAATGAGGCCCTAAATCAGGCCCATAATCTTCTTTTGTTAGCATTAATGACCATCAGAAAAGGAAGGGCCAGATATACTGTGAGGCAGGTCACAAATATTGGGCGCAAATTGAGCACCAACATTTTGTGACCTCCCTGTAATTTTGCATAGCGGCCTGAGTTTTGATGGGCCGCATCACAAAATGGTGGTTGTAGAATGATTTGCTAAATGAATATTAATTAGGCAGGTTGCTATTTGCAACTCCCTTTGATTGGTTGTGGACTCAGAGATGGTTGCTTGCAATGAACCTTTGAGGAGATGACAACCTATCAAAGGTTTGCAACTAAAACTGTGGTCACAAATCACTAATACATTTCATAGTGCTGATAGGAGAAACCGCCTCTTCCATGCCCCTTTTAATTGCAATTTAGGAGTTGTAAAACCACTTTTCACTTTGGAAATAGTTTTCTATATTGCAAAAGGGATTCAATACATAGTAAAAACACTGGGATTTTGTGAATCAAGGGTTTGCAACCACAAAATGCTTTTTGGACCGAAGACAACACCTGGGATGGAAATAACAGCAAATAATTACCAGTTCTCGGTTTTAAATTGGATGCATTGAAATAAGCAGTGCTTAATTTGTAACAGAATAAGTGTAGGTGCCCAATCTCTGCTCAGAAGCCCATGGCCGGTGCTATTAAATGTTAGTGTGCGAATTACCAAGGGTACATCATCTTGAATCATCCTCAAGCCTCTTTAATTCAGTACCAAACACCTCTTACCCTTAATCTCACTCTTGCAGGTTCCTGCTTTGTCCCTTGTTGATGGTTTTACCGTATTTATTTCCTTCTCCTTTCCCATGTTGTTCTTCCCTCTCTCGCACTCGGGAAATGTCTGAAGAGTTAAAGTAAGTGCCGGTCCCCAAGAATGAGTGGCGGTGCCACCCACCATCAACCACTAACTCAAATTAATTACTGGAAACAACTCTCAGGTTAAAATATGGTACAATTATACAAAGTCACTTACCATTTAAAATTAGGATGTCTGTGTACAGGATGTGCCCATTTAACTTCTTGGCATCGATTTTAATCAGAGATTCCCCAATCACAAGGAGGTCTTTATAGGTCTCTTCCTTCATAGGATCCTTGTTGGTGGCCAATAGTTCAGACAGCACTGTCCTGCAGTGCTCAAACAACCACTGGATCATCACTGCCAAAGCTTCCTGTTTCAAGGGGTGGATTTCCTGAATCACTGATGCTGGATCCAGTTTGAAGGCTAACACCAGGTCTTGTATTGCTTCCTAAATGGAAAAAATACCTGCTATTCATTTCTACCACCTTTTTTCTGGATCTATAACAAATGTACAGTGCAGCGAGTATGATAAAGGAAAGTCATAATCTATAATATGTCTTTAATAAAGTATTGGTAATTGATGTCACTACCAGAATGTTTAATTAATGTGCACACGTATGGAAAAACACTTACATAAAAATATAACATAAGCTAAATAAAATATACATCTTCAAAAATTTACAAACTAAAAGTAGGGAATTCTCTTTTCTTGCACATTTAGCAGTAGCTAAAGGACTACATCCCTATTATTTCTGCCTAATAGCTTTCTTATAATAGCAAAACAGAAGCATAGCTAAAATAGCAAGACTGGGTGAACTGACTCTGTGTGCTGCAGTTACCAGGTTTTGTCACCTTATATCACTTTATGCCAGTATGGATTCTATATTATAAGAAACAATGAAGGACCTGGATGTACTCCTGTGCAATTGTGTGGAGGGTTGACATGTTTGCTTGTACCAGGGAGAAAAAAATAACAAGCATTTGCAATGCAATAAGTCTCTCAGTTACACGAGTTAAAGCTATTGGCATTGTAAATGACAATGCCTTTTATTTATGTTTTTAAAACGGAAACAAATATAAAAGGCATTATTTGCAATGTCAATAGCTCAAACTCGCTTAAATGCGAGACCTATTGCATTGCAAATGCTTGTTTGAAAGATGTTCTCTGCCTGCACTAGTCTAGCCCTGCCCATGGCACTTAATTCGTCACAAACATAATTAGCAGGCCCCACGGTATTGCACAAGAGGCCGTTCTTCCAAGTGCCTGTACCACTGTTACCGTCAAACCATCACACTGCAACAGTTGTGACAATTTGGATTATTTCATGTCACAAAAGCAGTAAAATTCATGCCCTGTGGCACTAGCTGGGTGACCAGAGAGGCGTGTAGAGGACTCATGGTCTATTGGCCTCTTGACCACCCGTCTGTGGTGCAAGGCTGGGAGAACATTCATTGAAACGCCATCAATGGTGACCTATGAAGGGATGCATTCTGGGAGTTTCCTCGTCTGACAACCAGACATCTACTCACCCGAACCGCTTCCATTACCAGAGCCTCACTCACACGAACCTAACTCATTACCAGAACCGCAGTCACCCGAACTTCACTCATTACCTGAACCTCACTTACCCGAACCTCATTCTTTACCAGAACCGCAGTCACCCGAACTTCACTCATTACCAGAACCTCACTCACCCGAACCTCATTCATTACCAGAACCGCAGTCACCCGAACTTCACTCATTACCTGAACCTCACTCACCCGAACCTCATTCATTACCAGAATCTCACTCACCAGAACCGCATTCACCCGATCCTCACTCATTATCAGAATCCCACTCACCCCAACCTAATTCATTACCAGAACCACTCTCACCCGACCCATACTCATTATCTGAATCTCACTCGCCAGAACCTCACACACCTGAACCTCACTCACCTGAACCTCACTCACCCAAACATCATTCATTACCAGACCTCACTTATGAGGACCTCACTCATTACCAGAACCTCATTTATTAGCAGAACCTTGCTCACCTTAAACTCTTTCATTATCAGTACATCACTCACCCGATACTCACTCACTCGAACCTCATTCATTACCAGAACCACAGACATCTGAATCTCACTCATTATCAGAACTTAACTCACTCAAACCTCACCCACCCGAACCTCACTCACCCAAACCTCATTCATTCCCAGGACCTCCCTCTTTATCAGACCCTCATTCATTGCCAGAGCGTCACTCAACCGAACTTCACTCATTACCAGAGCCTCACTCACCCAGATCTCGTTCATTACTAGAACTTCACTCATTACCAGAACCTCAGTCACCCGAAACTCATTCATTACCAGAACCTCACTCATTACCAGAACCCCACACACCTGAACCTCACTCATTACCAGAACTCCACTCCCCGAACTTCACTCATTACCAGGACTGTCATTACCTCTAGGGCGGTGTAGCGTGGGAGACGTGCGCGGGTGAGTGAAGTTTACCTGGATACATGGTATTTCCTGGGTGCATGTAAAAAAGTTTTCTGCATTTTTCTGCCACACATTTCTGTAGGTTGCCAAGTTTTTCTTACACTCCATGAAGTTGGTGGAAGCCAAGACCTACGGATACCCCAAGATGGGGCGGCGGGGTCACAAGGGCAGAGGAGGGTCACGAGGGCAGGGGTGAGGCATTAGGATGCCAGAGGACCGGGAGCCCTGGTTGTGTGGTGTGTGAAGTGTTGGTGTGTGATGAGTTGTTAGGTACACCGCGTGGCTCGAGCAGGAGCACAACACACTGCTGTGCACGGGGATCCGTGCTGGGTGTAGTGGGGGGGGTAGTCACAATGGCAGGGGTGAGGCATTAGGACACCAGATGTTTGGGAGCCTCCGTTGCATCGTTGTTTGATGTGTGGAGTGTTGGTAGGTACAGAGCGATTGCTGCATGACCCAAGCAGCAGCACAACACACTGCTGTGTGCGGGGATCCGTGCCAGGTGTAGTGGGGGGAGCAGTCACAAGGGCAGGGGTGAGGCGTTAGGACACCAGATGTCCGGGAGCCTCAGTTGTGTGATTGTGTGATGTGTGATGTGTTGGTAGGTACAGAGCGTGACCCGAGCAGCAGCACAACACACTGCTGTGCATGGGGCTCCACGTTGGGTGTAGTGGGGGGGTCACAAGCCCAGGGGTGAGGCGTTAGGACACCAGAGGGCCGGGAGCCTCTGTTGTGTGTTGTGTGAAGTGTTGGTGTGTAATGTGTTGGTAGGTACAGCGCATGACCGGTGCAGGAGCACAACACACTGCTGTGTGCAGGTATCCGTGCCGGGTGTAGTGGGGGCAGGCACGAGGGCAGGGGTGAGGCGTTAGGACACCAGATGTCCGGGAGCCTCGGTTGTGTGATTGTGTGATGTGTGAAGTGTTGGTAGGTACAGAGGGTGACCCAAACAGCAGCACAACACACTGCTGTGCGTGGGGCACTGCACTGGGTGTAGCGGGGGGGTCACAACGCCAGGGGTGAGGCATTAGGACACCAGAGGGCCGGAAGCCTCTGTTGTGTGAGCGGGTATCCACGCTGGGTGTAGTTGGGGGGGTCACAAGGCCAGGGGTGAGGAGTTAGGACACCCCAGGGCCGGGAGCCTCTGTTGTGTGGTGTGTGAAGTGTTGGTGTATAATGTGTTGGTAGGTACAGCGCGTGACCCGTGCAGGAGCACAACACACTGCTGTGCGCAGGGATCCACGCAGGTGTAGTGGGGGGGTCCACAAGGCCAGGGATGAGGCGTTGGGACACCAGAGGGCCGGGAGCCTTGGTTTTGTAGTGTGTGAAGTGTTGGTGTGTGATGTGTTGTTAGGTACAGCACGTGGCCCGGGCAGGAGCACAACACACTGCTGAGCGCGGGGATCCACGCTGAGTGTAGTGGGGGGGTCAAGAGGGCAGGGGTAAGGCGTTTGGACACCAGAGGGCCGTAAGTCTCTGTTGTGTGCGCGGGGATCCACGCTGGGTGTAGTTGGGGGGGTCACAAGGCCAGGGGTGAGGAGTTAGGACACCAGAGGGCCGGGTGCCTCAGTTGTGTGGTGTGTGAAGTGTTGGTGTATAATGTGTTGGTAGGTACAGAGCGTGACCCGTGCAGGAGCACAACACACTGCTGTGCGCGGTGATCCACCCAGGTGTAGTGGGGGGTCCACCAGGCCAGGGATGAGGCGTTATGACACCAGAAGGCCGTAAGTCTCTTTTGTGTGCGCGGGGATCCATGCTGGGTGTAGTTGGGGGGGTCACAAGGCCAGGGGTGAGGAGTTAGGACATCAGAGGGCCGGGAGCCTCGGTTTTGTGGTGTGTGAAGTGTTGGTGTGTGATGTGTTATTAGGTACAGCACGTGACCCTAGCAGGAGCACAATACACTGCTGTGCGTGGGGATCCACGCTGGGTGTAGTGGGGGGGTCATGAGGGCAGGGGTAAGGCATTAGGACACCAGAGGGCCGGATGCCTCTGTTGTGTGGTCTGTGAAGTGTTGGTGTGTGATGTGTTGGTAGGTACAGCTTGTGACCTGAGCAGGAGCACAACACACTGCTGTGCGCGGGGATCCACGCTGGGTGTAGTGGGGTGCGGGGCCCCCTGTTTACTAGTGGTCCCGTGGCTGTAAATACCGCGGCTGATGGCAAAATTTACAATGAGCTAATCCACCCCCTGAGCCTTAAACACAATCTTAAACGAAGAGACAGGCAGGCACTCACAAAACAAGCACCCTCACTGCGAAAACACAAAAACACGGGGTAGGGACGACGCAAAGAGGCAAAGGGGCCGCTGACGACAGTGGAGAATGCTTTCCTCTAATTGCTCATACCGTAAAAGTTTATATTTAAAGTTTTACAATCCACTTCTTATCACCATTATGTTTCTCTGCTTATAAAGTGGTTTGGGAAGCGCTTTTTACTACTTACACTCTATAACATGATTGTGTACATGTGGCCAGAGAAACAGAAAGGTGGGGGGGGGGGGCGGGTAAACCGAAGAATGTCTTATCTAAACTGCTCCTCGTAGCATGATTGGTGACATACCTTAAGCAAAACCTTGAATTTGTGCTTTCCTTTATATTTCACACCTGTGTAGTTTAATGCCGCCCGTTCTTTCTGTTTTAAAAACAGTTTCCGTACTGGATGCACACCCTGTGCGGCCCTGGTGCCGGTGTAACCCAAAGTCCATGGTGGCAAAAGCCCATGGAAGCGACTCTAACCACTATGCCCATTGCATGGGGCACAGATCATCAAACCAAGTGTCCGATCATTTGCAGGCTCAGGTCTTTTTCGATAATGGGTGTTACTGCTGTGTTAAATCACCTCAGCCAGAAACGACCGCAAACTCCACCTCACGAAGGAGAGAAATGCAACCGAAAACATCGGCTGTGCAGACAGAAAGCACAGGTGAGCAAACTGCTTTTTTTTTTTTGGAACCGTTGTGACATTTCATCAAAATGCCACAGAATTACACTTTTCTAAGCAATATCATTTTCGCAGCACCTTACACACTTCGTATGTAGCCTTTTCTTTTCTGCAACCTGGCTCCGCCCGAGATTGCATGCTTCCCGGGGTCACGGCGGTGTGTTGGGCAGAAAGCGGGTAGGTCCCACCGGGCAGTGGCGTCACTGTATGTACCGCTGACTCTTGCCTGCTGTTCCGTGCACCTCTGCCTCGCTTCCCAAGTGAGCTGCTTCCGGTCCGTCTCCTCTCCAGGGTGACTGCCCTGGCCTTCCCTCGATGCTGGCCGCACTCTGGTTGCAAGCCCGGCTGCTCTGCCGACTTCGCCCCCCAGCTGCCCCCAGCCGTTCTGCCGGCCTGGACAGTGTACCTCGACGCCATCGAGTATGAGAGGCGATACCGGGCACAGGGGGCACGAACACCAGGCGGCAGGCACAGGTGGGAAACTCGATCCACGTGGAGCCTGGGAAGAGCTATGCCCAAAACGAAACCGGCAAGCGCCCGCCTTCTCTGACTCGAAAATCGTTGGCGCTGCTCCCCCAGCTCCCTGATGTGAAGGTACACAATCTTGAATGAAGAGACAGACAGGTAGCCACAAAACGAGGCACCCCACCGCGAAAACACAAAAACATGGGGTAGGGAGGACGCAAAGAGGCAGATAATGCACCAGAGACAAGCGAGTCAACCCCCCAGGGCGACATTTCACATGCTCATATCTGCCTTAATGTGCAGCACGCTCAGAGGCGGCCATACAAGGCCCCGTGGGATTAGAGCGTGCTCATTTTGTGTGGCATCACATCCCTCCTTAGCAGGGCTGTGTCTCCCCCCAAGACCCCCTCTCCCCGCAGCCCACGATATGGGGATGATGGGGGAACGGAGGTACGCCTTGTGGCGTGTTAATAAACTGTCCTCATTACGCTATCGCCCTGTCTCCTTTTCGTCCGGCCCATACGGACTGGATCCTTTATTGCTTCACGGCTTATTTACTAGAGATAAGAAATTGCTTCACGACAGCCGTGAAGCAGACGATCCAGTCCGGATGGGCCGGACGAAAAGGCGAAAGGGCGGCAACAAAAAAAATCCTTTTTTTTATGAGAAGCCAACGTTTTGCATAAACGCTGACGCTACCCAATGAAAAGGATGGGCGGGGCTTCAAGTCCCCTTCTGAAATCTACTCATCCACAATATCTCTCACAGAGCGAGCAGTGCATGCGCTGCAACGCTAAGCAAGACCTAAAAATGTGGGTGTTGGTTGGATTTAATTCATCAGCAAGTGTTGGGCTCACCATTTAGCTCTGACCACTTTTTGATAATAAAACAAATGGAATGATGGGTGACCCTAGGTTTTCAATATGTTTTCCAGTCCCTTAATGCTTTAATCAGGACCAGGCAACATACAAACTCAAATCTCGAAATGATTCCTAGAATATTGTTACTTTTGCCATTTCCTACCACAATTAAGTTTTGGGTGGGTAGGGATCAGAATATTTTGTTAAAGCATACAGAGACTGGTTATGGAGGTGTTGGAATTTTACGCAAATTGATTCCAACCTGGATCCTTTTGACTGTTATAAGGAATCTTTGAATCTGTAAGTGTTAAGTGCAACCCCATCTAGAGTACTGTGTCCGAAGGTCACATGTCTAGAGGGTCTTAGAGAAAAGAGCAAGCAGACACTCTAATCAACAGTCTTAATTATATAACCAATTTGGGCCGACATAAGGCAGCTACCAACACATACCCTACAGGACTGGAATGTTAGGATGGCAAAGAGTTCTAATGAACTTCCTGGGGAGAATATTGGTATAATATTTCAGCTTAAAGAAATACTGATAAAGGTGGTGCCAAAATTGTCACCTAACCTTAAAGTATCACTACAAGCTATTTAGTGAAAACACCTAGCCAGGATATATTTATGTATTACCATGGAGAAATCCACCAGCTGTTGTGATAGTACAATAACTACTATAGGAATGGAGCAAGAAGAACACTGGAATGGCACTAGTCACTAAGATCGTTCCTCATATTCCACTGTGCATCTTCAAAACTGAAGATGACAGCTGACATCCCGCCGTCGCAAGCCCTGTGCGACTCCCTCGCCACCTTCTTCCACCGCAAGAGAGCAGACATCCACGACAGCTTCAACACCCAGACAGACCCAACAGACAGCAACACAACAGATCCTCTGCACACCATCGACCACGACCCCCTGCTTGCCTGGGCCAACGTGAGCATCAATGACACCATCAAGACCATGAGCACAATCCACTCCGGCTCTCCATCAGATCCCTTCCTGTACCATGTCTTCAACAAAGCAAGCAGCTCCATCGCACCCCACCTGCGCAACATCATCAATCTCTCCCTCGAGACCGCGACCTTCCCATAGAGCTGGAAACATGCCGAGATCAAAGCCCTACTGAAAAAACCCAAGGCTGACCCAAGAGACCTCAGGAACTTCCAGCCCATCTCTCTGCTCCCCTCCCCGGCCAAGGTCATCGAGAAAATCATCAACAGACAGCTAACCCAATACCTCGAAGAAAACAGAATCCTGGACCCTTCCCAGTTAGGGTTCCGCAGCAACCACAGCACCGAGACCGCCCTCATTGCCACCACCGACGACATCAGGACCCTGCTGGACAACGGCGAGACCGCAGCACTAATCCTCCTAGACCACTTCGCCGCCTTCTACACCGTCTGCCACCGCACACTACGCGCACGCCTCCACGCCACAGGGATTCGAGACTTGGCGCTGGAATGGGCCACCTCCTTCCTATTCGGCAGAACCCAGAGCGTCCGTCTCCCTCATTCTGGTCCAAAGCCTCCGAGATCATCTGCGGCGTACCCCAGGAATCCTTCCTCAGCCCGACACTATTCAACATTTACATGGGTCCGCTCGCTTACATCGCCCGACAGCACGGCCTCAACATAATCTCCTACGCCGACGACTTCCAAATGATCCTCTCCCTCACCAAGGACCCCATCACCACCAAAGCCAACCTCCACGAAGGAATGAAGGTCGTCACCGACTGGATGAAAACCAGCCATCTGAAGCTGAACTCGGACAAGACGGAGGTCCTCATCCTCGGCTCCAACCCTTCAGCCTGGGACGACTCCTGGTGGCCGACGGCACTGGGAGGAGCCCCGACATCCACCGACAATGCACGCAACCTGGGAATCATCCTTGACTCAACGCTCTCAATGACCAAGCAGGTCAACGCTGTCTCCTCCTCCTGCTTCAACACCCTCCTCATGCTCCGCAAGATCTACAGATGGATTTCGGCAGACACAAGAAAGACAGTCACCCAGGCCCTCGTCAGCAGCAGACTCGACTACGGAAATGCTGTATACGCGGGAGACCCGACCAAGCTCCTTAAACGACTACAACCCATCCAAAACGCCTCGGCACGACTGATCCTCGACGTACCACGCCACGGCCACATCACCCCCCACCTGACGGACCCGCACTGGCTCCCCGTCAGCAAGAGGATATCCTTCAAGCTCCTCATCCATGCACACATGGCACTCCACAAGACCGGCCCAGCCTACCTCAACAGACGGCTCTCCTTCTACATCCCCAACCGCCAGCTCCGCTCCGCCGACCTCTCACTCGCCACCGTCCCGTGCATCTGAAGAACAACCACCAGCGGGAGATCCTTCTCCCACCTCGCTGCCAAGACATGGAACACCCTCCCACTGAGCCTACAACAGACCCAAGACCTGCTGACCTTTAGGAGGATGCTCAAGACCTGGCTTTTCGATCAGTAGCACCCCCCCCCCACCGCCTTGAGACCCTCCTGGGTATGTAGTGCGCTTTACAAATGATTGATTGATTGATTGATTGACTAGTCACAAAGAAGCATTTAACCTACAGGGTAACTGCTTGTTAATATTATAGTCACATATTTTGTTGTAAAGAGAGGCATAGAAAACTAATAAAGTTGAGAAGCATAAGATATAGACATGCTTAACACATAACATATTCCACAACTGCCAGGTATTTCTTGATTCTGCAAGATTAAGAGGATACTGATAATCGTGGTTGTTCCTCGTGTGATAACCATCACAAAATTAGCTTAACGCAACTCTTCACATCGCAGTCAATCGCGACAAAATAACTCCGTGTTAACGTGGTATTCTCAACACAGTGGCACCATGCGATAGACCCACGACAATGTGTCAAATGAACGCGTTAAAATCAACACGACGCTGCAAAAATGCAAAACACCAACACGAAAAAAGCAGCGATGACGCTAATTGCGATACAAAAATCAGCTAAAACCAGCCACAGGCCTGCAATCCCTACGCAACATGCGGGAAAATGCACTATAAAAGTTGAAAAAAACCACACATGCAAAAGTCAAACAACAGTGAAGCACAATGGAGTCAGCCGGAGCAAGTGCAGAGGACAACCAGAACCCCACAAGCCCCCCCGGAGGACCAGCCTGGGACTTCAGGGCCAGGGAGGGCAAGTACAAGAAGAGTAGGAAGAAGCGGTTCAGTCCGCAGGAAAACAGGATGCTGATAACGGAGGTGATAGAACACCATCAACCACTCTTCATCACCTCCACTGTGTCACTGGCAACTAAAAATGGAATATGGCAGACCATCGTGGACAAGATGAATGCAGTCAGAGTGCTGAAGAGGACAACGGAAGAGGTCAAGGAGCTGGAATGATGTCAAGCGCGAAACCAAGCAGAAACTCACAAACAACCGGAAGGCAGCAATGCAGACGGGAGGAGGGAGTCCAGTGCCACAGGAGGAGCTGGACGAGATGGAGGAAATGGTGTCCACAGTAATCAGTGGGGAGACGGTGGCAGGAGTTGGGGGGCTGGACACTGCTCAACATGACCGTACACAACAGCAACAGGGTGAGTAACTACCAGGGACCGGGGGGACGGGGGGAGATGGACACAATGGCACACATGCACAAGTAAGCATAGCATATCTGTGGACAAACCATGCCCCTGACCCCCAACTCCCACCAAGAGACCAATGCACCCAATGATGCAACATCTCAGCACTGTATAAGCACAGAAGTCAGAGGCACACCGCATGTGAGGGATAAGGGGCAGCCAAATCAGAGCTGCAGGGGCCACTCCCCCAAAATGCGGCACACACACATCACATGCAGAGCACATCAACATTGACAACGATGTGGCACAATCCACATCACGTCCACAACAGAATTGAGGACACAACTGGTGCCGTTTGTGTGCAGAAACTGGCCAATCACATATGGCATCGCAGGGAAATGTGAGTTGACAATGTACAAGTACAAAAACACATCCGTGATGTTGTCGAAATGTCCACTGTCCCACATCATATAGGCAGCTCCCCACAAACAGTCACAATGTACACTGTCCTTCAGTCTGAATGTAAACATGTACAATGCGTCAACATACATGTGAACATGGGGGGACCCGCTGGATCTGCCGTTATATTTTGAGGACACGGCTCTGGCATGGCTGGGACCCACACAACAAAAAAAATGTAATTTGAAATTAGAAGTGGACGAGATTGTCGAGGCAATAATGACTATGAAATCAGGGAGAGCTCCGGGCTCTGATAGCTTACCAATAGAATTATATAAAGCATACGCGCCAATCTTAGCGCCGATCTTGAAAGGCGTGTTTTATGTGGCGCTAGAGGAAGGAACACTGCCAACAACTATGCGGAAGGCCCAAATAATCTCGCTGTTAAAACCTGACGAATCCCTGTTACATTGTGAGTCATATCGGCCCTTATCCCTACTGAACCGTGACACTAAAATCCTAGCAAAAGTTTTAGCAATCCGACTCAGTCTCCTAATGGAGCGCCTGGTGCTCTCAGACCAGGCGGGCTTTATTCCAAATCACGCCACGGCCCACAACCATCAAACCCTATTTGCAGTCTTACAGGATATAGACCCCAAATGCTCGGTGGTGGCGGTCTTCCTTGACGCCACAAAAGCGTTTGATTCGGTGGAGTGGGATTATCTGATAGGCACCCTGCAATACATGGGGATGCCGTTTTCCCTCCTGAACTGGATTAAACTGCTGTACACACAGCCGTAGGCGACGGTACTACTGAATGGCGACCGTTCCACTCCCTTTATTGTTTCTAGAGGCGTGAGGCAGGGATGCCCGCCTTCCCCAATCCTCTTTGCTTTAGCCATCGAACCCTTGGCAACAAAGCTTCGACAACATCACAAGGAGAGCTCTTTGATCTACCCCGCCAGGCAATTGCTAATCTCATTATATGCGGACGACATGACCCTGTATATCAAAAAACCTACTGAGAATCTTAACCCAGTGTTGCGAGAAATGACCAAATTTGGCGCCATATCGGGAATCCAAATAAATTGGGCTAAGTTTGCGGTGTTCCCCCTCACGGCCAATACCCAACAGTTCCCAATGGATTATGCCTTAGTTTGGGAAAATGATGAGTTAAAATACCTGGGGGTGCAGATCACTAGGGACAGGGATGCATTGATGCGTGCCAACTATGGGCTGGCTCTAGATGGGGTAACTGACAAGATTGCCAAGTGGATCCGCCTTCCACTGTCCCTAAGCTTCTGTATCTCTTTGTCAACATCCCCTATCATCCTGGATGATACTTTTTTAATACACTAAATTCACAACTTACACGACTTGTATGAGGAGGGAAACAGGCGCGACTTAGCCTAGCCACACTGATGTTACTGTATCAGCAAGGAGGATACGATGTTCCCAACTTTGAATACTATTACTATTGCGCACAGGCATATTTCGCAGTTTACTGGCTCCATCCGCCTCCCTTCATGCCGCACTTAGCGGTGGAAGATGGCTATATGTCTCCGACGCCCCCAGAGGGTTACTTCTTCACCAGGGTGACAGGGCGAGAGCGAGACCCTTCCACAGTGGATTGTATGATTGCTGCGTGGGGCCATATAGCGCGTAGGCTGTGAGCCTCTATGATGTATTCCCCCAAAATACATCTGCTGCGTAACCCCTTATTACAGGTCACTTATGAAGGGCTATGCCGCAAATTACTGGACAGTTTGCATTACACCACCTGGGGAGATCTCTATGTAGGGGGACAATTTTTTGATGGCCGTGAACCCACTACCATGGACAATTTCATGTATACCAGGCTCCGACAAAGTGTGAAGGCGGTTACCCCAGCGTTTCCGGACAAGCCCGAAATGTTCGCTCCCCTTCGTGACTTGCTACAGGCGGAAACCCCACGGCACGTCGTGTCAACACTGTATAAACACATCCGTAAAGGGACTCCTTCCTGACTTCCGAAGGCCAGACGGGAATGGGACAATGACCTAGATGCTCCACTAACGGACGAGCAATGGGAGTTAGGTAGTAGGCAGACAGAGGAGGTTACTAGTAACAGTAGGCTTCGCCTTATACACTTTAAGTATTTGCATAGATTATACCATACCCCTACCAAACTACACAAACTACTACTGAGGGAGCACGATCGTTGTGCACGATGTGGGCAGCAGGGTGCGGACTTTATACATTTAGCACGGCGCTGCTCTCGAGTGGCCACGTATTGGGTACAAGTCCTTGAAGGGCTGGTCACTATGATCGGCATACATATGGTCCCGGACCCGCTCATAGCTCTATTGGGCCTTATTCAGGGCATAAAAACAGTACATAAGAAATACTTAGCTATGGCATTGTTTTTGGAAAAACGGCAGGTAGCTTGTAAGTGGGGACGGGGCCGAGCCCCAAAATTCAAGGATTGGATAAATGAGATGACTACGTGGCAAGGTCACATGCATTATTACGCTGAACTTTTACCTGTGAACTCTCGACCGAAAAATATATGGGGACCACTGACTGCCTATCTTCGGGAATCTGAGGCACCCCAAGGAGCAGTCTTGGTAGGAAAGGAGGAGGGACCCGTAAGGAGGGGGACGCGGGTACCCAATTGGGATCCCCCACGAATAGACGATGAGGCCTTTGGGGCGCGGCAATGCTGAGTCTGTACATGGCTTTTGAGGACTGCAGGGGGCACGGGGGACTTGTCAGGTACCTGCCACATGCGCGAGAGATCAAATCCATCTGTCTGATGTCAATTGTAAAGAAAAGCTCTGAATTTTGATGACTCTGGATGACCCGTCTTTTATGGACCGTGTTGCTCTTAATGCACTGTATTTCTGTGTTACCCTATGACCAGTGGGTGGGCTGTTACATAAGCTGGGATGGGGGGCATGTTGATCATATGTAGAGAATCTGCGTGGGAAGGTCTAAGTTACTGACGTAATATTTCAGCAATACCATTGTTGATTGTCATTACACTGATGTACTGTGCAGATTACCAATAAAGTTTCTTTGAAACAAAAACAAAACAAAAAAAAAACATACATGTAAACACAATGTTACACTGCATCTCCCCTTCACATTGCAGAGGGAAATTCAACACCTTCTGCAGAGCATTCCCAACCTCTCTTCTCTGATGACGAAGAGGACCACCACATCTTCGATTCCAACCCAGCAGGCAGCACCCACCACCACTGCTGCCTCCCAGGACCCCCACGACGAGCACAGGGCCTTCCAACGCCGTGGGTTGGGGTGCCAGGAGAAGCTGGCTGAACAGGTGCAGGTGGGGTTCGACTGCATGGCAGACAAACTAGACACCATACGTGGGTGTCTAAGTCCCATCAGGGACCACTCACAGACCCTAATGGACAAACACAGTCCACTCCATGCCCTCCAATGAACCATGGCTGACATCGCCAGAGTCCTGACTCTGCGACAAGAACGACTGTCTAGTCAGAGTGGCTCCAGCGAGCTTTTCGGGAGTAGGGACTCATGTGGAGGCTCATGGAGAAAATGGAGCGGACGCGTGCGGAAAGAGCGGCTGCCACGGCTGCACACCAGCGAGAGGTAGCTCGGTCCCTCAATGCCATAAAGACCCTACTCATGGCATTGCTGCCACAAGGCCTGGCGCTAATGCATGCTGCTGCTACCACTCCATTCACATCTCCGGCCCCTTATGTGTCAATGTTACACAGTGTGGCATATGAAACAGCAGAGGACGAAGATGCGGATGAATCTGATCTTGTGGTCAGAAAGAAGCAGTAGCATTAATCTCCGCCATATGGCCTGTTTCTGCTTGGTTCTGCCCTCTGCATCATCACCTTTCACTGTCCCTCGATGCACTCTGTGACACTCACCTTGGACCTCGACATGGACTGCCATATTCTGTTTGGTCACCAATGACACAGCTATCAGACTGCGGACTGAACTCCTCCTCCACTGATGTACTTGTCATTCCCTGAAGGACTCTGGCTGGCCCTCCACGGGCTAACAATGTAAAGTGGGGTTTGCATTGCCCTGCACTGCTCCAGCTGCAACACTCCACTGAATGTGCATTAAACATTCATTTTCACACCGATGTGTCATGTCTATGATCTTGCAAGTATGGAGGTATGGATGAATTTAGGGTCAATGATTTCCCCTTATGTCCATGTTGCTCATGTTGTGGGACTTGGGTCACAGGGTGACACATTGCCGATTGCGTGCCGGGTGGCGCTGATACTAGAACGGAGACACACACACAGTAGTTACTTCCTTATCCAGCCCAGAACGGATCCACGCCTAGAGCCCGGGGGTCATTGTTTACACCCTTACACTGGACTGGCATGCGCCAGGCCAGCCCACTCCGCTTACGCTCACGGGGGGACGACAACACTACATGTCCCAGGTCTACCCTGTAGGAATCTGCTGCTCACAGGTCTAGTTGTCAGCATGCCACAGCCACTCCCTCCCAGCTGGTTTACCCACACCACACCCATCCAGCACAGCCGTCACAGGACATGTGACCCTGCCAATAAAAGGGCCTGGCGCACATGCTGGATGCCATTTCCACTCTGTAACTGGGTGTCTCCTTGTGGTTATCATTTATGCCTGAGGGCCTAGGGCCTGGGCACAGCACATTGCCTAATGCTGGGGGTGACAGGATGTCATCCGCACCACAGGACTCAATCATAAAGGGTCCATGGCTTGCAGTGCACAGACTTGGTGGCACCGGATACACTGGGGCAGGCACAGGTACACCGCTATGGGACGATGGCTTTCGGTGCACTGAGGTAGGGGCACCTTAAGTGCTGAGCGGATGTGCAGCCTGTGATGATGAAACTCCAGGCAGTCTGGAATGGTGGCATTAGTGTGAGCCCTGCTGGACCGCAGTGTAGGCCTGAGCCAGCAGGCAGTGCGGGCCTACCGACACGTGATGCCGCCTCGCGGTTCACAGAGTTAGTGGCACCTCTAGGGCTGAGCAGGTGTGCAGCCTGCGATGAGGCCCTGTGCACCGATATGTTCTCTGCCATAGCGAAATCAAGACCCAGAATCAAGTGTGTGACCTGGTGGCCTGCAGTGCGGGGCTGCATGATGTGGAGGGTGCCATGTTCGTGGGCCCCGGACTTGGTGCTCCCACCGGCACGTGGTGGGCCCTCTTGGAGACACGCTGGTGGCGGAAGGTGAGCAGTGAGGCCTGGCTGCGCAGGGGCGGGCAATCTCCGCTGGGTGGCGGGAGGGGCTGGGGTGCAGCAGTCTGTGTGCGCAGGGGCGGACAAGCGATGATGGTGTGTGCTACTGTATGGACTCTGCCATTCATGTCTCAAGTAACTGTTTTAGATGAGGGACCTGGGGGACTGCAGTGTGTACCGGCACATGGTTGGAGACGTGGCAGCAGGTGAGCAGTGAGGCCTGGGTGCGCAGTGTCGGCACTCTCTCTCTCCCTCTTTCTCTCTCTCTCCCACTCTCTTTCTCTCTCCCTCTCTCTCTCCCTCTCTTTCTCTCTCCCTCTCTCCCTCTCTCTCTCTCTCCGCCTCCCTCTCCCTCTCTCTCTCTCTTTCGCTCTCTCTTTCTGTACTTTGATGAGCGCATGACACACCTTCTTATCTAGGTCCTTGTCTTGCAGGCTGTGACTTACAGAATCTCCTGAGAAGACCCGACATGACTCTTCCGAATTGTTGTTTTTGGGTTTATTCTATGATGAACGGATTATTTGGAAATTCTGAGATGAATGTATGATTCTCCTTTTTTCTGACCACACATGTATGTTAGGTGTTGTGATTGTGCGACTACAGGCGAATTGTGTGGTTCATGATTTCGCGGAGTTGATGTGCATTATCTTTGTCCAAAGTTGGGGTGTGAGGGGCCCAGGGTAAGGCCTGGGGGGGTTGGCCTGGGGGGGTGGCGGTGGGTGTTGTTGCCCTATTGGGGCTCCGGGCTGCATGTTCAGTTGCTCCTGGGCATCTGTTGTTCTTCATGTGCGGCTCTGGGCTGGGCTCCCTTGTCATGTGCCGGTTCTCGTCCGACTTTACACCAGATCAGAACAGGTGTTAGTTTCCTGCTGTTAACACGCCTTATCACCTGTTTTGTGGTCTTATCGCCGATGTGGCTAATTGTTAAGAATGTTGCAGAGTGGTGTTGTCGCGGCTTTTTGCTCAGGAACGCCTACTCTGCATCTCATTAGCGATAGTTGCCGGGGTCATCCGTGGCTATTTTATTTGCGCCTGCTATCGCAGGTAAACTGGTGATATGGGCTGTTAGCACCAGCTTGTGAATGGTACAATAAATTTATCGCGACTTTGGCTGTGCTAAACTGCCAGAAACTACTAATAATTAATCTTGCCCCTATCGCCCTCTCACAGCTCTCTTCCCAGCATGCTAGCAAAATGGGCATTATGAAGGAGTCATTAAGGAACCATTCTTGGCCGAATTACATAGTAGAGAACCCGGTGCTGGTAATAAATACTAATGCAGTTGCATCTGTGCCAAAGTCAAGTAGACTTTGAAATGACTTGGCATTCTACGTAAGGGATATATTTTTGATGACTATGTCAAACTGAATCCCTTTAGAAAACATCAGAAGCTTTTGAACTTTCAGGAAATTTGTCATTTAGAGAATATTTCAAATTTTCAGAAGTCAGGTAAAAAAGTTTCTTTACAAACTGAGTTGTTGCCCAAAATGTCAGACATCTGAAAGGTCATTAATGGGGAGCAAAGAAAGACTTCATTTCAGTGATGGGCACAATGGAACTCTTAAGTGAGAAACTGAAGGACCTAAAAGACAATTACAACAACCTGTAGGACAGACTGCATAGTAACAACATGTAGATTCCAAAACACCAGGGAAAAAGCAGAAGGTGATGACATCGATTGATTTTGTTGGTCTTGTTTCAGACAACCTAGAGAATGCAGAGAATTTTAACTACTGGGCTGAAGACCGGTGCTTGTAACCAGCCTGAGGTAAATACTAGTGAAACTTGTCTCTTTGGTAGTGAAAGATAGAATTCTGAGAATTGCCCACCGGCTGACAATGTAGATTTTCAATCACTGTTCACTGCAGTTATACCAGGAGTTATCTCTAAGTACACTGAACAAGTGGAGGGCGCTGAAGGACATCACAATAAAACTGATGAAAAGACAAATCAAATAGAAGTGGGCTTCCCATTTACACTACAATCAAACACATCCCCAGATACCCAAGCTGATAATGAGAGCCCAAACCCAGAATAGGGGAAGATGGGAGAAAGACAGGAACCGCAAATCACAAGCCTGTGCCTATCGAGTGGTATGATGGAGATAAGAGACAACAACTTTGAAATCATGCTTATCCCTGCTTCCCATTAAATTAAGAAACATCAGGCAAAGTTGTTTTTATAACTGAGGCTCTCATTACAAGATGGTCTTTACAACATGTAGTAAATACTATTACCTCTAACATTTAATTTCAAACATTGAGCGGCAGGTGGAATATAGACACACTCGTGATGTGGTAATGAAAGCACACCCGTGGCCAGATTTCCACCCACAGATACCCGTAAATCATGTGCGGTTGCCATTCAGAACCTCATTATGAGTTTGGGGCCAAATTTCAATCCCAGTACAAACTAAGTGAAATTTATGGAGGAAAAAAGGCCAAAAAAAAAAAAAAGGCAGAACATGCAGAACTCAGTGTGTTAATAACCAACTTCATAATTTATACCTACTTTTCCTGCTGAAGACTTGGAATAGGAGGTATTTACCACTTGTGGCAAATACCTTAATTTAAGATCTTCACAAAGGTCTTGACTAATAGGCTGGAGAAACTGATTTTTTTCTAGGTGGAACCCCACCAATAAGGTTTAACAAAAGCTTGACAGATCTTTGATTACATTCAGCTTGCCCTCCACCTGATAGAGAAATCGTATAAACGCATGATTCAGATGGTCAGACTCGCTTTAGACACCAAGAAGTCATTTGGTCAAGCTGATTTGGTTTTCCTGAGCTATACCTTAGAGGCATTTGGGCTAGCTATGCAAGTCTAGTTGCCAAGGTACTAATAAATGGTGAGAAAACACTGTCTTTCAGACTGAGCATGAAATTTAAGTATGGGCACCCACTTTCCTAATTTCTCTTTGCTCACTCAATAGAGTCATTAACAAAAAAGTTCTGTCTGTGGGGCTCAACAGGATACACTTCAAAGGCATAGTTGACAAAATAGACCAGTTCTCAGGCAATATCCTGCTAACAATAGGGCACCTGAGGAGCGCGCGACGATCTAAGATGGCCGCCGGGTGAGAAGCTCCGCTCGAAAAACGCCGATTCGAGCATGAAGGCACCTCTTCCAGGCAACGAAGCTCCGCTTTGAACATGGATTCGGCTTTGGGACATTGCAGGGACTGCCTTGGCAAGTTTTGTTGACCGAAATGCGGTCTTTTCGTTACCATAATTGCGTTCTTTCTGCTTCCCTCAGATGACGGCCGCCATTTTGTTTTTTTCTTCAGCGTTTTTCTTCTATTTTTTCGCTGCCACTGAATCTTTAAGCCAGGTTCCTGATGTTTTTTGGTGGTATTGCGGCGGTGGCTGCGTTAGCTCACCTTTTGCCTTCTTTCTGAGCAATTATCTGTTGGCGCCTGGTCTCTCTGGGGGCTTCTGTTGATTCCTCAGATTGTCTCTTCTAGTAATTATTTAAGAGGGAGCCAGTTGTGTCTCAGGTGTCCCAATACCCTCCGCTGTGTTAAACCTTGATACTATCATCGTCTGCTACTCCTCCTCTTGCTGCTGACTACGCAATTTTTCTGCGGTCCTGCCTGTATTCCGCCATTGTTTATTTCTGCCATAATTGGTTGCGGCACTGTCAGTATGGAGGGCGTATACTCTACCAAGCCTCACGGAGGTTCTACTGGGGGAAGGAAGGACTCAAGCAACCCTTCGGTTAAACGCACCAAAAAGGACCCACCTTCCCCAGATAAATCTCCACTGCCTCTCACTCTTGAGGATATTATGGAGGAGTTGCGTCTTATTCGTCCTTTTATCACGGACACTGTTGCCACGCTTCAGAGGTTAGATGATAAGTGGTCTAGTATGGATACGAGATTGTCTGAGGTGGAACAGAGGATTAGTGATGCACAGGATGTTGTCACCAAAGTTGACACTCTCACCAAAGAAGTTGGCCAGCTCAAGAAAGTGGCGGAAGATTTGGAAAACCGCAATAGGCGCAACAACCTGCGCATTTATGGTATTCCTGAAGGATCAGAGGGGTCGGACATGATTCAATTCCTTAAATCCCAAGTTCTTCAAACTGTTGGCCTCCCGAAATCCTCAGATTTTAATATACAACGTGCTCATCGTCTGGGGCCAAGAAATGCATCTTCTGCATCTAAACCTCGTGGAATCATAGCATATTTCCTCCTCTACTCAGATCTTATGATGATTCTCCAGGCCGCCAAGCAACATAAGCAAATGATCTGGTCTGGGCACAAGGTCTTTTTCACTCAGGATGTCTCCAAGCCACGGCTTCCCGCCGAAAGGAATTCTTGGACCACAGACCGGCTTTGAGATCTATGAACGCACGCTATGGTTTAATACACCCTTGTTTTTTCAAAGTGACCTATAAGGAAAGAACTTATAGCTTTGAGGATCCTGCTGACCTGCGGAAGTTTATTCATACTCACAAGGGAGAACTTATGGAACTGAGCAAATCCTAGTTGTTTCTCTTTCTTTTAAAAGTATAGGATTATCCTGTTTTGCTTAAATGTTTACTTAGAAGTTGGATAGTTCCTGTACTTCTTGTGCTCATTCCTTGTTTTTCCTTTGTTTTGCAGGATTCCCCTTTGTGGTGTTCTTGTCATGGTCATCCTTTTGTCCCATCCCGCTGTTTACAGTTTCTACCCCTTCTGTTGCCGTCTCTTTCCCTAGATGTTTGGTAAGTTCCTTCGCTTGTCCTATTTGATTTTTATATGGTTCTCGTTTTCCGATTTATAGTCTATTGTCTATCAGTTTCTTTTTATACTTCTATGGTGGTTTGTTCTCTTATATGCTTCTCTTGCGCGGCTGTTTTGGTCTTCGTCGCCCCCCTCTCACAGTAATGTTTTTTGTTCAATTGTTTTCCGTGGCTAAAGTCTATTGGCTTTTTGCCACCCTCCTTTTGATGCCTTTTGGGGATTTCTGTACCCCTGCACCTTTCTCCCTATCCTTTCCCTTCTCCTTTTCGCTTTTGCCCTCTTTTTGCTGTTTGTCCTCCCATTCCTCATACCTCTTTATTCCTGTCATCTCTATTCTTCTGGCAACCTCTTCACTATCTGATACACACCATATTTTCCTTTTCTCTTTTTCTGTTCATGGTACTTCTTCGTCCTTCTTCTCTTTTATATCTTCACCAACGTATTTGCGGCTGTTGTCTGCTTCAATTTTTCTGTCCCTTACTATTTATTCAGGCACCTGTGCATTTCATTTTTATTTTCAGTTTGCTCCTCTTTCTCTTTCCTGTCCTAAATTCCATACTCCTTTCGGCTTATCCTTACTTTCTTTACGCAAATGAATGGTCTTCGTGTCATTTCTTGGAATGTTAAAGGAGTTCGCAACCCTGTTAAAAAACAACGTGTCTTATCTCATTTAGCAAGGTTGAAATGTCATGTTGCACTGTTACAAGAGACCCACCTTAATTCTCAAGATTTATCGTCGTTGCGTAGACAATGGGTTGGAGAGGCATTTTGTTCTCCAGCAGCAAATGGTAAAAATTGTGTTCTTATTTTGTTTCATAAGTCTTTATCTGTTCAATTGCACAATGAATTCCATGACACTTGTGGTAGATGGCTATTCTTAGACGTTACTGTTAATAATACACAATTTTCCTTTTGTAATGTTTATGGCCCTAACGGGGTAGATTTGACCTTTTGGAGGGACTTCTCTAAACTTCTATCCTCTCATGCGAGTGATAATTTGATTGTAGGTGGTGATTGTAACCAACTAATGGACCCATTTTTAGATCGCAAATCACACACCAGATATGTCCCCAACAAAATGCAAAAGTCCTTTTTTAATGCTATCTCCTCCAGAGGTCTTATTGACTCATGGAGACTTTCCCATCCCGATACCTTAGAATTTTCCTTTTTTTCTCCAGTACACTCCTCACATTCCCGTATAGACTATATTTTTCTCACACAGCATTCATTCCAATTTATGACTAATTCAGAAATAGGCTCAATTCTTATATCTGACCATGCTCCGGTTATTACTGATCTGGACTTTCCCTCACCTACTCCCACCTCTAGGCGGTGGCGCTTCAATAACTCGCTCCTCCTAGATTCACAGTTTGTCGAGCAATTTACATTTTTTGCAAAGGATTTTTTTATAAATAATCTTCACTCCACTCCTCACTTTCACTCTATTTGGGACTCCTTCAAGGCTGCTGCCAGAGGTTTTATTATTGCTTTTGTCTCACGAAAAAAGAAAGCAGCTCTTTCAAAGTCGGCCCAAATTCTTAAACAAATTAAAGACCTAGAGCATCTCTACTTCACCACTAATTCCTCAGAATCACTCTCTTCCCTCATCAAAGCAAAAATGCAGTTTAACAAGCACTCTTGGGACTCTGCGAGTACCACCCTCCTCAATTTTCACTCCAAAATGTATGGCGGGCGCAATAAAGCTGGTAAGTCTCTCGCTAACTATCTAAAAATTAAAAAACAAAAATCTAAAATAATAACTATTACCGATTCGCATGGAGTTCCTCAGCATACTGATGACAAAATTCTCGACTGTTTTGTTCAATATTATTCTACACTTTATACGCCCGAATCTGTTCCCTCGCCTTCTCAAATAGACTCCTATTTCCAGTCCCTCCCCTGGCCTTCGGATAGGTCTGTGGATCTCTCTTCACTCGACGTTCCTCCTTCAGAAAAGGAGCTACTTAATGCTATTACTCTTCTTCCCAAAGATAAAACCCCGGGCCCAGATGGTTTCACGGTTCGTTTTTATCTCCATTTTAAGGATATCCTTTTACCTCATTTATTTTCTTTGATTACTTCCTTTGTGGCTCAAGGGAGGTCTCAAGGTTCTTTCACTCAGGCTATGCTATGCTTAATCCCTAAAAAAGATAAAGATCCCTCCCTCTGCAAAAATTATCGACCCATCTCCTTGATTAATACGGACTGTAAAATTTATGCTAAAGTTTTGGCCTCTCGTATTAACAAAGTTATCCCTGATCTTATCAACATCTATCAATCTGGGTTTGTTAAAGGTAGATCCATCACTGACAACTCGAGAACCTTCCTTAACATTATTCACCTGGCCTCGAAGATGGACTCCCCAATCGCTGCCATTACCTTAGATGCTGAGAAAGCGTTCGATAGAGTCTGTTGGGATTTTATGTTTGGTGCTTTGCGTTGGCATGGCTTTAGTCCTCCCTTTATTCGTTATGTTAAGTTACTATATTCCGCTCCCTCCACCTCTATCTGGGTTAACGGGTCTCAATCCTCTTATTTTTCTTTGCATAGAGGCACTAGACAGGGTTGTCCTCTCTCTCCTCTTCTTTTCATTCTTGCGCTGGAGCCCTTTTTAGAAAAAATTCGCCGTTCATCATTGTATGCTGGCTTCAAATTTCAAAACATGGATATTAAGTTTACGGCCTATGCTGACGATATTTTGCTTTATATTTCTAACCCGTCCACCTCTTTGCCCGCACTCTTTTCCCTGTTACAAGAGTACTCTCTGGTTTCTGGGTATAAACTTAATATAGATAAATCTGAGGTTTTGCCACTTAATAAATTTTGCCTTCCTCATATGTTTCAGGGTTCGGGTTTTGAATGGAACTCAGGTAATATTAAATGTCTAGGTATTCTGTATGCCAGCACCATTAGAGATACGATAAAGCTTAATCAGAAGGATATTGTTAAAAAACTCTCTTCCCTTATAGAACGTTGGTCCCCCCTTTTTTTATCCTGGTGGGGGAGGCTCGCCACTATTAAAATGATGCTCCTCCCTATAGTCAATTTTTACCTTTCAATGCTTCCAATCTCCCTTCCACTCTATTTTTTTAAAACTATAAACCGTATTTTTACCTCCTTTTTATGGAATAAACGTAAGGCAAGGATTTCTCTCTCTCGTCTTCAACAACCTAAAGATCTGGGTGGAGTGAATTTCCCCAACATTGTTCGGTTTCACTCAGCTTTTACTCTGAAACAGATTTGGCCTTTTCTATCTGACTTGTCTGACCCCCCTCTAACAGCCTGGAGCGCTATAGAACTTGCCCAGTTCTCGCCTTTTTCATTCGTTACGGCTACCCGGTTATCTCATCCTCCACAACGTTTTCTTACTCCTATCTTTAGACACTCTAAGGCACTCGCCCTCTCTGTCTTTCGCTCTTCCCTTTCGCAGTTGGAATTCCATTCCTCAATCCCAATTTGGTACAACAAATCCATTATGATTAATCACAGAGCACTTTTTTGGAAAGAATGGATAGATAAAGGCATCATTACTTTCGATTCCTTACTTAGTAATAATTCCCTGCGCGACTTTTCCGATATTCGAGATTCTTTTCACCTCTCTAATGTTCATTCCTCTCAGTATCCCTTGCTCAAGAACTCTTTAGATCTTTTTATTTCTCAGGGCGCTTCACTTTCCACTGCTGACTCAACCATTTTCCCCCTCCCGGACTTCTCTATTCCCCTTAAAGCTGCTGCTATTTACAAGTTACTTTCTTGTTCTCCTGTAGCAAGAATTAAATCCAAGCTTGAACTCTCCTGGGAATTGGACCTAGCCCAAGAGTTTCCTCTCCAAGTTTGGAACTCTTTATGGTTAAAGTTGCACACTGCTTCACGTTCTGCCAGTACCACACAGACTCTGTATTTTTTTTATAATAAACTTTTTTTTACTCCTTCTGATTTATATAGCTTTAAATTGATTGACTCTAAAAAATGTTGGTCTTGCCCCTCTGAGAATAGTGACTTTTTGCATATGTTTTTTCACTGCCCGTTGGTTAAATCCCTCTGGTCCCGTGTTTGGTCTAAACTGAACGATATCTTAGCTACTGACCACACTTTTGAGATTGTTCATATCTTTTTAGGTGGTATGGCTCCTATATGGAATGTTTCTGCTAATGTTCGTAAATTTATTGACTTGTATATAGCCATTACTCTACAGATAATTACGACCAATTGGAAAGATGCCTCCAAGATCTCATATAATGCATGGTGGAATCTATTATGTCACCACCACCGAATGGATCGTGCTTTTGCCAACACTGTACCCCTTTTGATCAAAAAGGATTTGTTATGGTTGCCATTAACCAATTTTCTTTCCCAAACTGTTCCTTAAATAGCTGTTTTTATTTCACTTTTTTTTTTTTTTTGTTCATGTTATAGATACAGCTTCTTCTAATATGTTTATTCATCTATTAACTTCTACACTTATATGATGTTTATTTTGTATAATGGTTACATTTTTCCCCCCTCCCCCTCCTTTTTTCCTCTTCTCTTCTCTACCCTCCCTACCCATTACTCAAAACCTTAAAATGCTTTTTACATATGTATATTCTCTATCTTTCTATGGCACTTTTTTCAGATTGTACGATTTAGTTTTTTTTTTCCATTGTTCTATTACATTGCCTTGGTCTTTCTTTTGTACTGATGTTTTACTTGGATTATGATATTTAATAAAGCTTTCTAAACTTAAAACAATAGGGCACCTGGAGAAGTTAATGTCTCACTTCTCCTAGATCAAAAAAACATTCCCATCTCATTTCACAACCATGCATGTTAATTCTTATTTCAAGCTGGCAATTTTTTTTTTTACATAGCACCAGTTATGTCACATGAGGACACACATTCATTTTTGTTAGGCACATAGAGATTAAGTGATTTGCCCAGAATCACAGGATGTTCATGGCCATTGACGAGACTTGAACCCAGTTCCCCAGATTCGAGGTCAACCGCCCTAGCCGTTAGGCCAACTCCTCTCCCCAGGTAAGGAGAAATAAAAAAAGGAAGGTTGGAGACTGTCAAATAGTGAGAGACCTTTTCTATCAGGGAAGGTTCAAAATGTTTGACAAGTGGAAAAAGGTTTTCTTCGTGGGAGAGTCTAACAGCTTCTAGTACCTGCTATTAACACACGGGAACCCGTTCCCCAACCTAATGGAGGCAGACATCAGGGAGTTGACAGCTTTTGAGAAATTATTCACTCCATATGAGCCGACAAGAGATCTTACAGCCAACATAAACACAATGCTAGCTAGCATGCACCCCTCCAAACAGTGGCCCTGCATGAAAACATGTGAAAAGGCACTAAAAAGAGAGCTATGCATGGTCAATGGTAATCACTATGGTGAGACATACCAAAGATAGCTCGGAGTGTACAAACGGGGGCCCACATACACAGAACCCAGAGTAGGTTGAGTAGGATATTTCTGGGTGCAGGTAAGTACTATTGGAGACATTATGGCATGGTGGGTGATGATGTGCAAATTTGATGGAAGTGTCTGACATTGAGCACCTACTAGAAAGCGATTCTGAAGCACCTTGAAGGGGGTGGGGGTTATTCCTTACACCAGCGGACCCAGTTATAGAGACCATATGAAATTGAGCGGCTAGTGGCCAACAACGATTCGGTATTGATTGATCACATTTTCAACTGGCCCACCTTAGAACCCTTGGAGCGCTTGCACTGTAGCTCTTGATACCTAAAAGAAGCTTCAGAATTGGGTTGATAGACCATGCGGAAATGTGAACAAGGTCTGATCCAAAATGGCTGCCCATCTTATTGTCAATGCACTGCAAATAATGTGTAAATTAACAAAACAAATAAACGAGTGAAACGAGCAGTGGCCTTGGAGGGGTTGTGGGGGACTGCGATCATTGTTGTGGGATGGGAGAGGGTAGACATGGGGAGATTAAGGGACAGCAAGCAAAAGAAATGGCCGAAGTTTCCTTGCACAAGGAAACAGAACACTTACCGAGCAAAGAGGCAGGCCAAAAAAAACCAAAGAGCGCTCTCAAAGTATAAATAACCTGAAGAGTAAGAACACATGTAACAGAGGCAGTCCTCATGGGAGGATGCACAATTTCAAAAGGAGGGACTACTAAGTGTATTCACCAATGAAAAGGCAGCATTTCTAAAGGACAGCAAAAGGAACCAATGAAAAAGGGGGGCATTTTTTGGAGGCCATATCGTAGATACAGCATGTCTCTAAGAGAGCCCATGCGCTGCGGAGGCGAGACCTAAAAATGGGGTTAAAAGGTCAAGCATGTTTTTGTTTATTGCTGCTCAAATGAAGTTCTCAGTTGTAGCACCTGTCGCAAAATATTGATTGCCTGCAGGATACACTGCCCTACCGAACAATAGGCTCATTAACCCACCCTACCTTATGATGGGAGACTTATTAGCCCAAGACGTTCAGCATATTCACCACTTTAATGGATGAACGATTTATCTAACCTGCTTTACACTGCAATTCAAATCCAATACCCACAGGCAGCATACATCTCTGGAGCACCTACCTTCTGAGTAATGTTATCAAATAACACTTGTAGAAAGAAGCATTCAAGCATTTTGAACATCTAAAGTGTGTGAACAAAACTGTACTGTCTTCGGGTGGTCTTGATAAAAAGATTTTCAAACTAGCTTATGTTTCTCAATGATACTCAATGTTTGGACTGCCGTAGAAGGAAACGCTTCACATTCATAGTAAGTTGCCTTGGCAATGAAATTCTCTGGAAGGCTGAATTAGAAAAGAAAGTAGGCGCTATTGACAAAGGCAATTTAGGATATATAAAATAGTACTCTTGTAGTTGTCTTATACGTACCCTTGTACACGTGGTCCCAAAACCTCTAACCGGGGAAAAAAATATGAAAATACAGGGAATATTTGTCTACAACCACTACAAATAGATAGAGCTGTGACATTTTTGCACTTTTATTAATAGGAGTGGGGTGTTTCAGGGCTGATTCACATAGGCCTGCAAGAGTCCTTAAACAGTAACTACAGGAGCATTACTTTACATTCTCCACAATGCCTTGGTGAATAGGTCCCAGTGTTAAGAGACCCGCTTAATGCATGCATATGTGTCAATTGTACATCATATACTAAGATCATTTCACAGGTTGTTCATAGCATGAAACCTTCCAGCTACCTAAGTGGTTGCTCATACATTAACTTCTAATTCATTCCAATGTGGTGTCCTTTTGGTTTGCCTGTTTACCCATAAATCTGTCCCAAATTGCTTTTTTGATGACTTTTCTGAATTATTTGTAGCTGTTGCGTTTCCATGTTTACTATTTTTTCAGAACGCTCTTCAAGGAAAACCTCAAAGCTGAGCGCATTAATCTCCATATTGAATAGGACATCTAATCAATCATAAGCAGGAAAGAAATGAAACAGAAAGCAGCAGCTGTGCTTTCACCACGTCTGGATTGCCAACCCTAATCTTAAAGGGAATGCAACATTGACAAAACCCATCAACAAAAAAGGGGGAAGAAGACAGAAAACTAAGGCACTGCCCTCTGCATGTGCAATGCAAATAACAAGGAGATCGAGAAAGGATGTAAGGAGGCAGAATGTTTGAATTACGGATGAAACAAAAGCATGCTGAAAGGGTATAACCGCGGTGGATAAAGTGGAAGAAGAGGAAAGACTTCTGGGGCTATGTTCCCGGCGTCATGAGCATTCTTGCGACTTTTCATTATTCATCATGAGCGCATACATTAACTCAGCATATCTCCGAGTTAGTGCATGTTTTTCTGACAACAGAGCTCGGACACACAAAGAGGTATTAACTGCCCAGTGTTTACTTTCCGAGCCTTGTTGTCAGCAAAACATATACTAATTTGGCGATATTTTGAATTAATATATGCATACATTATGCAAAAAGGAAAAGCACAGATCCTTTCTGCTTCTGTGCAGCACGGGATCATGATACAACTGGAGGAGAACTCGAAACATCAAAGGAGGGAAGGAAGAACTTGAAGAAGGGGTCAAGTAAGGAAACGAGGTTGTTGGGAGGGGTATGAAAAAAACACAAGGTTGGGAAAGAAGAATTGTGGAGGTACACATGACGAGAAAAATGTAAAGCAAAAGAGAACTGTGCGTGGAAGAAGTGAGAAGAAATTCATAGTAGAGGAAAAATGGGTGGCTGAAGGAAGATCGAGACAGGGCATAATTAGACAGAGAAAGAGAGAGAGAGAGAGAAAAGAGGAGAGAAGCAGCATGCTTGACATGGTTCTTATCCATGCGTGACATGGTTCATACAGTCCTTTTTTAAAAATCCGGGTCTTGTAGTCTTATTCATCACATTATAGAATCAGCAAGCACTATAACCTTCAGAATATAAAGAAAGAAACCTGGACTGGAGCAGATATGCCATGGAGTAGAAAAACAAGAAATTATGAATGTGAAGAACACAGGAGGGATGGTGGAGGGAAAGATAGAGTTAGTATGACATGCACGGAGGAAGGGAAATGAAAAGGGAGGGAGCAAGAAAAAATAAATAAATATTGACTGCTGGATGAACAAGATCAAGCAACTTAGGTTAAGATAAAAACAATTTGAGCGAAGGAAAGGAAGATATGGAGAAAGGATTCGTATATGTAATGAAGTGAATATGATTGAAGACAAGGAGCGATCAAAATGCTAGATACTGACAAGCAAGAAGGAAAACATAGGAACAAATGACGTGGAAGGAAGTAGAAGAGGTCAGAAGAAATTAAACAAGGGAACCAGAAGACAAAGCGAAGGAAGCAAGGGTGTTATCAAACAAATAAAAAATAATTAAAAGACGCAAGAATGCGTGGTAAGGGAAATGGATAGGACAAAAGGGAAGGGTAGAGGAGGGTAATGCAGCTATAGAGTGAAATAAAAAGAAGAGACATAGAATGAACAGAAGCTGACCTTGTGTCCAGGTAAATATGCCAAAGAAAGAGTTTGACCTGTAATGGTTTCTAGGGGGTGGGAGCGAGGAGTGAGGCCACGGAGTCAAGGTTGGGAATAATATCGAGGAAGGGGACTTATGTGGCAGACAGAAGGGTGGGGATGGAGGAGCTAAAGCAGAAGAGGGAGCAAGGGACAGAAGGAAAGTGACCAAAGGTGGGGCAGAGAAAGAGAAGGCTGTGGATGGTGAATGGTCAGTCTACAAAAAGGGCATATGCACAGGTGTGGACATAAGTAATGGAGTCAGAGGTGCAATGGAGAGGAGGGAAGGAGCAGGCATGGCGGAGAAAAGAAGATGTAGCACCATTTATCATGGATATGGTAGATAGAGGTCTGTTAAGAGTTACAAGTCAAGTCAAGTCAAGTCAAACTTTATTGCGGTTAGATTTACCATAAAAGCACATACAGAAAAAAAAGAAAAACAACGCGACAAAACGACAAATCAAGCAATCCATTTCAGTGCACTAATCTCAGGTTTTTAGTTGATTGTTAGACATTGTTTTTTTTGTTTTTGCTTTTTTTAAAAAATTTAAATAATTCTTAAAAATTCTAAAATTGATAAAAAGCAGATCATTCAAAAAGGTAAAATATATCTGGACACTTGGTAGTCATAAACTTAATACTAGAGTACTACAGCATTATTTATCAAATTCCTTCGGATTATCCACATAGAATATAAATATTTGGCTACTGCAGAAACAATCACTGCGTCTGTATCTGTTTTCAGTATCCTAAAGGAAACCAAGTATTGCCTTGTGCCCAAGTTTTTACATAGCTGGATTATCCATTTCTTCCTAATATGGGAATAAGCTGGACAAAAGAGGATGACATGTACAGAAGTTTCATCCTCTTGGAAACAACCTGGGCAGAGACATACAAAACCCCCTTTCCACCTATCAATCTTTTGGAAAAGGGGCAAAGTGCCGTATCTAAATTGTAAGTACAGTTTCTTTGCTAATGTAGGTTGGATTATATCAATCGTAGGCTCAAAGCTGTAAAAGGGCTTGGTATCCAAGAAAATGTCGGTCAAGCTTGAACTTTTTGTAGAACTATAAAGGTTCATTAGGTTAATTTCTTTAACAGTGCTTATCATAGTTTGTTTAGAAATGGCTGGGCAGGAAGCCTCGGGATTAAACCAGAGATCCTCAAACCCAGTCGATATGAGTGACTGTTTTACGAAAGCCAATCAGGGAATCTTACCAGAGCCTAATAAAGCCATCACGACTTTAAGCTCCTCCTTATAGTGGGCCAACTCAGGAGTGCTCCACAGGCGCTTCCAATACAGTAAGGGCCGGAGAGCAATAACTTCTGCAATTGGGCAGATGTTTAGGTCTAATCTTAACGGGACCAAAGGAGTGCTTTTTGGCAAATCCAATAATTGTCTTATAAAATTGTTTTCAGTTAGTGATAGGTTACTAACTGATATGTGTCCCCAAAGTTCTGCCCCATACAGGGAAGATGCCCTAGCTTGGACTTTAAAAATTTCGAGGGGGGCACTTATTATTTTATGAGTGCAATTCTTCTGTACTTTCAAAATTCCACCAGCTGCTTGGGTTAACCTTAGATTTGCTTTAGCCACTTGTGGACCCCATCCCATTTTATCGTTCAGAGTCAGACCCAGATATTCAAAAGTCGGGACCCTTTCGAGGGGTCTGGCATCCATTGTTGGATGGGGACAATTAACAGTGTTGGCGTTGAAGACCATATACTTAGTCTTGTTTACGTTAACCACCAGATTTCTCTTGGTGCAAAATTTCGAGAATTGATTTAACACGCGCTGCATCCCCATCGGGGATTTTGAAAGCAGGAGCGTGTCGTCCGCAAACATTAGGGCGGGAAATCTCCTGGCACCCAATTTGGGGGAGTCGATGTCGTTTGTAGCTAGAAGATCTTCGATAAGCCCGTTGAGTAAAAGAGAAAATAGAGTCGGGGCAAGGACGCAGCCCTGTCTGACGCCTTTCTCAATCGGGATAGGACCAGTTAGCTGTCCTTGTTTACCGAAGCGTACTCTCGCATAAGTGCCTTCATGTAAGTTCTTAAACTGTTGGCATAGATATGGTGGGGCCCCCATTGATAGTAAAATGGACCATAGCTGGTTCCGATCCACCATATCAAATGCTGACTTTAAGTCGACAAATGTAAGATAGATACTACCCCCTTCCAAGGTCACATGCTTCCAATGGAGTACTTGCAACCGGAATAGTTGGTCAATTGTTGATATTTTTGCCCTGAACCCCGCCTGTAGCGGCGTCAATATATCATTGTCACTGATCCAAGTCTCTAAACGTTGTAGCAATAGCCTGGCGTAAATTGTTTGTGTGACGTCAATAAGGCTGATCGGCCTATAGTTTGAAGGTTGGAGGGGAGAACCCTTCTTGTGTATTGGAATAATCTCCGCCCCCAACCAGGTACTTGGCAGTGGTAGGCCCTGCAAAATCGCATTGAATAATACCAGAAGGTATGGGCCCCAAACTGCTGGTTCTTCTCTAAATAGATCACCAGGAATCTTATCGAGTCCTGGCGCTTTATTAGACTGAATGCTTGAAATGGCCAGCTTTACTTCCTCCAATGAAAAAGATAGCGCTGGCCATGTGTAGTTCAGGGCCGGAAGACTGAGGGAAAGTTGATTTGTACATAGAGAGGAAAGTGAGTAAAGATCTTTAAAATAAGTAGACCAGGCTTCTTCGGGGATGTTGGGGGGGATCGTGGTCCTACCTTCTGGGTTCCCTGTATGAACAAGGTTCCAGAAGGTCCTTGAATCCTTTGCTGCAAGTGCAGATGTAATGGCCGCCCAACGGTCTGCCTCCCATTCTGATTTGGCATTTTTTAACAATTTTTGATATTCTTTTCTGGCTACGATGACATTAGGCCTATTGCCTAGCCTTAAGGCCAGCAATAGCGCTTTTTTTGCGTCCCTACAAGATTTGTTAAACCATAAATTATTATTGTTTCGTTGTTTAGGTTTGGCAATGCCTTCCTTATAAAAGGTGTCCTTTAATATAACTACCATTCCACTATGAATATCGGCCATTGACTCGACATCCATATTCAAAGGATTGATAAGGGTGGAATATGCCCTTTCGAGCAGGGGGATAGCATCATGATATAGTTTTGCCATAGTTTTAATGGATGAATGGGCGACCGCCCATCGAATTCTTCTCCCACCTTGTACTATTCTTAAATTATTACTTGGGGAGCTAACTAGGGCGCTATCCCCACTGATTAACTGATAATCCATCTCGATTATCAGGGGATTATGGTCACTTTCTATGCGGGGCGCTACGCTAAAATCTAGGATTTTTGGCCAAGATGCCAAGCTCACCAAAAAGTAATCTATAATAGATGTGTGCCCCAAGGCATTATAAGTATGCTGGGCTGGGGTATCGCTCTTGAAGCGTCCGTTGCAGGCTCTGACGGAAAACGTGTAGGTAAGAGAGGTCAGCTGGAGGGCTAGGGCAGACCAGTTTTTCACAGGATAAGCATTAGATGGCGGGACTAACCAAGTTTCGTCCTCAGCCAATGTGATTGGAGGGACCCCTTGCAGGGGTTCAAAATGGCAATTGAAGTCCCCACCAATCAGCAAAACTACATTGCCCCCAAGCGTATGTAGCAGCGCAAATAGGTTATCCAAAGTTGTAGAGCTTCTGCCAGATTGTACTGACCGAGAATAGATGTTAATCAAGGCCATTTTTGGTGTTTTATTATGGGTCATCAGGATGCATAAGATGTCAGGGCTATTTGTCTCTAACTTTTTCAACGTAAAACCTAAATGGATGCCCACCAAGATACACAACCCCCCAGATGGTCTTCCTCTAGTACCTTTTAATGCAGGTTCCGTAAAGGTAACAAACCCCAGCCTGTGGGTTGGACCTACCGCCCACATTTCCTGGAATAAACAAATCCCATGAGAGTCCACAAAGGTACACCAATCCGGGATGTCTAGGTTAGATGTAAGACCCGCTATGTTCCATGATAGGATTTTAAAGGACCCGGTTGGCAGTGCCTGCTTTTGCCTCAGGCATACATTGTTGGTTAACTCATCATGGTCAAGTGTCCCAGGGCCAGCTAGGAGAGGAGCTGGGTGCACAGTGGCAGTCTGGAGTTGTGTGTCCAGGGTGCGATTGTCAATCATGGGGAGAGGTGGGTCAACCCTAGACTCCCCTATACTTGCATAAAGCTTTTCATTATACATCATTCTGCCTACTATATGGGGCGAAGGTTTATTTACAATTTTAACTACCTCCATGTGCTCCCTCCTAGTGGGCTTAGAAGCACCTTTCATGTTAATAGGATCTAGATGATAGATCAAGGAGGAACTGGGGGGCACGAAGAGTCAATCCACCTGGTCAAGCAAACTATATCTGTTACTCAAGGGAATTCCCGTTGCTTCTCCCCTAGGTTGGCCACCCCTACTTCTATGTACATAGTGCCATATGTCCTCCTGCTGTGGCCTCGCAAAGTTCCTTCCATAATCAGACAAAGGATAAACATGATCTGTTGGATAAAAATAGTCTAACCTCAGAGATTTAATCATTGTATTGAAACCTATCTGTTGCCAACTACAAATATAATCAACAGCCCTATAATCCTCAAAGTTAATTATTATGCAGTCCCCATCCACATTTTTTGGTTTATGTCCCACCCACCCCACCCTTCTAACAAACAAAATCTTGCTTTGAATTGATCTAGGCAAGGGTCTATGGGTGTTCAACCAGTGGATTGTCTTGTTTTTGAGTTCCTCATAAGATTCCTGTTTGGAACTCATTAACTCAGGGACCTCCGTAAGAATCACTACAAATGGGGCACAGTCCGGGGGTAAATTAATGCAAGGTGAGTCTCGGTGGGTAGGTTTTCCTCCATGGGGGTTTGAAGACTCTTTCCCTGAAGTAGCGGTATTTGATAAATTTGCCAATTGTGAAGGATATGCTTTTTTCACAATTGAGAGGTTATTTTTTGAGCCGTTTGAATTAGAGGCCAAAGTCGGTCCCAGTGTAGTAGGCAAAATAGGTTGGTCATTTACAATGGTATGCATTGACTTAAGTTGTGGCTGTGGGGCATTGACTGTTGTTGCTAAGGCTTCAACTTGGGTTTGAATGGTAAGAAGGTCCGTTTTAAGGCCCATATTTCCCCCAAGCAAAGCCTCCATTTTTCCCAGTCTTTCATCTAAACAGTTCAATTTATGCACCACAGGCCGAATAAAAGAGGATAAGACCAAACTCAGTTTCCCCACCAAAGAATCTAAGTAAGGGGGATATGTAGTTTCAGGGTCACCGCCGGCCTTAACAGGAATATCTATTAAGAGCTCAGAGGGGCATGGCTCTATGGGCTGAGATGCCAGAGTACTATTAGATTTAGGCTGTTTGGGTTTTCTGGCCCGAGGTGCAGTGCCAGCCTTCTTCTTTTTGGGAATTGCACCTTCCTTAGATCGTGGATTCTTCTGTTTGTTTGGACTCACTTCCATTAAAACTGGAGATATGTTTGTAGGCTGGCCAAGTATTGATTGGTTTGATCGGTTTGGGCCATCGGCCTGGGCACCTAAATTGGCCTCAATTTCATCTGCAGGAGGGTCCAAAGTTGCTCTATTTGGCTGGATTGAGACTGGTGAACGTACATGTGCAACAGGGCCAGAGAGGATCTCCTCTGAAAGATAGGGTCTTGGGACAAACGACGTTGCGTCAGTTCAATTTCTCGTTCTAGGACCGATGATGCTCTCGTTATGAATTGATCGAGAGTCCCTGCAACCATTCCTATAGGTGTCGTTTTAGCGCCCCTTCTAGCGGCCATAGTACACGGATAATAAGGTGGGAAATTAGTATTATCGATACTCACGGGATGAGCTGACAGTTAGAGGGCTGGCCCAGCCCGGCCTCCGTCGGCCCTGGACAGCCACAGACGGTCCCGCCCTTGTCCCGGGCTTCTCCCGGCGCCACCCGCGCGCGTCCCGCGACGCGGAGGGAGCCTCGTTGATTTAAGCGCCTCCGGGCGCAACGGCGGGCGGAAGTGCCCCAGCGCCGCTGCGCAGGCAGGGGGATGTAGTGCAGCCCTGCCGGCGTGGATGTGAGGTCGCTGATAGGGCGCCAAGCAGCGTCGGTGATCCTGGCGTGACAGCGGGACTCCAGGTGCCCCAGGTACGTGCTGGTGTGTGGCTTGCTGGGTGTCGCCTGGTATCCACGAAATGCTTACACTAGCTGGTAAGTTGGTGGGCATTGCCTTTGTTGGCAAGTTGCTTTGTGGCTATACCTTAACAGCCTATGAACTGGGCAAATGATTGCTGGAGGGGTGGTCGAAAGTGACAGGTAATGGGTGGAGGAGAAGGAAGCCACTTCTTTGGTTTATGCTGTGCAAAGTGATCCGCGCATTACCCCAGCATTAGTGAGGCAGTTTTGTTCTCCGTGTTGATGAGCTGGTTGCTCTTTGGGGCATTTTGGGTATCTGAGTTGTTGGGGAACAGAGGTAGTGAAGGTCTGGAGTGGAGGATGTCACGCCATAGGCTGGAAGCACTTGGCTTAGCCTCAGAAATTCCCCAAAAGACCAAAGGGCTACGAGGCAGAGATTGCAGTGCACCATTTTTGGCCTGTGTGCTGGTGCAATAGGTTTCAGTAGCTAGGTGGGAGAGGATATGATACGGTGTTTCAGCATCAGGATGGGTCAAGGGTAACAGCTTTTCAATTATTGTCAGTGTTGCGTGTGGCATTAACACACCTGGGGCTACATAAAGCTTGATTATGGGACACATTCCTTTAGAATAGGTATGGCAACAGAGGCTGATTGGAGGCTGAGTAGGTGGTAATGGGGCTGCTACATGATATATGTGTGGCAGGAGGAGGAAGATGACGGGAGGTAATGTTAATTGTTTTCTTGCTGTTTTATTTTAGGGTTTGTTCTAAGGATTGAGTGGGAGGATGTGACCATTTGGCTAATGGGGCATTCCTTCGCGAAGTGGGCAGAGAAGCAGGCAAGCTGTAGATGGCACGGGACACAATTGGGTTTCAATGTGCACATGATCCAGGTGAAGTGCCATTAAAAAGGGGACATGTGGTGGGAACTGTTACAATTGTTGAATAAGCTGTTAGACAGGCAAGGATCTCTGGATGTGTTTGCAACTCATTTGGGTGAAAATGACTTAGTGAAAGAGAAGTGCTTGGAACTTGAAAGGGACATGAAAGGGTACAGGAAAGAGATAAAAAGTGATTGGTCAGGAACGTTTCTTTTGTGGACAGAGTTGATTTCCAAGAGAGAAGGGGGGGGGGAGACAAAGAGACCAGCAGCCATGGATAAAGCTAGGAGGAAGGTGAATATGGAATCATACACATTTTGCAGAGAGCAAGGTGTAAGTAGAATAGTGCAACCAAAGTTGCTGTATGAGACAGTGTTTTGTTCGTGGTGACGGTGCTCACTTGTCTGTGATAGGGATGCATTTGTATTTGGTGCAGCTTTGTGACGTCATTGGGAGTTTGCTTATGGAGGACGGGGTAGCGAACCAGGAGCAGAGGGTGGGTGCAGAACAACCTGAGTGAGGTTTTTCTGAGTGGTGATTTGCTGTGATCTTTTTATTGTTTGAATCGGTTTTATTATTTTAGAGGTGGGTGAAGCAGTTTGAAGGAGAGGTTGGGAGTAAGTTGATTCTTGCAGAAAGCAGAAACTTTAAAGGTTTACAGTTAGAAGGTGAAGTTAGTTCAGGATGTAGAGTAATGGTACAGTAACAGCCTATCAGGATTGAATCATTGTGAGGTGACAATAAGGGATGGAGCTAAGCCAAGTGGTAGGTGAAGATTGATATTTAACGATGTCAATAGTTTTATAAGGGGATTTTCCTAGGATTATAAAATGTCTGATATGTGCATCTGCTTCAATAAAGTGGCCTTTATGCCACTACAACTTGTCAGTCATCTGTGCTGTGCACTCTCACCCAATAGGTGATTGGAGGCAGATGCCCAAGTGAGTGTGTGCCCCCTGGCATTTGGGGCAGGTGGAACAGTCCAGAGGACTGTTGGTAGGTCTGGTTGGGCTACTCTGTAGGCTGGAAGGAGCAAGGCATATTTCACAGGTGCTTCTTGGCTTCCATCCACCATTTTAAGATGAGGTGGCAGAGTGGCTGGTGGCTCGTAGCAGCTAGTCAGGGCAGAAACATTTTGTCTTGCCCACCCAGTGCACTTTTTTCAGATAGTTGGATGTCTTTTTATCAGATACAGGATGTTTTTCATGTACCAGTTGTGCAGGGAGGGGTTGATGTATGGGGGTACTGTCACTGATTAGCAGGTGCTGTGGTGCCAGTTTGTCATTATGTTTTCATGGTTTGAAGTTTGAATTGTTTTGATTGTTTTTAGGGTGGGTGAAGCAATTTGAAGGGGAGGGTGGGAGTAAGTTGAGACTTGTAGAAGGCTGAACGGTTTACAGTTTAGGAAGTTAAGTTAATTCAGGATGTAGTGTATAGGTTCAGAGACAGGCAGTCAGGATGGGGCAATTGTAGGGGGAGAATTAGGGGTGGGGTTTGGCCAAGCACTAGGTGAAGATTGATGTATGGTGAGGTCAATAGTTTTTGAAGGCAATTTGCCTAGGTTTATAAAATGTTTGTCATGTGCACCGACTTCATTGAAGTGGCCTTTTCCACACTACAATGGGTCAGTCATCTGTGATGTGCCCTCACACCCAATGGCAAACAATTATGCAACAGTAAATCCAATGCAAGCAGTGGAGAGGGGCAGAGCAAGGGGTAGTTTGGCTTGAGATTTTGTGAACACTTTCACACTTATTAGTTTGTTGGCATTAATAAACACATTTTCTTTCAAATGCTCATCTTAGAATGGTCTGCGATATACTTCGGCAAAGGGCTACAGGTTCCCATCTTCTATTGTGGGAAAGGGAAGGGATCACACCACATTTCATAGCAGAGTAGTGTTAAAGGTTTCTACATGTGGTTTATTCAAAAGACTTTCAGGTATGTTATGAATTACAATGGTATGCATGTGAATAAAATATAAAGATAAACCACTCTTTTAAAGGGTTCTATACATTGATTGAAATGACAATTTGTATGTGTATCATCACAGAAATTACATAATAAAAGACAAAATATTCTCCTGAAGACTTGATGTAAATGGAAATCCTGAAATGCAAGGACAATTACATTTCTGAATAAAATTCATGAAGAAAATTTAGAAGAAGATAATTTGCTTGAAATTGTGTGCATGGAAAACATGACATGCATCACTTATTCAAAATGTATTGCCTGATTCACAAAAGTAAACATACAATTTTGTGTAACTTTACTATTTTTATGGTATTCACAAATTATGAGTTTAATTTTAATAACAAAAATTTCATTACTGCGGAGGCTCCGCACATAAACAGCCCTCACCTATCATTTTATGTGCTGAGTTCTCCGCCCCAAATGCAGAGTCTCCAAAGCAGTCAAATTACTATTAATACAATTACACTTGTAGTTTTTGAATGCCAAAATAATAGTAGGCTTACACAAAATTGTAAGTTTACCTTTGTAAATTAGGGGCCAGATATACAACCGTGTTTAGCAGTCACAAAACTGAAAATCAGGCCGTTTGCTAAAAAGAGTTGTGTCATGTACAAACCCTATTTTGTGAGTCGGTAACAAAAATAGGGTTTACGAGTTGCTGTTAAGAAGGGGAATGCCAAGGGCATCCCTTCCTAATAGAGAGTTGCAGGGGATGTATGATTGTTTTGCAACTGTAAGTGCGATCGCAAAACAATTGCAGTTACAACCAATTTCAATTTCAAATTGGGGGTAAATCAGTCACAAAGGGGAATGGGCCACCAGGGGTCCCCTCCCCCTTGTGTTTGGCAGCAAAAATATTTTTTAAAGAGCAGGCAATGGCCCCAGAGACCACTGCCCGTCCTTAAAAAATTAAAAGTATGCTTTGCAATTTTTTCTTTTAAACGTATCCCATTTTCCTGTAAAGAAAGCAAACTGCATTTGGAAAAAACAGTTTCTTTATTTAAAAAGCAAATATAGGCCACTATTCTTGTGTTATTATCCATTCCGATGGGTTTCAAATTTCAACCTGCCTCATGAATATGAGGCAGGTCATTTGCGACCCCATTGGGAATTGCTAAATGTGTCTGAAACACATTATTACATTCTGTTTTGGGAGTCACATAATTCGCAATTTGCGTCTCGCAAAACGGAACGGTCATACATCTGACCCTAGGCCCTTAATTCTTAGATTACAAATTAAGTTAATTAAGTTGAGGGGTGGGAAGTGGCAAAGGAGAAAGCTTACACATCAATAGTAACATTTATAAAACATGTGGAGTATGATTGTAGGATTTATATAGATTGAGAGACGGCACTCTTGATAGTGTCAAGCTGTACTCATTTTTTAAGTAGCTGAAAATGTAATTCCATTTGAGAGGACAACAGAACATTTGTTTAGTTTATTAGATGTGGTTTAAAATAGAATCACTCAAATAGAGAAATGCTTTCTAGATTTTAAATAATTTAACCATGAATTGAAATTGACCAAATTACTAGTGCTGCCAATATGAGACTCTGCATGACGACCTACTCCACATTCTCACTAATAAATGTGCACGCTTAATCCATCTTGGGTTGATAAATCAAGAGGCATTTATGTGGATACCAGTGTATTTTATTGCAAGGCTTGCAAACCTGAAAGTTTAAGTAATATTAAAAAACAAATTGTTTTTGATGTAGTGGTCAATTTCAAAATTATGTTTTTAATCACTTCCTATAGATCCTCCTTGATATGGTTAAATTTATTTTTTTAGATTATGCACAAACCTGTTTTTCAGATGGCCCACATTTTTGAAACATCACTGTAACATATTTTATCTAAACTGCCTAACATAGAAAGTTCTAAAAATATGGATCAATTCATCATTTGATCACTCTGAATTCTCTAAAAAATTATGAATCGCTACTGGGTGTCAAAAAGATCATGGTTTGTAATTCAGAGAAAAGTCCTTTATGGATCTGTAATTATACTTAAAGAAATGCTATGCTTATCTATGGTTTGTATATTTTCAACCATGTATGATCATATATCAGATATGGTTTAGGCATCTTTGTGATAAAAAAGACATGGGTGGTAATTAGTTATCTAGTTAGCGAAGGGCCTGCAGTTTCCTTATTCCTGTGATGGAGCTGACATTTTTCCTTTGTATAAAAAAGGTTCTCCCCTGGATCCTACAAAGTACAGGCCTATCTTTTTTTTTTGATTGGCCTCATGTCAGCATGGCATCTTACAAGTCAAGGACCATTGTCTGGCGCCCTTATATCGTATGGACCCTTGCCTTTTCTCAGCCAAACCCTTAAAAATACTCTTTCATCCCGAAGGATAGACATCTCTGCCATATTCTGATATAATCATAGGACTCAGGAAAAAGGAAAAACATGGAAAGAGACAGGCAACTCTGCATGCCTAGCTTGACCAATTTGCGAACACCTGCCACAGATCCCTAGTCCTTGATAGATTACCATCAATAGCTGTTCTACATGCCCACTTGGCCGCTTTCAATCAACCAGTAGGATGCGGAGGTACAGAGTCCGTCTAATATTTACATATCTCTCGTCTGGCCAATAATAACAGGTAAAATATCAACCCCCTTTGTTTACTGTCATGCCTTGTTAGCAAATCGTGGTTTACCCCGAAGAGCACAAGAGTTACTGTCAATGTTAATCGTATCTTCAAGATGTCACGAATGGTAGATTCCACCACCTTCCAATATTGCTCTGTTTCAGGGCATGTAAAGAAAATATGTATATCATTGGCTTTTGGTGTTTTACATCTATTACAACTAGGGATCAGCTGAGATATGAACTTGGCTATTTTTTGCGGTGTCCAATACAATGTATTTATTGTAAAAAAGTGATGTCTTTTGAAATTTGCCTGTGTAACTAAAAGGTATAGTGCTTTTAGGGAGTCCTTCAAGAGTGATTGCAAATCCTCTTCCTGGAGTACATCCTGCCAGATAGTATGTGTGGGCTCTAATTTCCTTTCCTCTACATCCACACGTTGCGTATACCACTTACAGACTTCTTTGTTCTTTGCTCTAGTATCCTGAATATCATTCTCAAAGTCCCACAATGACCCTGTCTCACGAGGTATTGTGGAGAGCCATGAAGTTAACTGAATATATTTAAATTTAGATAGTCTGTTATTGGTCTTGGCTTTCAATACTTCCCAAGGCACCAGTTCGCCTTCGATAGTAGTTCACCCCACTTGATCAACCCGGCTTGCTTCAGTGGTAACGTCAAACCATCTTTTAGGCATTCCGGTGTCCCTGGGGAATCCCAGATAGGAGCAAATTCTGAGAAGTATCCTATATTAAACATCTTCCTAATTGTAAGCCATTAGTTCAAGAATGCCTTTAATACTTAAAAAATAAAATTCTGGTCCCCAAATTTATACAAAAAAAGCTGTCCCAAACTCATTTGTCATTTCCCCTAATATAGAGCCCCAGGTAGTTGAGTCTGGGTCCCCTATAAGCATTCAAAATGTTTAAATTGGAATGCCATACAATATAAGTTAAGATCCGGCAGGGCTAGGCCACCCACATGGAGCCGTCTCCTTAGCTTCTTCCATGAAAGACGCCTAGATGAAACTAGGCATTTTCCCTTGTATTTTATTTATCATTTCTTTAGGGAATTTTAACGGGATGCAGTTGCATATGTATGTTAATTTAGGGAGGATAGATATTTTTATCAAGTTCACCCTCCCGTAGATAGTTGGAGATTTTTCCATCTAGTCAGGGTCCTGTCTATCTCTTTTGCCACTCTTGCTAAATTACGGATCGGGATATCACTAATCTGGTCAGAGGTATAAATTATAAGGTCATCCGCAAATAAGGTGATTTTGCTCCAAGAGCGGAGTGAGTGGATGGGGATTATCTGGTCATCCTTCCTTAGGAGATGGGCTAGGGGTTCGATGTAAATATTGAAGAGGAGGGGGGAGAATAGGCAGCCCTGCCTCGTACATCTTGTAATCTTAAAAATCTTTGTCAAGGCTCCGTTTACTAAAATCTTAGCTGTAGGACCTTGATACAGTTTTTTTATAGCCGTAATATAACCCGCATCAAAGCCCATTGATTCCAAGACCGCCCATAAAAACACCCAACAACGCGGTTGAATACCTTGTCGGCATCTATGGTGATTACCGCCAAGGGAAACGATCGCGTGGTTGCTAGATCAATAGTCCCGATCAAGGACAGAGCCAATTCCTGAATCTGTCCCTTTGGGATAAAATCCTTCTGATTTACATGAATTAGTTGGGGGGCTACCTTGGCCAATCTCCCAGCCAAAATGCTAGCATAGATTTTATAGTCGACATTAAGTAGGGAGATGGGCCGATACAAATCCGTACTCTTCGGATCCTTTGCAGGCTTAAGGATCCGAGTAATTATAGCTTCCACCCATTTATTTATTTATTTATTTATTTTCGGAAAACCTTTATTAGCACAGTTGCATCATCATATTATGTACATGCAATTATAGCTTCCACCCATGAGGCTGGAATTTGTTCCTCCCCCTTATAGAAAGAATTAAACAGTAATACCATTTCTGGGACTATTTCAACTGCAATTATCTTATATAGCTCTCCTGGCAATGAGTTGGGGCCTGCTGCCTTACCGTTTTGTAGATGTTTTATAGATTCTCTAATTTCACCCTCGGTGATATCGGCTTCTATTATCTTCCTGCCTTCACTTGAAAGAACTGGGAGATCCAATTTATCAAGCCAATGCTTTAATACCCCCTCCTCTGGCCTGATTTCCTCAGTATATAATTCCGAAAAAAGCGAGACCAGGCAAGCCTGCATCTCGTCTTCCTTATTTGAAGTGTCTCCCTGAGCATTAATTATTAATTCTCGAATATGATTTCGGGACCTATCAGCCCCTGACTTCCAGGCCAACAGTGCGCCGGCCTTCTCTCCGTACTCACATTGTTTCATGCGACCAGTTGCCCATTGCTCACAGCACTTAGCCTCTAGGTTCTTCCAGTTGTTTCATTAAAGACTCAGCATTTTGGGTGGGATCTACAGACTGCAACTTTAGTTACAACGTCCCAACTTTCCCCTCCAAACATTTTAATTCTGCTCTATCGAGCTTATTTAAATATGATGCTTGACTTTGTAGTGTCCCTCGTATATATGGATTAAAGGCATCCCATATTGTATCCAAGGAGGTGGACTGGGCGTTATCCAAAAAGAACTCCTTTGTCTTTTCCCTCACAAGGGTGGACACATCTGACTTTAGTAGGATAGATCTTTTCAAGGTCCATCTCATATTGTAACCTATTCTCACCCCAAATAGCGTTACGCTTACCGGAGTATGGTCTGAGATATGGCCTGGTAGGATATTTATCTCATTCAATTTTCCTGCCCACAGTCGATCTACTAATAGATAATCTAGTCTGGAGAAGTGGGAATATTTTTTGCTGTGAAAAGTATACCTTCGTTTTTGCCCTTTTAGCTGTCTCCATGTATCCACCAAGCCCATTTTGTAGATCATATGCTTCAGAGCCTGCCTTGTCCTAGGTGCCTGAGCCTTTCCCCTAATCATGCCAGTGGAACTATCTAGCAATGGATCTAATAGGGTGTTAAAGTCCCCTCCGATAACAATGGGGGTGGACACTTCAGCCAACGACAGATGTAAATCAATTATGTACTGGGGGTCATCTACATTAGGGCCATAATAGGCCACACATGTAAATTCTGTACCAGTGCATCTAAGAGTCGCTTTAACCCACCTCCCAGAACTGTCGGTTTTGGAGGTAGTTAAATCAATTCTGGAGCCCCTCCTGGTCAATACCGCCACCCCTTTAAAATATTCTACTTGATCTAAAACCGCATAACCCTCTATCCACTTTTCCCTTGCATACAGTTCCCTGCTTTCACTTACGGTCAGATGGGTTTCTTGTAGCATAATGACTTGTGCTTTGGATTCCTCCAAATATTTCCATATTAGCCTCTGCGTAGCTTTGGATCTGAGACCATTTACATTCCAGGTTAACACCTGGAGTGTATTCTCGCGCCCATTCATCTCTTCATGGATTTTCGATTATGGCCCTGTCTATAGTTAATAGTGTTGTCATGAGGACTTATTCTTTTGTTTTTTTCTCCACTGCTCCCCACCCTATGCCCCACCCTCAACCTCCACCCCTCCTCTCCTACCTTTGGGAACCCTCCCTTGCTCTTCAGGCATACAAATGCCTATTTGAACCACCGGAGTGAGGAAGTCCTTTCCAAATCAAAATAAGAGAAAAAAGAGAAAGAGAGAAAAAAAATGAAAAAATGTATTTCCACCCCGCTTCCTACCCTATCCTCTCCCTTTACCCACCCTCGAGCATATTTAAGTGATCCTCCAATTATTTAATTCATGTGGTTATACAAAATTACTCAATTTATATGGGATATCCTGCCTTACTTCTTATAAGAATTTCAAAAGTACAGGCCTATCAGCCTAATTGATACTACCCAGAAATTATTCAGTAGGGTTATTCTCTCTCGCCTTAAGCAATCGTTAAATGAGTATGAGATCTTATGTCCCTTCCAGGCAGGGTTTCACTCTAGCACTTCAGCAACTGATCAAAATCTATGTTCCAGTTAATATATTGGAAGATGGTTACAATGGGCAAAGGTAGACTTTATGCCATGTTAGTGGACCTTAGAGCAGCCTTCAACTTGGTTCTGAGGGCAACGCTTTGGACATTGCTGAGTGAGATATGAGTATTTATAAAAAATGATTGAGCGCCTGCATGAATGTAACTTTGCGCAGGTACGTTGTGGGAAGTTGGGCGGGGCAACCGAACCATTTTTAGTGAGTAAAGGAGTGTGACAGGGTTGCGTTTTGGCCTCAACCCTTTTTACCCTGTTTATTAGTGGCCTTGTAAGTTATTTAAATGAGTGTCATATGATGCACCTAAATTAACAGCCCTGAGGGTTCCTGCCCTCACGTTTGTTGATTATACTCTTCTTCTAGCCAAATCGCCTATGGGGATTCAGAGGATACTAAACCGCTTTGGAAAATTTTGTAGAGATAGGGGGTTGGCAATTAATGTGTCAAAAACCAAGTATATGGTTTTTAATCCTTGTCCAACCACTCAACCAAATCCCATAAAGAATGGGATACCACTTGAACAGGTCCATACATTTGAATACTTGAGTGTCACCTTAGATGAGAAGATGGACTGGACCCATCATATCTCCAAGAATAGGCTAAAACTAAAGTAGCAATTAGGTGGCCTGATGAAGATCTATGACGGGCCTCATTACAAAGCACGTTCCTCATTTCTCCTGCTTTACTCATATCAGGCCATGGGGTGGCCCTATATGGTGGGGAGCTCTGAGGGCATAAAAATGCCTAAATGTTAGACTTGGTGGAAAATCGTTTTTTGAGGCAGGTGTTGTGTATTGTGGTCAACATCCCCCTGATTCCTCTTAGGCATGATTCTGGCCTTAGATCACTCTCTGAGCGGGCAGCGATTAGACTTCGAATCTTTTGGAGGAGAATTTGGGTTACTCCCAAATTGATATTCTATCGTAAAGGCCTTAAGGATATCCTCAAGCATCCTGCTGCTGCTGATCTCCCTTGGATGAGATATGTTAAAGAAATGTTTTTTGAATTGGGCTTAGAAACCTGTGGAAAGATCCCTGGGGTAGTTGTTGCTCCATTTCAGCAAAGGAACTGAAATCACTGTTTAGATCTTACAGACTTAATAATCTCCTAACTTTAACAACATTGGGTACATTAACAGGCACATTCTTAATGACAAAGGATTTTTATTGTGCAGACCTCTATTTAGATGATATCGAGACAAATTTGGCCAGGAAACTCTATAATATTTTTAGATATGGTACTTTGCCACTTTGCACCTTTACTTCAAGATGGGTGAAGTCATTAGACCTTGCTACAACGAACTGCCCATCTTGTGGTCATGTGCAAGAACCTGTAGGCCACATGCTCTATTCTTGCCCTGCATATAGTGGGATGAGGGCCAGCTGAATAATTCCAATATGCAGAAGTCTTGGTATCTGAAGGCACCTGGAGGCATGTAGAATTCTGCAGACAGATCTGATGGCACCCATTGTCTTTGCAGTTTCGAGATTTTTAATGAGAATGTGTCATGTACTGGAAAAAATGGGAGCAATTCTCGAATCTAACTAATCAGAAATTTTCATTTTTGTACAATTGATAACGAGTCACTGATTTTAAAGATGTTTAAATAATTTTGTATTGATTTTAGGCAACTGTGTAATCTTTTAACTATTTTATCTTTGTTTTTTTTAAATTTATTATAACAAGAAAGCAAAATAATTTTATGATTGTTTTATGCAGGTCTCTTTTATGGTATTTTTACCATAATAAAGAGTGTTGAAGAAGGTTTTATCTTTCTATTATTCTTATGTCACTTTATCAGATCATACTACTTGTAGGAACCTGTTAAGAAAATTCCTAAATTATGAAGTCTGATACTCTCAAATATTCTGGTATCTTTTTGCAGAACCGAATATATGTAATAAAGTTTGGTGTGTTGTGAATTTACAAAATGAGAGGGTGGTTTTCCAGAAAATTTTGAAGAATGACAAATTGCATACTTTAAATAAATGGGTTTTCTGATAAATGTTTATTGAATTTATGAATTTTGTAATGTTATTTTTATGAAGTATGTGAATTTTCTGATGGGGTTTGGCCTGAAAATGGATTAATTTTGTTGGTCAGTCTTGTGATTAATACGTAAAACTGTAGAATATAGTTGCTAGATTAACCAATGTATGTGAAGTGCACCAAACAATCAGTATTCACAAATATTAGTCCAATTCTGTCTTATGTCATCCAAAGCAAACTTTATTTTTCTTATAAATGGAACAGAACAGCCAACGCGTTTTGTTCACTACATGTGAACTTCATCAGGGCTTGAGTATTGACCTTCAAGGTATGTGTATGATCACTATGGAATTCCAATAATCCAATTCAATGAGTCCTCATAATTTGAGGGCGAATATTTTACCTCATCGTTGTTGTAAGAAGAGGATGGGACACCTTGATACTTGCCGTTACCTAACTTCCGAGTCAACTTTGCTTCGTGAGTCCACTCTGAAAAATAAAGATTGCTTTGGACAACATAAGATGGAATTGGACTAATATTTGTGACTACTGATTCTGCAGTGCACTTCACATACAGTGGTTGAACTTTTCTGACCTTTTGGGGTCGCACCTCTTGAAACAGCAGGTGCAGTGGATGTGCACGCAACACCTCTCTCTGCGGTCTATATCCAAATGAACTGGTGATAAGGAGGGAGATGCGATTGTTGCTTTGGCTCGCTGTTTCATTGTTTCACATTTTTATTGTTGCTACAGTAGAAGCTATTTGAAACACCTTTATAATTTCTAGTCACATGAAGATTCACTTGATCTCATTATTTTGATTTTAAGATCTTTAGGCCTTTTTACCAGAAAATTGTAAAGGTAGATGGTTAAACATTTCTCGAGTACAGCTATGAAATGCAAAGAAGAGAGGGCACTAAACTGCAATTGGAGTTGGAAAATAAAGATAATAAAAGAAAAGTATTCAAATTATGACTTATGGTAATACTAAGAGACAAATCAAACGATGTATGTTAAGGGTTGCCCAGTGCTAAATTATGCCAGGTAACATATTTGCCACTGCATCAGGTAAAGCTCAGAATTTGCTGTTACTAAACTTGGAACAATGACATTTTCAGGGTTTCAGTTGTCCCATATCCCTTCATTGGTAGCAGAACTGGACGCACACTTATGACCTAATATATTTAGCAGCCTCCACCCCATCCTTCAACAGTGGTGCAGAAATTAGGAGTTATTTTGGACAGTATTGACACACAGCCTATTTGTTAAAAGCTGTTTTTGCACCAATTTTTATTCAAAGGATTAGTAGGAATATCTTGAATAAAATTCCCCTTTTTTCCTCTAAATCCTTTTTTAAATTTTCACGTTTCTGCACTGCATCTTTCATATATCATTTCTGATAAATTTTTTGACTAAACCAGTGATGTTTGCTGTCTTCTTTTTTCCCCTTCCCGGGTTACATTCAGGTGATCTGGTTGACACCTACACCACATGGAACACCTCTTGTTGGAGAGGTTTATAGTGGTGGGAAAGATGGATATCCAGATGATGATACTGACCAATCACTGGTTGTTGATGGAAATCCTTCATAGTCGAACAGCACTTTAAAGCTTCTTTCCTGCCTTTTGCATGTTTTCTATTTGTCTCTCTTGAATGTGCAGACCACCAGACTTCCTTGGTTTATTATTTTGGACAGTACCATGTCCCTGGCAGCCCAGTTCATAAATGAGATTGGTATCTGTTTCACCAGCCATCTTCTAAAAAGGATTCTGTTGGACATTGCCCTTCTTAGGGAAATGTACCCAAACAATGATTGCTTTTTTTCTCCTAGTCTTTGCCGACTCTCCTCTCATGACCTTAGGGATCTGGGCACCTTCCCCCTGCGCACTGAGGGAGGGTGCTGGTCCTGCCTCAACCACATTGGAAAGGGGCATTGTGTATGAGATGGGTTTAGGTGCCATACCTCCGTGCACCCAGTAAACAGGTACACCACAAACCCGGGGTGGGTATGGTCCAGGCTAAATGGTGGAATGTAGCACTGAATGTTACACCCACCGGATAGCTGGTCAACTATGTATCAGGCCTGTAATTATGCCTGTGCCTAAGTAGGCATCACTTACGCCTTAGCTGCCCCTGAGTGAGTCTTCTCACAGCATGGGAGCCCTCCCCGTAGGAAAGCCCTGAAGGGCGCGGGGTGACGGCTGATGGCCAGGCGGGTATACATGGATGTTTCCTGCCCAGGTAGTGACGAACCCCCCACATGGGGCTTCCGCTGCCTTGTAGTTCGGCTCTTCCCATGGCTACTTCTGGGGTGTTGCTGATTCTCTTGTGTGGCCTTAGGGCTATGAGCACTTCCTCACTGTGAAGGCAGTGTGGAAGTGCTTGCGCCTTCTTACACAGGTTAGTAAGAGGCGCTGACTTGATGTTCTAAAATATGGGCTGGTCTGCCAATGCAGACCGGGGAGTGCTCACTTAAATCTGTAGGTGTGCGCATGGACCTTCATGCTGTTTTGAATATGTGTCCCGCCTGTCGTTGCAGGCTTGAGGATACGTCCTGGCACCTATAGCATTTTGGATAGCTGCCCAGCCTGCCTTCACTGGCCAGTGAGGGCATGGCTTTATCCCCAGTGTCTCACATCAGGATCAGGCCGGCTGTCGCAGGCCGGGTGTATGGAATCGCACCTGTAAGCGGCCATCCCATGACCAGCAGGGCCGGGCAGGGTGGTGTGCATGCACTAGCACCTAAGGTGCTAAAGCCTGGGAAAGCCCATGTGCCTGGCCTGTCATTGCTAACCGGTATGTGAGCATTGGCATCTATCGTGAGTAAACTCATGAGCAGCCTGCTATTGCAGGTCGCTGTGGATGCTCACCCAAACCGACAATGGCCGTGATTGCATGTGTCACATGCCTCCGCAGGCAGGTGCATGTGCACTGACACCCATTTAGTTAAACCCATGTCCAGTCTGCCATTTAAGACTCGGGTCTAAGTGTCCAACCTGCCAACACAGGTCTGTGTGCGCACTAGTGCATGTGTGCCGAGGTGGTGAGGAATACCTGTGTGTGTGTTCACTACCTTTGAGGCTTGCTCTTCCCATAGGTTAACAATGGGAAGTGGTTGACATTACGTCATTCTGCAATAGTGGATTGTAGTGGAGCAGCCTCATGATATTTCCTATCAATGGTTTCGCCATGCCAAACCCTTTCCAGTAATAAAGAGGGTTTTGGCATAACTCACCTAGAAATGCCACTTATAGATGGACATTTCTATGCTCTAAGAGTTGAGTGTCCAATGGTGCCAGGGGCCAGTGGAGCACATCTGTGCATTCCCCAGCGACCGTCATGGACATATCACTAGAATGATAAGACTTCTGCCATTTGAGGGCTGGATGATTAAGATCTGCATTCCACTGCCCCGTGGCAGACAGGCCTTCAATTTAGTGGGGACATCTGTGGTTCAAAGGGAAGCCCCTTAAACTGCCCCTAACTTCAAAGACACATGACAGTATAACTACAGGTGCCATCCTTCAGCAAAGGGTGAGATACGCTATGGGGACGTGGGACCCAAGAACCTGGACTGCATGGTGCACATTGCCAGAGGACTCAGTTGTGCACAAGGAGGATAACTGCCCGCAAAGGGGACTGCGTGCCCTTTCTGTAGAGTGGCTGGCATGGGCTGAAGACCTGCTAAAGTGTGGCGCCCTGAAGTGTGTTCTCCAAGGTCCCGTTGAAGGGCCTCCTGTTCTCCCAGAGATCTCAGGGACATCAAAGATCTCCCACAAGGGACCTACACCATCTGCCTGTGACATTTTGAGAGCAGTGCCCTTTCAAGTGGCCACATTGGCAATGGAATCCCATCGGGTATCGTGGTGGGAGCGAGGAATTAAGACTCGTGTCTGGAAGCCGGTTTGTCTAGTGCAGAGCCCCCGAAATTATGCCCACATCTAAGGCATATGATGCCTGTACCACAGGGACCCTGACTCTCATAAGCGTCTAGTTGGTGGTGAGCGGATTCACCGTTTAGTTGAACGTGCCACATCTCTCTTGTGCGACATGCCGACTGCATGCTCATTGCAGGTGGTGTCTGATTCACAGGGTGCGACCCTCAGAGTTGGGGTGTACCCGTAGTAGTGCCTCATTCTACCTCGTGTGGCTCTGCTGAACTTGCACCTGTATGTGAGACCGCACTGGTGCAGTGCAACCTGTATCATCTTGCACCGGACACAGTGCCTCCTTTCTGGGAGGTACGGAATTTGCAACTCTTCATTGTGTGTGACCGGAATTGCCTGGTGTAACCCACCTCAACGTGCACCAGCCATTGTGCCTCATTTGCAGGGAGTTATGGAATTTGCAACTCTTCATTTTGGAGACCAGAAGTGTCTGGCGCGACCCATATCAACACGCACCAGCGGCTGTGCCCGGATTTCCTGGGCATGACCCTGATCATTGTGCTGTTCCTACTACCAAGAGGCTCCCTTGTGTTACTCCCCATTCATCAATTGTTCCCTTTTGACCCTCATCGCGGTGAACCAACTGCCCTCTCCACATCTGGCCCCTCCCAAAGAGATCTTGGCACCTGGTAGTAGCGAGAGAAATTGACTGGGTTGAAGGAACGCTTCCAAGACAGTTCGGAAGCGGGTCAAGAGACTGCAAGGCTCCATTGTGTTTTGAGACCTGTGGGTGAACTTCCTGAGTGGCTGCTAAACTCCTCTTGTTTACATCAATCTTCTAATTAAAACTTGCTACATATCACCACCTGCTCCTCGAGGACCTAGATTAAGTGACTTCGGCCGTGTGCAGCCAAATATCCGGTATCTTCCATCCAGGGGTATAGGACAATCGGGGTAAACCAGAGGGTAGAGGGAGACTGGGACCACAGAGCCTGCAGGGTGTGATCCATTGACCTGCTGGGTACCCATATCACAGCATTAGAGTGATGAGTGTGTATGTGAGTGAGAGTATTTCATATGGACTGGGCTCATACTTGTTGCACCATGTAGTGGTGTGAAGTGAGTGTATGTGAGTGGGTTACCTTTCCACTGCTACTTGTTGTGCTGGAGTTTGATCCTGACGCTGGAGGACTGAGGAAGCGTCTTGAGGCTCACAGCTAGCGCTTTGTAAGGCGCTACCTTTCGCCGGACCCGCTTCCCGGGTCCCGCTTCACGGTGCTGTTGTTTGCTGAATCCTGGACACATCGCACTGAGGGCTTTTGGTAGACAGGGCTGCGAGCGAGAATACTGCAGGACTCCAACTTCCAAGAGTCCCTGCTGTTTCCTTCACCCAATCCACCTGGTGACGCTCTCCCTGTAGGCCACGCCCCCTTGCAATCAGTGAAAAGATTCTGGACTTTGAACCTCGTCGGTTACCTTTCCACTGCTACTTGCTGTGCTGGAGTTTGATCCTGACGCTGGAGGACTGAGGAAGCGTCTTGAGGCTCACAGCTAGCGCTTTGTAAGGCGCTACCTTTCGCCGGACCCGCTTCCCGGGTCCCGCTTCACGGTGCTGTGGTTTGCTGAATCCTGGACACATCGCACTGAGGGCTTTTGGTAGACAGGGCTGCGAGCGAGAATACTGCAGGACTCCAACTTCCAAGAGTCCCTGCTGTTTCCTTCACCCAATCCACCTGGTGATGCTCTCCCTGTAGGCCACGCCCCCTTGCAATCAGTGAAAAGATTCTGGACTTTGAACCTCGGCGGTTACCTTTCCACTGCTACTTGCTGTGCTGGAGTTTGATCCTGACGCTGGAGGACTGAGGAAGCGTCTTGAGGCTCACAGCTAGCGCTTTGTAAGGCGCTACCTTTCGCCGGACCCGCTTCCCGGGTCCCGCTTCACGGTGCTGTGGTTTGCTGAATCCTGGACACATCACACTGAGGGCTTTTGGTAGACAGGGCTGCGAGCGAGAATACTGCAGGACTCCAACTTCCAAGAGTCCCTGCTGTTTCCTTCACCCAATCCACCTGGTGACGCTCTCCCTGTAGGCCACGCCCCCTTGCAATCAGTGAAAAGATTCTGGACTTTGAACCTCGGCGGTTACCTTTCCACTGCTACTTGTTGTGCTGGAGTTTGATCCTGACGCTGGAGGACTGAGGAAGCGTCTTGAGGCTCACAGCTAGCGCTTTTTAAGGCGCTACCTTTCGCCGGACCCGCTTCCCGGGTCCCGCTTCACGGTGCTGTGGTTTGCTGAATCCTGGACACATCGCACTGAGGGCTTTTGGTAGACAGGGCTGCGAGCGAGAATACTGCAGGACTCCAACTTCCAAGAGTCCCTGCTGTTTCCTTCACCCAATCCACCTGGTGACGCTCTCCCTGTAGGCCACGCCCCCTTGCAATCAGTGAAAAGATTCTGGACTTTGAACCTCGGCAGTTACCTTTCCACTGCTACTTGTTGTGCTGGAGTTTGATCCTGACGCTGGAGGACTGAGGAAGCGTCTTGAGGCTCACAGCTAGCGCTTTGTAAGGCGCTACCTTTCTCCGGACCCGCTTCCCGGGTCCCGCTTCACGGTGCTGTGGTTTGCTGAATCCTGGACACATCGCACTGAGGGCTTTTGGTAGACAGGGCTGCGAGCGAGAATACTGCAGGACTCCAACTTCCAAGAGTCCCTGCTGTTTCCTTCACCCAATCCACCTGGTGACACTCTCCCTGTAGGCCACGCCCCCTTGCAATCAGTGAAAAGATTCTGGACTTTGAACCTCGGCGGTTACCTTTCCACTGCTACTTGTTGTGCTGGAGTTTGATCCTGACGCTGGAGGACTGAGGAAGCGTCTTGAGGCTCACAGCTAGCGCTTTGTAAGGCGCTACCTTTCGCCGGACCCGCTTCCCGGGTCCCGCTTCACGGTGCTGTGGTTTGCTGAATCCTGGACACATCGCACTGAGGGCTTTTGGTAGACAGGGCTGCGAGCGAGAATACTGCAGGACTCCAACTTCTAAGAGTCCCTGCTGTTTCCTTCACCCAATCCACCTGGTGACGCTCTCCCTGTAGGCCACGCCCCCTTGCAATCAGTGAAAAGATTCTGGACTTTGAACCTCGGCGGTTACCTTTCCACTGCTACTTGTTGTGCTGGAGTTTGATCCTGACGCTGGAGGACTGAGGAAGCGTCTTGAGGCTCACAGCTAGCGCTTTGTAAGGCGCTACCTTTCGCCGGACCCGCTTCCCGGGTCCCGCTTCACGGTGCTGTGGTTTGCTGAATCCAGGACACATCGCACTGAGGGCTTTTGGTAGACAGGGCTGCGAGCGAGAATACTGCAGGACTCCAACTTCCAAGAGTCCCTGCTGTTTCCTTCACCCAATCCACCTGGTGACGCTCTCCCTGTAGGCCACGCCCCCTTGCAATCAGTGAAAAGATTCTGGACTTTGAACCTCGGCGGTTACCTTTCCACTGCTACTTGCTGTGCTGGAGTTTGATCCTGACGCTGGAGGACTGAGGAAGCGTCTTGAGGCTCACAGCTAGTGCTTTGTAAGGCGCTACCTTTCGCCGGACCCGCTTCCCGGGTCCCGCTTCACGGTGCTGTGGTTTGCTGAATCCTGGACACATCGCACTGAGGGCTTTTGGTAGACAGGGCTGCGAGCGAGAATACTGCAGGACTCCAACTTCCAAGAGTCCCTGCTGTTTCCTTCACCCAATCCACCTGGTGACGCTCTCCCTGTAGGCCACGCCCCCTTGCAATCAGTGAAAAGATTCTGGACTTTGAACCTCAGCGGTTACCTTTCCACTGCTACTTGTTGTGCTGGAGTTTGATCCTGACGCTGGAGGACTGAGGAAGCGTCTTGAGGCTCACAGCTAGCGCTTTGTAAGGCGCTACCTTTCGCCGGACCCGCTTCCCGGGTCCCGCTTCACGGTGCTGTGGTTTGCTGAATCCTGGACACATCGCACTGAGGGCTTTTGGTAGACAGGGCTGCGAGCGAGAATACTGCAGGACTCCAACTTCCAAGAGTCCCTGCTGTTTCCTTCACCCAATCCACCTGGTGACGCTCTCCCTGTAGGCCACACCCCCTTGCAATCAGTGAAAAGATTCTGGACTTTGAACCTCGGCGGTTACCTTTCCAATGCTACTTGTTGTGCTGGAGTTTGATCCTGACGCTGGAGGACTGAGGAAGCGTCTTGAGGCTCACAGCTAGCGCTTTGTAAGGCGCTACCTTTCGCCGGACCCGCTTCCCGAGTCCCGCTTCACGGTGCTGTGGTTTGCTGAATCCTGGACACATCGCACTGAGGGCTTTTGGTAGACAGGGCTGCGAGCGAGAATACTGCAGGACTCCAACTTCCAAGAGTCCCTGCTGTTTCCTTCACCCAATCCACCTGGTGACGCTCTCCCTGTAGGCCACGCCCCCTTGCAATCAGTGAAAAGATTCTGGACTTTGAACCTCGGCGGTTACCTTTCCACTGCTACTTGTTGTGCTGGAGTTTGATCCTGACGCTGGAGGACTGAGGAAGCGTCTTGAGGCTCACAGCTAGCGCTTTGTAAGGCGCTACCTTTCGCCGGACCCGCTTCCCGGGTCCCGCTTCACGGTGCTGTGGTTTGCTGAATCCTGGACACATCGCACTGAGGGCTTTTGGTAGACAGGGCTGCGAGCGAGAATACTGCAGGACTCCAACTTCCAAGAGTCCCTACTGTTTCCTTCACCCAATCCACCTGGTGACGCTCTCCCTGTAGGCCACGCCCCCCTCTACACCCAATCTATATCAAACGGGTCACTGCTCCGCTGCGCGGGAGCGTGCGGGAAGCGCCCGGGAGAAGCCCGGGACAAGGGCGGGCCCTCTGAGGCCCTCAGAGGCACGAGAAGGCTAGGCTAGGCCAGTCCCCTAACATCTGTCTATCCGCATACTGTTCGGCCAGAGTACCCCCACCTGTCTTGTGACCTCCTCGCCCCATCTGAGAAATGTTTTATAATGTTTACAACAATCTGAGAGGTTCTGTAGACATAGATTATCAGGCCTAGGATTAGTTCATTAAATTTATACCTTAGAGAAAACTGCCAAGTATTTCAGCCTAGATGCACTAAATAGTAATTTCCCCTACACTTTTTATCGTTTCTCATTGTTTGTTTGTGATGATGACAAAGAAATTAAGGTCTGGGAGAATACTGGTAGGAAGATCAGGCTCAAAAACCAGATCGAATCCCCTCCGAAATAAGCTCAGCCAAGCCACTAATTTGAAAAGCACTTGCCAGCTTTTTAATCTTTGGGAAAGGGGTAAGAATAAAGCTATAGTAGCGGACAATATGTCGGAGGATATTAAGGACTCTGGAGCTATCCATTCAGACATATTACCCAATACTTCGAGAGAGATGCCTGAAAATAAAAGGGTAATTGTGGATAATAGTTCAGTAGTAACAAAAGTAGCACCTTTGTCCTCTGAGTGTGGTTTTTCTCCTCCCCTATTCTCTACAATGAAAAATATTATTGAACTGGTACCAGAAGTAGTCATAAAAACAAAGAAAGACATAGAACAAGATAACTTGCATATAGAGAAAACTTCACACGAAGAGGCCCATCATACAGTAAATATATCGCCAACAAAAGATTCTTTCAACAATGGTCTGTCTCCAATGGTCCTTGACAAAGACCTATGTCAAAGGTACATAGAGACTGACCTGGTCAAAGCCGAGATGGACTTAAAAACCCCGGTAACATCGACCCATGCTGGCTTGCATCTTTACAGTAGTACCCCTTCCAAGTCCTCACACTCAAATTTTTCCATAAACCCCAATTTAAATCTGATTGGGATAAATGCACTACAATGTCAGGGGACAGACAAACCCATTTCTGATTCCCTCCATATATTAGAACACTTATTGTTGTTCATTTTACAATTATTGGAAAAATTTGTGGGGGGATCCGACTGTGTACTTGATACAGTGACCCAAATTTTGAAAGTTTTATTGGGCACTCAAAAAGAGAAGGATGCAGTCCAAAAGAAGCAGTCCTCCTCTGTAGTATCAGATGAGGTAGGAATAAAAGATCAATTATCTGTAGTTAATAATGTTCCAAATAGAGTATATGAGGATGTAAAAACAAGTGCTACCCAGCCATCCCCCACCCTAAATTGTTCTTTAGTTAATGATTCAGAAATTAAATTTTGTGGGGAACTCCCTCCAAAAACTGGGAATGACCTTTTTCCTATTTTTAAGAAGCAACAGGGAGAAGGAGATAGAGAGGGGGACGCCACTCCGGTAGGGAATGGTAATAAAGGGAAGTCAGTGATAATAAAAAAGAACGGAAATAATAAGAGGAAACTATTGAGACGGATAGAAAAAAATAGGCAGAGGAAAATCCTCTTTAGAAAACATCTTAATTCCCCCTTACACAATGAGGTATATCAAACTCAGGTGGTAGCTGAAAAGGATAATAACCCTGAAAATAAGATCATTAAAGAAAATATTGTGCCTCCGCCCTTGGCTACTCCAGCATTATTATCTACTTCCCCCCCCTCCCCATCATCAACAATTGACACAAATATCCTCTTCCAACAAGTTACCATCAATAGGGATATAATTGGGTCAAAAAATCCAACATTTTCAGGACAGGAGCAAAACCCCTCGGGCCAAGTAGCTCCAATACTTAACCCCCTAGCAACATCTTTCTTGGGAGTAGTTGCAAGAGGTGTCCCGTTAATAGAGTCTAAGGAGAAAAGCATAGATACCGTATGGGTAGAATTTTCTCCCCTTTTTGATGCTGAATGCATTCTGAACAGATCCCTCTTGCTTAAATATTTTCAAGAATCTGCTAACTTGAAACTAATACAATCAGCCGATCTAGATAGGGTACAATTATTAAAATCAGAAGTGGGGATGATAACTAGGGTGAAGTTCCACTCCAAGTTAGTAGCCAATCTAATTCTGCAACGCTCAGAAGATCTGCAGAGCAGAAGAATAGATGTAATCCCGGTGTTGGGGCATACTAGACAAAACAATATCCTTAAATCCCAAACTCGCCAGAAGCCCCCCTTTTCTCTGTTGCAAGCAGCAACAGGTAGTATAAATAAGGTGGGTGAGCTTACAGAGTTAAAAATATGCAAGTCTAAGGATTCTCGTTTAGTATCCTATGCTAACCCTACCTTGCCATCTTATCAATCTGATATCGGAGAGGAAAATGTTCAATGGAATTGGCTTCCCAGAGTTCTTGCAGAAAGATCCCTAAATAAACAACTATCTAATTCGCATCTTTAGCAAAGAATTATTTATAATATCCTGGAATGCAGCCGGTTTAAAAAACAGTCCGGAGAAAACGGCATTCCTTTTGTCCCTGGAGGCAAATATAATATGCCTCCAGGACACATGGTGTACCGATAAAATTCAAATAGGGAAAGATTATTATGTATTGGAAGGTAGCGCCACCCCGAATAAAAAAAGGACATGCCAGTGGGGGGATAGCTTGCCTCTTATCGAACCGAATAAATTGGAACTATGTGCACTATATGGATCCGAGTAAACTCTTCCAAGTAGTAACCTTATTTGAGTCTGGCAATCCTAAAACTGGCAATCGTCTGGTTCTGATAAATGTCTATATACCACCGGAAGCTGGTTTTAATGCAATCTTAAAAAAGGTTTTCTTGCATAGCCAGAGTATCAGGGAGAAAGATCCAACGGCGGCTATAATTTTAGTCGGGGACCTGAATTGCAAGATCTCCAACTCAAGCATAAACTTATTCTGTGATAAACTTAGAGAAGAAACTCTCCATATTCCTCGGGCAGCGTTTCCTGAAAATATAAAAACAAATAAACGTGGCAAACTTTTACTAAATGAGTTGGCAGAAATGGATGGGATTATTGCAAATGGGAGACTCCCCTCGGATTCCCCGGCTAAGTTCACGCACAAATCCTACCAAGGGGAATCGATTCTTGATTACGTAATAATGGGGTCCCAATCATTTGAGTTATTGAAGGATCTCGATATTATTGATACACTGTTAAGTGATCACAGAATCCTCTCCATCTCGATGAATGTAAAGCCATCTAAATGTGATCAGTGGTCTCTGAATAGTGATCAAACAAATTTCGGTTCCAAATCAGGAAGGTGCTACTGGAACGCAAGGGTGTGTCGAAATTTGGAAGAAATGCTCGATGTAGCAATATCTGAGCTTCCTTCCTGGTATGGCTCTGAAATTGAAAATTTCTCTCTGTTCTTGAAGTCAGTGATAACAGGGACAAAAAAGCTCAATAGGAAAAAGTCCTTTGGAATATTTACTAGCCCTCTGAGACTGCTTAACATAGAAATTAATAAATTAGTAAGGGCCCAATATTTAAATAGATCTGTTGTTATAGCACAAAAAATAACAATGTTAAAAAGGAAACGGAGAAGGCTATTAACCACATTACGCAAAGAAAAAGAGGATGCTATCTGGGTAAAAATAAGAGAAGCTGCTATTAACGGGGAAATGAGGCAATTTTGGTCCCTTATAGGTGAGGGGTGCGGACTGAGAACAAGCCCTTCACCCATCCCTATTGAGGAACAAATATGGAGGGATTTTGTATCTAATCTTTATGCAAGCAATAATACGGTGACCTCGCAAGTACGGCCAAACGAAATGAGCTTGTCTTTAGAGCCATTTACAGAAAAGGACATAGACTTAGCTATTGGAGAAATGAGGCACTCCGGGGCTATGGGCCCGGATGAATTGCCCATTAATGTACTAAAACAGAACAGGGCTAAATGGAGTATGCTACTCTGTCCAATTTTCAATATTTGTTTATCTAGAGGTAAGGTTTTACCCTCTTGGAAGGGAAGTATCCTGGTACCATTGTTTAAAAAGGGAGATCGTTTATCCCCTCAGAATTACTGCCAGATTGCACTGTTGGATGCAATCGGCAAAGTTTTTACAAGATGTCTGCTCAAACGAATAAATGATTGGGTGGAGCATTTAAATATTCTTCCTCTCGAGCAGACAGGTTTCAGGAAAAACCACAGTACCATGGACAACTTAACAGCCTCCAGGTAATAACCGATAAATATATTGGAGCCAGAAAGGGGAGAGTCTATGCGGCATTCATAGATTTCTCCACGGCCTTTGATAAGGTCGACCGACAAGTACTGTGGAGAAAGCTACATGCCCTGGGAATGCCTCATAGACTCTTATGCTTGGTACAAGATTTGCACGATAACACGTGGTGCAGAGTGCTATTGGGGGGTGAAAGGGGCTTATCCCAGCTTATTCCATCGGCAAATGGCCTTAAACAGGGCTGTCTTTTAGCTCCTCTTTTGTTTTCCCTTTACGTTAGTGATCTCCCCCTTATCATATCTGCATGCGAAGGAATTGCCCCACGTCTGGGAGACAGATATATCTCTTGTTTAATGTATGCGGACGATATATTAATCCTAGACCTTACTCCAGAAGGCCTTAACAACCGTCTGCATTCATTATACGCATTCTCCGAAAACCATTTCCTGAAAATAAACATTTCCAAAAGCAAGGTAATGTGTATGGAGGGGCGAAAAAAACTGAAGTTGGAACACATTAGCTGGGAGCTGGGAGGCCAAAAATTAGAAAGAGTAAAATCATACGTATTTTTGGGTAAGGTTGTAAATAGCAACTTGAGCAACAAATCCCATATAGAAAATAGTTCCCGCAAGGCAAAGTCGCAGGGAAATGGGTTAAGAGCATTATACAAATCAACCGGTAAAAGACACTTTGGTTATATGCTGGAGGCTTTCCGGGCAAAAGTCCCCCCAACTTTGCTTTACGGCATAGAACTCATCGACCTAGTCGAATGGGGTTTTTTGGACATTATCGAGGGTTCCCTCTTGAGAAGCTTAACTTCAGTTAATAATAGTTGCAGTGCAGCAGCCCTTCGTTTAGAATTCGGTCTAAGAAGTAGCTGGGCACAGGGTCTGGCAGGAGTCATTCGCTGGGTTATCTGTTTGGTCAAAGGAAAGCCAGCCACACTAAGATCCCTAATCACAAAAGAGTTGATGGGCCCACTAAAAGAGCATTCGATTCTTATAAAGAATTATAGGAAGGCCATTACACTCTTGGACTTAGAGGAAGCCACTCTTTTAGACCTTTCTATGCAACAATTAAAATTTACATTAAAACAAGCCACATGGAAGCTAAGCTACGAAAGGGATCGTAACTTGATTGTACAAAAGAAGGGGGCCACTCAAGCTGTTGATTCCTATTTGTTTAAACAAATACAACCTTACGCCTCCTGGAATATACCCCACGGTTTGCGCCGTTTTTGGCTGCTTCTTAGGCAGGATCTCCTTCCACTGAATAAGCTGTTGGCCAAATGGCATGGTATATCTAATATATGTAACCTTTGCAATATCTCAGTCCAAGACTCTATACATGTCCTGCTAGTCTGTCCAGCATTAATGGCCCACCGTCGTCTGTGGGTAAAGCCTGTATGTATTCAGTTTGGTATTTTATCCACAAGATCTCTGATAGATGCTATCTTCAGTCCCCCAAACAAAATTTTCTGTAACAGAATTTTTAACTTTTTCAAATGTTTTTTAGAATTGTATTAGATGAACGGTATGATAATCTGTACATTTTTTGCTAGAAAAAGTCGATTATATGTGGACTCATTTTATTATATTTTGGCTGTTATTTTGTAATATGTGGATCTCCAAGGAGTTCCAAAATCATATTTAAATAAAATTGAAATTGAGTGGGAGTGTTAATCTGTGGACCGCCTGTGATTCAGGACAAGTACAATAAATTTGACTTTGGGTTTACCCACGTGGCTCCAGCCTGTGATGCTGCTTTTTCTTGTATGTACATATTTTTTATATCAGTGTTACCCGGGGCGAACACCATAACAGTTTGGGACTGTATTATTAGGATTGCTAGGGTGGGCCTGGGGTGGAAAACAGTTCCATGATTGCATGGAAGCGGTGGGAATGTGGATGTCTCATAACTGCCTTAAATTAAATTCGGGTAAAACAGAGGTCATCCTGTTTGGGAATGATGTACATTTTTGGACTCCTAATTTATGGCCTACCACCCTCGGCACTCTTCCCACACCATCAAAAAAGAATATAAAAAACTTAGGAATCCTGATAGACGCCAAGCTTAATTTTGGTGACCAGATTAATTCTATCTCATCGGCTACCTTCTTCATCCTTAGGATGATTAAAAAGATCCTCCCTTTTCTACCGCCTGAGAGTCAAAGTACAGTGGTTACTTCACTCGTGATGGTTAATATTGATTACTGTAATGGTCTCTATTTGAGCCTACAGGAATGCCATATGAATAGCTTGCAAATTATTCAAAATGCGGCAGCTAGGCTACTGTCAGGTACAGCTAAATTTGCGCCTATTTCCAAAGAAGTTAGTAAACTGCATTGGCTTCCTGTTAGGAAGCGGGTCTGTTTTAAAGCCCTTTGTATTGTGTTTAAGGCACTTCAGGGCATTGGCCCGGAGTTCCTGAAACAAAAAATCCAATGGTATCACCCTAAAAGGACGCTACGGTCAATGGAAGCCAAGTTGGCTATAGTACCACGGATAAGGAAAGCTTCCTGGGGCGGATGAAGCTTCATTTTGCGAGCCACCAAGGCATGGAACACCCTTCCGCTCTATCTCAGAATGTGCCCTGATCTTCTGGCCTTTAAGAAGAGCCTGAAGACCTGGTTGTCCAATGGGTAGTGTTAAAACTTCTGTCCCCTCGCTCAGGAATAATGGTTAGCGCCGGGACACCCTTGGGTAATCGTGCGCTATATAAATCCCCGTAACATAACATAACATAAAATAACATAAGGGTGCTCTCTCTCTCTCTGTGGGGGGGGGATTGGCAATTGTCCACAGTGTACATACAATTGATATCATAACAATAGGAGCGGGCCTAATACTGCTAGTAATATTTCCAAATGTGTTTTGTGCCAGAAAGTATATAATGTTATAATGATTTTGTGTGTTGAAAATAAACGTTTTTGACATACATCCTGTGTGGTCTCTTTTGTGATGCTCAGTGTATTTATCGCGAGTGACTGCTGTGCCTTTGCTTTACACATTGCTTCTGAGGAATGCCTGACTACTCAGTGCCAAGCTACCCAAGGGCGAGCACAGCTTATGCAGCGAGTGTAATCACCCTTTCTTGATGGGAGTGGTAGGTTCTGCAAGGCTAGGGGCATCCTTTCAGCCAATCAGAAACTGCCAGTTCCAACAGATTCTTACTTTTGTGACCCATTTGTCCATACAGCAGTCTTTTAATTTCGTATTGACAATGCTAACTCAGTCCACCTTGAACCCCCAGACAAAACCTTATTGTGGCTGCAATTTGCTCAGAATACATGGTGTGAAGTAAGAGTTTACAAAAACTGCCCCAGGATCAAATATGTCAACAGCAGCGCTATCTCTACACTGGCTTCCCATTCAATCTTGGGTAGCTCTTAAAGCCTTACCAATTGTCAATAAAGCTCTCCACCTCGTACCACCCTTTATTGGGGACAATAAAGTTTCCTTCTATCATCCATCATCATCCCCCAGATTGATAAACCGATTCTTGCTTGCCACCCACAGGACCAGAACGGTCATTTATGGAGACCATACTGGTTTTACAGCAGCAGCACTACTGTGGGCGTCTCTCTCTTTGAGCCTGTGGGCAGAAATAAATCTACTCTGTTTTGGATGCCAGCTGAAAACCTGGCTTTTTAATAAATAACTCCGAGCTTTTTTCCCCTTCATTGCCAGGTTTTATGTTTGCGCCTTTCTAAAGCATTAAGAGGCATCGGTGTACGAGTGCTCTACAAATAGATTATAATTTAACATAAAACTGGAGAAAAAATAAATTGTATCAAAAAGATTCAGAACACCAGTGCTACCTATTGCTAACAAATAAGTGTGCTAAGCCTAAAGCAACACAAAAACAGGATAGAAAGTTATCCTAGCACATTTTAGCACTGCACAATCCTTAGTGCAAATCATGTGATCTGGTCCCTGGGTGCAGTGATTCTAATAGTTAAAGGTACATCCAGCAAACCTAGGGTGCATATTATGGGTGGAATGTTCCTGTGGCACGGAAATGAAAGTGATACTCTCAGATTAACTATGTAACATTTTGGGCATCTGAGGAAATGCGGCCATTTCTACTGAACATGAGTCATAGTATAACAAAGTCGGTGTACACATACCACACGAGAAACCTTGTAGTGCCAGTTGTAGATTAAGAAATAAAGGCAACGTGAAATCAGCTATTCAGTGATTTACTGCACTATATGACCAGGGCCGGCTTTAGCGCTGGGAGCGCCTGGTGCGACAATGTTGCCCCCCCAACTACCTCCACTATGGATTCCCTCACCACCTACTTTGTAACAGTGACACTCAAGTTACTATAACCACTCCCTCTCAGATGCATTTAAATAGTTTTATTGTGCCACTCATACGAGTGTAGGGTGTCAGAGCACTTTACATCACACACACACATTACACAGAGACGATCAACCCATACATGTGTAAATCAGTGTATAGGAAATGTTACAAAAGACAGAGAACTGCAAGATGTAGGAGTCACTTGTCATCCATACTGGTAGGCAGTATAGTTTGAGTGCTTTGTCTGGAGAAGCACAGACTCAGAATTTAAAACATAACCCATGATTGGGGTTCGCTTTAATAATAAGAATTGATTTCTACCCAAATGAACTCTTTTTGCAACATTAGGATAATGAAAGACTGGGGGGAAAATCATAACACTGAAATCAATACGTTGCAGTTTGCATGCATCTCTTTGAGGACAGTTAATGGCTCACTGTTCTATATTAGGGTTTTAACTTATAATTTGCAACTGAACTATTTACAATATATACACTTCTGTGATGCACTTCTGTGGTGCACATTCTTTGCAGCAGGCATATTAACCCTCTGCACTACCATAGGATGAGTCAAAAATTCCACTAGACAACACTACAGCATCTCTCCAGTAAGAACATTAATCACCAGAGTTATCTTGACATTTTTATTGTTGCCTGGAAGTTGCTGGAGGCCAGGAATGGGCAGCAGGCGCTTTTAAAAGCATGATATACTTGCAAACACAGCGCCCCCACCTGAAGTCAGCACCCGGGTGAGTGGCTCCGGTCATACCGCCCCAGAGCTGGCCCTGACAGTGACCTCACCACAGTCTCAGTTTATAACGATGTGATGTTTAATGCCTCTAAATAACTGAAATAAAAGTAAGAACATGAACAAAATTAAAAATGCCTTTAGAAGAGGAGAAGCTGTACTTCTCTAACCCGGTGCTGTAAAACTCTAATTCTATGAGTGTATCGTTTTGAGGGGTTTGACCTTGGCAAAGAAAGTATAATGTCAAAAACGTTATATTATAGCAGGATAGCGCCATTGTTACTTAATCAATTCATATTTATTTTTTATTTTCGTTACTCAAATTCGAGATTTATAGTTAGGAGTGGTTCAATTTTGAAAACGTCAAAAAACTACATTTGCGTCCTATAGAACCAATGATGTTGTATTCATAAAATAGTGCAAAACTATAATGTGCTTTAAGAAAAATACCATGATCAGTGTTCATATTTAAGTTTTATTCACAAGTAATTAAAACACTCACAGCTACAGGTTCCATTGCTAAAATAATAAGCTTTGACAAAGTCAATAAATCTCACCAATGCAAGATTTATTGGCTTTGTCAATTTATTTTAGCCAAGTTGTACAGTGGCTTCTATGCAGCATGGCTGAATGTTAGGAAGAAAAGAACATTGATGGATAATAGACCTTTTTTCTGGCAGGAGAGGCGGGGCAAGCAACACAAGACAAGAGTGACAGCACCAGCTACATAACGTGGGAGGGGAGCGGGAGGGGGTGGTAGGGATGAGTTAAGCAACAAAACGCGGGAGTGGGATGGGGAGAGCAACACAATGCCAGCAAGCATTGACCAAAGAGGAGTAAGCAAATGAGAGTGACAATGAAGCCAGCTAATGTTAAGCAATGGGTGGGCTGTACGTCCCCTGTAGGTGAACAAAATATCTTGCAAGCAACAGTGTCTGCACTGTGTCAGATGAGAACCAAAAATGAAATGGAACAAGAAAAAACGATGTTTAGTCCCCCTTTGTTGATTAATCCACAAAAGAAAAAGGTCATTTTTTATTTCATATAGTAAGGGCCTTATTTGGAGTTTGGCACGACCTCGTCTGCCCCCACCAGTAGCCCATGGCGCTGGTGGTACAAAGACCACCGTATTATGAGTTGACTACTATGCCGGCGGGGATCCTTTGGCGGTGGTGAGTACTTTTTCCAAATATATGAATGCCTGTGTGTACATTTCAACTGCATATGTGTTGAATGCACACATATGCATGATACATGTGCAAAAATACCATCTACCCAATGCCGGGGTTCAGGACATATGTGGGCAGACCTGCCAATGGGTATATGGTCTGAAAACGACTCACCTGTAGATCATCACAAATGAGGTTATATATGTTGGCGTGAAGATCCTACTGTGAAGGGGGACCTCAAGAAGGGGATCCACGTTGGACTGGAGGAACAAGAAAGGAGTGAGTACACACCCCAAATTATACATCACAGCCACCTTGAAGCAGGCAGCCGGACCGACGTGGTCTTCTCGTGGAACAGGCAGCTCCCCTGTACCGTCCTATGGCAGCTGCCTTTCCCCGACCACGAACCCAGTGGTCTGCTGGCGGTCTCGATGGTCCAGCTGCAGTCGTCGTAAAGCCTATCTGCCCAACTCATAATATGGCTGTCGGACTACTGAGCTCCTCATGCTCAGACTGGCTCTGCCTGTACGGCAGTCCACAGGACCGCCATACTCGTAATAAGTATTAATATAGATGATCACATCCACTCCAACCCCAGAGTTAAGAAACTCTGTGTGCAGACAGGATCATAGATACAATCTGATTATGTTTTCATCTCTGCATATGCCTGCCCTATTATGTTCTGTTACTTTAGTCTCATTCTTGCGGAATAAAGTGACAGAACTTGTCACGTTACTTTTTTCAGTGTGAATTGAGAATATCGTTTGACAGATAATAAAAAGCTGCGGAGAAGCTGCAAAAATACTAGCCATGCTGCATAATGTCACCTGTTTGTGCTGCAAAATGTATCTATTGAAACTGCAATATCCTAGGGGGCTGTGTTTAATAATACATATTCCTGTTATGATATTACTGTTGTATAAAAGCTCTTAAAACTTTCCTTTTAAGTTGTTCTCTTTCACCTTCCTAAGAATAAACTCAGACATTTTGCTGCATGAGACTAACATCATTCATGGTTAGAGCTGCTACAACAATTTCACTGTGGTGTACAACTGCCACGATGCAGGAATTATTATGATACATATTTGTCGATGTATGTCTAACATAATAGGTGTACCCACTTATCACACAATGCAAATAACAGGAAACAACGTAACTGTCAATTACTATCCTCTTTTAAATGAACTGAGGCTGGTGATCGTGGCCCCTAATAGCGTCAACGCTGCATCACAAAATAGAGACTTTGAAGGGCAACACGAGGGAGTCCTTTGAAACATCTTTAAAAATATTCCAGCAATCTCTTTGCTACATTCCCTTGTTTCTGCACCACACAGGGAGATGAGCAAGAAGGACCAAACATAAGGGATTGCTAAAGTAAGGGATAAGAAGTCTTTGTTGTGATGTGTTGTTGAAAGGCAGCATACTTTCATAATAAATTTCAATGGTTTACCTTATCAAATTCTGAATTAAAAACAATACTAATCAGACAACAATTATTAGTGCAAGGAGAAAAGATTAGGGGCCAGAGGTACGACCTGTTTTTGCATGCGCAAACGGGTTTGCGAACCCGTTTGCGCATGCAAAAACCTATTGGGCTATGCACATAGCCTATTTAGGGATTCGCTATTTTTTTGCGACTCGCTAAATAGGTTTTGCGACTCACTATTTGGAAGGGGCGTTCCCTTCCAAATAGCGAGATTCAAAACAATGTACAAATGTTTTGCGACCGCAATTGCGGTCGCAAAACACTCGCAATTACCACCTACTTAAAGTAGGTGGTAATGCATTTGCAAATGGGAAGGGATCCCCTGGGGATCCCTTTCCCTTTGCAAATGCATGCAAAATAATTGTTTAAGGGCAGGCAGTGGCCCCTGTCCTGCCCTTAAAAAATGAAACAAAAACGTTTTTTTTTATTTTTATTTTTAATGCATTCCGTTTTCCTTTAAGCTGCTCTATTAACAAGCATTTGCAGTGCAATAGGTCTCGCATTTATAAGAGTTTGAGCTATTGGCATTGTAAAATTACAATGCCTTTTATTTATGTTTTGGTTTTAAAACAAATAAAAGGCATTGTCATTTACAATGTCAGTAGCATAAACTCGCATAAAAGCAGTGTGTGGAGTGCAGCAGTGTGCGGCGTGCAGCAGTGTGCGGCGTGCAGCAGTGTGCGGCATGCAGCAGTGTGAGGCGTGCAGCATTGTGTGGCGTGCAGCAGTGTGCGGCGTGCAGCAGTGTGTGGCATGCAGCAGTGTGTGGCGTGCAGCAGTGTGTGGCGTGCAGCAGTGTGTGGCGTGCAGCAGTGTTTCGTGTAGCAGTGTGAGGCATCCAGCACTGTGTGGCATGCAGTGGCGTGCAGCAGTGTGCGGCATGCAGCAGTGTGCGGCGTGCAGCAGTGTGCTGCGTGCAGCAGTGTCGTGCAGCATGCAGCAGTGAGTAATGCAGCAGTGTGCAGCAGTGTTTGGCGTGCAGCAGTGTGCGGCGTGCAGCAGTGTGTGCCGTGCAGCAGTGTGTGGCGTGCAGCAGTGTTTCGTGTAGCAGTGTGCAGCGTGCAGCAGTGTGTGGCGTGCAGCAGTGTGTGGCGTGCAGCAGTGTTTCGTGTAGCAGTGTGTGGCGTGCAGCAGTGTGCGGAATGCAGCAGTGTGTGGCGTACAGCAGTGTGTGATGTGCAGCAGTGTGTGGCATGCAGCGGTATGCAGCAGTGTGTGGCGTGCAGCAGTGTGTGGCATGCAGCAGTGTGTGGCGTGTAGCAGTGTGCGGCGTGCAGCAGTGTGCGTAGTGCAGTAGTGTGTGGCGTGCAGCAGTGTGCGGCATGCAGCAGTGTGAGGCATGCAGCAGTGTGCAGCGTGCAGCAGTGTGAGGCGTGCAGCAGTGTGTGGCGTGCAGCAGTGTGAGGCATGCAGCAGTGTGCGGCGTGCAGCAGTGTGTGGCATGCAGCAGTGTATGGCATGCAGCAGTGTGCGGCGTGCAGCAGTGTGTGGCGTGCAGCAGTGTTTCGTGTAGCAGTGTGAGCTATGCAGCACTGTGTGGTGTGCAGCAGTGTGCGGCGTGCAGCAGTGTGGTGCGTACAGCAGTGTCATGCAGCATGCAGCAGTGAGGAATGCAGCAGTGTGCAGCAGTGTTTGGCATGCAGCAGTGTGCGGTGTGCAGCAGTGTGCGGCGTGCAGCAGTGTGCGGCGTGCAGCAGTGTGCGGCGTGCAGCAGTGTGTGGCGTGCAGCAGTGTGTGGCATGCAGAAGGGTGTGGCATGCAGCAGCATGCAGCAGTGTGTGGTGTGCAGCAGTGTGTGGCGTGCAGCAGTGTGTGGCGTGTAGCAGTGTGTGGTATGCAGCAGTGTGTGGCGTGCAGTAGTGTGCGGCGTGCAGCATTGTGTGGCATGCAGCAGTGTGAGGCGTGCAGCAGTGTGAGGCATGCAGCAGTGTGAGGCGTGCAGCAGTGTGAGGCATGCAGCAGTGTGTGGCATGCAGCAGTGTGTGGCATGCAGCACTGTGTGGCATGCAGCAGTGTGCGACGTGCTGCAGTGTGTGGCGTGCAGCAGTGTTTCGTGTAGCAGTGTGAGGCATGCAGCACTGTGTGGCGTGCAGCGGTGTGCAGCAGTGTGCGGCGTGCAGCAGTGTGCGGCATGCAGCTTTGTGGTATGTGCAGCAGTGTCATACAGCATGCAGCAGTGAGTAATGCAGCAGTGTGCAGCAGTGTTTGGCGTGCAGCAGTGTGCGGAATGCAGCAGTGAGCAGTGTGTGCCGTGCAGCAGTGTGTGGCGTGCAGCAGTGATTCGTGTAGCATTGTGCGACGTGCAGCAGTGTGTGGCGTGCAGCAGTGTGTGGCGTGCAACAGTGTGTGGTGTGCAGCAGTGTTTCTTGTAGCAGTGTGCAGCGTGCAGCAGTGTTTCTTGTAGCAGTGTGCGGCGTGCAGCAGTGTGAGGCGTGCAGCAGTGTGCGGCATGCAGCAGTGTGAGGCATGCAGCAGTGTGAGGCGTGCAGCAGTGTGTGGCGTGCAGCAGTGTGTGGCGTGCAGCAGTGTGAGGCGTGCAGCAGTGTGAGGCGTGCAGCAGTGTTTCGTGTAGCAGTGTGAGGTGTGCAGCAGTGTGCGGCGTGCAGCAGTGTGCGGTGTGCAGCAGTGTGTAATGCAGCAGTGTGCGCAGCAGTGTGTGGCGTGTGATAGTGTGCAGCGTGCAGCAGTGTGTGGCGTGTAGCAGTGTGCGGCGTGCAGCAGTGTGCGGCATGCAGCAGTGTGCGACGTGCAGCAGTGTGAGGCGTGCAGCAGTGTGCGGCGTGCAGAAGTGTGAGGCGTGCAGCAGTGTGAGGCATGCAGCAGTGTGCAGCGTGCAGCAGTGTGTGGCGTGCAGCAGTGTTTCGTGTAGCAGTGTGAGGCATGCAGCACTGTGTGGCGTGCAGCGGCGTGCAGCAGTGTGTGGCGTGCAGCAGTGTGTGGCGTGCAGCAGTGTGAGGCGTGCAGCAGTGTGAGGCGTGCTGCTGTGTGAGGCGTGCAGCAGTGTTTCGTGTAGCAGTGTGTGGCGTGCAGCAGTGTGTGGCGTGCAGCAGTGTGAAATGCAGCAGTGTGTAATGCAGCAGTGTGCCCAGCAGTGTGTGGCGTGCGGTAGTGTGTGGCGTGCAGCAGTGTGTGGCGTGCAGCAGTGTTTCGTGTAGCAGTGTGAGGCATGCAGCACTGTGTGGCGTGCAGCGGCGTGCAGCAGTGTGTGGCGTGCAGCAGTGTGTGGAGTGCAGCAGTGTGAGGCGTGCAGCAGTGTGAGGCGTGCTGCTGTGTGCGGTGTGCAGCAGTGTGTGGCGTGCAGCAGTGTGAAATGCAGCAGTGTGTAATGCAGCAGTGTGCGCAGCAGTGTGTGGCGTGCGGCAGTGTGTGGCGTGCAGCAGTGTGCGGCGTGCAGCAGTGTGTGGCGTGCAGCAGTGTGTGGCGTGCAGCAGTGTGTGGCGTGGTTTGTAAACAACAGGAAAAGCGGACGTCAAAGGAAGGGTGGGAGGGAACGAACATATGGGGTGTGAGTTATAACGAAAGTTAATTGTTGTAAGAGGGGATGCAGGAAGTGAGGCCGAGCGCGCGCTGGCGAAAGCAGTCTGCCAGATGCCAGCTTCGCGCTTGAATGCCTCTCATGCACTGGCCATAAACCACATTCCTAAGGTCTTGTGCCCCTTACTAAATCTCTCTGAATGCGTGAGGCGGAAGTAGCTGGTGGCAAATGGAATGCGCGTGGTTGTGCGCGTAACCGTCACCCGATCCGCCTGGGAAGCCTTTGGGAGCATTTTCTGAAGCCCCTACATAAGTCTTGCTCTGCGATCGCTTACGCGATAGCCAGGCGAGACCTAAAAAGCAGTCCCAGACATGGCGGTCTGCTGAGCCCAGCAGACCACCATCCCTGGGAAGGCTGGCATTCACAAAGAGCTCACAAATTTCGAGAGGCTCATTAATATTAATGAGCCTCGCAATTTGCGACCCCATTGGTAATAGCAAAATATTGTAAACACACTGTTGTACATTTCATTTAGTGAATCGCAGTTTGCGACTCGCAATGTGTCGCAAATTGCGAGGCGCTAAATGAAATGGTCATACATCTGGCCCCAAGTTTATAACCCAACAAGTTTGGGCTCATCAATGCATTTCAGAACTGTGACTGCCTGACCCAAAGAACTTAAGTCTTCTCTTGGTAAAACAGTTTCAGGTGGTTAGTACTCATTTTAAGCCTCTTTTAGACTGGCACTGGGCAAAGATGAAGTCAGAAAGGCATTTTGGTTGACACACACGAAGTCCTGGGACCTCTCTCTGGATGCTCTGCTTAGAAGCCCATGGCTGCTGCAATAAAATGTTGTCTCACAGAATGTCATGGCTGGGTAGTCTTGAGTTCTCTTAAATCCACCACCAGACACTCCCTGCCCCTTTATTTCACTCTTGAAGGTTCCTGCTTGCTCCCTTTGCAATGTTTTTCCCATCTTTCTCTTCCTTGTTTTTCCACCTTGTGTGTTTTACTACCTCTTCCTCTTAGTAAAACACTACTGGTGAAAAATATGTGCCGATCCCTAAAAATGAGTGCTGGTATCCCCCGCCAGCAACAATCGGCTCAAATTAAGCACTGGTGACAAGAGAGTCTATTTGACTATGACATTGAGACCAACAGTTGCATGCTGGTCGGTCTCATGTTGCCTTGGAGGAAACAGCAACCTCAATCAGTGGTGAATGAGAGGAAGACTCGGATAAAGAAAAGCCTACCTTAAAATCCAATAATGCTGATGATACTACACTCCAAGGCCTACTACATTCATTCCAAACCATCTAACTCCAGTTTACATACAGAGTGTTAGACCTGTCAGCCTTGGGGCAATCTTCTCCAAAACCTTTTGCCTTCCTCCTCATTTTGCTGATCTAATTTTTGCTGCCCTCCGGGCTCTGTGCAGTTTGCGTGTGCTAATCATTGTTAAGGTTTGTGTGCTCACTCCTTAAAACATGGTAACGTTGGTTGTCCTCAATTGGCATATTTAAATTACTTATAAGTCAATAAGTAAATAGGTACTACATGTTCCCAGTAATACTCTAGTGGGTCTGCCGCACTTATTGTGCCACCCACTTAAACAGCCCTTTAATAATGTGTCAGGCCTGCCATTGCAGCCTCTGTGTGCTGTTTTAAACTGGCATTTCACCCTGCCAAAATAAAACTTTTGCCTGGTGAAACCCTTCCTTTTTAATACATATGTCACCCCGACGGTAAGCCCTGAACAGCCCAGAGTGCAGGGTGCAGTGTATTAAAAAAGTTTGGAAATGTACTTTTAAGTTTTACATGTCCTGGTGGTGAAAAACAATTTTTTTCCCTTCTGCAAGGCCATAAGATAACATTGAAATTAACTTAATACATTTAGTAAGCTGTAACTTCCAAATGGAAACAGATAAACAGTTCATGTTTGGTGTCTTTGGAATTGTAATGGAGAATCCTCTCTTATGGTAAAGTTGGATTTTTAAGAACAGTTTTGAAAATGCCACTTAAAGAAAGTTGTTTTACAACAAGGGAACCCAATTAATGATCAGGGACCTTGGGTATCAATTATTTCCAAAGAACAGTGGTCCCTTACACTTAAAATATTATTACTGTAAGTTAGATAGAAATACACTGATATCTATGTTTAGACTGTCCAATGGGACATAATCATTTTAATGTAAACAATGAATTAGAACAATATGCAAGTGGGACATTTGACAAAAAAGAAAAAGTAAAGGACTCAGGCATTACAGTAGTAAGGCTATAGCATTATTCAGTAGTTAGACCAACAAATATACATTACGGCCCATAGCACAATTTGTTAAACAGTAAGGTTGTGTCAAGGTGCACTACTTTAATGCTGCTACTTAAAGAAAGTAGACATTTTCCTGCCTTAGCCATGCCTGCAACCTATCTCTGAATCACATGACTGGTTGTAGCTGACAGTTGGGCTTTGTGTATTCCTTCCAGACAGCCGTACACAATATTGATCTTAAGTGAGCCTGGACGGGCCATCAAGGACAGGATGGGAGGGCAGAGCTGGGCATAGTCCTATTTACAACAAAGGGGTCGATTACGATGTTGTTCTTAAAGGCTCCGAATCGGATTCAGGTCTGCTGAATCTGATTCGGAACCCGTCTTTCCGACCGATTTGGAAATCTTTCCGAACTGCCGATTACGATGTTCAGAAACAATTCGGACTTTCCTACTCAGTTCCGGATGGCATTCGGAAGAATGGAGAAGTTTGGAGCTGACTCGTACTGGTCTACGGGCCTCGTTTCTGACTAAGCGATTACGATGTCGGATTCGGACAGCCTTTCAGACTCGGTTTGTTCGACACGGATCAGCTGTCAGAATCTGAATTTGGGGCCAGTAGCAGGCTCCCCTTCACCCAGAGCCTTCCGAATGGGTTCCCCTTTCAGACCATGCACAGTGTAGTAGGCACCAACGGGTGCCCGCCACAGGGTGCACGATTTTCCCCACCCACTCCTTTCTTCAATGGGAGCCTGTGTATTTGGTCTGAACACAGGCTCCCATTGAAGTCAATGGGAGTCTGGCCGAATGGTATCCGGAACCATCGTAATCAGTCGGTCGGACTCCCAGAATCTGATTCGATCGGAAACCATTCCGAGACCGACATTGTAATCGACCCCTAAATAGGTTGTTTCCTGCCTTAACATAAAGGGCTGAATAACCCATGTAGTTAGTCTGGATCTAGGGCAGGGGAGGCAGGAAACTTGTGCTCTTCAAAGGGAAACCTCTAGAACAGGTGTCTACAACAAGTCAATCGTGAGCTACCAGTAGTTACTAGACACCTTCAAAGTAGCTCACAGCCCTGAGTTCATTTTTAAATAAGCACAGGGTCACATTTTTCTTTTAATAATAAGGGATGGGGTGTTTACTTTATATTATTATAATCAGGTTGCAAATAGCAGGGCTTGATAATGAGCAGTGCTCAGTCAGATTTATGGGCCAGGCTGCATCTAAAACACTGAAGCATTTAACTCTTAAATGAAAGTCATGGAGGTTAGAACAAAATAATGTTTCTGAATGCTTTTAAATGGTAGAAAATTAAAATGAAAATTTACCTTCATGATTAACTCTTCGTTTTAATTTTATCTCATTTTAAGGTGGCACATTTACAAGCAGCAGGCCTTTTCTCCCAGTGTCCAGTAGATATTGTGCGATATTTAGAACTGAAAAATAGTGGGTTTTTTTCAAATGGGAGTAACTTAAAGTGAAGAACACTTTTTCTATGAAACATTAAGTATTATAGTCTTTCTTCACTTTCAATTAAGGAAATACCTCTTAATGTTTTATGAAGCATGCCTATTCGCTTAAAATTCCTCCCATTTCAAAAAATGTATTTTCCTGTTATAAATATAGCACCATGTCTACAGGTCACTGGGAGCAAGAGGCTTAGTGTTTGTAAGTGTGACACTTGGAAATGGGGAAAATGTTAATAATGAGTGTTCTGGAATTCACAAAAACAAAGATAACTCTTTAGTTTAATTTTCTCGTTTCGTGCCATATTTATAAGTGAAAAAGACATCCATTATTTTAAGCTGGAAAAACGTAAATTTTGCGGAACATTTTTCTGCATTTTAAATTTCTCTCTTTCATGCATGTAATGGTGCCACATATGGCGAAATGTATGTTGTGTGCCTCAAGTATACACAACACGGTCCTTCAGTCACCCGTACATATATAACCCATTCATATGCTCATATATTCATACATCCCCAAAGACCAAGCACTCAATGACAACTATGGCAGCCCTGTCATAGTGCTGTTGGTCAAATTATATTTTTTCAAACCATAGCATCTTGGTCTATGAACATTAGGCTTATAATTAAACTGGGTGGGGGGACATCTGGTAACAATTCACGAGTTGCTTAGCTTTCAGTAGTTCACAATGATTTTCACTGATTAGAAGTAGGTCTCTCTACAGAAAAGGTTGGCGACCCCTGCTGTAGAAGCTTCTCCCACTTCGAAGGAGGCACCTGGTATAAATATTGGACCTCAGACTTCAACTCATCAGTACACTCCTGGACCTGTGGTAGACTCTGCCGGGAAGGAGGAATGTTGTGCTGCTGAATGGACTGCCACTCTGCTGGATTGCTGCCTTGAAAAACTGCTGCCTGCTGTGCTGACCTGCTGCCTGCTGACCTCTTGTCTGGGTGAGAAGGACTGGACCTGCAACTTGTAACAAGAGTGACTGCAAGGACTAGTCTCTTCAGACAAGCACCTGGACTCTGCAACTGTGAGTCTACCCTGCCAAGTGGTGCCACCCCAGTCATGGACCCTTAAAAGTGGCCCTGAAGGTACTCTACCAGCCCATCTCTGCATCTAGCAGAACTGATGCATATCCTCTGCTGCACGGCGGAACCTCAAACAGAACCTACACATCGCTTGTGCTGCGTGGACTCAGCTCCAGGACTTAACACTGCAGCCGCGCAGCTCCTTGGAACCGATTCATTGCCTTGGCTGCGCAACACATCCTCAATAATGGACTTCACATCACAAGCCCTCATCAACAGGGTCCTTGATGATGATGCAGGACCTTGCATTGCAGCCTCGCACCTCCTTGGAAGCAACGTATCATCTGGGCTGCACCACACATCCTCGACGCAGGACCTTGCAACATTCCTCAACCGGAATTTAAGGCACTATTGTTCAATGGGCCTATCTGGTTCTCTGGAGCCGGCCCGCACTCCATCGCTGTCGGCCTAAACGTATGAATTTTCCCAGTCCGGCGCGATCAGATATCACTATTGGCACTTTAAGCTTTTTGACTCAAAACCTTAAAATTGCATATCTCTAGTTTTACTGATTGGATTTTTGTTATTTTAGTCTTGTTTCATTTATTACAATCTACTCTATTTTTTTAATTGGTGTGGTATGCTTTCTGTGTAGTGTTTTATTACTGTTTGAACTGCTGCACAAATACTTTACACAGTGCCTATAAGTTAAGCCTGACTTCTCTATGCCAAGCTACCAGAGGGTTGAGCACAGGATAATTTTGGGTTTGCCAGTGACTTCACCCAGACAAGGATTGTAGCTGCTGCTTGAGTAGGGTTATACCACCCCTCATCCAGCAACCTAGTTTCTTACAAAGAGGGTGGTTATACTCAACAAAATGAAGACATCATTGACCATTGGACTCAAACAAAATAAAGAACTGAATAGTTCAAAGTAAACAGCCAATTTATTGTTCATTCCCCAGCTCATCTCTAAAATGAAATGTTTATTTTTACAATATTTTAAGAATAGTTTGAAAATCACAAAAAATAAATGGCTTCCAGTTTTCTCAACCTTTTTAAATAAGTATTGTTAGAACAAAGATTAAAGTTTGATTCTAATTATGATGTTCCTGCTATCTACACAAGGAGACATGCAGACAATCACTGACGGATCATTAAAGCTTCCACGAGGCCTATCCTCAAGAATATTTGCATTTAATAGCTAATGAATAACAGCATTTTCTATGAACATTCTACTTAAAATTCATAAAGAGTGTTTCTTTTTCAATTTCATTTTGCAGCATCAAAAGAGATCCTGAGGCTACAATGAGTTTGTTTAATTGTCAACCAGCTTTTACAGTTAATGAATTCCGTTTTATATTGGAATATATTTGAAGTGTGACTTTTCCGTTTGTTAAAACTGTGAGATCTGCATTGCCATAAGGAAAGCTGGGAACCAGCCTCAACTCGAAAGATCAAACAGACCCCAACAGAGGTAAAACAAATGTGTCTCTTCAAGTCTCTAACAATATTGGCAGTCTCATCCTCTCCAGTCCACTTCACAAGGGCATTCTTGTGGCCAAGTCAATCGTTGCTCCTCCGTCAGGCGGTCTGCTTGATAACCCACTATGATAACGAGCAACATGCAAGAATTAAGCATTTTTTGTCTGTGACCATCTCCATCCCACCCAGCAAAATGGCCACATAAGCAGCTCCCGTGAACAAGACCTGTTCAACGCTGAAATGCGTTGGGTTTTTCGGCATTGGATTAAAAGATAATGGACAAACTATTGGATTAATTACCTTTTCTTATATGAGGTAAATGACGAGTGCGTGTGCAGAGTGTTGCTGTTTGCAAAACTGAAAGGGACGACAATTACATGGGGCTCCTCTATCCCGACATGCATCGGTGCTGCGTTCTGGGTCCCGGCTGCAGAAGGATTTGTGTGGCTCATATATATAACTACACATTGCTGAGATATATATATATATATATATATATATATTTATATATATATTCACTGAAAAAAACATAGGTTTCAGGGCTGTTATAGTTAGCTGGACATTTCACTCGTACAAAACCATTGAAGTTCCTCCGTTATAGTTAGTTCTGCCAACTATAACTCGCGCGCCCGCAATCCACTGCTGATGCTGTCACATATTACATCATTCATTACATGGTCTGTGACATCACTGATGACATCACTGATGACATCTCAAATGACATCACTGATGACATCATCCAGTGAATGTGGTTTGGTTCGATATTTAAATATGTATTATATATATATCAATCTGCATTGAAGAATGAGTGGATATATAAATATAAATATCTGGATGGAGGATTTATTAGCAGTGTGATTGACTGTTTACTTGACTAATTTATAGTGTCTCACTAAATATATTGGATAGTGACTAAACTGTGTGAATATCTGCATCACTTTGTCAGTTGTTGTGTAAACTGCTGCACCAGTTGGTTACTAGCTATGTGAAAGTCTATATTAGTTATTGATTAGTTAACTGAGTATTTGTATGGGAGAATGAATGTGTGTGTGTGGTTCGGTGGGGGGTGTGTGACTGCCCAAAGATGTGTGAATAGTTGATTCAGCAGGTATATGAGGTTAAGACTACAGGTTATAACAGTTGTTTGGGTGAGTGAATATCTTTATGGGTGTGGTGATGAGCAAATATATCTCTCAATGGTACATGTCCAACAAACTAGAAAAATAAAAGGCAGTGTATGTGACAGTTGTTGTATATAAATAAGTATACATAAGACTCAGTGACTGTATGACTGACTGTATGGATAACTGTATACTTGTAATAGTGATTTTATAACACACTAAGTATGAGTTACTATCTAAATGAATAAATGAAGTGGTGTTTGTATAAGTGTGTAGCTGAGTAAATGTAATAATGATCCATTGTTTGCATAAGTGAGTAGGATGACTGCATAAGTGAATAGGATGTGTGCTGGTGTGTAATGTCGATATAGGTGTATAAGTATATTTGATAGTGTTCTATTGATCATTGACAGCATGTATGAGTGAATCTATAGGTAAATGATTAGATGTGTGTAGATCTAGGAATCACTGAGTGGGTTTTTAGAAACTTGTATTGGTGTGTCAATGGATTCAAATATGGTACTATGTATTTTACAGTGAGTGATGAAAGGTTATACTACTGAATGATGAGGTGTATCTGATTGTCACGTGAATGATGTCATCAGTGATGTCATTTGAGATGTCATCAGTGATGTCATCAGTGATGTCACTGACCATGTCATGAATGATGTAATATGTGACATCATCAGCAGTGGATTGTGGGCGCGCGAGTTATAGTTAGCAGAACTAACTATAACGGAGGAATTTAAAATGGTTTTGTACGAGTGAAACTATAACAGCCCTGAAACCTATGGTTTGTCAGTGAATTTCTAAGGTTTTTTAAATGCTAATTCCTAACTATAACATGTCTGAAACCTATGGTTTTTTCAGTGAATTTCAAAGGTTTTTTTTAAATGATAATTTTTAAATGTAATAATAGTTATATGTATTTTTTTGATACTGATTTCCTACAGTTTTTTAACTGTTTATTTCATTTTTTAAATTACATTATATATTTTTAATATAAATGGAAATAAAAAGGTTTTTTAAAATATTGAAACTGAAATATTGTTTTTTGTTGTTGAATGTATAAGTGCAGAGCTATAAGTGTGTTGGTTAGTTAGGGGACTGCATGCATAGTGGATAGGGGTTTTAAGCAGTCCATGTGCTAAGTCCTGGCTCAGTGCATGAGTACTTGGGTACTGACTGAATGATTAGAGTACTGCAAGGAGAGTGCCTGGGGGGAAATTATAAGTGGTTGGGTTTGGCGCAGTGAATGGATTAGTACATGGTGCTGAATGGGTCACTAGAGGAGTGCAAGGGGAGTGACAGGGTGTTTGCTGGAAGTCTATGGATACTGACTGGGGAATTGAAGGTGTTATAGACAAGAGTGTAGGTGGTTAGAGGACTGCATGCAAAGTGGATAGGCGTTTGAGGAAGTCCATGTGCTAGTGCCTGGCTCGCTGCATGAATACTTGGATACTGACTGAATGATTAGAGTACTGCAAGGAGAGTGCCTGGGTGAATTTATAATTGTTAGAATTATTTTTCAGGATCAGTACTGGGCTCAAAGATGCAGCACTGAGGTCTCTCCTGATAACAGGTGAGTATATCAGAATTCGTATTTCGGCTGATTTTAGAGGAATATTTGTAAGTTTTAAAAATCGACACTTAGAAACTTTTTCAGCAAAATGCAGGCAATGATATCCTATGGAAGGAAATTCAAGTTACTGGTAAGTATGGTTAGAATTACTTTTCAGCATCAGTACTAGGCTCAAAGATGCAGCACTGAGGTCTCTCCTGATAACAGGTGAGTAAATCTGAATTCGTAGTACGGCTGATTTTAGAAGAATATTTTAAATTTCCAAAACTCCACACTTAGAAGAATTTCCAAGTGAAACCAGTCAATGTTAGCCTATGGAAGGAAATTCAAGTAACTGGTAAGTACGGTTAAAATAACTTTTCAGGATCAGTACTGGGCTCAAAGTTGCAGCACTGAAGTCACTCCTGATAACAGGTGAGTAAATCGGAATTCGTAGTTCGGATGACTTTAGAGGAATATTTTTAGGTTTCAAAAATCGACACTTAGAAACATTTTCCGCAAAAAGCAGGCAATGATATCCTATGAAAGTAAATTCAAGGTACTGGTAAGTACGTTAGAATTACTTTTCAGGATCAGTACTGGGCTCAAAGATGCAGCACTAAGGTCTCTCGTGATAACAGGTTAGTAAATCGGAATTCGTAGCTCGGCTGATTTTAGAGGAATATTTGCACAATGGTGAAGGAAGGGGGCGGGGCCTGAGGTGAGATGTGTGCAAACACGCCCTGTGGCGCGTTTTAAGTTGGGGAATTAATTCCTCTTCAATCCTGAGGTCCCCTGGGGGCCAACTAGTCCACCAGGTACCTCCAGTATACGCCAGTGAGCTGCGTTGCAGAGAGGTGTTCAGAGGCCATGCCCCTTTTTACAACACTCTGCAGCGCAGCTCTGTGCCGTTTACTGGAGGTACCTGGTGGGCTAGGTGGCCCCCAGGGGACCTCCGGATTGAAGCGGAATTAATTCCCCAACTTAAAACGCGTCACAGGGCGTGTTTGCACACATATCACCTCAAGCCCCGCCCCCTACCTTCACCACTGTGCAAACGCGCCCCGTGGCGCATTTTAAGTTGGGGGATTAAGTCCCTTTGAATCCTGAGGGTTCCTGGGGTCCAACAAGCCCGCTAAGTACCTCCAGTAAGCCCCCCTCCTCTGGCCACTTAGGACCCCGGGGACCCCCATTGATTTTTTTTTTTTTTTGTTAATGGGGGAGGGGGGCCACTTATGGCCCCGGGGCCTGGCCTCTCATTGGGGACCGTGGAGGGTCCCCAATTCCCCCAAGGTCCCAGCTGGCTCCCCGCCTCCTGCGGGAGCCGGCATTGCTTTTCCACATGGGGAGCAGCTAACATGTTGCTCCCCATATGGAAAAGCAATTTGCTTTGCTTCATTGAAGCGAGAGCAGGTTTCCCTGCTCTCGCTTCAATGAAGCAAAGCAGTTTGCAATGGCAGGGTGGGAGCCGCGAGGCTCCTGCCCTGCCATTGCAAACAGCAGTGTCCCGGGGGTGGGCACCCCGGGACACTGCAGGAGCCGGCCCTGGGGGTGGCAGTCCCCAGGGCCACAACAAGGCTCCAGGAGGTGGGCCACACGGCCCCCCTCCCACATCTGTTAGCAGCCCCGGGGGGTGGTGGTCCCCAGGGCTGGGGGGGCCTGAGAGCCCCCCCACCCAATATTAATAAGCCCCAGGGGGTGGTAGTCCCCAGGGCAGTGTGGGGGGGATTGGGACCCCCCTCACTAATTTTTAAAATGCCCCCGGGATTTGGCCCCTCCGGGGGCCAATTACCAAAGAAGCGCGGAAGCCCGCGCTTCATTTTATTTTTATTTTCGGCAGAAATTCGCGCTGGGTGCGCGAATCTCGCCGATTTCTTTTTTTTAAAAAATTCTTTTTTTGGCCCTGGGGGTCCTTGTGGGACCCCCTGAGCAGGCCTAGGGGGTCAGGGTGTTTCTACCCTGCCCCGTTTTCGCATTTTGCACGTTTGTTTCTTAGGTTTCTTGTGCCTCGGTTCTACCGAGGCACAAGATGGATGCCAACACTTCCTGATTTGGAGTGTTGACAGCCAATTAGAATACAGCTCCTGCACGGCAGGGTGCGCGCTGGGTGCGCATAGGGTGCGCGGATCCTCAGAGGCCATAGATATATATGTACTTTTAAATGTCATTTTCTCAGGAACTACTGAACGGATTTACACCATTTAAGCAAAAGGCACGAGTCTGAACTAAGGACTACCTCTTTGTCAAGTTTGAGGCGGAAAGCCGGGAGCGAGGAAAACGCTGATTTTAAAACTTTTTAACATTTGATCGTGATACTATGCTCTGATTACCCCCCCACCTACCTGCACTTTCTGGCTTCTTGAACAGCGCTACACGCTGCAACGAATCCCCTCTTTGGCTGCCATTCTCGAGGGCGCGGCGCGCTAACCAGACACGCCGCCTCGGTTGGCCACGCCCCCTCGCCAGATCACATAAATAGTGCGCGCCGACGTAGGGCGTCGCACTAACGACAGGACTCCTGAGGCGGAAAGCCGGGAGCGAGGAAAACGCTGATTTTAAAACTTTTTAACATTTGATCGTGATACTATGCTCTGATTACCCCCCCCCACCTACCTGCACTTTCTGGCTTCTTGAACAGCGTTACACGCTGCAACGACTCCCCTCTTTGGCTGCCATTCTCGAGGGCGCGGCGCGCTAACCAGACACGCCCCCTCGCCAGATCACATAAATAGTGCGCGCCGACGTAGGGCGTCGCACTAACGACAGGACTCCTGAGGCAGAAAGCCGGGAGCGAGGAAAACGCTGATTTTAAAACTTTTTAACATTTGATCGTGATACTATGCTCTGATTACCCCCCCCACCTACCTGCACTTTCTGGCTTCTTGAACAGCGCTACACGCTGCAACGACTCCCCTCTTTGGCTGCCATTCTCGAGGGCGCGGCGCGCTAACCAGACACGCCCCCTCGGTTGGCCACGCCCCCTCCAACTTCTTGTCCTGCTGCTATAAATCATGTGTCTTGGTAGGAAGCGCAGTGGACGAGCGCAGCGGGCGCGTCGATTGTGCGCCGAAGGCGCGCCTAAGGCAAGCCCGTCTGCGCCCGTCCGCGACTGGCCGGGACTAGGGGCGCCTCACTCTGCCCCACTCATCACCTACACGCCGGATCTACTCCGTAGCTACCAGGGCCCCTGGCCCATCTCGGCCGCAATAAACTCCCGCATCTCTGCTCTTGGCATAACTCCCCCCACCCCCCTTTCTCGCCCTCTTCCCACAGTCGATACTTCCCCCACGATTTGTGAGTCAGTTCCTTTGCCAACTCCTAAAAACTTCACTGCCTTCTACCTCAATACCCGGTCTGCTGTTGCCCACGCGCACGAACTTTCGGTCCTGCTGGACCTTCATGCTCCTGATCTCCTCTTCTTAACCGAGACCTGGTTCTGCGACGACTCCCTCCCTGCCCTCCTATCCACCTTACCGGCCTCCTACTATGCCTTGAGGGCGGATCGTTCTTCAGGCAGAGCCGGGGGCGGCGTGGCGGTCGTCGCACGTACCGATCTCCCCTTTCAAATTTTATCCCTACCTACTATTGCCACCACTGAATTTCTGGTGATCCGCACAGTCTCCACCTCTCCCCCCTAACCTGCTTCCTCACTTACCGTTCCCCTCAGTCCCCCCTACAGTTTCTCCCTGACTTTTTGGAGGTCCTGGCCACCATTACAGTCAACAACTCCTCCATCTTGCTCCTTGGCGATTTTAATTTCTGGCCCTCTGATCCCGCCAAATGTCCGTCATCAAAGGAATTTTCCGAAACCCTTCACTCCCTCAACTTTATATCTCATGTTCACTCCCCCACCCACATTAAAGGTCATCGGCTTGACCAGATCTGGTCCCTGAACTGCCCTGTGGAATCACTTTCTATTTCCCCTTGCCCTTGGTCTGACCACCACCTGATTTCCTTTCTCCTTCCTATTCTCCCTCCAGTTAAGCCCCTTCGGCCCAAAAACACCTGGGTCCGATCATGGGGCCGTGTCAACCTTGAGAATCTCTCCTCCCTCCTTACCTGTTCTCTTCCCTCTCTTCAGGGCCTTACCACCGCCTCCCAGGTTGATGCCATAGATCAGTGGCTCTCCCATAGCCGCGACTCCGTTGCCCCGCTCAAGCGCATTACTTCCAAACGCGACAAAGACGCCAATCGGTGGTTTAATAAAGAGCTTAAAACCACCAAACTAACAGTTCGGCGCGCGGAGCGGGCTTGGAGGAGAAACTATTGCCCCACTTGGAAACTGGATTACACCCACTTCCTGAGCCAGTACAAAAAAGGCATCTTAGAGGCTAAAACTTCTTATTTCTCCTCCAAGATCTTAGCAGCAGAGAACCAGTCCAAGGAGATATTTACCATCGTTCATAACCTGGCGTTCTCGGACAGAACTACTCTAAAACCAGCCCCGTCCGAAGATCTCTGCCTCTCTCTCAATAATTATTTCATTCACAAAATTGCCACCATCAAGGCCAACATCCCTCTTCCTTCCCCATCTTTTGTTGACCCTCAATGTCCTCCCCCCAAAGGCGCACTGATTACCTTTCCCCCTATCACTCGGGAAAGCCTGACCTCTTTGGTGCCTTTGATCAAATCTGGTTCCCCGCTCGACCCCTGTCCTGCCCACATCCTCCGTCACATCTTTGTTTCCTGCCCAGACCCTCCCCTTCACCTCTTTAACAGTTCCCTTTCTCAAGGCATAGTCCCTAGCTCCCTGAAATCCGCGGTAATTGTGCCCATTCTGAAAAAACCTGGGGCAGATCCTTCTGTCCCAGCCAATTTCCGCCCCATCTCCCTTCTGCCATTTCTGGCTAAGGTGCTCGAGCGCCATGTCACCTGCGCTCTGAGTTCCTTTGTGGAGAAGCACGGAGCCCTTGCCCCCCGCCAAGCCGGCTTCCGCCCCACACACTCTACGGAGTCCGTTGTCATGTCGGTTCTAGACACCCTCAGGGAAGGTATGGACACTAATCAGCACCAGGCCCTTGTACTCCTCGATCTCTCAGCCGCCTTCGATACGGTGGATTATAACATCTTACTTTCCCGTATCAGGGCGGCGGGGATCGGAGGGACTGCCCTGGTCTGGTTATCCTCCTTCCTGCGCAACCGCACCCAGGCTGTCCGCCTGGGTGACTTCACAGCGGACATCCGGAAAGTTCCGTGCGGGGTACCCCAAGGTTCCTCCCTCTCTCCCCTCCTGTTCAATTTGTATATTGCCCCTCTGATTTTCTCTCTTCAACAGATGGAGGTCGCCGTATTTAATTATGCGGATGACCTCCAGCTGGTCTTCAATCTTTCCTCTCCCTCTGCTGTTCTTAATTTCCAAACTGTCATGCTTCATATCAGGGACTGGATGAACCACAACCACCTTAAACTCAACCCTGATAAAACCGAGCTGGTGTTGACGGGTGGTTCATCCAGTCCCTGGTCCCCTCTTTTTTGGCCCCCCTCTCTTGGTTCTTCTCCGGTTCCCTCCTCCTCAGTTAAAACTCTAGGCATAAAACTTAACTCTCAACTCACCCTTCACTCCCAGGTTAGCTCTGTGGTATCTTCCTCCTTCCTCTCACTGTGTACTATACGCAGGGTGTCCCGCTTCTTCACTTTCTCTGCCCTTAAACTCATCATCCTGGCCATGGTGGTGTCCCGCCTGGACTATGGGAACGCCCTGTATGCCGGTATCCCTGCATACAGTCTGCGTCGCCTACAACAGATACAAAACCAGGCGGCCCGCCTGGTTTTCAATCTCCCTAAATTTCACCATTCTACCCCACTTCTGAAATCACTTCATTGGCTCCCCGTGCGAGCTAGAATTCAATTCAAGCTCGCATCCATCACTTTTCTGGCCCGATCGGGTTTGGCGCCAGCCTTCATCTCCTCTGAGATTGTTTCATACGTCCCCACCAGGGCTCTACGTTCCTCCTCCCAGTCCCTCCTCACCATCCCACGCTTCCGGAGAAAGAAGCTGGGGGGATCCAAATTTGCTATCCTTGCCCCCACCCTCTGGAATTCCCTTCCTCTTGAACTTCGCTCCATCACCCTCTACTCACAATTCCGCAAATGCCTTAAAACCCACTTATTCACAAAGTCCTTTGAATAAATGCTCCCTCCACCCTCCCTGCTTATAAACCTCAGTCCCCGTTAGCTATAGCGCCAAGAAACCGCTGGTATACGTGCGCTCTAAAAGTACTTTCAAACTCAAACTCAAACTTTGGTGTAATTCCGTTCAGCAGTTCGGGCTGTAGCTGCGGCTAAAGGTCCTATGGAAATTGCATGGGGAAAATGTGTTTTGAGACCCCCCTGTTTTCTCGGCCCCTGCTTGACGAATCACCGTGAAACTTTCAGGATAGGAGCGGACCGGAGCTGGCCAAAAGTTTTGAAAATTTCGCAAAGATTAGTCAATCGGCGCCAAAGTTATTCCAAATAGAATGTTGCAGATTTCCTATGGAAAATAGGTCCTAACTATATCTACCTACTGGCGACCGACAGTAGGTAGTATATATATATATATATATATATATATATATATATATATATATATATATATATATCCACCAGAAAAAGCACCCAACGATTGGATCGTTCTTTATTCCACCAGGCAGCACAGAATACAACTTCATGGGACAAGAGAAATTCAGCCACAAGTTCCCTTACGCGTTTCTGGCGAGGTCCGCCCTTGATCACGGGAATGGCATCATGGAGAGACGGCATTTCAGGTAAGTTATAATCGCTCTAGCAAAGTCCCGCCCACAGGACGTGTTTGCATAGTGCAACATGGTTTTTGTAGTTCATACTCAATGGAAATCCTTTAGTAGGTCATGCCAGTTCTCCTAACAAAATTGATAAAGTACCCAGTGGGCTTCTTGAACACAATCCGTTGCTGCCATGCTCATTTTCTCATCCTGGGGGAACTGTACGTTGTTTCGTTCGTGTCGGAAAAGTGCCGGCACTGAACCTGTTGCTTCCACAGGGGGGGCACTCCGCGACATGGATAATGCCGCTACAAATCCACCAGAAAAAGCACCCAACGATTGGAGGCCTCACGCACAGCGTACATCGTTCTTTATTCCACCAGGCAGCACAGAATACAACTTCATGGGACAAGAGAAATTCAGCCACAAGTTCCCCTACGCGTTTCTGGCGAGGTCTGCCCTTGATCACGGGAATGGCAACATGGAGAGACGGCATTTCAGGTGAGTTATAATCGCTCTAGCAAAGTCCCGCCTACAGGGCGTGTCTGCATAGTGCAACATGGTTTTTGTAGTTCATACTCAATGGAAATCCTTTAGTAGGTCATGCCAGTTCTCCTAACAAAATTCATAAAGTACCCAGTGGGCTTCTTGAACACAATCCGTTGCTGCCATGCTCATTTTCTCATCCTGGGGGAACTGTACGTTGTTTCGTTCGTGTCGGAAAAGTGCCGGCACTGAACCTGTTGCTTCCACAGGGGGGGCACTCCGCGACATGGATAATGCCGCTACAAATCCACCAGAAAAAGCACCCAACGATTGGAGGCCTCACGCACAGCGTACATCGTTCTTTATTCCACCAGGCAGCACAGAATACAACTTCATGGGACAAGAGAAATTCAGCCACAAGTTCCCCTACGCGTTTCTGGCGAGGTCCGCCCTTGATCACGGGAATGGCATCATGGAGAGACGGCATTTCAGGTGAGTTATAATCGCTCTAGCAAAGTCCCGCCCACAGGGCGTGTCTGCATAGTGCAACATGGTTTTTGTAGTTCATACTCAATGGAAATCCTTTAGTAGGTCATGCCAGTTCTCCTAACAAAATTCATAAAGTACCCAGTGGGCTTCTTGAACACAATCCGTTGCTGCCATGCTCATTTTCTCATCCTGGGGGAACTGTACGTTGTTTCGTTCGTGTCGGAAAAGTGCCGGCACTGAACCTGTTGCTTCCACAGGGGGGGCACTCCGCGACATGGATAATGCCGCTACAAATCCACCAGAAAAAGCACCCAACGATTGGAGGCCTCACGCACAGCGTACATCGTTCTTTATTCCACCAGGCAGCACAGAATACAACTTCATGGGACAAGAGAAATTCAGCCACAAGTTCCCCTACGCGTTTCTGGCGAGGTCCGCCCTTGATCACGGGAATGGCATCATGGAGAGACGGCATTTCAGGTGAGTCATAATCGCTCTAGCAAAGTCCCGCCCACAGGGCGTGTCTGCATAGTGCAACATGGTTTTTGTAGTTCATACTCAATGGAAATTCTTTAGTAGGTCATGCCAGTTCTCCTAACAAAATTCATAAAGTACCCAGTGGGCTACTTGAACACAATCCGTTGCTGCCATGCTCATTTTCTCATCCTGGGGGAACTGTACGTTGTTTCGTTCGTGTCGGAAAAGTGCCGGCACTGAACCTGTTGCTTCCACAGGGGGGGCACTCCGCGACATGGATAATGCCGCTACAAATCCACCAGAAAAAGCACCCAACGATTGGAGGCCTCACGCACAGCGTACATCGTTCTTTATTCCACCAGGCAGCACAGAATACAACTTCATGGGACAAGAGAAATTCAGCCACAAGTTCCCCTACGCGTTTCTGGCGAGGTCCGCCCTTGATCACGGGAATGGCATCATGGAGAGACGGCATTTCAGGTGAGTTATAATCGCTCTAGCAAAGTCCCGCCCACAGGGCGTGTCTGCATAGTGCAACATGGTTTTTGTAGTTCATACTCAATGGAAATCCTTTAGTAGGTCATGCCAGTTCTCCTAACAAAATTCATAAAGTACCCAGTGGGCTTCTTGAACACAATCCGTTGCTGCCATGCTCATTTTCTCATCCTGGGGGAACTGTACGTTGTTTCGTTCGTGTCGGAAAAGTGCCGGCACTGAACCTGTTGCTTCCACAGGGGGGGCACTCCGCGACATGGATAATGCCGCTACAAATCCACCAGAAAAAGCACCCAACGATTGGAGGCCTCACGCACAGCGTACATCGTTCTTTATTCCACCAGGCAGCACAGAATACAACTTCATGGGACAAGAGAAATTCAGCCACAAGTTCCCCTACGCGTTTCTGGCGAGGTCCGCCCTTGATCACGGGAATGGCATCATGGAGAGACGGCATTTCAGGTGAGTCATAATCGCTCTAGCAAAGTCCCGCCCACAGGGCGTGTCTGCATAGTGCAACATGGTTTTTGTAGTTCATACTCAATGGAAATTCTTTAGTAGGTCATGCCAGTTCTCCTAACAAAATTCATAAAGTACCCAGTGGGCTACTTGAACACAATCCGTTGCTGCCATGCTCATTTTCTCATCCTGGGGGAACTGTACGTTGTTTCGTTCGTGTCGGAAAAGTGCCGGCACTGAACCTGTTGCTTCCACAGGGGGGGCACTCCGCGACATGGATAATGCCGCTACAAATCCACCAGAAAAAGCACCCAACGATTGGAGGCCTCACGCACAGCGTACATCGTTCTTTATTCCACCAGGCAGCACAGAATACAACTTCATGGGACAAGAGAAATTCAGCCACAAGTTCCCCTACGCGTTTCTGGCGAGGTCCGCCCTTGATCACGGGAATGGCATCATGGAGAGACGGCATTTCAGGTGAGTTATAATCGCTCTAGCAAAGTCCCGCCCACAGGGCGTGTCTGCATAGTGCAACATGGTTTTTGTAGTTCATACTCAATGGAAATCCTTTAGTAGGTCATGCCAGTTCTCCTAACAAAATTCATAAAGTACCCAGTGGGCTTCTTGAACACTATCCGTTGCTGCCATGCTCATTTTCTCACGAACGAAACAACGTACAGTTTCCCCAGGATAAGAAAATGAGCATGGCAGCAACGGATTGTGTTCAAGAAGCCCACTGGGTACTTTATGAATTACTTTATGAAGCTTCGAGAGTTGTAGCCCACACCAATGACCTTGCTGCCTTGGTGTGAGGAGGGAACCCAATGATGAAGCATGTCACCTTCAGGTGAGTGAGGCTTCTTGTTCTCCCGCTCACCCTTTTTTGTTTTTGATGATGAACCATTCAGTTTTATAACTGCGCCAATCTTGTAGACATTTTTTTCTTCTCTTAATTGCCCCACATGTCCACAGCACTCCAGAACTTTTGTTTTTTCTCACTCCACTCCCCTTTCCTGACATATTCTGGCAAAATTCCTCTTGATCTTACACCTCCCTCATATTCTACAAATAGCTGGACCCAACTCATGAGTTGCCACATCACCCTGCAACCCACATTTGTAGAAGGTTACTACTCTCTTGTCCCCATGTCTCATAGTTCTGAAATCATCTTCTTCTTTTGATTTTTGTACATCATTCTGAACTATCTCTATTTTGTCTCTTGGCAAAAATTCCTTTAAATAAACAACTCTGAGTACTCTGAAAATAAATCAACATTGAGTTCCAATGTGTGTTATCACCAAGAGACTTTATTCCTCTCGAATAGTTTTCCAATTCTCTGCCAACACGTATTTAATCTTTACTGCAGTTTTGGCAGCAGACTTCATTAGGGCTACAATGGTAAACATACATGTCTTCAGAAATAATCCGTAGACAAGGTGTGGTCAGAGAGCCATCACCGGGTCACACTGACATTTTCACCACGTGTACAAGAATCATTGGTGTGAGCTATCAAGACAGATACTGCTCGTTATTTATGGTGTTTGAACAGGTCCAATTACAAATAGTATAAACCAATCTAATATACCAGAGGATAGAAACTTAAATGCACCCAAGAAGTGTCAAGGTTAAAAATGATGTGAGCAGGAGTATGAATCTGTCACCAGCGATCAGCTAGCCTTTGCAAAAGCGGCTCACCTAGTCTGGTGTTCCTACAAGGCTCTGTCTATTGTCAAAATCCTCAAATATATGGTAGCTTATTAGTACAATATATAATATACATCTATACTAATGTGCCCAAGAGACGTAACCAAATAACAGCATCCTACGCATATCTCCCAGCGTAACTATAGCGCCTATAGTGTGTGTGTTCGCAAGGTCACTCTTCTATAGCTACGTATCCAGTCACTACAAACAACACATGTCTTTGTAAGTCACTATTTCAATGTCTTAGCAGAAGTATGTGTACCTAATATAAAAGTGAAAACATATATCTCTGAACATTTTTCAAATTACATCATCCCACAGTGTGCTTCCCTATTACTGTGCCCAAATATGTATCGATCATGCATGCGTTAACATGCCAAATAATAAGTGCCTGAGTCATAAACAAACAGTGTACACATGTGTGGTATCCTTTAGTGTATCACCTACATCATTGGTAATCAGAGTTCATCGTACGTAATCATTTTATCAATTATGCAAGGTCATGAGACCCCTCCTAAGGGGAAAAGGAACCAACACGTACCTCCCTTTGCCCAAGTGCTAATAATGTGCTGATGTGAGTGCCCAAATACGGTGCATCCAATTTTGGAACAGTCTCTTAAACATTGCGTTATTTTTAAACAAACGTTATTCATCCATTTTGCCTATAGAAATTGCGCCAAGAAGTACTGCTCCTTCCCTGGGAAGATCACTCCCGATATACGCATGCATCACTTAACAAGTGTAAGCGCCCATCTTCCGTGCATGAGACAAAACAATATCCATTAAGGCCATGTAACTTTAAAAAGTAAACTATAACAAATTAAAGTGATGCGCAAACTCGTGTTTGTGGTCTCTTATGCTTATATCTATTAAACCGAGTAGTGCCGCCCCATACCCAGGATAAATTCCCCTGATATAAGCATATTTCACTTAACATGTAAAAGTGCCCAGCCTCCATACGTGAGACATTACGATATACATTTACGCCACTTAAGTACAAAATTATACTAAAACAAGTTAAAGTAAATAGGGTGGCCTCGTACCTAGGAATAGTGTTCCCGGTATGTGCGTCCTTTGTAAAGTTCTATGGGGTGGCTGCCATCTTGGCACTGATATTTACACCGGTAACCAAGTACGCTACACCTGTGTTTAAAAGATGGACTCGTAAGTGAGAGGATCACTTTGGTCGCCATATTGAAAAGGGGGAAAATGGCCCCTATTGGTAAAATGTATACAGATTGTCGTATAATAAATGCATCCAATATGGTGAAAAACAATTGGTTTAAGTACTCCTGTCTGCAATACTATGTAATGTGACAATGTGACGTGTGTTTTGGTCTCTACCTTGCCACCATAAACCTTTTGACGGTCTGATCAATCAAAACAGTCTCCTAGACTTGTCCATGGTGGTCATGTCAGCCTTCTATTGTACTTTAAGTTGGGGGTGATTAATATACTTAAGTATATTAACACCTCACTACTTGCCATATCCTGACAGTCACACCAATTAGATGCCACTACAACAGTGTGTCTCATTTTTTTTTTTAAACAAACGTTATTGCAAGTTTATTACAATTACAACAGTGTGTCTCATATGGTTGTATTTATATACCTATATATCTCTTGCCACAAACCATATCTTCGGTCTCTAGTGCAGTAAGAGGTTAGTGGTATAGTATATGAGAAACAAAGTATTAGCCAAAGGTCTAGGCATATGGCATGTGCAAAGGAGATGAAAAAATACTGATACAAATAACTTTTAATTCCTTAGCCATAGCACTTATTACAAAGAGACATTAAGGTGCACAATGTAGTAGAGTTCTGCCAAACATATTGCAAATTGTTACAAATCCCACATGTACATTCAACATAATCAAGCCCAGTCCAGTGTATAGTGAAGCAAGGTGGATACAGAATTTGACTAGTTATTAGTTGTCACCCAAAAAGGAATGGGGTTCATGGTCAATGTTAAGACCCTTATCCACCGTTTTTAGTCTCATTATCCATAGAGCTTCCTGTCTTCTGAGTTGTAACTCACCCCTTCTATCTTGTTGTACTATTTCCATACCGTGAAACTAGAGCTTCAATTTCTTTAAAGCTTTGTCCGTAATTTCCGCTCTCTTCTTCATATCAATGTCCATTTGTAGTATTCAACAATTTTTCTTGCACCTTTTTGTTATTGACCTTCAATACCAATTGATCCCTTAACATTTCATCAAGGAAACCTTTGTAGTTGCATGTAGCAGCAAGTGATCTCAGTCCAGATACTTAGCTCTCAAGCGATTCACCTGGATATTGACTTCTCTTTAAAAATCTTCATCTTTCCACTAATTTGTTTTTCTTTTCCCAAAATTCACATTCAATTTCTGTGGCACTGACTCATATTCATCAATTTCCTCATCCTCTTCTTCATCTCCAAGAGGCGGAACATATCTTAACACTCTCCTTCCTTCTGCCCCCAGACAATGCTTAAGCATAGCTAATTCCCTAGATGCTGTAAAAATGTCACTGCCTACAGCCTGAACATAGGCTTCAAAGACTTCTTTACAGCCCTCCCAAGGTACATCTAGTTCCCCTGGGGTATGTAAAAAAAGTAAGTTCCAAAAACCCTTCCATGGAGGTAAATACCAAAATATATTACAAATAATATGGTGAGGTTAATATAGATAATTGTCAATACCTGATGACATAATGCTTGAAAATTGCAGTTTTTAAAAGAAAAAGCAAATGCAACCTTTATCTGTGATCTCCTTGTGATGTTAGAAATCCGTCCACATCGCAAGTATACAGGGTGTGACAAGAGTGTCTCATTTCCAAGCAATGAGAGACAACGCTCACAGGATCACAGCCTAGGCAGTGCTAAACTCCCCCAGAGGGCATCTGACCTCACCGCTGAGCATGCACAGCCTCCCGCTGAGGAGCGCGTCAACAGTCCAACTCAGTACTTGTGCGTGGGTACAGTGCTAGTGTGTGGCCAGCATGGGGGAGATTTCGTTTTTTTTAACTTCTTTTTCTCCTTGGTGCCCCAAAGTTGGTGAAACTAGAAGAAATATGTACTGTAGGTGCAGAGATGTGTTTCCCCATCCAACACACCACACACCTCTACCGGGCTGAATACGGTGTGCTCCTCTGAGTCAGGCTCACTGGCAAAGACGATGCCATGAAAGTTAACGGAGAACACCGAAGGGTCTTTCGGCAGCTCTCCTCCCGCTCAAGTAAGGTTTTTCTCATTGACAGTGAAATGAAGAGAGATGGTGCTTCAGGGCAAGAAGGGAGTGTATTTCTTAGCTTCTGACCAGAAGTGTGACTTCCTGCAACTGCCTCAGCCTCAGCTTTCACTCTGGAACACAACCAACCCAACCTTCTACATTACAAAAGATGCAACAGTGGCCTTACCAGGACTTGAACCTGGCGCTTACCAGACTGTTGTAGTCATCACAATCTTTCAGCTCATAGAGCTGTCACTCAAGCAGTTTCCCACCTGGGAAAAGAGTGCAGCAGGACAGACTCTGACGTATTAAAAAATTATATACTACTAAATCAAATAAAATAGGCAGCCCTTTATTTTGTGTTTAAATACTGCTTTATACCATGGGTCTCAAATACATGCACGAAAGGGGAAAAAACACGTTTTTGGGTAAAAAAAATAAAATAAAAAAGCAACGGGAGTCTCTGAAAAATAGTTTCACCCACAAAACTGCTCCTAGAGGTTGAGCGATATCTCTATAGCTACACGAGGACCGCCACACAGAGTCAACGAAGACCACTGACTGAATGTAGTCATTAATTTTGACTTGTCACGATGATTTTGCTGTCTGGAAAAAGCAGGCTTTTAGCTGCCTTAAGACTTAGCCAGCTAATGGGCTACTTCGCCTTATGCAGTGCATCTAGCTTAATTGCACACAGACCTTGGAGGGGAAACAAATAGGCAATCAAAGGCAGAGAAGGCTGCACACAATCCAACAGCTTTACTTTAAAGGTTCTTATCTCCAAACGTACACTGGCTCAAACCGCCGCTTTCATGCAGCCGACGATCAGATTATGAAACAAGCTTCAATTATGTTCCCTCTTGATTTTTTTCAGTAAATTGGTAAACACTTAGCTTTGCCAACGAAAACGAGACAGAGAAGTAGTCACATTCTTTTTGCAGTAAAATCATTTTTCCTTCATTAGCTAGAGCACTTTTGCTTCGTTTATGATTTGTTTTCGTATTTTCTGTATATATCTGGGGTTATTTCCCGACCCATGTCTTTAGTTGCTTTCTCTTCTGTATCTCAGAAGAGATGCAGTCCATCCATCCATTTGCCCGTTGCTTGAACTGTGTTGGACCATTGACTAATCTGCTGCATCTGTCCTGGTCGCAGCTACTGATGCAAATGGCGGAATTTAATTATTGCAGCTGTAACTTGCTTTTACCCTGTATCCTGCTACTGTTGTAAAGCGCTCTGAAGCCTTCGAGCCATATCCACACTATATAAAATTGCAAAAATAAATACAATTCTTTTATCCACCTCGCCAACTTTTTACTACAAAATGTACCCATCTCTCAATTCACCTATACTTTCACCCACCCATCCATCCTTTCGCTCCACCATCTATCGTTCTCTCCACATCATTGCACTTTTCCATCTATACAACTGCTCACACTCTCTTCTTCTGTCTCTGGTATTGGGGGCCTCACCTGAAATACTGAACCTAGGTTTGGCAGTGGCGGAACGTAAAAGCTATCCCCCCCCCCCCACCTTTGCAGATGGTCATGAGGGGCCTCTGAGTCTCTCATATCTCACAGACTTTTGAAGAGTTCGGGGAGGGGGGGGGGGCTCTGAAGGGGTGTGAGTCACCTGCGCCACAAGGGCTGCAGGGGCTTTTGCTATGGCCCTGAGGTCTGTAAGCCTAATCTGTAGTTTTGAATACAAGTCAAACACTCTCCTCTGGATTATGATTTGCAGTTCTGGGGACCTCATGAGGGTAATGTCTACTGTTGGGCTCTGTGTTCAGTTGCGTGGGCCACCTCAAGCATATATTGGTCAGAACTTTAGGCCCCTTATCATGTGGTTTAATCAGGTATGGAGGTCATCTCTGAAGCACTAGCTCTAATTTTAGAAGACTCATCTGGAGTGAAATATTGTGTTCTGGTGCCACTGCGACTGTGCTGCATAAAGCTCTGGAGATTTAAACAGAAGGAAAGGAGTGATGCATTACAGCTCTTCAGTGAACACATCACTCGTACAGCCATGTCCTAAGTATTTTATCTAGTCTAGTAGACCTCTTCTTGCATATTTCACCCAATTATATGGTCCTCATCTAGGGAACTGTGTCAAGGGCAATATATGATACATTTTGTAAAATTCTGGAGCTCATTTCCAAAGCACTGTCTCCAGCTCAGGAGGTCTTAGTAGGAATTCTATGTCCAGTACTGGAGATCACAAATAGAGTATGTGTCAAGTACTTTATCCTTATCTCAAAACTTATGTCAGGTTCTGAAGGCAAGACCAAAAGTGTCATGTCCAGTTCTTTAAATATTACTAGCAGAGATGGAAGGGTGTATTACTACAGTACAGTGAACACGTCACAGTGTTGTATGAACTGTTGCCTCTAATTCCTGAGGCAACATATGGAGTATTTTGTTCATTCTAGAATCCCTTCCTATCATATTTCGTAGAGTGATGTTAAATGCCTTATCAAGAGTGTTGTGTCAAATGCCCTAAGCCCTATTTGGAAATTAATGTCCATTTCTTTTTCTCTCAATTGTATTGTTATTCCTCTATTTAGAGTCCAAATCTGGTGGATTATGCCAGCTCTAGATGCCTGACATTAACTGTTCAGTCCGGGATGCCACATATGACATTTTTGTGCATAGATCTGGAGGCTGCATCGAGATTGTGTCCCCAATTCTAGAAGACTCATCTGGGGTGTTGTGTCCTGTTTTGCAAACCTCATTTTAAATACTGGGTGCAATTCTGGAGGCCTCAGATGGAGTACTGTGCGTTGTTTTGGAGTCATCCCTTGATGGGCATTATTCAGATCTGGAAGATACCTCGGGCATGTGTCAATTTCTGGTGGTCACATCTGAATTGTTGTTTTGTTGTATGCAGTTCAATGTTTTTGTGCAAAAGTGTTTATTAATGGGTAAGTGTGTGTTTGTATGTGTGTTTGTTTTTATGGACTGATATCAGATTGACCGTATTGGTGAGCAGATGAATAGATGGGTAAATGGGAGGATGGAGACGTGTTGATGGGTGAGTGGGTGGAGGGAGGAGGAAGAACAACAATGGGGTGGGCTGGATTGATGGAAAAATGAGTGAGTGAGTGAGTGAGTGAGTGAATGAGTGAGTGAGTAAGTGAGTGAGTGAGTGAGTGAGTGAGTGAGTGAGTGGGTGAGCGAGCGAGTGAGTAAGTGAGTGGACCAGTGCATAGATAACTGAGGGAGTGGATGGGTAGAGAAATGTTGTTTGGGTTGCTAAAGTCCTCTGGGAAAGTGTATGTTTGTTTATTGATGGGTAAGTCTGTAAACGTGTGTATTTGTGTGAATGGTTAAATGACTTCTTCAAATAGTCTGCATGAGTCGTTGGTAAAGTATAGATGAGTCAGAGTAAGCCTGTGACTGTATTTGGTTTCAGATTAAGGTAAGAACAGTTGTGTGGGTGGAGGGTGAGTCTTTTGTGACATTCTGCCTCACACGTAGCAGGAGGAAAATGCCATCAATGATTGTTTTTGTGTGGGAAGGTGTAACTTCCTGCACAAGAACAATCATCCCTGCAATGCAGGCACCGCTTGAGTTGGTGCTAGGCAGCCTATTGTGCGCTAGCGCAGAGGAAAGCACAAGGATTCATCATATTGCTGTAAATGCTACGCATTCCTGCGTTTTCCAAATGATGCAGCTCGGCTCAGCAAGATGGCTTGCAGCGCCTCGCTGTGTCATTATCTTGTAAATATGCCCTGGTGTTTCTAAGAAGACTTGGAAGTTTAAATGGTCCTTCATATGACAACTTGGTGCTATCTTTACTAGCTAATTAAAGAGAGGTTATTTTCTTCCTTATGTATTACCTCCACAATCGCATCTAAATTTGTTAAACCAACTTTATGAAGCTCTAAGCACACTATAGCTTCATAAATTTAACATAATGCTACTAGGCAGCTTTAATTTGTGGCTCAACAGCCATCGCACGCCAACACAACCTCAACATCATCTCCTACGCAGACGACACCCAGCTGATCCTCTCCCTCACCAACGACCCAGCCTCTGCCAGAACCAGCCTACACGAGGGGATGAAAGACGTCGCCGAATGGATGAAGAACAGCCGCCTGAAACTGAACTCAGACAAGACGGAAGTGCTCATCCTGGGACCATCTCCCTCCGCCTGGGACGACTCCTGGTCAAGGTCTGCTGGGGGCTGGAGCCATTGGGTGTGGTGGTTGTGTTGGGGTGGGTGTCTTGGGCTGTGAAGCTGTCAAAGATCTCCTTGATCTTGCAGTGGAAGAAGGTGGGGAGGTTGTCACAGGGATCTTGAGATGGGGGATGTCCGATGTATTTGTGCTGGGTTTAGCAAATTCTTTGACCACGGCGAAGAGTTATTTGATGTTGTGTGCATTGGCTTTGATGCATTCCTCAATGGCTGCTTTCTTTTTTGCTCTGACGAGGTGGTGATGTGCTGTGAAGGTGGATTTGAAGGCTGCGTGGTCTGCCGCGATCTTGCTGCTTCTCCATCTTTTCTCGAACCGTCTGCAGGTGTGCCTGCACTCTTGGAGGGTGGGGAGAACCAGCTGGCTTTTTTGGAGGTCTGCTTGCCTGAGGGTTTCCTGAGGGGGGCAGTGTGTTGGCACAGTCTGAGATCGAGTGGTGGAGGTTCCATGTTGAGTTGTTGGTGTCAGTGGATTTCTGTGGTGGGGTCTTGCTGTGGGAGGTGGTGAGCTGGTCTTCGGTGACCTTTTGCCAGCTTCTGGGAGAATTGCAGTGGGTGTGGTGGCATACGTGGGTTTGTTGAAGGAGAATGAACGCAGTGGTCCAGCGTGGCTCAGAGGTATGGTTGATGGAGATGTTGTTGCTTGTGGAGTAGATGGGGTTGAACGTTTGTCCTGCTGAGTGGGTTGGCGTTGTGACCAGTTGTTTGAGTCCGATGGTGGCGCGGTTCTCCAGTAAGGATAGGTGGTCTGTCCAGGTGGAAATTAGGGTAGCTGAGGAAGATGTAGTCCATTGAGGCGAGAGCGTGGTGAGCAATGAAGTTGGTTATGGCTAAGCTGAAGGGGGTGGGGTCCAGGAGGTCTGTAGATGAGGGTGCCACGGAGGGAGGAATTCAGGTTGGTCTGGATCTGGAAGTGAAGGTGCTCCATGTGGCGTGAGTTGTCGTCTGAGCCGGTTGTGAGGTGGATGGTGTCCTTGTGTACGATGGTGATGCCTCCTTGTGGTTGGTTGACACGGTCCTTGTGGATGATTTTGTATCTGTCGGGAACGGTGGCTGCGATGTCAGGGGCTGAGCTGGAGCTCATCCAGGTTTCTGTGAAGAAAGCGGCGTCGGGGGGGTACAAAGTCGAGCAGGTCCCAGATCTCCACAGCATGTCTTTTAAGGGAGCGTGTGTGGCAGGTGAACAGGCCTTGGGTGTTGTTTGGTATCACGAGGTGGCATGTAAAATGACATCCAGGGTTGAGGGCATGGTAGGCGCTAGCGTCGTAGCATTGGATAGTTGGAGGACCAGGGTCAGTGGTGCTGGGCATGGTCCAGGTGCGGACGGGCACAGATGGGTTTGCCTTTTTGCGCCTTCTGCGTGCCAGTGGCGAGGCCATGCAGCGATTGCCATAAAGTAGTTTGAGGAGAGGGCTGAACAGCCGGGAGGGGGTATAGCGGAAAGCGGTAAAGCGGCGCTGAAGGGGGGGTGGGGCCGCAGGGGATGAGCAGCGGTGAGGATGATGGAGCAGGTAAAGCAAAATTTTGTATACTCCTCTATTTTGCATGAAAATACTAATTATATAACCTACTTATTATAATTGGCTAACGGTTTGCTGTGTTAAACTAAATCAACCATTTGCATACACCAATTACAAGTGGGACTTATTGCTATTTGCATGGCAAAATAACTCTAATAACTAAATTATATACGCATATTAATAGTAGTGCATATGGTAATAGGATATCGCATGATATATGTTGCTCTGTGATGTTTGCATTCCCGTTTTGGACCGTAAGGGTGAGTATTATTGCTTTAAATGTCGCTATAAACTAGGAAAATACTAATACATAAAGGGATTAGTAAGGGTTTAACATTAGAATCTTTGTTTCTTTGTATTAATTGTTCTTTTGTGTTTGTTTAGTTTAAGTTGGCATTTGGGCCTACCAAAATATGGCGTCCAAAATGGAGTTCGGAAGTGGCCACCGTCTAGTGAGCCCTATGTCTACTGAGCAGACTCGGATGGCTCCGTGAACTTCCAGACGACCCCAAGTCACAGTGTTCCTGGTCAAGGATAGGAACATGGAGGACTGCCAAACTTCCGTCAGTAAACTCTGGTCTAAATGAACAATTGGGACATACAAGCAAAACCCTCTACATTGTTGCATAAGGGCAGCATGGACAGAGGAAATGAACCAGCAAAATCCATGAGAACATTCACTGATGTAAAATCGGACGTTTCCAATCAGCCAATCGTCTTCCTTCTTAGCCTAAAAATTGTTCATGTTATCCCGAATCTTATTATAAAAAGAGTAGTAGAATAGGGAGGGGTAAGATGCTCCCTTCTTGCTCGATGACCGCAAACCCCTATCAACCCCACAGACGATGACAGATGCTTGCACGATTTCTAGTCCTTTGGAGATCTTTGGGACTGTAACGTGCTGAGCAAAGAACTTTCGGACTTTGAGCTTTGGCCTGCTGTAGTTGGACAATTTAACGGCTAAATTCAGTTATGCAGAGCCAAATGAATTAGGAAAATCCAGATAGCAAGAATAGGTAAATATAAATGTCATGCGATTTATGCTGATTGAACAAAACTTCAAAATTTTGATCGACCAAAAATGCTAATATTAATTGCAAACAATATTTAGATAAACGAATATTTGATTAAAAGAAATTACGAGTTTGTGGTTTTTCAATGAACAGAGTAGAGAATTCCGAGTCTTAAATGTGTTTTAGCTGGTTCTAAATCACCATCAACCAGTCCAACTAATTGGTCCGTCGACCAAGTGGTGGAGTGCCTTGATGTTTAAGGTTAGGATTCTATAGAGGGTGATGCTAATGTATATTCTGTAAAATAACTTTTCTTCCCTAAAGGTAATAAGGTACTCCCCCACATGTCCAGCCCTGGATCATATCATCCCTCCTGTGTGCAGACTCGTGAGTAGGAGACGTGTGAGTGTTGGTGTTATGGGCCCCACCAATGACTGCATGTGTGAATGAGCTAGTGTGACGTCGGGTCTGCGACGCAGGAAGGGATATTTGTAAATTTGCCTTCTTTCCTCTCTCTTTTTCCCCGGTCTCGCGCTGGATCAAGGACACGGAGAGGAAAAGGCACAAAGAGTGAAATAGTGCAAAAGGTGAAAGAAAGTGACAAAAAAAGCAGGAAAGATGAAAGGAAGGAAAAAAGAGATCATGGGAGAAAAAGGCAGAAAGCAGAGAGACAGAGGGCAGAGCAGGCAGCAGACAGCAGAGCAGAGATGCTCCCCACTGGACCACCAGGGATAATGAGGAGGGCCTCAAACTCGCAGACCTGTAAGGGTCAGGGGCAGCAGCTACCAGGGAAGCAGTTCACTGACTAGGTCAGTTAGATATGTATGCATCTATTGGCATTCATCTTTAAGATACAAGATTCTATGTGCAAGCGGACAACACATAGTTAATATTTGGTGCCCAAAGCAAATCAATCTAACACCCATGCAACAAGCGCAGAGGCAAGAAGATGCTAAATGTCCTCTAAATATTTTAAAGCAGGACAGAAATCGTTTTGACTTCAAAAATGAGCATGGCAGAGTTACATAGGCCTACAGTCTTGGGGCAACCACCTGAACCTGCCACTGTAGTTCACAACCTCAAAACTTTTATTGACTCCAAGCTCACTCTTGCCACTCAGGTTATCAACACCACAAAAATATACCTTTATCAGCTTAAATTATTTCATCCTCTCGAAACACTCTGATATGAACATCTCAGGGTTCACGTGGTTAATTCATTAATTCAGTATATGAATGTATTATGTTAACTTAGTCCTGGTAGCAGCTCAAAAAACATACATCAACCGCCATTAACTGGTCCAAAATGCAGCAAGTCGGTCAATATGCAATTTGAAAAAGTTTGACTTTGTTACCCTGGTGAGAATAAAAATGTCATTGGTTATCAGTACAAGGAAGAATAATTTTAAAATCTCTTATCATTGCACCCATCTTCCAAGCATTCACTCTCGTGGGTATTTCCTTTCAGATATTACGAAGACTCCAACTGCCACTTTTGGAGACCAAGGGGCATATCAGCAACAACCGGCGATAATTATCGCTAAGCGCACTTAGCGCTAGGATAATTATCGCCGGCTAACGTGGATTTTTATCGCTGAGATAGCGTGCTATTAGCAACGCTTATCTCATAAGCGATAAAAATCCTGGCGCTAACTGCCTAACGTGAGATTATCGCTGGAAACCCAGCGATAATCTCACGCAATGTGGCGTTAGCTTGCTGATAGGGACTCACAAACTTAGCCATGATATCCACCTTAGATAGGATATCATGGCTAAGTCAGTCCTGAAGCAAGCGTAAGGAAAGTAGCGATATCAGGGTTTATCGCTACTTTTCCTGCCGCTATGCTTCATAGCGTGGGGCTTGATGATAGGAGAAATGTCGCTTAGCGACATTTCTCCTGTCATGTCAGGTCAGGAACGCCCACTTTGCATCTCATTAGAGATGCAAAGCTGGGCGTTAGGAATCCCGACGCTAATACAAGGTTTCACGTGTTAGCGTGACCTTGCTAACTAGGCGATAAAATTATCGCCGCTTTTCGCCCGAAAACGGCCGCAAGAGTGGCGATAATTTTTTATCACCAGCTTGATGATGTGCCCCCAAGCTTTTTTCGTCGGCGGACTAAGTAGTCGAACACCCTGCTTCTACTGTTAGATAAACAATCTTTTCTCCTTTTGTTTAGAAAGACTCTAAAAACTCACCTACTTAAGAAGGTTTATGTCACAGCAGTACCGTGACTCAAATGTTCTCAACATCTTAACGCCTAGTAGAAACCTATCAGGTCTAAGTTGTGCCTTAGAAATAAACTAAACATAAAACATAAAATATGTGTGGGTGATAGATGGATAGTTTGTGGAGGGATGGCTGGAAGGATGAAAGTTTGTGTGCGGACAGATGGAAGAGTGGACGGATATATTTATATATGGAAAGATGGAGAGATGAGTGGAATGAATGGACAACATTTGTGAATTATATACATGTAACACACCACTCAACGTATGTGACTATTCAACAGTTTGTTAGGTCAGTGGAGCGATGGATGAATAAAAAGTGGAGAGTTTGTCGGAGATGAATGGATGAATGGTTGGAGGGATGAAAGATTTGTGACTGGGTGGATAGATATAATTACGTAGCTTGTGTGGGAGGACAGACAAAGAGTTTTTTGCAAATGGATTGTATCAACAAACAAATGAATAAACACAACACACTTACATAAACAATAACTGACTGGATAAGATCGGATTAATAGATGCATTAATGGATGAATGGAAAGATAGATGGAAAATTTGTGGGCTGGATTAATGGGAAGACTGAGTGTGAGTGGATCGCTAGAGCACCTGAGCTACAGGAATGCACAGATGTATGTGTATAGGAATAGTCGGACACTGTTGCACAGATTTATCAAACTTTGATGCAGCACAACGCAGCAAGTGAACTTGCTGTACTGCCTATTAATGAGTGGCAGAAATACACCATATTTATCAAGATATGGCACATTCCTTGTGCTGGCACACTCTGTGTAGCCTATCGCCAATGCAGATCCCCTTACGTCATGGTGCAGGTATACCTTCCTGCACAAAACCAATCCGTAGAGGCATTTCCCCCTTTTTAAGTGTGTAGCACTCTTAGAAAGAGGAAACAATGAGCTTCTATAGAAAAGACACAGCATTTTGACAGATTCCCAGGTTTAAAAGTCTTGGTAAATCTGGGAATGCACCAAAATCCATGTGTGCATGTGTGGGAACACCCATGCGCCACCCACAGAACATCTTCCCTGAGCAACTTGCACTACGTTGTATTACTCCAGATTTACCAAGCAACGCAAAGACAGAGACAGAGATGTGGACACACCCTGGCTCAGATTTGGAGCTGGGGTTCGCTTGCCCACTGGGATAAAAAGTATTCCACAAGCCGCAAACTAGTGGCAGAGGTGGTGGAGTAGAAATTATTTTTAAAGAGATATGGGATTTTGCTCCAATGGATATTGATGAGACAGAGGGCATTGAACTTTTAGGATTTTCGTTAAAAGACCATAAAGGACATGTGCTGACCGGCATAGTATGCTACATGCCTTCTGGGGCAGTCAGTCCTCAACAACAGCAGGCGCTAATCGAGGTCCTTAGTAATATGGTGCTTACCCACTCTAGACTGCTCATTGTGGGCGATTTTAACCTGTGGTTAAATGGGAATTTGGACTCAGGCTATAAAAACCTCCTCCAATCTTGCGAGAGCCTAAACCTGCAACAATGGGTCACAGAGCCAACACACAAGGGAGGACATATATTGGATCTAATTTTCTTAGAAAAACAGGTCATGGGAGTAGTGGACATCCTGCCGGTGGGTTGGTCTGACCACCACCTCATTAAATTTCGGGTATATAACCCCAGGATGAACATCCCAACTATTAGTGTGGCAAGGAATTATCAAAGTAGGGTCTGGAAGGGGCTCCTGAAAAAGTCAGCAATATCACCTGTATATCTCATTAACAAGCTCTTTGCTGTAGATAAGCAGGTGGAAGAGAATTATGCGGCCTTTTGTGAACAGATAAATATAAGGCTGGATCAGACTGACCCGCTAAAAAGTTATAAAAAAACAGGTAGACCTTCAGCCCCATGGTATAATGAAACATTAAGAAACTTAAAACAGGGCTGTAAGCAGGCGGAGAGGAAGCGGAGAAAGGCATATGCAGACGAGGATAAAGAAATTTTTATAGCAAAAGCAGAGTACTTTGCAGAAACTATTCTGAAAACGCCAAATAGTGCTAGAAGTATCTTCGAAATAGTGAGTGATATTGCAAACCCGGACTGTTCAAAAAGTAAAATTCACCTACTCAAGATCTCTGTGATAGTCTAGCGACCTTCTTTGAAGACAAGATCAGAATAATCATTGATGGACTCAAAACGGATACTATGACTAAGGAGGAAGATCATAATGGTAGGGCTAGGAGATTATTACATGCGAAGAAGAAGAGATGGGCAGGGGCGGATAACCTGAGCTCCCAAGATCATTTTGAGATACGCTCGGTGGAGGATTTCAACATAGTAGCTCTGTGTGTCTCCTCAGGATCCCTTATGGACCCATGTTAGATCTGGGGGTCTCTAGTTGGCAGGGTAGGTACCTCTGTCCAAGTAGGGACCCTTGCTTCTAGTCAGGGAAAGGGGGATACACTGTTAAGATAACCCCTGCTCACCCTCTAGGTAGCTTGGCCTGAGCAGTCTAGGCTATCAAAGGCAATGTGTAAAGTATTTGTACCAACACTCACAGTAACATAGTGAAAACACCACAGATTTACTCCACACCAGTTTTAGAAAAATAATGTATCTTTACTAAAAACCTCACAAGACCAAATATTACAGACAAACCAACATATAATTCAAAAGGTTACTTTAAAGATAGTTCAAGAGTTTGCAGAAAGTACTCCAGGATGTCAAAGTCAGTGTCCTGCACAATGCGACTCTCAATGCACAAAATGCGACACTTTCGTGCCCAACAGTACCTGTAGTTGCGATAAGGTTCCCAAAAGCTATAACAAGGAAGATGGCAAAGGCGATGCGATGCTCCTGAGATCCTGGGGAGGCTTTGCAGCAGCCCTGCTTCACGCAGCAGAGGTGGATGCGCCGGCTCCGATCTGTAGGGGGAGGATGCGATACCTTTGGCTTTCGTTGCGTAGGTTTCTTAGGGGGAAGCTTCACGCACAGGTTCGATGCGACACTCTTCGATGTGGTGCGATGCGTGGCGCAGCGTTGCCTTCCGGCGCCGCAACTCTCGATGCGCCACGGAACGGGACTCTGCGTCGACGCACGCAGCGATTGGAGACTTTTCACGCACCGGCAGTGGTGCGGCCCGCAAACTGGTTCTGCGACAACCCTCGCAATGGCAGGAAGCTTCACGCTTCGGGACGATGCTCGACGCACTCGGCGATGCGGAGACCCTGCGTGTTGCGATGGTGCCGCGATGAAATTTTCCACGCACTCTCGTCTTGCGACACGCAATCGGATGATGCGCTGGGTACCAGTCACTCTTGTTCACGCTTCTGCTTCCCAGCTCCCTCAACACAGCAAAACGACCTCCTGAAGCCCCAAGACTGGGCAAGCACTCCAAGGCAGGTCAGAACTCTCTCAGCAGAGTTCCAGGGGAGCTGGTGGTGAAGTCCTTTTGTTCCTGGGACTTCTTAACAGGGAGCCAGCTCTTCTCAGGCCCTTGGAGATCAGAATCAAAAGAAGGGGACACAGCAAAGTCCTTCCCCTCTCCTTGGCAGCAAAGCAAGACAGCAAGCAGGCAGTCTTCTCCTCTTCAGTTTCTTCCAGCTTTCTCCTTGGCAGAGGTTTCTTCTTAGTTCCAAAGTGATCTAAAGTTTAGGTGTCTGGGGTCCTCTTCTTATACCCCTCCAAGTCTTTGTCTCTTGTGTTTCAGTGGGGGGATTCCCCTGCTCAAACCGGTTCCTGGGTGTGCTCTGCTCTGGAGCACCTGGTTCCTTTCAGAGTGAGGGGCAGGGTCGTTAGACGCTCAGCAGGAGGTGGAGCCTTCTTTGTGCCAGCAGAGGCAGAGTCCTCAGCCTGGCCAGCAGGGGGTGGAGCCAGCTTTGTGTTTGTCAGGGGCAGCCCTATTCAGACCCAGGGACTACTCCTCCCACCCATCTAAAGCAGATCTCCCTATTCACCCTGCTGCTGACTCATCCAGGCTCCTGGAGCCACCTAGCACATCACCTGACACCAGTCAGCCAACCAGCACACAGGCACACAGGAAGGTTAAACAGGAGAATAGCTACTTTCTAAAAAGTGCTATTCTCACACAGTGAATTTAAAAACCATCTTGCTAAAAAGATGTATAATTAAATTCTGAACACAGAGATACCAAACTTGGATTTTCTATCTTGCCCTTATGGGAAGATAGGCATGTAAACAGCCTTCCCCATTCTATCCTATGGGCAAGATAGCCTCTCAGCAGTGAAAAACGAAAATGGCTGTAATTCACTACCAGGGCATGTTACACACCTCAGTACATGCCCTACCTTTCAGATACACTGCACCCAGCCCAGGGGGGTACCTAGGGCCACCATAGGGATGCCTGACATGTACAGAAAGGGAAGGATAAGGCCTGGTCAGTGGGTGCACTGGCCAGGTCGACATGGCAGTCCTGGACTGCACATAGGCACTGCAAGCAGGCCTAAGACATCATTTTAGCGCTACTCCTGTGGGTGGCACAATCAGTGCTGCAGCCCACTAGTAGCATTTGAATCACCAGCCCTGGCACACGCAGTGCACTTTACTAGGGGCTAACAGGTGAACCAAATATCCCAATCATGGATAACCAATCAACACAATAATTTACCAAGGGAGCACTTGCACTTTGACACTGATCAGCAGTGGCAAAGTGCCCAAAGCATCTAAACCAGCAAAAACGAAATCCAGCATAGCATCAAAAATACAGGAGGTAGAGGCAAAAAGTCAGGGGTAACCACGCCAAAGATGCCAGGTCTAACACGTGTCCCCTCCAGCTGAAAGTGGGGAGAACTACCCACCCTCTTGGGAGTTCTCATCGCTAAGGCGGAAAAACCTGGACAGACCATCAGCGTTGGCGTGTTCTGTACCGGGGCGGTGTTCTACCGTAAAGTCCATCCCCTGTAGGGAAATGGACCACCTCAACAGCTTAGGATTCTCACCCCTCATCTGCATCAACCATCTGAGGGGCCTGTGGTCCGTCTGAACCCGGAAGTGAGTCCCAAACAAGTAGGGCCTCAGCTTCTTCAGCGCCCAGACCACAGCAAAAGCTTCCCTTTCAATCGCACTCCACCTCTGTTCCCTGGGAAGTAGCCTCCTACTAATGAAAGCTACAGGTTGGTCCAAGTCCTCATCATTTAGTTGTGAGAGCACCGCTCCCACTCCATGCTCAGAAGCGTCTGTCTGCACTATGAACTCCTTGGAGAAGTCAGGCGCCTTGAGTACAGGTGCTGTACACATGGCCTCCTTCAGGGCATCAAAAGCTTCTTGGCAGGCACTGGTCCAAATCACTTTCTTCGGTAACTTCTTGGAAGTTAGTTCTGTCAAGGGAGCCACAATGGTGCCATACCCCTTGACAAAACGGCGATAGTACCCGGTGAGTCCTAAGAAGGCTCTCACCGCTGTCTGGGTTTTGGGGGGTTCCCAAGCCCGGATGGTATCTATCTTGGCTTGTAGGGGCGCCACCTGGCCGCTTCCTACCTGGTGTCCCAAATACACCACCGAACCCTGCCCTATCTGGCACTTACTGGCCTTGATAGTGAGGCCTGCACCATGCAGAGCCTTCAACACTGCGCAGAGGTGTTGCAAGTGTTCTTCCCAAGTGGAGCTGAACACAGCGATGTCATCCAGATATGCGGCGCTGAATTGCTCCAGCCCGGACAGTACCTGGTTGACCAGTCTCTGGAATGTGGCAGGGGCGTTCTTCAACCCAAAGGGCATGACACGGAACTGGAAGTGCCCCTCTGGCGTTGAAAACGCAGACCTCTCCTTGGCCCCATCAGTTAAGGCAATCTGCCAGTACCCAGAAGTTAAGTCAAACGTACTGAGGTAGTTGGCAGCTCCCAACCGATCCACGAGCTCATCAGCTCTGGGGATGGGGTGTGCATCAGTCTTCGTGACAGCATTGAGCCCACGGTAGTCCACACAAAACCTAAGTTCTGGAGTGGCACCTGGCGCAGCAGCTTTCGGTACAAGTACCACTGGGCTAGCCCAGGGGCTGCTGGAGGGCTCAATCACCCCTAGCTCCAACATCTTAGAAACCTCCTTCTTGATGCTGGCCCTGACCTTGTCAGCCACCCGGTAAAACTTCTGTTTCACAGGCATGCTATCTCCCGTGTCCACGTCATGGACACACCAGTTGGTGATACCGGGGGTCAGGGAGAACAGAGATGCAAACTGACCCAACACATGGCGACAGTCCCTCTGCTGTTCTGGGGTCAGGGTGGGCGAGAGGACCACTCCATCCACTGACCCATCTTGCTCCTTAGCTGCCAGGAGGTCAGGAAGAGGATCGCTATCCTCCTCCATCCCTGCATCTGTAGCCAGTAGCATTGTTATTTCAGACCTCTCAAAATGGGGTTTGAGGCGGTTCACGTGTAGGACCCTCATGGGGTTCCTGGGAGATCGCAAGTTGACCAGGTAGGTCACCTCACTCTTGCGCTCCACCACCTCATATGGCCCAGTCCACTTGTCCTGGAGCGCGCAAGGCTCCACTGGCGCCATCACCCACACCATCTGCCCAGGTTGAAATTCCATCAGAGTGGTATGCTGGTCATACCACCTCTTCATCTCATCCTGGCTGGCTTCCAGGTTCGCCTGAGCGAGGGCCCGGAAGCGCTGTGTCTGGTTGCGGATGGCCAGCACATAGCTGAACACATCCTGAGGGGTTTTCCCCGGGGATTTCTCCCAACCCTCCTTCACCAGACTGAGAGGTCCTCTAACAGGGTGCCCGTACAAAAGCTCAAAGGGACTGAACCCTAGAGACTTTTGTGGTACCTCCCTGTAGGCAAATAATAGGCATGGCAAAAAGACGTCCCACTTCCGTCTCATGGGCTCTGTCAGCCCCATGATCATGCCTTTCAGGGTCCGGTTGAACCTTTCAACCAACCCATTTCCTTGAGGGTGGTAAGGAGTGGTGAACTTATAAGTTACCCCACACTCCTCCCACAGAGACTTCATATACCTGGAGATGAAGTTGGTACCCCGGTCAGATACCACCTCTTTGGGGAAACCCACACGGGAAAAGATCCCCATCAACGCACGGCCCACCACCGGGGCTGTGGTTGTCCTGAGAGGGATAGCCTCCGGGTACCGGGTGGCATGATCCACCAGGACCAGGATGAACCTGTTGCCTAAGGCGGTCCTGGGGTCCAGTGGCCCCACAATATCTATTCCCACCCGCTCGAAAGGGGAGCTCACTACCGGAAAAGGCTGGAGAGGGCCTTTGCATTTTCCTCCAGCCTTGCCACTTGCCTGGCAAGTCTGGCATGATTTACAAAAGGAAGCGACGTCCGTCTTCATCCCGGGCCAGTAAAAGTGGGTGGCAAGCCTTTGTCGGGTCTTGTCCTGCCCGAGATGTCCTGCAAGCGGCACGTCGTGAGCCAGACCCAGTAGGAAGTCTCTGAACCCTGCGGGTACCACCAGGGTACGTGATCCACTCGGCTCAGCAAACCTAGGCTCACTGTACAACAAGTCATTCTCCCAGTAGAGAAAAAAGTTCTTCGGATCAGCACCTGCTGCCTGGTCTGCAGCCTGGTGCCGCAGACCTTCAAGAGTAGGGCATGTCTTCTGCGCACGGCAGAACTCCTCTCTGGAGGGACCACCCTCTTGCTGCCAATGGGTCAGCTCAGGTATGTCTCCCAGCTCAGCGACCTGTTCCCCTGTAGGCTCCAGGGCATCCCCCGTAGGTTCTGCTCCTTCCTGGACCGTGGGAACAGCGGGGGTGGACGCACCACGCCCCCTGCCCTTCCTCTTTCTGGCAGGGACCTGGGCCACTGTTTCAGGCTCCAGGTCTGCTTCACAACCCTGTCTGGCTGCCATGGACCGGGTGGTCACACAGACCCACTCAGGCAAACCCAACATCTCCAAATGAGCCTGGCGTTCCACCTCCTTCCACGGGGAACTCTCCAGGTCATTACCTAGCAGACAGTCAACTGGCATGGATGGACTCACAACAACTTTGAGAGGACCTGAGACCCCCCCCCACTCAAAGGGAACATGTGCTACCTTGCAAAGGCGCACAGAGTTGTCAGCTGACACTACTGGGTGAAGTACGTCTGGAATGATCAGCTCCTCAGGGACCCACTGACACCTGACCGTAGTCACACTGGCTCCAGTGTCCCTGAGAGCCTCCACCCTCCTCCCATTGATGGTCACCCACTGCCTGTACTTCTTAGTGTTATCAGGGACAGGGGTTTCCTGGACCATCTCTGTGTCTCCTAAAGAGACAAGGGACATAACTGCTAAACCCTCCAAATCACTAGAAATTAAATCCCCCCCAAAAGCTACACTAGCTATACCCGGTGTTGGAGCACCAGTGGGTGCCTGGGATTTCTGGGGACACACAGGAGACTTGTGACCCAATTCCTGACAGTGATAACACTTAATGGGACCCTTGTTATCCGACCTGCCCTTAGGGGGCCAGGTTGGTTTGGGTTTGGACTTGGGGGGCTGGGACTGGTTACCCTGGGAACTATTTTGGGGCCCTTGTGAGAACTCCTTTTGGTTACCCTTGTCCCCCCCACTCTTCTGCTGGGGACCCTGCCCACCTTTGGCAACGGTACCCACAATTCCTCTGTGGACCCTGGTACTGGTCCAGCGGTCCGCCTCCTTAGCAAGCTCAATGGGGTCCGTCAACTTGCTATCTAAAAGATGCTGGCGCAGCTCTGGAACACATAGACTATTCAAGTGCTCCCAACTAATTAAATGTAACAACCCCTTATAATCAGTTACCTTGCTGCCCTTCATCCAACCTTCCAGTGCCCGCGAGTACAGATTCACACACTCCATCCAAGTCTCAGACTCTTTCTTCTTGGAATTTCTAAACTGCAGTCTATACTGCTCTTGAGTAAGTCCATACCTGAGACATAGGGCCTCCTTCATATTGGGATAGGTCATGGCACCTGCTAATTCTAAGGGCTCTAGAGCACTCCTCCCAGAAGCCTCAAAATGTTTCCACAGGCCCGCCCCCCAATGCTGTTCAGGCACACCATTCATTCTTAATGCTATCTCATACGATGTAAACCAGGCATAGATATCTTCACTCCTATTGTAATTCTGTACTAAATCTTTGGGGATATATACTTTACCCCCCTGCACTGGCTGTGCGCTGCCACCATTTGAACCGGACTCCACCTGCTTGGCCTTGATGTCCAGTTCTCTCATGCTCACTTCATGAGCCAGAAGCAATTTCTTCTCCTCCAAGGCACGGGCATTCTTGCTCTCCTCCGCCGCCTTGTCTACTTCTGATTGCTTCATCTTCATTTTCATAATTTCCAATTCATGGTTTCTCACCCTTTGATTCTCCTCCAGCTCCTCTGGAGTGAGCCCCCTACTGGAATGGGAGCTGCTAGCCCTTGAGACTGGTCTGCTCACAGGCAGATCTTGGGGAACAAAACCATCCTGTTCATTTGCATCACTTTCCTCTTGGGCCTCCCACCAGGCCTTCAGGACTCTTTGTAGCACATCTTTTCTAGCTCCGCTTTTAAAAGAGCAACCACGGTCTTTGCAGAATTGCTTGAGATCTTCAACTTTGTATGAATATAAATCCGCAATGGAAAACTCCAATTCTGCCTTCTCGCTTGTTGCCACCTGAGACATGATGCTCTTGAAGAGTTACTCAAAAATAGAATCAAAAAAATATAGTATGTGGTTGTCTATTGGTCTGCACTTAAACTAGTGATGTACACCAATTACTGTGGGTCAAGTACAAATACAAGTTCAATCCTCACCGCTGACCACCAATGTTAGATCTGGGGGTCTCTAGTTGGCAGGGTAGGTACCTCTGTCCAAGTAGGGACCCTTGCTTCTAGTCAGGGAAAGGGGGATACACTGTTAAGATAACCCCTGCTCACCCTCTAGGTAGCTTGGCCTGAGCAGTCTAGGCTATCAAAGGCAATGTGTAAAGTATTTGTACCAACACTCACAGTAACATAGTGAAAACACCACAGATTTACTCCACACCAGTTTTAGAAAAATAATGTATCTTTACTAAAAACCTCACAAGACCAAATATTACAGACAAACCAACATATAATTCAAAAGGTTACTTTAAAGATAGTTCAAGAGTTTGCAGAAAGTACTCCAGGATGTCAAAGTCAGTGTCCTGCACAATGCGACTCTCAATGCACAAAATGCGACACTTTCGTGCCCAACGGTACCTGTAGTTGCGATAAGGTTCCCAAAAGCTATAACAAGGAAGATGGCAAAGGCGATGCGATGCTCCTGAGATCCTGGGGAGGCTTTGCAGCAGCCCTGCTTCACGCAGCAGAGGTGGATGCGCCGGCTCCGATCTGTAGGGGGAGGATGCGATACCTTTGGCTTTCGTTGCGTAGGTTTCTTAGGGGGAAGCTTCACGCACAGGTTCGATGCGACACTCTTCGATGTGGTGCGATGCGTGGCGCAGCGTTGCCTTCCGGCGCCGCAACTCTCGATGCGCCACGGAACGGGACTCTGCGTCGACGCACGCAGCGATTGGAGACTTTTCACGCACCGGCAGTGGTGCGGCCCGCAAACTGGTTCTGCGACAACCCTCGCAATGGCAGGAAGCTTCACGCTTCGGGACGATGCTCGACGCACTCGGCGATGCGGAGACCCTGCGTGTTGCGATGGTGCCGCGATGAAATTTTCCACGCACTCTCGTCTTGCGACACGCAATCGGATGATGCGCTGGGTACCAGTCACTCTTGTTCACGCTTCTGCTTCCCAGCTCCCTCAACACAGCAAAACGACCTCCTGAAGCCCCAAGACTGGGCAAGCACTCCAAGGCAGGTCAGAACTCTCTCAGCAGAGTTCCAGGGGAGCTGGTGGTGAAGTCCTTTTGTTCCTGGGACTTCTTAACAGGGAGCCAGCTCTTCTCAGGCCCTTGGAGATCAGAATCAAAAGAAGGGGACACAGCAAAGTCCTTCCCCTCTCCTTGGCAGCAAAGCAAGACAGCAAGCAGGCAGTCTTCTCCTCTTCAGTTTCTTCCAGCTTTCTCCTTGGCAGAGGTGTCTTCTTAGTTCCAAAGTGATCTAAAGTTTAGGTGTCTGGGGTCCTCTTCTTATACCCCTCCAAGTCTTTGTCTCTTGTGTTTCAGTGGGGGGATTCCCCTGCTCAAACCGGTTCCTGGGTGTGCTCTGCTCTGGAGCACCTGGTTCCTTTCAGAGTGAGGGGCAGGGTCGTTAGACGCTCAGCAGGAGGTGGAGCCTTCTTTGTGCCAGCAGAGGCAGAGTCCTCAGCCTGGCCAGCAGGGGGTGGAGCCAGCTTTGTGTTTGTCAGGGGCAGCCCTATTCAGACCCAGGGACTACTCCTCCCACCCATCTAAAGCAGATCTCCCTATTCACCCTGCTGCTGACTCATCCAGGCTCCTGGAGCCACCTAGCACATCACCTGACACCAGTCAGCCAACCAGCACACAGGCACACAGGAAGGTTAAACAGGAGAATAGCTACTTTCTAAAAAGTGCTATTCTCACACAGTGAATTTAAAAACCATCTTGCTAAAAAGATGTATAATTAAATTCTGAACACAGAGATACCAAACTTGGATTTTCTATCTTGCCCTTATGGGAAGATAGGCATGTAAACAGCCTTCCCCATTCTATCCTATGGGCAAGATAGCCTCTCAGCAGTGAAAAACGAAAATGGCTGTAATTCACTACCAGGGCATGTTACACACCTCAGTACATGCCCTACCTTTCAGATACACTGCACCCAGCCCAGGGGGGTACCTAGGGCCACCATAGGGATGCCTGACATGTACAGAAAGGGAAGGATAAGGCCTGGTCAGTGGGTGCACTGGCCAGGTCGACATGGCAGTCCTGGACTGCACATAGGCACTGCAAGCAGGCCTAAGACATCATTTTAGCGCTACTCCTGTGGGTGGCACAATCAGTGCTGCAGCCCACTAGTAGCATTTGAATCACCAGCCCTGGCACACGCAGTGCACTTTACTAGGGGCTAACAGGTGAACCAAATATCCCAATCATGGATAACCAATCAACACAATAATTTACCAAGGGAGCACTTGCACTTTGACACTGATCAGCAGTGGCAAAGTGCCCAAAGCATCTAAACCAGCAAAAACGAAATCCAGCATAGCATCAAAAATACAGGAGGTAGAGGCAAAAAGTCAGGGGTAACCACGCCAAAGATGCCAGGTCTAACAACCCACTACCACACAAAATTTGGAAGGAATTGGGCCCAGATCTTTTCCAGATACTCCGGCAGATCGGTAATCAATCTTTGACCAGCGGGTTAGTGCCGGCTTGCTGGAAACAAGCGATGGTGACACCACTCTTGAAAAAAGCAACGCTTGATCCAGCTTGCCCAAAAAATTATAGACCCATTTCCCTTCTACCCTACCTGGTAAAGATCATAGAGCATCTGGTTAGTAAGACACTCTCTCAGTTCTTAGAAACTAAGAAACTAAGAGCAATTTGGCTTCTGTCCAGGACATGGAACGAAGACTGCTCTGGTGACCGTGTTGGATGATATTCGAATGCAAGCAGACAGGGGACAATCAGCTATACTGATTCTGCTTGACCTGTCTGCCGCATTTGATAGGTTAACCATGAGGTCCTTCTGGCCAGGTTCAAAGAGGTTGGGGTAGAGGGGACAGCAGGGCCAGACTGGCTACCGGGAGTTTTGGCATGCTGTCGAGCTGGGGGCTGATTTCGTTGATGGGGACCTGCGTGTGCTGAACGAAATTTGTTTTGCTTTGTTTATTTCGAAGCACACGCAGGTCTCTATCAACGAAATTAGCCCCCACCTCAGTGACATCAGCCCCCAGCTCGGCAGCATGCCAAAACACCCGGTAGCCAGTCCGGCCCTGGGGGACAGCACTGAAGTGGTTTCAATCCTACCTATTTAATAGGCAACAGTCAGTGGCCCTCCCCCCTTATCAATCTGAGCTTATCAACATCCTGCACGGCGTCCCTCAGGGATCTGCGATCAGTCCAATACTGTGTAATGTTTACGTGAGCCCTTGATTGCCGTCAAAAGGGCTCACAATGTTAATCTTGTGAACTACGCAGACAATACACAGCTTATCCTGTCTCTAGAGGGAGACCAATCCATATCATTGGAAGACTTCCACGCATGTATGCAGGACACTGCACATTGGCTGAGAGAGAACTCTTTACAATTTAATGCCGATAAGACAGAAGTTCTATGTTGTGCAGCCGGAAAAGTTCCTTCTTTACTTCCAATTAATTTTTGGCCCATTCCTACGGCCACCCCACTGGTACCCTCAGAGACGGTGCGTAACCTGGGAGTTAGGTTTGACGACAAACTGAGCTTAGAAACTCAAGGGAACACAACAGTCGGGCGTTGTTTCTTTCTCATTAGAGTACTTCGGAAGATTCTTCTGATGCTACCAACACAGGCTAGAGCACTGATAGTAAGAAGATTTATGTTGAGCCGGCTGGATTATTGTAATGCTTTTCTGTTGGAGTCTCCAAGGTATTTGATTGAGAGACTCCAGAGAATCCAGATAATGGCGGCTAGGTTAGCCTTAAGGAGGCCACGATGCAAATCTGCCTCTAAGACTCTTTCGGAGCTGCATTGGCTCCCAGTATCACAAAGGATACAATTCAAGTCATTGTGTTTAAAGCTCTGCATGGTGCTGGACCTAAACCAATGCAGAATAAATTTGTATGGTATGTTCCTACTCTGAGCCTTCATTCTTCTTCTGCCAAATTGGTGAATGTGCCCAGATTTAGAAAAACAAAATCAGGAGGTAGGGCCTTTAACACTGCAGCAGTGTGGCTCTGGAACAAACTCCCAACTGATATCAGAGAGTTGGAAGACCTACTTCAGTTCAGGAAAAGAATAAAGACATGGCTCTATCCTAGAGCATGATTCCTATTGTTTTTTTTAGTCCTTTTCTGCCTACATTGCTCACTGCCTATCTATATCATCTGTTGATCAGTTGGGCACACGTATCATAAGCGCCAGGGGACCCGTAGGGTGATAGTGTGCTTTATAAGTTTCAATAACATTAACATTAACATTACCACAAGGTGATCTTGCGCTGCTATGGTAGATCTGACGTATGGATTGTGTTGCACTTGTGACACCATGCGTGACACAAGGGCAACACAAACCAATGATAAATCTGGCCCTGTGCTTGTGGATGGTTAGTGTTGGTGGGCCTGTCCATTTCTAGCCACAGGTAACCCTCATCTTTCATAGTACCCCTTTTCTCATATTAGCTCCTCTATTATGTGATGTTATGTCAATTTATATAACGCACTATTCACCCAGGAGGGTATCCAGGTGCTTAAGGAGGTGTTGGCCTATGGTCCCCGCAGAGTTATTTGAAGAGACAGGTCTTCAGCTTCTTGGTGATGAGGCTACGGTGTGTTGTGGGAGGTCGTTCCATGTTTTGGGTGTGATGGAGGAGAACAAGAGGCCCCCCGCTCTACTTTAGTGAATGAGGGCAGTGTGTGCGAGTGAGACTGAGCGTAGGTGTCTGGCAAGCGGGTGAACATGTAAGAAGCTGTTCAGGTAAGCTGGTATGGTGTTATACAAGGCTTTGTACGTGTGTGTGAGTAATTTGAATTGGTTGCGTTTATGGATGGGAAGCCATTGGAGCTCTCTGAGGTGGGTTAGATATGGGTGTGGCATGAGAGGTTGAGTATAAGCCTTGCAGCAGCATTCTGGATTGTCAGAAGTCTGTGCAGGAGCTGCTTGGTGATTCCGGCAGAGAGAGCAGTGCCGCAGTCAAGCCTGCTTGTGATGAGTGCTTGTGTGGCGATTCATCTGGTGTTCTGTGGCCACCACTAGAAGATCTCTAGTAGCATACATATGATATCGAAGTGGGCAGCACTCATTGCGTTGACTTGTGCTGTCATATTGAGCTTGTCTTCCAGGATGATCCACAGATTTCTGGTGTGGTTGGTGGGCTTTGGTGCTGGTGCTAGCACCAGCTGGTGTCCCATGGGGAGATCTTGTTTCCAAAGACAAGTACTTCAGTCGTGTCAGAGTTAAGCTTCAAGCAGTTGGCTCTCATCCATTCTACTACCATGGTCATGCAGTTGGTGCAGCTGGTTCTGGTGGTGGTTGTCTTACCCATCAGGGAGAGGGTGAGTTTGGTGTTGTTGGTGTAGGCGGTAGTGGTGATGCTTTGGGATCAGATGATGGTGGCAAATGGTGTCATGTAGATGTTAAACTGGGTAGGGATGAAGGATGATCCGTGGGGCACTTCCCAAATCAGGTTCTTGGTTTCCAATGTCAAGGGTGGCAGTCTGGCTTGTTGGGTTCCTCCCACGAGGAAGGAGAAGAGCCAGTTGAGTGAGGGTCCATGGATCTCAGTTTCGTGGAGTCTTCTGATGAGAGTGTTGAGGTCGAACTGGATCAGGGCCTCAATTTCTCCTCAGTCCATTATGGCTCAGATACTGTTAATGGCTGTGATGAGTACTGTTTCATTGCTGTGGTTTATTTTAAACTGATTCAGTGTTGTCCAGTAGGTGATGTCATTGCAGGTGGCTTGTGAGTAGACATTACCTCTACTCCTTCACACTATGTTGACACTGAGAGGACCAGTCCTGCCTTTTGGATGAAGTTTTCAAGATTTAATTTCAAATACATCTGACAGAATCATTATAATTTATGCAGTTTATGAAGTGGGCTGGTTGGTAGAACTTGCTGCAATAAATAGATGACTGAGGCACTGTGGTGTGATCCCTGCCTTTCTCCCAGAACCAAATGCCTCATGAATTTCTTTGACTCCTGCCAGGCTTCCCTCAAAGCAGCTGCCCTCCTTTCCAATCGGCTGTGATAGCAGCAAGTGTGATGCATGCTGCACAATGATGATTTATCTTGTACCAGAGTATGATAGTGCTCTGTTCAAGGGGAGTCCATGCTCTTTGGCTTATGAACAATATATTGATCCTGCCTAGTGGTAGTATAGCTACCCCCGACAATCTAATTGTAACACACATGGGATCTGTGTAAAAAGGGATCTACTAAACAAGCATCATTAATACCTCAATGATTTAAGATTCATAATCTGTTCACCATCCATTCACCACCCCCCTTCTTTTTTCCTCACATTCAGGATGTTTATTTACATTTATCAACATCCTTAAATTGGCAATCATTGAATAACTATTCACCATTCATTTGCCAATCACCAGACATTAACCATTTATATACAACCAGCCAGTCATTCACGATTTCCCATCAACAATTCATCCAGATCTCTCTAGAGCTGAACACAAAATGGTACAAGGGATCTCCAGAACTGGACTCAAAATGTGAGTTGTGGATCTTTGACTTGGAAGCAAATGGGAAAAGATTACCTCACAAACTGGGCATGATACACCACTTGAGGCCTGGCATATCACACATAATATTCTAGACGAGGTCTTTAGGATGATCCGCATTATGCTAAGTACTAGCCAGAGAAAATAGTAGTGCCCTGGGAGAGACATTTATTTCAAAGACACAGTATGCCACTCAGGCTTTCTGATCTTAAAACACTATACCTGATGTGGCCTCACCACTGATGCAGCTATTGTAAAAGAAAAGTGATTTTGTGCAGGTATTCTTAGCTTTTAAATGCTATCACAACATCCTTTGTCAAGTTGTTAACCATAGTGAGGCCAACCAATATTAAAATATCTAATATTAAAATATTAAGATGCTCAAAGACGCGTATGGCTTGTACTGCAGTTGTGTTTCTATATGTATTCAGTATATGTATTGGGAACTTGCAGTTTTGATGCCTGTGCTGTAACTGACCTGTGCAGATCTAAAGAATATAGTACATGTGAACGGTGAGCAACAACATTTTGCATGGTTTCTTTATACTGTTTACCTGTTCTGTATCACTTAGGGCTGCTGGTGCGGTCTTCAAAGGCTGTACTTCCTCTGGGTGTGTTGGAAGTTGCAGTGGTGCTCCAAAGACTGCACCTTTTCCCTGCGCGATGGAATGCTTATATGGCTTCTTTTTAAGGTTGACAAATTATCTTACTGAGCCATACCTATCCTGTTGTACTCTGTATCCTGTGAGGGAACCTTGAACTGATGTTACTTTTGATGTGTGTGTGAAATATCATTGTGCCTGCTGCTGGCTTCAATGTACTTGCCCTGGGTTTCTGTTGTAAAAGCCTGACCCTACTTCACCAAGAAGAACTCGACATAGATAGCAGCAACTACAAAAACATACATTTTCAAAGCCAAATCCTTGCATATCAAAAAGGTGGTTGACCTAGTTAAAACAAAATTTAACAAATACACTATTCGAATTTTCTACAAAACTCTGCTGGCTGCAGGTTACAAATTCTTCAATACAGAAATTGGAAGAATTCTCCATACACTTTGGTAAGAAGGTAAAAGATTTAACTATTCAGTACTGAAATGGTGAAAGGTGAAATAAATAAAAGCGTAATCCAAAAGTCAAGTCAAACAAGTTGGCATACAGTTAAAGAAACCACCTATGGAGACCTGATCAACACCGTCACCAATCCAGAGACTTTCTCATTTCATGCATCACTCACGGGGTACTGCATGAAAGCACACCATACTAACCGACTAGGAAACTACAACTCTTAGAAGGACAGCAACAACCGAGGAAACAATTTTTCTTAAGATTCCAATTGTGAAAAGAGTCCTTCTGTTGAAGTTCTCTGAGGATTTTTAATTCCATCTCATCAGATATCAGGTTAGCAACATCCGAGGAAGTATTAAAAAACTGAAAAACATACTACTCAAACACTACTTTCAACTAGTATTACCACAGGACGTTGAAACCTACCCAGTGCAGTCAAACCTGATAATGGATGTGTTTTCTCATTATTTTTTACTTTGCAAATCTTTGCTCTTCCACCGTAGCCGAGATCAATCCTCTAGGCTGAATGATTTCTTTTTTACACAGGTTGTATTATTTGCATATATAACTGACCTCTCATTGGCTTTACTTCCCAACTGAAACTGGTTGTGGACATAGACAGCTGATTTTCCCATCATTAATCGTTTATATAGTTTCCAGAAGTTATTATGAACTACCCACTCCTATACTTTGACACTCTCCTTACTAATTAAAACAACTAAGCGAATAAATAACTACATTAAATACGTTCTCTCTTCTGTATGGTTAGTCATGCTTCCGAAGAGTAAGACCGTTTCACCATGCAAATGCTAATAAATATTATATATATGTTTCAATCTTTTTTCATAGAGAGAGTACGGCTGAAATAATTTCAGTACAATCTAACATTATAAAAATATTACATATAAACAACTGTACAGACAATCATCTAATTTCCTAACTGCTTATCACCTTTTGCTGATTAAAGACCAGGTACATGAAGGCCCGTCCAACAAGAGCTTGTACGTTTCCCGGCTCCTCCTTCAAGATGGCGTTAAAATCAAATATTGCTGTTTTCTTCTGCCCAAGGTGCCCATAGCATCGGGCACGGGCAAGCAGGGAATCTCCAGCCTGACCACCTGTGTAAATAGAAAGTTCTGGGTTAGACATAGCATCCAGAGGGCTCTAGACATTACTAAGTAAATGCTCCTTCTTGCACATTCAATATCTGTTTAAGAAAGCTTTGACAACTAATACCCAAAAGAAAGGTTGTGTACTCCACCCTCTGCTTTAGAATTCTTCCAATATATATGTATGTATATATGTGCAACACCAGTCCAGGTTAAGTTTCAGAGGCTGTCAGATGTCGGGCAGTCCGAGTTGGGTTACCGGAAACTCTTCAATCCTCTCAATTCTCCCATGATGTCAGCAGAAAATACTCGGACACCCTTGCAAGTTCAAAAATACGTTTTTAATGGCTCCAAACGATGCGTTTGTCTGCTTCTTCTGTATACAAGTTACTCTAAATCTCATGCCTGCTCTCTGCCTTCCAGCTCTTTTTGACACCATAACAATATCTATTACTTCCAGCAAGGAATAGCGTCTCACATAGCCCCCTTTTATGATCACATAACTATATATATATATATATATATGTATATATATATCCAACAAAGAGCACCCCACGGAAAGAGGCCACCACATGTAAATAGTTTGAAAAGAGAACACAGCAGCATTTAGCCAGATGCGTTTCAGGACGTGAAGATCCCTTCTTCAGTGGCTGATGTGGAAACAGAGGAAATCGGCAATGTTGGTGCTGGAGCGGGTAATACAACACTTTGTATACCCCACCATTCTGCATGTTTATATTAATCCGAATAATCAATTAATTATAATATTATTAATTTGTTTGAAGTGATAACTCACCAACTATATTAACAAAGAATTACACATTGGAATTGCACCTTGCATGGCTATATTAATTGTAAACTAACTTGAGTACGCATATTAATAGTAGAAAACTAGAATATTGCATGTTATATGTCGCTTTGGTGATGTATTTGTGATTTGTGCTTTATTCAGTGAGTATAAACCGCTCTGAGTGTTGCTTCTGCTAGATAAATACACACACATATGGGTATTAGCAAGGGGATAACATTTTATTAGCCATTTCTATGTTTTAATTACGTTTTTGTGTTTCTTTTGCTTAAGTTGACCATTTCGGCATAAACAAGATGGCTAAACGAGACGTTAAAAGTGACTGCCCTGACAACACGAGGTTCTGGGTGAAGTGCGCAGGCATCACCGCCAGCAGCAGTGGCCTGACCTGACCCCGGGAGAACATGTACCCTTCAAGGACGCTCCGGGAACCCATCCAAGACCAAAGACAAAGCTCAATTTAAAAGCCGGCACAAGCAAGTTTGATGACTTCATCATTCGACACCCAGAGAACTGTACCCCGCTACCCCAAATGGACCAATCAGGACTCTCTAAACCCCGATCTTGATACTTTTTGACATTATTTTCATTATAAAAGTAGGTAGGGAATTAGGCTAAAAACGCTAACTATATTGCTGATCGACACGCTCTTCTTTGACGAACTCGATTTCCTGACGTTATGCTGACGGAGAGGACGGTGACACTGCTGGACAGCTGTTATCATGAATCTTAGAGAGACTGAATTGCGGCCTAACTTTGCTGAATAAATTCTTCCTTGACTGATTGACTTAGAGGACGACTTTAGCCAGAATAGGTAAATATGATACCCTAAAATGCTGATGATGATTTCTAACGTTTCTTGCAATATTTCTTAGATAAAGAATATTTGATTAATTGACAAATGTGTTTTGTCGATTATTATAAAAGAGAGTTTGATGGGATTTAAGACTAGATAAATAACTGTGAATCTAAACTTTCAAAACAACTAAATGATCCATCGCCTTATGAGAGGGATATCTTAGGTCTGAGGTTAATGTGTTTAAGAGTAAGGTAAAGGTATTCCTTTCATGTCAGCGTTTGGAAGCATATTTTCCCTCAGAAAACAGATCAACGGAGTGTAAGTATATTGGTGTTATGGGCCCCACCAATGAATGTATATGAGTGAATCTGATGCTGAGGTAGTTGGTCTGTGCCGAAGGGGGAATTTGATGTTCCGCGCTGCAACATTGGCACCTTTATATTAAACAGTCCTGCCCCAGTGGGTGTGGCCAACCGCTTGGCCTCCTGGACCTTGTGGTTACACAACGTTTTCCTCCAGTGAGTCGCTCCTTAATGCTCCCAAAATAACACATTAACATACTCCTGGTGGGGCTGCGAGCATACATTTCAAAGTACCTGTCACCGCTTTACAGGTGCAATTGCGAACATCGCGCTGAACAGCGCCGTGTCTCCAAATGCTAACACCATCTGGCGCCGGCATGGACCCGCTTGGATGCGGTGGGCCTCTCTCCTCGCAGCTGGGCGTAGCTGCTAATTAATCCAACAAAGAGCACCCCATGGAAAGAGGCCACTACACGTAAATAGTTCGTCTTTTTCTTTTAATTGCAGCTTGCCAACAGTGTTTGAAAAGAGCACACAGCAGCAGAGCAGTAAGGAGCGGACTCACTGGAGGAAAACGTTGTGTAACCACAAGGCCCACGAGGCCAAGCAGTTGGCCACGCCCACTGGGGCAGGACTGTTTAATATAAAGGTGCCGACATTGCCGCTTTCCTCTGTTTCCGCATCAGCCACTGAAGTGAGCAATTTTCAGCATTCAAACTAAGGTGCTCCACATGAAGGAAGGGAGAGCATGCTGGTGGGCCAGGACACCCAAAAGGAGTTGAGGGTTGGGCGGGCTAAGCTACAGGTGGCATGATTTGATTTTCCTCACTGTCCACTTGTTGAAGTACCAGAAAAATATCTACCAGGAAGTCCTGAGAGTCAGATAGATATCTCCAGATGTAATAGGTGCATCCAGGAGCCTGCAAACTGAGGCAACAAATAGCAATGCATAGGATCCTGTAGATTTTTTCGAACTGTCTGAAAAACATGTTTTTAGTGAGGTAGCTTGTACATAAACAGATGCCTCTCCTGCTATTTGCATGAAACCTTTGCAAGTGTGTACTTGTGCAGCTTAAAATATCTTTCTATTCACATTTGCAAGGCTCCTACTGTAAATGCGGGCTTGCAATTCGGAGTATCTCTCCTTTCCAGTTTATTTTCCGCCATAATATTTCAATTTGTGACTTGGCAGGTCTGGAACAGTTTTCTGGTTAGGAACTGATCGAAAACAGTCCAGAGACCTATAGTGGTTGACCATAAATGCTAAAGATGCTGGACAGTGTTCTCAGATGTGTTACTACAGACTGCTGGGTGTGGGTGTGGCAGGAAAGGACGGTTGTGTTTTATCTATTGGCGAGTCCCAAAAATAAAAAAATAGAAACATTATTATATTACATTGTAGGAATAGAACCACAAATCTAATCAGTTCGCATCAACTTCAACTTCCTGGCGCCCTTCTGGGGAACATGGTTGCAAGGACGAGGGTTGGAGTTTATCATCTACAGATGTGTTGGGTTGAATTCAGAATTGTAAGCCAAGCATGCTCCAGCAAAATGACCATGCTTACTCAAGAAGTGTTGCAGAGAGTGAGGGAGAAGACACAATCACACATGTGAGTACCTGCCATCTTTTTCTGAAATGGTCTCTATCTTACTATCGAACCATCACTGAGTGTGTCTCATCGGTGTCGATAGTGTGGATATGGTGTCCAGCCACAAGTAAGAGTGACCCACTTCCCCTGGAGGCACTATTCAGCGGCCACGGTAATTACTATGTGGAGTACACCAAGCAGTGACAGTGGCCCCACCGCACCAAAGGCACCATTATGGTGTATGTGAAAATCTTTGGGTAATGCATGTTTGAAACTGGGCTCTTCGTTAATCAGTGCATTTTTTAAAGGCCTACATAAGCATTAATGTGGCAAAGATAGCATGGCTTAGGAACAAAAGGGATAGTGTGCAAAAATTCTACTGTCCCAAATACAAGACAATTGGGATCATTGACAAAGTAAGAGGGGCCAAGACATAACAATGTAACATGCCCTAGAATGCGGAGTCACTGTTGTAGCTGAGAGTTGAGTTATGTAGCATGTGCCGAGGTCGAATCATCGGGAAAAAGAAGTGGTGGTGGATTTCTTGTGATATGAGAAATTAAGATATTGCGACCAAAGAAGGTTGAAATATTCAGATTCATTTCGATATATGCGAAATTCGCCTTTTTTAACCTTTGGAGATGAGTCAGAGTTACTCTACTAGCTGTAAGAAAACAAAAGCTCTAAACAGTTGTTCTAGGAGCACTGTTGGGGGCCGGACAATACATATACTTTCGAGATATTTACAGTAAGGTAAATATTTCGCCCTCACACCTGGGAGTGCTTTTGAATGCACCTTGACCATCAGAGAAGTATTGGGGCAGTGCAGTGACGGTCTGTAGGGTCCTCCTGGCGCTCTGTGAGGCAGGAAGGCTCCACACATAGGGGCATATTCTCAAGCACCTATCACCAAGTTAGCGGCACTTTATCGCTGCCAAAGTGGCGATAAATATATCGCCCTTTTCACAAGCTGATTCTAACAGCAGATATCACCAGTTTTCCGGCGATAGCAGCCACAAAAAACATCGCCACAGATGACACCGGCAACTAACGCTAATGAGATGCAGAGTAGGCGTTCCCGTGCAAGAAGCCGCGACAATACCACTTCGCATCATTCTTAACCACCAGCCAGATCGGTGATAAGAACTCAAAACATGTGATAAGGTGCGTTAGCAGCAGGGAGTTAACACCTGCTCCGACCTGGTGTTAAGTCGGATGACACCCTGCACCATAAAGGGAGCCCAACTCAGAGCCACACCTGAAGAACAACAGATGCCATGGAGCTCCTCATCATGCAGCTTGGAGCCCCAAGAGGGCCACAACACCCACCGCCACCACCCCCAGGCCCGCCACTCCCCGAATCCCCCACCCCGGACAACCACAGAGGCAGCGCAGACAAAGACAGCGGACCTTCAGAAAACGCACCAGCCTCACAGACTCAACACTAGAGGATGTCATTGCCCACTACAGGCTCAAAAGGACAACCATCCTACGCATCCTGAACATCATTGCCCACACGCTGACCGTACCAACACAGTGGACAACCAACATTCCTCCACAGACAAAGCTGCTGGCTGTGCTGCATATGTTGGCCTCTGGGACCTTCCAACCGACAACTGCCAGAGTCGGAGAAGTCTCACAGCCAGCCCTATCCCTGTTCATCACACCTGTCTTGGATGTCCTCATCAGCTTGGTACCCCAGTACCTTCACTTCCCACACACTGCGCAGGAACAGCTGGAAACCAAGCAAGGCTTCTACGCCATAGTAATAATTTACGTCTTTTATATGTTCCTGAGGGAAAGGAGGGGGGAGACCTCAAAACATTTATTGTAACTCGCATAGAGGAATCAGTCCAGATCGAGGAATCGGAGGAAGACCTAAAGAAGGACATACAGAGGATCCACAGGGATCCCTTTAGGAATCACCCTAACCGGACAAAGCCAAGAAAGATCTTAATAAACTTTCTCACATTCTCCTTGAAAGAAAAAATGTTGAACTGTGCTTTAAAACAAAAAACATTGAGCCCTAGAGACTTTGCCTTCCAAATTCGCTCTGACCTTGCACGTGCCACTATGGATCGACAATGGGAGCTGGGCAGGAAAATGGAGGAAGTTAAGAAACTGGGCACGGTGGCACAGTTAAAATTCCCTGCACTCCTAAAAATCATGCTTAATAATAAAATGTATAATTTAAAAACAGTGCAGGAGGCGGATAAGCTTTTGGAAAACTTAACCAATGTCTCTAAATAGTTTAGATGCAACGACAGGCACACAATGGGGTTTTGGGGATTTTTTTTATTTCAAGACTTAAGATCTTTTAGATATTGAGCTTCCTTCTTCATTTTTGACTAGATTAAAACATATAGGGTCATTGCACTAGGAATAGATTTTTAGGATTCTTTTTTGCCTGTTTGAATTGATTCATTAGTAGTTAGGGACAGGGTAGGATGCCCCTGTAGGCAGAATCTGGACTTTAGCCCAGGCAGATGGGGGTAGGGTTCTCCAGGGAGGTGTACAAGGGGTGGGAAAGGGAGCACAGGGTGGGGAACATAGGGGTTAAAAAAAAAATTTCTCATTCACCTTTTAAATTGGCCACGAGAACTCTTCAGTGCCTATCCTGGATTGTTAATGCACTCCGGGTAAAAAGTAGGAGGGCAAACATTTTACAGTACCTCAAAGATTCCCCCGCTCAAATAATCATCTTACAGGAGACACATCTCCTGAGAGAGGAAATAAGCGCGATCATCGGAAAGGTCAGATGGGTGGAACACTGCATTAGCTCCAATCAAAGTGCTAATATTAAGGGGGGATCGCATTCTTGGTTAAAAAGCAAGTAAATGCCCGGCTCTTAAGTTCGATGATAGACCCAGGTGGCAGATGGTCAAATTATTGGTCAAAGGTTCTTTATTAACGGTGGTAGGTTATTATGGCCCTAACCTAGACAACCCATCCACTTTGAAAACTATTTTTGCAAATATCTTGGAATTTCAAGAACAAATTATTCTTGCAAGTGACTTTAATATAGTCCTGAATCCTCAGTTGGACAAGTCTCCAAGCAGCAGGGCAAATGTGCTGTCCACATCTAGGACATATCTTCAAATGATGATGAGTCAGCACGGACTGAGCGACATTTAGAGAGAAAAGTTGGGTTCCAATTTAAGTGTCTCGGTCTATAATCAAAAATACAAACATAAATCACGGATAGATTATATCCTCGTCAGTCATGATCTGAGGGATAAAACGAAGGATATAGGTTATCTGACCCCCCATTTATCAGACCATACGGCGGTATGGATAGACCTAACGTGGGCAGAGAAAGAATTTCCAAGGGTGTGGACGTTTGATCGTTTACTACTTTCGGACGATTCAGAAGCGAATTAGTTATCTCAGGAGACAAAGTCCTTCCTAAATATAAAGATTGGGTCAGCTGAGATCTCAGTAGTGTGGGACGCCTGGAAGGCCTATCTTAGAGGCCTGGGAACAAGTAGGATTTCCTACCAAAAACAGGCAATACAGAGAGGAGATTGCGTGGACTGAGCATGATATGAAGGCAGTAGAGCAGAACCTGAATGGGGAGACTGACGCAGCAAAACACCAGGAACATCGGGCGAAATTGGTAACCCTGAAAGATGAGTTGGAGTTTATCATCCAGATGAGGATCTCTAAAAGATGGGAGGCTAGTAAGCTTGCCCATTTTGAATATGGGGAGGGGGAAAGCAAACTCCTGGCATGGAAAGCAAAGACCGATAGGGCTCAAAATGTTATAAGACAAATTGATATTGCACACAATAACACAGTGGCAGTTACGGGTGAAGAGATTGGAGAAGCCTTTGTCTTTTTCCAAAATCTATATAATGAAGACAATGTGGTGGATAGCAACTGGGCTCAGGAGTGGCTTAGTGGGATTAATCTCACTTCATTAAACTCCTTCTAACGAGAAAATCTGGAACTTGATATATCCCAGCAAGAGGTAGTAAGGCTGCAGGGCCCGACGGGCTTCCAGCAGAATTATATAGATTTTTGGGAGAGGCAATAATTCCAACTATGACAACTTTGTTCAACAAGATACTAGTTGAAGGTGCTAAATCCCCTGCTTCGTGGGTAGAAGCAACCATAACATTAATTTTAAAGGTAGGGAAATCTCCGGCGGATTGTGGGTCTTATAGACCCATCTCCCTTTTAAACACAGATTATAAGGTTTTCACTCGGATTTTGGCAGATAGATTGGGTGCGGTGGTGGGTGGTTTATTGCACTTAGATCAAAAGGGTTTTTTGAGAGGCAGGAATCTTTTTGACCCCACTTATGATTTTATTGGAGCTATTGATTTTGCTTCCACCTTTTTGTTACCTCTGGCAGCAGTGACATTAGACGCCACTAAGACTTTCGATAGGGTCAACTGGATTTATCTATCGGCAGTGTTGGAAATGTTCAACTTTGGGGTGAAATTTCGCCGAGTAATCAAGCTTATATACAGTGACCCATCGGCAAGACTCTTAGGGGCAGATTTATATCAGACTCGCGTCACTTTTACGCCGCCGTTGCGTCACTTTTGTGACGCAGCGGCGGCGTAAACCCTGCGCCATGTTGCACCCCATTTACATCGTGACGCATCTATGGAGATGCGTCACGGTGTAAAGCCCTGCGCCACATGAAACCTGTGTCAGGTTTCATGTGGGCGTTTCTACTCAGGGGGGGCGTTCCATCGCAGGAACGCCCCTGAAAAGTGACTCAGTGAAATCTATAAGATTTCACTGAGTCACTTTCCCAACGCTGATGCGTCAAAACCCTGCGCCTGCTTGAAGCAGGCGTGAGGCTTGACGCACCATGTTAGGGATAGGGTAGGTTGGAACAGTGCTGGAGTTGCGTCGCGCTTGTGACACAACTTCAGCACTGCGCCAACCTTACGCCGGCAGATGCGTCATGTATCTGCTTGTCCTTGCGCCACGATGCACCGCATTGTAAATGCGGCGCATCTGCGGTGGCGCAAGGGCAAACTTGCGTGACGCATCTTCCCTGGCGCATCCATGCTGATTTGCAGGGATGCGCAAGGGAACATAAATCTGCCCCTTAGTCAATGGTAAATTGACTAATCCTTTCAAGATCACTAGGGGAACCAGGCAGGGCTGCCCCCTCTCCCCTCTCTTATTCGACATGTATATTGAGCCCTTTGCTCAGCGTCTCAGGGAGTAGACGTGTATTACACCATTTAAGTTTGGCGCATGGGAGAGGAAGGTAGCCCTGTATGCGGATGACATCCTAATTCTCACACCTGACTTAGAGTAGTCTTTCCCTCATGTCATTAGGTTAGCACAAGAGTTTGGCCAAGTGTCGGGCTTCGAGGTTAACGCGGAAAGAACGGACATCATGGTATGAAATCGACACCTGGCCAAAAGTGATTTGAGATATTTGGGGGTTAGGATTGTCCAAAACAAAATCATGGGGACCAACTTTGCAAATGTTTCCAGGGAGTGCCAGAAACTCATGAAATCGTGGGTCCATCTCCAATTGACTATTATGGGCAGAATTAATTTAGTTAAATTGGTAATTTTGCCAAAAATCACTTTTCTTTTTAATTCTATTCCTCTACATTACGAGAAGCAAGCTGTTGACAAACTGCAACAATCAATTAATTCATTTGTGTGGGCTTACAAAGCCACGAGAATATCATGGAAGAAATTAAGGCGCAGGAGGGAGATAGGGGGCCTTTCACTCCCGTATCTCCAGTACTAAGCCTGGGCCTTCCAGTTAACACACTCAAGAATGCTGATGAAATCCCCAGATCTGTCAGAGAGGGGGGTAATGTTCTCGGCCATGTTGGATGGAGTGGGATTTTCACAGGAGGGTTTCCTATTTAAATATGGAGACCAGAAGTTTTTTAAGAAGATTCGACTGAAAGTTCTATTAGGTTTGGCTTGTACATGGGCCAGAATTAAGCAATGTACTGGCATAAATTATTTTTCAAGTTTGGCTCCTTTGTGGGACTCTCCAGGGGTTCCGGACTACCTGAAAGATAAATTGGCAGCCCCACTTAAAACAGCTGGGCTTCTGGTGTGGGGAGATTTAGCTGCGGAGGGCTCACTCCTGTTCTGGGCGGCGCTCGATGACAAACTAGAGGAGGGCATATCCAGGTTCAAATATTTGCAATTGCAGAGTTGGTCACAGAATCTGAAAAAATCGATAGGTGAAGGGAACACCCAAGAGGAGCAACTGGTATTAGGACCGGCGGGGAGGAAAGAGGTGTCTTTCTTTTACTGGACCATAGAGGAAGTCATTGATGGGGATTTTAAATTAGCTGACGAACTGTGGGGAGCTTTTATATCAGATGTAGATTGGGAAGATGTGTGGCAAACGTCCTTCAACACTCTGTTTACAGTGGTAAAACTAGCTTGGTTCAGGAGGAACCACTATTTCACTACACACAGGGCCTATCTATCTCCCTCTAGACTTTCTAAAATAAAAAAGGGCCCTCCGGCCAGTGGTAAGAAGTGCGATTTGGTGAGTGCTTCAGACATTCCCCTGTTTAAAGACTGCCCAGCTATTGCTGAATTCTGGGAGAAAGTGGGGGCTACTATTGCCGATATCTTGAGGACTCCAGTCCATATTTCTCTTGCCCTGATCATTTTTGGTATTGCTAGAGGAATTACAGGTCCGGCCAGGGAGTTCTTATTTTACGCAATCCTGCTGGCTAGATGAGAAATATGTAGGAGATGGGTAGAGGCTACACCCCCCACCTATTCAGACTGGCTGTCCTGCTTATATAAGACCTCCAAAATTGATTTGGCCAGATTGCAGAACAGTAGAAAGAAGGCACTATGGTACTGTTTGCTTAACTGGTCTCCTCATTAGTTCAGGGGTGATTTTAATTGAGTATTGTTTCTTTAGGGGTTTAAGTTGGCGTGTTATCACTTTGGAAAATATTTTCATTTTTTCATTTTTTTCTTTTTGTTCCTATTATTATGCCTCTTTGGGAGCTTTATGACTGGGCTGGGTCTTGCTTTTAGTTTGCTGGGCCATCAGTTACAGCCATTGGTGACGATCAACCAGAAGGGAGTGCAACCACCCTCTCCTTTAAACTGAGAGGTCAGTTACACCTAGTAGGTTTGCTGTCTACCGGTAGGCGGGCGGCATCTTTTGGGCTCTACCTTGATTTCCTACTTCTCTAGAAATAGAGTAACGGTAACAACATCCTGCTTTTTAGGTCTCGCTGAGCCAAAGGCTCGAAGAGACATTTTATATGTGGGATTTTCAAAGTGCTACCCACAGTCTTTTGGCTGGCCTAAACCTTGAGTGCACGATCACATGCACGTGCACAGCTGCTCCCACTCCCACCCTCCCTTCTCTATAGCTTTCTTTCACTTTAGCCGCTTTGACCCTTGCATTCCCTCCTCCCTTCTCACCCAGCCCTTTGATGCTCTGCTCGATTACTTTCACTTTCGCCGCTTTGATGTTTGATCCTGTTTTCCTGCCTTTCGGGCACTCACGAATCAACTTGTTTTGTCTATCCCAGGAAACATTTGACAGATCGGTTTGGAATGGAACTCAGTAACCCACTGATTCACAAATGCCTCGTTGTTTAACCACTACTGCTTACAAAATAGACACAGTACAACACTGTCCGGGTCATTGAAAAACCTACAAAAGTAGGATATCGTCAGACCTTGTTCACAAAGTAACCGGACTGCATCATCCTTTACAAAGTGCGTTCGAAGTAACTCATGTGCCCCGAAGCGCTCGACCTGACACAGCAGAGAAGCAGCTACTGCCCATCAGATCACGTGCAAAAGCCTCTACAGACTTTTACATCACGGGATCTGCGTTGCAGCAATTACAGTTTATATTAAAATTGGATATGTAACCAAGTCTCCCCAACACACTCACTTTAATATGTGCTTAAAATTAACATTTCTATCAGCAGCATGTACCATTGTCGATTCTGTATGGGCATTGTCCTTCTGCAGGAAAGGAATGTTATAGTGTTGCTTACATCGCTACAGTCGGGTGTGAAGGGTGGCGATTGGATTGTTTCCATGACACAGGCAATGGGTATTTGACACTAGTCCCATGGCCACAGTGTATAGTGATTTCCCCAGCCTGGCTGTATGAGAAGATGCGCTGCTGGCTCAGATTGAGCCTCGTTGTCGGTAGACAGTATTTCTTGCATTCGCCTCTTCTGCCCGGGACCGTCAGGTGGGAATTCTCTTCCGGCCGAGGGTTACTTCCGGCCCAGTATCCCATCCCTCCAGTACGCTGAGTACCAATGGCCCGGCACATCTGGTCTAGAGAACGTTTCTTCCTTAACCGTTTTGTGAAAAGCCTTTCAATAGTCTTTTCCTCATGTCGTTTTTCAGTCGCAAACATATCACTGACGGTCCCCAGCGAAGGCCCTTGCAGGTTAATATAGATTATTGCTTTGTGGGGGCGTATCGTACTGTACGGAGTTAAGTCCACCGAGATTGCTATTGCTCCATATACATGTTGTAGTTAATCCTAAAATGAAATGTTGCATTTTCGGCTGTATATCACAGTAGGAAATACTTCCTTCCAATGCTTCCATTTTTAGCCCTAACACTTGAAAAGCTGCATTACCTTTGCAGCATATTGGCACCCCAGCCTGTGGTCCTCTGTTTTCGGAAAGAGACTGGCATTTAGAAAAGGAAAGCGTTACAATCTGCTACTTAGAATGCGGTTTGTCAAATGAAAACATTTTAGCCAGAACTACATTTCGCATAATTTAAAGCGATGATTGACCAGGGATTTATTCCAAGGTTAATGCCTACTTTATTGTGCAGTAGCGCTGTACCATACACAGGCAGCCTCTGCGAAGCCCCCCAAAATGTAATGTTTTTCTTGAGGTGATATTGTTACTTGCAGCATACCAGCCGATTAACAGTCGCTTGACTCGGTGACAAAACACATTCTAGCCTTCCTGGAATAAATCTGACGCACTCTCGGCCTAGGTATGTTAATCGTTCAGCTCCTGGCACTTAGTCTACTTTGTGTTAAAAACAGCAACCTGCGTTAGGGGGGGCGAGGGGGGAGCACTCCTTTTGTTCGAGTCTCATCCGGAGTAGGAGCCAGATGGAGCCTAACGCCTTGATACCAGTGCCACCCAGTAAACATAGATACCCAGTTTGTCACCTAAAATTGCTCTAGAGATTACGTTTGTTTGGGGTGGAGGAAGAGCGTTGATCTCCCCAAGCCCTGTATGCAAAAATATGCATGGACTGTAAGAATGTCAGATGTATTTGTCTATATGAGTAAATTCGCTAATAACTACTGACGTAGCACTTACTGAAAACTGTTTCACTGTGTGGGAATCCTTTTTAGCAACCTTAAACTAGCTGAAGATTGACAAAAACCTGAAAGGTTCGAAACTTCTGCCTTGTAGTTTGCATGGAGCTCCTTGATGCTGGTTCATAATTCAAAGAGCTAGATCATGCAGATTGTAACTTGTGGCCTACAAGTAGTAGATTGATCTCTTCAACAAAAGCAGTAACCCTTTGAGCTATCTGCATAAGTCTTCACTATACCCAGATCTGTCAAACAAGTGCATCACCCACTAGTAAACTTATCTGCTATTATGTCCTAGAAGTTGCTGGATAAAAAAGCATTTGCAATGCAATAGGTCTCGCATTTACGCAAGTTTAAGCTATTGGCATTGTAAAGGACAATGCCTTTTATTTGTTTTAGAAACGAAAACAAAAATAAAAGGCATTGTTATTTGCAATGTCAATAGCGCATACTCGCGTAATGCGAGACCTATTGCATTGCAAATGCTTGTTCTGTTTACTGGGGTTGGAGGCGGATGAGGTTTCAAACAAAATACATAAATAAGAAAAAATAAAACAATTAATTATATTAAAAAAAAAAATAATTGACCACCGTGGACTCCTCACCCATGTCGTCGCCAACTACCCAGGCAGTGTGCATGATTCCTTCATCTTCTGACAGTCCATCATCAACCAGCGCTTTGAGACACCTATGGAAATGCAGTGCTCGTTGGTAAGTACCAAATGAACACACCACACTCCTCAACTCCACAATCATGCAACTCACAACCCTGGGAATGCAGTTGCACACGTTACAAACTCACATGCAACATTCCAAACAGCATGCCCATCTACCAGACACGACAGCACAACTTACTGTGGTGACCTGGGCAAGCCATGTACACGAGCCATCAACGGCATGGCACCTCAGCCACACAATGGCAGAATGTGGGGAGAGGTGGGAACCATGCATGTGCGAAGGAGGCAAGTGACCCATGAATGAGAATGTACACAATGCCAAGTGTGGCGTGGATGTGCTGGCCAGACTGCAGTATGCAGACCACAGACATGCCCATGTCGACATATACTGCTGGTGTTTGGAGTGTAGTGAACAGAGGACGCAACCTTGTTACCCCAGGCAGTGGGGAAGAGCGTGGAAAGTAGCTCATTACGTCCCCCCATCTAAGCATGAGCATTGTGGGATGGCCCGGCGTACCCCAGGCCAGTGTAGGGGTGTGAATAAAAAGCCCGTAGCTCTGGGCATGGTCTCTTCTGTAATGGCCAATGTGTCCACCAGGGCAGCGCCTCCCAGCAGGCCACGAGGCCGATGCCGTGAGTGGTGGTGCCTGCGACCATGTGGGCCTGCTGCACCCCAGGCTGCAGGTCCCCAGATCCATCTTGGCTGCCCCTGCGCAACCAGGCCACACTGCTCACCTTCCGACACCAGCGTGTGTCAAAGAGGGCCCACCACATGCCTGTGCAAGCTCCAAGCCCGAGGTCCGTGACCTTGGCAGCCTCCTCAGACCATCGCTGTCCTCCCCGAGACAGGCCCGCAGCACTCCTTTCTCATTGACGTACTCCACCGGCCTACACAGCGGTCAAGTAAGTCACACATTTGGAACTAAGTCTTGATTATACAATGGCCGAGTACACACTTTATGGCTGCGTTTATATCACTATACTCCCTTCGATGTGGTGCCACCAACTCTGTGCATAGCATCAGAAAGATAACTGTCTGTGGTCCCTTGCTGACTACTGCCTCCGGCCTATACTGCGGTCGAGTAGGTCACACATTTGGAACTGAGTCTGGATTTACGTATGGCAGAGTTTATATCATTGTACACAAGGAGAGGAGTAAGAGGAAGACGTGGTTCAGTCCGGAGGAAAAAAAGATCCTCGTTGTGAAGGTGATCGAACACTACCAACAACTGCTCTGGTGCCACTAACTCTGTGCATCACAAGCCAATGACACGCAGCTGTGGGCCCATGCTGACCGCTGCCTCCGGCCCACACTGCAGTCCTGTAGGTCACACATTTGGAACTGAGTCTTGATTTGTCCATTGCAGAGTTTACATCCTTGTACAGGTATCATCGCAGACTGCATCCCCTTCCAGCTCTGGTGCCACTGACTCTGTGCCCCGAAAGTCATGGACTCTTTCTGGTTGGACTTTGGTGGCGTATGAGTATATGGCCTGGGGGTTGTCTTCATCATCATGTGGCTGATACTGACTTGGTGTTGAGAATGGGTCTGTAGTATTCATCTCCTCCATATTGCCTGTTTCTGCTTGGTACTGCCCTCTGCATCATACCCTGGAAGAACAGCTTTCATTGTACCCCGAAACTCTCTGTGATATTCACCTTGGACATCGACGAGGACCCGCTCAGCTCTCGTTGCCCTACCTCAGTGCACCGCAAGTCACCGTCCCTTGCGGGTGTGCCTGTGCCGGCCGCACTGCATCTGGGTCCACTAACTCTGTGCAGCTCAAATCATGGACCCTGTATGATTGAATAATGGATGGCCTCTGGGTAGATGGCCTTGGATGGCCTCTGGATCGATGGCCTGGGGGTCCTCAACGCCATGTGTCTGTGGCCCTGTGCTGACCGCTACCACCGGCCTCAATTGCGGTCCACTAGGGTTCACACATCAAATCGAGTCCTGACCTGCCCGGATGACGCATCACCGCAAGAGGCACACACCACCACCGCCAGGGCCACCTCCAACCAACTGCCAGAGTCTAAAGTGTCCCACAGCCAGACTACCAGAGTTGCCCACACCTGTCGTGGATGCCATCATCAGCTTGATACCCTGCTCAGCTCTTCATGTGCGACTGACTCAGTGCACCACAACCCATGGGCCCTTTCTGATTGAGTTTTGTGCTGTGGACAGCTCACGCAGCAATGTCCCCTCAGGCAGTGGGGAACACCTGGGACGATGATGGGGAAGATGAGGCAGGTGTAACACACCCCACTGCATCTGCAGCAAGAATACCCCAAAGGGACACAACCCTAGACAATCACATAACATAAAAACGCTCTGCTCTGGTACCCCAACATCAATGCACTTCGACTCACGGACCCTTCTGATTGCATATTGGGGGACCTCTGTACTTGCTCCGGCTATCACCATGATGCTTCACAGTTGTTTGTGTTATGTTGGTGCTTTCTGTTTCCACTTAAATAGTGATCACTGTCCACGTAGTTGCCAGCAGCAACCACTCCATGAGGGCTGGTTTACACTCACCCCACACCCATCCAGCACAGGCGTCACTGTACATGTGACCCTGGCATTAAAAGGGGCCGGGCGCACGTGCCTGTAGCCAGTTCCGCAAACTATCTAAGTGTGTTTGTGTGGTCATTCTGTATGCATGAGGGACACCGGGCCTCTGGGCATGGTTAACCTATGGCCTTGCCAAGGCAGTAACTAATGTGTGTGTCTCTGTTGTCGTGTCAGCGCCACCCGTCACGCAATGGACAATGTTGCAATGTATCATGTCCCCGGAGTGCGGTCTCGGATGAAGGGGTAAATGAGGGAGCGCAAAACCGCTCGGGGTCCGGGATCATACATGCCAACTGTTGTGTGTGTCGCCATTACCGCAGCACGAGTCAAAGATCTACCCTCAACCGCATTGCGAGTTTAGCCAGCCATGAACTCTACATCTGTTCCACCCTGTCCTTACCATAGGCCCACACACACGTAGCCGCCCAACTTCAACTCACAACATCACAGTGTCATAGTCAGGCTTGTAGACATGTGCAGACAGGCATGACAATGGTGTGCCGTAGGAGTGCAAGTGATGCAACCACGCTGCGCACTGTAGTGAATAGGCTTGGGGGAGGGAGGAGCAGCAGTGAGGCTACGTAATACACATTGATGCCACTCATTTTTCTACAAGCAGTACATGTCAAACAGGAATCACTAAGATGCACATGTCACATACAAATGAACCAGTGAGCCTGCCAACACATCATGCTGAACCAACTATTGTCTCATGTCTCTCTGCACTGTCACAGGTGACCAAGGATATGCACTCTGCCCTTGGATGATGACACCCCTCCGAGCCCCGAACACACAGGCCCAGAGGCAGTACAATGCGGCCAACAAACTCACCAGGGGCATCGTGGAACACACATTTGGCGTGTTGAAGTCACGTTTCAGGTGCCTGGACATCACAGGTGCAAGGCTCCCGTACAGTCCAGACATCATGTGCAAGATGATCGTTGCATGTTGTGTGTTGCACAACATATATGTATGCATCAATGCCCCATGGCTACAAGTACCAGATGCACCGGACGATGATGAGGAAGATGAGGCATGTGGACCACACCCCACTTTAGCTGCAGCAGGAATAGACCGTAGGAACACCATCATTGTCAATTTCTTCACATGAGCACGTCACATTGTCACAGTCCTTAGCAGACATGGGACAGTACAAAATGAGCACAGGCACAGCATATGCAAATAAAATATTTCATACACACATTCCCTGAGTGCATGTCAGTCCTGTGTACAGGCACATCACTCTGACAAGTGTAAGTGCAACATGTAGTGCTAACAATTTCAAATATTTGGAATAGGTTTTGGGGGTGTCGCCTCTGTACAGAGAGGCTGTTTGGGGTGTCACGTAGTCAAAATGCCATTTCTGTGTGTCGTGATAGTACGGAATCCCACACATCAGCGCCTCACATGTGTCCCACTTAATTGCATATAGGCTGTCATTTGTGACCTACAATTGACAACAGGGCTTCTTTTGGGGTCAGATATGTACCACCATGATGCAGGGATGCACCCTGTGACTCAAGTCCCACAACATGTGCAACATGGACGTAAGGTAGAATCACTGCGCCTACATTTGTACATGCTTTCATACTTGATTGATCATGGACATGACACATCTGTGTGTATTGGAAGGTATTATTCACATACAGTGGATTGTTGGAGCTGGGCCATGCAGACAACACTTTACAATGTTGCCACGTGGACCGTCAGCCATAGTCCTATGGGGATTGACAAGTTACTAGGAAGGGAAAGAGTCCAGTCCGCAGGCTGATTGCTGTGTCATAGTTTTTCAAACTAAATGTGGCAGTCCCTGTCAAGGTGCAAGGTTAGTGTGGATGGGTGTATCGGGGGACAGTGGAAGGTTTCATTCCAGGGCACGATGCAGAGTGCAGAACCAAGCAGTGAGAAACCATATGGCGGAGATGAATGCTACTGCTTCCTACTTACCACTGAGGCAGATTCATCCTCATCTTCGGCCTCTGACATTTCATGTGCCTCACATGTGGGTGGTTGTGTTTGGTCTGCAGCACTGTGTGACACTGACCCATCAGGGGCCGGAGATGTGGATGTAGAAGTAGCAGCAGCATTCATCTGCGCAATGTCTTGTGGCATCACTCCCATGATGAGGATCTGCAGGGCATGGAAAATCCCATCTTCAGCTTTCTCGTGTGCAGCCGTGGTAACCATTCTTTGCGCCTGCATCCGCTCCATGTTCTCCATGACCCTCCTCATGTTTCCCAAATCACGAATGACATCGCTGTGGCCACTCTGACTGGACAGTTGTTGTCGTCTACGAGTCATGACTCCAGCAACGCCAGACATGGATTGTTGGGGGGCATGGGGTGGACTGTGGGTGACCGTTAGGGAGTGTAACTGGTCCCTGATTGAACTTCGACACCTACGTATAGCATCCAGTTTGGCTGCCATGAGTTGGAACCCCAGCCGCACCTGTTCAGCCAGCCCCCTCTGGCAGTCTAACACACGGCGTTGGAACTCCATGTGTACTTCGGTAAGGTGCTGGGAGCCAGATGTGGTTGTGGGTGCTTCCTGCTGTGTGGTCTGTGCAGGGGGTGGGCTCACCTCGATGGTGCTAGGCTGACCTGCTACTGGAGGTGGGCTGCGGAGGGTGTCCATGAACCGTTGGAGTTCGTCCAGGTTGATGTCCTGGGGGTCATTTCCATCATCACTGATGTGATGTAGGGTCTACTCTGCAGGAGGTGTTGCTTGTCCCTCTGCAATGTAAAAGGGAAATGCAGTTTCACAGTGTGTTCCATGTATGTTGACGCATTGGCGCAGTTTACATTGACTGCATGACAATGTACATTGTGACTGTTTGTGGTGAGTTGCCTATTTGATGCGGGACAGTGGACATTTATACGACATCAGAGATGTGACGTTGTACTCGTACCTTGTCATCTCACAGTTTCCTGCTATGCCAGGAGTGATTGGCCATTTTGTATACCCATGCAGCACCAGTTGTGTCCTGTGTACTGTTGCGAAAGTGTTGGTGTTTGTACTACATTGTTGTCAATGTTTAGGTGCTCTTATTCTTATGTGTGTGTGCAGCATTGTGGATGAGTCGCCCCTGCAGCTCTGATTTTGTGGCCCCTTATCCCTTTCAGGCGGTGTGCCTTTGCGTTCTATGCCTCCACTTTGCTGAAATGTACCGGACTGTGTTGTTTAGGGTTGTTGGTCGAGTTGTGACTCTTGGGCATAGTTTGTCCGCAGATATGTTGTTGACATCAGGGGTTGTTTGTGCACGTGGATGTGTCAGGGTGTGACCTGCTCCTTTCCGGATGTGGTCCACACTCAGCCACCTCAGTGTTGTGGCGTGCACAATGTCATGATGATTGCCCTGCAGCCATGCTGATCGTCATGTAGTGTCACTTGCATTGTCAGTGTGGCTCACAAATGGACATCTTTGCTGGGTTTCGCACGTCTGCATGTGTTGGTGGTGAGGTTGGTGATGTGTGGTGTGGAACCCCTTTGGGACATAGGGTACAGGGGCCTACTTGGTGTTTGTGTGTGTGCTGTGGTGCGCCACGGGGATCAGGGACATGAGCCAGAGTCATTGTGGGTGTGCAGTGTGCTCTACTTACATGTGCATGTGTGCCATTGTGCCCATCTCCCCCCGTCCCCCCAGTCCCTGGTCGGTATTCACCCTGTTGATGTTGTGTCAGGTCATATTGAGCAGTGTCCAGATCCCCAACTCCTGGCACCTTGTCCTGACTGATGACTGTGGCCACCATTTTCTCCATGTCATCCAGCTCCTGGTGGGCCGCTGGACCCCCACTTCCATGGAGCGTTGCTGCTTTCATGTTGGCATCGAGTTTCTTCTTTGTTTTGGCATTCACATCATTCCAGCGCCTCTTGACCTCTTCCATTGTCCTCCTCAATGCTGCAACTGCATTGACATGGTCCAAGATAGTCTGCCATATTTGCGATGCCGAACAGTTGTTGGTAGTGTTCTGTCACCTCCGTTACGATGATCCTGTTTTCCTGTGGAATGTAACCGCGTCTTCCTCTTCCTCTTCTCCTTGGCCTTCCCCGACCCCGAGGTTCCTAGCTGGTCGTCTGTGGGGCTTGTGGGGCTTGCGTTGTCCTCTGCACTCGGTCCGGGTGCATCCATGGTGCTACGCAGTTTACTTTTTTGGGCCTTTTTTTTGTTTTTCTTTTATAGTGCATTTTTCCGCATGACGCATGGGAATTGCAGGCCTGTTGCTGGTTATCGCTGATTTTTGTAACGTGATTGGCCACATCGCAACTTTTTTCACGTTCATGTTTCGCGTTTTTCCTGCGTCGCGTTCGTTTTAACGCGGTCATTTGGCGCGTTATCGTGAGACTATCGCATGGTGCGGCTAGGTTGAGAATACAAAGTTAAGACAGTTTTATTTTCCCGCGATAGACTGCAATATACAAAGTTGTGTTAAGCAAATTTTGCGATAATTAACACACGTTCTTGAGAATATCCCCCATGGTGTACTGAGGAACTAGCGTTACTGCCCTATTGGGGGTTGCACAGTGTAACTATTACCATATATTGTCTAGCCCCTGACAGTTCAGGAAGGCAGTACAATTCCTTGTTCTGTCCATTTTTCAGTGCGAGTAATGAGGAATTCTTGTGCAACAGAGAATTCTGCTTGCATTTCGCCTTTGGCTTTTAATCTGGAACAAGGCATATGATAAATCAGTGGAAACAGCGAGCACTGGACCCAGGTCTGGGCATACACTTCCCACATAGGGCGACAAATGCAAAAATAACAGATGATGGACGGAATTTTGAACAAATCAATGATGGATTTAACCTAGATCTCTTAACTGGGGGTTAGTGTTTGAAAAGTTTCAGCACTCCATCCATCATCTTTTTGTGTTCGCTATGTTCGTCCTAAGTAGCCATGGGTATGCCCAGATGTGGGTTCCTTGCTCGCTGTGCCACTGAATTCAAGCTAGCCTGGCTGATGAAGGGTGATACCCAGAAACCCGTCCCAGGAATATTGTTTCCAGTCCAGGGAGGACCTGGCCTGGCAGTTAGGGCTGGACTGCATATGGCTGTGTCCAAACTGGGTTGGCATGGTGAGCAAAAGAACGATGGATATAACCCAGATCGCTTGACTTGGGGTGAGTGTATAAAAAGTTTCAGCACTTTGTTGTGTTTGCTATTGTGAGATAATTGTCATCACTTTCCGAAATAATTTCCTTATGGACAAATATTGTCAAATGTTTGCAGATTGTTTCTCTTCATAATTGCCTTTCCCAACATAAATCATGGCAAAAGTAGCAATGTTCATGCACCTGTGGGGAAAAGCGTAACAATTCCCAAATGTGTGAAGTTTCAAAGATATCAATACAGCTCCATGCAGGTTGCAAAAAAAACCTTTCCAAAGTTGAAGTCTCCTAGACTAGATATTCTTTATTTCTTTATTGTCTATCAATGTGTTTATATTATTATTATTCATTCATTTAAAATGTATTTATGTATTCGTTGTTTTATTCATTGTTTTTTTTTTATGTATTTATCTAATTGTTTCTAAACCATCAGTTTTCAAACTCCTAGAGTTACATTTTGTGCAGGTGTATTAGAGAAAACCAACCATTTTGCATCTGCGACAATTGGCGGCACGCCAGGAGGAACAAGATGGTGGAGATACTAAAAACCTTCCTGAACAGCTGCCAAGATGCCGCGGAGGGTTTGCAGTTTGCGCGCCTCCAGCTGTGCGCCTTTGAGTCTGAGCTGATAGGGCTCTCATCTCAGGGGTGCTCGGAGAACTCACGACACAGTCATTTGCATACACATTACCGCAACCCCAACTGCGCGGAAAGCACAGCATGCAAATGGAAGCCCCGCCAACAAGTCGTGAGTAGCTTTCTTTTCCGTATTCAGAGGTGTTGTTTTTAAGAGCTCCGAGAAGAGGCTGAAATGAAGCACTTTCCGCTCGCTCGTAAATTGCCGCATTCATGCTGGTTTACAGTTTGTTATTTTGAGCTGACAAAACAATTTCAAGCACTCTGCTTCGAGAGGGTTCTCCTGCAACAAAGGTAGCACGCTAGAGAGAATGACGCCTCTGTCGAGTGTCAGCCTTAGGCATGGTTGGATTGGCAGGGTGGGCAGTCGCCCGTTGCCCAAGGGGCCTGTGGCTAAGCCCAGCTGGTGGTCCGTTTTGTTTTCAGCTGCAAATAAACTCCTAGCATTTGCCTGGGTCACCCCGGCCGCTGGTAGACAACCCGAAAAACTGCTGAGGACGTAGAGCAAAAGTCAGACCTCAGAATGACTAAGTACAGACCCTGGGTGGCTCATTGTCGTGTGAGTAGGACAATGGGCCACATTAGGCAGGCACAGGAGGTGGTTGGTCTTGCCCCATCCTAAATCACACTGAGCTTGACAATGAGGTCTCGGGGAGCAAGGATGCTGTTTTTGAGAGCTAGCTGTGATGTTACCAGTGCTTGAAATGGAAAAATAGAAGTGCAGGTACTCTGTACCAGAGTACCTGCTTGTTTCTGAAAAGTGCCGGTACTCTCCAATTAAAGTACGTGACTCCTTGCACAACACCCTTTCACTTTTGTGGGGGTGGAGCGAAAGAGGGTTGTGCAGAGTCAAATTGCAAGTGATGGGCATTTAGGAGGCTCTACCTTTGTCTCCAGCAGAAGACAATTGAGCCTTGGGTGTGCTGCTGCCACCTTGTCCTCTTCAAAACTGAGAAGGGGCTTCCAATTTGAGAAGATAAAAAAAAGAACACATTAAGCAAAAAAAAATTGACAACTCAAAACAAGTTTTTTTTTGACAACGTTACTGTGACAAACATTTATCTTGGGACAAAATGACAAAGGGAAGGACGGAAGGCCATTGGTGGAAGAGTAAGAAAATGGAAAGAGTGAGGGGCGCAGTGTGGAGACAAAAAAAAAGACGTGCCGAGTGGAGAAGAATGACATAAAGAGGGACGAGAAAATGAAATTAGGAGAGAGAAAAACAACTCCCCTGTCACTAACTAACCAACATTTTATGAAAAGTCGTTATGCACAAGTGTGGGTCACTTTTTCGTTTGGTGCCTGAGACTAATTTTGACCCCAATCTGACCCTTGCCACAGGCAACCTTCGCAGCTCTGTACTCTGCAGTATAAAAAAGTTTCTGAACTCTACAAAAATATATATGCAGGTTATTTACATTTCAAAATAGATGGCTTCCTGGAAGACAAAAGTACCTTGGGTGGAATACTCGCGTTAGATGTGGGCGAACCGGGGCGTGGTTATCAAAAGTGCAATAGGTGCCGTGGCACCGGGGAACACTGCACACCAACAATAACTGCTTTCTAAGAAATATTAAACCACTAAGGCCAAAGCCCCTTTTCTTACTCCACTGTGTGGGCGAGTCATATAATTTATGGTAAGAGCCAAACCAGGGGTTTATTGAGCTTTGCCATAGGAGCCAAAACACGAGCCAAGTCCACAAAATAACCCCATGTGAATCCCCAAAAATATTTCATAAATCATAGAAAGAAGATAAGCTATATCATGTGTTTGTCCCTCTCCCTAATAATCCTTTATCACAAAGGCAATTTAGACACTGACACTCACAGGCTCTGCCACTGACCCATATGGACATTCGGTCGACCTACAGCAAGGAATGTGTACTGTATTCATCGTTCATTAAACACATTGCACTACTTGTGCCAAGCAACGAATGAAGCAAGTATCCTGATGTAGTTTCCACTTTGAGATCATGCAGTGGGATGATGGAGATAAGACAGGCAACACAAGTGATAGTCTCCAAGCAAGTCAGACTTTTGCCTTGAGTACGGCTCAAATCTTCAGTCGTTCGTCCAACTCGAACAATCATTGAGAAGTTATGGGGGAGAACAATATAGCATGGTTCTAGGGTGCTATGTTATGTGATGCAGATTTCTAGAGAACACTATCACCCGGGAGGGTATCTAGGCACTGAGCATGTGTGAGTTTAGGCACACCTAGGGCCTAGTGGGACTTCTCAAAAAGCCAGTTCTTCAGCTTCTTGCAGAATTCAAGAAGTGAGGAGGAGGCTCTTATGAATAGCGGCAGGCCATTCCATACTTTAGGAGCGATGTAGGAGACTGCCAGATCTGGGTTTCTGTATGAGTGGAATTTGTGCAATTAGGAGATTGAAGGAGCGAAGTTGTCTGGAAGGCTTGTGAAACCAGATGTGATTGTTGAGGTGTGTTGAGCCATTATTATGTAGTGACTTGAAAGTGTAGATGAAGAGTTTGAATTGTGCTAGTTTGTGAATGGGGAGACAGTAGAACTCCTTCAGGTGTGGCGTGATGTGAATGTGGTGTGGGAGGTTGAGAGCAAGTCTGGCTGCTGGGTTCTGAATGGTCAGCACTCTTCTGGGGAGTTTTATGGTGATCCCAGCATGGAGGGTGTTCCCATAGTCCAACTTGCTTGTGAGCAGGGTGTTCATGACGGCTTTACGGGTGCTGATTGGAAGCCCTTTAAAAATCTTCCTCAGCATCTTCAGGGTTTAGAAACATTAGGGGATGAAAGCATTGACAAGGGTGGTCATGCCGAGTCTGCTGTTGATGATGATGATCCTGAGGTTCTTGGGTGGTGAATGTGGGTATCAACTCAAGCTCTTTTGGCCGCCAGGTGGAGTCCGACGGTGATTTGCTCTTTCTGAAGATCATGATTTTGGTCCTTTCGGTATTCAGCTTTAGACAGATAGTTTTCATTCAGAGGGTGATTTCTGCCAGGCAGGCATTGAACTTGATCTGGTTACTGGGCGTCCTGTCTGTGAGGGAGAGAATGAGTTGTATCTCTTAGGCGTAAGAGAGGATGTTGATATTGTTAGAAAGGATAATTCTGGCTACAGGGATCATGAATGCATTGAAGAGGATCGGACACAGGGGGGATCCTTGAGGAACTCCTCAGATGAGGTCACGTGTGTCTGAGATGTATGGTGCCAGGCTGACTGACTGAGTCCTTCCAGTCAGGAATAAGCAGATCCGTCCGAGTGTGTGTACTTGGATTCTGATGTCGTGTAAGCGTTGGATGAGATGAGATTGGAGACTGTGTCAAATACTGCGGAGAGGTCAAGGAGGATAAGGCCAGCTGTGTTTCCTCGGTTCAGAGTCAGGCAGATGTCATCCGTGGCAGCGATGAGGGCAGTTTCTGTGCTGTGGTTGGGTCTGAAACCAGACTGAGTGGTGTTGAGTAGTTGCTGGTTATTGTGTGGGTTAGTAAGTACTGAAGGGGCCGCAGAGGGTTTCTCCAGCGATGGCAGGACAGTTGCACGTTTCTAAGCATCTGGAAAGATCACAGAAGACATAGAGGCATTCATAATGGGTGTGACCATGGTGCTGATGGGTTGCGTTCCTCTGGAGTATTCGTAGTGGGGGCATAGGTTAGATCGGGCTTCTGAGTAGATGGACTTCATGGTGGCAGCGGTTATTACTGGGTTGTTGACCGTCCACATGGATAGCTTTGGTGGGTAAGATTGGGAGACATTGGGCGAGGTCTGTTTGGTCCAGTTGTAAATGGCAGTGATTTTGTTGCTGAAAAATTGAGAGAGAATGTTGCAGAGGTCTTGTGAGTGGTTGATCTAGTTAGAGGCAGCCAATGGTGAGGTGAAATCTTTCACAATGATGAATATTTCCTTGCTTCTGTTGGTGCTGGCATCACTGCGGTCCGCCAGAGAGGGACGTTTGGTTGTCCGACTTATTTGGTAGTAGTGTTTTAAGGCAGATTTAAATGTGCTGCTGTAAGCATTGTACTGGCTTATTCTCCATTTGTGCTCCAGTTGTTTGCAATAGCTTTTCAGTAGTCTGAGTTAATCCATATACCACATGGCCTGTGTTCTAGAGCTTATTGTTTTGCTGTGTTTGAGGGCGGCCATGGAGTCAGCGCAGGAGGTCATCCAGTTGTTAAGATTCTTGATGGCTTCGGAGAGGGTGTTGATAAATACGTTTTTCATGTAGTGTTCAATAACACACCTCTGTCCCTTCTGAGTAAGAAATATTATTGTTTACTATTGCTGAAATATTACTGTTAGCCAATTTTCTGTCATTCAGCTTACTATCCTTGGAAGAATAGAAAGCTGAGTGTACCTTGCCTGGATCAAAACTTGCGGGCCAGAGTCATGAACATGTGCGCTCGCCTTGGTCACAGCTGTGCACCTGTTTTCACGCAACTCCACTGATTAAAGCATTTACATTTAACTCAAAAATATTCTTGAGTTAGTGCATGATCCATAGAGAGTAGAAAATGGTGAATGTTCATTTCCTTTCTGTATCCGCGCTATGCTATTTGCTGCTCATATACTAGCTCAGAGAAATTCTGAATTAAATGTATTTACTTTAGACAATCTCCCAACCAGGTGTTCATTTGAACTCCATCAAAGAAGAAAAATGGAAAATAAACATCCAACACAATTCAAACCCAAGTGCAATTTAATTATCATCATTATTTATATTCATGCTGTTATAATTAGGACTGTTGACGCTTTAGCCATTAACAATGTTGTTTTAATTTTAACTTACTGTTCAGCTATTGGACATTGTTAAAGTAACAGGAATATCTCCATTTGAAATGTTATATTTGTGGATATGGATGATATTATCTCTACTATCTTCTAACTACCTATAATATATGGTTTATTTGAACATTGGAATGTTGAGAGCTCCTTTGAAGACAATGGATTATCTCTGGGTTTATAATGGCTGGTATAAGCCCAGAGCTCCAACTTTGAAAATGTTTATCTTTCTGCTTTTCCCATGCTCATTTAGAACATTCTACCCTCAGTGGGTGGAAATTCTAATAGACTTATAGCCCTTCTGCCTCGGGCTATACCTGTTGTTAAAAGCCCTCAACCTTCTTATAGGCCGGATCCGCAACTGGTATAGCCCTCAGCAACAGGCTATAAGGCAGTATTGCATAATATCTACATCATCTAATCATCTCCTCCCTTGCCCACCTCACCTATTTCTTTCTTTCCAGGTTTTCTTTTCAGGTCTTCCTTCTAAGATCTAATTCACAGCTGGATGCATTATGAATAGCTCAGATATTGTATCTATTGATATTTGTATAAGGGTTTTTGTGTTAAGAAATCTGAGAAGTTGCCATTTCATTGTATTTTTCTGTGTGACCATAATTTGATTTATTGTTTAATTCTCTTTTTGACATATTGTTTATAAGCTGAAATGTACTTCTCAAGACAAAATATACAAAAAACAACCAAGTGCAATGTTGAAAAGCACATAGCCTTGTGGTACATCAACAGACCCATAGAATTTTGTGAGGGAGTCAGAAGATTGTAGGTAGGTTAGTATGAATAAATATTTTTGAATCTGCATTTTCCATTGCTTACAATCAATCAATCAATCAATCAATCAATCAATCAATCAATCAATCAATCAATCAATCAATCAATCAATCACATAATTTTTAAAGCGCACTACATACCCGGGAGGGTTTCAAGGCGCTGGGGGGGAGGGGGGGTGTTGCTGTTACTGGTCGAAGAGCTAGGTCTTAAGTTGTCTCCTGAAGGTCAGCAGGTCTTCGGTTTGTCGTAGGTAGAGGGGGAGGGTGTTCCAGGTCTTGGCGGTGCGATGTGAGAAGGATCTGCCTCCGGAAGTAGTTCTCCAGATGTGTGGGACCGTGGCCAGGGCGTGGTCAGCGGAGCGGAGTTTCCTGTTGGGTACGTAGAAAGAGAGTCGACTGTTGAGATAGGCTGGGCCGGTTTTGTGGAGTACCTTGTGTGCGTGGATCAGGAGCTTGAAGGAGATTCTTTTGTCGACGGGGAGCCAGTGCAGGTTCCTCGGTGGGGGGTGATGTGGTCGCGGCGCGGGATGTCGAGGATCAGGCGTGCAGAGGCATTCTGGATTCTCTGTAGTCTGCTGATGAGCTTGGACGAGGCTCCGGCGTAGAGGGCGTTTCCGTAGTTGAGTCTGCTGCTGACTAGGGCCTGGGTGACTGTTTTCCTCGTGTTTGTCGGGATCCATCTGTAGATCTTGCAGAGCATGCGGAGGGTGTTGAAATAGGTGGAGAAGACTGCGTTGACTTGTTTGGTCATGGAAAGTTTCGAGTCGAGGATGACACCCAGGTTGCGTGCGTGGTCGGTGGGGGCCGGGGGGGACCCCAGTGATGTGGGCCACCAAGAGTCGTCCCATGCGGAGGGGTTGGACCCAAGGATGAGGATTTCTGTCTTGTTTGTGTTCAGTTTGAGGCGGCTGTCCTCCATCCAATTGGCGACTGCCTTCATTCCCTGGTGGAGGTTAGATTTAGCGGTGAGGGGGTCCTTGGTGAAGGAGAGGATCAGCTGAGTGTCGTCGGCATAGGAGATTATGTTGAGGTCGTGCTGTCGGGCGATGCGTGCTAGTGGTGCCATGTAGACATTGAACCGCGTCGGGCTGAGGGAGGATCCTTGAGGGACGCCACAGATGATCTTGGAGGCCGCGGATCGGAACGGGGGAGGCGGACTCTCTGAGTTCTGCCGGAGAGGAAGGAGGTGGTCCAGTCCAGGGCTCTGTTTTGGATCCCTGCGTCGTGGAGGCACGTGTGTAGTGTGCGGTGGCAGACGGTGTCGAAGGCGGCAGAGAGGTCCAGGAGGATGCGGGCCGCTGTCTCGCCGTTGTCTAGCAGGATCCTGATGTCGTCTGTGGCGGCGATGAGGGCGGTCTCAGTGCTGTGGTTGCTGCGGAATCCTGATTGGGACGGGTCTAGGATGTTGTTGTCTTCGAGGTGCCGGGTGAGCTGGGTGTTTACTATCTTCTCGATGACCTTTGCTGAGAACGGAAGCAAGGAGATGGGCCGGAAGTTCTTGAGGTCACTCGGGTCCACCTTGGGTTTCTTCAGTAGGGTGTTGATCTCTGCGTGCTTCCAGTTCTCAGGGAAGGTGGCGGTTTCGAAGGAGAGGTTGATGATTTTGTGCAGGTGGGGTGTGATGGACTTGCTGGCTTTGTTGAAGATGTGGTCCGGGAGAGGGTCGGACGGGGAACCGGAGTGGATTGTTCCCATGGTCTTGATTGTGTCCTCAATGCTCACGTTGGCCCAGGTTGGCAGGGTGTCGTGGGCGGTGGGGTGTGGTGGGTTCGGTGCGATGTGGTCGGCAGGGGTCGTCCGGGGTCTGAAGCTGTCATGGATGTCGGTGATTTTGCGGTGGAAGAAGGTGGCGAGGGAGTCGCACAGGGCTTGAGATGGTGGGATGTCGTTGGCGTTGGAGCTGGGGTTAGAGAGTTCCTTCACGATGGTGAAGAGCTCCTTGCTGTTGTGCGCGTTGTTGTCAAGGCGGTCTGTGAAGGAGGTTCTTTTGGTGGTCCTGATGAGGTGGTGGTGGTTGCGGATGGTGTCTTTGTGGGCAGTGCGGCTGTCTGGCGTCTTGTTACTGTGCCATATATTTTCCAGTTTCCGGCAGCTGCGTTTGGAGTCGAGGAGTTCTGGGGTGAACCAGCTGACTCTTCTGCTGGTGTCTCTGTTGGTGGGGTTTTTCAGCGGTGCGACGGTGTTGGCGCAGTCGTTCATCCAGCGTTCGAGGGCGAGTGCACCTTCATCCGGGTTGGTGGGGTTCGTCGGAGGGTTGAGTGCGAGGCTTGTCTGTAGTTGTTCTTCAGTTCTTAATAAAGCAGGCTTTTAGGTTTATTTCCTAGAACGTTGAAGCCAATCAATAATCTTTATTCGATCATACCAAAGTAAATTATAAAATATAGACACATTCAAAATATGCATGTATAAAAGACAATAAATATTTTAAAACAATGCCACAATGCTAGCTAACCCTGTTAAAAACAAGCCACAATTAAAAATATTTAAAAACAATATCACCAATAAATATACAGTGGTACATTTGTTACAAATAACAAAGATAAACTGGCGAGACCAGGACACAAAGTGCAATATCATATGATGTGCCGTCACTTAGAACAACATACTCTTCCTCTGTCCTAAAACACTTTTCGGGAAGTAGCCACCTGCATAACAGATGTCATATTCTTCAAATTGTTTGAGAAAAGCAAGGCAGCTCTACACGTGGTATACCTATGTCTTCGCAACAGGGGCAGTAAAAATCTCCTTGTGAAGGGAAGATAATATTTGCAGAATAAAACGAAGTGCAGTAAGGACTGGGGTGATTGCTCATCCCATGGGCAAATGCATATATCTGCAGAAGAAAACTGCCCTTGTGGAAAACATAGCATCCTGCGAAGAGATCCTAATCTGAATCGAGTCAGTAGTGTACGTTCATATACATTCTGCACAAAAAGCAAATCAGGAGCAATCCCAGCAGACTTCTGGACCATTCAGTATTCTCTCACACTCAGCTGGCTTCAGTACTTCTACAGTCTCCATTGTAGCTTTCCTGTGATTAATAAAACAATCCTTAACCCAATCTTTGTCTTTTTTTGTGATGATCTCTGGTTTTTCAAAAAGATATGCACAACCCAAAGCTAAAGTCGTTTTCTTGAGGGCTGTCAACCAACATTTTCTTAAAAATTAAAGTAAACTGTGATTTTAGGAAATTTGAACTCTGGAAAGAAAAGCAAACATGCCTTAAGCATTTTTTACATAATTGCTTCATTTCTCTGAAAGGTGTTCTTTTTCTAATGATGTTTTGAGGACACCACATAGCAAATCCTTAAAATGTGAACTGCAGATAAAGGAAGGTTACTTGATGTGCAACCTGCAGTCAGAAAAGGACTCAGAGATCCTTTGTGGATGAAGATGATGCACACCAGAGTTAGAAGGGAGGGAAGGACCAGAAAGACAGAGGGCACAGTCCACAGTTAAGGGGAGCAGTGTCCCATTCATTGCTACATAATCCCTGCACCTTAACCCGTTTACCGCGATGGTAATTCCGCCGCGGTGCTGGGCGTTCTATTAAGTGGGCGGGGCCGCGTCAGCCAACGGATGTGCGCAGCACTACCGAGGTAGTGCTCTCGATGGCCGTTGGCCGACGGGCGCAACAAAGGGGTTAATGCTTCCATCTAGTTTAAGACAAGGCCATGAGGACCTCAGAAAAGTCAATTGCACAAAAGGTGATGTGAGGAGTGCTTGCAAAAAATCTAACCACTGGCATTCACTTGGGGTAGCATTCCAACGGATCCTTTTCCCCAACTGTGCCACCCTAGACAAAGGACTGCCTTGTGAAAATCAGCACTGACCCCGTTCCTCATGGGAAGAGTCTGTCCCAGACTGCCAGACGAGGGCCACTCCAGAAGAGAACACAAGTAACCCAAAACCTGTTTCCGCCTATTTAGACTTCATCAGTGAAGAATAGCTTGTGTCCTATGACACAGTGAGCAAAGGATCTATGTTTGGGCAAACTTCTGAAAAGTAACAGAAGTCCATCAAGACCCTGCAAAAATAAGAAATTAATTGTAATAATTTATGGAATGGCTCCACACCAGTGCAGCAGCATTGGGTAAGGGCCTCTTTTTCTTTGTGCTCCTTGTCATAAGTGTTCCTACTGTGACACTATGTACAACAAGGATTGAGAAACGTGAGTTAAACTCAAAGGAAACATGCCCTTGAGTGAATGGCATGTGAAATAGATCACCCAACGCTCCATCAAGTCGAGCAATGGAATGAGTTGTCACTTAGACATTTTGTTAGATGCTCCCACTGGCAGATCTGTAGTGCAGAGTTTACAAGAACCACAGACTGAAATTCGCTATTTCAGATGCCCAAGTGTTTCAGAATGTGGGTCAATAACACTAGTGCCAGCTGTCCTTGCTGTGTGGAGCAAAAGAGGAATAAAACAATCAGATGCTGAGCATTCTGCAAAACCATGTGAGGAAATCAATCGCTCTGTTTTGAATGTTTCACTCACCCATACGTAGGAGAACCGAGTCAAACATAACTCATGATATTTTTATTCAAGTCACACACAAAAGGTGATGGGAGGCTGCTTGCAAGAAGTCTAACCACTGGCAATAGCTTGGGGTAGCACTCCAACCCATCTTTCTTTTGCTCACCATGCCACCTTAGTTTGGACCCAGTCATATACAAATCAGCCATGGCCCTGCTCCTCATGGAAACAGTCCAACCTGAACTCCCAAGCCAGGTTCCTTCTGAACTGAAACATAAGCAACCTAGGACCGGTTTTACCCTAGTTATGGGCTCATCAACTGGGTACAGCTTGGTTCCAGTGGCACAAGTTACCTTAGGGCACGAGTTATAGTTACTTGAGACAACTAACTATAACTGCTGAATTTCCATGGTTTTGTGTGTGTAAAATCTGAACCTAACTATAACGACCCCGTAATATATCTAAAAATCTATATATGCATATGTGTGTGTGTATCTATGTATTTATATGTTTTATATTCATAGTAATACATTTGAAATATTTTAACAACAATATAATGTAAAATAAATAGTATTATTAATTATGTTACATACATGTATATATATACATATATGTATATATATCCACAGTCCATAGAGTCAGCGCGCTCTCAGTAAAAGAAGATCCGTATTCGTAGAAGTATCACCAAATGATTTATTTCACGAAGTTGCGGGACTGAATCAGGTTAGAAAGCGTTGATTAGTTGGGGAGGAACTCTGTGTTGTTGTGTAGCATACAAGTATAGATCTCAGTTAAAATAACTTGGCTTTGATATACTTGTTTGCACTTCACAGGCGATCTCTTTTCGAGGGGTCGCCATATTGAAATCTAGGAACTGTAAAGCAACAGCATTACATACATTAGCTGACTCTAAGGGGAGATGGGCAATCACCCAGTTACTGATTCCTGGGCGTAAGATCACGATCTGTATGGTTTATGGCCCTAACACCAACTGTCCCGAGGTTTTCTACTACTTATGCTCTGAATTACTGGAGAGGTCTGGCGACTTGATAGTTTTGAGGGACTTTAATTGCATTATTGATAAGAAGATTGATGCTACTAATACTAAAACTCGGGCTAGAATGGCTAGAACTAGGGCTGCTATTCTCGAACTTCTCCACATACAACAACTGGAAGATGCCTGGAGGAGACTATATCCAACACTCCCAGGCTACACGTATTATTCGTACCCACATAAACAATACTCCCAAATAGACATGATTTCTGTTAATAGAATTCTGTTGGAAAAGGCATTCATAGAGGTCGGTCCTAAAATCACATCGGACCATAATCCAGCGATGTTAACTTTGCAGATTCAGCGGGTGGATAGTGAACCATTTCGGGCTTTCTCATTTCTTCTTAGTAACTTAGACTTTCAGGCATATATTCGAAGAACACTAGGAGAATACTTAAAGAATAATAGTGGCACTGCCTCTACTTCAACGGTGTGGGATTGCATGAAGACTTATGTAAGAGAGGCCACTCGCCAGTATATTCTAACACAGAACCGGCACTCTACATGGAAGGCAGAGCAGGAGCATAGGCTCTATTTAGATCTGTAACAACAAAACGCAAGAGCTATCGCTATAAAGGACGCAGATGAACAGTTAATATATCATCGGCTTATAGAAGTAAGAGCTAAGCTTAACAGAGGGCTAATTGATAAAGTCGCTACCAATTACCACAAGTGAGAAACTAAGCAATATGAGTATGGGGAGAGGGTTGGCCGCTTGCTAGCTACTCAGATCGCCAACCAAAGGGCCAGATCCTACATTAAATCAAAAAAAGGTGCATACGATTTATTTTATACTCGACCTCTGGATATAGTTGAACAGTTCAGACAATTTTATGCTGGTTTATATGGTGAGTCAGCTTCCTTTAATAAACAAACAGTTTTAGATTATATACAGGAGAGTGCATTACCGATTCTCAACCCGCTGGAGTCTACATGTTTGCAGAAAGACATAGAGCTGGGGGAGGTTGAGGATGCGATCAGTACTTTACCATCATGCAAGGCCATTGGTGAGGACACTATTCCACTGGAATTTTATAAAACTTTTAAGGACATTTTGGCACCTATCTTCTCTATATTACTTAGTAACATCAACAATGAGGACAATGCCCCTCCTTCTTGGAGCATTACTAACATCGTTGTATTTCCTAAAAAGGGGAAACCGGTAGAGGACATGGGTTCGTATCGTCCTATATCATTGATTTATGCCGATGCAAACATTTTCTCTAAAATCCTCGCCTCGCGTTTGGCTTATCTTATCCATCAATTAGTCTCGGAACAACAGCACGGCTTTGTTCCAGGTAGAGACACGGCAGCTTACATTAACACTGTAATCGCTGCTTTTGACATATCCGGTCAGTTGGAGCAACATTTAGGGATGGTGATGCTGTACGTCGAAAAGGCCTTTGACCGAGTTGCCTGGGGAGCATTATTGCTTACTATGTTATCATCTGGCCTCGGTCTCAGGTATATTTCTACGGTTCAGAAATTGTATAGCAATCCTGTAGCAGCAGTTAAGTTGAATGGCCTCTCCTCAGCTCACTTTGCAGTTCGAAGGGGTACGCCGAAGGGCTGCCCGCTATCCCCATTACTAATTGCTCTTTATATTGAGCCATTTATAAGGCATTTGAGGCAAAATGTTAAGATTTCTCCAGTATGTCTCAGTGGATTGAAATTAAAACTAACTGCATATGTGGACAAAATCGCTGTTTTTTCTTCTAACCCTGTTGATGCTATAGTCGAAATTACACAAGAGGCACAGCGCTTCGGCTCCTTCTCCGGCTATAAATTAAATCTGACTAAGACTCAGACAATTTTAAATTTCCAACCTGAAGCGGCTCCAATAATATTAGGGATTACAAGAACAGCTACGTATTTGGGAGTTTGTCTTAGGAGCTGAGTGGACAATGTGGTTTCCTTGAACTATGAGCCATTACTTAAAACAGTGATGGCAAAACTGCGTGGATGGCATTGGCTCCCTCTCAGTATATATGGAAGATGCAACATAGTGAAAATTAATATTCTCCCTAAATTTTTATATCTATCTCGTACAATTCCTCTAAGGGTTCCTTGGTATTTCTTCAAGTGGCTAGACAGTGCTATTGGTAGTTTTATATGGGGATACAGACGGGCAAGGAGAACTCTCTGATATATTAAACTATCTTATAAACAAGGGGGTTTTAAGCTCCCAGATTTCAAACTTTATTTCTGGGCTGCATTTGTCGGCCGGATTCAAAGCTTGCTCAGTGGGCCTGATACTGGCACTGTTTGGCTGTCATACCAACTAGCCTGCAGACCAACTACAGGGTTCATGCTGTATAAAACGGCTGACCCCAATTACTTCAAGCGGGTCAGGTTTAAGATAATTAGAGACTTTGCCAGGATCTGGCAAGACATTTGTAAGGAATACTCTCTGCCAGTGCTGCACCAGTACACAGTGTTATGGGGCAATCCTATGTTACCCGACATATTCCATGACTACATTGGAAGATGTTGGCACCACAAGGGTATTAATCAACTTGGTCAGCTACAGGATGGACAATGGTTTCGATCTTTTTTAGCCCTGAAAGACGAGTTCGGGCATTTACACAGTACATTTTTAAAATATTTACAAGTAAGGGACTTTCCTACGGGGGCAGAGGTTATCAGAAATGGTAAGTCCCTCTGAAGTATTATCGACATTATTCTTGACCTCAGGCCGAGGAACTATTGGTATAGTCTACCAGAAATTTCTTGCAGACGTTAGTGATAACAGTTTGCAGGTAGCAGCAAAACTAAGCCAGATTTTCTAAACCGACATAACTGGCCAGGAAATACAGGTCTCACTGGATACCGTAGATTCAGCTGTAACGTCTGTCAATTTGAAACTTCAACCACATTATATAGTTTTCATGCTGTACTACACCCCTGAGCTCATCTCCAAATGGGCCACGTCCTAACCTTCGGCCAAATCACTCTGTTCAAAATGCCATGCTTATGCTGCAGATTTAAGACATATGTTTGTCACCTGTCCAAGGTTGAACACATTCTGGATAGTTGTATCCTCCACACTTACACTATTTTATGGTCATAATGTCCAGATCACAGAGAAGGAAGTAGTATTGGGGGCAATACGTGACATGGGCAGCCACAAGAGATTATTAGCATCAATTGTTATAGCATGTGCCCGCCTGTGTATCGCCCGAGTATGGATTAACAGCACAAGCCCAAGCATTAACACATTTTGGGCTTTACTTAGACAAGCGTACAGAATGGAACTTACTCTAACCAAGGCCAAAGGCCCACATTCTTGGTTAAAATGTAAAAGGGTCTGGTCTAGCCTCCAATGGGATTAATGTATTATTGTCATCTTGGATTTTTTGTATTATCCTCTCTATGTTTTTATTCTAATTCTGCAATTATTTCTGCAGACTTTGTCCTTCTCTAGCATGTGTATGGTTATTTTATTTGACCTGAACATTGATGGTATTTTTCTACTTTTTTATATCATGTATGCTCTATCTTTTGCTTATGTTTTTTCCATTTTTTGCATTGTATTATACTTATGGCTAAGAAAAATAAAAATAATTTAAAAAAAAAGATGAATGTAGATTTTGTACATTGAGTGGTACATTTTACATATGAGGCACAAGGCAATTAGGTGATTTGCCCAAAATCACACAATGTTGGAACGAGAATAGATAAATATTATCCCTGTCATCAAAAGCACAGGTACTTAACAGGCCAATATGTTGCTAATCCACATTTAAAACATAAACATTAGATCAAAGCAATCAAAAATATTATCCATCTAATTTTTACGTCTTGTATAAAAGACAGCATGCATGCAGTGTCACTTGGCACTTCCAAGACATTTTGTTTACTAAAAGGGGCTTGGGGCCCGCCTCGTTTTCAATTCTTGGCTTTATTGTCCCTCTTATTCACTGCCTAATATTTAGCACGTGAGTGTCAATGTCACTTCCTCTTTTTCAATGTCTTCTTTCTGTGGTGCATAAACCAAGTGCTGAATGCTTCATTTTGATTAGTGTCCTTCCGCTGCTCGCTCTGTAATTGAGGTAATATTTTTCTTCCTTCGCCCTCTGTTGTCATTGTTGTTGCTTGTTCCCTCCTACCCTCCTGTTTTCCGTGTTGTTTGTAATTGTCAATTTTCCTTCATCCACTCCCTGTCTATGTTACCCCTCACAACCACAGTGAGAAAAAAAGTGATATGATACGTCCCGTGCTGGCCACGTCACAGAACTTTTATTTTTTTTTTAGCCATGCTAAAAAGCATTTGTGCTGCTATACAACATGACTTAAAGACATTGTCAAAACCAATAGCTTTCTCATAGGCGAGACCAATTGACTTCGCCAATTCATGTTGTTTGGATAGTTCAGCGTATAAGGTTTAACATAACGCAAAGCAGCATCCAAAACTGCTCTTACAGCAACCTTCAGAAAACAGTCTCCGCACAGAGGAAGATTGATTATGAAGCTGAGAATTTGAGGAAGGAAAATGTGACAAACAATCTTGACTGCTTTGGACAAGCTAGAACTCATGTTGCAATTGAAGAGTGACAGTAGTCAATATAAAGATTACATATTTATTGGGGTGTAATAAAGCACATCTTTTTGCATGATTCACTCATTGTTTGACCAATTTATTGGCACAGTTGAGGCCCTTGTAGCTAGGAATTGCAAGCTTGCTACAGATATTGCATGTGCTTTACCTCTAAAAACATGGCAATTGATCAGGAAACAGCAATTGGCATATTTCACTTTTAGTTAAGTCTCGGTTAAAAACTTGCAAAGACTGTATAAGTGGCATAAAAGGCATAGAGTTCACTGTGGTCTACACTATCCATCCAGAGACTTACAATCTTGCCTGTGGAGCAGTCGAAGCTGCAGCAATCATGTCGGAGTAAATTCTTTGTGACATATTCAAACCTAATTTTGGTTAGTCAATAGTAACAGGTTCATTCTTCCCCTGTACCACCGGCCTTTATTGCCTTTTGGCGTGATCCCTGTTTCTCGGGTGGGGGGCCCTGGAGCTGGTGGGGGCCCCATGGAGCCGGTATCCTGAGTGGATCAGGTGACGATTGGGCCTTGAAGAGGCTGAATTATCCTAGGCCTGTTGGACTCCATTGTCCCTCTCTCCTGAGTGTGGAGACCCAAACTGGAATCATCATCACATCATTTGGACTAGCTGCAGGCTTGCTCAGGGCAACTGCATCTGTTTGGTCCCAGACTGGAGGGCACCCACGGTGTCCCGCTTCTCACTGTTACCATCCCTAAAATAGGGGGGCCCGCCTCCGCTGAGACTGCAGTGCGGCCTGGGAGGCCCCTGCGGTGTTGCTGTGACAAAGTAAGCAGGGCACCCTTACCGCGGTGGTGGTTTGCTGGTGGAGTAGATTCTCCGTGGTGTGCGGGTGGGCCCTAGTTGACTCTGGCTGGACCCGAGGTGTTCTGCTGCCCCCCACTTTGGATTATGGATCCTCCTGGCTGCCCCCTGTCTGCTCGTGCCCCCCATGGTGGATTCCCCAGAGAGAGGCAGGACGCTCCGGTTGCAGTCCTGCCGGCGGCAACAAGATTCTGCCCCACTAACCATGGTGGATGGTCACAACCCCTCCAGATTAACCCTTCTGGAACCGCTGCAGATAGGAGGATTTAGATTGCACTCCCATTCTACACATCCTATCTAGTGAGCTTCATTGTATTCGTGGCAGGAGTTCCTCTGGTTGAGTGGCTGCCTGGTGGAGGAGCCGATCTGTCTGCTCCGCCTTGTCTCCCCTACCTTGACTGCATACCATTCCCCCTCCCTTGGGTGACCAGTGAGACTGGTGATACTATGGGGAAGGCCAACCACAGGCAATCCAAGCTGCCATTTGATCCATGTAGGACAATACACACTATGGTGCCTTCGCAGGAAAAGCCTGTGCAATGCTCCCAGACAGGGGTAGATTTGACCCCAGAGCCAGACTTCTACTCCATGTTTATGGACCCTAAGCAAAGTCTATTGACTCCACACTATTGACTCCAAAATTGACATGCTAGCAGATTGTGTTGACGGCCTGAAAAAAAAAGTAGACTGCACGAAGAACGACTAGACAAACTTGAGCATTGTAGCTGTGACTTGGCAGGAGAATGCCTTCTCCAGATGAAGAAAGCTCTAGAAGTCATTCGAAATAAGAATGAGGTCTTTCAAGGTGCGGACCCAGCGCAACAATCTGCGTATTATGGAATCGACCACCATGGACCGTATGGAGGACTTCCTAGAATACATACTGCGTGCACTCTTTGGAGAAGTCTTGTCCCTCATGCTGATTGTTGCGAGGGTTCACTAACCACTGCGTCCGCGTCCTCCCCGGGGCGTTCCTGCCTGGCCAATTATTGCAAGGTTCTTGAATTACCAAGACAGAGACACTGCACTTCGCCTTGCAAGAGAATGTCATCTGCTCCAGTTTCAGGGCAGTGCGATCTCCTTTTTTCCAGACTTTTCCATGGCTGTCAAGACCGCCAGGCATGACTTTCTTCCTGTGAAATGAACCCTCCAGTAGACAGATAACAAATACTCCTTGATATACCCTTCCAAACGTTGTATACCAAACTTGGGCAAAACTCACATCTTCACTGACTGGAAGGGGGCCACCATATTTGCCAGGGACTACTGGTGCCGGGGAAATCATCACCGCCCTCACCTGTGGATTTGAGAAATGACCGGCTCAGCAAAAATGAGTGAATGCTTTGAATCTCCTTGACAGTGAGAGATGAGACCTTTGTTGCCGCCCGGATCCAGACGACTTCCTCCTTGTGTCCGACTGTAACATGGCAATTTATCCCTACTACCCTGTACACGAGGGTGTGAAAATTATATAACTGTTAACCTTGTCTGGATGTGCTCACCCCTGACCACCCCAATTCCTTCTTGCGGCCAACCCGTGCTATCTGTCCTGGGAGAGTATTGGGCTGCTTCCTCGGCCCTCTTTGGATGATTCCCTTTATGCTGTTTCAGATTGTATGTGGGGAATTGTTTGGCGGGTGGGCTGGTCACATTTGGCCCGATTGGGGGGCCAAATGTAAGGTGGGTATTGGGACATTGTCATGACACTCTTTTGTGTGTGTTTGGGTTCCTTCTCGTTCTGCCACTCAATATTGCATTATTTTCCACTTTACATTTCTAGGCCCTGCGCCTATGGGAGAGTCTATTGTACTCTGTATGTTACTTTATGGCATCGAGTAAATGTTTGACTTGGAATATTAGGGGCATGAATGACGGACGATAGGCAAGACAAGTTTCCTCCTATTTACAGTGCCATAAAATCGATGTATGCCTGTTGCAAGAGATTCACTTGAGGACCACGAAATTGACACGCTTAAGGGTGCATTGGCTGGGTGAAAAACATGCGGCCTGCTACTCAAGTTATGCAAGGAGAGTAGTTGTGGCCTTATGAAAGGCTCACAATGGCGTACACGCTCAGCGCTTTGCGACCCACAGGACCGGTATTTTATACTGGCCAGAATTCCACAGGGGTGGCCACTGATACTTGTCTAATTAAATTGCCCGACACAGACAACCCTGCCTTCTAAGCAATAAACACCGAGATAGCTAACACAGGATGCCCGAGCATGAATTATTTTCATAGAGGAAGATTCCTCTAACCGAAACCAATCCTTCCCTTTCTCTTTCCCCCTACAAAACAGACCCGATGTATGCTGTAAAGATTAAAAGAAACACAAGAACTTAAGAGTACCATCAGATTTTACCACGTGAGCCAAAGATGGTATGTCGCGAACTTAATATGAGTCAATACACATGCACACAGTAGATAATAAGTTTCAGTATTTCACGAGTTCTTGAATTGATTTTTTATTTTATGCAGGCACCTAAAGTCCTACTTGCCCAAGCCCCGCCCTGATGAAGACCTTCGTACTCACTGAAGGTCAAAACGCGTTGGCTCTCTGCAAAGAGAGGTTCAGAGCAACCAAATCAAACCACTTTGCCCTGTAGCAGGCGCACCAGAGCTGGATGGGTGACGCTCTTAATTTGAGTTTGCAAATAATTCTCTGATCTCTCCAGGACCTGTACAATAAACTCTATTGAGGGCAGAATAAGACAAAGTCTCAATCACTTCGTAAAGTAGTAGGACTTATTTATGTTGGAAATGATATGTTTGTAAAACACTTCAACTATTAGGATCACTGTCATGTGTATGTATTAACGTTTCGTGGTTTTAGGCCGCATTCACGTTTGTGATGTAAATAGTGTTTATGTCTTTTGTATGTATGTTGAAAATATTTCATATATCAGAAAACAAAAAGAGGGTTCTATGTCTCAAAGTGTAATGTGATGGTTACCTCTTTTTTGCTTATTGAAAAATAATGAATGAATCCATAAATAAATGGTAGATCAAGGTTAATTGAAAAAACCGTTGAGGCAAAACTGAATACAGATTGATGGTTTCAGAGGTATTGTGTTTTTGTTAATGATTAATATCAGTGCTGAGCATCTATGGATGACCTTCATGACAGCTTCCTGTTATTCCCTCCTGTGTTTATAGTACTTGAGGAAATGCTCACTAACTCCTCACCACGAAAACTGATTACGTGCATCTACACTAGTATGCAGTGGACAGTGCCAATCAAGATCGCCTCTGCTTGACAGATTTTATAGGACGATATCAATGTGAAGATCAGTGAGGAAAAGGGGTCCTTCTGCTGTACTCAATCTAATGCCCTATCTCAGAATTACATTAGATCCATTTAAACTTTCTACACAGAGTTTACCATACACCGGCATGACTAAGAGAAAGGGTCTAATAGAGGACATACGCTGCACCATGTGCAGACTTCCTACATTTGCCTTTGGGAATATCCCGAGATCTGAGACTTTTGGGCAGTGGTACTTAGGGACATCACTATCATTACTAGCCATGCTCCAGACTACACACCCCTTGCTATCTTACTGGGCTATATAAAGGAGACCTTCCTGGAGGCCCGCTGACTAACAGCAATGCTCCTGGCAAAGCGTAGAGTGGCGATGCATTGGGGCAGGCGAGGAGATCCAATGAGAAGCGGATGGCTGCACGATGTGGCCCTTTGCTAGGCGCTTCTGGAAACTTACTGGGAGCTGATGTCAGTCCACTCTCTTGGGCCCCTCTGACAAGCTATTTTAGGTCAGTTGATGAATCGCCGGAGGATCTATCAGGTCATGACGCCCCACAGTCTGCACCTATGCTCATGTCTCCATCTCTTGATGATGTCTTGCTTGTATGCCACAAAATGTCTGACGGACGCCCTAACCAATCGTACTAATAGGTGTGCTCAATACAGATTTACACATTTAGCAAGAGGTGGACTTTACTGAGTGGCAACGTTACTGGTTACTCTTTGACTACCTTCGCCCTCCTTCCTTAATCCTCTCCCTTTTTTTCCATCCCTCCCAAACCTTCCCCATCCTCCCCCCCCCCATCTCTTACTTTATTTTTTGTACACTAGAGATGACAGACTGACTATGTAATGTACCGGCCTAAAGATTCAACAGTATTGTTATTCTAGTATGTTACAAACCCAATAGATAAAATTATTTAAAAAAAATGTTTAAAGAACATAATTATGTAACTTGGCACAATATAGAACCTTCATGTTCACTGCATTTTATTAATTAAAGAGTATGTAACTCAAAGATAAACTACGATTTTTCAAAAACAAAATTGACAAAAATCATTTTTAGAAAAGTGGGCTATTTGTGCATCAGCTTTGGAAAAATCTAAGCCTGTTCTGTTAGACATACATTCCCTACAGTCTCTGCAGTTTGATTTCCCTTTCTCAAGAGCCTTGCTGAGACTAGTGTGTGCAGTTGCAGCTAACTCTACCTCAAAAACAATAGCCCATTTGGTACTGCTGCCTTCAAGGAGTTGTTGATCAACAGGACAAGAGAATACAATTACAGGACATTACATTTCCAGGGCGCACCACCCTATACTTAGCAGGTGGATGTGGCTGGAAGGAGGGAAGTTGAGACAGCTGGTCATCACAATGCCTGACAAAGTCCTCTGGAATTTGTCATCCACATGCCACCCACAAGGCACAGTGTGCTAAGACCTTTGAAGCAGGTCTTCTCCAACAATCACATGCTCCTCTCTGCTAGAGCTACAATAGGTAGAGGGTTAGTTTGAACAGATTCTCAACTGGATGGGTGAAGGCAGCATGTAATTTTGAAAGAGAAGTACACGGGTGAGCTTGGGGAGCTTGGATAACTAAGCAAACCCTCAACTATCTTGGAAAAGAATTGTGCTTTCTGCAATAGGGATTCGGTTCAAGAAATCCAGACAGTCTCAGAAGTATCCCACTTTCTCTTGAACCTAAAATACTGAAGGTGAATTTCTTTTTTTTCTTCTATTTGCAATTGCCACCATCAGTAAAATACATGTATATAAATACATCCATATATAAATACACAAGGAAACATTTTTTATCATAAAAAGGATAAGAAAGGGAATAAAAACATTTAGCAAAAATGTAATTGCATGAAGTAAGATACCATTATTAGGCTATATTCGATACCCTTGAGGCCCTAGATCGTTAAGGTTGTGGCTTGCCTCACTTCAATATCGGAATTCCAGTTATTTATGGGGGCCCAAATAAGCTTCCCTAGTTTTCTAGCCCTCCATCCTTTTCTCTCATATATACCCTTTTCAAGATTAGAAATAGCTAAAAGCCGTGGGAGGTACTGCTGGTATGTGGGAGGGCCAGGGTCCAACCAGGCCAATGAAATACAGATTCTTACTACACCCATGGCCAAAAAGATAAACTCCTGTTGTGCCGGTTCACCTACCTTCGTAACCACTGGTAACATCAAATCAGTTGTAAGTCTTGTTTGAATCCTCAAAGATTGTGTTAAAAATTCTTCTATAGCCATCTTCAGACATTCTAAAACCGGACTAGAAGAAAACATGCGAATACTTTCAGCATCAGCACTACGACTTCGTGGACAGAGGATCCCTTCTGTGCCCCACCATTGGGTGATCTTAGCTGGCATATGGTGTAATGAAAAGATTGTCTTATAATGCTGCGCTTGCAGGCCGATTGACCTGAATACGGAGTGGCCCAGCTTAAGTGAGTCTATAAACTCGACCCTTTCAATGCTGATGTTTTGCTGCCATTTCTCGCGATGTTAATCTAAGTCATCGGCCAACAATAGTCTCATCCTACCATAAATCTGGGTGATAGTACAGCCCTCTGGATTTCTGATTGCCTCCATAATCGCTCCCCCCTTTCTTATTTGAGATGCATCTTTGAACCTAACGGTATAAAAAAACTTCTTTGTGGTCAATATTGAAGAGCTACTGGACCTTCTCAAATGGTATACACCGTCTGGATTGAGCAAGTCCCCCATCTTCCTCACCCCTAGTGCATACCATTGTGACATAACCCCATCATGGAATACCTCTGGGGATGATGGGTTACTAAAAAGAGGAGTGTAATAATTCATCCTACCTAAGCCCAGCTTCTTCCTAACAGTGGTCCAGACAGCAACTGCTGCCCCTAGGGTCTTAAATTTAAATTTGTTATTATAGCTAGATTCACTGTATCTCAATAGCCAATTAGGGGCTTCTCTCTCTAGCAGCAGTTCATATAAATCCGGGGGAGCATCCCTTCTTCACTGGTCCACAATCTTTCCTCTGATAATCCCTGGATGTTTTGGATTGCTGCAGCCTAGTAGTACATTTTTAGGTCTGGGACAGCCCCCGCCCCCTTTCGCTGTGAAAGGACATGAACCTGAGGGCCCTTCTGGGCCTGTTTAAATTTCTTAATTCTGAGCTTGCTTAATTGCCTTTACCAATCATACTATGTGGTGACTTAAATATCAACAGCCTGGGGGGACTATGGAAGGGGAACTCTGGTTATTATACGGGCTGGGGAAAAAAGTGCATTGTGCCCTCACTCAAATGATGCACGGCAAAGGGCTTACTGATGAATGGCCACACTTAAAGCCACAGGAGGGGGCAGCACATATTTTTCTGCCTCACATACAGCAGTAGTGCGGTTAGACTATTGATTGGTCTCGCATCAGCTGCTTACGACTTGCACCATCAAGAAGTTTCCCCGGGTTATGTCTGACCATAACCCCTTGGTCTTGGAAGTAACAAACATGAGGGTTAATGCATCGGAACACACTTGGACATATGAGAGGGGTCTGCTTCAAGATCCTGAGTATGTTTAACATATGAACAAATGGCTGGGAGAATTTCTGGAGGTCCATAGGGGCAGTACAAGGTGCAGGATGGTGTGGGATGCTCTCAAGGCCGGGGTTGGAGGGGAAAGCCTGAGCTATTCTCTGAACCGGAACAAGGAAGGAAGCCAGCGCCTAAACATCATCTATAGTACAATGTTAGACACAGAAGAGGAGCTGGTTAGGGGTATAGCTAATGGATTAAGTATTGAGGGGATTCTCCAGAAACTTGCTCTAGTAAAGGCAACTGCTGGAGAAATTGCGATAGCAAGAGCAGCAGAAAAATACCTGGCCTGGCGGCAAAGTTGCCATTAATATAGTGAGCAAGTTGGGCATTTGCTAGCCACCAGGAGAAGACAGAAAATTGCTGGGGGAGAGATACTGGAGGTCAAAAACCAAAACGGCAAACTAATCTCAGGGGTCAGGGAAATACGTGCGGTATTCCAAAGATGTTATCGAAAGCTATATGGAAAAGGAGAGACACAGGGAGGCAAGGTGTATTTAGATTCGCTCAGTATGGAGCAGTTCTCACAGACGTACGTGGCATCCCTCAAAGGTAAATTCCCGGAGGAAGAAATTCAAAGAAATCTAAAAGACCTCCCCTCCGGCAAGGCCGTGTGCACCGATCAAATCCAACTGGAGTTTTATAACGATTTTTTTCTGGTGCTGGGGGTCGACCCAATATATGTAATGTGCAGGTACAGAAAGGAGAAGCCCCCCGGAGTCGTTGGCAGAAGCCAACATAGTTATTTTTCCAAAGAAAGGGAAGCCTCCTAACAAGACAGGATCTTATAGACTCATCAGTCTTATTAACAGTGACACAAAGATTTTTCGGTTTAGTGCTATTATAAGGAAGGTGATATCCCCTAGGCAGCATGGGTTTATTCCTGGCAGAGGAACGCCGAACATATCCGCAGAGTTAGAGCCTTATTTGATGGTACCTCAGACACTGGAGACCCTATGGCTCTTATATTACTTGATGCCGAGAAGGGGATCAATAAGGTCTCTTGGAAATACCTTGGGCTGTTCTTGAGGAGGTGGGGATTGGAAAGGGGTTTATCGAGGCCATACAGACATTATATAGAGCCCCCCGGGCCCTACTTTGCTTAATGGGTGGACATAGCGACCCTATCTTTATCACATGAAAACTAGACCAGGGTGTCCTTTTTCTCCCCTCTTATTTTCACTCTATATAGACCCCTAATTTGGAAAATTGAGGCTAATATGGCAATCCAGCCTATCCAGCTGCACAATTCGAGACTGAAATTCTAGGGGTACGCGGACGATCTGGTGATAACGGCAGCAAACCCACTCGAAGCCTTAAGAGGGATAGCGATCGAGGCAAAATGCTCCTGGCGGATCTCTGGCTATCTGCTTAAAATGGAGAAAAAAAGCAAATAATAATCAACAGTAAGATCTGCTTATCGGATCCACGGGTGACTGAATGGAAAAAATGGTCAACAAATTTGTATGGGTGCATGAAGGTGAATTTCAAGAGTGAGGGAGGATGGCAACCTTAAGGCCTCTGGATGATAAAGTATAAACCAAAACTGGGTTCTGGCTCGAGAAAACTCAGCTGGACTGAGCCCAATGAACAAAACCAACGAAACATATTGTCCATACTGAGAATCATTAAACACAATCCCTTTTATAACTCCTATCATGAGAGGTAAAACGTGAAAGGAGGGCTTTAAGAATTGCCTTTTACTCAGAAAAACATTTATTATTTATTTATCATTTTTCTCATTTGTGCGCTCAACAATTATTCATTGCGCATTTACATTTTACAAAATACATCAAAATATAAATACAAAAACACTGAACAGAACAAAACAATAGTATTGATCCCCTATATAGAGGTTTTGAACTACATTCATTCATCAAACATTCTTGGCCTATCCATCCATACATACAATCGACATACACTGGACAAAGCGGTCCTAATGACACCTCTCCTTTTGAAATGAATTATTTTCCAAACTCTATCTATGTTCTGACATTTTCTCTTTTTTTATATACAATGAAAGAACAAAAAGAACCAGTTCGGTCCTTCTTACATCCATTTGAAAGGCTCTGTTCAAAATGTTCTTTTTGTTCTTTCATTGTATATAAAAAAAGAGAAAATGTCAGAACATAGATAGAGTTTGGAAAATAATTCATTTCAAAAGGAGAGGTGTCATTAGGACCGCTTTGTCCAGTGTATGTCGATTGTATGTATGGATGGATAGGCCAAGAATGTTTGATGAATGAATGTAGTTCAAAACCTCTATATAGGGGATCAATACTATTGTTTTGTTCTGTTCAGTGTATTTGTATTTATATTTTGATGTATTTTGTAAAATGTAAATGCGCAATGAATAATTGTTGAGCGCACAAATGAGAAAAATGATAAATAAATAATAAATGTTTTTCTGAGTAAAAGGCAATTCTTAAAGCCCTCCTTTCACGTTTTACCTCTCATGATAGGAGTTATAAAAGGGATTGTGTTTAATGATTCTCAGTATGGACAATATGTTTCGTTGGTTCTGGATGATAAAGGACATAAAAGGGCATTTTGAAAAACTAACTAACAGTCTAGTGGGAATGTTCTTTAGCTACAATCCTTGCAGAAAGGAGTAAGCCTGTCTCCCACTGCAATCTATGCTAAAATTCTCTTCCAAATATCCCCCAAACGTTTTGGAGCCTTACCAGTGACTAGGAGGTAGATACGCAGAGTTGTAGTCTGAAATATTGTTGGAAGAATATTTAGTGACCACAATATTATGAGCAAAATATCGAAAACCAAAATATCAACGAGGAAAGTGCAGAGAGGGAGGTTTAGATTTACTATTCTTAGCTACATATCAATGTACCTTAAAGAAAGATCTCTCTCTCTCTCTCTCTCTCTCTCTCTCTCTCTCTCTCTCTCTCTCTCTCTATATATATATATATATATATATATATATATATATATATATATATATATATATATACATATACACATATAAATGTCTCTCTCTCGCTCTCTCTCTCTATCTATATATATATATATATATATATATATATATATATATATATATATATATTATGAAGGTACATATATATGGAGGTAGGTATAGAAAATCTATACATACTTACTTGTTGCTATTTTAGTGCTTGATAGTCTGGCAATTCCATGTCAGTGTTATTGTGCTATTTTGTCATTTTAACACATCTTGATACAAAAAATACTCAAACTATAAAAAAACTACAAAGGTTTCTTAGGAAAGAAATGTATTCTTATCTGTTAACAGTGGACCCTATTCAGAAAGGTAGATTTATGTTATGTTTCAAATTAATTTTGATAATTTGGAGAGTTCTTAAAGTAAAGTGAAATGTACTGTAATGTATGTATTATTAAAATAAAAACAATGCCATTGATTTTTCTAATGATTTTTCATCTTACAGTGGGGTAGGAATAGTAAATCTACCCCCTTCAAAGTAAAGTCCAACACTTTCACCAATTGTACTTAGATTGTAGTGGAAATAATAACTCTACTCTCTCTAAAGTCAAACACTTTCATGCAGCTCAGATTGAAGTGGGAATAGTACATCTAGCCTTCAAAGTCCAACACTTTCCCCAGTGCTGATTATACTGAAGAGGGAATAGTAAATCTACCCCCTCAAAGACTAACACTATTCACAATGTGAGTACGTTTGGAAAGGACATAGTAAATATAACCTGCTTAATCTACAACACTTTCCTCAGTGTTGCTCAGATTGGAGTGGGACTAGTAAATATAGTCCTCTCAAAGTACAACACTTTCCCTAATGAGGTTCATGTTGGCATGGGAATAGTAAATGTGTCATAGATTTCTATTTTAAATAACAAGATATTGATTGGGCAATTGAAGATTTATTTTTACAATAGTAGACAATCTGTTTGAATCAACCATGAAAGTTTTTATACATTTTCCATGTTTATATTGACTATTTAAAAAAAATAAAATCTAAATCATTCCTCGGTACAAACAAACATTTTTCTAAAGTTATGTAACATTTTTGATACATGTATATTTTTTTCATGTGTTTTCACATTTTCAACATATTGGGGTAAATATTTTTATACATATCGAAAGCAGTCTTTTAAAAACAAAATGTATAAAACAAATATTATTTTATCATTTCTATAATTATATATGACTTTTTTGTTATTAGTAAGTGGCATACATTAAAAAGTTACACTTTTGATAGTACTGTTGAATATATATTTTCCTTTTTATAGGTACCTTTTTCATACAAATAAAATAGATTAGTATACATTTCTGCAACTCTTTTTAGCTTAAGCAAAAGCAAATATAACAGTTAGGTTATCATTTTCGATTGTTGTCTATGGAGTCTTTTATATGTTCAATTAGTGGTCAATTTGTATGCCACTTTCTTTTTATCTATCTCAGTTTGGATTGTTCGAGCTACCTTATGGTAGCAGGTCCAGAATACTGTTCTTCTGGCAAGTAAGAGGAATTCTAAGTTAATTTGTGAAGGTTTAGTAATTGCAGAGATGTGTCTAGGGTTAGTTTAATTAGTAACGGTTAGTGTTTTGTGATTGTTTAGTAGGTAAATGTTAGGTTATTGTTTTAATTGTGGTAAGTGAGTGCACAAGGCCTCATTGTATTGTGCATGTGTTACTAGAATGTTTATTTGAAACATATTATGTGTATGGATTTTTACAGATATTATTATTTGATTTTTGATGTGCATGTGCTTATTTCTGTTGTGTTGGTGGTTCCTGGGTTTTTCCCTCCTTTTGGATTTTTATTTAAAAGAAATAAGTTGGGTTCTTTACTATTCCATAATATTTTTAATTTCCTTCTTTTTTTGATTTTCCTGGAGCCTTTTGTTACTATTTTATTTTCTCAAATGCTCTTTTATTGATTGCAATTTTGTATTTTTGGTGCCTTCCTTTTTACATATATTTTGTATTGTCATCTCAAGAGGGCGATTTAGGTTTCATGTCAATGTGTCCTTTGAGTCCTCCTAAAAAAACGTATAGGCCCCTATAGATAGAGACCACATAGTCAAGTTTATTTATTTTTATCTTAAAGCCAACAGGTTTGCTTTATTGGTGATTAAATATGGTGAAAAAGGCAGTAGGCCTCGAATTTTGAATTGAGAATGACTTGACAAAGGGTTAGAATTAATCAATAGGCCTAATTTGGAACAATGCTGTTTTTCAGGATTAAAGCCTGCTGGTTTGGCAATTGTCACAAAGGGGCTGATTATGATGGCGGTCAGATGAGCGTCAGACTGCCATCGTTGCGGGAACAGGACAGACCGTCAGGGAGTCGGTGGTCCCGCCAGGCAAATTACGATCCGATCACGGTGGAGGCGGTTGGAAACATGCCTCTTAGCATTGAGGCTTGGGCTGCGGACCGATAAAGGGCTGCAGCACAAGCCTCACTGCTAAGAGGCATGTTTGTAAAGATCCCTGCACCCTGTGACAGGCACCAAGCGGTGCCTGCCACAGGTTGCAGGGATGTTTAGGGGGCACCGTAGGTGCCCACCAGACCTCATAGCAGAGGGACTGAGGGGAAGGGGGTCCTGCTAAGACCCCCCAAAGTCACTTACCACCTGCCTTTTTATGGAGGGCAAACCGCCATGAAAAGGCAGGCAGAAAGGGACATTGTCATCCCTACGGTGGTACCTGAGCAGGCACCGTCTCTTTTGTAGGGATTACTGTCCCTCTAACAGTCGGTTGGGCTCCTTGAGCTGGTCGGATGGCCACGGGATGGTCTCTCTGCTAGATGCCGCCACATCATAATGCAGCAGGCGGACTGCAGGGGCCGAAGTTGTGGGGCCGCCACCGATGGCCTGACGGTGGTGGTCCCACCGCCATTGTATCAGGCCCAAAGTACTTAAAAGATGATGGAAGCAGGATACATTTACATGGTTGGTTCCGCTGGTGTTATTTCCTTTATTGTGATTTGTACTCAGATTAATCTGTGACGCCCCTTAAGGATGGATTCCCGTTTGTGATTTCTCTTGCATTTTTAAGCACGCTGTTTAGTTGTGCATGCATTAAAGGATTTTTTTTTTTTAATTAAAGGTATTGGTTGGAAATTGAGTTAATGGGCATTATTATGACATGGCGGTGTGGAAGCAGGGCCACCACGCTGCCAATCCTCTCCCCTTACCGCCAAAGCCAAACAAGACCCACCAGATTATGACTTTTTAAGTCGCTGGTGGGCAGTTGTTTGGCGTTCCCACGGCGGTTCCTTTGAAATAGGCACGGCACTGGGAACATCAAAGCATGTTTCTGCACAGACCGACATGCACAACATTGTGCACTTCATTCTGTTCAGGAACATGGGTCTGCATGCTGACGGGGGGCACACGGTATGCACCCCATGGCGCCAGGGACACAAGGGGGACTTATGGGGCCCCCTTTGTTTCCTCACTGCCCCACTTTCCATAAAGTGCAGCAGTGAGGAAACTCCTAAAATGCTTGGGAATGCCCCAGTGGCACAGTTAGCATATTAGGGGCCTCAGCTTGCAGCACCACTGTCAGGGATCCTGGATCCCTGGCGACAGCAGCGTTCCTTGGCAGTCCAACCGCCACAGTCCTAATGCGGCAGGCAGACTGCCAGTCTGGCAGTCAGCGGACCGCCACCGAGGCTTCGACAGTCCATTGGACCACTTAACTCATAATAAGGCCCATTGTGCGTTGTTTTTGTGTGCTAGTTATGTCAATTATGGGCAGACTAAGTGAAATAAAAATTACTCCAGCATAATGCATCTAATTTGGGGGATTTCACATTATGCTTGTTACATAAAATTCCGAAATGATGTCTATATGCCATTTCACGTAGTCACACACCATTCTGGAAAACAATTACCACAAAGGCACCATTCACACAGAAAAATTGACCATAAATGCACAGAAACAACAGAATGTGAGCAGCAGCTCGCAGAGTATTTGTTTTTTACACTATTTGTTTATCACATAACACGCCCTTGTGTCAAAAATAGATGGGTTTTACAGTAAAACCAGTGCTTAATTTGAGCTGGTTGTTTCCAGTGCTCGGCACTTAATTGTCAGCACCAGCTCTAGTGAAAGTCCACCACATGATGGGGCTGTCTGTCTAATTTCGAGATTAGCACAGTAACAGGGTTTAATAAGTCAATACGCATTAAAAAAGAATAGTACCTGTCACTTACACCATCATTAAAGCTTGGCTGGCCTGGAATAATATGAATTGTTACACTTGTAGGAGTGCGACTGCAATTAGTTGTGTTGGTAGTGTCATTGGCAGTGTTGACAAGGACAATGGGTGGTGCAGACTGTAGTGGCCGCCCAAAAAGGGCCCTGGCACCTACCTTTATTGACAAATTAAGCACTGGTAAAACATAGCGCTAAATGAAAAAATTGCATTTAGTGACATTTTGCTAAATTTGTGCATGATTACTGTAAGTAATTGGGTTATTAGTTATGGGGGGTGAGAGCCCCACTGAAGTCATAAACACAATTCTTTCAGGGTGAACCACAAAAGTCACTAAATAAACCTATGAAACCCTATGGTAGCTTGGCACAAAAGCAGTCTGGCTTAATTTAAAGGCAATGTGAAAAGTATTTATGCAGCCCTTATGCAGTAATAAATACAAAACTAATGTATATAATAGAGTAAGATATAATGAAAAAAATCACACCAAAACAACAAAAATCCAATCAGTAGATCCGGAGAAATTGATTTTTAAAAGTCTTGGTGAAAATAGCACAAAACACCATCCACTAAATCTGGTTCTTGTGTAAAGCATGAACTACTCATACTTAAGGGACTCAAGGAGCAGGGGGCCATCGGGGAGATTAAGGGAGCTATTGCCCAGAGTCACATGGTGCTGAGTTGCTGCCAGCAACAGGAATCGAACCATGAGCCCTGCTCTCTGGAGTCAGCTGCCTTGCCCGCTGCACCACACCTCTCCCACTGATATCTGGTCACGGTGGAAAGTGTCAAAGTAACAAATTCAAGCTGACCGCAATGGAGCCTGGGTTTGTCCTGGTTAAGACTTTACCTTCTTATATTTCAAATGCATGAGGGACTTCTCAGCTGGAGCTTTGCATTGGTGTGTGCCACAAGGAGGCTATTGTTGGCACGAGGAGCAGGTCACCGCTAGAGCTTCACATTGGTGGCTGACGCGGGTGGTCACTGTTCGGCACAAGGATCAGGTCATCCCTGTAACTTCACTTTGGTGGGAGATGTGACAGATGTTGATGGCACAGCTAGTCGTAGCTGATGCGAAGAACTGGTCATCGCTGGAGCTTCATGTTTTAGGGTATCGTTGATGGTCATTTTCAACAATTCCCTTGCAGTAGCAAGGAGCCCAAAACATATGGATTTTCACATGGAGTTCTATTTTGTGGCAGGAGGAGGATACTTTGATGCCAGCCAAGGGTCCAGGACCTGGGGTTCATGTTGGAAATCAGGACTCACACCAGCAGAGGCTAGCAGTATGGCGCGGGCAGATCCAGTTGGTGCTAGATAGCTGGACAGTTGCAGGGAAGGTATCTGGAAAGTTTTTGAGTACCTCTAGCTCAAGCCAGAGGTCAGCCAACTGACTATTGTAATCACGTCGGGGGATCATGTGTTTAAGGCAATGCCAAGTCCTCCTCCTTCAGGCAGCAGGACAGCCCTTCTTCAGAATATTCTACAGGTCCAGGAGTGTTCTGACGATAGGCTCTGAATGTGCTACATACATACATAGTGCCAGTGTGTGTGGGGGGGGCAGCCCCTGGTCTGCTCCCAAACTGCTTCTTGTCAGCTCTTCCTCTTCCTACAGGTTTAGCTCCAAACTGTCTAGTGTAATAAAGGAAAGGGCAGGCTTGGTGTCAGGGTCCTTTGTGTGTGCTGCAGACAGGGTCCGTTGAAGTGTAATCAGGGCTGGTCACAACTGATCCCCAGCCATCTTATCAGGAAGAACCACTCCCTCTACACCTAGGCCTGTTTTCCTCTCATGTCTGGAAGGAATACACAACACACCTCAGGAGAGCCATTCACAGTCATGTGAACCTGGACACTGGCAGAAAGGCACATTTGGGTTGGGCAGGAAAAAGTCGACTTTCAGAAAGCTGCATTTTCAGAATAGCAATTTTAAATCTGACTTCACCATTAAAGAGGTTTTTACATTTCTACTCAAATAAGTGGAAGGAATATTTCTCTATTTGTTTCCAAACTGTATTTGTCACTTATTAAGCTAGCTACAGTGAAAAAACGACTTTGGGAGTTTTTCCCTTTCCAAAATATGTAAACCAAAAATACACATTTCCTACTTTTTAATTACCATGCACCCTGCCATATGAACCTTCAGGGCCTACTTTAGGTGTGACTTATAAGTTTAGGGCCTACTTTAGGTGTGACTTATAAGTATAAAAGGAAGGGTTAGGCCTGGCAAATGCTTTATTTTGCCAGGTCGAAAAGCAGTTTATAACTGCCTTTCGGGCAGAAGTTGCAGGCCTAAGACATGTTTTACAGTGCTACTTTAGTGGGTTGACAGTGAGTGCTTCACCCCACAGGTAACATTTAAGCTACAGGCCCTGGGTACAGGTAGTACTATATATATATACAAGGGACTTCAAAGTAATTTAAATGTGGCAATTTTGTGTATGCCAATTGTGCCATGTTTAAGGGAGAGAGCACAAACACTTTAGTACTGGTTAGCAGGCTTAAAGTGCACAGAGCCCTGAAGCCAACCAAAAAATAGTTCAACAAAAATGGAGGAGTGAAGGCAAAAATGTCTAAGGGAATACCATACCAAGGACGTCAGGTTTAACAATCATGTAAAATGCAAATTATGCAAAGTTCACACACCTCTAGTTATGGATTTGTAACCAGAAACAACTAACTGGACTCTTTGATATATGCACTAGGGAGGAGGTTTACCCTATTAACACTGTGACAAACACACAAACACTATAGGAGAGACGTTACATTCAGAACTGTTTGACAACTACCATAGGAGGAAGAATTTCCTGTTATGAAATTGTTGATGAACACCATCAATGGGAACTTTACATTGTTTAACATTAAGAGAGTTTCTGCACATCTCTAGCTCAAAAGGTGCTAATTGTGACTCATTTTCGTTGTGTATTTTTGTGTTTATTGTTGAGTTGTGTGTAGATTAAAGTATTTTTCTTTTAAAAGTAAAAAGACTGCCCATTGATTTAGTAAAAATGATTGTGCACTTTGTGAAGTTTTTTAGAACATTTATGTAACCTCATTACTTGCTTTAATTTGTTCTTTCAGCTTTATTTTTTTAAGTAGGCTGGTGATATAACATTTATGATAAAATAAAGTGACTTTCCTCTTAAGCCTTGGTGATGTCTTGATTAAGTTGCATATTTAATGACCATTAACCTTAAGAATTGTATACAGATAAAACCAGATCCAGACTGTCCGTTTGGGAGTCACTGGCTTTTGGTCCATTTCGAGCCCTTCTACAATAACCAAAAATACTAATATTACTATCAGTGCTGATCTTACTTTCTGCCATCCCGTTAACAAGATCACTTTCAAATGTAACTCCTTTTTGGAGAGGCTAAGTGAAATTCTTCTTTCAGTTGAAGGGAGAAGGTTGTTGATCCAAGCAACTATTCCATCTTGTTTGTATTATTGAAATGCAGTCTTGCTTAGTTTCCTTAAATATCATATATGTCACATTCAGACTGTGCAAAAAGCATCTGCCATGTCTGTTATTTAATTCACCTCAGCACACTTCTGTTAAATCCCAGTAGAAGTTCCTCATAGATTACCAGTGAATAAGTGGATGCTGTTAAAGGCACTTTGTATAGTGTCCAAGGCACTTGTTTTCAATTGTACTGAGTATTACAGCCCATGCCTTCATCCCGATGTGCCCTCTAATATTCTTCTTTCCTCTTCTCATGCATTATATGTTGGGCATAAGTTCTATTGCATCAGAGATGGCAGAAGTCCTTTCTTCATTCGTGCTTCTATTCCCAGTACATCAGAATTAGAAGAGTTATGCCACTGTAGGATGAGAGATGTGCCAATGAGAAGCCAGGGTGTAGCACATTAATTCATTCGGACTCATTGGCTTTGCCAATTGTAGGAGATCAGGATCTGCACCTTATGTTGCCCCCACTTTTTTTCTGATGTTAACACTGGTTTCTGGCTATAGTCTGGCTGGGACCCTGCTAATCAGGGCCCCAGCCTCTCTGTTCTCTCTAAACAACTTGGAGTGCATATTAGGTGCACTAGTGATTGGATACTGTGGTACCTTATGAGCCCCTAGTATATGGTACCTTAGGTACCAAGGGCATAGGTACTTCACAGGCCTACCAGGGGCTGAAGCATGTATTATGCCACCACTGGGAAGCAGACTAAATCTGACACCACAGGCCTGCTACTGCAGCCTGGGTGAGGTAGTGTTAGCACTCCTCACTGAGATATAGGTACACTATATCTCTACCTGCACACACATATAAACCTATCAGTCACCCCTAAGGCAGGCCCTATCAATCCTGAGGGCAGGGTGCTTTGTTTCCATGTGAGGGGGTGCCTCTGCCTGAGCAGGGCCCCTCTGCAGCTCTCAGAGTCCATTCTCTGTGGCTGTTTCTGGATGCAGTTAAACCATATACTCTTAAGTGCATTATAACCTAGCGGTAAATGTTAACTTTGGAATGGCTGCTTCAAAACATGTCGTGTTTGGTGTCAAACGCTTTGGAATCATAGGGATCCCACCCTTCTAGAGAGATAGACATGTACCCACTGTGGAAACACAGTAGAATCCTGAAGAGCCCTGGCATCACAAAATGGATGCCACCAGTCACAGACACTGGGCTGCCCTCCTGCTGATGACCGAAACTCGCAGTGGAGGAGGCCCAACAATAGCATCCTGTCACAGGGAGGTGTGGTCACCTCCCAGACAGGATTTAGTGTATTGGGGCTGGGTGGGTGCACTCCTAGAGTGCTTTGAAGTCCTGCACTGGGGGAGCAGTAGGCTCCTCTGTACATATGCCAGCTCAAACCGGTTCAGGGGCTACCAGCCCCTGCTCTGGCGCAAAACTGGACAAAGGGAAGTGGGTGTAGCCACCCACTCCCCTGACCCTCCCATAGGTGGGGTCATAGAGCTAGTCCCTCCCTTCGTTCTAGTATAAGTTAGGGAACCCTTGCCATTGCAAACTAGATATCACTGGATGATGCTCTGAAGAAGAATCCTGGACCTTCGACGTTCCACTACCTCTGGAAGACTGAAGAATCTCCCTTGGAGTCAAGGAGTGACTCCACTGCTTGGCAGGCACCCAATATTGCAATCAACGGTTGCAAACGTTCACACTCCTACCGGAGTTCGAAGTCCCTGCATCCTAGGAAGAGGATTTCCTGACTTCTCCAAGGCCATCGTGAGTCTCCAGCGACGCTGAGGCAAGTGGACTCCACGAGTGTCGAGGAACCGCAATCCCTGGGTACCATGCACTATTTTCGAGTGCAACCCCTTCACGACATTCTACGAACTTGTGCTTTGGACCACGTCCAAGCCTCCAGTAGGATTTCCACTGAAGATCAGAGACCTACCCCTTCCCGAGTGACCGTGGGCCCCTGTTGAGTGAATTCCACCGAGGCGTCTTTGCGATCCCTTGCCGGTTAGCTTGTGGGTCCCCAAAAGACTTTTCTACAAAACCAAAGGGCTCCCCTGATTGCTCCAGACCTGCCCTGACTTACCCTTGCTGGGTGAGTCCCTCAGACCTTGCTGGTCTGCACCGCTGACTTTTTACACTTTCCATGAGACTTGTTGTTGCCAAGGCTTGTTGGCTCCAATCTGGTCGCCGATACCTCAGTAAGCTGCATACTTCGTGGCACACACCAAATCCAGCTCCTGGTTGTCGTCGACGCCTCCTGGACCTCGTAGCTGAAGAGTCAAGACACCTGCGATCACCTGAAATCACCCAACGACTGTGTGCATCCATCTTCCTTGCCCCGGGTCACTGCCAAGTGACTTTGAACACTGTCCCCTCTGCTTTCAGGTCTTCCTTCTTCTGAATCCAACCTTGGATTCCACCGGACACTTCTTCTGTCTTCACAAGCAGCAAGTCTTCTTTGGCTCCCATTGAAAACGACGCCGCGACCCAACACCAAAAGACACCTATGCACCCGGCTTCCCTGGGTGTGGTAACTCCAGCACTACGGTGCTCCTGTGTGTGTTGGCTCTAGAACTACTTACCCTGTAAGTGACTTGCTTGTAGACTCTCCCGAAGTATCCTAAAACTTTAAAATTCCAACCGCGACTTGCTCCATTGAAGTCAATTGGGATCCGCGGCTGTGTTCTCACACTGCATGCGTCTCCCGTGGGTCCTTTACTTACCTGCCTTGGGTGGATTAGTGAGGCCCCAGTGGTTCTGAAGGCCCTAGGCCTTGTCCCCTCGCAAGTCGATATTCCTAAGTCTCTTTTTAGTATATGGTCTGGTACGCCCCTAGGGCCCCAGCCATATTTGTGAAATGTTGATTTGTGCGTTAGTCCTTGACTTCTAATCTCATAAAGTGATTAGTAGAGTGTGTCTAGTAATAAATACATATGTATTTTATATATATACCTGTGTGGTGTCCTTTCATTTAGTGATTCAAGAGATTATAAGGTAAAACAAGCTGCTTTACATTCCTCTAAAGACTTAGCCTGAAGGCTGCTCTCCACAGCTACCACTAGGATAGCTTTCTTTAAAAGGTTGTCTTAAACCTATCTACCATAAGAGTTGAATTGTACTGGTGCAAGGTGGCCACTTTAAGTAGTGACCAGCATATACCAGGTCAACTTCTCACATTGGTGGGCAGCGTGTGGGATTACAGCTTGCCATTGTTTTACCAGAAAATCTCTATTTGAATTACTAACTGAAAACCACTATAGGTACTCAAGGTACATATAAAGTCAAGCTTAGTATCAATAAGTTCTAATGAACTTAGAGCTGTGTGTCAAGGAATAGCACACCCTTTCTACAGCTCAAGCTAGGATCAGTAGGCCACAAACTAGTGTAGGTAGTACAACACTGCACAACACTAGAATGTCCTTAAGGGTTGGAGCCAGTGGGTCCACCCAGCCTCAGTATAAGGACATGACTTTCTTTGACTTGAAAGCCATGTGTGCTGCAAGGCACCTGAGGATAGGACACAGTCCCTCCACACTACACCTGATAGATCTGCTGACAGCAGATGATCTTAGATTAGCTCTAGGAGCTAAGGGGTGTGAATCAGGGGGTGGGTCAATTACAGTGTCTGGGTCAGATGATGAAAATCAAGATGACCTGGACTCTGTGGTTGAAGGGCCAGATCCACAAGGGTCTGAAAAGGACAGAGGAATTCTCCCTAAGAGAACTGACAGAGTGGAGGAGAGGCCTAGGTCCCTTTCTGGGGAATCTGACCACTCCTATCACTCTGGCAGGGAATCTGTCCAGCAGAGGAACTCCTACCTTCCTAGAAGGGAGACCTCCTCTGACAGAATGTACAAACTGCTGCAGTATGAGGAAGCAAGATTTGCCCTCAAGGCCAAGCAGTTCGTATTAGATAGAGAAGCCGTTGAGCTCCAGAGAGCTTCTAGAAGAGAGGGGTTAGAAAGAAACCCCTGGTGGCAGCAACAGTGTCCCTAGAGTCAGAGAATATATTCCAGACCATAGGAACCTGTCCAAGGTTGTTCCTCCCTACCAGAGTGGAGATGATATCCACAAGTGGATAACTGCTATGGAAAGGGCCTGTAGAGTACAACAGGTCCCCCAGAAGCAGTGGGCAGCAATCGTGTGGCTCTTCTTTTCACATAAAGGTAGAAACAAGTTCCTCACTGTTAGAAAAGAGGATGCTGATGATTATTAAGTCCTGAAGAGTGCATTGATAGATGGGTTTGGCTTAACCACTGAGCAGTACAGGTTGATGTTCAGAGACACCCAGAAAGCACAGACTCAGGACTGGACTGACTTTGTAGATTGTGCAACCAAGGCTCTGGAGGGTTGACTGGTTGGTAGTAGAGTTACTGATTTTAAGGGATTGTATAATCTTATGATGAGAGAACAGATCCTTAATAATTGCCAAAACCAGTTGTTGCATCTGTACCTGGTGGACTCTGATCTGACCTCTCCCCAAGAATTGGGAAAGAAGGCAGACAGATGGGTCAGAACCAGGGTGAGGCAGAAAACCCAGAACCAAGGGGGTGACACTAAGAAGCAGGATTCTAAGGGCTCTGAGAAAGGTGGGGATAAGTCAAAAGACCAGAAGTCTTCACAAGGACCCCAACAATCTGCATCTGGTGGGGATTTACAGTCCAACAAAGGAAAAGGCCAAAAGAAGCCCTGGTGCAAATTCTGTAAACAGAAAGGGCACTGGACTTCTGACTGTAACAAGTCCAAAGACCAAACCACTACCACTCCTGCCCCTAAGGCAACTGTTCCCCCTAGTACAGCTACTGGTGGAGGTGGTACTCAGAATAAGGGTGTAGTAGGGTTGACACTGGGTTCTGAAGTGGACTCTGGCCTAGTCAGAGTACCCACACAGGCATTGCTGATTTGTGATGGAGACATTGATATGTCCTTCCTAGTGAGCCCCAGTAATCTGGGCAAATACCAACAGCAGCCTGTAATAAATGGCAAACAGGCTTTGGCATTCAGGGACACAGGTGCTAGTGTCACCATGGTGGCAGAGGATCTTGTGGAACCTGGGCAGATCATCCTGGGTGAAATGTACCAGGTTACCAATGCAAGCAATGTCAGGACCAACCATAGTCTGGCAGTTGTGAATTTCTCCTGGGGAGGGGTAACTGGCCTCTAGAAAGTAGTAGTCAGTGCAGACTTCCCTGTCGAATGTCTATTGGGCAATGATCTAGAGACTTCAGCCTGGTCTGAAGTAGAGTTATGGACTCATGCTGAGATGTTGGGCATCTCTGCAGAGGTATTTGCCGTGACCAGGTCACAGGCCAAAATGCATCAAACTGAACCTGCTCTGGATCCTGAAACTATGGACCAGTTGCTTCCCAAGAAGAGGAGCAGTAGGGTTAAGGCAGTGCCTTCCCCTCTGTCTCAGACCTCAGATTCCCCTCCTGAGGGAGGAGAAGCAGATCCTGAAGAAGGAACTGCCCCAGAGGGACTTGAGCCTGATCAGGTTGAGTTCTTGGGGGCAGGGGGACCTTCCAGGGAAGGTCTGAGTAAGGAGCAACAGTGCTGCCCCTCTCTTGAACCCCTCAGACAGCAGGCTGCTGCTGAGGCTGCTGGGAGTGCTAGTGGGTCCCATAAAGTTTATTGGGATGAGGGACTCCTATATTCTGAGGCTAGAGATCCAACCCCTGGGGCCACCAGGAGGTTGGTAATACCTCAGAAGTTTAGGGGGTTCCTCTTGACCCTAGCACATGACATCCCTTTAGCAGGACATTTGGGCCAAAACAAGACCTGGGACAGGCTTGTTCCACATTTTCATTGGCCACATATGTCAGAGGACACCAAGGAGTTTTGTTGCTCCTGTGTCACTTGCCAAGCCAGTGGCAAGTGAGGTGGCACAACAAAGGCCCCCCTGATACCACTACCCGTAGTGGGGGTACCCTTTGAAAGGGTAGGGATTGACATTGTTGGTCCCCTTGACCCTCCAACTGCATCTGGGCACAGATTTATCCTGGTGGTAGTGGATCATGCCACCAGGTACCAAGAGGCAATTCCCCTGAGGACCACCACAGCCCCTGTGGTGGCAAGAGCCCTCATTGGAGTTTTCTCCAGAGTGGGTTTCCCAAAGGAGGTTATATCTGACAGAGGTACCAACTTCATGTCAGGATATCTTAAAGCAATGTGGAAGGAGTGTGTTGTAACTTATACATTCACTACTCCCTATCACCCACAATGCAATGGGTTAGTTGAACGTTTCAACAAAACCCTAAAGGGAATGATTAAAGGCCTCCCAGAAAAGCTTAGGCGAAAATGGGACCTTTTACTTCCCTGCCTTCTGTTTGCATACGGAGAGGTTCCACAGAAGGGGGTTGGCTACAGCCCATTTGAACTTCTGTTTGGGCATCCTGTAAGAGGTTCATTATGTTTGGTGAAGGAGGGCTGGGAGTTACCTCTCAAACCCCCTAAACAGGATGTGATGGACTATGTACTTGGTCTCCGCTCCAGGATGGCCGAATACATGAAGAAGGCAACTAAAAACCTGGAGGCCAGCCAAGAACTACAAAAAACTTGGCATGACCAAAAGGCTGTGCTGACTGTGTACCAGCCAGGACAGAAAGTGTGGGTGTTGGAGCCTGTGGCCCCAGCAGCTCTCCAAGACAAGTGGAGTGGCCCCCACACCATTGATGAGCAAAAGGGAAAAGTCACCTATCTGGTGAATCTTGGAACTCCCAGGAGCCCCCTTAGGGTGCTCCATGTCAACAGATTGAAACCATATGTTGACAGGGCTGACATGGGCTTGCTCATGGCAACTGATGAGGAACAGGAGGAGGAGAGTGACCCTCTCTCTGACCTGCTATCACAGAACCCTGATGATGGGTCAGTAGATGGTGTTGCTTTGGCAAGCAGCCTCACTGACCATCAGCAAACTGAATGCAGACAAGTTCTGCAACAGTATAGACATATGTTTAGCCTGACCCCTAGTCAGACTTCCTGGTGTACCCATGAGGTGGACACTGGAGACAGTCCGCCTGTCAAGAGTAAAATCTACAGGCAACCTAACCATGTCAGGGACTGTATCAGGACTGAAGTCCAGAAAATGTTGGAGTTAGGTGTGATTGAGCCTTCAGATAGCCCTTGGGCTAGTCCAGTAGTCCTAGTACCCAAACCTCATACCCAGGGTGGTAAGAAAGAAATGAGGTTTTGTGTAGACTACAGAAGCCTCAATGCAGTCACCAGGACTGATGCCTATCCCATACCAAGGGCAGATGAGCTGATTGATACTTTGGCCTCAGCCAAGTATCTTAGTACCTTTGACCTAACAGCTGGCTACTGGCAGATCAGGTTTGCTGATGATGCAAAAGCCAAAACAGCATTCTCAACCCCTGGTGGCCACTACCACTTTGTGGTGATGCCCTTTGGATTGAAAAATGCACCTGCCACTTTTCAGAGGTTGGTGAACAAAGTTCTGGCAGGGATGGAAACGTATTGCTCAGCTTATCTTGATGATATTGCTGTCTTTAGTTCCTCCTGGCAGGATCACCTGGTCCACCTCAGAAATGTTTTGGAGGTCCTGCAAAAAGCAGGCCTCACTATCAAGGCCACTAAGTGCCAGATAGGGCAGAGTCAGGTTGTGTACCTGGGCCACCTTGTAGGTGGAGGCCAGGTTCAGCCTTTACAGAGCAAAATCCAAACCATCATTGAATGGGTTGCTCCTACCACCCAGACACAGGTGAGAGCCTTCTTAGGTCTGACTGTGTACTATAGGAGGTTTGTTAAGGGATATGGTCTATAGTGACCCCATTAAATGATCTTACCTCAAAGAAAATGCCAAAAAAGGTTCAGTGGACAGCTAGCTGTCAGAAGGCATTTGAAGACCTAAAGCAGGCCATGTGCACTGCCCCCATCTTACAGAGTCCAGACTACACCAAAAAGTTAATTGTCCAAACAGATGCTTCTGAGCTGGGTGTGGGAGCTGTACTGTCTTAACTGAATGATGGTCAAGACCAGCCAGTAGCTTTTATAAGGAGAAGGCTGACCCCTAGAGAGAAACGTTGGTCAGCTACAGAGAGGGAGGCCTTTGCTGTGGTGTGGGCCCTGAAGAAGCTGAGGCCTTACTTGTTTGGCACTAACTTCATAGTTCAGACTGACCACAAGCCCCTCCTATGGCTAAAACAGATGAAAGGTGAAAACCCAAAACTTTTAAGGTGGTCCATTTCCCTACAGGGGATGGACTATACAGTGGAACATAGACCTGGGACCCAACATGCCAATGCAGATGGACTCTCAAGGTATTTCCACTTAGAACACGAAGACTCAACTGGTCAAGGTTAGTTTAGTGTCCCTGCGTTTGAGGGGGGGGGGGGTTGATTAGGAGAGTAGGATCTGCACCTTATGTTGCCCCCACTTTTTTTCTGATGTTAACACTGGTTTCTGGCTATAGTCTGGCTGGGACCATGCTAATCAGGGCCCCAGCCTCTCTGTTCTCTCTAAACAACTTGGAGTGCATATTAGGTGCACTAGTGATTGGATACTGTGGTACCTTATGAGCCCCTAGTATATGGTACCTTAGGTACCAACGGCATAGGTACTTCACAGGCCTACCAGGGGCTGAAGCATGTATTATGCCACCCCTGGGAAGCAGACTAAATCTGACACCACAGGTCTGCTACTGCAGCCTGGGTGAGGTAGTGTTAGCACTCCTCACTGAGTTATAGGTACACTATATCTCTACCTGCACACACATATATACCTATCAGTCACCCCTAAGGCAGGCCCTATCAATCCTGAGGGCAGGGTGCTTGGTTTCCATGTGAGGGGGTACCTCTGCCTGAGCAGGGCCCCTCTGCAGCTCCCAGAGTCCATTCTCTGTGGCTGTTTGTGGATGCGGTTAAACCATATACTCTTAAGTGCATTATAACCTAGCGGTAAATGCTTACTTTGGAATGGCTGCATCAAAACATGTTGTGCTTGGTATCAAACGCTTTGGAATCATACCCCCACACCAGTAACTGGTGTGGGAGTATGATCCCACCCTTCTAGAGGGATAGACATGTACCCACTGTGGAAACAAGGTAGAATCCTGAAGAGCCCTGGCATCATAAAATGGATGTCACCAGTCACAGACACTGGTCTGCCCTCTTGCTGATGACCGAAACTCGCAGTGGAGAAGGCCCAACAATAGGCATCCTGTCACAGGGAGGTGTGGTTACCTCCCAGTCAGGATTTAGTGTATTGGGGCTGGGTGGGTGCACTCCTAGAGTGCTTTGAAGTCCTGCACTGGGGGAGCAGTAGGCTCCTCTGTGCATATGCCAGCTCAAACCGGTTCAGGGGCTACCAGCCCCTGCTCTGGCGCAAAACTGGACAAAGGGAAGTGGGTGTAGCCACCCACTCCCCTGACCCTCCCATAGGTGGGGTCATAGAGCTAGTCCCTCCCTTCCTTCTAGTATAAGTTAGGGAACCCTTGCCATTGCAAACTAGATAACACTGGATGATGCTCTGAAGAAGAATCCTGGACCTTCGACGTTCCACTACCTCTGGAAGACTGAAGAATCTCACTTGGAGTCAAGGAATGACTCCACTGCTTGGCAGGCACCCAATTTTGCAATCAACAGTTGCAAACATTCCCGCTCCTGCCAGAGTTCGAAGTCCCTGCATCCTAGGAAGAGGATTTCCTGACTTCTCCAAGGCCATCGTGAGTCCCCAGCGACGCTGAGGCAAGTGGACCCCACGAGTGATGAGGAACCGCAATCCCTGGGTACCGTGCACTATTTTCGAGTGCAACCCCTTCTTGACGTTCTACGAACGTATGCTTTGGACCACCTGTGGTCCAAGCCTCCAGCAGGATTTTCACCGAAGATCAGAGGCCTACCCCATCCCGAGTGACCGTGGGCCCCTTTTGAGTGAATCCTCCTGCGGCGTCTTCGTGATACCTTGCCGGTTGACTTGTGGGTCCCCAGAAGACTTTTCTACAAAACCAAAGGACTCCCCTGGTTGCTCCAGGCCTGCCCTGACTTACCATTGCTGGGTGAGTCCCTCAGACCTTGCTGGTCTGCACCGCTGACATTTTACACTTTCCACGAGACTTGCGGTTGCCAAGGCTTGTTGGCTCCAATCTGGTCGCCGACACCTCAGTAAGCTGCAGACTTTGTAGGATATGCTGAGTCCAGCTCCTGGTTGTCGTCGATGCCTCCTGGATCTCGTGGCTGAAGAGTCAAGACACCTGTGATCACCTGAAATCACCCAACGACTGTGGGCATCCATCTTCCTTGCCCCGGGTCACTGCCAAGTGACTTTGAACACTGTCCCCTCTGCTTTCAGGTCTTACTTCTTCTGAATCCAGCCTTGGATTCCACCAGACACTTCTTCTGTCTTCACAAGCAGCAAGTCTTCTTTGGCTCCCATTGAAAACGACGCCGTGACCCGACACCAAAAGACACCTATGCACCCGGCTTCCCTGGGTGTGGTAATACCAGCACTACGGTGCTCCTGTGTGTGTTGGCTCTAGAACTACTTACCCTGTAAGTGACTTGCTTGTAGACTCTCCTGAAGTATCTTAAAACTTTAAAATTCCAACCGCGACTTGCTCCATTGAAGTCAATTGGGATCCGCGGCTGTGTTCTCACACTGCATGCGTCTCCTTTACTTACCTGCCTTGGGTGGATTAGTGAGGCCCCAGCGCTTCTGAAGGCCCTAGGCCTTGCCCCCTCGCAAGTCGATATTCCTAAGTCTCTTTTTTAGTATATGGTCTGGTACGCCCCTAAGGCCCCAGCCATATTTGTGCTTAACTTGTTGTGAAATGTTGATTTGTGCATTAGTCCTTGACTTCTAATCTCATAAAGAGATTAGTAGAGTATGTCTACTAATAAATACATATATATGTTATATATATACCTGTGTGGTGTCCTTTCATTTAGTGATTCAAGAGATTATAAGGTAAAACAAGCTGCTTTACAATCCTCTAAAGACTTAGCCTGAAGGCTGCTCTCCACAGCTACCACTAGGATAGCTTTCTTTAAAAGGTTGTCTTAACCCTATCTACCATAAGAGTTGAATTGTACTGGTGCTAGGTGGCCACTTTAACTAGTGACCAGCATATACCAGGCCAACTTCTCACACCAATGCTCGTTGAAACGTTTCATTCAAATGGACTACAAATACTTTATTTTGTTTAAATCTGCAACCTATGTAGCAGAGGATGAAATGTGTGTTAGCTGCAGTAAATCCATAATTATACGAAAAAAATACAATAATTGCAGGATGGCATTTTTCAGTGGGTTGGGTAATAATGCATTTGAGATATAATGGGATAGGAATAATATTTTCTTTTGGTAGCTATATATCACTTACTTCTGCCACATGTATGATCGAGATATGTAGGAGTGCAAACACAGTTCACAATGTGATACAATGATACATCGATACATGGCTCTGACAGACTGTCTGGGCCCAATTCACAAAGGTAAACTTAGACCTGAAGTATAAGTTTAGACCTGACATCTAAATTTAGACATGAAGTTTAAGGGCCCAATTCATAAAGGCAAACTTAGATCTAAAGTCTAAGGGACCAATTCATAAAATTAAAACATAGACTTCAGGTTTATGTTTACCTTTGCGAAATTGGGACTTCAGATCTAAACTGAGACTTTAGGTCTAAACCTAGACTACAAGTTTAAGTTTTACCTTTGTGAATTGGGGCCTTTGTGTGGGAGCCCGAGATACGATGGTCAACAAATATGTTGGGCTGTGGTTACGATGGAGTCAGTGGAGTCTGATGTGCAATAGAAGAAAAGATATAGGGGATATGATGGGGGAGATACGCTAGAGGAGGTGATACAGCAGTAGCGGCTCCTCGAGGGAGTGCTGCGGGGCGGTAAGGCAGGGCAGGGGAGGGGCAGGGTGGGGGGTAGTAAACTCCGGAATTGGGCCGAATGGAGTTGAGTAAAGAAATAAATAAATAAAACGAATTACATTGCGTGCGCTGCAATGCCAAATCGGCGATGCAGCGCACAATGTAATTCGTTTTATTTCTTTAGTCAACTCCGTTCGGCACAATTCCGGAGTTTACTATCTCCCACCCTGCCCCCCACCCCCGCCCCGCCCTACCGTCCCGCAGCGCTCCCTCGAGGAGCCCCTAGTGTGTTACAGTAGATCGACAGAGATGTTGCAGAGAGGAGCATAGGATGGCAAGAGACAGAGAGGGAGACCGAAAGAAAAAGAGAGCAAGAATGCCACCCACCATGATGCATGCATGAAAATGATGATCTATAGCAGCATAATCGGTCGGTGACAGTGGCTAAATGCAAAATGTTGGGGTCCCCATGCAGTCTTTGAGTCTCCTCTATCTCACAGATATTCATCGGCCATTGGCTGAATGGTAGCACCCTGGTGTTATGGACCCCTGAAGAGTTGAGGGGCCTCCTGCACCACAGGGGCTGTAATGGCTTACTTAACACCACCATTCGGTGAGGTAACACATCTGCTCCAAAAATCTCAGTATGCCATACAAGCTCAGAGTACGAAAGGAGTGACTCAATCTTTCAATCTTATAAGGGTTAATAAATCTAAGAGCAACCGAGTTTGGCAATAACAGCACTTTGTTCATTAAAGGCATTTTGAAGCCACATAATTCAGCTAGTAGGCACTACACACAAAATGCATGTTCTTCTAAGAATTTAATTGCATAGCTTTCTCGATGTAAGGCATGCTCCATGCTTCAGAGATCATTTATGTAGGCATGTCAGTAATGATGACAGGCGCAGAACGTGACCACGTGACCCTGCTGAACTCATCTTGAAAGGCTGAAGTGTCCATGCCAAGCCACAGCAGGAAGATGCAGAGCAGATTACCGTCTCGCAATTATGTTGTTCACATTCTTTGAAGGAGCAAGCCCTCCGCTTCTCAACACTGCTTATCTTTCAAGCATTTACTAGTTGGTAAATAGCAGTATGCTCAGAAATGTAGCGTTCAGTGTTGTGCAATGGATCATCCCCTTTTCCTTCATGATGATATTATTTTTTCCTTTGAATGGGCTTTAGGTACTTTATATTGACACCATGCCTAGGACATTTTGCAATACAGCTAATAACAAGCAAGGACAAAGCCAATAGGTTTGGCTGCTGCAAGGTAGACTGATGGCTAATTTTGTTTTTAAATCTCGCCTAGGCAACGCAGGTGTGCTGTCTCTTCAAGACATGCTGTATCCAGAATATGGTTGGACAGAAACAATGGCTCGTATGGCTTGATAACCAAATATGTAATACACAAAGCCCAATGGCAATAACAACAAAGGGTTAACGTGACGTCAGAAAGGAAAATTGACCACACACATTAGAACCTTGGTAACAAACATTGTTCTTTATGTTTACAATGAAAAAGTTTTAACTAAAAAACAATTTCACAATATACATTCAAACAAAATGACAGTTTCTTTAGACAATTCTAAGAAGTGTCCCAGTGAAAAACAGTGATAAACCTAAGCAACAAAATTATAACAACAAAGTGCAACATATAAAGGTTTCAATTATTCATTATATGGGCGACCAAGAAGAGAATTATTAAGATGCGGTTCATCAACACTTATTTATCATAAGTGTTGGATACGGGTTCGCCTCATAAATCTCGTCAACGACGTTTCGACCCTATTTACAATGGAGGGACTCTTCAGGACAATTTAGTGTAGGGACACCTAGGAATTAAATGAAAATACCGTCAATGTGCGATATCATTTAGGGAAGGAGATGTTATATCAAACTGATGTGGTAAGGGCTTTCTACCTGAATGATAATAATAGTAACCAACACGTCAGAAGAGTGTCACCGTGCTCGGAGTGAAACAAAATAACTCACAGAGTACCCGACTGGGTGCTGTGGATGTAAAATGAAGAAAGATTAATGATCGCGGAGCAACAGGTGAGTGCACGAGTTTACTAGTACATGACGTTATTACTTACCCCTGTGAGGGTTAGAGCAGGAGGGAACAATTCCACAATCGATATTTGTTTCTCATATGCCCAATGAATGCTTTTAAGCGCAAGCGAGTAGGTGTAATAACGATGAGGCTAAAAGATAAAGCCGTAGTATGTCAACCGCGAGTTCAATGTCGCTGGTATCGGGAGTTACTGAAATCAAATTAAAAGAAAAGAGAAACCTTGAAATAAGGTTTATCTATTCACCATCTCATTCAATGCACAAATGTTGGGAAAACTTTTTTACCTCTCACGAAGACGGGCTATCGTCTAGCGCTAGTCCGGGCAAACGGCAAACAGTCCGCTTGGTACAATCACCCAGAGTGGTGAACTACGATCAGAATATAACCGTGGTTGGCTGCAAGCAAACCAATCCCATTGTTTCTTTCACGCGAGATACGTTGCTAAGTAACTCGTTACATACGCAGTACTCTTCAAACACCCAATGGTCAATAAATATACATTAACAAAATTTCAAGGAGCTCACTTTCATATATTGCAATACTAATATTATCATTTTAACAGGCAGGAAGTCCACTATTATAGGGTGGAAAATTATAATACCAGCATGTAGGAACCTATGCAAACCAATCACAGCACTTCTAACACGCTAAAGTGGTTGCTAAGCAACTCAACGCGTCTCATTACAAAGCCACCAGTGTAAGTCAATGATGTTCAATAAAGTTGTACGATGCGATTTAAAAAAAACACCAGTATAAGTCACTGATGTTCAATAAAATTATACGGTGCAATTTGAACTATCTGTATAATAGCCATATAATATTTTTATAGCAGGCATGTTGCAATACGAAGCCTAATAATACAACAGAGACAAGCTCTTGATTCCGTATAGTGCAATCGCATTCAGTGGTGAATAAAAGAATAAACCAAGTACACATATGGTACATGTGATAAATCAAGTCCCTTTAAGGGTACGAAGGGTGTGCAAATAGAATGGACATTGTCCAATCTAACTGTGGCATCGGAAAACCGCACTATTTTCTCTTTGCATATTATGCAGTGACCTTGGTTGGAGAGGCACGAAATCAGCTGTGTGGGACAAAAAATAAAAGCCTATAACCGTGGTTGGCTCCAAGCAAACCAATCACATCATTTCTTTCACGCGAGATAGGTTGCTAAATAACTCGTTACATGCACAGTACTCATCAAACACCCGATGGTCAATAAATATACATAATGAAAATTTCGAAGAGCTCGCTGTCATATTTTGCAATACTAATATTATTATTTTAACAGGCAGGAAGTCCATTATTATAGGGTGGAAAATTATAATACCAGCATGTAAGAACCTATGCAAACCAATCACGGCACTTCTAACACGCTAAAGCGGTTGCCACGCAACTCAATGCATCTCATTACAAAGCCACCAGTATGAGTCAATGATGTTTAATAAAGTTGTACGATGCGATTTACAAAGCCACCAGTGTAAGGCAGTGATGATCCAGAATATGGGCTTTCTGCTTTGCCCATATTTGTAATTGACTCCTTCATAAATGCGTCTTGTTGTTTGGTTAATTTGTTTAGTAGTCCCTCCTTTTGTACTGTTGGAACCTCCTGTTGAACCTGGCTGTTTTTGCAGGTGTATCCCCTGATTGTTTTGCCTTTTGCCTCCTATTTTTTCTGAACTGTTTTTGTTGGCTTTAGGACTCTGGGCACTTTACCACTGCTAACCAGTGCTAAAGTACATATGCTCTCCATGTAAAATGTGATTATGGTTTATCTATGACTGGCATATTTAATATACTGGTAAGTTCCTAGTAAAGTGCACTGTATGTGCCCAGGACCTGTAAATGAAATGCTACTAGTGGCACTGGTTGTGCCACCCACATGATTAGCCCTGTAAACATGTCTTAGGCCTGCCACTGCAGTGTCTGTGAGTGCAGTTTTAAACTGCCGAGGTGACCTGGCAAGTGCAACAAATTGCCAGGCCCAACACTTCCTTTTATTACATGTAAGGTGCCCCCAAGGTAAGCCCCATATGTTGGGTGCAGTGTATGTGAAAGGTAGGGCATGCACTGTTGTGTTATACATGTCCTGATAGTGAAAAACTGCCAATTTCGTTTGTCACTATTGCAAGGAATATCTCTCCCATAGGTTATTATTGGAGCTGCCTTGTCTTACAAGTGTACATCTTACAAGTGTAACTTTCAACTGGGAAAAGATCGAAATTTGGAGTTTGGGTTCTGTTAGCTCAGAATTTAAAAACACATCTTTTAGTAAAGGGGGTTTTTAAAATTGTTTATCAAAATGTCACTTTTAGAAAGTGGGCATTTTCTTGCTTTGCCATCATGTGTCTCTACCTGCCTGTGGAGTCAACATCTGGTTTAGACTGGTAGGGGCTTGTTTTGTGCATTCACTCTAGACAGTCACACAAAGGGAGTTGAGGTGTGCCCTGCCATTAAGAAGAGCTGGAACCACTGTCAGGAGAGTCCAGCACTTTGCTGTGTGCTTTGCTGTGTTGGCCTGCTGTGAATGAATGAATGAATATACACTTATAAAGCGCATGGCTACCAAAGGCCTCCCAGCGCTAGAGACAGAACCTAAACCGAGAAGTGTCTGGAGATTCAGGAAAACAACACAGTCTTCAGCCGTTTGCAGAACAAGAGATGGTCAGCCTCAAACCGAATATGGTCTGGTAGCTGATTCCAACATTTCTCTGCGATGACAGAAAATAAACGGCCACTGCTCCGGGATCTGTTAACTCTGGGAACAATAGCAAGATGTTTCTTCTCAGAGCGCAGTGATCTTTTTGGGAGGTACGGAGAAAGGATGGATCGGGGAATCGGCGGAGCATTAGCCGAAAGTGACTTATGAGCGATGGACAAAGCCTTGAATTGAATTATTTCGGCCACTGGAAGCCAGTGCAAAGAGATAATATGTGGCTTAGCAGAATCCCGATTACGAGCCTGCATGAGAAGTCATGCAGCACAATTTTGGACTGTTTGCAGTCTGTTAATGGTAGAACAGGGGGAGCCTAGATAGAGCACATTGGCGTAATCTAGCCGCGAGAGAATCAGGGCTTGCACCAGCAATTTCCTAGCATTAAAGGGCAGGAGGGGTAGAGTCTTCCTAATCATTTTCAAGGATGCCATAACAGGTACCTGCCACCCTGCACGCCTGTTCCCTAAAGCCCAGGTTATGGTCCAGCCATACCCCAAGACATTTTATTTGATCTTTGTGGGGTGGCATAGCACCTAAACATTTAGGCCAAAATGCGCTGGTCTGCAGGTTAATGGTCTTGCCTAAAAACATCACTTCTGTTTTAGTAGCATTCAGCTTTAAGAATGAGCCGTCCATCAACATTGAGACCTTTTCCAGACAGTTGGCCAGATTGGTCTTATTATTGTCCAAGAGATTGAGGGACACAATCAGCTGAGTGTCATCAGCGTACGTGATGATCCTAACCCCAAAGGGCTCGACCACCTTGGCCAAGGGACGCATGTAAACATTAAAAAGTGTGGGGCTCAGGGAGGAGCCCTGAGGCACCCCGCATCGCAAAGGCATCCTTTCAGAGACTGCTTTGTCCTCAAAAACCTGGAAAGATCTATCTACCAGGAAAGACTCAAGCCATTTGAGTAAAATTCCAGACACCCCACTTTCTTTAAGTCTCGCTATCAGTAATTGATGATTATCTGTGGCGAAGGCCACGCTGAGGTCAAGTAATATGATGGCTGTGGACCCTCCGACATCCAGAATTTTCCTCGATTCTTCGACCACCGCTAATAAGACTGTCTCAGTGCCTTGATGGGATCTAAAGCCAGTTTGAGAAGGGTGTAGATGTTCATTCTCCTCCAAAAATACGGAGAGAACAGAGTTAACGTACTTTTCGCTTAATTTAGCAATCCCGGGCAGGAGCGAAATTGGGCGATAATTAGCAAAGACTTCAGGGTCCAGGGTAGGTTTCTTCAAGAGGGCTCTAACCATGGCCCGTTTCTATGAGGAAGGAACGATTCCAGAGGAGAAATAACTATTGACTAGGTCCAGAATAACAGGGGTGACAGAATCAAAAACCTGATTGAGAATGCTGGGGGGTGCACTATCACAAGGGGAACGGGATTTCAAACGATCAAAGTAGATTTTTAAAACTTTCATATCCATGAATGGGATAGATTCAATAAAAGAATCTAAGGATTGGGATTGGGTATCAGCCAGGGGGTTACTGACCGATGCCAATATGGGGGGAACGGCAGAATAGATCTTCAATTTTTTTTATTTATAAAAGAAATGTGCTACTTCTGTCACAGGCAGTGAAAGGACTGGACTGAAATTTCTTGATCCTGCTGTTTACGTTTCTCCAAGGGCTTGAGGTAGAGTTTGCCTCCTGTTGGAAGGCTCAGGCACATCAAAGGCTTCAACTTCATCTGCTTACCAGCAAGGGGAACTGCACGTTTGTAACAGAAGAAAAAGTTGCACAGACGTCATCTCTGATGCCGTCACCAATGCCGCTGCCTGCACCGTGACCTGATGGCATTGCACAAAGCATCACACCGCTTCACAAAGCATCACTTCGCTTCACAAATCAACCTGGGTCTCACCATCACTGCTGCCTGATGCCATCATCGATCCTATGCTTGCACCGTGACAAGTGGGCACCGCACAATGAATCGCCTCGCTTCACATCACAGCCCTGGTATCATGGATAACGGCGCTCCACACTGACATCACCACTGCTACCTGAACCGTGGCCTGTGGACACTGCCGTGAAGTACACAGAGCATCGCCCAGGCTCACACCGAAGCCCTTGTCCACTGACATCAGCGCCATTGACTCCAATATCGTCAACCAAAGCCGCTGCTTGCACCATGACCAGTGGTGTTTTGAGTGTTACTGTGTGGTATGTGCAAACACTTGACACATTGCCTCTGAGATCAGCCTGACTGCTCATGCCAAGCTACTAAGGAGATAACAAGGGGTTATTTTAGGTGTGTAACTCCCTTATCCTGACTAGAAGGAAGGGTCCCTTCTTGAACAGAGTGCAAGCCACTGCCAACTAGTGACCCCCATTTCTAACACCTCCCATGCAGACTGTCCATGTTACATGTGATCTTACTCTGTAAATATTTTTTTACAGTTTGTGAGCACTCTTTTTTACTGACTTTATCGTAACTCTGTTGGAGCCATAACAGCAATGCACACCGTTATACTTGCTCCTGCGCGGCACTTTCACCCTTCTCTGCAACCAGCCTCCACCACCCTTCCAAGGTCGCTACTTGCCCGTTGCCAATTTGTCCCCCGTGGCTGCTTTTTTAAATGTATTTCAAAAGCCGGCCTCAGCACCTTCACCCTTCTCTGCAACCCACCCCCACCACCCATCCCAAGTCACTACTTGCCCATTGCAACGTTGCCCCCCTTCTTTTAATGTACTTCAAAAGCAGCGTAAACAAGTACCAGAGGACGAGCTTACATCGCCTCTATGTTTTCCTTGCTCTCCATTAGGGCAGAGGGGCATTCTTTCAGCATAGCACGTGGCCATGTAGCAGCAGGCTTCACCCCCAGGAATCAACACTGAGGTAAAGCTGGGCGGAGTATGCGTAGTGCTGCTCCGCGTAGTTCCATGGAGTAAAAAAAAACTCTGTGGGACTACGCTCTGCTCCGCTCCGCCCCAGGACCACAAAGCAGGATAATTTCTTTTTTTTAAAACACCACTTTCCTGGCCTTCTGCCTTTCCTCCTTCTCACCGCCATGTCTCCCTTCTTCCCGCGTCGTCCTCCTCGCGTCCGTGTAGGAATTACGTCTCTCGTGAAATGCGCAGTGTTCACACAGTTCACGCATGACGTAATACCTACAGAGACGCGAGGAGGACGACGTGGGAAGAAGGGAGACACCGCGGCGAGGAGGAGGAAAGGCAGAAGACAAGGTAAGTGGTGTTTTAAAAAAAAAACAATTATGGCGCTGTCCTCGTACTCCGGTCTACCCAACTTTGCGTTCCCAGAGGAGGGTGGAGTTGGTAAAACTCCACAAACTCCGCTGGTGGAGCGGAGTACGAAGCCCGGGGTTACACTGAAGATGGAAGTCTGCATTGGCCCCAGTGTCTCTGGCGCTTGCGTGCTACAGCCTGGCTCTCTCAACATGACTGCTGTCATCCTGCTGCTCCATGCATCTGCTGTGCCTTGACTTCATGGTGGCTGACCTGCCCTGTGCAGTGTTAAGTCAGCTGCATGCTTGTGTTGGGACTGGTTGGGGAGGAAGGTTACCAATTTAGGGGCATATTACGATGTTGGACGGAAAGCCTCCGACCAAAGGTCAGAGGCTTTCCGACAAACATCGCCAGTTTCAATTCCAACTTCCTAATTACAATGTAGGTGGTTGGATTTGAAACTGTCCAGTCATTCTGTCTGGATTCCGATGGGCTCAAGAAGCCTGTCGGCCAGTCGGAGACCGGCTCGTAATCCCAATGTATGGCATTTCCGCCGGTGGGATGACGATGCTCAGTTTCTGACAGGCTTTCCACGCGGGGCTTTCTGACATGGAAAGCCTGTCGGAAAGTGAGTTTATGGTGCCTTCCACACGGTGCAGGGATGAACACAAACTCCCATTTCACTATGGGAGCTTGTGCTATGTCTGGTTTACAGCTGTAACACAAGCTCCCATAGGGAAATGTGAGTATGCAACTGCACCATGTACCTAGTAATTAGGAGGTCGGGAACACAGATCGGAGGTCGGTTGGTCCCAATTCCATGATGATGTTGGTCGGAGGCGACTCCGACCCACATCATAATCGGCCCCTAAGTCAAAAAGCTTGGAGTTTGGCTTTTGCTATTCATTATTGAAGTGTGTTTCACCCAGTTTCCTGCTGCAGGCACATTATCTCAGTGAGCTACATTACAAGTTCATATTCATTTTGGTATAAGGACCCAGACTTGGAGTATGCACTTTAGTTTAATGAGGTGTACTCTCTAAATGGACCTCAAACATAAACTCTGTGGAAGGAAGTTAGGAAGGTTGTTGGCGCTATTTGTATTCAAACTGTGACGCCCTTTTAAAATGTGCATCAACCCTCTGAGCTATAGTAATTGTGCATGACAAGATTCAAAAGTAATTTATATGATTCACTTGACTGTATTCCTTCCTCTTGTGCACATAATAATTTGTGGAAAGAACATTTCAGTTTAGTGACTGCTGCCCTCACATAGCCTTAATGCAAATTTTTTTTTATTTTCTATGTTCATGTGTAATATTTATCTCGGTTGAGCTTAGTGGAATGGCAGCAGAGCGCTGTCGATTGAAATGTCTGTTATCCCTTGATTGTTGCATGCAGCGACCAAGGCAGTAGAACTCCCTGCGAATTGCTTGTTTCACCTTGCTTTGTCTGTGACATCTGTGTGGACTGCTTTTTTCTCTTACCACAAACTTCAGTTGTTGCTTAAGGATTTTTTTACTTTGGAGTATATATGTGCATTAAAAACAATAAGAGAAATCATATGTTTATAATACAATGCCATCTGATGACAATGGGCAGTATTTTACATTGCAAAGTCATCTAAAGATGAGGTCGGGCAAGCATGTTTCCTGAATCAGAATGCATGTCCCATTGCATAGTAATTGTATAGCTATTCAATCCCTGGGGGCAGAGCAGCCAGGATAATATACTGCATCGCAAAACACTCATAAGGTCCCACAGGCCACTGCACTCCAAACCAAAACACATAGACAAAATACACTCAGGCACATGCATCAACGTTTTATGCAAGCGCAAATGGTGAGATTCACAAAAATCAACCGTTTGCGCCCGCAAAAAGGCCTTTTGCGATGCAGCAAAGTGTAAGGCACTCGCAATTTAAGAAATCGCAATTTATTGTGATTTCTTAAATTGCAATTGCATTTAGCTAATAACATTTTGCGATTCCTTAAATGTAATGCATGTACCCCTTAGAAATAGCAAATTTGCTATTTGGGGCCGCAAAATACAGAGAAATTACTCTGGTCTGTATTTTGCAAAAACCTTGAAAAATGCACTAAAGTGCATTTTTCAAGGTTTCAGGTTACACACACACATGCCCTTGGGGCATGTGTGTGCGCAACATGGGTGCATATCACAATTTCAGGGGAGCAACAGGGTGTCATTTTGACACCTTTGCACCCTTGAAATTGCATGAGCAATTTGCGAGTACCTTTTGGTACTCGCAAATTGCGCATGCAATTTTCCATTCCTTCTTATGGGCCTGTAGGCCCATAGGAATGAATGGGAAGCAATTCCTTAATTGCAATTAAGGAATGTTTAGAAATTGCTATTTTAATAGCGATTTCTATAGGCTTTTGAGAGTCCCTAATTGAGATTCCTTAATAATCGCAATTAAGGACTCGCAAAAGCCTACTTTGATGCATGTGCCCCACTGTCATTCACTATGCTAATAGCTCTAACTCTTGTAGATGCAAGACCTATTGCATTGCAAATGTTTGCTATTTTTTGATTGCAGGTATATGCTATAAAATTGTTGAAAAAAGACTGCCTTACTATGTCAGTCACATGCTTGCAATAAAAATGCAAATTAGAAAAAAAAACGCCCTGTGCAACCACTGCCTAACAGACAGGTTCACGTAAAACCAGTATAGAAGCCCATTTTAGTATTAATGTCATCACAGAAAAGTATCATACTTCTGGAACAAGCAACATTTTTGAATTGCTAAAAAACTGAAGACAATTTTTTATTTTTATTATTTTAAAACTTTATTTGAATAAAGGCACGTTACAGGTTATGCATTCAATTACATGGTTTAAGACAAGGCACATTCATGAGGCATGTAAGTAATAACAGGAGATTAAATATGTGCAACGATATAATCACAAACTGGGCACAGAAACGACTTTGAGATTAACATACCCATTATTCTCAACGTCACATTATCGTGGGGATTAAGTCTGCCACTTTCCATGTCAACTTACTCATTCGCGGCGACAGTACCTGGGGGGTGGTCGGGGGATTGGTCAGCCCCATCTGTCTGTTGGAGATAGGACACCAGGGGGGCCCAAATGTCATGTGGGCTGCTTGCTAAGGGCAATAAATTCCAGGACTCGCACAGATGCGATTGACAGTGTGCCGCGTCCGCTAGCCAGGTTTTTGTAGATGGTGCCGGCTTATGGCCCCAGTGAATTGCCAACCTGTACCTAGCCAGTACCAGCAGCATCGTGATCAGTCTGCGGTTGGCGTCCGAAATGTCCTTGACATAGCAGGCATGTGAGGGGGTCGGGTGCAAGGGTGGCAGAGGTGATGTCACCTATAATTCGGCATGTATCTTGTCAGAAGGTCGCTATCCTCGGACATGACCAGGCAAGGTGCGCAAATGTTGCGTCGGGAGCAGAGCATCTTACGCATTTTGCATCCTCTGCCAGGTCCATTAAGTGAAGTGCTGCAGGAATGCGATACAGTCTGTGTAAAAATTTAAAATGTATCAGGCGTAATCGGAAGTTGGGGGAACGTTTTTGGGACTGGTTGCAGCAGTACTGACACTGTTCTGGTGTATAAACTGAAGACATAGGGGGTTCCTTAACGTTTTGCAGGCTTCCACCATCTGCCAGATACTCATGTGCCACTCTCTGTTAAATCTCAGATGATTCAAGAGACCTGTGCCTAACATCAGAATGCATTAAGTGGGCTTAACATTTGTCAACCAAACTTTACAGAGTAACAGCTGTCCCTTTCAGACCCTCTTTTCCACTGTGCCGGACCTTATTGCTTCTGAGATATTCTCTAATGGCTAGTAAAGCCAATTACTCAGTCACAAAAAGCACCCCAGCAGATCCTCAGACCCTCTCCACAAAACACAGAGATAAAATCAAAGATCCAGAGCGGTCTGCATCCACAAAAGGGTGGCGGTGGCTAGCAAGCACCTTCCACCAGCATGTACGCGCCGTACCCCCCCCAGCCCCCGCATGTACGCGCCGTACCCCCCCCAGCCCCCGCATGTACGCGCCGTACCCCCCCCAGCCCCCGCATGTACGCGCCGTACCCCCCCAGCCCCCGCATGTACGCGCCGTACCCCCCCAGCCCCCGCATGTACGCGCCGTACCCCCCCCCAGCCCCCGCATGTACGCGCCGTACCCCCCATGTATGTACACCCGAGTACGTGTCGAACCCCCCGTGTATGTACACCCGAGTACGTGTCGAACCCCCCGTGTATGTACACCCGAGTACGTTCGAGTCGAACCCCCCTGTGTATGTAAACCCGAGTACGTGTCGAACCCCCCGTGTATGTACACCCGTGTACGTGTCGAACCCCCCGTGTATGTACACCCGAGTACGTTCGAGTCCTACCCCCACCCGTGTATGTACGGTGCGTACCCCCAGCGCTACGTGCTGGGGGTACGCACCGTACATACACGGGTGGGGGTACGACTCGAACGTACTCGGGTGTACATACACGGGGGTTCGACACGTACACGGGTGTACATACACGGGGGGGTTCGACACGTACTCAGGTGTACATACACGGGGGGGTTCGACTCGAACGTACTCGGGTGTACATACACGGGGGGTTCGACACGTACTCGGGTGTACATACACGGGGGGGTTCGACACGTACTCGGGTGTACATACACGGGGGTACGGCGCGTACATGCGGGGGCTGGGGGGGGTACGGCGTGTACATGCGGGGGCTGGGGGGGGTACGGCACGTAGATGCGGGGGCTGGGGGGGGTACGGCGCGTAGCGCTGGGGGTATGCACCGTACATACACGGGTGGGGGTATGACTCGAACGTACTCGGGTGTACATACACGGGGGGTTCGACACGTACTCGGGTGTACATACACGGGGGTTCGACACGTACTCGGGTGTACATACACGGGGGGTTCGACATGTACTCGGGTGTACATACACGGGGGGGTTCGACTCGAACGTACACGGGTGTACATACACGGGGGGTTCGACACGTACTCGGGTGTACATACACGGGGGGGTTCGACACGTACTCGGGTGTACATACACGGGGGGTTCGACTCGAACGTACACGGGTGTACATACACGGGGGGTTCGACACGTACTCGGGTGTACATACACGGGGGTTCGACACGTACTCGGGTGTACATACAGGGGGGGGTTCAACACGTACTCGGGTGTACATACACGGGGGGTTCGACTCGAACGTACACGGGTGTACATACACGGGGGTACGGTGCGTACATGCGGGGGATGGGGGGGGGTACGGCGCGTACATGCGGGGGCTGGGGGGGGTACGGCGCGTACCGGGCATCTTTTTGGACATCTCCATGGTTGCTATTGGAGTTCGGTGCGGACGGTCTTTTAACCATACGGTTGTGCATTCAGACGCCCGGGACGGATCGTGATTCCCCGGTCGGACTTCGCTTTTCACGTTTGTACGGTAAATCGTCCGAGGACGTGTCGGACACTTTTTCCGACCCGAGGACGTGTGGGGAATTATTCCCAATGCGACTCGTATGGGCTTTTTCCCATGCGAATCGTGATTGCCAGTTTGTACGGCACTTGTACGATTCGTACGGTAAAAAGACCGGATACGAGTCGTACGGGAATTTTTTTTGCCGGATCGTAATTGGCACCTTAGTCTAAATACACCAATTTCCTCTCACAGCACATTTATTGAAAGCTTTGTATGCATTTATATGCGAACAAGTGAAATCTTTCCTTCATGCATCTTCACACTAATAGCCAATTTCAATAGATATGTTTTTGGACCTCCATGTAACTCAGCAGTAGTCGTTGTACCTCCCAATGAACTACTGGGGGTGGTGAGGGCTTATGTTTGTGCCAGTCTCATTTGTTTCTTCGGTATTTGGACAAAATATTGAGTTTTGAATATTAAGTTACAGAAATATAAGAAAGCAAAAATTGTGATGAACGAATATTGTTGCCAAGAATATCGATTTTTCAGGTAAGTAATACCGTTGTCAAGAATATTGCTTTTGTTAATCTCCTTTTCAAGAATATAGTTGTAAAAAATATGATATTGTTTTTCAATTATCTTTGTGTTTTAGTTCATTTATTAATTTGATGTGTTATTATTATTTGTATAATTGTTAATATTTTTAAATATAGTTTGTAATTTTAAATGATTTATAAGTGTTAATTTAATTGCTAACAGTAATTTATAGTGTTGTCGCAGGTTGGATGGTTTGGAGGGGTATAAGCTGGGAGGTTAATTAAGTATAATTAACAAGCAATTAATTTTAAATCGATTATTAATTATTTAATTGATTATTAATTATGTGAACTGTGTAATAATTATATTTTATAAGTTATATATTATGTGTGGTCTGCTGGGTTTGTTGGGGTATGGGGTGGGACGGTAATTAAGTAATAATTGACCAACCTTTGTTTATTAAATAATAATGAATTACTTAATTGATTTTTAATTATGTAAATTGTGTAGTAATTATAGTTTTGGTTATATATTAGTTGCGGGCTGTTATGTTCAGGGTTTAGGGTGGGAAGTTAATTAAGCAATAATTAATTAACAATAAATTATTAATGTATTATTAGTTATTTAATTGATTATTGATTATGTAAATTGTTTAATAATTATACTTTTGAGTTATATATTAGGTGCAGGCTGTCAGCGTTTGGATTGCCCTTTGCACATCTGTGGCCTCGCCCGCACTGAAACTCCATGCGCCTGGGTGGGCACTTTTGATTACGGTGACAACGTCCCAGCGGCCTATCCACACATCAGCCTCCGCACATAATCCTCTGGTGGCACTTCATGCCTACCACTCCAGCCGGAGAGAACCTGATTACATGCAGCAGGCCTCTTGAAGCCTACTCCTGGGCCTGTAGCCCAAGTGCAGGTATTTGATGTGGGGCACAAGAACATGTGGTTCTAAGGCATCTGGCCACATCGTAGGCCCTGCATCTGGCTTTTCAAGGTCCCACATCCCTGCTAGCAGCCACTCCATCAGTGTCCCACACTGCACCAGTACTCTCTTGCCTGCCACCCGGTCATGCAGAGAGGAGGAAGAGGTCTACTGTGCCTGCCTGTGGGGAAGTCTTCACGCTCCATCACACTGCCCCACTGGCCCTGGTTGGCCTACAGAAGCCAGGGTAAGGACAATCTGCATTACCCCTAGCCTCGGAAGTACTAAGGTCATTACTGCCTCGAGTGCGCTGTGACAAGATTCTGCACATCATGGCGGACACTGCTAATGCTGCACGTGCTCCCTCACCCCTGTACCACAACCCTGGTTTTTTTTGTATCTGTTTTTATTGATTTTACATGTTTAACAATCTTTTACAACACACGCAGGTTGTTTGTCAATTTTCCTATACATTCAGTTAGATTGCGCATATGGCTACATGTTAAGCAAAGGTTAACAGAATTTATTTTGTGAGCTTCACATTTTACCATTCGGCATATATCAACCATTACTGCTTGGTCCAACAGAAAACCGTGGAGGCGAGTGTTAACTAAATCGGGACAAATTAATACATAATGGCTGTGAAACTGGGGACTGGTACTTATGCTACCTAAACCCACCCTCCCCCTTGGCGTTTGAATGACTCTGCATCTGCAGCGCTTATGAGTGCAGTGCAGGACACGCTCTAAGTTGTGTATGATCCTGGATGCCATCTGTGGATGTCTCCGCTGGTCGGATCTCGGTTTCATCTGGGACATGAGGCGAGGCTGCGGCATCGTGTGGGGGGTTAAAGCCGCCAGTATTGTGTCCCAGTGTACGGCTAGGGGTACCTTATGCAGGCCTAATGTGTTCTCGCGCCTTAAAGCAACACTCTCCTCTTTGGCCCAGGTGCGCATTGAATATCTCTACATGTCTATATTTGGGGGATCGGGGTTGTAGAGTGCCACTCGGCCTCTACCATACAATGTAGACACACATACACGCATCCTCCACCCCTCGAGGCGGGCTCGCCTCGAGGGTATAAATAAAAGTATCGGAAGACCGCTCGGGGTCTTTCCGGTTTAACCAGCATACCGACTCACCGTCTCTGTATTGCGGCGTTCCTGTCCCCATACACGTGGCCTGTCTTGGGTCACCACATTGGCGACGAGGCCGGAGGTCCCGCTGCGTGCTGCCTACTCGTCCTGCTGCCCGCGGCGTCACCGGAGCCCACAAGCGTCGCTCCTTCATCATCGGCGCTTCCCGCCTGTCGCGCTCCGGACCGGAGTGCCGCCTGCTGTTCCGGCCTGTTCCAGCCCTCCGCGAAGCAAGCGTGGTGGCCGAAGGAACCCCCGAGCTGACGGCCGGTGAGGCGCTGCATAGACGCGCTGAACGCGCATCACCCTCCCCCACCTCCCTCGGCTCTGCATTCATCAGCGAGGCCCGGGAAGTGCCCCGCCCGCTGAACCTCGTGGAGCTCCTGCTGCCTGCTGTGACGCCCCGGGCTCCTGACTGGCTGTGGCCTGGCCGCGTGGTGGGTGTTCCCTCCCCCAACAAGCACTGGCGAGTGCAAGGGGACCGGTGGAGGAGGAAGGCAATTCCAGACTGGAATGTGAAATAAATTAACAGAGGACTAACACGTCCCGCCAGCAACAAGCATTGGCTGCTGCAAGAGGGTTCTTCCACTGTCCCTCATCAAGCCTTGGCAGTTGCAACTCCTATTTCTGGCCCTGGTGATCCCTGCGGACGCGGAGCGTCGCTGGCTACCTTCAAGAGACGCAGGGGGCCGCCGCTGACATCTGCGAGGTCGGAGTGAGTACGCCTGCCCCAAGTGCCCCCTGCCGCTCGCCCACCCGCCAGCCGGCTCGTGCGTGGGAGGTCTGAAGCTGTGTACCTGCAACTCGCGATGGGCGACCAACCGGGGGCCGGATGGGGCGCCGCGCCGGCCCAGGCAGCTGCACCTGCTGGAGGGGGACGCCAAGCAGTCGACCCACCCCGTCACAACGCGACGACCAACCCGCTCCCGCCATTCAGCGAGATGGTGGATCCGGCCACTGCTGCACCCCGTTGGAGGGCATGGGTCGGTCAACTGAACAACTACTTCACGGGGACCCGTGAGACGGATGGAACTGTTAAGCGCTCCCTGTTGATTTTCTATGGGGGGTCCGAAATCTATGATCTCTTCGAGACCCTGCCGAACACGGGCAATGCGGATGACTACGACGGCGCGGTGGCGGCCCTCAATGGCTATTTCGATCCACAGCTAAACCTGGACTTCGAAAAATTCAAATTTCGACGGTCACTACAATTGGAAGATGAGTCCATCGACATGTTCCACGCGCGCCTGCGGAAACGGGCAGCCACCTGTGGGTTTGCCGATCACCGGGAAGAGATACGGAGCCAAATCATTCTTGGATGCAAGTCGAAACTGCTCCGGAAACTGATACTGCGCCAGCCGGGGGATCACGCTCGATCAGATCCTGGTGCTCGCCCGTTCGCACGAACTTTCAGACGTCAGGGCGGAAGAGATGGCTGCGGCCCTACACAAGCCTGCCCCGGTGCAGACCGCCACCAGAACCCCCCAGATCAAGGAGGAGCGCGTGGATGCTATTCGGAGGAGGCCGACACCTGCGCCTGGGAGAACACGACCGCCACCCGGAGGGCCCTGCGGGAATTGCGGGGAGGACCACCTCCCCACAGCCACGTGTGGAGCGAAAGGGCGCGAGTGCTCCCGCTGCGGGAGATTGAACCACTACGCAAAAGTCTGCCGCAGTAGCCAGCCACGGCCTACCCCAAGGAAGCCGCGAGGTTTCACGCAAAGGGTCCGCCAACTGTCGATCGCGGGGTCCGAGGAGGCAGAAAAGGAAGCGCCGCACCAGACCAACCTCGACTTGGAAGAAGATGACGACGAGATCTACTACGTATCGTTTGTAGGCCAGTCCGGGAGCCGGCGGAGGCCGCCTCCCATGTGCTCGGTCAGAATAATGGACACTACCCTTCAGGCGCTCATAGACACCGGAGCGACAGTGAATGTCATGGACTCCCAACAATTCGAGGCCCTGGAACACCGACCTCCGCTACTCCCGACCAGAGCGAGAATCTACGCATATGGAGGAGTCGACCCCCTTCCCCTGAGGGGCACGTTTGAAGCGCCAGTCACGAGTGGGTCACTCACCACCATGGCCCGGTTTCATGTGACAGAAGGGAAAAGGGGCACCCTTTTAAGCTGCCACACGGCCGAAGACTTGGGCCTCGTGTTCTTCACGAACGAAGTGCACGAAGCACACGCGGAGGACATTCTAAGTGAGTTTCCTGAGCTGTTCACAGGTCTGGGGAAGCTGAAAGGAAAGCAATTCAAGCTTCACATAGACCCCACGGTCAGGCCGGTAGCACTGAGACACCGACGAGTACCCTACAACCGGAGGCCACAAGTAGAAGCTGAACTGGCAAAACTTGAAGCGCTGGGAGTCATCGAGAAGGTTTCAGGCCCCACGCCCTGGGTGTCCCCGTTGGTGGTCGCCCCCAAACCGAAGCAGCCCGGGGCAATCAGGCTGTGCGTCGACATGCGGCTACCCAACGCAGCAGTCAAGAGGGAGCGCCACGTCACGCCGACCATGGATGACGTCGTTGCTGATCTTAATGGGGCCAGGTGGTTTTCCAAACTAGACCTCAACGCGGGTTACCACCAGTTGGAGCTGGAACCGAGCAGCAGATACATCACGACGTTTGCGACGCATGTGGGCCTGAGAAGGTACAAGCGCCTCAGCTTCGGGGTATCGTCGGCCGCAGAGGTATTCCAGAATGCCATCAAGGAAACCCTGTCTGGTCTAACCGGGGTGATCAACCTGAGTGACGACATCCTCGTGTTCTCCTGCACCCTTGAGGATCACCACGCACAATTAAGAGCCACACTCCAGCGGCTCAGGGACCATGGCCTCACTCTACATAAAGAGAAGTGCGTGTTTTATCAGGAATCCATCGATTTCTTTGGTTACACCTTCACACGAGACGGCCTAAAAGTAGACCCCAAGAAAGCGATCGCCCTGAGGTCAGCCAGCATACCCAAATCACCAACAGAAGTGAGGAGTTTTCTTGGCATGGCAACTTATTGCGGGAGATTCATCCCAAACCTGGCGGCATTGTCAGAACCCCTCCGTGCCCTCACGAGAAGTGACCAGCCCTGGCGGTGGACCGTGGAGGCCAATGCGGCGTTTGCGAAGATCAAGGCGGCCCTACAGGACAAAACGGTCATGGCGTACTTCCGCCCGGGGAAGCCGACGGAGCTTGTCGTGGATGCCAGTCCGGTGGGCCTCGGAGCGGTGTTGCTCCAGGAACACGACAAGGGCACATGGAAGCCGGTCGCATATGCCAGTCGGGCACTGTCTGACACCGAGACGCGGTACGCCCAGATTGAAAGAGAGGCCCTCGCGATCAAGTGGGCCTGCCAGCATTTCCATCTGTATCTGTTCGGACAGGACTTTACAGTAGTCACGGACCACAAACCGCTGGTCCCACTGTTTGGAGGCACCACACGGTTAGCCCCGCCACGGATTGAACGCTGGGCGGTACAACTGCAGCAATACCGATTCACAGTGGTCTTCCGTCCCGGAGCGCACAATCCGGCTGACTACCTGTCCCGGCACCCTGAAGACCTTCCCCCTGAGTGCGTCCCCGCGGACGTCGGGTACTCCGACGCCTACGTGAAGATGATTGGCAGAGATGCCTGCCCGGACGCGATGACCCTGGAGGAAGTTGGCCGGGTGACTGAACAGGATGGAACCCTGACTAAAGTCAAGGAAGCCCTAGCGTCCCACAACTGGAAAAGGTTTCTGGAAGGCAACCAGGTGCTCACGGAGGAGGAGAAACATGCCCAGCAGCGGATGTGGCAAGTCCGCCACGAGCTGAGTGTGGGAGAATGCGGCACAGTGCTACGAGGCCACCTGCTGGTTGTTCCCTGCGCACTTCAGGAGAGGTGTCTGCGCTTGGCGCATGAGGGCCATCAGGGGATGGCGAAGACCAAGGCCCGCCTGAGACACAAGGTCTGGTTCCCGGCCATGGACGTGAAGGTCGAGGAGCTGGTACGAAGATGCAGAGTATGTACGATCACAGGAGCGGACTCACCAGCCACGCCGGTCATCACGGAGGAACCGTGTCCTCGCCCATGGTGCCATGTGAGTGTGGACTTCGGCAGCTTCCCGGATGGGAGGCAGATGCTGGTGATGGTGGACGCGTATACGAAATTCCCGGTGGTGGAGGTGGTGGAGTCCACGTCGTTCCAACACATCCGGATGGCTCTGGAGAGGACCTTCGCCATGCTGGGGAACCCGGAGGTGGTCCGGTCGGACAACGGCCCACCCTTCCAGGGCCAGGAGTTCAGGGACTACATGGCACAACGTGCGATCCGGCACAGGCGAATCACTCCTCTGTGGCCTCAAGCGAACGGCGATGTTGAGAGACTAATGCGTACACTGAACAGAGCTCTTCGCATTGCCGTCGAGCAGGGACAGGATGCGGAAGCAGCCCTAACTAAGTTCCTTGATGCGTATCGGCATACACCGCACTGTACTACGAAGTGTGCCCCAGCACATCTCCTGTTTAAAGAAGCACCACGAGATGGAATACCGACGGATCCATCCTGGAGCCCACCGGCACGGGATGATGTTGCAGTACAGGAGAGGAGAGAGAGAGCTAACAACAAAGCCAGTGAACACCGGAGAGCCCGCGAACACCGCATAGTGGTTGGAGACAGGGTCATAGTGAAAGACCGACATCCGGGATGGAAGTTCAGGACGCCTTTTGAACCAGAGGTGTGGACGGTGCTATCGGCAAAAGGAACGATGATAACAGCCGGAAGAGGCGATGTGAGGGTGACCAGGAACGCATCGTACTTCAAGAGAGTCGGAGAGGAACTGGCGGGAGAGCCATCGCGTGAAGACGCGAGTGAGGAGCCGTTTGACTTCCCGGAGCGAGCCGACACCCCGGAGAGGGCGTCCCCGAGGCAATGGGGGGGCACTCCGCCCGGAGCCTCCGGTCGGACCCCGACTGACCGTCAGGAGAGTCAAACCCGAGCGGAAGAGCATGACCCCCGGGGCCAGGGTGAGAGCGGTGTGTCCCACAGGGGAGTAGGCTCCAGGCTGCGCAATAACCCAGCTCCAAGTCAAAGACTCCGAGACTATGTTTGCCCCTCGCCTTGAGAGAGACTTTCGAAATGAAGGACACTATCTAAAATGTTGGAGGGATGTAGAGTGCCACTCGGCCTCTACCATACAATGTAGACACACATACACGCATCCTCCACCCCTCGAGGCGGGCTCGCCTCGAGGGTATAAATAAAAGTATCGGAAGACCGCTCGGGGTCTTTCCGGTTTAACCAGCATACCGACTCACCGTCTCTGTATTGCGGCGTTCCTGTCCCCATACACGTGGCCTGTCTTGGGTCACCACAGGGGTGTTTCTAGCTTTTAGTGATCAAGCGTTTCGCAACTGCCATTCCCAAATCTAAGAATCTAGATGTTATTATTGTTACGACTCCTGCAGTGTAAGTGAAGCAAGTAGATGTGCCCCTCAAATGGAATAGTGCGGGTAGTGCATTGGGCCAGTGCTACCACCACATCTGCCCAGTAGTTAGCTAGTCGCAGGCATCGTACAGCATATGTAATATGTCTGCATCTACATGCTTACATCTGGGGCATGCTGAGTCGGTGCGCTGAAAATACTGATTCATCTTTGCGGGCGTAAGATATGCTCTGTGTAATATATTAAATTGAAATTGGTGCAGGCGCGCATTCCAAGGGATCTTTGTCGGGGCTGCTAACACTGAGACCCATTATGGCTCTGTGAGCGGGCGACCCAAGTCTGTGTCCCAGTGCTGGCGGAGGGACGTTAGAGCGACAGCTGTGTGGTGCCGGAGTGATGCGGTGAACCACTGAGTGAGGTGTCCCCCCTGGCCATGACATTCAGATATTTTATTGTAAGGTGTGTCGCGGGTTCGGCTGCTAAATCACCCCACTTTGTTGTGAGTGCCGCTATTAGGGAGCAGTGGAGCAGGAACTGACCTGGGGGCACTTCAGTTTCTGTCACAAGTGTAGTATACGGCGTTAGTGTGCCTTCATTGTATAGATCTCCTACAGTTTGTACCCCTGCCTCATGCCAATCTTGCAGTTCTGCTAATGTTGTGGTGTTGAGGCCCCTAGGTGTGCCTTCCAGTGGTAGTGCAGGTGCATATGGGACTGTTTTCCGAGTGATGTATAGCGTCCTGCGGTAGCTTCTGTGTGCCACCGTCACTAGTATTGAATTGGGCAGTTTGACATATGAGCATGGGTGAAATAGCCTTGTTAGTTCTGCAGTTGCTAACGGTGGCTGTATGGATGCCGTGTCGCCAGTGTGGCATCCCTCCAGCCATTTAGAGAACCATTGGAGCTGTGTTGCTAAATAGTATTGCTCCAGGTGTAGGCCCCCCTGATCTGTAGATAAGTAAAGCTTACAAATAGCTACCCGGTGCCTGGAGTTGCTCCATATAAAGTCCTTGATTAGCCTTTCCAAGGGATGAAAGAATGAAGGCACTATATAGGTATGGGAGATTTATGAAATAATAGCGCAGCCGGGGTAGTATCACCATCTTTATTAAGGCTACCCTCCCCGTCACTGACAATGGGAGCGTGCTCTAAAAAGCTGACTGTGTTCTGATCGCAGTCAATGCCCTGCCTAGATTACCATCCTGTAAATCCACTGGATTCCAGTATATCCACAGTCCGAGGTAACGGAACGTGTCCGGGAACCAGCAGACCTCCGTCCCACCGAACACGTAGCCGGGTTTTTCGCTCTGCTCGCTGAAGGGGTAAAGACCAGATTTATATGCAGTTACTCGCAACCGTGATATGGCCGCAAAATTCTCTAATATCGTTGCTAGGTTCTGTGAGATGTGGCTGATGTCCCTGACATATACCATGAGGTCGTCGGCATACAGTGATATTATATGCATGATGTCTCCTAAAGGTATACCGTTGTTCACCCCAGTTCGTATCGTTTCCGCTAGTGGTTCAATCGCTAGTGAAAAGAGCAACGGGGAGGCAGGGGCATCCCTGCCACGTCCCTCTCCTAACGTGCACTGGTTCCGATATATAGGCGCCCATTTTCTCTCTCACCGTGGGAGCACTGTAAAGCAGTCGGGCAATCCCCAGGACAGAGTCTCAGAGTTTGTACTTTCTAACACTGTAAAGAGAAACTCCCATTCTAGGGAGTCAAATGCCTTTTCGAGGTCTAATACCAAGCAGCCCGCACTTGGCCATGGGGCAGTCGAATAGGTGGCAACTCTAAAGAATCTTCTAAGATTCAGAAATGTGTTGCACGAAGGCACAAACCCGTTCTGGTCCGGATGTACCAGGGTGGGAACTACCTGTGCCAGCCGGTCCTCCAACAGCTTCGCTAGCACTTTAGAGTCGACATTAAGAAGTGCCAGCGGCCTGTATGAACCCAGGTCCACGAGATCTTTGTCAGGTTTGGGTAGTGACACCAGGTTGGCCTCGTTCATTGAAGGAGGGAGTCATTCCGCCTCAATGGCTGACTCATATAACTCGTTCAGGAAAAGGGTGAGCTTGGCAGCATAGACCTTGTAAAATTCCGCTGGGATTCCGTCCGACCCAGGCGTTTTCCTGCTCACCAGCGCCATGATTGCACTGCGTATCTCCTCTACTGTCCTGTACCACAACCCTGTTGTGGCACTCCAGCCATTCAGAGAGCTCCATCCACTGCTGCCCCAGATGGAAAACATGGGTCAGATGCATGAATAACCATTTTAGGGTGACCCGTGAAATGGCTTGCACTGTAAAGCATTCCCTTCTGCTTCACCACACAGGGGAAGATATCTACAAACTGTTCAAACACATCCCTGGAGTGGGTGCAGATGATGACTACAATGCTGCCGTGAGGGTCTTTAATGGCCACTTTGACCATCAGTTGAACCCAGATTTAAAGTGTTTCACGCTGCATCCTTGTCCTGGCTTCGTCCCATGACCTGTAGGTGGTGCATGCCATGTAAATGGATATAGTGCTGACCACAAACACAGTGGCAAGATCGAAGTTATAGATTCAGTGTCCACCTGGACAAGGAGCACCTGGGCCAAGGCGATGGTGGCCACAACTGACATCCAGTGCCAGAACTGCAGGAGGGGAGAACAACCCCTGGAGCACAGCCTGATGCAAGGCAAGACGTGATCCAACTGTGGAAGCATAACCACTTCACAAAGGTATGCCACAGAGGCACAAAGAACCCAGGGCAATAGAGGGCAGACGCCAGTGACAAAAGCTGTCCAACAACTCTCACTTCAGACCAGCCCCGGTGACCAAAGTGTGAGCCATGCACTTGTGGTCAAAACACCCTCAAGACAAGTCGCCCTTGGACAACCTGGACATCTTCTCCATCTCCTTTGTGGAGCACCTCAAGAGATTCAGAACACCCCAACCCACATGCAACGTCAATTAAGCAGGCACGACCATAAGGGCCCTCATCAACACAAGGGCGTCTGCCACTGTAATGTGATACCACCTATACCGACGCCTCCACCCGAAGCCAACGATTGCGCAATCCACAACCAGGATCCACACCTATGGGGGAAACACGCCACTGCCACTCAGAGGGACAACGGCTGCACTGGTTTGGTCTAAGGGCAAGGAGATCTCTGAAACTTGCACATCATCGAAGGGGAGGGTGAGACCCTCCTCGGATGCCACAAAGCAGGAGACCTTGGCCTTGTGTCCTTCACCCTGAGTTAGTGAGGCCTTCCAGGTAGAATAACTCTTACACCAGTTCCCAAGTCTATTCCAGGGTTTTGGATGCCTGTGAGCCCCCCTCAATAAATATGCATATCGACCAGACAGTCAGGCCAGTGGCATTATGACACAGGAGAATACTGTTCCACCTATGGCCGCTGGTTGAGCAGGAGTTGGACAAGTTGGAGAAACTGGGCATCATCAAGAAGGTGTGCGGGCCTTCCCTGTGGGTGTTGCTGATAGTCATCACTGAAAAACCCAAGCAACTGGGCAAGATTCACCTGTGCATAGATTTCCACCTCCCCAACAAAGCCATCAGATGAGAGAGGGACATCACACCCACGATGGACATCATGGATATCATTGCCGATCTCAACCGGGCTCATTGGTTTTCAAAGTACAACCTTAATGCTGGATACTGCTAACTACAGCTGGTTGAAAGGAGCAGATACATTACAACTTTCTGCACACACCTAGGCTTGCAGTGGTACAAGAGCCTGAACTTTGGGATCTTGCCAACAGCTGAGGTATTCCAAAACGCAATTCGGGAGGTTTTCTCTGGCCTCCAGGAAGTGATGAACATCAACCATGACATAATGATATCTTCAACAATGGCAAAGAAATATCACTGCTGACTCAGGGCCACATTTCAGAGGCTGTGTGATCACTGCATCACCCTTCACTGGAAGAAATACTTCTTCGAGACAATCATCAAGTTCTTTGGCTACTTCTTTCTAAGGACGGCATTCAGGTTGACCCCCGGGAGTCACAAGCGATCCAGCAAGCACCCGCTCCTTCAATGCAACATAAGACTGCAGTATCCTGGAGAAGATCACATACGGCGGGTGCTTCATCTCCACCCTGGAGAACATTGTAGAACCTCTTGGAACCCAAACGAAAGCCAATGTCTGGTGAACCGGGGGCCCCCATGAAGATGAGTCATTTCAAGGTATCAAGTCCTCACTCCTCAGTAATTGGACAATGGCCTACTTTTATCCCACACATAGAACAGAGCTCCCTATTGATAACAGCCCAGTAGGGCTGGGGGCATACTGATGCAGGAGGTGGAACCAGGGCAGTGGGCACCGCTCGCCTTCTCAAGTAGAGCATTCAGACACAACCAAATAGAAAGAGAAGTCCTTGCCATCAAGTGGGCATGTAGCCATTTCCACTTTTAATTCAGCAGGCAACCATTCTGTGTGGTCACCGACCATCAGCCACTGGTCCCGTGGTTCAAAGGCACGTCGTCTCATCCCCCATTCAGGATAGAAATGTTGGTCAATACAACACCAGCTGTATTAGTTTGAAGTTGTGTACTGACAAGGCTCCCAGGACCCAGCTGACTTCCTCTACCGGCATCAGGCACCAAGGAACAGCAAGGTGGGGAAAGACATAGGGCGCACTGAGTAAGGCAAGCACTGAGTTCCACCCCAGACAGCCTCATGCTACGATGGTGCCGCATAGTGATACCAATTGAGTTAACATGCGTCGTATTGGAGGTGTGGTTCCCTGGAATGGGAGCAGCTGTGGATGGCCTTCTACAACAGTGTGAGGCCTGCGAAGTTACCAGCAGCCCGGAGGCCCTTGTAACAGTCATTACAGAGGAACAAAGTGAGGCTCCTTGAAGGAAAGTCAACCTCAACTTTGGCAGCTTCCAAAGGTCAGCCTCAACTTTGGCAGCTTCCCAGGTGGATGAACCACCTGGGTGACAGTGGACAGACATTGTACACACCCCATAGTAGAACTAGTTGAGTCAAAAGCATTTTCCAATTGTTGACGCTGAACTAGAGAAGGTCCTGGCCCTATTTGGTCTCCCAGGGGAGATCAGTACGGACAATGGCCTACAGTTACAAGGTCTTGAATTTCAAAGTTTGCTACAACGTCTCGGCATACGACACCAACAAATCACCCTTCAATAGCTGCAAGCTAACAGCGATGTCAAGCATTTTATGCGAACTTTGAACAAGGTGTTAAGGATCGTCGTCCATGAAAAGGCCAACTCAAGGACAGCTTACACCAATTCGGTCCATCCTGAGTGGTCACTTCCTAAATATGACCCGGAGGACACACAAGCAAGAAGAGAACAGACCAACACAAAGGCTAGCCTGCGGTGGAGAGCATGCCATCACCTGAAGAACAAGCATTCTTGAGCACCAAGGAACAGCAAGGTGGGGAAAGACATAGGGCACACTGAGGAATACATCTGGATCCTGAGCAGGGGAGCATACCCGAGAGTGTTGAGCCTCCAGGAAATCAGCCAAGGCACCATGGAGGATGCACTACTTGGAAAAGTTATAGAGATGTTGCGAAAAGGAGACTGGTGCACATTCCTACAGGACGCAAACCAATGGGGGGGTCCAGACAATTAACTACTGACGCAACTCTAGAGAGTAAGGCAAGCACTGAGTTCCACCCCAGACAGCCACATGCTACGATGGTGCCGCATAGTGATACCAACTGAGTTAACACTCGTCATATTGGAGGTGTGGTTCCCTGGAATGGGAGCAGCTGTGGATGGCCTTCTACAACAGTGTGAGGCCTGCCAAGTTACCAGCAGCCCGGAGGCCCTTGTAACAGTCAATACAGAGGAACAAAGTGAGGCTCCTTGAAGGAAAGTCAGCCTCAATTTTGGCAGCTTCCCGGGTGGATGCACCACCTGGGTGACAGTGGACAGACATTCTACACACCCCATAGTGGAACTAGTTGAGTCAAAAGCATTTTCCAATTGCTGACGCTGAACTATAGAAGGTCCTGGCCCTATTTGGTCTCCCAGAGGAGATCAGTACGGACAATGGCCTACAGTTACAAGGTCTTGAATTTCAAAGTTTGCTACAACGTCTCGGCATACGACACCAACGAATCACCCTTCAATAGCTGCAAGCTAACAGCGATGTCAAGCATTTTATGCAAACTTTGAACAAGGTGTTAAGGATCGTCGTCCATGAAAAGGCCCACTCAAGGACAGCTTACACCAATTCGGTCCACCCAGAGTGGTCACCTCCTGAATATGACCTGGAGGACACACAAGCAAGGAGAGAACAGACCAACACAAAGGCTAGCCTGCGGTGGGGAGCATGCCGTCACCTGAAGAACAAGCATTCTTGAGATACCGCTGCCCAGGGTGGATGTTTCCCACACCCTACATTCTTGGACATGGAGGGTGATAATTATATCAAGCATCATGATGAGTGCAAATGCGAAGAGACAGTAACCAGTAACATAACAGTAAATGCTCCCACAGGGAGTGGAGAAGATGATGAAGGGAGCCAGAAAGAACAACAGGGGGCAGGTTCACTTGCTAGCGGCCAGAGGGTGAGGAGTCACCGGATCGTGGCCACCAAGAGGAACCCAATCACAAGGCTGGAGGTCAACGTGAGTCAAGAGGAGCTGATCGGTGTTACCCTGCACCCAAATCCCCAACCCAGTCAAGGACTGAATGAATTTGTGTGCAAGATGCAGCCCAAAGAATCAGAGTAAAGCAGGGAAGCAATGTAGTGTGCCACCCGGCCACGATGGACTGCTCCAATGACCCGGATACATAAAACCTCAACCCTCAAGGGCATAGCCGAGATGAAAAAAAACGCTCCTTATCCTTTTTTGTAATACTTCAAAGTGGCTATCCCCTCTTGGCCTTCCTCTCCTTCGTTATTTCCCTTCACACCTCATGGCGCTCACCTTTCGTTCTAACTTGCCTTCCTTTAATCTCTCTTGGAAGGATTGGCCTACATATGCGTCACTGGATAGGGACCATCAGGCCTGTTTGTCTGAAAGGCATTGAGGATAGGAAAGGCTCAGTCTTATATCCTACACAAGACTTGCCTGGTTCTGTTTGCAGCCCAACAGACGTTTCCGGTGCCTGGATCTTTGAGGGTTCTATAGCTGTTTCTACCCTGTGCCTAGGTTAATGAGAGAAAGAGAGGATTGAGTGCTGTGCATTAAATTTTTGATTTCCAGTTTAGTGCGTAGGGCACTTTTAACTCACCCCACTTCTCAGTCGACATGCAAAGCGAGACACTAGCTGGACACCTCGGCCATTCCACTCATGGATAGGACACACATACAACCCAAATCCCTCCCTTGCAGGGTCAGAATGGGACAGAAAATAGGCCCAGACACCAAAATAAAATCAGGCCCCATGAGCAAATCAGACAGCTAAAATAATGGCCCACATTTGCCAATTAAGCAATTTGAACTTGTAAAGACATGCTGTATGGGAGTTTTGAAAGGTATGGCGTGGATTTGAGCTTGTTGCAGGCAATAAACTGCATTCACTCCCCAGGCCCTAAACCTTCAGTTTGGCATTCCTTGAGACTCTGACAACGAATATTCCATCCCTACACAGTGCTGCTGTCTCTAATTGTACATCTGCTGGATCTGTTATCTGGCTTCTCAAAAAGCACTTGTGATCATACGTCATAAGGTGCATCAATCTTAAACAGCATTGTGATATTGGCCAGCTGACACGCTGTTCTGACAACTTGAGTTCTGCTTAAACTCAACTCTAATAATTTTGTTATAATGGCAAGCTGTAGAAGCGTTTTGCAAAGTATTCAACACTGCATGGATCTTGCAGAGGACGCCCCCGAAGGGGGCTCGAGGGCCGGCACCATGACGGACACCAGAGCCCTGGAAGGATCCAGTTCTAGCCGCCGGTAAGCGCCCCGAATCAGGAGGGGCGCATCCGTCGCAGCAAAACTCGCACCAGAAAGGCGCTTAGTCACCTGGCCAATGGGGGGGCCAGGTTATATTTGAACCTCCCCCAATGGCAGCAACTTCCTGTTTGTGGTGGGAAAGAAAATTGTGGGGGGAGTATAAGGCGTCGCTCATCACTACATCGTGGAGCTGGGGAGCGACGCAGAAAACGATGCTATGATATGCAAAGGAGGATTGACAACTGCATGCAAATGATTTATGACCAACGAATGATGGATGACAAATGATTTACGACAATGTAACGCACGTGATTTATGACGCCCAAGTGATGGCTGTTCATGACAGAAATGATTTATGGTACACGAATGAGTCATGAAACATGATGCACCATCCTATGATATGCAAAGGAGTTATGACAAACAGATGATTTATGACCGACCAATGATTTATGACGAATGATTTATGGCCAGTGACGGTAATAATTTATGACACCCAATGTAGGGCTGTCACGACACAAGTGATTTATGATACACAGATTATGTATGACACATGATTTGTGATAATGATTTATGACCCTGGCCACATTAAAATTATGCCCAGGGGATGGAAAATGGGTATGCATACATGACCGTTCATCAGCACTTTGACCAGCTGCTGCACAATTAAGGAAAAGAACGCCATTCACCGGAAGAACGGTTATGTGGTACTAACAAGGGACTTGGGGAAACAAAAGTACTTAATGTTTCAGGTGATTGTCCCCTTTTCGATTTGCCTCTTGGTTGCCCTCTGCTGTGTCCTAAAAAAGGAATCTGTGGGTATTCTCTTTGTGGGGTAGGCTCCCAGTATGGATATGGTTGTGGTTGGTATTGGGGTGAGCCGTAGAAGTAAGGTGAGTTTTGGTATGGGGGTTGGTGTGGTGGCCATCCATAGTTTCCTTGGCCTCCCCTGTTTCTCCTCCTTCCTCTAAAATTGCGGCCTCCCCTTGGGTTATTTCTTTCCCCAGAGCTATTGTCAGAGCTGTTTGAGCTAGTGTCTTACCCATCTGTGTCCGTGTTATATCCTGGGTTCCTTCCTGTTAGTAGGTAGTCATCCCTAGTATAGGGGTATGCTTTGTCATGGCTAAAGCTCTTGCCGTCTTTTTTAAATTTCTGGTATTTATTTTCTTTGAGTGTCATTTCGAACTCTGTCATGGTTTTGTTGAGCTCGTCCAGCCTTATTTTTAATTCTGCTGGTGTTTGATAGATTTTTAGTTTGATCTCTAAAGTGTGTTTTTCATCTTTCATTGTATTCGAGAGGCGTGTCGCGGTTTTAATGATCAACACAAGCCAGTCTCTTGTACAATGCCATGAAATAAGCGAACAGTCCTTCTTGAAAGCTTTATCTTATTGAAAGATAAATGGCTCATTTCGCTCAATTAATCCCCTTGGGGCTGCATTTATTCTGAGGTATTCTGTCATTATGATACCATGAATGATTGTTTTAATTTGATTCCTCTTGAGCTCTGTTAGCTCATCCCAACATTGTGCAGCTTCATTGTTGTCCTTGTTGGGTGTATCAACTAATGGGGTCATCGAGAAGATAATCCTTTCTACTTCTTCCTCACTGAATGTGAGGCCTGTTATTTCTGCCATGATGTTATGTTGTGTTGTCCAGTGGTCTGAGTGTGTATCTTACCAGCTAGGAGTAGGAATAAATTGTTAACTCACTAGTTAGGTATTTTTAACTAACACAAACACCACTCCCCCAACACTGCACAACACATAGTTTCACACAAAAAAAGTGCTCCTATCTTAATCTCGCAAGTCGTAGCACGCCCCAAGAAGTAGATGCTTGGGATGGCCCCAATGATGAAGCATGTCACCTAGGGGCAACCCTGAGTGAGTGAGGGGACTCTAGAAAAACATTTTTCTTTTCTAAATTGTTGAGGCTCACCAATTTGGTGAACCCACTGTCTGTTGACTTAGGCTAGTTTCTCATGACCCATTATCTATGGATCAATTGAGTGTACTTTCATGATATAGGAGGACAAACCTAGCCTGAACCTCCTTCTCCCTCTTATTCTGACAAAGCTTATGTAAAGGTCACCAATACCTTGAGTTCATGCAATATTAAAACTGCAGAAAATGGACACAGAAGTAGAAACAAAGCATTAACATAAGGAATTAAAAATAGATACTCATTTACTGGCTGATTTGTACAAAGTGAATCCAGAAAATCAGGAAAAATCATGGCTCCCCCTCTTAAATTGTGTGTAGGGGTAGATGGAACCCCGTGGAAATCCGTGGAGTTACATGAAAACTTTGCGAGATTCCACAGAGTTCTCCAAATGGGCAGAAATCAGCATGTTGCGCTGCTCATGCTGATTATTAGCATCAGGAGCTTGTTCTGCACTGAAAATTAAATGGGAATGGCACCACGTGGTGTGCCAGAGCGCGCTGCTTCGCAAGTTGGTTTTGCTACCGCTCAAGTAGATTTTCTACTTGAGCTGCAGCTTTCTCATGGCTAACAGTCACGACCACCCGCATTGGAAAAATCTTGCCTGGTGCCCTCCTAATGCCTGAAAATCTCAATAGGGGACGCCAGTTAGCACATGCCAACATTCTGATGGCGAGTCGCGGTTGCCGGAATTTGGCCGGAACTCTACTTTACATAAGTAAACCCGGAGAGCCCAAAACTCCACCAACTCAGCTGGCGTAGGAGAATTTATCACCCACACCTAATTGTGGGATCTTAGGCGAACATTTTACTTCACCAAAACTCCTTTTTCTTCATTATCACTTATGAAAACACTTTCAAATATGTGAGTTCAGAATACCAGTTGAATAAAAACCTATTGTGTTTGATTTAATAAACTATAATGTTGCTCTATAACAATCTGGGTCATGTACTGTCTTGCCTCTTAGGTCACTAATGATTCATGTTTAAAACTAGAACTTTTAAAAAGTACTTCCCAGTGCAGTGCGATAATGTGATATATTAATTTTAAAGCTTCCACTTGTTAAATAAATAGAATTTTCTGAATTTTGAAGAGATTTTATTGTATTTTACACGGTGTTTATGGTATAATTTACACAGCAAATATTTTCAGGGCTTGGCTCATGCATGGGCTGCAAGAGCCGTTCCAGATCCTTGGCTCGGCTATGGCTCGGCTCTCACTGTTAATTTGTTGGCTCGCCCACCTCTATGCAGGAACTGGGCCAGCTCTGGAACCCGTTTCAGAAGGCCACCACAGACAGGAAGGATCAGGATGAGGTGATAAGCGTTCCTCCGCTTACCAAACAGGCAAGGCCAGAGGTCCTGGAGTCCACCTTGGTGCCTAATAAATCAGGCTCTACAGACTACGACTGAAACATTAGTCAGGCACGTGAGTTGAAAATGCATATCCACCTACAATGCTAAGCCAATAATGGATAGGTGGTATTGCTTTTTCTTGCACATCTGTGCTTCCCGCAACTTTATTGACTGCAGGAAATGCAAGTTGCTTGGTATTTTGGTACCACTAATGACAAGATGGGCGGGGCATCAGCAAGGGCAGAGAGGGGCATAAGGTGAGTGCACCACTGGAGTCTGTAGCGCTGCACTTGTGCTCCCCAGTGAGAGTGGAGCACATAAATACTTCACTCTGTCAGCCTTGTCAATAGCAATCGAGAAGTGAAGGTGCCCTGGTGCCTGCATGAGTACCGGTACTGCCCTCAGCACAGGAAAAGATCCGGTACTCAAATGGAGAAAGTTAGGAGGTGCATGTACTGGTGGGCACAGGCCCATTTAAAGCAGTGGTTCACACCCCGCAAGAGATAACAGGTGTGCAAAAGCTCCAAACATGAGCTTAAAACCCACTGTATTGGGGTTTTCCAGCCCACCTTTTGATCCATCCTGTGATAGCGATTCCTCAGCAGGTGATTGTGTGAAGGGCGCATATATTGTGTGAGACATAGTGGCACGGTATGTTTTACTTAGCAGATCTTCTGTAGCTATCAGAGAGGATGTGGCATAACAGCCAGAGCTGTCGACTTAGGAGCTGGGGAACCAGGTTTGAATCTCTGTGTCGGCTCAACATCCTGTGATTCTGGGCAAATCACTTAATATCTCAGTTCCTACCTAAAATGAATGTGTTCTTGTGTAATGTAACCGGTGCTCATGTAAAGTGCCCCAATACCTTTGTGTCAATTTTGCGCTATATAAAACTGCAACAAAAAAAAGTATGGTTTCTCTCCTATAAAGCTGCAAGGGACCCCCTCTAACTAGGGTGAACAGGCGTTCCGGATTTCCCAGGATGGTTCTGGTTTTTCACCAGCTCTCTGGGCAGATTTCAGGAAATTTAGTTCATGTCCTGGTTAGGTCTCGCCTAGCATTGCTGCGCACATGCGTAGCTCGCTCGGCGAGATTTAATGCATATGAGTAGTTTCTGTAAAGGGCTTGAAGCCCAGCCCCTTATTCCCATTGGCTCGCGTCACCGTTTATGTTAAACGGTGCGCCGCCATTGGCAATAAGCTTTCCAGGGTGCCTCCTTTTCCCTTTTATGACCAGCCCACCCGGACTGGCTCACCTGCATTACGGCTGTTGTGACGAAGTTTCTTATCAGAAGCTTCGTCACGCTGCCTTGCACACGCCAGTCCGGCTCTTTGATTGGGCCGGACAAAAAAGCAGACAGGGCGCCGCGTGTTTATTTTTGCATCTCGCTTTCACTTTTGAAAGCGCAATGCAAAAATAAACAGAGGATGCCTGCGTGTCTGGCGAGCGCTTGTTTCTTTTTTTGCCAGTCTCGTGTTCAATAAGATGTGACGTGCATTTTGTGGCTGGTTTAGTCGGACTCACCAGTTCTTAAAAGTGTTGGGTTGTCTTCCAAAAAATACATATGCAGGAGAAGCAGGCCAGAAGAACGCTAACTCAAGCATTTCTTATTTTAAAGCTGCAATTGTGCACTTTCAAGCATGCGCGCTTCACTTATCTTCCGACAGGATAACCTGGGACATTGACTTAAACAGAAAGTAGCTATTTTCGAGTATTCATTGATGCAGGCATGTCAGTCTGCTAGCTTCTCACGGTGGCTCCTCCGCATATAACATATGCAGCAATCACAGAACACTGACATCTACCCAGCATGCAGTCACTGTAGGTCTCTACGCCACATGTCAGTGACCTTGGTTAAAAGCCTTTCTTGTATGGGCAGCATCCAGTGGAGCGCTTCCTAATCCTAGTTAGATGACCATCTAATTGTTTTCCTCTTTAACAGACTGGCTCCAGCTCTTCTTTATAGTCTCTGTTGAACCCTACATTGGAGGGAAAACTGTTCCCCAAAGAGGTCACAAGGTTACAACCATTTACGTTCTTTCAGCCATTGTGCAGAAAGACATGCCACCGTTTGATTCTTGTTTCCCAGACACTCCACGGCTGCTCAATCAGGGTCAACTCCCAAAGGAAACTTTCGAACCTTCTTCACTTTCAATGCCTATTTAACCTCTCCAAATTCTGACAGTCAACAACCTCACAACTGCTCTATGCCTCAGCAAGGCTGGCTACTGCCAGTGTCCCCCTTGTACTCGGGTCCTACCTGCCAACTCTAGACAGGCGATCTGTTAAAGTCCAGCGCTGCCACAGGCGGGGGCACCATGCAGTGGCACGCAGCTAGTATTCCTGGGAGGTGCCTGGGAGTCGCACTGCCCATTGCAGTTGGGTTCAGGAGACTGCTTGTGCAAGGGATTAAACTCAAACGAACGTGCTGGAGAACGAGGTGGTTCACGCATGGAGTCATGGCAACCATTATCTCCCTGCAACCAAATTCGTAAAACGCCTTCTCGGAGGTAACAGCCCCAAAACAATCTGGCAACCCCCCACCTACTCAACCCAAGCATGATACAAGAGAGGCAGCAGTTTCCAAGTACTGCACTATCAATGTGCAGAGCCATGTTTGCGTTGCCAGCATGTTTTTTACAAAGATACCGTTCAAGCGAATCCAGGTTACCTGGTGGAACTTCAAATTGCGTGACACATTATTTCAGTGTGGTCATGCGGTGATAATGATGCATTTACGTTAGTTTGACCCGTTGAAGAGCTACACTTGACAGGGCTAGTGAAGACACTTACCGCACTTGTAGCTACTTAAACAGTGGTAGGGCCAAGGAGTGAAGCCTTCGAGTCAGATGAAAAACTGTCTGATCTGGGATTGCAGCAGTAGGCTGAGCCGTGTGCACAAAAGGCAGACTTTACTACAGCAGTACTAGATGGGAAGCTGCAGTCCCAGGACTCAGTAGCGGCAAGAGAAACAGAGGGAGACTGCAGGCGGTGACAAGCTGGTGACGTAGGAGGTGGAGTGCATGAGACCGGGTTTTTTCCACCTCTTAGAAACTGACGCCTCGAAATCAACCAGGCCAGCCAGAGACCACACGCATTCATAAGTTGTTGTTAAGGAAATGCTCTTCTCATGCGCTCACGGAACGAAAGGTAGGAAAGGGTTAAGGGTGGTTGTACTGGGAGGGTGTCAGTGAGGGAATCACAGATAAAAGCCCCCAAAAATGCAGACAATCTTACAGACAGGATTTGGCATAACATTAAGAGCTGCTGACTGGAACTGGGAAACCGGGTTCATGCCGCAATCCACACAGTGATGTGAAAATAGCGAATGCCGTGAAAATTACCGACCTGATAAAAGTTTTCTTCTATGAGAACCCGGGACATGATTGCATATTGGCCGAAGACTTCAATACTCACTTTATGTGTAGACCTGAGAAAACTCGAAGGGACCTCAGTCGAAACATTCAAGAAGTTGGGCTCTTCCGACCAAGAAGGCTCTGATGAGGGAAAATCAAAGCCCACCATCAAAAATATTTAAACACTGGACTATATCTTCCTAATCAAGAAGCTTCTAAGTAGATGTATAAGCTACCAAGTCCAACACAGAACTGAAAGTGACCATCCAATATCCATTGTGGTCAACGTGAGTGAGATGACGCAAGAGGTATACAACCAGGCAGGCCAAATACTTTCCATCAATGTTGGTCCATTAATAAAAAGTGTCAAACTGGGCCCCGCCTGCATTGCCAGATACTCACATTGGAAACTAGCCAACTCTCTCCCGGCCATGGGAATTGAGAAACCTTGGGTGGAAATAGTTAAAAAGCTAAATAAAGCTTTAATAGCACATAAACATAGCAAACCACAAAGAGTGTCTAAAAAAGGAAGGCAGGTCTCATAACTTGACAACAACGAATTCAAAGAGAGCAAATGAAAGTGTGGTTGTGCAGAGCTCCTACATCGAAGAACACACACTTGGAAGGTATGCTGAAAGTGGCTAAGAAACTAAACACAACAAGCATTTGCAATGCAATAGGTACTGGCATTGTAAATGCCAATGCCATTTATTTATGTTTTAAAAACAAAAATAAAAGGCATTGTTATTTGCAATGTCAATAGCTCAAACTCGCGTAAATGCGAGACCTATTGCATTGCAAATGCTTATTTTTAGAGAGGGTCGACTGAAAACGGATGGAGTAGCTTTTCTATGTTTTACAAAGCAGGGATAGTTAGCAGTTGTTTCAAGAAAGTAATTTAATTAACAGACAAGCTACTGGGTTTAAAAATTGCCTTTTATGTATGTTCTACTGCCTGTTCTCTAATTTTCTGCTGAGGAGCGCCAGGGCTGGCTTTAGCAGTGGTGACGCCCTGTGCGACAATGTTTGTTGGCGCCCCCCAATGACCACATCTTCAACTGATTTCCTCTCAACCACCATTTAAAAGTGCTCCTCGAGTCTTTATAACCACTCTGTCTCAGGCTGATTTAGTTTTATAGCACCACTCATACCAGTGTAGGGTGTCAGAGCACTTTAAATCACCTCACATTGGCACAGAGACAATCATACATGTGTATATCAGTGTATAGGAAATGTTACATGAGACATAGTATCGTCATTGACATCCTCTGTACACCCCTCCAACCATATATACATTTCCCAATAATAAACACACAACACAGATTGTTAGATTGGGTACAAATGCCGCAGGTTTATTACATACACCGTTATGTAATGGTTGGTTATCTTACGGGCGATCCAAGGGCAGGCAACCAACTGGGCGCCTGCCCGCCTGATGAACCGGGCAGCACTGGAGCGAACCCCGCCTTTGCTGCCCTACCATTGATTCTCTTATAGGATCACGTGACCGTTGGTAACTTCTTACTCACGCCCCTTCCAGGGCGGAGCGTCACATAGTAAACCCCCGGTTGTTCAGGCCCTCAACCACCCGAAGGACTAGCGGGGCGCCGACACGGCTTCCAGGACCCTCCCATGAGGCTCCGCGGATTTGGCTATGGCACCCCCTATGGTGCCGCACAGAGGTACCCTTTGTACCGGCCCGCTTCCAGATCGCCCTGTAACTCTGCCACAACTCTGGAGGTGGCCCCCGTCACCGCCAGGGCCCCCCACCACAGCTGTAGTCTACCTGCAGCCTCTCATCTCTAGCACCACACTCGGGTCTAAAAGAAAAAGGTCCATGCCTACTGGCGATAAGTGAACTCCATCTTTGTCAAAGTAACCCTTCATATTCTCTTTGATCATCTTGTGTCCTCTGTTCGGTGAATTTGCGCATTGCCCCATTGAGACGCTTCCGGGAATGCTCCACCGCCTCAACTGATTTAGCCCCTTGCCACGTTCCACGTGGAATCATCTCAGACCAAAGGACATTGCACTGCCCAACGTGCTTGCAGATCTCGCCTAGGTCCCTTTTCATGGCCTGCAGGAGAAGGCTTCTACCCAGAGCAATGAGGTCATTCCCGTCCAGGTGAATCACTAAGTTATTGGGGGGACCCCCCTGCGCAACCAGTCTCTGCTCCAGTTTGTTCCGGAGCCAGCTCCATCTCATGCCAGGGAAACCCATCCACTCAAACTCTGTCTTTGGGAAGTGCCGCATCCAGTTCCGGTGCAACGCCAATTGAGCCACCCTGGAGATAAATGAATGCCCGATCACCCAAACCGGTAGCCCTAGTAAAACAAGAGCCGCTAGGGCCCCCCACCAAAACAGCTATAGTCTTACCCGCAACCCCTCCTGTCTAGAGCCTCCTGCAAATCTAGATGAAAGAGAACCATCCCTACTGGTTATAGATGTCCCCATCTATATCCCAATAGCCCTTGACGTTAGCCTGGGTTAGCTAGTGTCTGATGAAACAAAAAGGCCCTTTTGGCCTGTGAAGTATTCACCCCACGCGGGAAAGTTCCACTGTGTTACATGACTCAGCCCCGCCCCAACTCGGGCGGGACAGTTTCAGACACCCTGGCTGACAATACCCCACCAATTTGCTGATCACACCAGCTGCCGCCCTTCTAGCACCGCGTGTGTCTGGACACATGTGTCTCCCATCTCCCATCTCTGGGACAGCAGCTCACTTGTTAGGAGATCGCTCATACCCCCGCTTGCCCACTTAGGCTATTAGGGCGAGAAGGATTATACTTAAACCTTGGCACAGTGCCTTTACTTGCTAAATCAAGGCGCACAGGAATGTCCATAACTAGGCGTATGAGACAATGAGCAAGGCTGCCCCCCAGCGCTTGCCCTACATCCCTTATTCCTTCTGGGAATTTTGCCCGCTCAGCTCCCTCTGGTGAAGCCCCCTAGGCATACCCACTTCGACAATCTGTCTGATTCCACACACCGCTTAGGTCATGGGAACCTTAAGGAGCACACCATTTCCCCCCGGGCGTACCTCTAAATGGGACTGAGCGATACCAAAGGGGATGTTGGACGGAGCGTTTGAGCAAATCAAGCACTCACCCCCCATCAACTGATCTGGGTTTAATCCATCATCATTCTTTATCTCACTCCGCCACCCCAGTTCGAACATGGCCATATGCAAATCAGTCTGACCCTGTGCCTCTTTTTGCATCTAAATGGGACTGGCTCCACCCAGCTGTAACGCCAGAGACACACATATCTTAAACCTCTTTACTGGTTTTTGCCACTTGGCACCCTTCTGGTTGCAGCTCTGTGTATTTGTGAAGCGCGCATGCCCCCGGGGCACGATGTCGCTGAATAGCCAGTGTATGTTACCAACTCGCTGATACTTATCTATCGCTAACTGCCCTTACTTGGATTGAAGGGTTGCTGGATGCTACCGAAGGACTGAAGACTTAATGCTCCAACCCAGTTTGATCCCAGAACTTGGGGACAACCCAAGTAGTGACCATGCCTTTCATGGTACATCTACCCCAGCGCTTGACTATCAATGTGTTAGGGACCCCAGTCCCAAAAGATGTCCCTTCTATTGTCTGGTTCTTGCCCGCAGGAGGATAACCCAGGGGGACAGACAAGTCTGTGGAACCAGAGGGGAAAGTTGTGTGCAAATACCTGCCCTTTCCTGAATATTGGGAATGCCCAATGGTCTATAATACCCTGTCGCCATTTGGCTCTAACACAGAGTTTACGCACTGCAGCACACTTGTTATATGACAACTACCACAACCCGCCTGCTGCCCTGGCCAAAGCGTGGGTGAATATGTCTTTAAATTAAGTGACCTGTAACCTGCCCCTGTTTGAGAGAACATTTAGCTACATAGACCAGACCTAGCCAGACGCGACTAGCTTACGAGCCCCACTACCACACAACTAAAATTAAACATAGTCCCATCAGGGGCCTGAGGCATATCCTTCACCCTCAGTGGTGTGACCTGGACTGCTACGACAGGGCGTCATGAGCTCACACTTTCACGTGTAACTGTTTCCCTTGTGCTACACCCGCTGGGGGATTAGTATGCTCCACGCCTACTTGCTTGGAGTTGGTGATGGTCCCTCGAGGGGTGAAAGGTCAGGGCCTTTTTCCCTGCAGCTCGTCCATCCAGAAATCTACCAAAAATCTACAGCCTTGCTTTCTAACGCTGTTCCTGGTTCCCTATTAATCATGGTCAAAATGGGCATATCGCCAGCCCGGGCCAATGCCTTATCCATGGTTGTTAGCTGCATGATTTGATTAGGCAAGAACTCTGGCTTCCTAGAAGAATGTTAAAATTCTTCTGTTCTGCACTGAAGGAACTGCAAGATCTATGATGAGTTTCTGGTAAGGTACAACCTAGTTCAACACTCCACAAAATTATAACTTTATCCCTGTGTTGCGTGAGTAAGGGCAATCTGTCAAAGTATCCAAATGCAACTAAGGATTCGCTTTACCCTGAAAAGTAACTATCACTGGCCCCGAAATGAGCAAACAATGCTGGGCTACTCAGCAGCCTCCCTCAAACTTTCATGCTGGTTAATTGCTCAAAAGACTGGCAGCTAATAGCTTGTTTCCCCGTGTTACCCCTGCTTGCCATCCTTGCAAGGGGTGGGCCTTAGGGACTACTTCTCATGCACTATTTTTTACCTGTGACCTTAAAAGACTTTTGTGGTGCTGCAGTCGCCTAATGATTCTGGCCCTGCACTAGAAGCTCTCACTTCAGCATTGGACCAAAACAATTCACCCAGAACCTCCTAAGTCATCGCATCCAGTTATGTAATCAACACGCATTATACCACCTACAGCAAGCAGGACTATGGACTAAAAAATTCAAATCAGGAGTCACAGCCACTACGCCAGAAACGGACGGGCTCACCCCAAACCTATTGATGCTCAAACTGCTTGCTTAACGTTCACTTTTTAATCAAATAAAACGTTCCGAAAACTTTGGCTGCAATCCCATAGGTCGCTACTCTGGAAAGTTGAAGGTAATGCCAGACTTGCTCACCCACACATGCATCAGCCAATTCCTGCAATCCCAAGGTGTGAAATGCGGCAGAGGATAGCATTCCTCCAACCGTCGCTCACCCTCCTACAATGCCAAGACTGACCGAGACCTCCGCTCCACGCTGGCATCTGCGAGTTTCGGGCAGAAGGCCCTGCAGCCTGCACGACCCTCTGTGCAGCGTTAAACTGGACACGGCAGGCCTGCTGCACCGTTCTTGGATCCCTTGGGAGAGCTTGGGCAATCCAGCTGGGTGAGAGGACCTGTCACCGAGTGCCCTAATCAGCGCGCTGTGGCCTCACCACATGCGAACCCCAGATCAGCGGCCTTTCCCCTCAATGTACAAGCCAAGAAGCAGGGATAGTGAAGCGTGGCCCTTCAGCATTAGCGCATGAGACAGTAGAAAATGTTTCTTTTAAATCCCTTTAAACATGGCCTGCATCATCCTCTTGCGGAACACCCACCACAAGGTTTTCAATGATGCCGCTGCAGGTCAAGTGTCCCCCTGTGGCGCTGGTCCCTTGTCTGGAGGAACAACTTCCCTGCGCCTGCTGCATGTGGTGATAAATGCATGCGTTCTCAACTGACTGCGCCACCCTTTGGCACTGTCCAGCATGAGCAGCATTCACTGCCATGAAACACGAGAGATGATCCTGAATGGCCAGAGCCACGAAACTATAGCACTAATAAATACCTTTGCCCGGAGCTGCTAGACACAAACAAAAGCCACATTGAGATTTCAGGTCAAGCTAACCCCAATCCAACAAGGCAAGGTCCAACCCACCGCTGTGCCTAATTAAACAACCAACCCGCATCAAACAGACACAACAGAAATACAGCAGGGACTTCGCACTCCCTGCCTATGCCAGCAGAATAACATCACAAGTAGAGAACCAATGGCCTGAGAGGGGGCATAGAGATAGTTATTTTGAAAGCCTTTACATTTTCATACAACGCTTACATGACCGCCTGTTGCATTACAGACGGAAACAATTAGTTTTAGGTACGGGGAGATTACGAGAAGTCCAAGCCATACTCGAACCTGGTTCTCCAGCACCCCAACATTAAAGTCTGCCGCCCAAGGCCATTAGGCCAAACAAATTAGCAGTAGCAGAGCAGCAGTTTACCTTCCTCAAATCATCTCTACATATATCCCAAGCCAAGTAATCCCAATGAACAAGGCCATGGGTGAAAATCACGCTCCACTGACCCTACTCGCAACAACCCAACTCAATCTCACAGGAATGGGCTCTGGGTGACCTGCACGCGCTTAGCATGCCGCAGACTGGGCCAAATAGAAATTCGCTCCAACCGCCATTAGTCGTGACATACTCATGGGACCATCCATCGGAAAAGCGAAGTTTACCCGATGCAGGAGACCATATCACCCTCTGCCCCAAATGAGAAGAAACAGGAAGGGGTGCAGGCAGCCGCAAAGCACCCATCTAATTATTTCCAAAACCATGAACCATCACGGGGGCGCAGGGAAGGAGCCTAGCGCACCAGAGCCCTGCCACCCTGCGCTCATTTTACCTAAATTGGAAGAAACCAATAATTTAAAAGGGGTAGAGAACACACGAGCTAGAGGATCACACACACACACAATCATTGAATTAAGCACGTCAGAACGCATCACTGCGACCTGGTCTCTGCGAAGAGTTTTACCTGATATTAGAACAACTCACATCTCACATTTTTGCTCTGGCACTAAGATGGCACCCATTATATAATGGCCATCCTTGCTCAGCTAAGCAGAAACCTTAATGGCATTATGACCTACTGTTTTTACCTGCTCGAATTGAAGATACACCAACGATAGCATCACCATCTGGAATCAGAGGACCCACGTGCCCCCAAATCCCGATCCCAGCTATCGGCATCACTAATTGCCACATCAACCACGAAGAAGCCTAGCCTGTATTAAACTCCATGGTTGCACCACAAGGATCGGATCATTAGCGCTAATAACTCATGGATGCCAAACTGGCGTTGGGAACATTGATCGGAACACTTCTGCTGCCAATGCCCCAATATGCTCCGGATAGTGCAGAGGTCTGAAAAAGTACCTCCAATGCAAAAAAAGAACCACAACGCAGCAGACAAGTTGCTGTATTTCGCCCTGCGTCTGCACTGACCAAGGGTCCCACCGGAGCCACAAAACAACCAACACACCCACGTCAGGGAGCTGGTAAATAATTCCAGAAACATAATATGCTGCATGGTACACGCCCCACCCCCGGGCTCTCAAATTTGCTTGCTCTGACCGGCGGTAGAAAACATGCACGAGCAAAGTATAGCTACATGTGAGGACTCTGAAGGCAAACCAGGTGCACGGAAACAAGCCACCGCTCGCGTTCACTCGCCGCGGTTGCCAACAATGCCATATCAGGAGGAGAGCTCGATGTCCACAACCCAGCCTCTGAGCACGGCGCTGTCCGGTGTATGTATGCTCCCCTATTCCCCAAATCAATGTTGCCACTGCTGCCTATGCAAGGGGCCTACAACAAACCGACTCGAACACCGCAACGATGTAAGGGTATGGCCCTGAAGGGAACAAGTCCGCTCCATCGATGTCCCCCAGCGCGCACTAAAACGCAATTTAGGCCCCAGCCTGCAAGCGGCATGCATGGCTCTTACACTGCACCCCTATGCCCCAGGCAGTCCATCACACAAGTCGGAGCTCAGTGAACCGCAAGGCCGAGAGTCAAAAGAAAACTTGCATGCCGCACAATATTATAAGTCACCAGCGCCCTCATTGCAGCATTGTTGTGTTTATAAATCGGTCCCTCAACCCTAGTTGGGGCCTGGCCTCACTATGCCATGGTGCTCCCACATGCGTTGCTCTTATTGCACCCGCCACTGGACAAAGCCGACCATTAAGCGGCGACCCTAACCGCACACTCGGCCTGAAAATAATCACCGTCGCATCACATTCGGGACTCACCCCCATCGCTCCGATTCATCTTACGGAATGGCAGTACTGGAGGCCGTAATAGCAAACCCGCAGAGGGGGGGGGGAAGGGTGGTTATAAGCAGACAAATTACCACGGCTGGACATTGTGCGATCCCTTTGCACAGCCACCCGAGAGCACGTCATACCGAGCTGCGAAAAGGCTCGCTGCTACACATCCGGACAGAGCATCTGACCTTTCCAATGCGGATCGCTCGACAGCACATTAGGTTTGTCGCCTGCAGTTAGCTTAACTACACGTCACGGAGTGCTGTATAGTGGGAATGGCATAGTACAGCCTAACGCCACAACAGCCGGAGATACACCGAGAGAGAGGCAGGGGCGACACACAAACCCTGACTCACCTTAATAACCCTGATGGCAAAGACAGGACGAAGATGACCCCGGTGAGCCTGGACGTGTCCAGACGGCGTGTCAGGCGCGCAACAGATGCGGCGAGCGTGGCAAAAAGAGGTCGCCCTCATTTTGGGGAAGTGCTATATAGCCTCCCCTCCTGGCCACGATGCCCCCGGAAGTGACGCCCATTGCGTCACACCCGGGAAGGAAGAAGGGGGACTCTACCTGAGTCCCTGCCCCCAAGGGGGCGGGGAGGGGTCTCTGGTGCCCAGACGACACTAGAGCGCTGACCGCTTTAGTGGCCCCCTGCAGGTGCGGTGGTCAGCGGCAGAACTACAAGGTGTAGGAGTCACATGCCATCTATACTGGTAGGCAGTATAGTGTAAGAGTACTTGGCATGGAAAGGCATACATTTAAAACGTAACAGCATTGTTAGGGGTTTTCTTTAATAATAAAAATTGATTTCTTCTACCCAAATGAACCCTTTTTGCAAGTTTAGGATAATGAAAGACAGGGCAAAAAAAACATCTAGCGCTAATACATATCTTGTAGTTTGCATGCAGCTAAAAAAGCTCACTATGCCATATTAGGATTTTAACTTATAAACTGTAACATAAGTAACAAAGGATCCCTGGGACACAAGCAGCAACCCACTGACCTATTTACATTATATGTATTTTGTGACCTGCATGGTGCACATTCTTTTCAATAGGCACATTAACCCACTGCACTAACTTACCACGAGTTACAACTTCCACTAGATAAACCTACCCTCTCTCTTCAGCAGGAAGATTAATCACTGGAGTGATCTTGACGTTTTTATTGATCGCTGAAAATTGCTGGAAGCAAGAAACGAGGCAGCAGGTGCTTTTAAAACGAAAATAAGCTTGCAGCCGGGGCGCCCCCATCCCAAGTCAGCGCACCGATCACACCGCCCTAGAGCTGGCCCTGAGGAGCGCAGTCATATTGGGGCATATCAGCAACACCCGGAGATAATTATCGCTCAGCGCTCTTAGCGTGAGGATAATTATCGCTGGGTAACGTGGATTTTTATCGCTGAGATAGTGTGCTATTAGCAAATCCTCACACTAACTGCCTAATGTGAGATTATCGCTGGAAACCCAGCGATAATCTCACGTAGTGTGGCATTAGCTTGCTGATAGGGACTCACAAACTTAGCCATGATATCCACCTTCCATAGGATATCATGGTTAATTCAGTCCTGAAGCAGGCGTAAGGAAAGTAGCGATAACAGGGGTTATCGCTACGGGGGCGTGGCTAGGCGCCCGAGGAAGATGGCGGCGCCGGCGTAGGGGCTCCGTCCGCGCCAGAGTTTATCGGCGGTTCGCGCTCTTTAGGCGAACAATGAAAGGTAGCGTTTATCGTCGGAAGGTGTCAGGCATGCCCTAAGCCCTCTTTCCGTGCCGCGGCGGACCTAATTTGACTTTGCTGCCCGTTTTCATCCCCAGTCGCGGCTCTGCATCGGCCGCGACTGCCATTTTGTGTGTCTCTGTCAGAATTCCTTCAGTAGCGCGTTTTTTCACGCTTTGTGTTTCCGGCTGCTACATGGACCCTGCACTGCTCCCAACACCACCAACAACATGGATGTCGTAGACCTACATCACTAGGTGATTTTTTTTTTTTGATTTTTTTTTTACTACATACACGGCTGTTTCACGGACTTGAATTATATTTTTGCTCTCCTCAACTTTGGCAGCCATTTTGAGTATTCATCTCCATCTCCTGGCTCTGTGGTATCCAAGTTTCTCTGACTTGGCATTTGTTTTTTCTTTTTGTTTTTGTTTTTCTTTTTCTTCTTGTCAACTCTTTTTGCTGCTCCTCTTTAATCTCCACGTTCATTGGAACCCGCAAATTGCTTGTTTCTGTCTTCAGTCTAGCAGGGTGAACCTGCACTTCACTGGCACGTTGATGGCTGATGGTTCTGGCAAGATTCAAAAGCGCAACTACATTAAAAACTCCAATCTTTTCACGGAACTGGCTCATTTAGAAGCGTCCCAGTCTTCCTCTACCAGCGAGGTGACGCCGAATATGGAAACCTCTTCACAGTCTTCAGTAAAAATGACACCTAAGAGGTTAAAAAAGGACCCGCCTTCGCCTCCTAAATCTTCTTCGACCATTTCAATGGAGCTACTCCTCGAAGAGATACGGGCCTTGCGACCTTTTATGGAGGAAACAAATGCTAAGTTGCAGGTTCTTACGGACAATTGGGCTTTGATGGATGAAAGAGTGTCCTCGGTGGAACGTGATGTCTCCTCTCTTCAAGATTCTGCAGCCAAGGTCACCCACATGCACACGCAGATCTCCTCTCTCCAGAAACAGGTGGAGGACTTGGAAAACCGAAACAGATGCAATAATCTTCACCTTTACGGCCTGGTGGAAGGCTGTGAGGGGAATGATCCCATCACTTTCTTCAAGTCTTTTCTTCCCAAGCTTTTACACTTGCCTGATGACACCCCGCTCAATATCCAACGTGCCCACAGACTTGGCCGAGCTTCCTCCTCTCCCTCCACACCAGTGAAGCCTAGAGGTGTAATAATGTATTTTTTGGAATACACAGACCTGCTGAAAGTTCTTTCTGCGGCCAGAGCCTCTCCTCGCCTCACATGGTCGGGTTCCACCTTGTTCTTTGCGCAGGATTATGCCAGAGCTACTGCGAATCGTCGTAAGGCCTTCTTGGACATGAGACCTGATCTTCGCTCCATCGGTGCTAGATATGGTCTTTTCCATCCTTGCTTATTCAAAGTCACCTACAATAATAAGACTACGACATATGAGGAGCCTACGCGACTTCGGAGTTTCCTGAATTCCTGCGGTCAAGCTGAGATGGAGCTTTCTGGTCCTTCCTCTTCTCGTCCACCGTGACTCTTTCTGAAGTTTTATTATGATGCTCTAGTTGTTTATGTCTGCTGTTTTTTCTAATTCAATCGTTCTTAAATGTACATGTTCTTATGATGAGTGTATGTTTTCCACTGTAGTATTTGTTATTGACGTTGAGATTCCTTGGTTTGTTCTATTCATTGCATGTTTTCTGCCCTTGTCGTCCGCCGTTGCCTAACTTTGTTACCTTTCTTCCCTTACAGATCATTGTTGTGCGTTCCGTCCTGTTTCTCTGGTTGGACGTCCCACTGACCCCGAGTGTCCTGCCTTCTTCAGTTGGCCCTACCTCCCTCCCCCTACTTCCATGTACGTCCTTGCTTGTCCTTGTTCCTGATCGTACCCTCCTTGAGCTACCCCTTGTAAGTATCCCTCATTCCCTTTTTCACATGTATGTTCTTGTTTTGTCTCTCCCTACTTTGTTCTTTCTCTTAATTTTTTCAGGTTTATTGGTGTCAATACTTTTTATGCGCTCATTCTCTTCTTCCCTCTTTCTCTTCTTCCTTATCCTCGTTGCTTACTGGTTCCCTTGGTCATGCTTCTCTCTCATTATATATTTTATCACCCTGCTACATCCTTTTCCCCATGACTCATATTTACGTTCCTTTCCCTCTGATCTTCCTCTTTTATGTCCTATTTGTTTATTGGTCTTTGTGCGCATTTTCTTTTTGCTGTTTCACTTAACCTCACTTATCAACATCTCTCAACTTCATTTTATCTCTTTATCGTTCTCAGCAACACCCTGGCTTTTTTCTATCTTTATGATATCCCTTACTCCCCCTTTATTCTTCTCTCACTTGTCCATTCCATTTCTTCTCTACTCTTACTTTTTCCTTCTATTTCCTATGTTCTTTTTTTTCTGCGAGGCTGTCTTTCAATGGTTTAATTTTTCTTTGCATTACTCCTTCAATAATTCCTAATCTCTGTGCGTATTGTTTCTTGGAACGTTAAATGTCTTCACTCTCCTATTAAGAGGCAAAAAATTATTTCTCATTTAGCTAAGTTGAATGTCGACATTGCCTTCTTGCAAGAAACTCATTTGTCTGACATTGAAGCTGCTAAGCTTAAGAGGGGATGGGTAGGCGAGGTGTTTTCTGCTCCTGGTGATGGTAAGAGAAATGGTGTGGCTGTGTTAATTCGCAAATCCTTCTCTCACTTGCTCTTGACTTCTGAGTCAGACCCTGAAGGTAGATGGTTGTACGTCAAACTTTCCTCGAATGGTATCCCCATCTCCCTTCTCAACATTTACGCACCTACTGGTGGTGACCCTGCCTTCTGGTGCACAATGGCTTCTCGTATTTCTGAATACGTTGATGACAATTTTATTATGGCAGGAGATTGCAATCTACCCCTCGATCCCTTTTTAGATCGACATTCCAAAGCATCTTATATTCCTAATAAGTCTCATAAACTGTTTGCTCAAGCAATATCCCAGCACAAACTCATTGATGCCTGGTGTTTATGTAATCCTACTACTAAAGAGTTTACCTTTTACTCCCCATCCCACCAATCACAGTCCCGCATTGATTACATCTTCCTTTCCCATCATATTTCCCAATCCTTAACTCATGCCGACATTGGTCCCATATTGCTCTCTGATCATGCCCCTGTTCTGGTTAACATTGATATCCTACCCAAATCCACTGCGCCAAAACGATGGCGCTTCAACAATGCTCTATTGCTTGATCCCAAATTCACCACCTCCTTTCTTGATTTTACTAAAGAATTTTTCACCATTAATGACACACCCACTTTGCCCAAGAATGCTATTTGGGACGCTTTTAATTCTGCAGCCAGGGGTTTCATCATTGATTATATAGCCAGAAAGCGCAAGGCTGCTCGCAAGCACGCAAGCGATCTCCTCCTCAAGATTAAAAAACTGGAACATTCTTTCTATACTTCTCATTCGCAGGAAAGTTTGACTACTCTTATTAAGGCTAAGATGCAATTTAACAAACAATCCACTGATGATGCATCGATATACTTGTTGAAATCTAGTTCAAAATGTTATGGGGGAAAGAACAGAGCGGGGAAGATTTTAGCCAATTATTTAAAAGTTAAGCAGCATAAATTGAACATTGAGTCTGTCTATGATGTTAATTCTGTTTTAAAGCACACAGATGTCGATATCTTAGAGGAATTTTCCCGTTTTTACTCCACGCTATACTCCTCTGAAACTCACCCTACTGCCCAATCTCTTGCCACCTTTTTCTCTACCATTAAGGCACCTTCTAATTTTCCTGTTGACTTATCCACTCTTGAACTGCCCATCTCTAGCTCCGAATTACACACTGCACTTCAGTCATTCAAGAAGGATAAAGCCCCGGGTCCGGACGGATTTACAGTCGAATTTTATCTGCACTTTTCCAAATTACTATTACCCAGACTGCATTCTCTTATTGCCTCTTTTATACTCAGTGGCACTTCCTCTGGTACTTTTTCAGACGCCCATATATGTATTATACCCAAAGAAGGTAAAGACGCCCAATATTGCAAGAACTATAGACCAATTTCCTTGGTCAACATTGACTACAAGCTGTATGCTAAATCCCTTGCCATAAGATTAGATCCCTTTCTTCCTGAATTGCTGGGCCCGGAACAATCTGGATTTGTTAAAGGTCGTTTCATCACAGACAATACGAGACTTCTGTTTAATGTCTTGTCCAGATCCTCACGGTTCCAGGATTCGCTAGCGGCAATTGCTTTGGACGCCGAAAAAGCGTTTGACAGGGTGGAGTGGACTTTCCTTTTTCCGCCCTCAGATGGTTTGGGTTTGGTCCTAATTTTATCTCCTTTGTTTCTTTTCTGTATTCCAGTCCCAGAGCGGCGGTTTGCGCTAATGGCCTAGTATCTTCTTTTTTCAGCTTAGGTAGAGGTGTCCGTCAAGGTTGTCCCCTCTCCCCTTTCCTTTTTAACCTGGCCTTAGAACCCTTCCTTTCAAAACTCCGCCAAAATCCTAATTTGCATGGTTTCCAAATCTCACAGACCAACATCAAACTTGCTGCTTATGCGGATGATATCCTGCTCTTTATGTCCAACCCTGCCATTTCTATCCCCACATTTCTATCTGAAGTTCATGAATACTCCCAAATTTCTGGCTATAAGTTGAATAATGACAAATGGGAAATCTTGCCCCTTACTAAATTTACCTTTAAACCTGATTTCGCTGCGTCCAATTTCACTTGGAGTCCTTCACATATTAAATACCTTGGTTTATACATTACCCCTTCTCTCCCCGACACTATCTCGTTATGCCTTAATAAATGCACCCAGAAATTGTCCGATCTCACCTCCAGATGGCACCCACTTTACCTTTCCTGGTGGGGACACCTTGACACGATTAAAATGATGCTCTCCCCAATAGTTCTATATACTATCTCCAATATTCCAGTGCCTATTCCAGCTAAGTTTTTTAGGAAAATCAATACTGTTCTCTCTTCTTTCCTCAGGTCCGGCAAAAAAGCGCGCATGTCCTTGTGCAGACTACGACTTCCCAAGTCAGAGGGTGGGGTCGACTTTCCAGATTTCCCCACTTATCACAAAGCGTTCCTTCTGCGACAAGCCTCCCTTTGGTTGCGGGATCCTGCTGAATCCTCCCCCTTATGGCTTGTTATTGAGCGTCTTTCTTTATCCCCCTTTTCTTTTGCTGAGTATCTCTCGTTTTCTCGTAAGCCCCAGGTTATTTCCACTCCCATACATAAGTTTACTACCAAACTTCTTCTTTCCACTTCCCCAAGCCCCCCTTCTTCTGTCGCTGAATTTCTCAATACCACCATTTGGTATAATAATAGTATCCTCATTAACCACAAACCCTTTTATTTGAAATCCTGGAGGCAGAAGGGCTTGATTTGGGTGTCCCATCTCTTTTCTGGCTCCGACTTCTTACCCTTCTCCGTTCTTAGCCAAAAGTTTGGTCTCCCTCACTCTTTCACCCGTAAGTATCTCGCACTCAAGAACGCAGTTATGTCCACCTACACCCAATTCTCTAGCTCTCCCACTCAATCTGACCTTCCCAGCCCTACTCTACACCTCCACTCCTTGTTACGTAATTATCCCACAGCCTCCTCAATTTACCACTCGTTCCACAAAACTCCCGCACCTAGATCAAAATCCAAGGTAGAGGAACAGTGGGAGTCTGATTTTGACGTCTCCTGGCCCACTTCTCTTTGGGATAAAGTGTGGACCAAACTTCGTAAGTCGTCTAGGGCCGCTTCTCTCACACAAACCCTCTTTTTTATCTATAACAGACTTCTCTTCTCTCCCCACATGTTGAATAAGAGGTTTCCTCTAACACCTGACCTTTGTTGGTCCTGCTCGGCACCTAAGGCTTCTCTCTTTCACATGCTCTTTTCCTGTACTGCTACGCACAACTTTTAGAAACAAGTTTGGGTCCAAATTAATGCCATATTTCATACTGCATTTCCCTTCTCCTTTATTAATATCTTTTTAGGCAGTCTCTCTCCCTGTTGGGCAGACACTGACTTTAATATACAAATTGTTGACTTATTGCTAGCTGTTGCGTTCCAGCAAATTACTGTTAATTGAAACATTTTTGCTAATATTTCTTTTAGAGCATGGTGGTACAATGTATGTCATAATCACAGACTAGATACTGTCTTTGTTTACCCCCCGAGTTTGGCCAAAAAGCGACAGGATCTTTGGCTTCCTGTGACCCTGTACCTTGATATTTGCGCCAAACGCTTGTCTCATTTGCCTCCCTTTCAGCAGGGGGTCTCTAAGCCTCCTTGATTGACCTACTTGTTCCTTTGCATTTTTTATAATTCATTTATTGCACATTACCTCCAATATTGCTTTTTTAGGTCTCGCCTGACCCAGCGCATGCGCTGGTCTGGCGAGACTTATTGAGAGGGCTCCAAAAAGTGCTACCAGGCCGGCCTAGAGGTACAGTGCATGTGCGCGGGAGCGCGCGCCCCGCTTTACCGCTATTACTTTCACTTTCGCGGCCGCACGGCCGCTGTGATGTTTGATCGTGATCCCGATCGCGATCACTTTTCCTAACATGACGCCTTCCCTCCCCCTGGTGAACCATTGAATTCTGTCCTCCTCCTAGGCTGCCCGCTACGGTCCTCCTCTAATCACTTTTATAGTATTGACGTTCATGAACCCAACTTTATTAAACGTACTTCATTCCAGCTGAGTTACCGTTTCTGATGCCAACGAATACGAAGTGCGAGTTTTTTTAACATTTACTTGTGGAATGTCAAGCCTGCGATTAAGAATTCTCTTTAGATCCAACTTTAAAGGCAAGTGCTGTTCGGTTTCAGTCAATTATTTAATTTACTACACGCTATATTAATAATGCAGGTTTATAAACTTATGTGGCACTCGTTAATTGGAAGACTTCATTTTTCACACTCCTACACTCTACCATTGTTTCAAAATCTTTCTTCATTTCCCCATTGTAGACTCCTTTCAGCAGTTTCCCTACACTTTTTCACTGATGATGCTCTCTTCAGCCGTGTTTAAGTGCCTTACTACGTTCCTTTCCTTTTTGTTCACTTTTTACTTGTTGGTCAGATTTATATCCACTCCAAGAGTCAAATCTCTTTTCTAGGTGTCTTACTTAAAACTATGCAGCTGGGATTCCTAAAATATACCAAAAGGAAGGGTATCGAGCATAAACCAACAAACAGATTCACCCACGTGAAGGCCAGCCTACTAGACGTCCTGCTGAAAGGAAAGACTATATAGAACCAAAGCCAAGTCAACACAACTCGCTGGAAGCAATCAGGCAGGAACCATCATGAAGTCCCAACCCAAATCCCAGAACAGCATCCCTACCATCTCGCACCCATCCAAGCAACACACATGCCCTCCCTCATATCTCTGCTTCAGCAAATGGATTGGCTACACAGGTTCATAATGGCATGTACAAAGCTTTCTGTAGAACTCAATATTATCTCTTGGAAGGTTCCATGTAGATTGCCACCATGTCGTTTGTAGTTTGAACCCAGCCATATGCAAATCAGTCTCCAAACTAGAATGGCGTGATGAGCAAAAGAACAATGGATTAAATCCATATTTTTTCAACTGGTGGTGAATGTCTGCATTGTTCAGCACTCCGTCCATCATTTGTTCCTTTTGACATTGTACGGCTGATGCAGTTTTTGGAACGGGCGGGTCATTTCAACATTAATACACTGGTATCAATCCGGATTCATGCCAGACTGGAGTACTCTTCTTAATCATAGACAGCTTTTCGATTGTATGGAATATACCAAAGACACTTTGGTGCCAATCGCAGTTCTATCATTGGATACTGCTCAGGTGTTTGGCCCAGATTTTGACAAGTGTGCGCTCCGGCCCTAATTTAATGAACTGGGTGTGTTTGCTTTAAGATGAACCTTACTTGTTGGCCAGTTCGGGCCACGTCGTAGTGTATTTTTCGCTACACCCTCCATTGTCTGTCACCCTTGTTTTTTTCTCCCACCTACAGCCCTCCAACCAACCCAAACGCTCCCCTCAGTCTTGCCTCCCGTTCTGGCTGCAATAAAAAAAAAAAACATCATGACGTGGCCAGAGCTGCTGTGCAACATGGCTAAAAGACATTGACAAAACCAATTACTCTCTTGTAGGCAAGACCTTTTAGCTTTGCCAGTATTTGTTATTGAGTTGGCAATGATGGGGTAGACTGTTTGTAAGGCCAGTAAATTTAGTGGAATGTTACACGGAGCTTTAGATAGCATCCTGTTGTAATCTCAACACTGTTATTGCGCCCACCCCTTCTCTATCTCTGTGTTCTTCCATTCTCCCCTCTCTAGCACAGGATTTGGTCCCCAACAGACGCTCACCCCTTTAACTGCTATTTCTCAAGAGTACGCTCCTTTTTTTTACTTTACCAATGCTCCAGCCAGGGCCAAATCTGTCACTGGTGCAGCAGGTGCAGTGGCACCTGGCCCGTGGAATGAGAGAGATCTACTGCTCCCCAGTTATGGCTGCTAACCCCCAACCAAGGAACAGGGGCAATTTTCCTTAGTTGCACTGGCCATTCGTTTTTAGGTCTCACGTCTAGCGATGCAGTGCGTAGCCCTGCTCGCGCAGCAAGAGTCTTTTTGTCCGGGGTTCCAAAACGGTACCTGGAATCACACACGCTTGTGCGTGTGCTTTTCCTTTTGGCTTCCGTGATTGGCCTTTGCGTGCGTGTGTTTCTGAAAGATGGCACGCCCATGGCCTATTGGTGTCTATTACGTGCACCAAAGGCCATTTGGTTTCAATTATCGTGCTCAGACACGGACGCAATAATCGAAAACACGTTTCGCAGTGGCGCGCGCGCACACCACTCGCGGGCGTTTTTTTTTGGTGTTTTTTTTTACAATAGCGATCGCTTTCGTGATTGCTTTCAGTGTCGCTTGTCCTGTAAAGTAAGGGAGCAACATTTTTTCCCCACAGGACTACTTATGCGTATTTGGGATAGAGATTTTATTCCCTCCAGATCCAGTTAGCTTTGTTTAAAAAGTATGAAGACGTGTCAAGTCTTATAGCATTACAAGTGATGCATGCAGCATGTGTACAGTTTACTTAAGAGAAATCCTTTTGCCTGGGGACCTACTGATTGCCTAGGAAGGCTGCAGTCAGGCGTTCGAGTAGGCCTTCTCATTGAATGCAAGAGTCAACAGGCTTTGGGCGTGTGATGCAGGTTTGCTGGAAGCAGGACATCCTTTACATTTTATGTTGGTGTTAAGAATGTAAAGCTGAATTCACTGAAGGCCAGGATGAGCTAAGCTAAAGAAGTAGTCTATACTATTGAGTGACGTAGCGGCTGCCTCTAAGAGACTGGGCTCCCCCTGCTGGTGGTGTGGTTGTGCCACCCACTAGGAACTTGACTTACCTTCCAAACTGCGTCGGACTGAAGCCCTCTGTCTTTGACCGGAATTGTAAGTGAACTTTAATCCCTCAACCTACTTCCAAAAAAGTCCTCCGAAATGTCACTACTTCCTTGGATATCAGTGTCTGGTGAGGTCCTTCATTAGAAACAAAAATTTAACATTTGATAAAAACAAAATGAGAAAGGTCGCTGTAGATTATGAAGAATGTTCCAGATAATTCCCCAGCTATGCTTTTTTTAATGGCGTTCGAACAAATGTATCGGTTTTAAAATCATTTATACTCCATTTTATGCCTGGTAAGGGATAGATTTTATCCGCCTGCTTCCGGTTTGGCCGCACACGAGACTCGAGAGGCGAATGCAGTTAGTTAAATGTTGTTTCCTGTATCTAATTAATGCAATCTTTAAAGTCATTCCTTCAAGTGTGTGTGTGTGTGTGTGTGTATCTGTCTGTCTCGTTCGTTCTCCTTTCTCCCCCATTCTTTCACAACCTTTCCTGATGGCCCCTATTAGGTTAGTGGAATGTGATGTCCTACCATAGGCAGTTGCGCTTCCTGTACGTCGTTCATGACATATAGCACACACAAGTGCCCCAATGCGCACTCTTGCACGCTCCAGTTATTTTAATGGCGCGTGGAACACACGTTTCAATATCTGTTCAGTGAACATGCTTTCCTTAGTGTAATATGGCTGTATAATAATAAGTTATTCTATGTAAAAAAGAAAACCTTGAAAAAAATCCAGTTTAAGGCGGATCCATACGTGCCTGAACCGCAAGAAAAGATGACATTCCCCAGATATGATGAGCAGCTCAATCATAATGTGCTTACAGTGCACTGCTTAGACCCCCATAGACAATATCCAGAGCGACCTGGTGACTAGAACCAGAAAGCTCTTCTGTTTGCTAGTGATAATCACTTATGACCAGTGCAGGGCAGTGCCATTACAGATGCTACAGCTGGTTCAATAACAAAACAAGCATTGGCATAGCCAATAGGTCTCGCTTTTAGGACCTTATAAGTGTTTGGTCATGCAGCACATTATTCTGAGTGGTTCAATCATAGCATAATTCCAGAATATGTTTTAGGTTATATCAAGCCCAAATTGCATTTATTAAAAAATCGAGCATTTGCAACGCAATAGGTCTCGCATTTTTGAGAGTTTGAGCTTTTGGCATTGAAAATGACGATGCCTTTTATGTATGTTTAAAAACTTGCAAGCGGTCGTAAACACGCACTTTTCTAATTATAGTCGTTGCTTAGGAGAACCAAGGCTGGCAGTAACTGCGCCTCGTTTACTGACAGACTTGCTTGTCATAAGCAAGGACTACAAGTACAAAGTGCTTATTTACGCACCACTTTCAGGTTTTCAAAACACATAAATAAAAGGTATTGCCATCTACAATGCCAATAGCTCAAACTCTTGCAAATGCGAGACCTATTGCATTGCAAATGCTTGTGTTATTTAGCCTCAATTATTTGTTATCTCTCAGTCTCATGTTTATTTTCACAGTCATGTTCTATTATATAGCTCATATTGCTGTTATGCTTTAGGTTTTCTTCTGTATCGACACCTTTATTTGTCTAATAAAATTCTTTTAAACTTAAAAAGGGGTTATCGCTACTTTTCCTGCCGCTATGCTTCATAGCGTGGGGCTTGATGATAGGAGAAATGACGCTTAGCGATATTTCTCCTGTCATGTTAGGTCAGGAACGCCCACTTTGCATCTCATTAGAGATGCAAAGCTGGGCGTTAGGAATCCCCACGCTAAAGCAAAGTTTCACGCGTTAGCGTGGCCTTGCTAATTAGGCGATAAAATTATCGCCGCTTTTCGGCCGAAAACGTCCGCAAAAGGGGCGATAATTTTTTATTGCCAGCTTGTAAATACGCCCCTTTGTGCGCTCGCTTGAAGTAAAATTGTAGGGGCATATTATCAAGCCAGGCGATAAAATGATCGCCGCTTTAGCGGCTGAAAACTGCCACTAAAATGGCGATAATGGGCTTGATAATATGCTCTATGGAATTCCAATTGAAGCCCATGTTAGATGTGAAGGACGTCTAACATGGGCTTCAATTGGAATTCCATAGAGCATATTATCAAGCCCATTATCGCCGTTTTAGCGGCAGTTTTCTGCCGCTAAAGCAGCGATAATTTTATCGCCTGGCTTGATAATATGCCCCTTAAATCTTCTATTTTTGTGAAATGTCACGGTTTTTGGCTTTAAAATCCTGGTCACCTTACCCCTAACGCTCTGGTGCTCCTATCACAATAAACCGTGCTGGGACACGGAGTCCAATTCTCGTTATCTCGCCAAGGTCTCCTCACTGGCTCAGGCTCACGTGCAGCTATTTTGAGGGGGTGAGAAATCGTTCCAGGCTCCCTCGGCCGCAGCATCGAGATTCTTCTTAATGTGCTGCGCCGCCCGAGAGTGGAAGGCGCGCTAAAAATAGAAAGTCAATTATCCCCTCGAGATGCGGCTCCTTGCAGGTGGTAGGCAGATGAACCAGAAATGTGCTCAGCCTGTGCTCGCGCGGCCTCTCGGAGCCATTACCCATTTTGCTGTATTTTTCTTCCACTCTCGGCTTCCGCTGTCAAAACATTTGCCTTTATGGAGGGAAGCTGTGAGGATCAGAGAGAAAAGGATTCCGAGGCAAATGCGAGGAAGCATCAGGTCACAGCAAGGGGGAAATCAAAGGAGCGACCGAGCAGTTAAAAATAACCGGTCCTGTGTAGCGCCTTTATACAAACTGCTTCACAGAAGAGCTATGCGCTTCTGTATGTGTTTGTTTCAATTAATGCATTGCATTGTTACGGGGTACGATATTTTGTTGGTCGCTATTAGGGTTACGATATTTTTGTAGGGAAATAGTTATGCCTATGATATAATAAAATGCACTCACTGCTCTATGTCATATGTCATAGCAGTAATATCCTATTAAAAAGCCAGATCTCATTCTTAAACACAGTTCTCTGACGTCAATTCATAGCATAGCATAGATCCTGTTTTTACAAAATCCTATGAAGCCATTTAATTAAGCTTTGGCAATGCCTATGGCTTTGTCTTTACTTTATTGATATTAGCATGACAAGCTTCAGTAATACACACAAGAGGTGCACATGGACAGCATTATCAGATGCTATTTACGATAAACTAACGCAGCGCGGTGCCGCAAGTCATTATGCTGCGCCGCGCTGCGTTAGTTTCAAAGCACAGGGATGCAACATATTTACAACAATATGTTGCATCTCTGTGCTTTTCGCTGCGCTGGCACACAAACTGCTGCCATGCGCCAACACCCTTGCACCATGGTGCAAGAAAGCCTGCGTCGTCGGAAAATTGTTTTTGTGCAGGGAGGGGCACATTCCTGCACAAAGGAATGCATTTCACAAGTTTGCGATTGCACGCACATCTGGAAATGCATCAGTGGACATGGGTGTTGCGTGGGAACACCCACAGCAACACACATGTCACGCCCCTAACACGCAAAGTGTGGCAAGAAAAAAGGCAATATTTTTAAGCACAAGTAAAGCCACGCAGTGTGGCTTTATGTGTGCTTGTAAATATTACTCAGCAGGTTGCGCCGCCGGCGCGTCATGCAATGTGACACATTGGCAGCACAAGGGACTTGTAAATAAGCCCCTTATTTTCCACATACAAATAGTCTTGCACTGCTGTTGCACACGCACCCGCTCAAAAGAGCATGAGCTACGCCCTGGCTATCCAGGACTTGGAATAACACCGGAAGAATTCATTTACAGAAAGAGGAATATCCACGTGGTGAAAGAAAGCAATAAAAAATTACCAGCTGTAGGAGCAGAGTGATGATCATAGTATATGAGCAAACACAGGGTTGAAGACTACTTTCAGATTATTACTACAGGCACTCCTTTCTCCTACCCATCAGTCCAACCAGAGTTTGTCTCCATCCTCTCCTCAAAATACTTATTCCGTTCTACAGCCCATTTTGCTTATACACGGTACACTGTATCTGCCTATTTCATAACACACTTCACATCTTCCTTACTTCTTTTCCCTATGCCACCTTCCACTGCCCTGTCGTTATACCTCCCAATCTATTACCATTCACCCCATCTTATTTTGTCAGCGGTCAACACCCATCTTTTTCTTTCAGACAACACCTATTCAATACTCCATCACCTCTTTGCCTCTCCAATGGCAGTGCCTGCATTACTTTTTCTACTTAATCACCCTCAGGCCTCTACCTACCAAACCTCATTTCACATTCCAGAATAACCAACACTACCGCCTAACATTGTTCACACTCACCAACCCATTCCTCATCTCCCTACTCTCACTTCCTCCCACTCCTCTCTCTTTACCTGTCTTCTCTTCTTGAGTAATACTTCTTTTCTACTAAAACATTGAACTCTCATCTTAGCCTTCATAGCTACTTTCGCTTTGATATGACAGATTGGCAGCCAGGCATTTTGACAACATCGACTTCCTCCTTTGGATTAAAGATTCCTTTATGGAGACTACCAAGGTTTAAACCTGTGTTTATAAAGGCTTACCTGCCACCATACCTAGATTCTTGTTTGACGCTCCTAATAGCATCCAACGAAGAGTTCAATGTACATTCACTCTAGGGTCTCACCTTCTTCCTCTTCTTCAACTGACCTTCAGACAACTTAGGTTTTGCCAAATCCTTTTCATGATGTTGCATTCATCATTCAGATGCACTCTGGACTCACCGTCCCTGGTGACAGCAGTGTTTAGTTTGCCAGCTAGGGGTACCCTCTCTCTTACATGGCAAAGTGAGAGTCTTCATACTTACAATCTTGTGATGGGTGCACCAAGCTGTTTGTTCCTTGGAGCTTTTGTCCCTCCCCAGGCCCTGAACAACAGCAGCACCAATTTAGATCCATTGGTGAGACATTATTGCAATTTATTTTTCTCCAGCATACTCTGTACAGCCGTATCCCTGAGATACCTTACTTTACAAGTAAATATCATCAAGGGACCTGCTCTGAAAGCTACTTTTCTGACCTCACTTCAGCTCACAATATGCTAGATCTTTGTCTTCCGTACTTTTTTTTGACTCCCTTGCCTTCTCTCCATTCACCCATACTGAGAAGAAGATTGCAATATGGTTCAACAACACTACTTAGCACACTTTCAAGTGCAAATACCTAGAGCAGAGTAACTAGCATGTCATCATCAAGTCAGAGCTGCAGGGCAATTTTACAGACATAACCCAATGAAGGACTTTTACAAACTATCAGGATTTAGTAAACATTTGGTATGTGAGAATGTTATTTCCCCATCCTTGGCTCTTTGTAGCTCAGTGCTTAACTACTTCCATGAAACAATCATTGTGCTGGACACTAAGAAATAAGCCACCAGTCTTACTCTTCCTGTTTCCTCCACCACAATTTATAACCTCTTCACTACCACATTTACTTTCAATTATCTTTCACTCGTCGCTTCTTTCCCCATCCATTAAGTATCAGTCAATATCATGATGCTCAAGTATTTTATTTCAGATAAAAGTATATACAATCGTGTTATCAGATAACCCTATCATATTCTAACTAATGCCATCACAATAATAAACTAATAATAACTTGTTGTTAGATATATAATATTACACTCGGGCATATTATCAAGAACGGCGTTAAAATTATCGCCACTTTAGGGGCAGGAAACTGCCGCGAAAGCGGCGATAATGGGCTTGATAAGATGCCCTTGAGAATTCCAATCGAAATCCATGTTCTAGTGTGAACCTGGGCTTCTATTGGAATTCTCAAGGGCATATTATCAAGCCCATTATCGCCGCTTTAGCGGCAGTTTCCTGCCGCTAAAGTGGCGATAATTTTAACGCCGTTCTTGATATTATGCCCCTCAGTGTTTATGTTTGTTAAGTGCTGCAAACAGCAGGTACTTATTTTTTATCCAATACAATGGTACTCAGCATATTGACTTTATAAGGATGGAAGTCTAAGCTAGTCATAACAGGATTTAGGCTCATGGTGTGCCATGGAAAAAGCAGATTTCACTGATAAACATTATACCCATTGCCAATGTGTGCTCATGCACACCCACAGCACTTCTAATGACAGTCAGTGCCACTATGCGATACAAGTTCAATGCCCTAATATGTATAGTTATTGTTCTTATTTTTTAGTCAATATTATGATTTGTTTACAAGTCCCCTGCTTACCAATAAATTATATCCTCTGACAGGAATCACAAGTATGTTGTGTGTTTGAAAATGCCACTTTTTAGTAGGCATTTTCTTGCATAACCATCCTGTGTGCCTCTGTCATTTGTGTTTTCACTGTCTGGGTTCAGAGTGACAGGAGCAGGGATATGCATTCACACTAGACAGACACAAGGGGGGTTTTAGGTGTGCCTTACCTTTCCTGGGTGACTCGGAATGACCATGGACTCCAAGCTATCGATGAATGCCCAAGAGGACAAACTAGCAAGGTCAAGCTTTGTCACCACAAAAACGATGCAACAAATGTTCACCCATTTGGGATTTCCACACAAGGTTCAAGCTACCATCTCCGTAGTTCTGTCCAAACTCGATTACGCAAATAGCCTCTACCATGGATCACATTTAACAACCATCCTAGTAAGTAAGTAAGTAATCTTTATTGTGTGATTTAAAAAGAAACCTTTTCAAGGTACATGAGATAAAATTATGACACTTATTAAATTGATAAAAATATGACACATATTAGGTTTGTTAAAATTAGAACCCTGGTTCCAGTGATGAAAAGCACCCGGCCCCCCACATGTCCGAGCTCTCTTGTTGGTGCGCTGCACCGCAGGTGCCTTTGAAGACGATCCCTTCAAGGCAATTGTGTCCAAGGGTGTGTTTTGAGACCCAAAGGAGTTCAGCCTGTGCGCATATCCCTTTTTTTGTATCAGTTATGCTTTGACAATTCTGACGGATTTTTGTATATCTGGGTGCCCGCAAGGCAAAATTTCCCGTTATTGTGGAGGTCCATGGATCTGCGCCTCTAGCTGAGGTAGCGATCAACATCTCCCCTAGTTTTTTTACAGCGCAGTCCATAAACCTCACCAGTGCGCAGTTTAAGTGTGTATTCCGTGGGTCGAAGCAGGCCAATACTGCAGATCTGCACGATCTAACTTCCTTGTTGTTCCAGGCCCTCCGTAGGAGGTGTACTGCTCGATTTTCCCGGCTCTCTTGTGATTAAGGGGACTAATGTGACTTCAGTCTCTTTCCATCCAAGTCTAAGGGTTAGAGTAGTGTATAGAGCCTATTTATTAGGCACTTCGACATGATCCTGTGTTCTTCCCCATAGATTAGGGTTTGCACATATATCCTAGAGGATAGATCCGTTAGTATTAGGGGTAATCTGTTCTATAGTGAGGGTATTTCATGGAGTCGTGCTGAATCCAGGCCTGGTAGGCCTTAAACGGGAGAGACTCCATCTTTCTTTCCTCTCCGGCAGCTTGGAAAGTTTCTAGGTCGAGGGTGATGTTTTAGTTACGAGGTGTTATTCGCTTGGAGAGAACCGGTTCAGGCCGGCCCTTATCGAAGGATTGTATTTTTCTTCATGCCGAAGACACTACATCAGGCCGGCCGGCTGGGAACGTGTCCTTGGTACGGGGAGGTACAAGAATTTGGTGGGCGGCAGGTTACGGGCTGGAATTTTCCATGAGAAAATGCACCTCTATATTAGTGAAAGTCTGAGGCAGATACTAGCACTTGCTTTTAGTCCGTAGGCGGCACCTGGCCGTTAGCAGTAAAGCTACTACTTATTCCAGGGAAGACAGATGACAAACCTGAAGGTGGAGAAAAACCGAGAGATAGATATTCTTCTAACAAAATAGCCAAAGAAAAGAGAGTAGCCGATGAGGAAGAGGTCCCAGTGACTCGGAGAAGGAGAAGGGAGTAGATCCGTGACTGCGGAGGTGTGACTTCCAGGCGAAGCCGAGGCACAGACGAGAAGGGAACCTAGATGACCATTGAGTGCAGGCTACATACGACCAAGGTGATGTCAACCCCTTTATTATTAGAGTGTACAACTTAATCTATCACTTTTCTTTGCAGGTCATATGTGATATGTATTATGTTCTGTGAGCGTGTATGTAGTGACTAAATAAAGTATCCAGTTTGTAGTGAATCAACATGTGCTGCGTGTTCTTGTATAAGAGGGTAGCCTATTCTTCTAGTCAGCTGTGACTTGATATGAACAGATGTTAATCCTGATCAGGTAAGTGGTAGCTGAATAAGGGAGAAAGGAGCCCCTCGAACTGGGGAACAGGTTATGCTCAACTAGCAGTCTTTGTGTGATCTGATACATAGTAACACTGGTTCCCTTGGTGTATGTCGTGGTAATTATAGGATGAACTTGTGCTAAGGCTGCCGTCTGGGCAGGAAGTCCTGGGTCCGTTTGGGACCGCGAGGCTAAGGCTGCCGTCTGGGCAGGAAGTCCTGGGTCCGTTTGGGACCGCGAGGCTGAGGCTGCCATCTGGGTAGGAAGTCCTGGGTCCGTTTGGGACCGCGAGGCTAAGGCTGCCGTCTGGGCAGGAAGTCCTGGGTCCGTTTGGGACCGCGAGGCTGAGGCTGCCGTCTGGGTAGGAAGTCCTGGGTCCGTTTGGGACCGCGAGGCTGAGGCTGCCATCTGGGTAGGAAGTCCTGGGTCCGTTTGGGACCGCGAGGCTAAGGCTGCCGTCTGGGCAGGAAGTCCTGGGTCCGTTTGGGACCGCGAGGCTGAGGCTGCCGTCTGGGTAGGAAGTCCTGGGTCCGTTTGGGACCGCGAGGCTAAGGCTGCCGTCTGGGCAGGAAGTCCTGGGTCCGTTTGGGACCGCGAGGCTGAGGCTACCGTCTGGGTAGGAAGTCCTGGGTCCGTTTGGGACCGCGAGGCTGAGGCTGCCGTCTGGGCAGGAAGTCCTGGGTCCATTTGGGACCGCGAGGCCGCCACTTGTATTATAAGAGGTCTTGATATATATATATATATATATATATATATATATATATATATATGAGTAGGAATTCCCTGTCCTTAGGTGGTATGTATATATGTGGTTTCTTAGGTGTGAATAGGCCCTAGGGAGGGGGTAACGTTCTGGCTGGGTTAGAGAGGCTCTGTTGAGCGGGTTCTATCTGATCCGAAAACCCAAGCAGAACATTTGGCGTCACGAACCGTTTACGAAACCTGTGTGCGTTGTGGTTGTCTTGTGTTTGCTTTCGGCGCGTGCGTGGTTTTGTTTGCATTTTATTTTTGTATACTTGTGTATATAGTTTTTTTTTTTTTTTTTTTTCCTTTTCTTCTTTCTTCTTTTTTTTTTTTTTCCACGATGTTTTCTAGAAGATCTAAAACTACTTTTAAGTTGCCCGTTGATATTCTCGGATGGGATTCAACGCCTTATGAAGCCTTGGCCCGTGAGTGGGCTGATTCTACTGGTTTGAGTGAGAATTGGAATTCTTCTTTGGAGCTGGCGGAGCCGGCTAATGTGATTACTTGTTTGCAGAAGGCACCCATATCGAAGGGTGAAGAGATTCCTATTTTGGGGCGCAGAGGTTGGATTGTTCTGTCTGCGTATCGGATTCTACATGAGAGATTGTTGAAATTACAGAGATCTCTTAAAGATGTGGAAGCGCACTTTGTTGAGATTCAGAATTCTCATACTTTGTTGCGGTGTCAAAATAAGTTGCTTGTTGATAAGCTGGAGACTTACCAAACTATTGCCGAAAGGGCTGCTGTGCGAATTGCTCGTTATAAATACAAGAACAGGCGCGGTCGGGTTTCGACGCGAAAGGTGCGTCTGGTCATGGCGAAAGCCGGACTGGATTGGAATCCTGATGAATGGGATGGTAATATCTGGAATTCGAGTGATTCTTGTTCCTCGGGTGAGGAGTCTGTCAAGCGCGAGTCTTCTCGTTCCCGTCATGATTGTAAGTCTGCTTCTCGCACCTCTGATGGTGCACCCCGTGATTACGCTCGTTCTTCGGGTGGGATCGATACCTCTTACACTGATTATCCCTCTACGAGTACTGATCGGGCTCCTTGTGATGCTCGTCCCGCGGTCTCTGCGCATCCAGTTTTTCGTCGGAAGTTGCAGCAGTCTCCCGCTGCTCCGCAGGGTATTTCTTTGGACTCTTTAGAGGACTTTACTCAACAGGAAATTAGTGATATTTTGCAGCGATTTCGGCAGCGAGCTGGTGAGACCTTGCTCACATGGATGGTGCGCCTTTATGAACTGGGCGCTGCTGGTATTATGTTAGATATTGGCGATTGTTTGAAGTTTTGTTCCTTGAGTTCGGATTCTACTGTACAGGATCATTTTCGTAACTATAATGGTGGTGGTCAAATTTCTTTGCTTCAATTGGCGACTGAGGGTTGTAATCAAAAGTATCCTACTGAGTCTGATTGGCCTGTGAATGACAAACCGTGGTATACTTTGCGCGACGCTGCACAACGTCTCAAAGAGGAGGTGATGAAAACGGCAATTTTTTTGGGTACTGCTGACAGGTTGCTTGATGGTTTGTTGACATCTTCTGTGCGGAATCGCATTATTCGGTCTTCCCCTGTTGCCTATAAGCAGGTCATGATGACTTTATTGATTAATCAGACTGGTAACGTGTTATCTACGGTTCTGGAGTTGGTACGCCAACTCGGTGAGTTGGGTGAGTGGTTTAAACCTGAACGTCAGTCCCGGCCTGACACCCGTACTCCTGGTGAAAATAAACTTACTAGGCGTGATATCTTTTCTGGTCTTCTAGCTGATGGTGTGCGTAGGGAGGACATTGACGGTGAGACTACCGCTCGTTTGTGGGAGTTGTTTCGCAAACGGGGTTTGGATCGGAAGGAGGGTGCCCGGCGTGTTCGGACCACTGAGTGTGATCGTGGTGGTTCTGACGGTAGCGGTGATGACGACCGCCGTGGGCGCTCTGTTCATCGTGATGATCGGCGTTATGTACGTGATGTGTCCCCCCGTCGAGAGGGAGACAGGGAGAGAGAGGGGGAAAGAGAAAGGGGGAGAAATGATTATGTTTACAGCAGACGTAGAGATGATAGGGATCAATCCCCTGAGTTGAGGAGGAGAGAGGATCGTCACAGTTTGGTCGATCGTAACCTGCAGTACAATGCTGAAGACTCGAATCCGTTCCGTACGGGGAATGGATATGAACAGGAGGTATCGATACCTAAGAAACGTGAGAGTCTTTATCCTGATTTGTCCTGGTACACAGAATGCAGTAAGAATGACTAGGAAATAGGTCAAGCTCCGGTACACAGATGAGCTCACCGAGATGATAGACCCTATGTAGATATTGATATTTATTGGAGACATCGTAATATCCAAAGGGCCCGAGCATTGGTAGATACAGGAGCGGAGGCCACTCTTATTCATGGAAAATCAAAGAAGTTTACAGGTCAACCTTTTACTATTACCGGATTAGGTGGAAAAGAAACCCCTGCAGTTCAAACTTTGCTTGAAATAAGAATAGGTAGAATCCCTAGAAAAGAATATTCTGTACTAGTGGTGCCACTCTTAGAATTCATAATTGGAATTGATATCTTGAAAGGAATGACGTTGCATCTAGATGATGGGTGTTACCAATTTGGAACCACGCATTATATATCGTCCAGACCTATACGGGTTGGTCGTTTAAGAATGCCTCCCATACAAGTTCCCCAGGCGACAAAAGTGGTTTGTCAGAAGCAGTATCGTATTCCAGGTGGCCATGAGGAGATTAGTACCACTATTCAGGAGCTGGTGGATGCAGGTGTTATAACCTCGGTTACTTCTGCTTGGAATAATCCTGTTTGGCCTGTACGTAAGAGTGATAATTCTTGGCGCATGACTGTTGATTATCGAGAATTGAACAAACACACGCCCTCTTTGACTGTTGCAGTGCCGGATGTTATTACCCTAATTGAAAGAATCCAAAAGCATCCAGGTACATGGTATGCGTCCATTGATATTGCTAATGCTTTCTTTTCTATTCCTATTGCCCCTGAGTGTCAGGAACAGTTCAGTTTTACGTGGAACGGGCGTCAGATGACGTTTAGGAGTCTTCCTCAGGGCTATGTGCATAGTCCTACAATATGTCACCGGCTGGTGGCAGAGCATTTGGCTGAGGTACCGGTTCATTCCCAAATTCAGATATGTCATTATATTGACGATGTTTTGATCCAAGGCGATACACAGGAGGAAGTTCAGACCCAATTGGACAGGATCATTGAGTGCCTGCGTGGGAAAGGTTGGGAAATCAACCCAGATAAATTGCAAGGTCCGTCCCAGTCTGTAAAATTTTTGGGTATTAATTGGCATGAAGGGCACCGTGAAGTGATCCCTCAGGTTAAACAGAAGATTCTTGATTTTGCAGTTCCGAGGAATAGGAAAGAAGCCCAGAGCTTCATTGGCCTGTTTGGTTTTTGGCGCCAGCATATTCCTCATTTGAGTCAAATATTGGCCCCCTTGTACCGGGTCACGCGTAAAAAGAATGCATTTGAATGGGATGAACCACAGCAAGATGCGTTTAGTCTGGCAAAAGAAGCAATTCAACATGCTCTGGATTTATGGCCTGTACGTGATGGTGATGTGGATTTGAATGTGTCTGTACAGGGCCCTTATGCAAATTGGAGTTTGTGGCAGAAACAAGGCAGGAGTAGAGTACCGTTAGGTTTTTGGACCAAAAAGTTACCTGATGCTGGTGAGCGTTATACACCCTTTGAGAAACAGTTACTTGCTTGTTATTGGGCTCTGGTGGATACCGAGCAATTGACTTTGGGACATGATATAGTTTTGCGCCCTGAAATTCCTATCATGCAGTGGGTTCTGAGTTCGCCGAAAACTCACCGAATTGGACATGCTCAAGAGGCGAGTGTGATTAAATGGAAATGGTATATACAAGATAGGGCACGTGTGGGCCCGAAAGGAGTTGCTTCTTTACATGAGCAGGTGGCGCGAGCGCCGTCGACTGAGACTGAGAGTGAATGTTCCGTACCTTTAGCACAGGAGTCTCCTGTCAAGTGGGGTAAGCCTTTTGATGATTTGTCCGCAGCGGACAGAAACCATGTTTGGTTCACGGATGGTTCAGCGAGGTTTATAGGGACGACACGGCACTGGAAGGCGGTGTCCTATAATCCGGTCACACAGAAATTGCTGAGCACAACTGGTGAAGGTAAAAGCAGCCAATTTGCCGAGCTGTACGCTGTTTATCAAGTTTTGAAACAAGAGTTACCTGGTACATGTCATATTTTCACTGATTCTTGGTCTACTGCCAATGGACTGGCTGTTTGGTTGCCGACTTGGCATTTCCATAATTGGAAGTTACATTCCAAGGAATTGTGGGGAAAAGAGTTATGGCAAGAGATTTGGGAGATGCTCCCACAGAGTACTGTTACAATCTTCCATGAGGATGCTCACACCCCGATAGATTCTCTTGACAAATTTTTTCATAACATTGCAGATGAGAAATCTAAAATTGCTGAGGCAGTGGTGGACAGGCAAGATTCTGACATTGCGGGATTGGCGAAATGGGCACACCAGAAGGCAGGACATTTTGGAGAGAAGGCCACTAGCAGGTGGGCTGCTGATCGAGGAATTTATATTCCCCTAGATTTAATTAAAAATGTTATCTTACACTGTCCCGTCTGTCAGCATATCAGACAGCGTAAAGTGCCCCAAATTGTTAAAGGTCATTTACATCGCGGAAAACTGCCCGCTCAAATTTGGCAGATTGATTACATTGGTCCACTTCCTATGAGTAGGAATTGTCAATATGTTTGCACTATTGTTGATACATACAGTGGCCTGCTGGTAGCCCTTCCCTGTAAGCAAGCTACCCAATTGAATACCATTAAAACATTAGAATTGATTATGATGTATTATGGTGTGCCATTCCAAATTCAATCTGATAATGCATCCCATTTTCGTGGAAGATTGGTACAGGAATTCTGTGCGGAAAACAATATTGAATGGATATTCCATATACCCTACTATCCACAGGCCTCGGGCCTGGTGGAGAGATTGAATGGCCTGCTAAAGGACCAGCTGCGTAAGTTAACAAATGACAAGTATAAGAATTGGCGAGACTTTTTGCCTCAAGCGTTATTGATTTTGAATAACCGTCCTTTCCTAAATGCTGAATCCCCACTTATGCGTTTGTTTCCTCCGAATGTTGATGCTAAGCCCAATGAAATAAGAGAGACTGTGACGTACTGGGAAATTACTCCTGGAGCTTTGGCTCCATGTAGAGCGACCCCAGGGTCGGCAGGTTTAGACTTGCATGCCATGGATGACACCGTTTTAAAAAGTAAGGATCGGGTCATCATTGCTACCGGTGTTGGTATTCATATACCACCTGGGAATTTCGGATTAATCGCCCCTAGATCGGGGCTGGCTGTAAAAGGCATTCAGGTGCTTGGAGGAATAATTGACAGTGATTATCAGGGAGAGATTAGGGTGCTCCTGCTGAATAGCAGTGAGGTTGACTTACTGATACACCGCACTGACCGAGTGGCTCAATTACTCATTATGCCTGTTTTCAGTGGTCCATTAATGAAAGGCACTGCCCCAACTTTGCTCACTGTACGAGGCCAGAAAGGTTTTGGCTCTACGGATAACCCTGGGGCTAGGGTTTGGGTGCAGTCGCCTAAAAATCCCCCTGAACAAGCAGAGGTTATTGCCACTGGTCAGGACAATACCATTTTGGTTATGAGACCAGGGAAAGATAGCTGGGAGGCGGTCCCGGCTGACAAATGTTATTTACGAGAATGATTAATGCCTGTATTTGATTCTCTTTCAGATCATTCTTTGGACTGTTGCTGCAGGATGTGTCGGTACTGGACTCCTTTTGGGATGGTACGACGGGAAAGGAGGGATCCCGTCAACCCGGGATGAACTGAGAACCCGAGTGTTGCGTTCCTTCGCTGCGTGGGATTCATCATCGAACTTTTGGACATCATTAGCCAAGAGGGTGACTGATGCCCCTCACTTCTGTTTGACACCGATGAGATCTGTACATGATATTCTGGCGACCTGTCTGGTTGCTGTCCCTGCCTCGTTGGAAACCCTAATTCACATTTTTAATGTTTCAAAGGCTCGTCCCAATGTTCTCCTGGGTGATTTTGCTACCCATGTATATTGCCCTTTATGCACTGAACTGCCGAACGAGCCACCCCCCATCCAGTCCCAAATAGTTACCTATAATATCACACAAGGTGATTTATGCTTCTTTCTTACGTGTAATCCTAGTGCGATCTCTGAATGTCTACGCCTCAAACTAAAAGGCGCCACTTCATTTACCGCTCATGAACGGACTTTGTGCTTTCAAAGGACACCGACCACATGTGTTTCAGTTCAGAACAATATGACTTGCAATAGTTTGGTAGTTACCCCCAGTCATTATCGCACGATGTTACTACTTGCCGGATGGCTTTTCTCATGTGGTAATACTTCCTGGCCATATGTCCCTGCAAACATTTCTGAAGGCCCTTGTGCTATTACAAGACTCAGTTTGTTAATGTTTTCATCACATCCGAATGCCAACTCTCGTGTGATTCGAGATACTGTGATGTTACAGGAGGATTGTGACTCATCTTTGCATTTATATTCCCAGTCTGAATACCTTAGCCTGGCTATTTCAATTATTGGTGTTCCTGCTCTGGCAGTTTATAATGCCAAATCCATTGGGAAAATGGCCTGTTGGATGGTGAAATCCATTAATCATACTTCTACAGTCCTGTCCGACATGTTATTAGATGCCCAGGGTGAACGTAGGGCCATTTTGCAAAACAGAGCGGCCATTGATTATCTTTTGCTTAAACATGGACATGGTTGCTCCGATTTTGAAGGTCTCTGTTGTTTTAACTTGTCCGATCATACACAATCCATACGTGCACACATTGACAAGTTGCGTGATTTAACGGAAGAAGTTAGAAAACACGTTGACCAGGGCTGGTTTGACTGGCTCTTTAATTGGTTGCCTGACGTACACATGCTACGTCAAACATTAGGTGGTATTCTGATTGCTGTTGCTGTTTTGATTTCTATCTGTTGCTTTATTCAGTGTATTCCTTCACTGCTTCCATTCTGTACGCTCGGTACTAGACATAGATCAGTTAGCTTTGTTTCATATTATTCTTCCACAGATGTTAGCTCCATTTAATGAATGTATAATAGACTGAAGTCAAGGGTGAAATGTACTGCTCGATTTTCCCGGCTCTCTTGTGATTAAGGGGACTAATGTGACTTCAGTCTCTTTCCATCCAAGTCTAAGGGTTAGAGTAGTGTATAGAGCCTATTTATTAGGCACTTCGACATGATCCTGTGTTCTTCCCCATAGATTAGGGTTTGCACATATATCCTAGAGGATAGATCCGTTAGTATTAGGGGTAATCTGTTCTATAGTGAGGGTATTTCATGGAGTCGTGCTGAATCCAGGCCTGGTAGGCCTTAAACGGGAGAGACTCCATCTTTCTTTCCTCTCCGGCAGCTTGGAAAGTTTCTAGGTCGAGGGTGATGTTTTAGTTACGAGGTGTTATTCGCTTGGAGAGAACCGGTTCAGGCCGGCCCTTATCGAAGGATTGTATTTTTCTTCATGCCGAAGACACTACATCAGGCCGGCCGGCTGGGAACGTGTCCTTGGTACGGGGAGGTACAAGAATTTGGTGGGCGGCAGGTTACGGGCTGGAATTTTCCATGAGAAAATGCACCTCTATATTAGTGAAAGTCTGAGGCAGATACTAGCACTTGCTTTTAGTCCGTAGGCGGCACCTGGCCGTTAGCAGTAAAGCTACTACTTATTCCAGGGAAGACAGATGACAAACCTGAAGGTGGAGAAAAACCGAGAGATAGATATTCTTCTAACAAAATAGCCAAAGAAAAGAGAGTAGCCGATGAGGAAGAGGTCCCAGTGACTCGGAGAAGGAGAAGGGAGTAGATCCGTGACTGCGGAGGTGTGACTTCCAGGCGAAGCCGAGGCACAGGCGAGAAGGGAACCTAGATGACCATTGAGTGCAGGCTACATACGACCAAGGTGATGTCAACCCCTTTATTATTAGAGTGTACAACTTAATCTATCACTTTTCTTTGCAGGTCATATGTGATATGTATTATGTTCTGTGAGCGTGTATGTAGTGACTAAATAAAGTATCCAGTTTGTAGTGAATCAACATGTGCTGCGTGTTCTTGTATAAGAGGGTAGCCTATTCTTCTAGTCAGCTGTGACTTGATATGAACAGATGTTAATCCTGATCAGGTAAGTGGTAGCTGAATAAGGGAGAAAGGAGCCCCTCGAACTGGGGAACAGGTTATGCTCAACTAGCAGTCTTTGTGTGATCTGATACATAGTAACACTGGTTCCCTTGGTGTATGTCGTGGTAATTATAGGATGAACTTGTGCTAAGGCTGCCGTCTGGGCAGGAAGTCCTGGGTCCGTTTGGGACCGCGAGGCTAAGGCTGCCGTCTGGGCAGGAAGTCCTGGGTCCGTTTGGGACCGCGAGGCTGAGGCTGCCATCTGGGTAGGAAGTCCTGGGTCCGTTTGGGACCGCGAGGCTAAGGCTGCCGTCTGGGCAGGAAGTCCTGGGTCCGTTTGGGACCGCGAGGCTGAGGCTGCCGTCTGGGTAGGAAGTCCTGGGTCCGTTTGGGACCGCGAGGCTGAGGCTGCCATCTGGGTAGGAAGTCCTGGGTCCGTTTGGGACCGCGAGGCTAAGGCTGCCGTCTGGGCAGGAAGTCCTGGGTCCGTTTGGGACCGCGAGGCTGAGGCTGCCGTCTGGGTAGGAAGTCCTGGGTCCGTTTGGGACCGCGAGGCTAAGGCTGCCGTCTGGGCAGGAAGTCCTGGGTCCGTTTGGGACCGCGAGGCTGAGGCTACCGTCTGGGTAGGAAGTCCTGGGTCCGTTTGGGACCGCGAGGCTGAGGCTGCCGTCTGGGCAGGAAGTCCTGGGTCCATTTGGGACCGCGAGGCCGCCACTTGTATTATAAGAGGTCTTGATATATATATATATATATATATATATATATATATATATATATATATATATATATATATATGAGTAGGAATTCCCTGTCCTTAGGTGGTATGTATATATGTGGTTTCTTAGGTGTGAATAGGCCCTAGGGAGGGGGTAACGTTCTGGCTGGGTTAGAGAGGCTCTGTTGAGCGGGTTCTATCTGATCCGAAAACCCAAGCAGAACATTTGGCGTCACGAACCGTTTACGAAACCTGTGTGCGTTGTGGTTGTCTTGTGTTTGCTTTCGGCGCGTGCGTGGTTTTGTTTGCATTTTATTTTTGTATACTTGTGTATATAGTTTTTTTTTTTTTTTTTTTTCCTTTTCTTCTTTCTTCTTTTTTTTTTTTTTCCACGATGTTTTCTAGAAGATCTAAAACTACTTTTAAGTTGCCCGTTGATATTCTCGGATGGGATTCAACGCCTTATGAAGCCTTGGCCCGTGAGTGGGCTGATTCTACTGGTTTGAGTGAGAATTGGAATTCTTCTTTGGAGCTGGCGGAGCCGGCTAATGTGATTACTTGTTTGCAGAAGGCACCCATATCGAAGGGTGAAGAGATTCCTATTTTGGGGCGCAGAGGTTGGATTGTTCTGTCTGCGTATCGGATTCTACATGAGAGATTGTTGAAATTACAGAGATCTCTTAAAGATGTGGAAGCGCACTTTGTTGAGATTCAGAATTCTCATACTTTGTTGCGGTGTCAAAATAAGTTGCTTGTTGATAAGCTGGAGACTTACCAAACTATTGCCGAAAGGGCTGCTGTGCGAATTGCTCGTTATAAATACAAGAACAGGCGCGGTCGGGTTTCGACGCGAAAGGTGCGTCTGGTCATGGCGAAAGCCGGACTGGATTGGAATCCTGATGAATGGGATGGTAATATCTGGAATTCGAGTGATTCTTGTTCCTCGGGTGAGGAGTCTGTCAAGCGCGAGTCTTCTCGTTCCCGTCATGATTGTAAGTCTGCTTCTCGCACCTCTGATGGTGCACCCCGTGATTACGCTCGTTCTTCGGGTGGGATCGATACCTCTTACACTGATTATCCCTCTACGAGTACTGATCGGGCTCCTTGTGATGCTCGTCCCGCGGTCTCTGCGCATCCAGTTTTTCGTCGGAAGTTGCAGCAGTCTCCCGCTGCTCCGCAGGGTATTTCTTTGGACTCTTTAGAGGACTTTACTCAACAGGAAATTAGTGATATTTTGCAGCGATTTCGGCAGCGAGCTGGTGAGACCTTGCTCACATGGATGGTGCGCCTTTATGAACTGGGCGCTGCTGGTATTATGTTAGATATTGGCGATTGTTTGAAGTTTTGTTCCTTGAGTTCGGATTCTACTGTACAGGATCATTTTCGTAACTATAATGGTGGTGGTCAAATTTCTTTGCTTCAATTGGCGACTGAGGGTTGTAATCAAAAGTATCCTACTGAGTCTGATTGGCCTGTGAATGACAAACCGTGGTATACTTTGCGCGACGCTGCACAACGTCTCAAAGAGGAGGTGATGAAAACGGCAATTTTTTTGGGTACTGCTGACAGGTTGCTTGATGGTTTGTTGACATCTTCTGTGCGGAATCGCATTATTCGGTCTTCCCCTGTTGCCTATAAGCAGGTCATGATGACTTTATTGATTAATCAGACTGGTAACGTGTTATCTACGGTTCTGGAGTTGGTACGCCAACTCGGTGAGTTGGGTGAGTGGTTTAAACCTGAACGTCAGTCCCGGCCTGACACCCGTACTCCTGGTGAAAATAAACTTACTAGGCGTGATATCTTTTCTGGTCTTCTAGCTGATGGTGTGCGTAGGGAGGACATTGACGGTGAGACTACCGCTCGTTTGTGGGAGTTGTTTCGCAAACGGGGTTTGGATCGGAAGGAGGGTGCCCGGCGTGTTCGGACCACTGAGTGTGATCGTGGTGGTTCTGACGGTAGCGGTGATGACGACCGCCGTGGGCGCTCTGTTCATCGTGATGATCGGCGTTATGTACGTGATGTGTCCCCCCGTCGAGAGGGAGACAGGGAGAGAGAGGGGGAAAGAGAAAGGGGGAGAAATGATTATGTTTACAGCAGACGTAGAGATGATAGGGATCAATCCCCTGAGTTGAGGAGGAGAGAGGATCGTCACAGTTTGGTCGATCGTAACCTGCAGTACAATGCTGAAGACTCGAATCCGTTCCGTACGGGGAATGGATATGAACAGGAGGTATCGATACCTAAGAAACGTGAGAGTCTTTATCCTGATTTGTCCTGGTACACAGAATGCAGTAAGAATGACTAGGAAATAGGTCAAGCTCCGGTACACAGATGAGCTCACCGAGATGATAGACCCTATGTAGATATTGATATTTATTGGAGACATCGTAATATCCAAAGGGCCCGAGCATTGGTAGATACAGGAGCGGAGGCCACTCTTATTCATGGAAAATCAAAGAAGTTTACAGGTCAACCTTTTACTATTACCGGATTAGGTGGAAAAGAAACCCCTGCAGTTCAAACTTTGCTTGAAATAAGAATAGGTAGAATCCCTAGAAAAGAATATTCTGTACTAGTGGTGCCACTCTTAGAATTCATAATTGGAATTGATATCTTGAAAGGAATGACGTTGCATCTAGATGATGGGTGTTACCAATTTGGAACCACGCATTATATATCGTCCAGACCTATACGGGTTGGTCGTTTAAGAATGCCTCCCATACAAGTTCCCCAGGCGACAAAAGTGGTTTGTCAGAAGCAGTATCGTATTCCAGGTGGCCATGAGGAGATTAGTACCACTATTCAGGAGCTGGTGGATGCAGGTGTTATAACCTCGGTTACTTCTGCTTGGAATAATCCTGTTTGGCCTGTACGTAAGAGTGATAATTCTTGGCGCATGACTGTTGATTATCGAGAATTGAACAAACACACGCCCTCTTTGACTGTTGCAGTGCCGGATGTTATTACCCTAATTGAAAGAATCCAAAAGCATCCAGGTACATGGTATGCGTCCATTGATATTGCTAATGCTTTCTTTTCTATTCCTATTGCCCCTGAGTGTCAGGAACAGTTCAGTTTTACGTGGAACGGGCGTCAGATGACGTTTAGGAGTCTTCCTCAGGGCTATGTGCATAGTCCTACAATATGTCACCGGCTGGTGGCAGAGCATTTGGCTGAGGTACCGGTTCATTCCCAAATTCAGATATGTCATTATATTGACGATGTTTTGATCCAAGGCGATACACAGGAGGAAGTTCAGACCCAATTGGACAGGATCATTGAGTGCCTGCGTGGGAAAGGTTGGGAAATCAACCCAGATAAATTGCAAGGTCCGTCCCAGTCTGTAAAATTTTTGGGTATTAATTGGCATGAAGGGCACCGTGAAGTGATCCCTCAGGTTAAACAGAAGATTCTTGATTTTGCAGTTCCGAGGAATAGGAAAGAAGCCCAGAGCTTCATTGGCCTGTTTGGTTTTTGGCGCCAGCATATTCCTCATTTGAGTCAAATATTGGCCCCCTTGTACCGGGTCACGCGTAAAAAGAATGCATTTGAATGGGATGAACCACAGCAAGATGCGTTTAGTCTGGCAAAAGAAGCAATTCAACATGCTCTGGATTTATGGCCTGTACGTGATGGTGATGTGGATTTGAATGTGTCTGTACAGGGCCCTTATGCAAATTGGAGTTTGTGGCAGAAACAAGGCAGGAGTAGAGTACCGTTAGGTTTTTGGACCAAAAAGTTACCTGATGCTGGTGAGCGTTATACACCCTTTGAGAAACAGTTACTTGCTTGTTATTGGGCTCTGGTGGATACCGAGCAATTGACTTTGGGACATGATATAGTTTTGCGCCCTGAAATTCCTATCATGCAGTGGGTTCTGAGTTCGCCGAAAACTCACCGAATTGGACATGCTCAAGAGGCGAGTGTGATTAAATGGAAATGGTATATACAAGATAGGGCACGTGTGGGCCCGAAAGGAGTTGCTTCTTTACATGAGCAGGTGGCGCGAGCGCCGTCGACTGAGACTGAGAGTGAATGTTCCGTACCTTTAGCACAGGAGTCTCCTGTCAAGTGGGGTAAGCCTTTTGATGATTTGTCCGCAGCGGACAGAAACCATGTTTGGTTCACGGATGGTTCAGCGAGGTTTATAGGGACGACACGGCACTGGAAGGCGGTGTCCTATAATCCGGTCACACAGAAATTGCTGAGCACAACTGGTGAAGGTAAAAGCAGCCAATTTGCCGAGCTGTACGCTGTTTATCAAGTTTTGAAACAAGAGTTACCTGGTACATGTCATATTTTCACTGATTCTTGGTCTACTGCCAATGGACTGGCTGTTTGGTTGCCGACTTGGCATTTCCATAATTGGAAGTTACATTCCAAGGAATTGTGGGGAAAAGAGTTATGGCAAGAGATTTGGGAGATGCTCCCACAGAGTACTGTTACAATCTTCCATGAGGATGCTCACACCCCGATAGATTCTCTTGACAAATTTTTTCATAACATTGCAGATGAGAAATCTAAAATTGCTGAGGCAGTGGTGGACAGGCAAGATTCTGACATTGCGGGATTGGCGAAATGGGCACACCAGAAGGCAGGACATTTTGGAGAGAAGGCCACTAGCAGGTGGGCTGCTGATCGAGGAATTTATATTCCCCTAGATTTAATTAAAAATGTTATCTTACACTGTCCCGTCTGTCAGCATATCAGACAGCGTAAAGTGCCCCAAATTGTTAAAGGTCATTTACATCGCGGAAAACTGCCCGCTCAAATTTGGCAGATTGATTACATTGGTCCACTTCCTATGAGTAGGAATTGTCAATATGTTTGCACTATTGTTGATACATACAGTGGCCTGCTGGTAGCCCTTCCCTGTAAGCAAGCTACCCAATTGAATACCATTAAAACATTAGAATTGATTATGATGTATTATGGTGTGCCATTCCAAATTCAATCTGATAATGCATCCCATTTTCGTGGAAGATTGGTACAGGAATTCTGTGCGGAAAACAATATTGAATGGATATTCCATATACCCTACTATCCACAGGCCTCGGGCCTGGTGGAGAGATTGAATGGCCTGCTAAAGGACCAGCTGCGTAAGTTAACAAATGACAAGTATAAGAATTGGCGAGACTTTTTGCCTCAAGCGTTATTGATTTTGAATAACCGTCCTTTCCTAAATGCTGAATCCCCACTTATGCGTTTGTTTCCTCCGAATGTTGATGCTAAGCCCAATGAAATAAGAGAGACTGTGACGTACTGGGAAATTACTCCTGGAGCTTTGGCTCCATGTAGAGCGACCCCAGGGTCGGCAGGTTTAGACTTGCATGCCATGGATGACACCGTTTTAAAAAGTAAGGATCGGGTCATCATTGCTACCGGTGTTGGTATTCATATACCACCTGGGAATTTCGGATTAATCGCCCCTAGATCGGGGCTGGCTGTAAAAGGCATTCAGGTGCTTGGAGGAATAATTGACAGTGATTATCAGGGAGAGATTAGGGTGCTCCTGCTGAATAGCAGTGAGGTTGACTTACTGATACACCGCACTGACCGAGTGGCTCAATTACTCATTATGCCTGTTTTCAGTGGTCCATTAATGAAAGGCACTGCCCCAACTTTGCTCACTGTACGAGGCCAGAAAGGTTTTGGCTCTACGGATAACCCTGGGGCTAGGGTTTGGGTGCAGTCGCCTAAAAATCCCCCTGAACAAGCAGAGGTTATTGCCACTGGTCAGGACAATACCATTTTGGTTATGAGACCAGGGAAAGATAGCTGGGAGGCGGTCCCGGCTGACAAATGTTATTTACGAGAATGATTAATGCCTGTATTTGATTCTCTTTCAGATCATTCTTTGGACTGTTGCTGCAGGATGTGTCGGTACTGGACTCCTTTTGGGATGGTACGACGGGAAAGGAGGGATCCCGTCAACCCGGGATGAACTGAGAACCCGAGTGTTGCGTTCCTTCGCTGCGTGGGATTCATCATCGAACTTTTGGACATCATTAGCCAAGAGGGTGACTGATGCCCCTCACTTCTGTTTGACACCGATGAGATCTGTACATGATATTCTGGCGACCTGTCTGGTTGCTGTCCCTGCCTCGTTGGAAACCCTAATTCACATTTTTAATGTTTCAAAGGCTCGTCCCAATGTTCTCCTGGGTGATTTTGCTACCCATGTATATTGCCCTTTATGCACTGAACTGCCGAACGAGCCACCCCCCATCCAGTCCCAAATAGTTACCTATAATATCACACAAGGTGATTTATGCTTCTTTCTTACGTGTAATCCTAGTGCGATCTCTGAATGTCTACGCCTCAAACTAAAAGGCGCCACTTCATTTACCGCTCATGAACGGACTTTGTGCTTTCAAAGGACACCGACCACATGTGTTTCAGTTCAGAACAATATGACTTGCAATAGTTTGGTAGTTACCCCCAGTCATTATCGCACGATGTTACTACTTGCCGGATGGCTTTTCTCATGTGGTAATACTTCCTGGCCATATGTCCCTGCAAACATTTCTGAAGGCCCTTGTGCTATTACAAGACTCAGTTTGTTAATGTTTTCATCACATCCGAATGCCAACTCTCGTGTGATTCGAGATACTGTGATGTTACAGGAGGATTGTGACTCATCTTTGCATTTATATTCCCAGTCTGAATACCTTAGCCTGGCTATTTCAATTATTGGTGTTCCTGCTCTGGCAGTTTATAATGCCAAATCCATTGGGAAAATGGCCTGTTGGATGGTGAAATCCATTAATCATACTTCTACAGTCCTGTCCGACATGTTATTAGATGCCCAGGGTGAACGTAGGGCCATTTTGCAAAACAGAGCGGCCATTGATTATCTTTTGCTTAAACATGGACATGGTTGCTCCGATTTTGAAGGTCTCTGTTGTTTTAACTTGTCCGATCATACACAATCCATACGTGCACACATTGACAAGTTGCGTGATTTAACGGAAGAAGTTAGAAAACACGTTGACCAGGGCTGGTTTGACTGGCTCTTTAATTGGTTGCCTGACGTACACATGCTACGTCAAACATTAGGTGGTATTCTGATTGCTGTTGCTGTTTTGATTTCTATCTGTTGCTTTATTCAGTGTATTCCTTCACTGCTTCCATTCTGTACGCTCGGTACTAGACATAGATCAGTTAGCTTTGTTTCATATTATTCTTCCACAGATGTTAGCTCCATTTAATGAATGTATAATAGACTGAAGTCAAGGGTGAAATGTACTGCTCGATTTTCCCGGCTCTCTTGTGATTAAGGGGACTAATGTGACTTCAGTCTCTTTCCATCCAAGTCTAAGGGTTAGAGTAGTGTATAGAGCCTATTTATTAGGCACTTCGACATGATCCTGTGTTCTTCCCCATAGATTAGGGTTTGCACATATATCCTAGAGGATAGATCCGTTAGTATTAGGGGTAATCTGTTCTATAGTGAGGGTATTTCATGGAGTCGTGCTGAATCCAGGCCTGGTAGGCCTTAAACGGGAGAGACTCCATCTTTCTTTCCTCTCCGGCAGCTTGGAAAGTTTCTAGGTCGAGGGTGATGTTTTAGTTACGAGGTGTTATTCGCTTGGAGAGAACCGGTTCAGGCCGGCCCTTATCGAAGGATTGTATTTTTCTTCATGCCGAAGACACTACATCAGGCCGGCCGGCTGGGAACGTGTCCTTGGTACGGGGAGGTACAAGAATTTGGTGGGCGGCAGGTTACGGGCTGGAATTTTCCATGAGAAAATGCACCTCTATATTAGTGAAAGTCTGAGGCAGATACTAGCACTTGCTTTTAGTCCGTAGGCGGCACCTGGCCGTTAGCAGTAAAGCTACTACTTATTCCAGGGAAGACAGATGACAAACCTGAAGGTGGAGAAAAACCGAGAGATAGATATTCTTCTAACAAAATAGCCAAAGAAAAGAGAGTAGCCGATGAGGAAGAGGTCCCAGTGACTCGGAGAAGGAGAAGGGAGTAGATCCGTGACTGCGGAGGTGTGACTTCCAGGCGAAGCCGAGGCACAGGCGAGAAGGGAACCTAGATGACCATTGAGTGCAGGCTACATACGACCAAGGTGATGTCAACCCCTTTATTATTAGAGTGTACAACTTAATCTATCACTTTTCTTTGCAGGTCATATGTGATATGTATTATGTTCTGTGAGCGTGTATGTAGTGACTAAATAAAGTATCCAGTTTGTAGTGAATCAACATGTGCTGCGTGTTCTTGTATAAGAGGGTAGCCTATTCTTCTAGTCAGCTGTGACTTGATATGAACAGATGTTAATCCTGATCAGGTAAGTGGTAGCTGAATAAGGGAGAAAGGAGCCCCTCGAACTGGGGAACAGGTTATGCTCAACTAGCAGTCTTTGTGTGATCTGATACATAGTAACACTGGTTCCCTTGGTGTATGTCGTGGTAATTATAGGATGAACTTGTGCTAAGGCTGCCGTCTGGGCAGGAAGTCCTGGGTCCGTTTGGGACCGCGAGGCTAAGGCTGCCGTCTGGGCAGGAAGTCCTGGGTCCGTTTGGGACCGCGAGGCTGAGGCTGCCATCTGGGTAGGAAGTCCTGGGTCCGTTTGGGACCGCGAGGCTAAGGCTGCCGTCTGGGCAGGAAGTCCTGGGTCCGTTTGGGACCGCGAGGCTGAGGCTGCCGTCTGGGTAGGAAGTCCTGGGTCCGTTTGGGACCGCGAGGCTGAGGCTGCCATCTGGGTAGGAAGTCCTGGGTCCGTTTGGGACCGCGAGGCTAAGGCTGCCGTCTGGGCAGGAAGTCCTGGGTCCGTTTGGGACCGCGAGGCTGAGGCTGCCGTCTGGGTAGGAAGTCCTGGGTCCGTTTGGGACCGCGAGGCTAAGGCTGCCGTCTGGGCAGGAAGTCCTGGGTCCGTTTGGGACCGCGAGGCTGAGGCTACCGTCTGGGTAGGAAGTCCTGGGTCCGTTTGGGACCGCGAGGCTGAGGCTGCCGTCTGGGCAGGAAGTCCTGGGTCCATTTGGGACCGCGAGGCCGCCACTTGTATTATAAGAGGTCTTGATATATATATATATATATATATATATATATATATATATATATATGAGTAGGAATTCCCTGTCCTTAGGTGGTATGTATATATGTGGTTTCTTAGGTGTGAATAGGCCCTAGGGAGGGGGTAACGTTCTGGCTGGGTTAGAGAGGCTCTGTTGAGCGGGTTCTATCTGATCCGAAAACCCAAGCAGAACATTTGGCGTCACGAACCGTTTACGAAACCTGTGTGCGTTGTGGTTGTCTTGTGTTTGCTTTCGGCGCGTGCGTGGTTTTGTTTGCATTTTATTTTTGTATACTTGTGTATATAGTTTTTTTTTTTTTTTTTTTTTTCCTTTTCTTCTTTCTTCTTTTTTTTTTTTTCCACGATGTTTTCTAGAAGATCTAAAACTACTTTTAAGTTGCCCGTTGATATTCTCGGATGGGATTCAACGCCTTATGAAGCCTTGGCCCGTGAGTGGGCTGATTCTACTGGTTTGAGTGAGAATTGGAATTCTTCTTTGGAGCTGGCGGAGCCGGCTAATGTGATTACTTGTTTGCAGAAGGCACCCATATCGAAGGGTGAAGAGATTCCTATTTTGGGGCGCAGAGGTTGGATTGTTCTGTCTGCGTATCGGATTCTACATGAGAGATTGTTGAAATTACAGAGATCTCTTAAAGATGTGGAAGCGCACTTTGTTGAGATTCAGAATTCTCATACTTTGTTGCGGTGTCAAAATAAGTTGCTTGTTGATAAGCTGGAGACTTACCAAACTATTGCCGAAAGGGCTGCTGTGCGAATTGCTCGTTATAAATACAAGAACAGGCGCGGTCGGGTTTCGACGCGAAAGGTGCGTCTGGTCGTGGCGAAAGCCGGACTGGATTGGAATCCTGATGAATGGGATGGTAATATCTGGAATTCGAGTGATTCTTGTTCCTCGGGTGAGGAGTCTGTCAAGCGCGAGTCTTCTCGTTCCCGTCATGATTGTAAGTCTGCTTCTCGCACCTCTGATGGTGCACCCCGTGATTACGCTCGTTCTTCGGGTGGGATCGATACCTCTTACACTGATTATCCCTCTACGAGTACTGATCGGGCTCCTTGTGATGCTCGTCCCGCGGTCTCTGCGCATCCAGTTTTTCGTCGGAAGTTGCAGCAGTCTCCCGCTGCTCCGCAGGGTATTTCTTTGGACTCTTTAGAGGACTTTACTCAACAGGAAATTAGTGATATTTTGCAGCGATTTCGGCAGCGAGCTGGTGAGACCTTGCTCACATGGATGGTGCGCCTTTATGAACTGGGCGCTGCTGGTATTATGTTAGATATTGGCGATTGTTTGAAGTTTTGTTCCTTGAGTTCGGATTCTACTGTACAGGATCATTTTCGTAACTATAATGGTGGTGGTCAAATTTCTTTGCTTCAATTGGCGACTGAGGGTTGTAATCAAAAGTATCCTACTGAGTCTGATTGGCCTGTGAATGACAAACCGTGGTATACTTTGCGCGACGCTGCACAACGTCTCAAAGAGGAGGTGATGAAAACGGCAATTTTTTTGGGTACTGCTGACAGGTTGCTTGATGGTTTGTTGACATCTTCTGTGCGGAATCGCATTATTCGGTCTTCCCCTGTTGCCTATAAGCAGGTCATGATGACTTTATTGATTAATCAGACTGGTAACGTGTTATCTACGGTTCTGGAGTTGGTACGCCAACTCGGTGAGTTGGGTGAGTGGTTTAAACCTGAACGTCAGTCCCGGCCTGACACCCGTACTCCTGGTGAAAATAAACTTACTAGGCGTGATATCTTTTCTGGTCTTCTAGCTGATGGTGTGCGTAGGGAGGACATTGACGGTGAGACTACCGCTCGTTTGTGGGAGTTGTTTCGCAAACGGGGTTTGGATCGGAAGGAGGGTGCCCGGCGTGTTCGGACCACTGAGTGTGATCGTGGTGGTTCTGACGGTAGCGGTGATGACGACCGCCGTGGGCGCTCTGTTCATCGTGATGATCGGCGTTATGTACGTGATGTGTCCCCCCGTCGAGAGGGAGACAGGGAGAGAGAGGGGGAAAGAGAAAGGGGGAGAAATGATTATGTTTACAGCAGACGTAGAGATGATAGGGATCAATCCCCTGAGTTGAGGAGGAGAGAGGATCGTCACAGTTTGGTCGATCGTAACCTGCAGTACAATGCTGAAGACTCGAATCCGTTCCGTACGGGGAATGGATATGAACAGGAGGTATCGATACCTAAGAAACGTGAGAGTCTTTATCCTGATTTGTCCTGGTACACAGAATGCAGTAAGAATGACTAGGAAATAGGTCAAGCTCCGGTACACAGATGGGCTCACCGAGATGATAGACCCTATGTAGATATTGATATTTATTGGAGACATCGTAATATCCAAAGGGCCCGAGCATTGGTAGATACAGGAGCGGAGGCCACTCTTATTCATGGAAAATCAAAGAAGTTTACAGGTCAGCCTTTTACTATTACCGGATTAGGTGGAAAAGAAACCCCTGCAGTTCAAACTTTGCTTGAAATAAGAATAGGTAGAATCCCTAGAAAAGAATATTCTGTACTAGTGGTGCCACTCTTAGAATTCATAATTGGAATTGATATCTTGAAAGGAATGACGTTGCATCTAGATGATGGGTGTTACCAATTTGGAACCACGCATTATATATCGTCCAGACCTATACGGGTTGGTCGTTTAAGAATGCCTCCCATACAAGTTCCCCAGGCGACAAAAGTGGTTTGTCAGAAGCAGTATCGTATTCCAGGTGGCCATGAGGAGATTAGTACCACTATTCAGGAGCTGGTGGATGCAGGTGTTATAACCTCGGTTACTTCTGCTTGGAATAATCCTGTTTGGCCTGTACGTAAGAGTGATAATTCTTGGCGCATGACTGTTGATTATCGAGAATTGAACAAACACACGCCCTCTTTGACTGTTGCAGTGCCGGATGTTATTACCCTAATTGAAAGAATCCAAAAGCATCCAGGTACATGGTATGCGTCCATTGATATTGCTAATGCTTTCTTTTCTATTCCTATTGCCCCTGAGTGTCAGGAACAGTTCAGTTTTACGTGGAACGGGCGTCAGATGACGTTTAGGAGTCTTCCTCAGGGCTATGTGCATAGTCCTACAATATGTCACCGGCTGGTGGCAGAGCATTTGGCTGAGGTACCGGTTCATTCCCAAATTCAGATATGTCATTATATTGACGATGTTTTGATCCAAGGCGATACACAGGAGGAAGTTCAGACCCAATTGGACAGGATCATTGAGTGCCTGCGTGGGAAAGGTTGGGAAATCAACCCAGATAAATTGCAAGGTCCGTCCCAGTCTGTAAAATTTTTGGGTATTAATTGGCATGAAGGGCACCGTGAAGTGATCCCTCAGGTTAAACAGAAGATTCTTGATTTTGCAGTTCCGAGGAATAGGAAAGAAGCCCAGAGCTTCATTGGCCTGTTTGGTTTTTGGCGCCAGCATATTCCTCATTTGAGTCAAATATTGGCCCCCTTGTACCGGGTCACGCGTAAAAAGAATGCATTTGAATGGGATGAACCACAGCAAGATGCGTTTAGTCTGGCAAAAGAAGCAATTCAACATGCTCTGGATTTATGGCCTGTACGTGATGGTGATGTGGATTTGAATGTGTCTGTACAGGGCCCTTATGCAAATTGGAGTTTGTGGCAGAAACAAGGCAGGAGTAGAGTACCGTTAGGTTTTTGGACCAAAAAGTTACCTGATGCTGGTGAGCGTTATACACCCTTTGAGAAACAGTTACTTGCTTGTTATTGGGCTCTGGTGGATACCGAGCAATTGACTTTGGGACATGATATAGTTTTGCGCCCTGAAATTCCTATCATGCAGTGGGTTCTGAGTTCGCCGAAAACTCACCGAATTGGACATGCTCAAGAGGCGAGTGTGATTAAATGGAAATGGTATATACAAGATAGGGCACGTGTGGGCCCGAAAGGAGTTGCTTCTTTACATGAGCAGGTGGCGCGAGCGCCGTCGACTGAGACTGAGAGTGAATGTTCCGTACCTTTAGCACAGGAGTCTCCTGTCAAGTGGGGTAAGCCTTTTGATGATTTGTCCGCAGCGGACAGAAACCATGTTTGGTTCACGGATGGTTCAGCGAGGTTTATAGGGACGACACGGCACTGGAAGGCGGTGTCCTATAATCCGGTCACACAGAAATTGCTGAGCACAACTGGTGAAGGTAAAAGCAGCCAATTTGCCGAGCTGTACGCTGTTTATCAAGTTTTGAAACAAGAGTTACCTGGTACATGTCATATTTTCACTGATTCTTGGTCTACTGCCAATGGACTGGCTGTTTGGTTGCCGACTTGGCATTTCCATAATTGGAAGTTACATTCCAAGGAATTGTGGGGAAAAGAGTTATGGCAAGAGATTTGGGAGATGCTCCCACAGAGTACTGTTACAATCTTCCATGAGGATGCTCACACCCCGATAGATTCTCTTGACAAATTTTTTCATAACATTGCAGATGAGAAATCTAAAATTGCTGAGGCAGTGGTGGACAGGCAAGATTCTGACATTGCGGGATTGGCGAAATGGGCACACCAGAAGGCAGGACATTTTGGAGAGAAGGCCACTAGCAGGTGGGCTGCTGATCGAGGAATTTATATTCCCCTAGATTTAATTAGAAATGTTATCTTACACTGTCCCGTCTGTCAGCATATCAGACAGCGTAAAGTGCCCCAAATTGTTAAAGGTCATTTACATCGCGGAAAACTGCCCGCTCAAATTTGGCAGATTGATTACATTGGTCCACTTCCTATGAGTAGGAATTGTCAATATGTTTGCACTATTGTTGATACATACAGTGGCCTGCTGGTACCCCTTCCCTGTAAGCAAGCTACCCAATTGAATACCATTAAAACATTAGAATTGATTATGATGTATTATGGTGTGCCATTCCAAATTCAATCTGATAATGCATCCCATTTTCGTGGAAGATTGGTACAGGAATTCTGTGCGGAAAACAATATTGAATGGATATTCCATATACCCTACTATCCACAGGCCTCGGGCCTGGTGGAGAGATTGAATGGCCTGCTAAAGGACCAGCTGCGTAAGTTAACAAATGACAAGTATAAGAATTGGCGAGACTTTTTGCCTCAAGCGTTATTGATTTTGAATAACCGTCCTTTCCTAAATGCTGAATCCCCACTTATGCGTTTGTTTCCTCCGAATGTTGATGCTAAGCCCAATGAAATAAGAGAGACTGTGACGTACTGGGAAATTACTCCTGGAGCTTTGGCTCCATGTAGAGCGACCCCAGGGTCGGCAGGTTTAGACTTGCATGCCATGGATGACACCGTTTTAAAAAGTAAGGATTGGGTCATCATTGCTACCGGTGTTGGTATTCATATACCACCTGGGAATTTCGGATTAATCGCCCCTAGATCGGGGCTGGCTGTAAAAGGCATTCAGGTGCTTGGAGGAATAATTGACAGTGATTATCAGGGAGAGATTAAGGTGCTCCTGCTGAATAGCAGTGAGGTTGACTTACTGATACACCGCACTGACCGAGTGGCTCAATTACTCATTATGCCTGTTTTCAGTGGTCCATTAATGAAAGGCACTGCCCCAACTTTGCTCACTGTACGAGGCCAGAAAGGTTTTGGCTCTACGGATAACCCTGGGGCTAGGGTTTGGGTGCAGTCGCCTAAAAATCCCCCTGAACAAGCAGAGGTTATTGCCACTGGTCAGGACAATACCATTTTGGTTATGAGACCAGGGAAAGATAGCTGGGAGGCGGTCCCGGCTGACAAATGTTATTTACGAGAATGATTAATGCCTGTATTTGATTCTCTTTCAGATCATTCTTTGGACTGTTGCTGCAGGATGTGTCGGTACTGGACTCCTTTTGGGATGGTACGACGGGAAAGGAGGGATCCCGTCAACCCGGGATGAACTGAGAACCCGAGTGTTGCGTTCCTTCGCTGCGTGGGATTCATCATCGAACTTTTGGACATCATTAGCCAAGAGGGTGACTGATGCCCCTCACTTCTGTTTGACACCGATGAGATCTGTACATGATATTCTGGCGACCTGTCTGGTTGCTGTCCCTGCCTCGTTGGAAACCCTAATTCACATTTTTAATGTTTCAAAGGCTCGTCCCAATGTTCTCCTGGGTGATTTTGCTACCCATGTATATTGCCCTTTATGCACTGAACTGCCGAACGAGCCACCCCCCATCCAGTCCCAAATAGTTACCTATAATATCACACAAGGTGATTTATGCTTCTTTCTTACGTGTAATCCTAGTGCGATCTCTGAATGTCTACGCCTCAAACTAAAAGGCGCCACTTCATTTACCGCTCATGAACGGACTTTGTGCTTTCAAAGGACACCGACCACATGTGTTTCAGTTCAGAACAATATGACTTGCAATAGTTTGTTAGTTACCCCCAGTCATTATCGCACGATGTTACTACTTGCCGGATGGCTTTTCTCATGTGGTAATACTTCCTGGCCATATGTCCCTGCAAACATTTCCGGAGGCCCTTGTGCTATTACAAGACTCAGTTTGTTAATGTTTTCATCACATCCGAATGCCAACTCTCGTGTGATTCGAGATACTGTGATGTTACAGGAGGATTGTGACTCATCTTTGCATTTATATTCCCAGTCTGAATACCTTAGCCTGGCTATTTCAATTATTGGTGTTCCTGCTCTGGCAGTTTATAATGCCAAATCCATTGGGAAAATGGCCTGTTGGATGGTGAAATCCATTAATCATACTTCTACAGTCCTGTCCGACATGTTATTAGATGCCCAGGGTGAACGTAGGGCCATTTTGCAAAACAGAGCGGCCATTGATTATCTTTTGCTTAAACATGGACATGGTTGCTCCGATTTTGAAGGTCTCTGTTGTTTTAACTTGTCCGATCATACACAATCCATACGTGCACACATTGACAAGTTGCGTGATTTAACGGAAGAAGTTAGAAAACACGTTGACCAGGGCTGGTTTGACTGGCTCTTTAATTGGTTGCCTGACGTACACATGCTACGTCAAACATTAGGTGGTATTCTGATTGCTGTTGCTGTTTTGATTTCTATCTGTTGCTTTATTCAGTGTATTCCTTCACTGCTTCCATTCTGTACGCTCGGTACTAGACATAGATCAGTTAGCTTTGTTTCATATTATTCTTCCACAGATGTTAGCTCCATTTAATGAATGTATAATAGACTGAAGTCAAGGGTGAAATGTACTGCTCGATTTTCCCGGCTCTCTTGTGATTAAGGGGACTAATGTGACTTCAGTCTCTTTCCATCCAAGTCTAAGGGTTAGAGTAGTGTATAGAGCCTATTTATTAGGCACTTCGACATGATCCTGTGTTCTTCCCCATAGATTAGGGTTTGCACATATATCCTAGAGGATAGATCCGTTAGTATTAGGGGTAATCTGTTCTATAGTGAGGGTATTTCATGGAGTCGTGCTGAATCCAGGCCTGGTAGGCCTTAAACGGGAGAGACTCCATCTTTCTTTCCTCTCCGGCAGCTTGGAAAGTTTCTAGGTCGAGGGTGATGTTTTAGTTACGAGGTGTTATTCGCTTGGAGAGAACCGGTTCAGGCCGGCCCTTATCGAAGGATTGTATTTTTCTTCATGCCGAAGACACTACATCAGGCCGGCCGGCTGGGAACGTGTCCTTGGTACGGGGAGGTACAAGAATTTGGTGGGCGGCAGGTTACGGGCTGGAATTTTCCATGAGAAAATGCACCTCTATATTAGTGAAAGTCTGAGGCAGATACTAGCACTTGCTTTTAGTCCGTAGGCGGCACCTGGCCGTTAGCAGTAAAGCTACTACTTATTCCAGGGAAGACAGATGACAAACCTGAAGGTGGAGAAAAACCGAGAGATAGATATTCTTCTAACAAAATAGCCAAAGAAAAGAGAGTAGCCGATGAGGAAGAGGTCCCAGTGACTCGGAGAAGGAGAAGGGAGTAGATCCGTGACTGCGGAGGTGTGACTTCCAGGCGAAGCCGAGGCACAGACGAGAAGGGAACCTAGATGACCATTGAGTGCAGGCTACATACGACCAAGGTGATGTCAACCCCTTTATTATTAGTGTGTACAACTTAATCTATCACTTTTCTTTGCAGGTCATATGTGATATGTATTATGTTCTGTGAGCGTGTATGTAGTGACTAAATAAAGTATCCAGTTTGTAGTGAATCAACATGTGCTGCGTGTTCTTGTATAAGAGGGTAGCCTATTCTTCTAGTCAGCTGTGACTTGATATGAACAGATGTTAATCCTGATCAGGTAAGTGGTAGCTGAATAAGGGAGAAAGGAGCCCCTCGAACTGGGGAACAGGTTGTGCTCAACTAGCAGTCTTTGTGTGATCTGATACATAGTAACACTGGTTCCCTTGGTGTATGTCGTGGTAATTATAGGATGAACTTGTGCTAAGGCTGCCGTCTGGGCAGGAAGTCCTGGGTCCGTTTGGGACCGCGAGGCTAAGGCTGCCGTCTGGGCAGGAAGTCCTGGGTCCGTTTGGGACCGCGAGGCTGAGGCTGCCATCTGGGTAGGAAGTCCTGGGTCCGTTTGGGACCGCGAGGCTAAGGCTGCCGTCTGGGCAGGAAGTCCTGGGTCCGTTTGGGACCGCGAGGCTGAGGCTGCCGTCTGGGTAGGAAGTCCTGGGTCCGTTTGGGACCGCGAGGCTGAGGCTGCCATCTGGGTAGGAAGTCCTGGGTCCGTTTGGGACCGCGAGGCTAAGGCTGCCGTCTGGGCAGGAAGTCCTGGGTCCGTTTGGGACCGCGAGGCTGAGGCTGCCGTCTGGGTAGGAAGTCCTGGGTCCGTTTGGGACCGCGAGGCTAAGGCTGCCGTCTGGGCAGGAAGTCCTGGGTCCGTTTGGGACCGCGAGGCTGAGGCTACCGTCTGGGTAGGAAGTCCTGGGTCCGTTTGGGACCGCGAGGCTGAGGCTGCCGTCTGGGCAGGAAGTCCTGGGTCCATTTGGGACCGCGAGGCCGCCACTTGTATTATAAGAGGTCTTGATATATATATATATATATATATATATATATATGAGTAGGAATTCCCTGTCCTTAGGTGGTATGTATATATGTGGTTTCTTAGGTGTGAATAGGCCCTAGGGAGGGGGTAACGTTCTGGCTGGGTTAGAGAGGCTCTGTTGAGCGGGTTCTATCTGATCCGAAAACCCAAGCAGAACAGGAGGGACCTTTTTTCTTTCAGGAGGCTTGGACACAGGCACAGAACATGAATTATGTCTTCCCTATGGTTGCCACACAATCCATGGCTCCAGGGCTTGTTTTCCATTTGGGAAGACGGCAGGACAAGTTGATCACCCCCAATCTTGATTTTAAAAAAAACAGAGTTTAGTGCATGCATTGAAGGTACAAGTTAAGTAGCTCTGAGGTGTCAGCTGATCGTATGAAGTGAGGGTCATCCAACCATGGCTTCTTCTTGCGAGACTCGCTTTGTCTTCCATTGAGGAGAACTTTTTTGCGCTTATTTTTGCTAGTCTTTTGAACTCGTTTTGGCTAACGTGCAGGTCCCATACATCGCTCAGACCTAGGGTTTTTAGCACGCTTGACAGATAGCGATGCCCTGCTTGCCATCGTTTTGTGTTCAGATTGGACCATAGGTGTTCCGCTAAGCTGCCCTCTTTTGATGACCTCAGCTTGTGGCAGCACATTAGGAAATTCTTCATTCTGCCCAGTGATTGTTTACAGATACCCAGTTCCAGCCTGATTTGTGCCGGTGACGTGAACGATGGTAGCTGGAAGACTGTTCTAAAAAATGTTGCTATGATTGTGTCTAATTGGCCGCTGTCCAGTCCTTTTAGCACCTCGCTTCCATATGTTAAGGTTGGGATGACAGAGTGTAGGAGCGAATGTTGGGCCGAGTAGTTTCTTATGGATGGAACTGAGAGCAAATGCTAACGCTGTTCCTTTCTTTTTTTGCTCTCCCAGGTGGCTTTTGTATCTTCCGTTGTTGTTGAAGAGGACTCCTAAATACTTGTGGCATTTGGATTCTATAATACTTTCCGAATTTAAGACCCATGCCAGCTTTTTAGGCCTTCCCGGGCGAACCGCCAAACTTTTTGTTTTCTTATTATTTATGTGGAGTTCGTTCTTATTTGAGTATGCGGCAGTTGCGTCCATTAGCCTTTGTAAACCTACCTTTGTGTTTCTTAGGAGGACCACGTCGTCGGCATATAACCATTAACAACCATGAAAAGACTACAACAGATTCAGAACTCGGCTGCCAGACTACTCTTGCATATCAAACCGCAAGACAACATCTCACCTGCCTTGAAAGCCCTGCATTGGTTACTGGTTGCCAGACAATCAACGTTCAAGCTGCTTTGTATCACCCACAAAGCAATACATGGAATGGGACCGCTCTTCATCAGGAATAAAATCATCAAACACATTCAACAAAGGAACCTCCGCTCTAAAGTGGCACCTCGCCTCAAAATCCCAAGATACAAGAAAAAAAAAACATGGGGGGCACATCCTTCTCTGTTCTAGCAGCCAAACTATGGAACTCTTTACCCACCCAACATAAGATCCAGAATTGGCTCTTCCACACAGAAGCACCATACGCAGCCAGAAATGTACAGCATATCCCTCTGTATATAGGCATTTATTTTACTATAGATATGTACCCATCTTTGTGTATTGCTTTGTATAAACATGTACAATAATTCTGATGTTAAAAAATAAATAAAAATAAAATTATAAAGTACTATAACACTTGAAAACCAGAGTTTATCTAATGCATGTTTTTACTTCCGTTATGCATTTATATACCTTCCATGTACTTGGATCTATATATTTATTACTTTTCTCCTAAAAAAGCATATCCAACGCAATACCCTATTTCTCATCCTATACCTCTATCAATATCTTTAATCTACATATACCTACCTCCTTTATGCATCTATATACTTTCCATGTACTTATGGATCTATATATTTATCACTTTTTTCCAATTCAGCATATCCAATGCACTATCCTATTACTCACCCTGTACTTCTCTCAATATATCTTCTACCCCAAATTTCTGACTCATCTCAAACTTCGTCCTACTACTCTGCCCAATGCACAACCCTATTTCTCACCCTATACCTCTATCAATATATCCTCTATATCCACTCTCTCATTTATACCACAAAATAACCCTTTCTAGACTCTCCCATACTCTACCCCTCCTTGCATCATCTGACACCACTTTTACTACACTGATCCCCCAAAACAAGTTTTTCTAAACTCTTCCCTCTGACTCATCCCCTCCACATCCCCTTTTTACTCATCCCAAAGCATCTTCCTACTGCTATGACCTCCCAAAGAAAAAAGTCTAAATCCTTCACTCTTCTATCACTCCACTATCCTTTTCAATCAAAATACCAGACTAACATGTTCACTTCTCAAATTTCATATTTCACAATACTAATTCAACACTAATCCTCAATGGGTTCCGAAGTAGCGTGCTACTCGCCAATAACGCACTTCAACACCCCATCAGGGGTAACAAGTGCTATATAAATGCAAACCTTTTTCCATTTTCTATCCCTCCCCAACCCTTCTCAATCCAAATAACTGACTAACATATCCACCACTCAAATTACTATCATATTTCACAATACTAATGCCATACTAATCCTTATGGGTTCAGGAGTAGCGTGCTACTCGCAAAAAAAGCGCTTTGCCCTGGTCTCACCAACACTGCTAGATAACGTCACTGAGCCACTGCCGGCACTGCGACCTGAAGGCACTGTATGCGGCACCACTGCACTTCGTACCACAGCCCTGATGCCGGTGCTCCAGACTTCAACCGCACATAATTCGACCTGCAATGCGTGTGAATTCAAGGGCCTGACAACTCCTGTACCAACCTCTGGTACCGACACCTGCCGACGCTGGCCCGTCGAAAGCTCACCGTGACGTCCCGATGCCTTACATTTCTAAAGGTACTGTTTTGCAGGTCCCCCAACACCGTAGCTGGCCAGTGACACTGCGGTCAGCCAGACCTGTTGGATTTGTTTGGTCATGATGCAGTGATAGTCCCGGATGGTGCTATCTACTTCAAGGAATTGTATTTTTAGTCTATTTTTGCTTCATGAGCATTTTTGAATAATTCTATTTTGGATTCTTCTCGTTTTGGTCTTGTTTTACACAGATAAATATTGGCTATTTATCAAAAACTGATGTGGTGTCCTTTTGTAGTGTTTTCACTGTATTATTGTTGGTTATGTGCAAATGCTTAACACATTGCCCATGAGATAAGCCTGACTGTTCGTGCCAAGCTACCAAGGGGTTGAGCAGGGGTTATTTCAGAAGTGTAACTCCCTTATCCTGCTAGGAAGAAGGGTCCCAACTTGGACAGGGTAACAACCGGCCAACTAGAGATCCCCATTCTAACAGTTACCTAGTCCCACTGTTGAGAGGGAAGCGAAGTGCACACTATGCACTTTAAACACTGAAGGGAATCTTGCACTTCTTGTTCTTTTGTCTGCCATATACTAACTTGAGAAGAAAATGGATTAAACTAACATGTTGTAACATAGGGACCAGGACATTTTTAGCACTGAGAATTCTAAAATCTGACACGTCACAGCTCACAGTTTTTGGCCTTAGTAGTTATCTTTTTGCGGTGAGTTTAAGATGAAAGACGAAGAAGGGCTTGAAATGTTAATGCATTGATTTAATGACTTTTACTGCACTTTTAACATGTTTTATCCTAAGTAGCACCTAGTTTCAGCATGATTTTCACCTGCAAGTATTTTGTAGTGACACGTGAACTCGCACTGTATTGTACTGTATTAAATGATCTATGTGCTTTTTATGGTTTTCAACAGAAATACAAGCTATTTCATAATGATGATGAATATACAAGTTACAAAAGGAACAGATTGAGCCAATTTAAGAGCAAAAATAAGCCAAAACAAACCCCATGCTTTGTAGATTTAAGAATGAATTGATAAGAGGAAAAATTTGTCATGGAGTTAATATTTCCACGGTGAAATCATGAATAAAGGACCAAGGTTCCTAGGACTTAAATGGGCAAAATCGTTCACCTCAGTGCTTATCTTCCTAAATGTGATTAGGTATTGCAGCACTTGACACTTGAAAACACATAATTTCTTTTCAATTCTTGTTTTTATTTTCTTTTGTGAAAATCAAGCCCAAAATTCTCCTAAAATGATTGTTGATGCACCAAACACTAACTAGCACGAAACAGCACATCCCTATAAATATTGATAAAGTATATTTAGTAGTTGTAAAAAATCTTATTTTTCATAAACCGAGAAGAGAGTAAAAATGTATAACTTTATTAAATAGCATATATATCCTTAAGATGCAATTGTGTAATTTAGACAGTGGTCAACCCAATGTTCAAACAATTCTATGTATTTAATGCGAAATCACCCAAACGTCACTTCTTTTTCTCCTTATGGACCATTGACATTGAATCTCCAAGCACTTACGAGCTTCAAAATCAACACAAAATTGTCCTCAAAACATTTTGCTACCTCTGAAGGCAACCTTAAAAAAAATGCAGACTCAATGGGGCCTGCTCGCAAACTGCATGTTGTAGTGCCTATAGCGTTAGTACAATAGTACAAATAAAAGTACTATTAAATGCTATTCACAAACCTAAAATTGTAAATCTCCATCTCTCCTATCTTTTCTATGACATTTAAGTGTACTACTTAGGGCCTGATTACCAGTTGGTTGGTTAATTCCGACCCATGTGTAAACCCCTGTTTACACATGGGTCGGAATTATGAGTTTGCAGGTATTTAATGCATCCGATACCTATCGGATGCAATAAATACCTGAAGCCTTGTTAAAGTTCAGCATGTCAAGTTACAAATATTAGTTTATTATTTTGATGGCATTGGCTAGAAGATGATGGGGTTACCTGCTAACATAATTTTATATACTTGTTTCTGTAGGAAAAATACTTGAGAATCATGACATTGACTGATACTCAATGGATGGGGCAAAAAGCAATGAGAGAAAGGTAATTGAGGGGAAATTTAGTAGAGAAGAGTTTATAATTTGCGGTGAGGAGGGAACTGGAAAGGTAAGTCTGGTGGCTTATTTTAAGGTGTCCAGCACAATCCTGCCGAAATTTAACAAGGAAAATGTGTACGTTATTTACAATACCATGCAGATTATGGTGCCTCAAACACCAAAATACGTCCGTAATAGGTGCTATTTATCACACCCGATAAATAACGTACACCGTGGTATCGTTATGTATCAAGTGTGCAAAATAGCACCTATACTTGTAGTTAGGGCCTTAGTAGTAAATCTGAAAGGGAACAGGAGGAGTAGCTAAATGGAAGGGGTTCACGGAGGAGGAAGGAGTGGTTAAGGAGGAGTAGGGAGGGGTTTAGGAAAGGAAAAACACCCACCTATAAAAGAGCAAACCCATTGCTATTCAAAAGTTACTGCTGCCTAAAAGGGACACAAAACAGAAGTATATTACTACAGTTCAGAACTGTAGTAAGTACATCACCACACATGGCCAACCACTGGTACTGCAAGACCCTCCCATAATAAATAATGGAGGTAGGTACTTAAAATAAAATCCCATAGGATATAAGGTTGCATTAAATTACATTATTTAAAATAGTTAAACATATAAATAAATATAATTTAATGGTAAAACAAATATCAAAATTAAATGTATTTATTATTTTATTATGTTATTTAATTATTTAATGATAATATATTTATAATATATTTTACAAACCTTTTTTAAAATGTATAAATTAATGTAACATGGGTATATGTTATCTTTAATCAATAGGTACACTGATAAAAACATTCTGAAAAATAATATTAACTAGTTTTTCTTAAAGTAATAAAAAGTTAATAGATTAACAATCATAATCAAAGTACAAAATTGAAGGTGGAGCCAACGTTTTAATTTACATTAAAGTTATAGAATTGCCTGTTTTTTTCAAAACTCACAAGGAAGACCTTTCCATTAGTTTGTATCATTAACCTACATGGATTTGCCTCCTTTGCATTTCTGTTACATAGTAAGGCTATACGGTCTTCATTAGATGATCCTCGGCTGCGGTGCTTTTAATTCTGCACAAGCAGATTTTAGCAGTGAAAATTTCCGAGGGAAATATTCAAGGTCTGTGATAACTACACTGACCTCCTAAATCTTGATGGGGCTGGTAATAGGGCTGCCAACATCAACAAGAATGTGGTAAAGTGGTCATTCAGATTACATAGCTCCGAGTGTAATGGTACAGGAATATCAAGCTTTACATATCAACATAAAAAACTATTACCAGATATCACCAACCAGAATATCATGAACGTACGCATTTATATCCAAGCTTAGGCTTACTGTACTTAACTCCACATATATGTACCTTGATAATATATATCATCAAGGTATTTATATGTGAAATTAAGAATAGTAAATATATACTTACCAATATATACCTACCTTCATAATATTGTGGTTGCCAATGTTTTGGCCACAATATATTGACATAACCTAATTTTCATGTTTGATTTTCTGACATACAACCCTCAGATCATGAGCAGCTTGAACCACACCAATAATATATATTTTGTTGACAGAAATGCATTAATTGAAAGTCATATGATACTCAGTAAGGGACTAAAATATTATCAAACTTTTTTGACAAAACTTTCCTGATATACACTGCTTGTACTTTTTGCAGATAATACAATTCCTGGCATGGAATTTTTTGTTGTGATCGTTGTGCAGAAGATTAGAGCCACATGATTCAAAGAACTGCAAAACCATGCAGTGTCCAGTTACCAGGCAACTGGAAGCTGCCTCACCCTTTCCAGCCTGTAAGTCAGTCCTGGAAATGTGTGCAGGCCGAAATGGTACATTGGCATTGCTGTCACCTCCATTCACCTGGCTCCTTCCTTGAACTTGTAAGATTGGGAAAGGAAACTTGACTGGATTTTCAGTGCATGGGCAGGGTGGCATTTTGCCTACTGGAGCAGTCCATGTACACTGAAAAAAGGCAATTTTCTGGACCTTTGTTGTAGTTTGATGCCACTGTCAGGCGGTGGTGGCCGAGAGCTGATAACTTTCCATATCTTGTAGAAGTGTGGTTGAACAGGGCATGGCGATAATGAAGAAGGTTCAGGGGCCTCCCCGATGCAAGCACAGAAGCAGAGAGTCATACAGCAAGGTGACCCAGCACAGTGAACTCACTAGAATCATATATGCCATAGGGAAATTCCTAGGGCTGACATTTTCTGTAACCTTTGACAGGGCGACAGGTTGAATTAAATCTGTCATACATTTCTTCTAAAGAAATGGGCAGATTGGAGATGATACATCTGGATGGAAGTGAGGAGGATTCACAACTGCCTTCAATTGAGATTTGAAAGGGAGACCAGTAATACAAAAAGGACACTTAGATTTCTAATTCTTTCTAGAGGTATTGTCAGAGATCCCAGATGGTCAGATGAGTGCAAGATATAGGGGCCTGATCCAGAGCAACTCACCAACAGACCCTTTTATTTATTACCATTTAAACATGGCCATTGTCCTGCATCTAGCACTGAGCCATTGAGTTGGACAACAATAAACATCTGTTATTCAGCGCCAGGATACCCTTGGGTGAATGTGTCCTTTACACATACACATAATGTTATGTTAACCCCACCAAGGCACACAAACAATGGAGTTGCTCCCTGGTGACGTTGTGGCATCATGACAGTTATTGTGTTTTTAGATAATGTTAAATACAACACAAGCATTGCTGTAACACCGTCATAATTTCTCCACTAAATACATTGAGGTGCAAGATAGAAGTCTAGGACCCGAAAGACAGGCCTATTATTGTTAACATGGGCCTCCCTGCTTTAAGAAGATTTACAAATGATGGGGCTTTTTTAAAAGCCCCTTGCACCGCCATTGAATCACTCTTTCTGACGCAAATGCAGTGCTTCATTTGCTCCATATTTACATGGATGCAGATGCATCCCTTTTTTTAAGGTCCAGCCGGTTTTTACATGCATCAGAAACATCTGCGCTAAGTTAGATTTTAATTTATGCAAGGTAGGTATTCCATCAGAAACGCCTACTGTAAAACTACAGCAGTGGTATATACCATTTTTCTATTTCGGGCTGCTGCACTGCCAATGGGTCACAATCTCTACGCCTGCTAAACCTAGGCATAGGGATGACTCATTGGTTGTGCCCAAGGGACAAGACCAGCTGTGACATTACGTGCTGATGTCACACAAACAATAGGGTACTATTCCAGCTTGTATGCTTCACATCCAGGACCAATATGTTTTAGCACAACATGACTTTGTCACCTTTTCACGCTCTAATACATTGGTCCCGTTTCAATAGGTGATGCGTCTGTGAAAACTGACGCATTGTCTCTGTATTGTGATGCATTGCTGGAGTTCCGTTGGTTTTCCCACCAACTCCAGCAATGCGCCAAAAAACCTTGTGCCATGGTGCACCGTTGTGTAAATACGGGGCATCTATGGTGGCATAAGGGTTATTGCTGCAGGCGCAAGTAAACTGGTGCATCGCTGCTTTAACGCATCGATGCATCAGTTTCTTGTAAATGAGTCCCTATATGTGCTCCATTGTACCATATTTTTCAGTTGCTCAGTATCTATGCTGGAGAAGGGATTTTTCCATCCTCTGAAGTATATTACAATTCACAGTACCTGGGGATTTGTTTTGCAAGAGTAACTGACTTTGCAAGGTTTCTTATCAGAAGAACTGGAAGCAAGCAGCAGCAGCTTCAACCTGGCTCTTAAAATCTGATTGGAGACCTAGTTTACTGCCCTGTAGAGCGAATACAGCAGTCAAGCATGAGCAGACACCTCCTCGCTCCACAGACCACTGTACATAAAAAAGATATAAAAGATGCCAGCGATCGAGAAGGTCCAAGTCATTTGGACCCGTTGCTATAGGGATGCTGAGAGACGGCTCTCTGACTTCAGGCCTAATGCCATAAATGTATGCAGGGGACTTAGCATGACCCAGAATAAAATATTCAGAGAAACTAAGCTGTAATTCACATAATCATAATTTAGGAAGGGTTTCGACTAATTTGTTAGGAATGTGTGATGAACTATGACCGGGATGTTTCTAGCCTTCTCATTTTTATCCTTTTTGTTTGCTGAGTTATTAATATGTATTGTGCTATTTTTTACCATTATTGTTTGTAGGAAAATAGCACAAAATTAAATAATAAACATTAATTAAATATATTAAGCCACATGTGTGTATTTATAGGGGTGTGTGTGTGTGCGTGTGCACGTGTGAATGTGTATTTTAGTGATTCGGGTGTGGCTCCATAGTGTCACCCGTGTATAAATGATTCTTTGACAGGTTTGTCTGATTTATATCAACCTTACATGCAAGCATAAGTTAGCAGGAAGGACGAGAGACATCGATCTGTTTTTAGGTCGAGCCTGGGCAGCACATGCGCTGCTCTACAAGGAATTATGTATTCGAGTATGGACTTAAAGATCCGCCCACATTTGTCATTGGCTTCTGTCATTGTCCTTTGTAAATGCTGGCTTCTGATTCGTTAATAGGCTTGTTAGTCACTCCTTAATACCGCCTTGTCTTAATTTGTAACCTCCCATGAGGACTGGCCCTTTTACTTCTGTTGTTACACAGTATAACTATTGCAAAGCATTGTAACTCAGACTGTCAAGCCATACCTGATGCAATGATGGCAAATGAGAGGTATGCAATCGCCTCCTTCACATAGGTGTCGCCTTGCTTGTTCTGGAGGATGGCCATTGCCCGAGAGTGACAGTGGCTTTGCATCAGTTTCCTGTCTTCCTCTTTAAAGACTTCCATGATTGGCAGGAGACAGGAAGTGTCACCAATCTGGATGACTTTCTTAATGAGCTGCAATAGAAAAGCAAACAAACCTGTTAACATAACATAACATCACAGGAACACACTAGTTTCAGATGCTGTAAGAATAAAGGCATGCGTGCAATTAATTCTTCATTGTATGCAAATCCTCATATGTCCAAATGTACTAAAGCATTAGTACAATAACACCATTTCAATGTGATTCCTTTTGTATTATCAGTAGCTAGAGAGGTGCAAATTGTTGTTCCAGCAGCAAAATTATTTTTATTTGAAATCTTAGGGCATCATTAAGATGCTGTTGACAATAGAACATCCTCTGAAAAATGTACATTGTTGTAGCTGTCTACCTTTTGGTTTCCCTGTCTTACTTAGAGTGCAGGGGAAGGTCACTTCAGGGGTGGCTCTCTTTAGGGTGGCCTCTTTGACCGTGACATTGTTGCCATTGGCATCCATTCTGCCTAAGTCCACTGCTGGCATCTCGTGGGCCCGGAATGAAAAAGTCAAGAAATTTCCCCCAAATATCTGAAGAAAGAGTTGACCTTTGTTGAAAAGTCTGTAGAAATAACATGAGAGGTGGTAGTGTAGTCCCAATAGTACCCTGTCATGTAGGACCTACAACGTTTACGGATAAAATATACTGTGGGTCTGGTGGCAGACTGACTCTGTACACCCCCGCTGCATATATTAGCCTATGGTTTGCATTAGCTAGCTCGCAGTGCCACTAGAATCATCTGCTATCAGAGAGATTAGTGTTTGGCAACCCTAGAACACAATAACCTCAGACTCGTGGAAACAATATATTACTTTTCATCCAGTCACTCGTGCTTGCTTGTTTGTGCTCTCAGAGAGATACAGAGAAGAAACAGTCAAATGAACTTACAATAAGAATTTATTGTACAGTAGCTCCTCTCATGTAGAATATGCGCGCTGTTACAACTGTAACACAGTAGCAGAGATATAGAACCAGCAGTACAGTGAATGAAAAGAAATAGTATTGTTCTACCATTTTTCAATAGTCATGAACATATACATGAATAAGAAAATGCATTTATAAAATGAAGTGCCTGACTAGATGTACCTAAGTGTACCTAGCATGTGAGTAGGTGCTATATAGCCTAAGCCTAAGAGCCAAGAATCCCTCTAGGCTTTAGTCAAACCCCCAAACCTGAATAGTGAGAGTGTGGGACTTCGTCCTGGACATGAGCTGGACACCCCACAAGGGATCGTCAGACCACTGTCAGCTGGAGCTAAGGCATGCCAGAGCTGCAGCGTCTCTGGTCAGTGTGTCGGCTGTGTAGTCTCGGGTCCCTCCTGCTTTCTGATAGCAAGAGGTGCTGTATTTATACAGTCTATGTACGTGTGTTACCCATTGTTCAGTATGAGGATGACGTTGGGGATTAAACCTTGTGCGTTGATGGGAGAGGTGAAGTATACCCCCTGGAGAGTGTACTCATCAATTAGTCATATGTGCTAAGGATGACGTTTTAGCAATATCGATTGGGAAAAACCCACCCTCGGCATGGAACTAGGTGAAAGGTTTAGTCCATAAAAGGCTGCAGTCCTTATAAGGTGTGATGTCCGTATATGGCATTCTGTCCTTTTTTGGAGTTATGTCCTTACAAGGCTCGTTCATATGAAATAATGGGAGCTGATGTAGGGAAAGTGTGCGATGTTCCCTTGACCTATATTAGGGTACCGATATGAAATATAACAGTAGGTTCATCATGCTGCAAGTCAATGTGGACATTCCACCATTTCTTTCCCCAAAAAGCACATCCCAAACACGGATGGTGGGTGCTGGATCTGTTTTGGGGGAATAATGTCCACCTGTCAGACAACTTTACATTTGGCAATCTGGCCACTGTAGGGTGTCAGAAGCGCCGCCCCATAGCACTAGCCATTTGACAGACAGTCCACTGAGCTTAAAAAACACTCTGCAAGCATTTTGATGTTGAAGTTGCCATGTTTTCAAGTTTTTGTTTCATTAATTTATTGACAATAATTTTGCAAACAACATATAATTTTGCATTCAAATTTACTAAAAATGTAATAAGCTGAATTTATTCTTAGAAACAAAACATGTGTGTAATGAGCAGCTGGCAAACGTTCATCAACTTGTAAGCATGTCATTCATGTTCTAAAAGTGTTGGCAACTTCGTGAAGCTCTTCTCCTTAACTGAGGTCTTGATTTTGATGGGGGGGGGGGGGGTAAATGCCAATCCCAGCGCAAGCAGTGAAATCCGAGAATAACACAATTTACCATTAATGTTCCCCTGATATTCCCCGACAGTCGAAGTTGCAAGGGAAACTATGTAGTAAATTCCAATATGTGTGGAGTATGGTGAGAAAAACACAAAATAGCCTGGATACCTCTTGTTGATGTTTGTGATGTGCTGCAGAAATTGATAATTCATTCATTCATTGATTCACAAATCCTATATGTAATCCCCTATATTTGAGAGAACTCCAATATGGGAGTTATTTATCAAACTTTGTCAGTATTTACGGAGTGTGGTAAATTCCTCACCCTTCCTCTCCCACTCGAAATCAGGTTCTAAATTAGAGGAGGTGAAGCTTCATAATTTCGTTCATCTCTGTCTAGTTCAGTTTGTATACATTGCAGTGCAGCGTGGACATCTTAGAACCAGAATGCAAAGCAAATCATTGTTTAGGTCCACTTAAACGCTTTAGCGCCACACGTGTCTCTTTGTATCAGTCTGCATCCATTAACAAATCTGCCTGACCGCCCCAAAAGATGGCAGGATGACCGTCCCAAAAGATGGCATGATGTATGATGATCAATTAGTTTCTGTGCTTAAAGAATTACAAACAATTCATAGATGCTGTGTTTTTGTCTTACTAGCAGGGGCGTAACACAGGCCCCCGCAGCCCCCGCGGTGCGGAGGGGGTGGGGGGGCTGAGCTGCAGGGGGGTCCCCACAGCACAATTCTCTGGCCCAAGAGCTCGGATTAGATCCGGAGTGGGGGCCCCTCCATGTACGTGGCAGGAGAGCCCCCTCAACTTTCGTTACACCACTGCTTACTAGCCAGTAGAATGTAGCCTTACCCCGAACAGACATTAAGGAATTTTATTTTATAAATTAGAACAAAACCTATAAGAGCAGAAGATGCCTAAAGTTAAAGACAAAGGTGACGTAGCACAATAAAAAGAGATGCAATTTACATTAACTGAATGCACCAGAATCTAATTACTGTTATAAACGTCCACAAAATATGTGTGCTGCCCCCTGCATCTAAATAATTCCATGCCAGTAAATGTCAATGTGGCTAGGCATTTGATTTGCCACCAGGAAGCATAGCCAGGGTCACGCACACTAAGGGCCATATTATCAAGAACGGCGATAACATTATCGCCGTTTTAGCGGCAGGAAACTACTGCTAAAGCGGCGATAAGGGGCTTGATAATATGCCCTTCGGAATTCCAATAGAATCCCAGGTTCTGGTGAAAAGGACATCAAACCTGGGCTTCTATTGGATTTCACAAGGGCATATTATTAAGCCTCTTATCGCCGCTTTAGCAGCAGTTTCCTGCCGCTAAGCCGGAGATAATGTTATTGCCGTTCTTGATAATATGGCCCTAGAAGTTGAAGGAAACATAAGATGGCGCCCGGTCCCGCAAACGTCAATATTCAAGGGTTGCGGGTTAACAAATAGGTTGACTGCAGGGCTGGATCCTTGATTACGTGAGTTGACCTGTGTCCATAGTTTGTGTAGCCAGACATTTGACAGACTAGATGTGAGAATTCTGTCCTATTTCTAATATAGGAGCGTTGTGTTTACTTTTCAGTGTGTGACTGCCCATAACCGCTCATGGGGCTAATTAGAAGCCCTTAAGAAAGCAGGCATTGTTGGGAATGTATGGACTCATTAGGGTCATTGGTAAGGTCTTACCCCCCCCCCCGACTTTAACAAATTCATCTGTTTCAGCATTAATATCATTACAGTGGGGGCAGAAAAGTACTACCGCAGCAGGTACATATAACTGAGATGAGTTGTATGATGATGCGGAAATAGAAAGGGTTTACCTCTGTGTTATCATGCATGTTTAGACGTGTAAAATGATCGCTGTTACACAGCACTGATAACGAATCATTGTGATATAGCAAAGTGTGGAGTGTATCACATGCGCCACACAGGTGGGGGATAGCCTGACCACGTTAACTAACAAAAAGTATTCTTTGCTTTTTAGAGTCGCTAAATATGGGAATTACAAAAATACCTGGTACTGTAGATGGAAGAGTGATTGCATGGAATGATCATGGTGAAGGCCATGTGCGGAATCTGAGTACAATACCAGAGGGGAAACCACTATTACAACGCAGGCATTACAACATACTGCCTTTACAACGCAGTTAATGCCATGACTGTGTCATTACCACGAGCTCCATTACAACATAAGTCATTACAGCAACTTTCTTTAGGGAATGAGGTATTAGACTGGTGTTGGATTTTGTCCAACACCTTTCCTACTGATACACCGATTGGAGTTTGAATACTAATTTTGTAGTGTAGTTCCTATATCCCTGATAGGCTCTGCGCATTGCAATAACATACACTATAGATTTGACATAGGACTAAGGTCACTATGTCTCTATCGAGTATATTAAACTTAATTACTTGTGTGTGCCAGCTAACTCAGAGGTCACTAGAAACTTCTTGAATATACAAGAAGGGATTAGTCTCTGACAACCGCATAAACATGACAACTTTGTTTCCCTTTAGAATCGGAACAGTCTAAGAATCGTGGAAACAATAGATAACAGTTTCACTCAGTGAATCGTGCATGCTTCGTTTCTACAGAGTTGCACAGAAATAGAGAGACGGGCGTTTCAATAAAAGGGTTTATTGAACAGTCTTATTTCTCATGCAAGAGATATGAATTGCTACAATCGTAAGACAGACTGCGATGTACAATATGTACGAGGTTAGCAGTAAGATAAAATAATACTGTAATAGCATGGTTTGTAGCTATGACATATTTTAATCAAAATACATACATAAATAACATAATGCTAAAATGTGATACTCATCTGATGCTTCTAAATTTTTCTACCCCAGTGTACCTAACCTAAGTGGAGTACGAGGTTTGAAGTAGGTGCTGTTTCTAAAGTATAGCTAGCTATATTTTAGTTTAGCCAGGAGTTGCCAAAAGTTTCTACAAGTTCTAGTCAGCTCCATACCTGAGAATGAGAGAGGTTGGAATCTCTTTTCTGGACTCGATAGTCTAAACCCCCGCAAGGGAAGTCAGAGAGCACTGGAGCTGGATTCTCTGCAAGGAGGATGGCAGCGTCAGGTCAGTGCATCAGGCTGGAACTCGATCTCCTTCCGAACTTGCAGTGGCGAACCACGTAGTCTGGGTTGGACCGAATCCTCCGGGAACCGCAATTTGCCAGGGCAAGTGCTGGTATATTTATATCTTGAAGGTGTCTAGGAATGCCAGTACTGACGTGAACCCCTAAGGAATAGATGTTCATGCATACTTAATGAGTTCTTGGAGAAATCAATATTCAAGCTGAGGGAAATTCCTAAAGGCTTAAGGGTCTGGTTTTCCAAGAATTTGTTGTGACGTGGGTGGACGGATGTAGGTGGCCATGCCTGTATTTGGTTTGTATGGACAATGTCTAAATAAGGGCCGGATTTCTATGTCCAAATAAGGGCAATGTGAATTGTACCTATATAAGGGCATAAATCGGGAAACCTATATGCGGAATCTAAATCTGCACACAACACCCACTCCAGTTTCGTATGAACGATGTTACTGAATCCTAAACGTTCTAAACATATCTTAAAACAGAGTATCGCATGGGTTTGCTAAAATAAGCTAAAAACTTATCTAAAACATATGTTCTAAAAATACATTACAAAACCATTACAAAGCATAAAGTGTTGTACATATTAAAGGCAATGTTCCATTCTAAGCATAGGATCACATTGGAATGCTAAATGAATGAACCAAAATATATACATGTGATGAAATGGCTCGTAAATACTGAAGAAAATGGCAGACAAAACCATTTCATATCAGGTTACACAAGTCAAATTGTTATTCATGACAAGGTGGCATACTTTCCCTGGAAGTGTTATCAAAGAATTCTGTTCTCTATGAATAGTTCTACTATAAGCAGATTACTGTGCCAAAAAATGAAAAATACAATTTTGGGACAGGAAAGAGAAAAAAATATAATCATAGAAAAAGTTCCGAAGTCAGTATTATGTTTGAAAAAGAACGAAGGCCAAATTCAGAGTCTCTCCGGAACACTGTGTGCCTGAATCAAAAGTCAAAGTGTGGGGATGGAGAAAACATAAAATGTTCTAATCCTGTAAACAACAAGTCGTCTACCGTTGTGGGTGAGAGTTGGAATACCTTGTGTAGAAGATCAACAGCACATAGATGCGAACTATCGCCTTTAGCATGGGAAGCATCAGCAATGTCTGGATTGGATGTTAGCTGCGCGCCTGGTGTCTCCTCTCGTACCTCAGCAGTAGCATGTTGCGTCTGTGAGATCTCAATGAATGCCGCCATCAGGAATGGTAGCCGCTGGGGACAACACATAGCATGGGCCGTTATCGTGTCCAGCAGAATATCGATATCCGTAGGCATGACTGATGGGAGGGGTCAGACAAATGTCCAGCACGCATTCTTCACCGCATAGCAGGCAGCGTAGAACAGGTAAGATGCAATCTTGCCAAATTGGTCTGAATGACATAAACCAAGTGGTGTTTAATTCTCGTAGACGAGGTAAACCCAGAATTTGGACAAGGCGCTCACGACACTTCATCTCCAATAGAGTTCTTTCTATGGTGAACTGGGTGTCGCTGGTGATTTGGCTTGCCATATCGTAGCAGTAGGAGCAAAAACTAGTATCCCTTCAACGAGTGCTAAAAGGAGCGGCAGTCCGCCAAACACAGAGTGCACGAAGTTTGGAAAAATTCCAAGGACTGCTTGAAAAGGTGCTAACAGTCCTGCACACACATTCTTAAATACATGTACAATGCCGCTCGTATCAGACATGTTTAAGATACGACCTAACATTTCTGAGAAATGCACAGGACAGTTTGTATACAAATGGGTATGTATCTCCGCAGAAGTCCTTGCGACTTGGAGCTTATAGGTTTCTTTGGCAGAGGTCAAAGGCACCGTTTTTTTGCAAAAGGATGGCTTTCATTCTTCTTAGAGTATCAATTCGTATAGAAGAGATATTCAGTGAAGGCCATAAAGGCGACTCCCTGACTATGTCTATTTGTGGAAACAAGACTTGCATACAGCAAGTGACCCTGGATGTAACCATTACTAGATATGGGATACCTGGCAGCATGCCACAGCAGCTGTGATCATTCAACATAATGTAACTCCCATTTGAAAGTTGACCAAAGATTGGATTAATCACTGCTGCCGGTGAACCGTGCAGGTGGCAGGATAAATTTGTAGGGTAAGTTAATACCCTGACAAAGGAGAGAACCGCTTAGTGCGTGTTCACAGTTTTCAACGCTAAGAAACACTTCACGTCCCCCACTCCAACATCTATGTGTGTAAGGTAAATCACAGGACGTCTTGATGTATTCTTTACCCAACCTTTCATCTTTGCCTGCTGGTATATTTTTTAGGCAATACTGAAAATGGAAAGTCATAACAGGTAGAGTAATCTTACCATGTATGAGCCACTCAGTAGCTGGTTTTTCTGCCACTGTGAATGGTAATTTTTCAAGTTTTTCAATGCTCAGCACCTCATAGTCTGCTCCCCTTTGTACCATTTTGCTCTGTCTATCAGTGAGATTGAATTCTGCAAACAGTGACGTAGTATTGATTAAACGCCAAGGCACATAGCCAGAATGTAGGTTTTGAAGTGTCCAGCCTAATAGCATGATAGAACATACCTGTGACTGACCATGTTGCAACATGACCAAGTCTTGTTCCATGATGTCTATGACATAGAATACAATGCTGTCCAAAGAATACATCCTGGACGACAGAGTCGTTAACCCATTGTCTACTACAGAGAGAGATTTCTCTAAATTAATACGATCAATTTCTCGTATTCGTTCTGCAGTCTCTGCTTGGGTGACCTTCCATGCTTCATTATAAGCAGCGTAGATACCGGCATATATGAAACATTTTTTACGCGGTTTTCTTGGACCTAGCAGGAATTCCCGAAGGTCTGCGCCTTCTTGAAATAAAGTTAAGTGTTGTTTTACATCCTCTAGTGTAGCTTTCTGTAGCCAATCAAGGCAACGTTTCCCTACACTGTAAGTCGTTACTACCCCCGGATGTTGTCTTTGGACATAACGTGGGTCTGGCCTATAAAAGGTAAAACCTTGTGTCTTGTTCAGGAATCTATCTTGACAGTTGTTTGTGTCTAAGGGCCAGAGCAACCATTTTTTCCATTCAGGATCTGATCTGTTATTTTTCAAAATAGTATGTACGTCGACATCCCCCTGTGTAGTGCTTTCACTTACAGGTATAGACGGAGTGTTTATGTCTTTTATCTTGGCTTTTCCAAGGCATGATGTTTGTTGGACAGTGTTGTTCAAAAACATAATTTGCTCAGGGATAACACAGGCTCTAAACAAAGCTTCTATTCCCTGTACTTGCCAATGTTTAGTACCCCAGACAATTTTTGTCTCAATGTTGTCTTTCCAAAAGTCGTAACCCTGTCTAGACAGTTGGGCAATAAAGGCTGTATCATAAATCTGTTTGGCATTCGTTAACATACTTTTCATTCCTGTCTTATTGACATTCTTAAAGTAAAATGTCTCTGCATTTGAGATATTAAACCCTGAAAAATATGGAAATTTCATTGCAAATGTTTTCGAGCTACCCTATGGTGGCGTAGGACAATGTTCCCATTGGTTATACATAAATACATTTCTAGGTGTTGCAGATTTATGCAAGACATGATGACCATAGTGGTTATAACAATACAGTTGTTCATAGTCTGATGAACCTTGTAGATATTCAATATTAGTAAATGCAGTTGACATCTCTAGATCAGACATCATATTATTAACAGTCTCGAAGTCCCAATCATCAGAAAAGGTACTGGAGGTAATAAAGTCACTTAATGAAATTTTAAATAAATGTGGAATCTTCAAAAGCTCTGACGGACCAAAAATTTCATATTCGGTTTTGTCCCAAACTATACCATCTGGTATAGGAATCGCTGTGATGTTCACTGCTGACAAGTCTCTTGCTTCAAGATGGGATGATTTGTGTGGCTGGAGAAGCAAGTTCACTCTTTTACTTGCTGTGTCCATTTGAATATATCTTCCATTAATTAGCATACCCAGAATTATTACCAGAGCTAACCAAAGTAGAAAGAAGAATATTCCCAAAACAAACCATAGTTCAATCCATGGTGAAACCAGATAAGTCTTTTTCAGTAGATGAAAAAAGTCTGTTGCTTGTTCTTTGAAAGTTCTTTCTACTGGCGTCGTTTCAGGCTCGTTGGGATCCTCAGAAAACGTTTCAAAGCTCATTAAATAGCCAGAAAAAGTTCTGTCAAGTGGTTGGAATTGCATCCGTATTTGATGAAATTGCTGGAACCAGTTGATCACTTGTTACTTCGTTGTAAATAGGTGTATCTGGACAAACTGTTATTTGGGTCTCAAGAGGTACAAGGCCCATTGCATTGTTGCTTAGTCCTCTATTTCTTACTGTTGAATCTTCAAAGGTGATGAGACTCTCAGTTTGAACCTCTTGGATTGTAGCTAGAGGAGTGCGTCTGCTACATTGGCGGAGTCCACTTGGCCTACCGTTCAGTATCGGCCACATAGTGTGGTTTGATCAGGTCGATGGACACAAATCTTTTCTCCTTTTTACCAGCAAGGGGTGGCAAAAGTACTGTTCTTGATCAGTGGATTGCTAGGACAGGTACTGGTTGTCTGTGTGAAGCCCCAAATTCCTTCTTATCCGCGATCTCTTCTCTGACTAGATCCCCAAGCTTTGGGATCCAGACAGGCCTTGCTGGGATGGCTGGATTTTTCTCAGTGGTGGTTGGCTTCAGGACCACGTTGCTTTGTTGCGTTCTTACTTTATTTAAGTCCTGTAAAACAGCCAAACGATCTTTGATATCAAGGGGCATATCAGCAACAACCGGCGATAATTATCGCTAAACGCACTTAGCGCTAGGATAATTATCGCCGGCTAGCGAGGATTTTTATCACTGAGATAGCATGCTATTAGCAACGCTTATCTCAAAAGCGATAAAAATCCTAGCTCTAACTGCCAAACGTGTGATTATCGCTGGAAACCCAGCGATAATCCCACGAAGTTTGGCGATAGCTTGCTGATAGAGCCTCACATACTTAGCCATGATATCCACCTTCCCTAGGATATCAGGGCTAAGTCAGTTTCAAAGCAGGCGTAAGGAAAGTAGCGATAACAGAGGTTATCGCTACTTTGCTTGTTGCTATGCTGCTTTGCGTGAGGCTTGATAATAGGAGGAATGTCGCTTAGCGACATTACTCCTGTTATCCTGGGGAGGAACGCTCACTTTGCATCTCATTAGTGATGCAAAGATGGGTGTTAGGAATTCAGGCGCTAAGGCATGGTTTCACGCGATAGCGTGACCTTGCTAATAAAGCAATAAAATTATTGCTGCTTTCCGGCCGAAAACGGCCGCAAAAGTGGCAATAATTTTATATCGCCGCCTTGTAGATATGCCCCCAAATTGTTTGTTTTCCACCACTGTGCCTTTCATATCTAAGTCCGGAACCAACATTCTAGTCCCAAACAGGACCTCATACGGAGTGACACCCCCTAGAGAACTTCTTGGCAAGTTGTTTATTGCACACTGTACCCCATATAAATGTTTGTCCCACCCATCACCCGAACCTAATACCCTAGCTGTTATAGACTGCTTTATGTCCCGGTTTTTTCTTTCCACAACAGAATTTCCCTCAGGATGGAATGGAGAAGAATACCGCAATGCAACGCCCAGACTGGCCATGGCTTCTTTATAAGCCCTAGAGCTAAACACAGGACCCTGGTCAGAATGTAGTGTGCCTATTGAGTATGTGCCGATAAAGACTCGCAAATCTTTTATAACAGTTTGAGAGTCAGCCGAGCGCTGAGGCCACATTCATAGGAACCTAGAGCACGAATCCACTGCGACCATGATATATTTATAGTTCCCATCACTTTGAAAGGGACCGCAGAGGTCCAGGTAAACACAAGCTAATGGTTTATCTGAAATTAACAGGGGCGTCTGCGCAGGACGTTTCACAGTAGAGACATTCATCTTCTGGCATATCTCACAGTCCAAAACATAATTTCTAGTCTGTTTCCTAATGCTGGGCCACCAGTACCTTTGTTTTAATAATGCTACCTTGGCGGAAACACCTGTATGGGCAGAGGCGAGCCCTTCATGTGCTGCTAGGATTAGCCCTCGTCTATGTTCCATGTTTGGAATTACTCTATCCCCCACTTCAGGGATTCGAGCAAACAGAACATTGTTCGCATCAATTATATATGAGTATTTGAGTGGAAACTTTATAGGTAATGCCGCACCGCTGCCTTTGCTTGATGCATTGACAGCCAGCATTATTTCGCTGTCTATTTTCGTTTTTGAACGAGTGATTGCAGCTACGGAAGCCGTTTGCACAGTCCCTTTCGCGGCTTGATCAGCCAATGAATTCCCTTCAACGTGAACGCCATCACGTTGGTGACTCAGCGTGTGTATCACGTGAGTGTTATGTAGTCCGTTTTGCAACTGAACTACTTGTTCCCAAAGCAATTTGTGCTTGATTGTGCCACCTTTTGCATCTTTGAAACCATTTTTAATCCAATTCTGTAAATATTCATTGTAAGATTGAACACAGTAAAAAGAATCGCACACTATCAGTGTGGGGAATTCGCGATCCGTATGTTCAAGTGCCATCTTAAATGCTTGTAGTTCAGCTCGCTGAGCTGTACAATCTGCTAGAGATTGGATTTTTGTGACCATTGGTCTGAATTTGCCATCTCGCATGCAACCTTTAACAATAGCACACGCTGCACTGTAAGCTTGTTTACTCCCCGTAGCGGGCTGTGCAGATCCGTCAGTATAAATTATACATTCGTACTGGTCTAGAGGGAGAATTTCAGTAGGCAGAGGACATTCATGTTCATATTGCAGGAATGCTTGTGTTTTTAAATATGGATCAAAAGCGTATTCAACATCAGTTGCAGTAAGAGAATTTACCTATTGTATCCATCTCGGATGTAAAGCTTTTGCATTTGGAATGTTAGCCTTTGTAACTGCCTCTAGGGATGGGACAGGAGTCACAACCATAATGCGTTTCCCCTGTGCTAGGGCTTTCTTTTGCTACAGAGGTTTGATCTGCTGTTAGAATTTTTTCTGTAGAAGTGAATTTCATTTCTGCTTGTGCATACAAGTGGGATTTGTATGCAATTGGTACTTTTTCACCTTCGTTAAAAGATAAGTAGGTGAATCCGCATTGACCCGGAATTATTCGGATCACTAAGTTGCGTACGTTTACGCGTGTTTGCAAGTATTTCGTTGCTAACATGTCTGTTTGTAGTGAACGCAAAATTTCTGTGTGTTTTTGTGTCCAATGTGTGATTTTAAAATCAGGTTTGATTAATTAGCGGAGAGACTTAACCCTTTTTGCGTAATTTAAAATGTAAGTTCTTCCAAAATTCAGGAAACCTAGAATCGACTGTTAATTTTTCAGCGTTTTTGGCAGTTGGAGCAGCGCACACTTTTCTAAAAAGTTGGCTGCCAGGCTTTTGCCTTCACTTGATAGTTCATATCCTAGGAAAAGGACGTTGAGGTGGGCAATTCTTGACTTTTTAAAGATGTATTTGTAACCCTCTGAGGTGAAGCCCAATATTATGGTGCTCACCCTGTTCAAGTGCCTATCCAGGTCATCGTCTGTCAGATATAAATCATCGACATACGACAATGCCGCGTCATCATAAGTTTGTAGTAACTCTGTTACCCTTGTTGAGAATAACCCCGGGCTGTTCTTGAATCCCTGGAGCAGTCGACAAAATTGACGCTGGGTCCCCATTATTGAGAAAGCGGTCAAATATCTGCTTTCTGGTGCAATATTTTGACAAAAGAACCCATTTGAAATGTCTAATGTGGTTTTATATTTTTTACGCACAATGTTATTAATTAATGCTGTACCATGTGCATTTTGCACTGCAAATGTTTTGCTACAAGAATTTAAGTGTCTGTAATCCAAAACAAGACGATATGTATTGTCTGGTTTGGAGACAGGAAACAAAGGATTGATCATTGATGAGGTGCATGTTTCAATCACCCCCTGATATTCAAGTTGTTCTAAGATCTCCCTGACCTGTTTAGCTTCTTGCTTAACTGGGTACTGCCTTTGTGCAGTCGGTTGATGTTTTAACTGGATTTTATGGTGAGGTGAGTCCTCATCCCATCCTACATGATTTTTATACAGTGCTGGGGTTTGGGCTACTGCCCACTTCCTGGCTAATGTATATTTTAAATGAACTGGAATATGGTTGGAGAAGGCAGGCATAATGATGGCCTCGCCATGTGGGCACTCCCTGACAAATTCTGGTGGTCAGTCCTGTTCTGCTAGAAGTATATCATAACCCTTTGAAAGATGCTTCCAAAAGAGTCCTTTCACTTTTCTTGTTATGTCTCCCTCCATCCGGAGTGTTATTTCATATAACCTACGTGGAGAACTAACCCTGGTGTCTACAGTCTCAACTTGTATGTCTTCATTCAAGTCCACTGTCTCCAGAAGACCCTTCAGGTTCTCGCGAGCTATTGTAACTTCTGCTGCACTGTCCAGCATGGTCAGGGCCCATTCTCCATTCCTGAGTTGGGTTCTCAGTATTCTCGGCATGTCTGATCTGCTACCTTTTTCTTGGATAATTGAGGTTTTGCTCTATTTTTCTGAATGTGTTGATCGTCTTTGGACTTCACGCGTTCTTCCTTGTTTTCTGAACGTCCTCTTCTTTCGGATGTCTGTGACGATATCTGAAAGGCACGAGAGGAACGTGTATCATTATCTTGATATCTGTCAGGTTTTCTCAAATTATCCCTATGTGGTTGTACCTCCTTTCAGAGGGCTCCTTCTGTGGAGGAGACCTGCCTCGGGAATGAGAACGCTTCTCTTTGGAATTCTGTTTGCTATTTTCCCACTTCTTTTTAGAAGTGGTAGGAGTGTTTTTAGGAAAGACCTTATCAGGACTTTCAGACAGTTGTGGTTTAACTGTATAGCTCTATTAGCTTTTGTATGTTTTTAAGTAATTCCTCGTCTGACGTTGATTCAATGTCACGGTCAGGTGTGTAGCAGGCTAAAATCGGCCATGTTGCTCCTGGTCTACCTAGTGGACCGAGCCTGATAATGTGATTGTAATGTTTTAGGGCACCTTTAAACCAGAGCTCATGCTCCTGGTATGTGAGTGGAATTTCAATATCCTCGAAAGGAATATATTCCTCTGGTGGTTCATCTTCTTTGTAGAAGTGAAACAAGTGTGTTACTGGATTTGATTCTGGGAATACTATCCATGAATAGAATACCTCTGTCTGGTGAGATTCATGTGCCTACCATCTTTTGGTGTTAGGCCATGTTTTATAAGTTTTAGAGTGATGGCTCTCCTTACATTTGGATGGATGATTATAGCATCCTCGTCAGTTTCTTGAAAATCTGTACGATTAAAAGCTGCTGCGACTTGGTCAGCCGCAGCTCCACCAGTATCAGTGTTTGTGCCGTTTACGGATATGTTGAAATGAAAAATGCAGAGCAAGTTTCAAGAGAACAAAGATAAGGTGCACAATATTTTGGAACACAGTATCCTTTCAACTTTGAACAAAACCAAACAGCTAATACATAAGACTTTCGTCCTACTCAGCTATGGCAGATATTATCCCTACCCACTCCAGACGTCTTATGGAGTTTTATGAGTGGAGGGTCTCTGAGAAAAGCACGGCTGAGTTACTTCTGTATCCAGCGTTAAATTAGTGCCTTACCAAACCGTTGGGCGCCATGTAGTGTAGTTCCTATATCCCTGATAGGCTCTGCGCATTGGAATAACATACACTATAGATTTGACATAGGACTAAGGTCAGTATGTCTCTATCGAATATATTAAACTTAATTACTTGTGTGTGCCAGTTAACTCAGAGGTCACTAGAAACTTCTCGAATATACAAGAAGGGATTAGTCTCTGGCAACCGCATAAACATGACAACTTTGTTTCCCTTTAGAATCGGAACAGTCTTAGAATCGTGGAAACAATAGATACCAGTTTCACTAAGTCAATCGTGCATGCTTCGTTTCTATAGAGTTGCACAGAAATAGAGAGACGGGTGTTTCAATAAAAGGGTTTATTGAACAGTCTTATTTCTCATGCAAGAGATATGAATTGCTACAATCGTAAGACAGACTGCGATGTACAATATGTACGAGGTTAGCAGTAAGATAAAATAATACTGCAATAGCATGGTTTGTAGCTATGACATATATTAATCAAAATACATACATAAATAACATAATGCTAAAATGTGATACTCATCTGATGCTTCTAAATTGTTCTACCCCAATGTACCTAACCTAAGTGCAGTACGAGGTTTGAGGTAGGTGCTGTTTCTAAAGTATAGCTAGCTATATTTTAGTTTAGCCAAGAGTTGCCAAAAGTTTCTACAAGCTCTAGTCAGCTTCATACCTGAGAATGAGAGAGGTTGGAATCTCTTTTCTGGACTCAAAAGTCTAACCCCCTGCAAGGGAAGTCAGAGAGCACTGGAGCTGAATTCTCTGCGAGGAGGATGGCAGCGTCAGGTCAGTGCATCAGGCTGGAACACGATCTCCTTCCGAACTTGCCGTGGTGAACCGCGTAGTCTGGGTTGGATCGAATCCTCCGGGAACCGCAATTTGCCAGGGCAAGTGCTGGTATGTTTATACCTTGAAGGTGTCTAGGAATGCCAGTGTTGGCCAAAAAGTCGGGCAGAGGAACGTCATGAATGAACACCTAAGGAATAGATGTTCATGCATACTTAATGAGTTCTTGGAGAAATCAATATTCAAGCTGAGGGAAATTCCTAAAGGCTTAAGGGTCTGGTTTTCCAAGAATTTGTTGTGACGTGGATGGACGGATGTAGGTGGCCATGCCTGTATTTGGTTTGTACAGACAATGTCTAAATAAGGGTCGGATTTCTATGTCCAAATAAGGGCTATGTGAATTGTACCTATATAAGGGCATAAATCGGGAAACTCATATACGGAATCTGCACACAACAATTTTAAACTATTCCAAAGTCCAGCTCTTCCCTAAAGCAAGTCATTGTATTGATGTGTACTGTAATGGAACTCATGTTAACGACAAAGTCAAAGTATTGACTGTTTTGTGTAAGCCACGCGTGGTTTTGGCATGCGGGTTAACAGATACTATTCATACCGGAGACCTGCAATGTCCTGTTGAAAGTTGTCTGACCTGTTTAGGCATTAACTATCAGTTGAAACATGTTGACCTATGGATGTTGGAAGCATGGGCCCTCACTACACATCCAAACTTTTGTTCTTTATGTGTACCTGGGTGCCCATTATTAAATTGCCTGACAAAGAGGACACTAAAGGAATTTTAACCCTCTTATTTTTCTCCTTATCCCAGTAACATATATCTATAGAAAACCAAAGAGCTTCCCAAAAAGTGGGGTTGAGCTTGCCTGGTAATAGAGGCTAGTTTACTGGGTAAGTACCAAATGATGATGCATGTCACAAAAAACATATGTGGATTAGACTGTTATAAAAGGATAGGGTTCCCACCCCTTCCCTCAGCGGGTCTTCTGCCTAGGTGGCTGCCTCTCCTGTTGTTTTGGTTTGTTCACTATTGGCGAACTGAGGTATCCCTCTTGAGGATATATCCTCACTCCCTCCGTTTTTGATTTTGATTGGGTAGCATTAGAAATCAGCAGCTAGCTGTGTGATGTCACCAGCTCAAGGAACAATGATGTCATCGCCTTCCACTGTTTTAAGGGGCCCAGTTGTAGGTACTGGCTCATTATGGCTTGGCACACAGTTTAACTATCTTTACTAAAGAGAAGCACAGGGTATCGAGAATTTGGCCCTCATTTAAAGTTTGGTGTGCAGGGAACCCCACTGCATCCACAGTACTTCCTCCCCTCCAACAGGGTCAGATTGGGAAGGCAGGTAATCGGGCATTGGTCGATGGTCCGGTGCCTCAGAGTCACCAGGGGGCCGGTTTTTGGGCCTCTGTAAGAGGGCTCCAGCGACTTCCCCACTCACCGCCAGTCCACTTTAATGTGGCATCAGCATCACAGAGCACTCCCCTGACATGCTGTAAATTGAGGCTGTGGTCCAGGTGTTGTTTTAGCCTTTGGGGCATTCTCACCTTCGCTCACTGCGTTGCGTGCTCAGCCAGAAGATGTTTTATCCCTGCCAGGCCATCACTTTTAGACCATGGGGGGTGCAAGGAGGATGTGTTATATGCAGGGGCCTCGCAGGGGGGGCAGGTGATATTTGGCCATTCTCACCTAAACCCCTTAGCCCCACCCCCCTGAGCAGCAGCAACATGCTTTTTAACACCTTCCTTGCCAGCTAAATGCCCATAGGCTATAAAGGGCTGGGGAGGGGTAAGAGAAGTGGCGTCAGTAGCAGCCAGGTGCTGTCACCTCAACCCCAGTGTCTTTTAGGCCTTGTTGGAGGAGAGGAGAGCACTGCATATAATTGAATTTAGCACCATGGTCAGAGCTGAAGACTTTGAAACTGGGTTCGAGTCTAAGCATCAGTTCAACATCCTGTGATTCTGGGTACATCACTTAATCTCCATACTGAAAATGAATTTGATCTTGTGTAATGTAACTGGTGCTCATGTCTCCAATGACTTTGGGCCAAGTTCATGCTGTACAAAACTATAACAAAAAATAACCAGCCAGATTCCAGTGAAACTAACTTACCAGATGGTGATCCATGAAAGGGATGATCAGGAAATGTGGGCCGCTTTTTTGGGAGTGCCCAGATCTAATTGTGATCCCAATCCGACCCTGCCTGAAAAAACACACTGTTTGAGAAGCAACAATTTACAGGCAGAGCCTCGTCTCACTCTGCCATCTAAAGCTATTGACTGGCAGACCCCCACCACAGGATGTCAATCAGTGCGCATCAGAAGATCCACCCAATTTAGGGCAGTCCTTCGGACATCGTTTGTCCTATTCAGAACTGCCAGGATAATCTGGGTGTTACCAAACAGAAAATATCTGAAACGATACCCCACATACTGAGAGAAAACTCCTAGCGCGTGTCTTTTGCTTTTCAGAAATAAAATCACACTTTCTGGAAAACCAAATGTTTTCCAAGAAGCGAGACCAACGCAATGTGGCATCTGCTCAGCCTTCTCTGCATCTGTCACATAGGTGGGGTTCTTGTAATAGGACAGGCAGTACCCAATCAGGGGAGCAGAAGCCATGACATGACATGTTTTACCCCTAAAACCCTGATGATATGACAGGGTTTATCCCTGGTCCAGTCCTTTCTCCCTTATGTTTTGCTTAGGAGCTAGCGGAAAAGTTAGGAGTTTAAAGTACACAAAGGAAACCAATCTTTTGTTCGCCTTCTGTTCCAGTCACTTTATTCTGTGAACTCCATGAACTGGGACATCAGTGACAAGAATACATCAGTGGCAAGCTAATCATATGAGCATTTGAGTTTGGAAACTTGCAATGAAAGCTATGAGTCGACCCATCGAATGTTGACATTTCGACCCCCTTACGAAGAATCATCTGGGGTCTTCATCAGGACAAGGGAGTGGTAGCAACCAACAGGGTAAAGTATGTGGACCGTCAGTCATATTCTAATAGAAAAAACACTAGGTTGAAACATACTGAAACCATCTGTTCCAATAGGAGCACAGAGGGAAAAAGAGACTACGGGTCGCCCTCCACACTACCATATATGAGGAGTTTTTCGCAGAATACAAAATAGAAGCGAAATATACACTTCATTTATAAATAATTTGCCTTAGAGACCGGGTTTTGTGTGTTTATGACTTATGAGTGGAGGGCGACCCGTAGTCTCTTTTTCCCTCTGTGCTCCTATTGGAATAGATGAAAAATACTGAAGACAAAGGCTGTCTTACCTAACTAGACAAATCTCTATAGGAAAGACAGAATGAAAGTGTGTATCAATTTCTGAATGAAGAGAGAAAAAAAGTAGTGTGTCATCGGACTGGAGGCAGACCACCTGTTCAATCATGCATTTCCCTACCCACCTGTTCTCCAGTTTAGATGATAGTTTAAGGAGAATAAAAGAACTTCAGTGGAAGCACTATGTCTCCATGATTAGAAAGCTAGAGAAGGCTTGGTAAGCACCTACATAGATTATTACAGATCATTACATACAAATGGAAACTTTTGATTGATCCTGGGACAGTGTTTGGATGTAGGGCACTCCAAGATTATTGTCATTTTGCTGCTGGAGCACTCTCCACAAATTAGGAAAGGCAGTTTTATAGACTTTCCTTGTATTTTTCTACTACCTAGGTAGGGCATCTTCATGGTGCTGCCTTACACTTCTCCTTATTTAAGTACCAAGTTTGGTGATATGATTTATTGAGGTGTCTGCTGTTTTCAGTCAAGTAAATATCTCACAAATCAGGATTTGTCATTGCCTTCATTTCACTTTTGTGCCGTTTGTGAACAGTCCTTTCTCAGTGTTTCAGTCTTATCCACGATAACTTCAGCTAAAGGCAAGTCTACACAATGATTAGTCATTCATTTGATGAACTATTTCTTGTGTGAATTCCAGGTACGCTTTCCTAAACTAACATCATGAGTACTCATTCACAAATTTTTCAGTGAAGATCATTCTCTGCTGTTTCCATCCTCTTGCGTGAAATAAAACTTCTCTTTTGTATATTGCTGGTTTCAATTCACCCACTCTCCTTATGCTTTATGCATCCATGTCTCCCTTCTCCACCACAAGAACCAGACCTTTTCTTAACCACGATTCGGATTTAATACTACATTTTGCAGGTTCATATCCAGAGTACAGATTGGAATAAATCCTATGGTAACTGCCAACAAAACTCTCTCTCTATAGATATATGTCTCCCATTGGCTTTCTTCAAGGGTTAATTTACTATTGTACCCCCAGCGCCCAGATTTACTCATATTTCATGCATTGCAGCTCAGAAACCATTGTTTTTGTGCTGCACTGCCTAAAGGGGAAAACATGGTGTAACACCAAATCATTTAAAATTGTTCTTCTCGTGCTATAATTCCCTGCGCTGCTGCCTTCAGCAATGCACAGCCTTGCATCATGGTGCAGTGGTGAGGAAACACCGGGTAAACTGAAAGCATACACTTCCAAAACACTTTTGTGTTGGAAAGTAAATTCTGCCCGTGGAGTGTGCAGAGATTTGCCTTCTTCGTGTTCTGCGGAGAACACAGAGAACGCGGAGAAGGCAAATCTCTGCACACTCTGCAGCGTAGCGGAGTTGGCCAGCCCCCGCCTCCACCCCCCCTATACTAACAATGAATTCTAGTAATTAAAAGTAAATTAAAACCCACTTACCTGTACTGCTCCGTCCTGGGCTGTCCTTCTCCTCTTTGTCGCTGTTTCTTCTAATCCTTGCGAAAACTACGCAGAGTGCCACACGGAGGGCCACGGAGTTTGTTCGTACCACCGTGGCCTTCCAAGTAGCTCCCCCTATGCCCACTATGCCCACACCTACATAGAACATGACATTCCCAATGTCTCATACCCTCTACAGATGTAATGGCCAAGAAATCACAAGTTTTGACTATGCCTCATGACTCAGCCTCTCAGCCTCTCAACCACCCTAAACTACACCAGCCAATGATACACGTTGCACCCACTGCACCTGCTGGTGACACTTGGATTGGATTGTCGGGACCACCAGAAGCAGAAAGAAACAGTTACATGGTTATGTTCATCCAGATTAGGACTTCAGGCATCCAGCGGCACCTTCACGAATGCAGGATCACTCCCCCCTCTCCCGTAGGCAAAAAACTGCGACCCCAGAAGATGGTGCGCTTCCAAATTGGAGAAATGTTTCCCCCCAGACAGAGGTGGGAGCTGCAGTTGCTCCAGGCATCCAACCGTGGATGCACACAAGGCACAAAGAGACCCCTCGGGTCCAGTCACATTAGTCTCAACAAGAGAGTACCATGTGGTTTAGGTCCGGGCAGAGGGAGCTAGTGACCTCAGATGGAGGCCACGAAGTCAGACACTGTCGTACTCCATATATTGAGGCTGGAGACAGTCTAGGCTTCTAGCTTGGGTCCCACGGGCTCGGCAAACTTCCCTCAACACCCCACGGATATCACACACGCTACAGAGTGCGAGCTAGCACAGGTTTCCAGTTGCAAGCACTTCCCCAGCACTCCTCAAACTCCTCACGTTCCGGCACTCCAGGTGGGCCACTGATCTTTACATTCCTCTTCACAGTGTGATTACTGTGTATGTCAGGATGGTCCTTGTCCAAACTGACAATCACTTCCACTCGTTTCCGCTGCACCCTGTGCGGTTCTTACGATCCCGTGGAAATTGGGAGATCATTTTTGGATATGGTATCTCATGGACAGGAGGCTAGCCAACCAGCCATTGGAGAGTGTTTAGAGACCCGGGTAGGACAGTTGGCAATTAGCTGCAGCAACATCCAGGCAAAATCCATCAAGTGACAGTCCCCTTCCTGGAGCACGACAAGCCCCAGGCCACCATACATCTGTGGATAATCCAGTTGCAGTCCCTCCTGCTCCAATAGTTCCTTTTGCCGATGTCCCAGCATCGAACCAGCCTAGTATGGTTCCAATACCAAAAGGGTCTCCTACTCCTGAGGGCAGATCCCCAGTAGTTATACCCACAATGGCTTTTGAAAATGACATCAGTTCAAAAGGCCACCTTTGAAACGCACAGGTCCTTTATAAATCTTGTCCTGTCTGCCATCCTACCCCGGGAAGCTTAATCACTATCTTTAGTGGGGCTAAGGCTCTGCCCCTTGGAATGCAGGTGCCTCGTATCTGTCCCAAGAAAGCCCCTCAGAGTCAGAGGTCTGCAGTTTCCCTTGAGCACTTAGTTTGTGGCCTTCTATCAGGAATGCACAGATGTAGCTTTCCTCACAGCACCCACATGTGGATCGGAGACCGGCTGACAGGCACTCAGAGCCATGAGCACCAAAATGCCCCCGTTCCCAAAGTTGCATTGCTACATTTATAATGTTGAATCCACTCACACTACCAGAGAGGATTTGCCATTACCAACTCATCGATTTCAAACACTATACTGCTACTCTTCTGCACATTGGAAATATTGCTCAATAGCCTTTCCACTGGGCCCCCTTGTTAATTAATGAGAGAAGCAGGCCCCACAGTACCGAACACGTTATCCGGTGCCATTCACTACCAGTGCATGTAGCGCACCCACGCACATGCCCTGCCTCTTCCCGACAACACACCCTGCTCCCAGTAAGTACTCCGATGTAGCGAGAGACATGCAGAATCTTGGCAAGTAGCTTTTAAAATGCCAGACAGAGTAACAGCACTTGCACACAGGCCCCGCTAGGGCAAACCTGTGACACGTTTAAAGAGCTACCAGTGCTGTAGGCCCACGAGAGAGCATTTGAATTGCATGCCGTAGGTGTATGTCTTACCCCTAGACAAGGGACTTACAGCTAACTCAAATCAGCTTATCATGTATATACCAATCACCAGTATGTATATTACAATCACAGCGCTTTGGCACAGAATAGCAGTGTCAAAGTGCTCAAAGTCCTAAAGCTAGCACATAGATCAGTGGATAACCAGGAGGGACAAAAGAAAAACGTCAAGGGAAACCACCATAAAAAGGGCCATTTCCAACACCCAGCAATGTCCCTTTTGGAGTTCTTCGCTAGTCTGGATATATTCCACCACCTGACATCTTGTAAAGGGGGCACAAACAAGTCAAATCTTTATTAACCATCCCTCGCTTCTTTATATGTACGAAATCCTTTCTTCAGTAACAGCACTGTAGAATTGGTTGCCTTTTACTGTATCTTCTTGTGGTCAATCTAACTTGTTCTCTGCTTACATTGGCTTCTACAAAATTAGAAAAAAAACGTTCTTTCTTGTCTCTCACCTTTCACTAAGTGGACTCAGGAGTTTATACTGTAGTCAGTGCCACTGGAATTATGCGGCAGGGTAGGATTAAATTACGTGGCAGGCTTGGCTAAGCTATGTGGTGAGACAAGGCAAATGATGCAGCATATTTTGTGATACTATTACATCATTTTTTTGACATTTTTACACATGATAACACTGTATGGGAACACATTTAACCTCATTAGTATCAGTTTAACACCCCAGTACAGCAATAAGCTGTTGAAAGATGACCGAGGGGACACATGTCGCCATGCTTTTAATAACTTTTGCTGTTTGCATGAGAAACTATTTTTTGTTGTTAAAACCTACAGATTATGCAGCAGGTAAAGAACTATGTGGCAAATCTATAATTTAGGTAAAAAACACTGCTGTTGTAGTATCATATAATTCCAGTGGCCCTGACCACAGTCAATGAAAACATATGCACCACTAAGAAAATCATCTTTCACATATCAGAGGGATGTGGACAATATTTATCACACCCAATGAAATCTGGCACATCAGGGACTGAAATGTATTGAGTGTATAAATGGCACCTATTATAGGTTTTTACCAATAATGGGGAATAATGTGAATTTACACACTAACTGCATCACAATATGCATGTCCTGTTAATTTGCAGTTCTTTTTGCCTGTCAAATACTGCCAGGCTTGTCCAGCCGAAATTTAACAGGATCAGCAGAATTTATTGCACATAGTAATTAACAAGTGAGATAAAATCCATATTACTTGTAGATGCACTTCCTGAGAAAATCAGAATTGTTCTGGGCCACATGTAATAAGGGACATAGTGACTCAACTGTAAGATAAAGGCCAGTCAATGGTAGATAGATATCTGCAGGCTTGCCTGACTGCGTCGACACTCACACTGTTCCTAAACACTTGTGTAGGTGCATCCTCGTGCTTCTGGTTAGTTGGTTTCAACAGCAGAAGAAAAGCACATCTCACAAAGTCCATATTGTACTCACACATTCTCTACCCAGCAATCAATCAGCATTTGTAAAGCAAAACTCTGTCACCCCTAGGGGTAAATAGATGCTGTGTCTCCACCGAAGAGTCAGGTCTTGAGTCTCTTTCTGAAGTGTGCCAGCAAGGGGACAGTACGAAGCTGGAGGGGGAGGTTGTTTCAGGTCTTGACTGTGATGTAGGAGAAGGAACGGCAGTGGATACCTAGGGCTGTGTGTGAGGGTGAGTGAAGAGGAGCGTAGGTGTCTCGCGGGTTGGTGGCAGCTCAGTCGATGGTTTAGGTAGGGAGGCCCTAGGTTGTGGAGAACTTTCTTAGGAATGCGTGAGGATCTTGAACTGGCTTCTTTTCTAAATGGGGAGCCAGTGGAAGTCTCTCAGGTGGGGGCAATGCGGGTTCATTTGGGGAGATCAAGGATTAGTCTGGCTGCAGCATTCTGTGTGATCTAGAGTCTTCTGAGGATCTGGATGGAGATGCTGGCATAGAGGGTGTTGCTGTAGTCGAGGCAGATGGTGATGAGATACATCTGAAGATTCTGCGGAGCCTGCGAAGTGTATGGAAGCAGGAGAAGGTCGACTGCTTTTACATTTCATTTCATGGTCAGCTGGCTGTTGAGAATGGTACTGGGGTTGTGTGCGTGGTCGGTCAGTGTGGGTCTGAGTTCTGCAGGCCAGCAGCTGCTCTCCCATGCAAAGATGTTCTTCCCGAAGATCAGTACTTCAGTTTTGTTAGTGATAAGTTGGAGGAAGTTGTCACTCATCCATTTGGCTGTTAGTCATGGCGCTGCAGAAGTTGGTTTTGGCGTTGGTGGGGTCCTCGGTGAGGGAGAGGATTAGTTGAGTGCCGTCTGCATAGGAGATTATGCTGAGTCCGTAGGATCTGACGACATCTGACAGGGGGGTCATGTTGATGTTGAACAGGGTAGGGCAGAGGATGATCCTTGTGGTACTCTGCATATGATGTCTTTGTGTGCGGAGGTGAAGGGAGGCAGTTGGATGCTCTGTGTGCATCCTTTAATGAAGGAGGAGATTCACTTGAGGACAATATGCTGGATGCCTATGTCATAGAGTCTCTGGATGAGGGATTTATGGGCGACTGTGTTGAACGCTGTAGAGAGGTCGATGAGGATAAGGGTCACCATTTTTCCATGGTTGAGGAGTGTTCTGATGTAATCTGCGGTGGCAATCAGTGGGGTCTCAATGCAGTGGTGTCACAGTATCCTGATTGAGGGGCGTCCAGTAGGTGGTTTTGTTCCAGGAATTCAGTGAGCTGCTGATTGATGGCTTTCTAGAGAAGTTTGGCTGCGTAGGGGAGCAGGGAGATCAGACATTACATTTTGAGATTGTTGGGGTCAGTGAAGGCTTTCTTTAGGAGGGGTCTAAGTCCACCTGGTTCCCTCTGTCCAGGAAGGTTGCGGTGGAGATGTAGGTGTTGAGAATGCTGGTGAGTTGAGTGCTGATTGGGTTCATTGCAAGGTTGTAGAGGTGGTGGGGGCTGGGGCGGTGGTCGTCCCAGAGTGGATGGAAGACATGATGGCTGAGGTGGTCAGGGCGGTGAGCAGTGAGCAGGTTGTGACGTTTGGCTGGTGTTTGCTGGTTGGTTGAGTTCATCAGGGTTGATGGTGGGGGGTTGGATGATGAAATTGTTGTATATGTTGATGATCTTGCTGTGGAAGTAGTATGAGAGGGTGTCACAGAGTTCTTGGGAGGGGTTGTTGGTGTTCTCTTTGGCTGTCGGGTTGGAGAATTCTTTGACTATTTTAAAGAGTTCCTTGGTGTGTTTGGCAGCGGAGTCATTGCAGGTGGTAATGGCTGCTTTTTGTCATCTTTGGTATGCCAGTGATAGTTGCTGAGGGCAGCTTTGTGACGGCATGTCGGCGGGGTTCTTGGTGGCTACCATCATTTCTCCGGTTGGTGGCAGTTGCACTTGGTGGACCAGAATTCTGGAGTGTACCAGCTGGCATGTTTGGGGCTCTTGTTGGTTTTTGTGGGATTCAGTTGGGCAACTCTGTCAGCACAGTCGGTGATCCGGTTGACAAAGTTTTAAATGGCATGGTTGAGGTCTGTTGTGGGCTCGGGTTAGGAGGTGGTGGGAGGAGATATGCTGCCTGGTGATGATGTGTTGGGCGTCGGTGATGGTGAAGTGGACATTGGTGTGGTCAGTCCAGGTAAGTTCTCTGGTGTGATTCTGTCACTGGAGGTAAAGATGGGCTTGAGTGTGTGTCTGGCTTTATGCGTGGGTTCAGTGACCAGTCCATACACCTTTAATGCCTCAGTCGACTTCACTTCAGATTCATAATTTGGCAGAGCCACAAAACTGGATAAGAGCACAAAGCTAATACTCAAAGAACATCAAAGTAACTTCCCACACACACATGTCCATTCCTTGCACTCTCATGCGGTCTGTCCACAAATGCACTTCGAAGACTGCACTATACAAATATATATACGGTTCCTTGACTCTGATGATGGTGGCGGAGATTAGAAATGGGTTAATGATCAGTATTAAGCTACATAAAAATGCATTTCAGGTTGGTATTTACGCAGAGGAAAGTAACTGAGTTTTTGTAAAAGGGTGACAACTCCATGCATATTTATCTTAAGGACTCCATTAACAGTGGCTAGAGGGGGCGTGGCTTGCCGCCATACACGATGGCTGCAGCCTAGAGGGGCTCCGGGACTAACGAGAGGTTTCCTTCCTCATCCGATCACTAATCCGCACACAACCGAGCCCCAACGCACGGAAACGCAAACCAGACCGTGCTGGGCACCTAGGAGGCAACTTTCCGAAGCTGAATATCGCCGCAACACAGCCCAGGCAATCCAAACAGTGTGAGGCCTGCACACGCCTCTGCAGCAGCGGCCTCAAGTAACAAAACGACCCGGCCAGGGGTGACCGGACGGCGGCGGCAACAGCCGGACCGACGGGCGCTGCATTCCTGGCACTTTGACGGCCGGACTTTCACAATCACTGCCCAGCGGGGGACGCAGCTGCAGGAGACACCCCATGGGGGGCACTAGCCAGAGCACATTGCGGACGGAGTGGAATAGAGTGGAATAGAATGTCATATCCTGCAGTGGCATAGAGTGTTGCAGAGTACAGTGGCGCAGAGTGCAGCGGTGCAGAGTAAGGATACAGTAAACGAGCTTTGGCAAACTCAAGCTGTACAGTTAAAACAAATACAGCAAGCAAATAGAAAGCAAGCAAATGTGAGTTACAAACTACAAAGGCAATGGTAAGCAATGGGCAGAATGCATTCCCTGGGAAGCTTTCTGAATGTCCCCAAGATGTCTTCAGCAAACCAGACAGCTGCGCTGTCTAGTAGGCTTCGACCTCAAAAATGTCCTCAGGAAAAGAAGAAAGATGGCAGCTCTAGTTCTGCTATCATCTTGTGACTTTCTCAACACTAATAAACAGGTGCGCTTAAAAACCAATACATAGGATTTGCAGCATCAGTGCGAGGCCATGAAAAAGAGAGGGGCCTTATACATGTCGCCCCCTAAAACCCCCTTGTGACTGGCCTGGCTTATATTTTGAGTTTCCTCCTACCATGGCTGTGGCCTTAACCACCAACTTTGGCCTGGTGCTGAAAGTAAGTTTTAAAATATGACAATGCAGTAATAAGTAATGCAAATTTAGGGGCTAAATCCACTTGTACACGTTCCACACATGTTCAGCGTGAACAGTCACTAAAACTCAGAGACAACCTGGCAAGTGTTTGGACTTATATGACCAACAGGTTTTAAGTGAGCGCCTTGCCTAAACATGCCAGTGTATCTATTTCAGGCCATTTATATAACAAAACATAATTGCGCAATCTGCAATCCATTGCTGCCTCACTTACGTCAGTAATGACGATTTCAGCCTCCCATGAGACTTCGACAATGGAAGCAAATCCAACTCCAGCCAATCAGAACCTCTAGGGATTGTGAAACCTATCATTAAAACTTGGGCTATGAAAAGAATGCACGCGTCCCTGTGATAACAATAATTGCACAACAGGCCCCCGAGACAACACAACATCAAACAGATTCTCGTTTCCCTCCTCAGCGGCCTTGTCTTCGTAAACACTGGAGGACGAGGCCTTGGCTATTCAGAGTTGACAGATGCTCAACTCCACTAAATCAACCAGAGTGAAGGCGAAAGAAGCCTTACGCCAAGCTGTACTTTGTCACAGTGGAACTGGTGAAGAACCACATCTTACCCAGTGAAATGAAAACGTACAAAACTCTGATAAGTATGTCAGGAAAGCAGGTTCCTGAAATTCTGCTGCACTTGCGGGCCAAATTATATGGCGCAGTTGGCTACAGAAAAGGCAAATTATGCAGCCTTATGTGGCTCAATGTGTGGCAGAATTTCTTTTTGCTATTTAGTCGTTTCTAAAGCACATTAGCACAGTCTGAGCAACTGTTTTACCTCTTTTGAGCTAGTTTAACACTTGCAGCAACCACCAACTGAAAGGTGACCAATTTAATTACACTTTGCTAAGGGTCGTCTACTGGGTGGCATCACGTGTAGTGCTATGTTTAACAATTTATGAACCATTTGAGCTAGCAACTCGTTTTTTTGGTGAACCATGCAAATTACGTAACAGTTAGTGGATTATTAAAGCAAGTGTGGTAAATACATAATTATGTGAAAAATGCCACAGACATTACCCAAGTGACACTTTGTTGTACAGGTGGGTGGGCTTGGAGATGTTGATTGTTTACCTCATGACTGGGCCATTGCTTTACTGTACAACCATCTGCAGTGGTCTCAATTTTGAACCACTTGATATTGTTCCTTAGAATGTGTTTGGAGAGAACACTGCTTGTATTCTTATTCCCGACCCGTTATTGGGGTTAGAAGCTATCCTCTGTGCAATGATATTTGTGAATAATGAAGCCTAGGTAGGCTGCACGTGGCATCTGTCTTGGTTTTAGAATATCATAGTTGCCACGTGCCCCGTGCACTTTCCTAAGCAATGTAGTGGGGGTTGTCTACGATAATCATGCTTGCAACTCTAATGCACAGTACTGCTGTGCAGGACTGTCTTTTTAGGGCTTGGTGTATGCCCCTAAGGCTGTGAAATGAAGGTTTCCATCTTTCTGTGTATTACTTTTATTTATATCAGACTCGCATTGTAAAGCACAATAACGCACTCAGGACATGTTCACGCTATAAAAACTACAAAAATAAATAATTACTGTCATAGTAACTCTTTATTTATGCAGGTTTTTTTTTTATTGAAGGTGGCGTGCCAATAATGTTTGTGGAACGGCTTTTAACCTAAACGTATGGGATTGTGATTGAGGACGTATCATTGCTGTGTAATCACTGCTACTTTATTGTGTGCTTTTTTTCCTGCATGCTTATCTGCCATCTTAAGTAGATGTTTTTTCATTTTTTCAAGTACCGTCAATCAGTTGTGTCTCTGCTTAAAGACATCTCTGGGTTTAAATCAGCCAAAAACGCAAACTATACTTTGTACTTTGTTGCACATGTCAATCAATCATTCAATCAATCAATCAATCAAGTAGTGCTTGTATAGTGCAGCATAGTACACTAGAGACAATCCAGGCGCAGGGTCGGCTCCTCCTTAATGGCGGAGGAGCGTCGCCCCACTGGTCAGAGTCAGTCAGCGCAAAATAAAATGATAATAAAACAATATTATCAGTTTATTTTCTGCTGACCGACTGAGTCAGAGAGTCTTGGGTGGTGTGGGGCAGGGAGGAAGAGTGATGGGCACTGTAAAGTGCACGCATGTCAGTTTGGCCGGCTGTTTTAAGCTGGCCAAACAGACATGCACACTTAGGTTTCTCCAACACAGCTGTGTTGACAGGCAGGTTAGAGAAGAGCAGCAGGCTCCTTGTAAATGAGCGTGCATCAGACCAGTCCCCTCAGGCCAATCCCCACGCTGCTCTCATGCTTGAGAGAAGCGTCTGGATTGGGTGAGGAGCCTGTGCCATGTGCCCCAGTTACTGCTGAGAGGAGAGACACACCGATGCAGCCAGCAGTGTCAGCTTTGGCGGAAGGACAGGTACTTTTCCCCCCCACTTTAGTTTTGTTGAAGCTGCCACTGTCCAGGTGCTGTGGCAGGTATCGGTCGAAGAGCCAGGCCTTGAGTCCCTTCCTGGAGAGATTCCACAAGGGTGTGGTGCGGACGTGAAGGGGGAGGGCGTTCCAGGCTTTGGAAACGAGGTGGGAGAAAGCTCGTCCTCCGGAGTGGAAGAAGCAGATATGTGGTATCTGTGCAAGGGAGAGGTGTGCGGAGTGGAGATTCCTAATCGTTCGGTAAAAGTGAAGGTGATGGTTCATGCATGCGAGTCCTTGGTCGTAGAGGGCTTTGTAGGCGTGGGTCAGAAGCTTGAACAGGCATTCTCCAGGACTTTGATGGGGAACAGATGCAGGGAGATGGGACACTAGTTCTGTAGCTTGCTGGGGTCTGCCGAAGGTTTGTTGAGGTGGGATCTGATCTCCGCGTGTTTCCATGCATGAGGAAAGTTGAATGTGGTTATAGAAGCATTAAGGATGGTAGTTAGCTGTTGGTTGATCTCGTCTCTTCCAAGGTTGAAAAGTTGGTGGGGACATAGGTCAGTGGGTGCTCCTGAGTGGACGGATTTCATAAAGATGGTTGTGTTTGGTGGGCTCAGTTGTTCCCATGAGGTGAACGGGTGGTCGACAGTGGTGGTTGATGGGTTGCTGAAGACGTCAGAGGGTTGGGTATCAAAGTTTCTGTAGATGGTTGCTATCTTGTTGTGGAAAAGGTTGGCGAGGCCGTTGCAGAGTTCTTGTGAGGAGGGGATAGAGTTTTTGGTGGCTGACGGGTAGGTGAACTCTCTGATGATGAAGAGTTCCTTGGTTTGGTTGGCGCTGGTTTCGATCTGGTGGGTCAGGGTATCCTTTTATGCCGCTTTGAGCTGGCGGTGGTAGTTTTTTTGGGCTGATTTGTTGTTGGCTTGGTCGATGTGGTTCCTGCTGGTGCTCTATCTTCATTCCAGCTGTTTGCACCTCCTCTTCGATGTGCTGAGTACCGGGGTGTACCATCTGGCTCGTTTGGTGGGTCTGTGCATTTTGGCTGGTTTGGTGGGAAAGACAGACTTGGTTGGCTGTGCTGGTGATCCAGGTGTTGAAGTTCTCTACTGTCTGGCTCAGGTTTGTGGTGATGCTGTGCTGCATGGTGCCGAGGCTGTCAGTCCATTGTTGCTGAGTGTCCTCAGTCCAGCAGTGGTAGACTGTGCTATGGTGGTTGGGGACAGTGTGGAGAGGTCCGGTGAGGGTGAAGTGTATGATGGAGTGGTCCGACCAGGTGAGTTTCGAGGTGTGGCTGTATTTGATTCTGTTGCTGGACATGAATATGGGGTCCGGCATGTGTCCTGTTTTGTGCATGGGGTTTGTGACCACCTGCTTGAGGCCAATGTTGTCACATCTTCTATGAGGTCGGTGGAGTTGGTGGTTTTGTTGTCAGTGTGGTCGGTGACCTTCATCTGCGATGGTGCAGATGACTGATTCCTTGTGTACGATGGTGATGCCACCTCTGTGTCTGATGGTGCTGTTGGGATGTTTCATCTTGTAGCCGCTGGGTGCTTCTGTGGCAATATCTGGGTCCGAAGTGGGGGTGAGCTAAGTCTCCCTGATAAAGGTCACATTGGGGGCGAAGGTGGAGATGGTGCACCAGACTTTGGAGGCGTGTTTTCAGAGAGATCTGGCATTGATCAAGAGGCAACTGAGTTGTCCCAGGGGGTGTCCGCGTCCGGGGCTGGCATGGTGCTGGTAGATGTGGTGTTAGTCGGAGTTGAGGAGGCGGTAAAGCACAGCGGATGCAGGTGAAAGGACGTGCTGTGTAGCGCAGTTAGGTGAGGTAGAAGTTGCTGCATCTGGGGTCCAGGGCACGAAGGTCTACGGTGAAGTAGCTCTGGAAGTGCGATGGGCCAGGGTTCCTGGCACTGGGCGCGGTCCAGGTCTGGAGGGAAGGAGAGGGGCTTGGTTTTGGCCCATCCTCTGTGTGTGGCCTCACAGCAGCCTCCATAAGTAGTTCTGGGAGGTGGGAGGGGCTGGCCGGGAGGCAAAAGGGTGGTGAGTGGGAGAAAAAAACATCAGGGAAGACAGCAGGAGTATGAACTGAGCAGTGGGCCAAAAATAAATTAAGCCAATCCAGAGACGGTGCAACAAAATTCCAGCAGAATACAAAGAAAGCTACTAAATCCTACACCGATGACACCCAGCTGATCCTCTCCTTCACCCACAAACGCCCGAACCAACTTCCACAGTGGAATGAAAGCCATTGCTACCTGGATGAAAGCTGCCTCAAGCTTAACTCGGACTAGACAGAAGTACTCATCTTGCTCCCCACCCCTTCAGCCTGGGATGACTCCTGGTGGCCAGCCTTTCTGGGGTATCCCCCCACCCCGACAGACCAGACACGCAACCTCGCCATCATATTGGTTTCATCACTAACTATGAACCGGCAAATCAAAGCAGTTTCCTCAGCCTGTTTCTACACGCTCTGCGTGCTTCAAAAGACATTCAGATGGATTCCCATGGAATCCAAAAAGACGGTCACCCACGTACTCAGCACCAGCAGACTCAACTACGGCAATGCTTTCTACGCTGGTGTCACCCAGAAACAGCTCAAGAAACGACAGAACATTCAAAACGCCACAGCCAGACCAGTCCTCGACATGACAACACCATATCACGCAACCCCTCCGACAACTCTACTGGCTCCACTGGCTCCCAGTCAACTTTCAAGCTCCTCACTCATGCCTACAAAGCACTACAGGACGAAGGACCAGCCTACCTGAACCACTGCCTCACATTCCACGTACCCGCCAGACAACTCCAATCCTTCCAACTTGCCCTCGGCTCCGTCCCCAGGATTCACAAGACCAGAACCGGAGGTAGGTCGTTCTCTTACCTTGCCGCCAAGACCTGGAACACCCTACCTCCTCCACCTCAGGCAGTCCGCCTCGCTGACCCAATTCAGGAAGAACCTCAAGCCCTGGCTCTTCGAATGATCTTCCACCCAGTCACACAGCGCCTTGAGACCCTCACAGGTGAGTAGCCACGCTTTACAAGTCCCTGATTGATTGATTGAATTACAAAATTCAAAAAGTGACAAGCAAAAGTGACAAAATAAAATTACAAAATACCAGTGAGCTTAACTAACAGACTGCACTCTAGAACTGGCTGCCTCAAGGACTGTGATCTAGGCAGCTGTCTTGAGGAGCTGAGCAGCTGCAACGGGGGGAGTGGTGCTAAAACCAGGGGTACACCTTATATGCTGCAGGGGAAGCAGTCAGAGAACAGGAATCCCCCCCATCACATGAAGCATTGTCACAGAGCTAACAACTGTTCGTCATGTTATGTCTGCAATTCAACAGGACCCCCATACCGAACACCCTTCTGATGTGAATGCCAGTTGTTGGCACTAATCGAGGAGACAGCATCCCTACGTGTATGTAACATCCCCCTGCAAGTGTGAAATATGTCAATGTAAGAAACCTACACACGTATATTGCGGAGAAGCTCCATGAAGATTAAATACAACTACTGTACATAATGAGAGTAAATCTTCAAGTACAATATCTGCAAGTGACAACAAAACTGACCATGAAGGAGCATGCAATAGCCAGTCAACGTTCACTACAAGCGAAATCTGTTCAATAAAATGATTGCACACCACAAACCAACTGCTGCAACAAACCAGATACCTCACTTAACAAGTGAGATGTGAGGGAAGCACATGTGGAAGATAAAGTCTCACCAAGATGAAAGCAGGAGCACGTACAAGGACATCCTCAACAGGATGAATGCACTAAAATCTCAAGCAACTACACTTTTACCTCTGTAGACAAGGCAAAAACACATCTAAGGAGGCGAGCAATCAGAGCCCATTAATGGACAAAAACTCAAATTTTTCGCCACAAAGACATCATCCAGGAGTATAGAGAACGTGTCCAGGAACAACAGAAGCACAAGCAGCTTTACAGCTGCAGTATTACCAGGTACAGCTCTAGACCCCGTAAAATCATGTCCTTTGTTTTTGACATGCTAATTTCGGTTCTGGAATCTGTGGACTACTGGCAGGAGCTGCATATTCAAGGCAGGGTGGGTGAAGCAATGAGGATACTATTTTTTCGTAATCATGGTGGGGGCATTGGTGTCGACATTCTCCTACAAAAAATGGTTTACAGAAAAATCCTGCAGGGTATATTTTTCACACAAAAAATCAGCCACAAAATCTTGTTAGTGGAAATTTCACAGGAACGTTTGTACAAAATTCATCAATACAACTATGAGTTGAAGTGGAAAGTACTTTAGCTTTGCACAACCTCACAGGTGAAATTCTAATTCTGAACAGGGACAGCTTAATGATTTTGGGGGTCCGGGACATGCACAATTTAGGATTCCATGCTCATAATAACTTAGAATTTGTTATCCATTTTCAGCTCATTTACACCATCATCAAATATGGTCAGATCACTGACAGCCCACGTCTGGTCCCAACCCTGGGACAAGCAGTCTATCTCTGGCTGGCTGACACCTAAGAAGCAGAAAAACAAGTGACCTGAACAAGCCTACTGCACGTGCTGCAGTGAACTGCTGCCTCACCTTTTGAGCCTGTACATTTGGAGGATGTTTTTTTGTTTATTGCATCCTCTCTTGCTCTGTGAAAAACAGGAATTCTGCATTCAGGTGGCATTAGGCTGTGATCACACCGGCCTAGCGGGGGACTGTGCAATCTTGGGGCAAGCATTAAGTGCCACTCTGCACTGTACTTTGACAAGTGGTCTACCACAAGGTCCTTCCTCGGCGCAAACAATCTACAGTCAACAGTCTAAAAACCATTGAGAAATTACCATGTCTCTAGGTGGGTGGTAACTTTTTCACAAAAGGGAACTTCTTCTCTTTGTGCATTTTGGAAAAAGGTTTCTATTTAGTATACAGTGGTCCAGGGGACCGCCGCCAACTGTCAAAGAAAGATTTTAATACAGAATTCTTTAAAAAGAAGCCCCATTTTCTTTTAAGAAATCAATCAACTTTAACCAAAACAAAACCTTACTCAGAAGCAATCAGAAACATGGTGGTCTGCTGATCTCACAGGTCACCATCTCTTTGAGCGTCACCAATAAAAATGTGTCATAATCTGTACCCTGTCCCAGTGGCGGCTGTTCCACTAAGGCAGAGGAGCGTCGCCTCACTGTTATTTCAGCAGTGCAAAAAAGAAAAAGAAAATAATAACAACATGACGTTATTTTCATTTTCTTTTTCTATGCGGGAGTCGGGGTGGGGCTGGCTCCGTGACGCCTGATCAGGGGAGGAGTGGTTTGCACTCCTCTAAGTGCAAATGACGGGCCAAAACGTCATGCTTACTTGGCATTTTCTCTATTGGGATATGATTCACAGCCCTGTGGAGAACATGTCCAATTACTTAATCTTTATTTTTGCATATAAACATTTACTTATCTTTCCAGTACTGACTTTTCTGTTTTCTCTTGAAACTTGCTGTGGTATCACTGTTATAAATCTGCCTTTTACTTAAGAATTATTCACAAAAATAACTCTGACAATGTGGAGAGATGAGGTTAATTTAACTACATAAAAGTGGAAAGACCATAGCCATATTTGATTGTGAATTCCTCTACTGTTGTTATTGCTCTGGCTACTTTTTAGGTCGAGCCTAGCGTTGCAGCACATGTGGTGCTCGCTTTGCGAGGCATGCAATATTCAGTATAGTGTGGAAGCTTTGTGGAAGCTCCACCCACTCTCCACCCATCTTTTTCATTGGCTTAGGTCCTAAATGCTGCCTTCTGATTGGTTTTAGGCCTGTTAGTCCCTCCTCATGACGGCCATTTCGTCATTAGTATCCTTCCATGGTTACTGTCCCCTTTACTTCAAACACTATTTTCTTCTCATTTACCCCTCCCGCAGTCCGTGACTTCTGCCCCCCCCACACCCTCTTACCGCACTCCCGTTCGTGCCTTCTCGCATGCCCGCACTCCTGTTTCTAGTGCAATAGGTCTCGCATAAATGTGAGTCCTATTGCATTGCAAATGCTTGTTTTAAAGAACGGCCAGAGTGCTCTTTGAGGTGATTGATGGGCTCGCACTCGACTGGAGCATGCCGCTAATTTATTAAATGAATGGGAGCGAGTGGGTAGTAGTCAAGGGTACCGTAGCCGTCCAATCTGCACGCACGCCGGCACCTCGTGCCCTCCTCCGGCCAAGCCACGTGCTCCCAAGCAACGGCCCCTTTCAACGGATCAGTAGGGACGGGTTGAAGAGAAAGCAGCCTTCCGTACACAACATAAACAATAAAAGATGAGGCATCGCCTCCTGCCTGTCAGGCTGCCTTCACACTGGAAGCTAAGAATGCGTGTGCTTGGGGGAGACACGGGCATTATTTTAAAGCCCCTCTACCCTCAGTGTCTCTAGGGGTAGGGAAGGAAGGGAGCATGGTAAGCCGCGAACGAGGAGGAAAGCTGCATTTTTTCTCCTTTCTGGTGTAGTTACTGTCCTGTCACAACAGTTGCCACCTGCCGATGCCTGTGGCCAGTGTTACCAGTGCTGTCCCTATGGATTGGTCACCCAGGTGTGTGACGGAATTGCTTGGCCAATTCCCCGAGGCTGCCCCCTCTGAGCAGCTGACAAGCTGCATAATCCTGGGCCTTGTAGTGAGATGTGTGTGAACTTTTTCCAGCCGCTATTGGTGCCATTTGGCAAGGGTGTGCCGATTTTCCAATTCAAACAATTTAAAAATGACAAAAAACGGTGCAGATTTGTGTAATGTAGGTTCATTCAGATGAGCGAGGGCGAGGCAAACGGTGCAATGCATGAATGCCAGTGGCGTAGCTATCAGTAGGCAATGGAGTAGCGGGTGAGTTGCACCAGGCACATGGGTAGGAAGGTCCCAAGGCACCATACCTATGTCTGTTTTTAACTACGTATCCATGGTATAGAGTACTACTCAACATGTGTTTCTTTTACCCTATTAGAGGAAGTTAAATAATAAATATTTGAGGATGAAAGCTTGAGATGGGGAATTATCCTTACTTCTATTAGGACCCATAGCTCACAGGGTATGCCACCGAGACCTGCAGCCAAGCCTTGATACTTGTAGAAGATACTGGCTTGCCACAAACAATCACATCATTTTGGAATGGGAAAGAATATTCTGTGATGCATTTTTCCTCTAAAAAATCCAGAACACCTTTGCATCCCAAGTCTTGGGTGCGAGTTCTATCCCTGGCTCACCATAAGTAAGCTTGCCTTGTACTTTTAAAACCACACGATGCGTTGGCCCAGAATTCTGTAATCTTATTTTTCTTCTTTAGAGTTTTGACCCAGAGCAAGAAAGTGAAAGACAGAAAATAGAGAAAGAAGAGTGAAGAGAAATACAGTAAACCGTGCAGGAAACAGTGACAAAGTGAGAAAGCGCAAATGAAAAAGAACCTGCAAGAGTGAGTTAGAGTGACAGGAAATATAAGTTGATAGAAGAAAGAAACACAGAGTAGAATGAAGACTAGGCAGCCCAAACGTTGAGCCTCTCTACTTATGTTTCGCAAATTAATCTCATAGCATCCGTAATTGACTTTCCCACTTAATATTGTAAACAGCGTGCTGTTGTGCAGTCGCTTGTTTATGATTGGATGTTTCTAACACATCTGCCTGAAGAGCCCCACTCGGCTGCCAGCTTTAACTGCACTGTTTGTAAAGCAACAAGGATGTTTTACACCAATATTCTTTATTCAGATATTTCTTTGCATAGACCCATGGGCTAATAATAAGATGGGTAGCATGCAGAATAAGTTATGCATAAAAAAAAAATGTAACAGTTCTTTTTATTAAATTCAAAGGGGCATATACTCAAGGACCCATCGCCGATTTAGCTGCACTTTTCTGCCACAAAAGTGGTGATAGATTTTTCGCCCTTTTCACAAGTCTGCACTAACAGGCAGCATCGTCAGTTTACCTGCGAAAGCTGCCGCTAAAAACATCCCCAAGGTTGACAGCGACAACTAACGCTAATCATATGCAGAGTAGGCGTTCCCGTGCAAAAACTCACAATAACACCACTTCGCGATATTCTCAACGACCAGCCAGATTGGCGATGCGGTCCAAAAACAGGCGATAAGGCACGTTAGCAGCAGGGACTTAAGACCTGCTTTTTTCTGGTCTTAAGTAGGACGAAAACCTGCAGTATAAAGGGAGCCCAGCCCAGAGCCACATCTGAAGACCAACCGATTGTCATGGAGCTACTAATCATGCAGCTTGGAAACAAGGCAAGAAGGCCACAACAACCACTGCCACCACCCCCAGGATCACCCCGACCCCCAGGATCACCCCGACCCCCAGGACCACCCCCCCGGAATACCACTGAGGCAGCGCAGAACAAGGCAGCGGACCTTCTGAAAATGCACCAGACTCAGAGACTTAACGCCAGAGGATGTCATTGCCCACTACAGGCTCAAAAGGACAACCATCCTCCGCATTCTGACCCACATTGCCCACAGGCTGATGGTACCAACACAGTGGACAACCAACATCCCTTCGCAGACAAAGCTGCTGGCTGTGCTGCACTTGTTGGCCTCTGGTACCTTCCAACCAACAACTGCCAGAGTCGGAGGAGTCTCACAGCCAGCCCTATCAAAGTTCCTCACACCTGTCTTGGATGCCATCATCAGCTTGATACCCCAGCACCTTCACTTCCCCCACACAGCACAGGAACAGCTGGAGACCAAGCAAGGCTTCTACACCATAGCTGGCTTCTCGCACGTGTTGGTGGCAATTGACTGCACACATGTCCTACTTGTGCCCCCTGCCGACACTGCACACAATTACCGCAACAGAAAGCACCCACATTCCATCAATGTGCAGGCAATAGTGGACTACCAGGGACTGTTCACCAATGTTGTCGCCAACTTCCCAGGCAGTGTGCATTATTCCTACATCTTCCGACAGCCCATCATCAACCAGCGCTTTCAGGATGGCACCTATGGAAATGTACTGCTCATTGGTAAGTACCAACGCAACACACCACACACCTAAAACCCACAATCATACAACTCACAACTGTGGGAATGCACACATAACAAAATCACATACAGCATGCCAACCAACATGCTCACCTACCAGACACAACAACACAAGTAACGGTGGTAACAGGGGCCTGACATGTAGACATACCATCCACAAAGGCATGGCCCCTCTGCCAGACAATTGCAGAATGTGGGGAGAGGTGGGAACCAAAGAATGTGCGAAGGAGGCAATGGACCCATGAATAAGAATGTAGACAATGGCTAGTGTGGCGGTGATGTGCTGGACAGTCTTGAGTATGAAGAGCACAGACATGTCCATGTGGACATATACTGCTGATATTTGTAGTGTTGTGGACAGTGGACACAACCATGTTACCTCAGGCAGTGGGGACGACCTTGAACATGTAGCTATGTCGCCCCCCTGTAAGCGTAGTGGGCTGGGCCGGCGTACGCAAGTCCAGCATAGGAGTGTGAATAAATAGCCCGGGACGCTGGGCGTGGTTCAGTTCTGGGCTGGCCACAAAAGTAACTATGGCGTGTGTCTCTATTGCAGTATCAGTGCCACCCGGCCCTTAATCGACAATGTTGCAATGTAGCATGCACCCAGAGGGTGGGCTCGCCCGATTGGATAAAGGAGCGCAAGAGCGCTCAGGGTCTTGGCTCATACTTGCCAACTGTTGTGTGTGTATCTCCATTGCCGCAGCATAAGCCAAAGGCCTAGCCTCAATCGCAGTGCAAGTTCAGCCAGGCCTGAACTCCACATCTGTGTGGCCACCCTATCCTTACCATAGGCCTACACACACGTGGCTGCCCACCTTCAACAGCTAACATTACAGTGTTGTTGTCAGGCTTGCGGACATGCGCAGACAGGTATGACAATGGTGTGCCGTAGGAGTGAAAGTGATGCAACCCCGCAGCGCACACAAGTAAAGAGGCTCGGGGGGAGGGAGGAGCAGCTGTGAGGCTACGTAATACACATTGATCCCGCACATTTGCCAGAAGCAATACATGGCAAACATGAATCCCAAAGTTGCACAAATCACACACCTTAAAACTTGTAAGTCTGCCAAAACAGCATACTTATCCACCAATTTACACTAATCTTACTTACCTTTCACAGGTGATCAAGGATATGCACCCTCTTAGCCCCAAACACCCCGGCCCAGAGGCAGTACAATGTGGCCGACAAACGCACCAGGGGTATTGTTGAGTGAACATTTGGCTTGTTAAAGTCACATTTCAGGTGCCTGGACATCACAGGTGGAAGACTCCTGTACAGCCCAGAAATAGTGTGCAAGATGATCATTGCATGTTGTGTATTGCACAACATATGTGTACGCACCAATGTCCCATGGATCCAAGTGCCAGATGCACCGGACGATGATGAGGAAGATGAGACAGGTGGACTACACCCCACTGCAGCTGCACCAGGAATAGCCCGAAGGAACACAATTATTCGGTGGAGTGTTGAAGCTGGACCAGTACATGGCCATGCAAACCCCACTTTACATTGTTGCCCCTTGGAGGGCCAGACAGAGTTCTTTAGGGATTGACAAGTTCATCGGAAGAGAAAGAGTTCAGTCCGCAGTCTGATTGCTGTGTCATTGGTAACCAAACCAAATATGGCAGTCCATGTCAAGGGCCAAGGTGAGTGTCGCAGAGTGTATAGGGGGACAGTGGAAGGTGTTATTCCAGGGCTTGATGCAGAGGGCATAACCAAGTTGAAACAGGCCATATGGCGGAAATGAATGCTACCGCTTCCTTCGTACCAGAATGGAAGAATCATCCACATCATCATCCTCTGATGTGTGATGTGCCTCACATGTGGGTGGTAGTGTTTTGTCTGCAGCACTATGTGGCACCGACACATCTGGGGCTGGAGGTGGAATGTCTGCCGCACTGTGTGGCAATGACACATCAGGGGCAGGAGGTGGATTGTCTGACGCACTGTGAGGCACTGACACATCAGGGGGCGGAGATGTGGATGGAGTAGTAGCAGCAGCATTCATCTGCGCCAGGCCTTTTGGCAGCAATGCCATGATGAGGATCTGCAGGGCATGGAAGATCCCAGCTACATCTCACTGGTGTGCAGCCGTGGCAGTCATTCTTTCAGCCTGCATCCTCTCCATGTTCTCCATGATCCTCTGCATGTGTCCCAACTCCCGGCTGACATTGCTGGAGCCACTCTGACTAGACAGTTGTTCTTGTCTCAGAGTCGTGACTCCAGCGATGTCAGCCATGGCTTGTTGGAGAGCATGGAGTGGGCCGTGGGTGTCCGTTAGGGACTGTAAGTGGTCCCTGATGGAACTAGGACACCTACGTATGGCAACTAGTTTGGCTGCCATGAGGTCGATCCCCACCCACACCTGATCAGCCATCTCCTTCTGGCCCTCTAACACACGGCATTGGAATGCCATGTGTTGGTCGTGGGGGTCCTGGGAGACAGCCGTGGTGGTGGGTGTTTCCTGCTGTGCGGTCTGTGCAGGGGGTGGGGTCTCCTCGATGCAGCTGGGCTGCCCTGCTCCAGGGGGTGGGGTGCTGAGGGTGTCCATGAGCTGTTGGAGGGGGTTGGTGTTGATGGTGTGGACGTCCTCTTCATCATTAGTGAAGAGATGTACGGTCTGCTCTGCAGGAGGTGTTGATTCTCGCTCTGCAATGTAAAGGGGAGATGCAGTTTAACAGTGTGTTCCATGTATGTTCACTCATTGGGCACCTTTACCAACAGACTGCATGACAATGTACATTGTGACTGGTTGGGAGGAGATGCCTATTTGATGCGGGACAGTGGACATTTCTACACCATCATGGATGTGGGGTTGTACTTGTACATTATCATCTCAAAGTGTCCTGCTATGCCAAATGTGATTGGCCAGTTTCTACACACAAGCGGCAGCAGTTGTGTCCTCTGTTCTGTTGTGAAAGTGTTGCAGTTTGTACAACATTGTTGTCAATGTTGATGTGCTCTGATTCTTATGTGTGTTTGCTGCATTGTGTGAGAGTCGCCCCTGCAGCTCTGAGTTTGCTGGCCCTTATCCCTTTCAGGCGGTGTGCCTTTCACTTCTGTGCTTATACAGTGCTGAGATGTTGCAGACTTGGCTAAATTGGGCTCTTGGTGGGAGTTGGGACTCTTGGGCATGGTTTGTCCGCAGATGTTTTGTTGACGTCAGGGGTTGTTTGTGAACGAGGATGTGTCAGAGTGTGACCTGCTCCTTTACGGATGTGGTCCACACTCAGCCACCTCAGTGTCGTGGCGTGCACCATGTCATGATAATTGGACTGCAGCCATGCTAATCGTCATGCAGTGTCACTTGCATTGTCAGTGTGGCTCACGGACCCGCAGCTTTGCTGGGTTCTGCACATGTGCATGGGTTTGTTGTGAGATTAGTGATGTGTGGGGAGCGCCCCCTCTGGGCACATTGTCGACGGGGGCCTACTTTCTGTTTCTATATGTGCTGCAGTATGCCAAGGAGATCAGGGCCATGATCCAGAGTCATTGTGGGTGTGCACTGTGCTATACTTAATTGTGCATGTGTGCCATTGTGCCCATCTCCCCCCATCCCCCCAGTCCCTGCTTGTTACTCACCCTGTTGGGTCAGGTCATGTTGAGCAGTGTCCGGTCCCCCAGCTCCTGCCACCGTCTCCCCACTGATGACTGTGGACACCATTTACTCCATCTCATCCAGCTCCTGCTGTGGTGCTGGACTCCCACCTCCAGTCTGCATTGCAGCTTTCCGGTTGTTAGCGAGTTTCAGCTTGGTTTTGCGCTTCCCATCATTCCAGCACTTCTTGCAGTCATCCACTTCCCTTCTCTACACTCCAACTGCATTCACCTTGGTCAAGATGGACTGCCATATTGCATTTTAGTTGCCAATGACACATTGAAGGTGATGAACAGTTGTTGGTGGTGTTCTATCACCTCCGTAATCAGGATCTTGTTTTCCTGCGGACTGAATCACGGGTTCCTCTTCTTCTTCTCCTTGCCCTTCTCCTTCCCCAAGGTCCCTGGCTGGTCCTCCGGGGGGATTGTGGGGTTCTGGTTGGCCTTTGTCTCTGCTCCAGCTTCCTCCATGGTGCTTCTTAGTTGTTTGGGTTTTGTTTTTTTTGTTTTTCTTTTTGCAGCTTTTATGGTGATTTTTCCCGCCTGACGTGGGAATAGCAAGCCTGGCGCTGATTATCGCTGATATTTTTATCGCTGTTGGGCCCATCGCCACTTTTTTCACATTCGGGTTTCCTTTTTTATCGGCGTCCCGGTAATTTTAACGTAGATATTTGACATCTTATTGGAAAATTATCGCCTGTTGCCGGCGTGTTGAGAGTACACCGTTAACACGGTGTTAGTTTCCAGCAATAGACGGCATTATGTAAAATTGCGTTAACCTAGGTTGGCAATAATTATCGCCCGTTCCTGAGAATATCCCCCAAAGTGTCACTTAAAAAGAAAAACAAAGTACAGGCAGTTGTGTTCTCAACTCAGCAGTAAGTTATGCATTTTTAATCACAGAACAACTTTATTTTTTTTAAAAAGGTGAACGATGTTTCCATGGACTTCATTGCATGATTTTGTTTGCTAGAAATGGCCACTCTAAATGTCACACATTTAGTCGTTGAATGACTCTCATAAATTCCCTATGAAAATGTCACGCATAAGCAATCTGAAACATTAGCAACTATGCTCAAATAGGTGTAATTTCTGATATTTATAGGATCCCCTTGCCTTCATTGCTTGATTTTGCTTGCGAGAAAGTGTCACTCATAGTCCTTGAAATGTCACTCATAGTTACAGTGAAATTGTGAAAATGTCACACATAGCAATTTGAAACCTTGGCAGCATTAGTGTTTCACGTACAGGGCATTGTGTAAGGCTAAATGAGAGCAATAGATATAACACCCAGGATAATGTGCTGCATGGCAAAATACTTTTAAGGTCTTAAAGGCGCGACCAATTGCATTGCAAATGCTTGTTTATGTAGCCTAGAACATTCATTTACTGGACCTATTCTTCATTCACAAGCTTTGTTATTCTAAACAGATACATTTATTAATTGCACCTGTTATGTAGTACTGCTTTTTGTTCACAAAGGTCATAAACATTTACCGTTTCCCAAAAAGATTTCCAACAAGAGAGCTGAAAACCAAAATATCAATGCAAGTGTGACTTAGCCAAATTAATTCATTGAAAAGTAATCAATTTTATGTATTTCAGCACATTTAAGCTTGCTATCCACTTTTAAAACCGAGGATGAAATGTTTTCAGTTGCCAATTTGTCAAGCTCGGAACGCTCAGGAGCCATGTTTATGACGATAAAAATCAATATCTCCTTTTCTATGCCTGGCCAGTGGTCATCTCATTATGCATAGGTGTATCCCAAACGGGTCTTTATGTAGAGAAGAAAACGTAACACATCCTAATATTAGGGACAAGTTCTATGTGTTGTCTACATTGTTAAGTCATGCATGACGTATGCAAAGAGGACTACATTTTTTGGGGCAATACATTGCAAGATGGTCTATGTGCCCACTTGTGCACCCAGGGTAGCGGCTGGGGGAAAACAAGCACAGGCAAAGCCAATCTGTGTCACGAGTGAGATTTATTGGCTTTGTCAGTGCTAGTTTCAGTTAAAACCACAATGATTCCAATGTTTTGAATAGCTTTGTGCAGTGTCCTGCTGTGTCTGTGTGTGTTGTCCATGATTTACCTATACTGAACTCGTTGCACATCAGAAATACTGATGCTTTTCTACTGAACCAGCTATCGTAAATAATGTATCTTCGCTTTCTACACAGTGTGAATGATTGCTAGATTCTACAACTAGCTGTACAATAGGATGTACAACACATTCACAGTATTAGCAACATTTAGGGTCGAACTCCAAGTTAACAGGCTAAATTATGATTTCCTCGCAAAAACGTGTTTGCGCAGGCAATGGAATTGCAAATGGTGTCATATTTATCATACCCCTGCATTTTTCCCATAATAAATTCTAGCAGATCAAACCAGGTGAAATGTATTGTGTTTTGGGGGTGGGGAGGGGGAAGGCCAGGAGAAAAAGGAAAAGCATGCACGGAATTCCGTATATTAAATAAATAATTACGCATGTTATGCTTCATTTTTATGTTAAGAATAGGAAGTATTTCCCCCACGTAGGAAAAACCTCATCCATGAGTAATAATATTTACCATGTGTGGCAATTAGCACTCCGTATTCAGAATAACTTTTGATGAAGGCCTAAGATTTCTCTTGCACTTCTTTCTATATTGAAAAGAAAGGGGCTGACCGAGAGTCTTCTAGTGGATGCAGAGCAGAACAAGCATTGCATAGCCAGTAGGCCTCGCCTTTGGAACCTTATAAGTGTTTAGCCGGAGCTTTTGGCTTTGCCAATGTCTTTAAGCAATATTGTAGAGCAGTGTGGCTGCTGTGCAGCATGTTCAAGACTTATAATAAAAAAGTGTTATAAGCATTTCTGTTACCTTAAATATACCAAGAAGACATTATATACAACTGAACGACCCTATTAAAAAAGGAATTAACATAAAAGTGTCTTCTAGTTTTTTTGTCCTTGCAATGCTGGCAACATGTTCCTGCCTGTTCTAATAGTTGTTTGTTACAGCTTTTTTCTTAAGTTGTACAAAAAGAACAGGAGGGTGGAGGTTGGGAAATAGTATGTGAATTATGACAGGAGCAGCGGACAGAGACTAGGGGAGAATTAAAAGATACCAGATTCCGAGGGCAGACTGAGGTGGTGCTGAGTGATGCTGAGGTGGTGATGTGCTAGTGTGCAGTAATGCTCAGAGTGATGTTGAATGATACTCAGGAGGTGCTGAGGTGGTGGTGTGCTAGTGCAGTGGTGATGTTCACGTGATGCAGAGTGATACTCAGGTGGTGCTGAGTGATTCTGAGGTGGTGCTGAGGGATGCTGTGGCGCTGAGTTATGCTGAGGTGGTGGTACTGCACAGGTGGTGCTGAGTAATGCTGAGTTGGTGCTGTTCTGAGGAGATGCTGCACTGAAAATGAGGTGGTGCTGCGCTGATGCTGAAGTAGTGCTACATTGGTGTTGAATTGCTGCTGAGGTAAGGCTGTGCTGGTGCTGAGGTGGGGCTGCACTGGTGCTGAGTTAGGGCTGCGCTGGTGGTGGTGCACTGATGTGGAGGTGATGCTGTGCTGATGCTGAGAGTGTGTTGTGCTGATGCTGAGGTTGTGCTGAGTGATACTGAGGTGGTGGTGTGCTTGTTCGGAGGTGGTGTTCGGGTGGTGCTGAGTGATACTGAGGTGGTACTGAGCGATGCTTTGGGGGTGCTCAGGTGATGCTGTGCTTATGCTCAGGTCGTGCTGAGTTGGTGCTGCACTGGTGTTCAGGTGATGCTGCACTAGTGTTGAGGTGGTGCTGTGCTAATGCTGAAATTGAGCTGCATTGGTGCTGAGGTGCTGAGTTGCAGCTGAGGTGGTGCCATTCTGGTGCTGAGGTGGTGATGTGCTGATGCTTTGGTGGGGCTGCGCTGCTGCTGAGTTAGTGCTGCACTGGTGGTGGTGCACTGATGCAGACATGGTGCTGTGCTGATGGTGAGGTGGTGCTGTGGTGGTGTTGATTGATGCTGAGTGATGCTGCACTGGTGCTGGGGTGATGCTGAGTGATGCTGTTGTGGTTCTGTGAATCCGTGCTGGTTCTGCGCTGATGCTGTGCTGATGCTGAGGTGATGGTGCTGCAATGATGCTGAGGTAGCGCTGCGCTGGTAGTGAGGTGGTGCTGCACTGGTGCAGATGTGATGTTGTGTTGGTGCTGAGGTGGTACTGCGCTGGGCTGAGTGATACTAAGGTGGTGCTGTGCTGGTGTTGTGGTGGTACTCAGGTGCTGCTGAGTGATGCTCAGGTGGTGCTGCGTGGTGCTGCTGAAGTGGATTGAGTGACGCCGACTGGTGCTGAAGTGGTGCTGCACTAATGCTGAGGTAGTGCTGCTGAGGTGCTACTGCACTTGCAGGATACATTGGTAAGTAACTTCACATTACATGCCACTTTTGGAGAGCACGAGGAGGCTTCCCTCGATATTGGTTTTCTTTCACCAATGATTGAAACCAAAAAGAGAGCATTGAAAGTTGAAAGTGTGTAACTTAAAGCTGTTTCTATTTTCATAAAATGGAGCAATAACAGCATGTTTATCTTTTTAATCATATCCTAATACTCATGCTGTCAATAGCATATTGTAAATATGTTAATCCTACTATCGGGCGTCTTCTTAAACTACACTTCCATTAAGGAAGTATATTATTTAAGGTTTAGGCATTTGAGCTAATGAAACTAAACATTTTATAGAATGAAAAATAACATAGCCTCTGGCTGAAAAAGCACTCATGAAACCAAAGACAGTGGACAAAAAGATAAGGACCAGATCTGCATCCCTCAGCTGAACACATTTGGAAAGCCAAACAAGCTGAGGCAAAAGAAAAAGTAGTGCGCCAAAACTAACATATATGGCCTTTAGTGAAGAGATCAGGGTCAGTGTCCAGGGCGTGACCAAAACAGCAAAAGGAGGGACAAGTGTTAACTATTCACCAACAAAGACAAAGGTATTTCAAAAGGCACATGAAGGAACAAATAAAAACAAATGAGCGTGCTGAAAGCCCATACAGTAGGTACAGCATGTCTTGAGAGACAGCACATGTGCTGCATAGGCAAGACCTCAAAACTTGATTCCAAAGCCAGTCAAAGTGAGTTTTCCAAACATTTATACGCAGATTACCGGCGAGTGGTAAATAATATGTATAAAGTAGAGGTAGAGAAGAATTACAAAAGAAATTCTTTTCAGCCAGCATGCAAAGCATTAATATGGATCAAGCAGTCCATTTTTAGGTCTGGCATTAGCCACCATCTTCTGATTTTATGAAAATCTAGTATGGGAATCTATTGGTCTGTTATTGTGTCATTCACATTTTCTCCTGCCACTATTTCATACAGCATGAGACAATAGGCCATCCCTCTTCAACGTCATTGCAAGTGACGGCTTGCCACCATTTCACAAGGAGCACATCCACACAAAGTAGTTCATTTCAGTGTCAGGTGCTTCTATGGCAATGGCTACTTTTTAGGACCAAATAATATTTTTCCTTGAAGACACTGTGTTCTTTTTCAATTGGCGATGTCCAGCTGCTTCCTCAATGGTAACGTGTTGTAAAACCCATGACAAAACATTACAAGCAATGACAAAGCCAAAAACTGGCAGCCATCCCCAGATCTATTGGCTGTGCCAGTGCTAGCTTTCTTTGGTGTGGCTTCTGCCTGTGGTCATTTTCTTACGTGACTCCACTAATTGCATAATTCTGATGTGTAAATGGAATCAAGAGCAGGGTCTATACTTGCCCTACTGAGTGATCTGCTTGTCCGTTAGGTGATGCCCACCACCAGAAAACACCCACAATTTAAACAAACAGGACTTTGGTTTACAGCCCTTCCAGAAAAATGTTTACAATTGTATAAAAACAATCCTAGAAAATGTGCCTATTCCTTTATTTTTTTTAAAAGGCACTGAACTGCATGCAGATGTGCGAGGGTTTAATAATTTTACAAGCACTCAATTCTCCTGCAACCCTTTCTTCTGAGCAACACCATCAAAGAAAGACCAGGGGGCCTATTATCAACGAGGCGATAATAAATTATCGCCGCTTTTGCGTCCGTTTTCGGATGAAAAGCTGCGTTAATTTTAACGCCCTATTAGCAAGGACACGCTAACGCGTGAATCCATGCTTCTTCGCCCTTTCCCTTAACGCCCAGCTTTGCATCTCTAATGAGATGCAAAGTGGGCGTTCCTCACAAGAATAACGGGAGAAATGTCGCTAAGCGACATTTCTCCTATTATCAAGCCTCACGCTAAGAAGCATAGCGACAAGAAAAGTAGCGATAACCTCTGTTATCGCTACTTTCCTTACGCCTGCTTTGAAACTGACTTAGCCATGATATCCTATGGAAGGTGGATATCATGGCTAAGTATGTGTAGCCCTAGCAGCAAGCTATCGCCAAAAGTTGTGCGATTATCGCTGCATTTCCAGCGATAATCGCACAGTTGGCAGCTTGGCTCTGAATTTTATCGCTTTGGAGATAAGCGTTGCTGATATCACGCTATCTCCGCAATAAAATTCAGAGTTGGCCGGCGATAATTATCCTCGCGCTAAGTTGCTTAGCGATAATTATCGCCGGCCCTTGCTGATATGCCCCCAAGTCCTCTTGCTATCATGGCAAACTTGTCTCAGGTGGAATCCTTCCATGGCTACTAGATACTCTGACACATAGAGGTAACCACAGTAGCCTACTTATTTTGCCCACTTGATCAAATCCATCACACATAACTTGCAGCCACACTGCTTTGAACTCAAGTGTACAGACAAGTCAGGTGGTATAAGGCATTAAGCAAATATGTGTGAAGTGGTTTATAAAATGCAAGGCAAGAAACTTAAATGTATCTGGGGTTTTCCAGGCAGTACATAATGGTACAGTTTTAAAATCTCTGTTTCAAAGTGATTGCATTTTAGACAGATTAGGGGAATATGGCAGCAGTAATCAGCTGTAACATTTGCAGTATCATATTTTGGTCACAAAGAGAAACTGGGAGCAGATAAGGTTTCCTGGTTTTCCAGTTGGTAACTTAGCATGGATGCCATGGGTCCTGGTAAAGGCTAGTAGAATTATCACTTTGGCTATTGTTGGGGTAGTGAAATATAGCAATTATCAGGGTCAGGGTTCAATGGTCCCCTCAATCCTATGGGCAACGGTGCCACTGCACCTGCTGCACCAAGTGGAGCTACACAACTGGTTACAAGAGGTCACATGTCCATTATGTTTCCTTTAGTGACACAGTGGGTCTCCTGTTGCTGAGTCAGATTTTTTTCAAAATGCATCTCATGACAATCCCTAGGACCAAATCCTCGATGCAGAGTTTTGGACTCTCTTACTTGGTGTAATAAGATGGCAGTATTGCACAATTTTCTGTTCCAGATTTTGGTTAGCAGTCCAGTTGTGGTCAGTTAAACAAGTGGTACAGCTGCAGCCAGGTTATATTAGGCACAGTGTTGTCCATTGTATGAGGAAAAATGGGTTTCTCAAATGGTTCAAATGTGGAAATTGGGCTTTCTCTAGTGGGGCTGAGCAGGGGCATTGCAAAATAAGAAGGTTACTTCATTGGCAAGTAGCTAACAAGCATTGGCATAGCCAATAGGTCTCGCCTTTGGGACCTTATAAGTGTTTAGCCATGCAACGGTTGATGTTGTTGCACCAAGGATATTGTGCTGCATAACTAACTACTTATAAGGTCCGAAAAGCGAGACCTATTGGCTATGCCATTGCTTGTTTTTCCTTTACTCATTTGACTGTGGGTATAAACGCTGCACCTCAGCTTGATTCACACTAACTCCTGACTCTGACAAGGGGACAGACCCAGTGCTGGGGGAGGGCCACCCGGGACGGAGAGGCGGAGGGAGCCAGACGGGTGTAGTGTCTGGAGAGAATCCGAGACACTGACTTGTATTGTCATTGGACTTGTGTGCGCTTTAGTGGATCTGTGAGATTCAAGTACTTTCATTCTTAAAAAGACAGGCACAGGGGTGAACATGAGACTCTGTTGGTTGGTTGTCAGTGCTGAGCACGAGCACCCGCACATGACCTCCCTTAGAAGACTGTGACTGCGACCCCTCGCTGCTCTCTCTGGGAGTCAAGTGGCTGTATTGGGCCCGGTTTGCAGCACCATGGTAGAAGGGGCCACAGGAAATCGGTGACAAATGACCTCCAAACCCACCGTTGCGACCCAGTCACCACTGCCTGCCCCATGGTGCACCCCCCACCAACGGGGTCTGATATTGAAAGGCAACTTTTCACAGTGAACGATCAATTTGGAGCATCGGACGTATATGTAATTGTACCATTTATATAGCACCTACTACCCCTGACAAGGCGTCAAAGTGCTCTTCGGCGAGTAACAGGCTAAGTCTGGTCCTGATAAGCAACTAGTCACCGTCATCCTAGTAAAGTGACATCACAGTATAACAGTAGTGTACTCTACAGAATTCCAGAGTTGCCTTTCTAAACAAGAGCAACACTATATCACAAATAATGTGGCAAAAGGCGGAACAAAATTAGAAGCGGGATTAATTAGACAGCAGCGCGACACATGGCAGAACTAAACACAAGCTGGCTCCGTGGAGCCGATGGGGGGAGGGAAAGTCAAAGCTGAGATGCGCGCGCTGTGTAACGCGAGCCTCCGGGGACAGGAGATGTGCACGCATACGGAGTGCACATCTCCTGTCTGTACGCAAGCACATCTTCTGTCCGCTCGTGCCACCTCTTTTCTCGCTTCGCTAGAGAACCCGGCAACAATAGATCTCACCAAGGCGAGACCTAATAAATACATGTAAATCGTTTTTTTCCGTTTTTCAATCCGAGATAAAAACCCAAACTCTAATTCGTGGTGAAAATATAGTACAATAGCAGCACACAGACCCTTTCCTCCTTGAAAAAACGACGAATGGAAGGATTCCATCGTTAGATACAGTACAGAGCAATAGGAAGGATTACTACCATAATAAAGCGAGAGGACTCAGAGTTGACATGAAAAGAAGGCTCTTGGCAGATGGTCAATGCCTTTAAAAAAAATCCAGGTCAAAGAACGAGAAAGGCACTCCCAATAGGTGACGGGGTTGTATCGGGGGGGGGGCTCTCTTGGAGGGGGAGGGTAGGAACAGAGAAGATGCGAGCGGTAAAACTGCATAATTGATACGTTTTATTCTGGCACTGCAATAGCGTGCACATTCTTTCAGAAAGACATGCTTCAATATAAATCAAACTAAACTCGAGCTGCTGAGTGTAAGCGGCATTAATAAGTGTACATTATCTCACACACGTAACTTAATTTACCAAGGATTAGTACTCAATGGGACCCCTCTTCTTCATTCAACATGACTATTCGGGCTAAGGCAGCTGCATTTTCTAGGAAGCCACGTTCAGAGCGGATACAACAACAAGTGATCTGTCCCTCCGATGACCCGCCCTCCCTCCCGCACAGGCGCCTGCAGAGCCCCCACTTCTCCCCAGTCCTCTTTCACTTTCGCCCTTTACAAAAGCTTTCTTGTCTTTATGGGGCCATATGTTTGAAACACATGGCCCCATAAAGATAAGAAAAGCTTTTACCACAGACGTAAAGGAACCGAGCCAGTCCAACTGGGACAGCTCTAAAAGAGAACAGTGTATGTCACTAGACGCTCTTTTCCAATGGCTGGCCACCGTTTAGCATAAACGGTGATGCCGGCGAATGGAAAAGAGGGGCGGGGCTTAAAGCCCACTAGAGAAATCTCCTCTAACTCATTAAATCTCGCCAGCGAGACTGCGAATGTCTGCACAGTCTATGCCAGGCGAGACCTAAAAAGGGGGTGGGCCGGGCTTATGATGCACCCCCTGCAGAAAGTGATGACCCGTGAACCTCCCATATGTTACAGATATTCATTGAACCTGGGCTGAATTATGCCCTCTTAAAGGATTGAGGGGCACCCTGAAGGTAGGCCCCCGCTCTACAGTAGCTGCAGGGGCCAATGTTTCAGCCCTGTCTGTGTGGCATGTGGCATTCAAAATAAGGGTTGCAGTTAAAAACTTACATGTGAATGTTTGTAAGCGATGTAAAATACTGACCTCATGACATCTTTTCAGTGCTCCGTTTTCTCTAGCTAGTATTGTACTGTACAAGTCTCACTATATACAGTCATATAATGCATGCATCTAATCAACAAACAAAAAAGTCATTGATAATTAAAACTGCAAATGTACATCACCACAACTCGTAGTTGAGCTTAGAAATGTAAAACATCTGCCAGTGTGTATGACAGTTCAGAGGAGTCCCAAGGCGGTGGGCCGAATGGGAGGCTTCTCCTCTCCATATGCTTTTCCCCACCACTGCTTGTCTTACTTTTGTAGTTCACTGGTCTGTTATTCCCCAGCTCTACCAAGTTACAGCCATCTTTAGGTGGGCCATTCGCAAGAAGCCCTTAGCTCCTCCTACCCTGGTGGCTTTGGCCATGGCTGGGAAGGATTTGTAATTGACCTGGCATCCATTGTTCTCTGTTGCCATTTGCTGCCTCTGGAAGCGTGCCTGACCATGTGAAACTAGAACCGATCTCTGCCTTCTGGTACTACCTATTCTCTTTGGACATTCTGGCCATTTTTGAGTCTGATATGGAATGTATGTAGTTGGCACCTGTGTACACCCTTCCATGATTATGCTCCTTACCCTGCCACAAAGCTCCACAACAGCATAACAACATGTTCTCGTCCTGGGGTGGCACAGGTTGTCGCTTCCCAACATCCTTCTATTAAGGCTGAAGGAATATCGCCGAGCAACATATACAGAAAATTTCCAGTGATAACTAAACACGATAATGATTAAATCTTCAGACAATTAAGGGATGAACTGTAATCTACATGCTCCCTGCAGAAAAAGGCCTGGCTAACATTCTTTGATAACAGGGTGATACGTTTGAGATAGAGTTTGAACATTTTTATGGGAGGAAAAAAAGAACACTCTAATCTCCAGGCTAGAAGCAAAATAGCATCAAAGTGAATACTTTATACATAAGCAGGAGGACCTGGATCAAAGATAATGATGCAATGACATATAAATGTAAACAACCCCATGAACATTGAAAGGTCCTGGTTTAATCAATCAGCCATGGTCCTACCCGCAGCAGCGGCTGGCATAGGTAGGCGCGGTGGGTGGTGGGGCGGGGCATGGCGCAGCGGGGGGGAAGCCGACAGATGACAAAATACGTATTATTTATTTAATTATACCTATTCCGTCGTCTGTCAGCTCGCCCCCGCCCCACCACACCGCATTTACCTGTGCCAGCTGCCGTTGCCTACACGTAAAACTAGATCATGAACTAGATTCCACAACGCTGGTAAGTAACCACTCCACCTACAAACATTATGCCCCAAATTTGCAAACACTTCACATCAGGTTTACGTAACTTTTTTTTAACCAACAGAAATCATGTGGCGCACATAGCCCTTTGAGTGGCTTTGTAAATATTACTGAAGCCTTTGTGTTGTGCTTGTGGCGCCTTGCACAACACAAGGACAGCACAAAGGCATGACAAATCTGGCCCTTAATTTGCCTAGAGGTCTGAGTCATCCTGTATCCTGCAACAGAGTGAATAAAACAAGCATTTTTAAAGCCAATACGTTGCGCCTATACAAGAGCTATTGGCTTTCACAATATGTGTTAGCCATGTTGTACACAAGCGCCGCTGCTGTTCAGCATGGCTAAAAGTTAGTGGGGTGAAGGAGAGTGGAGCAGAGTGCCGTAAAGGGGAGTGGAGTGGTGTAGAGTGAAGTGGCATATTGTGATGTAGAGTAGAGTTGAGTGGCTTTAAGTGGAGTGGCATAGGGTGTAGTGGTGTTGAGTGTTGTGGAGTGTCGTGGAGTATCGTAGAGTGGAAGGGTATAGGGTGGAGTAGAGTGTCAGAGTGGAGTAGAGTGTTGCAGAGTGGAATGGCCTAGGGTGTAGTGTAGTGCTGTAAAGCAGAATGGAGTGGCATAGAGGGTGTTGCGTTGGGTGGAGTAGAATATTCTAGAGTAGAGTGATGTAGAGCGGAGTAGATTGTTGTAGAGTGGCGAAGCATAGATTGGAGTTGTGTAGGAGAATGGAATGAAATAGAGTAGAGTGTTAGAGTACAGTGGCATAGAGTTGACTGGAGTGGTGTGGAGCAGAGTATACTGGAGTAGTGTGTCATAGAATCAAGTGGAGTGAAGTGGCATGGAGTGGTGTAGAGTGAGTCGTTAAGAGCATAGCGGAGTGTAGTCTTGTCATGGAGTGGCGTAGACTAGAGTAGAGTGTTGAGTGGAGGAGCATAGAGTCGAGTAGAGTGGAGTACAGTGGAGTAGAGTTTAATGAAGTAGATGGTCATGGAGTGGAGTATCTTGGAGTGGAGCATAGTAGAGTGGAGTAGAGTGGACTTGAGTAAAGGGGCGCAAAGCACAGGGGTACGGGGTGGATTGGCGTAGAGTGCATTGGTTTTCTGTAAAGACATGTAGAGTCCACTGGCATAGAGTGCAGTGACGTAGAGTACAGTGGTGCAGAGTAGACTGCAGTAGCGCAGTGTACAATGGCATAGAGAGGAGTGGTGCAGGGTGGAGTAGAGTGGTGTAGAGTGCAGGGGCATAAAATAGAGTGGTGTAAAGTGAAGTAGCATGGAGTACAGTGGTGCAGAAGAGATTTGAGTGGAGTGATGCTGAGCAGACTGCAGTAGAGTGTAGTGGTGTAAAGTGCATTAGCGTAGAGTACAGTAGAGTGGCATAGAGTTGAGTAGCGTAGAGTAGTGTGCAGTTACATAGAGAGCAGTAGCATAGAGTGAAGGGGCATTGAGCTCGGTGGCAAAGAGTGCAGTCTTGCAGAGTAGAGTGATATAGAGTGCAGTGGCATAGAGCACAGTGTAGTGGTTCAGAGTACAGTGGTGCAGTGGCAAAGAGTGCAGTGGTGCATATCAGAGTTATTATGGAAGAATTAAATATGAAAACATGGCGCAACGGCAGCCAACAGCAGAGAGTGTCACACAGCTCTACCTGGTGAAAGAGCAGTGCAGGCCAAAAAATTGTGCTGATGAGAAAGAGGTGAAGAGGTCAGTTGATGACCTGTAAGGTAGCAGTTAATGGAAAACGTATGTTTAGCAAACTTGAAGGAATTTATGGCCTTAGCACACAGGCATCCAGTCATACATTCTGTGTTTTCGATAGATTGAAACATGATTAGACAATAGGAGATGGAATCTGATAAGAGGTCTTAGGAGCACAATGATAAAGCACACACACATACACATGCATTCAACCCAAATACAAATCCATTAGAAAGCAGAAGAATACTTAGGGGCAGATTTACAAGCCCCTTGCTCCACTTTTGCGTCACTTTTCCCATGTTAAAAGTGACGCAAAAGAGGCGCAAGGGGTTTGTAAATCTGCCCCTTAGTTTGTTAAGCATTGTTAGAACTACAATGAAGGATGTGTAGAGAATTAGGTTTAAGTTTAGGGTCATGGATGACTTCATCTTTTGTAACCAGTGTATAACTTTTAATTAACTAAATGCTTGTACTTTTGTGATAAGCATTTACTGACTGTGTATAAAAATAGCTGCCTGTGAAGCAGCAAATTGAGACAGCTGTTTACCTGTGTGGGGACGGTCGCTCTCCTTGTTGCAACAGTAAGGAAACTGTTTTTACATTGCCAAGAGGAGTCTGTCTTTTTCTTTATTTTTAGGCTAACCTGCAGCAGTTGTCGAGCCAGATAGAAATACCTCATGCCCTCAACTGACTGCTGCCCCCGGAGTACCACCAAGCCCACTGCATAGATCATTGCACATTTTTGATGAGGTGAGCAGACACCATGTTGTCTAAAGTTCTGGCTATTCAAGGGGTGGGTAGGAGTGGACCCAGAGATTGCCATCTTTAAGGTGAGAACAATGAGGACTTCATTCTACGTTTTTGTATACATTGATATAAGGATATAAGAGATTTATGGTTATCACATGCAAGATTGTGTACATGTGTTGCACAGTATTAAGTTGAAGGTGTTGCATTGTTGGTTAAAGTGTTTTCCCAATATAAAGTTAAAAGTGGTCAATGTCAGTGATTTGGAGTTGGCTTTCCAATATGTATTCCAATATTTGACATATAGGGAAGGCTGAAAGGCTGATGTCGCTAAACTTTACCTCCAAGCATCATCTGAACACTCGAATTGCCATCTAGACCTAATGTCCTGAAGTTATTCCATGCTCTATGAGACGCATGGTTTGAGGGTTATCCTCTCTAAGCACGGAGGGAAGTGGCCGATGGTTGCCAACTATAGCTACCATTTTAAGTTAGAACAATGGTGATTCACATTTGGAATTAGTTGAAGTGGCCATATTTTAAATATGCTGATGGTGAATGTGTGTGTGCGTGTAGGTTGTAGGTAAATGGAAACGTGCTCACGAAGCGATGTTGTTGTATAATGTTGCATAATTTTATTGTGATGCATAATGTTTAATATATGATTGTTTTGACAACATTATCAGGTTTTCTAGATTATGAGGAATAGTGTGAAAATTCTAAGGGAAAAGTAATATTGACCAAACAGATAAAAGTTAAGTTGTAAGAGCTGTTAGAAAAATGAGCGATTATGGAGACTGCCCTGATGCACAAGCAAAAGGTCTTTCCTGAAGATCAGAGAAAATTACAAAAATACTGTCAAGAATGGTTTAAAGTTACTCAGAAATATGTGTATCCCTTGCCAGAGGAAGGGACAATTGATGATAAAATATTAAAGCATGGTGTTATGCATCTTAGAAGTAAATATGCCATAATCAAATTGCAGAAGGGAGAAGCCACCTTAGCTTTATGGTGAGTCTTTTGTGAGAAGTCTAACGACTCCTCAAAAGTTGATGGAGTGACTATGTGGATAGGGCTGCAAGTATGGCACAATGGCCAGAATTCCAAAAAAGAGGTTGGACTGAAGATAATCTACCACTGTGGCAGAAGGAGAATGGGAATGTATTAGTTTCAACAGAGAGTGTTTAGGAATGGTTGTCATGAAGTGAGGATAAGAGAGATGTGAGAGAACTGAGGAAAGAAGGATATTGTGATGATCTTTCAGGACAAATTCAGGGAAGTTTTAGGAGAATGTCAAATAGAATAGAGTCCATACATAGGTGTGTAGATAATATGGGTGAAATACTTAGATCTCCAAAGGCTAGACACTCCACTTATGAAATTAACACTCGAAAAAGTCCCCTTATCGATTTTGATCATGCAAAGGGTGCAAGAAGATTGCCTAATCACATTGATACTAGAGAAGGAGAGCAGGATACGTTCTCTAAAGCTAGGAAACCCCGAGCAACAGAGCTTGAGTGGTTGCGATTTCAGGGAACACATGGTCAGCGAGACATCAGGATGGGATCTTGTGAGGCTTTGGGAGGACTGACACTACATGGTGATAGATCAATGCAGCAGGTGAGTGTTTAATCAGTTTTGCACAGCACATAGATCACCTCTAGTGAGATAGTTGCTGAAAAAGAAAATAATTGGCACAGTGTTGTACTGTAATGTGGCAGAATGGACTAACCAGTTAGCTCCACAGATGAGTCCATGGTCACGAGAAGGGTCCTTTGATTCACCTGATATGACAATTGCTGAGGATTGCATTCTTTATGGAGAGGGAGATCCAGACTGGGATTATCCCTTCTTGTGGAAATGTTTGCGCGTGGGGCAAAAATATGCCGGACAGCACAATCCCAAACATTCTGCCAGTCCCATATATCAGATGCCCCTGATATGCAAGGGACCTAGGGCACCCCATTATGTTCCTTGGCAACAAATGGACAGGGAGAATCTCAAGATACGGTTACCACTGCTTACAGAGGGAGCAGGAAAATGGATTAGAGTTTTTGAAACGAAAACTGCAGTTATCACCTTTGCAGTAGGAGACATAAAGAGTTTGCTTAGCTGAAACAGACACTATTTTTGGGAAAGCTGGAGGGAGAAATGTTACCCTCACTGAGACTATATATGATGGATGTCTATTTAACATCAATAGGACAGTAGTTTGGGATCAGCTGAGGAAAATGTATCTAGACAGGCAAGACATTGGGTCTGTCAATGCAGCCAAATGAGGACCAGGCTTGGTTTCTCAGCAGGATGAAGGAAAAGTGGATCCAAGAAGTTGGTCAGGGTTGGGAATTAACAGGAGGAAATGCTGTGTTATTTTACAACGTAGTGAAGAAAGGGTTACCCTCTGATGTAAGGAAAACCTTGATAATATAGTGGCACTGGAATCCAAGCCCTGGACGGAGGTATAAGCACATATAATAAATTTTTGTAAGAAAGCAGGAGAAAGAAAGAAACAAGCAGGAAGTGACAAAGAAAGCAGAAGTTACGTTAGTATGGCAAAAGATGACAAAAAAAGGAGCAGTGGAAGAAGCTGTAGTTTAAGCCACCACGCAGATGACTACAATGTCTGTGGGATCGGTCCCAGGGAACACCCAACAACAGTACCCTCAACAGCAGGATAGTGTAAGGGCACAAGGAAGTAGTAGAGGAGGACAAGGAGGAATAGGAACAGGCATATTATGTCCTCAAAGGATGGATCAAGTATGTCATTACTGTCACAGATATGGACATTTTATTAGAGACTGCAGAACTAAGAGATGGGCTGAAGAAAGTGGAAGGAAAGAAGTTTACAATCAGCCAGATAAGATAGCAGTACAGCCACAGCCAAATCCACAAATAATATATAGACCTCAGACACCACCACAAAATGTACACCAATCAGTAATGTCTCAATCACATCAAGTGCTGCCACATCAAAGTTAAAGAGCACCCCCAATGGTGGTTCCACCTCAAGGTAGACAGGGAGGTGTGGTTATGAGAGGAGGAAATCCTCTCCAGAGAAATTATGTGGGAGGATATAGGTGATGAAGGTCCTCAGAGAGTATTTCCATTTGCCCAATAGTGTCTGTGGTGCGCAGGCCAGATGAGGAACCCACTGTGGTGGTAGCGATCAATAACAAGAGGTATGCATTCCTCATAGAAACAGGAGCAACCTGATCTTGTATTAGAGAGGGAAATGTTTCAGAAGTTGAAGGATTAGATAACAAATGCTCCCGTTTTGGAAACTCCTTATTGTACCAAGGAATTGTATCTCTTTTGTCATTGCAATGGTCAAGTGATGGCAGCTGTCCTTATGCAGAAATATTCTTTAGGACACTAACCAAATGCATATTTTAGTGGACTGCTGGATTCAGTGATGAGAGGACATTATCCTTGCAAGCAAACTCTCACCATGGCAGCATTTATAGTGCAGAAGAGCACCCCCATTATCATGAGGGTATCTTTGATGCTCTGTGCAGAGCATTCAGAGTTTGCTATCTTTTAGAAGGCTAAGACTACTCTGACTACACAGAGAGTGTCAAGATATGAGGTGATACTGTTACTACCGTCTTTGAAGGTTGTGAAGTGTCCTACGGTAAATCCTGCAACATGTTTTTTCATCCTATATTAGACTCTGAGGATAATGGTGTTCATGAATGTGCAACTTACCTTCCTAATAAATCTACCCAAGCAACAGAGGACCCTAGACCGATTAGCATTCTCTATTTTGTTTTATGTTCTTCTACTATTGACCAGGATACAGGAATAAGACACACAGGTGCAGCAGTATTTAGAGCACAATAGCATGATTTTTCAGATACACTTCACTTAGTAGAGCAGTTAACCCTACCAGCACACTATTTTGCACAAGTAGCAGAATTGATAGCCTTACTAGCGGCTCTCAAGCAAAGAGAAGGAAAAGTCATCACGATCTACTAAGTTTCATCTTATGTGACTACCACTGTACATTCCAGCATTATGAGATAGAGCAGGAGTGGTTTCTATAAGTGAGACGGAAACTTGTTATGAATATGAAGCTCCCAGAGGCTTTAATAGAGGCACTTGCATTACCACAGGCAGTGGCAGTTGTGAAATGTACAGCACATATACATTGACATCTTTTTGTGTCTCTGGGTAATGCGATAGCAGATTGGGCAGCTAAAGATGCTGCTAGGCACACCTCATCCCCCACCTGCGCCATCTGGTTCACAGCATGTCCCTGTTTTGGTAGCTCAGACTGTCTTGCCATCTGAACCTGAATCTAACCCTACCATAGATAATGTCAAGCCTCATTATGCTGAGACAGCACATTTACATCTTTGAGAGTTGCTGGTGGCTACTCCACCACATGAGTAACAGTTATGGAGGCTAGAGGGTGCTCCCAGTCAGGGGATGATCTAATAATGAGAAAAATACCTACAGGTAATCCAGTAATGCCTCAGGCTTTACTTATGATAACTCTTGATCAGTTGCATTTACCAGCTCATCTGTCAAGAGGTCATTTGTCCATGCAAATACAAGACTGTTTTATTCCCAATTTACATCATATGCTTACCATGTACGTTCATCACTGTATTGTCTGCAACAATTCTACCCCAACCTCTACTATCCCACGACCACGAGGTCCTTCTAAAGCTCTCCGTATTGACCTCATAGCTATGCTAGATAAGTGCAACAACTATCAGTATCTTATAGTAGTTTGCCCTCTTTCCCGATGGATTGTAGCAGAACCATGCGTCCATTGTGATGTTGAGTTAGCTGCTACCTTTCTGATTCATGAAGTGATTCCACTCTGGGGAATTCCAGAAGGGATAGGATCTGAAACGGCACACATTTTGTTAATACAATATTCACACATCTTACGACAGTGTTAGGGTAAAAAAATAAACTATCCTCTGTTTACCATCCCTGATGCAATAGCATTGTTGAGCATCTAAATGGACTATTAAAGAATATGTGCCACGTGGCATAAGAAGTGGTTGTATTGCCTATCATTGGTACTCTTTTCTCTTAGGAATACGCCTGGATCTGATCATCACCTGCTACCCCATCAGATAGTGACAGGGAGACCCATGAATGTACAAATACCTGCAATCAGAAGTAACGTACAGGGGGCAAGCACCGCAGAAATCTTAAATGATGAAATGCATGTTTACCTCTGTGAATTAATCAAGGTTGGAAAGTTACTTTCTAAACAGGTAAGCAAAGGGATTGAGATGTGCACCACCACTGACATCGACCTACCAGTTGTACCCCTACGCAACACAGTCTTCGTTCACAGTTTTGCCCGGAAATGGAAACATCCCAGATTAGACGGGCCTTACGGTGACCATGGTGACCCCCACTGCTCTCAAGGTAGATGGCAGGAAACCTTGGATCCACCTCATTGGTATTCATCTGAATCTAGCAGCACGCCAAGTATCATCGGCAATGTAAATGGGACAAGAAAGGGGAAGAAGACTGTCATCGTAAAAACACCCCCCTCCACCTCTGCCTTTGGACAATGTTTTGGAATAATAGAAAGATTGTTATGTGTTTTTGTTTTCCTTTTTCTTTTTTGATTCTTAATACTATCTTTTATATCATTGCTCTTTCAAAGCAACATATCTTTTAGCTCTAACCTACACACCTATAAAGAGAACCTACTATTTATACTAATGTGTCCTACCAGATTATCAGATAGTATGTGATATCAGCATTTGTCAAACATAGGTTCAGAAAGGATCAAGGAATCTATGTTTTATCTGCTCTCTAATTCCACCATGCTGCAGAATCAGATAGGCTAAAATCAACTAAAAAAGTAGCCCCAAGCACAGCTCTATGTCTATTGCATCTCTACTTTTGTGTGATTGAGGCCAAATGAAACTAACACATGTCAAAGTAGCATGTTTTCTAGTCAATTCTACAAAATATAAATATTCAGCAGAAGATTTATATATCCTCAAAGATGGACAGGACATTAAGGATGAGATATCATTCAAGAAAAAAACAGGTCATCATACCATGCAGAATGGATACGAATGGTCTCAGATTTATGGTTTTTTGGAGTAACACGCCTGCCTACTGAGTGAAGTAGTCATTTAGTAAACCCTATTCCCCCGGATTGTGTTCGTAGGCCAGGATTTAGAGTTACTGAATCCGTTTTTGCCCATGACCAATGGCATTCTGATATAAAATTCTCATTTAGGGCTATGTCTTTATAGAATGGTACTGATGTTAGTCAGGGTGCAGTCAGAGAGTGTTTGTGGATATGGGATAACAATGTTGTGCATTATACTTGGATATATAGGACAGTGTGTTGTCAAACAGCCCGAGACTAACTAACATTTGTTTCTTAATGTTTCAGAAGAAATGGCACCAGTATTGTAGCGCCACAATGTATCATGCAGACATGCAGGGAGGGCACCTCCAACCTCATGGGCTATTATTGGAGAACTACTGTATGACCAGTGACCACCGAAATAGGGAGGCTTCTGCAAGTAGGTCACCTTGCAAGACCCTATTTTGGTAATTCCTGGAGTTAACATATAAAGTTTACATGAACACCCCATGAACCGTCCAGCAACTTTGTTACATCATCATTGAAGGAAACAAATGGCAGAGTATTATCGCACTACTGTCTGTAACAATATTCCTCAAGAGTATCAGTTGTTTAATGATACACAGCGATTCTTGAGAAGTATTCTGTCATTTGTTCAGGCTAAGGCAACAGCACAATGGCTGCAGATAACACGATGGAAGCTTCTCAAGTGCATCAACACTAAACAAATTGATTTAACGCCATAAAGGAAGAGCTACGTGCTATGAGAATGATGATCATGCAGCACCGTTATGTACTTGACCTTATGATGGTAATGCAAGGAGGGGTATGTGCCAACATAGGAACTGTTTGCTGTACTTATGTCCAAGCAAATGAAGCAGACAATGGAACTTTGTCAGAGGCTATACAAACTTTGTATGATCTACAGAAGAAAAAGGTAGATGAGGGAGGTGTAACAGATAATTGGTTTACCAGATGGTTTTCTTTTCTACCATCCTGGATGTTGGGACTGTTGTGAGCCTTGTTGCCAGCTATTGTGGTCTTTCTAGTTGAGTATTGCACTATCCAATTTTTTTAAGCATGTTGTAGAAAGATAGGTACAAAGGAGGCAGGGATGTTTCCAGTTAGGACAGTGGTTTCCAAACTTTTTCGACCCGCGGCTCCCTTGACCCATTGGCCATTGCACGTGGCTCCCCACTGTTACTTTTTTTAGAGGGTGGGGTGGATGTAAGCCCGGCCTTGGAAGTACTTGCATTTTCCTCCCTGAAAATAATTGGGATCAAGCTGATGAAGGTATTATAATCATATATGCAGGGTGTTTCGTATTACTAAGGCGGCACCTCTAACACAATATTCCTAGATACACTTCTTTGCCCATGCCTTTTTTAGAGTACCCTCTCAAACTTTTCCATTAACAGATAGCACCCCTATTCATGTAGGCCCCATTGCCAAAGTGTTTCTGTGCTTGAAAAATATTTGCATACACTTCCATTTCTAACCATGTCATAAATGTCAACACACCTCTCAGCAGGGTGTCTCACGATCTTTTAAACCACATACAGCTTTCTTTTTGCTGTCTCCTCTCTAACAATTACCTCTAAATCAATGCAAGTAAAATAAATTCCTCAATTTTTTTCTTTTTTAAAGGTCCCTCTTTTTTGCTTCCAAATGTTGGCATTTTGCCGTATATGGTGTTTTACTTCCCTGTGCTAAAGGAGAGAGCAGTCCTGTCTGGAAATGTGTGTACTGAAAGAAATGTATACAGGAAGTACCTATGATTCAAGTACAAAGGTCAATACTTAATAATACTTAGTGTGTTTAATAGACGGGGCAACTGTACTTTCCTGATAACTTGCATAGGTGTAAAATGCATTTAGAAAAAAATAAAACTATTAACGAGTCTAACAAAATAAATCAGGCATCTTATGCTTACTTTGGGAGTGTTGGAACGTGGGGATACAGTGAAATATGGAGGTCATCTGCTTCGACATGCCATCAATTAAGCACAACATTTACATCTTTAGGAATGTCACTTACACATCATTGACATCATGCATTTAAGTCTAATTAGTGTAACTGAAGTCAACAGACCTTTCAACATTAAATGCATTAAAGTGCTTGGTGCGCAGCTCCCCTAGCTAGGTTTGACGGCTCTCCAGGTAGCCACGGTGCACAGTTTGGGAACCACTGAGTTAGGACATCAACACGTGTAGTAGATGCTCAGGGCAACACATATCACTTAGTGCCAAGTGTAGACCAAGGTTTACAACCAGCAGTTGAAACATCAACTAGAGGGAGGAATGTTATGGAACGAATGAAATATGAAAACACATTAATGTAACAGCAGACAACAGCAGAGAGTGTCACACAGCTATACGTGGTGAAAGAGCAATGCAAGCCAAAAACTTGTGCTGGCGAGAAAGAGGTGAAGAGTTTATTTGATTGTTAAAGGAAAACTTGTGTTTAGCAAGCTTGAAAGAATTTATGGCCTTAGCACACAGGCACAGCAGCATGTATTCTGTGTTTTCAATAGATTAAAACATGATTAGGAAATAGGAGAAGGAGATTGAATTAGTCAAGAACACACAGAATCTGATAAGAGGCCTTAAGATCACAATGACAAAGCACACACACAAATATACATAAATTCAACCGAAATACACATGAATTCAAAAGTAGAAGAATACTCAGTTATTTAAGCATTGTTAGAACTGCAATAAAGGATGTGTGGCGAAATGGTTTAAAGTGTAGGGTTACAGGTGACTTCATCTTTTGCAACCAAAGTGTAACTTTTAATTAACTTACTGTTTGAACGTTTGTAATAAGCATTGTCTGACTGTGTATAAACATAGCTGCCTGTGAAGCAGGAAATTTAAACTGGCTGTTTAATTGTGTGGGTACAGTCAATCTCCCTGCTGCGACAGTAAAAAGATGTTTTTACATTGCCAAGTGGAGACTGTCTTTTTCTTTACTTTTACAGGCATAGAGTGGTGTAGGGTAGAGAGGCATAGAGTGAAGTGTCATAGAGTGTAGTGTCAGAGTACAGTGGTGCACACCAAATTAAAGGGGCATAGTGTGGATTGCCGTAGAGTGTAGTGGTATAGAGTGCAGTGGCACAGAGTTGAATGGCATAGAGTTCTGTGGCAGAGAGTGCAGTGTTGCAGCATAGAGTGTCATAGAGTGCAGTGGTGTAGAGCAGAGTGGCATAGAGTACATTAGTGTAGAGTGCAATAGCCTACAGCAGCGCAGAGTGAAGAGACGTTGAGTGCAATGCGTAGAATGCCATAGAGTGCAGTGGCATAGAGATAGAGTGTTGCAGAGCAGAGTATAGTGTACAGTGGAGAGGTGCAGAGTAGATTGGTGTAGACAGCAGTGGTGTTGAGTGTACTGGCTTTGAGTAAAGTGACGTAGAGTGTAGCGGCATAGAATAGAGTAGAGAAGAGTGCAGTGGGATAGAGTGGAGTGATGCAGGGTAGATTGTAATGGTGTAGAGTGGGATGGCACAGATTGAAAAAAAATTGCATAGGGTACAGTTGCGAAGAGTAGATTGTTTCAGAGTATGGTGAAGTGGCGCAGAGTGCAGTGGTGGCATAGGATAGAGTGTCGTAGAGTGCAGTGGTGCAGAGTAGATTACAGTGGCTTAGAATGGATTGGAGCAGGCTGCATAGGCGAATGGTGCAATGGTGCATAGTAGAGTAGTGTGGGGTACAGTGAATTGGCAGAGTAGAGTAGTGTAGAGAAGTGAGGCGCCAAGTAATGGTGTAGAATGGAGTAATGCACAGTTCAGTGCACTGACACAGTGTGGAGTGGTGCGGAGTGAAGCAGTGTGGAGTGGCGCAGAGTAGAGTGCAGTGGTGTAAAGTGGAGTATCCATTATATTTGCACAGACATGCAGATCTAATGATAAATGCATACAGCACCCAAACGATAATGTGTAGAAATGTCATCACCTAGTGTATTGATTAGTTTTGATAGCATTTAAATATTTGTTTCCGCCATACTTCAGATTTACCCAAAAATATGCTTCATTTGTGCTTTCTGTAATATCTGCACAGTTCATTTACAGACATTTAAATTTTGTTTTGTGCTAGAACATAAAATAACATCTTACAACACATCCAGAGTAGTCAGCAGGATTGACATATAAATCCTCTCACGTTGAAGTCAGAGAAAGAAAAGTAAACACCAAGCACCCTGGAAGATAGAGCCTGACATTTGACCTCTGTCTTTGAATGCACAGCATATATGACAAGGTAAGGTCAAATTATAAAGGCCTGTTTACAGAAATTCAATTGTGGTGGAGGAATACAGTAAACAGGATTTGGGCATGGGACAGGACGAACTCAAGCTGGACAACCTAAAGCGAATAGACCCACCTAATAGAATGCAAGTAAATGTGAGTCACAAACCACAAAGCCAATGATATGCAATGGGAGGAATGCATTCCCAGGGAGGCTTTCCAAATGTCCCCAAGATATTGTTAGCAAACCACACAGCTGCTCTGCTGCTAGGCTGCGACCTAAAAAAAATTCTTGACACAAAAATCACCTTCGCTGTTTCAGATTATACAAATCAATGAAAAGGTTTATATAAATGTTATTATAAACACATAAAAGCTTTGAAGGATTTGTTAATAAGTTGGCAGTAAAGTGTGCAGAACAGCAGGTAAAATGCTTTTTGTGAAAAACAGAATTGTAATTACTGCAGGCAGACCGATGCATTAGCATTTATTACCCTAAAATTTGCCAATTTGGGAGGCGTAGAATATTCTTAAAAACTCATTACATGTTCATAGAATGATCTTACAAGCAGTATTTATGGTTAATGTAATGGAAAATAATTGACTACACTGCACAACAACTGCCAAAAGATGAGGGTTAGTAGTGACATGCTTTGCCAGAGCTGAATTACATTTGAAATTGAACAGTGCCCTCTGCTGGTAGAATGTCTAGATTGAACATGAATGACATCTTAAGAACCGGAATTGAGATATAATATAATGTTTTACAAAAATCAAACAAAATACTTTTTTCGGATTTTCTACAATGCTCATCATGTACACAAAAGTCCGCACGACAATGGTATTTCTTATGTATTCGGAAGGGTGACCAAATTACCATACCATTCGCCAGGGCCACCCCTAAATCGGATTGACCAGGACAGCGCCATGGGCAAAAAGAAAATATTGTGCTTGTTGTGAGTGTGTGTGTGGAGTGGGGGTGGGGGGCGATGTGTGATGACAGGAGGTGTGAGGAAGATGAGAGGAAGGGCAGGTGGTTGAAGAGGTGCAAAAAATTTCGCTGAAATACATTAAGTGCTGATTACAAAGGGGCAGATTTACAAGAAAGTGACGCATCTGTAGAGATGCGTCACTTTCCCCGAGCTTCCCTGAGAAACACTTGCGCCACCATGGATGCGCTGTATTTACAATACAGCGCACCATGGCGCAAGGATTGACAGATGTGTCGACGCATCTGTTGGGTATAGGTATAATGTGATGCAGGATTTTTATTTATTTATTTATTTATTGTGGAGTTTTATATAGTGCTAACTAGACCCAGAGGTATTAGAGCGCTTTACATGAGAAGCAGTTACGTTACATACGGACGCATTAATTTTTGTTAGGCATGGGGAGATTAAGTGATTTGCCCAGAATCACAGAACGATGAGCATCCCTGCAGAGACTCGAACCTGGTTCCCCAGCTCCGAGGTCGACCGCCCTAGCCGTTAGGCCACATTCTCTCCCCCTTTACAATGTGACGCATCTCCCTAGATGCGTCACGTTGTAAATTGGCTGCATTTTTTACGCCACTGCTGCGTTACAAAAGTGATGCAAAGGCGGCGCAAAAGTGTTGCAAGAGGCTTGTAAATCTGCCCCAAAGTCTTTAACGGCACCGATTGAGACTAAGTGGGATGAATGGACGAGCTGCTGTTTGCATGACATTAAGTCTGGCAGTTCTCTGCTGCGCCCCTCGGAATTTTGGGCTCTGGGCCTGGGTCCAGCTCCTCCATGCCCAAGGCTGGCCCTGCATGCAAGACTGTTACTGTCCGTTTGAAGACAGGGTCGGACTGGGAAGGCGAGAAAATAGACCAGGGCACCAAAACAAAAGTGGCCACATTAGTGATTTAGAGAGATTAAAAAAGAAGTGGCCCATGTTTGAAAATTGAGGCAGCTTTGAACTTGCAAGGACACGCTGTGTAAATATATTGCAAGGTATGGGAGACAGCATGCATTTGAGCTTGCAGTAGGCAATCTTTGTGGTATTATCAAGGTAATCAGCAGGAAAAACCAGCCCAGCAGACCCTAAAACAGCCAAACAAAACGGCCCACACTTTGCCTTTCGCTTTGTGCCAAATTGCTCTATCGGGGATTATTATGACAGTGTCTGGAGAGGAGAGGCCAGTGTCGGACTTTGAACCAAATGTAGGCATTACAACTATGTACACCAGCCATACAGCACCCTGAACACACGTGGGAACATGACCCCCGAAAACAGGGTTTAGTGCACTGCCCTTACGGTGTACCACAAAGAGTTTGTGGAACAACTATAGCAAAACAGTGCATTTTACAGCATACAAAAGCAAAGATACATTGGCCAAAAATAAACATTTTTGTAGGCAGTTCTTAAGGGCAAAAATTTTAATATTTCACTTCTTCGAAGTTTGCAACCCTAGCCAGCATATACACGGGAGAAAATTGTGCACCCGAAACATGGTGTGAGCTGGAAAACAGATCTGTGCGCATAACGCTTGGACTGTATTCACACTGAAAAGATGGCAAGAGAGCAATAAAACCCTGAAATTCGCCAGTAATAGTATATCAGTGGTCAATGCACATTTGCCATGCTCAGTACATCCGCTTGCCAATGGCACATGAAAAAAAAGCTGCCCACTATAGGCAAACATACTGGATGGGATGTGTTGTGCACTGCATATCACAACTGACGAATTTCAGGGTTCTTTCGTGTGTTTGCACGAATCCACCACAGTAACAACCCTTGATTCAAAACACGAAAAATATTTTTTTCCAGTATAGAAAACCCTTTTGTACTGGATAGTAAATATCATGTGCTGCTTTGCACCGCTTTGAGTCACGCTAGTGCTGTGCAAACTCTTAGTAAATCTGGGCCTTAATGTTCTTCCAAATAACCCACTTAGACAGGAAACATGTTTCTAATTAATTTATAATCTAAATCAACAGTTGCAGTTCATGAATAGCTCATTTGGACTTAGAGACTCAATTTTGAGATGTCAAAATGGCAGACACGATCTCATGTAATTTAGATCCAGATGTACGACCATTTTATTTTGCGACTCGCCATTTGCGACTAATAGCGAGTCGCAAATTAAGAGGCGCAAAATAAAATGTACAACAGTGTGTTTAACACTCTTTGTGATTTCACATGGGGTCGCAAATTGCGAGGCTCATTAATATTGATGAGCCTGTCGCATTTTGCAAGCCCTTTGGGAATGACAGGCTCTCCCGGGGATGGTGGCCTGCTGGGCTCGGCAGACCACCATGTCTGGTACAGCTTTGAAATAAAGCAGATTTTTAAAAAAATGAGGCCCGTTTTACTTAAAGGAAAACGGTCTGCACTTAGAAAAAAAAAAAATGAAACGTTTTCATTTCATTTTTTTAAGGGCAGGCAGTGGTCCCTGGGACCACTGCCTGCCCTTAAAAAATATTTGTGCATGCATTTGCAAAGGGCAAGGGGTCCCCTGGAGACCCCTTCTCATTTGTGAATGCATTACCATCTACTTGAAGTAGGTGGTAATTGCAAGTGTTTTGCGACCGCAATTGCGGTTGCAAAACATTAGTACATGGTTTTGAGACTCACTATTTGGAAGGGAACGCCTTTTCCAAATAGTGAATCGCAAAACCTTTTTTTTTTTACTAAGCAGAAGCATAAGGAGAAGACCAACAATCAATAAAAACAAGGCATTTTAAGGCACAGTTTGACTAATATTAAAAAACAATTGAATAAACTAGATACCATAAAGTACATAATGGCATACTCCAGCAAAGATCTGATAAAATACACATTTTACAAGATTCAAGAAGTTAATATCCCAACTTAGTACAAAAGTGCAGTACTAAAGTGGATATGTGCTTCCAGTGCAAATTTACTTAATCGACCTTAACTACTCATCCTAGATGTTTTTATTATGTTGTAACCCAATTGAATTTTGAGAAAGACTTTGTGGTTTCATCTAGGGTTCTTCTTCCACCATATTTTCTATATTCGCCATGTGTTTCCATATGGCAGTGAACTTTTTAATAGCATGTACTCTGTTTTTATATGCTTCTTCAAATTTCCTTATGCGTTTCATCTTATTCAGACACCCTGCATAAGTAGGTATTTTTGCGGATCTCCAATTCTGTAATATCATGGAGCGTGCTACAAGGAATGTGATTGCTATAAATGTCTCCTCACCTCTTGTCGTTGCCAAAGTCCCCCTTTGTCTAGAAATTCCAAAGAGGGCTACTTCAACTTTGGGAACTAGCCTCTTCTGGATCCCCTGGCTAACAGCTAAGAAGATCCTTTCCCAAAATTATACTAGCCTTGGACACATAAAAAAAATATGCAGCCAATCTCCCCTCCTTCTGCCTGGCAACGAAAGCATCTATTCTCCACTTCTGGATAGATTTTATGGAGTGCTTTGGGTGTATAATAAGCCATCCATCGAGACAAAAATGCCATTATATTAAAATTAGCAACGCTTAAGGCCTTGCTATCTAACTGCAAAATGGCCTGCCAATCCCGGTCTGAAAGCTTACATTGTGTCTCCTGAGTGAATATTTCAAGAACTTTTTTGAGCAGCATTGAATCATCCTGGGAGCATAAGAGACGATACCAGTTTCCCACAACTTTTAACGTTGCTCTTAGTAAAGCAGTCACAAATTTAGTGGGACTTGAAGGGAGATTTAATCTGTTTAAAAAATATACAATCTGTATATATTCAAAAAACCGAGGCTTACACCCATCACCACCTCTTGGTAAGTGATCACTCTATTTCCTATAATAAATCTTTAAGACCACAATTATACCAACAGTTTAGATGGCTAGTCCTGATTTGAAGACCCAACATTTTTCTTTCACCTAATTTTAAGTAATGAAACCCTATACCACCTGCTTGCTTATAGAAAATCTATAGTCTATAAGAATATTACTGGAGAGCCTTATACCTAGTATTTGGGGGAGTTTTGCTGTTTTTAAAAATATCGAGATCTGAGAGCCAATGTATAGCACCATTTTATCCCCCAAAAAATTATCTACTGAACCTTTCAAGTTGATTAAACAAACTGTCAAGTCTAAAATAGCAGCTTCATAGTATGTCCTGATTTGAGGGAGTGCGAGCCCCCCCTGGTCAATATCCAGTTGAAGCACAAGAGTTTGACCCTGGGTGCCTTTTTACTCCAGATAAACTTTCTGAAGATTGTTTCTAATTCTTTAAAATAGATGTTATTGATCTTTATAGGTATATTTGTGAAGAGAAAAATCAACAAAAGCAGAATTGACATTTTGATGAGGGCCACCCGGCCTATCAAAGTGAGGGGTAATAATGCCCAGTCATCCAGCAATTTTTTAATCTGATTCCGCATGGCTTCATAATTTAATTTATATAAATCCTCATATTGTTTGGAGACATAAATCTCGAGATAGCGAATTGGATCTGCATTACAGACTTGTTGTCTTCCGGAAAAAATCACTCTCTGTATTAATAATTAAGATCTCAGTCTTATTTTGATTAATTTTGTACCCCCAATCCGTTCAAACTGAGCAAATTCTGCTAGAAGTTGCTGTAGAATCAAGCTCTCAGGCTTAAGATAAAGAATAATGTCATCCGCAAATACTTCTAATTTTGTCATGCCAACTATTGGAGTTCTAATTATCATATTTTTCGAATTTTGGTGGCCAAAGGTTCAATAAAAAAGGTAAACAAGAGAGGTGATAGCGGACACCCTTGTCTAGTTTCCCGGTTTACTTTTATTGTCCCTGCTAAGTGAGCATTAATAAAAACCTGAACCTATGCCCCCTGATAAATATTCCATAACATTTTAATGACATGGGGAACCCCATACCTGCCCAGACCATTAAAAAGTGCATCCCAATTAACCAGATTGAATGCTTTTTCAGCATCTACCATCATGACACGCGCAGGGGTTCGGTTGCTATTAAAACAAGCATTTGCAATGCAATCGGTCTCGCCTTTCGGAACCTATATGTATTTAGCTAACCAGCACATTAGCCTGGGTGCTGAACATCTACTGTCCTTTAAAATGGAGGGAGAGTAAGCATCAAACTGCGTGACACGCCAGGTATGGGAACACATGGAGAGAAATATTGCCTTTCAGCAGGAAATAGTATACTTCAAATCTCTGTTTTTAATATAAAATCAGGGCCTTCGGTGGTCATATCACTGAAAATACAAGATTTGAAAAAACAAATTGTCTATGGGTGCTCGTGGAAGACAATTTCTATGGCATGGAATCTAGAGCATGCTAAAGTGATTCTGGTATTTTACTGACCTCTGCTGGTCGTTTTCCATCAAGACAAATAGAAGTGTTTACTCTGCCAGTGGATCTGTGGGGAGGAAGCTTGCCAGGGACCACGCTGTGGCAAGTATCAATGTCTATGCTTTACAAAATAGTTAAACCTGCGTATCTGAGGAGGAACCATCTTTTTACTATGCATAGGGCGCACTGGACTCCACGAAGGCTATCCAAATTTGCGTCAGGAGGAGTGGTGGCGTGTCCTAAATGCGGCAGTCTGAATGAAGATGATTTACACATGTTTCTATACTGTCCGAAGATTCGACTTTTTTGAGAGGCCGTGAGTAACTGCCTGTCCAATGTTTTAAACCTGAAGATTAAGGTAAGCACTGCATTGGTTATTTTTGGAGGACTGAAACTTCAATGTACTGTTACTAAAGACAGCGCAAAGTTGGTATTCTATGCTGTGCTTCTAGCGAGCAGGGAGATATGTATACTATGGGTATCTCCAGCTCCCCAACAATGGATGGTTGGTTGAAATCCATGAGTTATATTGCTAAGCTGGATATTTCGGAGCAGGGGGAAAAGAAATATGAATTCTGGACTCCCTGTGTGTCCTGGTGTGGTTTATGAGTGGGGGAATTTGAAAATCGGTCCAATGATTAAGCCTTCTCCTGCCTCAGCTGGTTGTAGTCTTTTCTGAGTGAGCAGAAGGACATGGGGGAGGGTCTGCCGTCGAATGAAGGAGGAGGTCTATACAAGAGATCTCGAATGCTCAACCTGAACACACAAAGGGGAAAGAAGGAGGATGAGAAAGACTTAAGTACTCTCACAAAGGGAGACAGCAGGAACCAGCAAGAGGAATAAACTAGCCAAGGGTGTCAGGTACTGGATTAAAGAGGCCAGGGGTGGTTTCAATTCTAGAGAGCCCTGGTATTGGGCCCACCGACATTTATTTAATAGGGCTTCCGAGCAGAGATTTGGGCACTGGTACTCATTATTTGACAACTTAAGCACTGATGCATCTGAAAAATACTTTTCCTTCGACGATGCACACAGCACTCATCCCACTGTGGCGCAGTGCTTTCCTATTCACATACCAATCGCAGGCTCCTGCACTCCGTGTGTGGAATGCTTCGGGCTCGTGCACTGACCATCTTGCTCCTTTAATGGACTGTAATGGAAGTGAAGTTCCTTGTGCGCTGCAGCGCTCGGGGTTTACTGCTCCGGTGTCCCTGTGGGAGAAACACCGAGCAGCTGAAGCACGAGGCAGGAAATGCGGAAATTACCCGAGAGCATAGCTGCCAAGGTTTTAGATTGCTATGTGCGACATTTTCATAATTTCTGTGTAATTATGAGTGCCATTAGAACCACTATGAGTGACACTTTTCTAAATATCAGAAATCTGTCCCATTTAAGCAACAAGAAACTCTAAGATCTTAAAACTGCTGCAAATTCATGAGGTGGCTGAGTCATAATTACAACAAAATTATCAAAATATCATACATAGCAATCTGAAACCTTGGCAGATATGAAAGAGGGAGAGCATCACTTCACATGACATAGCATTGAAGACCATGCCCATACTTCTGTTCTTGACACCGAGTCTTGTTTACTTAAATATTTCAAAAAAGTGACAGGAAGTATGAGTTTTATTCTATTGCTAATTTATTGCTTCTCTTGTTCAATGCTGATCATATAATAAACTTTTTGTTGGCATAATGTATTGACTAATAAGAATAAAAAGGCAAAAGCAATGCCAATTAGACAAAAAGAAAAGAAAAGGAGCATGGTAAAAGATGAAGAATAAAACAAATCACTTTTACCAGGTGGTGTTTGTTGTCCAAGACGAGGCCATGCAAAAAATTAATGTAATGGGAAAAGGTTTTTCACTTGGAGTGGGGTAACTAAGTCGGTAAAGCTGTCACTGCAGGGGCCACCTTATTCATGAGCGAATGCTGTAAGCAGGAAAGTAAGACTTGTGAAGTAACTACTAAAATTAGCCTCAGATGTCACCACTAGGAAAAAAAACAAGCATTGGCATAGCCAATAGTTCTCGCCTTTGGGACCTTGTAAGTGTTTAGCCATGCAACAGTTGCATAACTAAATACTTATAAGGTCCCAAAAGCGAGACCTATTGGCTATGCAAAGCGGCCGTGCGGCCGCAAATGTTAAAGTGATCGCGATAGGGATCACGATCAAACATCAAAACGGCCGCGCGGCCGCGAAAGTGAAAGTAATTGCGGTAAAGCGCGGTAAAGCGCCCGCGCACATGCACTGTAGCTCTAGGCTGGCCTGGTAGCACTTTTTGGAGCCCTCTCAATAAGTCTCGCCAGACCAGCGCATGCGCTGGGTCAGGCGAGACCTAAAAAGAGGGACCCACGCCCCTTTGGAGGGGGGGGGTATGCATCCACTTTGTTGACCACCTGTGACCTACCTTGGACACTGTGTACACATTCCTTCAAAGGCATCTGCAGAGCAACGCGTGATAAAGAGGCGACCATTCAACGCCCTCTTTGATAATCGACAACAGGGGACTGCAGCTCATTCAGCTGATTCTGTCTAAACTATTAAGCTGAGCTTCGAGCAACTTTAATGAAGGCACAGTTTACTTGGTGATATGGTGCACTTAAACTGCACAACAGTCCATGTTCCACACAGGTTTTATTTTACTAGGATGTGGATAGTATTGGCATATGGACATTTTTTTAGCTACAAGGAAATACAAAATTTGGAAACCTAACGCATTCTCGCGCAAGTAGACATGGCATGGAAATGACAAAGCCAGCTTCAAAAATGTTCCCAATAGGTTTATCGGCGCACTGTTGTCTTCCAACTCCAACTTGTAGAAGTAAATAATTGGGCAATTCCTGTGAAAAAAACACCTTTCAGAGGAAAGAGTAAATTGGCATAGCTGGTGGAAGTCCCAGTGAACTTAGTCAACTTGTTTTGCTAAGTCTCTGCGGTGGGCGTCCGCAGGGTCGCCAGATAGTTTCACTGACGCTAAATACCTTATACCCAGATCTGGCTGTCCCTTCACAAAACGACTGTCATTAAGTGATTTAGTTTGGTTGCTTTGATTAAAGTCAGCAAAGACTACAGCCCCCAAAATGCACTGATTTTCAAAATGAAAATCGATGTCTGGATCAACTTAGTTTGCAGTACAGAATGAGCTGGAGCACCTAGAATGTCGTTTTGTCTGTGGAAGTTGGTGTAAAATGTGTCTTCCGGGTGACTGTTCGTCACTGTCTCTTAATGCTTGCTCCAGCTGTCTAACTGCGGCTTGTCGACCAACAGTCTTGCGCGTAGTCTCTATTTTTGATTGCATTACCTGCTTTCCTGGGTAGGGAGGAAGGACTGCATTTTTTTAACAGCGGAGTCATGTGGCGAGATACGAGGATTGAACAGCAAAAAGACCAACAATTATAAACAGTATTTCCGAAAAAACAAACTATGACTAATAACAAGCGCGACGGAAGCAGACCGGGCTCCTGGCCGTGAAAATATAAATTAATAAAGTGAGCGTGGTGTCTCTAGCGGGCGCCGCGCTCTTTAAGGTAATTAAAAAACCATACAAATCATTATTAGACAAACGTAACACAAAAATATAATAATGTGCGTATAATACTAAACGCACAGACCACATGCAAGTAATTGTCAAAAAAAAGTACCGCCACAGTAATTATAAAACACACCATGTCACGCGCCAGTATCACTGAGTAGTGTGCTCAAATTACCTTGTGATAGAACTGCTAAATATATGCCTGAGGTGTTAAGATCTGATCACATCAGTGAACTTAGTCAACTTGTTTTGCTAAGTCTCTGCGGTGGGTGTCCGCAGGGTCGCCAGATCGTTTCACTGACGCTAAATACCTTGTACCCAGATCTGGCTGTCCCTTCACAAAACGACTGTCATTAAGTGATTAAGTTTGGTTGCTTTGATTAAAGTCAGCAAAGACTACCGCCCCCAAAATGCACTGATTTTCAAAATGAAAATCGATGTCTGGATCAATTTAGTTTGCATTACAGAATGAGCTGGCGCACCTAGAATGTCGTTTTGTCTGTGGAAGTTGGTGTAAAATGTGCCTTTCGGGTGACTGTTCATCACTGTCTCTTAATGCTTGCTCCAGCTGTCTAACTGCGGCTTGTCGACCAACAGTCTCGCGCGTATTCTCTATTTTTGATTGCATTACCTGCTTTCCTGGGTAGGGAGGAAGGACTGCATTTTTTTAACAGCGGAGTCATGTGGTGAGATACGAGGATTGAACAGCAATAAGAACAACAATAGCAGTGTCATGACAGCATGGTGCTGGGCAAGCCTCAGTAGAGGCTGGGCGATACACACAGTGGTAACAGCAGGCTGTATTATTTCAAAATGTAACACCAGCGAAGGGAGCAGTCCAGGGGTCTGGCGCACCACAACTACACAATTCACTTACTTGAATGAGTCAATAAACTAAGAGAACTGCATGTACCCTGTAGCAAAGAGAAACCTTTTAAGTCATTTTTAAAACATACTTACTGCATATTTGCTATGCCGTGAGTTTTAGAACACGCTGCGCATGGTTCACCCTGCAGCAGAGCCTCTCTTTCTCCTGCAGAGTACATCTTCTTTCCAGCGCTGTGACCTGTGAAATGTCTGGGAGCCCCAAGAGATTGTCACATACAGGACACTGGTCGGGCAAGGAGAGGTAGGAGACACGTTTGTACTCAGCAAGGAATGTTCGAGTACTTAAATCTCGGATTTGTTTTTATTAAATCCCGGATTTTTATTTTCCAGTGTAAAAAACACTTAAGCCGCTCTTTTTAATGAATGGATAAACCTATCCTCTTGAAGCAATATCGTGATCGGAACAAGAGGACAATACTCCCTGGGGCGCACAATTGAAAATGTCTGAAATCAGTTCTTAAGTGTGTTGGATTGCTGAATTTTACTTAGCCCACATGTATGGAAATAGAGAATTTTCATATTCTGCAGCATACATTGAAATGATGGTTCTGAGATGAACAGTTTGATTGTCTTGAAAATATAAATTGCTGCAAAGTCATTTTGTTTGGAGCTCTGCTGCCCTCTTGTGGGCTCTGTCAGCACTGACATTGGTGCAGCGAATAAGGGAAAGCAGAATAGCACACATTTTCATTTGTCTAATTACTGAACCTTGGATATTGTCTCATCTACAGGGTAGGTTATATAATGTTGTGACCCTAAAGCACTGCATGAAGGTGATTAGAGTAATACCAACAAGCATTGGCAATGCAATGGGACTCGCATTTACGCGAGACCGATTGCATTGGAAATAGCAATGCGTGTGGGCGACGAGGCACGAGGGGGGCGGTGGCAAGAAGGCATCGGACTGCGGGAGGTGGGGCACAGGAAGAAAGTAATCTGTGCTGTGAAGGGGCCAGTAGCTGTGGAAGGACACAAATGACTGACATGGCTGTTATGGTGAGGGACTAACAAGCTTAAAACCAATCAGAAGGCAGCATTTAGAACCTACGCCAATGAAGAAGATGGGCTGGAGAGTGGGGGGAGGTTCCACAAAGCTTCCACACTATAGTGTATACTGCATGCCTCACAATGCGATGGCAGCGCATTCGCACAGCAACGCTAGGCAAGACCTCAGAAGAAGAAAGTAGTCTGTGCTGTGAAGGGGCCAGTAGCCGTGGAAGGACACAGATGACTGACATGGCTGTTATGGGGAGGGACTAACAAGCTTAAAACCAATCGGAAGTCAGCATTTAGAACCTAAGCTGGGCCGGAGCTTCCACAAAGCTTCCACACTATAGTGTATACTGCATGCCTCGCAAAGCGATGGCAGCGCATTTGCGCTGCAATGCTAGGCGAGACCTAAAAATCGAGAGCCTGAACTAGAAACCCTGTATTGGCCAACATTAATCTCCCTGCAATAAACCCTGGATCACTTCTTGTGCTAAAGGGATAAAACGGTGTGCCCAGATTTCCATTAAAATGTTATAGTCTGTGTTAAGTAGACTAATTGGCCTATAGGCATTAATATCCTTAAGATTCTTCCCTTTTTTTCACAAAGCTCACAATAGTAATTCTTTAATTCTTCTTTAAAAGAGGAGGGAATGCAGCCACCTGCCTTTACATAATTAAAAAGCTTTGTTAAAAAGGGTGTTAATTCCTTAGCAAAAACCTTGTAAAATTCAGTTGGTATCCCATCATTCCTGCAGGCTTTCACTCCTGCCATTGTATCCAAGACAGCCATGATTTCTCAGTTCCCTCATTGACCCTAAAAAATTCCTGTATCCATTTCCTTGTATCTGTAACCCATTGTTGATTTGAAAGAAGTGGATCCATCTGCCACCTGGATCTTGTCCTTCTTTCACCTTCAATTTACAGGTCTAACTTAACCAAGGAATGGTCTGAAAAAGAGTTGACCCTTATTTCTGAGCCAGTATGTTTCAGGGAACGAGAGATTTAAAAAAAATCAATACGGGAAGCAGTTCGGAATTGACAGGAGTAATAAGTATACTCAAGTACTTCCTGAAGGACTTTACGCCATGGATCAATTAACTGATAATTTTGTATTATCATATCAAAAAAATCTTTAGTCTTAGGTTTTAATTGTTTCTTATTTTTATTGGAAGTATCCTTTGTCAAATCTTGAATATAATTAAAATCCTTCCAAAAATAATCTACCCTGAAGACCCTCTAAGTAATTCGTTAATCTTTATCACGGATGACGGATCATCAGTAATTGGACCGTAGTAATTAACAAAATTTAACGTAACCCCATTCAAATTTGCCGTAATCCATAATCATCGTCTATGGGGTTCCCTCTGTACTTGAAGAAACTCCCAGTCCAGACCCCTACAGAAATATATAGCTACCCCTCTCATTACCAACCGTGCAGAGGCAAAGAACACTTTCAAGAAAGCTCTTGGGACAAAAAAAAACTTTCGGTGAATTTGATTTCAAATTCATTTCCTGAAGAAAAAGAACCTGTGGTGCAAATGAGGCCAACCATCTTATTTGCCCTCCATACTTTTGTTTGTTTATAATACCATTGACATTAACCGAGATTTTTCAACATTTGATACCCATCTCTATAATTTAACCCTAAAAATCATGGTGCTTAATTCAAGACCCAGTTTTCCTTCCACCTCACCACTGTGCTTCTGCTTTTTTTTTAATACCATACACCCCCCATCCCCCTTCCTTATACCCATCCTCCCTCTTCCCAAGAGATGTGGCAGAGCCCGCCGGCCACATCTCAACCTCCACTAGTGCTCTGTGTGGTGCCCAGGTACTGCACTCTGGATGACCCATCCACCCCCGTCTTCAAAAACCTAGATAGCAATCTGACCTTCTATTCTATACTATTCTATTTTCCAGAGGAGATTTCACTCAGCAGCTCCTGTGCTTCCTCTAAATTTGTGAACATGTGAAACTTGCCTCTTACTATTACTTGTAGCTTCCATTGCTAAGCTATTGAGACCTGCGCACCGTGAACCTTAAAAAGATAGAGCATTTTGACAAACTCTTTACGCCTGCGCGCAGCTGCTACCGGCATGTCAGCAAATATCCGGCAGCTAGAAAGTTCATTAATTGCAAATTGCCTCTGCTGGATTGCCTTAGTTAGAATCTTTTCCTTGATACAATAATCTGCAAAGTTAATCCAAATTGTGCATGCAAATTTTGAATTTGGTAGCAGGTGAGCGGGAACTCGATGTGCCCTTGTTATGGTGAGGTCTCCAGAAAATTCAGGCAAAACTTTTTTCTTAATGAAAGTCTCGACCCACTTAAGTGTTCGGGACCCCTCACTCCCCTCAGGCACCCCAACAATACGTAAATGTGCATGCCGAGAATGATTTTCGAGTTCCTCAAGCTTATTCTCCAAGGTGACTTTTTCCTTTTTCGCTCCGCTCACTCTCTGATGCATCATAGTCATTCGGTCTTCCAGATGAGCAATCCTAGATTCCACTTCTTGTATTCTAGCTAGAAACCTAGACACTGATTCCTCAATTTTTCCAAGTCGCCGGTGGAGGGAAGCTATTTCGTTCACTTGAGTTATCTTCATTTCTCTTATATCTTCTAAAATGGGATTCAGCATGATCTTTATATCCATTTGATGAGTGGTATTTTTTTCTGGAGCTTGTTCCTGTGAATTATATCTCGACTGATGGCTAAGGCGATTCCTGCTGACGCGTAGCCACAGGTGATTGCTCGCCCCTCCCCCCTATAATGGAGGAATGGAGTTTGTCCGGACTTGGGCTTGGAGTGGACTGGAGGGAGCAGCAGCGGAGACTAGCGGGACGGCTTGGTGACTTGCGGTGAATCGGCAGCAGCCCGGAATTTTGGAAGGCAACGCGGGCAGACGAGACTACGGCTGACTCCGCCGGCCCTGGAGTATCAGGAGGCTGGTCCGAGTTGTGTATTCAGCGTTGGGCAGTATATCGCCCTCGTGGTACGTGCTACGTGGATTGTGGCTGCTGCTGCTACTGACTGGGGGCTGCAGCTGGAGGCTGAGTGCTGGGAATATGGGAAATTGAGAGAAAAAGGAGTCAAGGGTGTTAACTGGCAAGCAGGTTCTCTGGAGAGAAGTGAAACCCTTATGCCTGCATTAGAGGAAAATATCACTTTGCTTTAAAGGTGAGCCTGCTATTTCCTGCAATATTTGGGAATCCTGCTAATCTCTGTATTTGTAGGTAGAGCAGGAGAAGTATTGCTAGCAGGAAGTGCTGGCACCTGGTTGACTGTGCTGGGGCTGCTGGGGTCGGATTTTTGCCTTTTTAGAAAGAGGACCAGGTCAAAAAAATCAAATTGTTCCCTTGCAATATAAGTTCGGACCCAAACTGGGCAAGGTAACCTGAACATAAGTCAGGGCATGGAAGGCTTGAAAGACTGCTACAAGTACGATAGCCGGGAGAGATATCCAGACATGGGGGAACAATAAAGATGGTAAAACATTTAAAACAATCAAATTTAATGGCTAAAGTGGTCTCTGCGGCAGGATTTAAAGCCAAAACACGATTGGCCCATCAAAAGCTGTTTCATCCGCAGCTAAAGCAGAGTATACATTAAAGCGACCTTGCGTAAATTCACGTTTTGAAAGCTCGGAAGAAGTCCTGCCAGAACCTCAGCAGGATTTGAGTGGAAAAATCAAGGCGAAGAGAAGAGAAGGGGGGGGGGAGTTTTGGAAGAGCGAATAAGATCCGAGACAGAAAAGACTTTTAATTCAACTCCCGAGGCAAGCGAGGAAGGTTCAAAAAGCGTAAAAGACTTCCCATTATTTGCAAAAGGAAAAGCATCCCAGTCTACACCGGGAAAAGTACCAGCAAAGCCGCAAGAACTTCTGGAGGGGTCCGTGGAGGAGGCCCTAGCCAGACCTGTCCAAAGCTCGCAATTACCTTCATGTCAAGCAACTATTCCAGAAGAAAAGGCTTTTAAGACTTCCCTTTTTTAATCTAAAGAGTACCCTGATGGATTATCAGCCCCAGGACCAGCATCACAAAATCTAAGTCTGTCATATCAAACAACGCAGAGTCAGTCGCAGGCCCAGCCTCAGTCGTCAGATAAAGGATAACCCTGGGCATAGTGTGCGTAGCGGGGCTACGCAGAGGGCCACGGAGTTGGAAACAAACTCTGTGGAGCTCCGCTACACCGCCCACCTCCACCTCCCCATTAATATTATAAGTTAAAAGTCATTTAAAAAAAGTTAAAAACACTTACCTGCTTACCGCGGCATCCCCGGGCTGCCCTCCTCCTCTTCCTCGTGCCATACGGGTACTGCTTGTTAGAAGTGTGCATAAGCGTGCGCCCGTGCATGCGCACTTCTATCAAGCAATACCCGTATGACGAAGAAGAGGAGGAGGGCAGCCCGGGGACACCGCAGTAAACAGGTAAGTGTTTTAACTTTTTTAAAATTACTTTTGACTTATATCATTAATGGGGGGGTGGAGTTGGCGGCGGGCCAGCTTCGGTCCACTGCGGAGTGTGCGGGGATTTGCCTAATCCGCGTTCTTCGCGTAACGCGGAGTAGGCAAATATCATCAGACTCCAAGGGCGGAGTGGAGCTCTCCGCCCACTTTTAATAAAGGAGGATTGGAAATTCTAGGATCGCAAGTTGACAACCGGAATAAAGATGAGAAAAATCTGTATAATTTGCAAAACCTATTTAGCGACTCGCAAATAAATTGTAACTCGCTAAATAGGCTTTGTACATGGCCCATAATGTTTTGCATGCGCAAATGAGTTTGCAAACCCGATGGCGTGTGAAAAAAAGGGACGTCCATCGGGCCCTTAGTGCCACTTTAACGGTACATAATCCAACACAATTAATACTGCTTCACCGAGGTACGGTCATAATAAGTTTGCAGCAAATATTATCATCAATTTTATTAAGCATTGGAAGAGCCAATAGTTCTGGGTTTATTGTGCTAAATAATGCATTAAAGTAAGACGTATGTGAGGGAGCTACCAGGAGCAGACGAGGAAGGCTATAGTTGTAAAGTAGTTCTTTATGCAGTTGAATGCTAACACTCATGTAGGGGTAGCTGCAAATAAAAGTATACTTTTGATAACAAAGGAAGAATTGGATGTGAATGGGAAGGGTGTTAGAACAATCCCTAATAATTTAATTGAAAAACCCCAACCCCTAGCCTTCCTGCACTATCATGCTGCCTTAAAGAATGAACAAATTAGAAATGTGTGGAAAAAGGAACAAGTGTGTAGAGCAGGTCAACTTGGAGAGGAAGATAAGGAGAGATTGTGGATAAGAAGGTAAGGTGCAAAAAAGACCAACAATAGAATTGCTATGTTCAAGATGAGCAGGAGATGCTGGGATAAAGTGATATTGACCAGCGACATCCCACTCTCCCGCACAGGCTTCAAGTAGTGAGTTGGAATGCCCATATTTTAAGATGATTAAGAAATGCAGAGAATTTAGATGCAGGGTTGAATGTTAATGAAGGTATATGCATCCAGGAATTGAAAGTGGTTTGACTTGGAATGTCAAAAACAAATGAGTAAGGTAGGGACTGAGAGGCAGTGGAAAAGAGTGCAGGAGGATATGTGGAGAGTGAAATATGTAGACTACGGCAACTAAATAAAAATCACATGAAAGGAGAAAAAAGGGTTTATTATAATTCAAACTGGAAAACAATACTACAGGCAATATTTTATGAAGATGTAAGGCAATTCTGGTAATTGTTGCATTTTTGGATTGAAAATAACCAGCATAGAGTAGATTATATGTAGGCCTGGGCGGAAAATTACGCTACGCTTGCGGAGTGTGCATAGTTTGAGCAACTACGCGCTACGCGAAAACGCGTAGCGGGCATTTTTTGCTCGCTCGCGGTCCTCAACGTCAAGTTGGCGACCGCGAGCGAGCAAAATTAACAGCCCGGTGAGACTTTTTCCTTGTTTGCGATCGCCAACATCAAGTTGCCAATCACAAGCGTGGAAAATAAACCTCCAGGCGAGATTCTCAACGCGGGGAGGTCAGGTTTCTCATTGCGAGTGGTCACGTATGCTTGTGACTGCTCGCGATGAGAAACTACCAGTCCATGTTGAGAAAGCTGCCGCTCGAGTACAAATCTACTCGAGCGGCAGAAAACGACCACTTGTACTGTGCATAATGCCGTTCGCAATGAGTGTACAGTGCGGACAAGCATCCGGCACTGTGCAATCATTGCGAACAGCATTTCCCTACTGCACTACGCAGTTCGCGTAGCTATGCGTAGCGTGTGTAGTGCAAAGTGCACTTCACTTAGCTACGCCCAGGGTTATGGTATCGGCCATAGCGCTGATAAATCATCTAGGAGACACATATGCAATTTGTTATGCAGCCCTTAATCAGGTACCTATCAAGTGGATAAGGAGCTTTTAAAAATGTACAGTATTAGATCCTTAAAGGAAGTTATCAAAGGTCTCTCTCAGACAAGAGCATCAGGACCAGATAATCTCCCAGATATAATGATGAAGGCAAATATCAGTTGGTTGTGTACGATCCTTCATAGGGTATTTTCAGCAATAACTTTAACAAGGGTAATGCCTAAAAATTAGAAGGGTTCAACCATTAAATCTATACATAAAAAAGGCCATCCTCAGACCCCAAGAATGATAGATTAATTCACTTGATGTATGTGGGGGCAAACGCTTATGGAAATTTGTTCTTAGGATATTGAAGGATAAGAATGCCCTGATTCTGATTGAACAGGGAGGATGTAAGGAAGGGCACTCTATGACAGACCACTATTTCAGCCTTTGGTCAATTGCCAGAATGCTAATTGATTGTAAATGGAATTTATTTTGTTGCTTTGTAGATTTCAGGGCAGCATTCAACCTAATAAATTGTGAAATTCTGTGGAACAACTTAGAGAAGCTTAATATTTCAACAAGGTTGCTAGGGATCTTGAAGGAACAACACACGGGGAACTGGGAGAGATTGGAATTAGATAAAGATTGGAGTCTTTCAGAAACGTTTGAGATAAGAAATCAGCTATGACAAGGCTGTGTGTTGGCCCAACACTATTTGCACTTTACTGAAGGGATTTACCTACGGTCTTAACAGAGTCTATGGGCCTCATGTAGGTAGCCCAATACCGGTCGGTAACGGCCGATTTTCGGTAAATATACCGTTACCGACCGGTATTTAGGCTTTTGCTATGTGGGGGATAATTTCTGTATTCGGTAATTTACCGAATCGGTAAAATTACAGAATCGGTAATCTTACCGATTCGGTAAATACCGAATACAGAAATGAGATGTAGGGGGACTGTGTGGTGGGTGTGGGGATTCGTTATTTACCACCAACTAATAGTTGGTGGTAAATGACGAATAGGTGTGAAAATGCATTTTTGTGCACTGTGAAGTGTGCAATGTGGCAGACATACATGCCCCTAGGGCATGTTTGTGCGCCACATGTGCACACATGGAAGAATCAGGGGTGCAACAGGGTGTCAATGTGACACCCTGCCACCCTTGAATGTGCTCCCCCCATTACCGAATCGGTATTTACCGATTCGGTAATGAGGCATACCTTCCCATTGATTCAATCAATGGGAAGGTATGCCTCATTACCGAATCGGTAAATACCGATTCGGTAATTACCGACTTACTCCGATTCGGTAACATTTACCGAATTTTTACCTACATACACTTTACCGATTCTTAAATACCGAATCGGTAACATTCGGTATTTAAGAATCGGTAAAGTGTATGCCACCTACATATGGCCCTATATCTTTTTGATTCAAGATGGGAGACCGACATGTTTTCTTTCTGCTTTGTGCTGATGATTTAGGAATCATGAACAAGACACAAATTGGCCTCCAGAGAAAATTGGATTAATTGTCTTGTTATTGTACACAGAAAAGACTGGTAGGTAATTAGAAGAAAGTAAGAATATTGGCTTTTCGACACAAGAAGAAAGCTGTAAAGTAGTACCTGGGTAACTCAAAGATTGACATGGTAGACTTGTACTGATACCATGGTATGTATTTTTCCTCCAAGCTAAAGTGGAAAACACACTGTGAAATGGTAAATGTAAATGGACTGCCGATTATAAAGGGGCTATGCAAATTTAGGGAGTATTGGGGACCTGATATTGACCTGTTGCTAACTTTATTCAAGCATAAATCCAGTCTAAGTTCCTACATGGATCTCAAATACTATTTCTGAGTGGCATGTAGAACTGGGAAAGTAGAGAAGGGCAGAGCTTGTAAATTATATTGAATTTGCCCAAGTTGGTTATGGTGCAAGCTGTAAGTTAGGAGAGTGGTCTGACATCCTGGTTCTGTCTGTATATGGTCATTCTGAGATTTTGGAATAGACTTTTAGGTACTGATGAAGATAAAATAGCATCATATTGTAGAGACAATATCGTCAAAAGAGAGTTATAATAGGCTGAGAGGGAATGTCCTAAATGTAGATCATTTATCCTTGAACTCTCCCATTCTTTCAGTACCAGTAAATCTCCTGAAATATGAACTGCTTTCAAGGATTGAAATAAACTCTAAAGACAGGGACTATAAGTATATATTAACTAAGAAGTCCACAACATAGTTATGGGACTCATGGCACAATAACATATCTTTTGCGTATTTATCTTCCTCACCTAATCCTAATAAGGGCAGGTCATCCACCGATAAACTTTTGTGGCCTACTACTATTATAGGTTAAATTTCATTGAATCAATTTTCTCGCTTTACCACTGCTTTCCCTCTTTGACTTCCTCCTTATTTTCCCCCTTGATATTTTTCTCTCTCGTTCTAGGTCAAAGTCTGATGGTTCAAAGTAAGTCTTGGTCCCCAATAAAAAGTGCCATTGTTCCTCACTTGCATCCACCAGCTAAAATCAAGCACTGGATGCTGCTCATCTTAATACGGCCTGTTAATAAAACTCAATTGTACAAGCATACACCCTTTGAGCAGTCGCAGCTCCTGCAGGTAAGTGCAGTGGGGCGGTGGGGCGGGTGGATGCTCACAGATGACAGAATAGGGAACATTAAATAAATCCTATTCCATTGTCTGTCGACATCCCCCCCGCCCTCACCGCCCCACCTCCCCACCACGCGTACCTGCAGGAGCCGCGACTGCCTTTGAGCCATATTGGCATTAAAGATACAGATAGATCAACACATTCCTCGACGTACATCTACCCCTGATTCAACAGAACACTACCTGCGTATGCTCATCCATCATCTTGCCAATGGAGCATGTCACAAAACGTCCAATGTTTCTCCTAGGTGATGGGAAACACAGGCTGACTCCCGAAATCAACACATCCATAAATAGAGATGTGCGTGAACACAGCTAGATGCACAGTGACAAAACACTACTATGATGATTTTGTGTAATATCACTCCACCGTGGACATACGCCCACAGCTTGCAATGCAGCAGAACTGTGACGGAATACAGAATGTGTGACTTGGGAGGCACAGATGACACGACTGAGCTAGATTTCAATAACAGTTCACCAAAATATGTCCGTGACACTGTGTTCACCTAAAATTCTACCCTCCTCATGAGCCAAAATGGCACTGATTCAGGACTCTTACAGCCTTATTTTGTAAATCTCGTCCTCCATCTTTTATTTCTGTGTGAATTAAGAGGGTCATGTGTTGTTGAGCATGGTCCTGTTGTCAGACTTCCAGATGTACAATTAGACTGCTGTCCTCATCCACCATGCATGAATCACACCGTCCTCTCTATCATGGACCAAGGATGGACACTGTGAAATAGGTGATCCAAGGACATGCTTGGCGAGAGTCTGAGTGGTGGCTCTGGGAAAACTAACCAGAGCTAGACAGACGTAGTGGGCTAGTATGTGTCGTACCAGTGGGGGCAGCCAAAGAAAGGTCCAGCCACAATAAACCTTCATAAACAGTAATATCATATCTGAATGCTGGCTGTACCACACTATCTGCATTGCACAGTTTAACTACCTGCAGGGACGGGTTACGCGTGCATGGCATACACGAGCATCAGTTGTATTGTTTTGAGACACAGGTCGTATCTGGATGGACAACATGTTTATGTGGTTTTGGCACTGGCATGGAATTGACGTTATCAATTGGACTGCCCTTTCTGGCCACCGGCATTGAGACATGATGGCTGTTTTGGATATTGAAGTGTATGAGCCTTGCACGATTGGACTGCATGAGCATGACAGACCTGTCAGAAATTACATTCAGATTCCACTGACATGCTGTGTGACATGTTTGAATTTTTAGCTAATCGCTATTTATAAATCTGAGTAGGTGTGTCTCAAAATGCTCAATGTACATTGTGGGGCTGGCCTGTTCCATAACCTGATGTGTCAATTTGGTTATCAAGACAATGCTTCATATGTTCTGATGCTGCCCAGTCATGGTTGCCTTGGGGAGTGTCATGTGTGCATAATCATTTATCTGTAAACTCTCTCACAGCAGTGTTCATGTCAACCATCTGTTCTCCAGTAAGGTCTGGCAGTTGGGCCCACTCTTCTGCCGTCCAGTGCTTCACAAAAAAAAAGAAACACACAAGTGTAGTGTCCTAAAGTTTTTCTTAAGAGCTCGACTGCCAGGCTTGCAGAATACCAAGATTGCCTAGTTTTAACTCACTCTCATACCCCTTTCTTCCACTGTAGGAAGCTGGCTGTGTATATACTATACTAAAATGAGGTATAGTGTGCACAGATTCCAGTGGAACCCCAAAGGTAGGCATAGGTGAAAGTAGATAGCACCTCACTCTCTATTTGTGGTAGTGTGGGCGTGCAGTAAGGCTTCATCAGAGGGTAGTGTTAAGCATTTTTTGTACACACTCAATCAGCAGATGATGTCACACACTCAAAGACTGAACTCAGACCAATTTTGTTTGTATAAAAATATTAAGTTATTTTCTTTCTAGAACCAAGCCAAGCCTGGCATAAGTAAGTGAAATAAATGCTTTGCAAAATCGTATGCAGTGTTTTACAATTGAATGCAGGTTCAAATGCAATTGATTGAAATACAGGTAGGTTAAAATGTTGAAATTACTTTTTAGATTACTTTTCAATTACTTTTCAGATTACTTTTTAAGTTACTTTTGCTACTCAGTGTGATGTGCCTAGATATCAAACTGCGACACTTCCTAGAGAAAAGGTAAGTAAAATCAGTTTTGCTCAGTTGTAGTTTTTCAGGTTTTCATACAAATCAATTCCACACTAAAAACATTTTTCAAGTGACAACAGTCAATGTATTCCTATGGAGAGAAATTAAGGTATCGGTTAACAGGTAAGTAATCGGTCTATGGGATTGAGTTTCTGGGGCTAGAACAAGGGTTCCCCCAGGGTCAAGGATGCACCCTTTCTACACCCTCAGCGCCACTAGGGCGGCCGGGTGCAGAGTGTTGAGGCCCAATGTTATCCAATAGGGGATAAGGGACCTCCGTTTGGTGGCTGCTCACGAGCAGGCCGCAGGGTTGTGGGAGCAAAGCTCCTGGAATTAGGCTCAGGGCAAAGGGGGATCCGAGCTAGCACACAAGGTGCAACCACAGCAGCGCAGGGGTTGCTGGGTGCAGAGTGCTATTTTGGCATCGGGCGCCCTGTTGCTTTCAAGGGGAGTTGCCGGTTTTTGATTTTGGCTGCAGGCTCTGTCCAGGAAGACTTCCGGGAGAAACCAACAGCTGGGCAGGTAAGTTGGAGGGCTTCGGGACATAGGTGCATCTCGGGTTCTCTTCTCCAGGGTGCAGGGGACTGGATGCAGGGGTGTCTTTTGAGGTCGGATTTCACCATACCGGGCCACTCATGGTTGGGGGGGTCTCCGTGCAGAGGCTACAGACGAGGTCAAGGAGTTGTGGAGGGGTCAACCCACGGTGGACTCAGAATCTGGAGAACTAGGAGACCTCGCTGGGACCGGTGTAGGCCTGGGCGGTGAACTTCGCTCCGTTCGCGGAGTTTACAGAGTTTTATGCACTCCGCACTCCGTGGAGCTCGCAGAGTGCAGAAAACTCCACTTCGTGATGTGCAGCGGAGTTTTTTACCCGCTCGAGATCGCGAATGGTAAGTTCACGAAAGGTAAGTTCACGTGCGCGAGCTACCATTCGGGGAGAATTTCTACCCGAGCAGCAGGAATACCAGCACGAACTGCAGTTCCCACTGCACTCTGCCACTCATGGAACTTCACTGAGTTTTTTTGTAACTTCGCAGAGTTCCGCGTAGCAAAACTTCATGAAGTATGCCCAGGCCTGGACCGGTGGACCACTCGAACTCAGGCCGTAGGCGACAGCTGCAGTGGTGGTTCCAGGCATTGGGTTTCTTTGTCCTCAGCAGGTTCAGAGCCTGTCTTGGGAGTTTCTTTTGAACAGAGCTGCTGTTCACAGGAGATCCAGTCTTTGTTGAAGGCAGTCAGTCCTCCCAGGGCTCTGGAGGTCGCTGGCTGCTGGACAAGGTGATTTTTGGCACAGGATCTCTGGAAACTGCAGACGGGCTGGTAGAGCTGGGGCCAAGCCCGTTCTTCTCTGCAGTCTCCTCTGCAAGATGGCGGGCACTGAAGAGTGGGCTTCACCTCGCCTCCCCCGCCTGAGGGCTGGGATTGGCAGAGGTGGGCACACCTTCTGGGCTGGCTAATGTTTCCCTCCTGTCTTCCTGTCGAAAAGGAGGGGAGACAGGAAGGGGGCCTGCTCCTGATAGTAGGAGAGGCTGGGGTCACATTACAAAGGTAGCAAGGACTTTGAAACTCCCCTGCCACAGATGGCTCTTCCTGGCCTGGGTGAGGTATGAACACCTCCACCCAGGAAAGGCTTTGTTTCTGGGCTTATTGAGGGAAGGCTCCCACCCCAGGGGTCCAGAAACATGTCGTGTGGTGGGAAACTGGTGTGTACCAGTCAGGGAATCCACCAGAGGCTGGTCATTTTTCAGGGGACATCTCTAAGATGCCCTCTGAGTGCATTTTTCATTAAATCCCACATTGGCATCAGTGTGGGTTTAATGTGCTGAGAAGTCTGATACCTAACTTCCCAGTTTTCAGTAAAGCCATTATGGTGCTGTGGAGTTTGTAATGACAAACTCCCAGCACCATATACTCTTAATGGCATTATTGTGCTTTACAATGCCTAAGAATTGGTCTTGACATTGTAGAAGAACAGGGCTCATGCACCTGTACCCTCACCACTGGTATAGTGCACCCAGCTAGATGGGTGGCTGACCTATGCCAGGGCAGGGGGTTGTAGGCATGGCACACAGAGATGTGGGCCATGTTGACTCTTCACTTTGTTCTGCACCAAAACACCCAACCTGCAATAGCAGTGTGTGTGTGTGTAAAGGTACAGGGCCTTCAAGGGTGGCACAATAAAGGATGCAGCCCTTAGAGGCCTTCCCTAGCCACAGTGCCCTTGGTACCCATGGTACCTTTTGCAAGGGACTGACATGTGGCCAGAGAGGTGCCAATTGGTGGTACAAGGTACAATTTTGGGAAAGAACACAGGCCCTGGGAACCTGATTCGCAGGGACCCATTGCACATCAAGTAAAAGTGTATCAGTAGTCGGGCAAAAAGTGGGGGGGTTACTGCAACAGAAACCCAGCGTCCTACATTCACCTCCCTACAATTTCAGTGTGCCCATCTTATTCTTTCAGGCTCTTTTAATCTCTATTTTTTCATTTGGTTGCTGTTTTTCTATCTATCTTTTCCTCCTTCATTCTCCTTTTCTGACCTTTCTCTCTTTGGCTCTGACTGATAATGAAAAATCATTCTCTGCCAGTGCCTGTCTTTTACAAACACCTCCACAAATTAAGCACTGCTGATATGGAACACTTGCAAACAAGATAACTTTGACAATACCTACAGTATGTCCAATATTTGGCCTCACACTGGAGGACGTTCCAAAACTTTGGGAAACGTATTTTCATTTGCAAAACTATTTTAGCATAATTTACCTTTGAGGAAATCTTGTTTCATGTTCTGTCAGAGCGCTTCTGCACACCTTGGTAATATTCAGTCTATGCAATGCATCACAATGTGAGGGTGAATGCCAAAATATGGAACCGCAACCAGTGCTTAGTTTATATATTAAAAAACATAAGTGCCAGGGTCCTTGTCAAGTGGCCACTGCAGTTTGCTCCATCCAATGCCCATGCCAGCGCTGCCAATTACAGAACCAACAGAACTATTAACCCTCACACTCTAACAAGTGTGACAATTCATAATATTCCAGGCCCCTTATTAAAGTGCTTGGGTGGCAGGTATTAGTCATTAATAATCTAAAGTCAATTAATAAACAGCTGTTGGTGTGTTCATCCCTAATTATGCAGACAACACCACCATGTGGCAGAATGTCATAAGTGCCGGTGCTGAAATATAAGTGCTGGTGTCGACCACCAAATCAAATTAAGCACTGCCAGCAACAAAATAGAGCACAACTTGCCCACTATTATTCAGGTAAGCACATATAGGAAATCATAGATTTACAATCCCAATTCCACATCAACTTTGACAGAATTGTGCAGGTTGAGGCTTGCAGTCGATATAGTTCAGTGGCGTATCTATCACTAGTGCAGGAGGTGCAGTGGCGGACTGCGACGTGCCCATTGCACCCCACATAGTGCTGCCTTTTCTTCTCCAACAAGAAGGCACCAGACACATTTCCTTTGCTTGCATTAGGACCTGTGGATACTTAACCACACAAATGATGTTGTTGCAGCTCGGCATTTCTGTACATCGATAATCTTGTGCTAAACCCAATCCATATCCATCCCTGCAGCCCGGTCGTTAAGTTCTGTGGGGCAAATTTGTGTTTGTGTTGTCATTCGGACTGTGGCGTGAATTTGGTGGTGGTGGTAGTGGTTTCATGCTAATCATGTGTACCTAGGCTGCGACTTGAATTATAAATAGTAGATTGTTTTCATTTTTAATTATTTAAAAAAAGTTTTATATAGCGCTAACTCGACCCAAAGGTATCAGAGTGCTTCACATGAGCACCAGTTACGTTACAGACGGACACATTCATTTTGGTCATGAAAGAAAAATCACCCATCTAACAGTGGCTCATTTTACCAATAAGGTACATTTTAACACATTGGACTCCCTGGGTCCAAAGCGTTTGAAGAGAACTGTCTTTCATAATGACGTATGTTTATATTGAACAAGGATTTCACCTTTAACGAATGATTAATATGAATATTACAAATAAATACATGGTGGCACATATAGGACATTTTCATTTGACATTAATGGAAATAATTCTGCTGTAAAAATGAATGATTCTACTATGTTAACTAAATCGCCTGCCTTGCAGCCTCTTTTCAAGCATAGGGTCCGCTTACCTGATTCCCATCATATATGAATCCCTTTTTGAACTGCAGCAGGGCGAGCCTGGCCAGGACCGCTGATCGCTGAGGATTGCCGCTGAGGGTCAGTAAGAGCATCTTGTGGGCTTCCTCCACTCGGTCCAGCTGGTACAGCGCATCAGTGCAAAGGATGCGGGAGACCTCATCCCCAGGATCCAGCTCCATGAGAAGGGATGCAAGCAGGTGTACCCCCGAAGCATCACTGCAGTGTATGAAACATATGAACTAGCAGATCAAGGGGCTGAATTATCTTCATAGTTAATTTCTGAATGCATTACAAGGCAAAAAAGCAATAATAGTGATACATAAAATGCAAACATTCCATATATTTTCCTAAAAAACACACAATGCATGTATACCGCAGAAAATGCATCACATGCTAAATTCAAGACTGCTTCAGGAAGTGTATTAAAACATTTCTATTACTAGCTGGTTACCGCAATTCAGTAAGAACATTTATTGATAGGGTTCATAAATGTCTCATAAAATTGATGACAATCTAACTATGTCTATGGTAGAATGTAAAGTGTTATTCTTTAAACAAAAAAGAGGTTGTAGAAAATTGGGTTATTAATTGGGTGGTTTGTACAAGTAATAGTTCCACAATTTCCCCTTATTGGGAAGCAAGCACCCCAATTGACTCTCTCAGAGTTGTGAAGCTGAGTAGTCCAAGGCCTACACAGGAGAGGTGGTGTGGGCTAGTAATCACCATTTGCTGGCAAGCAGTAATAACACTCAATAAATGATTGTCCAGTCAGTATTTTCTTTTTAGAAAATGGAAGCATACATTTATTACACACACACTGCTAAATACTACGCCTTAATTGACAAATATATGCATTAGGCAGATGGAAAATGCCATAGATGATATTAGGTAATCACCTTGGACCACCAAAGGGTTAAACAAATATATAAGGTAAGTCTACTGGTTTCGTCAGAGGTACAAGATTAACAAGCCACATGTTAAAGCACCAGGACTTGTACGCGAATGCAATAATCAATAATAATCATGGGCAAACGCACGTATTAACCCCTTAAGTTCTGGAGCTCTCCTGTCCCCCTCCATTGCTGAGCCCTAATTTGACTATTTTGAGCAGTAGGCACTCAGGGATCTACACCTTCTTTATCACATGAGAAATCCACTCAAAATTAGTGTCCTTTTTTTCCAACATCTTAGGGAGTCTAAAGGTTCCCAGGGTTTGTGGGTTACCCTGAAGGGGATCGAGAAAATGGACAAAATATAGCTAAAGTTTGAGATTTTTGGGAGAAATAGGAAAAAAGTGTGCCACAAAAAAGTGACTGTTCTTTTCCCCTAAAAATGGCATCAGCAAAATGTTTTCTGTGCTAAAGTCACCATCTTCCCAGCTTTCAGGGACATGCAAAGTTGAAACAAAAAAAAACAATGATTTTTTTCCACAGTTTTGGCATTTTTTTAAAAAGAAGACCATTGTTCTTATTTTTTTTGCTTTCAATCTACTTCCAGTTTGTGGTGGAAACCAGTGTGAAACCCATGGGTGATCCTGGCGAGCAATAGATTTCTTAAAGTAAGCAAAATTCAGAATTCAGCAATTCTTGTGTACATTTTTCTCACAGTGGCCTATTTACAAAAGCAATATACCATTATGTCTTGTAGACCCTGATGGTTAAGGGGATATATAGGGATTGTTGGTTCTCTAAGAGCACAAAGTATCCAGAGCAAATCACTGAGCTGCACAGTACAGTGTTTTTTCATTGTATACCAAGTATAAACCAATTCATATGGTGAAATATGTAGAGTAAAAATGGGTATCACAGAAACTTATTTATTCCTTAAATGGGCACAAGATATGGCGTTTAGGAGCAAATCCAACTGGTAACAACACATGGTCTACTATTCAATGTTGCCACATGTCTCCTGATAAAAATGGTACCTCACTTGTGTGGATAGGCCTAGTGCCCGCGTCAGGACACAGCCCAAAACACAATGTGGCCACATCACGTTTTTCCCCTCAAAACTGACCCTTTTTTTGCAAAGAGAATAGCTGTGAGTGTTCGGCCCTGGTTCAACCGACACCTAGGGAAATATAGCAAACCCACACATTTTTTAAAACTAGACACCTGGTAGAATCCAGGATAGGTGGACCTGTGTGGATCTCAAAAAGGTGAACTGAGACGAAAGTTTAACTTTACAACTCACAAAGGGCATTTTTGTGGGTAGTAAAGTTAAACTTTTGTCTCAGTTAAACTTAAGTTTTGGGCCTTGAGATAGTAGAGTGACACCTACAGCCAGAAAAGAAAGACACCTGTGTCATTTATTTTTTGTTTTTAACATTTAATAGGCTTAAAATCTCAGCATACAACGTTCTGTTGGCAAAAGGGGGAGAACTGGCAAAAGTGACATCAGTGGTGCAGCTAGACCTTTTGTCATCCGTATCGGCCCCTGCTTTTGCCTCCCCGTGGCCGCAGATTAAGAGCGTGGGGGGTGCTGGTGATTCCTGCGTTTATTTCCCGCCCCGCGATGGGCACTGGTAAGAGAGGGGGAGGCTGCCACCCCCAGTGCTTGAAATGAAAAAATAGAAGTGCAGGTACTCTGTTCCAGAGTACCTGCTTGTTTCTGAGAAGTGCCGGTACTCTCCAATTAACAGTATTACGTCACTCTTTAGAAATTCCGGTACTCTCCCTCTAAAAATAAAAAAAGTGCCGGTACTCAGTACCGGACAGTACCGGCCCATTTAAAGCACTGGTACCCCCCAACACGTGTCACCCGAGGCAAACCATCCCCAGGCCCCCCTTCCTACGCCACTGAGTGACCTGCATTACATGGAGCCACTGGATGGCAATGCAAGACACGTCATGGGCAATAAACTTCCAATGTCATAGGAGTTGTGCAAGGACATGCTACCTCACACACGCCACAAGAGCATTCGATCTTCACTATCACATGTGCCTGTATGGACTACAGTCCAGCTCAAGCACACACCCTGCTTGTCGTATAATGTATTTCAACATTATATGTCTGTGGGATTGTTGAAAAACCTGAAGCCCACACCCCCCTCACCTCCAATCGTACTGACCAAGCTACGTCCCGGTGGCACAGAACGGAAGAAGTGACATAAACAGGTACCAAAATTGCCTCATGAAAAGCATTCAAACATCTACTAATGAAGCAGCGATGGACAGTGCAATGAACGAAATAAGTCATAACCTGCTTTTAAACAAACATTATAATGCGAATTTTATCGGGTCTATATATTTTTTACAGGACGTAAGCATTTGCAAACTGTCTCTGCTGCAAGAATTAGTGTAACATATTCAGCGATGAGTCCTTAATTATAGAGACTTCTGGCTCCAAGATAATGATGGCGGCATTTGAAAAACTTGAGTAAAAGCATTCCACGGATGTTTAGCGCCCTCTTGTGGAGAGTTTTAAGATTTTCGCTTTTAAAGCGGAACATTGACAAACGCTCCTCCTGTGCAACAAATAAAAGGAAGTATTTTCATTGAAATTCGTTTGGATTGTGTTTTTTTTTTCAGTAAAACTGAGTAAGTGGAGCACGGCGAGTCGCACTACAATCGTCCACGGGTATCTTGGACTCCTCGCATTAAATGACTCTAAAGTATGTATTTTTATGTAGGAGTTTTGTAAAACGATGTTTTAGAGACTCCCTTCCCCCACACACCTTTTTCATCACAGTTAATGCCCTGGTTCATGTTGTGTTATGTTGTTATGCACAACTCACCCGACAGTGTAGCGCTGACTGCACTGGAATTTGAGGTGCTTTCTTTCGCTTTGGGCAGAAGAAGCTTTGTTTCATCCAATGTTGGATATCATCTCAGTAGTTGTTTATATCCCAAACTCTCTGCGTTATGTCCTTGATGGACATACATTTGAGGGTTTTAGACAGACACCTTGAAATGCTTTTCATACTGGACTAGCAATTGAGGAAAAGGGGTTATAGGACAAATTATCAGTGAAGAGGAGAGTGATGTAGCTTTGGGAACACAGCACAGCGATTACAATTAGGGATCCCATTTTTATGGTGTTTATTTTTAGACATTTCTGTCTGTATTTATTCATTTTTAGCTATTTTAATTAGTATTTATCCATGTTTAGTCTGCGCTTTGTGGAAAAAGTAACCTGCAACAAGTATATTTCTATATTTATTTAACTGATCAAAGTACACTTGCAGTTGAATGCCTCTTAGGTTTTATTGCTTTAAAAATCCATATATAAAGCATTACTCATTTGCAATACACTAATTGACATTAGCATTTTAGTACATATGCACATCTGTAACTGTTTACAACTACATTAGGAAAATGTGTCCTTTTTTATAACTCCTTGTGTATTAGTCTACACAGTTATTGGTCTAGCAGTCATGACTCACAGCATTAAAGATCACTCAAAAGAAGATCTATTTTGTGTAGTTTTCCATATTTGATAAATAAAGACGAGATGGTATTCTCTTGGTAGTCATCTGTAAAAATGCATAAAAATTGAAAACTAGGAGCCTTATTTATAATTATGAAGATCTCATGTAAAATGTGTGAGTTTGGCAAGCTTGTAATTAACTAATTCAATGTAAAGCACCTCCTGAAAACCCCAAATCATTTTATCTGGTCAGCAGTATGTCATAGTAGTTGGTGATGTTAACTACAGAAAGGTCAAGGAAAATCAGAGCAGCGTGCTTGCCTTCATCACATGTGATGAGGAGAGATGCCCCGATGTCTGCCCAAACTGACTCAGCTCCTCTTTGATTGTGTGTAAGAATATCATAGACAGAAAAGTTATCTGACACAAATATTTTATCCTAAATATTATTTACAAAAACATTGTCCAACTGGATGTAGATTGTCTATTGTTAATTTTAGTGGGGCTACGATTTTGTAATCAATATTTAGGGCTCAATATTTATGCCAGAAGATATTCTGTACCACACCTCTCCTTGCAGATCAGAATTCAGATTAGAAGATGCGCAGTAGCTGCTATAGTCAAATGTATTTGTGTAGTTGATCATTTACTGCTGTTTCCAGAATTTGGTTAGTATGCAGAAGTTTGGGGTTCAGAGGATAATTTGTCAGAACTAAGGGATCTTCTTTAAAAATGGGTTGACAATGTTGTGTTTCAATTAAACTGTGACTATCCCGATATCATGGTAATCATGTTGCTCAAATACAATGGTTCTTTACAATGTTGAGCAGTGGTACATTGGGTATTTATTACAGCTTCTGGGTTGGTCAATTCTTGATGGATACTGAAAGATGTCTTTGTTTAGATTGTCAGGCTTTATTATGGAACAGCATAATGTACTGCCCCACTCCTTTAATATGAAAATATTATATTCAGTGTGAGTTGAACTGTAGTCATCTCTATGCATTTGATGCATCAATTGTAGTGATGGGCTGTGTACCTATTTGGATGAGGAACACCTGCATATTTAGTGGAATTATCATAAAAGTAATTGTCATAAAAGGGAATGTATACCCTTCCTTACATTTATTCAATATAATCACCTATGTTAATCGTACTTGTTTAGAGTTTGTTCTGAATCTAATGTTGACCTAACTTCTAAGTAGATATGAGTGCACACATTGCCTTTTCATATAATGTACTGCAAGTGTTTTGTTTTTCTCTTCTTTGTAGCTGTCTTATCAACATGCTTATTAAGTTAGAATAAGAAATTGGCCTTGGATATAAAAACTGAGATGGTGGGAGAAACAAGTCTGTACCGGACAGACTGGACTGATATTAAATCCAAGACTGCCAGATGGGAATTCCTTTGTTTGAAAGATGGTAACTATGGAGTCCACCTGCACCTAGAGAACACTGTCTTGATAAGAAGAAGCCTTCTAGAATCCTCCTTCATGCATTAAATGTGTAACCTTTAGAACAGTAGAGCAGACCCTGTCCTGACTTCGCTGAGAGATGCCTTGTTCTCATCTCAGCGGATTTCTGCTGCCCAGAGTGTAGAGCTTCATGCTTGAACACCTATGCTTTCCTTTTGAACCTTAAACTTGGTTCATATGATGCTGATACCTTCTCTGAAGAATTTCCCTTTTCTACTTTTGAACTTTTATTTACATTAGGGAATTTACTTGCTGGAACCTGATTGGGTGATATGTTGCTTGCTGTTTATTATTCTATTTTGCATATTCTTTCCGCTAATATTCATATTCAGACTGCATGAACATTAAATATGTATGGTTCTTGCCATTTTTTTCTTTCAAATTTGCTGATTGACTTAACTTGTAAGCTGAACTAAATGTATTAATAAAACCCTGAGGGTTTAAATACCCTCTTCCCTGTCATTCTTGTGGAGCCACATTAGTTTCACTGTATTTGAAATGTATTGAGATGTTATTTCCTTTATTACACTTCAAGTTGACAATCAAAGGTCCATACAACCAGTGGAGGATTCTCTTTCATAATTTTCCACAATGGAAATAGTGAATGGGTAGTTGGATAATGAATAAATGAATAGATGATGAATAGTGAATGGCTGATGAATGAATGACTATTAAATGGTTAAAGGATGAACTTTGAATAGAGAACCAATTGATGTAACCAAACAATGTATGGCTGGGGAGTAAAGGGATACATGGTTGGATGGTCATGCTTTGTATGAATGACAATGATGTGGGTGGGTATTGGATATTATAATGTGCGGGTGTGCACATGGTGTAAGTCTGCATGGGGTAGATCGATGGGGATCATGTGTGAGTGTGGCATGTGGAGTGGTTGTTAGACCAGACAGCCCTTTGGCTGTTCCCTCCTTATTTTTTTTCTTCCTTTACCCTCTAATTTTTCTGTCCACTAGTTTTTTTGGTGTTGATTTAGAGGCTCTGGGTGCCCCATTATCACTAATTGATGGTGTGGCGCAAGGTGCTTCCCTAAAATGGAGGGAGGGAGAAAGCTCCTCCACAAAATGGTGGCCTAAACTGTCACCTCGGGACATGAGGGGTTCCAGAACCTTCTGGGCCACTCTGGCCAGTCAGGGCCCAGGCTATATATAGAGGTGAGGTGCGTCGGCCATTTTGTAGAAGGTGTGAAGTGAGATAGTCAGGAGTAAGGCACCTGAGTGGGGAGGTGGAAGCGCAGAAGGGGGGAAACTGCCTGTTCTTAGGGCCTTGCCTTCAACCTCTGACCTGGGATCACATTAACTGGTTGTGCTTCCCGCCTAGACAGGACCCCTGAGGGGAACTGAGGGAGAGAGTGGCCATCTCCAACCTTGTCCACCGTTTTCCTGACTGTGCCTGGGTTCCCCCTGTCTTGTTCCGCCACTGGTTTGTGGCCTGCCGCCTTCCAACCAACCAGCCCTGAGCCAGGGCGTCGCTGTGAGGGAAAAAGGGGTGCTAGGCGCCGAGCACATCGCCACCCCTGAACTGCAGGCCACCCCTTAATTTGTATCACCATCGCCGGGGCTGCCCCCAAAGAATAGCTCACCGCTGCGGCCCGGGGCCGGAAAGGTCACCCTCATGGTCACTGGGGCCCGAAAGAGGACCGGGGCCCCGCCGCTGCCGTCGCAGCCTCAGTAACGCAGCACACCTTTTGAGAGGGCCGCCAGAATTCGAAGAAGACCGCGTTAGGCTTGGAAGCCAGCCTCCTGCCTGACGCCGCCCCGCCGACTCCTGAAGCAGTAGAGGCTGCGCTGACAACAGCAGCCGCGGGCGCGCCTCCGATCCCCCACCAACTCGATGGTATCGCGGAAGGAGGAGGCCCTCGACCCGGAGATCGCCGGGAGGCTGGAGAGCCCTCGCCAGGGCCAACGTTGAGCCACAGAGTAAGGTAACCCCCAGGGGAGGAGGGCGGGAGGCCCGAAGCTCGCCCCTCCCCCGGGGGAAGCCCATTGTCAAGTCTGCTGAGAGTCCCCTCTACCCTTCGCACCGGGATCCCCAGACCAAGTTGGCACTGAGACGTGCTGGGGGGAACTGTGCGGAGCCGCGCTCAGGGACCGTATGTTCAGCCCTTATGGGACTAACCCGATAGGGCTGCCACAACTAACCACGAGTAAGGAGCTGATGTGAGACCAGAGTTCAGGCAACAAAGTACTCCCAGCTCTGAAGCGCTAGGGCTTGGATAGATGCAGCACTATGCTTGAGGCTCCACTGAAGTGCTATATTTAATGACCTGATTCCAAGCGCATTGTAATGGCTATGTGAAGCGCTATATTTAGTGACCTGATTTCAAGCGCATTGTAATGGCTATGTGAAGCGCTATATTTAATGACCTGATTTCAAGCGCATTGTAATGGCTACGTGCAGTGCTATATCTAATGACCTGATTTCAAGTGCAATGAAATTACTATGTGCAGGGCTATGTCTATGACCCTAATGAGATGTAAATGAAAACTGATTGATTTCCTCTGAAAGAAAAGAAAAACCGGATAAAAAGAAAGATAAAGCTTTTCTAACTTTTCTAACTCCTTGGTGTAGTGTCGTTTTTAGTGGTGATATGCTGGAGTGCCGAGGTGAGTGGGATGCAAGCACGACATGTCCTCTGGAATGAGGCCTGTCCACCTGAGCCAAGCTACCATAGGTCTTTAGGTCCAACAAGTTGGTGTTCAGCGGTGGGATCCTGAGCTTGTGCTTGTGTCCACTCATCAGCAATTCAGTGTGCGCCACGCACCCTACACCTGATTTTTGTTTTTGTTTTTATTGGAGTTTTCTCCAGGTTGTCTCCCTGATTGGAATTTTTTTAATTATCTCTGTCCCGTGGTGTGGCTTCCTTTTGAAAGAAGGTTCTTCTTACTTTGAGAGTTCTTTTCCGCAGTGTTTAGGGCCCCACCTGGCAGGATGGAGTTTGAGCTGGGTAGTCTAGAAGAGTACACTGTAACCCAGTTAAAGGAATTCTGTCAGGAGAGGGTTTTTTTTTTCAAGCGGGGAGCAAAGAGAGAGGAGCTCCAGACTAGCTTGAGAGCCTGGGTGATGGCCCACCCTAGCGGGGGACGGGAGGAGGAGGGACCGGGACCAGACACCACGGAAGGGGCAGAGACACTTCTTCCCACTGAGAGCAGCAATATGGTTGCAGGACTCAGGGCGCCTTCAAGCGCCGGTAGTAGCGCTTCGGGGGGAAGCCTGTCTTCAGCCGACTTAGCCGACAGGAGGGAGGAGAGGCAATTCAGGATGGAATTAGCCCACTTGGAGAAGGAGAGGGAAGAGCGGAGGTTCCTTCATGAGCTCCATTTAAAAGAATTAGAACTCAATGCCCTTCAGTTAGGGACCCCCAGTAGTCCTGTTGGTGGCAGCGTACAGAAAGAAGTTCACAGGGAACCTAGACCCCACTTACCAAAGGACGTAGTTGCCAGCTACGGTGTTGGGGACGACATCGCCAAGTGGTTGGCTGCCTATGAGGTCTCCTTATGAGCCCATGGGATCCCGGAAGCTCAGTGGGGGGGTGGTCTGTACAGGTACATGCCTCCGGTGGGGAGGGATGCCCTTTTAGCCCTAGAACAACGGGAGCAGACCAATTACCCCACCATGAGGGTCGCCTTGATTGGGAATTTTGGGCTGACCCCTGAGAAGTACAGGCAGAGATTCCGGGGTGGCCAAAAGCTGGCCGCCCAGAATTGGGTGGACTTCCTGGACTACGCAAAAAAAGCTTTGGAGGACTGGGTGCAGGGCAGTGAGGTAAAGGACTACGAGGGGTTGTATAACCTGTTTTTGAGGGAGCACCTCCTCAAGAAAAGTTTTCCGGAGCTGCGTCAACACCTGGTGGACAGCAAGCTGACTAATCATAGGAAGCTTGCAGAGGAGGCGGACATCTGGGCTAGTACCCGGGTGTCTCTAAAAGGAACTGAGAGGAATTTCCAAGGGACTGGTCAGGGCGCTCCCCAGAAGAAAGAGGGGGGAGACAAAAAGAAGGAGTTCCCTAAATGCCCCCAAAATAGTTCGCAGGGAAAGGGATCAGGATTCCCTCCTAAGGTTGGCCCCCACAAACCTCCTTATCCTGACCGTGGTCAGCAGCCTAGGGTTGTCCGTTGTTATGAGTATGGCGAGATTGGGCACTATAAGGGGGCTACCAAGTGTCCGAAGAGACCACACCCTCCCACTGGAGGAAAGACCCCTGGGGTGGTGAGTGCAGTGCTCGGGGAGGAGTTGCCCTTAGATAAGGGAGGTGAGTGGGCAGGGCTAACTTTAGTGTCTCTGGGAGATTGCGAGATGGTTCCTAAGACCCATGTGCCCTCGAATACTACCAAGTACAGGCAATAGGTCACCATCAATGCCCAGAGCGTGGAGGCTCTGAGGGACACAGGAGCCAACATGACTATGGTAAGGAGTCAGCTGGTGTCTCCAGAGCAGGTCAGGTGATTCCCAACGTAGTCCACCCGGTTGTGATGGCTGACAACCGAGAGGGTCACTATCCGGTGGCTCAGATTCCCTTTGAGTGGGGAGGGGTTGCGGGTCCTCTTTCGAGTTGCGGTAAGCCCTGCCATGCCGGTCGACTGTCTGTTGGGAAATGACCTTGAACATACGGCCTGGAAGGAGGTCGAGTTCAAGGCTCATATGGAGATGTTGAGGTCGCCTGAGTGGACTTGTGCCAACACGCGGTCCGTGACTGCCCGGAGGGGGAGTTCACAGAGGTTGGAGCCTGGGACCAAGGCCCAACCAGCTGCCAAAAAGGGTAAACGGGGACAGGGGAAGCCTGCCCCGGCATCTGCACCTCGTAAGATGGATGGGGCAACTGAGGTGGTCCCGGAGTCCACAGAGGGGGATGTGACTTCCCTGGAGGGCTTACCTACCCCTGCAGAATGACAGGTGGAGGGAGGACCTACCAGGGAGGATTTTTGTCGGGCCCAGAAGGAGTGCCCCACCCTTGAGGGCTTACGGCGACAGGCCGAAGCCCAGGCAGCGGGTAACGATTCGGGGAACTTCCACATATATTGGGAAGATGGTCTCCTCTATAGCGAACCCAAGGCTCCGGTGCATGGATCATCCCGGGCCTTGGTGGTTCCCCAGCGTTACCGAGCCTTCCTTTTGGAATTGGCTCACAAGATACCCTTGGCAGGACACTTGGGACAGGACAAGACCTTTGCTCGGCTTGTCCTTCACTTCTATTGGCCTCAGATGAGGATTACGTCCGACACTTTTTGTAGGACGTGTGTCACCTGCCAAGCTAGTGGGAAAACAGGGGTGAAGCTGAAGGCTCCCCTGGAACCACTGCTTGTCGTTGGCATCCCCTTTGAGAGGGTGGGCATCGACATTGTTGGGCCATTGGATCCACCAACGTCTGCCGGTCACAGGTTTATCCTGGTTCTGGTGGATCATGCCACCCGGTACCCAGAGGCTATTCCTCTGAGGACCATTACCGCACCTGCGGTGGCACGGGCCCTGATGGGAATTTTCACCCGGATGGGGTTCCCCAAGGAAGTTGTGTCTGACAGAGGTACCAACTTCATGTCGGCATACATGCGGGCTATGTGGAAGGAGTGTGGAGTCACTTACCGGTTCTCCACCCCTTATCACCCCCAGACCAATGGTCTGGTGGAGAGGTTTAACAAAACCTTGAAGGGCATGATCAGGAGTCTGCCCGAGAGCCTGCGGAGGAAATGGGACGTCCTCCTGCCTTGCTTGCTGTTCTCCTACAGGGAGGTACCGCAGAAGGGAGTGGGCTTCAGCCCCTTCGAGCTGTTGTATGGGCACCCTGTTCGTGGACCCCTCAGCCTGGTGAAGGATGGATGGGAAAAGACTCCCAGAAAACTTCCCCCGGATGTGGTGAGCTACATGCTGGCCTTCCGTAGCCAAATGGCTAGGTTGTGGAAGCAAGCTTCCGAAAACCTAGAAGCCAGCCAGGCGGTCATGAAGGAATGGTATGACCAAAATGCTCACCCGGTGGAGCTGGAGCCTGGCCAGAAGGTGTGGGTCATGGAGCCTGGAGAGCTTAGCGCCCTCCAGGATCGCTGGTCAGGCCCCTTTGAGGTGATTGAGAAGAAGGGCAAGGTCACCTATGTGGTGGATCTTAAGACCCCCAGGCAGCCCCATCGGGTGCTCCATGTCAACCGCCTCAAGCCCCACCAAGAGAGATCAGAGGTCACCTTGATGATGGTGACTGATGGGTCAGAGGAAGAGGAAAGTGAACCTCTCCCTGATCTTTTCGCGTCCCAAGAGAAGGATGGGTCGGTAGAGGGAGTGATCCTCTCACCATCTCTAACTCCCGAACAGCGGAGAGACTGCCGCCAGGTCCTGGGGCAGTATGCTTCACTGTTCTCACTTATCCCGGGAAGGACTCATCTGTGTACCCATGATGTGGACACAGAAGACAGCCCACCTGTGAAGTCCAAGTCCTACCGCTTGTCGGATAAGGTGAAGGCTAGCATCCATGGTGAAGTCACCAAGATGCTGGAGCTGGGAGTGATTGAACCTTCAAGCAGTCCCTGGTCCAGTCCGGTGGTACTGGTACCTAAAGCTGCCCCGCCGGGCACTACCCCAGAACTTAGGTTCTGTGTGGATTACAGGGGACTGAACTCTGTGACGAAGACTGATGCTCATCCTATCCCAAGGGCGGATGAGCTCATTGACCGGTTGGGAGCTGCCCAATACCTAAGTACCTTTGACCTTACCTCCGGGTACTGGCAGATCTCCCTAACAGATGGAGCAAAGGAAAGGTCAGCCTTCTCCACACCTGAGGGTCACTACCAGTTCTGCGTGATGCCCTTTGGGCTCAAGAACGCCCCTGCCACTTTTCAGCGGCTGGTGAACCAGGTCCTCTCTGGGATGGAGGCTTTCTCGGCTGCTTACCTGGATGACATCGCTGTCTTCAGCAGCAGTTGGGAGTATCATTTGGGTCACCATCAGGCTGTCCTTCAGGCCCTGCAGCAGGCTGGTCTGAAGATCAAGGCCAGCAAGTGCCAGATCGGGCAGGGGTCGGAAGTATACCTCGGTCACTTGGTGGGTCGGGGCAAGGTGCAACCCCTCCAGGCCAAGATCGAAACCATCATGGCCTGGGAACCCCCCAAGACTCAGACGGAGGTCCGAGCCTTTCTGGGCCTCACCGGTTACTACCGACGCTTCATCAAGGGGTATGGTACTATCGTGGCTCCCTTGACTGAGCTTACATCAAAGAAGCACCCTCGATGGGTAATCTGGACCAAGGTGTGTCAACGAGTCTTTGACACCTTGAGACAAACAATGTGTGCGGCACCTGTCCTCAGGGCCCCTGACTTCTCCAAAGAGTTCATCATCCAAACGGATGCGTTGGAGCATGGCATCGGGGCAGTGCTGTCGCACCTCAATGAAGAGGGTCTGGACCAACCTGTGGTCTTCCTATCTAGGAGACCACTCCCCCGGGAACAGAGGTGGAGTGCGATTGAGAGGGAGGCTTTTGCGGTGGTGTGGGCTCTGAAGAAGTTGCGGCCATACCTGTTTGGCTCGCACTTCCTGGTTCAGACCGACCACCGGCCCCTCAGGTGGCTGATGCATATGAGGGGCGAGAATCCTAAGTTGTTGAGGTGGTCCATCTCCCTATAGGGAATGGACTTTAGGGTGGAACATCGCCCAGGAGTGGACCACACCAATGCTGACGGTCTCTCCAGGTATTTCCGCCTTAGTGAAGGGAACTCCCAAGGGATTGGGTAGCTCTCCACACTTTCAGCTGGGGGGAACGCGTGTTAGACCTGCCAGCCCTTTGGCTGTTCCCTCCTTATTTTTTTTCTTCCTTTACCCTCTAATTTTTCTGTCCACTAGTTTTTTTGGTGTTGATTTAGAGGCTCTGGGTGCCCTATTATCACTAATTGATGGTTTGGCGCAAGGTGTTTCCCTAAAATGGAGGGAGGGAGAAAGCTCCTCCACAAAATGGTGGCCTAAACTGTCACCTCAGAACCTGGGCCATAGGCTGTCATGAGGGGTTCCAGAACCTTCTGGGCCAATCTGGCCAGTCAGGGGCCAGGCTATATATAGAGGTGTGGTGCGTCGGCCATTTTGTAGAAGGTGTGAAGTGAGGTAGTCAGGAGTAAGGCACCTGAGTGGGGAGGTGGAAGTGCAGAAGGGGGGAAACTGACTGTTCTTAGGGCCTGCTTTTTCCCCCCCTTGGTTGACACTACCCCCTACCTCATGACCTAGCCTTGCCTTCAACCTCTGACCTGGGATCACATTAACTGGTTGTGCTTCCCGCCTAGACAGGACCCCTGAGGGGAACTGAGGGAGAGAGTAGCCATCTCCAACCTCCCGCATCACGTGACGGGGGCGGGCTGCCTGACGCCGCCCCCGCCGACTCCTGAAGCCGTAGAGGCCGCGCCCCGCAGGCCGCGCTGACAACGCAGCCGCGGGCGCGCCTCCAATCCCCCACCCACTCGATGGTATCGCGGAAGGAGGAGGCCCTCGACCCGGAGATCGCCGGGAGGCCGGAGAGCCCTCGCCAGGGCCAACGTTGAGCCACAGAGTAAGGTAACCCCCAGGGGAGGAGGGCGGGAGGCCCGAAGCTCGCCCCTCCCCCGGGGGAAGCCCATTTTCCAGTCTGCTGAGAGTCCCCTCTACCCTTCGCACCGGGATCCCCAGACCAAGTTGGCGCTGAGACGCGCTGGGGGGAACTGTGCGGAGCCACGCTCAGGGACCGTATGTTCAGCTCTTCTGGGATTAACCCGATAGGGCTGCCACAACTAACCACGAGTAAGGAGCTGATGTGAGGCCAGAGTTCAGGCAACAAAGTACTCCCAGCTCTGAAGCGCTAGTGCTTGGATAGATGCAGCACTATGCTTGAGGCTCCACTGAAGTGCTATATTTAGTGACCTGATTTCAAGCGCATTGTAATGGCTATGTGAAGCGCTATATTTAGTGACCTGATTTCAAGCGCATTGTAATGGCTATGTGAAGCGCTATATTTAATGACCTGATTTCAAGCGCATTGTAATGGCTATGTGAAGCGCTATATTTGATGACCTGATTTCAAGCGCATTGTAATGGCTATGTGAAGCGCTATAGTTAATGACCTGATTTCAAGTGCATTGTAATGGCTATGTGAAGCGCTATATTTAATGACCTGATTTCAAGCGCATTGTAATGGCTACGTGCAGTGCTATATCTAATTACCTGATTTCAAGTGCAATGAAATTACTATGTGCAGGGCTATGTCTATGACCCTAATGAGATGTAAATGAAAACTGATTGATTTCCTCTGAAAGAAAAGAAAACCCGGATAAAAAGAAAGATAAAGCTTTTCTAACTTTTCTAACTCCTTGGTGTAGTGTCGTTTTTAGTGGTGATACGCTGGAGTGCCGAGGTGAGTGGGATGCAAGCACGACATGTCCTCTGGAATGAGGCCTGTCCACCTGAGCCAAGCTACCATAGGTCTTTAGGTCCAACAGTGGTCAAATGTGATGGATAGACAAATGGTTGGTGTACATGTGTGCATTGTTTGTCTGGTTCGAAATTGCTTATGTGGGTGGGTGGATAGTGTGTGTGTGTGTCAGTCGACAGATGGTATGCAAATGCACATGGGGTATGCAGATTGACTGATGTTTAGTTTGTGGATAAATGGCCAGTGGTGAATGGATGAATGGATGGGTAAATGGATGAGGGATAAAAGGAAAGTAGGCGGGAAATCATGGTGGATGGGTGATCGATAGATGAAGAGTAGTGAAGTGTGGATGGATAGTCAGTAGTGAACAGAAGGAGAGATATTGTTCAAAGGTTGGAAGTATGCATGGAGTCTGTATGGATGTAGGACAATTGGCTGAGAGAGAGGTAGTTTTTCAGCTTGAATGATGATGGTGAATGTTGGAGAAGGGTTGGGATTGGAACAGAGCATAGACAGCAGCACAAGGGAGGCAACAGCACCACTGCAGCCTACAACTTTATCACAAATCAGGGAAAATATGGGGGCAGAGAGAAACGCCAATAATTGTTTGTCACTAATGCCCATTAAAGTTGCCAATTAAATGTTATAAGAAAGGGAAAAGATTGTAAACCCTCTTTGAGTGTGAATGACACCACAATATAATGGTGCCCGTGACACGGCCAAAATCATGTCAGTTGATGTGCACTTTATGCTTATGTTTGAATCGGATGGGGGTGGAGGGGATGGAAGCTATATTTTAAAATTTGCAACAGATATGAAATGTAGAAGATGCACTAAGTTACCTCACATAATGGAATTTAATGGCTAACTTGTAATGAGGGCCTACAGGGAGATACACAAGAAGTGCCAGTCGTGGTTGAAATACTGACTATAAATCCTGGCAGCCACTGTCCTTAAGGCCACTTTGAAAGCCCCAGTCATGCAAGGCAGAGGGTGAGTATCTCCTTGGTAGTAGGTGAGTTTCTCCTTAACAGTGCTTCCTAGCATGTCGCCTTACAATCACAAATGTCCGGGGTGGTTTTGTTAAACTATTTTGCTTGTACACTTGTACAGCACTTTATGCCACCATAATAAAGGCTCACAGTGATGAGAAGGCAGGAGCACTGGAAGGAGGAGCCAGGAGGAAAACAAGCGAGGACAAGACAGAAGTGAGGAAATAACATTGTAGGTGGTCTGGGATTCTTCAAAATCCTAGTGTAACCCGGGATAGTGCAATAGTAGACTGAATGATGTTGGTACAATCCTCCTGAAATGATGAAGGGTGAAGCAGGAAAAAGAATGAGGGGGAGTTAATATAATAGGATTTTTTCAGTTATTTCAAAATGCTTCGAACTAGAATGAAGCCTTTTTCTAAGCACATCCAATCTGTTTCTTCAGATATGGGATCTGACTGGAGTAACAGTAACATAAAATGAACTTTCCACGTTCACATAATAAGGCTAAGGTGTGCCTCTTGAATAATGAATCAACAATATTGGTTTGTCAGAATATCAAGGACAGAATATCAAAAATAAAATGTTGACAGGTAAGTAAGTGTAGATTTCCCACATCTAACTCTACATATATGTACCTGTGCAGTACATATATCATCAAAATGTGTAGTTAGTAATAGTAAATATATCATTCACTATATTCGCTTACCTTTCGATCTTCTGTAATTGATATTAGTTTAACACAATATTGTTGGTGTTGATATTCAGCTGTACAATCTTCAGCCAAACATGCAAACCTGGATTAGTTCCCATGTGAAAAGAATGCCCACTACATCCCAAATCTTTGGCTCAACAAATGTCCATGAACAAAGTTTGAGCACAGACTTCTCACAATTCCTTAGAGTTCTTTAAAGATAACCACTACAACCACCTACTAATACCAGATTCATTAAAATTACCTGTAACCTCATCCCGCCTTCTGGCATTAAAAGGCATTACAAATCTGGTACTCACAAGAAGTTTGCAGGCCTTTGCTAGATAGTAACTTGGTGGATTGCTAAACTACAGCAGAAATCTGTGCAGAACATGAAGATCGCAGCTTTGGGTAGGGTATCATGTCCCCACATGTGGACTATTCCTCCCCAGATCCTCATCATACGTTGTAATCTCTTTGGCTCAATGAAAGTAAAATAATACTACAAATTGCTGCACACACTGATTGTTAGATGAAAGCCCAGACCTGAAATATGGATGTGTGCTCTGGGAAGATTATCAGTGTTAATATATCAAGGTTTCAGGAAGGGGGCAGTGTTCCTAGATATGGATTTGATGGTCTAAAAATTATTTTTAAATAACGATAAATGTACGGTGGGAGAAGCATAGGATTTTGAGTTCTGTAATGTGCATCATAAGCAGAGCCTACTTTCAAAGCACCCCAGCTTTATACACATCGTCTCTCCTCCCACAAAATACTGAGGATTGGAAATGAATGGTTGGCATGGGAGGTGCAAGACTAACAAGCATTTGGTAAAGCATCGGTTTCACATATGTGATGAATAAAGTGCTGTTTTAAGCAATCATCGTCTGTAGTAGGAAAGAGCTCCCGGACAAATAACACAGAAGTGGAGAAGATGTGGTGCAGTGGCCAGAGCTGCTGACTCCAGAGTTGGCGATCCCAATTTGAGTCTCTGCACGGAACATCCTGTGACTCTATGCAAATCCCTTAATCTCTTGGATGATAAATTGTTATATAAATATGCTGGAAGAATGAACTTTAGGAAAAATGTGTTCCACCCAAGCAGATGTTAACAGTATTTCGGCTACGGGAAACTGATAAGAGAAGCCAACGAGGAACAAGCATTGGTAAATGCAGGAAAATATGCTACAGCCAATAGAAATGGAGGAAAAGTAAGTAGCACACACAGGAACCAATGAGAAGCCAGGAAAGAGAGGAGACAGGATGTAAGTCCCTTTCACGTTTACATTAAACAAAATTGATTTCTCAAGCACAGAGCAAGCGCTTTGCAGGCGAAACCTAAAAAGGGATGTTGGGGAATAAGGTCTTCTTCTAAAGACTGTCAGCCAAGTACCATCTGGACACACCCAGGGCTCTGTCTTCTCCAAATAGAAATATTAATAAATCAGAAGACATTACTATGCCACAGCCAGCACCTAAAACATGGAAAGAGGATGATGTTTCTGGAAAAGATCCATAGCATAGCAGCAAACAATTTCTTCTGAGGTATCAGGGCCCACTATAAAAAAAAGTCTGAATTTCAGAAACTGATTGCTACTGCTGTAGAAGATGGCTTACCATATATATTTTCTGATGTAAAAGTCATCCAAAATAACTGGCAACCTTTCAAAGTGCTGGAAGCATAATAACTCCATGGCATGTATGAAAGCTATTTATATATTTATTTTTTATTTTTGCAGTTGTATTAAGAATGACCCATTGAAAAGTAGAGCTTTTGACATAGAAGTATATGGTACAATATAATATGGAGGAAAAATTATAAAGAGTATTACGATACTGGAGAATATGGCATTACAAGGTAAGAGAGGTAACATAGGGGGAACCAGCAGCTATAAGGGAAGACTAGTGTCTTGTGGGCTTTTACGAGATTCAGTGAGGTAGTGTGTGGGTTCACCACCTTCATTATAACATTCATAAGATAATAAAAATTTTCATGATGCAGAGTTTCTTCCTGAACACCTACATCATGGCCTCAATTGTGACTGGCTTGCACCAGGCAACAATAGCGGGTGATGCTGGAAAAGTAAGACTTAAAAACTCTTTCTTAAACTTTTTCTGCAAGGGATTTGTTCTAACACCTGGGTTGATGGTATACTAGTTTTAAGCAGCATTCCCTGTAAATGTTTGTTTTAGAGTTCTCACTTTTTTCAATATTGCAGTTTTTGTGAACTGTAACCTTTTGAGAAGACTAATTAGTACTAGATAGTTTGCTACTCCCAAATGCATAGTGTTGTGAACCATGCAAGCCAGCTTCAATATGCTCCTTGCTTATCAGGAATCAGGCATTACATTGGCATTGTTTAAAGTGTAGGGCTTATTGGATATTTTGGAGAACAACGCTGTCGTAGCCTAATTTTGCCTCCATTCTTTTATGTTTGGCTAGGCCAGATATATATTTACATTTGACCCTATGTACTCATGTGACGACAACACCAATGAGATATGGTGCACCAAAGGTATAGAAAGTGCATCTATTATGTATTTTGACTTATATGTGTGTACATATTAACGTTTTTCTTTTTCAGAAACATTTAGATTGCTGATATTAATCTTCTATAGGTTTAGATTGTAAGGTGATGCACTAAAATACATTTAATGAAGTGCATTCGCCATGGATTAGTGAGAAAGAATCATATGTGTGTTCAATGCTTTCTTTATACATTGTGACCAGTTGTCATTTTGTTTAATAATATGTGTATTCATTTATTGTACACATATACGAATACCGTATAATGTAGTTTGATTCCTTTATTAAAAATATAATTTATTGGACTATATGTAGGCTGTAGAACTAATATGCATTTAAAGAAAACTGTTAAGTTAGCGTGATAGCGGGCACTAAGCTTACAGTCGAGACATTAATAATGTGGAAGTTATTTTTCTGCATGTTTTTGCCTCTGCAGGTGCAGACCAAAGGCATCCGTTAGTTAGTGAAAAGCACATTGTATTTCAGACATAGTGAGGCAAGGAAGAACTGGCAAGATAAAAAAATGTTAATGAAGAACAAAGGGAGTGTTACAAGTTGGTGCTATCAGAAGAAGGAGGGAATTGAAGGATTCTTTGGAAGCGGAGAATGGAATATAAGAGTAGTGTTTAAGCGGCAAGTTTATTTCTGAATACTGGAAAAGTACTTTGATGCGTATGAGGTCATATTTCTCAAATTTTCTTTGTGTATTTTAATTAGTGAACCCACCTTGGGGTTAGTCATATTCTCTGAAGACTTGGAGAGGTACAGAACTCTCTTGACATCTCTGATTGTGTGGCTTCATACTATACATGAATCTTTGTCTATAGAACTTCTAGAGAGCTTCTGATGATGACAACTTTTTTACTTCCTTAATTCAAAATCTTTTCCTTAGTTTAGTACAGTGTTTAGTAGATGTTGCATATCTTTTTAATGTATGGAAAGAAGGATTGAAACCATTCATCTAGTCATCAAATCCTTTTCCTATTTTCTACGTAGCTGCCACAGAAATTCCTATAGGCTCTTTGCTGTTGAGAATCAATACTATGTGCCGCTTTGATCTTCCTTTGATAAACTTGTATTTTTATAGTATGTTCTTGAGTTTGGAGTCGAGTTTGTAATACATATTCTTACTTCAAGTTACTGACTCAGAAATTTATTGTATGGTCTCAATGATCACTCTGTACTTGGAGATTTTAATTGTTGATAACCCTTTTCCCTCTCAGGTTACTATCAGGTCTATTGACCAGTGTTAAATTGGAAGAAACGGCCAGAGCATTCTCAGGGCACTTGCGGTTAAACTGGAATGAACTCTAGACTGCGCAATACACATTGGTAGTTGCTCAATGACTTACGGGTAACTTGAAGTAATCTGGTTGTTAAATAGTATATTGATCTATCAAGAGCACATCATAGAAAATTCTGATTCTATCTTGCACCAAGATTTTCTACTGTAGGTAGTACTTCATGTTTACTTGGGTTTAACTACTTACCTTACAGCTGGTCAAATAACTCTCCGAAGATAAAACAAAGCTGTACTGTTTGGAGCTAAATAGGAATACATCCCGAGAGTGAAATCTAGTTGAATGTTGCTCTACCACCCATTTTCCCTACTTTCCTAATTTCTCAATGTGGGTGTGTTGCTACCAAGAAACACCCATGCAGGGATTACAGGGTGGCAGGTGTTTTCCCTCTGATGCACTTTTCTAGCTTCTTTGCAATACACTTTTAAGGCCTCTTCTAGGAATGGGAGATTGGTTATAGGGCAAAAGTTGTTTTTTGATAGCAGTGGCATGTCTAAATTCCAGGCATTCTATGGTAATACCATATATATGAGAGGAATATATTGCATTAGCCAACTAAGATGTGAGGGAAAACCTTATTTCTATCACCATTTTTGCCTAGGTCGAAACTGCAAAAAGAAAGGGTGGTGTGAGATCTGTTATGGTATTTACTAGGTCATCTGTGTTATTTCCTTAATGATGCCCATTTCTCTGTGGCTTTATGGGATAAAGTGTTCTATGGTGTACCTGTTTTTGGATGCACTTTTGCGTCATTTTTAACATGGGAAAAGTGACGCAAAAGTGGAGCAAGGGGCTGTAAATCTGCCCCAAAGTTCTTTTTTTATTTTGTCATTGAAGACGCAAGACACTTTCTCACTGTTTTATTTTGTGTCTAAGATATCAAGAGAGAGACAGATGAAAGGGAATGGACTTTGCTGAAAAGTTCCTGCGTCAATTATTTTTTAGACCTATATTTAAGTTTTGGTGTTACAGGAGCAAGTAACACCTAGGCATGTATGTGTAATTAATAGTAATCCCGGGCGTAATACTCCGCTTCGCCCACGGTGTGTACGTAGCGCTGCCTGCTTTGCAGTTTACGAAATAGGCGTAGCAGGCAGCGCTACGCACACGCCGCGGCGAAGCAGAGCTGCCTGCCACCCGCCTCCCGCCCACCCTAATTTTAAAATAAATTAAAGAATTTAAAAGTAAATTAAATACCTTACCTGTGAGAAATGCGCATGCGCGGGCGTCCGCACATGCGCATTTGTGAGAAGAAGTTGCCGGTCAAGCAGGAAGAGGAAGCCCCGGGACGCCGCACCGCAGGTAAGGTATTTAATTTACTTTTATAATTCTTTAATTTATTTTAAAATGAGGGCGGGAGGGAGGCGGGCGGCGCGTAGTGGGGCTACGTGGAGCGCGCGAGTGTGCGTAGATTTTGCCACACTACGCGATGCTCCACGTAGCCCCACTACGCCCACTACGCCCAGGGTTAATTAATAGTCACAGTTGTTTTATACAGCTTATTACCATAGGGGAGTACAAAACAATATAGAGGACACGTAGGACATTAGAGGTTTATGCCATGAACACTCAAAGGGAGAGGGATTAAAGATCATCCCCCTCAGTTTAATAGTAAGAATAATCAATCATGTGTTGATGAGGAGCCAGAAGGAGAACTGGGCCAACATAAACATGCTCTATGCAACACCACAGACATGCAGCCAGAGCCCCTACAGTGGCAACCAGCATCTATTACCATGCTTTTTGAACTTACTTATCTTATCCTGTACTCTGGAGTAAGGGTGTGCGAAATTATGTGAAATTACATGAACTACGTGAAGTGCAAATCTGTCAACTTTGTGCATGATTTTAGAAAGAAATGTGTCCTTGTGTCAGTTTTTGAGGCAAGGACTCAATATAGAGCAAAACATTAGAGGAACAATTCCAATGTATTATGAGCATTCCTTTGCTCCTGTGCATTGGTGATAATGGCACATAATTATGTGAAGTAGCATAATGCCATTGTTTTGGTAACTTTTCATAGCAAGCATGATGTGAAATTCCTGAAATTATGCAAATTACACAAGAGTGATTCAAATCTTTCCCAGTCCTACTCTTAGGGTCAACCTTTCCATTACAAAAATTGACCACAACCTGGGCCACTTCATAGTACGTGTGGGTGGATTTTTCCTCATATGTGCCATACTGAGCCTTGTGGAAACCGGTGTATGACTTGTGAGAACGACAGTTAAGGTGATAAATGGGTACCCTGAGTTATCTCCTGTACCGTCAAACAATAAGGGCAGAGGGTCTATTTTCTATTCAATCACTGCCATGATCAGGGACAGAAGGTCCTTCCAAGAAATGTTCCTGGTTTTGCAAGACTCCCACATGTACCTCATTGTACTCAGCCGGTCAGGAGAGGAGTTGAATACCATCTCAGAACGTATTTGTAAATATGCTCTTTATACTGAAAACATATTGACAGAGTTGCAGCTCTAGAACAGCCAGGAGTCATCTGAGATTTCTATATATAGAATTATGTTTCCCATGCAGCTATTTAAGTGAGTTTAGGGGCTATGTGTAAGTTACCCTGAATTGTATCTAAATGAGCTGTACCCTTCCTAGAACACTGTTCTCTAAACAAAGTCTCAATAGTAGTTAGATCTATGCCTAGCCAAAATTTAAATTACGCAGCAGTAATTCATGCAATTTTGGAAATGTAGTTTTACACTTGTCATGTGTAATACAGGAAATCACACCATTACACCACATTGCATAATTATCCCGCTGTTTCTGGTAAAATTATAGCGTGAGAGCACGGAATTGACCCAAACTACGGGGTATATTACCAAGGGCTTTATCTCTGCTTTTTTGGCTTCAAAATCCAAAAAAGCAGAGATAAAACTATCGCCCTATTTACAAGAGGGTGCTAACATGCATAATCGCATGTTAGCACCCTTTTTCCCAACGCTTCCCTTTGCATCTCTAATGAGATGCAAAGTGGGCATCACTTGGCAGTACAGACTGATGTGCACATCGCGAAATTTTAGCAGACGTTAGCTTTTGGAGAAAACCGCTGTCTTCTCCAAAAACTAACGTCTGCTAAAATCCTGACTTACCCATCCCTAACACAGGGGGTGGATTATGCTGCTATGACCACAGGGTCGTATCAGCAAGGTTATCGCCCTTTTGCAGGGAACATCGCTCAACGCGTTGTTGATAACGGTCTACCAGAGCGATAAATTCCAGAGATAGCCGGCGATGAATAACAAAGCGCTAAGCGCGCTTTGCGTTATTCATCGCCGTTCCTTGCTGATATGCCCCAACTAGAGTAAAAGTAGCTGTTGTTTGCAGCAATTGTCTCTCTCACACTACTTTCAATGCAAAATGTGCCTTTGAATGAAAAATGGAAATGAAGACACATTGAACGCTAAAATATAGAGCTAAGTTTTAAACTGCTACTGCAACCTGGTAAAATAAAGGTTTTGTCAGGCATAAAACTTAATTTTTAAAGCTTGTAAGTCACCCCTAAGGTGGACCCTAAAAGCCCATTGCCGGCAATGAAAAACCACAACAGTTGTTTTTCACTGACTCTGCGATAGAAAACCACTTGGTTACATCATGACAATTTATAATGCTTAACCTTAGTTTGGGCGCAGCTGGAAACATGATTCCAGGACTCATTGAATAGCAATTTAAAATCTAACTTATAGTAAAGTCAGAGTTTATATTAATATTTTGGAAATTACTCTTTTAGAAAGTTGTAATTTTCCTGCCTAAGCCAAATATTATTATCTGCCATTGTCCAGTGTCACCAAATCCCTGATGGCTACCCTGGAGTTTTATGTGTATTGCTACCAGAAAGTGGAACAGGGGCCTTTGGTGTGGGAAGGGTTGTTCCTCTCTTGAGCAGAAAGGACTGGGGGCTATACCCAGCCCCTGCTTGAGCTTCAAAACATTGCCTGTAGGTTGTACCCAGCCCCTTCCTGATTCTAAAGAAGATCTCCCCTGTTACTAGCTGATGCAGCTCACACCTGTGTCTGCCTATCCTTTGTCTCCCTGGAAAGGATGGTGCCAAACCTAGTTGGGGTAAAGGAATAGACCAGAACTGCTTTAGAAGTGGACAAATGCTTGCCCGCTAACAGCATTCTGGCACTGGGTGTTGGACTTGGCCTTCTCTGCAGGGTCACCCCCAAACTTTCTGCCTTCACCCCTCCTGTTTTCTGAACCTGATTTATTGGGCTTAGAGCTCTGCACAGTTTATCACTGCTGACCAGTGCTAAAGTGCTTGTACTCTCTCCTTTAAACATGGTAAAATTGCCTTACACCCAATTGGCACATTTAATTTACTTGCAAGTCCCTAGTAAAGTAGTACTACGTGAACCCAGGGCCTGTAAATTAAATGTTACTAGTAGGCCTGCAGCACTTATTGTGACACCCACTTAAGTAGCCTTTTTAAAACATTTTTTCAGGTCTCTCATTGCAGCCTCTGTGTGCAGTTTTAAACTGATCTCCACACAAAGGATCTAAAGGGATCTGCAATGCCAAGAACGTACCGATCCCTAATACATAAACAGATTCACACAATGTACATCTGGCTTGTAAAGTCAAACAGAAAAAGTCTGTATATTGGCAGTTGACTGTTTGTAGTAAAACTACCAGGAAGGAATCCATTTAGGACAAGAACCATCATTTACCACATGGTGACATGCTTCATCATTAGGTTCCCGCCTCACACCTGGACTGCAAGGTCCAAGGTGTGGGCTACAACTCCCCAGAGGGGAGGAGCTGAGGTGTTTTCTCAAAAATGAGCGGTAAGAGAAGGTGAATGAGGGGCAGAGTGCAAAGAAAATGTGAGAGTGGTGGAAGTAAAACTATCTCCAGGGGTCCACTTGAACTTTATTGGGTGGCTTCAGGGATTGAGTTTAAAAGAGAGGACTGGGGGTTAGATGAGGAGGTGTGTCCATATTCAGGCAGCACCACCCCTAAGGTGTGGGCCACGATGTGGATCCCACTTTTGTAAATTCTCCATCTTGAGATGGTAGGAAAACAACCTTTCAGGGCTAGGGTAGTGCCCCTTACCAAAGTAAGTGATCACTTAGAGGGTGTAGGCACCCTCAAGGTAAGTAACCTATTGGCGTCTACCTGTCTCCCCATTTAATGCCCCTAAATGTAGCATCCCAGGACCCTGAACTCAAACCTGAACTTAGATTCGATGAACACAGAGAAGAAAAAGACCAAGAAACCCTCCAGGTCCGAAGTCTGAAGCCCTGCTGCAGAAAGTGGCACCAAACCCTGCCTGCTGAATTAAGGACTCGACATTCATGGTGTGCTGTCTCGTTCTGCAGCTGTGAGGCCTCCAAGAACCCTGGAGCTCCGCCAACATTCTGCAAATAACCAATCAACTCCCTTGGACTAGAGGTACTACTCACCTGCAGTCCGCAGGCACCGTACCCGCGAAGTTCGGTTTGTCATCTTGCTACTCCCTGGTGATTCCGATTTAACACTCAAACCAAAAGTGGTACATCAGCTCCGATGGATCAGTTCTTGTCGTGCCACCAAGTTTGGAGACACCAGGATTTACCGGAGCCATGCCGCACCAATACCCGCGGTACCAGACCCCCTACAGCATACCGCGAATTGAAGAGTCCATTCCGGACTCCAACTGTCCAGGAAGCAAGCATGAAGATTTCTTGATGTGTGCCGCCCAGCTGACCTATCTGCTCTGCACTCGGCCCGACCGGCCTTGGTAGCAACGATCCAGCTGTGCTCTCGTGGCGCTAAGGCCCTTGCGACCGACTCCCTGGAGTGGGACCCTTCGGAATTACCTTTAAGTCCCTTTGTGCAGTGTGTTTTCAAGTGGCCGCCTTCTTCATATCGCACCAGCTACCAACAACCTCAGCACCTTGCTCTCAGCCGAATCCGAGATGCTCCCGAGCATCTGTTGGTGGAACATTGGGCCTGGCCTTGTTACCTACTTAAATTCCGAAGGTGAACCTTGAAATGCAACTGTGCAATTTAATGTGCATTATTCTCTTTTCTCCAATTGACTTCACTTTGTGAACTTGAAAAATTCATAACTTACAAAGTACTTATTGTAGAATGCAGTTCTTGGTCTGAAAAATTACATAAAAATCGGTGTTATTTTTATAAGTTGGTCTCGGATTTATTCTTGAGTGTGTGTCTCATTTATTGCCTCTGTGAGTACAACAAATGGTTAGCAATACCCTCTGATGAGCCTAACTGCTCACCCACACTACCAAAAATAGAGAGTTAGAAGTAACTACTTTTGCCTATGTATACTAATCTGGTTCTCACTGGACTGTCTGCACAGTGTACTTCATTTTAGTGAACTATATAGAGAGACAGCGTCCTACAATTATTGCAACGCCTACCTCTCCCTAGGATAACCTTGAATTACCTTAATATATTAAATAAGTGATAAGTTATGATAAGGAGCAGGTAGAAATGTAATGTTTAGAGTCTGAGGAATTGTAATTTAAATCCTCTTTAATGGTAAAGTTGGATTTTAAGCCACTATTCTAAAAATTCCACTTTTAGAAAGTTGAGATAAATCTAGTACGCAAGTCTTAGACAGAGAGCGCACTACCTAAAACACGCAAAAATGAGTGCGTTAACAAAATGTCAGTACATGTTTCATGGCAATTAGTAATACAAATTAAACATTATTATCAATTTAAACCATTGATTTAACTTCTCATAATCAACAAAACAGTTACAAAATCCAACTGTTGATCTTCAAAGACTCCTTGGTTTATTGAAGATGAAACTTCAGGACATTACTCTCTCAAGTCCAATAAATGACACAACCCTCATTAACGTAGACTTTCATGACTCCCAATTAGGCCTGGGCAAAATTTCCGTTCCGTTCGCGGAATTTGCGATAATTTGGCATTTCCGCGTTCCGCGGAGAGCGCGGAAATGTCAAAATTTCCGCATTCCGCAGCTTTGCGATAATTTGGTTCTTGCTCGCGCTGTAAAATAATACATTCTCGCGCCCGCGCGATCGCCTTACCTGAATCCCCGCGTTCGCCGACAAGTTTTCCCGATCCGGTCGCGTTCTCCATGAGATGTTGTATTGTTTTAGCCATTTGCGCTGTCTCGCGACAGTTCGCGCCCGCAGTGACGTCATGCGTCGCGCGATCACGTCTTTCTTCTCGCGATCATGCACCGCGAGAAGAGTGAAAACAAGATGGCGGCGCCCGCAAGCAACCGCATGGGTAAGTTGGCGAGCCGCGAACACGCAGAAAATACCGCGAACGGGCGGGAAAAAAACTTCCGCATCTTCGCGATATTTCCGCGTGTTTGCGGAGATTTTTAACATTTTCGCGATAATTTGCGAAAGTCGCTTTCGCAAATTCCGCCCACCCCTACTCCCAATGCATTTCGGGTGAGACAATCACCCTTCGTCAGGGGAAATCTACAAATGAACATATATGCAATCAGGAAAACGGTTTAGCAATTCTGTACAATAAAGCAACAAGGCCTACACCATCCGGAGAAAATTAAAAGGTTGTGTCTATTAGGATGAATATCCAAATTATTAAAAAACTGTCATGATATAAAGAGAACTGTTTGAAGTGATGAAGAAAGCAACAGAAATTGTACCAGAGCCCAATGTGAATCAGACACCATGAGAATAGACTGTAAGAAACCACTGTCACCAATAATTCCACAGCGGTTGAGTTCTACAAGAAGGTGAGAGAATAAAAAGGCTCAAAGTCAACAAGCTCTGATTGTAAAAGAAACCTAAAAGCTCATCGATAGGTATCACGGATAACAGAAAAAACTCACCTGTCCTAATACAATGATGGCAATAAAGTACCTAGTCCTAAGAAAGAATCTCATATATCTATCATGTATCACTCCATAAATAAAAGGACTTCAAGGGAATCTCCCTGTTGTTAGCGTTTTACATTCTTCTGTAAGAGAAGTGGCAATCACTCATCATAATGTCATAACATAAATTCCCTGAACCAAACCATGCTTAAAGTGTATCATACTACGCTTACCTATGACAGGAAATGGGGATATTAAGAGGGACGTCGGACTTCGCTAAGTACCGCAACTCACCTACAAATCACCACGATAGAACCTACCTACAAAGGGAAGAGTAAAGGGTGAAACCAAAGTCTTTCTAATTTCAGTGATTAGGTCCCATTAGTAAAAAACTTACCGAGAGCGAATAACGCGCCATATCCCTCATGTGTCAATATACGAGAACTAGTCTGTTTGTGAGGAACCAAATCGCGGAAAATTTAAACAGGATTCGGTTCCTGTGAATGACGTCACACGCTGGGTGATGAGAAAATCAACGAAATAAAAAAATAGGGGCTAAAGTAAAAACACCACAATAAACAAAGTTAGCGGCCATATTGGAAATGACAGGAATCGGTTCCTGTGAATGAAGTCGCACACTGAGTAATGAGAAATTGAACGTAATGAAAAAGGGGCTAAAGTAAAAAAACACCCGTTAAACAAACAGAGATTTCAGCCATAGTAAATGAGTGCCCGTAACTATAAAATAGAATTCAACCAAGTAACAAAATCTGAAGGAATGTGTAACTAAAGGTAAAAACGAATCAGTAATGACATGCAAGACGTGTAATCAAACCATGAGGATATAAAAGATTAGAAAGAAGAAAAAAGAAAGGAAAAATAATATGAATAACCCTCACCACTGTGCGAAATGCGCAGACATAAAGAATACATCCACACAAGTATTATATACGATTGAATATTCACAAAGGCAGTGAACATGATGGAGGATGAAATGCAAATATCACACAACATCACGATGACAAGTTGATTACATGGGATCACGGAGTCGTCCCAATAATCACAGCAAGGTCAATAATTTAGCTTATTCAGTCATTATGAGAGTTATATCCACATTCTATACATTGATGAAATCAGTGCTTTATACACAAATATACAAGAATATGATGGCAAAGTTGCCCACTATAACTGATTTACATTCCATTCTCCAATGAATGCAATAAACCAATACATATAACCTCGTGCTCCCATAAACTGTACAAAATAAAAATGTAGTCAAAATGTCAGAAAACATTAACAAAAAACATAAAATATTGCTCATATATGCAACAAAAGCATTATTCCAAAATGCATGTTATTCAACATGTTGAAGGTATATGCAAAAAGCCAAAGCTTCCCGTCAAACGTTCACACAATTACCATGATATTACTAACACAATAACATTAAAACATTAACAAAATTTCTTTGGCTCTAATGTCCATCTGTATGTTACTTGAACTCAGAACAAAGTATAATATTCAGCAAGCATAAGACAAATGAAGGTAAAATAAACACCATCATGGCACTGTCATACTATACAACACCTCAGTACCTCTAAATGAATAATAACATCTACAAACAACATATTCCTAGTGATCTATATTCCCCAAAACTCAATATAAAAAGAAAAAAGCAGAGACCAATGTAAAACATAATCTAACTAATTTCAAATGTGATCTAACTTCCATATTTCCAAAATTAATCATAAACAGAATCATCACTGTCCATTTCTCTAGACTACAATGAGATGAGGATGCCATCAATTTTTGCAGAGTTTTATATAGCGCAAACTGGACCCGAATTCAATTGGGTATCAGAACGCTTTACATAGCACCAGTTACATTACATGAGGACACACATTCATTTTTTTTTTTAGGCACGGAGAGATTAAGTGATTTGCCCAGAATCACAGGATGTTCAGTGCCATTACCGAGACTCGAACCCAGTTCTCCAGGTCCGAGGTTGAGCGCCCTAGCTGTTAGGCCAACTCCTCTCCCCTGCCCCATTTCTTCCTGCTGGAGTAGAGCCCACTCAACTGCCTCAAGCTGTTCATGGTGCGGTATGGATGTATATAGTGCCACCACATCCACTGTGCATAAGCAGATTTCTACTCCTGATCGTAACCAAAGCTCACCTAAAAGTTTCAAAAAGTGGTGGAGTTCTGCACATAAGTGGCACCTGATTATACTATCGGCTGAAGGAAAGTGTCCAAATAGTATCCAATCGGTTCATGGATCGACCCGCAACCCGATACTATGGGGCGAAACAGGGGATCTCTGAGGTGCTTATGAATTTTTGGTAGCATGTAGATCTCAGGTCTACGAGGAAATCGTGAAAATAAAAATTCAGAGGTCTTTTCAGAAATCCAACCCATGTCCTTTGCATGCGATAAAATCTTTAAGAGAATCTCCTGGAACTCTGAAGTGAGATCATGATTCAAGGGCAGGTATGTTATCTCATCAGATAACATAAGTTCCACTTTATTATCATAAAAACTCCGGTCCATCAACACTAGCGCTCCTCCCTTATCTGCTGGAGAAAATATAATGGATCTATTCTCTCGCAAAGATTTTAATGCTTTCCTCTCTGTCATAGTTAAGTTATGCTTCTTTTTGGATGGAGCTGGTAAATGCGCCAGATCTTTCTGCACTAGAGTTTCATATGAGTCAAGAACCTTATCACTTATAGGGGAAATGAATGTACTTTTGGGTCTAAACTTCTTTAGGTCTAGACTCGAATCCCCAAATCTCCTGATGTGTTATCCTGGTTACAGAAAAAATACCGTAATCTTAACTTTCTCATGAATTTATACAAGTCTATCTCTAAACTCAAAGGTTTCAAGTAGAAAATAGGTACAAAAGTAATCCCCTTGTTCAACACAGCCACCTGAGAATCAGTGAGCTGAACTGATTAAATGTTCACAACTAGTGTTTCTTCTGCCTTCGACCTGTGCTGGTCGATTTTACCACATCCGCGGCCTCTTCGGGTTTTGTTGCTTCAGGTTGTACCAACACTTGGTCTATGGGCGGATTGTTGGCTGCAGAGCTGATATCTAAAAAAGAAAACTTGGGAACTGATGTATCTGCTTGTACAGTTCCTGATGTGGATGGGACTGGGGCTCTTGTCATACGTGTGTCACTCACTGATGCTAAACTCTCTTCAGAAGAAGTAGTACCTGATTTCTGAAAGGTGCTTTTTGTGCATAAATCTCCGCCCAAGAGTATACCTCGTCTAATTTTTAATCCATTGTGTCCCTCCTGAATTTACGGACCTTGCGGTCATGGATTTCTTTAGCATAAACGTCTAACTTCATATTGATCTCCTCTAATGTAGTAACCCAGTTTTCTGCCTCCATGCATTGTTTGACAGAGTCTTGCAGCTCCTTAATTTCTTGTTCCAAGCCTATCAAGACAGAAGACAACTCCTCTACAATTAACAAAATAGGGTCCAGCAAACACTTGTTCAAAATGGAATACCATTTATCCATAAACTTTTTATTTGTTTTAAACATCATTGGTTTCAATGGTAATCTCAACCCCCTCGGTATTCTACTTGCCTTATGATATTGTATGAGGGTAGTGGCGTGAAGCCTTTGATTAATCTCACGATGCATTAGATATTCTAGTTGACGTAATTGTTGTGTTCCTGGTCCTTGGGTAATATCAAATGACCTGACTTCCCGGATGAGGCCATATATGTCCTGTGCTTCTGCCACACTATATACTTTGTGTTTATTTTACCTTCATTTGTCTTATGCTTGCTGAATATTATACTTTTTTCTGAGTTCAAGTAACATACAGATCGGCATTAGAGCCAAATTCATTTTGTTAATGTTTTAATGTTATTGTGTTATTAATATCATGGTGATTGTGTGAACATTTGACAGGAAGCTTTTGCTTTTTGCATATACCTTCAACATGTTGAATAACATGCATTTTGGAATAATGCTTTTGTTGCATATATGAGCAATTTTTTATGTTTTCTATTGTTTTCTGATATAGTACACGTTCAAAATAATGTGACATTTTTACTACATTTTTATTTTGTACAGTTTATGGGAGCACGAGGTTATATGTATTGGTTTATTGCATTCATTGCGGAATGGAATGTAAATCAGTCATAGTGTGCAACTTTGCCATCATATTCTTGTATATTTGAGCATAAAGTGCTGATTTCATCAATGTATAGAATGTGGATATAACTCTCATAATGACTGAATAAGCTATATTAGTGACCTTGCTGTGATTATAGGGAGGACTCCATGATCCCATGTAATCAACTTGTCATCGTGATGTTGTGTGATATTTGCATTTCATCCTCCATCATGTTCACTGCCTTTGTGAATATTCAATTGTATATAATACTTGTGTAGATATATTCTTTATGTCTGCGCATTTCGCACAGTAGTGAGGGTTATTCATATTATTTTTTCTAACTTTTTTCTTCTTTCTATTCTTTTATATGCTCACGGTTTGATTACATGTCTTGCATGTCATTACTGATTAGTTTTTACCTTTAGTTTTACATTCCTTCAGATTTTGTTACTTGGTTGAATTCTATTTTACAGTTATGGGCACTCAGTTACTATGGTCGAAATCTCTGTTTGTTTAACTGGTGTTTTTTTACTTTAACCCCTTTTTCATTACGTTCAATTTATCATTACTCAGCGTGAGACGTCATTCACAGGAACTGATTCCTGTCATTTCCAATATGGCAGCTAACTTTGTTTACTGTGGTGTTTTCACTTTAGCCCCCTTTTTTTATTTTGTTGATTTTCTTGTCACTCAGCGTGTGACGTCATTCACAGGAACCGAATCCTGTTTAAATTTACCGCAATTTGGGTCCTCACAAACAGACTGCTTCTCGTATATTGACACAAGAGGGATATGGCGCGTTATTCGCTCTCTGTAAGTTTTTAACTAATAGGGCCTAATCACTGAAATTAGAAAGACTTTGGTTTCATCCTTTACTCCTTTCTTTGTAGGTAGGTTTAGGTAGGTTCTATTGTGGTGATTTGCTGGTGAGTTGCGGTACTTAAAGAAGTCTGAAGTCCCTTTTAATGTCCCCATTTCCTGTCATAGGTAAGCGTAGTATGATACACTTTAAGTATGGTTGGGTTCAGGGAATTTATGTTATGGCATTATGAGTGATTGGCACTTCTCTTACAGGAGAATGTGAAATGCTAACAACAGGGAGATTCCCTTGAAGTCCTTTTATATATGGAGTGATACATGATAGATATACAAGATTCTTAGGACTGCGTACTTTATTACCATCATTGCATTAGACTGGTGATTTTTTTCTGTTATCTGTGATACATATCGATGAGCTTTTAGGTGTCTTTTACACTCAGAGCTTGTTGACTTTGAGCCTTTTTATTCTCTCACCTTCTTGTAGAACTCAACGGTTGTGGAATTATTGGTGACAGTGGTGTCATCTTCCAGGCATTGCTCTTTGGGGCATTGTACCGATTGTTACATATTATTCATTAGCAGACTGCTGTTTACGGTTCTCCACCGAGTAGGTACATTTTTTTCTGGACTCATGGTTTATCACATTTGGCGTTTTTTTGATTTTTCTTTTTTTCCAATAGTAACGGTTCTGTAATAATTTGCTCTTATTGCAGATTTAGCATCCTGTGTTTCAACACTTTACTATGACGCATGTGATTTCTTACCGTCTATTCTCACGGTGTCTGATTCACATTGGGTTCTTATACTATTTGCTTTTCTTTTGCTTTCTTCATCACTTCAAACAGTTCTCTAGATAACTTTATATCATGACAGTTTTTTATAATTTGGATATTCATCCTAATAGACGCAACCTTTTAATCTTCTCCGGATGGTGTAGGCCTTGTTGCTTTATTGTACAGAATTGTTAAACCATTTTTCTGATTGCATATTTGTTCATTTGTAGATTTCCCCTGACGAAGGGTGATTGTCTCACCCGAAATGCATTGTCTACATTAATGTGGTTGTTTCATATATTGGACTTGAGAGAGTAAAGTCCTGAAGTTTCCTCTTCAATAAACCAAGGAGACTTTGAAGATCAACAGTAGGATTCTGTGACTGTTTTGTTGATTATGAGAAGTTACATCAATGGTTTAAATTGATAATAATGTTTAATTTGTATTACTAATTGCCATGAAACATGTACTGACATTTTGTTAACGCACTCATTTTTGCGTGTTTTAGGTAGTGCGCTCTCTGTCTAAGACTTGCTTCCTAGATTTATCTCTTCTTTCTGAAAGGGTGGTAGGGCAGAACTACCCCAGAGTACGCACACCAAATTTGATAAATATTTTGATTCTTAGGTACCCTGGTTTACATTGTAGAAATTCAGTGCATCGACGCTGTTCTCAGATCTTACTTTTAGAAAGTTGACAGTTTCCTGCCTTTATCATTTGGTGCCTGCAACCTGTTCCTAGGTCACATGACTAGGTGTTGTTGGCAGCTAGCATTTGTGTATTCTCCCAGATAGTATTACAATAGAGGGTCTGGGTGTTGGCGGCATGGGTCATCCTGGTTTGATGGGGGGAACTGTCACCTACCACACTAGCACTTCAAAGGCACTGGCCTAGCACACTCTCAAAGGACTTCACACTAGCTTATTGTGCTGTCAGATAGACTGGGACCAGCGCAGGCAAGTAGGAAATTCCAGAATAGTCTGGGAGGGGACGCCAGAAGCTTCTCACACTTCAAAGGGGGCACCGGATACAACAATGGGACTCTCAGATCGACTCTTCAGTACACTCCTGGACCTCTGAACACTACTGAAGAAAGACTACCCTGCTGCTTGAGGCATTCCCTGCAGCCTGAAAAGGAAAACAAGTCCTGTACCCTTCACCTCAGGCAAAAGGACTCCAAGGGTCAGCTGACTGACCTCCTGTTCTGAGCTACAGCGACACACAAGTTCCAGAGGCCTCTCTGCAACTGCCCAGCTGACCTGCTAAAACTGGACCTGCCTTGACCTGCCAGAGCCTTGCTGGTCTCTGCTGTATCGAGTTCCAGATCCCCAAGTGGTGCCTCTCCAGTCCTGGGCCATTTATGCAGCAGCAGTTGAGCTTCTCCTTAAAGAAAATGAAAAATCCTTAGTTTTTGGGCTCTTTGCAACAACAAACAGGCGTGTTTGTGCCAAGATCTTGCCACCTGCATAGACAGCCAACACAAAGCTCCAGTGATTCTGGCTCTTATACAGCAACCACCAGCGGTGTCTGGCAACATGAGATCTGCACTTCACGCTATACCATCTACAGCTCATGGTGCCATTCAAACCGAATCTCTAGCAACAACCGTCCATGAAGCCCAACAGAATCTTTGCGCTATAGCAATGAGCACCTGCTACGCCTAGCCTGCTATTCGTGTTACAGCAACACCAATCATCTGCACTCTCCCTGTTCCTAGCGGCCTCACCCCCCTCGAACAGAATACTTCGTGCTGAACTTTAAGAAGGTAACTTTTGCAGCTGGACTAACCTGATCCCCATATCGGGCCTACGCTCCATCATGGTCTGCCTGAAATGATGACTTTCACCCAGTCCCGCACAACCAGATAACCACAGTTGGCGCTTTGTGCCTTTAGGGCTATACTTACCAGAAGTCTTCAAAATTGCATATATCAGGTTCTACTAATTGGACTTCTGTCATTTTGGTATCATATAGTTTATTAAATTTACCTCTATTTTTCTAATTGGTGTGGGATTTGTCTTGAATTGTGTTTTCACTTTATAACTGTTTGTGTACTGCATAAATGCTTTACGCATTGCCTGACTGCTTCTGTGCCAAACTACCAGAGGGTTGAGCACATGCTTTTTGTGGTTCACGCTTACAAAGATTGTGGCTCTTTGCTTGTGTAGGGTTTCACCCCTGCCACCCCCATCAACCAACAACCCAGTTTCTCAATTTGGTGCTTAGTGGTAGGATCCAGTACGTGTGTTTGTGCAGTACCATATAGTGTTTTGTGTAACACAAAAAATCCCAGTATTACTAATTTGAAACCACATTTGACCTCTTTTTAAATTCTCCTCTTTTCTCTCAAATTGGTAATTTCCCCAAAATTCTTTCGTATTTCGCCTTCATAGACTTTGGACTCTTTTGTTGTTGCATCTGTGATACCTTGCCAGAATGGAGAATGAAAATGGATCCAAACTGCATATCATACTACAATATGAGGGAGTCAAAGAAGTTCTGCAAGGAGAGTGTCTGACCGTGAAGAAGGAGTCCACTAAGCAGGACCTTCGGGATGCCAGTATGATTTTGAGGTAGCACACTGGTGGAAGACTTCTACAGAGGAACAAGAGGGTGATGGCCCTGAGAAGGATGATAAGGAGGAGGAAGGAAGTGACTTAGCAATGGCTCCAGATGAGAGAGGGCCCCCCCAGAGATGGAGTCCCGTGATGGATCCAATGCGGGAAGCAGTGTATCCACCCACACCCTGTCTCCAGAAGAGTTGAAAGACAGACAGGCGGAGAGGGACCTGAAGATGCAGCTAGACTGACTGGCTGCAGAGCAGAAGTCAGAAAAGCTGAGGTCAGAAAAGGCATTAGAAAGGAGAGGGCTGAGGCTGACACTTGGCAGTAAAAAAGGATGCTGTGGGCTCATGAACGGACTCTAAAGGATTAGGTCTTGAATGCCAAACATCTGTCAGAGTCCAGCAGAAATGATGACAGCAGCAGCATAATGTCCAATGGAGATCGCAGAGTCCACATACCCAAAGACTAGGTGTCCTGCTTTGAGATGGGGGATGATATTGATAGGTGGTTTACAGCCTATGAGTTAGGCCTTAGATTGCATAGGATCGCAGAGGGGTTTTGGGGGGCCAGTCTGTAGAGGAACATGTTAGTTGTATGGAGGATACCCTATTGGTGTTAGAGGTGGCTGACCAGATGTCCTATACCCCCAGGAAAGCAACCATGAACACTAAGTTTAGCCTCACCCAGAGGGATACGGCTTAAGGTTTAGGGACCGTCACAGTCTGATGGACCAGTCTTGGGTAGATTTTCTGGACTTCTCCAGTAAGACATTGAATGGTTGGGTGAAGTTAATAGATATTAGGGGCTATATGATCTAATTTTGAGAGTACACATGTTCAGTAACTGTTTCACAGAGTTGCTCCAACGATTGGTTGACTGCAAGCTCACCGACCCCAATGAGCTTGCAAAGGAGGCAGACATTTTGGTTAGTACCAAAGAGTCTGTGAAAAGTACCTGGAAGTGCTCCTGAGAAGGGTGGTTCAGGTTTGCCCCAACAGAGGTACACAGTGACCCAGATAGGTTGGAGAATAGTGTGGGGGGGAAGGATTCCCATACCCCTTCTAAGAATAGGAGGGGAGGTTCTGGTGGGCAGTGGTCCAGAGTCCCCCATTGCGATCCCCAGTACTTTGATTGCTCCGAGCTGGGGCACAAGTGAGGGAACCTGATCTCTCCCAAAAGAGCACCCTTTAGTGTGAGCTTCACAAGGGTATGTAGCCTCCAGATGCCCATTGAACACATTGTGGGTACCTTATTAACACCAGTGTCCGGCGAGCTGGAAATGGCGGCCAACCATGGCACCCTGAAAGTTCTGCTTTCTGGGGTCCCACTCCCATGCAAAGTGTAGGGAAGCTCATAGGTAGGGGAAGGAAGGACTCACCCCTGCCACCTGTTCAGCCTCAGGGTACAGACCCTGGGCTGGGGAACCAATCTCAGGCTACAATCTCTGGACTGGTGGAAAGGAAAGTAGAAAAAGTGTGCCTATCACCTGAGGAATTTTCACCCCTCTCTGAGAAACCTCAGAGGTCATAGTACCCTGTATGGTCTATTGCCTGGTCCTTGACACTGACAGCTGTTAGTGGCCAATGTTTGCAACTGTCCTTATAGGCAGAGTTTTCCTTGTGTTGGGGACAGAAGTCTGATCCTAGGGGCAGAATATGCCACATCACTTAGCTTGCCATGTTGGTACTGTCTGCCTATGGGGATGCATCTCTGAGCAAGTTAAGGTTAGGCGCTTCACAGATAGGGTCCACAAGTGACGAAAAGGGTTCCCCATGGGTCTGTCCAGTGGCTCAGAAGAGTGTAGACAGAGGGATCCAACTGAGTTCAGAAGGGCATTGAACTGAATTATGTCTCTGCAGTAGTAGGGCATTCTCCATGTTATATCGCCTAAGCAGAAAGCCCATCCACATATTGATTAATCTAGTCTGGCTTTAGGTTGGTGAGTGGTCATTTTAGACCTGGCCCTCTCTGCAGGTTCACCCCCAAACATATTGCCTTCACCCCTCTTGTTTTCTGAATCTGTTTTTGTTGGCCCTAGGACTCTGCGCACTTTGCCACTGCTGACCAGTACTAAAGTGTTTGTGCTCTCTCCTTTAAAACTGGTAAGATTGGCTTATATCCAATTGGCACATTTAATTTACTTTTAAATCCCTAGTAAAGTAGTACTACACCTACCCAGGGCCTACAAATAAATGCTACTAGTGGGCCTGCAGCACTTATTGTGCCTCCCACTTAAGTAGTCTTTTTAAAAGCATGTCTCAATCCTGCCATTGCAGCCTATATGTGCAGTTTTAAACTGCCATTTCGACCTGGCAAAATAAACCTTTTGCCAGCCCTAAACATCTCTTGTACTTTTAAGTTTTACATTTCCTGTTACTGAAAAATTCTCAAATTCATTTTTCATTTTTGCAAGCCTACCTCTCCCATAGGATAACCTAGGTTAACCTTATTACATTCAATAAGTGATCAATTTAGATTACAAGCAGGTAGGAATGTCATGTTTGTTGACTGAGGAATGTAATTTAAAATCTTCTTTAATGGAAAAGTTGGATTTTAAGTGACAATTCTGGTGCCTGCAATCTGTTCCTGGGTCACATGTGTAGGTGTAGCTGGCAGGTAGCCTTTGTGTATCCCTCCTAGACAGTAACACAATAGAAGGTGTGGTTGTTGGCTGGATGGACCATCCTGGCTTGATGGTCGGGACGGAGCTATCACCTACCACATTAGCACTTTAAAGGCACTGGCCCAGCACACTCACAAATGACTTCACACTAGCCTATTGTGCCCCTAGAAAGACTGGACCAGGGCAGGGAGGCAGAAAATTCCAGGCAGAAGTTTCTCCCACTTCAAAATGGGACCCTCAGACCCACTTTCAGTACACTCCTGGACCTCTGGATACTATTAAAGAAGGACTGTGCTGCTGCCAGAGGAATACCCTGTTGCTTGAGCCCTTCCTTGCAGTCTGAGAAGGAAGACTAGACCTGCACCCTTCAGCCCAGGTGAAGTGACTCCATAGATTAGCTGGCTGACTTTGTGTTCTGAGCTACAGGGTTACAACAAGCTCCAGAGGCCTCTCTGTAACTGCTAGCTGACCTGCTGCAACCGGACCTGCCTGCACCTATAACCGGACCTGCCTAAACCCTGATGGCCTCGGTGGAGTGAGTTCCTGATCCCTAAGAGGTGCCTCTCAGGTCCTGGACCCATGGTGTGGCATTAGTTGAGCTACTCCTTGAAGAAAAGGAGAAATCATTAAGTTTGGTGATCCTTGTGACCACAAACAGGCCCGTTCACACTAAAGATCTTGGCGCCCGCCAACGCGAAGCTCCAGTGAACCCGTCTCTGTGAGCTACAGTGACCATTAGTAAAGACTGGCAAAGCGAGATCTGCTCTTTGCACTAAAACATCAAAAGCCTGCAGTGACTGCCAATGTGAATCTCTAGCAGCGATCGGCCATGATGTCCAACTGGATATTTGTGCTACAGTGACGACTACCCACGACACCAGGTCTGATCTTTGCACTACAGTGATAACCATCTTCAACACTTTCCATGCTCCTCAAAGCCTACTTCGCCTATAACAGAACTCTTCGCGCTGGACTTTAGAAGGTAACTTTTTCATCAGGACTAACCTGATCCCTGTATCAAGCCTGCACTCCATCATGGTCATCATGAACTTGTGACTTCCATCCGGTTTTGCACAACCAGTTAACCATGAGTCATGCTTTTGTGTCTTTAAGAGCTATACATACCACAAATCTTCCAAATTGCCTATCTTCCATTATACTGATAGGACTTTTGTCATTTTGCTGTCAAACAATTTATTAACTTTTTCTGAATTGGTTTGGAATTTTTCTTGAGTTGTGTTTTCACTTTATTACTGTGTGTGTGCTGCATACATTCCTTACACATTGCTTCTAAGTGAAGACTAACTGCTTTTGTGCCAGGCTACCAGCGGGTTAAGCATACATTAATTGAATGACTTTTTGTGGTCCACCCTGGCATGGATTGGTGCTGTTGTGTGAGTAGCTTTTCACTTCCCTCAACCAACAACCCACTTTCTCTCAGGGGGCATAAAAGTGGACCCCACAAATCTCCTCTCAGAACACAACTTCACCTGTGATTATTAGAAGAAGGATTTCCCTTCTGTTGGAATCATGAAGAAAGTCTGGACCCATTTTCTTTGAGACCTGGACTCAAGAAGGGATTCCAAGGGTCCATGTGTTGACCTTTCATTTGAGCTACAGGGACACAGTAAGCTTCCAGAGACCTTTTCCTGCAACTACCTGGAGGACGAGTTCCAACTGGACCTTCCCTGGACCTGCTACTGGCCTCAAATGGAATGAGTCCTAACCCTCAAGTGGTGCCTCCCATGTCCTGGACCCTTGACTGGCATTAGAGTGTACTTCTGCTGTCCAACCTGCTAAAGTTGGGACATAGAACCTTTTCAACAACTTTTCTGTGTGACCGCCTTTGAGCCGAAGCCATTGACGTATCTAGTTTCCACTCCCTGTCTAAGGGTATGTGAAGGTCCACAAAAAGCTCAAAGAAGTCCATAGTCAAATTATAAGGGATTAGGTTAACCAACATGTAGGCAGCAGAAAAACCTTCATCTGCAAAGCAGAGTTTCATTTTCGTCTCTATTTGAAAAAACTTCAGGGTTCACGAAAATGGCATAGTTTAAAAGGAAATTAGCGAATAGGGAAGGCCTCTGCAACTTAGCATACTCCTACATATGACATATTTTAACCCAATGAAACCTATTTAACAAATGTGAACGCAAGAAAAGGACAATGGGGCATATTTACAAAGAAGTGATGGACCGCGGCGTTAGCCTACTTGGTTTAACGCCGCGCTCCACCACTTCTGAAATGCAGGGCTGCACCTTATGTGTGCTGCTTTGTGCAGCATAGATAGAAGTAGCAACTTGTCATATTTAAAATGATTGTTTATGTGCAGGAAGGGACACCTTCCTGTTCATAAACAATCATGCATGAATGACGTTTTGCTGTTCTTACGTGTGCTCCATAATGCAGCATACATAAAAACAGCAAAACCGAGAAGAAATAAAGCATTTCTCCTTGTTGTGCCTGGTTAAGACCAGATTTTCCCTGGTCTTAATTTTGGCGCTGACCCATATTTACGCCACACTTGTAAATATGGGGCAGCATCAAAATCAATGGGTATTGCGGCAGAATGCCCACCACAACACCCGCTGCCCACCCCTTTCACGCTAAGTATAACGTGAAAGGGTGCCTTTTTTACAAGGCGGCATTAAGCCACGTTAAGTGGCTTCACACCGCCTTGTAAATAAGGCGAAGCCCCTATCGTCACAGGAACGTCTTTAAAAGTGACATTCCTGTGGCGATAGGGGCTTGTAAATATGCCCCAATGTTTCCTGCAAGGTCACATATGGAAGTCCTTGTCGACGGCCATCTATTCTCAAGTTTACATTATTGTTACAGATCTGAAAGAAAGAATCGATCTAGATTAAAAAAAATCTGTAAATGTAGGGCAGAGAAATGAAAAATATATTGATAAAATGGAAAAATCACTCATACCCTTCTTTAGATGGCATGCCATTCTGCTCAGTCGCCTTTTTCACGCGTAGCCCACTGCTGCCTGTTGGATTGGGTGGTTTCCTCTGCAGAATCTTCTGCCCTTCTTCCTGGAGAACCTTGAAGAGCAGTCCTCTTTGATTCCATGGGATGTAAGATTTTATTGTAAGTATGGTTTCCTCCATTTTTAGCTTGCAGGCTGTGATGTAGTCCAAGGCAGTGAGGTATGGACTACCTGCCAACATGCGGATAAGCCCACGCCCACAGAGGGCTTTGACACAACTGCTAGGGTGAGGGGAGTCATGCTCCACAATTTGCTGGAAATCTTCCAGGGCCCCATGATGATCATTGGTGTGGAGCTGACAGAAGCCCCGCAGGACCAAAAGCGTGTTGTAATAGGTTTTTTGCTCTGACACCAACAAGTGGTTGCAGATGTCCAAAGCCCCTCGGAAATCCCCAGCAAGCAACTGGCAGTCTGCAAGGCGGACACTCATTTCACGCTTGGAGCTGGGAGATATATGAATTAGAAACTGAAGGGTCTGGATTATGGGCAGGAGTAGCAGAGCTTCTGTGTTAGACCTCAGCTCTGGTCGCGTACGTACTGCTTCCCTAAAGTCTGAAAATTCAGATTCGAGGGCATGCTTAGCTTTCTCCTCAATCCTTTCCGCATCCTTGGTGGAGCAAACCTCTTCAAAGTGTTTTTTAGCCAGGGTGGGGCTGCTCTGGAAGGCTCCTGCTAAGTCCTGTAGCATCTCTTTGGTATGGGCACCCAACGAAACATAAGCCATAGCCCGGTCCACGAGTAGACAACAAATTTTATCAGATTTGAGGTTGCCCTCCAAGGATAAGGCATTGATAGCCTTGGAGTAGACAACCACACACTCTTCATAGTTGCAGTTCTCAAGCAAGTATGCTGCCTCTGTCCTGCAAATACGCATATCATCGGGTGCCAGGCAAGAAAGAAAGCGGTGGCAGTCCCCAAGAAGGCTGTCACGATAGGCACTGTCTGCATCCTTCTCGTGCGCAGAGATGTAGCTGCGAAAGGCCTGTGTGATTTGTGGGAGATATTCCTTCTGCTTTCTACTAACATATTCCATGGTGTCTTGTCTGTGCTTGACAAAGGCCTGTACGTAGTCCACAACCCCATTGCTGGAATGGGTTTGGGACAACACCCATGCCAGAGCCCTGGTGAGTAGCAGCTGCACTGAATGCTGAGGGTAGGTGTTTAACAAGGAGTTGCACCTGCTCACTACTTCTTCGTATCGCTGGCCATGCAGCAAAGTGCTCATCTTGTAGATGCACGCAGCAATGTTGTTTGGGCAAAGGGTTGATAGGAAAACGGCAGCAATGCCAGTGTTGAGGGAGACAATGGACATGCCATCACACTTGAGTTTGGGTATTTCGCTGTCACCTAGGCACCAGCTCTCTAGGGTGGCAATGACGCCCTTCCATTGCAAGTCCTCCAGGGATCTGATCTTCTGCAAGGCAACAGGGGCATTGCAGCTGAATGCGGCCATGTAAAAAGCTGTACCTGATAGGACATCTCTCTTAGCGAAATGCAGGTCGCCATCTCGGCACAAGCGAGCCATCAGCTCCTGAGCGGACATTTCAAAGGCATTCAACTTCACATCGTTGTCCAAAAGACAGAAGGCAGATTTCACTGGGCACCTGCAAGAGGAACAGAAGATGGATATCAAACCAGGGGAGGCTAGAAGAAAATGAATCAGGTAGTATTTGAGAAGCACATAAAATGTGAGTGCACACATGAATTGTAATTGATTCGCTTCTTGCACTAGCACCATTATTGAGATAGTTGAAAGCACAGCCATATCATTTTAGTCATAATCCATTTCCTTAATCAATCGTACTCGTGATGAAGCATTTACACAGATCATCCTTTTTATTAAATCCGTGAATCTTCTTCTGAATAACTAGATGTGAATCATGGAGTTAACCCCCGCTTTTGTTTATGAGTACACGCGGCAGTCTTGCTCAGTTGACCTTCCTCCGTGGTTCTGAAGTAGGTGTTGAATCTGGGAGGGACAGTGATGTGGCTTATACTTCTTCCTAATGAATCTGGAGAGAGGGCTCGCTAACGTGGGCATCTGGGGGCGAGACTCACCACTATAGGAGGGATGGAGGAGGATGAGATGGCCAGACTGGTGCTTTATCCCACTGTCTAATATCACATTAGTATCGAGGTAGAGCAGTGAGCATACACGCGCACACACACACACTCACACTCATACACATACAAACTGCATACAGATGTTGTTATTGTGTGTGTGTGCGTGCGTGTGTGTGCATGCATGCGTCTGTGTGTGTGTTTAGGATGCAGAGAGGGCTGTATGTCAGGAAATTGTTAGCAAAAACATTGTCTGACAGAAAATAATGCAGCCTGAATATTGTTTAGAAAAACATCTTTCGATTTGGATATAGATGTTATACTATTAATACTCATGGAACAATATTTTGGTAAACAATACTTAGGACACAATATTCTTGCCAGACGATGTTTTAATTACAATACTCTGGTAGGGCCTCAGAGTGCCAAAAAGTAGTCAAACATGTTTTGAACAGATGAAAAACGGTAGGATCAGTTACCTTTCTAATTAAACGATAGAACTACCATGCTATATGCCTTCTTACTTACAAGGTTAATCTATCGTCACTCTTTCTCTAAGCTTGCTTGCCTAGCTTTCTCCTTCATTGTCTTCCAATGACACAAAATGTCCTTCCTGCTTTTCTTTGGGCTGAAGCAGTGGGAACGGTTACCTGTGCATTAGGTGACTATAAATTACATGGGTTCGTTCAAAGCTGCATGTAAGAACTTTAACCTCTTTCATGGGCTCGCTTCATCTGGAGAAGAAAATGGAAAAATGGAACCCTACTAAATACCTCAGTTTAATTTGTCAAAATCTTTTTGTTGCACCGTTTTATTAACACATCGCTAGCCACCTGTGTGTGGAACAGACTTTCAGGAGAGCCACAGCAATGTCTGTCTATTTCAATATTCTAGAAGCAGTCAAAAGCTTTCTGTAGTGAGATCACAGCTGGCCTAAAATGAGATGATCAGATCCTCAAAGGAAGTAGGGCTATTCACCTTACGATGTGAATATTTTCACTCATGCCCCTTCCCTCGGTGGCTTATCCATGATCCCTTTAGTGGGGCTTTTAGGATTTGGCTAATAAGCTAAGTAAAGACAGGGATTGATGAATGAATATTTTTCCTTATCCCTGTCTTTACCTCCCACGTCCCACGTGCCATCCTCCCAGCTCTTAGGCTTGTAAGAGTGCCTTTACCACCAAAGAGAAACAAGAGTGAAGAGCCACAAGAAAAATATTAACATATTTTTTTTCTAAAAATCATCAATTAAACCACATTATTTAGAGACTGTTTGACAATGGCACGGCAAGAAGAGCTAAATGGAAAGATGATGGAGATGACGATTTTCAAGACTGGACCCCATGAAAGACTACAGATACCCTAAGCGGGTTGCTCATCTGCTTCAAAGATATAGAGAGTGTATCCCATTCCTATGAAGAAGGAAAATAAGAACAGAAAAGAGTCCCGAGAAACTCAGAGAAGATTATTTCTGCTTATTTGTCTATTTATTCATTTATTTGGTGTGTTTACTATTCTGTGTATCACGTTTTGGCTAATTTAAAGCACAAGAGAAGAAACAAAGTACAGTTTAGTAAGAGGATAAAACTATTGGAAGAGAGAAAGTCCCCAATAAGGGGTGATGGGTGAACCCCAGCTGGTTTTCGGTGATATTTGAACCCTGTAGTTTCGTGCTTTGTTGGAATGAGGTTTAGATCTCAAGACAGGCTGGAGGACATTCCACACTGGAAGTGGGCTTGCAAAGACAAGGAACTTCCTCTGTGTTTCATCGACTTTGAGACCATGAGTGGGCAAGATAGCAACTGATGCAGAGCGGTTTGTGACTGAGATGTAACACGGAGCTACTTTTGCAGGTATCTTGGGCCTCTTCACCAGAAGGCTCTATCAAATTTGCAGGGAACCTTTAATTTAAGTCTGACTTCACTGGTCTCAAGTGGCGCTCCTTCGGAGGAGGCCTGAGTGCTCCCATTTCAAAAGTGTAATGCCCGGCCTGGTATCGTGGCCCTTGTAGTCTGGCAATAAGTCATTTTGTGAGGCCAGTGGAATGATGTTACGATAGTCTAGGGGAGATATTACGAAGCCTCCCATCAGATCTATCGACTGGTTGATTTGGACTACTTCCATGGCCGGTTGGATTATTTCCACTAACAAATGGCAGACCTGAGAATCGAAAAGCCGTTATAACTCAGTTACAAAAGTAATGCATTAAAATTAAAAGATGAATTTCAATATATATATTTCTTGTCTCAATGTTAAATTTAATCTACTTCTCAGGTGACACTGGGAGTATGAAAAGTCCTAGATTCTAGCATCACTTTACATTGTGTCCTTGTGTGGCGAAGGATAGATGATTAGATGGAAGGATAGATGAAGGGAGTGTGGGTGGGTTGGATAGGTCGATTGATGGACAGAAAGACAGATTTTCGTTAAACTTATCAACAGAAAGTGATGGAGAATAGGTACGGTAAGGGAGGGATGGATGGATGGAATGACATAAGTTAAAACCTAACCCTATGTGAACCCAAATATCTCTCTTGAAGTTTCTTACATTTTAAGATATGAAGGTGGAGAATAGAGTTTGCAAACACAGATGTGGCAATTAAAACTGAATGTATACGTTGCCAACATTTGAGCACATTTACCAACTTTTTGTATAAATCAGAAAACTGTCCCGTTGATCAAAGAAAAAGATTTATCATATGCAAAAAAATATGGTGTTAATGTTGCAATCAACTTTTTGCGATCAATTTTAAGTTCAAATAGGAGGCGAGCAATAGATCATTGCTTAGTGACTCCCAGAGCCTGTGAGCTTCGCTGGCTTTGCATAGATAGCCTTATCTCGCGCGGACAGGAGCGGGGCGTCTGACAGGTGCCACGGCAGAGGCCGCTCTCGTCAAAAACCGGCCTTTATCTCGATGCAAACATCTTTCATCATTGATGCTTCCCTGTTCGGATACTTGGTGATGAGTTACTGTTATCATTGGCACTGCAATCGAAGGGGTTCACGCCGCGGAGTGCTGCTTTGGTCCATCATATCCCATCTCGCTTTCGCTGCCCGAAACCAGCGAGATCAGAATACTTGCCTGTCCTGTCAGCGCTCTCTGCTATTCGGGGCCTGACAGGCCCGGACTAAGAGCCCAAAGCAGCTCTGTTAAATTTTGACAGAGCAGTCCCCGTACAGTGTGTGAGTGAGCACAGCGAGCGAGCTTGACCACTACCAGGGTTTTTTTTTAGGAGAATTGCTTCCCAAGGAAATTTGGGGGAAAATAGCAAAAATGGGGCATTCTACAATAAACGTTTCATTATATGTTCAATTGTATTAGCTTTTAAAGCTTAGTAAATGATGACCTTGTAGTGCACCGGGATACCCAGTCATATCTATAGATATTCTTATGAAGAACACAAGAAATAGGACGTCAAGCACAAAAAATGAAATTTAATATAAGTGCACATATTCAATATTGAGCACAGCCAAATAGATGAGAAGAGAAACAATCTTTACAACGCTGTCATTACATCGTACTACCTTTACAACGCAGTCATTACAACGCAACATCCTTTACATCGCATGCCATTACAACGCAGCCATTACATCGCATGTCACTACAACACATGTCATTACAACGCATGTCACTACAACGCATGCCATCACAACACAATATAAGGTAAGTAATGGGGAATAGTAATTTTTACCCATCCCCTATCCAACACTTACCATACTGTTGCACTCACTGGAGTGGGAATAGTAGTTTTTACCCCTACACTATCCAACACATTACCCTACTGTTGCCCTAAAATTAATATGCGTTGTAATGGTATGCGCTGTAATAGTATGCACTGTAATGGAATGCTTTGTAAATGTAGTTTCTAAAAATGCATTGTGATGGCATGCAATGTAAAATCATGCGTTGTAATGGATGTTGCGATGTAAAAACTGTGTTGTAAAGGCATGTGTTGTAAATGTTTGTGTTGTATCATCATACATTCAGATGAGAATACAATGAAAGACCCTTTAGAGTGATGTTAGCATTCTCCACCCCAATAAGTGGCCCTGCAGGGCCAATTTTAGTGCTGATGGTTGCCCAGTGTGACAATATTTTTAGCCCCCCCCCCATAACCTCCTCCTCCACAGATTCCCTCATTATCACTCTCCACCAGTGCACTTCATCTCTCCATAGTGCCTCTCTCACATGTATTTCATTTGTTTTATAGTGCCTCTCATATCAGTGTAGGGTGTCGGAGCACTTTACATCTCACACACACATACAGAGACAATGAATCATAAATGTGTAGATCAATGTATGCAAAATGTTTCATATGACAAAAGGAAACTACAAGGCGTAAGATTTAAATGTCATCCATACTGGTAGGCATTTTTTAAGAGTGCTTGGTTTGGAGAAGCACAAACTCAGGATTCAAAACGTAACACAATGGTGAGGTTGGCTTTATAATAACAATTTATTTCTACCCAAACAAACCCTTAGTTTTTAGCAACATTAGGATAATGAAAGACTTGGAAAAAACAAAACTTTGTGATCTGTTTCATGCAGTTTGCTGATGGCAGTTCACAGCTCACTGTGCTCTATTACAATTGTAACTTATGAACTGCAAGTAATAAAAAGATCTCTATGACAAAGCAGTAACCCGCTGAGCTATCCACATAAAATACCTTTCTGTGATCAGCTTGATGCACGTTCTTTGTAGCAGGCATGTTAACCCTCTGCACAGAACTGCCACTAGAAAAATCTCTTATTCCTCTCCAGCAGGAACATTAATCACCAGAGATATATTGATATTTTTGTTGTTGCCTGAAAACGGCTGGATGTGAAAGGAGCTCTGCAGCGGGTGCTTTTAAACCAATAAGTTATTTTTAAACCCAGTGCCCTCTAGCTCAGGGATAAACTGCCCCCCTGTAACACAAGCATTGGCATAGCCAATAGGTCTCGCCTTTGGGACCTTATAAGTGTTTAGTCATGCAACAGTTAATGTTGTTGCACCAAGGATATTGTGCTGCATACCTAAATACTTACAAGGTCCCAAAAGTGAGACCCATTGGCTATGCTAATGCTTTTTTTTTAAAGCACGGAATATTAAGTGAATTGCCCAGAACCACTGGCTGTTCTGCCTAACGAAGACTCAAACCTCATTCCTCCAGTTCCAAAGTCGACAGCTCTGCCAATAGTGCCACATCAACTGCTGTGATCTAGGGCGGCACAAGTAAGATACAGGGGTATATAGTGGGAATGAAGGGCGGCACAAGTAGGATACATTGGTATATAGTGGGAATGTAGGGCGGCACAAGTAAAATACGGGCATATAATGGGAATAAAGGGTGACAAGAGATGGGCATATAGTGGGAATGAAGGGTGGCACAAGTAAGATACAGGGGTATATAGTGGAAATAAAGGGTGGCACAAGTAAGATACATGGGTATATAGTGGGAATGTAGGGTGGCACAAGTAAAATACGGGTATATAATGGGAATAAAGGGTGACAAGAGATGGGCATATAGTGGGAATGAAGGGTGGCACAAGTAGGATACAGGGGTATATAGTGGGAATAAAGGGCAACATAAGTAAGATACAGGGGTATATAGTGGGAATGAAGGGTGGCACAAGGAAAAGACACGGGCATATAGTGGGAATGAAGGGTGGCACAAGTAAGATACAGGGGTATATAGTGGGAATAAAGGGTGGCACAAGTAAGATGCAGGGGTATATGGTGGGAATGAAGGGCGGCACAAGTAAAAGACACAGGCATATAAGGGGAAGGAAGGGTGGCACAAGAGACGGGCATATAGTGGGAATGAAAGGTGGCACAAGAGAAGGGCATATAGTCGGAATGAAGGGTGGCACAAGTAAGAGACTGGGGTACATAAAGGGAATGAAGTCTTGAACAAGCACTATGGGGTGGAGTTACTGCGAGGAGGGGGGTAAAGAGAATATAAATGGCACAGACTGGAAGGAGGATGGGGGTACTGAAGTGAGGATGGCAGTGCAAGCAGAGTGAAATGGGCACGGAGGTAGTATCGACCATCAGGAGGGTCCCTCAGGAAGCTAGCCATGTACAGGGAGTGAAGCTGGAGGGATGGTGGTGTAGCCAGGAAGGTGAACAGCACAGAGAGATGATAGATGCAGAGGGACACAGAAGCATGGTGATATGGAAATGGAGGGCCGTATAGACAGAGTGAAGGTGGTACAAGGACAGCACCGTAGAGGTGATAGATAGGAGGACACGAAGCAATGCCGTTTGTGGGGATCGGACAGGCAGGAGGGGGCAGTGATCCGGGAAGAAAAGCGAAGGGAAAGGTGGAGCAGAGCAGACAGTCAGGAAGAAAAATGTTGGAGAGGCCAAATGGAGGGTAAAGGACAATGCAGGGTGGTGCGAGGTGGTGGGTAGTTTGTAGTACAGAATTGCTAACTGTAGTATGGTTAGTAGTGAGTAGTGCAAAAGCGCTGGCTCTGAGAGGGTTGGTAGTGAGTAGTGCCGGAGCGCTGGCTGTGAAGTCCCATATGGGACTGTGAAGGATTGCAGACAGAGTAGAAGCTTGCTTCGCAGTGAGCCTCACCTCCGATAGCAGTGATATCAGGGTGCCGAAGGAAGGTTGGTTTTTGGGTTGGTGGGCCCAGCACTTGAGCATGACATTGTACATAGCTGTGGGGCAGTCCTTCGTGTGCTGAAGTAAATAGCATGGAGATTCCATGTTTTTCAGCTGCTGGTGATGCTCTGAGAGGAAGGGAGGGGGGAGGGAGTGTGTCGGTGCTGCAGACACAGCCACCGGTGTTGCGAATGCGCACATTGACAGCAGCGTATGTTCTGAGCATTACCATTACAATTACCGCCAGCTGCCCCTGCTGCGGTGCGAAACGAGCAATGTGTATCCCCTGTCTCAGCAGACCAGGCTGTGGTGCCCAGACCACGTGTCTCCTGGTTTCCTTCGTTATATATATAAGTTCAATGGCTTTTACTTCCCAGCAACGATGTGCAGCGTTACAGTAATCAGAGCAGATAAGGCCCTATGTGACATGCATGTTTACTCATATGAAGTCAAAATGTTTGCTGGCCAAAGTTTAGAAGTAAGTATTCTGGGCCTTATTCAGAAAGTTCTTTTTCTGCAACCCCCTGCGACTGATGTATGGGAGTTCAGTGAAGAACAGACCGGCGGCCGGTGTAAACACTTGTCCCTAATCGCACAAAGCGAGGAAGCCTAAGTTGCCCATGAACGGCTCCAACTGGTTCTACTCACAAGAACATTTTTAAGGACAACACGTAATCTCCGGGGCATGTGGGCGAGTCCGCACCAAGAACACATTCGCCAATGCAGGTTTAAATGCTGGACAGCTACACAAGTCTTACTTTAATTGGTTGGGACAAAACATTTTTATAGGGATACAAATAAACTCATGTTTTCTCCCAGCCCTGCTGTTTTTGCAATTCTGTCACTATATATATGCAAATCACAAGAAGAACAATTTCAAATGGAGACTTTTTTATTTTTATTTGAGATTGTTCTCTTTTTTTAATTCGCACATTTTTTAATGTTGTAGTTTATCATTCCCAAGTGCTCGTGGGAGAAATTGATCAACTACAACAAAAGAAATGGTTTAACCATTAAAATTAGAGGTGCTACATGCTGTTGTGAAGGTGCTATGGCTAGATATAGTGATTATATTATTATTATTATTAATAATATTGGTGTAAGTATTACTGCTCGAGTGTGACTGAGATGCGGTGAGACAGGCTGGGCTTTGCACCAGATTGCACAGCTGTTCCTTCCCTTTGCAGCCAGATTTTCTTTTTGAAAGGTCTGGAATGTCCTTTTCGTGTCCTCTGCATTGCATTGGCCGCTTTGTCTCATACGCCATACCCCTTTCAAACCTGCATCACGTATTGCTTTATTGCAGGCAGGTGCGTAGCGCTAAATAGCTGCAACGTCTCCCAAAAATGCGCTTTGTTGTTTGAAGCGCTTGTGACCTGCAGTGTGCCCCGACTGCCACGTGAAGGTAGGGGTGGGGGCACAATCTGCCCCCGCTCAGGCGCGCGCCTCCGGACCTGTTGCATTGAAAATGCTTGTTGATAGTCATTAGTCACCTGTGTTACACATTTGGCAGATGTATGCTTCTGTGACATCAACTGCTTCGGATTTTCAAGTACATTTGACAACTGTCCACTAACTGAATTTTTGTTAATGAAGTTTATGTAGTTATTAAATTCAGTGACGTCCACGTGCTTTTGCGATGGGAAGAGAGAGAAATTGCACACAATTATGCAAAATATCTGTTGCTGGTATTTCGTGTGGAAATCTCATGTGATGGGATACCTCACATAAAAAATTCATGTGAGATACTGGCATGCCAATGGTTCAAGAAGAATATATCCCTTGAGGAAGACATATCCTTAGTGAACCAGTCTTCTGTGGCTTTTAATTGCACAACATTGTGTAAGCGCAAAGTGTGAGAACATTTCATAGATTTGATGTAACAACAAATTTCATGTACCTTGTTAAACTTTACGCAGATGAAACTACTCACAAGAGAGTCCTCACTTTTGGGAAATGTAAACAGAATTACACGACTTGTAATGGGGTGAATGGAGTTGTATATCCAACTATCACAGTGCTCCCACTTAAAAAAAAAGTGCGCGCGCTGAAAGTTAAACAAGCACTGCAGGCTTTAAACAGTCATGGAACTGCAATAAAAAAAGGTGCCTGCGAGAGAGGCGCTTAATTACCCATGACAACAAAAGAAAGGCAGATAGTGGCTGCGCGCGTGCACGCGCACGTGCACTCAAGCTTGAGGCCAGCAAAAGCCTGGGTAGCACTTTGAAAATCCACTAACTAAATGTCTCGCCAGAGCAGCGCATGCGCTGACTCTAGCGAGACCTACAAACCGGACCCATGAACAAAACCAGCTCCATCCTTCCAGCCTCCTGCAGAAATGACAAATGCCCAGCATGGCCAGTCCAGCCTGGCTGACTTGGCATTCAAAAGTAGACCTGGCAAAAAAATGCTCGAATTAGCCTTGCTATCCTCGCACTATCTCGCTCGTTCCATCCATCCATTCTCTTTCTGTTCTTCTCCCCTGCCCCTTTCTGATGCCTTTCTCTCTAAATTTCCACCTCCCTCTCCTATCTCTCTTTTGAAGCCTCCCTATGCCCGCAACAATTCATTTGGGGAGAGCTTGGGAAAGTGGCAGAGGCATCAGTACCAGCCCTGGCCTTTCGTAACCGGCATTCAAGGACTCCAGGCAACTGAAGAAATAAACCTTGGAAAACAAGCATTGGTAATGAATCGGTTTTGCCTATGTAATGAATAAAGAGCTGTTTTCATCATTCCTCATCAGGGAGAAGGAAAGTGCTCCCTGACAGATAATATGGGAGTGGAGAGGATGCGGTGCAGTGCAGTGGCCACAGCTGCAGACTCAAATGCTGGGGATCCTGGTTCGCATTTCGGCCGCGCCGCACAACATCTTGTGATTCTATAGAAATCATTTAGGGGCACATGCATCAACATAAGGAACTGCGATTCCTAAATAGCGATTTTCAAGGAATCGCTATTTAGGAATCGCAATTACTTCTGTATGTAGGAATCGCATTAAATTTTGCGATCCCTAAAAATTGCGAATCGCTATTAGGTAATGTCACTCCATTAATTCCTATGGGCCTTTAGGCCCATTTGAATGAATGGGAATGCATTCGCAGATTGCGAATACCAAATTGGTAATCGCAAATTGCAAATGCAATTCAAAGGGTGCCAGGGGGTCTAAGGCCCCCCCTGATGCACACTCCCTAAAAGGTAAGTGGGCACATGTGGCACACACACATGCCTTAAGGGCATGTGTGTGCACCACATGTCACTTTGAAAAATTCACTTTTGCGCATTTTTCAAAGAATGCGCAAATTACCAACAATGTGACGTTGATGGTAATTAGCATTTACTAAATGCACAGATTGCATTTAGGGAAAGCTTGCATCACATTTAGGGAATCATAAATTGCGATTCCCTAAACGAGTTTGCAATTTAGGTAATCGCCAAAAATTGTGATTACCTAATTTGCAAATGGAAAGCCTTTGATGCATCGGACAAGGCCCGTTTGCGAGGGCAAAAATGCTTGATGCATCTGGCCCCTTATCTATCCGGGTGATAAATTGTTATATAAATATGCTGCAAGAGTAAAAGGCAAAACTTTATGAAAATATAGTTCCACCAAAGCAGATGTTGACAGTATTTTGGCGGCGGGAACTGATAAGAGAAGCAGATGAGGAACAAGCATTGGTAAATGCAGGAAAATATGCTACAGCCAATAGAAATGGAGGAATGGTAAGTGGCACGCACAGGAACCAATGAGAAGCCGGGAAACGGAGGCGGAGTGATGTAAGTCCCTTTTAAGTTTATATTAAAAATAATACATTACTCAAGCACAGCGCAAGCGCTGTGCAGGCGAAACCTAAGAAAAATCCAGTCCGGCCCTGCTGCTCCTTCCATCTCACAATGATTGGAGAGTAACTTTCTCATGCACATCAGTGTTATTCTTCAGCTAAAGAGAGATTGGATGCTTTTTTCACAAATTAGACCCAGATCTTTCAGACTCGAAGCAAAGAACAACAATGAAAAATCAAGGCTTTAAGGGCCAGATGTAGAAAGCGCAATATAGCGCCTCGCAAATTGCGAGTCTTTTGCGACTTGCAATTTGTGAGGCGCTATTTTGCATGTACAACAGTGTGTTTAACACTGTTTGCGATTTCCAACGTGGTCGCAAATTGCGAGGCTCATGAATATTAATGAGCCACTCGCAGATTGTGAGCCCATTGGGAATGATAGGCCCTCCCAGGGATGGTGGCCTGCTGGGATTGCTTTTAAATAAAGCAGCTTTTTTTTAAAAATGCATCCTGTTTTCCTTAATGGAAAACGGGATGCATTTTTTAAAAAAATGAAACGTTTTCATTTCATTTTTTAAGGGCAGGCAGTGTTCCCTGGGACCACTGCCTGCCTTTAAAAAATATTTTTGGAGCTAGTCACAAAGGGGAAGGGATCCCCTGGGGACCCCTTTCCATTTGCGACTTCATTACCACCCTCTTGAAGAGGGGGGTAATTTGCAAGTGTTTTGCGACCGCAATTGCAGTCCCAAAACATTCATACATGGCTCTCGGTCGCTATTTGGAAGGGAGCTCCCCCTCCAAATAGCGAGTCGCCATACACTATTTTGCGAGTCACATATTATTTGCAACTCGCAAAATAGTGTAAGAACATGGCCCAGACTAAAATTGCATGCGCAAACAGGTCGCAAACCCATTTGCGCATACAATTTTACTTCGTACATCTGGCCCTAAATGTTATCTGCACAGAATTACTACAGAACTGCACTGTTTTATATCTGGAGGTATTCTTGTAATGGAGAAACTTAAACTATGGCCCTTATTGCGCATTACTTTTTTCTATCGGGTAGAACCCCTCTTTTTCTACCTCTTCTGAGCATCTCTGTCACTAAAACCGCCCCCAATCACACAAAGTTGCAGAGGTGGCAATGGAAATGAGTGGTGAGAAAGACATGCTACCTGCTCCTCCATCTTTGCTGTCCCAGTCCATCGGTACCTGAGGTGACTCCTCACCTCACATATGAAAGGATTGTGATGAGGAAAACCAGGACTTGGAGTCAGGACAGTTAATGGTAATTACTGAACATATCAGAATTATAAACTCTGCAGCAAAACCATGGATATTTTTATTTTCTCATGGAGATTTAGGGCTGCTTTGAAGGTTAAGGGGCTCTCGGCTTCAAATACTTTTTGGCCCAAACATAGACATACACAGGGCACAAGTTCTAAAAAAGAAGTGGGGAGATTATCCAAGTGGGGTAGTATGCAAATGACTTCACAGCACATGACATCACAGCATGTGGCATCACAGTGCATGGCATCAAGCCGTCTGGCATCACGGCACGTGGCATCATAGCCCGTGACATCCCACATCGCATCACAGGAATTGACATCACAGGAAGTGGCATCACGGCTCTTGGCATCACGCCGTGTGGCATCACAGCACGTGGCATGATAGCCCATGACATTACATATTGCATCACAGGAAGTGACATCACAGGAAGTAGCATCACAACCATGACCTCACAAGAAGTGGCATCAGATCTTAACACCTCACACATATGTTCAGCAGGTCTATTATGAGTACATCTGAGTGCAATATAAGATAAGTGAGGCAACCCTGATATAAAATTTGGGCTTCAACTATTTATTTATTTTTAACTCTGCCACAAAGAAATTGGCAGCAAGGGGAAATGTGGCAGAAAATCTGTTCTGCATAATTGGCTGCAAAGTCTGCATTTAAAAATATCTTACAGGGTTAAGGCACCTTCTGCAGAGATCTTTGTGTGCCCAGTAAATCTCAGGGAATAACAATAATAGTAAGGTAACTCTGGAGGTTAATGCATTTGCTGGAGATATCCGTGTTTTGTCTTGTCCCATTCTTAATCAAAGTAGCACAGAGGGTTAATGTGTCTCCTGCTGAGCCCATCGTGCAATATGCAGATGTAAGATTTTTACTTTATGAAGATAGGTAAGTGGGTTCCTTCTTTTAACACAGAGATTGTTTTGTCACTTGCAGTTCATAAAATGCTCCTTCTCTGGTCCGCTGTGTCATGTTGCACTGATTGAGCAGGGGGAAAGTGGAGCCACCCTGATTGGCTAGGAGCACTTCCGGCTGAGTTAGCCGTCTAGTCCTTTAAGGATCGGCCTTAAATTGGCAACCTGGGGCGGACGCATATCGGTTAGCCGAACGGTAGGCTGCTGTGGTGTTCGTCTGTGTCCCCTGTTTTTTTACTTTCATTGCCGCACTGCATAATGTTTTAAAATATACTGCTCAGTGTTCAATTTTTAATTAAGTTTACGGTTTCCTTGGCACCTTCTCTGGTCCGCCGCAGCGTGTTGCGCTGATTGAGTGAAGGGAAATTTTATGCAGAACCACCTAAAAGATTAATTTTGCCCCTGATGCGTAAATATGATTTTAAACAATATCGTGTCGCAATATATTTTCTACAATCTTTGCCTAAGCCTATGGTCTGTTTTTCTGTGGCGTCCTTTTTAATCCAATCACGAAGAATTTGGAAATTGCACTATACACGAGAATGAATTCTAAACTGTTCCCATCAGCTGGCTTTTACTACCTGTCCCCTAATGGTGTTTGTTATGATGAATCTTTTTTATCTCTTTATTCAAATGTGTATTATGTATAGATGTTTTTTACTGTACTTTTATGATCTTATATTGTAAGCATCGAATAAAGTAAATTGACTGACTGACTGAGTGAAGGGAAGTGGAGCCTCCCTGATTGGCTAGGAGCACTTCGGGCAGAGTTAGCAGCCTAGTGCTTTAAGGATCAGCCATAAATTGTCAACCTGGGGCAGATGCGCGCAGCGGGTGCGCCAAAGGCAAGACTGTCTGCACCTGTCCGCACATGCTCTGCACCGTGCGCCAGGAACCCTGGTTCTTGCACCATGGAAAAGAACAATCCCCTTATTTATTCCAGAGAACAGCTCTTTAAAATACGGAAACAGGGTAATGCTGTAGCCTGTTGTCCCCCTTCAGCTTAGAAGAACCCTTGTTTGATCACCACACTGGTTGCCCTGTTTGCAACTTTCAACCCACCTCCTTGGCATTGGGCCCAACGATATTGAAGGATGTCTCTCTCCCTTTCAAAGACACGATGCAATGTTGTGGTCTTGCACAATTACTAAGGACAGCAACTCATGATGCAGGACACATTCTTGATGGTATTTTCACCAATGACCATCAGCTTAGGCTTGACAAACCTCTACCCCTCATTTGGTCTGACCATCATGTTGTCCCATTTTTTCTATCCTTTCCCTCTACATATAAAACTGCTTGAGTGACATCAACAAGGTACTTAAACGAAATTGGAAAATTATAAGTAAAGAATCCTTTTTATGGGTTCTTAACAATCAAAACTGGACTGACCATAAATACATTGATATGGCAGCTATAGAGTATTAAATGCAAAAAATGGTGGACTGCACTCTCTTTAATGTAATGCTATTGAACATCTTGTGATGCTCTAGGCAAAATATCAGGCATGCCACCCCAGATAGCGCTCCATCTGTGCGCATAAATATCACATGAAAAACTTAGAGCCTGATGTGGTCCCACAACCCAGGATGCACAGCACATAAATGAAGACAGTCCATTGAGGATAATCAATGTTTGTTTTTTATTCTTCCTTTATCCTTGTTTATTCTAGCAGTAACCCATACTTGATCACAAATTTTAACAACATTTATTTTTTAACAGCTATAGAGTATTCGTCATGGTTTACGGCAGCTATTGGATCTCTTGCTCCCCTTAAAGAATCTTATATGGGTAGGAAGAAGCCCACTTCTCCCTGGTTCTCAGAGAAGCTGAGAATACTTAGACAGGCCTGTTGCCGACAAGAACGCGCTTCGAGTAAACACTATGACCCAATTGAAAGAGCCAGCTATAAGGCTAGTCTGGTAGAATACAAAGCAGCCATTAGGACAAATAAATCCCTGTATCAGAAGATTGTATCATTTAAGTCATCTGGGGATCTCTATAAACTGATCAATTTCCTATCTATACCCTCTGTTTCCTCCAATACTGAGACCTCGCAGGTCTTCTGTAATCGTATGGCACACTTTTTTCATTCTAAAATGTTTTACCTCTACTCTTTCTTGGACAGTCTCAATTCTGAGCCCTCCTTCTCCCCCCAAAAGAATAATTACACAGCACTTGGCCCTCCACAGACTAAGAGAAGGGATTATTGTCTTTCTGCTTTCACCCATCTATTCCATGAGCTACCCGAACAGTTTCTTCGGTGGATTAAATCCGGCTCCCCATTAGAAACCTGCTCCCCCAAACTGATGCAGTTGGAAGGGGGCATCATTATTCTTCACCTCACAGTAACTCTTAATCAGGCCACTTCCTCTGGATGTTATCCCCAAAGTCGGAAAACTGCGATTGTCAAGCTTCCGCTTAAAAACTCCAATTTTGACCCATCTGAATTGAAAAACTATTGGCCCATTTCCTTGTTACTCGTCCCCGCCAAGATCCTGGAAAATACATCTAAACATCCAGCTTATGGCTTGCTTGGAACAACAGCATTTGCTGGACATTTCCCAGTATGGATTTAGGATTAACGATGGGACCGAGACAGCACTTCTATCTGCAGTCAATAACATCCGCTCCATATTGAGGCTGGACAGGCTGCGGTCATGATCCTGCTGAATCTATTTGCAGCCTTCGATACCATCTCTCCCACCAGGATGATTGACCACCTACAGGAAATTGGGGTGACAAATTTATCCTTGAAGCTACTGTCATCCTTCCTGATGGACAAAGACAGTGTGGGTAGACCAGTTCCACTCTGAACACATAGCCACTCAATGTGGGGTCCCGCATGGCTCATCACTGAGTCCAACTTTGTTTAATATATATGTCTCCCCACTGGCCAAATTGATTAGAAATTTCGGGCTTCAGGCTTTATCCTATGCTGATGACACACAAATTATTGTGTCTATCACAAAGGACATAAAAGCCTCTACCACCAATTTTAACAATTGCATGCAGGCTGTGGCCACTTTGATGGTAACAAATTATCTCTGACTTAATGGGGTCTGATCTTTCTTAATCAACAATCAATTTGGACTTGTTCATGGTGGACAGAAATCCTGGGGCAATGCCATAGCCCTGCTGACTCTGCTAAAAATCTTGGCGTTCTGATGGATAACAATCTGTCCTTTAATCTTCAGGTCAACAGGACAGTATCATCCTTTTTTTAAGTGATTAAGACTCTTAGGAACATGTTTCAGTTTCTATCTCTACCCGCACATAAACAGGTGGCTGTAGCACTGATTATGTCCAGGATAGATCATTGCAATGTGCTTTACCTTGACATTAATAGGACAGCCATCCACAAGTTGCAGCTTGCCCAGAATGCTGCAGCAAGACTCGTTTTTGGGCCTTCCTAAATATCAGTCTCTGCTGCTATTTGGAAATTGCATTGGCTCCCTGCCACTAAATGGATTGCCGTCAAGACTGTTAGACCTGGCTTTACCAGCAGGTTTATCCCCAGACTTTTTGCTTTTTGCACTCCTTTTGTTGACCCTGATTTTGTTGGTTTTAGGACTCTGGGCACTTTACCACTGCTATTCAGTGCTAAAGTGCATATGCTTTCCATTTAAAATTGTGTTTATGGATTGGTGTTTCCATGATTGGCTTATTTGATTTACTGCTAAGTCCCTGTGTGTGCCCAGGGCCTCTAAATCAAATGCTGCTAGTGGTCCTGCAGCACTAATTGTGCCATCCACACAACTGAAATGAGGTGGTGAAGTGAGCTAAAGAATGATGATGGATCCAACCCAGATCTGTGACTGGGGGTAAGTGTCTGAAAAGTTTCTGCGCTCCGTCCATCATCTCCATGTGTTTACTTTGTTCGCCCTAAGTTGGCAGGGTATGCCCAGAAGTGGATCCCTTGCTCACTTTGCCACTAGATTCAAGCTAGCCTGGCTGATGAAGGGTGTTACCCAGAAACCGGTCCTAGGATGCTTGTTTCTGGTTCAGGCAAGACCTGGCTTGGCAGATCGGGCTGGACTGCTCCCATGAGGCACTGGGTCAAGACTGATTTGCATATAACTGGGTCTGAGGTGGTGAAGTGAGCTAAAGAATGATGATGGATTCAGCCCAGATCTATGACTGGGGGTGAGTGTCAGAAAGGTTTCTGCGCTCCGTCCATCATCTCCTTGTGTTAGCTTTGTTCACCCACACAAGCAGTCTTTCAAAGGGTTCTCAGACCTGCCACTGCAGTGTCTGCATGCAGTCTCTACTGCACTGTCTACCCAGCCGTGTGCACCCACTTGCCAGGCCATAACCTTCCCTATTATTACATGTGAGTCAACCCTAAGGCAGGCCCAAGGTACCCCTGTGGGCAGGGTGCAGTGTATGCGAAAGGTAGGACATGTAATGATGTGTGTGACATGTTCTGATAGTGAAATACAATGTATTTCGATTTCCACTATTGAAAGGCTATCTGTCCCATAGGATAAAATGGGGGTTTATTCATAACATCTTATAAGTATAACTTCCCATTGGGACAAAATAGAAAGATGGAGTTTAGTATGCCTGAACTCAGAATATAAAAATGCATCTTTTAGTACAGGTCATTTTTATATTGTGTGTTTGAAAATACCACTTTTAGAAAGTGGGTATTTTCTTGCTTAGCCATCCTGTGTGCCTCTGCTGGTTTGTGGATTGACTGTCTGGCTTTGGAGTGACAGGCGCTGGGGATGTGCATTTGCTTCAGACAGCCACTTTGGGGGTTGAGGTGTGCCCTACCTTTCCTGGATGAGTCAGGGCTGGGCTGAATAGACCTGAGTTGCATTTAGAGTAGGGGGAGGAAATTTCCTTGCACCTGAATAGGCATGGTCTGCCTCACACCATGCTGTCTCCACCTCCTGCCAGGAAGCTGGACCAGATAGTACAGAACTGGTTGAGGAACCTCTGCCAAGGAGAAGAGCTGGGAAAGCTGAAGGAGAAGTACTGCCCCCTTGCTGCGTGCTGTCTGGGGTTGGCCTGCAATTGCTGTTTCTGTCAAGGAGAGGACAAAGACTTTGCTGTGTGCTGTGTATCCTGCTTGTAGAAGATATCCAAGGGCTTGAAGTAGAGCTTGCCTCCTGTTCTGAAGTCCCACAGACAGAAAGACTTCACCACCAGCTCCCCTGAACTCCCTTGCTGGGATTTCTGAGCTGCCAAGAGGTGCCTGTTCCTGTGTTGGGCCTCTGGAGGGAATTCCTGCTCCTGGGAGCTCAGAAAAGAGAAGGAACTAAAGAAGCGTGACGCATCCGCACCCATTTCCGATGCAACACCGCCGCGCAGGAAGAATTCTCACACATCGCCATCGTGCCGCTGAAGAAACCGTTACAGTGCCTGCACGCGGTTGGAGAAATCGGTGCACACTGAGTGTCATGCACCGATCTCAAAAAGGCGAGATCATCGCACCGATTCAGACGCAGGCCATGCTGTGCGACTGCAAGAACTGACGCATCATGGGACCAAGGCAGGAAAAATCAACCGCTACATCTCCAAATCCACACGCATGGCACCGGTGGCACCAAGTCTACAACAACGCTGGGCCGCAGTAAGGAACTGACGCATTAGCTCCTCTTCAGTGAGGAACTGACCTATCACCTCCCCTGGAGCAAGGAACTGATGCATCACCTTCCTTATGCTCAAGGAACCGACGCATCACCTTCCCTGCAGCTGTTTTTGCTTATCATTTTGCCGCATCCAAGGTACTTTTTGTTGAAAGTGTTGCATCTATAGTTTGCTATAAACAGAAGTTTTTACCTTTTAAAAGTCATATCTCGATAGCTGTATGTTGGATTTTTGTTGTTTTGGTCTTGTTTGGTTTAGGTAAAGATTACTTATTTTTCTAAACTGGTGTGGTGTTCATTTGTAGTGGTTTCACTGTATTACTGCATGTGTGCAAAAATGCTTTACACACTGCCTCTGAGATAAGCCTGTCTGCTTGTGCCAAGCTACCAAGGGGATAAGCAGGGGGTGTCTAAGGGCATAATTTCCTTACCCTGACTAGAAGCAAGGGTCCCTACTTGGACAAAGGTGCAAACCATTGCCAACAAGTGACCTCCATTTCTTTTTTTTTTTATAACTTTATTTTTGTGCAGGCATGAAAAGATTACAGATGTGGCACGTCCATACCATCATGTCAAACTTACATCTTGTTATTAGTCCACAGCCGTTATGCCCATAACCCTGAGGCCGGGCAGCAACACCTAGGTATTCCAGTAGTGTGCAAATGTTTCCAATGTTACGCGTTCCACATGGAACCCCACGATCCTGCTTTTTGTCTATTTTCTCCCACAACACCCCCCCCCTTCCCCCACTACCCCCTACAGAACTAATAGCACGTCCCCCTCCAGGGTTGACAGATAGCTCCCAAGTCCATCCAACTATGTGTCACCAGTCCACCGGTTTCATTCGTGCATAGTGCATTAGTGCTTGTCCCCCCTCCCATAACACAATATAGCATCTCGCATGTACGGAATCTCTAAATGAATCACTGTCACTGTCTTGTACGGGTACTCATCGTTATCAGGCGGTCCCTCCCGCCCATCCCCGCCATCTACCCCTCTATGTGTGTCCTCCTATGTGTCCCACCTCTAGGCCATGGTATTGTCTCCATTTGCTCCACATCTTTCGGAATTTTTTTGGACAGCCTCTAGCTTTGTATGTCACTCGTTCTGCTGCCATATAGAGGTCCAGACCTCTCCTCCATTCCTCTATCACTGGCCGCTCCGCCACCCCCCAATATTTCGCAATGTCCCTTTTCGCTACCACCAGCGCCAACACCAGGAAAATGATATGTGGGCGCGGCAGGTCTACTTCGGTCACCATTCCCAGTAACGCCAGTTTCGGGTCTAGTGTTAGCTCTATTCCCAACACCTCCCCCAATTCTGTGAAGATGTGAGACCAATACGTTTGAATTTTCTCACAGGACCATATAGTTTGGTAGAAATCTCCCTGTTCGGTATTGCATCGAAGACACGTGGCGTCTGCTATCCTACCCATCTTGTGGAGACGCCTCCGGTCGAAGTATGTCCTGTGTAATACATTTAATTGGATCAGCCTCAGCCGTGACTTAATGGCGACTTCTCGGGGGTGCATCAGTATCAGCTCCCAGTCTAAGTCCTCTAGCTGCCCTACGTCCGCCTCCCATGTACCTCTGAGTTTCGCCAGATTTCCCAACATGTTGTTTGTGAGGGTTTTATATGTAAGCGACACTGCCTGGTGTACCATCTGCTCCTGTAGGAGTCTCCCTTCCAAAGGTGCATATTCCGGTATGTCCTGTAGTGATATCTGCTGTGCATTCCAGGCATGTACTAACTGCAGGTGCTTGTACCGTTGTGTGTGGTGTAAACCGAACTCCGCCTGCAGCATCGCGAACGTCTTCAGCTCACCTTTACTAATCACGTCCCCAATGGTGGAGATCCCTATGTCATCCCACCTTTGGAAGCCTTTCAGTTTATGGAGTTCCTTGAACCATTTGCAGTGCCACAGTGGTGTCTGACGTGTTGGCCTCCCCTCCCATCCCGTGGATCTAGTAGCTCGGGACCATGCTCTAATCGTAATCAAAGTCACTGGCAGGAGCGTTCTCTCCGCCTTTCCCCCATACAGATAGTGAAGTATATTGTGTGCGGATAATTTATGCCTCTCTAATGCATATGTTGGGTGGTCCGCTGGTGCGTGCAGCCAGTCATTAATGGGGGTCAGGTGTTCCGCCCAATAGTATGCCTCCAGGTTCGGTAATGAAATCCCTCCACTATATTGATGTCGCTGGAGTGTCTGGAGCGCAATGCGTGGTTGTTTGCCTAGCCATATGAATGACCGCAGGTCTGCGTGTATTCTGGTGATAGTGTTAGTCGGAAGCGGATAGTACTCATTTTGAAGTGCGTAGAGGAATTTGGGTAGGGTAATCATCTTATACATCGCCGCCCTTCCCAGTAGGGTGAGCGGCAACTGTCTCCATCTTGTCATATCCTCTACTGCCTCCTTCAGTATTCGTTCCACATTTCTCTTGAACGAGAGCTTTTTGTCCAAGGTGACATATACCCCAAGGTACTGGAACCCCTCAGCGGTAGTGAGTAGACGGTCCGGTAGCGTTACTCCCTGTACTGCTCCCCGTGGCGTATACAAGACTGATTTATGCCAGTTGATGGTATGGCCTGCCATTACCCCAAAGTCTTCCAACTCTCTGAACAACTTCCCTACGGAGACCTCGGGGTTCGTGATATACAACAGTACATCGTCTGCATATAACGAAACCTTTTCCTGAGTATCCCCCGACTCGGTACACCTGAAGCCATGGATCTCTGGGTTCTGTCGAATTTTGGCCGCCAGTATTTCTATAGTGAGAGTGAAAAGGAGAGGGGACAGCGGGCATCCTTGTCTGGTGCACCGCTCCACCCGGAATTCGCGCGATAAGCACCCATTCACTCGTACCCGCGCCTTCGGCGCCGCGTATAGCAGCCCTATCCATTTCTGAAAGTGTGGGCCAAAGCCAAACCGACGCAACACTGCCATGAGAAAGGGCCAATGTACCGCATCGAACGCTTTTTCCGCGTCCAAGGACAGGAACCAGTGCGGCTCCGTTCTACCTTGTATTTCTTGGAGCCAGTTGTGGGTCCGTCGGAGGTTGAGTTTTGTCGCTCTATCCGGCAAAAATCCGGATTGGTCTGTGTGTATAAGGTCTGGGACCAGCGTCCGTAGGCGCGCCGCTAGAATTGTGGCCAGTACTTTGACCTCCATATTTAGGAGGGAGATGGGGCGGTACGAGGCACAATCCTCCTTCGGCTTGCCCTGTTTGTAGATCGGCACTATGGTTGCTAATGCTAGATCTCGTGGGAGTCTCCCTAGTCCGTATGCTTCAACATATAGAGCCAACAGGTGAGGCGTCAATAGGTCGGCTGTCTTTTTAAAGAATTCCGCCGGGAACCCGTTGGGCCCCGGTGTTTTCCCCATTTTTAATTTATTGATGGCTGCGGAGATCTCCTCCAGTGTGATTCCCGCCTCCAAAGGGGCGCTGAGTTCCTCATCCAATACTGGGATATCCAGATTTTCCATATAAAGTAAGGCCTCGTCCACTGACCCGAGGTCTCGGCCCCTATAGAAGTTCTCATAGTGAAGTGCGAAGGCTTCTGCTATGCCCCTGTCGGTAGTTTCCAGGCCTCCCCCATCCTTCCTGATTCGTTCCACCCACCTCGCGGCGTGTTCTTTCCTGCTAAGTCAAGCCAGGAGCTTGCCTGACCTGTCGCCTACATCATACAGGCGGTGTAATGTTGCTAGGGCTTGCGTCTTTGCCTCATTAGAGACCAGTTCCCTATACTCCTTCTGTTTGTCTTGTAGTTGCCGCAGTATACCGTCCCCTCGGTTTACAAGGTAGTGTCTTTCTAGGGTCAGGATTTCGAGTTCTAACGCTGTTGCCTCCCTGTGCTGTTTGCTGCGCTCATCCCGTAGTCTCCCTGTATGTCTATCTCTCATCACAGGCTTCATGGCTTCCCAGAAGATAATGTTAGATTCCACTGAGCCCTTGTTCTCTGCTACATACACTTTTATGTCTGCCCTCAGACCCCGTACTATTTCAGGGGATTGAATATCCCAGGCTGCCAAGCGCCATTCCGTCTCACGCCTTTCGGTGTTCTTCCCTAAGAGCGCATATAGGGGGGAGTGGTCTGAAATTCCCCTTGCCTTGTACGTGAACTCATCTCCTTCCGACAGGTACTGTCTTGCCACAAAAATATAGTCTAGCCTGGAGAAGGTTTTGTGGGCCCCTGAGTAAAAGGAGAACGTCTCTTGCATCGGGTGTCGCCATCGCCATGCGTCAGTGAGTCCCATGTCTGCCACGTATTTCGCAAGAGCTGTTTGTGTCCCCCCTCTGCGTGTTGCCCCCGAGCGGTCTAATTCTTCCGACATGACGTCATTGAAGTCCCCCCCCACTATTTGCATCGTATCCGCCGTTTCCAGTAAGATGGACGCTACCTCCCTGAGTGTGCGTGGTTGGAGTTTCGGTGGGGCATATACTGAGATGACTGTAATGCGTTGTCTGTTCCACACTCCCTGTACTCCCACATATGTACCCTGTGTATCGCTCCATGTGCGCGCTACGGTGAAGGGGTGTGTTTTGTTAATTAGTATTGCGGCTCCCCTGGCGCCTGACGTGTAGCCCGCGTGATTCAAGACTTTGTATCTCCCCCTCGCTATGAATGTACATTTTCCCGCCCTAAGGTGAGTTTCCTGCAGGAGGATGAGGTCCGGGGCGGTCCTCTTTATGTATGAATTCACTAATCCCCTCTTTATTTTGGAGCCCAGACCATTAACATTCCAAGTCATAATGGAGATCCCCTTGTGTATACCGTCTGTGTTTGTTAGTGTACCTGCCATACTGTGTAGGTCTTCTGGAGGTCAATAGGCGACCATAGCGGCTGTGTGTGACAGTGTTGACTCCCATTCCTCAGATTGTGCCTCTTTGTGCTATCCCTTGTCCAACTCCCTTCCCAACTTCCCCAACTTGTTGAAATTCCCCTGTGCCCTCTCCCGCCCCCCACCCCACCTCTCTCCCCTTCCAGACTCGTCCCCATCAAGGTCCAAGCTGTTAGTAGAAGTCGGTCTGTCACCCCCCCCACTCCCTCCCTCTACCGAACTATGGCCCGCAAGAGCCGCCTATAATGGTCCGTGCTGTATCCCCCCCGTCGGGCTTGTACCGCCGACAAGGGTATGCACCACTCCTGGGCTCCTGTCCGGACTATGAAAGAACTGTTGTTGCTAACAAGTAAACCGTACCTGAAAACACAAAAAGATTTAACGAAAGGAAAAAAAAAAAAAAAAAAGAAAGAAACAACAACTAAAAGGGTGTTGGCCACTTGCGTGTCATGGCCGTGTCCCGGCCGACAATCCAATCATCCACTTCTTCCAGGTTCACGAATGTGAGTCTTGTGTTGTCGGTACTGTGCTGCAGTGTTTGTCGGATACGTCCTGTTCCAACAGCCGGATCTCTGTTTCCAGTGGGTGTAAGGAGCGCTGGCCAGTGTCAGACACCTCGCCCTCCACATCCGAGTCCCTGAGGTGTTCTCCTTCTCCTTCCGAGCATGCCTGGTCCCGTGACCCTTCCGGTGTTCTGTGTGCCGTCCTCGACGTCCCGGGTGATTCCGATCTCCCCCTCCTGGATCCTGCCGATGTGCGTGAATGGTATGGGGTGCCTGTGTATCTCGAGTAAAGTCTCCTGGATCTCCTCCTCTGCTGTTTTGGCGAGCCCCACCGCGCCTTGTCCTGTGCCGCCCTCACCAGCTCCTCTCTCCCTGCCGTTTCCCGACTATTGAAGATCGGTCTCTCCTCCAGCCATTGCCATGCATCCTCCGGATGGCTGAAGAAGTGCGCCTTATCCTTGTAGATGACTTTGAGTTTTGCTGGGAAGAGCAGCATATACGTAATGTTCAGTGATCTCAATTTGACTTTCACCGAGTCAAAGGAGTGCCGCTGCTTCTGGACCTCCTGACTATAGTCCGGAAAAATCATTAGGTTGGTGTTCTCAACTCGGATTTCGCCCATTTTCCTCGCTTCCCGCAATATTAAGTCTCTGTCAGCGAAGTTTAGGAATCGTGCGATCACTGGCCTGGGTCTCGCGCCCTCCGGAGGTTTCGCCAGGAGCGCCCTGTGCGCTCTTTCGATCACAAAGCAGGAAGAAAAACGGGCTCCAGGGAAGGTGTCCGTGAGCCACTTGTGCAGGAAGGATGCCATATTGTTCCCCTCGATTCCCTCTCTAAATCCCACGAATCGGAGGTTGTTCCGTCTCGCCCTATTTTCGGCGTCATCCACCTTCCAGAGCAGCTGTCTGTGCGACGCCTGGAGCTCTGCCATTTCTCTTCGAAGCGTAGTTATCGAGTCCTCAGCCTCTCCAATGCGTGTTTCAGTCTCAGTCACTCTGGCGGAGAGGTTCTTGAAATCTTGGCGCAGGAGTGTGACCTCAGCGCCCACTTCCCCAATTTTGCCCTCCAACGCGGATCGGGATTCTTGGATATCCGATCTCGACGCCTGGATTGCTGCAAGTAACCTGTCCGTGTCAGTGAAGTGACCTCCATTTCTAACAAATGCCTTATGCATTGTTCAGAAGACACTTCACAACTTAGGCCTTGAGGGAGTCAGGCATCTCTTTCAACAATATATTTCTTCTAGGCAGTTGTGTTCTACTGGAAAGATTGGTTGGTTATTACTAGGTTTCGAAGGTCAAAATGGGGAGGGAGAGCCTTTGTTGTGGCCGCATCTAGGCTTTGGAATACCCTCCCTCAATCCACTTCTTTGCGTTTTATAAATTGCCAAATCAATCAATCGATCAATCAATCAATCTGTTAGAGTATGGAAGCATTGAAGTGTTCTTCTTGGTTTGTTATCACTCTTTTCTATCCACCTCCTTTCAAGTGGATGCACCTGTCTACAGTCATCCTTAGACTGTGAACTATGATGTCCTTGAGGATTTGAATTCTCACCATGTTTTTCCTATACCTATCTTCACTTTCCAGTAAACATTATTTGGAGCTTCAAGCGAAAGTATTAAAACGATGACTGCAAGGTGCATATGGAACTACCCCCACAATATTAGAGAAATGTGTGTCACAGATTGATCTGACAATGGCTAAAAAGCCATGGTTGAAACGCAAAATATTTATGCCAGGAAAACATGAAGGCAAAAAGGCAGAGACCAAGAAAGAAAAAGTCATGAGGTGCAGGGTCATGAGGAGCGTACTCAATTATTTAGCTGGTTGTCCACATGCAATTCAAAAGTGAACATGGATTATAGACTGCAACCAAAAATTTAACACCAGTAAATATGTGATTGCGAAGTTTCCCTGAATTATTTGAACATGAGAAATAAATGAAATAAAAAACGGTTGGGATAATGCTTGAATTAATCTCAGTCACTTGTGATTACTTGGGCCATATTCCTATCCATTGTGTTTTTGCCCACTGTGCCACTACAGACAGGGACCAATCACATGCAAAGCAGGCTTGGCTCTGCTCCACAGAACAGTACATTCCAAGTCTAGATGACCTCTGAATGGGAACACACAATCTCAGACCTAATTAAACTTTAATGGCAGAGGTCCATGATGCCCCATCTCTTTGGTGACTTGCCACAAACCTAGCTGTAATCTCAGATCCTCAGGAACCAACCAGGCAGTCATCCCGCGGGTAAGGAAAGCTAAATGGGGTGGACCTTCTTTTGCCTTCCTAGCTGCTAAGGCCTGGAATGCTCTGCCTCTCCAATTGAGAATGGAACCATCGGAGCCGTTGTTACGAAGGAGGCTAAGGAGGAGGATAAAAACATGGCTATTCCGATATTTTTTAGCATAGAGTTTAACTAAGCTCCTATAATTAGGTGGACGTATCAGCTGATATGCCTCCTTTTGGTCCCTCTCTTGTAGAGCTGGGATGTGCCGTTAGGTGCAGCCATGCACTTTATAAATATCCTTATGATTATTATTAACTTTTATGTGCCACCTCAATACAGTTCAACTTGAGTCCCAGACACAGTGAGCCATAGTGTCCACGCCTCGTCATACCATCATACTTAGGGTGCCCCGCTGAGGACCAATTCCAGTGCATTCTTCTATAGCTCATTGTGTGATTACAGATAAGCTATTCCGCATCCTCTCTGAAATAGGCTCACACACAAGCTGCATTTTAAACTAGCTTGGGGGTTCTAATACATCCTATGAAGAAATATAGGGCCTCATTTATGAAAAGTGACGCATCGCTGCGTGAAAACAGTGATGCGTCACTTTTCATTGCGCCCTCTTGGCGACATGCTGGATGCGTCATATTTACAGTATGACGCAACATGTCGCAAGGAGTTACAGATACGTCAGTATTTCTGACGTTTCTGTAGGCGCAAAAATGACGCATTACTGGCGTGTGCCACAAAAGTCATGCAACTCCATCAATGGGTCATTTCACATGGGCAAGTCCCATTTCAAATGTGCCTGCGTCAGTCTTATGACTGCTGTGAGGCAGGCATAAGATATTGACGCATTTGCAACCTAGAAGTGACACAGTGAAATCTCATAGATTTTACTGCGTCACTTCTACGAAGCTTACTTGCAGGTATAATGTGGTGCAGGGGTTTACAAAATGACGCATCTACCTAGATGCGTCACTTTGTAAATATGACACAACATGGCGCATTTTTTACGCTGCTGGTGCGTCACAAAAAGTGACGCACCGGTGGCACAAAAGTGAAGCAAGGGCTCCTAAATAGGCCCCATAGGGATTTGCACTGAGAAGATGGCTCAGGTGGTTAATGCCACTGATCAGTGTGTAATCTCTCGTCACATATTTGTATCTTGAAAGAAGTGCTGGGGCACATATGTGCTCGCCGTAGAATATTGTGGGTAACCTGCAAGGTATAGATATGTGCACTATGTAATTGGTGGGTAGATTGGTAGGTTAATATGTTGCAGAGATCGTTGTGTACAATGCAGGCCACAAGGAACAATTTTACTAACATAGATGAGACACTGGCAGGCTTGCTACAAGCTGTTGCATGTTGTCTTTAAGGCATTTGTTTGAAGCAGGTTTTAATTGAATTTTCGATTCGTCAAAGCCTCAAAAAATAGTTTTAATAAGTTAGGCAGTAGCAATGAACGCTTTTTAAGTTCCAAGACAGAATTGTTTGCATTTTCTGATTATAAGGGAAACGGCCTATACAACGCGGGCTGAGCCATGCGTGCCGTTTCCACGCAGGAGGAACCACGCTTGACTTAACCACGCATATGCCTTAACCACGCGTATGCGTAGTTAAGGCAGTTCGCGGTCTAAATGTGCGGATGGGTGGGCAAAGGAAGAGAAAGGATTGGGAGAGGACGTGGTCTGGTAAGTGGTCAGGGGGTTGGGGTTGTTTATAGGACAGGGGGCTGGGTTTTAAGGCTCAGGGTGGGGTGTCTGGAGTAGTTTGCAGGTGTTGGGTTCTGTTTTTAGGTCTCAGGTTTGGGGGGTTGTGGTTGGGGTCGTTTTTCTGACGTGGTTTTTAGGGCTTTTTAGGGTTCAGGGTGGGTCTGGGGTTGGTGTCGTTTTTAGTATGTGGGGCCCGGTTTTAGGGTTCAGGGCAGGGAAGGGTGCTGCAGTGTGATCTTTATCATGCCTATCCCTTTACCAATCATGCCTTTACCACAAAATCGCGTTGTAAAGGCAAATGTGGTAAAGGTAAGTGTGGTAAAGGCATGCGTGGTAAAGGAATGCGTTGTTAAGCGCATTCGTTGTTGGGGCAGCGTGGTAGACGCATCAGTGGTTTAGCCATGCATGCTTCTATCATACAACCCTGCCATATTTGTGGTCATTGTTCCCTTACATAGAGGCAGATCTTAAAGTAAATTACTTTCCAGGTTAACCGCTGTGTGAAATCAGGTTTATATTTGTTGTTCCCTTGATGGGTGATTTGAGTGTCCAGTCGAGTTCAAGCAACACTGCAAGCAACAAGCAAATATTTCCATAATAACCATGGATTATTTGACAGGACCATATTGAGATTGTGACTTTTATGAGGGTTTAGAATTAAGTTCTGGTTGAAGCTCTTTACTGACAAAATGCCATGACATCTATAGTGTGTTGGATAAGTGAAAACCTGGAACAATATTGAGGTGTCTCAGGACCTTTCGCTAGTGGCCTGCATTCAGATGACTCGGCGGTCTGCAAAGACCCCTCCAAAGAGAAAGGAGGGCCATTATCAGCTGGTATAGAAGGAAAAAGTGCAAGTCATTTTCATAACAAGCAATGGCAAAGCCAATAGGTCTGGCATTGGGAAGGCGATGGAATTATTTTTTTTAAATTAGTTTTATTGCAAGCATATGTCAGAAAAAAAGAAAAAATAGAAACTATGCTGCAACCTAAACATAGCGGCCATATGCATGCAATAAAAATTTTTAATTTAAATATAGATTTGCAGTTAATGGGTGCTACCTCTCAGCAGATGTAATTAGAACATATATAGAAGCCCCTGTTAGTTTAAATAGCCACACCAGGGTAATATGATTCTTACTGACAATAAGAAAAGTTACTATTGGCTTTGATTTACTGTAACCTGAGGACATAGTTTGAACACACAAAGGTGACTAAAATAATAAGGCTAAAGAATAGAAAGAAGAAATGCATCAGAAAGGAAAAGCATTGTTCCACTAGCCCTGGCACTGAAGTGCACTTCTTTTTAGGCAAATGTGCACTTGTCGTCAGCAAAAGTTCCATATCTCGTTGTGCAATACCTCCAAGTGGCTGAAATTGGCTATCTTACTGCCTAGCGCTATATGCTGTAGTGGGGAGAAGCAAAATGTGAATTATAGTTATTGCCTGTTATCTGCAATGTATACGTTTGAATCCTTACAGGTTTAAATTCAATCTTTGATTCGTCCAAGCTTGATAAAAACAGGTTTGAGGAATTAGCCAGTTGTGGGGTGGCCATGCCAAAGGGTGTTTTTAAGCCACGCTGCTCAGCACAGTAAATGCTGTGCAGCATGGCTAAAGGTATTCACAATGTCACAATAATAGGTTAATAAATGTGAGACCTATTGGCTTTGTCAGTCCTTGTTTATTTTTTCTTGTGTCAATGCCTGCACAGCGGCAGCAAATAAAACTTCCTTTCAAGGCAATATAGAATCGTCAAAATGCATTGGCAAAGCCAAAATGTCTCAGTACTTAAGTTTAGCCGGTGTTTGCAGGTGTGGCCCACCATCACTCATTTTTGGGGCATGGTATTTATTTTTCCTCATCCAACTTTAACCTAGAGGAAGAAGTAAAAAAAATACAAAAGGAGACAAGGGAGAGGAGGAGAACAAGTAATGACCAAAGGAGAAAATAGGGATGAAAAGAACCGGCAACAATGAGATGAAAGGGCAGGTACTGCCAGGTAGTGTACAAAAAAAGAGACATGAGGGGGGATCAAGACTACACAGGCTTAGTACTCGAACCCTAGCACTGAGTAGAAAAGGCCGCAGGGTCTGTACAACACTTTTGGCCTTAGCACATATCCTTTTACAAATTAAGCCCTGATAAGTCCCAAGGGCGAGACCTATCGACTGTGCCAATGCTTGTTATATAAGTCAAGATACACGGTTACTGAGGCTTGACCTATTTCACTATTAAAGGAGCCCTACTCAAGCCCAATTCAGCGCACTAAATACATACATTTGACAGCCATGTTAATTCTAAAGCGAGGATGGTGACAGGCTCAACAGAGAAACACAAACGAGTCTTACTGGTGGCGAAGTGACGCATGCTGCGGGGTCTCCTCGGGGTCTTGTCTGTGCAGAGGTGAGTTGCGGGTTGCAGTCTCGGGGGAGAGCCGGTCAGTTCTTGTGGGAGAGGAGCGCTGTTTGTTTCTTTGGTTGCCAACACGAGAAGAAGCCACGGCCCACGGGCACCTCTTGAGGGCACTACGGTCGGGCTCTTTACGCAGCAGTGACCTCTCGTCCCTGTGTCAGACCCTACTGCAGGATTATACTGCTGGCCAATGACAGCACCTACTTGCTGGAGGGGGTGTTTTTCCTGCACAGTGGAGTGGTGGTAATCAAGCACAGAGTGGGTTCCCCGTTCAGCAGGTGTCAGTTTCACATTTTATGGCATGGCGTGTGCGCTTTGCTAACGGATAGTGTATGGGTTACAACCTTCCCATTCAGGGAGGCCAGTCTCAGCAAGGTATGGAAGCTAGGTAAGAATGGAAGGATCCGAATGTCACGTATTCTGCAGGGAGTGTCACGCCTTCTTTTATAGCAGGGGGGGGCAGGCGCCCTTCTGTAGGGGGGGGACAGTCACGCCGTAGCCCCTGCAGTAGAAACGTCTGCTGCAGGGAGGCAATTCATTTTCTGCCTCTGATTGCTGGGAGGTGAGCCGGTTCCGTCCCTTCAGCGTGCAGGTGAGTCAGTGCAGTCTCTACTGCATGTGGGCGGGTGAGTCCATTCTCTTCTACGTGATTCGTGAGGCAGTTCAGCCTTTTCTACACGTCTGCCAGTCAGTTCAGTCTCCTCACCAGCAAGTCGGATTAAATAGCAGCTGAAAGAACTTGAGTCAGTGTTACACCCGCGGGAAGTGAGTCAGTCTCTTCTTCGTAGGGTACATTTATGTTGCTGCTGCACAGTTCAGTCAGTCGAAGTCTTTATTGCAAAAGGTCTCCCTTCAGGCCTCAATTTACAGCATTTTGAGGCTATTGCAGAAAGTTGTAACGGTTGTGCCAGGTCCTGTTTGTGAGGGAGTTAGTATAAATCTGCTGCAGGAAGGAGAGTGTCTATTGCTTGCAGGAAAGTATTATCTCACCCCTGCAAAAGGTCATGTCTGCGCCAGCTGCTCCAGCGTGAAGAGGCCAGGCTTTGTTAAAGGATGCGCGTATCTAGACCATGCAGGACACCGTGGTTACGTCAGCTACTCCTGCGTGGACAGCGTCCGGTCTGTTGCAAGAGGTGAGTTTCGGTCTGCTGAGTAGGGTATGTGGATGTTTTTCTCCCCTTCAGAAAGTCGAGTCCATGCCTTTGGCTTCTGCATAAAGATTGAGAGTTCAGGATGAAGAGATATTTACTGGGGTGCTCCAGCGTCAGTCAGTCAAGGAGGCGTCAGTCCGGCTGGCCTACTTTCCGAAGCTACTGCGTGCAGAGTTAGGCGCCGGCTGCTGTGTCAGCTGAGATGCTACAGCAGCAGCCATGTGCTCTGTTGCCATAGTAACAGTCAACACGAGCTCGAGGTAGCCTGGAGAGATGGGAGGAGTTAACACTCGCCCTTTGCACTACGTGACGATGGTGATGACGGCCACAGGGAGTGTGACAGCTTGTTAATGACCCTCTGCAATCACCACAAATCTTGTCCTTCCACTTTACACTCGCCGAAACAATGGCCTTCTAAATGCAAACTTTAACACGCCTTTCAGGAAGATTGTGAGCCGGGAAAGTCGATTTCTCTTTTTAGCAAAAAAAATAAATACAGATTTACTGAGAAGAATAAACATCATAAGCACAGAGGGAAGGCGATGTTGCCTAATGGAAGGACTTGGCGACTATAGAATTGGGGAGCCTGGTTCGCTTCCAGCGTCTACATAACATCTGATAATTCAGGGCAAATCACTTAGTTCTCCCTATAAAAATAAATAAAAAAAGCTGCCCGTGTGTAATGTAATCCGAAGTTCATGTAAAGCGTTCTAAATCACCATTGGGCCGGTCAAATTGGCGCTATATTGAAATTACAAAAACCTAACTAATTATAAATAGCTTTCTTTTTCTGTGGGAAGCTCCAGAGGTCATCAGGAATTATAATGTGCATGTCTATTGATTGTTTCAATGTTTTCCGGTGTGATTAGTAAAACTATGCTGCACAGTTTGTTTGACTGGGAAAGCCGGGGTGGCATCGCTCCACCCCACCGCCCCTACACACCCACAGGCTTACTGTCTTCATTGCTAAGGGGCATGAGAATGTTGCCAAATATTCCAAATGAGATGACAACTGTATAGAACAATCAGCCTTATGTTTTTTTCATTACTTTTTTTTTTTAAATATAGTACTTTTTTCCGCGCTATGGTAACTGGAATCACAAAGTGGCCAGTAAGGGATTTAAAGAATGAAGCGGGAGTGGTGAAATGTTTACACTCCGTGCATGAGGAAATCCGAGATCTCTGAGGGCAGGTTATGGCCACACTATACTTGCCGCGTTATTCTACAAGCAAACAGAGCGCATTCCATGGATGCTTCCGTACAATAGATGCACTTCAACGGGCCAGCACTACATAGCCCCTCGCATCCTGGGAGGCAGAGCTCTAGTGAAAAGTATTTGTTCGGGAACATTCAAGCATGTCTGTTTACTCTCCGCCCGAATGACGTCAGAGGCCTTACCTTAGAGTCGCAATGCAGCCAGGCAACATGTCACCCCAACCACCCCGTAGGAGAGCGAGAGATGGCTGTCAGCTACGTGTGACTGGGACACCATTTATTTATTTATTCATTTATTTATTTATTTATTTTTGCGTATCTATATAGCGCCAACTTTACCCAGAGGTGTCATAGTGCTTTACGATAGAGCAAAGCAAATTACATAAGGAATAAGACTAGCATGGAAGTAGGTAAAACTACTTATAGGTACAACAGTTACTCGTGGTGAGAGTTACAGATTAACAAATTACAGATTCACTCAAGATTACGTAATTAGAAAAGGTGGAGCGATTAGGGTTATACAAGTGCAGAATACATATTTGCAAAATTGAGACAGAGGGTTGTAGTAGCTCTCGTGACTGACGTAGCAATCAGAGTCATGACCTGGGATGAGGGGCAGTGTGCCTGGTGGAAAGTTGGGCGAGGATCATTATTGATAGAAGTGTCTTTGAAAGAGAAGAGTTTTAAGATCTGTTTTGAAAAGCTAGAAAGAGGCGGTGGTTCGAAGGTTTGTGGTAGCGAGTTCCAAAATTATAGCATTACCTAAGAAGGATTGCGCCATAAATCTTTCCCGTTTGAAAGTTGGAGGTTCGAGCAGTACATTTTCAGCATTGCGTGAAGGTCTGAAGCCGCCTGATATTTTGAGTTTGTTTACCAGGTAGCTAGGGGTGGAACTGTGTATGGATTTATGGGTGATGCAAGCAGTCTTAAATATTGACCTAACTTCAATGGGAAGCCAGCGAAGAGAAATCAGTATCGGTGTAATAGGATAATTTCTTTTGGCCCCATAAACGAAACGTGCTGCTGAATGGAGAATGGATTTTAGAGGGGATAGGTGAGTTTTGGGGAGACCAGCAAGGAGGGAATTACAGTAGACCAATCTGGAAAGTACCAAAGATTGAACCAGAGTTTTCAGGTCTTGCTCAGGAATGAAACGCAAAACCCCCGGAAAAGGCGCTGTTGGTAGTGTGCATTCTTGGCCATGGTGTTGATTTGGGAATGTAAGTTGAGTCTTTTGTCCGGGATTTGGCGCTGTCACCAATGGTAGGTTTGTTAAGAATGTTCGGATTTTACATCCATGATTGAACAGGAGGTGAAGAGTTTGAGGTTGAGAGGAGAAGGAATTAAGTTTTAGTAGTATTCAGAATTAGATCACGTCTTGAGGGATGCCTTGATCCACAGCCTTTGATGAAAAGAGAGAGTTTGCAATTTTAATCATCTGAGATCTGCAGGAGTGGTATGATTCAAGCCATTTGAGCACTCTGCCTTCAAATCCCATTCTTTGTTTTAGTGTGTTCAGAAGAGTGTTATGGCTTACAGTGTCAAAGGCTACAGATAGGTCTAGAAGGATCAGGAGCCAGGAGTTGCCTGAGTTGAGTACTCGCAGGGTATTATTGATAACTTGTAGTAGTGCTGTCTCATTCAGAGGCGCTCAAAACAAACACAAGGAGATGATGGACGGAGCGCTTAAACTTTTCAGACACTCACCCCCAGTCGCAGATCTGGGTTGAATCCATAATTGTTCTTTAGCTACCTTTGCCACTGGATTCAAGCTAGCCTGGCTGATAAGGGCTGTTAGCCCGAAATCAGTCCCAGGATGCTTGTTTCCGGTCCAGGGTAGACATGGCATGGCAGTTTGGGATGGACTGTTCCCATGAGACACAGGGTTAAGACTGATTTGCATATAGCTGTGTCTGAACTGGGGTGGCGAAGTGAGCTAAAGAATGATGATGGATTCAACCAAGATCTGTGACATAGGGTGAGTGTCTGAAAAGTTTCAGCACTCCGTTCATCATCTACTTGTGTTTGCTTTGTTCGCCCTAAGTTGGCAGGGTATGCCCAGACGTGGGTCCCTTGCTCACTTTGCCACTGGATTCAAGCTAGCCTGGCTGCTGAGGGCTGTTAGCCTGAAACCGGTCCCAGGATGCTTGTTTCCGGTCCAGGGGAGACATGGCTTGGCAGTTCAGGCTGGACTGTTCCCATGAGGCACAGGGTCAAGACTGATCTGCATATAGCTGTGTCTGAACTGGGGTGGCGAAGTGACCTAAAGAACGATGATGGATTCAACCCAGATCTGTGACTGCAGGGTGAGTGTCTGAAAAGTTTCAGCACGCCGTCCATCATCTCCTTGTGTCTGCTTTGTGCGCCCTAAGTTGGCCGGGTATGCCCAGACGTGGGTCCCTTTCTCACTTTGCCACTGGACTAAAGCTAGCCTGGTTGATGAGGGCTGTTAGCCCGAAACCGGTCCCAGGAGGCTTGTTTCCGGTCCAGGGAGGACCTGGCTTGGCTGTTCGGACTGGACTGTTCCCATGGGGCACAGGGTCAAGAGTGATTTGCATATAGCTGTGTCTGAACTAGGGGGGGCGAAGTGAGCTAAAGAACGATGATGGATTCAACCCACATCTGTGACTAGGGCTGAGTGTCTGAAAAGTGTCAGCACTCCGTCCGTCACCTTCTTGTGTTTGCTTTGTTCACCCTAAGTTGGCAGGGTATGCCCAGACGTGGGTCCCTTGCTCACTTTGCCACTGGATTCAAGCTAGCCTGGCTGATGAGGGCTGTTAGCCCGAAACCGGTCCCAGGAGGCTTGTTTCTGATCCAGGGAAGACATGGCTTGACAGTTCGGGCTGGAGTGTTCCCATGAGGCACAGGGTCAAGATTGATTTTTTCAAAGCTGTGTCTAAACTGGGGTGGCGAATTGTGCTAAAGAACAATGATGGATTCATCCCAGATCTGTGACTGGGGGTGAGTGTCTGAAAAGTTTCAGCACTCCGTCCATCATCTCCTTGTGTTTGCTTCATTCAGAGGTGCTGCCAGAAGGAGGCATGACCCTGCTAAACAAGCATTGTCAAAACCAATAGGTCTCTCCTTTTGGATGCGAAAGCAGACATACTATTTTTTTCATTGCACACCAGCAATAAAGCAGGTAAAGAAGCACTTCCATCGGATGGTGGTGTCATAATGTGAAACAGAGTAAGGACATCTCATGTAGCCCCTAAAAGAGAGTGGTGAGGTCACATTAATGAACTACCAGCAGTGATGTCACATGAAGGAACTGACAGAGATGATGTTACATGGTCGATCTGACATCAGTGATATCACACAAGTAAACTGGCAGCAGAGATATGAGAATATATAAGGGAATGCCAATGTCATTCGAGAAAGCTAGCTGTCAATGGTGAGGTCATTAGAGGCAATTAAAAACTTAGCAATATCAGGCATAGAAGCTGACATCAGTGTTGTTACATTAGGACATAGTTGGATTAATGTCACAAACGAAAAGTGAAAGAGCCAAAACCACTTGGGGAAATTAACTTCAGTGATGTACATAAGGACTGATAGCGTGGTGTCAAGTGAGGCGACTGTCAGTGACAAAGTCGATCAAGAAAAAATAATTTAATGAGAACAATAACAGGCACACTGGAGAACTGACAAGTGTGAACCAAAGTCACACAGGTAAGTGACAGCTGTGCTAATTTTATAGAGACAGTAATATGTGGCACCATGTACAAAAACTGAGAGAAGGGAGGTTGCATCTGTGATATCGCATGACCAGACTTAGTTGCTAGCAGGGTAGAGTGGGTGTTTGGGAGTGGATAAGGAGATGGCTAAAAAAAGCACTATAAAGCAGCTAGCGTTGACCGCTGCATAGCACTTTTTAGGTGGAAGAGCCAATGTAAGAGGTGCTCATGTAAACTGGTCCAGTACCTTCGTATAAAATTGGCATTATATAATGCTGTAAAAAAAAAAACGAAATAACTGCATTGCCAAAAGATTGCCAAAACATTTTTTTCTGGAAAGATGGGAGGCCTGAAAGCAACAACAGGAGGGATTTTGGTAATGAACAGCAGCACCAGAAGAGTGCGGGTGAAGTGAAAGCAATGGCGGGAGGGTGGGGGGAATTGAAAATAGCAGTGGAGGGTGGGGGGGTTAAAACAATGATGGGAGTGTGGGTGGTGGCATTGAAAACACTATTGGAAGGGGAGGGAGGTTTGAAAGCAACCACACCAAAATAAAACTTGAGTTTTCCATAACCCCAGCACAAGCAGTGAGTTAGAAGGGCCATGTACAGTGTAACTGGTGCTCATGTAAAGCGGTCCAATACCTTCAAATCGAATTGGTGTTATATAAAGCTGCAAAAAAATAATAAATACAACCATTGCCAAAGCTTTTTTTCTGGTGAGGTGAGAGGGGAAGGTGAGAGGGCTGTAAGAAATGACATAAGGGTTTATGGTAATTAAAAGCAACATCGTGATGGTAGGGGGTAAACTGGAAGCAACCATGAGAAGGAGGAGGCGAACTGAAAGCAATGACGGGAAGATGAGGGGTATCGAAAGCAGCGAAGGGAACGTGAGGAAGATTAAAAACAACGATGGGACGGTGGGAAAGTTGGAAAGCAGCAACACCAAAATAAATAAATCTGCTCTTATGTAACGTAATTCCAAATGAGTTTCAATGCCCTCGGGCAGACTGCACTGTTAAAGTCAGCGAGTGACCCCTGAGAATCCTACACAAGCATTGGCATAGCCAATAGGTCTCGCCTTTGGGATCTTATAAGTGTTTAATTATCCAGCACAATATCCTTGGTGCAACAACATCAACTGGTGCATGGCTAAACACTTATAAGGTCCCAAAGGCGAGACCTATTGGCAATGCCAATGCTTGTTTTTGATTATATGCATTTCCTTCACGGCCTGTGGTTGCAAACTGACTGGGTATTCTGAATTCCTTGAACACAAAAAAAAAGAGTCCATTCAAAAACCAAGCGGCAACTCTTACAAAATTATAGAGGGCAGAATGCCAGCTAGAATTGGAGTAGTTCTTTTCAGGCTACACAATTTTAAAAAACCTGCCAAAAAGAAACAAATACAAAACAGTGGGTTAATGTTAGAAACTGCCCTCTTTCTTGCATGGTATGCCCCCACTTTTTGCTGAATTGCTGATGTTCTTTGACTGAGTGTGCCCTGGGCTCCTGCTAATTAGGTTACCAGGGCCTATGTTCCTTCCCTAAAACTGCATTGAAGCCTAAACACAATTGGCATCTCTGGCCACATGTCAGCCCCTGAAAAATGGAACCACATATACCCAGGGCACTGTGACCAGAGAAGGCCACTAAGGACTGCAGCACTTATTGTGCCACCCTTAGAGGCCCTGTACCCTGACACTCACACACTGCCTTTGAAGGCTGTGTGTCTTGGTGCAGAATAAAGTGAAGAGTCGACATGGCACACATCCCTGTGTGCCATGCCCACAAACCACTGCCCTGGCATACATCACTCACCCCTCTATCTAGGTGCCCTATGCCAGTGGTGTGGGTACAGGTGTTTGAGCCCTGTACCCCTACAGTGCCCAAGTCCATTCCTGGGCCCTGTAAGTGCAGTGCTGCCATTAAGAATATATGGTGCTGGGAGTTTGTCATTACAAACTCCACAACACCATAATGGCTACAATGAAGACTGGGAAGTTTGGTATCAAACTTCTCAGCACATTATACCCACACTGATGCCAGTGTGGGATTTAATGTACAATGCACAACAGAGGGCATCTTAGAGATGCCCCTGAAACGTGACCAACTTCTAGTGACCTGACTGAGTGGCTGCCTAGGCTGCCACCACCAGACATGTTTCTGGACCCCTGGGTCGAGAGCAGCTGCTCTCGGGGGCCTGAAACAATGCACATCCTGGGACGAGGTGCCAAGACTCCTCCCCCAGGATGGGCAGGGTTCACGAAGGAGAAGCTTCAAAGGCATGCCGCCTTTGTGAGCTTCTCCAGACCATTTGCTGCTTTCAAAAACTGGTCCCCACTGGTTCTACCCCCCACTTTGGGCGGGAGAACCGGCGGGAAAAACAGGTGAGGAAGAGAGGTGTGCCCACCTCTGCCAACTCCACCCCTTAGGTGGGGGAGGCAAGGTGAAGCACAACCTTGAGTCCCCGCCATCTTGAGAATGGGGGGACCCAGCCAACCAGGGACAGGCTCCTGCCCCCCTCCCACTGGAGAGTGGCAGAATAGGGGGTGTACCCACCCCAGGGATGGGACCCATTGTTCCCTGCACTTTACCTAATGCAAAAACATCAGTTCATTGTCAGAATGTAGAACACGGGTACTCATAGTACGGCCCGCGGGCCGTCGGCGGCCCGGCAAGCCTTCATGGCGGCCCGCGGACCTTGCAGACAGTGCCTGTGCTTGTCAGCGAACACCGCCGGTTACAGCAGCACGGAGCTGTGAGGCCGGGCGATTCTTTTAAAGACCATTCACTTGTTAATGAGGCTTTGTTGTATTTCACCTCTTCTTAGCGCCCCTGCATCTCCCCTCTCATTGAGTGGAGATGCAGGGGCGCTAAGAAGAGGTGAAATACAACAAAGTCTCATTAACAAGTGAATGGTCTTTAAAAGACCTGTGAAGTACTTGGGTGCGGCGGCCGTGTGCGTTCCCTGGAAGCCGTCTCAGCGCGGGGTGAGGTGACAGAGGACAGCAGGGTGAGGTGATGGAGGGCAGCAGGGAGTGAGAGCAGGGGGTGAGGTGACAGCGGGAGGAAGACAGAGTGCAACAGAGGGAGGAAGAGGGAGGGAGAGAGAGGGAGAGGAGGAAGACAGGGAGAGGAGGAAGACAGGGAGAGGAGGAAGACAGGGAGAGGGGGAAGACAGGGAGACAGAGAGGGAGACTGAGGGAGGGGGAGGGAGGGAGGGAGAAGGAGGGAGACGGAGGGAGAACGGAGGAGGGAGGGAGGGAGACAGAGTGAGAGATAGATAGATAGATAGAGAGGGCGGGAGACAGAGTGAGAGATAGATAGATAGATAGGGAGGGCGGGAGACAGAGTGAGAGATAGATAGATAGATAGATAGATAGATAGATAGATAGAGAGGGCGGGAGACAGAGTGAGAGATAGATAGATAGATAGATAGATAGATAGATAGATAGATAGATAGATAGATAGAGAGGGCGGAAGACAGAGTGAGAGATAGATAGATAGATAGATAGATAGATAGATAGATAGATAGATAGATAGGGCGGGAGACAGAGTGAGAGATAGATAGATAGATAGATAGATAGATAGATAGATAGATAGATAGATAGATAGATAGATAGAGCGGGAGACAGAGTGATAGATAGATAGATAGATAGATAGATAGATAGATAGATAGATAGATAGATAGATAGATAGATAGAGCGGGAGACAGAGTGATAGATAGATAGATAGATAGATAGATAGATAGATAGATAGATCGGGAGACAGAGTGATAAATAGATAGATAGATAGATAGATAGATAGATAGATAGATAGATAGATAGATAGATAGATAGATAGAGCGGGAGACAGAGTGATAGATAGATAGGGCGGGAGACAGAGAGATAGATAGATAGATAGATAGGGCGGGAGACAGAGAGATAGATAGATAGATAGATAGGGCGGGAGATAGATAGATAGATAGATAGATAGATAGATAGATAGATAGATAGATAGATAGGTGTGCATACCGGGTCTGGTGGCTCAGTAGATGAAGGCGTCTGCTGCAGTGGCCTGTGTTCAACCTCATGGTCATAGGTTTTTTTTGTTCTAGCCCCGCCCCCTCCCCCACTGGCCCCGCCCCCACCGGTGCGGCCCTCAGCCAGAAACCACACTGTAAATTTGGCCCCCGAGAGAAAGTTTGTGAGTACCCATGATGTAGAACAATGTCATACATTCACCCCAGTACAGAGATCTGGGCCTAAATCCATCGTTTTTTTGTTCACCATGCCGTTACAGTTTGAACCCAACCATATGCAAATCAGTCTTGACCCTGTGCCTCATGGGAACAGTCCAGCCCTAACTGCCAAGCCAGGTCCTCCCTGGACTGGAAACAAGCATCCTAGGACCGGTTTCGGGCTTTCACCCCTCTTCAGCCAGGATAGCTTGATTCCAGTGGCATGGAGAGGACCTACGTCTGGGTATGACCTACCCACTCGGGGTGACAAATGCAAAAACAACAGTTGATGGACAGAATGTAGAACAATGCCATACATTCACCACAGTACAGAGATCTGGGCCTAAATCCATCGTTTTTTTGTTCACCATGCCATTCCACTTTGAACCCAGCCATATGCACTGGGGGTGTGGGTGAATGTTTTGCCAATGTGCAACATTCCATACATCATCTTGTGTGTTTTGATGTTCGCCCTATGTGGGAAGGGTATGCCCAGATGTGGGTCCCGTGCTCACTACGCCACTGGAGTCAAGCTATCCTGGCTGAAGAGGAGTGAAACCCCAAAACCGGTCCTAGGATGCTTGATTCCGGTCCAGGGAAGACATGGCTTGGCAGTTCGGGCTGGACTGTTCCCATGAGGCACAGGGTCATGACTGATTTGCATATGGCCATGTCTGAACTGGGGTGGCGTGGTGAGCAAAATAACGATGGATTAAACCCAGATCTGTGACTGGGGGTGAATGTTTTGCCAATGTGCAACATTCCGTCCATCATCTTGTGTGTTTCCCTGCACTTTACCTACCTGTAATGCCCCTAAATTTAGTATTTAGCGGGCACCCTGAATCTTACTTCCTCAGATCCAGCCTACCTTCAAGAAGAAAAGAAGAAGAAGGATGAAGAGCCGTGCAGCGCTAACAAGAGGACGACGCCCACTGACTTGGCCCCAACCCTACAGGCCTGTCTCCCCTCAAACCTGCTCCTGCAAAATCCTGGCATGTCTAGCAGCCAGCAACCTCACAAACCCTGGAGGACCTGCCTGCCTACACTTCCCAGACTGTTTCTCCTGCGAACACTGGATGTGTTTAAACTGCAGCTTCTGGTGCCAGCCAGAGACCACGAATCCAGTCCACTCTGCACCCGCCGAACCCGGCCCGAGGTCGAGTGGAAAAACACCAAAAGGAGGTCACCCCGGCGATCCTGACCTTAGATCCAGCAACCCCTGACCTGCCTCAAGCCTCCAGATGACGCCTGCAGCCTTAATCCAGAGGTTCCCCCCTGCCGCGACCAGAGCTGGTAAGAAAATCTGACGTCCCAAGGCACCCCTGCACCTGATGCCCCACGACCTTGAGTGCCCAACTCGACGGTGCCAAACCAGCCCTCAACATCCCAACTTACCCCTCGAAGTGGTGGTCGCACCCAGAAGATCCTCGTCCCTGAGCCTGCAGTGTTTATTTGTCCCGGAGGTTCTCCATTGGAAACAACAGGGCATCCGACCTGAAAACAGCAGCCTGCACCCGGTTGCGCTAGTGCCGCTGAGGGTGCCCCTTTGGTGCTACTTTGGTCCCCAACTTGCCCTGAGCTAAACCCTAGGAGTTTTGCTCCCACAACCCCGTGGCCTACCTGCTAGCAGCCACCAACCGGAGACCCCCTATCCTCCATAGGATAACTTTGGGCCTCAACACTCTGCAACCGGCCGCCCTAGTGCCACAGAGGGTGCAACAACAGTGCATCACTGACCCCGGGGGACCCCCGAGTCTAACCCCAGAACCTTGACTTCCACAGTTGGTTACCTACCAGCAAACCGATAACGTATTTTTCCTCCATTGGATAAGATTGACAATTTTCCTTTCAAAAAACGACTTAAGTGTGGAGTTTTGAAAACTAGAAATATTCTTTAAAAATCGTACAAATAACCAAAACGTGTTTTCTCACCTGTTTGCAGGAAATGTTCCAATGCTGAATCTAGGCATCCTGCACTGAGTTAGAAAAGTAATGTAAAAGTAACTTACCTGCAATATGTTGATAAAGCCTATTCAGTTCAATGCACAGCTCCAAAAAGTTTTGAAGTGTGGGGTTTTGAGATCTGAAAATACTCTTTAAAAATAGCACGAATAACAAAAACGCATTTACTCACCTGTTTCCAGGAAATGTCCCAGGGCTTATCTAGGTATCCAGCACTGAGTTAGAAAAGTAACATAAAAAGTAACTTACCTGTAATTTTCTGAAAAAGCCTATTCATTTCAATGTACTGCATTTGCTAAGTGTTGCATACTACTGCTGCCCTGTAAATCAAAGCATGCACAAATTCCATTGCATTTTCGAACTGTATTCAATCAAGTAACTTATTACTGCAAAGTATTTCATGCTTACCTATACCAGGCTTGCTTGGTGCTAGAAATAAAACAACAGTATATTTTTTATACAAAAACAATTGACCTAGAGTTCAGTTATTGAGTGTGTGAATTCATTTGCTGACTGAGTGTGTACATCAAATGCTTAACAGTGTCCTCTGATACTGCATTACTGCTCTGCCAAGCTACCACTATTAGAGAGTAAGGCTCTATCTAACTTTAACCTCTGCCTACCTTTGGGGACTCTTGGACTCTATACGCACTGTACCTCACTTTGGTGCAGTATATATAGAACCAGTTTCTTACATTGGTGGATCAGCGGTGGGATATACAACTTGCATTTGTTGGATTACTTGGTTACCACCTAATCACACGACAGAACTCTTAAATTGCCTTTAGAATTCTGATTTTTACAAATTGGCATTTTTTCCCCCCTAACTACTAAAAGTCTTATTAGGGCCTTGCTTAATTCCCTTTAGAATTTTAGAACATAAAAAGTCACTTTAGCTAAGGGTAGAGGGGTTAGAACCTTTTGTTAGAATGTCTCAAAAGAACCCAGGTACTAGTGAAAATGACACTGACCTACAGGAACTCAACTTCACCCCTTATCTACACTTGTCTTTCAAGGAGATAAGGTCCTTATGTAAAAGTAAAAATATACCAATGGGCCAGCATCCAACCAAACATGGGCTCCAGGAGCTCCTGGCTGAGTATGCAAAGGCCCACCCATCTGAAAATGGTGATGACCAATCAGATGAGGAAAGGGATGAGGATGATAGGGCTGGTAACCCACCTCCAATAATCCCTAGCGAGGAAAGTGTCCCTTTTCCCCTTATCTCTAAGAGTCAACCCCTGTGGACCTAGAGGCCACACAGGTGATTCAGGTTCCAGTGAGGGCATTGAGGACAGCCTCAATGAGGAGGACAGCCTTTTAGCAAGGCTGGACAAAAGATTGGATCTAGACCAGACTCCTGGCTCTAGAAAAAGAAAGAAAGGAGATGGTGTAGGAAGGTGGAATCTGACTGCATGGTTGCCCCCACTTTTTTCCTGTTGTTTTGCTGGTTTTCAACTTAGTCTGGCTGGGATCCTGCTATTCAGGACCCCAGCCTATCTGCTTTCTCCCTAAAATTGATCCCATGTAGTTTAGGTACACTCCAGATTGGATTCTGGGGTACCCTTATGTAGTAACTGAGTCCAGACGTTTGAAGGATCTTAGGATGTTTATTGGCAGATAGTTCAAGGTAATCCAGATAAATCCATAGCCAGTAGTCAAGACCAGTACAGAGACCAATAGTAGGCCCATGGTAAACCCCACCAGGAGCAGCTTGTCTCTTGCTCAGCCCTTCCCAACTGACTCGCTGGCTCCCAACATTCTGTGATACCTCATAAACTGAACATTCCACTGGCTGAGTGGGAGATAACATGCATAAATACAAAGCCAGGATATAACATATCCCCTTTTCTTCCATATAAAACAAATATATTGCTTCAAGTGAAAAGATAGAGTAAAGAAGAAAGACAAAGAGTAAGTCGGAAACACTGTACACCAATATAAAAAACAGAAAAACCACAAGAAGAAGCAAAACATAAGATGCAAAACATAACTGAAAATGACAAAAGTGAGAAGACCATCCTCCCTTCTAGGACAATCACAAAAACAAAAAGAGAAAACATCAGATAAAAGTAACAGATAGAAGGAGAAGAAAACCTCCAGTGAACGAAAGAATAACACCATTAAAGAAAAACAGAGAAAAACACAGAACGAAAGAATCCAGAATCCACAAATGACATCAGAAAAAGATTATCACAAGGAAAACTGGGGTATAACAGGAAAAAGTGAGAAGATAAACAAATGAATTACTCACACTTCCCATTAAATAACAATTTCAAAAACAAGAATATAGATGTTGAATACCAATTGAAAATTTGTAAACAAAGCACATTAAATTTGAGAAAAACAACAGATGGTATTCAGACCAGATACCCTGTGAAGGTAACATAACAACATAAACAGGTGGTGAACAGGTGCAGACTGTGCACTAAACAGATGAGCATAAAACCCAATAAACACACCACCTAAAAATATATTGTGCACTGTTGTGAACCAACGGGTAAAACTAAAAATGTTGTGCACTGTTGAGAAAAACGACATATCTCATCTAGAGGTTAAATGTCATACACTGCAATGATAGGACTATAACCCACATTGCTCACCTCGAGTGGAGGTCAATTGTTGTGCACTAAACAGGAATATAACCTATTTAAAACACCTCATGTAGAGGCAAACACGTTGTGCACCGTACAGATGGGACTGAGACCCATATAAAACAAACCATGAAGTGGTCCGCATTGTCCACAAGTAAAAAACAAAATACTTGCGAAACACCTATTGCAAAGGTAGCGACAGTGTGCACTAAACCAAACAAACTAAACCTTAATGTTAAGGTAAAGAGATTGTGCACTGTGCTGGAAAATGAAATTTAGTGCAGTATGTGACCGTATAAAAACACTTGTTAACAAAGCTCACTAGAAATAAACATTTGTTTTTATAAAAAAACAACCCTAAAGGTCACATTAAAAACTTGACTTGCCACGCATTTGATGGGTCACTAAGCAGTGACATGCACAAAAAAAAAAAAAGAATTACATTTTAAACATTATAAGTAAAATTACACCATGAGAAATATACATACCGTGAGCAGATGGGACTTAAACCCATTGCTGGCAAATGGGACTAAAACCCATTGCGAACCTCCTGTTGAGGCAAATATGTTGTGCACTATAGAAGATGGGAAACAAACATGTTGACAGAACTCAGAACCTTTGAATGTCACCTCGTGTGGAGGTAACCATGTATGTATAATAATGACGCTACTAAAAAAAACCCTGTGGACTAAAAAAAACGTGTGCACAATTGTAACGGGACTAAAAACCCTAGTAAAATACCTCGTGATGAGGAACCACCTTGTGCACTGCGTCAATCAAAAAAACAAACTTTATCCAAATACCTTGTTTGGTTTTACATACAATGTAACCAGGTGGTAGCGTAACTCTGGCTACAAGAAGAAAAATGTGAACAACAACATCTTAGCCCACAGCTAAAATCCAGTCATCTGAAGGTGGAGAACACTTTTCACTCACCAGACTCACTAGATAATCATAATAATCATTTGACACTCTGTAAAAACAATCTCACCAAAACCATAGACTAACATAAAATATCCATTAGAACGACGTAGATAGGTGACCCACTCTCTACTAACTCATGGGACCTGTACCCATAACCAAAGAAAAACAGGAAAATATAGTACCCATAAAAATGAAATAGGTGGGACTAACACACCCTACAAACACATGGGACTGAGTAGATGGGTCTGACATCCACTACAAACACATGGGACTAGTACCCATAAAAACCATGCAGATGGGACTAACACCCACCACAAACCATGAAACTAATTTCCATTAGTACTTGAAAACACAAACCACTAAAATGAGACTGATGCCCATTTGAGCATAAATGAGAGCACTGCATAAAAACAAAGTGAGGAATGCTTGATATGAGCCAACCACAAAATAAATGTCCATGCCTCTGCATAAAATGAAATCTAGTCGTTAAAAGAAGAACAGGCAGCAGCAGGCAGCAGTCAAGACACATACATGAGCATACACAATTCTTCCCCAGACAAAATAAAAAAAAAAAATAAATAACAACAGCAGGCTTTCAGCACAAGACGCAGGCATTGGCCGACGCTGGCATAAGCATTTTAACGTTAACTAGATTACATGGGTGAGTATTCATCACTAAAACCTAGAAATAGAAATGGTTAACAAATGCAAACAGATTGATTCATACATAAATAAGCAGATGACTAAGGCCAATAACGTACACGACTAAAACTTGAAAAAAAGTCGTGCTGTGCACCAAACTGGGAGTGCTCCCCAAACACATATAAGTGTAAGAACAAACACCGTGCACCGTAGTGATGTAACTGTGTTAAAACAGCATATATGAGTAGGTACTCATGATATATTCCGAAGGAATATTTGGGTAGAAACCCCTGGTAATGCTTAAGGACTGTAACCTTAGCATAAAATCCCTGTAAAAAGGAAAAACTGACAATGTTTGGGTCGGAACCCACACTTATGCAATAGGAATGTAACTGTACCCTTTGCATGGGTAGCTTGAGCTCTGCGTGAGAAAGAAAAACTTGAACACCCTGTGTAGGGTAAAATGTGCACCGTCAAAAGGCTACACCCTTGCATAGCTCCCCAGGAGGAAGATTGAATTGAATTGCACACAATAGAGATGGGACTGACACCCAAACTGTACAGCTTAGAAACAGGACACAACCTAAAACTGTATATCCTGTATATGTGTGTGCGAACAAACTAGAAAATTGAAATAATGGGACAGGAACCGTTCTCGTACTCCCCTTAAAGGGTAAAGTGTACTAGATATAAATGCCGCTTGAACAAGATAACAGCATACATGAATATGATTCAAAACATCAAACCTAATATGGGCAGCAATATGAAGTTGACTAATATATTTGCAAAGCTAGGACGTAAAAACATGTGTGCCTGAATATAATGATAGTACTTGAATCTAGTAAACCCATATCATTGATGTTAAACATGCCTTGCACAAAACCAACGTGGTAAAACATTTTGAAAAGAAAATGCAGAACCTTTCAAAACTAAAAATGTTACTAATGCCATACGTGGTCAAAGTCATCTTGTTAAAAAAAAAATTAGACGTCTCCAAATTAACTTAGCCACTAGATGACAGTGTAACCCAATACCACTTTGCACTAGCGAAAAAAAACAAGTTTTGTGCCAAAACTTAGAAAAAACAGTCACATCACATGGTGTTAACAGAGACAAACCCTCCTGCAAACTTCACAACCATAGTTCTGTCAGACATCAGCTGGAGATTGCAGAATGAAATGCTGCATAGCGTCTATAATGACATACATAAACCGGTAAATTGCTGGAGGCAAAGAATTCTTTCTACTCCACTCCAAATCTTGAGATTGACACCAAAAAAAATGAAAAAAAAACAAGAAGTGACAAACCATGTGCACTCAATACCGCTGGTGCGGATTCATGACAAACGCGTAACTTCATTGCACGCACAATACGTGGTTGGCAAATGTTATTCAGCAAAATGCTTGTAAACCAAAACAACGAAGAACCACAAGATGGCGCCACGTTTTGAGCGCCGTACCGAGTGGCTTCCGGCACGCTGAAGCAGTTGAACGTCTATGGGCAGTAGGTCACATGTGCGGTGACTTGAAAAGGAGGACTGATAAACTGATAAGTCTTTCAAAGTTGACACGAAGCACGAGATGGTTGTCTGTGAGCCAACGTACAGCACTAGTGCAATGTACAATAAAGTACAAGAATAAAAAAAAACGTGGTTGGCAAAACACGCGTTGGATCCAATGCCACAATGTAATGTAAACGATTTTAGCCACCAACCACAAGATGGCGGCACGCAGAGTGACGCTCTGCTGGGAGGCTCAAGGCACGTCGGAGCATTCGTGAGTTGACAGCAGACAGGACACGGAATGACGGGCGTCACAAAGAACTGAAGAAATGAAGACACACTGCTTGCACGCGACGCTAGTAGGTAAGGGACACGCGCATATATTTTAAATTTGAAGGATGCGCTTACGTTAAACTGTAGAGTAGCGAAGATGACCTCAGGGCTTAAAATAAAATATAAAATACAGGCTCACAAAAAACGAATAATGCGCATAAGCTCAATCAAAGTACCAGTACTCACATTGAAAATTGCATGGCCAGATCTTAAATGTTAAACTGTCCCCTTGAAATCCAAACCACAGAGAGACAAATAGCCGGGTGATTAGGCCTGGGTGGGTGGTTGCTGTAAACGAGGCTCTTAGAAAGGATCTTGATGCACACTTGAATAACTTGTAAATTGTTTTGAAACGCTGTAGATAAAGCTTGTAGGCTTGCTTGAAAAACGCATACAGTTCACTGTTAAGCAGGCAGATAAATTATTTTGTTAGTAGACATATTAGAGTTACATTGAAAACCGGAGCTTGTTTGTAGGAAGTGTTGGGCAGTAGTTGAAAAGAATAACTTCTGTGCTGGATGCTTTAGAAGAACAGAGCTTTTCACACGCTTGCTGTTACTTGTAGAGACGTTGTGGACAAAATAGGAACACGCTTGGGCTGCAGTTGAAACAGAAAGACCATTTGAGATGCAGCTTGCAGCAGCAGGAGCTTGAGATGCTTCAAGAAAAGGCAGTAGGTGTTCACCAACTTGAACCGGCACAATGCGTTGAGGGCGACCGATGGGGGTCACTGGTGGGGTTATGAATGTGAGTTGAGATAGGTGCCAGTTAGATGCTGTTGAATTTTGTTGAAGTGGTTACTTGAAGCTTGACAAGGTTGAAATTGTAGGTTCATTAAGAAAATCGTCGCCAAAAATTGTAGTAACTGAGTCCAGACGTTTGAAGGATCTTAGGATGTTTATTGGCAGATAGTTCAAGGTAATCCAGATAAATCCATAGCCAGTAGTCAAGACCAGTACAGAGACCAATAGTAGGCCCATGGTAAACCCCACCAGGAGCAGCTTGTCTCTTGCTCAGCCCTTCCCAACTGACTCGCTGGCTCCCAACATTCTGTGATACCTCATAAACTGAACATTCCACTGGCTGAGTGGGAGATAACATGCATAAATACAAAGCCAGGATATAACACCTTATATGTCCCTAGTATATGGTATACTATGTACCCAGGGCAAAGGTACCCCAGAGGCCTACCAGGGGCTGCAGCATGTATTGTGCCTCCCCTAGGAAGCCTTCCAAAATGACACCACAGGTCTGCTCCTGCAGCCTGGGTAAGGTGGTATATGCACCCCTTACTGAGATATAGGTTACCTATATCTCTCCATATCACTGCACATGTAAACCTATCCGTCACCCCTATGGCAGGCTTGAACAATCCTGAAGGCAGGGTGCTGGGTTTCATGTGAGAGGGTGCCCATGCATGAGCAGAGCCCCTCTGCAGCTTTTGGAACTTTTATTCCAGGGTTGTTTGTGATACAGCCAAACCATATACTCTTAAGTGCATTATAACCTTGCGGTAAATGCTAACTTTGGGATGGCTGCATGGAAATATGTTGTGTTTGGTGTCAAACATCTTGGAATCATACCCCCATACCAGTAACTGGTGTGGGAGTACGATCCCACCCTTCTAGAGGGAGAACCATGACAGCACCGGTATACCCGGTACCAGCTTAACAGAACCTGGCATCACAAAACGGATGCTGCCAGCCACAGATACGAGTCTGCCCTCCTGCTGCTGGGCGAATCTCCGGCAGGGGATGCCTGGACAATAGGTTTCCTGTTATAGGGAGGTGTGACCACCTGCCAGACAGGCTTTAGTGTATTGGGACTGGGTGGGTGCACTCCAAGAGTGCTTTAAAGTCTGCACTGGGGGCACATTTGGTGTCCCTGTGCATAGTCCAGCTCAAACCAGTTGCAGGGGCTACCAGCCCAAGCTCTGGCATGAAACTGGACAAAGGAAATGAGTGTAGCCACCCCTCTTTCCTGACCCTCCCATAGGTGGGCCCCTAGAGTTTGTCCCACCCCTTCCTTGGGTATAAGATAGGAAACCCTGGCTATAGGACTTTAGATTTACCTGGACGAAACTCTGATACATAATCCTGGAACTTCGATGATCTACAAGGCGCTAGATGACTGAAGAATCTCCCTTGGAGTAAAGGAGTTACTCCCCTGCAAGGCAGGCACCTAAGACGCATCTGACATGTTTGCATCTCCGAAGCTCCCGCCGGACCCTGAAGAATTTGCAACACAGGAGGTGGGTTCCCAGACTTCCCAGAGGCTGACCCGAGCTACCAGCAAAGCTGAGACCCGTAGCCCTTGTGGGGACCATGGAACCGGAACCCCTGGACACCGTGCACATTTGCAAGTGCATATGCTTTTCATCAATCCTTGAGGCTTGCTTTGGGCTACTTGTAGTTCACACCCCGAGCAGTATCTCCACTGAAGAGTATTGACATACACTCATCGAGTGACCCGTGGGCTGGTATTGTGTGATTCTTCTTGAGGTCCCTTTGCGATCCCTGTTCTGTCAACTGGTGGGTCCCTGTGAAGGCATCTCTAACTTTAATTGGGCTTCCCGGTTGCTCCAGACATGCCTTGACTCTCCATTGCTTGGGGAGTCCCCAGGACCTTGCTGGTCCGCACCGAAGCATCTTTTCTCTATCTGTTTGGGTTGCTGTTGCCAAGGCTTGTTGGGTTCAATCCAAGCACCGACACCGCAGCACTCAACATCCTTTCTGGGACAGCTCAAATTCAGTTCCTGGTTGTTGTCGACACCTCCTGGTCCTCGTGGCTGCAGAGTCAAGCTTCACCTCTTCGCACCTGAAACACCCGACATTGGTGGGCATTCGTCTATCATGCCCCTGGTCACTGGCGAGTGACCCAGACTCTGTCCCCTCTGCTTTCAGGTTCTTCTGATCTTCAATCCAGGCTTGGATCACATCGGACACTTTTCTTCTTCCCGGCAACAGCACTTTGCAGCAGATCGCCATTGAAATCAATGACGATTCCTGACACCATTTGACACCTATGCACCCAGCTTCCCTGGGTGAGATAACTCTAGTACTCCAGTGCTCCTGTAGGTGTTGGCCCTAGAACCCCTTAAGTCTAAAGGGGTTTGCTCGAAGTCCTCTCCTAAGTGTCCAACCGTGACTTTCCCATAGAATAGTATGGGGCTCGCGCCTGTGTTCTCACACTGCACGCGTCCCCCGTGGGTCTCCTGTGTCACTACCTTGGGTGGTTCCTTGGGGTCCCAGCTATTCTACGTGCTCTAAGCACTGTGTCAAGTTGTGGTTCTTATATCACTTTCTTAATATATGGTTTGGTCCCCCACTGGGTCCCAGTGTATATTGTGCTTTTTACTGTCGTTTTAGAACTGTATTATTATAATCTTGGACTCTAATCTCATAAAGAGATTAGTAGTGACTGTTTAGAAATAAATACATATATTTTATATATACCTTGTGTGGTTCTCCTTTCATTTAGTGATTCAAGAGGTTATAATCTGGTAAACCAAGCTGCTTTCCACTCCTTCAAGACTTAGCCTGAAGGCTGCTCTCCATAGCTACCACTAGGATAGCTTTCAATAAAGGTTGTCTTTAAACCTATTCATCAATAAGGGTTGTTAGGACGGGTACAAGGTGCCCACTATAACTAGTAGACAGCATATACCAGGCCAACTTCTCACAGATGGGTTTAGCATCCATCAATGGTGGCAGCAATCCAAATAATAAGGATAAAGAGAAATCTTATGATCCTAAAATCCCCAAAAGGGATTGTCCCTAAATTTGAGGAGGGTGATGACATCACTAAATGGTTCACAGCCTTTGAGAGGGCTTTTGACATGAGAAAGGTGAAGAAGCCTCTCTGGGGGCACGCTTGTGGGAACTGTTCTCTGGGAACTGCAGAGACAGGCTACTGACCCTCTCTGTGCCAGATGAAGGGTCCTATGACCTGATTGAGGGATTTGGACTCACCACTGAGGAGTACAGAATTAGATTCAGGGGGGCTCACAAAACCCAGAACCAGTCCGGGATTGATTTTGTAGACTGCTCAGTAAAGACACTAGATGGTTGGTTAACTGGACACAATGTGCATGACTTTACTGGACTTTACAATTTATTTATGAAGGAACATATTTTAAGTAATTGCTCGAATGAAAAGTTACATCAGCATTTGGTAGACCTAGGTCTAGTTTCTCCCCAAGAATTGGGAAAGAAGGCAAACCACTGGGTCAAGACTAGGGTGACTAGGACAACCACTGGGGTGACCAAAAGAAAGGGGTTACAAAACCTCCCCAGGGGAAAGGTGGTGTGAATCCCCAAAATAAAAAGTCTGAGTCTTCCAAAGGGCCCCAAAAACCTGCACAGGGGGGTGGGTCCCAAACTACTCCCTATACTCCACGGCCCTATAGGGGGAAGAACTTTGATCCTGCAAAGGCCTGGAGTAACAACTGTAAGAAGTTGGAACACTTAACTGGAGACAAGGCTTGTCCTAGCAAGAAAGCCCCTAGTCCTACTGTGGAAACTAGCAGAAATCGCTGTAAGCATGATCTGAAGCCATTTTGGTTGTGGCAGCCATTTTAGTTAGCCATGTGTTAGCCATGTGCTTCTTCCGTCTTCACTGTTGCCTGCCCTTGTATTTCTCTTGAGTCATCAACTATAATTAACTCCTTCAGTACTGAGCCAGAGCACTTCACATGCTCCGAAAGGCCTGTAGCTGCCAGAATGCACCTGTCTTAGATTATAACTGTCAGGCGGTCTAAACTGATGTAAGCAGAAAGGTCTCCCCTCCCACTTTGCTGACCAAGACATATTTGTATGCCCATGTTAGTAAAAAACTATTCTTTTATGTGGCAGTACCTCCCCTTGGTTACATGCTGACTATGCAACAAATATGGTATAAAAGGCCCCTGGTTTCTGTACTCCTTGTACTGCCTCATACATTGCCTGAGGGTTCTGTATCGATGTAGTCCCACTCATGAGTGATAATAAACTATTGTTTTGATATTACAGCTTCCGTGCCAGCCGCTGTTTTGTTGGTCTAAAGGACAAAGTACAAAGAAGGGTGAACCCTTGCACTGATGGGCCCCTGAAAAGGCTCACTCCCACAAATTGGCGCCCATCGTTGGACTCATCGGAGACGTGGCCACCCGACGGAGTGGTCTTGATGGAGCTTTGGAATCTCGCGGAGGACGTACGCTGCACGAGGAGACCCTTGTCTTTGCAGACCAAGGTGCTTTTCCGATTTACCCGATTTGACCCTCCAGGTGGTGACCGGTCCCGACTGAGATCCCTTTGGCGTTCGTCTTCTAGTGACCATTAGGTTGAATTCTGAACTTGGCAGTTGGAGACTGGAGACTTTTGTTTGGTAAGGTCGCTATATACATAGGCAGGCAATGAGGAGATTTTTCCTAAACTTTTGAATATTTGGAACAATACTGTATTTGTGATTAGTACCCTTTTGTTATAATATTATATTTGCTATAATATTTGCGACTTGCCTGTCTCTAGCATGCTTCGTAGGATGTGTTGTTTTTTTGGAGGTACCAAAATGGATTTAAAACAAAGTCAGCCGGCTCCCCCTGAAGGGACACGGAATAGGTACATGTACGTTAAAAACGGTATTTCTTCCATAATGTATAGTGCATTGTGGAATACATACACAAAAAAGGATCCTGATTTACAATGGCCACTGAATGGGTCATTTGATCTTAGAAAGATTCAGTATGTGGAACAATGTGTGTTCAAGCATAAAAGCAGACAAGATATGTTTGACTGTGTAAGAATGTGGGAGAAAGAAGCGCTGGAACTGAAAAATAAAGAGATGAAGGAAATAAAAGAGAAAGAGGATAGGGAGCATCGTCTAGAGGTAAATGGCCAATACCCTGTCCGATGCCCCCTTTATCCTGTCCTTAATAAACCTCAGGATGACTCAATTTTGTTGGATTACTCTCCGCCCTCATACACTTTTCCCTTCTGCCCCCGAAGAAAATTTTGACGATGATAAATCTCTCTCAGGTCAGAAAGGGACAGAAGGTTCACGACAGACTCGCTCTTGGTTGTCCACTGACCATGCGGCTACTCTTAGATCCACTGCTCGAAAAGCAGCTCGTGATACCACCTCTGCTCTAGATCTTATCACAATGGTCCAGCAATGGCTAGAACCAGAGCAGTTACATTTTATGAAGACATTTACTGGAGAAGTGATACATAAGTTTAGGAAGCATTCCGATGAGCTCGAACCTGCTGATATTACATCTGATCATAAACAATTGCATGACGGTCTTTTTCTCCCTTCCTAGGTGGCCGATTAAATTCGCTGAGTGGTTAAACTAAGAACTGATGCATTCCGTTTGCGAGAGGAGAAAAAGACAGCTGGTACAGTTCCAGCTGAACAAACAGTTCAGGCCCCCGTGTCACATGATGAAGATCCAGGGACAGATAAGGAAAAAAGTATTTCTGTAGTTCAAGGGAAACCAATGCGTGAAGCTGCGCCTTTATATGTTCCTTCTAGGGGTGCGGGTACAAGTGACAATAAAGATTCAACTGATGCAAAGGGATATTTTGTTTACAATTGGGTTTATACCCCTTGGAGTAGAGCGGATGTCATGGCTCTTAAAGCTGCTTTGCCTGACCCGTGGAAAAATCCGGCTGCTTTTATGAAGAGGTTGAAGGGGCTATTAGTTCTTGCACTATGACTTGTGACTATGTTAGAGTCTTGTAAACAGAAAGTGGACGAATCAGATTCTGATTTCTTTACACGTTTTGAGGAGACATTCCATAACTTTAGTGGGCAATCATTGACTGATGACACAGGCAAGCATCTGTTCGTTGACAAATTTGTCGTGAACATGTTGCCAGAAATAGCTAGTCGCCTAAAGGCCAGTGAGAGCTCATGGACTACGTCTTCCCCTGTCTCCCTTTTGACTATGGCCCAGTATTATGAGCGTCAGGAATTGGAAGCGAAAGTCAAGGAAGATAAAAAGGTTAAGGATTTAAAGACGAAAGTTATGTTGGCTCAAGTCTATGGTCCATCAGTTAGAGGTGGTAGTAGAGGAGGACGTGCTATGTATCGTCCTGGTGCACCCCCTTTCCCTCGAGCAACTTTGTCTTCTGATCAGTGTGCTTATTGTAAGGAGATTGGACATTGGTGTTTTGAGTACCCCCTTTTGCGAGGTCAGCAGTATCAGCGAGGTAGAGGAAACATGCGAGGTCGTCCCAGGAATTCAGGCAATAGGAGAGGCATGGATAGTCGTCCTAGATTTGAGGCGGTTGTACACAATCCAAATTCTTCTAATACTTTTGACAGACGGAATCAATATCAAATGTCTGAATATTCGATGGATGATCCTAAGGATTCTGATTAAGCATAGGAATGCCTAGGATGGGGTAAGGAACCAGTTGAAGTCCCAGTAGATCAGAAGGTTTCCTATGTCGATGCAAACGTCTTGGGTTCTACTGATCGCTTTCTGGTCGATACAGGAGCTACTCGTTGCGCATTGTCTAAACAATTGGTTCCTAGGGCTCCCCTGTCTGGCTTAACGATAACATTGATAGGATTCGATGGGACACCTTCCCTTAGCCCACTGTCACAGCCACTTGCATTTCGTGTTGATAAATTCACTGCCGCATGTCCTTTTCTGCTTTCCCCTAATACACCGGACAATATTATGGGTCTCGATATGCTCAAACATTTTCGTGCTACAATACGTTGTTTCCCAGAAGGTGTGCGTGTTATTTTAAATGACAACTATCCCATGGTTGAGAGGTCTTGTCTCATTAGAGAAGATATTGCTTTGGCATCGCTACCTAGTACCTTGTGGGCTACATCAGATACCGATGTGGGACAAATGGTTATCCCACCAGTCCATATTCAAGTAAAGGAGGGTGCTTCATTGTCTCAACTGCCTCAATATAAAATATCTCGAAAAGGTGAAGTGGCACTAATATGTATTGTTCAAGATCTGATTAGAGTGGGGGTTGTGGAGGAAGTCCGTTACAATATCTGTAATAGTCCTATCCTTGCCATCTTGAAAAAAGACGCTGATCCTAAAATATACAGGTTTATTATTGACTTAAGAGAGGTTAATAAGATTGTAGTGCCCCAATACCCAGTAATCTCTGACATCACAACACTTCTTACTATGCTTCCTCCGACCTCAACTACATTCAGTGTAATCGACTTGAAGAATGCTTTCTTCTTGATACCTATTCATCCTGACAGCCGTTATTTGTTTGGTTTCACTTTGAATAATCGTTCCTTCAGATTCTGTAGAACTCCACAGGGGTATACAGAGAGTCCTAGCATCTATAGCCAGGCATTGAAAAGACAGCTTGATTCTTTTCCTGTACCGAAAGGGGTGGCTCTTATTCAATATGTCGATGATATCTTGTTGGCTGCTGATACCCCTGAAATTCCTTGCATCTCACCATCACAAAGTTTTTCGGAGGAAATTGCAATATTCTAGACAGCAGGTTACCTATTTAGGTCACCTCATGTTTAAGGAGGGACGTGCACTCACATCAGACTGCATTCAAGCCATTTTAGACACACCTGTGCCCCGTACTCAGAAGGATGTTCGTGCACTGATTGGTCTTACTTCCTTATGTAGGCAGTGGATTCCTAGTTTAAATTCCGCTACATTATTGCCATTTCCAGCTACTCGGCCTCAGTCACAAGAGGCTCATGATTGTATATTCCTTACTGAGGAACAGACAAAGGGTCGGGTTGACCTACAAGATATGCTTCTTTCTGAAGTTGATGGGGAATTGTGGGTTGACGGGTCTTGCTTGAAGTTGCCCGCTGGCACGAAATCAGCTGCTTAGGCAATTACGACACTTCAGACGGTTGTTGAGACAGCTCTCATCCCACAGAATTCAGCTCAGGCAGCTGAGTTAATAGCACTGACAAGAGCATCTGAGCTTAGCACAGATCTGTCTGTTAACATCTACACCGATAGCCGATATGACTTTGGAGTGGCTCACGATTTTGGGCTACTCTGGAAGGAAAGAGGCTTTCTTACATCACATGGGACACAAATAGTACATGGGGAAATAGTACATAATCTCCTTAATGCCTTAACATACCCTAATAAAGTAGCGGTTGTTAAATGTAGCATGCACAAGAAAGTGACTGATAAAATAGGACAGGGCAATGCCTTCGCGGGTCACACGGCCCGGGAGACTGCAATGCAGCAAAGTAATACATCCATGTATGTGGTTAAGTCACAGGCTGAACGTTGGCATGATGCCAGGCAAGAAGTGCTGGACATGCAGCGATCTGCCTCTGCTGATGAACTAGACCAATGGCCCAAGGAGGGAACATTAGATGATGTGGGCTGTTGGACAAATAAAGACATGACCAGGTAGAGACTACCTACAGCCTATTTACACCCTATGGTTCACATGGCACATGGGCCGGCACATGATGGAGCATCCTCAATAGAAAAGCTACTTAAGCAGGTTTGGGACCATCCAGAGATTGCCAGCATGGCTAAAAAGATAGATCCAGTCTTATCTGATTTGTCTCCAGTATAATCCAGGAAAAGGAACACGAACTCCAACAGGAGGGTTTGCTACGCCTACTGCACCTTTTGAGGTTCTACAAATGGATTACATCCAGCTCGAACGCTGTAATAATCTGAAGTATGTCTTAGTGCTGGTCTGTGCCATTAGTAAGTGGATCGAGGCGTAAGCTACGAAAGATAATACAGCTCTTACTACAGCAAAGGTACTCCTAAAGGAGTTTGTCCCCAGATTCTGTGTGTCGAGTCCTGTGAAGTGACAACGGACCTCATTTCATTGGGAAAGTTGTTGAGTATGTCTTGAAAGGATTGGGGATTAAGCAAAAGTTTCATGCAGCTTTTCATCCACAGTCAGCAGGTTTGGTGGAACGGTACAACTCCACGTTGAAATTGAAGCTTGCTAAAATTCTGGCTTCCACCTCTTTGAAATGGCCTGATGCACTGCCCCTTGCTCTGCTCTCCATTAGATCAGTGCCACATACATGATCTGGCCTCACACCATATGAGGTGGTTTTTGGGAGGCCAATGAATATTTGGGGGATTCCTAAGCCACGCCCTTTACATGATGTGCCTTGTGCATTGATGAGTGACTACCTGTCTCAGTTAACTGACAGTTTGACATCTATTTATCAACAGGTTCGAGAAGCTCTTCCTGACAGATAAAGGGTGAGCACCATGGTGTGCGGCCAGGTGATTTTGTCGTGACGATGTCCTTCCAGAGAGCCAATTCCCTAGCCTGAGGTCGCGTGGCCCTGAGCAGGTGCTCTTGGCGACCAGAACTGCAGTCCGAGTGACCAATCGGAAAAACTGGGTCCATTCCACCCACTGCAAGAAAGTACCGTCCAACTCGGTAGAACCTGCTGCACTGAAGGACTATCGGGACATTCTGGACACAAAGAGAAGCCAAGATACGTCACCTGAAGAACCTGAGGAAGTCTTCCCGGACTATACGATCCCTGGTGCATCTCGATATCAACTGCGACCCCCGGAAACTTCGTTGTTGAAAGAGACTGGTTAAGTCACTGTCCTGGGTTAGTGAAAGCCTGAGTAGCACAGGGGGGAACCCGAATAGCGATACCCGTCTCAACCTCAGTGAAGAAACCAACCAGGACCTTAGTGTGAAGATCTGCTTTGTTGTTCAACATCAAGATAAACATGCCTGCGGAAAAGAAATTAAGAGTTTGTGATAGAAAGATAATGTTCATTATTGGACTCACTTCAATTATTGCTCTGATCGCTATAATAACCTGGGTTGTAGAGAGAGTAGCTCATGCTCGAAATTTGCTGGCTGTCACTACTCCTGTCCCCATTAAGTAACCACTACTTCACTCTCCCTTATCATGAGCAGAAGCATAGGCAGTCTTATCTCAACAACACGTTCATTCAAATGTTGCACCACACCCATAATGCTACAAACGTCACCAATTGTTGGGTGTGTGGAATGATGCCAGCTCATCAGAAGAAGTGTGGAACGCCTTTTATTCCTCTGCCATTTTCACACAGCAGCTACTGCAGAAGCTGGTTTGCACTGCTATGGGCTACTCATGTTGCTAACATCACTGACTATGGTGTAGGAGGACTGAACCTTCAGCTAAACAGAGCCTGTTACCCTGATGAGGAAGGAGATCCACAGGCCAAAGGAACTGTATGGGAAATGGAGGACTATCGCCGAGGAAATTCCTCCACACAGTATGTTTTCCCAAACACTCAAACTGCCAAGGGTAATGGACCTTTTGTTAAAGCTGTTACTAGGGCTCAAGCAGACCAGTGTGTGAACAATGTTGGTAGTATTCCCGTGGGGAAAAGCGACTGTACTCTAGTGTTGAATATTACTGGAGTAAATAACAGCAGTTTTACGTCATCACACAATACATACTTCATATGTGGGAATGAAGGACACTACCATTTACCCATTGGTTGGTCAGGAACTTACTATGTGTCCTTTTTGCTACCACCTGTGTTTTTGGCACCTACATCCTATCATAAAGACTATAAACTGTTTAATGACGTTTCCAAAAACAGATTTAAGAGGACAATAAATCATGATGAGGTGGATCAAACTGACACTACACTGCAGCAATATGTTGACTTTAATTTGGGGTTGTTCTTCTTTGTTGACGGTGCCTTAAACAGCCGGAAAATCAGACACTTGACACATGTTGTAGAGGCTGTAACTAATCAGACAGCTATGGCACTTGGAAACATCACAGAGGAACTGCAAATTGTGAGGATTGTGACGCTCCAAAATAGAATTGTCCTCGATGTCGTGTTGGCTGATCTTGGTGGTGCATGTCGCATCATCGGGAGCAGCTGTTGTGCTATATCCCTGATCATGCCCCTTCAGTTTTTGGTGCAATCTCTAAATTACATAAGATAGCTGCTGAAATTCATCCCGATTCAGGAACATGGACTCTAACTGGCTGATTATGGACATTGTTTGTTACCTGGGGCTGGAAACTGTTGACAATTCTATGTATATTATTTGCGATCCTACTGTCATGCTGCTTATGTATATAATGTGGCCCAATGCTTTGTTCCCTTTGTATCTCTGCTTGTATACCCACCAAACACAACGTTAAGAATGTGAACGCCCAATATATATTAGACCAAGAAGTTAGTGATATGATGAAAATTGATGTGCAAGATGTTTTCTTTGTTCCTTCCAGATCATAGAGATGTCTTCAGCTAATGCTAAAAAGGTCGTCTGTGGAAACTAGCAGAAATCGCGGTTAGCATGAGTTCAAGCCATTTTGGTTGTGGCAGCCATTTTAGTTAGCCATGTGTTAGCCATGGGCTTGTTCTGTCTTCACTGTTTCCTGCCCTTGTATTTTGCTTGAGTCATCAACTATAATTAACTGCTTCAGTACTGAGCAAGAGCACTGCACATACTCAGAAAGGCCTGTAGCTACCTGTCTTAGATTATAACTGTCACGCTGTTTAAACTGATGTAAGCAGAAAGGTCTCCCCTCCCACTTTGCTGACCAAGACATATTTGTATGCCCATGTTAGTCAAAAACTATTCTTGTATGTGCCAGTACCTCCCCTTGGTTCCATGCTGACAATGCAACAAATATGGTATAAAAGACCCCTGGTTTCTGTACTCCTTTTACTGCCTCATACATTGCCTGAGGGTTCTGTATCGGTGTAGTCCCACTCATGAGTGATAATAAACTATTGTTTTGATATTACAGCTTCCGTGCCAATCTCTATTTTGTTGGTCTAAAGGACAAAGAAGGGCGAACCCTTGCACTGATGGGCCCCTGAAAAGGCTCACTTCCACACTACATTTACAGCTTCTCCTGGTGTAGCAAGTCTTCAGATGGGATCAACAGTGTGCCCAGAGCAAATCAGGTTGCACACTGAAGCAGTTCTAGTTTCAGAAGGGGACGTTGAGTTTGCCACTGTAGTTGTGTGGCCACCCAACTTAAAGAAATACTTACAGTACCCTTGGATCAATGGAACTAGGATAGAGGCTTTGAGGGATACAGGTGCCAGTGTCACTATGGTGAGAGACACACTGGTTTCCCCTGAGCCATATTTGATTGGGCGTACTTACCAGTCACCAATGCTGACAGTGTTATCAATAATCATGCAATGGCTATGGTGACATTAGACTGGGGGGGGGGGTTACTGGCCTGAAATAGGTAGTGGTCTCTCCAAAGCTACCAGCTGCATGTCTGCTTGGCAATGACCTGGAAACCTCAGCCTGGGCTGAGGTTGAACTAAAAACCCATGCAGCAATGCTGGATATCCCTGAATTGGTGTGTGTAAAAACAAGAGCACAGAGCAAAAGGCAGGGTGAACAAGTAGTGTTGGAGCCTGAAAGAATTACCCAACGTACCATTAGAAAAGATTAGAAGACTGGGGAACCAGCTTCTGTTCAGCAAAAAGATCAGGACCCCTCTCCTCAGGTAGAGAACTTGGACACCCCAGAGGGAACTGAGCCTATGGAGCTTGACACTTACCAGGTTGAACTCTTGGGCCCAGGGGGACCCTCTAGGGAAGAACTGTGCCAGGAGCAGCAAGACTGCCCCACTCATGAAAGCCTGAGGCAGCAAGCTGTTTCAGAAGCAAAGAGAGATGTCAGTGGTACCCACTGAGTTTATTGGGAAGATGAATTACTGTACACTGAGGCAAGAGGCCCCAATCCTGGAGCCACCAGGAGAGTGGTAGTGCCACAGAAGTATAGGGAGTTCCTCCTAACTTTAGCTCATGACATCCCCCTAGCTGGACATCTGGGCCAAACCAAGACTTGGGAAAGGCTAGTTAGCCACTTTTACTGGCCCCAGATGCACAAAAAGGTGAAGGAGTTCGTCAGCTCCTGTGTTACCTGTCAAGCCAGTGGCAAGACAGGTGGCCACCCAAAGGCCCCCTTGATATCACTGCCTGTGGTGGGGGTTCCCTTTGAAAAGGTAGGTGTGGACATAGTGGGTCCACTTGAACCTCCAACAGCCTCAGGGAACACATTCATTCTAGTGGTAGTGGATCATGCTACTAGGTACCCTGAAGCAATTCCACTTAGGACTACTACAGCTCCTGCAGTAGCTGCCAAGGCCCTCATTGGTGTCTTCACCAGGGTAGGGTTTCCTAAGGAGGTCGTTTCAGACAAAGGTTCTAACTTCATTTTTTTTTTTTAAATTTATTTTATTTGCAGTTTGAACACATCAATAAGAACACATAAGCACAATTACTTATCAGGCCAGCGCAAAATACAGTACATGAGATACAGAAAGAGACTTATAAAAGCAGTTTTAAAATTTGTATGCCTAACTCGACTGGCTACTAGTCATCTCCCTCCATATTGAGATCGGGGCCCAGAATTTTCTACCAAAGTCACGCATTTTTTTGCCCTTCTGCTCATACAAACAGGTCTCTATGTTATGAATGCTTAGCAGCCTTGAGAGCCACATTTGAAAGGAGGGGGCCAGAGTATCTTTCCAACCTGAAGAAATTAGAATCCTCAATACCGCAACAGACATAAATACCAACGCTTCTTCTGTTTTAGCCAGTTTTTGCTTATTATCACAGCCCAGCAGCATCAGGGTAGGAGATAGATCGATCTTATGACCTAGCAGCCCCTCCCAAAACTTACACACTTCCCTCTGTACTGAGGAAAGTGAGCTGCAATAGAAAAACATATGCAAGAAATCAGCTTGCCCGACGTTGCATCTAGGGCATCTATCATCCCCCCTGACCCCCAAGCAAATAATTTGGCTGGAGAATGATATAAATTAAATACCGTTTTATAATGCTGGGCCCTCAGGTTGGTGGATCTAAAAACTTTTTTATTCAAAGTAATGGCCAGGTCTAGATCAACGTCAGGGTCTTCCAATTTCCGAGCCAGAGATACTTCTGTTTTTCCATATCATCTGGTATTTCCATAATTAGCTGCTTATATACCACTTTAATCTTTTTACGCCCGACCATTAACAGTTCAATTACAGAAACGACCTCCATTAACAAAGGTTTTGGTCTCACTGCCTTTAATGTCCTAACGACTTGACCATACAGGAACCAATGGTTGGCCGGGATACCGAACCTTTGTTGGATGGCATCAAAACCTAGCAGATCATGGTCTCCCCATATGTCACCAAGGGACCTAATACCAACATTTCTCCATACCTGTAGTTTCCTATCAGCCCCGACATAGGGGAGTAAATTTGAGTTACAGAACTGGAGATAACGATTCACTTTTGGGATTTTACACAGCTTCGAGATAGACCTCCAAACCTCCCAAACACCTTCCAAGATCTTCAAACGAGGCCTCTTATAATACCTACGGTCCACCTCACGCCACAACAACCCGAGAGCCTATTCCCCTATTAACAGCTCAAAGATGGAAGGTAAATCCTGGGCTGGCAAATTAATAACACCGGAATTAACCTCCTGTTGAAACAGGATGGACATTTGTGTCAAAACACATGACCAGTGATATAATCTCAAGTTTGGCAGAGCCAGACCACCCCTTTCCCTGGGGAGAGACATATAATTTGTTGATCGCCTGATCCTGCCATACTGCCAAACAAATTTGATAAAAATAGACTCAAACCTTTTGATAGTAATTTCATCCAGAAATAAAGGTATGGCTCTAAACAGATAGAGAACTCTGGGAAAAATAGACATTTTTAGAACATTTACCCGCCCAATCAAAGAAAGATGTAACACGTCTATCCTCTTTAGCTCTTTTTCGATGGATTTTATGAGTGGAGGATAATTCTTAGTAATTATTTCCCCGACTGAGGCATTGATCTTAATCCCTAAATAGGTTGCTGAGTCCACATACCTCGAATCGATTTTAGCTATATTCGGAGAACAAATTATTTGAGTTTTGGACTCATTAAGAAGGTAACCCGACCTCTTACCAAATTCCTCTGCTATTTCAACCAAGGCCGTAAGCGCCTGCTGAGGGTTAACTGTAATTATTGCCAGATCATCGGCGTAGGCCAAAATTTTGCTAGTATGGCCATTACATACCCCCGGGCTAATCCTAGAGGACCCCATGATTTTCTGAATAAGAGGGTCTATATACAGTGCGAAGAGGATCGGGGAGCAAGGGCAGCCTTGATGGGTACCCCTCTTAATATCTATTATCTCAGAGCTCTCACCCATAACTACCACCCTAGCAACCGGATCTACATACATTGCTTTGAGGTCTCTGATAACTTTAACACCGAATCCTCTCCCCAACAATATACCCCATAGGAAATCCCAAACGACCCTATCGAAGGCTTTTTCTGCGTCGAGCAGGATCATGGCCATCTCCCCTCCCCCTGCCCCCTGGACGTCAAACAGCGCTATTGCTCTTCTAACATGGTCCGTTGTACTGCGGCCCGGAATAAATCCATGTTGCCAGGGAGAGACGAGACCGCCAATGACCCTGCCCAACCTCTTAGCCCATACCTTAGAGTATACCTTGGTGTCCGCATTTATGAGCGAGATCGGGCGATAAGAGCCTAGTTTCTCCGAGGGTTTCCCCTTCTTATGAAAGACCACAATGTTGGTTTCTCGCCAGGAGGCCGGGACCACCCCTGTACACATTATTCCGTTAAACAGGTCAACCAGTAATGGAATAACTACTGGTTCTAGACTTTTATAGACTTCCAAGGGGATCCCGTCCGGGCCGGCGGCCTTACCAGAGGCTAGTTCATGCAAAGCTTCTACGATCTCTCCCCCGCTAATATCCCTATCCAGTTCATCCTTCTCCAAGGTATTAAGGCGGGGGCCGTTATCCACCACATCCATGCCTTGGTTATCATCCTGAGTTCCTTCGTCATACAGGCGCTGATAAAAATCTTTAAATGCCTGTAAAATCTAATTTGACTGTGTGAATACCTCGCCATTTTCCTCGATCAGGGAAATAATATTCCTAGCTCTCCCCTGTCTTATTTGTAGGGCCAAAACTCTACCTGCCTGCTCTCCTGTTTCATAGCGTTTAGCCCTGGATGTTTGATACTCTCCCACAGCTTTCTGGGTCATCAGCTTCTGATGTTCAGCTCTAATTTTTAACAATTCGCTCTGACTCTTCCTACTGTCCCTACCCCTAATTATATCCCTCATATTCTGTTCTTCTGCTGTAGACAGAATACCTACTAGTCTCTCACCTTCCCCCTTATCCTCCTTTCTTAACCTGGCCCCAAGACTTATAGATTCCCCCCTTAAAGCCGCTTTAAATGAGTCCCAAACAACGGTCCTGGATGCGCTATATCTATTGGCGGCAGAAAACTCATCTGCCCATTTCAAAATATGCCCGGTAAATCTAATATCTCCCAATAGTTGCCTCTCAAAAGTCCACCTGGTCCTGACCCTAACAGAGCCGGATATTTCATAAGACAAAATAAGCGGATTATGGTCAGACAATAACTTCGGTGGTTTCGTTATTCCTACCTTATTTAATTCGTTGGTAGAAATGAAAAAATAATCCAATTTGGTGAATTTCTGGTAGGGATTTGAAAAATAAGTATAACCCTGATTTAATGGCTCTTTTGCGTCCCAAACATCCTTAAGCCCATGTGAATTAATAAGGGCCTTTATTGCCCTAAACACTCTTGGTTTTCTACCCTGATACATCACGGTGTCGCTCCAATCAGCGGAGATATTAAAATCGCCGCACATGATAATGGGGGTTGGCCAGGATGCAAGTTCTAGTTCTAAAAAATCAAATAGCTCCGGATCGTCTTCATTTGAACCATACACCACACAAAGTGTCGGGCCACTTTCGAGTTCGGCTAGAACCCATCTACCATTGCTATCAGACTTAGTCCGTCTAACCCCACCCAGAGTTTTTTTAACTAAAATCGCGGGGGGGCGTGGCTTGGCTGCGAGGCGGAATGGCTGCCTGAAACCACAGCTCCGCCGATCGGGCAAATTAATCCGGCGATTATCCGACGAAATTGTGCCTGGGCTCGGTCCTCTCGCCCCCGCTTGAACACCTGGTGTGGGGGCCCGGCCGGAGGGGATCCCTGCCGCGGCGTGTGCGGCTGCAGTGACTATCGGCCTGCCGAGCGAGCACCGGAGGCGGGGCCTGCGACCCTCCTGGAAGCCGGGGACTGGCGTGGGACTGATGCCCAGAGCGGCGCGGTGCTGCTCGTAGGTGTGAGGCTGATCTCCCCGGGCCTGATCGCGCGCTGCCACACCAACTTTTCCCCCTTGGGGGACGCTGGGATCCGGAGGCGGTTCGCCCTGGGCTGAGGTTCGCTGCTGGCGGAGCTGGAGTTCGGCGCTGGGAGGGCGCTCTGTGTCCCCGCGCTTGGAGGAGCCTGGAGGCCATTACAGAGGTTGTGGCGTGTGGGCCTGAGCTGTCGACCGGAGAGAGGCCCTGTGGGACACCGTGAACTGGGCGCGAACTGCCAATCCACCCGACGAGGTAACCCGTGCTGTGCTCGTGGGGCACTTCTGCTCTCCTTTGAGCGCTGGGTTCGGCGCTGTACCTTGGGACCGGGGACGGAGATCTACCGTCGCGCCTGGACCAGCGAAGATACGGCTGCCTACGAGGGAGCTCCCGGTGGCGGCGGTCTGCCTGCAGCTGTGGATTGGGGAGAAGTGCCTGCTGCCTGGACCCTGAGAATAAGCTTTAGTGGGCCGCAGCCCCTCGGGGTCCGGTGCGTGTGCCTGTTGTGGCGGGCGGCGCTTGTGCCTTGGAGACACTGAGTGCGACGCCATTTTGCAGGGCTGGAGCGCTGCTGGCGCCGTGCGGTGCTGCTGCGAAGCCCTGACCTGGGAGCTTAACAGTACAGTGGTCGCGCTGAGGGCGGCCTGCGGCTGGTGAACTGTGCCGCAACTGGACCGGCGAAGCGTACTGATCCGTGGAAGGGCATACTCTGCCGCGCGGGACTGCGGCTGCTGGCGACCACCAGTCGGGTTGCGGTCTGGAGACAGCGGCGGCTCCGTTCCATAGTCAGCGCTGCGAGACAGCAATGGGCAAGCCTGATACCCGCCAACCGCGCCTGACATTCGACAAATATAAGCAAAAAACGCCGGACCCGGACACTCGAGACTCCGACGCGGCGAAGGATGCCCAGGGCGGCTCTCAAGACGTGGACATTAAATCAATGTTTCAAGACCTAAAGACGAGCCTGCAGGGAATAGATGGCAAGATGGACGCGCTAGCGGCGCGCATGGATGGCATTACGACGCGAATGGACAAGCAGGAGGGCAGAGTGGAAGGGCTGGAAGCCCGTGTCGCGGAGACGGAGGAGAACCAGTCGGCGCTGGCCACGCAAATGAAGGGTATGGAAAAAGTCCTGGCACTCATACAGCAAAAGAACGAGGATTTGGAGGCTCGCTCAAGGCGCAACAACATCCGCGTCACGGGGGTGGCAGAATCGACGGACATCACCAACATGGAGCAATATGTCGAGCAGATGTTGAAAGACTTGTTCGGGTCCGGCCTCTCGCAGATGTTCCTAGTTGAAAGGGCACATAGGACACTGGGACCTAGGCCTAAGCCGGGAGCACCATCCAGACCCATTATCGCGCGCATCTTGAATTACAGGGACCGGGACACGATATTGCGCATGGCACGCGACATGAAGGACGTACAATACAAGGGCAACCACATCGCGCTGTACCCGGACTTCACGCTACAGGTTCAGATGGCCCGCAGGGAATTCATGCCGGCGAAGAAAATCTTTCAACAAACGGGCACAAAATACTCATTGATCTACCCTGCCAAGCTCCGGGTGCATGGCCCGGGGAAACCTTCTTTCTTCGTGGATGCGAAGGCAGCCTTGCAGTACGCGAAGCAATTGGCCAGAGACCAGAAGAACCACCCGCCTGCGGAGGGACCAGATCTCCAGGACAGGCTAAGTGATGTGGAATGATTGTATCCGATGGGGTTTTCTGATGTTTCACTGTGACCTGCCTGTATGGGCTAGACTGGAGACTGGTGTCTGCTGGGGACATTGGGAAGTTCCTCCAGATGGCTGGGCTGCTATTAATATGACCTCTTGATCTTGGGGGTGGGGGTCCTCGAGCTGACACAACCAACTGGCGCTCGATCGCCCTGTCAAAAGTACGGGGTTAGTAGGTGGCCAACCTGCGCGCCTCAGGGGATGATTCCCATTTACGGGCTACTATCGATGGCCTTAGTGACTGACTGTGGGGTGGGGTGGGTAATTGGGGGGGAAGTTGCACAACCTGATTGGGGGGTTGGCGCGGGTGGGGTTTCTGGTTTTGGGAGTTGGGAGGATGTTATGGTTAGTTGTGTGGTTTGTAGCGACGACCGAGAAGAAGCACATCGCTGTGATTTATTGTTTACTATAAAGTACACACTGCAATGTTTTCCATCAAGGTGCACGGGGTGCTGCGTTCACTCCTGTGCCTGGCTGCTAGCCGTGCGGCAGGTGTTTGACCCTTGTGTTTGCGGGTGGGGCGAGAGTGGCGAGCTGAGCGGACATGGCCTGCTGCTAGCTTATGGTTTTTTGAGGTACCTGTCGCCGTGCAGAGAGTGAGGTGCCTAACTTGGAATGTGCGTGGTATGAATGACGGCCGCAAGGCCAGGCTGGTGCAGGCCTACCTACTTAGGAAAGACATAGACATCTGCCTCCTGCAGGAAACCCATCTAACTGCTACTGCGACACAGCTGCTCCGGCGACACCGATGGGCAGAGCTAGTACATGCGGCATACTCCAATTACTCCAGAGGTGTGGCGATCTTAATCAGGAGAGGGCTTCCATGGACCACACATGAGACGATTAGAGATGCGGATGGCAGATATATCATATTGGTGGGGGCGCTGCATGGCATGAGAGTGGTGCTGGTGAATGTCTATGGCCCCAATGACGACAATCCCGACTTTTATGGAGAGTTATGGCATAAGGTACAGACCCGGGGGCCGGCGGCAGTGTTGTGGGGGGGTGACTACAACGTGGTGCTCTCTGACACGATGGATAGGCAGGGCGCGGCCAGGGACCATCATCCTAGGGCGGCGGAGACGCTCGGAGATATTATACAAGATGCGGGGCTGGTGGATTCCTGGAGGGTGCTGCACCCCGGGGATCGCGCGGGTACGTGCATAACTGCGCATAGGGCTGCTTGGTCCAGGCTGGACTACTGGCTGTTATCCAGGGATCTGCACACCTCGGTATTGGAGGTAGAGCACCTGCCGAGGTCACTCTCTGATCATGCTCCGGTGTTATTGTCACTGGCTACCCCCTCCAAATATGCTACGCCCTTTAGCTGGCGGTTCCCCTCCCGGGCACTGCGCGACCAGGTATTCCAGCAAGGTCTCCTCGAAAAGCTCGAGGAGTACTTTGAGCTCAATGAGGGATCTGTGGAGTCCCCGGGTATACTGTGGGAGGCCTGCAAAGTGGTCACCAGAGGGTACTGCATGTCCCTAAAGTCGGGAGTTCTGAGAACCATACGGCGCACGCTTAGCTCCTTGGAGGCGGAACTTGCGGGGCTTGAGTCCACGTTACTTGCGGCGCCTTCTGATGGTGTGCGGGCTACATTCCGATCGACACTGACTAGATATCAGGAGGAAGCTGACCGTGAGGTCGCGTACTTATCTAAGGACTGTCAGGCCAGACGGTATGGAGAGGGGGACCGCGCGGGCCGCACGCTGGCGAACTTGTTGCGGGCACCGCGTGGGGCGGATCATATCCTGGAATTACAGAGGGAAGACGGTGGGATGGTGCGGGAGCCGCCGGATATACTCGCCACTATGACAGATTTTTATAGAGAATTATATACTTCCAAGGTGGATCCGGACGACACTGTTCTCCGTGAGTACTTAGATACTATAGCGCTGGCGTGGTTCAATGATAGAGCCAGACAGTACATGGACCTCCCGTTTGCGCCGGACGACATAAGGGCAGTGATCGCTAGTTTACCCCCATGCAAGGCACCAGGCCCTGATGGGCTGACGGCGGCCTTCTACAAGGAATATGCTGACATCCTGGTTCCGCGCTTGCACAAAGTGTTTGAGGAGGCGGTGGAAACGGGTATCCTTCCCCAGTCAATGCGTGAAGCATTGATCATCACGCTGCTGAAACCAGGAAAGGACCCCAAGAGCCCGGACTCCTACCGCCCACTTTCCCTGATAAACCTTGACGCTAAAATATATGCGAAATTGCTCTCTGACCGCCTAAAATTCATGCTGCCACAGATAGCGCTGTCTGATCAGTCGGGCTTTGTCATGGGGAGATCCACCTCCCAGAACCTGAGGGTGCTTTTTGGGCTCCTACACTACCTGGACCCCAGGGTGCAGGCGACGGCGGCGTTGCTGGACGCGACCAAAGCGTTTGACTCCCTGGAGTGGAAATTCTTGCGGACACTGTTTACCCGAATGGGCTTTAGCCTGCCCTTTGCTAGGCGTATCGGCGTACTGTATAATGGCCCGACGGCAAGAGTGCGGGTGAATGGTCAAACGTCTGCGCCCATACGCATAACCAGAGGGACTCGACAGGGCTGCCCGCTTTAGCCGTTGCTCTTTGCCATCGCCACGGAGCCCCTGGCGGCTCGGTTGAGGCAGCACCACACCCAGCGCAGCATAGGCTTCACGTCACGTGGCCTATTGATATCGATGTATGCTGATGATCTTACCATATATATGATGAACCCATCAGAGAACTTTGACCCGTTGATGAGAGAGGTGATACGCTATAGTGGCCTAACCGGCATAGATATCAACTGGTCGAAGTCAGTGATGTTGCCGCTGACGGACGGCACATCTGCATGTCACACGGAATTCCCGATTGAGTGGGCCACTGACGAGGTCAAGTACCTAGGCATTCGGATCAGTCGCTCAATTCAGGAAGTGTGGCTGTCTAACTTCGGGGTGGCCATGGAGTGGCTGGAGACTAAGGTGAAGAGATGGAAGGCGCTGCCGCTTTCCATGTTGGGCCGCATCGCTATCGCGAAAATGGTCGTTGTGCCCAAGTTCCTTTATCTATTTGTAAACATCCCTTTACCGCTAACAAAGGCATTCTTCCGTCGCCTCCGCTCAGCCGTGATCGAACTGGTCTGGGCGGGCAGGCAGCCTCGAGTGGCTTGGAACCTCCTCACACTTCCCTTCCGTCAAGGGGGCCTGGCAGCCCCGGACTTTGAGCTGTATGCGTACAGCGCGCAGGCACAATACCTACACTATTGGCATCACCCAATTCCTTACCAGCCACACGTGGCGATAGAGATGGACGTGGCGGCGCCCTGTCCGCTACGGACAGCGGTGTACCAGAAATATAAACGACCTAGGGAAGACATTGACACCGTGGAAATGGTGCGTTGGGCCTGGGCGGGCATTGCCGGACGCGCGGGCATCTCCGATCTCTACGCCCCGAGCATGCCTCTGGAGGGAAATCCCCTGTTGGGTCCGCTGACAGACGCGACGGTGGCGCGCCGGGCCAGTACGTGTGGGCTGACGGTGGCAGGGGACCTGTATACGGACGATACTTTCATTACACTGCCTGACATGGCCGCGGCCTCTGAACCGACGGCATCGGAGCTGCTACTCTACTATCAATTACGGTCGGCCTGTAAGCAGAGGTACCCTACGTTCCCGGAGGCCCCGCCGTCGCTGGCGGCCTTAGAGGACGTGCTGTCCAACTCCTCCTCGCGGAAATTAATAACACGCATATACAGGTCTACACAACGCGCGACGCCTGTTGCGCATGTGGACTCCAGGACATTGTGGGAGGGGGAAACGGGCGTGCGCATCACGGAACAACAGTGGGAATTCTGCGCCCAGCTTGAGCAATTGTCGCCTAATTATAGGCTGCGGCTGGTACACTTCAACTACTTACACAGGACGTACCGTACACCTATACAACTTTTTAAGATGGGCCTGCAGGCTGATACGAAGTGTTGGAGATGTGGCGCAGGGGACGCTACGTTCTTCCATCTTGTATGGACATGTGGACCCATTGACGGGTTCTGGGATGCCATTTTCAAAGCTGTCGGTGAAATTGTGGGTATGCGCATTGTTCCGGACCCACTGGTGGCCCTCCTGGGCTTTGTTAAGAATATACCCCCGGCGTCGCGTCGTCTTGTGGCCCTTCTCTTACTGCTCGCCAAGCGTCAACTGGCAGTACACTGGAAGAAGCAGGCCCCGCCGGCCGTTGCGGGATGGGTTAGATCCGCGATATACTGCAAGGACCAACTCACTGCCTATTGGGATCAGTTGCCGCAGCGCTCACGACCGGTGGATATATGGCAGCCGTTGGTGGATTGGCTGGCGAGGAGGGATGCGACTGGCGAGGACTGAGGCCATGAGCGAGTGGACTGGTGGTTTGATATGTGCGCGCTTTGGGTCTGCATGTGGAGGCTGACTGGCGATGGGGATGCGCTGCCCTGACCGCTGCTGCTCTGGTGGCTGGGCTGCGATATGACTGGATGGGCTGCCTGGTGTTTCCGCGGCTGCGGCACCGCGTGGGTAACGTGTTGGAGACTGCAGAAGTACTGATGATTGGCGTGTGCTACTGTTCCTCGACTGTCGCTTTCTGGTTGTTTGTTGCTATAAATCGTGTATATTCTTATTTTGGATATATTGCTCAGATGTACGAGGTGGATAAGCTTTGGCGGCGTGCCGCCACGTCACTATGCTGCCTGCCTCCGGGTTGTTGGCTAAATAGTGGTGTACATTTTGAAGTATTATAAGAGACACTGGTCCCTGAAAACGAGAAATATTCGCAAAAAACAATGAATATAGCCAAAATTGGTGCTATATTATAGCCTATGTCCAGCCGGACAAGGCGACTTTAATAAGAAACAATAGTTTAGCGGTGATCAAAGGGATGTAAGCAAAATGTTGGTGGGACACAAGCCTGTATCCTGTGGCTTACATATCAAGAGAACATAATATTTTGGAAAAACATACAGGCAATTGCAGTGATGTTTCTATGTCAAAGAATACTCGATAGTGAAACATCTTAGTATACAGCTTGTCACCTTCACCACATTTTATACACATAGATTGTTTTAGTGTAAGGTGAACCACATAGTCGACGACGTTTCGATCCTTAACGGGGGGATTTTAGGATCATCATCAGGACTAATTAGTATGAATTGCCAATTTAAGAAATGCCTCGAGGCATTCCAAAATATTATGTTCTCTTGATATGTAAGCCACAGGATACAGGCTTGTGTCCCACCAACATTTTGCTTACATCCCTTTGATCACCGCTAAACTATTGTTTCTTATTAAAGTCGCCTTGTCCGGCTGGACATAGGCTATAATATAGCACCAATTTTGGCTATATTCAATGTTTTTTGCGAATATTTCTCGTTTTCAGGGACCAGTGTCTCTTATAATACGTTACTTCCCAAGGTCCCTGACTTATTGCTTTGGGTGCCCTTGTGTTTCTTTTACGTACATTTTGAAGTGACAATAAAGGTTTTTAAAAACTCAAAAAAAAAAAAAAAAAATAATAAAAAAAAAACAAACTAAAATCGCAACCCCCCTAATTGTAGAAGATTGGGTAGAACAGGCCACCAGCTCAAAGCCGCTAAGGGACAGCAATTTTCTTTTAGACCATGGGAGGTGGGTCTCCTGAAGACAGAGAATATCAATTCTGTTACTCTTGGTAAAATGACCCAACCTTAGACGTTTCCTCCAGTCATTCAGCCCGCCTATATTTAAAGAACAAACCCTAATGCGAGTCACCTAAAGATGAGAAAAGAACAGCACAATAAACCTGCTTTTCAAACTGCCTCTGAATCACTGACACCAATATCTGACCAAACAAAACAAAAGAAATTTAAAAAAAAAAAAAGATAAACAAGATGAAACAAACTGCAATTTTTCCCCTTATTTTTCCCCCATTGACCCCTACACTTTCCTCCCGACCACCCTGAACTCTCTCCCCCGCAGTGTGAACCCCTCCCCTGATGCTAATCCTCACCCGGACCCTCCTAGGAGAAGCGCTCAGACTAAGTCTGTGCATGTGATGGTGCTGCAGTGAGTAAGTGAGGACAAAGCTAGGAAAACCAAATATCTAAAACCCTTATATGCCCCTAAGTTTGACAATATCTACTTTTACCAGTTTTATCTCAACAAAACAAGCCACAAACCAATCACCCCAATATAAGACTACTTGACACCCAGAGTTCAGTCAACCAGCTAGTCAGTCTTCCTATCCAAAGAGACCAGGTACTCCTTGGCTTTAATTTCTGATGAAAAGAAAATGGTCCTCCCATCAATAACCACTTTTAACTGGGCCGGATTAACAAGAAAGGCCTGGATTCTCTTCTCCTGGAATGATTTGATCATTTCCCTCAAACGCCATCTTCTTTCCAGTCGTGTGGCAGTAATCCGGACAGACAAAGAAGGAAAACCCGTCACCATTCCTCCTGGCGTCTGGTCTAGCCTTTTCAGCAATGGACTGCCTCAAAATGAAGTTGCCAAAAAATATTAATACTGCTCGAGGTTTATCGCCTTCCTTAGCGTTGGGCCGGATCTTAAAGGGGGTACGATGAACTTGTTGTATCTCATTAGTCCAATTCCAACTTGACAGTTCAGGAAATGCTTGTTCAAAAAGCTTGATTATAAATGCCCTTATGTCCGGCCCTTCCCTTCCCTCCGGGATCCCCAGGACCCTCAGGTTATTTCTCCGGAGCCTGTTCTCCATCTCCTACATTTTCCACTGTAGATCCGTAACCTGAGAGCAGTGGGCGTTAACTTTACTGGTGGTCTCGGCTACCTCGACCTCCGTGGATACCACCCTGTCCTCCAAATTCGAGACTCTATCGGCCGTGTTAGTACAGGCTTTCGATAACTTCCTTACCACTCCCTGCATCTTCCTCATGGCAGCCTGAGCTTTGCGATTATCCTGTCGCGTTTCTTCTCTATGGGCAAGAATCTCCTGATGTATAGCTTCCAAAAGGGGACGGTTAGAGCTGTCCATCGCAGGTCCTCCCTGCAGTGCTAAATCAGGAGTGTGATCCCATCTCAATTCTCGGGAAGAATGACCTATTTTCTGAGTTTGACTCTTAGCCACCGGGGGCCGTACGGTAGTTGACGGGAGACCATCCTCAGAGTCAGAATCTGAGCCTAGATAGGAGCTATGTTCTTCTTCTTCTTCAGACCACTCCACACCATCGGATACTGAAAAATAATATTCACTTGGCACTTTTTCCTTATCAGTAGTTGTGCCAGTTGGTAGTGGATCAGTTTTCTGGATTTCTGTATTTGATTCTGCTCCTAACCCTGGCTGGTTTTCCGATATACCACTGCACCCTTTCCCCGTGTCTAGGGAAGCTCCGGTAATATCCACGGGGACCGGCTCATCGGAGGCAGCCAAAATATCTGCAGAGGTGGAAGACCGGCATGAGACATTTACTGAAGGTATACCGGAAGGGATAGTAGGGGCAGTACACTCCTCCGAAATCGCACCGGAGTAACTAGGCGTAGTATCCACCGGGGGGCTTGCACCAACCCCCACTATCTTAGCCCCCTTCTCCTTTTCCTTTTCCTTTTCCCTCCCAGCCTTGGGGAAAATGTCTGCAATCGAAGCAGCCGCCAGACGGGTCCTGCCTGCCACTTGTTGCTTTTTTTTAGATTGTACAGATATAGTTTGGGGGCCTTGTAGGTCCTCACCTCCTTCTAACTTCATGTCTGCTTACCTGAAACACTTGTGGAAAGAGTGTGGAGTGCAGTACAAGTTTACTACATCATATCACCCACAAACCAATGGCCTTGGTGAGAGATTTAACAATACATTGAAAGGCATGATTATGGGGCTCCCTGAGAAACTCAAAAGGAGATGGAATATCCTCTTACCATGTCTGATGTTTGCTTACAGAGAGGTGCCACGGAAGGGAGTAGGTTTTTCCCCCTTTGAACGTCTGTTTGGCCATCCTGTGAGGGGACCACTCTGTCTTGTAAAAGAGGGTTGGGAGAAGCCTCTCCAAGAACCCAAACAAGATGTTGTGGACTATGTGCTTGGCCTAAGGTCCAGAATGGCTGAGTATATGGAAAAGGCATCCAAGAATCTTGAAGACAACCAGGAGCTTCAGAAGCACTGGTATGACCAAAAAGCTGCACTGGTTGAATTTCAACTTGGGCAACAGGTGTGGGTTTTGGAGCCAGTGGCACCAAGGGCACTCCAGGACAGATGGAGTGGCCCTTACCGTATCCTGGAGGAAAAGAGTGAGGTCACCTACTTAGTTGACCTGGGCACAAGCAGGACACCCAAACGGGTTATCCATGTGAACCGCCTAAAGCTCTACAATGACAGGGCTGGCATTACCATGCTGATGGTGACTGATGAGGAACAGGGAGTGATCCTCTCCCTGACCTCCTCTCCTACAGCCCAAAAGATGGGTCAGTAGATGGAGTTGTCTTTTCAGACACCCTCTCTGCCCAACAGCAGACTGACTGCAAGCAAGTCTTGCAACAGTATGCTAAGCTCTTTCCTTGTCCCCTGGTCTGACAAACTGGTGTACCCATGATGTGGACACTGGTGACAGTGCACCTGTCAAAAACAAAATCTATCGACAGTCAGACCAAGTCAAGGAAAACATCAAAGCTGAAGTCAGCAAGATAATGGAGTTAGGGGTTATTGAACACTCTGAGAGCCCTTGGGCTAGTCCAGTGGTTCTGGCCCCCCAAACCTCATCTACAGGGTGGAAAGAGAGAAATGAGGTTCTGTGTGGACTATAGAGGGCTCAACTCTGTCACCAAGACAAATGCTCACCCTATCCTAAGAGCAGATGAGTTGATAGATAAATTGGGCGCTGTCAAATTTCTAAGTACCTTTGACTTAACTGCAGGGTACTGGCAGATTGGCATGGCCCCAGGAGCAAAAGAGAAAACAGCATTCTCCTCACCTGATGGGCACTATCAGTTCACTGTTATGCCCTTTGATGCAAAGAATGCCCCTGCCACCTTCCAGAGGTTGGTGAATCAAGTCCTTGCTGGGTTGGAGTCATTTAGTGCAGCTTATCTTGATGATATTGCTTTTGTTAGTTCCACCTGGCAGGATCACCTGATCCACCGTGGGAAGGTTTTAAAAGCCCCGCAAACTGCAGGTCTAACTATCAAGGCATCCAAATGCCAGATAGGGCAGGGCACTGTGGTGTACGTGGGCCACCTTGTTGGTGGAGGCCAGGTACAGCCCTTACAGCCCAAGATCCAGGTCATCCTGGACTGGGCAGCTCCAACCATCCAAACCCAAGTCAGGGCATTCCTTGGCTTGACTGGGTACTACAGGAGGTTTGTGAAGGGATATAGGTCCATTGTGACTCCCCTCGCAGAACTCACCTCCAGGAAAATGCCCAAAAAGGTTAATTAGACAGTTAGTTGCCAAAATGCTTTTGACACATTGAAATAAGCAATGTGCTCAGCACCAATTCTGAAGGCTCCAGATTATGCCAAGCAGCTCATAGTGCAGACTGATGCCTCTGAGCTAGGGATAGGAGTGGTCCTATCCCAGATCAATGATGAAGGCCAAGACCAACCTGTTGCTTTTATAAGCAGAAGGCTTCTCCCAGGGAGCAGCATTGGAGTGCCATTGAGAGGTTGCTGTGGTTTGGTCCTTGAAGAAGTTGAGACCATACTTGTTTGGTACTCACTTCCTAGTTCAAACTGATCACAGACCTCTCAGATGGCTAATGCAAATGAAAGGAGAAAATCCAAAACTGTTGAGGTGGTCCATCTCCCTACAGAGAATGGACTTTGGAGTGGAACACAGTCCTGGGACTGCCCATGCCAATGCAGATGGACTTTCCAGGTTCTTCCACTTAGACAATGAAGACTCCCTAGGGCAAGGTTAGTCTCATCAGCTTCCGTTGGGGCGGGGTTGTGTGAGAAAGTGCCTTCTTTCTTGCATGGTATGCCCCCACATTTTGCTGAATTGCTGATGTTCTTTGACTGAGTGTGCCCTGGGCTCCTGCTAATCAGGTACCCAGGGCCTATGTTCCTTCCCTAAAACTGCATTGAAGCCTAAACCCAATTGGCATCTCTGGCCACATGTCAGCCCATGGTAAATGGTACCACAGTTACCCAGGGCACTGTGACCAGAGAAGGCCCCTAAGGGCTGCAGCACTTATTGTGCCATCCTTAGAGTCCATGTACCCTGGCACTCACACACTGCCTTTGCAGGCTGCGTGTCTTGGTGCAGAACAAAGTGAAGAGTCGACATGGCACACATCCCTGTGTGCCATGCCCACAAATCACTGCCCTGGCATACATCAGTCACCCCTCTAGCTGGGTGTCCTATGCCAGTGGTGAGGGTACAGGTGCTTGAGCACTGCAGGAATGGACTTGGGCACTGTAGGGGTACAGGAATCAAGCACCTGTACCCTCACCACTGGCATAGGACACCCAGGTTCTTCCACTTAGACAGTGAAGACTCCCTAGGGCAAGGTTAGTCTCATCAGCTTTCGTTGGGGCGGAGGTTGTGTGAGAAAGTGCCTTCTTTCTTGCATGGTATGCCCCCACTTTTTGTGAGCCTCTCCAGACCATTTGCAGCTTTCAGCAACTGGTCCACACTGGTTCTACCCCCCAATTTGGGCAGGAGAACCGGCGGGAAAAACAAGTGAGGAAGAGAGGTGCGCCCACCTCTGCCAACTCCACCCCTCAGGTGGGGGAGGCGAGGTGAAGCACAACCTCGAGTCCCCACCATCTTGAGGATGGGGGACCCAGCCAACCAGGGACAGGATCCTGCCCCCCTCCCACTGGAGAGTGGCAGAATAGGGGGTGTACCCACCCCAGGGAAGGGACCCATTGGTCCCTGCCCTTTACCTACCTGTAACGCCCCTAAATTTAGTATTTAGGTGGCACTCTGAACCTTACTTCCTCACATCCAGCCTACCTACAAGAAGCAAAGAAGAAGAAGGACGAAGAGCCGTGCAGAGCTAACAAGAGGACGACGCAAACTGACTTGGCCCCAGCCCTACAGGCCTGTCTCCCCTCGAACCTGCTCCTGCGAAATTCCGGCGTGTCCAGAAGCCAGCAACCTCACAAACCCAGGAGGACCTGCCTGCCTTCACTTCCCAGAATGTTTTTACTGTGAACACCGGATGTGTTTAAACTGCAGCTTCTGGTGCCAGCCAGAGACTGCGAATCCAGCCCACTCTTCACCCGCCGAGCCCAGCCCGAGCTCGAGTGGAAAAACACCACGAGGAGGTCACCCCAGTGATCCTGACCCGAGATCCGGATACCCCTGACCTGCCTCAAGCTTCCAAATGACGCCTGCAGCCTCAATCCAGAGGATCCCCCCTACCGCGACCAGAGCGGGTAAGAAAATCCGCCGCCCAAGCCACCCCTGCACCCTGCGCCCACGGCCTTGAGTGCCCAAATTGACGGTGCCAAACCAACCCTCAACATCCGAAATTACCCCTCGAAGTGGTGGTCACACCCAGAAGATCCTAGTCCCCGAGCCTGCAGTGTTTCTTTGTCCCGGAGGTTCTCCATTGGAAACAACAGGGCATCCGACCTGAATACAGCACCCTGCACCCGGCTGCCCTAGTGCCACTGAGGGTGCCAGTTTGGTGCTACTTTGGTCCCAAACTTGCCCTGAGCTAAACCCTAGGAGCTTTTCTCCCACAACCCCGTGGTCTGCCTGCTAGCAGCCACAAACCGGAGATCCCCCTATCCTCCATAGGATAACTTTGGGCCTCAACACGGTGCACCCGGCCGCCCTAGTGCTGCTGAGGGTGCAACAACAGTGCATCACTGACCCTGGGGGACCCCTGAGTCTAACCCCAGAACCTTAACTTCCACAGTTGTTTACCTACCAGCAAGCCGATAACGTGTTTTTCCTCCATTGGATAAGATTGACAATTTTACTTCCAAAAAATGACTAAGTGTGGAGTTTTGAGAACTAGAAATATTCTTTAAAAATCATACAAATACCCAAAACGTTTTTTCTCACCTGTTTACAGGAAATGTCCCAGTGTTGAACCTAGGCATCCATCACTGAGTTAGAAAAAGTAACGTAAGAGTAACTTACCTGCAATTTGTTGAAAAAGCCTATTCATTTTAATGCACAGCTCCAAAACGTTTCTAAGGTTGGAGTTTTGAAATCTGAAAATATTCTTTAAAAATCGCACAAATATCAAAAACGCATTTGCTCACCTGTTTCCAGGAAACGTCCCAGTGCTGAATCTAGGTATCCAGCACTGAGTTAGAAAAGTAACGTAAAAAGTAACTTACCTGTAATTTACTGAAAAAGCCTATTCATTTCAATGTACTGCATTTGCTAAGTTTTGCATTCTACTGCTCCCCTGTAGTTCAAAGCAAGTACAAATGATATTGCATTTTCCAACTGTATTCAATCAAGTAACATATTACTGCAAAGTATTTCATGCTTACCTATGCCAGGCTTGCTTGGTTCTAGAAATTAAACAACAGTATATTTTTTATACAAAAACAATTGGCCTAGAGTTCAGTTATTGAGTGTGTGAATTCATTTGCTGACTGAGTGTGTACATCACATGCTTAACACTGTCCTCTGATACTGCCTTACTGCTCGATCAAGCTACCACTATTAGAGAGTAAGGTTCTATCTAACTTTAACCTCTGCCTACCTTTGGCGACTCTTGGACTCTATACACACTGTGCCTCACTTTGGTGCAGTATATATAGTGCCAGTTTCTTACAGTTAAGACTTTAGGACCAGGAAAGTGTGATGGAGGAAAGGCATGCCTGATGAGCCATTAGAACTACAAATACTGTCTGGCTTTCTTTTTATTGTCAATGTGCTGTTTTTTGCCTGCAGTTGTCAATTTAACGGGAGTGGTGCAATGTTATGGAACAAAAACGGGCAGAAATATAAAGTCTACTCCAAAACTGCACCAAGAAAGTAATTTGTTGTGGTGGCCTATTTACAAAGGTTGGGTGGCTAAAACAGCAGCTGCATGGAGGGCGTTTGCATTATTTTAAGACTGTTTAAGTTTTGCACAATTAAATTTTTTTGTGCTTTAAGTACCTGTTTAATTTTGTCTAAGCTCATGACAATCTTATCTGTGATCTTTGTGAGATCGTTTTCATCCTATTGTAAGATGCTTTTCAATCTAATCAAACCGTTCAATGTGGAAAATGTTAAATGTATGCAGGCATTTTTCCTACATTTTTACTTTTACAGTTTTTCTTTGCAGTGTCAAATTATGCAGTGCAGGGGCGGATTTTATAGCAAGAGACTGTTGAAGTTTTCAGTTGCACATTCCCACATGAACACAGTCCAAGACAAAAAAAAAAGACGTATGTAATGCAAGCTCAATAACAGAAACAGTTGGCAAAGTTTCCTTTCCCTGTCGGGAGCAGTTGCTGGTACTCTCCATTCTCTGGCGACATGACTTGTAAGTATTAGCTTGCTTGTTTAAATAAGAGACAGCAATGCCACGGTGGGGAACGGGGGCGCGGCTTTGATGCTCAGTCCATGTACAACGTTTACCTTGCGGGAGGGGGCAGCGGCGCTATCTGTTTCCAAAGCGCGGGTCCGATAATTGCAAACAGATGGCGCAGCAGCTCGCTCCTGCAAGGTGTATACCGTACATGCACGAGCGCTCATTGGAAACAGTGCAGTACATGCACGAGTTTTCCCAAAATTACGGACAGATTCCAAGAGGCCTCTCCTAAGCAGCGCTTGCGCGCTGATTAGGCGAGATCTAAAAGCAGCGCTTGCTCACTGATTAGGCGAGACCTAAAAATGGATTGGAAAACAATTGCAACAGCGTGAAAGCGAAAAATTCATACATTGAGAACGAGAGCAGGGGGAATGGGGGGCAGAAGAAATAGTACCTGCATCGCAGCAGACAGGCACTAATCAAGTAGAATTAATCTCTGCTTGGTCCGTATTCCTCAGACGGTTGTGCTGACCAATTAGGAGGCACCAAAGTAGAGCAACACTGGAGTTAATAAATGGCAAGCAGTGGACAGGATCAAAGACCTTATTGAAAACAACAGTCTCGCAAGCAAGAGCACATGCTCTAGCGCATACTCAAGCAGGCTCGACTTAAAAATGGCAGTGCGCCTACCAACTTGTGGTGCCACTGCTCTCTTTACATTGAGGAAGGAACTGTGTTTACACTAGCACACTAACATGGGGCTTGCTTAGTCACTCAATGTAGATCTCTGAAATGGCAGCCTGTTCTCAAATGGGCCAACGGGTCACAGTCATGATCGCCAGCTTTGGGAGTTTGTTTTTCCTAAACAAACAATTTTGCAGTGAGTATTTTAAGCATGGGGCCTCCTCAGCTGACCTGCAGTTTTTGCTGGGGCCTCTGCAGCAGAGGATACCTTCATAACAAGAGATCTTTGCCAGGCAGGTGGGGTTGTTTAAATATGGTGGATGGTGCTCCACCAGAGTTGCAGAAGCCAAGGCCTCTGCCACCATGTTAGACCTGTGGTCCTGATATAACCCTGAGCTAGGCAGACTCTTAGAGCCATACAATCAGTGGCAGCTCCTCCACTAAGGCGGAGGAGCGCCACCCCACTGCTCGCTGAGCAGTAGAAAATAAAAATAAAATGATAATAAAAGAAGTTATTATCATTTTCTTTTCTTTTGCGACTCCAGGCATGGCGGGCAGGGCTGGCTCGCCGTAGAGGGAGCAGGAGTGGTTCGCACTCCCTCCCTACATGCGCATGACGATTTGACCGGCCATCTAGGGCCGGCCATACAGTCATGCGTAGTTGGCATGTTCTCCATTGGGCTGTGATGCACTGCCCCATGGAGAACATGCCCAGCATCCCCAGGCACTGCCTGAGCAGCCAAACAGGTCACTCAGACCAATCACGACGCTGCACCTACAGCGTCGTGATTGGCTGGCAGAGTCAGAAGGCTGGGTGCTTCCGATGAAGGCTGCAGACAGCAGCCAGGAAGAAGATAAGAAGATGGAGGAGAGGCATGCGGTGAAAAAAGCAGGTTAGTTTATTTAAATTTTTTTCAGAACTTGAAAGCATGTTTAAGGCAGTAGATTTCCGATTTTGTTTTAATTTGGCCCTCGGAACTGACATTTCTTATTAAAGGGATGAACAGTGCTATTCCTCAGGCAACTCAGTGACAGGCTTAACTTCTACAGTGCAACAATCTTCCAAAAAAGGAAACAGCATTGGTAACACTCTGCACCTTCGTAACCCCCTTACAGGGGCAGGTTTTCGCAGTGACCATGTTGTTTTATGAAGCACTGTTCATGGCACACACATAGATCACAGTCCTATAAATGCCCCATCCTTCACTAGGGAGCCTTTTGTGTACTCTCTTAATACCACAAGTTTGATAGAACTGTTTGTGAGCAGAACAGCTCTACACCCTCAAAGCCTGATGTCCATTGCATTGAAAACTCAAGCATGTATAACCACTGTGAAGCAATGACACATCGAAGAGAGGGGCCCTAAACCTTATTGCACAAAGGAAGTAACTGCAGACAGATTCTGAGCCTCGTCAATTCTTGCTGAAACTGCTGAGAACTTGGGGGCATATCATCAAGGACCGGCGATAATTATCGCTAAGTGCACTTACAGCTAGGATAATTATTGCCGGGTAACGTGGAATTTTATCGCTGAAATAGCGTGCTATTAGCAACGCTTATCTCAAAAGCGATAAAATTCCAAGCACTAGCTGCCAAATGTGAGATTCCAGTGATAATCTCACAAAGTTTGGCAATAGCTTGATGATAGGGCAAGGCATACTTAGCCATGATATCCACCTTACATGGGATATCATGGCTAAGTCAGTGTTAAATCAGGCGTAAGGAAAGTAGCGATAACAGAGGTTTTCGCTACTTTGCTTGTCGCTCTGCAGGTTAGCGTGCCCATTGATAATTGGAGAAATGTCGCTTAGCGACATTTCTCCAGTTATGTCAGGGCAGGAACGCCCACTTTGCATCTAGAGCTGCAAAGCTGGGCGTTCAGAATACAGGCGCTAATGCAAGGTTTCACGCGATAGCATGACCTTGCTGATTAGGCGATAAAATGATCGCCGCTTTTCGTCCGAAAATGGACGCTATAGCGGCGATAATTTTTTATCGCCTCGTTGATGATATGCCCCTTCCTTCGTCGGTCAGCCGGTCAGCAGGTTGACAGCGTGCTGCGTGCAATGCAGTTATGGAAGGTGGACACTGCGGGGAGCGGAGCCAGACCCGGGGTCCGTGCACCTGAGCGCGTGTCCAGAAGGATCAAACCCGGTACACCGACACACTGGCCCTGATCGCGGTTTGCAGTTGTGTGCCGACCTGCAGGGGCCTCAGACGCTGTTGACGCTGCCATAACAGCTGATCCCTCTGGGGGCGGCTGGTGACTTGAACCTGCACGGGCCTGCTTGGGGGTCATACTGGACCATAGTTGGAAAAGCGGCCACACTACAGCTGGACTACACCCCTTAGCCGGACTACACCCCTTACTTTCTCTCCTGCTCAGCCGGCAATGTGAGAAAAGAGTAAGGACTCCTTGAAGGGGGAGGGCATTTCTACTTGACTCCAGGCTCCCATTCCGCATAGGAGAAGAGAAAGTGGTAGTTGGGAGAGGCCACACAGCACTGAAGAACTAAGCATCAAGATGCCAATGCGGCCCCCAGGGAAAGTAAGGTCGGTAGACCAGTCTTCCCCTGGGGAATTTGTGCGTGAGCAGGACAGGGTGTTTAGTGGGGTTAAGGGGTGGGGTCTTAGTCGGGGTTAAGGGGTGGGGTCGTAGGTAGGGTTAAAAGGGGGTAGGAGAGGAAGTTCTGCCTCTTCCTGTCCCCAGCGCCTTAGGGAGGGTTAGGGAAGTTAAAAAGTTGTGAGGTTAGCGGTTAGGCCTGGTCCGTCGGCTGGGTGCGGGTCGCGACTTTGGTGCCACTGGGGTCCCGGTGTGCATTAGGACGGAGGTTGTGCGGCTGTAAGTGAAGGGACCTGTGGCGGCTGGGGCTGCTTGACAGCGTACAGCAGGAGAATGGCAGAGCCTGATGCAGCCGTGCGCGCCACTTTGTTGGTGATCGGCCGGGCCGAGAGAACCGGACACCACGGTCGGCATCAGCAGGTGTGGCGGCGGCGGTGGTGGTGTGCCAGGATGAGCCACCACCGCCGAGAACAGGTATGGCTGCGCGTGGTCGGGGGCGGAGGCCAGCTGAGGCAGGGAAACGCGGGGGAAGGCGTCTGAGCCTCCCCGCGCGAGGGCACGATATATAGGAAGCTCTTGAGGCGGCGGGGGGAAGGGGGCACGCAGCGCGAGGAGCGCGCTAGCTGTAACGGTGGCAGGGGGAGAAGCAGCAGGAGACAGGGGTGAAGGTGATGGGGCACATGGGGGGGGGGGTGTACCCTCCAAGTCTGCCACAGTTGAGGCCAGTGAGTCAGAGGAGGAGGGGGAGAGCGAGGAGGAGGCCCAGGTGGGGGAGGATTTTGTATTGGAGCTCTCGGGCACTGATTCTGTGGGGGGGAGGAGGGCGGCTGGGGGGAACAGCCCATCGATTTCTCGAAGGGGCAGCTGGTGGGTTCGGGGACCGGGGGGTCAAGGGGAAAGGTCCGGCAAAGGCGGCGATGGCGCAAAGGGTGGAGGTGGCACGGGGGGGGGGGGAGATGCCCCCGGGCCCTTCTACAGGGGTCAGGCCATTTTCTAGAGCAGTGGGGGGTGGGGGATGCCGGACAGGTGGGATCACTTGACGTTGGAGGAGAGCATACGCGATCAGAGGCGGATCATTGAGGAGACTGAGCTCAGGTGGCAGGTGCTGTGCGTGGCGAGAGAGTCGGACAGGGCGGAGTTTGCACCGGGGGGGGCTGCCCCCCGGTGTGGACAGCAGACGTATCGCCAGGGCGAGGCCAGGGCAGGGGGCAAGCCAGGGCACGAGGCCAGTGGGTGTGGGTGGATGAGGTAGGGACTGCCTTGACGATGCAGTGACCTGATGGCGCTGGGGCCCCCTCAGGCTTCGACGGTCTGGGGGAGGGGTGTAAGCCAGTGGTGGAAGCTGGTAGAGGCAAGGGTGGGCTGGCGGGGCCCAAGACGCCCTCCAAACACCAGGGCGAAGCAGCAGGGGGGTCCGCGGCAGCCTCCCCTCCATCGAGGGAGCGGGCATCGTCGGCGCCGGAGTGCGAGTTTGTGCCTGGCATGAAAGGGAAAGGTGCTAAGAGAGTGGTGAGTGAAGTGCGGAAGGTGCCTGTAGAGGAGGCGTATGAGGAGCAATTGGACTATGAGTCTGAAAGTGAGGAGTTGGAAGAGGGTGAGGTGCAAGAGGTGTTTGGGGGACGGGAGAAGGCAGCAACGGAACAGATTGGTGTTTTGCAGCCGCCAAAGGCCAGCAGTGGTGGGACCCGGAAGAAGACGCGGAAGTCATCGGTGACAGGCGGATAGGAGCGGGCGGTGCCAGTGAAGCTTACAGGTGAGGGGGCCTGGTGGGATGTGTGGGAGAACAGGGGTTGAGGGGGACGGAAGAAGGCCTGCCGGTCGGTGGGCGTTGGGGATGGTTCCGTGAGGGAGGTGGGAGAGCCTGTAAAGGGGTGAGAGACAGCCGGTGGGGGGGGGACAGTTGGTGGGGACAGGTGTTCAGACTGATAAGCCGGGAGAACTGGAAGGGAAGGAGGAATCTGGGGAGAAGCATCGTAAAAAGTTGCCATACATGGGCATGGCTATGCCGTTGGGGTCCCATTTGTCGGAAAAAACGAGGTCTAGGATCTGGAAACACGAATACATGGATGTGTTTAAGCTCCTGCACCGGGAGATTCAGGATAAGGAGAGTTCGAAAGAGGAGGAATGGGAGTTAACTGGGCGGCCAAGAGTGCCGGTGAATATGGAGAATTGGACGTCGGCGTTTTTGATTTATGCTAGCATATATTGTGAGAAACACCTGGACAGGGCCATAGCGCTGCTGAAGTATATGGATATTATTTGCAAAGCCCAGATGCATTTTGGTGGTTTTGCATGGCTCAGCTACGGCGACGAGTTCAGGGCTAGGATCAGTGTTAATCCGGACAAGCCATGGGGGGAAGTGGATCAGGAGTTGTGGGTTCAATGGATGTCCTCCACTCAGTCGTCAGCATCTACACACACGGCCAGTGGGCTTCCGGTTTCTTATCGGCCTTCTCAGCTGCGTCCCGCCCAGTCTGGGGCGGGGGGGCAGAGTGGGTCAGGGGGGGCGGGAGGCCAGACCTTTTCCACTGGAAATACAGGACAGTCGCCCAAACCTGGGGGGGTTAACACAGGGGCCTGCTGGAATTTCAATAAAGGATTCTGCACGCGGCACCCTTGTAAATTCAAGCATGAGTGCTCCAAGTGTGGGGGACGCCACCCGGTCACGCAATGTTTCACGCTGGCCACTCCTTCTGAGCAGTGGTGCATCACCAAAGGGAAGGGACAGGCTGGGCCAAAGGGCTCCTACGCCGGTTGATGTGGTGGCCATGGGTCCTGGCTCTCTCGATACCCTGATAGGGAGGCGGAGTTGAAAATTCATTGGGGTTTTGCGGAAGGGTTTCGTGTGGGCTATCAGGGCCCTCGAGAGAGAGGCGTTGGGCGGAGAATTTGAGATCAGCAAAGGAATTGCCTGGGGTGGTGGCAGCTAAATTGAGGAAGGAGGTACTGGAGGGTAGGATCACGGGTCCTTTTGATACATGGCCGCTGCCGGATCTAATTGTCTCCCCGCTGGGGCTGGTGCCCAAGAAGGAGCAGGGGGAGTTTAGATTGATACATCATTTGTCTTGGCCGGAGGGGATGTCAGTGAACGATTTCATTGCGGTGGAAGACTCCAAGGTGCTGTATGCGTCAGTGGATGATGCGATCGGTTTGGTGCAGGCTTGTGGTCGGGGGGCGGAGATGGCTAAGTGTGACATCAAATCGGCATTTCACCTCCTTCCTATTCACCCGGCGGATTTTTCCTTGTTGGAATGCAATTTGGGGGGGCAATCTTTGTGGATAAGGTCTTGCCCATGGGTTGCGCGATCTCATGTGCTCTGTTTGAAACCTTCAGTTCTTTCCTCCAATGGGCCTTCATGGCCCGGATTGGGCACCGGCGGATGTCTCACTACTTGGACGATTTTCTGTTTGTGGGGAAGGGTCAGATGGGGGAATGCGAAAGGGCTCTGGGGCAGTTTCAGCTACTGGCCCGGGACTTTGGGGTCCCATTGGCGCCGGAGAAGATGGCTGGGCCCAGCTGCTGTTTGACATTTTTGGGTATTGAGTTGGACTCGGTAGCATGGGCGGCACGGTTACCAGAGCAGAAGGTGGCGGAGATGCAGGACTGTTTGATGCACGTAATGGGGGAGCAGCGGATTGACTTGCGGACGGTTCAGCGGCTGCTGGGTTTGTTGAATTTTGCTTGTCGGGTGGTGCGGGTCGGACGGACTTTTTGCCGGCGGCTGGGCATGGCTATGTCTGGGGCAGTGCTCCCCCACCACAGAGTCCGGATCTCGGTGGGGGTGCGGGCAGACTTGAGAATTTGACATTGCTTTCTGACCGATTTCAATGGTGTGCCTTTGGACTTCGTGGATGACAACATGGTATGGCAGGTGCAGATTTTTTCGGATGCGGCCGGGGCTAAAGGTTTTGGTGTTTTCTGGGATGGGAGGTGGTGTGCAGAGCAGTGGCCTGAGAGCTGGCTGCAGCAGGGTAGGAGCATAGCGTTTCTGGATTTTTTTCCCTTGCTGGTTGCACTGGAGGTATGGGGCAGGGAGTTTCAGAACAAAGCCGTTCTTTTTCATGTGGACAACAGGACGGTGGTGGACTTGCTGAACCACCAGAAAGCAAGGGACCTGTGTGTGCTGCGCCTGCTGCGAAGTTTTATGCTGCTATGTCTGCGATTCAATGTGCTGTTCCGCGCCGACATGTTCCAGGCGCTAGCAATGACATTGCGGATGCATTGTCTCATTCGCAGTGGCAGCGTTTCAGGAGCCTGGCACCGGGAGCAGAGGCTTGCAAGACCAAGGTGCTGGAGGGTATCTGGGCCTGGGGGGAGTGAGAGTGGTGGGCCTGGTAGAAAAATCTATAGCTGATTCCACAAGGCGCTCCTACCGTTTGGCATGGGCTGAGTTTGGTGCGTTTTTGGGGTGGTCTAGTGGGAATTGGCGCATGTCCCGGCAGAGTTGTGAGCAAGGAGTGGTGTATTTTGTTTTGGACTGTATGGACAGAGGTTTGTCGCAGGTCACGATTGCAGAGAAACTGGCAGGGATTTCCTTTTACAGCATGATGTATCTGGGGTTTGACCCGGCCAACAGTGAGTTGTTGAGCAGGATGTTAAAGGGCTGGGGTAGAGAGAGAGGGGAGCTTGGGGGGGTGCTGAGGGAGGCTATAACGTTTGGTTTGTCAGTTAAATTGTTGGCAGATTTGCCGCAGTGTTGCTACGATGTTGGTGAAGTGGCGTTGTTTCGCTTATGCATGATTTGGATGTTTTTTGGGGCCTTTCGGGTGTCGGAGTTGCTGGGGGCTAGGGGGGCAGCTGGCAGACGGTTCGAGGATGTGAGTTTGGATGGGCTCCATTTGGGTATTTGGTTGGGGCGTTCCAAGACAGACCAGAGGGGAAGAGGTACATGGGTGTGGCTGTGCGAGAGTGGCTTTATGGGGGCCTGCCCAGTTCAGGAATGGCAGGTGTTTTGTCAGCAGGCGCCAGCGCCGGTGGGGGAATTTTTTTGCCATGCCTCGAGGAGGCAGGTGATGGCGTTTCAGCTGCTGGCGGTGTTGCGGACGGCGGATTGGGAGGTGGAGGTCACGTTGTTGTGAGCGTTATGTGTGCAAGTGACTGCTGCGCATGCTAGGGTGGGACGCAGGCTTGCTGGGGCGTTGGGTGTTATTTTGTTGGTGCTAATCTCTTTTTCTTTCGTAGGTTGCGTTGGGGGCCCAGGTGCTAAGACAGTTACCTGGATTGTCGGACATTCCTTTGTTCATTGGGCATCAAAATATGCGGACAGGCAGGTGTACGGTCGTAGCTTTGGCCTGCGGAGCAGCCATCATGAGGTACACTGGTGGGGCAAGAGTGGGATGCGCTGGGGAGCCTTGTTGCCTTGGCTGACCAAGAAAGTGTCACAGAGGGGTTGTCCAGACATGCTTGTCATCCCCCTGGGAGAAAATGACTTTGTGAAGCAATCGGGGGTGTCTCTTTTACATCTGATGCAACGGGACTTGGAAGCAATGCGAAGCAATCTGGCTGGCGCCTGTATTGTTTGGACTGAATTTGTACCACGCCAGATATGGCGGGGGGCGTTGAAGCCCGCAGCGATCGAAAGAGCTCGGCGGAAACTGAATAGGGCCATGAGAGTTTTTTGCGGTCACAATGGGATCAAAGTTATTGCTCACACAGGTCTACGGCTCGAGGAGCCCCTTCTCTTTCGCGATGATGGAGTGCACCTTTCATACATGGGGAATGCATATTATATGATGGAATTGAGGGATGTCATCAGTAAATTGTGGAATGAGTCCATTTGGTGTCGACGGATGTGAGGAAGAAAGGTGCACTTGGGGAGCGTGGGGCAGGTAATCGCCCTCCGGGGGTTTCCTGGTTGACGGTACTTGGGAGGGGGGAGTCCATGACGGGCATACTCACCCATCCGGTGCAAGGTGGATGTGCGTCAGGCAGGTGTGCGATGGCTGGAAATGATGGAGGTGGTTGAAAGGGAATTGAGGAAGCGAATGGGATAAGTGAAGAGGTCGCTGGGTGATGTGGGAATGAGTAATTGGAGTGTGGGAGTGAATGGAGGAATGAGAGACATGAAGTTGGGGATTGTTGGGGGTTATTGATGTTATGTGTATGTTGTACAACCCTGTCCTAATAAATGGCCTTTTACGCTACACTAGCAGCGTGGAGTGGTTATTGCGCGATTCGTCCCGCCGCTCTTTACCTACCCTCTATTTTAGCAAACCATACTGCAGCAAGCTTCACCACACAGTCAAGGCGCTTTTGCTTGCATACCAACAGAGCCGGCATCAGAGGTGGGCACCTGCGGGGGGGGGGTGCGTGTGAACCCAGGTCAGTGCCACACAGTTGGGGTGCTGACGAGCTAGGGGGCAAACCGACTACCCTGCTCTCACCGCCCCCCCATCCTATCCTCAAGGACTACTCCAGGAGGATTGCTTACTAGTAGTAAATAATGCTAGTGCGGCAGCTTTAGTTAGCACGCTACAGAAAGAGCGCACCTGTGCTGAGCTGCGGAGGTGGTCCGGGCAGCACTGGGTGCGGCCTGCAGTTTGGCCAGGGGAGCCTCACTCGCCGCAATCAGCCACAACCATACACAGAGCCTCAGGCTACCTGTTTCCCTCGTGAGGTCACTCTCTGCAATAGCAACAGCGAGAGATCCTGGCGCTGCCCACAATGGGGACACTAGCGTAACCACCTCCATTATCATCCCCTTGTGCACACTCTCTGTGTTTAATAGATCGGACACAAGGGATAAGCCTCAGGTCAGATTGGCAGGGACAGCACCATCAACAGCAAAGTTGGAAATAAATTAAGGTGAAGGCCAATTAAGGAAGGGAAACAACCATTACAACACAGTCATTACAACGCACTACCTTTACAATGTAGTCATTACAACGCACCATCCTTTACATTGCATGCCATTACAACGCAGCCATTACAACGCATGTCACTACAACACATGTCACTACAATGCATACCACTACATCGCATGCCACTACAACACATGCCATTACAATGCATTATAAGGTAAGTAATGGGAAATAGTAATTTTAACCCCTACACTATCCAACACTTTCCCTACTGTTGCACTCATTGGAGTGGGAACAGTTTTTACTCCTACACTATCCAACACTTACCCTACTGTTGCACTCACTGGAAAGGGAACAGTAATTTTTACTCCTACACTATCCAACACTTACCCTACTGTTGCACTCACTGGAGAGGGAATAGTAATTTTTTACCCCTACACTATCCAACACTTACACTACTGTTGCCCTAAAAGTATTATGCATTGTAATGGTATGTGTTGTAATGGTATGCGTTGTAATGGAATGCGCTGTAAGTGTAGTTTCTAAAAATGCGTTGTGATGGCATGCGTTGTAAAATCATGCGTTGTAATGGATGTTGTGAAGTAACAACTGCTTTGTAAAGGCATGCGTTGTAAAAGTTTGCTTTGTAACGTGTTCTATTCATTAAGGAAGGGGCATCTCCAGACCATCAGCTACCCCGCCAAGGCAGTGCAAGGCAGAGGGAGATTTGCTGCTGCACAATGAGATCAGGGTGAACCAGGGAGCCTGCCCTGCCCAGGCCAGCGGTTAGAAAAGCAAAGAAGCGCAAGTCATGCTCCACTACTGCCCAATACAGCGTCCAAACCTCTCTAATTTCGACAGAGGCAGACCCAATGGTCAGTGCATTGCCAAGAGGAAGGGGAGTTTCTCCAAACCTTACGGTTTCACCATATCAGCCAAAAATCTACACAAAATTCAATTTTCTAAGAGACAATGGTGCTGCTCTTTACTCAAGTAACGCAGCACTTAAAGGACTCCAGTCTCCTCTTCAACCTGCACAAACAATCAATCAATCAGGGGTTTCTTAAGCACGGCTAATCACCCGTAAGGGTCTCAAGGCTCTGTGGGAGGAGGGGAGGTGTAGGTTCCGGTCCATCAAGGAGGGGGTCTGTCGAAGGGCCAGGTTTTGAGGTTTCTCGTGAAGATGGGGAATGAGGCTGTCTGTCTGAGGTGGAGCAGTAGGGTGTTCCATGCTCTGGCCATGAGGAAGGAAATGGAGCGGCCTCCTTAACTGGTCTTTTTGTGGTGGGGAACCACGGCGTAGGAGAGCTGGGCTGATCGTAGGGTTCTTTGGGGTGCGTGGAAGTTGAGTCCGCTGTTGCGGTATGCTGGTCCAGTGTTGTGGAGGGCTTTGTGTGCGTGGGTGAGGATCTTGAAGGTGATTCTAGCCTCGATGGGGAGCCAGTGGAGTGTGCGCAGGTGTTGGGAGATGTGGCAGTGTTGTGGTAGGTTGAGGACCAGTCTTGGGGCGGCGTTCTGGATGTTTTGTAGCTTGTGTGTGAGGTTTTTGTTTATTCCGGTATAGAGTGCGTTGCTGTAGTCGAGTCTGCTGGTGACAAGGGCGTGGTTGATGGTTTTTCTGTGCTCGAAGGGGGATCCATTTGAAGGTCTTGCATAGGAGGCGGAGGATGTGGAAGCAGGAGGATGTGACAGAGTTGACCTAGCGGTCCATTTTGAGCTCGGAGTCTAGGATGATTCCAAGGTTGCATGCGTGTTCCATGGGGGTGGGTGGGCTACCGAGAGCGGGAACCACAAGGTGTCGTTCCAGGCATCGGGGTGTGGGCCCATGATGAGTACTTTTGTTTTGTTGGTGTTGAGTTGTAGGCAGCTGCTTTTCATCCATTTGGCAATGGAAGTTGTTTCTGGCTGCGTTGGCTTTGTTGGGTCGGGAGAGGATGAGTTGGGTGTCGTCCGCGGACAATGTTATTACTACAGCATACCATGGCTCTAGTTCACACCCACACCCAGCCTCACGAGGTGGATACACCACTCATGGAGGACCAGATCAGCGCATCATCTCAGAGCGATCCAATGCTGAACACTTTTGAGACAACTTTAATCGTCGCACTGCCTGCTTCCATCACCCATCCCAGTCAACCCCCAGCATCTTCACCTTCGATGATTTCTGCAAGCCCGATCCAGTCCATAACTGGTCGACCAGGGTCCCAGAAAATGGCTGAACAGCGTGAGGCTCAGGCCCTAGTTAAGTCAGCATCTGCATTACTTTTGCCCTCAGCAGGGGGGCCCGCTCAGCAAACAGCACTCAAGAATGGAAGGATATGCTAGCAGCCTACTCTCCAGACCACCAATCGGGTGCACCCCCGTGAAGAAGCCTCAGCTTAATACACCTGTTGACAAAAAATCCCCCTGTGAAGAGCTTAAAGGGGAGCCCAAGGGTGTGGCGAGCTCTAACGTACAAGCTGGCACCGCCTGAGCTGCCCTCCTAAATACCATGCAACTGTCAGTGGAAGCGCTTCAATACCAGTCCGACAAGATGGATATTCAACTTTCTTTATTAAACACCCTGGCCATGTTCATGGCTGGTATTGACAAAAAATTGGGGGATCTTAATGGCCTCATAAGAAGAGCACAATCAGAGGCATATCTCAGACTTGGGTGCAGTCAGATTGTGGACACGCTTTTGACCCTCCCATGAATGCTCACCAACGTGCTTAAGGACTTCAGGAATGCATCCTTTACCTCCTCACGCTCCCCTTCCGGGGGCCTGATCTTAGATCCCAGGAATGAAAGAGGAGAGCTTGCCAACTCAATCAATAAGATCATCAAGCATGAGGAATCAATCAGCCAGCAAAGACAGGGGGCTTTCGGAACAGTCGGTGAACCATCTATGACAGACCAAGAAGAACCCCTTACCATAAAGTCAACCGTCAAGCAACGTCGTCAGCCGAAAACGAAGTGTCGCAACCAAAAACTTCTGCCAAATCAAGCAGCCTTTTATCCTATTTTCAACCAACAGAGCCCCAAAACAGGCACCGACCTGAAAGACGGGTGCAATCAAAATAAAGTCCTGCCACAAACCAGCACCCAACCAGATTCAGAAGCATCGTCTCCTTTCCGCAATACTAGGAGGCCATTAGCCGATAAAAGAAATAAGAGCCCGCTACTGGGAATGACCGCCTATTATACGGAAAGAAATATCTCAGTTTCAAGCTCAGTATCTATAGCATTCCTCCAAAAGTCACCAACCTTTCGAACTCGGCTTGAGGAACAGGAGGCATCTCAAACCGTTCTAGATTTAGTAGCATCAAGAGACCGGGAATCTGGAAAGGATGCAATTTTATGGACAATCACTGATCACCAAGCCATCAATGACCAGACAATCATCTGTACGAGCCTCAAAACTCAAAACCCTGTCCCGCTTAGAACTGGAAGTCACTTAGGGAAGGATTCTAGCCGGCTGCTTCAGGGCACCCTGTGCTCGCTGAAACTGATGCCATCAGGCAAGCTGAAACAGCTCCCTTGGCGAGGAGGAGCAACCTCAAGCAATGGAGGACGCCCAACTCAATTGCCAAACGTCACCGAGCCACTTCCCAGAGAATCATCAAAGAATATGCAAGCCCCTAATGAAACGTCGACAGGTTTCAGCTCCATATTGCTCAAACCTGAGTATACCTCAAAAGGGAATGATGACATCCTGAACAGGGGGAACATCTTGAGGCTATTACGTTCTACACCCAATCTTGCAGACTTAAATTTGACTGACCTTCTCTCAATAGAGTTTCTCCTCCCTGAAAACCCAGCAATGCCTGAGATAACAAGGGCTACGTGGAAAACAACCGCACTTGCATAGAGAATACTAGAGGAGTACCATACCTTCAAAGCTTGGGACATCAAAGTCACTCCGCATCAGAACACAGGGTACCCAGTGCCTCTTCTAATCTCTACCCCAAGGTCTGGAGCCAAGAGCTGCCCAACGCCCCGATCTCTGGACTCAGAGGTGCATTGGGCCATTCTCCGCAACTAATGGCTCGCACTCTGGGCATTCTGCACACCTTTCCCCGGGCAGAAACAGCCCTCGATGCAGTCATCCGAATCTAGAGCTGATAACAAAAACTATAACCACCTTTCCAGAAACCCAATGACAACACTGGCAATCAGATGGAGGCATCAGTGCAAAAAAAATGGAGGTCCGCCTCTGTTCATGGAACGTCAATGGTCTGGCAACAAAAATCTCAGACCCGGAATTCCTGCAATACCTCAAGAGTTCCTATGCTTTGCCACACCAGCCACAAAGGGCGGGAAATATGGGCATCCCTCAGGTGGGCTGGCAACTTACATATCTACAACTACCATAGCAGCAACAGTCGGACCTGCCACAGAGGTTGCTGCAGCAGTTAAATTTACTCTTTCTCTGCCAGGGGCACAAGACGATGCAGTGATTATTAATGGATACATCCATCCAACACATAAAGCAACCTACTCTGTGAAGCTACTTTGCCAAATAACAACCACATAAGCAGTGTAGAAACGCACAACCTCATTCTGTAAGGGGACTTGAACCTGTATATCTCTCTTGGGCACGTCAGAGGACAACGAAGCGAGCCTGCAATCCTCAAACCAACCCTATGTGACTCTACCTATGAAAAGCACAATAAAAAAAACAGACGCCTTCTAGAGGACCTAGAACATCTTACTCTCAGGGCCTTAAATGGGAGATTTGCCGATGACTCTCCCCCTGTACCGAGTCATTATTCTGCATCAACTTGCTCGATTTTGGACTATACGTTTGTCAGTCTCTCGCTGTTTCCTTTCATACTCGGCTTCAGAATGGGAGACAAGGGGGACAGTGATCACCGCCCACAAGAAATCTCCATAGCTGCAACTGTACCTACATGCATTCAGCCAGCACCACTCTGGGGCTCCAGCTACATATCAAACTGCAAGAGAATTAAATTTGTGGCGGAAAATATTGAGTCCCTGTCAGGATCAGCAATAAATCTCGCACTTTCACAACTGTCAGCAAAGAGTCATATATCAAATTGGGAATGTTTTACAGGCACATTTACAGAACTTCATGCCTTGCAAATTAAAACGAACCGTCCTCTGGCACCCAAGCAGTATAAAAGGTTAACAACAGCACAATGGGTCCAAATAAAGGGCCTCAAAAGAACCAGAAATGACTTGATTAGATCCCTGCGACACGACCCCGGGAATACAAGTCTCCTCTCTTCTCTGCGACAACAGAGAACAAAGCTAAAGAAACTGAAATGGGCATCAATAAAAATCACGAAAATGACATTTGGGCAAAGCTCCTCCACAACATAAACCATAACGATAGCGCCCGTTTTCGGAAAATGGTAAATACAATTATGCACCCGCAGCATGGGGGCACTTCTTCCCACATACTAGAGGAAACCTTGGCCCATTTCTTCTATGATCATTTCAATCGCAAAATTGCGGGTTCCTTATCAAATTCCCAAAATAGGGCCTTATTGGGTGTCCTTTCAGAAGACACTCCAACTAAGGAGGGAGTCCTGCAAACATCTTCCGACATAGATCAATCGCCGGAGGAGGAGACAAATGCTGCAGAGCTGCTTCTTATTAAGCAGCAGATCGCTAAGGGTAGAAAGGGAGGGGCCCGGGCCTGAATGGATTTCTGCTAGCCCTGTTCAAATAGAGGCCGGCAGAGTGGGCAAGCATTCTTCAACCACTATTTTCGTGAGATCACTGGTAATAAAACCAGAGTCTTGGAAAGGCTCCACGATTGTCCCAATTCACAAAAGCGGTGACAAGGCCTTGCCTGGTAATTACTGAATGGTGGCACTGATTGACAACGAGGCCAAATACTTTGCGGGAACTGTGTTGGAGGAACTCACAGCCTGGGCTGATGCCAACAACATAATACACTAAACCCGACAGGCTTCTGGTAAAAACACAAGTACAACAAGCAGCATCCTATCAATATCTCTGCTTATTGATGCAGCAATATCCAAGACAATGCTACTGCACTTTTGTTTTATTGACGTCAGCGCCGCTTTCGATAATGTTGATAGGGCAAGACTGTGGGGGAAGCTAGCCCACTGGGGCATTCCACAAGCTCTCTTAAAAATGTTAACACTCCTTCATAGAGACACCTGGGTACAGGTGAAAATGGGAAATGGGAGCCACCTTTCGAGAAGAGTAAAAACAACCAATGGCCTGAAACAGGGCTGTGTGCCAGCGCCTACCTTATTCAAGCTATTTATGGCAGATCTCCCACAAACACTCAACTCAAACCCTTCTCAAGCGCCCAGGCTGGGCACAACTCTGTCCAATCTCCTGTACGCCGAGGATGTAATTCTCCTTAGCCACACTGCAGTCGACATGCAACACCTTCTTAATGAAATGCAGGACAATGACCATTGATAACAAGAGGAAACGAGCAAGGTCCTGGCATCTGCGAGGCAAACAAATAGAACCAGCGGCGGTTTACAAGTACCGAGGCGTCTACATTGATAAAGAAGGATCGTTCGCACGACATCAATAAGAGATTAAAAGAAAAGGGCAGGTGCTAGCACTAACATAAAAAAAACTAACATCAAAACTAACTGGTCCAACTCTAAGCCCCCTCCTGAAAGACGCACAGGCAAAATGTCTGCCCACTATAACCTATGGCAGCGAAATAATGCGAGGCAGAGACACCTAGTTACTGGATAAAACTCCAGTCAAAGCATACAGAACCATGTCCAGCCTCCCAAACTACACCTCCCCAGCGCAACTAAGGCTCAAGTTTGGCCTGTTGAAGCACTCATGGGCCAGGTACGGCGCATACATCATCTGCTGGAATAAGATCAGATTATCTGCCCCAAACACTCTAAACCAGCTCCTTTGGCAAGACCTCCAACAGAGGGAGAATTCCCTTGCAAGAAGATACCTTCAGGAGGCTCTGGCAAGCATTGGGCTCTCCGTCCTCTGGAACACGCAGATCCATCACTTTGTAACCCTTTCCATGCGTCGGGCGTCATGGTGGACGTGTGTGGAGGACGGCCAGGGGCCGTCCGAACCACGCCCACTCATTATTTGACCCGCACCGTGGTGGAATTTGCACCGCGGTCAAAGAGTTAAAAAGCTGGTCTGGAAATCCCTAAAACAACTGTCATTGGTGGGGGATAAAGCCGCCTTTTTGGCCAGATCTCATGAATGGATGACTTTGACGAACTATAAGATCTTAGCCCCCCAAAAATACTTCAACCTGGGATACCCAAAATCACGGAAAAAATAATTCTTAAAATGTCACCTTGGCATACTCCCATGTACTCAGAACCTTCCATGTGGCTGCGGGCTTCATCCCCAACTTCTTGCAGCCTGTGCAAAAATGGCCAGGGAGATATCATCCATCTACTATGCTCCTGCACGGAGATGGGGCAGGAAAGGAGACAGCTGCTAAAAATCCCCTTAAACCACAGGGGAATTCACTCAGGGAGGCAAGCAGTTCTGGCATGCTTTGATCCAGGAACACCACAACTAAATTGCAGACTAGTAAGATTTCTTGCATTAGTTGAGCAAAAAATGTCACCATAAGATCACGCCTAACCTGGGATTCAGAGCAAACCTACCACTCTACGTAGGCCTTGCCATTAAGAATTGCCGGCAGCTTTATAAACTGGCAATCCTAGCTCCATCTACCCAACTAAAAGAAAAGAGGCCGCTCTAACTAAGGGAGAACTGGGAAGCCCCCATTGTGGTTAGCAGCTTAGAAACACTGTAAAGTACCTTTTTGCACTGATTGCAGCGGTTCATTTGGCAACAAACACTGCATGGACTGCATTGCTTACACTAAGAACAATTTGCACTAGCACCAAAGTGTTTTTTTAACTGTTAGTAATCCAACTCGTTCAAAGTTTTTAATGCTTATGGATATTATAAATGTGCATCTTACATGTTTTCATGTTCTTACAGTTTTAATTGAAGGTTCTGTATTGCAATGGTTTTCAGTAACTATGCAAATGAATTAAATTCAAATTTGTCTATTCTTGCACGAGCCTCTCAAGCCCCTGTACCCAGACTCCTTCATCGTCCCAGATTTCACCTCGAGCAGTGCAGAGGAATCCCCAGGCTAAAAGAATCCAGATTTGCGGTGAAAACACATTTAACAAGGTGAACGTTCTCAGGTGTCTGTTTTTGATGCACATTAAAGAACACTGGATGTTGGTGCGTTCAATTGCCTCTCTTGAAGGGACGCTGGATTTAATTACATAAGTACTAGCCACAGCCTTTTATGAACACCCAAAAGCCTAAAATTAGCACAGTAGTTCACATGGATATTTTCATAATATTAATGAGAATAAAAAGCGTAAGTGCTTTAGAGAGAGCAGCAGGTTGGGTGGGGGGTTAGGGGTCAGAAGAAATAGTAACTCAAACATGTTGAGAGGATAGGATGTGCACGGATTAATTTTAATCAATCTGCTTGGTCCCTGCTCCACAGAAATGACTGGATATGACATTTCCCATGCAATGTCCTCATAAGGAGCATGGAAAGAGGAGTGACGCTGAGACGCTCAAATGGTAAGCATGGGCGGGCTCCAAGCCCTTTACTGTATACAAAAGGGTCTCACAAGCTAAACACATGCGCAGCGCATGCACTCACAAGCTCGACCCTAAAAAACTCCACTAGGAAAGAAACTAAGTTGCAAAGAGTTACACTTGGCAGGTGGCATGGTACAACAATAAAGTACCAGTACACAACACCTCCCTACCTTAAGGGATCCGACGAAGACAGCCATTTGAAACTGTAGAGAGTTGCGCATAAAAAATGAATTTGTTTAACTGTGTTAAACAGTGAGGGCCTAAGCCTGCCAGGACTATTTTTTCAGCTAATTAATATTTATGGCTTGTGTCTTTTTGCACCAGTGGCGCAACTCAAAATGATAGGGCCCCCTTGCAAAATGTGATGAGGGGCCACCGAATCTCCATTTCTCACAAATATTCATTGGCCTTGGGATGAATGGGGGGCCCTGAATGGTTGGGGGGACCTTAAAGGGTGAGATCACCCTGTGCCAGAGGGGGCCCTTGGGTCTGTTTATGAAGAAATAATTCACAAAGGTAATTTCCATCTTACCCCCTCCCCCCGAACAATGCCACGGCCCAAAATGTAACGTCCCAAACCGCTATTGAATGCGTAAAACAAGTATTGCTATCCTGGGTGCAATGAGGTGGTGTCAGTGAGTGTTGGGAAGGTGCCAGAGATGAGGCTAACAAGAACAAAATATTTCTCAACTATTCTATTAGCCTTCACCTTCAGGTAAATGCATATAAACTATAATGTAAAATGCAAAAAAAAAAAATCCAACTTAAGTAAACAGTGGCAAATGCACTTTAAGTTATGCAAGTTCAATTGGTCAGTGATATCCCTGTCGATATCTGTATGTCAGAGAACTGAATCCTGGTTGGCCAATGGAGAATAGTGATGTCTATTTATAGTCCTACGAAATCCCATTCTGCTACAGAAAGCACTGTGGATATGCAAGTCAGTATTTTAAAATTCTATTACAGTATAAGATTGGCTACTGTATAAAGTTCAAAAGGATCTAGTGTTTAAAATAAGTACATATTTTTATACACAATCAGACAGCTCATATGCTGGCTGTTGTGAGTAATATTGTCCCGTATCAAGAACAAACAGGGGCTTATAGGCCACCCATTGCTTACCATTGGTTGGTTTTCCCTATCATTTGCAAGCTTCCTATTCGTGTCCCAACCTATCAGTCTTGTTTTTGTCCCTCTCATGGAGCATTTTCTCTTTACTATCTCTTAGATTGACTGGTATTACGTCAGACAGATCCTGAGTGGGCCGACACCTGGTGCGCTGTCTTGCAGCTCCCGACTAACAGTGAATCCTGGCTCCCCTCTCTGATTCGACTGCCGGGGCCGCATAAACTGGACCCGGCAGGGCGCAACATGCTACTACCTGACTGGGAGCCATTATGGAGGTACGATATCTGCCGCCGCGGGTGGGATTCGTGCATGCCCCAGCGAGACACAATGAGAGCGAGACACGATGAGGGCGAGACCCTGGCGGCCCACTCGGCCCACTCATCGGCGTAGGATAGCTCTCATCGATCCTGCCTCTTGGGGATGTGGGTGATCGGCCCTTCCGGCCTCCCTGCGCATGAGTCGTGGAATCACTCTACACTCGATGCCACTAGGGCTGGAGGCCTACTCCTGGAGCTCCGAGTGAAACCGGCGTAGTGCAAGCACGACCTCCAAAGGATTATGACTGATCACATTGTGCAATGACAGCATTAACCAGCGTGTAGGGCATTGGGTGATACAGGCCTGTGGTCACTGCACGGGCTGATATACCAATCTAGCAGAGGGGTGGTGAGTGCTCCCTGCCCCCTCCGCCCTTGGCCTCCTTCTCCGTTCAGTCTACCTGGCACCATCAAAGATAGCCTGCTGCTGGACACCAATAGCGACTGCTGCACTTGTCCCATATCCGAAGTGCAGGCCACATCTGCTAAATACTTATTGGTGATCACAGTGACATATCCAGCCCTGTCAGTGGCTCAGGGATACTTGGACATGTCTATTTTTTTGATCTGCTGGTAGTGTGCAGCTGCGTGCGTCCATACCCTACTCTCAAACAAGGCCTGCCCATTACAGAGGTGCATAGCTTTGGAATAAGATGGGGCGCACAGACAGGTCACAATCTAAACTGCAGTTTGAACTACGTAAAACTTCTAAGCGTCAGGAACCAGATAGAAACGCCCCGTAATCTAGCTCCGAGGTGGGTGACTCTATTGCTGAGCTAGACCTAAAGCACATATTGTCAGCAATGCAGCGCAGTCTGTCCAAAATTGATGGTAAAATCGATGCGCTAACATTTCGTATGGACAGAATGTCGGAGCGCCTCGACAAGCACACGTAACGACTCAATGCTGTTGAAAAGATGGTCTCTGATGCAGAAGATGTAGTGTCATCAAACTCGCTCGCCCAAGTCAAAGCAGACAAGATCCTCCAAGCGGTGCAAAGCAAGTCAGAGGATTTGGAGGCACGATCCAGGCGCACCAACATCAGACTGCTTGGTATTGCTGAATCCACCAACATTCCAAACATGGAACTTTTCGTGGAGCAGCTTTTAGTTGCCCTCTTGGGCAGAGACACTTTTTCGACAGTGTTCATTGTGGAGCGGGCCCACAGATCCTTGGCTCCAAGACCAGTCCTGGGGTCCCTTCCAAGACCATTTATAGCCAAACTCCTTAACTACGGGGATCGGGATGTGGCCCTTCCAAAGCCAGGGAGCTTCCGGAGTTACAATACGAAGGCATGAATATCTCATTATACCCAGACTTTACACAGCAAGTCCAGGACGCGGACGCTCGATGACTATTTCTGCCCATTAAGAGGAAATTACGGGACCTGAACCTAGACTACAACATGATGTTCCCCGCTAAGTTACACATTCAAGCAGATGGGAAATCGCATATTTTTACAGGCGCAAAGCAAGTGATGCATTTCCTTAAGAAACAGGAGCATAGTAAATTGCATAAGAGTGAAACGCACTCAGCAGGAGCCACAGGAGGAATGGGTTCAGACAGCAATGATCAATAATCCAGATAAGCACACTGTTTACTATGAGTCGCTATGACTCCCTTTTCATTCTAATAGACATTATCTCTGTTTGTTGTAAGCAGGCTGCCTGCCCTTCGCTACATAGTTGTTTGACTGGGTAACAATGCGAACTAAGCTGCTACAACTTGGGTCCTGGTCCAGCACTTGTCATTATGTAGATGGTGTAAATGTAGCTTACCAATGCCAATACATATGTTTGCATTGTTTGAAGGTTTACTCGATTTTGGCAGTAGTGTCACAGTACCAGGATAAACTGCCCTATTGTATTCCGCCTATTTAATTCCAGATTATGGTCCGTTCTTCTATTGCTATTTTGGTGCCCCTTTCACTCCTCAGTTTTTTATGCTATTGTATTCAAAAGTTATGGCTGGAGCATATCTTTCTGAACTACTGGGTGGCTGCCGGCAGTATGGAGCAACAGCCACTGGTAACATCCGCCTCTCTGTGTTACTTACCCCATACCAAAGTTCTTGGTTTTCTTTGTGGGATCTTCTCCTCCCTTCCTCCCCTCTCCACCCCCTTTGCCTTTTCTTCTTTTTTTTTTCAGTTTCTCTCTTTTTGAGATGGCATTAACCACGGTAATGTTCTATCATTGGTGGGTGGGGAACATATCGCCTATACCAAGTTGGGGTGTGCATAGCATTGGTGGGGGGTAATATTTCGATGTTCAATTTGCAGTGTACAAACTGTATAGACACAAAATGCTGACCTGGCTTAAGTCGCATGGGGAGTGGTGGGTGGCACAGATGAGATGGCATGACATATGGCAACCAGCACAATAACTCATGACTCGGATGGGAAGATTTGGTTCTTGACCTGGAGCATGAGGGGGCTTAATGACTTTGGGGAGGTCTGCAAAGTTATGGTGTATCCTAAGCGACATGCTGTGGAGGTAGCGCTTATTCATGAAACACACTTCCCCCCAATAGTACCATGTTAACACATAAGTGTCTGCAGGGTCACTTTTATGTAGCAGGATTCATTACACATTCCAGGGGGGTCCTTACATGGGTGAACCCAAAGTGTGTTATCACCTAGGAAGGATTAGAATTCGATCCTAATGGTAGATATGTGGTTACTTGATGCCATAGACAAGGCATAACCGTGCACTTAATCAACATTTATGGCCCAAACTAAGACGACCTGCACTCCTATCATTCATTGGCTGCACAACTGTTGTCACTATCGGACATACCACAGATATGGGGGGGGCGATTTTAACTGCACCCTGGATCCACTTTTGGATCGCTCTGGGGGTCCTTCCTGCCGCCCCTCTGCGGCTGCTAGGGCTATCGGGGACATTAATTCACAACTAGGCCTTATAGACGTAAGGCTCTCTAGATTCCCGGATGCAGGGGTCTTCACCCATTACTCTGCCTTTCATGACATCCACACCAGAATCGATTACTGGTTGATATCCAGAGCACTCGGGCCACGCATGGTGTCCTGTAGTCCTCTCCCTCGCTCATTCTCGGACCACTCTCTGGTGTTGCTGGGTATGAGCATTTCCACCCCCAAAAATGCTCCTTTTACATGGAGGTTCCCCCCATATTCCTTATTAGACTCCGTCTTTAGAGCTGAACTGGCCTCATCTGCTGAAGACTTTTTTGCTACAAACATCGGCTCGGTTGACCATTTCTCCACAGTGTGGGAAACTTTTAAAGTATTTATCAGAGGAGTTACGATTTCTAAACACGCAGGTGTGCTGCGCTCGTTGAGGGGTAGATTGAAAGTACTCAAGGGGTGCTTGGCTCAGATGGAGCTACTTCTGCTGAAAGGAAGAGATGCACAGATTTTGGAAGAGCAAAAGAAAACTAAAGAAGAATATCGCTGACATCGAGGTGAAGCATATGGGCAAGTATGCCACGGCCAGGGTGTATGGTGAGGGTGAGCGACCTGGCTCAGTGCTCACTGCCTTGCAGAGGCGCCGCAGAGAGTCTGGCTCGATAACAGAGATGCAGAACGAGGATGGGGATCTGTTGCGTGACCCTCTAGAGATTGCTGACAGATTCCACAGATATTATGCGCAGATTTACAGCTCCAAAATTGTCCCAGACAGTGCTGCCATGCAGGACTACCTTGGGCATATACAAATGCCGTGGCTCACTAACACTCAAAGAGAGCACCTCATGGGCCCCCTGGATCCCAATGAAAGCCGCATAGCTATCCATTCTATGTGTGACGGCAGCACCCCTGGCCAAGATGGACTTGTTCATACCACATTTAGTCACCTTATTTGTAAAAATGGCATATTGCTCCCTCAATGAGAGAGGCGATGATTGTGACATTACTGAAGCCGGAGAAACCCCTAAAGGAATGCTCGTCCTATATGCTTAACGTGGACACCAAACTATTTGTCAAAGTTTTGGCGAACAGAATCTCTCCTCTGGTCTCATACTTGGTGGGCCCGGAGCAGGCAGGTTTTGTTCCGGGACGCACACTGATCTATAATTTGAGAACTTTATTTGGTGCTATCCAACATACAAATCCAGAAGTCAGGGCCGCCGCTTTCTTAGTTGGATTTCCTAGACGCGGAGAAGGCTTTTGATTCTGTTGAATGGGAGTTTATGAAAGCAGTGCTGCTCCGGATCGGGGTGGGTGATGTCTTCCTTAAATTGGTCACACTCTTATATAAGTCGCCGGTTGCCAAAGTCAAGGTCGGTGATGCTGTTACGTCTCCCATTGCGATCTCCAGGGGAATGAGGCAGGGTTGCCCACTTTCCCCCCTATTGCATGCCATACTGGGTGAGCCGTTGGCGTGTGCCCTAAGGGAATACTATGGGCATAGGGGTATTAATTTCCCTACATATAATTTCATCCTTTCGGCATAGGCGGGTGACATGCTATTTTACATCTGTGACCCACGTAATAATTTAACTCCAGTACTTAATGAGGTCACTCGATTTGAGGCCATGTCTGGGCTCAAAGTTAATGGGGACAAATACGTTATTTTCCTCTAACCTCCGCTATGTCTCCGATGACATTAGATTTCCCATTGCAGTGGACCACCGATCCTAACCGCTATTTAGGTATACAAGTTCATACGAACAGGGACTTAGTGCTTAGGCAGAACTATGGCAAAGCAATCTTCTGGCTTGAAGAGGATATTAGCCGTTGGATTTGACTCCCATTGTCTCTAATAGGCCGCATTTCTCTCATGAAAATGGATGTCCTTCCTAGATTTCTGTTTTTATTTTTAAACATGCCAATAATCCTCCCGAAACATATGTTCAAGTTTGTCCGCTCATTGCTAATTAAACTGTCCTGGGAAGGGAGACAGTCTAGAGTTAAATGGAGCACCCTCACATTACCCTACTCCATGGGCGGTCTCAATGCTCTCGATCTAGAACTATATTATAGAGCTGCACAATGCAGCCACGCGCATTATTGGATCCACGGCCCACAAAATCTTCCGCATTTACAGATCGAGCGAGTTGCAGCAGACCCTCTTACTCTTCCAAAAAGGTTGTTTAAACCTCTCATTAGGAGAGCTGGTACACTGGACTCCATTAATTACACTGTTCATGCATGGCACAAGTTATTAAACAAGCAAACTGAAGCACTTACCTACTTTGCCCTGACGGCTATAGAGTGGTTCCACTGGCTCTCAGTATGCAAGGACAGAGAAGCCATACAAGCTATGGCGAAGCTGGGAATACACAAGATAGGTGACTAATATACAGCTAGTGGGATGCGAGGGTGGGCAGATATTGAGAAGGAGGGATTTGATACCACTCCACATACGCAATACCACTATTACGGAGTTCTGCATGCCTTGCACAAGTTACTTGGAGAAGACTCACAGGAACCGCCAGAATTACTACCCCTGACTTTTGTGCTACGCTCGACCTCCCCTTCCAAGAATATTACCACCATCAATGATTTAATGCAGGAGTCCAAAAGGACACAGCACACAGCCAGACTAGAATTGGCAAAGCGACTTGGGGATAGTGTTGGACAACAGCACTTGGAAGCATTGTTGTGATGCGATGAAGCATGTCTCTCTCAATGGCAGAGACCGTCTTATACACTTTAAATTCCTGAGCAGGATCTATTACACTCTGGAGAGGTTATATCGTTATGGCCTCAGGGACTCGGCGGCTTCTTTCCACTGTGGGATGGAGAATGCTGGGTTCCTGCATGTGGTCTAGCAGTGTCCACAGGTTGCTGGTTTTTTGGTAGAGATCACTAGCACACTCAGTGAAGTCACTGGGCTTACACTAACATCAGATCCGTTCCTCGCTTTATTGGGTTATCCCAAAAAGCTCAAACAAAAGGTCAGATTACTGGTGGCTATGGGGTTGCTGCTTGCCAAACGAAGAATAGCAATATGATGGGCCAAGGACCCAGCTCCGAAAACAAAGGATTGGGCCAGGGATATACTATATTGTAATACGCAATCTGAAATTTACAATGAGTTGCTTCCTCCTCAGAGCCGTCCTAAAAATTTCTGGGGACTATACCAACAGTATTTGGTGGTTAAAGAAACTGGGGAAGCGGAAGGGAATGATGCAGATTAGGCTCTGACAATTGTCAACTTTTTTTCTCTCTTGGCTATGAAGACTATCGTGATATGCAAAAGGGGTTGTGCCTCACGTAATTGCCGAGGTAGCATTTATCTTATATGTATCCTGTATATATCTTGCTGGCTGACCATGGAGAACCACCACCAAGACTGTTATGCACATGCTATGTCAAAATCTGCTATGTATTGATGCAACTGAATGCCATCATTGTTGTATACTGTCATGTACTAATTATATACTGTAAATGCCTTAAATAATATAATTAAAAAAAGATAAACAATTATAAGAAGATATCTAAAAAACTATCATCCACATAATCACATCACTTCCTGTGAAGCTTAGTGATGCCACCTCTTCTGTGAGTGATAATCAAGATTACCACTATTTCCTCACTGGGAGCTTTGTCTCATGCACATGTTTCTTATGCACTGAGATGTCCAAGTGCAGGTACTTTTCTATTGCATTAGTAGACCACACTTTAACAATTAACTCACCACATAGCTCTCACGCTGTGCTTATTCTTCACCCTGGTGATTTTAACAAAACAACTCACCTCTATTTTCTGAGAACCATTCATCTCCACTGTAACTCCATCCTCCACATTCTCGGATAACCTATTCACATGCCACATTTCTTATGTAAATTAACAGTGATCCAAAGTGCAAGAAGCAATGGAAGACTTGAAAACTTAAAGACTATTTATTAGGCCTGGGAGTAATTTTATTTACACCAGAATAATCAGAGCAATGGCAGTAATTCCGTGTTATTCTTTGACACAGAAATACCAATAATTACACGATTGTGCGTACCCTCATAATAAAAATAATTTAGGGAGGGAAAATTAGCGCAGAACCAATGTATTTACTGAGCACGAGCTGCTGCACGTGCTTCTGTTCATGTTGTTTTGCAGTTAGAGCTATTTTCGGAGCACAAATGCCTTCTCGAGTCCATTTTGGATATGAGGTTGCATTTTGCTCTAAGGACTAAGCGCTAAATGTCAAGAGCATATTTCGCGAACGTGAGCGGCTGCTCATGCTGCTATTTGTGTTCTCTAGCATATCGCAAGATGCATCCTTGCATCCATGTTGGAAGCAAGGGGACATTATTGTGGAAAGAAAATAGCTCTAAATGCAAAATTACTCTTCTCTTCTAATTCCACGTAATGTTGTAGATCTTTAAGTAATTCCACGTGATTACACTAAACACTCACCATTGTTCAGTATATATAAAAAGTCCACTCTTTACCTTGATCCATTAGTTCATTTAAAAATGATACTTTTTAGTAGGATTCACACTTATACTTGCATTCCCACTCACCAGCAGTTTATGTTTTTTTGGCCTACTCCACCCTGGAGAACATTTTATGTTAACAATCACATTCTTCATTAAAAATTGGGAACACCATTTGCTAGAGATGTGGCTATTGTAGTATACCCGAATAGTCACTACAGAGGAGGGGAACCCCCTCTAAGGAGTAACTAAGGTCAGGGAGAAAGAGGGGAATGAACAATAGGAACAACCAAGCGAAAAATGCTCCCCTTTGACCTATATTGGTTTACAAAACAAAATGTATCTGGTATGGGTATATGCAAAATCTCATGAACATAACTACACAATTATAAGGTACAAACCTGATAATTTATTTCTATTCTTGTCTTAGACTTAGTACTTATAATGATTTATTTTTGCCATAGTCAATATATCATTAGAAACATCATACAACAATATTTTTTAATACATTTTTCCCTTTTGTATACAAATAATATCCTTATATTTCTTTAAAAGATAGTACACAAATGCGTATAAAGATACTGACCCCCTACGACATGAGCAACACTGTACCATTAGCCACCACACTCATTCATTCAACACAAACGTTCACAGTCATTGAAAAAACACATAAAACATCTGGGTTTAAAGAGAAAACACAGATGTCAAAAGTCTCCGAAACAAACTTAGATGACCAAATGCAGCCAGGTCTAGGCAGATGAGGTCGACGCGCGTTTCGGTGGGTTGAAACACGATGTGAACCACCTTCTTCAGGACCTTTCCCAAATGGCATGGGTTTTCACACAAACTTTGAAAAGGGGTACCTATGGGGCACAAGCAATTTGTTTATAATAACCCATACATGACAAGATTTTTCTATAAACAGTTGATTGAACCAACTCATTACACGAAAAAAAGATGTATTTTTTTTTAGATGTAAGGAGAAAAGTGACCACATACCCAGTGATAGTGCTATTACTTTCTACATACTCATTTGACAGACATTTAAAATCAAAGGTCTGTGTGACCTCTCTTACTTACTAAGCGAGGTTCCACGTGATACGAAAGAGAACAGAACAGGATTATCCTTAACCCCACCAGTGCATTAATAAGGTGATGAGGGAAAGGGGCAATAATAGAAATAGTGAAAATATACACAGGTGCTATCGTGCTATCCATGCGTGAGTCCTGAAATATATCTCTGCATACAGTGCAACTGCAGAATCGACTTACTAATCAGGCCGAAAGTCATTTGTAGTAGGTATGAAACGCACAAGCTACGTTCATGGAAAAGATGTTCTATCAGACACCACCCTATTGTACTTGTGGTTATTATTACTAAAGAATATGACTGTAAATCAAAATCTCGCTACGCTGCTACTGACTCCTACTATAGATATAACATGTGCAATAGCAGTGATATAACCTAACACTCGTCACTAAACAAGCTGTCTTTACATGACAATAATAAGGACCCCTTTCACATCTAATTACATTTTTCTATGGGTCCATTCCTTTCCGGGTGGTATGAAGAGATTAAGTGATGCTCCACACACAGTCACTTAAAAATGTCTTCCATAAACTTATCATCAATAACTCACAAAAACACTTTAGGCATACTTTCTAAAAAATAACTCTTAACTTTTATCAATCTTATGATTATGGTTAGATTGACAATCTGGAATTCTCAACCTCTATTCCCATAGTCATTCATGCCCAAAATATATCCAGGCAAAGTGTCAACAAAAATCGTCAGTCCCATTAGATCCACTGCTATTGTATCTTAGATCATGCTGAGCACCACTATAGCAATTACCAGATTGCTCATATCATTTAATCTTGCTCTCCTGACAACCCTTCTAACTGATAACCCACACCATGCATCTCGAACTATTTTCTGATGTGACGACTTCATGTGATTTTCTGGTACCCTCAGGTGCCCTCATATGCAAGTGATATAAAACTGGAGTTTGAATTGAAAAGAACAAAGTGTTTAGGAACAAAACCTATTTCATACTTTATTAAAATCAAGCATTAAATAAGTGCTTCTGAAGATAAATGTAAATATCTGTAAGATATTCACAGAAGATTTGGTGGCAAGATAGGACAATGAAGCCAGCAAAAAGAGTGTGTGAATGCAGGCAATTTATTCAAGAGTAGGAAATACACAAGTATTTAATAAAAAGTAAAGAATACAATTGGAAATCTAAAATGTTCTGCATTAGACTAGGTCCCCTTCCACTTTTTGTTTTACAAATGTGCTCATAGGAATGTAAACTTTCTCTTGCAAAAGGGCTGACCTAAGTGTTGATTCAGAGGAAAGAGATTTTTTTTAAAGCTCAGGAGGCAGAAGACAGATGACGAGAGGGGTAGTTGGGATGTAGAAGAATAGGTGAACAGCTGAGACAGACTTACCATTGAACATTTTTTGCACATGCAACTCTGGGATTGTTTTACTACCGCTTAAATTACAGCCTGGAATGGAAAGCATCGCTTTGAGAAAAATTAGGAGAAAGGAAAATATGTCTGGATCTGAAGACAAGGCTTCCTGGCCTGCTGCACTGAAAACTTGTTGCATGACTGCCTAGGAACAACAAACAGAGGTGCTCCTGTTCTGCCTAAACGTCTGCATCTAGCATTTTAATCTGGGAATTCTGGCAGAAGTCTTATGCTGATCCACAGGCCTAGAGGGAACAATGTTCTTGCTAATTAAACCAGTTTGCTCTTTCGAACTCCACTCTCTGGTTGGAGGGTACAGAATGTCTTGAAACAGAGGTGCTTGTTGCTTTACTGTAAGAATAACAGCAAAATGTATTTAAATTCAAAAAGCAATGAATCCAATAACACCGCACAATCTATTCACAATGCAAAAGTACATCAATGCCATTTTATTTCATGAATGATCACTTTATTCCATTGGTGACCACAAGATGCCACTGAGCCTTCCAGTTGTCCAACATACTTTCCAGATGCTACTCGTAGGCTGTTCAGAAGATAGAGAGTCTCACCAAATGCCAGTGATGGCCAGTGATGAGCACCAGAAGTCACAGAGGTGCCAGGACCAACAGTCGTTGACCAACAGTCATAGGCCAGAAATAATCATCTGATACCAGAAATACCCACACAATATCTAGAACGACCACTAGATTTCAAGGATGGGCACCAGCATGCCTAATATTACAGTGCCTCAGATGTCATGGATTTTATCAGATATCTGTGGGCTCTAAAGATGTTAGGGAGTCCACCGGATGCCAAGGATGGCCAACAGGTCTCAGTGAGCCCATCTGGTGCATGAAAAGTCCATCTACTCATTGATGCGCATGACGCTGCAAGTGACATGGATGCCAACCAAAGACAAGTTTATCACCACAGGACAAGATTACAACAATCAGGATGAGAGACAAGTTTGTAAAATAAAAGTAATACATAGTGTATAAAAGGAATGGAGCTCAGATTGGAAGTATGTCACAAGATGTCAAGAAGATGAAAACAATGTTTAGGAGCCAAATATAAATGACCATGTGATTCCAGGGTTGTCCACCAAATAAAAGGGATGTTGTTGTCTTTGAGTTTTATTTCTTCGTGTGGATATATATGTGTTTGTGTGTGTGTGTGGCCTGTGTAAGAGTGTTGTTTCTCCTAATCTGTAATGTTTGTAAAATATCTACTGTGTGTTTGTCATGCCTGTGAGCATTTCTGCTGTGTCATATGGAAAATAATAGTAATTCGGCTGAGATTATAAAATCTGAGTCCATTAGGAGGGTTTTTTCAAATATTTAATAACTGCAAGGTTTTGAATGAAGAATAAAGTACATTTAAGTGTACTTTTGCACTTGGTTTTCCATCAGTGTAACTGACAGCTGTGTTTGCCAAGGATTGAGATTCGATGATGTCAATGAAACCAGATGTCACAAATCCTCACCAGATTTTGTAGATGGCAAGAAAAGTCATGAAGTAGCCTCAACACATCAAGGATAACTATCACATGCCAATGATTGCAATCAGATACACTGACAATTTCTTGATCTCAGGGGTCCATCCTGGGTCGGTATTCTGTACAAGAATAGTCCTCGGATGCCAGGGGTAATGACCAGGCTTGATAAGGCAAAATATAGGGAACGTTTCCCTACATATCGGCATGAGGAGATCTCCGCTTTTACTGCGGAGTCTCCCAATGTTAAAATATAGAAAGAATTGTTTAATAAAAGTTGAAAATATTAACTACTAATGAAAATGAATTTTATATATTTGTTTTATATGTAGAACTAAAGAATAAATTGCTACAGCATTAGTAACACATTTAAATTAAATCTTTAATTAATGCAAATATAATCAATTAAATTACAATTATGCTTCTGGAGGTGAAATTAAAAAATAAATTCCAATCTGAAGAAAACAATATTTTTTAATATACATTAATTATTATTAAAAGTAATGTATAGAATTAAGTAAAGACATGTAATTATATTTATAATAATTGTTACATTATGTGTAAATGCCAAAAAATGTATTAACATATTTAATAAACAATCAAAAACATGCACCATTTTTATAAATAGTTTTGAACATTTAGTGGGCGATTCCGATCCGGGTCGGAAGGGCACCGAATGCGATCCGGCCGGAAAAAGTTCGAGCCGTACGTGTGTTTTCCGCCCGACTTGTACAGCTGTACGAGCGAGCCAGTACGATGCGAGCTACATGAAAATCACCGACCGAGTTGTTTCCGGGTCCGAACCGCTCCGTACGTCTCGGTCGTAAGCTAACCGTGGCGTGCAATGGGTGCGATTCACGACCGAGCCAGTACGATGCACGCGTCGGACAGCCTGTGCGAGCCGGTGTGTCCGGCTCACAAAAGCTCCTGGAGTCAGACTTGGGGGGTTCGTGTCGGACCCCCCGACACCGGCAGCCGTACGACTCGCACACAGGGGTAGACCCATGGGTCTCCCCCACACAGGCATGTACGGCGCGGATGGCACCGACGTGTACCCACTGTAGGGGGGGCACTTGTTCGAGACGTACCCATTCAGTCAATGGGAGCGCATGTACGCGTCGTACAACTGGCTCTCATTGACTTCTATGGGGGTCCGAACGAACCGAATCTGACAGCATACGTGCGCATCGTACTCGCTCGGTCGGACTGTAGGGGTCCGGCTCGGTCGGAAAACACTCCGGATCCGACTCGGTCGGAGTGCTTTCCGACCCGGATCGGAATCGGCCCCTTAATGTTATTATTGTTAACTATTTTAAATAATCTAATTTAATTTAATATTAATTTCTATGGGGTTTTATTATGCTCTATCAACTCACTTATTTTCTATGGGGGAGAGGGGTAGGATACCTGTTAGCCATCTGTGGTGCTAGACTTACTACTGTTTTGGTCTTTTTTTTACTTTAGTTTCTATAAAAGTGCAGTTTGTGACTAGCAATGGGCTCATTCTCTTTTTGGGTGGGTCAATGTCTCTCCTTAAACCCTTTCTTAACCCCTCCTTACCCCCCAATCTATTTACCGCTATTCAGAAGTATTCCCTATTTTACAACCACTCCACTGTGTATCTTCCGCATTTACAACTAAAATGCACAGCTACATGTGCAGAGACTCTGCAGTCGGGGCAGGGATCTTCACATCTAAACTTATAGGATAGGCGACAGCCTAAACTCTGCACATAGGTTTATGAATAGTATTTTGTAGTACGTTTTGATGTACTACGAAATGTACTACAAAATGCACTTTGTGAATAACCCTGTAAATTGCAATTGGCACCTCTGCATTTTATAATACATGTTAAATCCTTCTATTTAAAGTGCTCTGCTACTCAACATAATCTGGTATGTACTATATCAAACCACAAATATCAATTAAAATAAAGCTGGGAACAATCATACAGCCATCAGGTGTCAGAAATGGCAGGAAAAAGTAACATCTACTGGAAATCAGTGGAGAAGTGTGGCTCAGGGGTTAGAGGCGGCAGAACTGGAAGCTGAGATTGGTCCTGGACCAGGGTTCAATTCCCCGCCTCGGCGGGTCTTGGGCTAAAAATTCCACGGACTCGATAATTCTCGCCCCGGTGCCTCCTCGACTCATGGGTTCACACTCTGCGACTCTGGGCAATAGCTTGCTTAATCTCCACAACGGCCCCTCGTGGCGGGATGCCTGACTTTCACCTTGTGGATACCCTGCTATCTCACAGGGGAATACCAGGACGGGTTCCCTAAGCAAGCGCCGGGAAACCCACAGCGGGTAGCTGTGCGCTATATAAGCTCAACTACATTTACATTTACATAGTTCTAAGGTTCCCATGACTATATAGTAGTATATATCTGGTCCTATGTTCTGTATAAATCTATTCACCTACTAATGTGATTTATTTTAATGAAACACACAAAAACCTCCCAAAAAGAAATATTTACTAGTATAGCTCAATGGTCAGTAGATCAAAGTTGAATTTAGATACTGACTATTGTACTAATATCCCTCTGACAAAATATTCTTGTATTCATGTGAGGATATATTGAGTCGCAGTTCCCACTTCAGATCCATTAGGTGCTAAAACACATATCTTTAATACATAAGCAGAGATAAAGATAAAAAGAAAACAGTTATTTTTCACTACCAAACCTCTACATTGCTTTTATTCATGGATAATGATAATTTCTGAAGGCAATTCGGAAGGAGCTGCTATCATCTCAATGGGCATTGAAAATGTCAAGATTTAAAAAAATAGTCCCTCATTTGAAGACATAAAGTAAAATATTACAAAAATAATGGGCTATATCATAAGATGACTTAAAATACAATACAAAATAAAATGATAAATAGATAAATAGATAAAACTAACAAAAATAAAATGTCTTAGTAAACTACATAGGTAGAAACGTATGCCATGAAACACACTGAAGCCACTGGGCACTACTAAATTAAGGGTATTTAACCATCATCCTTCTTGAAGAAGTGGCGAGTCGGTAAAGGATCATCAGTTTCCAAACTTTGTAAATGATTTTAATGCATTTGAAGTGTTTGATTCAAATCTGCCTCTAGCTACAGGTGAAAACTGATCATATGTTCTGTGCTTGGTTATGTTCGTGCCCAAAAAGTTGATTACCTTTATGAGATATTTGCCCCATATAACATATCAAACATTTGCAAAAATATGTAACAGATTAAATGTCAAATATTGCACATCCTTTCAGATTTTTCTTCCAGAATGTTGCTTAGTTTTTTGTTACGTTCATGTAGTTATCGTAGTTGAACACAAACATGAATGGTCAGTTTAGAGGATGGTAGGGAAAAGGACTTCTACAAAACATCATTAGTATTCCAAACCACCCTGCCTCTAGCAGCTTACTGTTGGGAAAGCCAGATGCCCTCCTCTGGCTCTGCTATCTCCTCTGGCTCCACCAGCTCCTCTGGTCCCCTCCACCCTTTTTGTGGACGACTCCAGAAATTACGGCAGACAGGCCGCTCAATCTAGGATGATGTCTCTGCCACCAATTATGGAGAATTGAGCACATTGGAGGGCTGCAATGCAAACCATTGCAGAATATCACAAAAAAGAAAATCAAGTGTCCTTGACATGCTGGGAATAACCCTACAGAATGTCAGTGCCCCTTGAAATGTGAGTAGTAATATGGGCAAATTCCCAGTCCCCACATCTATTTGGAGAAATATCAAAGTGTAACTTGTGTCATAAAGTTTTCCCCTGAACACTCTCCTCCAATAATGCGGCAAGCCCTTTGGTGAGAAGCGCCACTGCCGTGGAGAACATTTTGTCAAACAGTGGAGGTGGGGCATCTGGCATATCTGCTTTATTTATCAGGTTATTGATACTATTGATGTGCTTGTTTGTCAACAAAGGAGGAGGAATTCCACAGGCGGATTCCTCTCTGGATTAAGCACTTTCTTCGGAAATTTAAACAGTTTGATTGTTATTGAACACTAAAGCACACTCTAACAGCCTCATCACATGCAAATAAGGGCCTTATTTAAACCCACGTTGGTGGCTCACAAGGCTTCCAGGTTAGAGAAGGCTTTGGCTTCGACTCCCCTCGAGGTGGACCACCAACCTTAATTAGAGATCCCGCCTGCCTTTCGTGGTTCATTGGATGCAACATAGGCAGAGTAATTTACCAAGAAGACAGAATATTTTGTGGGCGTAGTCTGTAAACCTTTTTGATTTCTGCATGTCATATGCTTTTCCTGCCCCAACCTCCATGCCTCACTTTCTGGATCTGGGCAGGGAACTCCAAAGACAGATGCTCTGCACTAAATAAAGGGAGAAGGGCTTGAATTACTGTGAAGGGGACCTGGTATCCAATGACAACTGGGCCATCAGGCCAAGGGTTTCCAGCTTTGGCTCCATCGATGTGGTTCTCCCACCTTTATTGTGGGTGGGAGAAACACAAGGTTGGAAGGCTGGTCATCCACAATTTCCCTCCAACCACACATTAGAATTTTTTTTTAAATCATAAGTACATTTGATTGCTTCCTGAAATGTATTATTATGACCCTGAAATTCAGTTAATAACTCCACAGAACATTTTCAGGCTCCAAAATGTACTCTTTTTATCAACCATGATATGCATGATTGTTCCCTTGTAAGATTGACAAACTGATCCGATTCAAATTTGTACAATAAAATGTTTAACAAAAGATGTTTCATGTTTGAAAGTCTGTCATTCCTCACTACCAGTGGAATTAATGGTTCAAGGTATTCAAAAATAAGAAATATATTACAGACTACTTGCGGATATATGCATTTCTTATTAGTTAAGCAGAACACATCTAGTTTCGATTTTGTTTAAGGGCAAACTCAAGCATCAAGACACAACATGCAACCAGCGTCCTATTACAAACTACAGACCTCCAATAATACACACCAGTCAAGAACCTTCCATCAGCACATTACCAATTCACTAGAAATGAAGTCACGCTACCAAAACACAAAGAGTCCGACTACGATGCAGCCCGGAAAGGCTCCGACCATTGGTCGCAGCCTTTTCTGGTTGCATCTCGGTTTAATTGCCGCATTACAATGCTGTCAGACAGAAAATAAACTGGCCGGTCATTACGGCTGGCTTCTGACAGGCTCAAGGAGCCCGTCGGCCAGTTGGAGGCTGGCCCGTAATCCCAAAGGGTGGCCTTTTTGCCCTTGGGGTTATGATACTCGGTCTCCGGCAGGCTTTCCATATTTGGCTTTCCTCTTGCCTCCGGTTGGGGGGCAAGGGGGCACTGTGGTGCCTGCCACACAGTGCAGAGATGAACACAGACTCCCACTCCTCTATGGGATCTTGAGTTATGGCCGGTTTACGGCATAACATGAGCTCCCATAGAGGAATGGGAGTATGCAACCGACCAATGTTCAGACGCATCGTGATTAGGCGGTCCGGACCGCCAACCTGAGGTCGGTTGGTCCTGTTTCCACGTACATCCGCCCAACATCGTAATCAGCCCCCACAGGTAAGAAAATAGCACATGACTTACATCCACTCTTCCATGGCAATGACACATGCCCATCAACTACATCACAAAGAAGCCTTGCGTACTTCACAGATAACTGACTACAACAATTGCTTACAAAACTCCTAAAGTGTGTAAGACTACCTGCAACTACCATGTACACCAGGCCCTCAGATGGCAAACACCATGTGGAGGTCCTTGCTGAATCAGTCACCACTGCAGACCTTAGCCTTTGCAAAGCATCATCAGAGCAAGTGACTGCCAAATACTGTGCTATTCAGTTAGTCATTGACATAAAATAACAGAATTATTACAGCAACAGAATTGCCAGTCAGACAAGTAGATTAAAAAAAATGTAGGTCCTTATTTATAGTTTAGTAGACAGTGTGCTCTCTCAAAAAAGTGGTAGATGTCTGTTTGCCTTATTTAGAGTGCTGTTGATTATAATGCACTTCTAATACAGTGAACAGGACATCAGTACTGCTTTTGAAGGAGTACCCTGAGAGAGCAAGGAATCCCTAAAATTGTACAACCGAAAATGGCACCTTAACAGCCTGCCCATTAGTAGATGAACTAGAGGCAGTGTTAAACTTCAACTTCATGAGGCAGGGAATGTCGGAGATACGGCACCATGCAGCTTATTAAAAATACAGTCAATTAAGTAAGGGCAGGCTCAACAATTGAATTTTATGGCAGGAAGAGAAATGTAAAAAAACGAATAAAACAATTCAAAATGTATAGTACAGACATAGTAAATGCAAATGCATGAAACTATTTCCATAAAGGCACTCAGTAAATAGAGCAAAACAGAATAAGGTGCAAAATCTAAGGCCCAAATGAGCACCATAATCAGTAAGGAATTGAGCAGCATTTTTAGTAGCATTGGGAAGTCTTAAGGAAGCTCTGACTCACTCCCAAAATCTGGGGTTTATATACAGTTTCCTTGCATAGGAAAGCATTACTTTCTGCAAATTCATTATGGTGTGAGCAAAAGAATAAACATTTTATCAAATCAGAGTGCAGTTCTATTAAATGTCATATTGCCTTATCATCTAGGCATGATCCCAATACGTGAATATTGATTCTGCCCACTATGCTAATGTTATCCAGAGATTTATTTATTGGAGATTTGTAGAGTGCCTGGTTATTCCAAAGAGTGTCGCCCTGGTAAGAGATAGCCCCAATTCGGATTTAGAAAAGTCAGAAACAGGCAAGGCCCGCAAAGTCAGTTGAGCAGCCAGGTTGCCTCTGAAGGTTCGAATCTTAGGGTAAGTGACATGGAATTCCACAGCTTGGTTGCCCGTAATCTAAAGGAGCAGCCCCCTAGACGCAGTCTACGCACTCTAGGAGTCGTGGCAAAAGCTGCTTCACTGGATCTAAGATGTCTGGGGGGAATATAGGATTGAGTCAGGTGAAAAAGGTAACTAGGACCCCTCTAATTCAGTATCCTGTGCATAAATCAGAGAGCTTTGAAAGAGACTTTGTGCTGAGTAGGGAGTCAATGCAGTTCTGCAAGACCTGGCCTGGTGGTGTGCCATTTGGGAATATGTAATAGCAACTGGGCTGCTGCATTCTGTAGTCTTTGGAGCATTGCTTGTCTGCCTTTGGCGACCTCCAAATATAGCACATTACAGTAATCAAGCCTGGACACCAAAATAGCCTGTATTACCGTTTCTTTTTAGCTGAGTCCGGTGAGATCCCTAAGATCTTTCGTAGCAGCCTCAGCACTCCAAAACAGCTGACCACCATGGCCTTGATCTGACTATCAAATGACAGCTGTTCATGAAAGAAAATGCAGATATGTTTACTTTGGGCTTGGGGACCGTCATAGGGCCAAAAACACAAGGCCACCAAGAGGTGGACCAAATTGAGGGTTGCCTCTCCACCACCATGACCTCGTTCTTCTCTGTATTTAATTTCAGACAACTAGCCTGCATCCAAGCCACTAACAGAGACCCAGATTTGATCTTAACAGCCAGGGAGCATAAGTCGTTGACTGAGATACTCTGAATCGTAAAGGAACCTTCTAAGGAAGGGTCCTCAGAACTAAATGGCATAGAGAAGCCATTATTCTTGGCCAATTCAGAAAAGGAGGCATAGATGGCAGAACAACAGCAAACTATCACAAATGAATACAGTACAGTGGACTAGCAAAATGGCCTAGGAAAACTGCAACACTACTATGTTCTTGTTGGAAAGTTTTCATTGAGAACAGCAAGAACAATGTCAATGGAAATAAACAAACATGACTTCGCTTGACTGGATGCTGCAGAAATAATGAACAGTGAACGTGCAGGAGGAGACATCGCAAATTAACACCCTCTTCAAGAGGGTGGTAATGGACCCCTTCCCCTTTGTGACAGGCTCTCAAAATATTTTTTTCGGGCAGGCAGTGGTCCCAGGGAAAACTACCTGCCTTTTTAAAAATGAAACGAAAACGTTTCATTTGATTTTTTTTTTAAATGCATCCCGTTTTCCTTTAAGGAACATGGGCTGCATTAAAAAAAATGCTTTATTTAAAAGCAGTTCCAGACATGGTGGTCTGCTGAGCCCAGCAGGCCACCATACTTGGGAGGGCCTGCCATTCCCAGTGGGCTAGCAAATTGCGAGAAGCTCATTAATATTCATGAGCCTCGCAATTTGCGACCCCATTGGGAATTGCAAACAGTGTTAAATACACTGTTGTACGTCCAGTTTTGCGACTCGCAAATTTGGTCATACATCTGGCCCCATGAGTAAGTGCACGTAAGGGTGGCTCCTCCATTATAGCGGAGGAGCGTCTCCCTACTAAAATGCCCCAGAGGCGAAAGATAAAATGGTAATGAAGGTAATCCACTCTCATTTTATTTTTCATCACCGCATCCCAAACCGAGTGTCAGGACTGGACGGGGCCTGTTGAGTGTCAGCAGGGAGGAGTGGTGGGCAGAGGGCCCCCTGTGCACTGTTTAAAGTGTGCATGTACCTTTGGCCGTCAATCTTGCGAAGGCCAGCCAGACATGCGCACTCTAATCCTCTCAACCCAGCTGTCTTAAAACATCTGGTTTGGGTTGGGATAAGTGCAGGTCTCCAGTGCCTTCAGGAGTGTCGACAGAGGCTGTTCCCTCTAATCCTAGTGCTTCACCAGGATTGGTTAAGGGATTTGGCTAGGGCCATGATGTCACGGAGAAGAAGAGGACCAGAGAGAGGATGACGGCTGCTGCACAGTAAGTAACTTTTTATTTTATTTATTTATGAAATGTAATTCCCCCCCCCTCACAGTAGTTGCCAGACGCCACTGAGTGCATGAAGGCTGACATCCATCTCAGTGATGCTGCAAATCTAACAATGCCATGCCCTCTATCCGTGGTGCCATTATAACTGAAATGGTGAAGAATCCATAGAAGTGAGAAACTTCTCCAAGCTTGTCAATTCCTGTAGCCCTCAGGTACATGAGAAAAAAAACAAGCGGCCAATATTAGGGCCATCCACCTGTGAATAAAGTACTCAAGTCCACAATTTCTTTCTAGTCACATTACCTCAGCACAATCAACCCAAAAATGATTACGTGATGTGCATTTGCAGCAGTACAAATAAACCTAAAATGAGACATCTGAGGCCGTATTACAGATACGGTGCACTTTCCTTGTTTGTGCCAAGGCGCACCTTTCAAAAGGTGCGCCAGATGAAAACAAGGAAAGGGATCCGTATTAGAATGAATGTGCTGCCCACAGTGAACTCACGAGTTTGCGCTGCCCTAGGGCATCACATTCAAGTGAAATACAGAGCACCTGCTCAAAAACTGCTCAGTGTTTCACTGTGCAGGCGGCAATCACCTGCACTTTTGAGGGGGATTAGAGATCCCCTTTCAAGCAAGTGCAGAGACTGCACCCGCCTGTAGGGAGATATTTGAGTGGTCCATGGGTCCCCGTTTCTCCCCCACAGAAGGCTGCCTTTAGGAGGCGCACTGAAAGAGCTCCACCGTTTTGAGGCACACTTTCAGTGTGCCTCTTAAAGGCATGTTTGCCTCTGCCCCAAGATCGGTAATATGTCTTGGGTGCAGAGGCAAAGTGATTCCCTTACTTGCATGGGGCCACACCCCCATGCAAATGAGGTAATGCCCTCTCATGATATCGCTGTTGCAACATGTGCACCAGCGCTATCTACATTACAGAAGGGACACACAAGCGTCTGTGGCCCCTTCTTTACAACCATTGTGCCCCATGGGCGCTCAAAGTGTACGAACAAGTCCGCTGCGCCCCTGGGGCACAATATATTTTTTGGGCCCAGGATGGGCAGGACAATGCCTTGCAACTGCAGTTCTTTGTCACTACAGCATCAAGATCAAAACCTTGCAAATTGACAAGACTTCTCAAAAAATTTCAAATGCAAAGGTGAAAGTAATTTCATGACAAGACCGAGGCTAGCTTTATACATATTACTTATATTGCCAGCTCCTTCAGGCATTTAAAAGTATTACATCAACAACACAAAAATTCCAGAACTTAGAATGTCCCATTAACATATATAAACTCTGTCACAGCAGCCATCTTCCTCTTTTATCTGCTGCTCCTTGGCAGATAAATATTGTGTTCAGAAAAAATAATTTTATAAGATTGAAATAATTAATGTGGATTAGTAGAAGTGTTATGTAGATTAAAATGAAAGAAGCTGAGTTTGTTTATGTTGTGTGAGAATTCTAAGTGGTTTTCAAATTGATGAGTATAGAGATTTTTTTATCGTAACAGTAAACCTAATTTATGGGTTCTGGGTAGATTGGTTAGCTAACGTAGGTAAGGTTAGTGAAAGTTAGGCAGAATTTATTTGAAAAAGAAAGTGGAAATACTGTTGCACCACGAGCAAGCGTGTCGCATCGGCTCGAGGCGTGGTGGAGGCCTCCCGTGCTTAGGCCCGAGCTGCACATATTTCTCGGGCAGCACGGCTTCAGTGTATGCCTTGTAAGCATCAGTAGAGTGAGGAGCGTCGTCACGCTTGCGTGCGTGGCGACACATTAGGCCATTTTAGGAAAGTAAGTAGAGCGTATCTGAAGGCCTGAAGCTGACGCTCGGCCGTCAGAGTGAAGTACGCTCGAGCATTGCCTTTCCCAACTGCCAAACAGCTGTTTTTTGTCAGCAGGGTGAGTGGGAGGAGGTGTGCTCGGGTTCAAAAGAGGTTTTAGGCTTAGGAAAGGCACTAGTTTTTTGGTGGTTTTAGGTAGGAGTGTTTGGGTCAGTATTTAAGAAAGAAGATATTAGAAGTTTAAATTTTATATATAAAAATAAAATAAAAATAGGAGGAAGGAAAGTTAATTTAAGAGGAAAAGGAGAAGTATAAAAAATAAATAAAGATTTTGATAGAGTTGTGGTTCATTGGGAGTGAAGATATGGAAGTGAATGAGGGTGCTCAGTCCTCAGGTTCGGGTGATGTGGGTCTGAGAAAGATAGTGCAAGAAGAGGTGAAGAGCTCTGTGAGAGTGGTTTTGCAGATCATGCTAAGAAGAAAAAGAAGGGCTGTGGAGTGCTCTAAGGATGAGTATTGGTCAATGGAAGGTAGTGACATGAAAGGTTATGGAAAGAGGTCTAAAAAGACAAACAATATTGAAGTGGGAGTCAGATTTCTTTCAAAAAGTAAGGGTGAGTCTAGCGCCACAAATAAAGAAGGTTTCGTGCGCGGCACTAGAGAAGGTGTCCTCAGTGGCACAAACTTTGGTGAAAAAGCACACGAGGACCTCTTAGAGCAGGAATTTGATGATGAGGCCGATGAGTTAATTTTGGATGATTATTGTGATGATGGTTGGGATAAGGACATACAAAGTAGAAAAGGAAAGAAAGGAGAAAGGGATTGTAAAAGATCCTCAGGGAGAGGACATGTTCAGTTTGGAATTGATTAGGCATCCCAAAACTGCGGACTGGTGGCAGTTGCCTCATGTGGCTGACTTTTTGAAGCTTTGGATAAGGAGGGCATTAGAGAAGGAGGCCAGAGCAGTTATGAGGGTGGAGTGTTCTCGTCCTGTGGTTGATGGAAAATGCTGCCTGACACCAGATCTGGATCCAGATTTTATTCGTTTTTTATTTAAGATTGGGCGTGACCCCAGGAAAAGTTCGGAGACAGCACTAAAGCAGTGCCAAGATTGCTTGCTGGATGTGTTGGAGCCATTGGCCAGAATATTGGACATGGCAGAAGAGGCCAGAATGAAAAGTGTGCAAGTAGATAATGAGCTACTAAGAGGCTGGTCGCAGAGGGCGATTTTTTGCTAGGTAATGCAAACGTTGCTTTGTCGGCAGAGAGGCGCAAGGCTATCCTAATGAGGATAAGTCCTAGGTTTAGGGGATTTTGCAAAAAAGTAGCCTACAGAGGACCCTAAGGGGTACTTGGTCAGGGAAGGACTGGTGAAGGGTGTTGGAAAGTACGTTACAACTTTCACCAACCTGGACAAGGCCCAGTCATCATTGAGAAGGGTCTTTGGAAGGGGTGTTTTTGACAGGACCGTGGCAAAGGCCCATTTCCCTGGCCAGTCATACACAAGGGCTCAATACCAGTCCCAGAGACGTGCTGCGTTCAGGGGATTTCCGTCCGCGACTGGGTTTTATCCCCAAAGAGGAAGAGCAGGCAGGATGCACCAGGCAAGGGGACGAGCACAGTATACTCAAGAGTCTCAAGGTGAGTATGAAGACTGTTTTTGTTTCTACCCCAAGCGGGGTAGGGGGAAGGTTGAAATGGTTTGTAGACAATTGGGAGAAACTACCCAAAGACAGATGGGTTAATCACACAGTAAAAGGATATGTGTTAGAGTTCGAGGAAGTGTCAAAGCAGTTGAAGGAACCAGGTCAGATGGTTTTTCAAAGAGAACTACAAGAGGTAGCAGGAAAAGAGATGATGGAAATGTTGCAGAAAGGGGCAATAGAGAAAGCACTGGAAAAATATTGCAGTTTTGTGAGTACTATATTTTTGGTAAAGAAAAAGGAGAAAGGTTGGAGACCCATGATATATTTGAGAGGGTTGACTCAGTATGTTGTTCACAGGCATTTCAATATGGAGGGTATCCATCTTTTGAGGGATATTCTGCAGGTGAAAGATTGGTTGGTAAAAATGGATCTGAAGGATGCTTATTTCACTATTCAGATAGCGGAATAGAGTCGCAGGTTTCTTCAGTTCAGGTGGATGGGAGACCTGTTTCAGTTTTCATCCCTTCCGTTTTGGCTAACATCAGCACCATGCTGTTTTACAAAGGTGTTGAGAGCAGTGGCCAAGTATCTCAGGGAGAGAGGAGTCCATATGATAATTTACTTAGACGATTTTTTGATAATCTCTCAGTGTCAAGAGGAGTTGAAGAAGCAGCTACTTTTGACTGTGGATCTTTTGGAAGGATTGGGTTTCTTGATCAACAAGGAAAAGTCGGTTTTAAAACCCAGTCAATTTTTGGAGTTTTGGGGTTTTGTGGTGAGCACAGTAGAGAAGACTCTAGGTTTACCAGAGAAGAAAGTGGTGAAGATAAGGTCAGAGGTGAAAGGAATGTTGAAGAAGGAGCAAGTGAATCTGAGATCTTTATCAAGGGTGATTGGATTGTTTTTCTCTTCTATTCCAGTGGTTTTTCCAGGGCCGCTTCATTACAGGGCTTTGAAGGGATTGAAAGCGGTGTTGCTGAGGAAAGGTTTCTGGTATGGAGATTATGTTTTTCTTTCAGCAGAAGCTCAGGACAAACTGGTTTGGGGGTTGGAGAACCTGGAGGCCTGGAATGGCTGGGCATTATTTGGAATATGTCCAGACTTTGTGTTATAGATAGACGCAAGTCTATTTGGCTAGGGGGCATGTTTGGAGGATCAGGAAACTGGTGGGAAATGGTCCTTGGAAGAGAGGTTGGAACACATGAATAGTTTGAAGATGAGGGCAGGTCTTTATGCATTATGGAGTTTCAGAAAGAAATTACAGAATTTCAATGTTTAAGTTAAAAATGGACAATGTTGGAAGCAAATCAAGGAATCTGACTCAGTTTTTGTCTAAGGCAGAAGATTGGGTTGCAAGCAGAATATTTATCAGGTCAGGACAATGTTGTGGCAGACTGGAATTCAGGGTATCTCAGAGATTTCAGTGATTGAAAGCTGATTGTTCTATACTTCCAAAGGATGCTTCAAGTTTGGGGTCCGCAGGAGGTGGGTTTGTTTGCGTCGAGGTTGGCATTCCAGTTGGAGCGCTATTACAGTTGGAGACCGCATCCGTTGGCAGAGGAGGTGGATGCGTTCCAACAGGTTTGGTGGAAGGTTCAGGGGTATGCTTTTCCCCCATTTGCTATGATACAGAGGGTGTTGTTGTTGGTGAGGAGACAGAGATGTCAGCTGGTTCTTGTGAGGCCTTTTTGGGCTGGACAAACATGGGTTCCAGGGCTGTTGAAAATGGCATTAGAGGAACCATTCTTGATTCCGGAGTCAGATGACATGCTTCTAGGGGAAGAAGGAGTTTTTCATCCTTTGGTTCTGGAAGGGGCATTGAGCCTTCTTGTTTGGAAGAAGTTAGGAGAGGAGTGCAGTTCAGAGGACTTTCAGAGTAGGCTCAGGAGTTACTCAGGGAGCCTTGGGCACTAGGAACTGGGAAAAGGTATGTGGGAACATGGAAGAAATGGGTTTGCTGGTGCTTGGAAAGTAGTTTGGATCCTGTGGAAACATCTGCCATAGAATAGTCATTTTTTTTTATCTTCTTTGTATCAGAAAGGTTTTGTTATATGTTTGCAATTGCTGCAGGTCATTGTTTGGTAGGGGGTTGCTCAATAGGTAGAGAGACGCTAGTTTGTAGGGTTATGAAAGGTGTTGAGTTGTGGAGACCACCAAGGCCAAGATACAATTGCTTGTGGGATGTCAATAAGCTTCTTCATTAGTTTGAGGGTTGGCCTGTAAATATGTTTTTGAGTCTGAAGCAGTTGTCAGGTAAGTTGGAAACGTTACTGTGTCTGGTTTAGTTCAGGAGAGTTTCTGATGTTAAGGCATTAGATGTTAGTAACAGATGCTATAATACAGATGGGGTAATTTTTACAATTACTAAGTGCATGTCTTCATCGATATTTTATCCAAAATTTGAGGAACATCCTAAGTGGTGCGTGGCAAAATGCTTTAGAGAGTATGAGAAAAAGTTGTATGAATTCAGAGGGCATGGTGACAATCAGTTGTTGATTTCATATGTGAAGCCTTAAAGGCCAGTGTTGTATGTTTGAGGCAGGTGTAAGTTTGCAGGAGTATGGTACTCACTCGGTGAGAGGAGCAATGGCAATGTCGTCGCCAGGCCCTGTGGGGACTATCTTGATCCCTCCTTGGTTTGTATGACACACAGACGTTTGAAGGTTTTGACTATTTTAGTGCAAGCACCAATTTAAACAAGGGTCCTCTTTTCCTCTTTGGTGGGTGCCTTTAGATAGTCTCAGGTCGACTTTGGGGTCTTCTTCTTCTCTCTGCTGCTTCTCACTTCCTGTCCTGGGTGCAGCACTCTGGAGGGTATATGTAAAAAAGAAAGGAAAAACATCAGGCTACTGCCTGCTTCTCAAAACAAAGGGGTTGGGATTAGTGCACTGCCCCCAGTGGCCTTAACTGTGCCATGCCTAAAGTGAGGGATATTAACGTGTTGAGCTTGGTGTGGCCCTTAACCCTGCCCACCAGCCTCTTAGAGTAAACACGCGTGCTGCTGGCACTTGCCTGAGCTCACTACCCTCCGAGGCCATGGTAGGGTGAGATCCCTCCTCCTCGTTTCTCCTCGGAGTGCCGGTCTCGCTCGCGGTGCTCTGGGAGCAGACTTCCGATGTCCTGGGTTCCTCCGTCTCTTTGCAGTCATCCTCATACCTTGGGAAGTCTTCTTCGCTGGTACGCCTTCTCTATTCTTCACCGGTCAGGCTGGTCTCATTCTTCTCTCGCTTTGCGTCTTCTCCCTCCATTTCTCCAGAACGCCATGTCTTTTCCTCTTCCTGTCTTTTGTCCGTCTTCAATAGGCGTTGCCTCCACAGGTCGAGTTGAGGAGTCTGCACCGCCACCGCTACTATATGCCGGTATCCGTGTGTTAGATGCTTGTGGTCGCCCATACTAATGGGAGTTACACTATGGAAAAGAATCATTGCTAATTGTAACGAACAGCGCTGTATCTGTGTTTGACATTATGTGGACTTGAAATTAGATTGCGCTGCTGCCTATAGCGGTTTCAACTTGGGTGTTTGTCCGCCCCGGATCATTTAACTATTCAGCCGGTTACCAACAATGGAAGTAGTTTTTTACTTGTAATGGGTGTTCTTCATTCCAACATACTATTGAGGCGGTACAATCAGTACCCATTCGTGGTTACATTGCCATATGTATAGCCGTGCATTCTCCTGTGGCGAATTCTCATATATACATCGGCGTGATTCTCTAAAGATACGCTTTCAATAAAACTAGAGATTAAGCCATGTCTTTTTTGCGTTTTTATATTATACGCCCATACAATTGTTTTATCCATGTTTGTTGCTATGTATCACTTGAGGTTACTCCCATACTTAGTGGGTCATATGTTTACTTAATATTCCTCAGATCATTGGAACCCATCTAACTTTGGTTCTTTGTGTGGAAGCGCAAGTTAAATTTATGCTTATAGCGCTGGCAACCCAAGAGCACCTTACTATATGTTATACGTCATCTATTTTGGAGGGTAAGTGTTGTATTATCATTAATTACCATCCATTTTTCTCATGAGGAACATGCCTCTGTACATCTATTACATTTAGAGCACCTTTCTATATGTTATATGTCACCTACTGTGGATGGTAATGTGTTGTATTATCATCAATTACCATCCATTCTTCTCATGAGGAACATGCCTCTGTATATCCATTACATTTAGAGGATTACTAGTTTGAATGTTTCTATATTTTCATACTTACCATGTGAGTTTATTAACATTGGATCTATATAGGCCATTTACTATTTCAGGAATAGTGGTCAGATATCTGTTCGGAGTTCTTTTTCTCTTGAGTTCTGAGATATAGCAATTCTCAGGGTTGTATTTTTAAAAAAATTTAAATATATTTATATATTTATATTTATCTTTTTACCAGATCACTTTCTTTGCTTTGAACTTTATTGATGAATGTGGAATTAAGACACATTACATTGCCTTACTCGTTTGGTCCCAAGACTTACGTTTGGTGAGTTTTGGATTCAATTTTTTCCTTTCCGCTTTTTTTGTCTTTTTCTGTACTCTTACCCGATCTACCTTGTTGTTTCTATTAACTTGTATCTTGTATTAACACCACAAGACACAATGGACCTTTCTTGCCATAGGTCCGTATATTCTCAATGCGCTGGTGGAACAGATTATTTAGGACTAGACAATTAATGAAATCCATAGACATATCTTATCCATAGAGATATGGTAACACTGTTTCTTATAAATCTGTTCAGATGTATTATTCAAATATATTTTTGCTTTGTTATTTATGTTTCATTTGCTCATTGTCTCAGATTGTATATATACATGTTTATTATTCTTTATGATTGGTTTTTTGTCTTTTTTTGATCTCTGTGTTTGTGAAAGTCTTTAAACATTGGTAAAATTGTTTGTACGATATGACAGTGTTGTCTTAAGTTATATATGTTTGTTGTCTATTTATTATAAATGTTTTTCTATGTTGTCATGTTAATCATTTGCAGCCTTGAAGAAGTTCCAGTGTGGAACGAAACGCGTTGGCTGAGTATCTGTATGAAAAATAAAGGAGATAACTAAAGATACCGATTTGTTTTGGACTTCTCCTGACTGGTGCACCTTCCATCTTTGTTTATCTGCTAAATTTTATTTGAAGCCTACGGGCCATGTATAGCCTGTGGTTTTATCACAGCTTTGAACATGCATAATGATAGCCTGCGGTCTTGTCATGAAATGTAGATTCTCCAAGTTTGTGTAGAATCTGGATTTCATTTAGGACACAGAGGCTAGCATTATCCCTCCCGACCTCCCAGGTTGGTATTTGGAGGAGGGAGTAGAAATATTGAGGTATGTCTTGTATTCTTATGAAGCCTCATTGAGGAACAGTTTATTTATGGTTTATTGTTTATTTTCAGATGTCCAGTAAAAGAGGGCATGAGTAATATGTTCATTGTTCAAATAAGTTGAAGGTTGCAGGTTATGCGTCCGGAGCAGCTTAAAAGAGGAAGATGGCTGCTATGACATTCTTTATATATGTTATTGGGACATTCTAAGTTCTGGAATTTTTGTGTTGGTGATGTAATACTTTGAAATGCTGCAAGGAGCTGGCAATAAAAGTAAACAAACACAAGGAGATGATGGACGGAGCACTGAAATTCTTCGGACACTCACCCCCAGTCACAGATCTGGGTTGAACCATCAAAATGAAAAAAAAACTTAGATTTATTACACAATACACAACTCATAGCAGTAGCATTTTCAATGCTCTACGCAAAAACTGGCACCTCCTCACTTCCATCTCAGGACTTAAGGACTGTATCACCACTAAGCCAGCCATTACATATAGGAGGGGCACACCCTTAAGAAAACAGCTTTGTCCCAGCTATATTGTGACTCCCCAAAGTTCTGCAAATTGGCTCGCCAAAAAACCCAAGGGTTTTTTTACTTGTGGGTCATGCAATATCTGTAACAATGGAAAAAACAAAATCAAATCTTTTTCCTATAATAGTCCTCGTACCTATCATTTGAACTACTTCATGAATTGCAATACCACTCATGTAGTATACATCCTTGGATGTGAATGTAACATTATTTATGTAGGAAGCACTACAAGATGCTTAAAAATACGCATACAGGAACACAGAAGAGCCATACTAAACAGAGATACCAGATACCCCATTGCGGACCATTATAACAACAAACATATTGGCAATAATAATTTCTGGTTTCATGGTATTGATCATGTCCCTTCAGGTAAGAGAGGTTCCAACCGGGACTTACTACTCAGGAAATTAGAATCTAAATGGATATGTCGCCTTCGGGCTACCACACTAGGCCACAATTCTGATTCAGAGATGCACTATTTCCTGTAATACACATTTTGCCTATTTGCATACCTTTCTCTGTTGTAACATGTACCTGTAACTAATACCGAATGCTTTTTCTGTGTTACATTGACATATTGTGTATATATAGCGCAGTCAGCATATCCATCAAATCCCATATTGTAGTTATATATACTCTCTACATTTATGCTTTGCGTTTTGGTCACATACGTTGTGTATGCCATGTGGCTGATAGGTGTTTCACCCCTAGAGTCATAGCCTTAGTTTTATCCATTCTATTGGCTTATCGATACAGATCTCCTTCATCTATATAAAATGATGAAGTAGGGCTCTCGTAATTCGTGTACCTTGCGCTTAGTCAAACTAATTTTCGCTACCAAGACGAAATTGATAAATCATGTGTCCTGACATCTTTTTATCATATATATATTTGTCCTTGGATGATTAAATGTTTGTTCCCACTCTGCACGTTCCTTTTAACATCTAAACTCGCGATGTGGGAATGTCAAATTATTCGGGTGACTCGTACGCTATGCAAATACCATTCGGATTACAGGTTACGCTGAATTTTTGTTTTCTTTTCTATTCAATGCGTATGATCTTTATCACTCACACCTCTTTTGCACAATAAGTGACGTTGGATATACCCCTAAGCCCCTTATGATTTGACTAGTACAGACCTGGTTGGTGGTCTATACCTTTCAATCATGGCGACTATAGTTGCTGTCCTCTTTCTCTTCCCCTCTGTTTGTTTGCCTCGGTGTCATTTTATCACATGACCTGAGATTTTGATTCGCGCGCATTTCCGGAAAGTCTTTAAAAATGTTTGGGTTGCACCTAGGACCGATTGGCAGCACACTTTTGCCTTCCGTATTATGGGACTTCCTAGGTATGTATTCTTCGTGCATTGATGGGGATTCACCTTATATATTAGTACCGTATCTTGTACTATTAACAGCGAGTCCTTACTTATGGATCGCATTGTTCGTGCTCCTATTGTTTAACTACTCTTTCATTTACTATATGCCGGTATCCGTGTGTTAGATGCTTGTGGTCGCCCATACTAATGGGAGTTACACTATGGAAAAGAATCATTGCTAATTGTAACGAACAGCGCTGTATCTGTGTTTGACATTATGTGGACTTGAAATTAGATTGCGCTGCTGCCTATAGCGGTTTCAACTTGGGTGTTTGTCCGCCCCGGATCATTTAACTATTCAGCCGGTTACCAACAATGGAAGTAGTTTTTTACTTGTAATGGGTGTTCTTCATTCCAACATACTATTGAGGCGGTACAATCAGTACCCATTCGTGGTTACATTGCCATATGTATAGCCGTGCATTCTCCTGTGGCGAATTCTCATATATACATCGGCGTGATTCTCTAAAGATACGCTTTCAATAAAACTAGAGATTAAGCCATGTCTTTTTTGCGTTTTTATATTATACGCCCATACAATTGTTTTATCCATGTTTGTTGCTATGTATCACTTGAGGTTACTCCCATACTTAGTGGGTCATATGTTTACTTAATATTCCTCAGATCATTGGAACCCATCTAACTTTGGTTCTTTGTGTGGAAGCGCAAGTTAAATTTATGCTTATAGCGCTGGCAACCCAAGAGCACCTTACTATATGTTATACGTCATCTATTTTGGAGGGTAAGTGTTGTATTATCATTAATTACCATCCATTTTTCTCATGAGGAACATGCCTCTGTACATCTATTACATTTAGAGCACCTTTCTATATGTTATATGTCACCTACTGTGGATGGTAATGTGTTGTATTATCATCAATTACCATCCATTCTTCTCATGAGGAACATGCCTCTGTATATCCATTACATTTAGAGGATTACTAGTTTGAATGTTTCTATATTTTCATACTTACCATGTGAGTTTATTAACATTGGATCTATATAGGCCATTTACTATTTCAGGAATAGTGGTCAGATATCTGTTCGGAGTTCTTTTTCTCTTGAGTTCTGAGATATAGCAATTCTCAGGGTTGTATTTTTAAAAAAATTTAAATATATTTATATATTTATATTTATCTTTTTACCAGATCACTTTCTTTGCTTTGAACTTTATTGATGAATGTGGAATTAAGACACATTACATTGCCTTACTCGTTTGGTCCCAAGACTTACGTTTGGTGAGTTTTGGATTCAATTTTTTCCTTTCCGCTTTTTTTGTCTTTTTCTGTACTCTTACCCGATCTACCTTGTTGTTTCTATTAACTTGTATCTTGTATTAACACCACAAGACACAATGGACCTTTCTTGCCATAGGTCCGTATATTCTCAATGCGCTGGTGGAACAGATTATTTAGGACTAGACAATTAATGAAATCCATAGACATATCTTATCCATAGAGATATGGTAACACTGTTTCTTATAAATCTGTTCAGATGTATTATTCAAATATATTTTTGCTTTGTTATTTATGTTTCATTTGCTCATTGTCTCAGATTGTATATATACATGTTTATTATTCTTTATGATTGGTTTTTTGTCTTTTTTTGATCTCTGTGTTTGTGAAAGTCTTTAAACATTGGTAAAATTGTTTGTACGATATGACAGTGTTGTCTTAAGTTATATATGTTTGTTGTCTATTTATTATAAATGTTTTTCTATGTTGTCATGTTAATCATTTGCAGCCTTGAAGAAGTTCCAGTGTGGAACGAAACGCGTTGGCTGAGTATCTGTATGAAAAATAAAGGAGATAACTAAAGATACCGATTTGTTTTGGACTTCTCCTGACTGGTGCACCTTCCATCTTTGTTTATCTGCTAAATTTTATTTGAAGCCTACGGGCCATGTATAGCCTGTGGTTTTATCACAGCTTTGAACATGCATAATGATAGCCTGCGGTCTTGTCATGAAATGTAGATTCTCCAAGTTTGTGTAGAATCTGGATTTCATTTAGGACACAGAGGCTAGCATTATCCCTCCCGACCTCCCAGGTTGGTATTTGGAGGAGGGAGTAGAAATATTGAGGTATGTCTTGTATTCTTATGAAGCCTCATTGAGGAACAGTTTATTTATGGTTTATTGTTTATTTTCAGATGTCCAGTAAAAGAGGGCATGAGTAATATGTTCATTGTTCAAATAAGTTGAAGGTTGCAGGTTATGCGTCCGGAGCAGCTTAAAAGAGGAAGATGGCTGCTATGACATTCTTTATATATGTTATTGGGACATTCTAAGTTCTGGAATTTTTGTGTTGGTGATGTAATACTTTGAAATGCTGCAAGGAGCTGGCAATAAAAGTAAACAAACACAAGGAGATGATGGACGGAGCACTGAAATTCTTCGGACACTCACCCCCAGTCACAGATCTGGGTTGAACACATCATCGTTCTTTAGCTCACTTCGCCACCCCAGTCCAGACACAGCTATAGGCAAATCATTCTTGACCCTGTGCCTCATGGGAACAGTCCAGCCCGAACTGCCAAGCAATGTCTTCCCTGGACTGGAAACAAGCATCCTGGGACCGGTTTCAGGCTAACAGCCCTCATCAGCCAGGCTAGCTTGAATCCAGTGGCAAAGTCAGCAAGGGACCTACATCTGGACATACCCTGCCAACTTAGGGTGAACAAAGCAAACTCAAGGAGATGATGGATGGAGCGCTGAAATTTTTCAGACTCTCACCCCCATTCACAGATATGAGTTGAATCCATCATTGCTGTTTAGCTCACTTCGCCACCCCAGTTCGGACACAGCTATATGCAAATCAATCTTGACCCTGTGTCTCATGGGAACAGTCCAGCCCGAACTGCCAAGCCATGTCTTCCCTGGACCGGAAACAAGAATCTTAGGAGCGGTTTCGGGCTAACTGCCTTCATCAGCCAGGCTAGCTTGAACCCAGTGGCAAAGTGAGCAAGGGACCCACGTCTGGGCATACCATGTCAACTTAGGGCGAACAAAGCAAACACAAGGAGATGATGGACGGAGCCCTGACATTTTTCAGACACTCACCCCCAGGCACAGATCTGGGTTGAATACATCATCGTTCCTTAGCTCACTTTGTCACCCCAGTTCAGACACAGCTATATGCAGATCAGTCTTGACCCTGGACCTCATGGGAACAGTCCAGCCCGAACTGCCAAGCCATGTCTTCCCTGGACCCGAAACAAGCATCCTGGGACCGGTTTCGGGCTAACAGCCCTCATCAGCCAAGCTAGCCTGAATCCAGTGGCAAAGTGAGCAAGGGACCTACATCCGGGCATATCCTGCCAACTTAGGGCGAACAAAGTGAACAAAAGGAGATGATGGACGGAGCGCTGACATTTTTCAGACACTCACCCCCAGGCAAAGATCTGGGTTGAATCTATCATCATTCTTTAGCTCATTTCGCCACCCCAGTTCAGACACAGCTATATGCAAATCAGGCTTGACCCTGTGCCTCATGGGAACAGTCCAGCCCGAACTGCCAAGCCATGTCTTCCATGGACCGTAAACAACCATCCTGGGACCGGTTTCTGGCTAACAGCCCTCATCAGCCAGGCTAGCTTGAAACCAGTGGCAAAGTGAGCAAGGGACCCATGTCTGGGCATACCCTGCCAACTTAGGGCAAACAAAGCAAACACAAGGAGATGATGGAAAGAGCACTGACATTTTTCAGACACTCACCCCCAGTCACAGATATGGGTTGAATCCCTCATCGTTCTTTAGCTTGATTCCGGAGTCAGAGGACATGCTTCTAGGGGAAGAAGGAGTTTTTCATCCTTTGGTTCCGGAAGGGGAATTGAGCCTTTTTGTTTGGAAGAGGCCAGGAGTGCAGTTCAGAGGACTTTCGGAGTAGGCTCAGGAGTTACTCATGGAGTCTGGGGAACCAGGAACCAGGGAAAGGTATGTGGGAGCATGGAAGAAATGGGTTAGTTGGTGCATGGAAAGTAGTTTGGATACTGTGGAAACATCTGCTATAGAATTGTCACATTTTTTATCTTCTTTGTTTCAGAAAGGTTTGAGTTCCAGAACTATTAATTGTTATAGGTCTGCAATTGCTGCAGGTCATGGTTTGGTAGGGGGTTGCTCAATAGGTAGAGAGACGTTAGCTTGTAGGGTTATGAAAGGTGTTAGGTTGTGGACACCGCCAAGATAAAATTGCTTGTGGGATGTCAACAAGCTTCTTATTAGTTTGAGGGTTGGCCTGTAAATATGTTTTTGAGTCTGAAGCAGTTGTCAGGTAAGTTGGCAACTTTACTGTGTCTGGTTTCTTTCAGGAGAGTTTCTGAGGTTAAGGCATTTGGGGCCATATGTAGATAACATATTATTTACCGATTCATAAATACGGAATTTTACCGATTCGGTATTTAAGAATCGGTAAATAGTATGTAGATAAAAAATCGGTAAATTTTACCGAATCGGAAAAAATCGGTATTTATGAATCGGTATTTACCGATTCGGTAATGAGGCATACCTTCCTATTGATTCCTATGGGCCTGGAGGCCCATAGGAATCAATGGGAAGCCATTCACCATTACCGATTCGGTAAATACCGATTCGGTAAGGGGGGGAGCATATTCAAGGGTGGCAGGGTGTCACATTGACACCCTGTTGCACCCCTGATTCGTGCATGTGTGCACATGTGGCGCACATGTATGTCTGCCACATGGCACTGTCAAAACAGGAAAAAATAGATTTCTGAAAGGTATTCGGAATATATCACCAACCTGTATTTGGTGGTAAATACCGAATCCTGAATACAAAAAATCACTCACTTGAGTGCTCCCTACATATGATTTAAGGATTCGGTAATTTACCGAATCAGTATTTTACTGATTCGGTATTTTACCGATCCATTACCGATTCGGTAAATTACCGAATCCTTAAATCATGCCTCCTACATCTGAAATGCCTAAATACCGGTCGGTAACGGGATATTTACCGAATTTCGGCCGTTACCGACCGGTATTTAGCTACCTACATGAGACCCTAAATGTTAGTAACAGATGCTATAATCCAGATGGGGTAATTTTTACAATTACTAAGAGAACAAAGTGCATGTCTTCATCGATATTTTATCAAACATTTGAAGAACATCCTAAGTGGTGTGTGGCAAGATGCTTGAGAGAGTATGAGAGTAAGTTGTGTGAATTCAGAAGGTATGGTGATAATCAGTTGTTGATTTCATATGTGAAGTCTTTTAGGCCGGTAACTTCAGCTATGATTGCTAGATGGGTGAGGTTTTGTATGTTTGAGGCAAGTGTAAGTTTGCAGGAGTATGGTGCTCATTCAGTGAGAGGAGCAATGGCATTAATATTTTCTTGTCAGGTGGTCGCTTGGAAGACATTTTGCAAGCGGCAGATTGGTCAAATGCAGATGTGCTTGCTAAATTTTATTTGAAGCCTATGGGTTATGTATTGTCTGTTGTTTTATCACTGCTTTGAACATGCATAATGCTAGCCTCCGGTCTTGTCGTGAAATGTAGATTCTCCAAGTTTGTATTGAATCTGGATTTCAATAAAGCCACCGAGGCTAGCATTATCCCTCCCAGCCTGCCAGGTTGGTATTTGGAGGAGGGAGTAGAAATATTGAGGTATGTCTTGTATTTTTACGAAGACTCATTGAGGAACAGTTTATTTATGGTTTATTGTTTATTTTCAGATGTCCAGTAAAGGAGGGCATGTGGATTATGTTCACTGTTCAAATAAGTTGAAGGTTGCGGGTTATGCGTCCGGAGCAGCTTAAAAGAGGAAGATGGCTGCCATGACAGAGTTTATATATGTTATTAGGACATTCTAAGTTCTGGAATTTTTGTGTTGGTGATGTAATACTTTGAAATGCTGCAAGTAGCTGGCAATAAAGGTAATATGCATAATGCTAACCCTTCGTGTCTTTAATGAAATCCAGATTCTCTCTACACAAACTTGGAGAATCTACATTCTACAAAGCACTGAATGGCCAAGGGGAAACAATGCAACCTCCAACAAGGTGAATCCTTGCAGCAACACAAAGCATAAGGCCAAGACTCACAGTTGCACACACACACACACATGCAAAGCACCAAACTTAACTAAATACGAACAATCAGATTTGAACCCTCACAATTGCAATCACTGCATCAATGATACCTAAAATACACACAATGAGAGGCAACCCCTAGCAGTCATACTTAAATGCACTGCATTTCACATATCTAAAAACATCAATTAGGGCGAGAACCCTCACAGTTACACCTAGAGGTACTGCAACCAACATGTGAAAGAATTGTACAAATGAAAAAATGGCAAACAAAGTCACTTGTCACTTAAATGTGCACACTTGCTCACACATAAATAGAACAATACTAATGCAGCAGCCATTTTACAAGTCTATCAAAAACAGCTCTGCTTAGTGACACTGGGGATATTTCTAACCATAAAAAATGAATGCAATTAAAATAAACTGTCTAATGTTGCCCAGCAACACCCTACACAGTTCCGGATACACCTACAAAAGAAACATAATTGCACAACAGCAAACAATTTGTCAGTGAAACACACTGGAGAGAAAATCTTTTTTTAGACATCATGCTGCTGTCAGCTGTCCTAATCTCCCAAACAGCAGGATAGCAACAGAAGCAACATATCCAGACCTCTCTCCGTGGTCATGGGCAACTATACACAATCCTAATAGGATTTCACACACTGATATGGATTCCATTGTGTGCAATTTGGAATTTCATGTTATTTGAGTTCAAGATCCTGGAAAGATGTTGTCTGCAATAAAGATAAGTGCAAAGCTGAAATGGAATTATCTTTGTAGTTTTAATCAGGACATAAAGAGTATACAAAAAACAAGTAAATTATCTGTAAGTGATGCAATTAGTGAATAAAAGTAAACCCTGAAAATAAGGATTAGATGTGAGAAACCACCTGGCATAGTGTTGGCAACACTTATAAAGTATTCACATTCTTCACCTCCATAAATCCCATCCAGTGAAGAGGGCAACTTGATAAATTACATGAATTCTACCAGTCAATTATAGTACTACATCACATATAAGAGACCTACACCCACAGCCCATACACTCGATGAACGAACTGTAGATAGCACTCACCAATGTCAGGGATGATCTGCAGTGAAATGAAATTAAATGAAAATGTATACCAAGCACTACTACCCGAAGGTGTCTAGTTACCTATGCAGCTACGCAGTTGCGTAGAGCTAATCGAATTGGGAGAATAATAACATTAAAGTCAGGGGTAATTGTCTCCTATCCTTGAGTGGCACAGAAGAGTCGTCCAGCCAATGTCCGGCTTTGTATGTCAAGAAGAAGGGTTAGTTGGAAGTGCCCTAGTTACTGAACAGGAAATAAAAAATGCCATTCATAGCACTCACTCCTTTCTCTCTCTCTCATTATCCAAAACAGAGGGTATAAACAGCTATAGAACCCTCCAAAGATCCAGGCACCACAAACATCAGTTGGGTTGGGGACAGAACCTGTCAAGTCTTGTGCAGGACATAAGACTGACCTTTCCTCATCCTCATTGTCTTTCAGACAAACATGCCTGACGGTCCCTATCCCTTGATGCATGTGTAGGTGAGTTGTGTCATGAGAGATTGAAGGGAGTCAAGTTAGGACAAAAGGTGAGCGTCATGAGGTAGAGAGACGTTTTAAGGCATGGACAAAGTGGGCTCTAGGCCAGGGCCCCAGCCTCTTAGAGGGTTCCCCTAATAGATCCAGCTCTATTCTTCACACAGTCCTGCCCTGACGACCTTGAATGATTCTGAAAGATAGGTTGTTTTAAATAGCACTTTCTTTTAGCTTATTTGGTGATGTGTGTGAGTCTTTTACAGACATTATGCAGAAAAATGTTGTGTTTATGTATGTTTTTCAGGACCATGCAACATCCATAAAAAAAGATCGAAACAAGACCCCAAATTTGAGAAAGGGCAGTGGCTCACAGATATTATTTGCAATAATATTAGTGAGCGGCTCCTATATTACAATATTAAAAACACACATCGATATCTCTGAATAATAGATCAAAACATTTAGAATTTGGACTAGTGTGCCTGCGCAGTGTCAGTGATCTAGCCAAAAAACAACATGAAAAAGTTGAAATTGGATCATAAATTCAAAGCTGTTCCAAACAGGGGCCCCCAAAATAGGATTGGCTCAGAGCCCCCAAAATCCTTAAGATGTCCCTCGGTGTGTATGGAAAGAAGGAAAGAGAGGAAGGCCAAGATGAAATAGCCGCTTTGATGATATTACAAAGAAGACTAGAGATCAATAGAGAAGGAGCAAACTATTGACGGGAAGAAAAGAAAGGGAAACGAGAAACTGGGGAAAGAGCATGTGGTGTAAGGAAGAGAAACAGGAGAGGGCAGGAGTAGAAGAGGACGAGAGAAAGGTAAGTAGAGAAAAAGTAAGAAAGGTTAAGGAAAATGGAGGAATAGAGACAAGGGAAAAGAGGAGAAACACCGGATAAATGGTAATTGAGAAGCATAGAGGAGAGAGCGGCACAGAGAAAGGGAAAGCAGAAAGTGGTAAGAGAGATGAGGGAAACAAAGAGGTGGAGGAAAAGAGTGGAGATAAATATGATGAGGGGTAAAATATCAAAAAAGAAAAGGAAAATATAGACTTGGGAGATAAAGGAGTGGCTAAGGAGAAAGTCATAAGGAGTATGGACAGAAATAATGTATCTGATTATGAAACGATTAGAAGAGGAGGAGTGAGAGAGAAGATTCATTACATGCTTGCCTTCTCATCCCGCCCTTAGACCTGACCCTGGCTCCACTGCTAGCCCGCAGCTCAGTGGAGTGAATACCTGCGCTTAGTTTTCTCCATTTAAAGCAGTGAGTATATCAAATACAAATATTAACTCCATCATTTCAACAAATTACATTTCTTCAATAGAAGCAGCAGCAGAAGGTGTTATGAATGTGTCTTCTCGCATTATCCAGACTAAGGCGGACACTGATGCCTCATCTGCAAGCTCAATGACTTGTAGGCATGTGTAGCAGTTACTTAAATCCAGGTTCTCAAAGTGCCACAAGCCTCAATAATCCTTCCTCTGACAGTGACCTAGTTTAGGACACCCCCCGCGCCGCACGGCCACCAGCTGCTGCGTGTGCCTCCAGCCTGCCTGCCTCGCTGCCCCGGCTGCCGCCGCGTGACCGCGCCCCCTGCCACCGAGCGGCGTGGTCCGTGCTCGCCTGACCTGCAGGCTCCTGGGCCCCACTTTCTTGCCCTGTGCCCCTGTATTTATTGTATTGTATTGTAAATTTGTATTTCTGTAGTGCCTGTTTGCCTGTTTTCTTGTTGCCCCCGTCTCTTCCCTCCCCGCTCCCCGCTTCCCGCCACCGCCGCTAACCACGCCCCTTTTCTCCTTCTGTACCCTCCCCGCTCCCGCCTCCCAGCCGCTCCGCCCCCCCTCGCACTTGGCCATATATGGCGACCGTGCGACGCAGGTGAGTGTGACCTAGTTTAGGACACCTCCCGCGCCGCACGGCCACCAGCTGCTGCGTGTGCCTCCAGCCTGCCTGCCTCGCTGCCCCAGCTGCCGCCGCGTGACCGTGCCCCCTGCCACCGAGCGGCGTGGTCCGTGCTCGCCTGACCTGCAGGCTCCTGGGCCCCGCTTTCTTGCCCTGTGCCCCTGTATTTATTATATTGTATTGTAAATTTGTATTTCTGTAGTGCCTGTTTGCCTGTTTTCTTGTTGCCCCTGTCTCTTCCCTCCCCGCTCCCCGCTTCCTGCCACCGCCGCTAACCACGCCCCTTTTCTCCTTCTGTACCCTCCCCGCTCCCGCCTCCCAGCCGCTCCGCCCCCCCTCGCACTTCGCCATATATGGCGACCGTGCGAACGCGCAGCGGGCGTGCCGATTGTTCGCCGAAGGCGCGCCAAAGGTAAGCCTGTCTGCGCCCGTCCGCGCCTGGACCGCGCCCAGTGCCAGGACCCCTGGCCCCCACAGACGGAAGACGACCCGATTGTCCTACAACGCCACCAAACTCAGCGCACTCAACACCGGCGGCATCCCTGGATGTTACCGAGCCACCCCGAAGCACACCCACGGACCCTTCAGCTGCCACGCCTGCAAGTTCACCTGCATCCGGACCTGCCCCACACCAGCACCCGCCAAGCCGAACACCAGCAGCAACCACCTTAAGTGCATCCTGCTCAACACCCGCTCCGTCCACAGGCACGCCATCGAACTCTGGAACCTCCTCGACACCACAGCTCCTGACGTCGCCTTCCTCACGGAAACCTGGATGAACGACTCCTCAGCACCCGACATCGCCATCGCCATCCCAGAGGGATACAAGATCACCCGGAGAGACCGCGACAACCAGACTGGAGGAGGCATCGCCATCATCCACAGGGACACCATCCACATCTCGACCAACACGGACGACACCCTGAAAACAGCCGAACACCTGCACTTCCAGATCCACACCGACCCGAACACCACCCTCAGGGGGACCCTGATCTACCGACCCCCGGGACCACGCACACAATTCAGCGAGGACATCGCCGACTTCGTCAGCCCGCATGCCCTCCCCTCCGCTGACTACATCCTCCTGGGGGACCTCAACTTCCACCTGTAGAACAACAACGACCGCAACACCACCACCCTGCTCGACAACCTCGCCAACCTCGGACTCAAGCAGCTGGTATCCACCCCCACCCACCTCGCCGGACACACACTCGACGCAGTCTTTTCATCCAGCAAAGACATCGCCTTCAACCACGCCACTGGACTCCACTGGACGGACCACAGCTGCGTCCACTTCACCTTCCAAAGAACGACGATCCACCACCACCAGCAACCGGTTGCTCGAAGAAGCTGGAACAAGATCTCAGCTGACCAGCTCGCCGCTTCCCTAAGCCGGCACCCCCCCGCCATCTCAGCGAACCCCAGCCAGGCCGCCGACAACCTCACGAAGTGGATCAACAACTGCGCGGACGAACTCGCCCCACTGAGGATCCCGCCTAGCAGACCCGGCAGCAAGAAGGCCCCATGGTTCACCGACGAACTCAAGAGCTCCAAGAAGAGCTGCAGAGCCCTCGAGAAAGCCTGGAGAAGAGAACCAACACCGGACAACACGACCGCCCTCAAGCTGGCCACCCGGAAGCACCACCAACTGATCCGCGCCACCAAGAAAACTGCATTCAAGGACCGGCTGGACAACAACGCACACAATTGCAAGGAACTCTTCAACATCGTCAAAGAGCTCTCCAACCCCAACGCCGGAAACAACGACATCACCCCATCGCAAGACCTCTGCAATTCCCTCGCCTCCTACTTCCACAACAAGATCGCGGACATACACAACAGCTTCAGCACTCAACCGACGCACGCCACAACCGAACCACCGCCCCCCACCACCACCCTCCGTGCCTGGACTCCGATCAGCACCGAAGACACCATTCGCATGATGAACTCCATCCACTCCGGATCTCCGACCGACCCCTGCCCTCACCACGTCTTCAACAAGGCCGACGCGGTCATCGCACCCCACCTACGGGACATCATCAACACCTCCTTCGACACCGCCACCTTCCCGGAGAGCTGGAAGCACGCCGAACTCAGCGCCCTTCTAAAGAAACCTACAGCGGACCCCACCGAACTCAAGAATTACCGCCCCATCTCGCTCCTCCCGTTCCCAGCCAAAGTCATAGAGAAGACCGTCAACAAGCAGCTGGCTGCCTTCCTCGAGACAAATGGATCCCTCGACCCCTCGCAGTCTGGCTTCCGAGCCAACCACAGCACCGAAACCGCCCTCATCGCTGCCATCGATGACATCCGAGCCCTGATGGACAACGGAGAAACAGCGGCCCTCATCCTCCTAGACCTCTCCGCGGCATTCGACACTGTCTGCCACCGCACCCTAGTGCAGCGCCTCAGCAACGTCGGAATCCAGGCGAAGGCACTGGAATGGATCATCTCCTTCCTCGACGGAAGAACACAGAGAGTCCGTCTACCACCGTACAAGTCAGAGGCCACCGAAGTCATCTGCGGCGTCCCTCAAGGATCCTCGCTGAGCCCCACCCTCTTCAACGTCTACATGAGTCCCCTCGCGGCCATCGCACGCCAACACAACCTCAACATCATCTCCTACGCCGACGACACCCAGCTGATCCTCTCCCTGACCAACGACCCCGCCGCCGCCAGAGCCAACCTTCACGAAGGGATGAAAGACGTAGCCGAGTGGATGACGACCAGCCGCCTGAAACTGAACTCAGACAAGACGGAAGTCCTCATCCTGGGCTCCTCGCCCTCCGCCTGGGACGACTCCTGGTGGCCCCCCGCCCTGGGCTGCGCACCCAAACCGACAGACCACGCACGCAACCTGGGCTTCATCCTGGACTCCTCCCTCTTCATGACCAGACAAGTCAACGCCGTCTCCTCGTCATGCTTCTACATCCTGCGCATGCTACGGAAGATCTTCCGGTGGATCCCCACCGAGACCAGGAAGACGGTCACCCAGGCCCTCGTCACCAGCCGACTGGACTACGGCAACGCCCTCTACGCCGGAACGACCGCCAAGCTCCAGAAGAGACTCCAGCGGATCCAGAACGCCTCAGCCAGACTCATCCTCGACATCCCACGTCACAGCCACATCTCCGGACATCTGAAAGACCTGCATTGGCTCCCCGTCTACAAAAGAATCACCTTCCGCCTCCTCACTCACGCACACAAAGCCCTACGCGATCAAGGCCCGAGCTACCTCAACAACCGCATCAACTTCTACGCTCCCAAACGACATCTCCGATCAGCCAGCCACGCCCTCGCCGCCGTCCCCCGTATCCGAAGAACGACAACAGGAGGAAGATCCTTCTCCTACCTGGCCGCCAAGACTTGGAACTCCCTCCCGACCGACCTGCGCCTGACCCAAGACCACCTCTCCTTCAGGAAGAAGCTCAAGACCTGGCTATTCGAGCAGTAGCGGCACTCCCCCCCCCCCCAGCGCCTTGAGACCCTCCGGGTAGGTAGCGCGCTATATAAATGTCTGTGATTGATTGATTGACAGTAGAAGTAAAAGAAATCGAACTGCACCTTTAGCGAAGTCCAAGTTCTACCTGAGCACAGTGATGCATGAGAGGTTTTTCTTTAGCACCACCACAAGACTGAGGCTTTAACTGAAGCTGAAGCAGTGTAAGCAGCAAGTAACACATCAAGACTTATTCATAGTGAGGAACGTTCCATTAATACATCAATCAGTAGATTTGTAGAGCACTACATATCACCTATGGAAGTATTCAGGTGCTGGCTGAGATCCCTTTAACTCTTTGGGTTTAAGATTGCTATCGCTTCAGGAGTAAGCAACTCTGGTGCTTTTAAGAAGGTAGACCTTTAGAGCGGGAGATTAATATGGTTTTAAAATCCTTCTTCAGTGTATTTGTCAATTTTAAGGACCCAATTCTGGTGCAAAGGCTGCTCTTTGGTCATATGATTAAAAAGGATGGTGGATTGAATATTACTCTAATGCCCCAGGCTATTTTTATAAGCCTTACTGAGCACAATTACACCTCACAGAAGCAAAGATTCTCCCATTGGTAGTTTCCAGTTTTTATCTACAAGATCATTTGGTGTTCAATGTTCCCGTCTCCAATCATTTTGATGCTTTAGCAGGAGTCAATTGACTCCTAGTTAATGTGTGTGATGATTACACTGTTCCATCTGTAGCCATTAGTGAAGGGTGCTGTAGGGACAACAGTCCCCAGGTGGGTGGTGTGAGGGAGCAATGCATTGACAAGACCTCTGACCTCCTGGTCAGGGAAACTGCTCTCATCTCGCGCAGCTCCGTTGTTGCGCCTCTGCTCCCAGCAGCTTCTGGCCTGCAGGTAAAGTGTTTGAGGCCCTCCTCCACCTACAGGCTCCTGCCTGTGCTTCATCCCTGGTGGTCCAGTGGGAGAGCCTTGCACTTCTGCTGGTACACTTTGCCAGACTTTCTGTTTGCTTTCCCTGCTTTTGTCTGTGCCCTGTTTGTCTGTTTGTGCTAATTGGCCGTTTGTGCAGTTTGTTCCTCTCCGTCTCTTGTGCCATTGTCCCGTGTGCCTTGTTGCCTTTTGTGCTATTTTGTCTCGTTGTGCCTTTATTGCCCATTTTTCACTGCTGCCTCTTTCGCTCCCTTTCCCGCCGCTGCTGCCCCAGTGGCTCCTCCCCTGCCTGTCTCTGCTCCCACCTCCCACCTGCTCTCCCAACCCTGACTCATACTTAATGGCGGCCGCTGCACCAAAGTCAAGCCCATCTGAGCCTGCCTGCGACCCGACCACAACCAGCACCAGGGACCCTGGTCCTCTGACCCCCCACCGATACGACTCAGCAACCCTCCACGCACTCAACCCCAGAAGAAACAACAACTGCCAGCTGTCAATGCCGAACACCACCAAGGCCAATTCTCCTGTCAACACTGCCGCCGCACCTTCACCCACCTCCGGACCCCTACAGCAACCGCCAACCCACCAGACACCAGCGAGCCCAAACCCCGGAGCTGCATCCTTCTCAATGTACGCTCCCTACGCAGACACGCAATAGAAATCTGTGACCTCTTCAACACCCTCTCGTCCGACATCACCTTCCTCACAGAGACCTGGACCAATGCAAGCTCCACACCCAACATCACAACTACCATCTCCAACGGGTACAAGATCCAGAGAAAAGAATGCCCCCAACCACCCTGAATGTGGACTCGCCATCGTACACAATAACATCCTCTGACTCTCAACCGCCAGCTCAAACGACTTCTCGCCCCCATGGAATACCTCCACTTCCAGATCCAGATCAACCTCAGGAACGACTCTATGCAGAACTCTTACCTACAGACCTCCCGCACCTCACGCTCTGTTCACCATTACCATCGCAGACCTCATCGCACCCCAACCCCTCACCTCCACGGACTACGCATTGCTCGGAGTCCTGAATTTCCACCTCGACAACCTCAGCGACCCCAACTCCACGGCCCTCCTGAACAACCTCTCCAACATTCGACTGAAGCAGCTCGTCACCACCCCCACTCACAAGGCAGGACACACCCAGGAGGAAACAACATTCGCTTCAGCCACACCACACAACCCCATTGGATGGACCACAGCTGCGTCCACTTCTTCTTTTCAAATCCTACTGCACACAGGCCTACACCATGTCCCCCACGCAGAAACTGGAGCAAGCTCACGAGGAGCACCTCAACTCTGCCCTTAGCCTCTCACCTTCACCCACCACGATCAAAGCCATCTCTGCACCAGCGAACTCTGCAGATGGATCACGGACTGCGTAAACATGCTCACCCCCCTCCAGAACTCCGACATACAAAGCACCATGAAAGCCACCTGGTTCACCACGACATCCATGAATCCAAGCGCACGTGCCGACAACTCGAGAAAGCATGTAGGAACAGCAAAACCTTGGAAGCATGCACCGCCTACAACACCGCCACGACAGAACGCCACCAACTCATCTGGTCAATAAAGAGGAACTTCATCCGGGACAGAATTCTCTCCAACTCCCGCAACTCTAAGGAACTCTTTAGCATCATTCAAGAATTCACCAAAAAACCCAGCAAAAGCCCTGATGTCCCTCCCTCCCAGGACAATTGCAACAAAGTCGTCTCCTTCTTCCATTATAAGATCAGGACTCTCTATGACAACTTCAGCAAACAGAACCTAGGCACCGACACAACACCAACCACCAGCAGAGCCACACAGCCGACCGTCACCACCTGGACTCCTATCACCACAGAAGACACCGCACAGACCATGAGGAGCATGCACTCAGGAGCTTCCACCGACCCCTGCCTGCAGCACCTCTTCCATAGAGCCGCCTCTGACAAAGCACCTGAAATGTGACACGCATTCAACTGCACCCTCGAAACAGGCACATACCCAGATGACTGGAAATGCACAGAAGTCAAACTCCTCCTCAAGAAGCCCTCTGCAGATCTGACAGACCTCAAGAACTACAGAGCCATATCTCGCCTTCTCTTCGCCTCCAAAGACACAGAGAAGATCATCAACAACTAGCTCACAAATTTCATAGAATCCAACTCGATTCTTGACACCTCTCAATTCACAACACCGAGACCGCCCTCCTAGCTGCCACAGACAACATCCGCACCCTCCTCGACCAAGGCCACACAGCTGCCCTCATTCTACTAGACCTCTCAGCAGCCTTCAGCACTGTCTCCCACCGCACACCAGCCGCCAGACTCCACGACGCCGGCATACAAGGAACTTGCCTAGACTGGATCCGCTCCTTCCTCACCAGTCGAACTCAAAGAAATAGACTCCTGCCCTTTCTCTCTGAACCCACAGAGATCAGATGCGGAGTACCCCCAAGGATCCTCCCTCAGCCCCACTCTCTTCAACATCTACATGGGTCCTCTCGCAACCATCGTCAGAAAACACCGGCTCAGCATAGTATCCTACGCTGACGACGCCTAGCTCATCCTCTCTCTCACCAAGAAACCCGACATCACCAGACACAGTTTCCAGGAAGGAATGAAGGTTGTTGCATCCTGAATAAGCAGCAGCTGCCTGAAGCTCAACTCAGAGAAAACAGAAGTCCTCATCCTCAGATCCACCCCCTTCACGTGGGCTGACACCTGGTGGCCCCCCGCCCTCGGCAACCCTCCCACATCCACGGACCACTAACGAAACCTTGCCATCATACTCGACTCCTCCCTCACAATGAATCAACATATCAATGCCGTATCTTCCACATGCTTCAACACCCTCCGCATACTCTGCAAGACCTTCAAGTAGATCTCCCCCGAATCCAGAAACACCATCACCCAATCACTCATAGCCAGCAGACTGGACTACGGGAACGCCCTCTATGCTGGAATCAACAAATCTCTACTCCACAACTCCAGACCATCCAGAACTCCGCAGCCAGACATGTCCTCAGCATCCCACGACAAGACCACTTCACCCAGCACCTACGAGACCTCCACAAGCTCCCCGTCGAAAGGAGAGTGACTTTCAAGCTGCTCACTGATGCCTACAAATCCCTCCAAAACACTGGACCCAATAACTCAACAAAAGAATCTCTTTCCACACCCCCAAGTGAAACCTCCGCTCAGCCTACCTCACTCTGGCCGAAATCCTTTGCATCCGGAGAACCAGAACGGGAGGAAGAGCCTTCTAATACATCGCGGCCAAGACCTGGAACAAACTCCCCCTCAGCATCAGACGAACCCCCACTCTGCAAGCATTCAGAAAGAGACTCAAGACCTAGCTTTTCAGATGAGTCAGAGCTGCCTGATATCCCCCAGCTCCCTGAGACCCTCGCACGTGAGTAGTGCACTTTACAAATCCCTTATTGACTGATTGATTGAACCCGGTCATTGGAGGCAGGAAAGAAGCTGTTTAAACTACTGAGTCCTAGGCCATGATATAGTTTGGTGCTAGGCCCGAAATAGAGCAAGTTGAACCATTTTAACACTCCCCAGAGGTGACCAGATTTGGTCCTACAATAGTAGTGGGCCCATAGATCTCATCCAGCTAGCTTCTTACTCACATAAGCCCCCTGTGCATCCCAGTTTAAGTACCATCAGTAGCTGGAGGGAGACTCAATCTAAGGCAAGCGTGGTCTTTTCGCCAGAGATTAATCTATCTGATGACACTGGGGCATCAAACAGGGCAAGTGGTCATTGTGCACCAGAAGCATTTCAATCTACACTCCTTCCATTATGATACTTTTGTGGAATGTAGCAGGGCTATGCTCCAAACTTGATTGACCTGATTGGGGGCACTTTATAGATTAGCAGGATCCTTTCAGGAGACCTGGTTTACCATGGTGGCACACCACCAGTGCTATATAAACTCCAGTAAGGAAGCGATAAAAACGGGAAAGGGAGGCTCACTATCTGGGTCAGTACCACACTTGCTTGCATGGCAAATGAGGCTAAGATTGCCTCTTACGATATTTTATGTGTTAGTCTGACTTTCACACAGAACTTACGGGGTCATTAGGATGGCGGAAGGACCGCCACTGCCGGGCCGGCGGTCCTTCCGCCATCACACAGGATATTCCCACCGCTAAATTAGGATGGCGGTGGGAATCCCAATGTGTCCCCGGCAGACGGTTCGCCCACCATGGTTCTGCAAGGCGGTCCTTTTCCGCCCGTTTTACGGAACAAAAACACAGGCCAGCATTGCAGCAGTGGGGATTAGGCTATCCCTTTCCGCCTGCCTTTTTGTGGCGGTCATCCCACTGCGAAAACACAGGCGGAGGCTGGATTCGGGGGCCCATTGCAGGCCCCCTCTGTGTTGGGAGGTGCACTGGGGGGTACCCATGGTACTCCACAGCATTTCCCTGCACTGCGTGGCAGGCACCGTGTGGTGCCTGCCATATAGTTCAGGGAAACACAGCATGGCATTTTAGCATTGCGTATGGTGCTGCAGCCAGCAGCACCATCCCCAATGTTCATTCTAATTGCAGTGGTGGGACCGCCGCATGTCTGGTAGGCGGTCCCAGCACCGCAACAGTCCGCCCGCCATCGTAATGAGCCCCTTAGTACTTTATGTTTACAATGTGTACTGAAGACCCATGGGGAATAAAATGGAATCTCAAGCCATTGAGCTGCTACTCTCATATATGGTAACAGTGACAGTAGGTGCCTTAAAACTTGTAGGTGGGGATTTTAACTGTTGGGCTGAAATAAAATAAATACAATTGATGATCTTAGCTAGGAGGAAAATAGAATCTTGTCTATTCCTGATGTAGTTATCCCTCTATCAAAAAATAACTTGGGCATTTGTGCCTTCAATGGCAGAACTCCGTCAGATAGGGACAAATTAATTGCACTAATCTCATAGATTATCTATTAGTAGATGTTAGGCTCTGGTCATATCTTACTGACATGGTAGTTACAGCTAGACTTGATAGTGATCAAAAGGCCCTAATACTTGCCTTCGGACCCTCTGAATGCAGGGGGTTAGTTAGTCATGTTGAACCTTTTGATAGAAGGTTGCAACTAACCTCTAATCAGGGAATTGCTTTGTTTGGAACTGGTTCTGGACCAGGTTGAGTCTTTAGTTAAGATTAATGACACAACAAACAAATGTTCGAGGGCATAAAAAACTATTTTTTGTGGATACAAAGCATGTGGCAAGTAGGAAAAGTCCTACTTCCTGGTTTAATCAAACTCACAGAAGTGCTAAGTCAGCACTTATTGCCTCAATAAAGCAGCAAGATAGGAAGATGATACAACATAGGAGGGGGGCATACAATAAAGCTGTCCCTCAAGCGAAAAGGGCCTGGGAACAGGGGAAGTGGGAAGGTCTGCTGGTTGAAGCTAAAGAGGGAGATCATCGCACCTTCTGGAATTTAGTGGCTACGGGGAGTAAGGAGGTTACAACCCCCTTGAGAATAAAGTTGCTGCTGCTGATTGGGTTGACCACTTCTCCAGTCTGTACTCTATGACTGGTGAAGATGGCACTGCTCTAACTGCTGTGGTGTGTCCTAACATAGTAGGATTGAGAGGTGTGACTGCATGTGAGGAATATCCAATCATCACAGGTCAGGAAGTGAGTGCAGCAATCAAGAGGATTGCCCCCAATAAAGTGCCAGAGATAGACAAGATCCCATGAGATCTGTTCCTGGATGAGATTGATATCTGGAGCCTCTATTTTGTGTTATTTTTTAATACCATTATGAATAGGACACCTATACCTCCATCATGGGCCGAGGCGGTAAACATACCTATAAATAAAATAGGTTCACGCTTTTACCAAACAGCTATAGGCCTATAAGCCTTATTTATAGTATCCAAAAGTTGTTTAGTAGAGTCACCCTAGAGAGGTTGCAGGACAGGATGGCAGACAATGAGATACTAACCCCTCTCTAACCAGGTTTTTGGGACTGCACCGCCACTGTAGACCAGGTGTTTTTGCTTCAGCTAATATTTTGGAAAACTGTGGTGTTGTGAGTGGTTGACTATATGTGTTTTTTGTAGTCTTAAGGTCTTCATTTGATCTGGGACTCAGGCCCACGCTGTGGAGGGTGCTAGCCAACATGGGGTCCACGACTATCTCATGGCAATTATTGTTAGTTTTCACAATTAGAATTTCGCCCAGTCAGATGTGGTCAGATGGGTGAGGTGAGAAAGCCATTTCCTGTCAACAGAAGGGTTAGGCAGGGCTGCATCCTTGCCCCAGCCCTCTTTACACTATGGGCCTGATTCCAATGTAAGTGGGAAAGCCTCTGACCACAGGTCAAAGGCTTTCCCCTTTCATTGTTGGTTTCAAATCTGACAGACATATTACGATGAAGGCTGTTGGATTTGAAACCGGCCGGTCGGACCGGCTGGCTTCCGGCAGGCTCAAGGAGACCGTTGGCCAGTCAGAGACTGCTCATAATCCCCTATGTATGGCATTTACATACACACTTCGGACAAGCTTTTCATGCCGGGCTTTTCCAACATGAAAAGCCTGTCGGAAAGCAACTTTGGAGGCCCCTAGCAGGGCCCCCTTGCCACAGCGGGCTCCGGTGCCTGCCACGTGATGCAGGGATTATAAAAAATAGTATAAGTACCCATTTACCTATGGGAGCTTGCATCCTAATAATGTGGTCAGACCGCTGAACGGAGGTCGGTCGGTCCCGACTCCACAACGGCATCCGCCCGACATTTTAATGAGGGCCTATATGTTAATGATGTGGTAGCCCATCTCAACCAATGCGAGTGTGATGCAAACACTAAGGTTCCTGTATTATTGATTGCTGATGACACGCTCTTACTGTCCAAATCCCCGATGGGGCTCCAAAAATTATTACACAATTTTGATAATTTTTTCAGACAAAGGAGTTTGGAAATTAATGTGGCCAAAAACAAATATATGATGTTAAATCCCTGCCACACCACTAGATCTAACCACACCCAGAAGGGGACTGCGATGCAACATTTCCTCACATTTGATTACCTTTGCCTCACGCTCACAGAGCAATTAGAAAGGCACACCCGCATAGCATGGCGCAGGCTTAAACTTGAACAACATGTTGAGCATTGGCGAAAGTCCATTGAGGTTCACATTTTCACCCAATTTCTATAGTGGTTCAAATTTACACCTGTCAGGCCTTGGGCACTGCTCTTTATGGAGCAGGAATATGGGGGCATACGGATGTAAATGCTTTGGTGTTATCTGAGAATCGATTTTTGAGGCAGCTGATGGGACTTCCTATTAATACCCCACTGCTTCCCCTTAGGTTGGCTATGGGACTCAGATCGATCTTCGATGGGATTGGTGTGAGACCAGTCCTGTATTGGAGAAGAAACTGAGCTACTCCTGAGCTTTATTCCTACCATCAGGGGCTAGAGGAGATGCTTAGTATCCTGTGGGCAAGAGATCTCCCCTGGCTTAAGTATGTTAGAAAAACCCTGAGAAAGATGGGGAATGTGAGACTCTGGGAGGACCTGAGGGTGGTACATTCAATTCCCAAAGCTGATCTCAAGAGAAATTAAGCTAATACAAATTGCAATCTCTCCTGACCTGGTCCTGGTCCATTGACACATAAGTGTCTCCTGATGAAGGTTGAATATAAAGCAGACAGTATTTAGATGAAATTGAACCCACATTGGCCAGGAAGCCCTACATCTAATTTAGATATGGGACTTTGATACTTCTCTCATTTACTGCCAAATGGGCCCATACTCCTGGAACATCTGAGTGGGTGTGCCAGTCCTGTAGAACCACAAAGGAAACGGTGGAACATGCCCTCTTTTTTGTCCCCCATGGTAGGGAAAAATGGCTAATCCCAGATTGCTGGAATTTCGGTACAAAGCAGTATAAGGAGGTCCTTTGAATTCTGCAATCAGATACAAGACAACACCCAGTTTCTGCTGTTTCATAGTACTTGCTATCGATGTGGTGTACTAGGCAAAAACTGAACTTACAATTAATTGACTCAGGTGTTGCAGAGATAGCGCAACCCTGCTGTTGATTCCTTTGTAAAGAATGTAGCACTTTATTCTAGAGGGAAGAAGATATATATTTTTTCTTTTTTTTTGCCAACTGTATTAGGCATCATTGTGGTTGTAAACTGCCACAGATGTCTCCTCTTCTAATGAATAATGCACTTTATTGGGTTTAGGGGAATTGCAGTAATGGTCACTCTCTCTGTGGATGCAGCTTCCCAGTTGAAGCATGAGAGACAGAGCAATCCTGCAATTGATTTCTTTTAAAAGAATTTTGCACTTCATTAGGCAGGGTAGAATATCTATATTTTTTTCTTTTTTTTTTAGCCAACTGTATTAGGTATCATTGTGGTAGGGAACTGCCACTGATTTTTCCTCTTTTAATGAGTAAATCACTCTATCTGGTTAAGGGGATGCAGATTCCCAGTCGAACTATAATCTTAAATTATAGATCGTACTTGCTCAATCGGAATACCACATGTATGTATGTATTTTGTCTCGCCTTTTCTCTCATGCATTTCTTTTGGTTTGTAGCACCACTCTTACCAGTGTAAGGTGTCAGAGCACATCACATACACATTACTCAAAAACAACGAATCACAAGTGGGAAATACGTGTATAGGAAATAGTACATCAGATAGAGGACTACAAGGTGTAGGAGTTACATGTCATCCCTACTGGTGGACAGTATAGATGAGTGCCTAGTCTGGAGAAGCACAAACTCAGAATTTAAAATGTAACACCATGGTTGGGGGTTGGCTTTACTAATAAGAACTAATGGGCATATCAGCAATAACCGGCGATAATTATTGCTAAGTGCACTTAGTGCTAGAATAATTATCGCCGGCTACCGTGGATTTTTATCGCTGAGATAGCGTGCTATTAACAATGTTTATCTCAAAAGCGATCAAAATCCTAGCGCTAACTGCCTAACGTGAGATTATCGCTGGAAACCCAGCGATAATCTCACGAAATGCGGCGTTAGCTTGTTGATAGGGACTCACAAACTTAGCCATGATATCCACCTTCCACAGGATATCATGGCTAAGTCAGTCCTGAAGCAGGTGTAAGGAAAGTAGTGATAACAGGGGTTATCGCTACTTTTCCTGCCGCTATGCTTCATACCGTGGGGCTTGATGATAGGAGAAATGTCGCTTAGCGACATTTCTCCTGTCATGTCAGGTCAGGAACGCCCACTTTGCATCTCATTAGAGATGCAAAGCTGGGCGTTAAGAATAGGTGCGCTAATGCAAGGTTTCACTCGTTAGCGTGACCTTGCTAATTAGGCGATAAAATTATCGCCGCTTTTCGGCCGAAAACAGCCGCAAATGTGGCGATAATTTTCTATCGCTGCCTTGTAAATATGCCCCTAATTTCTACCCAAGTGAACACTTTTTGCAACATTAGGATCATGAAAGACTGGGGAAAAATCATAACATCTAATCCATACCTTGCAATTTGCATGCAGTTCTTTGATAACAGTTAATATCTCACAGTTCTATATTAGGATTTAAATTTATAAACTGCAACGAACAAACCTTCCTGTGCTACTTTTTGATTAATCCAAACTTCCGCTAGACAAAACTCAGATCTCTCTGCTGCTGGCCCATCAATTAATAGAGTCATCTCGACGATTTCACTGTTGCCTGAAAATTGCTGGAGGCAAGGCACGTGGCAGTAGGTACTTTTAAATCCATATTGTACTTGAAAACACAGCCCCCTCCGCCCCCCCCCACGTCCCCAAAATCACCGCCCTAGAGCCGATCCTTCTGCTGATGTGCGGAGTTCTTCATAGTTGAGAAATGCACACTTTTTTGTTCTCCAGGGTGTAAACGTTTTTTACAACGGAGAAAGCCAGCTCCTCTAAATCTGGAGGTGATCCAGCCTCCCTCCCACCCTGTGATGTGTCCCGGCAGGTGTAAAACAGGAACATTCAGTCAGAAATTTATGATAATTACTAAATTTATGAATAAAGGACCAATAGGGCATTTTCTCAAGGACACATCGCAGATTTAGCGGCACTTTTCTGCCGCGAAAGTGGCGATAGATTTATCGCTCTATTCACAAGCCTGCTCTAACAGCCTACATCGTCTGTTTACCTGTGACAGCTGCCGCTAAAAACATCGCCAAGTCTGACAGCGACAACTAACGCTAATCATATGCAGAGTAGGCGTTCCCATCCAAAAACTCACAATAACACCACCACCCCCAGGACGCCCACCCCCGGACTATCACCGAGGCAGCGTAGAACAAGACAGCGTACCTTCCAAAAACGCACCAGCCTCAGAGACTTAACGCCAGAGGATGTCATTGCCCACTACAGGCTCAAAAGGACAACCATCCTCCGCATCATGACCCACATTGCCCACAGGCTGATAGTACCAATACAGCAGACAACCAACATCCATCCGCAGACAAAGCTGCTGGCTGTGCTGCACTTGTTGGCCTCTGGTACCTTCCAATCAACAACTGCCAGAGTCAGAGGAGTCTCACAGCCAGTCCTATCAAAGTTCCTCACACCGGTCTTGGATGCCATCATCAGCCTGATACCTCAGCACCTTCACTTCTCCCACACTGCGCAGGAACAGCTGGAGACCAAGCAAGGCTTCTACACCATAGCTGGCTTCTCGCACGTGTTGGGGGCAATTTACTGCACACATGTCCTACTTGTGCCCCCTGCCGACACTGTACACAATTACCGCAACAGAAAGCACAAGCATTCCATCAATGTGCAGGCAATAGTGGACCACCGGGGACTCTTCACCAATGTCATCGCCAACTTCCCAGGCAGTGTGCATGATTCCTACATCTTCCGACAGTCCATCATCAACCAGCGCTTTTAGGATGGCACCTATGGAAATGCACTGCTCGTTCGTAAGTACCAACGGAACACACCACACACCTCAACTCGCAATCATACAACTCACAACTGTGGGAATGCACAAGTAACAAAATCACATACAACATGCCAACCAACATGCCCACCTACCAGACACGACAACACAAGTAGCTGAGGTAACAGGGGCCAGACATATAGACAAACCATCCACAAAGGCATAGCCCCTCTGCCATACAATTGCAGAATGTGGGGAGAGGTGGCAACCAAGAATTTGCGAAGGAGGCAAGTGACCCATGAATAAGAATGCACACAATGCCAAGTGTGGCGGTGATGTGCTGGACAGTCTTGAGCATGCAGAGCACAGACATGTCCATGTGGACATATACTGCTGGTGTTTGTTGTGTTGTGGACAGTGGATGCAACCATGTTACCTCAGGCAGTGGGGAAGACCTTGGACAAGTAGGTATGTCACCCCCCCTGTAAGCGTAAGCATAGTGGGCTGGGTGGCGTATGCCAGTCCAGCATAGGAGCGTGAATAAATAGCCCGGGGCTCTGGGCGTGGTTCACTTCCGGGATGGCCACCTAAGTAACTACTGCGTGTGTCTCTGTGTCTGCCATATCCTGACCATAGGCATACACACACGTGGCCAACCACCTTCAACAGACAAACCAACACCGGCGACAAGGTGGCTACGTCACACACCACCCGGCGCACATCTCGTCAACACCTGTAGGGGCGTGTCTACCAGGGCGGGTCCCCTGCCATGATGCCGCAGCCATGACCGGTGGTGCCTGCAGGATCATGTGCATCTGCTGCACCCCAGCCTGCTGGTGCCCAGACCCGTCCGGCGCCCAGCGGTGATGCCCGCCCCTGCGCACCCGGGCCTCACTGCTCACTTGCCACCACCGGCGTGTCTCCAAGAGGGCCCACCACATGCAGGTGCGATCTTCAAGCCTGAGGCCCGTGAGCTTGGCAGCCTCCTCAGCCGATCGATGACTTCCACGCAACAGGCCCCAGCGCACCGAGCGGCACCGCACCATGGAGTTCTGCGTGTGCTGACTGTTCCCTTCGGCCTACACTGCGGTCCAGCAGGTATCAGACAAATCCTTTCCAGTCTGGCCCAACAGGCCTACTGCATCATCGTAGGCTGCACACCCACTCAGCTCTTCTGGTTGGCCTAGCTCAGTGCACCACAAGTCATCGTCCAGCCTCCAGGCCACGGCATCATCGCAGGTTGCACACCCACTTAGCTCTACAGGTGGGCCTACCTCAGTGCACCGTAAGTCATCGCCACGTGGCGGTAGGCCCGTGCCGGCCGCAGTGCCTCAGGTGCAACTACCTCTGTGCACCGCAAGTCACCATCCAGCGCCCAGGCCATGGCATCATCGCAGGCTGCACACCCGCTCAGTTCTTCCGGTGGGACTAACTCAGTGCACCACAAGTGATTGCCACGTGGCGGTAGGCCCGTGCTGAATGCAGTGCCTCAGGTGCCACTACCTCAGTGCACCACAAGTCATCGTCCAGCCTCCAGGCCACTGCATCATCGCAGGCTGCACACCCGCTCAGCTCTTCCGGTGGGACTAACTCAGTGCACCGCAAGGCATCATCCCGTGGGGCTACCCCACAATTCTGCCTCCAGCAGCCAACAGCATATCCTCAGTAACGCCACTGGAGCCCTTCACAATCACGGGGCCACCCCCGTCCCAGGCAGGCTGCTGGAAAGCCTGGGTGAAATGTCTGGAGACATACACTGAAGCGCATGACTTCCCAGTGCTGCCGCGGCGGACCACGTGTAGGTGTGTGAGGAGTGTGCAGAAATGGCCCGGGCTCTGGGCATGGTTCAGTTCTGGGCTCTGGGTGTGGTTCAGTTCTGGGCTCAGGGCGTGGTTCAGTTCTGGGCTGGCCACAAAAGTGACTATGGCGTGTGTCTCTGTTGCAGTGTCGGCGCCACCCGGCAGTTAATTGATAATGTTGCAATGTAGCATGCACCCGGAGGGCGGGTTCGCCCAAATGGATAAATAAAAGAGCGCAAGACCGCTTGGGGTCTTGGCTCATACATGCCAATTGTTGTGTGTGTATCTTCATTGCCGCAGCATAAGCCAAAGGCCTATCCTCAATCGCAGCGCAAGTTCTGCCAGGCCTGAACTCTACATCTGTGTCCGCCCTATCCTTACCATAGGCCTACACACATGTGGCCGCCCACCTTCAACGGCCCACATTACAGTGTTGTTGTCAGGCTTGCGGACATGCTCAGAGAGGCATGACAATGGTGTGCCGTAGGAGTAAGTAAATAGGCTCGGTTGAGGGAGGAGCAGCTGTGAGGCTACGTAATACCCATTGATCCCGCACATTTGCCAGAAGCAATACATGGCAAACATGAATCCCAAAGTCGCACAAATCACACGCCACACAACTTGTGAGTCTGCCAACACCACATGCAATTTACACTAATTTCACTTACCTCTCACAGGATATGCACTCTGCCCGTGGATGATGATACCCCTCCGAGCCCCGAACACCCCAGCCCAGAGGCAGTACAATGTGGCCCACAAACACACCAGGGGCATTGTTGAGCGCACATTTGGCGTGTCACATTTCAGGTGCCTGGACATCGCAGGTGGAAGACTCCTGTACAGCTCAAAAATAGTGTGCAAGATTATCATTGCATGTTGTGTATTGCATGAGGAAGATGAGGCAGGTGGACCACACCCCACTGCAGCTGCAGCAGAAATAGCCCGAAGGAACACAATCATTAACAATTTCTTTGCATGAGCACGTCACATTTTGACTGTCCTTAGCAATCATGGAACAGTACAAAATGACCACATGAACAGCATGTGCAAATAAATTAATTGCAACACACATTCCCTGTGTGCATGTCAGTCCTCTACATTAACACTTCACTTTGACAAGTGTAAGTGCAACATTAAGTGCTAACAGTCTCACGAATAGCAAAAAGATGGTGGGTATGTCACCTCTGTATAGAGAGGCTGTTTAGGGTGTCACGTATTCGAAATACCATTTCAGGGTGTCAAATGAAGTACATAATCCCACTCATCAGTGTATCTATGAGGCATGTTCAAATGTTTTGTTTCCAAAGGAGAAAAAGAGCCTCATTGTCTCAATTAAATAATTTATGAGTCAGAAGTGAGCCTTTGTTTTCAATCCTATAGAAAAAGACATTTTCCAGTTGACTTCAGACAGCTCATTCTGAATGTACATCAATCTGTTTATGAATGGGTGACATCTGCCCAAGGTTGCACCTCTTCAGTAATGTGACAGAATTACTGTAGATCTGTGAGAAGGTGCTTTGTAAGGGCCCAGTTCACAAACAGCATTTTGCAGTACATAATGTAGCACAACAGTCTTCTACTACAAAATGCAATTCATAAACCTATGGGTGGAGAGCTCCACCTCTGTCTCTCCTGTCTTTTCTATGGGGAGATATCCATACATGTTAGTTTACTACATAACAATAAATGGCGGATGGACTGATGGAGTGGTGGAAAATTGGGAATATGTACTACAAAATGGGAGGGGTTCAGGGAAACATAAAGAGGTGTTTAGGAAGGGACAGGCTACCACAAACACCCAGCCGCAAAACAGTAAGCACATTACTATTCACAAAGTACACTTTTAAAGTCACTACATCCCTGAAGGTGAGATAAAGTAGTAAATATGCTCCAGCCCAGAGTTTGAGTAAATCAGGCATCAGACATGGGTACACACAGGGTCTGCTAAACATTCCCATAAAAAATAATAGAGGCATGAACTTAAAATACTACTTCATAGGACGAAATGCTAAATAAATTAAATTAATTTGACTTGTAATCCATCTCTATATACAAAATATGTATACATATATGTGTGTGTGTGTGTGTGTGTATATATATATACACACACACATATATACACACACAAAGTTATAGTTAGGTCAGCGTTTTCATTAGGAAATGCCTTTTTTGTTTTGCTAATTACTTTGTCTGACAAATCTTCACAAAACTTTCAAAAAAGTGCTCTTTTTCCCCGAGTTTGTGCATAGAGAGTTTGGGGGTGATCCCTCAAGTGGGGTCTGCGAAAAAGGGGGATCCCAAAGTGAAAAATCACCATGCATTTTCCAGATACTTTTTTTAACAACTCTACCGCAAAAACTGCTGAACCGAATTACACTAAATTTAGCGGGAAGCTAGATCTTGGTCCCAAAAAGTGCTCTTTGTGTGACTAGGTGTAAATCCGTCCAATAGTTATGAAAAAATTAAGGATCAAAAATATTTGAAACTAACCGGTTGGGCTCAAGCGTCTCTCAACCCCAATTTTAAAAAATAGATTGACCCAGGGAGCTTTTCATCCCTGGACCAATTCGCTCCCACAGGAGACATGCTCCTGTGTGAGTGAACACTCTGATTGGCTGCCTGCAACAAGGAGAACAGTATTGCAGGCAACCATTACAGGACTCAGGGACTTAGGGCCAGATTACAACTTAGGCGGTCTTTCCTCCAGCCCGCTAAAGCAGGGGTACAGAAAACACCACCAAGCCAGCAGCATCCCGACCACTATATTAGGAGTCTTCCGCTAGACTGGCGGTGTGTGGGTGGCGGAATTATTGCAGCGGCACGCTTCGGCTCTAGAAATGAGAAGGAAGCCAATGCCGGCTATACTGAGGTGCCTCCGTCTGTTCGGCACACTGTTTCCTTGCATTCTGTCATGCAAGTGAAACATTGCGCGCACCGGACCTGAAGGCAGGGCCGGACTGGCTACTGGGCGTTTTGGTGTGCTGCCAAGCTGTGGGTGATTTCGTTGATGGGGACCTGCGTGTGCTTAAAACCATTCACTTTGCTTTGTTTATTTAGAAGCACACGCAGGTCCCCATCAACGAAATCAGCCCCCACCGCAGTGAAATCCTCCCCCTGCTTGGCAGCACACCAAAACGCCCGGTAGCCAGTTCGGCCCTGCCTGAAGGCATTGGAGGACACTATATCAGCACCAGCTACTTTACATATGGGCACATTTGTCCTCGAGCCATTACTTCGGCTAATTACCTGACCGTACCCCCACTCTCGCTATGCAGTGTCCCTGCTAGGAACAGGTCGGTGTATAGGCAGGTAGTGATTGGGCTGGCGGTGAGCTGAACGGAACTGCCTCCATGGGCTGCCTCTGCCTCGCTGCTGCAGTAGCAGAAATGTCAGCGGTGGCGGTGGTATTGAGGCGTTTTTCTCGCTCACTTCCTGGTTGGGCAGGCTGAGCATATTGATCCCACTTGAATCTCACATTTCCAGCAATTCAATACACAAAAGGGAATCTTTTGCCTATGGAATATGTGACCATAATGTTATATGACACTCTGAAGGGGTCTGTGGGTTACAGCTACCTCCAAGACAGCAGTTTTGCTATGCATGATGTGGGATGAGTGATCTGTGGGACTGTACACATGGCTAAAACCATCCTCAAATGCTCCTAACAGCATACAGACACAGTTCATGGTGTAAAGCCTATACAGATATTTGCACATATACGGCGATGTGATGTAGGATATCATTATAGGTACAATGAAATGTAGACTAGAATATATATCTATGCGGGTAACACAAGTCGAATATAGGGATTATCACACACTACAATGCTCATGTTCACTCCACAAAATACAGTGCCTCATAATCCATTACATGATTGTCCTATGTAGTGTCCACTCCATTTCACCAAACAGCACAACATGGTTACACTCTGGGACTCAGAGGCACATTGTAGCCAATGGCGAGTGAAAGGAAGAAGTTGAACAAAGTACAAAACTGTATTTGAGATAGTTACCTGTTCTTCTGGTGAGCCACAGAGCTGGCCACACAGTGGAAGGACCTCTTCAACCAGGGTCTACAACTTCTCTGGAGAGAAGGGGTGAGCCCTCTCATCTGCTTGGCCTGGCATGATTGCTCCCAGAGGTGGCAAACAGCAGCTAAAGTGGAGGAGGTGTTTATAGCAGTAGTGTCAGGAGGCAAGTGAGGTATTTTTCAAACTGCGTCGCACATTCCGTCATCAGCTTACACGAACACAGCGATTGGACTGCAACCATCACTGTTACCAACGTTAGTCTATGGCTGTGCTGCCATGGTGGCAATCGCCCACCACGCTTTCGACATCCGGTCATCCCAAATGTCCTATATGCGAAATTAGGAATCCGCCATTTTAGCGGTAGGAAGTGCAGTAATTGTGACTGTTATGTGCATCACCACTACTACAAATGAGGCCTAACATGTTTAAATTTGAAAACCTCCTTTCAAATGTCATGTCCAGTACAAAAAATCATCTGTGTAGTGCATAACTGCATATAGGCAAAATGTGGGCGCTGCACTGTACACTGCGGTTGGCAGTAACTGACATGAAAGTTCATGAAAACCTTTATATAGTGCACATTTAACTTTTCTGAATTGATAATGTTCACAGTCCTGCTACAGACTTGTGAAGGCCACATTGGGGATTAATGGTGGATGTTTCACAGTAGACAATGATGATGTGCAATATGTGTATTGCTTCATGAAGCAGTTATGTTTTGTCACATTATGTTTGGCTTACTCTTCATATATGTTACTCTGGACACTGTGATACATTTTACAAATGTATTTTCACTACTCACATAGGTACCCTGTGAAAGGAAGGAGACAGTAGCCTCCAGTGTACCGCCCATTTCCAGACCTTCAGACCATGTAAGACAGCGGGCAGGGAAACAGACATGCTCTGCTTTCAGCAAGCGAGAGCATTTTCTGCTCTAGCTTGATGAAAGCGGAGCACTGTTTGCTATGGCTTGGCGGGAGCGGTGCTCCTGCCAAGCCAAATGAAATTGCAATGTCCCAGGGTGGGAACCCCGGGACATTACTGGAGCCAGCATTGGGGGGTGGCGGTCCCCAAAGTCATGTATGGCTCCAGGAGGGACTTCTCTCCTTTCTCTTTTTTAGGGCCTGCCCCGGGGAGGTGACGGGCCACGCCCCCCCATTTTAGAGCTTGACCCTGGGAGGTAGTGGTCCCTGGGGGGGGGGGGTCCTTGAGGCCCCCCTAGCCAAATATAAAAAGCTCCTGGGAGGTGGTGGTCTCCGGGGCAGGGGTGTCCACGATATTATTGTAATTAGACCCGGGGAGGTGGCAGTCCCCAGGGCTGTGAGCAGGCAAGTGGGCCCTCCTGCATACATAATAAAAAGTGCCCAAAGCACTAGGTCTGAGTCCCCGTGCACTCCCTCCCATATTTATAATATGCCCCGTGGCGGAGTCCCGGGGGAACACCAAGACCATGTCTTGGGGGTCAGGGTATTCTTACCCTGCCCCCTTTTCTTTATTTTCACTTTTTTTCCTTTTGTCTTGGTGAAGCTGAGTCCCAAGGTTGCTGCCAACATTTCCTGGTTCAAGTATTTTATTTTAGAGGTTTTATATAGTGCTAGCTTGACCAAGGGGTATCACAGCGCTTTACAGAAATAAGAGCAAGGCAACAATCAATGGAACAGGTTACTTACAAAATGGCATATGAAGTGAAAGATCGGCACAGATTTTGGAGCAAGGCAATAATCTTTAGATCAATGGTTACATACGCTTAAAAATAAGGGAAGTGTAACAGAGAAGGAACACACATAAAATCAGTACAAAGAAATATTTGTAGGGACATGAGGGATAAAGTTGCTGAAAATGAGGTACAAACAATTAACAATTTAAGGGACATAAAGTGTTGGCTCGGCAAGAGCCAGCAGAAACAGAGCGATGAACAGACAAATTACAGAAATTAGGTTCGAACAACAATAAATGGGGTTAGATTCAGGAGCTCCAGTATTTATTGAAGAGATAGTGTTTCAGGTCTCTTTTGAAGCCTGGGTAGGAAGGGTTGCAGCAAAGGTCCCTCGGGAGGGCATTCCAGATGCAGGGAGCATTGCCTGAGAAAGAGTGATTCTGGGTAGAGTTCTTTTTTAGTAGCAGGGGTACAAGAAGAAGATCGCAGGAGCTTTTCATTGGTCTGGCACATCCTGCTCTTGTGAGTTTGTTGATTAAGTAGTCAGGGGATTGAGAGGGAAGTGCTTTGTGGGTGACGCAGGCAGTCTTGTAGATGCATCTACCTTCGATGGAGAGCCAGTTGAGGGACTTGAGGGCGGGCGTGATGTGTTCATACCATTTGCAGTCAGTTATGAGACGGGCAGCCATGTTGAGTACTGATCTAAGGGGAGCGAGGTGAATTTTCAGGGCCCCAGTGAGAATAGCATTCCCATAATCAAGTTTGGATAGGACTAGTGATTGAACAACCCATTTGAAGTCATCAGAAGGGATGAAAGGTTTGATTTTTTTGAGGTGTTTAAGTGTGAAAAGCGCTCCTTTGGCTGATGTTTTGATATGGTCCTTAAGAGACAGATCTTTCTCCAGGGTGTAACCTAGGAACTTAACTGTGTTGAATAGAGTGGGCAGACAATTGAAGGCTTTGAGGTCAGTGATCCAGCTTTGGATAGGGAGGTGGTTACTTTTGGGGGAGAATAGAATGATTTCCGTTTTGTTAGGGTTCAGTTTTAGATGGTTAGAGTAAAACCAAGATTGAATATTGCTCAGTGTGATGTTAAGATGAAGGATGTTGCTGTGAGATTTGATTTTATAGCAGAGTTATGTCATCAGCATAAAGATGATACTTGATCCCAGCTTGCTTCAAGATGATAGAAAGGGGCTCCATGAAGAGGTTGAAGGGGGAGGGAGAGAGTATTGAGCCCTGTGGGACACCAAGAGAGACAGGAGTAGGATTTGTGTTTTTTGTGTTCGGTGTTGGAGGTAGGAAGTGAACCATTTAAGGACTGTGCCATTGAGGCCAGAGCAAGACTTCAGAGCTCCCAGTAAGGATGAGCGGTTGACTGTATCGAAAGCCGCTGAGAGGCCCATTAGGATAAGAAGGCAGGCATGTGTTTGCAGCCAATCAGAGCTGTGCATTTCCCTGCACGAGCTCACCTTTTTTAATCAAATATCTGCGGCCAAAGATATCACTATAAATTTCTTCTTAAATTTCTCAACAATTACTGAATGGATTTGCACCAAATAACAAAAGGAACAATCTGCGTAACAACACCTACCTTTCTGCCAAATTTGGTGTAATTCCATTCAGTGGTTCAGGCCGTAGTCGTGTTGACAGGTTCCTATTCGTCAAATGGCGCCAATGTTATGGTCAAGTAGGAGCACAGTCCTAACCATAACTACTGACTGGTGAACGCAACTGTTTGACACTACAAGTACCATCATGCATGTTGACCCACAAGGGTAAACACAAGGGGGTGAATACTATAAAAGGTAGAATAGAAGTTGGTGTAATTTGAGCAAGATTACCGCCACCTGTGAACAAGGTCTGACAAGACCGAAACGCTTTGGTCAATAACAGCCGATGACCTGATTTGAATAAAAGGACTGCTATGGCCATGTTGTGTGTGCAGCTCCTGGAGGTAACCTTGCACCATGTTATAGCCGCATGGTCCTGCCACAAGTTTGCACCACCAGTAAGAGCTCTATTACTGCCTTTGAGGACCATCTTTGGAGGAATGCTGTGAAGCGATATAAGGCAGAGGAGCCACTGTGGATGACAGAGGCATGGGTCTGTATAGACTGCATGTACAGAACTGTTGGACAGAACGATATTTTGGCCTTCTATCTTTCAAAAGTACATTATGTGGCTGTATACGGCAAGTGATTTAATGGCCCACTGGGGCTCTGTAAACCGTTTTGACACTGCAAGTACCATCATGCATGTCGACCCACGAGGGTAGCCACAAGGGGGCAAATACTATAAAATGTGGAATAGAACTTGATGTTATTTGAGCAAGATTGCCGCTACCTGTGAACAAGGTCTAACAAGACCAAAACGTCGGGATACAACAGCCGGTGACCTGATTTGAATATAAGGGTTTCTATGGCCATATCATGAGTGAACGCTCTTTTCTTTTTATGGAGGGAAACATGCTTCATATATATATATATATAATATATAAATATATATATATATATATATATATATATATATATATATATATATATATATATATAAACATGTGCATATTGATATACATATCAATATGCACAGGTGATTAAGAAAGTCAAGGACAGACAAGATATAGTGGTAAGATGGTCGGACAAAGGGGGCAATATAGTACTCTGGCGCCCGGACATGTATACTAACGAAGCACACAGTCAGCTCCAAAATAGAGAGTGTTACTCTCTACAGTCCTATGAGTCTTCAGGGGATTCAAGACAAATTCCATGCTGAATTGTATAGATGGAGAGGTTTGGGACTGATTTCTAAGGAAGAGTTGGATTATCTAAAAATAGATCACCCAGTTGCACCTATACTGTACCTTAACCCCATGGTTCATAAGAATGCTAGTAACCCCCTAGGCCGGCCTATAATTTTGGCTATAGGTGGGCTATTTGAAAATACATCTAGATTTATTGATCACTTTCTTCAGGAACATGTATATAACCTACCCTCGTTCATAATGGATACTGGAGATTTCCTGCGCAGGATCAATTACATACCATGGGATGACTCCTATGTCCTCATGACCCTGGATGTCATGGCTCTCTATACGAGCATCAGATATGAGGATGGAATTAGAGCACTAAAACACTACCTAGGCACAAGACTCATACACTAACACCAGCATACACGTATAAGTTTGGTCGGGTGGTGTCTTGAAAACAACTTCTTCATGTATGAACAACACACATACAAACAAATCCAGGGGACGGCCATGGGTACCTGCTTTGCCCCCAGCTGTGGGAATTCGCATATGGGCTGGTGGGAGGAGCAGGTACTTGCGGCCAACAATGCACAGGAATGGTCAGATAATGTGGTCCTGTGGACCAGATTTATTGATGACCTATTCATTCTGTGGAAAAGGGGTCACCGGAGTCAGCTAAGATGTTTGCACAGGGACTGAACAACAATGATTTGAACCTTTTGTTCACACATGCCATAAGTAAAAAACAGAAGTACACTTTTTAGATCTAGTGGTGTACATAGAGGGCAACAGTATTCACACAAAGACATTGAAAATGCCTACGTCGTGAAATCTTATCCTGCACGCTAGCAGTTTTCACCCGACTAAGCTGAAGAATAGTATCCCTTAAGCAGAATGTTTGCATATGAAGCACAACTGCAGTAGTGAGGAGACACTGAGGAAGGTACAGGACAATTTAATTAAATGACTCATGGTGCGTGGCTACATTCACAGAGTGTTAAATTCAGCAGTAGCCAAAGTGAAAACTAAAAAGAGAGGATTTGGTATTTGGTATTTCTAAGAGGAAGAAACAATCCACTGACACTGGCCCGGTACGTCTGATCACATGGTACTCAGCCTATCATGCCAGACTGCATAACATCTTACATAGAAATTGGAAAATCATCAAAAGTGACACAGTAATAGAACCAGACATCCCTCGTGCTCCCCTTCTATCTTTTAGAAGAGCTAAGTCAATGCGTAGAGATCTATTGCAGAACTCACCCCAGGCTAGGAGCAGATCTGATTGGCTGGGAGGATTAGGAGGCTTCTAAAAATGTTTGAGGTGTAAGGCATGCCGTTATGGTCGTAACACAAAAACCATACAGTCACCCTTAAGAGAAACTCATTGAGATCCGAGGATCGTATAACTGTAAAAGTGATTACGCTGTCTATGTACTTGAATGTACCTGTCACAAATGTTATATGGGAAGCAGGATTCACATGGTCCATGTCAGGATCCTGCAACACCTCAGGGCCGTAGCCAATGATGAGAAAAGCTATCCAGTGGCAAGACACATACATCAATGCCATCACGTAAATGCGAAAGATCTAGTGTATTTTGTCATTGATGCCGTCCCTAAAAATCCCAGGGGGGCAACAGAGAGCTCAAACTGAGGAGACCTCAATCGCGGTACATACTGATGCTTAATATCAAAATACCACAGGGATTCAATTCTGATGAAGAGCTAACAGTACATCTCTAACTTGGTATACACGCTTCTGAAGTCAGAGGTGCATAGAACATTTCTTTTTTCTCCTTTTTTTATTTTGTGTAATTTAGTATCCTGATATTTGGCAAGAGTAGGCCTGGGCGAAAATTTCGTTCCGTTCGCGGAAATTGCGATAATTTGACATTTTCGCGTTCCGCGGAAAGCGCGAAAATGTCAAAATTTCCACATTCCGCAGCCTGGCGATAATTTGTTTCTTGCTCGTGCTGTAAAATAATACATTCTCGCGCGCGTGCGATAGCCTTACCTGAATCCCTGCGTTCGCCGACAAGTTTTCTTGATCCGGTCGCTTTCTCCATGAGATGTTGTATTGTTTTTAGCCATTTGCGCTGACTCGCGGCAGTTCGCGCCCGCAGTGACGTCATGCGTCGCGCGATCACGTCTTTCTTCTCGCGATCATGCACCGCGAGACAACTGAAAACAAGATGGCCGCGCCCGCGAGCAACCACATGGGTAAGTTGGCGACCCGCAACCATGCAGAAAATCTCGCTAACATGCGGGAAAAAAACGTCCGCATCTTCGCGATATTTCCGCTTGTTTGCGATAATTTTAAACATTTTCGCGATAATTTGCAAAAGTGGATTTCGCAAATTCCGCCCACCCCTAGGCAAGAGTATGCGGACCACACATGCAATCAAATACAAAAATACAGGTACATCCACACTGACCAGGAAAGATATACTGGTGAGATTTCAGACCAAGATCTAAGCCCACTGGGGCAAAACAAAATATTTACGTGAATCTGAGCAATATACAATGAAGGTGCAAGCAATTCTGTGTCCTCTGCTGGGGATATAACATTGCAATTTCATGATGTAATTGACATACGGTCAGTAGTGTGGATGAGACATTTTCTCTATATGCTCACTATGAGTGCACCCAACAACAGTTTTATATTTGATGTGATCTCATGATCGGCTGAGAAATGCATTAAAAAATTGCCAATTGCTAGTTTCTTTAAATTTACCTGTTTAATTTATAAGTTTTATTTTATAACATTATTTTGGCCAATATGTGTCACTAACATGTTCGCTACATTTTGTTTAATCTGTTTTCTATGTCTATGTTATTGACATGGTTACCATGACTACAATTTGTATGTGTGTGTATATATTTACCGGTCATAATGACGCTGGGCTTTAGGATTTTGTGATCGAGGTGGTCTGTCCACCGAAACGCATTAGGAGCCTTATTTTGAATAACATTTGTGAAACATCCTCCAGATTGTCGGCGCCTGCTTCTGAATAGGGAGCGGGACGGCCCTTTATATATATATATATATATATATATATATATATATATATATATATATATATATATATATATATATATATATATATATATATATATATATATATATATATATATATATATATATATATATATATGTGTATATATAAACGGAATGGCAGAAGCATAGTAATCTGACAGCATTAAGATTTCAACGCAGAAGTTATCCGGCAAAACAAATACAAAAAGGTTGGGAGAAAGCAAATCAGGCTGACAGAAAGGAATTACTAAAAGCAAAAACAGTGGTTGAAAAAGAAAGTTCAGAACCTATAAGATTCATCACCACGTTCTCTAAAGAATCAAAGCAGATTAGAGAAATATTGAAGAAAAATTGGAAAATCCTTCAATTTGATGTAACGGTAGGGAAAATCATGGGACGGCATCCCAATATAATATTTAGGAGAGCGACAAATCTAAGAGACCGATTGACACATAGTCATTTCCGCAAGAAAAACAAACAATCACAATAGCTATAAAGTAGTGGATTTAAGAAATGCTATAACTGCAAGGTATGCCAAATTGCTAAAAATACCCAAGAACTAAATATAGCAATGGAAGAACCTGGAGAATACAGGAACTGATCATGTGCAAAAGTCATATCGTAATCTATGTTATTGAATGTCCATGTTCTTTGAAGTACGTAGGGAGCACCATATGCGAACTAAAAAAACATATCCTGAAGCATGTAAGAGCTAACATAAATAAAGACCGTAGTAATGCGCTAGCTAAGCAAATGGAAGTTCACCATGGCAGTGATTGGAAACTTTTGAGATTTTTTGCCATTGAAACAGTTAAGCACCAAGAAAGAGGCGGTGACAGGGAGAAAAAACATTTGTGAAGTATATTCAATATCAACTTTGCCCTTTAGTTTCCCGATGAGAAATGTTAGAACAATTAAAAATTATTATTTTATATACTTTTCCTCTTTTTCTTTCTTTTCAGTTTTTTGTGATTATTTTATACTTATCTTCACCTCTCCTTTTAATCTCCTTAGATACAATCCAGGGGTAATTTGTATTGAAATATAGCATTGAATGCGAGTACAAATAAATTGTGTAATGGCGTTGGACAAATAATCAATATACATAGGTGAGGTACCCATGATAGTACTAACACTCTCCACTTGAGTAGACTCAAAAAAGTACAAAAAAGAACAAAAAAGTATAACAAAATGTCCTTAGCATTAGACTTGGGTGGGTACTGCATCATCATGAGAATATGTCTTTGATTTAACACAAAAATTATTATTCATGTAGAATAAAATGAATGGGCAATTCCAAAAATATTGCTACATTCATTAATGAGTGTTTACATCTAAAACTCACCACAAAGAATGTATTTATTTGAGTTTGAGGTTGTTTTTTGAAATTCACGTAACTTATGTCCACAAATCACTTTATTATGATTTTGTATTATAGGAATATCACTGATATGGACTCCAAGTCCCATAACGCCCTGCAATGAAAAACCGGAAATGATGTAAACCGGAACATGTTATAATTGGTGGTTTTGAGTCAAGGGCGTTACCGTGAGCAAGGTCTCTGCGAGACCGAAACGCATAGGGGTTCTGTTTGTTCCTGTAAGACAATATTGACATTATAAGCAATAAATAATGGAATTTTGAACCGTCTCCGGACGGGAGTGTGACCCAGTCTTTATCTTCCACTGAAGAAAAGTGTTTGGGGATATTTTAACGGCCGGGCTCAGCCGTGGGGTCTCGCACCACTGCAAAGCATCATGAAAGCCAGCAAAAAGGAACCGGAGGATGAAATATATATATATATAGAGCGGTGGTCTCGTGGGTCCGTACTGTTGCTTATCGAGGTCAGTTGCATTGGACATATGGATTTTTAGCTTTAAGAAGTTGCCGCCATTAATCTTTCACTAAACAATGTGAGAGCGTCTCTGAGAAAAAAGCAGGCTGCCCTCGAAGACGCATGCACTTGTAAGGAGTAAATGAAGCAAGAAGGTGGGCAACTGTGCTTAGAATGAAATAATGTGAACTTGACAAATGCGTGTCTTTGGATTTTAAAGTCATTATTAGGATGCCCTTGGCTGCAGCTAAAGGACGTGTATGAAATCCAGTCCGGGTTTTGCTGACAGTTGAATAAGGCATGCTAGGAGTCTTTCTCTAAACAACATGAACTGAAGGGCATAAACACGGATTAGCACAGGTTGAAAACAATCCAGAAATCAATTTAGTTTGAAGGATTTTTCATTGTTGCAGTTTTCGAAATAACTGCGATTATGCTTTGTTTAGAGAATGTTTGGTCATCAGCCCACATGCTTACCTGTACCCAATCGCTGCGCAATGTAGTGCATCTTCTGTTTCAATGAATATTTGTTTTAAATACAACAACCAATATGTCGCATTTCAGGTTGAGAAAGGCAGCTTGTCTGCCGAAACGCGTTCCTGTTTATCCATAGCCTCATGTAACCTACGCAATAAACGAGAGAACCCCCATGCTGACGAGTGCTCTTGCCTTAATCAGATTTGGTTGGGGATTGTTTCTTATATATATCTATATATATATATATATGTATATATATATATATATATATACATATATATATATATATATATATATATTCACTGAAAAAACCATAGGTTTCACACATGTTATAGTTAGCGGAAATTTTACTGATAAAAAACCAATGAAATTGCCCCGTTATAGTTAGTGCTGGCAACTATAACTCACGCGACCGCAATCCTCTGCTGATGCTAATACTGTATTTAGACACTTATTTGCCCATGTCTTCTTCCATACATTTTTAGCTATACATATATTACAAATATTTTTTTTTCATAAAGACACATATGTCATCAGCAGAAGATTGCGGTCGCGTGAGTTATAGTTGCCAGCACTAACTATAACGGGGCAATTTCATTGGTTTTTTATCAGTAAAATTTCCGCTAACTATAACATGTGTGAAACCTATGGTTTTTTCAGTGAATTTGCAAGGTTTTTTAAATGCTAATTCCTAACTATAACGTGTGTGAAACCTATGGTTTTTTCAGTGAATTTGTACGGTTTTTTAAATGCTAAGTGACTTTACGCCATTCGTGGCGTGCGCGCCCACTTAACGCAGTTCGTTCCGTGCGCGCACGGTGCGCTTCGCGCACCGTGCGCGCACAGTGAGCACGCGGTGCGCTTCGCGCACCGCGCACCCACTTTACGCAGTTAGTGCCGTGCCCACGTTACGCTAGATGGGCCATGTACGCACGATGCGCTTCGCGCACCGTGCGCACATGGAGGACATATTATGCGCTTCCTTGTGATAGGTAATCTGTTGAAATTTTTTGGGAAATTTCTGTGCTCTGATAAGCCATGCACAAATGGTGGCCTTCGGCCACCATTTGCACAAGGGGTGGAGAAAGTGTGGATAGTGTTTTTTTTATTTTTATTTTTTTACCGTACGCTTACGGTAAGCGTACGGTAAGCGTACCCCGCGAAATTGCCGAAAAAAAAATAATGCCGTTTTTGCTCTTGGGGGATGTTTGGGGACTCCCTCAACATGACTATGTGAGAGGGAGTTGTCAAAACATCCCCATAACATGTTTTTGGCCATCATGTTTGATACATAACACTCAGTGCGGTAGACAAAATGGCGGACGCCGCTTCCTGGTTTCTGCCGATTCGAATGTTTACTAAGATCTAAGAGCCAATCAGAATCGCGCTCGCGCACGCCACCGTACGCTTACCGTAAGCGTACGGTAAGCGTACCGTAAGTGGGCTCAGATATATATATTGATTTAAATGCTATTTTCTCAGAATCTACTGAACAGATTTACACCAAACCTACAAAAGGCACTTCCTTGACCTAGGGACTACCTCTCTGCCAAATTTCTAGTAATTCTGTTCAGCCGTTCGGGCTGTAGCTCGTTCTAAAGGTCCTATGGAAAAATGCATGGGAAAAACGCGTTTTGGGACCCCCCTTTTATCTCAGCCCCCGCTTGACGAATCCCCCCGAGACTTTCAGGGTAGGAGCGGAGCGTAGCGCCCCACCTATTTTGAGAAATTCGCGAGGATTCGTCGACCGGCGCCAAAGTTATTCAAAATAGAATGTTGAGGTTTTCCTATGGAAACGTGGTCCTAACTATAACTACCTACTGGCGACCGCCAGTAGGTAATATATATATATATATATATATATATATATATATTCACTGAAAAAACCATAGGTTTCAGGGGCGTTATAGTTAGCTAGACTTTTCACTCGTACAAAACCATTGAGATTCCCCCGTTAAAGTTAGTTCAGCTAACTATAACTCACGCGCCCGCAATGCACTGCTGATGACGTCACATATTACATCACTCATGACATGGTCAGTGACATCACTCATGACATCACTGATGACATCTCAAATGACATTACTGATGAAATCACTGATGACATCATCCAGTGAATGTGTGTTTTTCTGAAAATTACATATGTTTTATATATCTCAAGGTCGATGGAATAATAAATGGGTATATAAGTGTCTAAATGGATGATTTGTTTTTGAAAAATTGATTGTATTACTGACTAAGTGTATCTTAGTGAATACATGGCTTAGTGAGTAATGTTTAAATATGTAAATATCTGTATCAGTCTCTCACTTTGTGTATAAGTGGCTGCAACAGTGATCCAAGAATTAGGTTTTTTACGCATAGAAAGACTGACAAGTCTGCGCCCGCGCCCCACACACCAGGACAAACAAAAAGACCCATCCCAGGAACAACAAAGGGGAGAAAGAGAAAAAACAGGCGCTGGGGCAAGCGGAACTCAAATACAACAACAACAGAAAACAAACAAACAACAATACAGAAGAAACAAGCGCAGATAACTGACAGAGAAATATCCAATGGAAAAAGAGACAGTGAAAACACAGTTATGAACCTAACTACAATGGATCTTACTGAAAGAGAACAAAAAACTCTCGCATTAGGCTTATCATATTGCGAAAAAACAAATTTTGACTACTCACAAACACGTATAGATCTTTTTCAGTTTGTGAGAAAACTAAAGTTACAAAAGTATTTCATGAACAGTGCTAACAAAGACTTACAACAACCGGTCTTTAATGCAGCTTACACGGAAATGTCAATAACGGATGAAACCTTGCTACGAGATCTTCTACTCATGCAACAAGAAAATCAAGACATATCAGACAGTGGTACTACTATTGATCTTCAAGAAATACGAAACCCCATCCGCACCCCTTTCAAACCTAAATCCGTATTTACACCGATGATGCCCAGAGACGGCTTGGATTTTTTTGCAGAAAATGTAATTAAGGATTTAAAAGTTTTGGCGCTCAAAAGTGATAATGAATTTGCCAAGACACACAATACAAACAGAACAAATTACAACAAAGTGATGTCTAAAGTCAAGAAACATGAGGATGTAGTAGTCAGATGGTCCGATAAAGGGGGCAATGTTGTCCTATGGCCCCTGGAGAACTATAACGAAGAGGCAAGGAGACAGCTCAACGATAAGGACTGCTATTGCAGAATAACGCCAACGACTATAGTAGGGATAAAGGAAAAATATCACAAAACCCTATATGAATGAAAAAGTGCAAATCTAATCACCAAATCAGAATTTAAGTATCTGAAAATAGACTATCCAGTGACACCACAACTGTACTTAATTCCCAAAATTCATAAAAATGCAATCACCCCACCTGGCAGACCAATCATTGCAGCAATTGGGAGTTTATTTGAGAACACATCTCTGTATATTGACTTCTTCTTACAACCACTGGTCTGTGAATTACCGTCACATATTAAAGACACTGGCGATTTCCTATGTAAAATATTTGATGTCAATTGGAAAGATGACTATGTGTTGATGACCCTCGATGTTAACTCGTTATACACGAGCATCAGACACAAGGATGGCCTTAATGCTTTGAAGCACTATTTAAACACCAGACCATTGCACATGCAAGAACATTCCCTTATGCTACTATGTATGGCTGAATGGTGCCTGGAAAACAATGTGTTTATTTTTGACAAATTGTTTTATAAACAATTACAGGGTACTGCCATGGGTACTTGCTTCTCCCCCAGCTATGCTAATTTGCATATGGGCTGGTGGGAGGAGCAAGTACTCATGAAGGGACAGAAATCCGCCATGACAGAAAATGTTATTATCTATGTACGATACATCGACGATGTATTTATTTTGTGGCAGGGAACTGAGGAATGTGCAAAAACTTTTGCAAATGAATTAAATAATAACAACCTGAACTTATCATTCACTAGCCACACCAGTAAATCCTGTATCCAGTTTTTAGACATTGAAATATACATTGAAAACAACTGCCTCCAAACAAGAACATATAGGAAAGACACTCCAGGGAATGCTATCCTACAAGCAGATAGTTTTCACCATAACAGCGTCAAGGAAGGTATTCCTTATGCAGAATGTCTTAGAATGAGACGGAACTGCAGTAAGGAAGAGGGCCTCAGGAAATCTACCAACGAACTGTTCAGTAGACTACAAAGGAGAGGATACAAAGCAGAAACACTTAACAAAGCTAGAAACAGAAGCGAGCTACGTACAAGAGAAGACCTCTTGTTTAGGAAACAAGAACAAAATGTAAATAAAGAAGCAGGGATACCAAGACTCATCACAGGTTTTAATGCATACCACATTACACTTAGAAAAATCTTGCACAAACACTGGCAGACAGTCCGCAATGACCCGGTTCTAGGACCTAAATGCCCCAAAAACCCGGCCATTAGCTTCAGAAGAGCGAAATCTATGCGCGAGGAATTGGTACGTAATTCACCCTCTGTAAAGAAAATTCAGACTTGGCTACAATCACCCAAAGGCTTTAGTAGGTGTAGTAGATGCAAAGCCTGCCAACACGGCACCAACACCAAATCTGTGACCATGCCTTTCAGACACTCACCGTACCATATCCGAGGCAGCTACAATTGTAAAACGGACTTTGCCGTGTACGTGTTACAATGTACATGCCCTAAAGTATATGTGGGAAGCACGATCCACCAGGTTCACGTTCGCATTTTGCAACATTTGAGAGCAATTGCGAATGATGACCAAACATACCCAGTGGCACGACATATCAATTCATGCCACGGTAGCAAGACCCAGGACCTCTCCTATTATGTCATCGACAGCGTCCCTATAAACCCTAGGGGAGGTGATAGACAATTGGCATTACGGAGATTGGAATCAAGGTATATCATTCTCTTCAACTCCAAAATCCCACATGGGATGAATGCCGACGAAGGGCTCAGTGTACATCTCTAACCCTCCATTTTTGAGGAGACCTACCTCTCTTTCTGTACCCGTTTCCTCGTAACATGTTTGTTCCAAACTCTGCCATTTCTGTGATTTTACCACCCATTTATCTAAAACGAATACCGCTGCACAAATACCTCTCTGCGCCTTTTGGGTATCTATTTACGTATATCTGCAATCTTAGCTACCCCCACTTCTTATCACAGTAGGAGAGTATAGTGCTAGTGATTTTTTGATTTTTTGACTTTCCCCGTTATTTTTTGTTTTCGACCAGCCATCAGAGATCACATTAATGCGTCTTTGCCCACTTGGGCGGGCTCTCTCTCTAAGTGTGTGTAACATGCCCCTCTTCTTCAATTAGGCACCAATGCTTTAAACTTAAGGGCTAATTACGGAGACACACAACCCACTTGGTTTTCACTTTCCTAAAGATAGTGGCACTTGCCCACTAGAGACATTATGGCTGGTATAACCGCCCCCGCAATTCCTAAAAATTTCCTTTTTCAAAATTTCTCTAGTACCACTACTTTCATTACTAACGGTACGCCCGTCTGTATACACTTACCGTCACCTTGGGAAAGAGCACAGCAGATGAGATACACTGAGCCGGTTGGCTCTGTCTCCACCCAAGCGGTATTCGCATTCTTTAATTTTTTCATTTTTTCTTTTAATTTATGTCATCCACTGTTTTGAGTGAATTTGTAACTCAATTCCCATTTTGGAATGTATTTATTTTATTTTTATAATATTGGTGTATGTTTTCCACATACAAATACATTTTGCAGAGTCATGATGTAAACTTCTATGTCTATGACACTTTGTGGTTGCCATCTCAACCGTAGGTAAATGGCTGTGGTATATGTATGGTTGACACTGATAGAACAATTCATGCAGTGAACAAGGCGGTTTTGCCGCCGAAACGCGTCTGTCCTGTGTTTGAAATAAATCGCCTTCTGTGCCAAAATACTTCACGGAGTTGGTGCCTGCTTGTGGAAAGACGATCAGGTTGTAATTATATATATATATATATATATATCTTCACTGAAAAAACCATAGGTTTCAGGGGCGTTATAGTTAGCTAGACTTTTCACTCGTACAAAACCATTGAGATTCCCCCGTTAAAGTTAGTTCAGCTAACTGTAACTCACGCGCCCGCAATGCACTGCTGATGACGTCACATATTACATCACTCATGACATGGTCTGTGACATCACTCATGACATCACTGATGACATCTCAAATGACATTACTGATGAAATCACTGATGACATCATCCAGTGAATGTGTGTTTTTCTGAAAATTACATATGTTTTATATATCTCAAGGTCGATGGAATAATAAATGGGTATATAAGTGTCTAAATGGATGATTTGTTTTTGAAAAATTGATTGTATTACTGACTAAGTGTATCTTAGTGAATACATGGCTTAGTGAGTAATGTTTAAATATGTAAATATCTGTATCAGTCTCTCACTTTGTGTATAAGTGGCTGCATGGGTTGGTGAGTAGCTACATGAGTGTCTATATAGGTTATTAGTTGGTTTTTTGAGTATCAGTATGAGTGTCTGAGTGTCTGTATGGTTCAGTGGGGGGTATTACGTAGTGCATAGGTGCATGAATGAGTGACTCACTATTTGTATGTGTTGAAGACAGCATGTGTGCAGGACTGTATGCGTGGATGAGTGTGTGCATGGGTGTGTTAGTGAGTGAATGTCTCAATAGTGTCTTTATGAGTAACTACATATGTTTTAAACGAGTATATGTGACTATTGGTGTATATAAGTGAGTATATGTGAGAGTGAGAGATTGAAAGAGTTCCTGTATGAATAAGTATGTGTTTCTATAAGTGATTGTTTAAAAGACTAAGTATGTTTAAGTTTCTGTAGAAGTAAGTGTGGTGGTGTGTGTATAACTGTATATGCAAGTAAATGGATGTTTGATTCTTTATTAGCATGAGTGACTATGTGTGTGAGTAACTCTATGGATGAGTTGCGTTGTGTAACAGGATGTATAGTACATATGATGAGTGAGTACATGTATGAGTGACTGTATAGGACTGTTGGTGAATGAGTGGATGTGTATGTGGATTTTAGAATTACTGAACAGGTTGTTGTAACTGGTATTGGTATGTCCATTGTTTTGAAAATGTTAGTTTCTATTTTTGAATGTGTGTATCAAAGGTTATATTAGGGGGAGAGGAGGTCTGCTACTCTATCACAAGGATGATGTCATCAGTGATGTCATTTGAGATGTCATCAGTGATGTCATGAGTGATGTGACTGACCATGTCATGAGTGATGTAATATGTGACGTCATCAGCAGTGCATTGCGGGCGCGAAAGTTATAGTTAGCTGAACTAACTATAACGGGGGAATTTCAATGGTTTTGTCTGAGTGAAAAGCCCAGCTAACTATAACGCCCCTGAAACCTATGGTTTTTTCAGTGAATTTCTAAGGTTTTTTAAATGCTAATTCCTAACTATAACGTGCCTGAAACCTATGGTTTTTTCAGTGAATTTCGAAGCTTTTTTAAATGCTAATTTCTAAATATGCCTACAGAGATAGGACATGTGAAGAAAGAAGATAAAACACTCAGAAAGAAAAAAAAGAAATGCTGAAAGAAGCAACAGAAGTCCTCAAAGACGAAGAAAAGTGCAGGAAGAAGGATAACGTGCAGAAAGAACAAACAGAAGAGCAGAAAGAAGCCTTGTTGCAAAATCATCCTGTACCCTCAACTTTTTCAGACGGATACTGGTGGTAACTGAGTCTGACAAACCAGTCCTAGAGCCAGTGCTATGTTAAAAGACACTTAGAATACAGTGAAAACACCTACATACACTAGGGAACACTATGCGTTGGGGTTCCCCTGTGATTAGGATGACCTCCTCTGTAAGCCCCTAGTATATAATAGGGCAGGGGATTAAAACTACCTCTTAAAATGCGCCACAGGGCGTGTTTGCACACGTCACCTCAGGCCCCGTCCCCTCCCTTCCCCACTGTGTAAACACGACCTGTAGCCGTTTTAGGTTGGGAGATTAAGTCCCCTTGAATCCTAAGGGTCCCTAGGGTCAAACTAGCCCACTAGGTACCTCCAGTAAGCGCCACAGAGCTGCATTGCAGAGAGGTGTAAAAAGGGGCATGGCTTCAGAACACCTGTCTGCAACGCAGCTCCCTGGCGCATACTGGAGATACCTGTTGGGCTAGTTGGCCATCAGGGACCCTCAGTATTGAAGGGGAATTAATTTCCCAACTTACAACTGGCCAGGGGGTGCGTTTGCAGAGTGCTGCAAGGAGGGGGTGTGGCCTCCGGCACGATGCCAGTCTTTTATTTCTTTTATTTTTTTAAGAAGGAGAGCTGTGTGGCCCCCCTTCTTTCTCTAATTTACTGGCCCTAGGGACCCCATCCCCCAGGGCCTGCACCCTAATTAATTTTGTTGAAAAGAATTAATTTGGCCTTTTTTTTTTTTAATTCTTTAGGAGGGGGGCTGCGTTGCCCCCCTCCTCAGGCCACTTATGGCCCTGGGGACCCCATCCCCCGAGGCCGGCCTTTGTTTTTTATTATTTAAAAAAAATATATATTTATAGAAACACCTTGGACATGCTGGACAAACCGTATGTACCTATCACCATGACGATTTGCGTGATATTCATTAAAAGGCGACTATGCATACAATGAATCCACATGGAATGTATTTACACCGCTAGTGAAGCTCTGACGTGTCTGACGCCCTACCGTGCCTAATCCCGGCGCCCCCGCCGGTGGGTACTCTCCAAGTAGACACCCTTGTCGTTTATTCATACAAACATGGGTAGCTATTGACAGGCACATTTAATACACACGCACACCAAGCCATTCAAAGGGGATTCGACAAAAATTCAACCAAACTATGCAAGAAACCCCCCTCATGGTTAATAAAACACACATCCACCGCCGGATGTGTAATACTTTTTATTTTACTCTCTGGAAAGTAGACGAACCTCACTTGAGAGTCACAGCGTGCTCCTGGCTGTGCCCAATGCTGTGTTACACCCACCAGTGCCCGCCGAGTGACACACACCTCTGTGTTGTATTCCACCAGCTAGTGCGTATGCTATGACACTCTCTAGCCCATGTGCACTGTAACACCACCCCGTGAATATTTCTCGCACGGGTTATATTGCCCCATCTAACGTGCCTTCCTCGATGCCTATGTTATAACGCACAGCGCTATGCCATACATATTACAATCTGGTATCCATATCTTTGTCACTGTGCATATGCAACGTTACACTCCCCAGCACATATTTTATTTTACAACTTTAGAGACTAGTTAGGTTACACAACACTGCCCTGTGCATATTACACTCCAAGGCGCCTATCACATAGCACGCGCTAGTGCCTGTGCTATCTCGCGCTCGCCAATGAATCTGTCATTGCGCACAATGTATTGCATATTATATTTCACGCCCCGGTTCATCTTATATCACACTTTTTGGTGCATAGTTTATACCATATACTATATATAGTTTTCATTTTCAATCGTGCTCTCAGGACTATGTTCTATATAACACTGCGTCCACCTACCCTTTTCACGGGCATTACATTTTGCAATGGGGGGTGGAGGGTCAGGGGGTGTTTCTGCCAAGTGAGCCCGGAGTCACAGTCACAAACGTCCTCTTCTTCCTGAATAAAAGTGAGATTATGCTGCATACTTGTTCATATTTTAAGTAGTTCGCACAGACACACATTTTAAAAACAATAAAGTTCCTAATACCCACCTTCTCTGAACAGTTAGCTTGCTGCCCCATCCACCTCCCCCCTATCCTCTGTTATCTGAATCCATGGACTAGCCTCCTCCCTCCTGCCATGCATGGTCTGATGTGCTGCCACTGCCATCCATTTAGCATGATGTACCAGTCCACTCCTCCTGCCCTCCATTGCCCAATTCTATGGCCCATCATTGACCTCCTGCTTAGCCTCTGTGCTTAGCTTGCTGCCCCTATTCTCCTTCCCCCTGCCCTCCGATGTCTTTGCGCATGCCCCTGCTCCATCCTTTTCGCCCACCATGTTCCATGGACCTGCCACTCCTATCTACTCTGAGTGTTCTGTTGAGCTGCCACTCCCCTCCCACCTGCCTAGCATTGTCAGATGACTGTAACCTGTCCCTGCCACCTCCACCCTGCCTGTCCACATGCCATGCCCCTATCCCCTACCTCCTGTCCTCCATGGTCCATTTTACTGCCACACCCTTCTGCCCTCCCTGGTTTGTTGTGCTGCAACTGCTCCTCCTGCCTGCCCCGCACGGTCAGTTGTGAGGCCCCTTCCCCTGAACTCTCTTGTCTGTGCCCAGGTCCTGACCCTCCCTTCTATCCTCCATGGTCCTTTGTGCATGCCCCTGCACCCTCCTTCTTGCCCATCATAGCCATTGTACTGCCACTAACCCTCCCGCTTGCCATGCATGGTCTTCTTTGGTGCCATGGCCCCTCCCACCTTCCCTGTGTGGTCAGCTAGCTGCCCCTGACCCCCTCCCACCTTCCCTCCATGGTCTGTGTGTATGCCATCATAGTCTCACTGTTGCTCTCCATGGTGTGTCTTGTTTCTAGTGCCCATCCTGCCTGACCTCCATGGTCATCCTGCTACTCCTGCCCTGCTCCCTTGCCCCCCGCACTCTGTTTCCATGTGCAGACCCCTATTCTCTCCCTCCTGGCTTGTCTGTTCCATTGTAATGCCCCTGATCCGTCCCTCCTGCCCTTTATGGTCTGTTATGTTGCAGCTTTCTCTCCTGTCTGTCCATTATGGTCAGCTAGCTACCATTGCCTCTTTCCCCTCTGTTCTCTGTTGTCCATGTGCATGGTTCTGTCACCTCCCTATTGCTTTCTATGGATTGTTGTACTGCACTCCCGTCTCGCATGCCCTGATTGGTTTATTGTGCTGCTGCAAACCCTGATGCCTGCCCTGTAGGGTCAGTTTGGTGCAACTCTCCATGTCCCTCCTGTCCTCTGTTATCCAAGTCCATGTCCCTACCCCAATTCCTCCTGCTTACCATGATCCAATGTACCATACTTGCAAACATTTTGAACTTGGTAAGAGGGAGATTTTTAAAAAAAACTGGGATATTGATTTTCCCCTTTGAGTTACTTTGAAAAAGAGGAGATTGTAGACAGGCGACAGATCAAATAAAGCCCATTTGAGCTTAAAAACATTGGACGTTTCCTGGCTGAAACGGGTCTGTTGGCATGTATGGTTGTACTACCACTGCCTCTTCCTTCTGCCCACAATGGTCTATTATATTGCCACAGCCTCTCTTGCCAGTCCTGTATTGTTGGTTTGTTGCCCCTGCCCCCCTTTCCACTGCCCTCCATAGTCTGTTGTGCTGCCACTGCCCTTCCTGCCTGCCCAGTGTGGTCAAATTGTTGCCTCTGCACTCTCCTACCTGCCTTCAATTTTCAGAGTCCGTGCCCCTGGCCTCTGCCTCTCAACAGTATCCCAATGAACAACTAGATTGCTAACATTCTATATTTATTACATAAGTGTGGAACGTCTGACGTTATCTTGATGTATTGAAAACTGTAATACCTAGAGCATTTCCTTAAGAAATTACATATATGAGAGGGTCTTATTTGCATCACAATTATGGTTAGTGCTCTAAAAAACTAAAATGAGGACATATTTTCTGAGTTTTCAAATAGCGACAAAGAACTTTTAAATTATTTGTAATCTTTATGTTTTTTTATCGACTTGACCACTTGATTAAATGTTGCACCTAGGGGAGAGGATGTGGTGTTACTTCCAGAGCTGCAGACTTTGCAACTGGGGAAACAGGTTGGAGTTTCTGCTTCAGCTCAACGTTCTGTGATTCTGGTCAAATCACGTAATCTCCCCATATCTACAACCAAAATGAATTTGATCTTGTGTGATGTAACCAATGCTCATGGAAAGCACTCCAATACCTGACAAGTCTGCACTATATAAAACTGCAAATACACAAAACATAAGTGTTTTGCACACTTCTGTCATTGGGCTACATGTGGGCTACATCTGGGTGATATTTGTGCTGCATTTGGGCTCTTTTGTCTCTGGTGGCAATCTTGGGAGATTTATTTGTTATGAAGTTTCCTAATTTCCTCATTTACTGCAGTCTCCTCATTAGGAAATGCTTTCATTTTTTTACTTTGATTCCATCAAGAAGGTATTCAGATATGTCACACATTTGCCATAAATTCTGAATGTTAGCACTCTAGTTGCTCATTAGATCACTGTAGTAAAGCTACTGCTCACCACGGAAGTCTGCTGCTGGTATTAAAAGTGCATGTTTCAGTCTGCATACCAGAATTTTTTAATGAAATAGAAGAGGATTTGAGAAGTCACTCAAAATGTGCCCTAATTTTTCTTTCTTCAGCACTAATCATAATTTCTATGGCAAAATGAACCCCCTCATTGTGTTCCTTTTTAAATTAAATGTTTTAAGTGTTACCAGTTTATTCCAATCAAGATGGCTTCAGGTGTGCCATACTTTTGTCATAAGTAAGACAGTAAGCGCTCTAGTTGTTCTTAAGAACACTCTGGGATATTCTGTCATTGGGCTATACTTGGGCTACATCTGGGTGATATTTGGTCTACATTTGGGCTCTTTTGTCTCTGGTGGCCATCTTGGGAGATTTATTTGTTATGAAGTTTCCTAATTTCCTCATTTACTGCATTCTCATCAGTAGGAAATACTTTCAGTTTTTTACTTTGGTTCCATCAAGAAGGCATTCAGATGTGTCACACATTTGCCATAAATTCTGAATGTTAGCACTCTAGTTGCTCGTTAGATCACTGTAGTAAAGCTACTACTCACCAGGGAAGTCTGCTGCTGGTATTCAAAGTGCATGTGTCAGTCTGCATGTCAGAATTTTTTTATGAAATAGAAGAGAATTTGAGAAGTCAAAATGTGCCCTAATTTTTCTTTCTGCAGCACTAATCATAATTTCTATGGCAAAATGAACCCCCTCATTTTGTTCCTTTGTAAATTAAATGTTTTAAGTGTTACCACTCTATTCCAATCAAGATGGCTTCAGGTGTGCCATACTTTTGTCATAAGTAAGACTGTTAGCGCTCTAGTTGTTCGTTAGAACACTCTGGGACATTCTGTCATTGGGCTATACTTGGGCTACATCTGGGTGATATTTTGGCTACATTTGGGCTCTTTTGTCACTGGTGGCCATCTTGGGAGATTTATTTGTTATGATATTTAGTTTCCTAATTTCCTCATTTACTGCAGTCTCCTCAGTAGGAAATACTTTCAGTTTTTTACTTTGGTTCCATCAAGAAGGCATTCAGATGTGTCACACATTTGCCATAAATTCTGAATGTTAGCACTCTAGTTGCTCGTTAGATCACTGTAGTAAAGCTACTGCTCACCAGGGAAGTCTGCTGCTGGTATTCAAAGTGCATGTTTCAGTCTCATGTCAGACTTTTTTTATGAAATAGAAGAGGATTTGAGAAGTCAAAATGTGCCCTAATGTTTCTTTCTGCAGCACTAATCATAATTTCTATGGCAAAATGAACCCCCTCATTTTGTTCCTTTGTAAATTAAATGTTTTAAGTGTTACCACTTTATTCCAATCAAGATGGCTTCAGGTGTGCCATACTTTTGCCATAAGTAAGACTGTTAGCGCTCTAGTTGTTTGTTAGAACACTCTGGGACATTCTGTCATTGGGCTATACTTGGGCTACATCTGGGTGATATTTGTGCTACATTTGGGCTCTTTTGTCTCTGGTGGCCATTTTGGGAGACTTATTTGTTATGAAGTTTCCTAATTTCCTCATTTACTACAGTCTCCTCAGTAGGAAATACTTTCAGTTTTTTACTTTGATTCCATCAAGAAGGCATTCAGATGTGTCACACATTTGCCATAAATTCAGAATGTTAGCACTCTAGTTGCTTATTAGATCACAGTAGTAAAGCTACTGCTCACCAGGGAAGTCTGCTGGTATTGAAAGTGCATGTTTCAGTCTGCATGTCAGAATGTTTTTAATGAAATAGAAGAGGATTTGGGAAGTCACTCAAAATGTGCCCTAATTTTTCTTTCTGCAGCACTAATCATTATTTCTATGGCAAAATGAACCTTCTCATTTTGTTCCTTTTTAAATTAAATGTTTTAAGAGTTACTACTTTATTCCAATCAAGATGGCTTCAGGAGTGCAATACGTTTGTCATAAGTAGGACTGTTAACGCTCTAGTTGTTCTTTAGAACACTCTGGGAAGCTGCAGTAGAACACAAAGGAATCAACTGACCTGCCCTTGTTGGATGTACATGTTTTACTGAGAATGTCAGACTTCATTCTCACATGACTGAGAAAGATAATGTGAATTTACAGAAAATATGCTCTCAGTTTAGCTTATAGATCACCTTCCAAACCTCTGTGGGAAAAGCATGAGAAAATAGATTTCTCTCAAACACAATTCATGATATCACAGTAGCAGGCTTTTTCACATGGTAAAATCACCTTAGAACACACCATAATTCCTAAAATGAGTATGGTACCATCAACAAATGATTTATAATGTAACTAAAGTCCTAAAACCTTCTATTAACTGCAATGCTTTTTAATGAGGTGCTATCATGTATATTGGTCCCAAGATGGCTGCCAACACTTCTTGGATGAAGTACTGACAGCCAATCAGATCTCACGGTGAGATGTGTGGTTAGGCTCCGCCCAGATATATATATCTTTTTAACTCTAATTTTCTCAGGAACTACTGAACGGATTTACACCATTTAAGCAAAAGGCACAAGTCTGAACTGAGGACTACCTCTTTGCCAAATCTGGTGTAATTCCATTCAGCAGTTCGGGCTGTAGCTGCGTCAACAGGTCCTAGTGGAAAATGCATGGGGAAAATGCGTTTTGGGACCCCCCCTTTTTTCTCAGCCCCCGCTTGATGAATCATCGTGAAATTTTCAGGATAGGAGCAGACCAGAGCTGGCCAAAAGTTTGGAAACTTTCACGAAGATTCGTCAACCGGCGCCAACGTTATTCCAAATATAATGTTGCGGATTTCCTATGGAAAATAGGTCCTAACTATAACTACCTACTGGCGACTGCCAGTAGGTAATATATATATATATAAATACTTATTTCTATGAAAGTTACAATTTTGTGGTAAAGATTTCTGTGGTAAAGGCATATCTGTTGTGAAGCAATTAATTGTAAAAGACTTTAGTGGTGAAGGCATTCTTGTTGTAAAATCATCGCTGTAAAGCCATTTGTTGTTATGGCAGTCATTGTTCCAACATACAACTGTTTAAAATGATTCCAGAGCAACATTACAAATAAGGCCCTCAGTTGGCCCGGTGCTGAAAAATAGGTTTTTCTTCCAATTACCACATATTGACATGATATCTAAGGACAGGAATCATAGACATAATCAATAGCCACTAGACTAAAAAATTATTTGAGGGAAAGCCTAAAAGAACGTGAAAGTCTTCTTTTCTCCTATGAACCTAAGATGTTATTGCTGTTGCCTGTGTGCTAGTTTGAGGCTGTTTCAATCCTTCAGAGCATGTGTTTTCTTCACTGACACTGTACTTGGGGAAAGATACAGGTGTGATCTTGTATTAGATTTCACCTCAGATTGCCATATTGGCTTGTAGAATAATGTAGACAGGTATCTCAGACCCTGTTCTCAACATGCTCTGAGAATAATCAGAAGTTTTCATCATTTGTGAATTTTAACCATACGTCTGATAGTTATGGATAGTTGATATTGGATATTTTTAGGTATCACTGCCTGTCGGGAGGAGCCTGGGGAACAGGACTCGGGGACCCTTGATCATGCCGATATCCTCCGTGTCCAGGTACGGGACGAGGTTGGGCCCTTTAATTCCCCTTGGAGCTGGCAGGAGGAGGAGCTCGGAGGTGTGACGTCGACCTCGTGGACCCAATCAGGCAGACCAGGTCTGTTGAAGGAGGAAGGCATCAGCACAGGCGGCGGGCACACGGAAGAGCGGGGAGACTCACCTGGAAAGGAGGAGACGCCGTGTAAGGAGCCCGCTGAGGACCGCTTGCCTGCTCATGAGCCAGAGGTTGCAGCGACATCCCTGGAATCTGGAGAGACCGTCGGAAGAGACCGACACCACGCTACGTCCCGCCACACTCTAGGAGGAGGGTGGCTGGAACAGGTACGTCAGCGTATCCTGGGTCTCGCTAAAACATAGGGAGGGAACGGGTAGTTTAGCGGGAGGACACCGCTACTCTTTCTTCTTTGGTTTCCACACCTTCAACAGAACCGGTGATCCCGTTCACGCTCCCCTCCCCTCCAATTTGGTTCCTAGACACCGTCCAGTGACCCTTGGTTTTTCTTGTTTTGTGTTTCTTCTTTCTCCTGGACACATCCTGAAAGGCTGACCGGAGCATTGACTAAGAACCCCACCCTCCCGAGGATCATGGAACTGGTGCAGTAAAGAAGGACATTCTTGAACCGGACTCTTTTCATTATCATAGTGGACCGATCTTTGGCAAATAAATCACAACACCCTTAAAACTTAAGTGTGCGAGGGCTTCCTAACGAAGTTGCCCCTCCCCTCACCTCCCGTAAGAAGTGACACTGCCCCATTGGATAGGATTGATGGTGTGTGGGATTGATGACCAAAAGAGATGTTGTGTCTAAAACAACTTAAAGGTGTCTCACGTTGTATTTGATTTATAGTACCATGAACCTCATGCTATAACGGCTTTTGATTCTTACAGTGTTGATACACCTCTTGTTTACAGCATTTTCATCCACATGTGACTACACTAAATAAGCAAATGACAAGTGCTAGTCAAACTTTCTTACATTCAAGATAGAACTAGAGCAGAACACCTTGAAATTAAATAGCCGAGTACTAATGGTACATAGTGTTCGGATTGTGAAAAAAATGGTAGCTTGTTTTTAAGTTTTGTAGGCTATTCCAAACACAAATATGTTTGTAGTTTATAAAAATTAAGTCAATAAAAGTATTTCATGCTTTGGAGTTCGTCTTCTGAATTGACGGTAAGAGACATGTTTACATATACCAAATTCTACCAATGGATTGGGGATTTGGGATACCCAGGTTAATCCCTAATTTTGACTTCATATGTTTCCCACAGACAATGTACCCAAGAAGATGTGGAGTAAAGTGAACAACTATGAAACTTCATTATTCAATTAACATTCTACTGAATATTCTTTAATAATCATCACTCTTCACATATACATATTGTAATCTTTATCATAGGGACAGAGATTATTATATAAACCTGAAAACTATTAAAAAAATGTAAAAGCTGAAATATTTTGTGCACTGTTTGATGATAAATATTTTGTTACTTCCGCCCGATTTCAATATGATTGCTTGCCAGATCTTTGCGGCCTTGGCCCCACTCCTCCCACACCTGTCATCCATACACATCTTATTGCATATGATGAATTGCAGTGGATTTCTTCAAGATATCATGGTCCAGGCTGTTCACCTCACTGGACATCCTGAGCCAGAAATGCAGATGCTTAAATGGATAAAGCTGGGTTTACCTACACCTCAGGGACATTTGGCCACACTGCGGAAACTAGTTTGCAGAAGTGAAGGGAAATAACCCAAATGCCCCCAACTACATGCGTAACTAAAACCTTCACCCACTCTACACTTTATGATATAGCTGTTTATGTTATTACTTACATGGAGGCTTTCATCACCACTATATCCGGGTAGATTCTCATTGATGTATTTGATTAATAATTTGCTTGCTTGATTCTGCATTAACTTTAGGAAAGATAAAATCACATGTCAAATTGCATACCCATATTACTCGACCTTCTTGTAAACCTTTGGGCTTTTTAGTCATTTGTTTAGGGAAACTATTATGAAAACTGCAGATTTTGCCCCAATTTCTTTAAGGTTTTACCCTAGAGAGTTTTAGCTTGGTTAGGGCAACACAAATGTATATTAATAGTTGATGAGCCCCCTGCAGAACTTTCTATAAACTCTGTAATTTCTGGGTGAATTTATTTAGACTGGTGCTATAAATTGCATTATTTGATCGACTTTTTCAACATTTTATTGAACCAACCAACCATGATTGAATCTGGTTTGCTTGATCCTATCATCTGCAAAGTGAACATATGAAAGTTCAACCTCCTATAATGGGCTCGGAGAACTTTTATTTTTGATTCACTGACTCAATCTGAGATCTTGACCAAAAACTTAGACAATCGGCTAGTTGTGGAATAGGTTTCAGGTTGCAGCAGTGAAGATGAGTAGGTTTGCTTGTGTCTAATTTTCCAATGTTATGTCGATTTATCTACCCTTTTTCCAAAATCGTTAAAAAAAATAGGCAGACAAGTTTGGTAAATAGTGGGGCTTTAAAGAATCTAACAAATTCTGAATTCTTCCAAAGCAAGCCTTTGTCCTTTTTGGAATGTTCTTCTTTTGGGCACACATATTGTGCACACACCTTTGTATTGTTAAGATTAGCATATGCAGGCTGTGCATGGTGAGGTATGATCGTGAAAAAGACGCGTGTGTGTGTGTGTATGTGTGCGTGCGTTTGTGTGTGTGTGTCTAGTTTGCCCTCTCGCACGTTAATACATATTTTTAATATACCTTCTCGACCAGTCTTTCAGTTTATTTTGTATTGTAAACATATGCTGCTATTATTATGAAACAAATACGACCTTTTCACCATGGGCGTCCGCAGGGGGGGGCAAAGGGGGCACTTGCCCCCCCCTGGATCGCTGGTGCAGGCCCAGACAGGGCCGGCGCTAGGCATGGGCAGTGTGGGCAGCTGGACCTCGTGGCTGTCTAACTAGAATGGGCCCCCCACGAGTACATCATGCTTTTGAAATGGTGCCATTGTAGTTACAGGTGGGCAACCCCCTCCCTTTGTTTCGCAGATTTGGTGAACTGTGAAAGACACAAGGCGGGGTGGGGGGGAGAGGGGGGAGCCCTCTCCTGGGCCCGGCTGCCATGGACTGAAATGGCAACATGACACCGCATCCCTCTGAGGTGCTGCAGACTGGGCAGGGCAGAGTTTGTGGCCGTGATTAGCTTTCCCTTTATCTCTTTCTTTTAGCTTAATCGCTGCATCTGCATGATAACAGCATTAGGCAGACACTTGAACTGGGGTGAGGTGTGAAGTGAGCCCTGCCCCTGCATGAATGGAACGCAGAGCATCCTGCAGGGCTCACAACAAAAAAACAGAGTGACCTCACATAACAATGGGCTCTGCTCACTTCCAAAGAAGGGAAAGGGAGAAGAGCAGAAAACGGAGAGAGAGAGGTGGTTATAGATTTTTTTTAAAATGTATTTAATACTTGTGCTCAATCATGTCGGAGGACGGTGATGAAGTAAAAAGTTTGCCCCCCCCTGGAAACATTTCTGCGGACGCCCATGCTTTTCACCTATATGCAAATAGATTAAAAACGATGTCAAGTATTTTAACGTGAACCTATAGCCTTTGTGGGGGCAATATAAATGTCCACAACAAGAACATTCACACACTGAACCGTGGGGGCCAGGTTTCCATACTCTCTCTTGCCCAGCCATCATTACTTCTCAAACATGTTTTCCAGTGATTTCCATCGAGACTTTGAGCAAAGCACGCTCATTCATTTCTCAGCATCTGCCCTCTGCTTAAAGACCTGTCTGCCCTTACCAGGAATTTACAGTCAGGAGCAACGGATTGGATTATGTGTCCAAAATCTCCATACCAGAATTAAATCATGCATTCTTATTGTAAGCAAATTATATTTCTGTGTACCACTAGAGGTGATATATTATTTCTAAATTCTTTCAACTTTAGGTCACGGCATTTTCTTTTATATGAATTTTGAAATTATTTTCACATGCAATTATGCGTTGCTGACATTTGGGTGGTAGCCTGTGCAGCAAATGCAGGAGTTTGACAGTTTATTAACAGATTTTCCATTCCTGTGCCTTGATTACTCTAATTTTAATTACCCTAATTAGCCATCAGAATATAATTTAGCTTCGCTGTCAAGGGGTCCCAGTGTAATATCTTTAATAAAGACCAGAGGGCATGAAAATGGAGAGAGCTATAATGCAAACGGTGTTAGGCAACGCTGGGCGGCCCAGTTAATCATGCGCTCCCTCTGTTTTTTTAATGTAATTCTGGTACAGGTCCAAGTTATGAGTGCAGTTAACAAAGTTCTCCAATGGGACTAATGGAATGCCAGCAGAATCTTTGCATCAAGCTTCGAAGGACCATATATATATACCTTCTCAACAGATGGTGCCTCCATTTTGCAGACATTGCGATAATCCATTCTCTAGATATAATTTCTGAATGGTAGGGGATACATCAGATGGCAATAATAAATATTTCTTTAAGAACAGTTCGAAACAAATTACCCTTTTATAAAAAATTATACAAAACGACCAACCTCTAAGAAATCCCAATAAAACATTACTTGTTTAGTTTCATGGTCAACGACCTCTCATCTGTACCTTTACAGAAGGGATTTTTCTTGTTTGAAATTTTTAACTCTAGCCAACATTTTCTCAGATCTCAGCATCAGGCCTCTGTTTGATGGGGGCTCTGTCAGAAACTGTACACTATTTAAAATGATCGCATCAAAGAATGGAGCACCGAGAGCTAAGAAAGTTCTGATCTTGTATAACTCGCTCACTGTTGTGTATCTACTACCACTACCTGCCTCATTTACTCTTACTCACTAAATACTGCATCTATAACTCATTCAGTTAATTGCTTTACTTCTAAATAAAATCTCTATAAATAGTTGCATATGTACCCGACCTGTCAAAAGTTTAACCTTCTTATTTATCGATCTTATTTACTAATATTATTTATCATTCAAATAATTGTTTTGCTTTTATCCAAATTGAAATTAATTTTACTTTTCACCATGAAAGGTTGGTGCTTGCTCAATTATATGTTGCACCAGGGAACAAGTACTCTATCTAAAACCTTGGGGCCACTTTTTAGGTGTGTGTGCACCCTCTTCATAGCGTAGCTTTTTGCCCGTTGTCATTCATCCAAGCCACCAATGCCATCTACAATTTGGGCAAACATTCCTATGCATGTAAGGGACATCATGACACCACTCAGTGCAATGGGCATGCCACAGCACACGAAATACTTGCATGGTGTAGTGTTCATGGCGGCCCACGCAAACCAAGGCACAGTGGGATGTACCCTTGCACGTAGAATTAAAATGCCCTATGACTTCACGGACACTATCCTAATGCTTGCTGCAAAACTGCAATTTTCCTCTGCTTTGTCCTGCCTTTATCACATCACAGCTTACTATTACCCTTGCTTTTAGGTTAGTGAAACTCATCTTTTTTTAAGGTACAGAGCTATAGTTTGTCATGGTCCATAACTGCAAGAGGAGAGCGATGGTCCCAGGGCACAGGGGCCTATCTTTGAAGTGAATTTGCTCAACAGTGAGTGCTCATCTTTCCCACTATGCCACACCACACTGTACAATATCATCAAAGTCAAGCCTAGAAAACAATCTCTCTTTGTGTTTTGGAGAGACAATTACAGTACGCACACCCACGTGTAGTTGCTTGTCGATTCTTTAATTTATTTTTCGGTTTATTAAAATGATATTTTTTCACCTTGACACTACATCAATTAAATGTCTATCGGGGTGAATAGGTCAAGGGGATGCCTCTGGTGAAGGGTTAAGTGCCTTAGTAGCAGATTATGAGGACAGACGCATTGTTCGGTTGGGTAATGGATCATTAGACACTCAAAATGTTGTAGTTGTAGTAGTCCTGCTCCTACTTGGTGTAGGAAGGAGCATGATAGTCCTATTTCTAGCATTCAGGGTTTTAATGTAGCTGGCAGGTGTACTAATTAGGTGTAGTGTCTTAGGACTGTGAGCACTATGACCCAGCGGTCCAGGGTGGACTCAATAAAAGAATTACGTAATCATTTGGAAACTGTTAAGGTGTGGTTATTAACAGTTATGAGATATTGAGATAATGAGAAGTTTCAGTTTGAGTGTTGTACGGTGATGAATAAAGACGTTGGCTATGTGCCCCACATGTGGCATGTTCTTGTGCATGTTCCCGGGCTGGAGTGAGGCAACATCTGGCGACGAGGGTGGGATGCGTGCCCCAAAGGAACAAGACTGCTCTGCCTGAGAGTTTGAAAGGATATAGCAAACTACTTGTGCGTGCCATGAGCACCTCATCCCGGTAAAAAGGAGTTTGCTGTTGGTGTGTGTGGAGTACAAGCTCCACTCTCTCCTGTACAAGGCATCATGGAGAAGTTGAAGGCTTAGCAGAGGAGCGCCATTGGAAAAGCCTGCCAAGACTTGTCGGCCAATCTAAAGATGAATATGGTGCTGCGCCACAACACCGAGCCATCATTGGCGCAAAGAGAATGCTAAAGGCAGCGGCAACCAGGTATGACACTAAAGGCAGTGACAACCAGGTACAACATAAAAGGAACCGACGATCGAATGGTACATTTCCTCACTGGCCTCACAAACTAAAAATCAGGTGAGGTGACTCAAGAGCGAACACTGGGATTGTACTTGCCAGGTTGTTGACCCTCAGAGAAGCGGGCAGAAGACAAAGGAAATCAGCAGCCAGTGCAACTCAAAAAGGGTTCAAGATAGTGAAAGCTCCCAGTTGCTGCCTCAAGAGACATGGATTACGGTGCTGCTGCATTTGTGAAATTTCCGCCGTACGATACCGCCAAAAAGCAAACTATTTGCACCAGATGGACCACATAGATCGATACTTTTCATGATTTCATCAATGCTCTGGAAAAAGTAAATGATGAGAAAATCATTAAATACTTGAAGAATCTTGCTGGTGATGGAGTAAAGGTAGTGATAAAGAAAATCTCACAGACTGAGACAATACCGTACCATCAGATCAATGAAGCACTGGGAGCCAAGTTCAATACAATGCTGAACATCGACTATGAAAGGTACTTTTTAATCAAGTGAGACTACAAGTTGATGAAATGATAGATGAGTTGTTGATAGACTTGCCATGCTTATCAAACACTGAAAGTTTAATGAGTTTAATGATGAAGAAGCCATGTGCCTCAGAGTCATTAATGACTGTCTTTCAGACTCATTTAGAAGATTCATGTTGAAAGAGACTCTCAGTTTAGAAAAAGTTCTGAGGGCTGCAAGAGCCAAGGAAAGAGCAGATCGCCAAGCCACTGACATGGAAGCTGAAAAGCAAAAAGCGAATCGGTGTTAATCATGACGAGCAAACACAAGCACAAAGAAGATGCCCATAAGTCAACATCTTCGAAGAAAGAAAAACTGTCTTTACAATGTGGATTTTCACATCACCATGAAATTAAATCTCCAGCCATCAGACAACTGTGCAAAGGATGCAGTATTGAGAACCACAAAGAGGTGAGAAAATTGGTGCCAGAAGGTTCCAGAGGCACTCTCACCATGCCCACAAAGACAAAAAGCAACCTCAACTGTGGCAGGTGGAAACTAAATGAAGTCAATCATCATCAAGTTCATCCTGCAACAGTTCCTTGACATCACCATCGAGCAACAGTGAAGAGGGTGAGTGTGCAATGATTATATCTAAAGAAAAGTGATATGCACACTTGGGCCTTGCTGCATGCAAAGAAGGCAAACAAATGAAAAAAAAGAGAGTTAAGTAAACAAAATAATTCATATGGACATTGTCCCATGGCCTCACTAAAAGTCAACAGTTGCCCCATAACCTTTACAATCAACAGTGGTGCATCAATCAAAATCATGACAGTCTAACAATTTAAAAGTTTGTCACCCGCGCAGTGACTCCAAGCATCAAATATGAAGGTGTACACACGGGCTGTTTCCAAACCTTTACAGTGTCATGGATCATTCACAGCAACCCTGGAGCATAAAAAGACGACTCGGCAAACCGCAATCCATGTTCTTCAAGGAACTTTGTCCAGTGCATGTCTACTTAGTTTTTCAACTGCTGGTGACATGGGACTGATATATATAAATTATAACCTAAATACGCAATCTGAAATAGTGAGTCAGTTTCAATTGCTATTTCATGGCCTTGGAAAGCTCAAAAAAATGAAGGTACAGCTTCACATCAACGAGGCCATCCGGCCTGCTGCACAACAACACCGCAGAATAGCATTTCACTTACAAGAAGCAGTTGAAAAAGAACAAGCATCACTGTTTCAACATGACATCATCAAACTCTCTACTGGTCCCATGCCATGGGTATCCCCCATTGTGGTAGTGCTAAAAAGGGTCAGTGGAGGTGAAGTGTGCATTTTTGTGGATATGCACCAGGTCAACAAAGCAATCAAGAGAGAAAGACATCCCAACAGACGCACGGCATACCTGGAATGGAGGGCCATCTAGGAATATTAAAGAAGATCCTAACGGGTGCAGCCCACTCACTGTAGGCACCTAGACAGCCACTGCGCTACTAGGGGGTGAGGTGTGCCCGTGACCATCACTGAGACACCCCCACTATTGCAAGTGTCAGAAAGGGTCAATGCAGAGGCCTGCAGGGTCAAGCAGACGCGTGGGATCCGGTACACCAGTATTGGAGCAGAGATGGTGCAGCTGGGGTGAAAGAGGGGAACACAGGACTGGCCTAGCTATTGAAGGTGTGGCGACCCTGGATCTCCACCATCAGAGCTCCATCGGATGATAGGCTGCTTGACATTGAATTGGGCACTGGTGAAACCATGGGCCATATGTAGGTAGACTGTGTTTTGCGATTCTCTAATTGCAATTTTTAAGGAATCGCAATTAGAGAATAGCAAAATGCAATGTAGGTAGGATTAGCAATTTTTTTTGCGAATCCTACCCATTCCTTATTTGCGAATCTCTAATTGAGAATCGCAAATAAGGAATACCTTGCCATGCATTCCTATGGGCTAAAAGGCCCATAGGAATGAATAGGAAGACATTCTCAATTTGCGATTCTCAATTAGAGAATCGCAAATTGAGAATGCAATTTCAAGGTTGCAAGGGTGTCAATAGGACACCCTGTTGCACCCCTGAAATTAGCATGGGTGCACATGTGGTGCACATACATGCCCTAAGGGCATGTGTGTGCACCACATTCCACTTTGAAAAATGCAAAAAACTGCATTATTACAAGAAATCGCAAATTACCACCAACCTGTAGTTGGTGGTAATTTGCGATTCCTTAAGGCCAAATAGCACTTTTTTGGAGGTTCCTACATTGCATTTAAGGAATCGCAAAATTTGCGATTCCTTAAATGCAATTGCAAAATAAGGAATCGCAAATTTAGCGATTCCTTATTTTGCATGCAGATTTGCCTTCCTACATTCCACTTAGCAAATTTGCGATCGCAAACGCCGAAATTCGGCGAATTTCAGCGTTTGCGATCGCAAATTTGCTTTCTACATATGGCCCCATATCCTTTACGGACCTAGAGCTCGGAGACAAGGTGGGGACACACGAGGTGGTGTTGTTGTTGAGGGCCAGTCTCAGGGAAACCCAACAGGCTGCTGTGGGGCTGCCATCCTCACTGGGCTGGCGGCGGAGACTACCGGGGCTGGTCTTCGCAGGAAGATCGGACCCACCATACCACGACCTGACCATGGTAACTGGCAGAGGACCGAAAGCAAATGCCCATAATAAGCTGGCCAAATTCGCTTGGAGCAGAGCAGGGGAAGAACAAGAGCAAGTGCATACGGAGGATCCAGATAAACAGAGCAACCCCCAACAGCAGTGGAACCCCACACTCCAAGACATCATGGAAGCCATAGCAGGGGTAAGCACCTCCCTGGAAGCCCGCATAGACTCAGTAAATATAGAGGTGTATATCCTGCGTGCAGACTTTCGCAAGATGGATGACAAAGTGAAAGATCTTGGAGACGTGATGACTACGCTACAAAAAGATACATCCCAACTCCAGAAACAAGTCAGTGAACTTCAGGATCAACAGCAGTGATGGCTAAGCAACTGGATGAATATGAAGGGAGAGCTCAAAGGAACAATATACGCATACTGGGAGTGCCGGAACGTGCGGAGGGGCCAGCAGTGGACCTCTATGTAGAAGACCTGATCCTGAAACACTTGCAACCCAAGAGGCTGTCAAGCTACTTTTCCATCGAGAGGGCTCACCGAGTACCAGGGGGACGCCCAAAACCAGGGGCCTCCCAGCGACCGCTTATCGCCCGTGTTTTCAACTATAGAGACCGGGACACAATCTTGCAAACGGCACAAGCTAATCCTCCGCTCAAACTGGACAATAGCGTGATCACATTCTTCCCTGACTTTACGGCCAAGGTCCAGGCCCAACTACGCAGTTATTCGACAGTAAAGAAAGAGCTCAGAGATCGTGAGGTGAAGTACGCCATGCTGTTTCCAGCGAAGCTCACGGTAGAATCGGAGGGTAAGACATGGTTCTTCACCTCACCGGAGGAAGTATGGGATTGGCTGGAGGGCTGGCGCAGAGCTGGTGGCCAACACAGAGAATGGAATGGGGGGCACCAATTGCACAGGTCTCATCAGGGGACCGAGTCAGGCGGCGAGTCATCCATGGCAGCTGTGAAAGAGACAACGCGTAGCTGAGTGGAGTTCACCTTGGGACTAATATTGCCGTATATTGTTCGCAGATAAGTGGCCTGCGGGGAAGGGGGTGAATGGGCTAAATCTGAAAGTTTCCCCTGACTGAGGGACAATTGCAGGCTCTACTTAGAGGTTGAGATGACTGCAAATTGAAAGTTGTGGGTTGTAGAGATTTAAGGGACCTGAGGGAGGCTCAACTACAAGCCTCAGAATTTATGTGGAATGCAGTAAAATGTGCTTAAGCGAGGGTGGGAGGGCTGCCAGCCCACACCTTTGAGTATTCTAGGGGGGGTAAGAGGCACTCTGCCTAGTTGGGGTGTGGGTTGTTCTAAATCCACAGGCAGAGGGGCAAGGAGGGGGATTGCATGGGAGCTCGGGGAGGGGGGTTTGGAGTTTCAAGGTTTGTTGAGTTTGCAAATTATAGATCACAAATTGTCACATCCAAGTTCCATTATTGAACATAGCTGTGGGGGGAAGACACCCACAACCCGTGATGGTGTATATGAGTATAGCTGCACTAGAAGGAAGAACCACAATGAATCACACATGCAGGTTGTAGACACCGAGCCCTGGAGAGCCTCGGACTGTTCCGATTCACCTGACCTCACTTCCGATTACGGGGGTTAAAATGGAAACTTCACTCTCCGTGCTCACTTGGAACGTAAACGGGATGGGGGACAAAAATAAATGGCGAATAGTAAAACAAAATCTAAAAACATCAGGCACCCGGTCTGGTGTCATTACAGGAGACACATATGGTGGGGAACAAATGTAAGGCCCTCACACGGTGGGGTTATAAATTACTGATACACGAGGAATACACATTGGGATCTCGTAGTATAGGTATCCTCGTTAAAAAGAACCTGGCTCTTATAGTGACGCGCACATGGGCGGACCCAATGGGCAGGTTTGCGTTCTTAGAAGCGCAATGGGAGGAGAGAGTGCTGAATGTTGTTTCAATATACCTTCTGCCAGCGCTGGGTAAGGAGGCACTGGTAGACCTAAGCAAGATATTAGTAGACCTTCCTGTAGGCACCCTGCTCCTGGGGGGGGGGGATTTTAACATGACCATGGATGATCGGAGAGATAGGTATCCACAACGATAACGGACAAGACCTAGTGCATTGATGGAGGAGTTCACCACATCTATGGGACTGACTGATGTGTGGCGTACACTGCAGCCGGACGGAGCTCAATACACCTACTTTTCTAACACACACAATAGCTCATCCTGCTTTGACTACTTCCTAACACACTCGGCCTCTATAGGCCACTTCCGCAATCCCCACGCCCTGCAGAGGGGTATTTTGGATCACTCCCCAGTGAGGGTTGAACTCACAAACTTCAACCGCGGGCCACAAGGTGGGATATACTAACAAACAACAACAACAACTAGTCCACTTAGAAAGCGAAATTCAGCAGCTGGAGGTCGAAAGTATCAATGCACCTTCAGCGGAAGCTATACACCGCCTCATGCTCAAGCAGATGAAATATAAGATTATGGTGAGGGAACAAATGATGGCCAAACTCCTCCGCACTCAACATATGATATATGAACTTGGGGATAGGACAGGTAAAATATTGGCCTGTTTAGAGAAAAGGGATCAAGGTGAGAGGTGGGTGCTCAGGTTAATTCTTAACGATGGAACGCAGATCACGCTCCCCAGGGAGGCTTCGCAGACCATCTGGAGCAAATCTACTCCCCCTCCGCTACATATACGACGGAAGACAACCGCCAGTTTCTCTCAGATAGTGACTTACCGACACTCTCTGACACTGGTAGAGACGCCCTTGAAGAGGACTTGACAGACAAAGAGATCCAGAAGGCTGTAAGTCACATCCAATCGGGAAAGGGGATGGGGTCCAATGGGACTCCCATCGAATTTCTAAAACTGGTTGCCTTCCAGGTAGCTCTTCATTTGGGGGCCATGTACAATGAGAGTTATGAGAAAGGAATCCTGCGGGACGTTCAACGCCTACCGTCCATTGTTGTGATTCATAAACCGGGGAAGTCTGTCGATAACTGCGGCTCATACCGGCCAATTTCATCAATTAATGTAGAAGCTAAAATCCTCACGAAACTACTCGCCTCACGGTTGGTTACGGTCATTTCCAAATTGGTCCATCCAGACCAATCTGGCTTTATACCAGGGAGGAATATGGCGCTTAATATACGGTGTCTTCACAATGTGCTCGCGCGCCAAGAGTTTATAGAGGAAGACACAGTGGTGTTATCCCTTGATGCCTCCATGGCGTTTGATTCTATTGAGTGGCCATACCTATTTGAAGTCCTGAGGCTGGGTGAGACTGTTCTATACAGGTGTATAGGGCCAAGTGCGCATAAACAACTATACGTCCCGAACATTCTCATTAAAAAGAGGCACCAGACAGGGTTGTCCTCTATACCCCCTGATCTTCTTCCTCGTGTTGGAAACGCTGGCTTCCTGGGTCCGAAGTGATGTTATAGTGCTGGGGTTGAAGTGGACAGAGTGGTATGATGACCGAATATCCCTATATGCTGACGACATTCTGCTCTATCTTGCCTCCCCGTATAGATCCATACATGGGGTATTAAATATATTTACCAACTTTGGGAAGTACTCGGGATATGCTATCAATTGGAGCAAGTCAGTACTGTTTGTTCTTCGGGGCCCGGATCCTCGGCTTCCCCCAAGGTGCAATGTAGAGGTAGCCACGGAATGTTTTCGATATCTGGGAATCTACATAACCCCAAATTCCCAACTTTTTTATGATCATAATCTTGCCGCTCCTTTGGCCTGGCTGCGTGCAGATGTTAAGCATTGGAGATCCCTGCCCCTTTCTCTGGTGGGCCGGGCAGCTCTTTTTAAGATGCTGGCCCTTCCACGTTTTCTCTACATCCTTCAGAACTGTCCATACCGGGTCTCAGATACATATTTTTCCGGAGTGGAGAGTGAAATCCGGACGTTGCTATGGGACGGGGGGTCTCCTCATATCGCGCTGAGCAAGCTAACAAAAGGGTGGTACGACAGGGGCATCGCCCTCCCAGACATTAGGCTCTACTATTGGGCATCACAATTAATGGTGGTAAATCACTGGATATATCGCTCCCCTATTGATCCTGCTTATTTACTAGACAAATATCAAACTGGGAGAGCAGGGTATTTGGGGGTGTTATACTCAAAGACTCGCAAGGGGCGATACTTCGGCCCCACAGCTCATACCATTGCAATTTGGCATCAGGCAAACTCCCGTCTCGGATGGTCAAATGTCCTCACAAAAGCCACACCATTGTGGTATACCCAAAAATTAGGACTTCTATGTCACTAACCTGGCTTCGACAAGTGGAATCATAGGGATTTCCACTATTGGAGAGCTGATCAAAAAGGGTTCGATTCTTAAGTTTGAGGGCTTGAGAGAGAAATTCGACATGGCCTTCGGAGAGGCGTTTAGATACATACAAATTAGGCACACCCTCATCACAAATATACCTGACATGAACGACATACCAGAGTCATCCCTGTTGGAACATCGATTACTGGATGGACCGCTGCTCACTAAAGCCATATTGCTGACTTAAAAAAAATTATGTAATAACCTACCTGACGCGTTCCTCAAACTTCGAGAAAAATGGCAGGCAGATATAGGACCCATTGATGATGAGGACTGGCAGTCGGCACTAATGTCCCCTAGAGAAGCAGCCATCACCCTTCGTTTCCGGCTAATACAACTCAAAATCTTACACAGATCTTACCTGACCGGAGTTACCCTGGCAAAGATGGGCTCAAGAACAGACCCGCTCTGCCTCAGGTGCTGCCAGCAAGATGCAAACTTTTATCACACAATTTGGGATTTCCCAGAGGTGCGACCAATATGGGAGGGGGCCACGACTCACATCCAAAATGCTCTGGGAAAAGAGATAATCCTTACACCGCGACTAGGACTTCCCAATATATGGGAGCCGACTGACCTCACGGAGGTGGAACAACAATTGACAACATTGGGCTAGACCTTAGTCAAACGCGAGATTGCGAAAGGGTCGGGGCGGCGAGCGAGCCTTCTTCCCTACTGTGGGTGAGAGAGTTTGATAAATGTATGATTGCAGAAAAGGAGGTATTTAAATCGAGAGGGTGTCCGAAGAAATGGGACAGGAAATGGGGCAAGTGGAATGTACACCGTGGCAACCTGTGTGTATCCCCCTCGGTGGAAATGGAAATGCAGCACACTGGAGAGAGACAGTTGGACATCCCATGATTGTGACCACTCTACCCTCTAATATGGCGATTAATCACATCACTGTACAAATACTCAGAATGTTGAATGGAAAATGTATGTGACCTTTGACACTGTGAAATTCATACAAATATATATAAACAAAAAGAGAGAAAAACACCCTGGTCCGCACATTGCACACATTATCATGCAGCTGAACGGAGCCAAAGTCTTCTCCCGTCTTGACTTGAACAAGGGATACCATCGACTTGAAAAAGAAAAACCTGTAGGTACATTACCACTTTTTTGACTCATATTGGTTTGCTCTGATACAAAAGGTCAAGTTTTGGAGTGTCTTCTGCTGCAGAAGCATTCCAAGATGTTCTACATAGAGTTAATTCAACCTGTTACGCATGTTTTCAATTACATGGATGACATACTGGTGTTTGGGACAGCAAGGAATGAGCATGATAAGACTCTCAAACAACTGTGCCGGTTATTTACATATGCAGGTCTCACGTTAAATGCAGTAAAGTGTGAATTTCCGAAAACCAAACTCAAGTTCTTTGGGCACATATTTTCTGATGGGGGACTTCTGATCCAGATCAAATACAAGCTCTGTCAGCCCCCATTCCCCCACAAGATGTCAACATGCTAAGATCTTTCTTGGGTATGGAAATTATTGTTCAACGTACATTTGTGACTTTGCAACAGTGAGTGCCCCACTGTGAGACCTGACCAAACAAAATGTCCTGTTCTAGTGGTTCTCTGAATGTGACCAAAGCTTCAAAAGGAGAGAGCAAGCAATTGAAAAAGCGACTGAGATGGCCATCTTTCACCTTAAACTACACACTGAGATCAGTGTTGATGTGAGCCATTTGGTGCTTGGCGCAATCCTTTCTCAGCATAATGGACATCCAAATACTCAGCGACACATTGTGGCATACACCAGCCGAAGTCTGCCTGACACAGAACATGCATATTTACAGTTGGAAAAAGGGAGTCTGTCTGCAGTGTGGACCTGCAACATTTTCATGTATTTCATTACGGAAAGCATTTCACGATTGTCATAGACCACCAAGTGCTGCTCACCTTCTTTGGAAATCCAGAGGCCAAGATGACCCCTCTCATTGAGCGGTTGGGGTTTCATTTACAAGAATAAGACTATACATTTGTGCATGGGCAATGCAAGATCCGAAACCTTGCAGAATAATTTTCACGAGTGCCACTGCGGTGGCACAGCTCAACATCTAAACTGCTGAGGAATACACCCACTTCATTGTAAGGTCCATCACGCCAGCGGTTTTATCAGTTGAAAGGATTGTTGCAGCTACAAATGCAGATAAAGAAATGATCCTTCTTAAAAATATTATTTCAGCATAGTCATGGAGACAGAATGTTCGACCTCTGAGTCACAAGGTCAAATTTCAAAAGTATCGAAATGTGCAAGATGAGTTGTCTGTCACTAAAGAATGCAATGTGCTAAGAGGCTCCTGGATTGTCATACTTGAAAGTCTGAGACAGCAAGACATTGAACTCTCTCATGAAGGAAATCATGGCTTTTTCACCACCAAAAGAGTCCTGAAATATCAAGTGTATTTCCCTCTCTTTGACAAGAATTAAAGGAGGGTCACTTATGCAATTGCCTTTCTCCTAATGTGACCGAGCCTCCACTAACCATGTTTGATTTTCCTGCACGTTTCATGGCGAGCAGATCGCCATAAAATGGCAGGTGGAAAGGGACATTGTAATCCCTACAGCAGTGCCTGAGCAGGCACTGCTCCTATTGTAGAGATTACTGTCGCTCCGACGGTCCGATGGGCTCCTTGAGTCGGTCAGATGCGAGGCAGACTGTCCCTCTGCCAGATGCCTCCACCCGCCGCATCCTGATGTGGCAGGCGGACCTGCAGGGTCCGATAGCGGTAGGACCTCTACTGACAGCCTGACGGTGGCGGTCCCACTGCCATTGTAATCAGGCCCTACGTCCCCTGATGGACTACTTTGAAGATACTTGGGTCGGTTAACTACACTGTTCTGGTCACAAACCCCAAACCAAGTATCGCATACCAAGGTGGAATATCTATAAAAGCAGTGTGACTCAATAAGCCAATACAAAAAACACAGTGGATGAGTGGCACAATGCTTTCCAAAGCACACTAGTCCTAAGCCGTCCTACAGATTATCAATTACTAGAAATACTAAAAAAGAACAAATGTACCAACCACTAAGAATAGAACAATCCATTACCCAATGAACAGTGAAAGAATTAAAACAAACCAAAGAATTCTATGAGATACTACAGTACAAGACGAGCCATACCTAAAATCCATATTTTAAGCCAGCAAGGGAACCCAATTAGTGGTCAGGGACCTTGGGTATCAATTATTGAAAAAGAACAGCGGTCCCTTAAACTTAAATTATCAGTACTGTAAGTTACATAGAGGTACAATGATATCTATGTTTTGAATGCCCAACTTGACATAATCATTTTAATATAAACAGGTAATTAGAACATCATATAAGTGGAACAATTATTAAAGACAAAAAAGGAATAACTCAGGCATCATAACCAGGGCCTATAACATTACTAAGTAGTTAGACCAACAATTACATATTTTGAGCACCATAGCACTATTTGGTAAACATTAAGATTGTGTCAAGGTGCAAAGAGTCGACGATGTTTCGATCCAATTGTCAAAATGCTGGGATCATCTTCAGGACAATTAGGATAATGCGTGAGGTAATTGCTGAAGGAACCATCTTGACACCATCTTAATGTTTACTAAATGGTGCTATGGTGCTCAAAATATGTAATTGTTGGTTTAACTACTTAGTAATGCTATAGGCCCTAGTTATTCTTCCTGAGTTCTTCCTTTTTTGTCTTTATTAATTGTCCCACTTATATGTTGTTCTAATTACCTTACACCGCGACTAGGACTTCCCAATATATGGGAGCCGACTGACCTCACGGAGGTGGAACAACAATTGACAACATTGGGCTAGACATTAGTCAAACGCGAGATTGCGAAAGGGTCGGGGCGGCGGGCGAGCCTTCTTCCCTACTGTGGGTGAGAGAGTTTGATAAATGTATGATTGCAGAAAAGGAGGTATTTAAATCGAGAGGGTGTCCGAAGAAATGGGACAGGAAATGAGGCAAGTGGAATGTACACCGTGGCAACCTGTGTGTATCCCCCTCGGTGGAAATGGAAATGCAGCACACTGGAGAGAGACAGTTGGACATCCCATGATTGTGACCACTCTACCCTCTAATATGGCGATTAATCACATCACTGTACAAATACTCAGAATGTTGAATGGAAAATGTATGTGACCTTTGACACTGTGAAATTCATACAAATATATATAAACAAAAAGAGAGAAAAACACCCTGGTCCGCACATTGCATACATTATCATGCAGCTGAACGGAGCCAAAGTCTTCTCCCGTCTTGACTTGAACAAGCGATACCATCAACTTGAAAAAGAAAAACCTGTAGGTACATTACCACTTTTTTGACTCATATTGGTTTGCTCTGATACAAAAGGTCAAGTTTTGGAGTGTCTTCTGCTGCAGAAGCATTCCAAGATGTTCTACATAGAGTTAATTCAACCTGTTACGCATGTTTTCAATTACATGGATGACATACTGGTGTTTGGGACAGCAAAGAATGAGCATGATAAGGCTCTCAAACAACTGTGCCAGTTATTTACATATGCAGGTCTCACGTTAAATGCAGTAAAGTGTGAATTTCCGAAAACCAAACTCAAGTTCTTTGGGCACCAATTTTCTGATGGGGGACTCCTGATCCAGATCAAATACAAGCTCTGTCAGGCCCCATGCCCCCACAAGATGTCAACATGCTAAGATCTTTCTTGGGTATGGCAATTATTGTTCAACGTACATTTGTGACTTTGCAACAGTGAGTGCCCCACTGTGAGACCTGACCAAACAAAATGTCCTGTTCTAGTGGTTCTCTGAATGTGACCAAAGCTTCAAAAGGAGAGAGCAAGCAATTGAAAAAGCGACTGAGATGGCCATCTTTCACCTTAAACTACACACTGAGATCAGTGTTGATGTGAGCCATTTGGTGCTTGGCGCAATCCTTTCTCAGCATAATGGACATCCAAATACTCAGCGACACATTGTGGCATACACCAGCCGAAGTCTGCCTGACACAGAACATGCATATTTACAGTTGGAAAAAGGGAGTCTGTCTGCAGTGTGGACCTGCAACATTTTCATATATTTCATTACGGAAAGCATTTCACGATTGTCATAGACCACCAAGTGCTGCTCACCTTCTTTGGAAATCCAGAGGCCAAGATGACCCCTTTCATTGAGCGGTTGGGGTTTCATTTACAAGAATAAGACTATACATTTGTGCATAGGCAATGCAAGATCCGAAACCTTGCAGAATAATTTTCACGAGTGCCACTGCGGTGGCACAGCTCAACATCTAAACTGCTGAGGATTACACCCACTTCATTGTAAGGTCCATCACGCCAGCGGTTTTATCAGTTGAAAGGATTGTTGCAGCTACAAATGCAGATAAAGAAATGATCCTTCTTAAAAATATTATTTCAGCATAGTCATGGAGACAGAATGTTCGACCTCTGAGTCACAAGGTCAAATTTCAAAAGTATCGAAATGTGCAAGATGAGTTGTCTGTCACTAAAGAATGCAATGTGCTAAGAGGCTCCTGGATTGTCATACTTGAAAGTCTGAGACAGCAAGACATTGAACTCTCTCATGAAGGAAATCATGGCTTTTTCACCACCAAAAGAGTCCTGAAAGATCCAGTGTATTTCCCTCTCTTTGACAAGAATTAAAGGAGGGTCACTTATGCAATTGCCTTTCTCCTAATGTGACCGAGCCTCCACTAACCATGTTTGATTTTCCTGCACGTTTCATGGCGGGCGGATCGCCATAAAATGGCAGGTGGAAAGGGACATTGTAATCCCTACAGCAGTGCCTGAGCAGGCACTGCTCCTATTGTAGAGATTACTGTCGCTCCGACGGTCCGATGGGCTCCTTGAGTCGGTCAGATGCGAGGCGGACTGTCCCTCTGCCAGATGCCTCCACCCGCCGCATCCTAATGTGGCAGGCGGACCTGCAGGGTCCGATAGCGGTAGGACCTCTACTGACAGCCTGACGGTGGCGGTCCCACTGCCATTGTAATCAGGCCCTACGTCCCCTGATGGACTACTTTGAAGATACTTGGGTCGGTTAACTACACTGTTCTGGTCACAAACCCCAAACCAAGTATCGCATACCAAGGTGGAATATCTATAACAGCAGTGTGACTCAATAAGCCAATACAAAAAACACAGTGGACGAGTGGCACAATGCTTACCAAAGCACACTAGTCCTAAGCCGTCCTACCCATTATCAATTACTAGAAATACTAAAAAAGAACAAATGTACCAACCACTTAGAATAGAACAATCCATTACCCAATGAACAGTGAAAGAATTAAAACAAACCAAAGAATTATATGAGATACTACAGTACAAGACGAGCCATACCTAAAATCCATATTTTAAACCTGCAAGGGAACCCAATTAGTGGTCAGGGACCTTGGGTATCAATTATTAAAAAAGAACAGCGGTCCCTTAAACTTAAATTATCAGTACTGTAAGTTACATAGAGGTACAATGATATCTATGTTTTGAATGCCCAACTTGACATAATCATTTTAATATAAACAGGTAAGTAGAACATCATATAAGTGGAACAATTAATAAAGACAAAAAAGGAATAACTCAGGCATCATAACCAGGGCCTATAACATTACTAAGTAGTTAGACCAACAATTACATATTTTGAGCACCATAGCGCTATTTGGTAAACATTAAGATTGTGTCAAGGTGCAAAGAGTCGACGATGTTTCGATCCAATTGTCAAAATGCTGGGATCATCTTCAGGACAATTACGATAATGCCTGAGGTAATTGCTGAAGGAACCATCTTGACACCATCTTAATGTTTACTAAATGGTGCTATGGTGCTCAAAATATGTAATTGTTGGTCTAACTACTTAGTAATGCTATAGGCCCTAGTTATTCTTCCTGAGTTCTTCTTTTTTTGCCTTTATTAATTGTCCCACTTATATGTTGTTCTAATTACCTGTTTATATTAAAATGATTATGTCAAGTTGGGGAATCAAAACATAGATATCATTGTACCTCTATTTAACTTATAGTACTAATAATTTAAGTTAAGGGACTGCAGTTCTTTTAGAATAATACCTACAATCCATAGCAGGTACACTACTCTAAAAAATACAACCAATGTTTCAAGATGCAACTAGAACTAAAATAGAATTTGAAGTATGAAAAACATATCGAACTAATTAATTTATAATTTGTTTAAGTCTCTCTATTTTGCTTTCATTGTCTCTTCCATTTCCATCCGCTCGCCAGTGTAAATATTTAGGGATGGCAGGGGTTTTCAGCTCGTCTATATCCTCAGAACCTGACACCAGTACTCAACCTATAGCAATAGATGTTGAATGAGGCCTGGCACATTTGTCAAGCACATCTTTACCTGTCTCATTTACAGCTATTTTAAACTTTATAAGAACCATACAATTCTGTGTAGAATATGTTTTTTGATCGACATTTGTCTCTTTCTGATAAGGAGAAAGCGTACCTTTTCTAAGCGATTTACCAGGGAATTACTTTGATCAGACTGATTAGCCCTATAATTTGAAATCTTAATTATTTTGTAGCTCAATACAAATTGACATGTGAAGTATGTCATTTGAATCAATACGCAGAGAAAAATACGGAGGGGCAGATTTACAACAAAGTAACGCAGCACGGTGCAGCAAGTCATTTTGCTGCGCCGTGCTGCGTGACTTTGGAAAGCACAGAGATGGGACATATTTTCAAGAATATGTTGCATCTCTGTGCTTCCCCTGCGCTGGGTCACAAACTGCAGCCATGCGCCGGCACCCTTACACCATGGTGCAAGGATACCTGCGTCCTGGGGAGATTGTTTTTGTGCAGGAAGGGACACCTTCTGCACAAAAACAATCACAGGAGGCTTTTTCCTCTTTCAATGCGTGCTGTAGAATGCATCACACATTGAAAGAGAAAAAAACGAGGAGAAATGAAAACGTTTCTCCTTGTTGCGCCTCGCTACGCCACCTCTAGGGTGGCGAGCATTCACACGCATCTCCAGATTTTCGATTTCTCGTAAATCTGGAGATGTGTCTTGTTCCATGGCTGTTGCGTGGGAACACCCACAGCAACACCCATGGAACCCCCTTCCATGCACAGTGCTGCGTGTGAAGGGTCCATATTTACGAGGGGAGGAAAAGTCACGCAGGGTGGCTTTTCCTCTCCTTGTGAATACGGAGGAGCCCCCTGCGCCACCAGTACGTCATGAAAAGTGACGTAGTGGTGGCGCAGGGGGCTTGTAAAGCTGTCCCTGAGATTTCAACAGGCCTTTTAGGCTATCAACAGAAACTGAATGCCACAAATACTCATGTCATATTCCAGATAGGCAACACAAATGGTGGTATCTAGGGGCCCACTCTTTCTACTCGTAAAGGATATGAAACGCAGCAGAAAGACAATGCCCACACCTGTGCCCATGGGAATTCATCACACTAGCACTCAAGGTCCTCTTTACATTCTGCGATCGCTCACAGGGCCATCCAAGGCAAAGGTCCATTATTCATCAAAGCTAATTTTAAAATATATACAGTAAAGGACACCCTGTTCCAAGCCGGCACCTCAACTGATCATCCCATCCTAGAAGAAGAAATATATTGATAGTACCTTCTTCTACACACAAGTTGCAAAGTAACACACCCCCTTCTCAGCATGTACAAGAAAGGGCGATAATCACCTAAAATTCAAGTAGTAAGCAAAGACGTAAGTTTTCCAACTAATGATGCATTATCACACTGACAACGAACAAGTTTAATTGGCTGTAATGCAAATTAAAAATCAGATGAATTAGGATAAATCTGACTGCATAACCAGAACAAGAACCAGATCCTGATGAAGGATAGTTGGCACATATGCGCATCTATCTCTCTGCTTTATAAGTGCCTTCCTCAACTTATAATGCACAGCACTAAAACACTTCCTCTATCCCAATGCCGCACCCTTCCAACCGGACACAATAATAAAATCATTGTAAAGTTCACAAATTCTATACCTTGCTCATTCTCACTGCACCACCAGCCTAAATAAAGCAATCTATATCAGGATAACAGTACTGCTCTGTTCAATCACGAATGACACCAAAAAGCTTCCACAATGCACCACATTAGTACTCCTCAAGGTCAGGGATGTAAAGCACTACTACATATGTGTAATTACATTACAATATGCAGCACCTTCAGACAGCCTGGCCTGTTGGCCACAAACATGTTACATTCTTGGAGTTGTATATCCACTTTTCTAAAAAAAAAAAAAAATGGCTACAAATTCAAGAATCGTTGTCTAAAAAAACAAGAATTAAGTAATGCTCAGGGTCCCTTGACATCTATGCAAACTCCTTATGTGATCTATGGTTCGTTCATGACTCAAACTGAGCTTTCTAAAGGGCCCGAAGCGTGAGTCATCAAAAGGCATTCACATAAAAATATATATCCATTTCTTGCCAATTCGACGCCTTGCAGTACTGCCAGGTTTTATTTTTTCTATCAAAACAGACTTTTCCACATAAGCAGTCTGGTTTCAGTAAAACAACAGTTACATTTGAGAAATAGGCTCTGTCAATTTTGGCAGTTGAAATATATATTTCACATAGTAATGCCAAATCAGTAATGGCATTAATTGTTACGCATGTCATTTCGTTTTTAAACTGTTCTGCATCTGTCAAATAATTGGCCTCTTTCTGCTTATTTGGAGTCGAGTGAAGATATGAGGGGCGCCTGCCTTGGCTTTGAGGAAAGCTATTCACGTTTTGTTAACCTTGTAGCCAGCCGTATTGAAGAATGTCGATACTGTGGGTCCATTGGTGTGTTGCAAGCAGACCTAGAGGAGGGCCAAACTCATACATGTACAACGTTCTCAGTGATTGTGAAGTGTTCTATCATTTGTCTCTGCTCTGTGATGTTCTCAGGTATGTGTGTTGTGGGAAGTCCTTCTAGGGGCAGGGAAGTAAAGTGGTTTGGTCAATGACATTCCTCTAGACTCAAGTTTGCTGTCTATGAGACTGGTGGATGTACTGAGATCCCGTAGCACCAATTTAGAGTTGGGTGAGCAGGGCACTCTGTGGCAATTGTGATGGCATACCCTACCTACCAAACCCTCAGTTCGCCCGCCTCATTTACAGTCGTATTCCCTCCATAGAGGTCCGGTTTGTGCCGGTAATGGAATACTTCCTCTGATGAATCCGAAGGAGTAGGAGCGAGGAGGAAGAACATTGCACTCCCCGCCCATTTAGGATGGATGGTGAACACCCTTTTATTTCCTGTTTGTCACCGTCAGGAAAAACCTTGATGTGTGGGATGGGAAAAAGCCAAAATGACCCCTACACTGTGGGAGAAAACTCTCAAGGTTTGTTCATTTGTTTTTTTGATGTTTCAAAAACAAATTTGAACATTGATAATTTGGCTTTGAAAAGCAGAAACATTAAAAATGTTTGAGGACTGGCCATCATGATTGATGGTACCGTCTGTTAAACGTTTCCTGCATTGTCAAGAACCACCATTACAGCTGTTCCTTTTAATTTAGGAGTTGCCCATGGGGCTCGCAGACAACTCTAAATTTGGTCAGTGGAGGTCCCTCAGAATGGCAGAGGTATTCTCCTTCACCATCCCAATGGAGTAAACTCCATACGCACATGTATGTATTTGTCTGCATGTGTGTGTGATTGCATGCATTTGCATTGTTGAAGATATGAGTGGTGTGTGTTGCTGGTGTGAACTAGCTCCTGTTTTGTGTACAGAGGATATAAGAAGACAGAGATCAACAGTGAAATTAGGAATCACGTTATACTACACGAAACCACATTGGCACTGAACAAAACTACATGGTGTTTAATACACCTACACAATCCAATATCTCCCTTCGCACCACGTCCCCTACTCTACCCCCACACATCACCATAACACATCGTACTCACGTCTCACCCCAGCACCACATGAGCACCAAAATGCATGTGATGTACCCTCTTTTCATCACCGAGCAAATTACACTGTAGCAAAACACTACACAATCAGTCACTTGATCCTCTAAACTAGGATCCCAACTGAAATTCATTGTTGTCCCTATCAGGACACTGTGCTTCCAGTCATGGGCTTTTATTTTACAAAGCATTCCAGAAGTTTTAGGCAGGGCCTCTGGCAAAATGTGATTGTGTGCTGATTTTCTTCATAATTAGAATTAAGCTTTCTTGCAAATATTCCAATCTCTGCTGCATGATTTGCAGATCTCACCAAACAAACGTTTTTAGCTCCAAGCATTAAAAAGTTACAACAAATAATGGGGCATATTATCAAGACAGGCGATAAAATTATCGCCGCTTTAGCAGCAGAAAACTGCAGGACATCTAACGTGAGCTTCAATTGGAATTCTATAGAGCATATTATCAAGCCCATTATCGCCGTTTTAGCGGCAGTTTTCTGCCGCTAAAGCGGCGATAATTTTATCGCCTGTCTTGATAATATGCCCCATAGTACCTCACATGGTAGAGCTCAGTAACAGACACTTTGCAAAAGTTAACTGTGGCGGATACATTCGAGGAACATATGAATGTTTGCTTGACCTCCCTGACATTCATTTTTAGGTCTTGCCAACCAGACTGTGAGAGCTTTCTAGTTGCAACACACCTATTATGGACTTACCAAGAACTTACAATGGGCTCATAGTTGTCCCAATGAATGGCTTTATTGTAGCCCCTATTTGCTTGCTTATTACTTCAGTGGCTTTCCTTGTCCCATCTTGTTCATTCTACTTTTGTCCCTTTCCTGGAGCATAGTCTCTTTGACATCCTTTTCATTGGCTGACTTGTATCCGTTCACTGCTCACTTTTGGAGTACTACTTTTTTCGTTTTGGTTATGCACTCCATGAGAGTGTGTGTGTTTTCCAGCTTTCTGCCCTTTACAATTCTCCCCTGGCCAAATAGCACCTGTGTTGTTCTCGACTTAGTATATTGCCTTTTCACTCCTTCCCCAACCTGCCTTTATGTGTTTTTATTCCCCCACCCCACTCAGTACACATTGCTTCCACCACACCTCCTACTCCACCTGCTTCTCTGTAACCATGCTGTCCTTTTTTTAAAATTGTAATTAGTTTTTGTAGGGTGCAGCGGTACATTGCAGCTGGCCCATCCACCCTACAGAAAGCGCTTTCGCGCTACATCTAGTTAATTCTCTTAATTTAGCCATTCTTCTTGGACCAATAAATTAAAAGAACTGGTGCATTGTCCTTTCGTAGGCACGTGTATGCGTGATGACGCATGTGTAAGCGAAAGTCATAATGCATATTCATTAACCCCCGCACTCTGCCCACTCCCAACTTTCCATCCCTGTACTCCTTGTCATGAATAAGCCAACGTACACTTTGTCCCTTTCCTGGAGCATAGTCTCTTTGACATCCTTTTCATTGGTTGACTTGTATTCGTTCACTGCTCACTTTTGGAGTACTACTTTTTTCGTTTTGGGTATGCACTCCATGAGAGTGTGTGTGTTTTCCAGCTTTCTGCCCTTTGCACTTCTCCCCTGGCCAAATAGCAACTGTGTTGTTCTCGACTTAGTATATTGCCTTTTCACTCCTTGCCCAACCTGCCTTTATTTGTTTTTATTCCCCCCACCCCACTCAGTACACATTGCTTCCACCACACCTCCTAATCCACCTGCTCCTCTGAAACCATGCTGTTCTTTTTTTAAAATTGTAATTCGTTTTTGTAGGGCGCAGTGGTACATTTCAGCTGGCCCATCCACCCTACAGAAAGCGCTTTCGCACTACATCTAGTTAATTCTCTTAATTTAGCCATTCTTCTTGGACCAATAAATTAAAAGAACTGGTGCATTGTCTTTTCGTAGGCACGTGTATGCGTGATGACGCATGTGTAAGCGAAAGTCATCATGCATATGTATTAACCCCCGCACTCTGCCCACTCCCAACTTTCCATCCCTGTACTCCTTGTCATGAGTAAGCCAACGTACACTTTCTTCTGTGGTGGACCTTTATTGGCCTCAGATTTTATTAGGAATACACGGATATACATATTGCCTATTTGTTGTGTCGCCTGTCATAAATCATTATTGGTGAACTGTCATCACGTCATACATTGCATTTGCATAAATCACATATATATATATTGCACAATAGCAGATTAGACTGACAGTTCTTTGTACAGGTCACTTGTAGGCTTACATTGTCTCTTGTCCCTGCTGGGTTGTTGCTTAGTTCGGTTGGATTTGCCCTCGCAGGGGGTGTAGCTTCTGTCCCCGGAGTTAGGCCACAACTCGCTACCGTCCTGATTCTTGTTGTGCCCTGCCATCCGGCAGGGGCTGGGCAGCGAGCGCCTTATCCATTAGCTACCCCCTTTTGTGGGAGGCCAACTCACCCACCCGTAAGGCATCCCAGAGTGAGTGGTCCTACACACCGCCCTTAGGCCAACTCACCCAGCCGTAAGGTATTCCAGGGTGAATGGTCCTATTTCGGCGCACCGCACTCCTTTGTGCCTCGGTACCAACCATTATCCCTGCAGTTTCTCGACATTTTGCCTGTTCCTCCTTACTGCGACATTGCCATTCCTTAGGTGTGGGGGGGTGGGTAAAAGTTTCTCGCCGATGCTGCTCCCCCGCTCCCCAAAGATAGGAGCTTACATGGGGGAGCAGCGCTTATATCCCACCCAGGTGCTGGGCCGCTCTGTGTGTGGTCTTCCCCTATTGGGGGGCTCGTATCGTTCCTGGCCCCCCATTGGCCGGGGGGCCAGCGCCTCTCTGGCAGTCCCAGTGTGGGGGGGTGCGGGAGCTTCCCTGCTCCTTAGCGCGCGAAAAAAACGGTTTTGTCCGGGGGCTCAGCGTCGGTTATGGCGCCGGCCCTTTAGGCCCCCTTTGGTGGCGGCCTTTGCTAAGCTACAAAATGATGCAACTGCCTGAAGTGGTCTCATCACTGCACATTTTTGTTCCTTATGCCAATGTTAAACAGCATCAGCAAAAAACATTATCTTTTCCCATGCTGTACAGTATTGCCAAAAGGCATTGGCAAGACCAATAGGTGAGACTTATTTTCTTTGGCTATGATTGCTTGTTACTGTGAAACAAACTCCCAAGCAGTAGTTTCTTTCAGGAAAAAAACCCAATGACCATGATGCATAGGGAGCCTTCTGCCTGAATGTCAGGGTCACTGCTTGTGACCCTTTTCAGATCAACCATGCCTTGCATGGTGGTCCTCGGTAGGGAGAATCAGTGATGGTAGCCCACTATAAGCAGGACAGGGCCTTTGATAACTTTGACATGGCAGCCATATTGCAGACAGTGCTGCCAATGGAGTGGCCAGTTGTGGCTCCTTTGTCAGAGACCTAGTGATTCCCTCAACTCGAAATGAGCTGGTTAACTATGACTTTGGTGGGGTGATGGCTCAGCCAATTTACAATGGGACTCCTCCCCAATCGTGTAACTAAGAACTCCAGCTTGGCAAACATTATTCTGGTGCAATTGGTTAAAAGTATTGTTAAAAATCACATTACCGAGTTCTGCTGTTTCCTTATGCTGTTAATATGAACGTCTTCTTCATGACGCCCAAGATATCTCTTTCACATTGCCTCATTTTCAGGTTCTTGGATATCCCTGATGTATAGGGATTTAGAGTCAAACCCCTTTCTGAAAGTATTAATGTATATAAATTGAACAAGTAAATCCCCCACAGAATATTTGGTGGTTCTTTTTCGTATTTTAGTGCCTCCCATAGACAGTTCTTCAAACAGCCTTCATCAAATTGCTTCATAGCGAAACACATCGTGGCGAACTGAGATTCAATCTCACATTCTTGCTTCTCTTTAACCTGGCATTAGCCTGAGATTTTTGAAAGGCAAGCCTTCTCCCTCTATATCCCATACTTTGTCAGATTGAGGCTTTTGGTTAGCTTCGCTGGAACCCATGCAATGCCGTAGACTAGCAAAGGCATAAGTTAAGTCTTCACCACGGTCAAGAGATAAGAAGCTAACTGGTGTAGAATTTTAGATTTCGTCCTCGCTAATTCATACAACAAAAACGTTCTCTTTGTGTTCAGTCACTAGAGATAACATTTATACCCTTCAATCTGAAGAAACCATATTCCTTGGTTATTATAGCTGGTGATGGGCTCAGTCCTACTCTGCCAATGGGAACAGCACACCGCTTGGTAAATGTATGTATGTATGTATGTATGTATGTACATGGTATTTCTTTAACATAAACGTAGCCAAAAAGGCAGTGGAGCGCAATGTTTGACACCCTTTGATTGGTTATAAAAACAGGGATGTGCCCTACCAGGTACAGCAGACCACCATCTCTTAGCTGCCTAAAATGACCGGTGCTGCTTTAAACCAATAAAGGTTTTCTATTTGGAAAAACAACAGGGTTGCAGGCAATGGTACATGGACCACTGCATATCTGCCCCACAATTCCCAAAGGGGAAAGTGTCTCAAGGGGACCCCCTCCTCTTTGCGAATCACTTACCAACTACTTTAACTTTTTATTCTGTGGACTGTGATCATAGACCATAGAACTGGTTGCAAACAATTGATATATGACATACTCAAATTTGTAAAGAACACCACTTTTAAACCCCTTCCAAATTGCGATTTGGTGTTGGTCCTCAAAACCGCTCATACACATGCCGCTGTACAGTAGGGCTTTGTTATGTATTGTGGCAAGTCTATAAACTAGATCTGTTTATTATGAAAAGCTGCAATAAAGTCAGTAGGCCTATTTTTCTGAAAAGGATATGTTAACGTCCATAGGCATAAAAAGGGTAGACTGTTATTATTCTATTAAAATCTCCAGATGGGTATTTTGGAATCTCAGAGAGATAGGCAAGACAACCACTGGCTGCTATTCTTACTTTTATTTGTTATTGCAAGGATATGCTTGCCATATTTGGGTTGCAGCACATTATTTTTTCTACTTTTCTTTTTTTATTTATCTTGCATATGTTGGGTAAGTTTGAATGAGAGTTTATTGTGGTTGTGTAAATGAACAAATGCAAGAATTAATTAGTGTGTGGATAAATGGATGTAAAAGTGCTAAGATAAGTGACACAGTGCATCTATGATGACTTATTGAATTCCTAACCCCATCACTGACTAAGGAGGCACTTTCATTTGAAAGCAAGCCCTACTGGCAAGCAATGTGTGTTTTAATATTTTTCAGATTTGTTCAGTCTAATATAGTTGTCTAGGGATTTTGTCAATCTTCGCAGACTAATTACTGACAAATGTTTGAAACTTCCTATTAACACCTTGCTTACAGATCTCGTTAAATTAGGTCTTTTTGTGAGTTAGAATATTCCATTGTAGTCTTCCAAATAATTTTTAATACTGTATCGCCTTCTCGTGTTTTTCCCTCTTGGTTGAGGTGAAGCAATTTTTACAGTTAGTGCCTCTGCCAGACCTCTGTAGGTGTCCTAGGATGGGTATCCAAGACTTTATTGAAGTGACTGAATTACGATTTTCCACAAATCTCGACCATGGCATTCTCTCTCTTATTGCTTTCATCACCCGATAAATGTTTATGTGCTAAAGGGAAAACAACTGAACTAATAACTTGCCACCCGATTTTATTCTTATTGTGTGTTCACAACTTGCCAGGGGACCCAAATTATCTCAAGCAATTGTGGGATTTATGTCTTAAAATATGGTGAATCTTTGATGTAGGTGATCACTTACTGACCCTTCGGGTGATTTGGATCTCCAAATGTATTGCAAAAGGAGAGAGAAATAAAAGTAAATCAATCATCATTAATGAGTTGGGGAAGTTTTATATCAAATTGTGTTAAAATGACATAATAGTGTAATCATGGAAAGTACAGCATAAAAATACACAATTTAACTTCCTTGATGCAATTTAGTCAGCCTTGCCACATACTTTATTCTTCCACTGCTCCATTATTCCCTGTTTTCGAGCATTATTTAAAGTTTAGAGATCTCTCCTGTTGTGGTGGACATTTCCCCATAAAGACTGCCATTTCACACATTATGGGAACTGCTTCAGGCTGAAATCACAGGGATGGTGTTGGTATGCCATGCTATCATAGGAGAAATGCTGTGACTTATGCTGGTGTCCATCTACAACAGGCCACTCCAACACCATTCCTGTCACAGCCAGGACCACCGAGAGGTTTCACATATTGGCTGAGCTGCAGCACCCCCATCACTGGGAAAATCACCTTCTCTGCATTCTAAGTGAAGTTGGAAACACAGGAAATTGGACAGGCATCCACCCTTTTGGCAGATGTTGTTATACCATCCACCTCTAAATGATACTCTGGGTTGTAGTTAACTTTAATGGAGTGACCTGGTTACACAGGTGAACAATGATTTGTAAAAGAAAAGACAAAGGGGTATATTCACAAGAACGTGTGATAACTACCACAAGAGTAGCGTAACGCAACTTTCAATATCGCAGCCCATCGCGGGAAAACACTACTGTGTCAACGTGGAATTCAAAACAAGGCGGTACCATGCGATAGACACAAGATAACGTGTCAAATGACAGTGTCAAAAACAACACCATGCCGCAAAAATGCGAAATGCGAAAATTCATGCGATGAGGCCAATCGCGGCACAAAAAGTAGCGAAAACCAGCCACAGGCCTGCAAATCACATGCGTCTTGCGGGAAAATGCACCATAAAAACCACAGAAACAACACGGCAGAAACAAGCTTAAGCACGGAGCAACATGGATGCACCCTGACCGAGCGCAGAGGACAACGCGAACCCCACAACCCCCACAGACCACCAGCAAGAAACAACGGGCACGGGGAAGGCCAAGGAGAAAAGGAAGAGGAAGACGGGGTGCAGACCGCAGGAAAACAAAACCAGCGTCACGGAGGTGACAGAACACTACCAGCAACTGACCCACAAGCAGACTACCTTGAATGCAGCCGGAGTGTCGAGGAGGCAAACGGAGGAGGCCATGACGCGCCGGCAGGACGTGACAACCTAAACCAGGTACAAACCCCCTGCCAATAGGAAGGCAGACTGGGTGGCCGTGGGGAGATGGGCACAATGACACACATGCACAATGAGTCGTAGCACACTGCACACCCACAATTACCCAGGATCATGTCCCACATCGCCTTGGCACACTGCAGCACATACACATAGCAAGAACAGCACACCCTTTTCGATGACAACATGGTACAATGCGCATAGCCGACACTGCGGAACAGAGGACACAACTGGCTCCGCACATGCACGGAAACATGCCTACCACATCTGACAGAGCAGGAAACCTTGAAATGGAAATGTACGCGTACAACCTCACATTCATCATGTAGTCCAAATCCCCACTGTCCCGCAGAAGAATCCAGGACCTCACAAACAGTCACAATGTACATTGCCAAACAGTCTGCATGTAAACCAGAACAATGTGCCAATGTACATGTCAACACACTGTCAACATGCATCTCCCCTTCAAATTGCAGAGGGTCACACAACTCCTCCAGCAGAGCACAGAAGACAACACATCTGTGATGCCGGATAGGACCACCACACCTTTGACACCGATGCCCTACAACAGCCCATGGATATCCCACGCAGACCACCACCAGGACCAGGGCAGACAAGCTACTCAGAGGAGAACACAGCCCCTGCAACAGACCACACAGCAGGAAGCACACGCAAGCACAGCTGGCCCACGACACTTCACCCACCCACACATGGCCCCCCCAATGCCATGTGTCATCACGCCAAAAGGAGGTGGCCCAACAGATGGGGGTGGGTCCCAAACTCAAGGAAGGTGAGCTAGGACACATATGTTGGTGTCTATCACCCTCAGGGACCACCCACACCCCACGAAGGAGACCCACACTGCCATAGAGACACATGCAGATGCACATCCACAGTACAGAACCACACCCAGGGGTACGCAAATAGCAGCCACACACCCATGTCGGCGCACCGTATGACGGCTCTGGCCACTCCCCTTACGAATTGAGTGGGTGACGACAAAGCTACATGTCCAAGCTCCAACCCGCTGCCTGCGGTGACATGTCAGCATCCTATGTACACAGCACACTGTAATGTCCTAGGGCCCAGGGCCCTCATGCATACAACAAGACCACAGGGACACATGTAGATATCATGTCGAACTGGCTATGGGCACGTGCGCCCGGCCCCTTTATTGGCAGGGCCACATGTACAGTGACTCTTTTGCTGGATGTGTGTGGGGTGAGTGTAAGCCAGTACGCATGGCTTGCTTGGTGCTGGCAACAACTTGAACATTGGACACCAGTGCAACGGAAACAGAAAACACATGCATAACAGAGTGGATGGAGCCAGAGCAAGGACAAAGGTCACCCAATATTCAGTCAGGAGGTTCCGTGAGTTGCAGTGCACAGAGGTAGGGGCACTAGAGATGAGTGCGCTCATGTGAAGGAATTGCTAGGATTGTGTCCCTTCGGGTTAGTCCTGATGCAGATGCAGTGGGGTGTGTTACACCTGCATCAACTTCCTCATCAACGTCCCAGTTCTCCCACACTGCCTGAGGTGACAGTTGCAGCCGCAGTTCACAGCGCAATACCCAGTAATGGTTCTGGGTCAGTAGCTTGACTACCACCTCCAGTCTGCATTCCTGCCTTGGGGATGTTGCCTTCCCCATCCTAGTCCCAGGTCTTCCCTACTGCATGAGGTGACATAGCTGCGCAACATCTCCACAGCACACAACTCAATCACTAACGGTCAATTGCTTGCGGTGCACTGAGTAACTGGTGCCTGGAGTGCTGACCAGGGTGTCATGCCGATGATGGCATCCACAACAGGTCTGAGCAACTCCGTAGGTCTGTCAGGACCACCGTATCAACTCTGGCAGATGGCGGTTGGAGGTGGTCCCTGCGGTGGTGGCGTGTGCCTCCTGATGATGCGATGTCCGGGCCGGTCAGGACCCGAATCTATGTGTGGGCCCTGGTGGCCCGCAGTTGAGGCCAGAGGCTGTGGACAGCGCAGGGCCACAGACACTTAGGGGCAGATTTATAACGGACTTGCGCCACTTTTACACCGCCGTTGCGTCACTTTTGTGACACAGCGGCGGCGTAAACCCTGCGCCATGTTGCGCCCCATTTACAACGAGACACATCTAGGGAGATGCGTCACGTTGTAAAGCCTGCGCCACATGTGGGCGTACCTGCACAGGGGGGGGGGGGGGGGGGGTTCGGCGCAGGAACGCCTCCGAAAAGTGGCTGAGTGAAATCTACAAGATTTCACTCAGTCACTTTTACGGCCATGCTGCGTCAAAACCCTGCGCCTGCTTGAAGCAGGCGTAAGGATTGACGCAGCATTGTAACGATAGGGCACCCCCGAGCCTTGCTGGAGCTGCGTCGCGCTTGCGACGCAACTCCAGCAATGCGCCATCCTTCCGTTTATCCTTGCGCCACAATGCGCTGCATTGTAAATGCGGCGCATCTATTGTGGCGCAAGGGTAAACTTTCGTGGCGCATCTTCCCTGGCGCATCCATGCTGATTTGCAGGGATGCGCCAGGGAACATACATCTGCCCCATGGTGTTGATGACCCCAAGACCACCGTCACATAGGTCATCCAATATATCAGAAGAAGGGGTCCCAGAACTGAGCAGCACAGAGTTAGTGGCCCCGGATGCACTATGGCTGGCACAGGCACCCTGCCACGGGACAGTGATTTGCGGTGCACTGAGGTAGTGGGCGGGTCCTCATCGATGTCCAAGGTGAATGTGGCGTAGGCTTGTGGGGGACAGAGGAAGGTGTCCTCCAGGGCATGATGCGGAAGGTCTGATGTCATCAGGCAGCAGCAAATGGAGAAGTGGAAAGCGCCAGCCTCGTTTTCACCACCAATTTACTATCAGCTACATGAGGATGAAAACAGCCCCTAGTCCATAGACTCAGATCCCACCAATATACGACCTGAGAATGTCCATGAATGTTGGGTAACAGACTTAGTGGCACAGGTGCTGAACGGGGATGTGGTCTGCGATGATGCCGGTACACTGACATGAAGTCCACCATTGCCAAATCAAGACTGTGACATACTGAACCGCAGTGTAGGCCAGAGGCAGCGGTCAGCAGTGGCCCACAGCCACGTGTTGTTTGCTGGCGAGGCACAGAGTTGGTGAAACGAGGACAGTTGTCGGTAGTGTTCGATCGCCTCCGTAACGATGATCCTGTTCCCTCTGGACTACAACGTGCCATCCTCTTATGCCTCTCCATGCGTGCATTGACGTGTATTCTGCCTTTTGAATGACCAATGTTCAGTTCCAAATCTGTGACCCACCTGTGAGCAGCGTAGGCCGAGGGCAGTAGTCGGCGTAGGCCCACAGACACGTGTGGTCGTGATGCCATGCACAGACTTGTTGGCACCACATCGAAGGGGGTATAGTGACCTGTCCTATGACTGGTGTTCACTGCCATGGTGTAATCAAGACTCAGTTCCAAATGTGTGACCTACCTGACCATGGTGTAGGCCTGAGGCAGCGGTCAGCATGGCCAATTCACCGAGTGTCACCGGCATAGGTTGGATGGCTCCACCGGCCTGCGTAGTTCAGGTTCAGTGGCACCACGTGTCGCCGGCTGGCGTCGAACAGGGTTAGTGGCACCACGTGGCACCGGCTGGTGTTGAACAGGGTTAGTGGCACCATTTGAACCGGGCTAGTGGCACCACGTGTCACTGGCTGGCGTTGAACAGGGTTAGTGGCACCACGTGTCGCCGGCTGGCGTTGAACAGGCTTAGTGGCACCACATGTCACAAGAAGCCTATATGGAACTATGCCTCACTGATTGGGTGGGGCCTGGTGCTGCTGCCGCTGGCCCGGATTTGGGGTCACTGCCATTCATGACTGAGGACACAGTTTCACATATGGGACCTACTGGGCCGAGGAGTAGGCCTGAGTCGGCAGTAGAGTACGTCAACAAAAAAGGACTAAAGCGGGCCGGTGTCGTGGAGGCCGTAATGGTCTGAGGAGGCTGCCAAGGTTGTGGGACTCGGGCCTGGAGCTTGCGCCGCAAGTGGTGGGCCCACCTTGACACGCGCCGGTGTCGGCAGGTGATCAGTGAGGCCTGGCTGTGCAGGGGTGGGCCTGACGGGTTCGTGGTCCAGTGTGCCGGGGTCCGGCAGGCACACAGCATCGCAGGCAACTCCGCTTAAGAAGACGGCATCGGCCTCGTGGCGGGGTGAGAGGCGCCGCCCGGGCAGAGACGTTTGGCTTTCCGGAAGAGGACCACGCCCAGGGTTACGTGCTTCTTATTCACACCCCTACTCTGGCATGGCATACGCCGGGCCATCCCACTGTGATCATGCTTGGGGGGGAGTAACAGGCAAGATTTCTGCGAGGTCCCCCACTGGCTGTGGTGAATTGGTTGCATCTACTGTCCACTACACTCCATACACCAGAGGTGTATATCGCCATTGATATGGGTGTGTGCTACATACTGCGGTCTGTCCAGCACATCTCCGCCACTCTTGGCATTGTGTACTTTCCCAATCAAGGTACTACTGAATTCTTCACACATGCCTGTTTGTCACCTCTCCACACATTAGGCTGTTGTGTGGCTGAGGTGCCATGCCATTGATGGCTCATGTTCACGGCTTGGCCAGGTAACCATTGTGAGTTGTTCTGTTGTGTCTGGTGGGTGGGCATGTTGTTGTACATGTTGGTTGTGATTTTGTGACGTGCGGATTGCCAGAGTTGTGATTTGCATGGTTGTGGAGTTGAGGTGAGTGGGGTATTGATTTGGAACTGGCCAAGGGGCTGTGCATTTCCCTTGTTGCCATCCTGGATACGCTGGTTGATGATGGACGGTCGGAGGATGAAGGAATCATACACACTGGCTGTGTATTTGAAGGCGACATTATTGGAGATTCCACGGTGTTCTGTTGTTGCCTGCACATTGGGGTGATTGTGTGCTGTGTCACCAGGGGGCACAGGTGGGACATGTATGCTGTGGATTGCCCCCAACACGTGCGTGCATCTGGCTATGGCGTATCGTCCTTGCTTGGTCTTCAGAGTGACCTGGCATCATCGCAGACCTCCAGAGTGTTGGACATATGGGGACTGGGGTACCAGGGTGATGGTGATGTCCAGGACAGGTGTGAGGGACTTGGATGTGGCTGGCTGTGAGACTCCTCCGACTCTGGCTGGTGTTGGTTGGGGGGTGCCAGGGGCCAACAGGTGCAGCCAAGCCAGCAGCTTGGAGTGGGGTGGGACGTTGGTTGTCCGCTGTATTGGTGCTGTAGGCCTGTTGGGCGATGATGGTCAGGATGTGTGGGATGGTTGTCCCTTTCAGCCTGTGGTGGGCGGTGACATTGTCAGAGGTTGGGTCTGTGCGGCTGGTACGCTTCCTGGGGGTCCGCTGCCTTTGTGTGCGCTGCGTCTGTGGTGGTCCGGGGGGGGGGGTTGTTCCGGGTGTGGGTTGTGGTCCTGGGGTGGTATCAGTGGGTGTTGTGGCTCTCTTGGGTGTCTGGGCCGCATGATGGGTGGCTCCATGGCATCCGTTGCCCGGGGCTGTGCTCCCTTTTGTGTGCAGGCTGCAGTCCGACTTTACACCAGGTCAGAGCAGGTGTAGATTTCCTGGTGTTAACGCGCCTTTTCGCCTGTTTTGTGTTTTTATCGCAATTCTGTCTGGTCGTTGAGATTGTTGAGGTGTGATGTTGTCATTGCTTGTGGCACGGGAACGCCCACTCTGCATCTCATTAGCGATAGTTGTGGGGGGCCTCTGTGGCGATGTTTTTTGCTGCTGCTATCGCGGGTAAACTGGTGCTGTGGGCTGTTAACACCAAGTTTTGAATGGGGCGATAACTTTATCTGCGATAAAGTGCCGTTGACTTGGCGATAGTTCCTTGTGAATATGCCCTTAAGACTGCAAACTGACATGGAGTGAAGTAACAATTCTATCAAAACTGTACAAGCTGGGAATATGACTATGGCACTTATTATGAGTTTACAGGTCCAATAGACCACCCAACCCATGGTGGCGGTCCACGGACTGTCAGACTGGCGGTCCGCCCGCTGCATTAGGACTGTGGTGGTTGGACCACCACGGAACCACTGCTCCCGCCACAGTGGTCTGAAGCCACTACTATGCTTGTGGTGCCACCGCCAAGCATATTAGGAGTTTCCTCACCGCCACACTTGTCATGGCACTGCGACTGCCATGAAAAGTGCAGCAATGAGAAAACAAAGGGGGCCCTACAGGGCTCCTTGTTGCCTCTGAGCCACATGGAGTGCATGCAGGGGGGCACATGTTGTGCCCCCCCAGTGTACATACTTCCCCAGTTCCTGCAGGGCATGGATCCTTCAGAAACTGCCTTTGACGCTCCCATTGCGGTGCCTTTTTCAAAGGTGCCCCTGTGGGACTGCCAAAGAATCGCCCACCATAGTAAAAATAATGGCTTCGGCAATCTCGGAGCTGGGCGGCAGCATAGCGGCCCCACTCTAAGACCTCCAAACTCATAATAAGGCCCTAAGACATCTTGATTAAGGCTGCCATACTTGGCTCAAAAATGAATAATATAATATCATAAAACTCACAATATGCGTCCTACGTTTTGCAATATTGCAGGTTCTCAATGGATATGTGAGACATGCTCAATCTTATCATGACTGTAGGTGAAAGCAATTGACAGTCATAGTGTTTGGAATGATGAGCTGGTAACGAGTAGATCTCACCCTTCACCCTTCTACAATAACACAAAGGTGAACATGTGAGCAAATTCAGAGACCACTCAGTCCACCCAGGCTCTTCTTCTAAAAACCAACTCAAAGCCTGTCTCTTAAGACACGTATTGGTCATGTTCATTAGCCATTTGTAACATCCAGGCCTAGATATTAGCTTGTAAAAATCATGCTGCAAAGGCTTTGTATTAACTATGCTTGGCTCATTTCAATTCGGCATTACATTAAACTCATGATTGCTAACTATGGAATTGTTTTTCACTTAATGAAGCAGGATCATCACAATATAAATAAGCCTGGGTGGAGTTGCGGAACTCTGAGAATTGCAAAAAAAACTCTGCCTTGCTATGCGGAGCTCTGCAAGCAGCTGAGTGTATTAGACAATTGCTTTTCACTGTAATTTTCAATATTGGGTGTTTGTCTTCGCTGTGAAATTATCGCGAATGGCACCATGCACAGCGCAAGCGGGAGCAAGCGGGCGCTGCTTCCTTTCTGCCGCTTGAGTAGATTTTCTACTCGAGCTGCAGCTTTCTCAATGCGAACTGACAGTTGCTCAATGCGAGCGATCACGAGCATACGTTGGCACTCGCATTGAGAAATCCGACTACCCCTGTTGAAAAACCTCGCCGGGAGAGTGATTTCCCTCGCTCCCCAACTTCACGTTGACGAGCGCGAATGAGGAAAAATCTTGCCGGTAGGTCGGTTTTCCTCGCTTGCGCTCACCAACTTGATGTTGAGGAGCACGAATGAGGAAAAATCTTGCTGGGTGTTGGATTTTCCTTGCTTGCACTCGCCAACCTGAAGTTGACGAGCTTGAGCGGGGAAAAAACTCTGCTGTGCTACTCGGAGCGGAGTTTTGAGGAACTCCACGAGCTTTGTGTAATGCGGAGTGCGGAAAACTCTGCCAACTCCACGAATGGAGCAGAGTTCACCACCCAGGGTTAAATATACCATGTAAGGAGGAAATGTGATCTAGTAGATGAATGGCTACTTTACTAGCCTAGTTTGCATGACCTAAGAAAATTTATTTATCTGCCTGTGGCCGGTTTTCACTAAGAGACAACATTGTAGTGCTTAGAAGCAGACTAAATGCTGGTATTAAGCATTGTATGGAGGATTGGTCTAGAGTTCAAATTAGAATTAGGAGAAAAGCACTGATCATTTTTGAGAATTTCATTAATTTTCTACTCTAGTACGCGGATGACCTGGTAATTTTTTACCATGCCAGAGTAGACTTACAAAGGGGTCTGGATACCTTGAACTTATATAATGAGGCCAATGAGTTAGTAGCCAAGGCAAGTGAGACCAAAGTGGTGGATTTTGGACAACACATAAGAAAAGTCTTCCTCACGTGAGGGCTGGGAAATCAGTCCGTAGGAACAGTAAGAACCTATAATTATCTGGTGGCAAGGCTAAGCCATGCTGAGAAGACAACGGTACACCAGGCCACTGTGAAGGTGACAACACCAGCCACCATATATGCGCTATGCTTATTACAGGAGAGACTATGCAGCCCAACCCCGGCACCGACAAGGAGAGTGATATAATTTAAATTGCTAGCACTTGCAGGGTATGCTCAGCAAGCTTTCTCAGGGCAAATGGAGTCGGCACTGGAAAAAGCTCAAAGCCAAGGCTACAAACTTGTCTTTTGTCTTCTTGTCCAGCTGGGTCAACTGATTGACCCAGCTGGATTTCGGATTGGGCCACCAAAAGTATGTATGCATGAACACCCATGCGAAATATCATTTCCAGATCCTCAAAGCTCGCACAGGGTCATTAAAGGGAATTCTCAAAGCAATATTTGAAGGGGGATTGAACCCTGGAACAGCTTCATGTAAGTTGCAGTGACATAATTGAACTCAGTAACAGCCAATTGGTAATTGGAAAGTAAATTGCATGGTAATAAAGAACCGTCGATATAAGCATGTCCCTCAGATTTCAAGGGTGGAAGATATTGCCAGATATAAGGAAAATGGAGGGTTACCAGACAGCGGCGGCTCCTCCGCTAGGGCAGGGGAAGGTTGCCCCACTGAACAAAAGTAAAACTAAAATGATAATAACTATTGTTATCATTTTAGTTTTCCTCTGCAGCAGGGTAGAGGAGTGTTTAGCACTCCTTAAGTGGGCATGACTGCTTGACCGGCCCTCTTGGGCCGGCCAAAAGGTCCTGCGCACTTTGCATGTTCCTCACCAGGCTGCAATACGCAGCCAGGTGAGGAACACGCAAAGCCTCCCATTGCCCTATATGAGCGCCGATCAACGGTGCTCAGACCAATCACAACACTGCATTGCAACATTGTGATTGGCTCAGGGGAACCAGGGAGCCTGGTGTTTCCTGCTGCTAGCCGGGACTGCTGGAAGGAAGAAGACGGAGAATGGAGGAGAGGCGCCGGACTGCCATTTCAGGTAATTATTTTCTTTATTTTTTCTTTGTCGTCCCCAGTCACCCACCTCCCCCAGCCTAACCACCCGAATCCGGTAGCAGCCGCTACTGTTACCAGACCTAATTTCTTCCTATGAGGCAAGCATCATTCAGCCATATTGCAATAATGCACTGGGTAAGAAATGCCGGAAAAACATCCAATAGGCCAGGATAATACAGCTTCCAATCAAGGAATTGGACCCAGAATAGAAATGCCTAAAGCAGGTATCGAATGTCGACTGTGCAAGTATAGAGTGATTTCCCAGCTACAACTCCTATGTTGCTGCCCCACTTTGCTTCAACAATGTTGGGTACCTCAAAGGGGTGGGGTAGACTCCCCATGGCAAAGCCAAAGCACAAGCACTTTATACAGCAGGACATTGCTTAATTTGCAAAAGAATTAAGTGCCAGGGATTTTGGCAGGAGGTCACTGTATCTTGTACCACACAGTGCCCCTTCCAGCACCGCTAATGATAGTGACAACACAAGTACTAACATTCACACTCCTACAAGTTTGACAATTCGGACTAATTCAGGCCCCCAAAGCTATAAGACTGGCTTGGGTGGCAAGTAATATTCATTTTTTATTCATATTGAGGTAATAATTAACTGTTGTTGTGGTCATCTCTGAATTAACCAGACAGCGCCACCTTGTGGATGACTGTCACAGGCCCTGGTGCTGACAATTAACTGCTGGTGCCGAGCACCAGAAACCACCAGCTCGAATTAAGCACTGCATAAGGACCATCTGAATGTACGAAGTGGACTTTTGGGCTAGATTTGTTTTTATTTTTAGCTCTTTACTTCTGGGGGCAGCCACAAGATGGGAAACACAGATGTATTGGCTTCCCATTTCAACTTTTATTGTACTTTTTATCCATAGAATGTTGTTATGGTACTTGTTTACATACATGTGTGTTTGAGATGATGATTATAGGCAATTAGCAATAATGTAATTAATTCATTCACTTATTCATTCATTCATTCATTCATTCCAAAAGGAGAAGAGGCTTTTTACCTTTCAATAAACTCATTCAATTCAGAATAATAAATATCTGCAAAGTAGATGGTGAATTAAGCCCAACATCCTTAGATTAACCGAACTATCAGTCATCATTCAAACAATTTCAGGAATACATAATCAAAAGCAATTTAAGAAATGGCATGTGGCTTGAAGGAAAATCAAGAGACAAGTATATATAAGATCCACAAACGGGCAAATAAGTTCACGTAATAATGCTAATTTTGTTTTTTTCCATAAGACTTGCAAGCTCATAAAGGAATGCACTTCATCTCTTTCCTCACAGGACTAATTCACTTAATCATTAAGAATCATCAAAAATATAAAACATTGTGCAGTCTGCCAAATATGTTGTTCCTAAGGCTATCTTGGTCATAAGCTCCAAAGGGAATACATTTTGTCAATAAAAGGTGGGCTACTATTAACACAGCTACAACTTCACTATGTATACACCTTCTGCATTAGCTGATGACTCTCCGATAGACCAAAGATAAGGCACTCAGAGAAATCACGTACTTCAATGCCAACATTGGTAAGCTCTATACAAAATCAAAACACTTCATGCTTCATCCTTCACGTTATATCAGACTAATATTTTGTGGTAAGATTTCTGGAGCACAGCTTTACAACTGTTTTATCGATTCTCCATCTTTGAGTATATAACGTTTTGTTGGAGAAGTGCTGTCTGTCCACAGAACTCTTCACAGAGCTTAACACAGTCTTGTAATAGGTATGAATTTCTAAATGAATCCAATGAAAGCTATTGCAGGAAACGGAGGGTATCTAGTTGTAGCTATTATTGATCCGGACTGTCCCTGGTGAAATATGTTGAATTTGACCCTGTGTAAATTGCTGACACCTGGACATATTCAGAGAAGACCATACTTTGCCTGCTTTGCATTCAGAGCAGCAATCTACATGGTGTGAGGGAGTTTTATTATTTTCACTTCAAGCTGGACCCAACACAAATGCGACACTTAAAGTGCCATCAGCACCCCACTGGTCCATCCAGGCTGGGACCTAGCGGGACCCTAACACCTTGATGCCAATTCCAAGGATGGAAACTAAGGCACTCAGCTTGTAGTCGCTTCCCAAGTGCAAGAGACAAGCCATGATTTGGAGGCAGGTTTTGGACATTTCCAACCCCTCTACGTAAGATAAAAACAAGGGGGCAGATTTATAACGGACTTGCGCCACTTTTACGCCGCCGTTGCGTCACTTTTGTGACGCAGCGGCGGCGTAAACCCTACGCCATGTTGCGCCCCATTTACAACGTGACGGTTCTAGGGAGATGTGTCACTTTGTAAAGCTTGCGCCACATGTGGGCGTACCTGCACAGGGGGGGGGGGGCGTTCCGGCCTCCGAAAAGTGGCTGAGTGAAATCTACAAGATTTCACTCAGTCACTTTTCCGGCCATGCTGCGTCAAAACCCTGCGCCTGCTTGAAGCAGGCGTAAGGACTGACGCAGCATTGTAACAATAGGGCACCCCCGAGCCTTGCTGGAGCTGCATCGCGCTTGCGACGCAACTTCAGCAATGAGCCAACCTTCCGTCATCAGATGCGTCATGCATCTGTTTATCCTTGTGCCACGATGAGCTGCATTGTAAATGCGGCGCATCTATTGTGGCGCAAGTGTAAACTTTTGTGACGCATCTTTCCTGGCGCATCCCTGCTGATTTACAGGGATGCGCCAGGAAACATAAACCTGCTCCAAGAATTGTAAGAATGTCAGATGTCTCTGTATATAGGCGTAGTTACACTAATAACCGTTAATATAGAAATTACAAATGTACTTTTCTTTATTCTCTTTTATATTGCTGCTCATCCCAAAGTGGTTTGACGGAGCACTTTAAATCACCCAGATATTGTACAGAAGCAATGAATCATACAAATGTGGAAGTCAATAAACAGGGAATGTGACATAGGACAATGATGATTACAAGGTGTGAGAGTCACATATAATCCATATAGGCGTAGGCATTGATTGGTAAAAGTGCTAGTTCTGGAGAAACACAATGTCTGAATTTGAAACATATATGAGGGGCATTCAGTGGTTTGGGTTCTCTATAATAATTGTCTTTATCATTACCAAGAGGAACCCTTTTTAGCGACCTCCCAAAACTGAAACATTGTGTAAAAACAATAAGGTTCTTGCAGTTTGCATGCAGCTCTCTGATACCTAACTCACTGCTTAGGAATTGGAGGGGGCACAAAGATGTCTGCAGCAGGTGCCTTAACCCTGACCAATATTTTAAAATGCAGCTGGCCTGTTTTCAATTACGTGAGCCCGAAGAGAATTGTTATCACATTTTTCTTGTTGCATATTTAAATAGCGCGAACTCGACCCGAAAGTATTGGAGCGTTTTACATAGTATCGTATCTACATTACACATTCAGGCACGGGGAGATTAAGTGATTTGCCCAGAATCACAGGATGTGGACGCGACCTCGAGGCTCGAACCCTGGTTTCCAACACCAAAGTCGGCAGCGTAGCCGACGGACCACATCCTCTCCCTCAATTTGTCATGTTGCTAATTTCTTTGAAGTAGATGAAAATATATATATCAGACTTTTCTGCACACATTGACCCCCAGTGTATGGATCCTGGAGTATTTTTTCCATTTCCTCAGTAAATATGACATAGTATAATTCTTCAGTTTCATACATACCCACGTCATCATTTCCATGGCTTTTCCGTGACCTTCCCCTGTTACGATTTCCCCATTGCTTCGCTTATAACCGGTTCCTGCACCCTCAGACGGCCCCGCCTCCCAGCAGCCGCGAGCCCGTGGTTTCCGAGCCAGACACAAATACGCGCCTACCTGAGCGACGCAGGTTGCCTGGGTGCATGTTGAATAATACATGCGTGTGATTGAATGCACGTGGCATTCAAGGCAAACTCTCTTCTGATGTCGCAAATCGGATCACGTTCCAGCCCAGGGGTATCCCGTATCCTAAGCCCATTTCTATAATTATACAGAAGACCTTATCGTGGGGTCAAGGGCCAAGGAAACTTGGGAAGGTGGGTTCTCGGCCAGCACGCTGTCGCGTGAGCTTGGGTGCGTCCCTTTCTTCCTCGGTGTTGTTTGTGTGGTTGACTCTGCCATAGCCCTGCTGGCCTTTCAGATACCCGGACTGTTGGCAAATCTCCCAATTGCCCGCTAGGGCAGCCTGCGTCTGTGCATCCCAGTCAAAGGCTAAAATAGAAAGCAATGTTAGGCCAGTTTCCTCAGTTGAGGCCCCAGCCCTCTGCCAGGGGCCTGGTGCTCAATGTGTGTTGAATTGGCTCCTGCAGCATGTGCCTCGCATTACAAGTGTTACCCCCTCTATCGCCAGCTCCAGCTGCTTTGCCTTTTCTGCCGATTACAGAGGATATTTAGCGTGACCTGTAATTGTCATCCGTTTGAGCAATGAACAGCGGGCTCTGCATCATTTCCACCCGTAGCAGAAAGCAGAGACACGCTTCAATTCTCCGTGTCACTGCCTAAGAGCCAGAAGGTCACGTTAGCCTGACAGCGTCACTTCCGGTGTCAGACTTGTGCAGAATAACTGAGCACTCGCGTTTTTTTTTTTTTTTACATATTAGACCCAGTAGGCCTACACAGTCTGCTCTTTTCCGTGGCACTGTTTGTTTACACAGAAACGTTCATTATTGTTATGGAAGAATTATAAATAACTTCAATGTTGACATTCTTTAGAGGGCTTGGGAATTTGAGTTTTTGTCAGAATGGAGAGAAGTTAGAGTTCAGTCAGATGTGTGATACACACACCATCTATCCGATGATCTTACTCAGTACACTTGAAGCGTGGCCTGAACCAGTGTTTTTAAATGAGCAGGTTGTCACAGGTACTCAGTACCTGCCCTCTTGAATTTGAAACGGATAGTACCTGCACTTTCCAGGAGTGAGCAATATTTGTAATAGGAGAATACCAGCACTTCTCAGTAACAAGCAGGCATTCTCGAATAGTGTGTTGCTACACTTTATATTACAATGTGAAGCACTAGCTTCAACAGTTCGTTTTCAGGTGTTTCTTGAGGGGTGTTTGCTTAGACTCCACTGTCAAAATTGTATTCAAGTCTTTCCAAAGGCCATGGCCCTCGACTCCCAATCACTTGTCTAATTTTTTATGAAGCCAGAAAATTAATTGGTTGATTGGGTATACGGTCGCCATTTGGAGGTTTCTGACTGGTGCGTAGTCAGAATTGGACAGGCAGAGAAAATAGGCCCAGGCACCAAAATAAAAGTAGCCCCCAATAGCGAATCAGATAGCTAAAAAGAGGGACATACTCTGCAAGTGTGGGCAATTGAAACTCATAAAGACACACTAAATTGGTGTTATGCAAGTTATCAGAGACTTTATGCATATGCAGGCAATGTTTGTGGAACATCATGAAAATCAGCATTTAAAACTAGCATAGCGAGCACAAGCTCACAAACATCCAAAAAACTGACCCATATAGTGGCCTTTCAGATCAGCCCTTCGGCACTGACTGTTTTCCCTATCGGCCAATCCAACCCCATGTTTGGTGAGGTAAACATTTTGCATGTACTCAGACACTTTTTTATTACATCTAAGATCTTTTGATGTTAGCAAAACTACATATATAATATAGTTACTTATAGGGGTTCTCAGCCAGCCCTAGTCATCTATTGGTCTGTTGTTATTTCATTCACATTTGTCCACCTTAGGCAATTGCTAAGTTCTCTGTGAGTGTTGGCATTCTGTTCTTTCTCAAGTAGGCCCATCTGTGCACTAATTAGTTCCTTCCAAGACCAAGGACAACATTTTGCGCTTTTTGGGACCCACAAATATTTTTGCTCTCAGCCAATTTGTTTTTTTATTTTGTGTGGTCCCGGCAGCTCCTCCATAAAATAAAATGCTACAGATAAAAATACAAAACAAAACACATGTTGAAAAAGTCAAACGGCCAGCAGCCAACACCAGACCTATTGGCTTTGCCAATGCTTATTTCCAGTGTGGCTTGAGCGCATGCAAGTAAAAAGTCTTACACTGTGCAAACACATGCATCAGCTGAATTTAGGCATCTATGTGAAATCCACGCCTGTGAAGATGCCGAGTTAACAGTTTTGGTAGATTAATTGTGGTATTAATGCAGATGTATGTAAACTTGTGCTTCAAGTGGGATTGTAAATATGGGGGATCTTTAAAAGGAGCACAGCCAAAGAAATGTAACTGGCAATTCTTTAGAAGAGGCATGGCCTATATAACTAAAGACGTGCCACAAAATGTGAACTAAAATCCTGTACTTGGCACAGCGTGCCACCTGACTAGTTTTTGGGTGCCTCTATGTGTGTTTTATGTTCGTGTACCCAAATATAGTACACAAAATAAAGCCATTATATCAAAGAATAGAGACATCTAAAACAAACCGTAGATATTGGCTGTGCCAAATGCTTGTTAGCGCTGATTTCTATTCAATATTAGATAAATTAATAACTACAATAAGGTGAATAAATAGAACTCAAAATGTTTCAGTTCTGAAAATAACAATCTGTGAACATTTTGAAAACATGAAATTGTGAATCGGAAATTAAAATAGTCTGTGGAAGGGGAGTGTACTTGTAATCGTCTCAATCACTCCTGTTCTCCACTTTTCATCACTTGCCTCTGCAATCTGTCCACCTCCATGCTCTCTTTCAAAGACTCGCAGAGAGACCACTCATACATATACACAAACTCTCAACAGCTGTCCACACGTTGACACTCGTGTTCTTCCTTCACACACTTCCCCATCGAATCGTAAATACAACTGGCATTTATTTGGCCACCACTCTGTGCATTCTGCTGAGAGGCCAAGAATTAGATGGAACTGCAATCTGTATATCAGTATGACCCAGTGACAGGCACTATGAGACACTCATACAGCCTGTGGGGCAGATTTATGTTTGACTTGCGCCTCATTTACGCCACCGTTGCGTCACTTTTGTGACGCAGCAGTGGCGCAAATCCTGCGCCATGGTGCGGGGTATTTACAACGTGACGCATCTGGGAGATGCGTCACGTTGTAAAGCCCTGCGCCACATGTAGGCGTTCCAGGGCAGGTGGGGGCGTTCCGGCGCAGGAACGCCTCCTAAAAGTGGCTGAGTGAAATCTACAAGATTTCACTCAGTCACTTTTGAGCCCATGCTGCGTCAAAACCCTGCGCCTGCTTGAAGCAGGCGTAAGGATTGACGCAGCATTGTGAAGATAGGGCCCCCCAGAGCATTGCTGGAGCTGCGTCGCGCTTGCGACGCAACTCCAGCAATGCGCCACTTTTACGGCACAGATGCGTGACGCATCTGTGCCGTTTTTGCCCCATGGTGCGCCGCAGTATAAATGCGGCGCATCCATGGTGGCGGAGCTGGGGCGCAAAATAACTGGCGCATCCCTGCTGATATGCAGGGATGCGTCAGTTTTATAAATATGCCCCTGTGTATTTAAATAAACGCTTATACAGTGGCGTAACGAAAGTTGAGGTGGCCCCCCTGCCACGCACACAGAGGGCCCCCGCTCCGGATTTAATCCGAGCTATTGGGCCTGAGTACTGTGCTGAGGTCCCCCCCTGCAGCTTGGGCCCCACCCCCGACCGCGGGGGATGGGGGGGCCTGTGTTACGCCCCTGATGGTATCCTCACAGCCCAGTAACAAACACAACACTGCTGATTTTCGGAAAACGGCTTTTGTACCATCCAGGAAATGTCTGTCATCACTTGCAGTGAATGTTATTAGTCCGTGTAGAGTTAGTGACATGACTATAGGGCCCGGATGGACCTGTTTCAATGTCTGAGCACTGTCATGACCTGCACCAGTTAAAGACCTGGGGGCAGATTTATGTTGCACTTGCGCCACTTTTACGCCGCCGTTGCGTCACTTTTGTGACGCAGCAGCGGCGCAAATCCTGCGCCATGGTGCGGGGTATTTACAACGTGACGCATCTGGGAGATGCGTCACGTTGTAAAGCCCTGCGCCACATGTAGGCGTTCCAGGGCAGGTGGGGGCGTTCCGGCGCAGGAACGCCTCCTAAAAGTGGCTGAGTGAAATCTACAAGATTTCACTCAGTCACTTTTAGGCCCATGCTGCGTCAAAACCCTGCGCCTGCTTGAAGCAGGCGTAAGGATTGACGCAGCATTGTACAGATAGGGCCCCCCAGAGCATTGCTGGAGCTGCGTCGCGCTTACGACGCAACTCCAGCAATGCGCCACTTTTATGGCACAGATGCGTCACGCATCTGTGCCGTTTTTGCCCCATGGTGCGCCGCATTATAAATGCGGCGCATCCATGGTGGCGCAGCTGTGGCGCATAATAACTGGCGCATCCCTGCTGATATGCAGGGATGCGCCAGTTATCATAAATCTGCCCCCTGGTGTTAAGTTACCTCACACGGATCCACAAAGCAACACAAGGCATTGTTCTTAAAGGGGCATTGCTTGTCGGTAAGTCTCAAGTCGTTTAACAGTTTACAGTCTCTCTTTTTTAGGTCTGTTTTGACCCTGCAGCTGTCTGCAAGGCTTATTGTTACCGTTTCATTAAAATATACAAGAGTAGGCTTTGGCGTCCCTGATAGGAGCTTCACTCTCTCACCTCTTGTTATTTGCTCCTCGATATATCGTTCCACTGTAAAGGAAGTGCCTCTATTGGAATGCATAATGGACTATTTTACTTTTGGAAAGTACCCTTAGTCATCACACATTATGTCACGCTCAATTATTTATCACCTCTATGGATTCTCTACTGAAAGCAATTGTTTTTGCTACTTTTGTCATAGCATGGCTAAATCAACAAGGCAACACATGTAAACAGCATTTGTGGTTGCCTTTCTTTACATGCGGTGATACATCACAGTCATACCTATGGGCTTTACCAGTGCATGTTCTCTTATGTTTCTGCTCTACATCAGGCTAAGTTAGGAACCTAGTGTACACTGTCAACCTATTATTCATCTTTATCTCACTTATACTTCTGCACACTAAATTGTGAGGTAATATTGGTGAGGTAATATTGCCAGGAGCCATGTTGATGCAGCATGGTTTAATGTCTCCCCTGTGTGGCATTATTCCCCTCCACTACGATTTCTGCAGATCTGAATTGGGAATAGCATGGAACTAATGCATTTTTTTCCATTCTGAACTGAGAAACACGCAATATTTTGGCCCCTCCCCTCACAAAGTTCCCCAGGTTTTGTTTCCGAAAAATGTGTGGGGAAACATTGTTGGGTCTGTAACGGAATATTGCACGAGTTGGAAATTCTATTCAGGGGCAACCTCCAATTGGAACCCAAATCGAGAATAAATACTTCCTACCAGAAAGCACCCTTTAGTTGGGTACTTACACCCGACACAAGATTGTGTATATGTCCATATTGACTATGTGGTAGATTTGGAGTTTGGCGAACAGGGTATTCTGCCACAAACGTGATGGAGCACCCTGACCTTCAAATCCTCGGTCGCCCACTCTATTATGAATCGTGCAGACTGTCATCTTTTAAAAGTTGAAAAGTTTACTCCAACAGGTGGATGGCGTAAGAAAATATGACCCCCAGAACCTGGGAAAAAACTAGGGTGGGTGAGGATGCCTGAAAGATAGCACCTGACTGGTAGTGAGAACTGCTGGGCCGGCAGTGATCTCTAAAAAAATCTTCTGTCCATCAAGATGATGGAAATAACAGACATGCTCTAAATCAGGCCTTATATGACTTTTTGATGTTAGACTCCGAAATGCTTTGCTAAATCCTCCTTTTCTTTTATTGACCACCTTTGAATTCCATTATCTTTCTCTTGCTTTACCTTTTTCGATCTGATACCAAGGAAAGACAACAAGGCCCTGCATTGAGGTAAGCTACTAATAACTGAGCTATGAACTACCAGGTATAAGCCTCAGTTTCAGCGTTCTCCGGTTGTCAGCCTAAGCAAAAGACACTACAGGAAACTAGGACAGCTTTGTCTAAGATGTCAAATAAACTACAGCAGTGGCACAAACACACACAGGCCTAGAAGCTCTGAAAGACTGTGGAGAGGAGACTTGAAAGGACGTTTACAGCTGGGGCTATGAAAGTCAGACCAGTGAAGGGAGGTGAGGAACTGGTTTCACTTTCGGGTAACGAGAGGAAGAGCCAGGTAAAGAACAGCAATCTTGGAAGATGACATTTGGCACGAGCGGTTGTTGGGCTCCCTCTGCTTCAATCAATCAATCAATCAAGGCATTTGTATAGCGCGCTACTCACCCGGAGGGTCTCAAGGCGCTTGGGGAGGGGGGGTCCGCTACTGCTCGAACAGCCAGGTCTTCAGTTGCTTCCTGAAGGCGAGGTGGTCTTGGGTCAGGCGGAGGTGGATGGGGAGGGAGTCCCACGTCTTGGCGGCCAGGTAGGAGAAGGATCTTCCTCCCGTTGTGGCTCTTCGGATGCGGGGGACGGCGGCGAGGGCGTGACTGGTCGATCGGAGCTGGCGTGTGGGGGTGTAGAAGTTGAGGCGGTCGTTGAGGTATCTTGGGCCTTGGTTGTGGAGGGCTTTGTGTGCGTGGGTGAGGAGTCGGAACGTGATTCTCTTGTTAACGGGGAGCCAGTGCAGGTTTCTTAGGTGTGCGGAGATGTGGCTGTGGCGGGGGATGTCCAGGATGAGTCGAGCTGAGGTGTTCTGAATCCGCTGGAGTCTTTTCTGGAGTTTTGCAGTGGTTCCGGCGTAGAGGGAGTTGCCGTAGTCCAATCGGCTGGTGACGAGGGCCTGGGTGACCGTCTTCCTGGTTTCGGTGGGGATCCACCGGAAGATCTTCCGTAGCATGCATAGGATGTTGAAGCATGACGAGGAGACGGCGTTGACTTGTCTGGTCATGGAGAGGGAGGAGTCCAGGATGAAGCCCAGGTTGCGTGCGTGGTCCGTGGGTTTGGGTGCATTGCCCAGGGCAGGGGGCCACCAGGAGTCGTCCCAGGCGGAGGGCGACGATCCCAGGATGAGGACTTCCGTCTTATCTGAGTTCAGTTTCAGGCGGCTGTTCATCAGCCACTCGGCTACGTCTTTCATCCCTTCATGTAGGTTGGTTCTGGCGGTGGCGGGGTCGTTGGTGAGGGAGAGGATCAGCTGGGTGTCGTCGGCGTAGGAGATGATGTTGAGGTTGTGTTGGCGTGCGATGGCTGCGAGGGGGCTCATGTAGACGTTGAAGAGGGTGGGGCTGAGCGATGATCCCTGTGGTACGCCGCAGATGACTTCGGTGGCCTCGGATCTGAACGGAGGGAGGCGGACTCTCTGTGTCTTTCCGGCGAGGAGGGAGATGATCCACTCCAGTGCCTTCTCTTGGATTCCGACGTTGCTGAGGCGCTGCATTAGGGTGCGGTGGCAGACAGTGTTGAACGCCGCGGAGAGGTCCAGGAGGATGAGGGCCGTTGTTTCCCCGTTGTCGAGCAGGGCTCGGATGTCGTCAGTGGCTGCGAGGAGGGCGGTCTCGGTGCTGTGGTTGGCTCGGAAACCGGACTGCGAGGGGTCGAGGGAGCCATTCGTCTCGCGGAAGGCGGCCAGCTGTCTGTTGACGGTCTTCTCGATGACTTTAGCAGGAAACGGGAGGAGCGAGACGGGGCTTTAGTTTTTGAGGTCGGTGGGGTCGGCTGAAGGTTTCTTCAGGAGGGCGCTGAGTTCGGCGTGCTTCCAGCTCTCCGGGAAGGTTGCAGTGTCGAAGGAGGCGTTGATGATGTCTCGTAGGTGGTGAGCGATGACGGAGTCGGCCTTGTTGAAGACGTGATGGGGGCAGGGGTCGTTGGAGATCCGGAGTGGATGGAGTTCATCGTGCGTATGGTTTCTTCGGTGTTGATCGGGGCCAGGCGCGGAGGGTGGTGGTGGGGGGCGCTGGTGTGATCGTAGGGTGCGTCGGCTGTGTGCTGAAGCTGTTGTGTAGGTCTGCGATCTTGTTGTGGAAGTACGAGGCGAGGGAGTTGCAGAGGTCTTGCGATGGGGTGATGTCGTTGTTTCCGGCGCTGGGGTTGGAGAGCTCTTTGACGATGTTGAAGAGTTCCTTGCTGTTGTGGGCGTTGTTGTCCAGTCGTTCCTTGAACGCTGTTTTCTTGGTGGTGTGGATCAGTTGGTGGTGTTTTCGAGTGGCGAGCTTGAGGGTGGTCATGTTGTCTGGTGTCGGGTCTCTGCGCCAGGCTCTCTCGAGGGCTCGGCAGTTCTTCTTGGAGCTCTTGAGTTCGTCGGTAAACCAGGGTGCTTTCTTACAGCCGGTTCTGCTGGGCGGGGTCCTGAGAGGGGCGAGGTCGTCTGCGCAGTTGCTGATCCACTTCGAGAGGTTGTTGGCGGCCTGGCTGGGGTTCGCTGAGCTGGCGGGAGGGTCCTGGCTCAGGGATGCGGCGAGCTGGTCGGCTGTGATCTTGTTCCAGCTTCTGCGTGCAGCCTGTTGCTGATGGTGGTGGATTGTGTTCTTTCTGAAGCTGAAGTGGACGCAGCTGTGGTCCGTCCAGTGGAGTCCGGTGGCGTGGCTGAAGGAGATGTCCCTGCTGGAGGAGAAGACTTGGTCCAGCGTGTGGCCGGCGTAGTGGGTGGGGGTGGTCACCAGCTGCTTGAGTCCGAGGTTGGCGAGGTTGTCCAGCAGGGTGGTGGTGTTGCGGTCGTTGTTGTTCTCCAGGTGGAAGTTGAGGTCCCCGAGGAGGATGTAGTCAGCGGAGGGGAGGGCGTGCGGGCTGATGAAGTCGGCGATGTCTTCGCTGAATTGTGTGCGTGGTCCCGGGGGTCTGTAGATGAGGGTGCCTCTGAGGGTGGTCTTGGGGTCGGTATGGATCTGCAGGTGTTCGGCGGCTGTGAGGGTGTCGTCGGTGTTGGTCGTGATGCGGATGGTGTTCTTGTGGACGATGGCGATGCCACCTCCAGTCTGGTTGGCACGGTCCCTCCGGGTGATCTTGTATCCGTCCGGGATGGCGATGGCGATGTCGGGCGCTGAGGAGGCGTTCATCCAGGTTTCCGTGAGGAAGGCGACGTCTGGTGATGTTGTGTCGATCAGGTTCCAGAGTTGGACGGCGTGTCTGTGGACGGAGCGAGTGTTGAGTAGGATGCACTTCAGGTGGTTGCTGTTGGTGTTCGGCTTGGTGGGTGCAGGTGCAGTGCAGGTCCGGATGCAGGAGAAGTTGCAGGAATGGCAGCTGAAGGGTCCGTGGGTGCGTCTCGGTGTGGCTCGGTAGCAGCCGGGGATCCGACCGGTGTTGAGTGCGTTGAGGTCGGATGCGGCGTAGGTCCGGCGGGTGGGGTGGCCTCTGCGGGGGCCAGGGGGTCTGGCACTGGGCGCGGTCCAGGCGCGGACGGGTGCAGACGGGCTTGCCTTTGGCGCGCCCTCGGCGCACAATCAGTGCGCCCGCTGCGCGTCAACGCTGCGCGTGGGCGTGGGCGTCATAAGAAGGACGCCGGGAGGGCGGGTCAGCTGGGTGGCGGGAGCGGGGCGGCGAATGGGCTGTCGGGGGGCGGGGCCGCAGGGAGGCAGCGGCAGGAAAGACTGTGGCAGGCGGGCGGCTCAGCGGAGGCTGGGTCGCTCGTGGCAGGCTGCTAACAGGCTGAGAACAGGAGAAAAGGCAGCGGCAGCAGCGGTGATGCGTGGGGGGTGACCTCGCCTGAAGCAGGCTCAGCGGTCACTTCCTCGTGGTCAGCGCGGTCCCCTTAAGAAGGACGCCGGGAGGGCGGGTCAGCTGGGTGGCGGGAGCGGGGCGGCGAATGGGCTGTCGGGGGCGGGGCCGCTGGGAGGCAGCGGCGGGAAAGACTGTGGCAGGCGGGCGGCTCAGCGGAGGCTGGGTCGCTCGTGGCAGGCTGCTAACAGGCTGAGAACAGGAGAAAGGCAGCGGCAGCAGCGGTGATGCGTGGGGGGTGACCTCGCCTGAAGCAGGCTCAGCGGTCACTCCCTCGTGGTCAGCGCGGTCCCCTTAAGAAGGACGCCGGGAGGGCGGGTCAGCTGGGTGGCGGGAGCAGGGCGGCGAATGGGCTGTCGGGGGGCGGGGCCGCAGGGAGGCAGCGGCGGGAAAGACTGTGGCAGGCGGGCGGCTCAGCGGAGGCTGGGTCGCTCGTGGCAGGCTGCTAACAGGCTGAGAACAGGAGAAAAGGCAGCGGCAGCAGCGGTGATGCGTGGGGGGTGACCTCGCCTGAAGCAGGCTCAGCGGTCACCCAAGTTTGCACCAATTTTCCATTCCTCACACCCATACTTCACCTGTTTCTCCCATTTTCCTTCTTTTCCCCTGGTATAATGTTATACACAGGCTTGTTTTCTTTCAACCTGAGGGTTTACTGTCTTGGAGAGAGGTGTGGATTAACCACTGTTCCAGCCTCTTTTGGTTATGTGAGTGAGCAGAAAGGAAAGAGGCAAAGCTCTCGAAGGCAAGTTCTAGAACTGTAAATTGATGAATTAAAATGCCCAAATTGTTGTTTTGTTACGTCTAGCCTGATTATTTTGTTATGCTACTTTAGGTTAGCTGTAATGTTGGAGAAGTATTACTGTGTGTATTTATTTATGCGCACTGTCAGAAATTGGGTGTCTAGTTGGCTGAGGTTTGAACCCTGTCCTCGGAGAGACCACAATCCTAGTCAGGGTAAGTCAGACGCATAACCTAAATTAACCTGAGCTCACCATTTGGTAGCTTGGCACAGAGCAGTCAGGCTTAACTTAAGAGGCAATGTGTTAAGTATTTGTGCAAAAAGAACAATTAATGGGAAGAATGCTGAACAATGTCAAACATTCACCCCAGTAGAAAGATCTGGGCCTAAATCCATTGTTTCTTTTGCTCCCCAGGCCATGCCCCAAGCGGCACTGAAGTCCTCCAGTCCAGCCAACACCTGGTTACGATCCTCTGAAAGGTGGCAGGTTCATTCTTCAACCCAAATGGCATCACCAGGAACTGGTAGTGCCCTTCTGTGTTGAAAATGCAGACCTCTCCTTGGCCCCATTAGTTAAGACAATCTGCCAGTACCCAGACGTTAAGTCAAACGTACTAAGGTACTTGGCAGCTCCCAACTGATCTATGAGCATGGCTGATGAGGGGTGACCTAGGACACTTGTTTCTGGTCCAGGGAGGACCTGGCTTGGCAGTTCGGGCTGGACTGTTCCCATGAGGAACAGGGTCAAGACTGATTTTCATATGGCTGGGTCTAAACTGGGGTGGCATGGTGAACAAAAGAATGATGGATTTAACCCAGATCTCTTGACTGGGGGTGAATGTTTTTATTTGTTCTGCGTTCGGTCCATCAATTGTGTATCTTTTGCTTTCTCACACTAAGTGCACTTGGTATGACCAGACGTGGGTCCCGGGCTCACTGTGCCACTGGATTCAAACTAGCCTCTCTGATGAGGGGTGAAATCCCAAGACTGGTCCCAGGATGCTTGTTTTTCTGGTCCAGGGAGGACCTGGTGTGGCAGTTGGGGCTGGACTGTTCCTTTGAGGAACAGGGTTAAGACTGATTTGCATATGGCTGCGTCAAAACTAGGGTGGTATGGTGAGAAAAAGAAAGATGGATTTTACCCAGATCTCTTGACCTGGGTGTGAAAGTTTTGATTTGTTCCGCATTCCGTACATCAATTGTGTGTGTTTTTTGCTAATGTTTTTGTGCAACCCTTAAATTACAGTAACACAGTGAAAACTCCACAAAAAGACTCCACACCAGTGTAGAAAAAAATAGAGAATATTTACCCGAGTAAAACAAGACCAAAACGAACCTGAGATATTAATTTTTAAAGATTAAATTAAAAAACAGTGCTTAGAAGTGAATAGCAGTTGTCACGCTAGGCTGGGGTAAATCCAAAGTTCTAGGCCAACTGCGATGGAGGTTGCCGACTACAAGACATGCGCAGGGCCCATCGAAAAAGTACCTTTCAATGGAGCAAGAGTCGGCGTTGAGGACTTGATGTGTCCATTCCTGATTCTTGCATTCTGGTCTCTTCAAATCGGCGCTGCATTATCGTCAATCCTGGCAGTCGGGACCTCAGATTATCGCTGCATTATCGTCGAACTAGGCATTCAGGTCCTGCATCTTCATTGAGCCACACAGGTATGTCCTCGGATCTGCAGTGCATCAGCGTTCCAATTAGTGCAGAGGTGACGATGTGTCGATTTTGGAGCAAAACAGCTGTAGAACCCACTTCTGAGACCCAAGACTGGAGGGGCACCTCAGGCAAGAGAGAACTCACAGATGGCGGTTTCCTAGCAGCTGAAGCAGTGTTGAGGGAAGTCTTTGATGGACCTGAGACTTCAAGAACAGGCGGCTAGCCAGTAAACCCTTGGAGACGCTTGGGTTCAAGGATGTAGAGAGCAGGTGTAGTCCTTCACACTGCCAGATAAGAAGCAGCAGGCAAGAGGCCAACATAGTAGAGCAGGTAGAAAAGTGGCAGAGCCTCCTACAGCACAGCAATCAGCAGGCAGTAGGCCAACACAGAAAAGCAGTTTGCAAAGTGGTAGTCCCTCCTGCAGCACAGCAGCTGTATCACCAGGCAGAATGTCCTTTGTTCCAGCAAAGTTCTCATTTGGTGGTTTCAGGGGTCCACTACTTTTAAAAACCAAAGGAAATGATGGACGGAGTGTTGAACATTGCAAGCACTCAACCCCAGTCAACTGATCTGGGTTTAATCCATCACCGTTCTTTAGCCCACTCTGCCACCCCAGTTCAGACATGGCCATATGCAAATCAGTCTGACCCTGTGCCTCATGGGAACAGTCCAGCCCGAACTGCCAAGCCATGTCTTCCCTGGACCGGAAACAAGCTTCCTAGGACCGGTTTCTGGCATTTCAGCCGTCTTCAGCCAGACTGATCTGGGTTTAATCCATCACCGTTCTTTAGCCCACTCCGCCACCCCAGTTCTGACATGGCCATATGCAAATCAGTCTGCCAACTTGTGGCGAACAATGCAAAAACCAAAGGAAATCATTTCCTTTGGTTTTTGCTTTGTTCGCCATAAGTTGGCAGGGTATGCTCAGACGTGAGTCCCTTGCTCACTTTGCCACTGGATTCAAGCAAGCCTGGCTGAAGACAGCTGAAATGCCAGAAACCGGTCCTAGGAAGCTTGTTTCCGGTCCAGGGAAGACATGGCTTGGCAGTTCGGGCTGGACTGTTCCCATGAGGCACAGGGTCAGACTGATTTGCATATGGCCATGTCTGAACTGGGGTGGCAGAGTGGGCTAAAGAACGGTGATGGATTAACCCCTTCAGTGCCCGCCCCTTTCCCCGCCCTGTGCCGGCCGTTGCATTAGCGGGCGGGGTCTATGACGAGCTGGACTCGTCATGGGCACAGCGCAACCGCGGCCCATGACGAGTCCAGCTCGTCATGGGCACTGAAGGGGTTAAACCCGGATCAGTTGACTGGGGGTGAGTGCTTGCAATGTTCAACACTCCGTCCATCATTTCCTTTGGTTTTTGCTTTGTTCGCCATAAGTTGGCAGGGTATGCTCAGACGTGAGTCCCTTGCTCACTTTGCCACTGGATTCAAGCAAGCCTGGCTGAAGACAGCTGAAATGCCAGAAACCGGTCCTAGGAAGCTTGTTTCCGGTCCAGGGAAGACATGGCTTGGCAGTTCGGGCTGGACTGTTCCCATGAGGCACAGGGCCAGACTGATTTGCATATGGCCATGTCTGAACTGGGGTGGCAGAGTGGGCTAAAGAACGGTGATGGATTAAACCCAGATCAGTTGACTGGGGGTGAGTGCTTGCAATGTTCAACACTCCGTCCATCATTTCCTTTGGTTTTTGCTTTGTTCGCCATAAGTTGGCAGGGTATGCTCAGACGTGAGTCCCTTGCTCACTTTGCCACTGGATTCAAGCAAGCCTGGCTGAAGACAGCTGAAATGCCAGAAACCGGTCCTAGGAAGCTTGTTTCTGGTCCAGGGAAGACATGGCTTGGCAGTTCGGGCTGGACTGTTCCCATGAGGCACAGGGTCAGACTGATTTGCATATGGCCATGTCTGAACTGGGGTGGCAGAGTGGGCTAAAGAACGGTGATGGATTAAACCCAGATCAGTTGACTGGGGGTGAGTGCTTGCAATGTTCAACACTTCGTCCATCATTTCCTTTGGTTTTTGCTTTGTTCGCCATAAGTTGGCAGGGTATGCTCAGACTTGAGTCCCTTGCTCACTTTGCCACTGGATTCAAGCAAGCCTGGCTGAAGACAGCTGAAATGCCAGAAACCGGTCCTAGGAAGCTTGTTTCCGGTCCAGGGAAGACATGGCTTGGCAGTTCGGGCTGGACTGTTCCCATGAGGCACAGGGTCAGACTGATTTGCATATGGCCATGTCTGAACTGGGGTGGCAGAGTGGGCTAAAGAACGGTGATGGATTAAACCCAGATCAGTTGACTGGGGGTGAGTGCTTGCAATGTTCAACACTCCGTCCATCATTTCCTTTGGTTTTTGCTTTGTTCGCCATAAGTTGGCAGGGTATGCTCAGACGTGAGTCGCTTGCTCACTTTGCCACTGGATTCAAGCAAGCCTGGCTGAAGACAGCTGAAATGCCAGAAACCGGTCCTAGGAAGCTTGTTTCCGGTCCAGGGAAGACATGGCTTGGCAGTTCGGGCTGGACTGTTCCCATGAGGCACAGGGTCAGACTGATTTGCATATGGCCATGTCTGAACTGGGGTGGCAGAGTGGGCTAAAGAACGGTGATGGATTAAACCCGGATCAGTTGACTGGGGGTGAGTGCTTGCAATGTTCAACACTCCGTCCATCATTTCCTTTGGTTTTTGCTTTGTTCGCCATAAGTTGGCAGGGTATGCTCAGACGTGAGTCCCTTGCTCACTTTGCCACTGGATTCAAGCAAGCCTGGCTGAAGACAGCTGAAATGCCAGAAACCGGTCCTAGGAAGCTTGTTTCCGGTCCAGGGAAGACATGGCTTGGCAGTTCGGGCTGGACTGTTCCCATGAGGCACAGAGTCAGACTGATTTGCATATGGCCATGTCTGAACTGAGGTGGCAGAGTGGGCTAAAGAACGGTGATGGATTAAACCCAGATCAGTTGACTGGGGGTAAGTGCTTGCAATGTTCAACACTCCGTTCATCATTTCCTTTGGTTTTTGTCCACTACTTTTACCCAAATGTGCTTTTCAACTGGGAGAGACTTCAAAGAGGCCTTTTAAGATCACAAGGTCCCTGCCTTTCCTGCCCTGGCTCCAGACTCATTACAGGGGGCTATGTAGCTCTTTGTGTTGGGACAGGCATAGCCCTAATCAGGTGCTGGTGTCAGCTCCTCCTTTCCAATTCACCTCAGGAAGGCCCATCAGCCTAGTGATGGGCCATCAGGATGCAAATGTGAGACCCCAGCTCTGTTTGTATGACTGCATAGAGGGAATGCATTCCCTCTAACTGTCACCCATCCCAGATGTGTATTCAGAGACAGGTAGAGGCACAGAATGGTTAAAGTAAGAAAATGCCAACCTTCTAAAAGTTGCATTTTCAGACTTACAATTTAAAATCCAACGTCACCATAAGGTGTCATTTCAAATTGTGAGTTTAGAGGCACCAAACTAAAAATCTATATATTTTTCCAAATGAGAATCACACTTGAAAGATGTTTTAAGGCAATCCCAATGTTAACCTATGGGAGAGATGGGCCTAGCAATATTGAAAAACAATTTCAGCATTTTGTTTACTACCAGGACATGTAAAACTCAAAAGTACAAGTCCTACCTTCAACTACACTGCACTCTGCCTATAGGGCTGCCTAGGTCCGAACTTAGGGGTGACTTATATGTAATAAAGGGGAAGGTTTGGGCCTGAGAAGTAGGTTAACTTGCCAGGTCGAAATGGCAGTTTAAACTGCACACACATGCTCTTCAGTGGCAGGCCTGGGCCATGTTTAAAGGGCTACTGAAGTGGGTGGCACAATCAGTGCTGCAGGCCCAATAGCAGCATTTAATTTGCAGGCCCTGGACACATATAGTGCACTTTACTGGGGACCCACACATGAATTAAATATGCCTATTGTGGTTAAGCCAGTGTTACCATATTTTCAGCACAGAGCATATGTATTTTAGCACTGGTTAGCAGTGGTAAAGTGCCCAGAATGCTAAAGCCAGCTAAAACGACGTAAGCAAAAACAGGAGGTCAGAAGGCAAAAACTAAGATGAAACAACACCAAGGATGCCAGGTCTAACATGAATCATTTTGTGTTTCACCAATGATATTTCCAAGATGACATCAGTACTACTAAAGTAATGGAAAATAGCTTTGGTGACATCTGGATGGGTATTAATGGACAGCCATAAACTTAATGCAATAGACTCATCATAGCCTTTTGCCATAGTGCTATTTCAGCTGCTACAATAATGGTACCTAAGCCATCGTGTTTCCACCTTGTTTTCATATACTACTCTTGTAACAACAGATTTATGCTTTGGTCCCACGTACAAACCTATGCATTGATGTAGTCTCTGGCATCTATGCCTCTATGTCAAGACTGTAAACAGAAGGGTCAAGTCACAGGCCCTTTCTTTTCAAACCGAAATGTTAGCTGAGCGGGTCAATGCTACTGCCTCAGAAACCTGTGTTTCAAGTGCACAGTTTCCCTCCCTGTACCTTCAATGAGTCTTTTATACTCTTTACATCCAAAATGAGTGTCCTTCGGTTGGGCAGGAGTAACATTAGCGATCAATGCCCAAAAAGAATTGCGTATAGATCTGTTGGCCACACAAATTGCCACTATCTATTTTTACACTACTGCAAAGAACAGCTGGACAACCTCAACTTTTATTCAGATAAAAACGATTATTGAACTTTTTCCTTACGTTTATGTGGTCTTGATGGCAGACTGGGGCACAGGTTGAAATATGGAGCACCTTTTTCCCTTTATTGCAAAGCGTTCCGGATGCCAGTGCACATGAACCCGCGTTTCCAATGGGGCACCCATGCATTAATCACCCAGAAAAATAACACAGTGAAGTGGGTTTTGAAAATGTCATTGATGTAATTATCCTTTCGCCTATTACACTAACTGCCTCGATTTATAACTGTAACGTTTAAGTATGCAAACAGTAATTAACTTGGTAATGAACCATGGACCCAAGAGCCTTTCCCCACAGTGCTCATTTGCATGCTAATTGCCATTAGAAACCCAGGAAACAAGTTATAAACAGGCGGAATTAGCAGCTTAATCATTGGAACAAGAAAACCTGCCATACTTTGATACAGGAGGGGAGTTGGAGTCCTTTACTGAGACTCTTGACGGGGCCTGTGATGCAGTTCAGGAATCTTGGCTCGTTTCTGAGGCATAATCTCTTCATAAATGGGCTGCAAGGAAGGAGTAAGAATGATCTGGAATAATGTCCCATTGCGTGTCTATTATTGGTGATCTTTTTTGAGAGGTGCCCATCAACTGAGACCTTTAAGTTTCAAGTGAGGGGGATCACTGTGGCTTTGGCGAGAACAGTGTGTCCACCATAAAATAGCGGGTGTACGCGTCCCCCAAACTTGCAAATGTCCCCTCCACTTAATTTAGAGGAGGTTAAACCACTGGATTTCCACAGGTGAAGACTCAGCCAGCTGAATTTGACGTGGCAGTGCATTCATCGCAGGAGTGTTGGGTCAATGTCGAACGGCCCTATCCAGGGAGGGTCGACCTTCTTTTATTTTCCTTACTCCCAACCAGCGCGCAAGATAAGGCAGGCTTGCTTAAGATAAGTGCACCATAGACTCCAGAGCAAAGAGAAAACTCCCTTTACACTGGGGCCATTAACATTTTCTTCTGCATGAACTGTTTTTCTTTGTTTGTGAGCAGACGGATCAACCATAGTGCCTGCTTAGCAAAGGAGCAGAGCCTTCAATAATAATAATAATAATCCACATTTGTAAAGCGCGAACAATCACCCGTAAGGGTCTCTAGGCGCTGGGGGCCGTAGGGAAGATTAAGCAAGCTATTGCCCAGAGTCACATGGTGCTAGGCTAATCTGCCGCCGGCGCCGAGGATCAAACCGTGATCCCCGGTTTCCGGAGTCAGTCGCCCTGGCCGCTGCGCCACACCTCTTCAATGGGGCACCACAGAGGCGCAGTGATTCCCTCCAGGAAGCTTGTCATAGACTCCACTGACTTGGCAGAATAGTAGGACACCAGCCACACATTAAATGAAGACAACGGCCCTTTATTTATGACAGAATTGTATTTGAAGGCATTGTGAGCGTTCACCTGGAATCAACTGAAAAACAGTTACCCTAAGTCACCTTGCTTCTGTGTTGTCCATTGTTATGGGTGGCACCCTCTACCATGCCCTGACTTCACCCTACAGCACTTTGTAAAGAATAAGATTTGCGCTACGCTTTTGATGTTCCAAGTGAAACTACAAGTCCTCAAATGTAAATCTTATTGGATAAAAAACCGAAGAGGATGTGGAGAGCATCACAAATGGGGTCACTCGGCAGCTATGCCAGTGATAAAAGGTGTATTTCTAGCTGCTGAGAGCGGCTTGATCCTGTGTTGAAATTACATGATTAAAGACTGAGGGCCATATTATCAAGAACGGGCGATAACATTATCGTCGCTTTAGCGGCAGGAAACTGCCGCTAAAGCGGCGATAAGGGGCTTGATAATATGCCGCAGAGAATTCCAATAGAAGCCCAGGTTCTGGTGTGAAGGACATCAAACCTGGGCTTCTATTGGAATTATATAGGGCACATTATCAAGCTCCTTATCGCTGCTTTAGCGGCAGTTTCCTGCCGGTAAAGCAGCGATAATTTATCGTCCGTTCTTGATAATATGGCCCTGAGAAAGTGTTTACTTTGTAGATTATTACGCTCTGTTAATCGTCATCACACAGAGTTCCACTCTTCCTCCCAGTCTTTATCTCATAAGGGTAATTTACCATTACTTCCTTAACAGTGACTCTTTTAAAAGTACAATTTCAATTTTACCTTGTGACTCTCTGGCTCTTGGGTGGGGTGGTTATTTCAAGGTCATCTTCCCAACTTGTAGGTAAACAAGTAGATTACCAGTACAACGCAGTGATGTATGGTATATTCTGTAATATTCACAAGACTTCTCACATCAGTGAAAATTCACATCAATATTTATTCATACAAAATATTGTTCGTGTGTGTAAAGTGTCCAAAGGTTCATTCTAATTTCTTCCACATAACCCAAAAGCAACACTTCCATTGTGTATGTTCCAAATACATAATCCATCAGTTAGAAATGTCCATCCACTATATTCGCCAAATGGCCTAATGTTGATGAAATTCCTTTTGTCAATACGTGTTTCTTGCCATAAATGGGTAGTCACACAGGTCTTTCTTAGGGCCGAAATTACACAATGGAGCATTGTAAGTGTAATGCAAGATCTAAGGGCCTGATTACGACTTTGGCGCAGTTGTGCCGGCTCTCCGCCGACACACCTGCACTAAAGCCACGCAAGCACTGCCTGCCTTATTACGAGTTGAACATGTGTAAGGCAGATGTTCCTTTACCTTTCCCACAGCTGTGCCTGGAAAACAGGCACCGCAATGGGAATAGCAAACGAGTTCCAGCACGGCATGCAAGATGATGTCCATGTGTGCTGGAACTTTGGGGGAATACAAACAGGGGGGGCACATGTCGGGCCCCTCTGAATGTATCCCCATGGCAGGGAGGGCATTGGGGCCCTTTGTTCCTCCACCACCAGCCTTTTCATGGCAGGGCTCCCGTCATGAAATGGTTGGGTGTGGCGGAACTCGTAATATGCTGAGCGGGACTGCGCCAGTCCCGCTCAGCATGTTACATTGTGGTACAGCTCCGCCACCGCCAGGGAACGAGTGTTCCCTGGAGCAGCCGGTGGTCTTCCGCTGCAAAGACTTTTAAAGTCGTAATGCAGAGGACGGACCACTACTACCATGAGTCTGGCGGTCTTACGAACACCAGACTTGCAATCAGGCCCTAAATTCCTTCCAAAATATCAAATTCGGGTCCACTAAATCAGAATGTGAGGAACATACAGGTGGGAATGACATTCATCAGTCAGAATCATATCTGGAGGTTCTGAATTAGTGGGTCTTTAAACCTAACTTAATATCTTATATAATGTCATGTTTGATGTTTTTGTTCTTTGTAAAGAGGACACGACCAGCAGTCGTTGTTTGTCTTTTGATATTGGCGTCAGTCTGATTTGCACATGTCTAATTCTCTCTCAGAACTGAAAGCGAAGAATAAAAAGTAATGAAATGCATCTCAAATGCTTTATGCTGGCTGCTAAAAATGCAAATTTGCCATCATTCCCATATAACTTTCTGTTGAACTGCTTTAAGATATCAAACTAAATTGAGTTTTTATTCAAACTGCACTGCACAGTAATATTGAGGTGGGTAGAGCTGTTGTGGTGTGCCCAGATTCTGTAGTGACAAATCTTGACAACATAATGTGCTTAATTCACAATGGTAACTTACACTTTTTAGTAAGTTTACAAGTTTTACTAAGTTTACTACTTACCATTATTCACAAACTCTGAGTGTAAGTTCCTCCTGAAAAACACTGTAGTAAATCCAGCATTACAAATGGCCAACCACTTTTACTGCAACACCATCCCATGGGAAATAATGGATGTGGGGACTAATAATAAAATCCCATATGAAAAATGGTAAATTACATTAAATTATTTAAGATAGTTAAACATATCAAAAAATTAAATAAATGTTAAAAAATATATAAAAATAGTACATATTTATTATTAAATTACAGCATATTTCGTTAACCTATGTTGAATTTAAAAAAGAATGTAACAAGAAATGTTATTAAAAAGAAATCAAATTAATTTTAATAAATTATTAAAATTACCTATAATAATTATAAATGCATACTAAAACATATTTTTTTCTTTGGGTGGTAATGTATGAATTATTTTAAACTTCAAACACAGAATGAATATTTAATTTAATATATTTCCATTATATTTAATTCAAAATTAATTTATTAGTACTGCAGCATTTTTTATTTTGTTTTACATTTAAAGTAAATATATAAAATGAATTTACATTAGTATTTAACGTAAAAATATTCTCGAGCTAAATGCATTTAAAAAAATAATTTCCCTATACATTAGCCAAGTGAGAAACCACAGTCGGGGTGGAGATCTTCATATGGTAAAGTATAGGGAAAAATAAAAATGTTTATGGTCCTGATGAAATGCCATGATCCTATGGGCAATAAAAAGGCATGAAACAGGTTGACCCCCGCACTTTATACACATAATCTGGAGCGCGAGAGGGTGTAATTCCCCCCTCTCTAGCCACAACTCTATAGTCTTTTGTTTTTAGTATAGAATAGGAACCCAGCTACTAAAATTATTTTGAGGGACTCCTACTGCTATTTTTAATCCACAACCACTGCCTCCCATCTCTACTCTTGACACACATGCCCCATGAACACTTCACATCAGCAAAAAGAGAAGACCTCCGGCAAAGAGCCACCTCGTGGGGCCCGTTGGGCATCGCAGCGCCGGCCCAATGAGAAGCAGCCCGATGATGAAGCATGACACCCCCAGGGTATGTGAGGGCTCTTACTCCTAATTTCGAGATGCTCCCTGCTCACCATCTTTCCTACTTTTGGACACCTGGCCTCCTTTTTCTGCTTTCCCCCTCCCCCCTTCCCTTTAGGAACTGCATATCTTTGCTTTCATTACAGCTATCAGGGGACCAGATGCTGGACCTGTCAAGCCCCAGTACCCCCTTTATGTTTGAGTAATAGACTCAGGCACATCAACCACATTAAAAAATTGGGAAAAGGTATTTGAAACAATCTTTTAAAGACTTATTCAAGATCATTAGCGCAAGACTCTCTCCAGAACAGAGCTGGCTCTATCAGGGGGGCCCTGAAGGGCTGGGCCCCTGGACCAAGGCCTACTTTGACCATGCCTTAAAACGTTTCTGTGTCTGAGCCCTCTATGTGCACCTTTTATATATCACTGGTCATCAATTACACACGTTGTTAAAAAATGAAACTGAATCATTTCTTCCCGGATATCTTTATAAATTTTTCTTTTAATATGACAGTTGACTACGTAAAATTTGACAGTGATCTTTGTATATTAAGTATGTTGCCATCATATGCACACATTCAATCTATTGCAGTGTGTTGTATGAGGCAGTCAGTTAAGGATGTGAGAACTTCAGCCATAAAAAAACATTTTGCAAACATAACAAGCCTGGTGTTTCTTGTCCAGAAAACCGAAAGAGAAAAATAAGGAATATATAAGGAATGTGTGGATATGTGCATGTTGGAGTTCAGGGTCCCCAAGGGGTGACGCAACAATAAGGGGGCCACTATTTGAAGAACCATGGTGGAGCAAATTGGTACTAAGCAGAGAATTGTAGTGTTGTTAAGTGCACAGGTGTGGGCTTACTCATATCTTATCCCTTCCCTCACCCCATTAGGTCTGTTGGTGTTTGTTAGTAACAGGTGATGCCTTGAGTTCAAGGACGCCTGGTGTCTGACTTGGCTTCTGCTTGTGCCAAGAAAACCATCCCATTGCGTGTAGCGGAATCCAATACCACCCATTGCCCTAAGGCCCGGCAGTGCATCAGTGTTTGCCATGGCCAACTTACAAAGCTCTCTCAGCCACTCCTCCGTGGGTGGAGCTGTCGGCACTTTCCAGGGTCATTGCTAGGCATCACTTCACCAGCCCTAGGGCTCAGTCAATAAATCTGCAAACATGTTTGGTCTTCTTTGTGCGTGCTGTTTATCCCAATAAACAAGTCTTATTGCTTTAGGCACTAGTCTCCCTGCCAGTTAGGACAAGCAATTCAAATGAGCCTCCCAAAACGCTCTATCACTGGGCATTCTCATGCCATATGGAGGAAATCCTCCTCTGTGCATTTAATCTAGGGCAACATGTGTACCTCCTCGGGTACATATGCCCTATGCACTTGGGGGTGAGATATGTGTGGCATATGTGTATGTGTGACATATGGTGGATGTGTGGCATATGCTGTTAAATTGCATATACCCAATCTGGAGTTTTTAGAAATTAATTTTACGGTGCTGAGTGGCCTATCTGTTGGGGGGTAATTTTTGGCCCAGCCGTTATTCACTCCACTGCCTGAGATCTATCAGTTGTGTATCCAGTGCCCTTAATAGGGCAGTATATTGCCAAGTAAATCCCCATCCGGCGGTGCAATAAGTATCACCTGTGGTAATGCCAATGGCACTGGTGCGCCCTGTTCAGCTGTGCAGGTTGCAGTCGCCTGTTGTGTGCATTATATAGCAAGAATTAGCCTGTGCCCAGGTTATGCCCCTCTTGGAGGTCCTCGAATGGTCTTAAGCCCTCCTCAGTGAACATGTTACCCCAGACTTACAGAACTGCCTTGTTCCACGGTCGCATGTCATAAATCGTTGCCAGTCAAGCACAACTTGGCAGGAACCAAAGAGGAAGTTCAGGCACGTATGGAGGGGGATCCTTTTTTGTGTAAATATCTCTGTCAACACTATTTTGCCACTCTCATTAGGAGGTGGTCTCCCTCAGTTCCCTTGTCATTGCTCAACAGCCAATTAATATTGGGGTATTCACATTTCCAAGGCTCGCGGCATCAGCAACAATCTTGTGGGCTTCTGGAGTTGGGCATCAGCATAATAAAATTAGTAATTGGGAGCACCTGAGCCGCCTCTTGTCACCATTGACTTTGAGTCCTGAGACCACCTTAAAGTCCCCTAGCAAAATAATAAGAGAGGGTAGGCCTTCACTTCAGATGGTCTCGTTTCATAGATATACTAGGGTGTCATCAGCATACAATGATATTATATGCCAATCGTTGCCCACCAAGATTGCCCATTGTGGTTCATGAGCTCTGAGAAGGCATGCCATGTGGTCCACTGCCAGCACAAAGTTGATAGGGGATAGGGGGCACCACATCTAGTGCCTCTGTCTGTGCTCAGTGCATCTCAAATGGTCTTGCCTATCTGCACTCTAGTCATTGGGTCCATAAAGAGCAGCTGCACCCATGAACAGAACTCTGGGCTAAAGCCCATTTTTTAAAGGAACTTTTGCAAATACTGCCACCCAAGAGAGTCAAAAGGCTTCTCTATATCTATGAATGCCACCTAGTACTCTACTTGGTGTTGTGACAAATCCATAAGTCTAAGGAGGCAGCGGATGTTAAGGAAGGTGTTCCGACCAGGAATAAACCCATTCTGATCTTGGTGTATTATGTTGTGGGCTATATGCACAAGTTGATTAGCTAATATTTTGCAATCTAGGTTAGCAGTGACAGTGGACGGTATGATGTCACCAACATGCCTAGTTTTGGGAGAATTACTATTAATGCCTCTTTTAGGAATGTTGGGAGTCTTCCCTTGTGCTTTACCATATCATACATTCTCAATAGTCTCAGTGAAAGCCCCGATTAATAAATTGCATAGAATTCCACTGAGAAACAATCCGATCCTGAGGTCTATGGACAGAACTGCTATCTCATCGAGAAAGGATGCCATCTATGTGCCACTTCTCAAGTGGGTAGCCCTGCATAGTAATCACAAAATACTGCATTTATCTCAACTTGTCTATTGGCAACTGTCCTTGCTTTTTTTCTAACCACGTCTATCAGTGTTCAAGGGATGTCAGATCTCAAGAGACAGGCCAGCATGCACCCAGCCTTGTCTCCCTCTTCATACTGCCTGTTCTCCCAGTCTCGATAATCTAATTGGCTTAACCTATGCTGCCGAGCTCTGTGGTCCATCGTGGTTTGCACTAGGTGTTGTGCTGCTTGGTTGTCAGCCAGGAATTGGAGTTCTAGTGCCCATATCTGTTGCTGTTAGTTCCTTCTTCAATATCTGTCTTACCCCATATGCTGTTTTAATGCAGAAGCCTTGGAGCACCACCTTGAACGTATTCAACGCCACTGTGATGTCTGTGGCGGTGCCCTCATTCTCCTCAAACTATATCTGTATGTAATCCGAGACAGTGGACTGATACGCGGGTTCAGGCAGCGCCTCTGGACACAGTCTCCATAAGTGGATGGGTGAATGCTCATGACCCCAGCTGAAAGTCAATTTGAGGGGGAGTGGCCTGAATATGTTCGAAGCAATTTTTCCGTGCCACGCACCCTCTCTGTCATTGCTGCATTACAATAAATTAAATCAATGCACATGTGCAGTATGTGCAACTACAAATAGTATGAATAATCTCAGTCACTGTGCTCCTGCCAAAGATGGGGTAGGGCGGTCTTGGACAACATCCGGGACACAGTTGAAGTCATACCTTCCACATGCAAGTGGCCTGTTCATCAGTTAGTAATTAGGGCTTCAAGTAGTTAAGAAGGTAAGTAGGCTTCCATGTGGTTCATATATAGCCACTAGTCAGATGGAATCCCCATCTAGTACTTCTTCAACGACCACGTATGTGCCCTCTGGATCTACCTTAGGCCATGACAGCGCATTTACAATTTGGTTAGCACATGGAGAGTAAAATTTGTCTCCTGGAGGAGTGCAAAGTGTACGTGACCCCTCTTAAGGTAACTGGGGGGCATATTTACAAGCCCCTATTGCCACCACAACGTAACTTTTCAGGACGTTGTGGTGGCGATAGTGGCTTTGCCTTATTTACAAGGCAGCGTAAAACCACTTACCATGACTTAATGTGGCCCTGTAAATAAGGCACCCTTTCATGCTATACTTAGCATGAAAGGGGAGGGCAATAGGTGTTGCTGTGGGCGTTCCACCGCAACACCCATTGAATTTGATGCTGCCCCATATTTATAAGGATGGTGTAAGCATGGAGCAGCACACATAGAAGTTACAAAACACCATTTAAAGATTATTTATGTGCAGGAAGGTACACCTTCCTGCACATAATCAATCTACCACTGCAATGAAGACAACCTTCCACTATGGTGCAAGGGTGCCTGTGTTCATGCTGGCAGCTAAATTTAGTGCCAGCGCAGGGGGAAACGCAGGGCTGCACCATTTTCTTCTAAATATGGTGCAGCCCTGCGTTTCTAAAGTGACGGAGCGTGTTGCTAGCCTTCTTGACTTAATGACATGCTTCGACACTTTACTAATAAATATGCCCCTACGTATTCCTTAACCTTTTGTGGTAGTAGCCATGCTTCTAATGTTCCAAATTGGAACAGTACAACAGGTTGGATCATGTCTTTCAATCCCCACAATGAGTTCCTCTGCTAATCAAATAGCCATCTCCACGACCCATCCTTATCCACCCCATTGCTGCACATAGTTCTGTCCACCCATGTAAAGCAACACATTGATCCATCTAGCATATTAACTAAAACATCCTAACTCCCATTCTCTGGCAGGGGCTGTAGAACTTGCCTCAACATTTAACATGCATGCAACAACTGTGCAGTAACCTGTTCCAGCTCAGTAGAAGAGATGGGGCGATCATGTCATTGTCTCTTAGGTTAAGAGACCCTTTCACTTACACCTCACCAGCACCTGTTGAATTTCCCCCCTCCACCTTGTGATCAAAGGGGCTACAACGGTATTGTTCAACTTCTATCTCCACCTTCGCAGCTCCCATTCAACCAGAGTGGGTAAAACTCTATATTTGAGTTAAGAGCAGATTACAAAAGGAGTAATATTCCCAATTGTTTGGGGGCTACAAAGTAATTCCAGAAACGCAATTACTTTAGCATGGTGTGATAACATCCTGCTCCATGGTAGATTTACTCTGCATCCTCCTAAATGTTTTGTGTCTGAGCTTCTACATTTACCATTCACCATCGGGTTCTGGCTGGTAATTCAATCAAGGTACCCCTATTGATTCGAGCCACAGCTAGAAGTCTTCTGGATTGGAAAGGTACTTAGTGGAGTTGCCATCCATTACTCAGAGCTTGGCCAGGAACATCAAGATGTATTGTATGTTTAGTTGGTGGAACCATTGTTTGGCTTCCAGAATTGATGCTCATCGGTTTTAGACATCCATCGTGTAGTCCGGGAAGATGTGGACAGCACATCTCTAAATAGTCTGTGGGCCCTTATTTCGGGAGACCTGTAGGATGTGATGCCTATCTTAGTAGTTGAAGAGTCTAACCACTACCAATCTGGCTGGTGCCCCTGAGAGTGGTGGTTGAGTCGGAACTCTATGCGCACGTTCCACAAAGAAGAGAATCGATTGCTTACCGTCCAGCACAGTTTGTGTTAGCCAGTCTTCCAGGTATAGCTCCATCCAGGGCCCTCCACCCTCTCCAGCAGCCCCACAATGTGGACATTATTACTTCACGATCACTCTTCAGCATCATCTGCCTTTGTTTTTAGAGATTGTATTTCTTCATGTAGTGGATGAACTTATGATAGCTATCGCCAGATACATTAGTTCACTCTCATTCCAACAGGTTTCTATGATCTGTTCTGGGAAGCCCCAGTTCCTAGGCCACAGCATCTATTTTTGGTTCCACTGTGGCCTTAACATCTAAGATGGCCTAATATTTGCCAGTGTGGTCCTTAAGGGTGGAGGCTACCGAGTTGGCGGTTGTAGGCGAGGGGTCATTCTTCTCCTGTAATATGGATTGCATGCCCACCTGCTGTGCCCCACCTTTTGGGCCCTTGGGTTTGCCCATATTTGCTCACTAACCTCCTGTGGTTCTGCTGCAGCACTGCTTATCTGATGGGCCAAGCCATGTGATTCTCAGGTGAGTTGCCCATGTATGGTGAAAGGGAGGGGGCTGTTGTGCATGGAGGCCACAGCGCAGCAGCAGTTGCTAGCCTCCTGCAATGGATGTCTGTTGAATTGGAACAAGCTGATGGTCTATGCTTCCCCCAAGTACAGTCTACGTTGACTCCGCCAAGTTTTAGGCGGTGTGACAGGCCACCTCCAACTCTGGCAACTGTCATCACTTCTCTGGGCTTCACAGTGCTGCTTGCTTCCGTAGCAAGTAGTGAAGCAACTTAACGATAACGGCCAGCGGTTGGGAGGGGTTAACAGTTCATCAGGATGTTGCCTGTGGGGCGATTTAAGAAGAAAGTGCTGCAGGGTGTCTCACTAGCTCACCATCTTGGCTATCAAGATGATATTGTATCATATCAAAGAGATGCCTCATAAAATATCGACAAAGATAGTCACAGATCACCCCTGTGTATCCTCATATGAGTTTTTGCACTGCTAAATGGAATGCTAACATACCCAATTTCTATCAGTGTGATTGGGATTTACAGTCAAGACCAAACCATATGTCTTAGCTAGATGGCATCATAAAGAATGATTACAAAGTTTTAAAGATTATAACAGCACCCTGTAACTTGCCAATAGCAGATGCCATGTGAGTAATCATTCTCTAATTCTTGAACCATTTGACTCCACTAATAGACAAATGCTCCATTTGCTGCCCATCTGCTGAACTTTAAGAATCAAAACCACAGCATAGGAATCGAGTATCATGCACACAGATACCACAAAAAAGAAACATAATTTACCAGCTTAGCTTCCCTACTGGTCAAGATCTACCCAAGTAGATCTTCTGTCGCTTTCATAACCTGTATATCTGAAACACAGCTGATCTACCAGTGTGAAAAATTCCTAAAATGCCACCTACATCTATTCAACCTCTTTATGCCCACCATGTTTAGACCACCCTAGTGCTCAGCTTGTAAAGAAATAAGTGCAGGTGCCCAAAGTTTTTCTCAGATGCTCGTTGCCTTCACTAATGAATGTTAGGGTGCCGGATACTCTTGATTTCACCGCTTGTCCCTTTAATCCACCTACATGCCCTCCCTGCCCTTTTATCTCGCTCTGGCAGGTTCCTGCTTTCTGCCTCTTTCACAATTTTTCTGTCTTTCTCTTCCCCTTTCTTTCCTCCTTGTGTATTGTTCTCTATGTGGCTCTGGTTCAAATTCTGATGAGGAAAAATATGGGCCTGACCCCACAAAAGAGTGCCAGTAGACCCCATCTGCAACCACAAGCTCAAATTAAGCCCTGAATCACCCAACACAGAGTCAAGGGCACAGCTTCCTACACAATCTAGATTGACCCTTACTGCACCAAAGCATGAATGAAACTCTGTTTCTGCATCTACTGCAGTAAAATAATGTTCAACACAGTGGGCGACCGAGATGTACACCACTTTATAAAAAGTGAATACATAATTATTGAATGCCATGAGAACCACCTAATTTCCCTGACTCCTAAACATGTCTCTGGAAACTGTAGCGTGGAGGGCGATGTACACTTGAAGGTCCAAAATATTTGGACGGGGAGAACATGTGATGAAGAGATGATGGAGCAAGAACCGTGTACCTCTGGTTAGAATGCTTGCTGTTGTGGTATGAAATTATCAAACAACAAAGGAGAGAGAAAGGGTTTTCTTGAAGGGAATACTCCTGGTCCCCTTATAGTATAGTTATCAAACAGTTGAAGGAGAACACCCTAGTGACACAACAATGTCTCTGAGGTATGGGGGAGGTGCACAAAAAGGAGAATTTCTCCTTTTTAAGAAGACCCCTCACTCACCAACCTAGTTGATGACATGCTTCATCATAGGGGTCCCACACGAATAGCTGAGGGCTATCCGGATGTGCTTCAACACCTGATTACAGTGGAGCAGGTTTTTTTGTGGTGCAAGTGGGTGAAAAAGGTGAATAAAAAATCGGCCAGATTTTACTCCCTCAAAGAATTAATCTGGAGCAACTGGACAATATGATTTTTTTTTTAGAGATGCTGTACTCGGTTAAATTGACCTTTGATTTCTTGATAGTGATAATAAGTGAAAAAATGGACCATTTTTTCATTTATTATCACTATCAAAAAACCTGCTCAACTGTAATTAGGTACCTGTCACCAACTAGGTTGGTGAGTGAGGGTTCTTCTTAAAAAGGAGAAATTCTCCTTTTTGTGCACCTCCCCCTATACATCAGAGACATTGTTGTGTCTCTAGGGTGTACTCCTTCAACTGTTTGATAAATGTGGTATGAAATTAGTTAATAGCAGGACTTTAATACGATGCGACCAGTGCAGCTGCACCTGGCCCTGACCACGAGTGGGGGTGCTGCGTTTAGAAAAAACGTATGGGTTTAAAAGCACCTTCCTTGTGTGTCCAGCAATTTTCAGGCAACAATAAACATGTCAAGATAACTCTGATGATTAATGTTCCTGCTGGAGAGAGATTGAGTTTTGTATATTGGCAGTTTTGACTCATCATACAGTAATGCCGAGGGTTAACATGCCTACTGCAAAGAACGTGCACCATGTAGATGACAGAACTTTGGGGCATATTTACAAGCTGGCGCAAAAAAATTATTGCCGCTTTTGCGGCCGTTTTCGGCCGAAAAGCGGCGATAATTATATCGCCTAATTAGCAAGGCCACGCTAACGCGTAAAACCTTGCTTTAGCATCGTTATTTCTCACGCCCAGCTTTGCATCTCTAATGAGATGCAAAGTGGGCGTTCCTGACCTAACATGACAGGAGAAATGTCGCCAAGCGACATTTCTCCTATCATCAAGCCCACGCTATGAAGCATAGCGGCAGGAAAAGTAGCGATAACCCCTGTTATCGCTACTTTCCTTACGCCTGCTTGAGGACTGACTTAGCCATGATATCCTATGGAAGGTGGATATCATGGCTAAGTTTGTGAGTCCCTATCAGCAAGCTAAAGCCACACTACGTGAGATTATTGCTGGGTTTCCAGCGATAATCTCATGTTAGGCAGTTAGCACTAGGATTTTTATCGCTGAGGAGATAAGCGTTGCTAATAGCACGCTATCTCAGCGATGAAAATCCACGTTACTCGGCGATAATTATCCTCACGCTAGGAGCGCTGAGCGATAATTATCGCCGGTTGTTGCTGATATGCCCCTTAATTTTATGTGGTTAGCTCAATGGGTTACTTCTTTCGTCACAGAGGGGCATACTATCAAGACCTGCGATAAAATTATCGCCGCTTTAGCGGCAGAAAACTGCAGCTAAAACGGCGACAGTTTTCTGCTGCTAATAATTTTATCGCCGGTCTTGATAAGATGCCCCAGAGATCCTTTTGTTGCTTGCAGTTCATAAGTTACAATCCTAGTATAGGACAGTGACCTATGAACTGCCACCAAAGAGCTGCAAACAAACATCATGGTATAGGTTGGAGTGTTAGGTTTTTCATTATCCTAAAGTTGCTAAAAAAGGTTGCTTTGGTTAGAAATACATTCTAACTAGTAAACCCAACCACTGTGGCACGTTTTAAATCCTGAATTTGTGCCTCTCCAGACCAAACATATATTGCCTACTAATGTGGATGACGTCTTTACAAAAACAGACATCACTCTGTTATCGCTAGAATGCGAATTATCTCGCCACATTCACAGTATGTCTGTCACATTTTCTATGATATGTTGCAGATATGATGAGTGGCATGATAGGAGGACACTCCTCCTCACGTGAGCATGCACACGAATGTCCACGCATGTTCACGGGCGGTATACACCGTACCGCTCTAAGAGAAATGAAATAAGCGGCCATCAAACCGCTGGTACTTTTATATGTTGTTTGTCTCTATTTTTTCCCTCACAGATGGAGCCTGGCAGTTCACACACATCCACCTTAAAAACCACGTGGAGCAGCTACTCTGCCCTCACCATACTGACAGGATAGGGACACCCCATTACGTGTTAATTACACTCACATAGGGGAGTTACTTTTTTTGCCCTGAAGAAAGTCCTGGACCTTTTTTTGGCCCCCTTTCGGACTGAAACATGTCGGCACTAGGGTCATAGGACCATAAAACTCCTATAAGACCCACTTTTTTAAGTATTTTAATTACTCGGACAGACCCAAGAATAAAGGGATACTGGGGATCTGTCTTGGGTATTTTATCTAGTTAACTCCCTCTGCCGTAGAACATATCAAAAGCACTCCCAACACTGTGGTCGAGCCCACCCGGACTTCTAGGGGTCTGGGTGACCCGATGATGAAGCATGACACCACTAGGGTGTGTGAGGGTAACTTAAAGAAAGACTTAGTTTCCCCACGACCACGGTTGTATTAGGCACAACCTAGAATTTCCATTTCTCTTCCCCTGTTTCATTATTTTACTAGATCTCTATAGATCTGTTAGAGTATTTTTTGTGCATTGAGTTTATATGGGAGGATATACTCTATACAATCCTGCCTCTCCTACCCCCCTAGTCATTGGGATTTCCCAATACTTCTGACGTGTTATAGATTATTGAGCAGCGCACAGCTGTGGGTTTGACGTCCAATTCTCCTGAGATCACAACCGTTTTTCTCAGTGATTTGCATAGGAAATAGCACCGCACCTCTGTCTCCTTCACTAGTTTTAAAACCACTAATTTAAAATACACACCTTGAATCAACATACATAAACCACACTTCTGCCATGGCTGAACAACTAGGGATTGGTTATACAGATGAGATGGCATCTGCTATTCTAGCGGGACCATCATTACTTCCAGATACCAACATTGGACAGAGCCTCTCCCAAGCACAGAATTGGGATGAACTCAAAGAACTAAAACGCTGTCAAATGAGGACCCTCCTACACGGAGCAATCATGACAGAATATCTACGTGGGAATATAGCGCCAACAGGCTTGTTGGTCACGAATGCACCCAGAATCTTTCTAGATGACCCTCTTTTTAAAAAAGAGTGGTCACTTATTGCATGGCGTTGTTCAAGAGACTGGCTTATCCTAATAATTAACACTGCCAAGCGCATATCAGATGCAATATTAATTAAGATCAAAACCAGCGAAGACCACCTCATTACAGAAATTAAACTATCACTGTATAAAAAGAAGCTTGAAGAAGTGAACAAAGAGATCATTGAACACAAGGAATATCTCATGCAAAAAAAGATCTCCAAATTACAAAAAGATTTAAAAAAATTCAGCCATGAGAAGGTATATCCCTACATAAAGGATGATTATAAAGGAGAGGACAATTCGGACTCAGGTTCCTCACGCAATGATCGGTCGGGATCTTCTGATTCCGAACAGGACAATTGGTCTAGTGATGGCTCATACAAAAACTGGCAGAACAAACCGAGAAGACCGCGACGCGGGAACTTCAATCAAAGATTTGGACACCCCCAAATGTACCCCTGGAATGGCCCATTTGGTCCAGTCCCATTTCAAGGACCGCCTCAGTTTCCAATGGGTCCTTACTTCCAGCCCGAATTTAACCAGCATTTTTTAGGACAGGGTGGGAGAAGGGGGAAACGAGGAAGACGAGGCAACAGGAGAGTACAGTGGGAGGAGGAAAGGTCAGGACCGAACACAAGGAGCAACTCCAGAGACCAGCCACAACCGGGGACAAGCACAATGAGGGATTAGTAGTTAACTTAACGGACATAACCCTCACCGCAGATGAGATGTCAGTCTTGGAAAAAGGCCTCGGATTTGTTCCCACCACCCATCTAGACAAATTCCAGTTACGCTGTGAACTTGGGGAATTTTTTAGGAAGATAAGACTCAATGTCTTCTTCCAAGACAAAGAAGAAGTCATTAGCGATGGGGAATACACTGACCTAAGACCAAGATCGACCTTTTACCCTCCTTCAAACATGATGCCACCAGAAGTATTGGCTTTTGAAGAAGCAGTTGTTAAGGAAATAGAGGAATTACAACCCAGAATGGATTCTTTCAATAACTTGAACAACAAAGAACGTCTGGCTTTGACAAAATTGCAAAATCGCACAGAAATAATAATAAAACCCGCAGACAAAGGGGGTGCCACAGTCATCCAGAGTTCGATGGCATATAAGACCGCATGCCTCACCTTGCTGGCAGACACGAAATTCTACAAGAAAATCAACAGAGATCCTACAAACAGACTGAGGACAACTATATCGGCCCTGACCTCAGATGCACTTGGGAAGGGGTGGATGACTAAAAAAGAACACGCATTTCTGAACCAAGAGGAACCTAGGATTCCACTATTTTATACCATTCCTAAGATCCACAAGGGTAAGGTACCCCCCCCAGGGAGACCCATAGTATCAGGAATTGGCTCGATTTTGGAACCCCTATCCCAATATACTGATTGGTTCCTACGCCCCCTGGTGAAACAGATAACGTCATATGTACAGGACACAAAACACCTCCTGAACCTCCTGACTAACATCGAGTACGACCCAACTAATTGCTTTCTGGTAAGTCTAGATGTGGAAGCACTTTACACAAGTATACCCCAGACCGAAAGCATTGGAGTCATTGAACGACTTCTGGAGAATGAGGAATGGCAATGGACTGCACCAAAAGAATGGATCATTACACTAATGAGATTAGCACTAACGGAAAATTTCTTCAGGTTCGAATCTCAACTGTATTGGCAAATCCATGGAACTTCTATGGGAAGCACTTTTGCTCCTAGTATAGCATGTCTATACATGAGCCACTTTGAAAACCAACATATTTGGAATGCTAACCCATACACTAATAACATCTGTAAGTGGTATCGCTATATCGATGACATTCTTATGGTATGGCGCGGCGATACCCAGAGCCTTTCTAACTTCAGCCTATGGATCAATGATCTTAACCCTCATTTACGGTTCACCGTCAACAAAGACAGGGAAACCATCCCGTTTTTGGACATCAACATCATTGCTAAAGAAGGTACTCTGTGTAGCTCGCTATATACAAAACCGACTGACAGGAACAGCCTGTTGAGATTCGACAGTGCCCATCCGCGATCTCTCAGAGAAAATCTCCCGGTGGGACAATTCCTACGTATACGTAGGAATTGTTCTGATATTCGAGACTACAAAAAAGAGGCAATAACACTCACTAACAAATTGAAACAAAGGAATTACCCAACTAAAATAATTGAACAGGCCAATAAAAGAGCACGGAATACTCCCAGAGAGGCCCTACTCGAGACTCAAGAAAGACAACAACCTCAAAATATGATCTGTGTTACAACTTTCAACTCATCCTCCAACGATGTTAAAAAGATCATAAATAAAAGATGGTCGATTCTAACCTCCAACAAACTTTCACTGAACAAACCTATGTTCTCCTTTAAAAAGAACCGTAGTCTGAGGGACACTCTGATCCATACAGACTCTATTGGAAATGTTGAACACGTTCAAACAACACTATGGGATACGCCCCCAGTGACGGGACACTACCCCTGCGGGTCCTGTGTAGCCTGTGAATTCACCAGAGCTAGCAAAACACTTGAACTCGGCCTCAAAACCCCCTGGGAGCAACGATCTCATACCAACTGCAACTCTGAAGGGGTCATCTACCTCATAAAATGCCCATGTGACTTAACCTACATAGGTATGACCAGCCGAAAAATAAAAGTTCGGATATGCGAACATAGAAGTACCATCAGACGCATGGTCTCAGCTACTAGACTCACCACACACTTTGTCGAGAAACATCACAAAGACACTGACATACGATGGACAGTCATTGAGAAGATCAAGGGCACCAGGAACCTACAAAAAAGACTCCTAGAGAGAGAACAACGGTGGGTGTATCGCCTGGGAACACATGAGACAGGACTAAATGATTCTATACCGTGGAGTCAACTTAAGAAGTAAATCAGCCCCATTGACCTTATACCTGTTAACATGATCATCTAACACTACGTCTGATTTACGTAATGACACACTTCTGATAATACACTTCCCCACTGTTTAACTACTTGGACGCTGGTTTTTGCTGTCACTAGCATGACAACATATTCCACCATAGAGTCACACCAGCACTCAACCAAGACGTCTTCTGCTAGTCTCATATGGGTCATTAATTCACCAATTCTTCATCCCACGCTTCTCACCCCATGTGGTTTGAATATACTAACAGGTCTTATCACACATAGACCACGTCCGCTAAAACGCGGTAATAACTTTTTTCCTTACGCTCAGTTTCCACTCTGGGCATTACCGGCTTATTTTGTTTCATCAGCGGCGTTTTTCAAATTCTGGTTATAATTAACCTATGTTCCCTCACACCGCTTTATACACACAAGCGCTCAGCCTGCACTCGTATATATGTGCCCGATTATTATTTATTATTTTTATTTTTAATTCACTTTACCTCCCACCGTGGCAAAAAGTCACGTATACCTAGCGTAGATCGCTATCTTCCAGTTCAGCCTATTTTTTCACTAAGAACTACTTCTCCCATCAACCCCGCACGCCGCGACGTCTGACGTCGCTTCCTGCAATCTAGGGGCGTGTCTCTCAATCAGCCTTCGACTATGGCGCGCTTTCGCGCTATATTTACCTGTCCCAGGCTTCACTACTTTGCGCAAGCCGAGGACCAGAACCATACAGGTAGCAGGCAGGGCGGTTGATCATTACTAAGTAAGTACTCTAACCCACACGATGTCCCATTCATTATGCATCAACCTTCGTTCCTTGACTGCACCGATACGGAACGACTTCCCCCCCTGTTTCCTTTTGCTATTTACCGCGTGACACAACTCTTATTCACGGTTCCCCCAGGACAGCCCCATCTGGCCCCTGGTCCTGAGAGATTCAATCTACCTTCCCGATTTGGGTAAAGTATAACTGTAGATATAGTACGTATGATTGTGTTGTATGTATGTATAGTATGTTTTTAGTCACTTACTCACCTGCCCACTCATAACATGGTTCCTGGCATCGCCAGGAACATACTTGGTTTTAATGTGCACTAGTACCTGGAGACACTGCGTGCACGCTATTTTTACAAAAACAGACATCACTCTGTTATCGCTAGAATGCGAATTATCTCGCCACATTCACAGTATGTCTGTCACATTTTCTATGATATGTTGCAGATATGATGAGTGGCATGATAGGAGGACACTCCTCCTCACGTGAGCATGCACACGAATGTCCACGCATGTTCACGGGCGGTATACACCGTACCGCTCTAAGAGAAATGAAATAAGCGGCCATCAAACCGCTGGTACTTTTATATGTTGTTTGTCTCTATTTTTTCCCTCACAGATGGAGCCTGGCAGTTCACACACATCCACCTTAAAAACCACGTGGAGCAGCTACTCTGCCCTCACCATACTGACAGGATAGGGACACCCATTACGTGTTAATTACACTCACATAGGGGAGTTACTTTTTTTGCCCTGAAGAAAGTCCTGGACCTTTTTTTGGCCCCCTTTCGGACTGAAACATGTCGGCACTAGGGTCATAGGACCATAAAACTCCTATAAGACCCACTTTTTTAAGTATTTTAATTACTCGGACAGACCCAAGAATAAAGGGATACTGGGGATCTGTCTTGGGTATTTTATCTAGTTAACTCCCTCTGCCGTAGAACATATCAAAAGCACTCCCAACACTGTGGTCGAGCCCACCCGGACTTCTAGGGGTCTGGGTGACCCGATGATGAAGCATGACACCACTAGGGTGTGTGAGGGTAACTTAAAGAAAGACTTAGTTTCCCCACGACCACGGTTGTATTAGGCACAACCTAGAATTTCCATTTCTCTTCCCCTGTTTCATTATTTTACTAGATCTCTATAGATCTGTTAGAGTATTTTTTGTGCATTGTGATGACGTCTTTCCTACACCTTTTATGTAACATTATCTGTAGATTGATTTACACCGGTATGATTCACTGTGTCTTTATACTCTGTGTGTGTATGATGTAAAGTGCTCTGACACCCTACAGTGGTATGCGTAGTAATATAAAACAAATAAAATGCATGTGATAGAGGGGCTATGGAGAGATTATGCTCACTGCTGGAGGGTGTTAGTGAGGGAATCCGTGTAGAAGGTCGTCATTAGGGGGTGGGGGGCAAAAAAGATTTTCGCACCGGGCGACACCAGCTCTAAACCCGGAGCTGGTCTTCAGTTGTCAGTTTTGCAAAACCTGTCATAGAATGAGTTCTTCCTGCAGCGCAGAGCCCTGTAAATAATTTAAAAACTCAAACAAACACGCTTAACCCGCTCTCAGCTTGGCCCCTTCCTATCATACATGAGATAATACAGTTACAACTCAGCCAGCCTCAGCCGCCCCCTCCCCTCGCACAGGCACTTGTGCTGCACAGGACGCCCAACAGCTCCGAACATTTCCAGCAAGGCATCTGCTGAGTCTGTTTACTGGAACCCGAGTTATGCTTCCAAGTGTCTTACACAGTTCACCAACAATGTCAAGCCCTGCAACCCTCCCTTAAGTAAGGCAAACATACAGCGTGTCAGCAGTAACACTGAGCAGACGCCGCACACAGCACGGCGGTCACTGAGAATGAAAGCAAATATAACCATTAAAGCGAAGTGCGAGCGTGTGGAGGGTACCCGGCAGCTGCAACAGCAAAAGAGCATTCTTTGCTTCATGACCTCACTGAATATATCCCAGTATTTCCAAACAGACAATGTACGGCATAGAAAGGTGCAACCAAAAATGCAGCATTACTCACCCGGAGTCCATGCCACATATCCCCTCCTCGTCATTGCGGCTCTGTTGTAGGGTTGCTTTCATGGTGCAATCCACTACATATTTGTGTGGAACCAAAGCCTATTTGTTTATCCATTTTCTCTGACGGGCAGTGAAAGATAGTAGCTCAGGCCAAAATATCAGATGGAAAAAGTCATATTACATTTCAACACATTCTAATTGATTTTGTGAAGGAACCACGCATGTGTTTACCACGCATGCCAGTTCCACGCTGTCTTAACCATGCAAGTCTTAACCATGCTTATACCTTTACCACAAAAGCCTTTACAACGAAATATGCGTTGTTAAGGGATATTTGGCAAAGGCATATGAGTGGTTAAGACTTATCAGGTAAGTCTTAACCCCCCCACCATTGCCCCCCACCCTGAGACCTAAAACTACATCCCCTCCCTCCTAAAAACCAACTCCCTCCCCCCGAGCCCTAAAAACGTCCTTGCCCCCAAGACCTAACAAACATTGGCATAGCCAATAGGTCTCGCTTTTGGGACCTTATAAGTATTTAGTTATGCAGCACAATATTCTTGGTGCAACAACATTAACTGTTGCATGGTTAAACACTTATAAGGCCCCAAAGGCGAGACCTATTGGCTATGCCAATGCTTTTTTTTAAAAAGAACAAGCAGTGCTATCAGGCTCTTAGAAGTAGAGAGAGAGAGGTGTGTAGAGAGAGAGAGAGGTGTAGTGAGAGGTAGAGAGAGAAAGGAAGAGAGAGAGGTAGAGGTAGAGGTAGAGAGGTAGAGAAAGAGGTAGAGAGGTAGAGAGAGATAGAGAGAGGTAGAGAGAGAGGTAGAGAGGTAGAGGTAGAGAGAGAGGTAGAGGTAGAGAGGTAGAGGGAGAGAGGTAGAGGGAGAGAGAGGTAGAGAAAGAGGTAGAGACAGAGGTAAAGAGAGGTAGGTAGAGAGGTAGAGAGAGAGAGAAAGAGAGGGGAGAGGTAGAGAGAGAGGGAGGTACAGAGAGAGGTAGAGAGGTAGAGAGAGAGAGGGTGGAGGAAGAGAGGTAGAGTGAGAGAGGTAGACAGAGAGAGGTAGAGAGAGAGAGGGTGGAGGAAGAGAGAGAAAGAGGTAGAGAGAGAGAGGGTGGAAGAAGAGAGAGAGAGGAAGCACATGTGTGTACGGGTCCAGGAAATGGCATAAGGTCTCACCCAGAGGTAGGAAGTAGGCAAAAATTAAGGGTGCCAGGGGTAAAGAAGCGCCATGTGAGAATCACTGCATGTAGAAATTGCTTCACAATAAGTAGGTCCACTAATGATTGAGGAAGTGAAATTAAGACACATTAATTATGGGCCATAAAGAAGGAAGAATTAAAATTCACCATATCAAGCTCAATGCACGTAAATATGGGCCACCGTGAAGGAGGAAAAGCCAAATGAGCATCAATAATGTGCCATTATGTAGAGCATAGGCTCACTGTAAGTAGCGCAACACATACATGAAAACATGCAAATTCTGTGCACTGCTTTAGAAGACTCATTACTGAAAAAAAAAATTGTAAACCATCTTACTTGTCAATGCACACACCTACTGGCCTTGCAGTCATGACCGACAGCATTTAGAATCCCTCAAAACACAACTTAATTTCCGTTCACACCCACATTTAATCATAACTACAGTATACATGCCAACATTTTAGACAATTAAAGTGGGAGATTCTAAAAAAATAATCATAGGAATGTGGAAATTTAGCGTGCAAACTGAACATTATCTGCGCCATCTTGCCCCTCCCCAGCGCCACGCATAGCAAATGCACGGCCGCCATTTTAGGCACCCCACTCTCTCTCCCCGCTCACTCTCGATCGCCAGCGCTTTCCCCCGGTGCTGCGAGCATCCCCCGCGCGCCGGCCACCCCCGCTCTCTCATACAGGCCATAAACCCTCTCCTTCTGCGCGACCCTGCTACGGAACCACATCCGACCGACATCCCATACATGGTCATGCCTCTCCTTTGATAACCCCCTTCCTCTGCGCCCCATTGTCCGAACTGGTCCCAGGCCATCACCTAGCCCTGCGGATGCAGTTTATTGCCCCTACTGTAAGGGAAACACCCCGCATCAAAGGGATTACAGTAGATCAAAGCCCCTACCCCCTGAGACCCGGCCGGTTGCACACACCCCCGGGAATTAGCGGAATTCCCTGCTGCGCGATAGCCATCTCCCACTGCGGGTAGGGTGGGAACCTCTACTGTAACTATGTGTGGGATCGGATCTGAGCCGGGGCTTCAGGGGATGTTCTTTCAGGCATCAAGAGAATCTCAAGAATGTACAATATGTAATAAAGCAATAAACCGGTGTATAAGAGACCAGGTCTCAGAGATGCGGTTAGAGCACCTCGTGACGATACCTTGCTGTCTGATCTGATGTGTTCTGCTCCGACGGAATAAAACTTTGTTTCCTGCCTTCCAGTCTCCGGCGCCTGCCTCTTTCATTGGTAAATTATCGAGTGGTATAAGAGGCGATTACCGCCGGGCAAATACTTGAAAGGTTATCGACTGAAACTGCCGCTACCATTTAACAATTGGCGTCCCAAACGTGGGGCCCATCAGCGACACGTGGATCCAGTGGGAGAGGTCCCGACGACAGAGTGAACGACTGCAACGATTGGGAGAGCTCCTGCCCAATAGACCCTCGTCTGGCAGCCGATCATCCGAACTTCACTGGTTCCGAGCAGACCTCTCTCGAGTGATCTACGGTCCTGACTGGGAACCATCAGGAGTGCCGCGGCAAATACGGAGAGTAGAGGACGATCGGGCGCTGGAGGCGGAAGACGAGAAACTATCCACGCGGTCCGGGTAAGGTCGTGATACACGACAAAATGCGAAATAATTGATTGATTGTTTAAAGCTTTGGAAATACTAGTATTGCTCATTGATTGTGCTCATTGATTGTTCTCTTTGAGATATTCGCTGTCTACAAACGGGGAGGAGTAGAAATACTCTCTCTCTCTCCCTTTGCAGATAGTGAAGGGTAGGTAACGCAGACTTTTGTCCCCGTTGAAACCCGTCGTGCCTATCTTTATCTCCCCATTGATTGATTGTCCGAACATTGATTGTTTTGGAGAATAGTGCTTTTTGAGATATTCTCTGTTTGCAAATAACGTAGAATAGGAATATTCTGTCTAGTCTTTGCAAATAGTGAAGGGTAGGTAATGCTGACTTTTGTCCCCGTTGAAACCCGTCATGCCTATCTTTATCTCCCATTGATTGATTGATTGATTGATTGTCCGAACACTAGTTGTTCGATATTGGTTCTTTGGAGGTATTCTCTGCTTGCAAATAACGAAAGAATAGAGATATTCTGTCTAGTCTTTGCAAGCAGTGAAAAGATAGGTAGTGCTGACTTTTGTCCCCGTTGAAACCCGTCATGCCTATCTTCTCCCCACTGATTGGTAGTTGGTTCTGCCCGGACCGCTTATTAGAGGTGAACCATCCGGCTCCACTGGAGGGCACCCCTAATAAGGACATGTTCACTAAATATGGACTAGTCGCCGTAGCTTATACCAAGCTATGGCATAAATATACAAAGAAGGACCCCGAGAGTCAGTGGCCACTGATGGGATCCTTCGACGACCATAAGATAGAAGCGCTAGAAATAGCTCTGCGTAGCAATAAGACGACGCCTACTATGCTTGACAGTATCGGCATGTGGCGCAAAGAAGCAACGCAACGGAAAAAGAGGGAAGAAGTAAAAGCAGAAAAGGAATTACGAAAGGCAGCTCACCTTGCCGCTAGAAGGTTAGAAGAAGACATAAAGGAGAGAAGGGAAACTAAATTAAAACAGGAGCCCGAAACATCAGGACAGTACGCTGTTAGGACCCCTTCTTTGCTCTACCCTGAGTTGTCCTCCAAGCAACGAACGAATGACGAACTACTGTTAGGTCCCCCGATCATTTACATGCCCCCTCCATATGCACCCTCCCAGTCAGTAGTGCAACACCTACAACCCCCGAACACGAGCGAAAGCAGTACAGGGGCCTCGGTCCTCACGGCCTCCGCGCCGGCTGAGCCTCTTGTACTGAACCCAATGTCGGTTACAACGCTAGATGACCATGAGATGGGAAAGAAAGAGTCCACCAGACTGAATCGATTAACAAAGGATGAACGAGCAGGAATTGATAAGATAGTAGGGACACTGGTGGAGCGAAAAGAAAGTGAGGAGTATATAACAGACGTGTATAACTCGTATGCCGACAGCCGCAGACGACACTTCGTCGTACGGCACTGTTATCACGCCCTGAATGCATATGAGGATAGGTACCACGATAAAGGTCCCGAAGGCTTAGCGGCCCTATATAGGAAGGTAGACATTGGGGAAGAAAGAGAGGGCGATGTAGCGAACCTCTTCACTCGTACACTCGAGGTCTACCGACACCTTAAAGAACATGGACAGACCACCAAAGCAGAAACCCCCATAGCGACTAAGCCCCAGGAAGGGAGGGCTGATGCCATGATGCCCATTAAAGAAGCTGCCCCCTACTGGGTCCCCCCACGAGGTCTGGGAACACATGACGACATCAACCACCAAGATGCGAAGGGAAGGGTTGTATATAACTGGGTCTACCAGCCGTGGGACCGGCAAGACATTTTGACCTTTAGAAAAACTCTACCCGACTTAAGAAAGAACCCGACTGCCTTCTACACTGAACTGGGTACAGCCTTAGGTTCTACGATTATGACTTTAGCAGATATCGACTTGTTCTTTGGGCTATGTCTGCCGGCTGATGTGTGGAAACAAATCCGGAAAGTTGACCACGCTGAGCCGTTCGGATATACCTGGGTACAACTCGATACCATAGATAAGCAGCGAGAACCAGGACAGAAACCCCCAAAAGCCATATTAGAGCTCCCAGACAAGATTGTACTAAAACTGAAGACTCTAATCCCAGAAAGAAAGGTAGATTGGTCGATAGTAACGGCTTGCCGCCAGAAACCCCAGGAGGATGTGTCTGAATACTTCTCCCGATTCGAGACTGTGTTTTCCGATTACAGTGGCCAAGACATGACCACTGCAACCGGACATCACCTCTTTGTCCAGAATTATGTGAAGGGTCTGACACAAGAAATTTCCCAGAAACTACAGACCAGCGAGAGTAGCTGGGCAGCCTCCAAACCCGCAGTGATTCTCCAGATGGCCCAATACTACGAAAATCAGAAAAACGAGAACGATAGGGCATCGGAGAAGAAGAAAAAGGAACTGAAGGAGAGGGTAATGATAGCACAGTTGCAAGGGGTGACCATAGGAAGGGAACCCCCGAAAGAGAATTACCACCCAACCGCCCCTAGAAAGCTACCCCCTAGAGACCATACACCTGCACCCTACAACGGACGGAGAGACTTAGATGGGAACCAATGTGCGTTCTGTAGAGGGTTCGGACACTGGAAATCCCAGTGCCCGGTCCTTCTGGAACTAAACAAAAATAGGGATCCCAGAGACACAGCATATGACCCCAGAAACAGAGGACAGGGACGAGGGCACACGAACGACGCAACCAACGTCAGGCCAGGCAAACCAAACACCTTTGACCGCCCCCGACAAAACCAGTGTCAGCAGTCCGACTATGAAAGCACCCATGACTTCGCATAGGACCGCCAGGGGCAAGGGAGGGATCCAGTCGAACTCCGTGTTGACCAGCAAGGCCCTTACGTCACTGCTAAGGTCTTGGGCACAAAATCCCCATTCCTGGTAGACACTGGGGCGACACGTAGTGCGTTATCCAAACGACTGATCCCTAGGGCACCCTTGTCTGGCTCACATGTAACCTCAATAGGCTTCGATGGAACGCCCTCCACTAACCCCTTATCAGCACCAATCTCCTTTGACTTAGAAGATAACACCACTGACACGACCTTTCTGCTCTCCTCCAACACCCCCGATGCTATTATGGGACTTGATTTGCTAAAACATTTTCGAGCTACCATCAGATGCTCCCCAGACGGAGTTCGAGTCATCCTACACGATAACCCAGATCTGTCCAGACCCTGTCACACACGGCGTATGCTCTCTATAACCGATGCTGACATGTCCCTACTCGACACATTACCTTCACATCTATGGGCTAAAACCGACTCAGATGTAGGGCGCATGGTGATCGACCCGGTACACATAACCGTCCGACCGGACGCAGTGCTCCCAAAGCTTCCACAGTATCGGATATCACCCGAAGGCGAGAAGGCATTGGTGGAAATCATCGAGTCCCTAGTCGAGGCAGGAGTGGTAGAAGAAGTAGTGAGTAATGTTTGCAACAGCCCTATCCTACCCATTGTAAAGAAGCAAGGCGAGGGGGATGAGAAAGCCTACCGTTTCATTGTTGACTTGCGAGAGGTTAACAAAGTAGTCATACCCCAGTACCCCGTGGTCTCAGACATCACCACCATCCTCACCCTGATTCCATCCACTGCCACCATCTTTACTGTTATTGATCTCAAGAACGCATTCTTTTCCATCCCCATCCACCCAGACAGCCGCTACCTGTTCGGATTCACTTTAAAAGCCCGTTCATACAGATTCTGCAGGGCACCCCAAGGCTACACTGAGAGTCCCAGTATTTACAGCCAAGCCCTCAAGAGGCAACTGGATGCAGTCCAACTACCCGATGGAGTGGTGTTGATACAGTACGTCGATGACATTCTTTTGGCGGCCGACACCGCTCCACTTGCCGTCACAGCCACCATTCACCTCCTCCGCTTCCTTGCGGAGAACGGTCACAAGGTCTCCAGAAAGAAATTGCAATTCTGCCAGCCCCAAGTAACGTATCTAGGCCACCTACTATCCAAAGACGGGAGGAAACTTACCCCTGACCGAATTCAAACCATTCTAGAAACCCCTGTTCCCAAAACTCAGAAGCAAGTGCGGTCCCTAGTGGGCCTCACCTCCTTTTGTCGACAGTGGTTGCCAAATTTCAGTCTTATCGTAAAACCTCTGCTTTCCCTGCTGGCTAAAGATACCCCCTTCCCCCTCCCCTGGACACCCGAATGCCAATCCTCCTTCAAAGAATTACGAGACGCCCTCTGCTCGGCCCCAGTCCTAGGAACCCCAGACTACACTAAACCTTTCTTCCTCTACACCCACGAAAGGGAGGGATGTGCGTTGTCTGTCCTAACCCAGTCCATAGGCCCTAAGCAACGCCCTTGTGCCTACTTCTCTGCCACTCTTGACCCCGTAGCCAGAGCCTTGCCCGCCTGCCTTCGAGCAGTAGCCGCCACTGCTGTCTCTATCCGGCAAAGTGAGGGGATCGTGCTCTCGAACCCCCTCACAGTATTGGTACCCCATGCTGTTGATACCCTCCTGAACCAAACCAAGACTCAACACCTGACTAGCGCACGACTGACTGGTTATGAACTGACTCTGCTTGCACCCCATATCACATTGAAACGATGCACCACTCTGAATCCAGCTACTCTACTACCTCTCCCTGACGCTGACCCCAATGCATCCCCTATACATGATTGCGTGACCCTCACCGACGAACAAACCAAGAGTAGGGTTGACCTCCGGGATACTGCCTTCCCGGACCCTGACGGAGAACTGTGGGTGGATGGCTCATGCATCAAGCTCCCTGATGGCACCACCTCAGCTGCCTATGCAGTCACCACAGCTCGAACAGTTGTTGAGACAGCCCGCATCACACAGCGATCCGCACAGGCGGCGGAACTAATTGCCCTCACACGAGCCTGCATCCTGGCAGCAGGGACAACCGCAAACATTTACACCGACAGTCAGTATGCCTTTGGGGTAGTTCACCACTTTGGGCTCTTATGGAAAGAGAGGGGATTCTTGACTTCTCATGGCACACCCATCCTGCATGGAGATCTAGTCTCTGCCCTGACCGAAGCAGTCCTCCTCCCCACACGGTTAGCTGTGATCAAATGCCAGGCACACAAGAAGGTGACAGACATTATAGGTCAGGGAAATGCACTAGCTGACATTACTGCCCGAACCACAGCCGAGAATAGGTCCACGACCCGCATGTACGTGACCAGGTCACAAACTGAGAAATGGAAGGATGCTAGGGAAACGATTAGGGATATCCAACTAGCCAGCACACCACACGAATTAACTGAATGGGCCCGGGTGGGATTGAAGGACGATGACGGTTGTTGGCGAACTAAAGACTCGAACAAATGGTTGCTACCCGACTCATACTTGATCCCCATGCTGACCATGGCACACTCCCCCGCACACATAGGGTCTGCCCCCATGATCGAACTCATCTCCAAAGTCTGGCACAACGACAGAATACCAGACTCAGCCAAACGTCTGGTCCAACAATGCCTAGTATGCCTCCAACACAACCCTGGGAAAGGAACTGCTGTACCCCGGGGAGGGTTTGGGGTCCCCAATCACCCCTTTGAAGTCCTACAAATGGACTATGTCCAGCTAGAAAGGTGCCAAGGTTTAAAGTATGTACTTGTCGTTGTGTGTGCCTTCAGCAAGTGGGTGGAAGCCTACCCAACCCATGACAACACCGCTATGACTACCGCAAAAGTACTACTGAAGGAATTCTTCCCCCGATACGGCCTTTGTCGAATTTTGTGGAGCGACAACGGCCCCCACTTCGTAGCCGAAGTTATCCAACTCATCTTAAAGGGGTTGGGTGTAAAACAGAAATTCCATGCGGTCTTCCATCCCCAATCTGCAGGCCTGGTTGAGCGACACAATGCCACATTGAAGCTTAAGATAGCAAAAATAGTCGCCACCACAGGACTAAGATGGCCAGACGCTCTCCCACTAGCATTGCTATCAATGCGTTCCACCCCCACCAAACACCACTTAACCCCCTACGAGGTCGTCTTTGGGCGGCCCATGAACCTTTGGACTGCACCAAAACCAACATCCATCCACGACGTCCCGGACGTCCTCATGTCTGACTATTTGTATAACCTAACTAAGACGTTGTCTGTTATCCATCAGCAGGTGCTGCACGCCATTCCCGATGTTTCCAGGGGCCCGGGACACGACATCCAACCCGGTGACTTCGTCTTAGTGCGTAACTTCCAGCGCACCAAGAGTCTGGAGCCCCGGTGGACGGGCCCCCTGCAAGTCCTGATCACCACCCGAACAGCTCTTCGAGTGGAGGGGAAACGCAATTGGCTGCATGCACACCACTGCAAGAAGGTATCACCGACCCTGACAACCACGGACAACATCACCGCCCAAGAGGAACTTCTGGACAAAGACCGACCATCCCTGAGCCGCTGCCCGGATACAGAGACACTTGAATTGATTGAATATCCCGATCCCACTGTGCCATCCAAAGAAGGGTATAACTTGCGACGAAAGGAGAGAACTTCGGCTAAGCAGACCACAGGCTAAGTGGAAATCTCAGAACGGTAGCCTAGTCACCTCAAAGGCCACCAGGAGAGAAACTAAAACAAAGTCTGTGGTTCTGCCCGCTACCGAGTCTCTTGAAGGTGATGGAAGCGCCCGACATGAAGATGATGGAAGCAACCGGACGTCCGAAGATCCACTACGAAAACCCAAAGACTGACCGAATGCACAGCTTTAAGACAATAGCACTTTTCATTTCCCTTCTCTTTTGCCTTCTCCTCGTGGTCACCTTCTGGATCATGGAGGAGAGCACACCCGCTCATAAGACATTGCTGACCACCGTTCAACCTACCACCACGAAAGAACACCATCTGATCTCACTTTCACCCCAACTCCGAGAAAGGCGTAAGGAGTTCTGGAATAACTCTTTTGTGCAGTTGCTCCACCAACACAATCTTGCCACCAACGCCACTAACTGCTGGATCTGTGGATTGCTGCCCCATGCCACTGGGCACTCAATCCCTTTCATCCCTTCACCTTTTTCTGTCCATGGTTCCTGCCTCGCCTGGCTGATCCTCCTGCAGGAGAGCTACAAGGACAATGCCACTTCCGGCAGAACCATGTCACACTTCTACCATGGGTTCTGGCTGAACAAAACTGGTAGAACCACCGCCCTCTTCTGCCCTCTGAGATCGAACACTTCCTTTCACATGGACATCCCCGCCAAAGAACGAATTGAAATGCAAGTGTTCAACAATCCAGCCAGACCCACCTTCTCTTACCTCCGAAAACGGACAGCCGCCACCCTAACAGTGGCCCTGTCCGTCATCAACATCACTGGATCTGTATGCCTCGAAGGCCTGGGGGCACAGCTGGTGGGCCACAGCTCCTGCCTCATCACCCGAACATTGGACTCAGTTGACCCACCCTCCTTTGTTGCCTCCCCGAATATGTACTTCGTCTGTGGTACTAAGGCCTACACCTGGCTCCCGAAAGGTTGGGGAGGCACCTGCTACATCGCCTTTGTCCTTCCTCTGACGTATGTGGCTCCAGCAAACCATCACCGACAGAAACGTGCCAAAGACATTGTACAAACCGACTCCACCGGAGCACAGTTCATGGACGCAGTAAAGGGTCTTGTTCCGCTCTGGGGTCCGATGGCAAACAGCCGTGCCATCCGCCACTTAACCCAGGCAGTCGAAACAGCAATGAACATTACAGCTGGCGCCCTCGCCAACAACACCGCTGAGCTTCAGGCCGTCCGCCTGGTGGCTCTCCAGAACTGCCTTGTTCTAGATGTGGTTCTGGCTGATCGCGGAGGAGCATGCCGCGTCATTGGGTCCAGCTGTTGTACCTACGTGCCGGATAACTCACCCTCAGTCTACAAAGCAATTGAACACCTCCACAGACTGTCCACAGAGGTCCATCAAGAGCAAGAAGAATGGTCACTGGGGAGTTGGTTTTGGGACACTATTAAAGGTTGGGGATGGAGGCTGTTTTCATTTATCCTCATACCAATCGTGATACTATGTGGATGTTGCTTGGGGATTCAGTGTCTGCCACCTTTATGTTCGCTTTTTATGAACTGCATCTGCCCTAAGACTTTGGACTTTGAAACAGAGCGGATGAAAGCTCTGAATGAGGTGGAGGTACGGGGTATTATGGGGATAGATCCAAACTAGGCAAGCTGGCGAGACATGTTAAAAGGGAGGACTGTGGAAATTTAGCGTGCAAACTGAACATTATCTGCGCCATCTTGCCCCTCCCCAGCGCCACGCATAGCAAATGCACGGCCGCCATTTTAGGCACCCCACTCTCTCTCCCCGCTCACTCTCGATCGCCAGCGCTTTCCCCCGGCGCTGCGAGCATCCCCCGCGCGCCGGCCACCCCCGCTCTCTCATACAGGCCATAAACCCTCTCCTTCTGCGCGACCCTGCTACGGAACCACATCCGACCGACATCCCATACATGGTCATGCCTCTCCTTTGATAACCCCCTTCCTCTGCGCCCCATTGTCCGAACTGGTCCCAGGCCATCACCTAGCCCTGCGGATGCAGTTTATTGCCCCTACTGTAAGGGAAACACCCCGCATCAAAGGGATTACAGTAGATCAAAGCCCCTACCCCCTGAGACCCGGCCGGTTGCACACACCCCCGGGAATTAGCGGAATTCCCTGCTGCGCGATAGCCATCTCCCACTGCGGGTAGGGTGGGAACCTCTACTGTAACTATGTGTGGGATCGGATCTGAGCCGGGGCTTCAGGGGATGTTCTTTCAGGCATCAAGAGAATCTCAAGAATGTACTATATGTAATAAAGCAATAAACCGGTGTATAAGAGACCAGGTCTCAGAGATGCGGTTAGAGCACCTCGTGACGATACCTTGCTGTCTGATCTGATGTGTTCTGCTCCGACGGAATAAAACTTTGTTTCCTGCCTTCCAGTCTCCGGCGCCTGCCTCTTTCATTGGTAAATTATCGAGTGGTATAAGAGGCGATTACCGCCGGGCAAATACTTGAAAGGTTATCGACTGAAACTGCTGCTACCATTTAACAGGAATGCATTCTCCCCGTTGACTTCTATTGAAGGCAAAGCAATTTCAGGCAGGAGAGCCAAAATAAAGCCATTTTTTTGCTTCAAAATTGGGAAACTCCCAACCGAATCGAGTCTATTGGCATGCATGATACAGACTAGAAAATAGTTGTCTGTCTGTATTTATCTGTAAAGACCAGTATAAACAGAAAATCAGGAGCGTTAATTATAAAATATCCTTATTTCCTCATAGTGCACGAGCACCACAGGAATCTGTTAACTAATATATGAAACCTCCCCCAGTGTACATTTCCATGATACATGTGTTCATGGACAAACTCACTGTCCATTCCATGTGCGCATTACTGAAACTGTCCCTACTTTGTTTGCAGCATTTGTACAGCCTGCCACGATCATTCAGCCACGGGGCAATGCAGTCGTCCAAAATAACTGAGCCGAAAACGAGGAACGCGAAAATGCAGCACCAAGCACTTGTCAGATATTTATTAAAAACAAGGATGGCAAGTCCATCACAGCATAAAGGTAAAAGACATGGCGACTTGCAAGCATTAGCAAAGTCGAGACATTTTCGACAGTTTTAAGCCTGGAAAGTAAACGTAAATATTCCCAAAACACTCCAGGGAAGTACATTGTGTTTAAAATGGGAATTCCACCTTTGTCACCTCCAAAGTACTCTTAATTGGTTGTTTTCCATTTTTTCCCCACCAGTATTTCATTCCTTTCATTCCCACTCTTATGTGGATTCCACTGAATTCTCACCTAAATATTAAATTCAATGTATTTGTCACGTTATTAATAATGTTTAGCCTCAAACAAGTGGAATGACATTCAAAATTGTAGACGTATACTTTTACTGCTTACTTTTCCAAAAAGTTAAGTGAAGCTCTACACTTTCTCAACCGCAGTTCAATGCTTTTCCTTCTGTTCCCTGACAGTGTGCTGGGTCTTGATCCGTGCTGATATAGGAAAGACAGATGGCGCTGAAGGCTGGCTACACTGTCTCAACCGCAGTTCAATGCGTTTCCTTCTGTTCCCTGACAGTGTGCTGGGTCTTGATCCGTGCTGATATAGGAAAGACAGATGACGCTGAAGGCTGGAGGTATGGCGCTGAAGGCTGGCGGTTCGCACGTGCACGCTCGCGTGAACGCAAGCTTGTCGCCAGCCAGCAGAACTTTGAAAACTCACCTACTAAAGTCTCTTCGAGCAGCGCATGCGCGCTGACTCAGCGAGACCTAAAAACGACTCCAGCCCAAGCCCTAAAAACTACCTTGGCCCACATCCCTAAAAAGTATCCTGATCCCTGCTTCTGACCTGAGCCCTAAAACAGCCCCCAAGACCCCGCCCATCCCTCCTGAAAACCAACCCCCTCCCCGAACCCTTAAAACTTCTATGCCCCAACCACTAAAGACTACCCTGATCTCTCCTAAGCCCCCAGCGTTGAAAACAACCCCAAGCCCCCAGCCCTGAAAACTACCCACAACACTTAAAACTACCCCCAGCCCTGAAAACCCGGCCCCAGCCCCACTCACTCACTGCGTCCTCTCTATGGGGCATATTAGCAAGACCGGCGATAAAATTATCGCAGTTTTAGCGGCAGGAAACTGCCACTAAAACGGTGATAATGGGCTCGCTAATATGCGTTATAGAATTCCAATAGAAGCCCAGGTTAGATGCCCTGCACATCTAACCTGGGCTTCTATTGGAATTCTATAATGCATATTAGCAAGCCCATTATCACCGTTTTAGCGGCAGTTTCCTGCCGCTAAAACGGTGATAATTTTACCGCCAGTCTTGCTAATATGCCCCTAAATCCTTCCAGCTTCTTCCAAGCAGCAGCTAAACTGCGCACTACCTGAACCACACATATGCGTGGTTAAGACATTTGCGTGGTTAAGGTAAGCGTGGTAGCGATTGCATTGTTGGAATATGCGTGGCTCTGCCCGCATTGTTCCGACTGTTTCCCCATTCTAATTACCTCATATGTATTTCACTCGAGGGAGATGTGTAACAACACACACGCACACCACAGAATGCACTTCGGGATGTATTAATAGGGACCAAAAACAGAAGTCAGTTCATTGGCAACAACGAAATATCAACCCATACCCTATTGCATTATGTATATTTTCACTGAGAAAACAAGGGTTAAACTGACATTGTAGATAGATGAACATTTCAGTGACAACTTAATGGTCTAAACTAAAAAAAAAACTCTGAAAATCACCAGTGATGTCATTTCAAATGTGGCAGTAATGTTATCAATTATGCCATTGAACACCATGAGCAGTACAAAATGTGGGATAATTAGCTGTGCATGGCGAGGACACGAGTTTTAGGGGCATATCAACAACAACCGGCGATAATTATCGCTAAGCGCACTTAGCGCTAGGATAAATATCGCCGGCTAGCGTTGATTTTTATCGCTGAGATAGCGTGCTATTAGCAACGCTTATCTCAATAGCGATAAAAATCCTCACGCTAAGTGGCTAACGTGGGATTATCGCTGGAAACCCAGCGATAATCTCACGTTAGCTTGTTGATAGGTACAGACAAACTTAGCCATGATATCCTCCTTCCATAGGATATCATGGCTAAGTCAGAAAATTACCAGACGTAAAAAAGCAGCGTTAACCGCGGTTAGCGCTGCTTTTTTTGTCTCTAACAGGGTTAGCAATATTCTTGATAATAGGAGAAATGTCGCTTAGCAACATTTCTCCTATTATTTTACTCTGGAACGCCCTCTTTGCATCTCATTAGAGATGCAAGGGGGAGTGTAGAGTAAAAGGGTGCTAACATGCAAATTTGCATGTTAGCACCCTGTTGTTGATAGGGTGCTAGTTTTATCTCTGCTTTTTTGGCTTTTAAAGCCAAAAAAGCAGAGATAACGCCCTTGTTGCTATGCCCCTTAGGGGCATATCAACAACAACCGGCGATAATTATCTCTAAGCGCACTTAGCGCTAGGATAATTATCGCCGGCTAGCGTGGATTTTTATCGCTGAGATAGCGTGCTATTAGCAACACTTATCTCAATAGCGATAAAAATCCTCACGCTAACAGGCTAACGTGAGATTATCGCTGGAAACCCAGCGATAATCTCACGTTACCTTGTTGATAGGGACAGGCAAACTTAGCCATGATATCCTCCTTCCATAGGATATCATGGCTAAATCAGAAAAATACCAGACGTAAAAAAGCAGCGTTAACCGCGGTTAGCGCTGCTTTTTTTGTCTCTAACAGGATTAGCGACATTCTTGATAATAGGAGAAATGTCGCTTAGCGACATTTCTCTCATTATTTTACACTGGAACGCCCCCTTTGCATCTCATTAGAGATGCAAGGGGAAGCGTAGAGTAAAAGGGTGCTAACATGCAAATTTGCATGTTAGCACCCTGTTGTTGATAGGGCGCTAGTTTTATCTCTTCTTTTTTGTCTTTCAAAGCCAAAAAAGCAGAGATAAAGCCCTTGTTGATTGCCCCTTGGGGGCATATCAACAACAACCGGCGATAATTATCGCTAAGCGCACTTAGCGCTAGGATAATTATTGCCGGCTAGCGTTGATTTTTATCGCTGAGATAGCGTGCTATTAGCAACGCTTATCTCAATAGCGATAAAAATCCTCACGCTAAGTGGTTAGCGTGAGATTATCGCTGGAAACCCAGCGATAATCTCATGTTAGCTTGTTGATAGGGACAGACAAACTTAGCCATGATTTCCTCCTTCCATAGGATGTCATGGCTAAGTCAGAAAAATACCAGACGTAAAAAAGCAGCGTTAACCGCGGTTAGCGCTGCTTTTTTTGTCTCTAACAGGGTTAGCGATATTCTTGATAATAGGAGAAATGTCGCTTAGCGACATTTCTCCTATTATTTTACTCTGGAACGCCCCCTTTGCATCTCATTAGAGATGCAAGGGGAAGCGTAGAGTAAAAGGGTGCTAACATGCAAATTTGCATGTTAGCACCCTGTTGTTGATAGGGTGCTAGTTTTATCTCTGCTTTTTTGGCTTTTAAAGCCAAAAAAGCAGAGATAACGCCCTTGTTGATATGCCCCATTGTTCTTAGGGCCTGAGTTATATTTACTAGAGAGAACTGTAAGTGGTGAGTTTCTAGTTTTTTTTTACATAAAGTAATATTTATTATTATATGTAAGGCCAAACCCGGCTGCGCACGGCCTTTTCCTAGCTGGCAAGCAACCCCACGCCCGCATAGACTCTGGTCGTGTGCGGTGTGCAGCCTTTGTCTGTGTGTTGCATGGAGTTGGCCACTGGTGTGACCAGGCCCTGTATCCAACCGCTGTAGGAGGCCAAACCCATGCCACACCCAGCCTTCGTCCGTGCACGGCTTGATGTGGGCAGCATTTCAAGCAGCCAACCCGGCACAATGCACTGACGTTTTGGCTTGCACAGTGTAAAGTTGGTCTCACAGATACTAGTCACATTCAGGAAGACCACATCCCCCAGGGTGGGTTTGTAAACAAAAAAAAAAGGGGGAGGAAGCGGGTTATCCCCCTGCCGAGCCTTTGCAGCCCTGCGGACTCCATCCACGGGGTTGTATTTTTTTAAAGGTAGGGCAGCGCACAACAAACTAAACAGTCATGCCCCTAATGTAGACATCCTTGCACCATGGCACAATGGTGCCTGCGTTGACGCTAGGCAGCATTCAGTGCACCAGCGCAGAGAGGGAGCAAGAATGCACCATATAGTAGTAAATATGCATTCCTGCTCTCTCCATTCGTCGCAGCGCAGCAAGTTGTCTTGCTGCATTGTGTTGCCAAATGTTAGTAAGCTAGGGCCAGGGACTCTTAAGACTGGGGGACCTAGGACTCAAAGCCAGGTCAGTCAGCCTCAGATGCTCAGAGGTAAGTAACACAGGGGCATATCATCAAGGGCTTTATCTCCGCTTTTCTGGCTTTAAAAGCCAGAAAAGCGGAGATAAAACCAACGCCCTATCAGCAATAGGGTGCTAACATGCGTATTCGCATGTTAGCACCCTTTTGCACTACGCCTACCTTTGTATCTCCAATGAGATGCAAAGTGGGCATTTCTGACATACACTACATGTCAGGAGAGCAATAACGCGTCTTTGCGCTATCAGCAAGGATGCCCTTGCATTTTAGCAGTCGTTAGTTTTTGGAGAAAACTGCTGTTTTCTCCAAAAACTAATGTCTGCTAAACTCCTGACTAAGCCACCCCTAACATTGGGGGTGGATTATGCTGATACGACCACAGGGTCGTATCAGCAAGGCTATCGCCCTTTTGCAGGGAGCATCGCTGGGAAACCAGTGATGTTCCCTGCAAAACGGCGATAACATCGCTATCTCTGGAATTTGTATCGCCCTGGAGCAGCGCGTTGATGATAACGCGCTACCAGGGCGATAAAAAGCAGAGATCGCCAGCGATAAGAAAATTATCGCTAAGCACGGCCAGCGATAATTATCGCTGGCCGTTGCTGATATGGACCACAGTTTGCTTCCAGGCCGGATGCAACATCATCTTGGTAAGATGCAGCAGGTAGTGTTCTGTGTACTCTCCCTTCCACTGCTGATGCATATGTTGTGCCGTTCCGTTGCTGTGAGGGATAGGTGCACTGCTCCAGAGGTACTATATGGGCAGGAGAAGATTGCACTATTGTTTTTTGTGGGAGGGATCTTGCACAACAGTCCTCCATCTGTTCCTGTGTGTGATGGACTGCCTGTGTGTGAGGGAAGCTGGCAGTGCTGCTGCCGTCTGTGTGGTGGTTGTAAGTGTGTGAGTGTGACTGTGTGCAAGGTTATTATATGAAAGCTTGGCAACCATTCATAAACTTTAAAACTCACTGTTTTCAATGTTTTTTTTTAATCTTTAGGTATTGGTTCTAATAGCTCAACCCTCCAGGAGCCCCTGCAAATAATTCGATCCCTAAAGCTAAGGCTCGAGAAGTAATGATGCCTTGACTGCCCAGTAAGACTAAAGACAAAAGCAGCTGAGTATGCACTCAATGTACTCAAACTCAAACTGTAACGTTACTGAGTACTCCAAAGTAATCAAATTTCAAACAATTTTAATGTGCACCTGAAAGATGGCACTGCCCGCCACCTATATACAATAATGTCGAGGAAAAATCTAAACAAATGTTTAGAAGAACAAGTGCACTACGCAGTGCCCAGGTGGGGCATGTTAATGTTTAGACATAAACAAATTGCATGAGTATAACAAATATTATCAAGGCGAGAGACACAATTATTCAAAAGATAATCCCACTACATTTCATTAATAACATCATCATGGTTAATTCTCCACACTTGAAGCCCAAATAAATGTAGAAGCTGAATCCATGTGTCCATATGATTTTTACTCAATGGTAAAAAAGGTAAACAAAACGATGCTTCTTCTCAGCAAGAATTCACAATTTTGGAAAACAAGTCCCAATGCATTTCGGGCTTAAAACATAGCCCTTCGTCAAGGGAATCTCTAGAAACAAACCATATACGTATCAATTAGAGATGTCACAAATGGTCAAGTTATGCTGTACAAGGAGAGCGCAAGGGAATAACATTATGGTCGTAGCATCAGAAGTAAAGTACCACCACCAAGAAAACCGAAACAACATGGTGTTAAATACTAATTAAATGAGTGTGTGGGAAAGGTGCTCAAAACAACTACACCAACCATTACCCGTGTGGCAACATTGCAACACTAGCAACTCAAGAAACCATTTAGTAATGTCGAAATAGTCCTCTTAACGTAAACACAATGCATACCTGAAAAACTACGATGAGTGTGCCAAAAAAGACGTATCAGAAGCACAACGGTAAATGTTAGTATAACAATCCTGGAGTCCCACTGTAAAAAATACGTAAATTACAAATCTTCATGACGTATCGTTCACGTGAATGTATAGTTAATTCAAGAAGCCAAGCTTACCACTGGTTCTCACCAAAGTGAGATTTCTCCAAATAATCAACCAACAGGAGGTATTCAAATGCAGCCAACGTGTAAACGCTAGAAGATAGCAAAACACGATTTTCAGCACGCTAGTGAAAATCCAAATCTGCTTCGAGTAAAATTTAAAGACGACGTTGTCACTTACCCAATCTAACCGTAATACGCCCCAAGTCTCCAACAACGCTGGCAGTTCAAAAAAGCCGCCCGCGTCGGCGTGTTTTCATACGAGCATAGAAATGGAAACAGGACTACCGTTTCCACTATGTCTATGCCGTATTAAACGGCCGCCATATTTAAAAGATTACACAATGTAGACATAACGAAAATGTGAATACCAAACTAACTGGGTAAAGGAGTAACTAAATAAAAAGTAAATAGAATCCAATACAATACGAAGTGAAGGACATAGAAAAAAGAAAAGAAAAGAAGCAACTGGTGCACAACCAATAATGCTTTACATCAAATGGGGGTACAAATGCAACAGGCTAAAAGGCATGATACATGAATCATACAACAATGAATTACATCAATGAATTACATGAGCCTAGATGGTGAACTTTTATAAAAAACAGGACAATTCGAACTTATCATTAAGCCCCTTAGGCAAGAGACTTTGCATGAACCAAATCCAATACGCTTCGCGCTGCAGCAGGAACTTTGTCATATCTCTGTCAGGACGTGGTGTCACTTTCTCTAAGATGCCAAATCGCAATTGTGCGATAGAATGCTTTTTCTCAAGCCAGTGTGCTGCAAGAGGTGAGCTAGTTGTTTTAGTACGAATTCTACTCTTGTGTTCAGTCATTCGAACCCGAATGGACCTTTCCGTTTTACCAACATAAAACATCTCGCATGGACACTTTATGAAATATATAACATGGTGACTGTTACAATTCGCATCAAAGTTAAGGGTGATCTTTTTCCCTGTCCAAGGATGAGTTATGTACTTGCCAGTAACGGCATTGTTACAGTGTGAGCAATTCATACAAGTAGTCATTCCTCTAAATGACATGGTGGGTTTGACTGAAGTCTGGTTAAGCATTTCCTTTAGGTTGTTAGACCTTTTGTAAGCAAATAATGGTTGCTCAGAAAAAAGATTACCAAAATCAGCTTCATTTTGTAGTAATTCCCAACGTTGTAGGATACTTTTTTTGATATAGTTGGAATTTCTAGAGAAAGTGGACACAAATACTTCACGGCTAGAAGAAACCGGTTTATCCTGCTTAAGAAGAAGTGATTCACGACTCTTAGTCATTGCTCGACTTGCTGCATCATTCACCAATTTCAAAGGATAACCTCTAGCTAAAAATTTATCCTTGAACTCATGCATGGTCTGCACGCTTGACTCAGGGTCAGAGGAGATGCGTCTGATTCTTAATAGTTGAGAAAAAGGCAAATGTTTTTTGAGAGACCAAGGATGAAAACTCTGGTAATGCAAAGCATTATTACGATCAGTCTTTTTCTTGTACACCGCTGTCTCAATGTGAGTTCCTGTCCTAGTCAAAGTGACATCAAGATATGCAATACTTAGAGGATCAACAGAATATGTGAATTGAATACGAGGATTAATTGTATTCAACTGATCAATGCAGGATATTAATACATGTTTAGACCCATGCCATACAACCAAAATGTCATCTATATATCGACGATACATCAGGAGATTAGATGCCCACAATGGATTAGAAAGAATATGCTCAGTTTCATATTTAAGCATGAAAATGTTAGCATAGCTGGGTGCCCCAGAAAAGCCCATCGATGTGCCATTTGCTTGAAGAAAAAAATTGCTCTTCCACTGAAAATAACTGTGGAATAAACAAAAGTGTAGTAGTTCTAGTAAAAACACTTTATTGGCTCTGATCGAGTCCTGCTTGAGTAATGCCCATTCAACAGCTTCTATCCCCTCAACGTGGGGAATCGAAGTGTACAAAGACACAACATCAATGGTGCAATACAATTAATCCTCGTATTCAATTCACATATTCTGTTGATCCTCTAAGTATTGCATATCTTGATGTCACTTTGACTAGGACAGGAACTCACATTGAGACAGCGGTGTACAAGAAAAAGACTGATCGTAATAATGCTTTGCATTACCAGAGTTTTCATCCTTGGTCTCTCAAAAAACATTTGCCTTTTTCTCAACTATTAAGAATCAGACGCATCTCCTCTGACCCTGAGTCAAGCGTGCAGACCATGCATGAGTTCAAGGATAAATTTTTAGCTAGAGGTTATCCTTTGAAATTGGTGAATGATGCAGCAAGTCGAGCAATGACTAAGAGTCGTGAATCACTTCTTCTTAAGCAGGATAAACCGGTTTCTTCTAGCCGTGAAGTATTTGTGTCCACTTTCTCTAGAAATTCCAACTATATCAAAAAAAGTATCCTACAACGTTGGGAATTACTACAAAATGAAGCTGATTTTGGTAATCTTTTTTCTGAGCAACCATTATTTGCTTACAAAAGGTCTAACAACCTAAAGGAAATGCTTAACCAGACTTCAGTCAAACCCACCATGTCATTTAGAGGAATGACTACTTGTATGAATTGCTCACACTGTAACAATGCCGTTACTGGCAAGTACATAACTCATCCTTGGACAGGGAAAAAGATCACCCTTAACTTTGATGCGAATTGTAACAGTCACCATGTTATATATTTCATAAAGTGTCCATGCGAGATGTTTTATGTTGGTAAAACGGAAAGGTCCATTCGGGTTCGAATGACTGAACACAAGAGTAGAATTCGTACTAAAACAACTAGCTCACCTCTTGCAGCACACTGGCTTGAGAAAAAGCATTCTATCGCACAATTGCGATTTGGCATCTTAGAGAAAGTGACACCACGTCCTGACAGAGATATGACAAAGTTCCTGCTGCAGCGCGAAGCGTATTGGATTTGGTTCATGCAAAGTCTCTTGCCTAAGGGGCTTAATGATAAGTTCGAATTGTCCTGTTTTTTATAAAAGTTCACCATCTAGGCTCATGTAATTCATTGATGTAATTCATTGTTGTATGATTCATGTATCATGCCTTTTAGCCTGTTGCATTTGTACCCCCATTTGATGTAAAGCATTATTGGTTGTGCACCAGTTGCTTCTTTTCTTTTCTTTTTTCTATGTCCTTCACTTCGTATTGTATTGGATTCTATTTACTTTTTATTTAGTTACTCCTTTACCCAGTTAGTTTGGTATTCACATTTTCGTTATGTCTACATTGTGTAATCTTTTAAATATGGCGGCCGTTTAATACGGCATAGACATAGTGGAAACGGTAGTCCTGTTTCCATTTCTATGCTCGTATGAAAACACGCCGACGCGGGCGGCTTTTTTGAACTGCCAGCGTTGTTGGAGACTTGGGGCGTATTACGGTTAGATTGGGTAAGTGACAACGTCGTCTTTAAATTTTACTCGAAGCAGATTTGGATTTTCACTAGCGTGCTGAAAATCGTGTTTTGCTATCTTCTAGCGTTTACACGTTGGCTGCATTTGAATACCTCCTGTTGGTTGATTATTTGGAGAAATCTCACTTTGGTGAGAACCAGTGGTAAGCTTGGCTTCTTGAATTAACTATACATTCACGTGAACGATACGTCATGAAGATTTGTAATTTACGTATTTTTTACAGTGGGACTCCAGGATTGTTATACTAACATTTACCGTTGTGCTTCTGATACGTCTTTTTTGGCACACTCATCGTAGTTTTTCAGGTATGCATTGTGTTTACGTTAAGAGGACTATTTCGACATTACTAAATGGTTTCTTGAGTTGCTAGTGTTGCAATGTTGCCACACGGGTAATGGTTGGTGTAGTTGTTTTGAGCACCTTTCCCACACACTCATTTAATTAGTATTTAACACCATGTTGTTTCGGTTTTCTTGGTGGTGGTACTTTACTTCTGATGCTACGACCATAATGTTATTCCCTTGCGCTCTCCTTGTACAGCATAACTTGACCATTTGTGACATCTCTAATTGATACGTATATGGTTTGTTTCTAGAGATTCCCTTGACGAAGGGCTATGTTTTAAGCCCGAAATGCATTGGGACTTGTTTTCCAAAATTGTGAATTCTTGCTGAGAAGAAGCATCGTTTTGTTTACCTTTTTTACCATTGAGTAAAAATCATATGGACACATGGATTCAGCTTCTACATTTATTTGGGCTTCAAGTGTGGAGAATTAACCATGATGATGTTATTAATGAAATGTAGTGGGATTATCTTTTGAATAATTGTGTCTCTCGCCTTGATAATATTTGTTATACTCATGCAATTTGTTTATGTCTAAACATTAACATGCCCCACCTGGGCACTGCGTAGTGCACTTGTTCTTCTAAACATTTGTTTAGATTTTTCCTCGACATTATTGTATATAGGTGGCGGGCAGTGCCATCTTTCAGGTGCACATTAAAATTGTTTGAAATTTGATTACTTTGGAGTACTCAGTAACGTTACAGTTTGAGTTTGAGTACATTGAGTGCATACTCAGCTGCTTTTGTCTTTAGTCTCACATTTTTACTGCCTTTGCAGCACATTTTGCACCATTAATTAATTGTAATATTGTAAAAATGTCGTTTGAAGAGATTGTACATCTGACAGATAATCGAGCCCATACAAAAGCATATACATCAGCTGAAGCTAGTGACATATATGGGCTGATCAAGGAAGCAAGGTCATTTGATACATCTACTGGTTCAACTTTACAGCAGCTTCGGCAATTGGAATACTTAATGCGCCGCGAAGTCAATCAGCGCCTGCACGCGACGACTCTTGTTCAGTATCATAAAGCGAGCAGGATTCCAAGGGGCTTGCGCTTAGCAATTAAGCCTATGCTAGTTAACATGAACAAGAAATTTATGGAGAAATGGTGCGCCATTCTCAATAAGTGCTCTTTGGATTTAATCCTTTTGATTGTGGAAGAATTATCACAAGTCATTGTTGAGCTTGAATCTGAAATTAAAAATCTGCAGGCTACTTTAATATCCCAAATGGCACCTGAAGTTTGGTCTAAAACACTTGATGACATCAATCTAAAATTAGACAACTATGCTAAAGAAATACATGAGCGAAAAATTAGAAAATTCCGCAGGGATACAATCGATTATAAGCTAGATGAGGTCTACACCTGGGCGGAAGTATACGCCCAGAAGCGCAATTGGCAAAAACAGGGAACTACCTCTTCTGAGGAGAGTCTAGTTTCGGTTACAGACACTCAGTTGTCCCGTCCACCTGTCTCAACTCATGTTCAGTCACAAGATAGTGTACCGGCAGAAACTGGGCCGAGTACATCCAAGGTGTCTTTTTTGGAGATAAGCCCAGCGTCAAACCAACCTCCAACAGTAACTCCCTCTGCAAAACCCGCAGAGGGCACAGATTCGACAAAAACAGGACCCTCAAGAAGGAAGAAACACTAGTAGTGAATATTTCGTCTAAATCTTTAACTCCCAAACAAATTTCAGTTCTCAACAAAGGCTGTTCCTTTGTTCCATCATACACAGGAAAGGCCCTTGATTCACAGGTTGATCTTTTTAAATTCACCAGAAAGCTACGCCTTCGATACTTCTTTTCCACTATTGAAACTACTCCCAATCTCACAGAAGAGGATGGTAATCTAGAATTCAGACCCAAAAGCTCCTTCCTACCTCCTTTCTCACATAAAACGATTGATTTATTTGAGAATCTGGTCAAACAGGACCTTAAACACATTCCATGTTTAAAAACAGCGTCTTTCAATTTGACAAAAGGTGAAAAAATGGCTTTGAACTCTCTAAGATGTAACACCACTCTTCACTTCACGAAAGCAGATAAGGGAGGGGCACTTGTTGTGATGGATCGTTTCCATTATGAAACCAAAGTTGAGACAATGTTACTAGACCAAGACACCTACATTCCGCTCACCACTGATCCTACCAGTTCTTTTCTGTCCTTATTAGATTCGATTTTACAGAATGCTGAGGATATGGGTTGGATTAACACTAAGACCAGAGAGTTTTTGTTTACGAGATTTCCTCGTAGACCCTCTTTGTATATGCTGCCAAAGATTCATAAAAATCTTACTGACCCCCCGTTGAGACCCATAGTCTCCGGTTGTGGGTCAATTCACGATCCTCTAGGACGATACTTGGATACCTTTTTTCAACCTATGGTGCAGTCTAGTCCATCTTATTTACAAGATACCACGCATCTATTGAACATCATTGCAGATATGAGATTGCCATTGTCATCTGATGTCTTTTTTTTGCACCATTGATGTTGTGTCTTTGTACACTTCGATTCCCCACGTTGAGGGGATAGAAGCTGTTGAATGGGCATTACTCAAGCAGGACTCGATCAGAGCCAATAAAGTGTTTTTACTAGAACTACTACACTTTTGTTTATTCCACAGTTATTTTCAGTGGAAGAGCAATTTTTTTCTTCAAGCAAATGGCACATCGATGGGCTTTTCTGGGGCACCCAGCTATGCTAACATTTTCATGCTTAAATATGAAACTGAGCATATTCTTTCTAATCCATTGTGGGCATCTAATCTCCTGATGTATCGTCGATATATAGATGACATTTTGGTTGTATGGCATGGGTCTAAACATGTATTAATATCCTGCATTGATCAGTTGAATACAATTAATCCTCGTATTCAATTCACATATTCTGTTGATCCTCTAAGTATTGCATATCTTGATGTCACTTTGACTAGGACAGGAACTCACATTGAGACAGCGGTGTACAAGAAAAAGACTGATCGTAATAATGCTTTGCATTACCAGAGTTTTCATCCTTGGTCTCTCAAAAAACATTTGCCTTTTTCTCAACTATTAAGAATCAGACGCATCTCCTCTGACCCTGAGTCAAGCGTGCAGACCATGCATGAGTTCAAGGATAAATTTTTAGCTAGAGGTTATCCTTTGAAATTGGTGAATGATGCAGCAAGTCGAGCAATGACTAAGAGTCGTGAATCACTTCTTCTTAAGCAGGATAAACCGGTTTCTTCTAGCCGTGAAGTATTTGTGTGCACTTTCTCTAGAAATTCCAACTATATCAAAAAAAGTATCCTACAACGTTGGGAATTACTACAAAATGAAGCTGATTTTGGTAATCTTTTTTCTGAGCAACCATTATTTGCTTACAAAAGGTCTAACAACCTAAAGGAAATGCTTAACCAGACTTCAGTCAAACCCACCATGTCATTTAGAGGAATGACTACTTGTATGAATTGCTCACACTGTAACAATGCCGTTACTGGCAAGTACATAACTCATCCTTGGACAGGGAAAAAGATCACCCTTAACTTTGATGCGAATTGTAACAGTCACCATGTTATATATTTCATAAAGTGTCCATGCGAGATGTTTTATGTTGGTAAAACGGAAAGGTCCATTCGGGTTCGAATGACTGAACACAAGAGTAGAATTCGTACTAAAACAACTAGCTCACCTCTTGCAGCACACTGGCTTGAGAAAAAGCATTCTATCGCACAATTGCGATTTGGCATCTTAGAGAAAGTGACACCACGTCCTGACAGAGATATGACAAAGTTCCTGCTGCAGCGCGAAGCGTATTGGATTTGGTTCATGCAAAGTCTCTTGCCTAAGGGGCTTAATGATAAGTTCGAATTGTCCTGTTTTTTATAAAAGTTCACCATCTAGGCTCATGTAATTCATTGATGTAATTCATTGTTGTATGATTCATGTATCATGCCTTTTAGCCTGTTGCATTTGTACCCCCATTTGATGTAAAGCATTATTGGTTGTGCACCAGTTGCTTCTTTTCTTTTCTTTTTTCTATGTCCTTCACTTCGTATTGTATTGGATTCTATTTACTTTTTATTTAGTTACTCCTTTACCCAGTTAGTTTGGTATTCACATTTTCGTTATGTCTACATTGTGTAATCTTTTAAATATGGCGGCCGTTTAATACGGCATAGACATAGTGGAAACGGTAGTCCTGTTTCCATTTCTATGCTCGTATGAAAACACGCCGACGCGGGCGGCTTTTTTGAACTGCCAGCGTTGTTGGAGACTTGGGGCGTATTACGGTTAGATTGGGTAAGTGACAACGTCGTCTTTAAATTTTACTCGAAGCAGATTTGGATTTTCACTAGCGTGCTGAAAATCGTGTTTTGCTATCTTCTAGCGTTTACACGTTGGCTGCATTTGAATACCTCCTGTTGGTTGATTATTTGGAGAAATCTCACTTTGGTGAGAACCAGTGGTAAGCTTGGCTTCTTGAATTAACTATACATTCACGTGAACGATACGTCATGAAGATTTGTAATTTACGTATTTTTTACAGTGGGACTCCAGGATTGTTATACTAACATTTACCGTTGTGCTTCTGATACGTCTTTTTTGGCACACTCATCGTAGTTTTTCAGGTATGCATTGTGTTTACGTTAAGAGGACTATTTCGACATTACTAAATGGTTTCTTGAGTTGCTAGTGTTGCAATGTTGCCACACGGGTAATGGTTGGTGTAGTTGTTTTGAGCACCTTTCCCACACACTCATTTAATTAGTATTTAACACCATGTTGTTTCGGTTTTCTTGGTGGTGGTACTTTACTTCTGATGCTACGACCATAATGTTATTCCCTTGCGCTCTCCTTGTACAGCATAACTTGACCATTTGTGACATCTCTAATTGATACGTATATGGTTTGTTTCTAGAGATTCCCTTGACGAAGGGCTATGTTTTAAGCCCGAAATGCATTGGGACTTGTTTTCCAAAATTGTGAATTCTTGCTGAGAAGAAGCATCGTTTTGTTTACCTTTTTTACCATTGAGTAAAAATCATATGGACACATGGATTCAGCTTCTACATTTATTTGGGCTTCAAGTGTGGAGAATTAACCATGATGATGTTATTAATGAAATGTAGTGGGATTATCTTTTGAATAATTGTGTCTCTCGCCTTGATAATATTTGTTATACTCATGCAATTTGTTTATGTCTAAACATTAACATGCCCCACCTGGGCACTGCGTAGTGCACTTGTTCTTCTAAACATTTGTTTAGATTTTTCCTCGACATTATTGACTGCCCAGTAAGGACAGTTGAATCAACCAGTGCTTCACAATTTCTCCAGCCTGAAAGTTAAAAGATAACAGCGGCAAATACATACGTTCTAACCAGGGATTCAACTTCTGAGACTTGGTGGACCGGACAACAGAATAGATTATGAAGGAAACACCCATGGGAAGTGAACTGACTCAGCACTAAAAACAGCCTCAATACAAATTAGAGTTGATTATTATTGAGCTGCAAAGCCGGTTGTGAATGCATAGTTTTATTTCTACTCAAAAAGGCAAACGGGTTGTGCGCTAATGGTTCCTGATGAGCGATTTGGCATCCATTATTTGTGACAAGTTTTCGTGAGGACGTTTCCATTACAATTACGGTTACGCACCTCGAGACCAGGAGAAATCAAGTGCAAATTGTACATGACCACCCCCACCCCCCCCCCCCAGACTCCCCAGGCCTCGGGGTGCAACTTGGAATTAGGTGCAAATAGTGCACAGGCTAATTACTGCAACCTGTGGTAGCGATATTTTGGAGGTGCAATTTGCACACGTGATTTGCCTATGCCAATCAAAGCCGCAGTAATTGGTTTGATGTTGAGTGGCAACTTAAATTCAACAAGTGGATTTTTTTTCCACTACTCTATTCTCACTGTGGACGAGAAATACCACAAATGAATTAAAACCAAAGTTTTGTACAAGCAAGGTGGTCTCTGTCTGATCGCCTAGTGTCAGTGGACATTTATTAAAAAAAAGTTGCAAGTCCATGAATCAGCAATTTACTATTGCATTTTGCATGAAAATAAGCATTTTTGTTAATTCGCAAAACACAACTGAAGTATGAATCAAAATCTAGGTTAAATTGATGCATGGTGTGATCCTGGGTCACTTTTATGGTTTGGCCTGATGCTGTCACAACACAGTATTGTGAGCATCAACTAGAGAGAGGCTTTGGCTTCGGCTTCGCCCACATGTTGGGAGCCTGGACTACATGTTGTGATTGGGCATAAATGGTATGCTTCCACTAACTGTACTTGCCATTCATGGCAGCTGTGATCATTATGTTGATTTAGCCAGCTACCAGAGATAGAACATTCAGGGGCACACGCATGACATTGAAATGCTGTTACAATGTCTTAGAACTAGATGATTTATGCTGTTTTTCTCTGGCAGAAGCACGGTGGGGTAGACTGAGCGAGACCAGAGAGCACAGTGGGGTAGACTGGAATGGGGTAGATTGTGGTAGATTGGAGTGGGGTAGATTGGAATAGAGATTAGTGGGGTAGATTGGGTTAAAGTGGAGTGGGGTAGATTGGTGTGGTGTAGAGTGTGGTAGATTGGGGTAGATGGATGTGGAGTGAAGTGGGGTCGATTGGAGTGGAGTGGGGTAAAATGGAGTTGAGTCGGTTAGATTGGGGCAGAGTGTGGTAGATTGGAGTGAAGTGGGTGGAGAGGCGTATATTGGGGTAGATTGGAGTGGAGTGGAGTGTGGTGGAGTGGGGTAGATTGGAGTGGGGTAGATTGGAGAAAGGGTAGATGGGGTTGAGTGGGGTAGAATGGGGTTGAGTGAGGTGGGTTGGAGTTGGGTGCATTGTTGTGGATTGTGAAGGAGTGGAGTGGGGTAGAGTGTGGTAGATTGGAGCGTAGTGGGGTAGAGTGGAGTAGTGTGGAGAAGATTAGAGTAGGCCAGATTGGAGTAGGGTTGATTAATGTGTGGTAGATTGGAGTGGAGTAGTTTGGACTGGAGTAGATTGGGATAGTTTGTGGTGGAGTGGGGTGAAGTGGGGTAGATTAGGGTAGATTGGAATAGATTGAAGTGGAGAGGGGTAGTTCTATAAGAAAGTGGGTTACTGGTTGTGAGATGGTGAAACCCTGCTCAAGCAGTATTCACAATCCTTGTCAGGGAGAAGTCACATGCAAACCCCCAATTTAACCTCTGCTCAACCTTCTGGTAGCTTGGCACAGAGCAGTCAGGCTTTACTTAGAGGCAATGTGTAAAGTATTTATGCAGCACTTCAAACAGCAAATAAGTGAAAAAACAACACCAGGAAAATCCCACTCCAACTTAGAAAAATAAAGTAAAATGTAATAAATATTTTGATGCCAAAAGGACAAAAATCCAACTGGAAGAACCGGAGATTTGCAATTTTAAACATTTAAGTGAAAATAGCACCAAAAACACAAAGTGCCAACAATGGCTATCTAGCTGTGCAGGACCAGGTGAAAATCACAAGTTCAGACCAGCTGAGATGGATTGAGGACCGGAAATTGGTACCAGGTTAGTCCCATTGAAAGAGTTACCTTCACAGTCCTGCACAAAGAATACAGTTCGCTGTAGAAGTGGTCACGAGGAGCAGGGAGATTCTTGCAAGTAATCGTCGAAGTAGCACAATGAGCAGGCTATGCATTGCGGATGGTTGTCGCTGTAGCAAGAATTTCCTGTCAGTGTTGTGGATGGCCCTTGCTGGCACTTTGCGTTGGTGGCCCCCGGGTGCAGTCAATGCTATAGCATGAAGGGTTGGTTCACAGGAACTTCATGTTGGTTGTTGCAGCGGGCAGCAAGGTTATAGCTTTAATGTGCCCCTTTGCATTCCTGAACAGTCCAACAACGTCTGGGGTGCTCAACTGAGGCCTCACTAAGGGTCCAGGACCTTAGAGGCAGTAGTTGGGGGTCAGGATTTTGCTTCAACAAAGGCCAGCAGGGCTCAGACAGGTCCAGTTGCAGGTCCAGGCCGCAGGTCAGCTGGACAGTTGCAGGGAGACTCTGAAGCTTGTTATGTCCCTGTAGCTCAGAACAGGAGGTCAGCTGGCTGGTTCTTAGAGTCACTTCAGCCTGGGATGAAGGGTGAAGGTCCAATCTTCCTTCTCATCAAGCAGGGCAGGAGACAGATGACTACCAGAGTAACAGTGTAGCAGAGTAGCCGTCATTCTGGCATCAAAGCACCACAGCAGTCCTTCTTCTGTAGTATAAACTGGTCCAGGAGTGTACTGAAGAGTTGGTGTCTGAGGTCCAATATTTATACCATGTGCCTTTTCTGAAATAGGAGAAACTTCAAGAGGATTCCCTTTGAGGTGCTCAGGTTTCCTGCCTCCCCTGTTCTGGTTCCAGACTTACTACAGGGGTTATGCAATTCTTTGTGTGAAGGCAGAACACAGCCTTTTCTGGTGTAAGTAGGGTTGTGCCCAGCTCTGTCCTCCCACCCTGCCAGCGATGGCCTATTCAGGCACACCTAAGCTTTCTAGGCTGTCAAGGAGAAATAGACAAAGACCCACTATGAACTACACCCAGTCACGTGACCCATACTGCAGACACTAAGGGACTTATTTATGAGAGCCCTGCATCACGTTTGCAACACGTAAAATGGTACATGCCTGATGCAGGGCTCTTATAAAGATTTACGAAGCCATGCAAATTCACCCTGCATGGTTTTGAGTGGACTCATAAATCATGAGGAAGGCAACGCAACAGAAAAACGCTGCAACCCCTTACTCTGCGCCCAGGAGGCATTCCACGGGTTTTGCGGTGCATTTTCCCACGCAACACCCATGTGATTTGACATTGTGCCATATTTACAAACACATGTTGTTAGAAATGGGGGTCTCTAGTTGGCAGGGCTAGGTAAATTTGTCCAAATTGGGACCTTTCCTTCTAGTCAGGGTAAGGGGGATACACTCCTAAAATAACCCTTGCTCACCCCCTTGGTAGCTTGGCACAAGCAGGCAGGCTAATCTCAGAGGCAGTGTGTAAAGCATTTCTGAACACATACAGTAATACAGTGAAAATTCTGCAAATGGGCACCACACCAGTTTAGAAAAAGAACTAATCTTTATCTAAATCAAAACAAGACCAAAACAAGTAAAATCCACAATACAGTACTAAAAATATGATTCTTAAAAGGTAGAAACAGTTCTGTTCAAAGAAAATGTTGGATGTGAGACCTTTACACAAAAAACCTTGGATGTGTCAAAAACTTTAAGCAAAAAGGGTCACAGGGAAGGTGATGCATCAGTTCCTTACACTCAGGGAAGGTGATGCATTGGTTCCCTGCTCTGGGAGAGGTGATACGTCGGTTCTTTATCGGAGAGGAGGTGATGCGTCAATTTCTTACTGCGTGGGGAGGTAATGCGTTGGTTTTCTACTGCATCCCCCAATGAAGTGACAGACTTGGCCCAGCTGCTCCCGCTCACTCCACTCGGATTAAGCCAATCACGCTAAGAGAGGGTGGAGCTAGGGGCGGGGACCGGAGTTAAATGCAGAACACAGCGTGGGAAATCCATTAGGCTGCCACCGTCACCTAGTAGGAAGCTACCGCTAGGCCACGCTAATTTGCTGCTCCTGGAAATCTGAGAATCTGGCAAACTGTGTTTAAATTGATTTTACTGGCATTTTTAAAATTAATTTTACTTGCATTTTATAAAATTGTTCACGGCGCATCTGGAGGCTGCACCGACATCCCAGCTGCTCCCGCTCACTCCCCTCGGATTAAGCCAATCACGCTAAGAGAGGGCAGAGCTAGGGGCGGGGACCGGAGTTAAATGCAGAACACAGTGCGGGCATTCCATTAGGCTGCCACTGTCACCTAGTAGGAAGCTACCGCTAGGCCACGCTAATTTGCTGCTCCTAGAAATCTGAGAATCTGTCAAACTGTGTTTAAATTGATTTTGTTGGCATTTTTAAAATTGATTTTACTTGCATTTTTTTTAATTGTTGACAGCGCGTCTGGAGGCTGCACCGGCATCCCAGCTGCTCCTGCTCACTCCCCTCGGATTAAGCCAATCACGCTAAGAGAGGGCGGAGCTAGGGGCGGGGACCTGAGTTAAATGCAGAACGCAGCGCGGGAGCACAATGGGCTCGCGCAGCAGGCACGCCGGCGGCACACCATTGTCCGCACCCATCCGGGTCCAGGGGCCACGCACTATGCCCGTTTCACGTAAGAGGAAAAGTAGGCACTCCCTAAAATAATTTAAGGTCCTAGAGGAGGGAGTAGAGGAGAACAAAAAAGGAAAACGAACCTCTAATCTCACCTTTTTAATTTTTAACTTGACCCAACAGGGTTCTGAATTACCAAGCAATCTTCTGCATATAGTACATTTACATGGAAAACGTTAAGTGTTTTTAAAGAACATTTTATTATCAAACTTTATCTTTTTATAAGCATTTTTTTGTTTTATGCAACTTCAGATACATACTAATTTTTTTTTCCCCAATTATCATGGCACATCTAATATTACAATTTTCTCATCATTTCTTTTTTATCAGTGTTTGTAACATTGAGTTCACAGAGGACATCCCATAGACATCAGAAACATGTATAAAAAAGTACTAACTGTTATCAATCATTCAAAACTGCTGTCATACTCACACATGCTTACATTCATACAACACCATTACAGAACAACCTGTCTAAAATGGAAGTAAGGACCCTGAGATGGATCTCAGAAATGTTAACAGGCGGACTTTTACATTCAGTTCACAACACCGTCTGATATAGGAGATACAAGTCTCCAAAAACACTTTTCAGGAAACAATTCGCGGTCTACGCGCATTTCAGTGGGGAACCACCTTCTTCAGGACCAAAATTTGTTGAAGATACAATTAAAACCATACAAGGGATGTCTGTGGAGAAAGGGAAGGAACATTAGCTAGCAGAAGGATTTTGTATATCATTAATTTTTCATATGTAAATACTTCCTAACATTTAAATAACACTGCCAAGTTCAATTTCACTCTTTGCTACAGTAGGTGCTCAGTTATCTGTGAGTGATCCAATCCTATTAGGTGTTTCATGCATACGGTGTATTCAGGAAAGAACCAGGAAAGAAGACCACGTGTTATTAAGAGGACTGGTCAAGATGGAAGGTAAAGCTGGCCCAGTGAATTAAAAGCTGGAAATGGGGGGAAAAAAACCCTGGAAAGATTAGTATGTGTGATCAACCACTCATGCTATAACAATAAGATACAACAAATCTTAAACAAAAATTGGAAGGTCTTAAATACTAACGACAACAGTGTGGCACTTATGAAACCCATTGTAGCCTTCAGAAGAATTTCAAAACTACGAGATAAACTTGTACACAGCAGAATGAAACAAACTATAAGAACTATGGAACAGAATACTATTGACGGATTACCACAGATTTTGGGCAACCATAGATGTGCGACCTGTCACGCATGTCCATCAGCCATTACCACAGAAGAATGGTCTTATGGCACAAAAAGAGGTAGACTTAAAAGTCACACAAATTGTTGAAGCCAGAATGTAATCTACCTGATCCTTTGCCCTTGTGGATGTCCTCTGTGAACTCAATGTTACAAACACCCACAAAAAAGAGAGGATGAGAAAATTGTAATATTAGATGTGCCATGATAATTGGGGAAAAAAAAATGTTTTTTTTTTTTTATGTATCTGAAGTTGCATAAAACAAAAAAATGCTTATAAAAAGATAAAGTTTGATAATAAAATGTTCTTTAAAAACACTTAACGTTTTCCATGTAAATGTACTATATGCAGAAGGTTGCTTGGTAATTCAGAACCCTGTTGGGTCAAGTTAAAAATTAAAAAGGTCAGATTAGAGGTTCATTTTCCTACTATGCCCGTTTCACCACATTCTCCTCAGAGACCCTGAAAAGGATGCACTCCACCCACCTGGCTCTACCCCCTGAAATGCTCTCCAAATTGACTGGAAAGGAATTCTTTTCAGAACAGAGTTAGTTCCCTGAAATCCAGATGTCAACCACCTCCACTCTTCTCTCTCAGGAAACCGACAAACTGAAACACTCGCCCCTTCTGATCTACTACCTCAACACTCACTCCCTCATCAAACATCAGCTTGACATCTTTCTCCTTTTGGCCAACGACAAACCTGACATCCTTCTGCTGACTGACACATGGCTGACACTTGATTCCTCCCCTGACATGCTGGTGGCGCTACCCTCTGATTACTATATTATCCACGCCAACCGCCTGCCCGGTCAATCAGGGGGTGGGGTTGTAGCCATCATTAGCACTAAACACAAATTCAGCGCTTTGACCTGTCTTTGCCTCCCGGAGGCGGAGAACATAGTAATTAAACTAGAATCTGCCTCCGATACTTTCATCTGGGTGCTAATCTATAGGCCCCCGCACCAGAGGCCCCTATTTCCCCTTTCGCTAAGTGAACAGATAGCTAACCTTGTTGTCAACCATTCCAAAATCCTCCTTGAGGGCGACTTCTACTATTGGTATAATGACCTCACGAAGGACCACAGTCGACTGAACTGACTGATCTCCTTACTAACATGAACTTCACCCAACAGGTCTCTTCACCCACTCATCTTAAGGGGCATATTCTGGATCAAGTCTGGACGAACTGGCCGATGACTTCTGCTCCCTCTACTCTCCCCTGCATCTGGTCCGATCACCATCTATTAAAATGTATCCTTGGCAACCTCGCCACTGAGAAAATCCCCACAGTCGCTGGCGGGCTGGCTAGGAAATGGAACACCACCAACAAAAAGGAATTCCTCGACACTCTGGTCTGCACTGCTCGACACCTGCCCCAGACATCAATACAGCTGAAGCGAATCTCGCAGGCTGGCTACTCGCGGCTAGCGATAAGCATGCTCCCCTAAAAAAAGTTAAACTGGCCCGCCGCGCCGACGCCCAGAGATGGCTCTCTCCAGAACTCAAATCCCCAAAACTGGCTCTGCACCAACTCGAAAGGCAGTGGTGACAAAAAACTCCTGTACATTATAGCATGGAAAGAATGCATGAAGGCTATTCTCTCGGCCAACGCCGCTCACTTCTCCTCACAAATCCTCACTTCTAACAAAAGTTCCAAAGAAATGTTCTCAATCATGAATGAGTTGTCCAACCCGGACAGAATCCTACCCAAGGCCACCCCTACCCAAGCTCTGTGCGACTCATTGAATTACTATTTTATTGAAAAGATCACTGCCATCAAAGCTAGCATTCCTAAACACCCCCCTACCGTGACCCCCTTCGTCACGCAGAGCAACAACCGCACTCTCAGCTGTTTCCCAACCATCAGCACCGAGACCTTCCAGGACCTCTTGCCTCAAGTCAAATCAGGAGCCCCCACGGACTGTTGCCCTCCTCACATACTAAAAGACTCCCTCTCAACATTCCCGGGCCCTGCCCTCACCCTGCTGAATGACTCACTTTCGGCTAGTCATGTTCCTACTGCGTTTAAAGAGGCCATAGTTGTTCCTCTCCTGAAAAAACCTGGAGCTGACTCTACTATTTTGTCTAACTACTGCCCCATCTCCTTGCTCCTATTTTTAGCAAAAGTACTGGAGGCCTATTCGTGGAAGAATCAAAATACCTTGACCCTCATCAGGAGGGCTTCCGCCCTGCACACTCCACAGAAACTGTGATACTAGCCGTATTGGACACACTCTGTAACAACGCTGACAGTAGCTCCCCTCAGGCACTAGTACTGCTTGATCTTTCCGCCGCCTTTGACATGGTCGACCACACTATATTGGCAGACTGTGTCAGGCAAGCAGGCATTCAGGGCATTGCTGCCAGTTGGCTTAGTTTGTTCCTGGAGGACCGGTACCAGGCCGTTTGCACAGGCCACTTCACTGCCCCCAAACAAAGAACTACGTGTGGTGTTGCGCTAGGCTCCTCACTCTCCCCTCACCTTTTTAATATCTACATCCTTCCACTGATCCAGTCCCTCAAAGACAGAAAGGTGACTGTCTTCAACTATGCGGCTGACCTGCAGCTGGTTTTCACGGTTGACAACTCCCACAGCTCTGTCACCGAATTTCAGGCTACCATGCTGCAAATCCAACAGTGGAAGGATCAGAACCACCTTAAGCTAAATCTGGGCAAGACAGCTAGTCCTCACTGGAGACAGCCATAAGTTCTGGGGACCACACTAATGGCCAACAGAGCTAGGGCCCCCGCCCATTCCCTCCTCCTCGGCTAAAACACTCAGACTCACCGTAAACAGTGACCTCTCACTTAAAACTCAGGTCAGGTCACTAATATCTAAATGCTTCTTTCAACTGCGAAAGATCAGGAAGATCCGCCGTTTACTCACACAGGATGCCTTGACCCAGGTTATAATAGCCACTGTCCTGTCGCACCTGGACTACGCAAATTCTGCCTACCTGGGCATGCTACTGTACCTGTTTAAACGGCTACAGATGCTCCAGAATCAGGCCGCCAGACTGATCTTCCAACAACCCAGGTGGCAACCGGCGACTCCACTCTTGAGGAATTTGCACTGGCTCCCCATCCTCCAACGCTGCACTTTTAAAACTGTATGCTTGATCTTCAAATCCTTGCATGGTCAAAATCCCATTTTTATAAATAACCTGAAACTTAAGCCCACCCTATCCCGCAACCTTCGATCAGCTCACCTCTGGCTCCTTTCCACCCACAAGTTAAAACGGAAACGTCTGGGAGGCTACAGATTCGCGGCCCTTGCCTCCCGACTGTGGAACTCCTTTCCCCAGGAGATCCGGTCTTGCTCTAACCTTCTGCAATTCAGAAGGTCACTCAAAACATGGCTATTTGCACAAGCCTACAACTGACTCCTCCGCAGGTATTGGACGGTACCCTATCACAGCGCCATGAAACCTATCGGTGGACATGCACTTTACAAATTATTCTTAACATTAACATTAACATTAACACTCGATGCGATTAATGACAATCCGTACGATGCACTGCGATGATTTCTGCCACGTCCCCTCTATGCTTCGGATTTTCCCCAACAGGGCTTACATCAGAATCGGTGCAGTGATCTCGGACGTCGGAGATCGGGGCACAGGATTGATTGCATGGCAGACACTGAGCAGCCGTGAGCAGGTGCTGTGTCGATTCCACGGCGGCGGTGATGCATCAGAAAATTATTCTTGCACCGCTGTGATGCGTCAGAAAAAAGTGATGCATCGACTTTTACAGTTCTTGCAGTTTCAAGTCCCAAAGCAACCTCCAGAGGTCTATAACACTGGCAGGCACCTCTCAGCAGGTCAGAACTCCCAGCAAAGGAGTTCAGGTGGGACTGGGGGTGAAGGCTTTGTGTCCCTGAGACTTCCGAACAGGAGGCAGGCTCTATTTCAAGCCCTTGAAGATCTTCCCCAAGTAGGGGACACAACACATAGAAATGTCCTTCTCCTTTCCTTGGCAGAAAATAGCCACTGCAGACCAACCCCAGACAGCAAACAGCACAGGGGCAGTATTCCTCCTCAGTTTCTCCAGCTCTTCATCTTGGCAAAGGTTCCTCTTGATTCCCAAAAGTAATCTAAAGTTCAGGGGTCTGGGCCCCAACATTTATATTCCATTTCTCTTTGTTCTCTGTGTCAGAGAGGCTCTGTGCTCAGTAAGGGTGGGCGGCAAGTTCTGTTCCGCTTGCGGAACTTTCAAAATTATGCCATTTTTGCGTTCCGCCTGGAACATGAAAATGACGAAACTTCCGCGATCCGTGGCGGAATGGAAATATGCAGGGCAGGATTCATTCTGGCACGATGCTCCTGTCACAAAAATTAAACCTCAACAGGAAGCACTTACAGATATAAATAAAGCAGGTGCCCGAGTTGAAGCTCAAATTCAGTAACGCATTAATCAGCCAAAAAGATTCGTGAGCTAGGTCGAGGCTGGGCAGGTGTGCTTTTCTCCCCATATCTACCGTAAAAAATTAACTGTGATCCTTGATGGAGCTCTGTGGATCCATGACTTTCTCAAGAGCAATCCCCATTTAATTCCTGTAACCAGGAGCTTCTTTCTCCTCATCTGCTGCTCTGATCAGTCTCTGACCCTTTATAAACAAGAGACATGTGAACTGCATGGAAGCCCCGCCCATTTGGCCCCGGCCCACAAACCAGTGGTGTGCAACGTCTTCCCTCCCTTTCCCCCACAATGATGGACAGCTCACTCGAGGGACCCCGGCGCCCGTCGGCGCGGTGGCAACAGTCACACATGGTAACAGGAGACAACTCTAGTGGCCCTTTACGCAGCTGTAGTGTAGGAAAAGCACTATACATTTACCCAACGAGGTAGCACTTACTGATTAGCCAGTAGAAAGTACTCCAGTTGAGTAGAGGTGTTGCACAAAACGGTGGCATCTTTTTGGGTAAATATGCAGGGCAGGATTCATTCTGGCACGATGCTCCTGTCACAAAAATTAAACCTCAACAGGAAGCACTTACAGATATAAATAAAGCAGGTGCCCGAGTTGAAGCTCAAATTCAGTAACGCATTAATCAGCCCAAAATATCCGTGAGCACGCGAAATTTCGCGTGGCCGTGGAGATTTTTTGCCGTTTCGCGAAATTTTGCGAAAGGCAACTTCGCAAATTCGGCCCACCCCTACTGCTCAGTCCATACCAGTTCTGTCTTCTCTGGTGCAGTTTCCTGGCAGGAGGTGGAGACAGCATTGTGTAAGGCAGACAAGGACCATTCAGGTGAAAGGAAATCTCCTCCTCCTACTCTAAATGCAGCCCAGGTCTATTCAGCCCAGACCTGACTCATCCAGGAAAGGCAGGACACACCCCAACCCCCCAGTGGCTGTCTACAGCGAATGCACATCAGCAGTCCCTGTCACTCCAAAGCCAGACAGTCAATCCACAAACCAGCAGAGGCACACCGGATGGCTAAGCAAGAAAATACTTACTTTCTAAAAGTCGTATTTTCAAACACAGAATGTAAAAATCATCCTTACTAAAAGATGCATCTTTAGATTCTGAGTTCAGGCATACTAAACTTTATTTTCCTATCTGGTCCCAGTGGGAAGTTATATTGATAAGATGTTATAAATAAACTCCCATTCTATCCTATGGGCCAGATAGCCCTTCAATAGCGAAAAACAAATTTGGTAGTATTTCACTATCAGGAAATGCCACACACATCAGGTCATTTCACATACACTGCACTCTGCCCACAGGGGTACCTTGGGCTTAACTTAGGGGTGTCTCACATGTAGGAAAAAGGAAGATTGGGGCATGGCAAGTGTGTGCACTTGCCAGGTCGACATGGCAGTACTAGACTCACACAGACACTGCAGTGGCAGGTCTGAGTTACATTTACAGGCTGCTTATGTGGGTGGCACAATCAGTGCTGCAGGCCCACTAGCAGCATTTGATTTACAGGCCCTGGGCACACACAGGACACTGTACCAGGGCATTAACCGTAAATCAGATATGCCAATCATGGAATCACCAATCCATAAATACAATTTACAGGGAGAGCATATGTACTTTAGCACTAATCAGCAGTGGTAAAGGGGCATATGTATCAAGCCCTTTTCCCATTCGCAAATGGGCCGATTCTCAGAATCGCCCCGTCTGCGAACCAGAAAAGGACTTTTGGGATGTATCATCCCAAAAGGGCATAGCAAATTAGAGAATCATAAAATTTGCAATTCCCTATTTTGTGATTGCATTTAAGGAATCGCAAATTGCGATACCTTAAATGTAATGTAGAAAGCACCTAAGTTGTGAGAGATCGCAAATTACCACCTACGTACAGTTGGTGGTAATTTGTGAATTATTTGAAAAAGCACTTTTTTGCTATTTTCAAAGTGCCATGTGGCACACATACACGCACTTAGGGCATGTATGTGCACCACATTTGCACACATGCACATTTCAGGGGTGCAACAGGGTGTCCTTTTGGAACCCCTGCACCCTTGAAATTGCATGCGAAATTTGCGAGTACCTATTGGGTACTCGCAATTTGCGCACACAATTACCATTCATTCCTATGGACCTCTTGGCCCATAGGAATGAATGAGAAGGGATTCTTTAATTGCGACTCGCAATTTGCGAGTCGCAATTAAGGAATATGAAGGAATCGGTAAAATATTTGTGATTTTTTTATTAAATCTCGTTTTGCGATTCTCAAATACGATTCTCTAAAAATTGCTATTTGGAAATCGCGAAACCTTTCATTGATACATATGCCCCATAGTGCCCAGAATCATAAAACCAACAAAAACAGTTCAGAAACAGAAGGCCAAAAAGCAAAAGTCTGGGGATATACCAGGTCTAACACATATAAACCTTGGGAAGTGTCAAATCCGTATGCCTCCCGAGGTGAAGTGAAATAAGGAGAAATAACTTAATGTCTCCTCTTTTTTTCCTCTTTCCATGAGTGCTGCATTCTGCAACATTCATAGAAAGAGGTAAATGGCTCTTAGGATTGTTTTTGTGCAGGAAGGAGCACCTTCCTTCACAAAAACAATCCTGCCTGAAATGAAGGCACCTGCGCATCATGGTGCAAGACTGCCTACGTCGGCACTGAATGGCTAAGGCAGAAAAATGGCAACTTTTTAAAAAGTGAATTGCAATTCATAATCGAACTACAATAAAATGGGATTTTTCATTACAATTCCAAAGACACCAAACATGATCTGTGGAGTTGCTGTCATTTGGAAGATATACTCATTTAATGTAATAGGTTACTCCAATGCTATCCCATGGGAGAGGCAGGCCTTGCTATAGTGAAAAACAAATCCAAGTATCTTTTTCTAAACATGTAAAATTTAAAAGTACAGGCACTACTTTTTAGTACATTTCACTCTGCCCTGTGGGCTGTTTGGGGCCTACCCTAGGGGTGACTTAAATTTCTTAAAATGGAAGGGTTGGGCCTGAAAAAATGTCTATCTTGTCAGGTCAAAATGGCAGTTTAAAACTGCACACACAGGCTGCAGTGGCAGGCCAAAGACATGTTAAAAGGCTGCTTAAGTGGGTGGCAGAATCGGTGCTGCAGGCCCATTAGGAGCATTTAATTTATAGATCCTGTGCACATGTAGTACAACTTCACTAGGGACTTACAAGTAAATTAAATATGCCAATTGTGTGCAAGCCAATCTATCATGTTTAGAGAAGAGAGCACAAGCACTTTAGCACCGGTTAGCAGTGGTAAATTGCACAGAGTTCTAAAGACCAACAAAAATGGGTTCAGAAAACATGAGGGTGAAGGCAGAAAGTCTGGGTATAACCCTGCAGAAGGATCAAGTCCAACACATTCTCACTTGTATTTTTTGACATCCTACACATGGCCCGTTACTTTTTGAGCCTGGTCTTTGCTTCACAAAAACCCAAAGTAAATATATGAAGAATGATGGAAAACTTCCCTCAACACAGTCTTTTAATTAAATTACTTTAGCTTTCAATTAATCAAAAAACTTTATTTAATCATAAAATGTGTACTCATAAAAGTATATCCATAAAACAATAAAAACAACATTAGGAAAGGTAGGACAAATCATTACATAAGTAGTAAATCATGCATTGAATTGCAGCAGCCTGCGTTGATTTTAAGAAAAAACCCAGCCATCAGACAAACCTAGTCATCTCCCAGTAGCTGTAAAAAGTGTATGACACGACACATCTTCTAAAATGTCTTTATTTTAATAGGGGACTTTAAAATCTTCTAGTGAAAAATTCAGTAAATTCACAAAAAAACATAAAATGCAACAAAGTTTATTTATAAAAATCATCACAAGGACACTTGTTCATGCTGGATAAGCTGTACTGGCCACGATAAAACAAACGCATTGGATAGTGCCTGACCTAAACCTAAATAATAATTTTCACTCCCAGTGACTTACATTACACAGCAAGTAGGGGTCAATGAACGTTGTGGTGTTTAGTGTCACATACCCTTGTATATTGGACTTACGCAATTTAATGTTTTTTTGCTTAAGACCTCTTAACACAAAAAAGGTGCTCTTTGCCCAGAGTGTGTCCTACTTATGAATAGAGGTGTGATGCTGAACAACTCCAAACTTCCTATGATTTTACAAGTCTGTCTGATATAAGACAACAACGAATATCAAGCCCCTTGTTGCACTCAAGCAGCCCATGATGACATTGCGATTAAAATTGGCACATGCATTATTTCAAACAGATTTCCTGAACACCAAGGGGGTGAATTTGATAATGTCCTCAATGTATGAGACTCACACCTCTGCATGACACATGTAGTGCTAACTGCTAGGGGGTATTGAAAGAAAAGTGCTGTTAAAATTGTGTTTCCTCGTTCCGCAAGAGAAAAATTATTATACTCATCAAATCCTGGCACCATATATAGCAACTGGAATGTAATGGGTTTTATAAATATCGAGGAAAGGCCCTTGTGGTTTACCTACTAGTCGGGAATCAAACTATGATGTGAACCAACAGTTTGGGACAGTTGCAGTCTTGATGCCATAACTGGTTAGATTCAAAGATCACTCCTCGATATGAACAACAATCAACCTTTGTCAATCAATCAATAATTCAATCAGTATGTGTTAAGCGTGACTACTCACCCGCTAGGGTCTCAAGGCACTGGGCGAGGGGGGTTACAGGTCCTACTGGGCACTGAGGTTCAGTCAAATGGCCAGGTCTTGAGATCCTTCCTGAATTGGGTTAGCCACAGGGATAGCCTGAGGTGGAGAGGCAGGGTGTGCCAGGTTTTGGTGTCAAGTATGTTCTTGTTGATCATTATAGCATGCATATTCATGTGTTTTCCCCACAGACCATTATCTGAGACTTGGAGTAATTAATATCCAAGTCTAGATGGGCTATAAATAAAGCTGTTAAAGGTTTCCACCAGATTGTTCAAACTATTGGGAGTATGTGGTTAAAAAAACTGCATCATCAACATAAAGGAGTGTAGGGATGACTATGGAGTTAATCTTAGGCACATCCTTTGACATCTCTGCCGGTACTATATTCAATGTATTTATATATAACAAAAAAAGCAGAGGGGCCAGGATTCAGCCTTAACACACCCCATGCTCTAAACTAAATGAGTCAGCACACTCGCCTTAGGGACCTAACTATAGCAGAGAAGTTAAGGTGCAGGACAGAAAGAAAATGAATCAACTTGGTGTCCAATCCCATACCTATGAGCCAAGGCTACGATTTAGATCTGTTGACCCTGTCAAAGGCACCGGAAAGATCCATAAAAAGCAAGGTACAATGGGCATGCTTAGCCAGGGTATATTTACTGATAATTAAGTGGATATTTGAGGACTGTTGTATTGTACCAGAACTGTCTTGAAACCCATATTGACAGGTACAAAGGAAAGGACTCCATGTTCACTAGCCTATAGCCTAATTCTATTGAAAATTACTCTTTTCACTGAAACCTTAACTGGGGAGTCATTTAGGGACCGATATCAGAGTGGGTTTGTCCGATTTCCTTTTTGAAGATAGGGACAATTATGGAATTGGATCAAGATCTGTGTAGATTGTTCTTGCTTAAGTTATCAAAAATGTTAGTAAGCAAAGGAGCCCATAGGTTGATGTTGCAATTAAATATGCACATAGGCGCTCTATTGGGTCCAGGCGCCTTGTTGGAAAGACATATCTGCAAGGCTGTAGCTACATCCTAAAGATCCACTTTGAGTTTAAAATAGGAATACAATCTGTCTAACTGAATGCCACCACGCTCACAGATTGTTAAGGAATAGATGCCTAAAAATGACAAACTCACTCCTCTGATGACTTATGGGAGCTAACTCACGTTAGGTGTCTATGGTTTGTTGTACTAGAGTTAAGGGTATGCCAAAATACCTTAGTTTTTTTTTAATTTAGCTGCTGTTTAATTTAGCTGCTGTGATCTTAGCTATTCCCCTTACATCTATCTATCTATCTATCTATCTATCTATCTATCTATCTATCTATCTATCTATCTATCTATCTATCTATCTATCTATCTATCTATCTATCTATCTATCTATCTATCTATCTATCTATCTATCTATCTATCTATCTATCTATCTATCTATCTATCTATCTATCTATCTATCTATCTATCTATCTATCTATCTATCTACTGAAAAAACCATAGGTTTCAGGCACGTTATAGTTAGGAATTAGCATTTAAAAAACCTTAGAAATTCACTGAAAAAACCATAGGTTTCAAGGGCGTTATAGTTAGCTGGACTTTTCACTCGTACAAAACCATTGAAATGCCCCCGTTATAGTTAGTTCAGCTAACTATAACTCGCGTGCCCGCAATGCACTGCTGATGACGTCACATATTACATCACTCATGACGTGGTCAGTGACATCACTCATGCCATCACTGATGACATCTCAAATGACATCACTGATGACATCATCCTTGTGATAGAGTGGCAGACCTCCTCTCCCCCTAATACAACCTTTGATACACACATTCAAAAATAGAAACTAAAATTTTCAAAACAATGGACATACCAATACCAGTTACAACAACCTATTCAGTAATTCTAAGATCCACATACACATCCACTCATTCACCAACAGTCCTATACAGTCACTCATACATGTACTCACTCATCATATGTACTCATACACCTATACTTCCTGTTATACAATGCCCCTCATCCATAGAGTTACTCACACACATAGTCACTCATGCTAATAAGGAATCAAACATCCATTTACTTGCATATACAGTTATACACAGACCACCACACTTACTTCTACAGACACTTACACATACTTAGTCTTTTAAACAATCACTTATAGAAACACATACTTATTCATACAGGAACTCTTCCAATCTCTCACTCTCACATATACTCACTTATATACACCAATAGTCACATATACTAGTTTAAAACATATGTAGTTACTCATAAAGACACTATTGAGACAGTCATTCACTCACTAACACACCCATGCACACACTCATCCACCCATACAGTCCTGCACACATGCTGTCTTCAACACATACAAACAGTGAGTCACTCATTCATGCACCTATGCAGTACGTAATACCCCCACCAAACCATACAGACACTCAGACACTCATACTGATACTCAAAAAAACAACTAATAACCTATATAGACACTCATGTAGCTACTCACCAACCCATGCAGCCACTTATACACAAAGTGAGAGACTGATACAGATATTTACATATTTAAACATTACTCACTAAGCCATGTATTCACTAAAATACATTTAATCAGTCAGTTATACAATCAATTTTTCAATAACAAATCATCCATTTAGACACTTATATACCCATTTATTCTTCCATCGACCTTGAGATATACATATATAAAACATATGTAATTTTCAGAAAAACACACATTCACTGGATGATGTCATGAGTGATGTCATTTGAGATGTCATCAGTGATGTCGTGAGTGATGTCACTGACCATGTCATGAGTGATATAATATGTGACGTCATCGGCAGTGCATTGCACGCGCGCGAGTTATAGTTAGCTGAACGAACTATAACGGGGGAATTTCAATGGTTTTGTACGAGTGAAAAGTCCAGCTAACTATAACGCCCCTGAAACCTATGGTTTTTTCAGTGAATACATATATATAACTCGTAGGATCTAAAAACACATCTCATGAGGATGAAACTGTTATTTTGCACAATATATTTGTACTATGTGTTGGTTACCGTAACTCGTAAGATCTAAAATATATCTCATGAGGCTGAAACTGCTATTTTGCACAACATATTTTGCACTATGTGTTAGTTACTTTAACTCTTAGGTTTTAAGATACGTCTCATGAGGCTGTTGCACCTTATTCTCGTATAACTTCCTTGTCCAAAGATTGGAAACATGTTACATAGGAATTAATGATAGATTGAATTGATACCCTGTTGATATGTAATGTGCACTTTCCACAGGCCACTTTTTCTTCTTTCTCCTCATTTTTAAGAACTAAATTGCTTGGGAGTGAGCCACCTGAGGCCATGGTCTTTATTACTAATTGTAACTTTTTTTGATTTTATTTTAATATCAATTATATCTAGAGTTCGATCTATAATCCAGTTGGAGCTTAAACTCAGTATTCCTCTCTAATTTGAGTGTGTATACAAACATGAGCATGACTTTGATGATTCTCAAGCATTTCATGTTTTATGTCTTTATGTGAATGTTTTCCAATTCTTTTAATCCCGATAAGAGGATGAGTACTTCACTGAAAATACCGCCAATACTGTTTTGAATATGAAAATATAAAATACAAAACAAAAAAGTAAAATTGAAAGAAAATGGCACTCATTATATGCCATATTAGCATAAGCTAAATGTGGGTTAACATTCTAGCCTATGGAAACAAATAAGGTAATCCCTTTTTTTGCACTTTATCACTTTAAAAAGACTGTCTAGATGAGGGGACTCTATTGTCCAGTTGAAGGCATTCGCCGAAACGCGTCGACCGTCCCTGTTGTTTTTGCACCTGGTGTCAGAAGAAAATGAAATAAACATAAATTAAATCACTTGCCTTGCCGTGCTGTGGAATCCCTCTGTGCTGTGGATACTTTGGTGGTGGACACTGCCGAGTTATATATATATCAAATCACAGGGGATTGTCCAAAATCAGAGTCGCACTCGAGTAGAGAGAAGCTTTTCCCCAAGCTTTATTCAAACCAAGCAACCACACTCGCCAGGAAAATTAATAGCATGCGTCCGCTCCCTGAGGCGTTTCGAGCAATCTCTTCTTCGGAGGGTTTTGCGGGCGAACACCGCATTGGTGGTATGCCACTCCCTTTATATAACATCGCATGCCCCAATTGGTTGCCCTGTATGGGACTCTGCGTGATTTCTGGGAATTGCAGTCCATAATAACAATCCAAATGGCAGTGCTTTCAAATGAATGCAAATCTAGCTCTGTGTTAGCCCCTGGAGAGGTTAGGTGCTTCCATCCATGCTCTCTACTCCCACGGCGGAATTCCGTGTATCGGAACCCCAAGGCCCCCCTAATTAGGGGTGGTGCAGACCCTACGGCGGGACAGCCGTTAAACATCAAATCACAGGGGATTGTCCAAAATCAGAGTCTATCAGAGTTTACTTAAACCCCAAAAGTCGAGAAAGTCACTAACGCCAAGACTTTCTAGATTTTGGGGTTTAAGTAAAATTCTTTTGATTGTGACACATAATTAATTAAAAACAAACATGATATTGTCAACCCCCTCTTCTGGAAGGGTAATAAGGGTCAAGGCAATAAGAAAAGGCTGGGTTTGGATTTAATAAGGTACTCCAAGAATGCACAAGAATTCGGCAGGTTCCACGCAAGGCTCAAATTATCATTGTGAGGTCTCAGATTAAAGAGTACCTTGGAGATGCTACGAATCAAAGGTGTAGGATATAACAGCGCAATAGTTATTGGATTGTGATCTCCAATATTCAAATTGATGGTTTTGAACAGGATAAAAATATATAATCTATGGTGGAGACTACCTTTTTCCAAAATAATGGAAGTAGGCGATGTATTGGAAGCAGCCCTTTCATGAACCATGAACAGATCGCATTCCAAGATGAGTTTGCCAAGCTCAGACTCTGTGTTGTTTCGGCTGGCAGAAGTAGTAGCTAAAAAAAGTTGAAGTGGGAATAGGTCATGAAATTAGTTTCAATGTCTAAATTAGATTTAAAATCCCCACAAATCACCCAATTAGATGTCAAAAAAGGAAATTTAGACAAAACCTGCAAGGTGTCCATAAGATTACATTTTACTCGAAAATTAGCAAAGTTAGAACACGTAAAATCATCATTATAAAAATAAACCAAAATAATTGGAGCTCTTTAATACAATCTACTAAAAACCCCATTAGATCCCCTTGTCCCCCACATTAAAAGCGGTAATGTTCAAGTTAAGAGCTCAACATGAAAACAGGAGGCATAGAGGGAGAAACAGCAGGGGACCTACGAATAAGGTACACAATGTTGGGGAAAAATCAGAACAGACACCAAAGAGAGTGGGGTGCTGTCAATCCAAATCTGTTAAAAAGCAATACAGGATAACTACACTTGATACGGAGTGCATTGGGAACAAAGTTAGAGTGACCAACTGGCATGGGTGCAAATTCAGGTCAGTAAGTTTAAAAATTCAGGACAGAGGGTCAAAATTCAGGCCAAAAATTCAGGATAGAAGGTCAAAATTCAGGACAAAACTTTGTGAAAAAAGGTACGTTCTACTGACACCTCAGAGGAAGTTGTGCAATAGTATAAAAGTAAGTAAATAGACAACCACTTAAGTACAAGTCAAAATAAGTTTATTTTAGGTTGAGACAATCATGCACTTCACGTTTATTTGGTATGCGTGCAGATTTGAGCAACTGTGCAGGTCTTTTTGTGGTATTTGATATGATAATTTACATTCTGTCATCCTTTAATTCTTTCATCCATCATTCAGTCTTCCACCATTCATTCCGTCCTTCCATCTGTGTGCCTATCCATATCCAAACGTTTTCAATCATTTGCAAACCTATCCATCATCTATCCTTCCATCAATTATTTCACTCATCCATCCCTTCATCCACCCTTTCACTCATCCATCCATCATCCATCCATCCACCCTTTCGCCCAATCCATCCTTTCACTCATCCATCCACCTTTCCACCCACCCATCCATGCACTCATCCATCCAACCATTTATCCTTTCACCCAAGCCATCCTTTCACTCATCCATCCTTTCACTCATCCATCCAGTCTTCCACCCATCCATCCATTCACTCATCCATCCAACCATTAACCCTTTTACCCATCCAGCCATCCTTTCACTTACTCATCCATTCATCCAGTCACTCATCCGTCTCCTTTCACTCATCCAGCCATCCTTCCAGCTCTCTATCCTCCCTTTCACTCACTATGCATTCTTTCACTCATCCATCTTTACATTCATTTCACTCATTCATGCACCCATTTGCCCATCCATTCTGCCAATTTTGTATTCATGCTTTCACTCATCCATTCATCCATCCTCCCTTTCTCTCTCCATTCCCCTTTCACTAAGCCACCCATCCTTCCAGCCACACTTTATCCATACACCCACCCACCCATCCACCCACCCATCCAGTTGCAGACAGAAGAGGCCCACCAAGAACTTCACCCTCACTGTAGTTCCTAAAGCAAGGGGTGGGGTGGGGGAGGGTTCACTGTGCACCTGCACATAGGCAAACTGAAAACTTGGAAGTCATGAGTCATGCATGATGCCCAGTGCCAGGACGTGAGGTGACTGTGACGTAGTGTTGTTTCTAGGGCTTTTTCGTGGGATGATAAAACTGGGGTTCTCTCTAAGGGGTATGTCTGATGTACTTAAGGGCTTGGCTTAAAACACCTAAGCTACAAAAATGTGCTGAGCATAGTGTGCCCCCTGACTGGTATTTTGCTGTTTCTATCATTGCATCCAGTAACATTAGACCTACAACAAGCCATGACTATTGGCTTTGTCAATGGATGTTAGTTGTATAAAATAAATAAAAAAGCAGCAACAATGGCTTCGTTGCATATAATATTAACAAAGCTTCAGCTCTGAAATGATGAGACTGTGAAAGAACTATAAGATCTTCTTTTTAACTTTTTTACTTTGTACTCTGTAATAGTGGTACTTCTCTTCTACATATTTTTTTTGTTTGCCTGCTTGGTGGATCTTTTCCTTCTGTTGCAATAGTGTTTTGGAAGAATGCCTGGTACAGAAAAGGGTCCGGGTCACTGTAAGCAATGGGAATCCTACAGTTTGTGTGCTGTGGTCCCCTTAAGTGCACTAGGGACCCATTTGAAACAAGAGCTAATCCCAACTTGTCTGCCAACTCCCACCTGCAGCAGATTTGGGAATTTGAGCAAGGCATTGATTGCGCACCCCACATGTATTTATTTGCCTGCCTGGTTTTCGCCAGTCAAACTCTGGCTCAAATCATACACATAAATGTGCGAAATCTGAGTTTCTGCACCTTGGAATCAGAATAAACATGCACAGGTAAACAGTTATTCCTCATTCTGGGGGTCAAATCGTCAACACTGCATGAAGTGCAACATGTCACCCGAAAAATGCTGTACCCCGTGTCACTGGTGTTTACTAAATGCTCAGCTCACACCTAGATTTGTGTGAGAATCAAAATGGGGTTCCAATTTATGAAATTTCAAGTCAGCCTTGTACTGCTGTAGGCTATCTAGACTCGTGTTCAGTGTCACGCTCCATACCACCGCCTAAGAGGAGTCTTAAATTCAAATGTCGTCCATCTAACCCTAAGAAAATGCCCAGCCCTAGACCGAGACTGGAGGAGGCCACCACATGCTTACACAGTTCAGACGGGCCCATTGTCATTCTGTATGTGACAATCAGCCAGCATACAGAATGACAATGGGCGGAGTGGGCCTGCTTTTGTGCTTCGCAGATGAGTGTGAGGCGGCCCCATCACAGAGCTGAGGCCTCTCACACGGAACATCTCTGTTCCCTGCAAGGCCCAAAATTACGGACAAAAGGCATCCGTAAAAGTAATCCTCATGGACAACTGACGTTAGGTCCAATTTACGGACGGCCGGTGAAATTTACGAACGGTTGGTCACCCTAAACAAAGTCAGAGGGTGAGATTGTCAGTGCTTAATTTGTAAAACAATTAGTGCCAGGGCTCTCGTCAGGAGGACACTACAGCTTGCACCATCCATTGCCCCTTCCAACACTGCCAATGACAGTGCCAACACAACTAACAATAACACTTTACAAGTGTAACAATTCATACTGTTCCAGGCCCCCAATGCCATAAGAATGGCTTAGGAGGCATGTATTAGTCATTGTAAATGTAAATTGAATTAAGAAACAGCTGTTGTTGTGCTCATACCTAACTTAGGCAGACAGCACCACCATGTGTCACACTATCTAAAGCACCAGTGCTGGCAATTAAGTGCCAGTGCTGAGCACCAGGAAACCACCACAGGCTCAAAATAAGCACTGGAGATAGTACAGAGTAAGGGTGGCTTATAGAAGAAACCCAGTGGCAAGGCCGGAATACAATTGCACTTATTGCATTGATGCAACTAACTAGCAAGCAATGTCTTGAAATAGATAAGCTTTCTAAAGTTAATGATTATGCAATCCCCTTGAAATGAATTTGGGGTTGGGGGAAGGCCCAATCAATCTGACTCGCCTTACAGACAAAATTTGATCAGAGTTGTAAGTGTTCAAGCCCAGATGTTTGGAGATCCAGTATATGACTGTATTCCTTAATTGGAAGCATCTTCCTCTGAACTTGCTCTTGAAGCAGGAATGTTTGCATGGATTAAAACATATGGGTAGGCCTCTGGAGGGAGGTTCATATTGGGTTGTGAGTATAGTGCTGGCAGTAAGTGTGTGGGAGTGCTGCAGCCAGAGGCGCAACTAGAGCCAAATTTCGCGGGTGGGAGGGGGCTTCTAAAAATTTCAGGGGGGCTGATTCTTCCAGCAATATGCAGAGTGGAGATGCAGGGGCTCTAAGAAAGGGTGAAAACACAACAAAGCCTTGTTAGCACGTAAATGGTCTTTTAAAGACCTGTGAAGTACTCGGGTGCGGCTGCAATAAGACGGTCGCCAGCCCAGGAAGCTGTCTCAGCCGGGCTGACACAGACGATGGGCGGGCAGGGGGGGTGGCTGAAACCCTTTGAGCCCAATGGGCGTTGCTCGCCTGGGTGCAGCACCACCAAAAGAACTATGCCGGACTTCTGAAGCTGAATGAACATTAAAGATGACTTTAAATTGTGTTTCCATATTGCCATATACACTGTAAGTTCAAAGACAGCGGTCAAATGTCAGTCTAATCTTTTGACAAACTGCTGCTTATTCTTTTACCATGGAGAATGGTGTGTACTTTTCTTTCTCTTTCTCCAAAGAGTGATTATTTTGTAAAGTGAACTATGTTATGTTATGTTATTAAAGTTTGTAGAGCGTACGATTACCCAAAGGTGTCCTGGCGCTAAGCACTGAATACCTGCGACGCAAAGATCTAAAACTGTGAAAAGAGCCATGTCTTAAGATGTTTCCTAAAAGAAGTGAGATCAGAGGCATTTCTCAGGGTGAGAGGCAATTCATTCCAAGCTTTAGAGGCACAGTAGACAAAGCTTCTACCTCCCCAATTTGTTTTCTTAAAAGTGGGAGTTTTCACTTGCTTGGAGCCTGTAGACCTTAGATTTCTACTTGGAATATACCATGAGAACTTAGTTTTAAGAAACTCAGGACCTATTCCACTCACAGCCTTGAAAACAATACACAGCGCCTTGAAGCAAGATCTCAGATGGATTGGGAGCCAATGCAATTTTTTAAGTTCTTTCTTAACTGAGATGAACCTAGGTGTCCCTGTCAGCAGTCTAGCTGCTGCGTTCTGGGCCACCTGCAACCTATTCAGATGTTGTTTTTGGACATTAAGAAATAGACTGTTGCAGTAGTCAAGACGCAACATTATAAGTGCCGTCACTACCGTCCTCAAACTCCTCTCAGACAGAAAGAATCTGATTTTCCTAATTATTCTGAGCACCATGAAGCATGCGGAGGTCACCATGCTTACATGGTCCCCCATGGTAAGTTTGTTATCTACCACTATACCTAGGTTCTTAGCTTTCCTGGCTGGTGTGGGACAAAGACCCAGATAATCAGGCCACCATTCTGGTGTCCACATCCGAGGATTGTTGCCAAATCTCAGGACCTCAGTCTTAGCTGAATTGAGTTTTAAACAATCGGCAGACATCCATATTGAGATGGATCCCATACAGTCATGGAAGCGTGCACCTGCTTCCTTCTCTGCTCCCTCCATCACCAACAGCACAATTTGTGTGTCGTCGGCATAGGAGGTAAGCTGGAACCCATAGGATCTAATGATGCCTGCCAGGGGTGCCACATAAATTTAAAAAGTATGTTAAAAAGTGTGGGGCTAAGAGGTGAGCCCTGGGGCACCCCACATCGCAAAGAAAAGGATTCGGAGACATTGCCATCTAGATGCACTGTTTGTGATCTGTCTGTCAAAAATGATTTCAGCAGCTGCCAGGTCAAACCACTTATCCCTATTTCAGACAACCGGTTCAGTGGTACCTTATGGTGAACCATGTCGAAGGCCGCGGATAGGTCTAGGAGGATCAGCATCGTATTCCCTCCCCTGTCCACGGCCTCTCTGATTTCCTCAGTCGATTTTAATAGCGCCAACTCAGTGCTATGAAGGCCTCTAAACCCATATTGTGAGGGATCTAAAGAATTGTGGAGATGGAGGAAATCACTGAGTTGACTATTCATTGCTTTTTCCAGCACTTTGGCTGGCAAAGGAAGTCTGGAAATTGGTCGATAATTGTTTGGATCCGTAGGATCCAAAGACTGCTTTTTCAGTAGAGGAAGCACCGAGGCTTTTTTCCAAAATTTTGGAAAAATTCCAGAAAGGAAAACATTAATAAGCAGAGGAGTAAGTGCCGTACATATAGTATCAGCAATCTGTTTAATGATCCACACTGGACAAGGATCACTCGGTGCACCGGATTTAATGCCATTCAACAATTTCAATGTATTACATTTCTCCAAAGGAGCAAAGTAATCCAGGGTCATGTCTGATGGACAGGGACTTTCCAATTTATTTAAATTCAAATCAGTCTGATTTTTATTACTCAATCCCGACAAAGATGAAAATATCGTCTCTACTTTAGACTTAAAAAATTCAACAATTTAATTGCAGAAATCAGGGGCAGCGTGATTTTTAGGCGTAGTAGGACTAGATAGTTTAATGACCGTTTTAAAAAGTTTATTGGAATTGGACTGAGCCTTAGTTATTTGTGACGAGAAATATTCTTTTTTGGCTGCCATGAGAGATTGCTTATAGTTAGAAATGGCAGTTTTATGTGACAATCTTGCTGAGTGTGAAGGGAAAGGCAGTAGGGTTTCATTTTCTTCTAACACACACCAACATTTAAAAACTTATAAATGAACTATACAAATATTTCAAAATAAATAAATAGTTAGAAAAACACAAATCAAGTGCTTTTTTCTCATTTGGAAGTGTGAGGAAACAGGTTTAGGCAGCATCAAAACAAATCAAGACACTTCGTGATGCGCAAATGTCAAATTTTCACTGAAACCAAATATCCACACATTATCGTTTACCTGCTATATAGTTTGATCAGTAAAACTGTACGTCTATGCAAATTTAGTAGTCATTTAAATGGAAAATGTGCTGTTGTAAAAAAGACTGTGCTTCCACACTGTGTTTTAGTGATATGTTTTTTAAAGTGTCCAACTAAATGCAACAACAGTTACATACGGCACCCTTAGCACTCTCCTGCTGAATGGAAGTGTGTTATACGCGACACTTGTTCTTTGCTTCATGCTTGGTTTTTTGCAAATATCCATGAGTTTAGTGAGATATCATTTCGAAGGGAGTGTCCCCACTCTGAAATTTGTACCAGTGCCACTGGTTATGGGTTCAAATCTCGTTGAGTCCCAACAACACGTCCCGGATTCGTAAGCCGTCAGTACTAGCTCTGTTTTAGGTTCACTTTAACTCCTATGCAAAGATCTTCGGGGCATATTGTCAAGAAACGGCGTTAAAATTATCGCTGCTTTAGCGGCAGAAAAGTGCCGCTAAAGCGGCGATAATGAGCTTGATAATATGCCCTTGAGAATTCCCATAGAAGCCCATGTCACTGGTGTCAACATGGGCTTCTATTGGAATTCTCTGCGGCATATTATGAAGCCCATTATCGCCGCTTTAGCGGCAGTTTTCTGCCGCTAAAGCGGCGATAATTTTAACGCCGTGCTTGATAATATGCCCCTTTGTCTATTTTATTTGTTAGGCGTCTATGGGCTCTTTAAGGGGCATATTATCAAGCACGGCGGTAAAATTATCGCTGCTTTAGCTGCAGAAAACTGCCGCTAAAGCGGCGATAATGGGCTTGATAATATGCCCTTGAGAATTTCAATAGAAGCCCATGTTGACACCAGAACATGGGCTTCTATGGGAATTCTCAAGGGCATATTATCAAGCTCATTATCGCCGCTTTAGCGGCAGTTTTCTGCCGCTAAAGCAGCGATAATTTTAACGCCGTGTCTTGATAATATGCCCCAAAGAAAGGAATGTTGCACCGCTATGTTGTCCTTGAACGATTATCCAATGGCTTAAGGAAGAAGGTCGAATGCAGTCAGTCAGGTAATAAAAAATCAGCAATCTAGTTATTAGTTTTTTCTCTGTATCAGAAACCACTCAATATTTGTGTTGCTTGTTTACAGAATCAAAGACAATTAATGGCAAAGTTCTACAACATGGTATCCGTCCTACATTCTGACAGGGAAAAAAATAGTTAATTGCTGATATGGCTTTATATAACAAATACGCCTGCATTACAAAGTTTATTAAATAAATACATGCTTCGGACTGCTCATTTATTTGAATAAATTATAATTTAAGGAAAGAGTAAATACATTCTGACATTCTTTTAGTTTTAGCATTGCACAGTAAGATCGGCAGAGGGCAGCAAAGGGACACTTATCCCGATGACACGCTTAAAAGAAGCATTCTTCTCTTGGCGTTGAGCAGCGCCAAATCATGTAATGTAAGGGCAAAGTGTAAAATCATGTTATAAGCGATGAATGCCTCGTGCTGACTATAGCATTTGTTTTGCACTGACTATGGCCTACGCTTTGCACTCTTTATGAACGTGTTTTAATTACTCTACATAGATATGTAACGTTTTTTCAGACAGTAAAATATTATGCTTTTTAAGCTGAATGTCAAACCTCTCTCTCCACGTGTGTTTGGTCTTGATTGATAATTGAAATTGTTACTTTATGATATCCAACATTAAGGGGCGGATCCTCGGCTAAGACGAAGGAGCGTTGCCCCACTGCTTTGCAGCAGTGAAATAAAGGAAACATAAAATAAATAATACTTAAGGTTATTATCATTTTATGTTTTCCTGCTGCGGCTGGTTTGCGAGGGGTGGGGTGAAGCGGGGCTGCTCCAATGACAGAGGAGCAGAGGTAGGAGTGGTTTAACCAACCCAAGTGCACAAGAATTTTTGGCCTGCCTGGCCAATCGTCATGCAGTTGCGGCTGGCACGACTGGCAGGTGGGAGGGCAGGGGGTCACGAGGGGAGGGGGCCGTGCGGGGGTGTGGGGGGAGGTAATTTAATAATTAAAAAAATTACATTTACCTTCCTGCAGGCCGGGTCTCGCGTCATCTCTGCTCCTGCTCTCCTGCTCTCCTGCCTCCGGCAGGAACAGGAAGCAGGCAGTCAGGCTCCTAGTTCCACCCCTAAACCAATCACAACACTGGAGGCAGCGTTGTGATTGGTCGGGGCACCACCCAGCCACGGGCTAATGGCCCAGCCATGTTTTCCATGTAGGCTGCATTGCAGCCTACATGGAGAAGGGCAGAGTGCACATGACTGGTTTGGTCATCCCCAGAGGGTTGACCAAACCAGTCATGCGTACGACACACCACTCTTCCCCTGCCCAGCCCTGCTCGCAGAGCAGCCTCAAAGCAAACAAACCCTTCTGCTTTCTCGCAGCTCGAGAAGCAGAAACATAAAATGGTAGTTATTACCATTTTGTGTTTCTGCGAGAAAGCAATGGGGCAACACTCCTCCGCCCTCGTGGAGGAGCCGCCCCTGCAGTCATGCGCACTTTTTCTCTGACTTTCAGTCTTTGCTCTGACACTATATTTTGGTACCAGGAGTGGGGTGGAGACTGCCATAACCATTCCTTCGCTTAATGGGAGAAGCTTTGGACCCACAGGCTCAGAGTTTTCATTCTGATCTACAGTTAAGCTGTTTTTTTGAGGAGGACTATTTTCACGCTTTCAGGTGTGTGGCTTCTGTACCCTCATGTGTCTGTGGTTGGTTTTCTGCACTCAGGGACTACATGCTGTCACTATACCCTAACTGCCATGCCCGCGCACTCTTCATGTTTTAAACTTAGAGAATGCGTGCTGTCACTGAACCCGAACTGCTGTGGCGCACACCCGGCATGTTTCAAACTCTCTTGTGCCATTCACCTACTGTGGTACCAAAATGTAGTAACAGAGCAGAGACTGTAAGAACGAGGCAGGAGACTTCAGGATTGTCAAAGAGTTGTAGTTCATTTCTAGAGGTCAAAGGAAGGGACCCACGACAAAAGCCCAACTGCAGCGGTAGAAGGTCAAGCAGAAACTGCCAACCTTCCACTCTAAGATTCTGCCCAGAATACAGAACACTCAAAACAGAAAAAGAACATTGTAACTTAAAGGGGAAGAAGTAAAGCAATACATACATACAATAAAGGATACAGTAAAGGATACCACACAGATGTCTAACGAATGTATTTATTAGTGGCCATAAAAGATACATTTAAAATAAACAGCCTGTCAAAAACACCACAAATACCGCAATAACAGGGAGATCATCGCATATACAAGGAGATTAGTGAGTCAAATGAAAAGAAATGAGTGAAAATGTACCTAAAGATATTTTTGGTAAATCCTCTTTGATGCGAAAAATGTTGGTCACGCTTGGTACATCCGCCCTGCACCGCAGGCAACAAAGGCATACCTCTGGCTATGCAGAGTGGAGGAAACACACTGTTGTTCCATGACCACTCCATCATCTTACCTTACCTGACTAAGTGCCTATTATGGCAAGAACATCAGTCCTGTGGGGACTGACCAGGTTGTTGATAAGTTACTCTCCATCATCTTCCCATTGTAGGTCACACATGGCATTGACCTAGTGTTTTAAAGACTTTTAATATATGGCAACAGAGTACAGACCATATGTAACAAAATTCTAGCAAACATCAGGTATGATTAGCAGTAGCATGTATAAGGAACATGTACAGAATGAGAAAACCAAGCATTATTTTAGTTATTCACATTCTACTTGCCCTAGCTTACCAAGTAGTAGCTAGAGAGTGTGACAAATGAGGAGATGACATAAAACAATTGCATCTATATACACAGAGGAGCAAGAAAGGTAAACATACCAAGTGCGCCTTCCACTCAACTATTCACATTATACACAAAAAACCTTGGAATGGCACACACATCAAATCCTCTTTATACAGGTTTTTAGGGTCCACTTCATCTATGTCTAAGATAGTGCTATCTATATTGTACATCTAAAGAGACATTCCTATGTGTGAGTACTATAAAAACCAAAAAACTAAAAAGTACTAAAAAAGTCTGGTGCCGAGGGAAATATAGAGAGCAGCTATAAAACACCCTTAGAAGAAAAACATAGGAAGGGCATCAAGTAAGCAACTATCAGGGAGCGATTGGTAGGTTCTCACCAATTTGCTCACTATACCATCATCAGCACTTCTTCTTTGCATGGGAAGGAACCGACACCCCAACAAGTGTAGAAGAATGTTGTTTGTGTGTGTTGTAACCTATCTGCTTGTATTGTGTGAACAACACATCTCAACACCCCCCCTTGAAGGGCCCCAAAGAGGGAGGAGATGCTCCGTCCTCACAAGGAAAAAGCTAAAAATTAGTTGCAAGGCAATAGGCTTTCATCTTTAATTACCAAATGCCCACACTCATAGTTAAAATAGTTAAAAACACAAAGTCATGTTTAGGCCATATTAAGATGAACAGCCGACATGTTTTAATGCCATTACATATGTCCTGGCAATTTTTTCAGGGCAGGAGAACCTTGTATTATCGATACGTGCAGGGACCTACAAATGTAGGGAAAATAAAAGGAGAACAGACGGCATGAAGATCCATACATTTCATACGTGGTACATACACCCAACAACCCATAGTCAAAGGCAATAGTTACAAAATGGGTACTGGGTGAGTGCCTACCAGTGGGCCACAGAAAAAGCAACTGTAGTATTTCCAAAGCAACTTTTTGCCTCAAAGTCTGTTAAGCCTATAACACAGAAGGTGTACTTTTAGAAACGCTACAGCTTAGGGGCTGATTTTGTCTTTGGAGCAGTTGCACAGGCTCTCCGCCAACGCAGCTGCGCCATAGCCACGCAAGGGACACCTGCTGTATTACGAGTTGAACTCGTGTATGGCAGAAGGTCCTTCGCCTTTCCCATGGCAGTACCTGGAAAAAAGTCAAATGTAAAAAACAGTATAAAGATCAATTCACCTCTTAATAGCGTGGGATACACAAATGATTAATATATTTGATATACAAATTCAGTTTGAAATTTCACTGTGTAAATGTATATATAAATGCCAATTCCAGTTTTCAATCATAGACCGGACACCAACAAAGAAAGGTAAGGTAAAATCAACGCACATTTATTCGTGGCTGTAACATGTTTTGGCAGTGACTACTGCCTTGATTACACACTATCAAAATAATACAAACGGTTCTGTCGGGTAAACAGTATTATTTCTAGAAAAAACTTTCATTTGTTTGTTTATATGAACACACATAGAGACCATAAATACTTTTCAAAAAGGCTTTATGAATTGCATCATTCATAGATAACTGATTGCAAGGGCTGTCAAATGTGAAACATATTAGTGACAAGGTGACATAGTGCTCAGTGCTGTGGTGAAAAGTGCATAATATGTACAGTGTGACTTATGGAGGTACTGATAATTTACAGAGGCCAGTTAAGCGAGTATTTGGAACAGTCTGCAGATGGATTTAATGAGTCTTTCATGCAGAGTATTTCCAACTGATCCTTGAACAAGTGTCGACGTTTCAACCCAAGGTAGCGTTATTCGCTAGTCAAAACGGGTCTTCATCAGGACAGGGAGTGACAGCCAGAAGTAGGCCCAATGTAACTTGTGGGGCAGTATGTGAAGGTAGGCAAACAGGAGCAGTTGTATCCTGTACAACCTGGCTAGGGATTTGGTAGGTAAAATCAAATCCTTTGATAGATGAGTCAGGTGGAGCCACATAAGGGATTAATCTGAAGCGCGCAGGCAAGCGTCCTGTCTCTCGCTGAATTCCTCGGCCGAGGAATTCAGCGAGAGACAGGACGCTTGCCTGCGCGCTCCCTAGGATGAATTAATTACTTCAAGCCGAGCTGATATTGATGTGACTCGGTCCTTCGGATGATAGAACTTTTGTCTATCCCCTCATACCTGCCGCTTCGGACTAATCCCTTATGTGGCTCTACTTGACTCATTCATCAATGGATTTGATTTCACTCAAGGCCGAGCTGACATTGATGTGATTCGTTCCTTCTGACGAAAGTACTTTTGTCTATCCCTACATACCTGCCGCTTCAGATTAATCCCTTATGTGGCTCCACCTGACTCATCTATCAAAGGATTTGATTTTACCTACCAAATCCCTAGCCAGGTTGTACGGGATATAACTGCTCCTGTTTGCCTACCTTCACATACTGCCCCACAAGTTACATTGGGCCTACTTCTGGCTGTCACTCCCTGTCCTGATGAAGACCCGTTTTGACTAGCGAATAACGCTACCTTGGGTTGAAACGTCGACACTTGTTCAAGGATCAGTTGGAAATACTCTGCATAAAAGACTCATTAAATCCATCTGCAGACTGTTCCAAATACTCGCTTAACTGGCCTCTGTAAATTATCAGTACCTCCATAAGTCACACTGTACATATTATGCACTTTTCACCACAGCACTGAGCACTATGTCACCTTGTCACTAATATGTTTCACATTTGACAGCCCTTGCAATCAGTTATCTATGAATGATGCAATTCATAAAGCCTTTTTGAAAAGTATTTATGGTCTCTATGTGTGTTCATATAAACAAACAAATGAAAGTTTTTTCTAGAAATAATACTGTTTACCCGACAGAACCGTTTGTATTATTTTGATAAACTGCCCAGGTTCTGAGGGATACTGGGTTACCCCATTTTGATATTATTAATTTGATTACACACTAGACACCATTACTTGCCATGTCTTAAATAATAGATCACATGCTTCCAAACTTAATAAGCATAGAAAACATACCAAACTGCAAATATGTTATGGCACATATACTACTTACAATCCCTCTTGTTTACTTTTACCTTTTAACACATTAGTTTTCTTTTTATTATCTTTTCAATTCTTTAATATTTTTACTTTTTTTTGTTTGTTGCATATGTCAAATTCATATCGCCATTTAGCTTCAGTATTTAATATTGATCATACTTTACTGCATCTTAGATATTTACATAATTATAGTCCACAGGTTGGTTATTAAAGTCAAAATAAAGTGCTCATTCATAAATTCAGTGCCTAAGTAAGTCATCCCATGTATACTATTAGATCACTCCAAGTTCATTATTTAAGAATCAAGTGCTTTATGTGGCAATTGCCAAGCTCTCATGAAGTGCAAGTGCTATATTTCATGTTGCAAAACTATCTTAAAATGCTAGTGCATCATATTTAAAACTCCTCCAGGATCATAATCACTTTTAGCAGAACATTATGAATGTACACTTTGATAAATACATTTAAGTAAATGATCTCTATCACCTTTGTATATACATATTTTTTATATTTTTATATCCAGATGGTGCCACACACACAAATGGGAATTCTTGGCTAGTGCCTGCACAAAATATATTCTGTATTCAACAATCAGACTCCAAAGGAGTAATACAATATATAAGCAGAAGATTTCTCCCCTTGCTTGTCTTTTTTATGTTATGTTTGACACACACCTTGGGCTACTGTACCTGTACCTCACAAGTATTTTCATTTACTTGTATACATAAACATTCTATGGTTTCACTGATTTATTACATTATTACATTAACATAACCTAAACTCATGTTTTATAAAGTGCAAGTGTTTTATACCTTCTCTTTTACGATCACTCTTATTCCTTGAGATATTTATCTTCTTCACCCAAAAAAGTTTCACCTCTATCTACACACATATGATCTCTTTTGTAACTCCGGACGGAGCTGGCATAGGGCCACTATGCAGAGGTCCACGGAGTTGGGAAAAAACTCAGTGGAATTCCGCTCCGCCACCCGCCTCTACCCCCTAATAAAAATAATGTTTAACAATAATTTAAAAAGAAATGAACACACTTACCTGTACTGCGGCGTCCCTGGGCTGCCCTCTTACTCCTTGCCGTCTCTTTCCTGCAAGCCCACTACATCGGATATACCTCTTGCGAGAACTGCACATGTGCGCGTGCATTTCCCGCAAGACAAAATGTGCGTGCAAGCGCCCCCATGCTCAATTCTCGCACGATGTACGTCCGATATAGGGGGCTTGCAGGAGAGAGACAGCGAGGAGGAGGAGGGCAGCCCGCGGACACAGCAGTACAGGTAAGTGTGTTTATTTCTTTCTAAATTCATTGTTAAATATTTTTTATTAGTGGGTGGAGGCGGGGAGCCTATTTAGCAAGGGAGGGGCTGGCGAACTCCACTCCGCTGCGGAGTTGGAGATTTACCCTGTGCTCCGCTTTCTCAGCGGAGCGCGGAATGGGCAAATATCCACACAGTCCGCTGGCAGAGCGGATTTCTCTGCCTGCCCTTACTCTTTTGGCTTTTTAGGAGAGAAGAAAAGAAAAATAATCCTCTCTATATATGTACATATAACTCTTCATCAGAGTTGAGGCCATGTGGAATTCTGGTATTCAGCATCACAAAATATCTTGATTCCAACTGTCTTAATTTGATTTCTCGGTTACCACCTCATCTGTTTTTTTGGAACCGAATCAATAACATAATAAAACAGCTCATTCACATTACCTCCAAGGACCTCATTAATGTGCCTAGCAACAGGATAACTTTTGTCACTGTTTTTTTACTGCCCTAAGGTGTTGCGGAATTCTCACATGTGGCAGGTGAATAGTGCTCCCTACATATAGTTTTTGACATGAACATTGAAGAATATAAACTACATATTCGCTCCTGCAATTATAAAAATGGTGAATTTTCCATTGACTCTTAAAATAATGGTGATTGGATCTCTTTCTTATTGAGACCATGTTTGCAGGCTTTGCATTTGTGACACCTGACAACGCCCGGACTTCCCTTAACCAATCTTTCATGTCTGTCACCTCTAAGCTACCCACCACAAGATACTGTTGCTTAGAATTTGCTCATCTGAATGTTTAAAGAGGCTTACGAGATAGGATGCTGCCTAATGTAAGGTCACTCCTTACTAAATCCCAGTGTCTATTCATTGATTCTCTCACCTTGGCATGATAGGCATTGTGACCAGTAATTGTACATAATTCATCCTTGCCTTGCCTTTTCTTTCTTTCTTTTTTTGGTTCCTACTGTCTTACTCGAGAACAATAACGAATCTCTGGTGATTCTCTCCACCTTGTTCTGAGCTTGATCTAGAACCTGGGTGCTATATCCTCTCCCAGTGAATCTCTCTGTTAATTTCCTTTATGCTTCCCTCAGAAAAGTGGAATCACTGCAGTTTCTTTTCATCCGTAAATGTTCTGCGTATGGAATGCTCTGCTTAAGTTTCTGTGGATGGAAGCTTTGTGTATGCAAGATGGAATTCCCTGCTGTCGGTTTCCTATGTTTTCTAGTATGTAGTTTGTTGTTTTTGAGAAACACCTCAAGATCCAAGAAGTAAACCTCTGATTCACTGATGGTGCAGGTAAACTGTAAATTTAAAGAGTTGTTATTTAATTCTGACATAAACAGCCTTGCTGATTCTTGTGAACCTTTCCACAGGATAAACAAGTCATCAATGAATCTTGTCCAGAGAATGACACTCTCAGCCCACTCCCTGGCATATTTGACCCTGAGTACCTGCTCCTACAACCAAACCCATGTGTAGGTTGGCATAACTTGGTCTGTCCTCATAGGACATGCTGGTATACAGTTAGGTTACATCACGTGTCATCAGGACAAAAGATGCATCCCATTAGATGTCATTGATTCTCCTCAGAAAATCCCCTGTGTCCTGGATGTACGATGGAAGACCACTTACAAATTCCTGCAAGAAGTGGTCAATGTAGTGGGATGTCATCTCAAAGAGACTGCCTACTGCCGAGATGATGGGCTTTCTCGATTTTTATGTATTTTAGGGATCAGGTTTAGTATTGGTGTAATGGGTAACCCTGGGTGTAGTGGGGGTAGCGGGGCTACGCCGAGGTCAACAGAGTTGTAAACACACTCAAGGGAGCTCCACTACGCCACCCGCCTCCACCCACCTATTATGAAGTAAGTTAACAGTAACTAAAAATAAACTGAAAACCACTTACCTCTTTACTGAGGCGTCCCCGGGTAACCCTCCTCCTCTTCCTCACTGTACCGGTAATGCTTAAGAAAACTGCGCATGGTAGGGGTACGCGGCAGGGCTGCCCGTTATCGCCGCTCCTTTTCGCGCTCGCCTTGGAGCCCCTGGCGGAGTGGCTGCGGTGGGAACCTTCTATTCGTGGTCTCCGCTGGACCCCCGAGTATGAGGACCTCGTATCTCTATACGCTGACGATATTCTCCTGTACCTGGCTTCCCCACGTAAATCACTGATAGTGCTGGTTGATGTGTTGCATTCATTTGGTCTTAACTCCGGCCTTGTCATCAACTGGGCTAAATCGTGGGTCTATGTTCTTTCTGGGGAGGACCCTATCCTTCCGCGGGGCTGTCCTATCCAGATCGCCCCGCGGGGATTCCGGTACCTGGGTATCTTCATTACCCTGGACGCGGAGGCCCGATATAGTCAGAACTTGCTTCCCCCCCTCCAGCGCCTGAAGGAGGATGTTACGCGTTGGAGGCGCTTGCCGCTCTCGCCGCTCGGCCGGGCGGCATTGTTTAAGATGATGTCACTGCCGCGTTTCTTGTACGCTCTGCAGAACACAATGGACGTCGTCCCGGCGCGCTACTTTCGCGAGGTGGAGAGTTTGCAGCGCCGACTGTTCTGGGAAGGTAGACCGCGTATCGCCGTGGCGAAGCTGACGCTCCCGTGGTACGACGGGGGGATCGCCCTCCCGGATATCAAACGGTATTATTGGGCCTCCCAGCTGGCTGCGATTAATCACGGCCTGTACGGGCCCACTCTAAACCCGGCCTTTGAAATGGATAAGATGTTACTGCCGGGTGGTGATTATAACCGAGCGCTTTACTCCAGCTCGCTTGACGCACGTCTGACGGGCCCCACGCGTGTCATGGTACGAGTGTGGCACGCGGCTAATGTGGCGATGGGGTGGAAAGGTCGTTTGACCCGGGCGTCGCCACTATACGCATTTGAGCAGTTGGGCTCCCTGTGGACCTCGAAGGGCTTTGAAAAGTGGGACATGATAGGCATCAGCAGGGTGGGTGATCTCTGGACGAGGGGGGGACTCAAAACTTTCGAGATGCTACGGACAGAATTCCAGTTGCAGGACAGGGAGTACTTTCGGTATATGCAGATCCATCATGCGCTATGCTCCGTATTCTCGGACGTTGCCTCCATCCCGGAGTATTCCCCTCTGGAGGATAGAGTGCTAGATGGACATGTACCGGACAGCACGATTTCATTGATCTATAAAAAACTTATCAATGACCGCTCGGGACTGCTGACTAACCTTCGTGAGGCATGGGTGGCCGATGGATTGGAGCTGGATGACGAGGACTGGGTATCGGCGGTGGCCTCCCCGAAAGAGGTGGCCATACCGGCCCGCCTTTGCTTCGTCCAGCTCAAGATACTCCATAGGGTCTATGTTACGGGGCCAAGGCTACTGCGTATGGGATATGCTGTAGACGGGTTGTGTAAGCGTGGGTGTGGTTCTTTGGGGACCTTTTTCCATATTTTGTGGGAATGCCCGGAGGTGGAGCGATTCTGGCGTGGTGTGCATGAGGTCCTGCGGGTGGTTACGCGTGTGTCGCTGCTGCCCGAAGCGAGGAGATGCCTGTTGAATGTGTGGGAGCCAACCGACTACTCGGTGCCGCAGACGCGGTGGGTGACTCTGGGATATATGGTGGCCAAACGCGACATTGCTCAACTGTGGGGTTCCCAGAGGTCGCCGACTGTCTCGGCATGGAAGGATAACATGGATTGGTGCATGTTTCGGGAAAAGGTGGTGTATGTCGCGAGAGGTAAGCCTGGGACATGGGTGAACGTATGGGGCCCCTGGAACGCCTACCGCGGGGGAATCTGTACCCCGCCGTTATTGCCCGATCCGTCACCGGCCCCATCCCCTTAGCCAGTTTATCTCCCCGGTCCCGGGCACTGAGTCCACCTAATCCCAGTCTTGACCTTTTTCCCCCCCTTGCTACTCCTATGGATTGGTAGGGTCCCCCCCGCTAGGGGAGCACATGCTGCTGTTTCCGATTGTGGGTTGCCTTGTGGATTTGTTCTTTTGTTGTTATTTATATTAAAATGAAACCGTTATGTGTGCCCGGATGGTGTGGCTACCACCGCTTCTAACTCCTGTGCATTTCCCTTTGCCGCGGCATGCGCGCTATTGTTTGTATCGCATGCTCCTCTTGCTTGCTAGCGGCCGCCTGAAGGTTGTAGGCCCATCTTTGTATATTTTTTGAATTTTGTAATAAACGGTTTCAAAAAAAAAAAAAAAAAAAAAAAAGAAAACTGCGCATGCACGCGCTTCAGCGCATGCGCATTTCTTGCAAGAAAAATGCATGCACAGGCGCACACGCATGCGCAGTTTTCTCAACCATTACCGGTATGGCGAGGAAGAGGAGAAGGGCAGCCCAGGGACGCCGCAGTAAAGAGGTAAGGGGTTTTAAGTTTATTTGTAATTACTGTTAACTTACTTCTTAATAGGGGGATGGAGGCGGGGGCTGGCCAACTCTGCTCCGCTGCAGAGTGTGCGGAGATTTGCCTTCTCCGCGTTCTCTGCGGAATGCGGAGAAGGCAAATCTCCGCATACTCCCCGGGAAGAGCGGAGGTCTTTGCCCGGGGTTAGTAATGGGTCATCTACCTTCAAATACAGATATTCACTTTGGGCTTCCTGAAGAATGTTAGCAAATCCCTCTGTCCCTGCAATGGTAGGTCCCTTAAAACAATGCTACACTTTTGATTTTTTGGTACATTTTATTTAAAATATACACAACAATGTTTTATCCCTTTAATTAAGTTATGCAATTTTAGGCAGTGTAGACCAGCCATGCGATTCCTTCAGCAGCTAGCTGAATGTTGCTTTTATGTTGGATACTTTCTGTTCGTTCACATAGCTCTATGCACCTTGAGTGATTTATTAATGGTGTTTTTTAACTAATTAATGCACATGCATTTTACTTGATTTTATATGTGTTATTTTATTTTGTATGACGTTTCAACAATGGTTTTAATTGGATACATGTACTTTCATGGTTGATTTTGCACTCGAATAAAGGAATTTCTGATTCTGAATCGGACTGGAGGTTTTGTTACAGTATGGTGCTGATACAGTGTTATTTGGCATGGTTGAAGCTGAGCTCATATTGCTCACCTCCTCTCAATTCCACATTCAGGCCATGTCCCCTTTGAAAGACCAATTTAAAAACTGTAAAAGAAAATATAAAACTCTCCCTGGCAGGTGAGGGGTTAAAAAAAAGGTCTGTGCTGTCACTATAGTCTGTTGCTGCCACCACTGTCAGCTTTCCACCGCCAAGTAAGCTAATGGTAGTCATGCTCAGACATAGAGGGTGCATGTGGTGTAACCCTCCACATAAAACCCTGTTCAGTGTCACATTCAGTGTCACAGTGGTCATGCAGCAAGCACACAAAAGATTGTTGTATGTTCTGAGACCAGACATCCACAAATCATCAGAGACTTGCTATGGAAAACAGAGGGCAGGGGTGCCAGAGCCTTACAGGAAACCTTTCCTTTTCCAACATACTGACTTTTGTTCAATAAAGATTTCGAATGAGCTACCATGTCAATACATATTTTGGGCCAACAGCTGACTGGATAGGTGTGTGCCTATTTTTACAAATCAAGATCGGCTCCATTACAGGATCTTACCGATGACTACAAACGTCCTGTTATTGGCTCCACAGTGATATATGAGCAACTTTTTTTCCTATTACCTTTTTGAGGTTCCTCATTGGCTTGTAACAATCATCAGGTGAATCTTTGGATTTGGATTTCTTGTTGGGCAAGGAAGTGACTGAGACAATATCCCTTGAAGGGTGGCCGGTTGTCAGTACTGAGTTCAATGAGGAGCCTATTAGAGATAAATATTGTGCCAATTTGAGTATCACAGCACCTGTAGTGTTCAAGAACTCCTCTATGGGCAATTTTGAGTATTCATTCTGCACAGCGGGCAGGTGACTGCCATATTTGAAGAGACAAAATAGGCACTAAGGCAGTTTCAAGAAAGGGTTACTTATGGGTTTTGGGCAAAGTATGTATTTATTGGTTTTAGGGGTGGGTTTAACTTGTAACATGTCGTAGCATAATTATACGGAATGACAGCAAAATAATGCGAGATTATGCAGAAATGCGGGAGGAGGGTAACCCACTCTCACATTCAAAATGAACTTGAGGATGCGTTTTGCTGTAAATAAAAAAGAAAATGCTACAGAACAGGAACAGCAGCAGCCACTAGGGCTCTGTTCCAGTGCTCTTGGGTAGGCATTTTTGCCCCCAAATTACTCCATATTACACAAACAGACATAATTGTGTAATTTTCAGTAAATTTGCATCACAAGAGTAATGCAAAATTACAGAACTTACTCAGATTACTCTGCCATATTTGGAATTTCAGTTAGGTCTAATTTACACCTAGGTATCGATTTAAGGGTTACCACATTTTGTGGAGTTTCCTACAATGGTATTTATGAATGTAAAGGTACTATTAGTAACTTTCACCTGTTCGTGGAATGAATGAAAAATCTCATAAAGTGCACGAATACCTGGAGGCGTCTTGGTGCTTTGGAGATCTGCTACACCATGGTAAAGATGTCCTTATTGGAAATCATATAGAAGTTTCATGCAGTTTATTATTTTTTGGGAGGGAAAAAGGTAAATACAATCAAATATAAAATATAAATGTAATAACAAATAACACTAATGTAGGAATATATATACAACAAACTTCTTGATAAAATGAATTTAGTTTAAAAATTGTAATTTAGATATATTAATTAAATGTTTTAATTTTTTACATTTTTAAACCATTAATTAAAAATTAAAATCACTCACCCTCACTTAAATAATTCTCTATATTTATACTGATAATTTGTAGACTTATTAAAGGACCGTACAATTTAATGTAATCTATTTGAAATATAAGTGTATTATTAAATTAAAATAAAACAAGTAGTAAAATTTACTTTTAATTATACTTATTATCTTTCAGCTTAAAGATAAATATATTATATATATATATATATATATATATATATATATATATATATATATATATATATATATATATATATATATATATATATATACAAAAATTCGTCAAAGTATTGGACGCACTCTCAGAGGTCAAGTTGCTTCACCAAAAGTTTTAATTCTTGTTAACCGCTACGTGTTTCGACACCAACAATGTGTCTTGATCACACGATCGTGTGATTTTTGGATTATTCATTTCCGGCTTAGGGCTTTGCCGGTTGACGCATCACCTGACTCGGGACTGGTCCCAGGAAAACCCATTTTCATTTGTGCATATATATATATAAATATATATATATATATATATATATATATATTACCTACTGGCGGTCGCCAGTAGGTAGATATAGTTAGGACCTATTTTCCATAGGAAATCCGCAACATTCTATTTCGAATAACTTTGGCGCCGATTGACGAATCTTCGCGAAATGTTCCAGACTTTTGGCCAGCTCCGTTCCGCTCCTATCCTGAAAGTTTCACGGTGATTCGTCAAGCGGGGGCCGAGAAGAAAGGGGGGTCCCAAAAAGCATTTTCCCCATGCATTTTCCCATAGGACCTTTAGCCGCAGCTACAGCCCGAACAGCTGAACGTAATTACACCAAATTTGGCAAAGAGGTAGTCCTAAGTTCAGACTTGTGCCTTTTGCTTCAATGGTGTAAATCCGTTCAGTAGTTCCTGAGAAAATTAGAGTTAAAAGTACATATATATCTCTGGCCTCGGAGGATCCGCGCACCCTCCCGATCACGAGCTGAATTTTAATTGGCTGCCAACACTCTGAGTCAGGAAGTGTTGGCTGCCATCTTGTGCCTCGGTAGAACCGAGGCACAAGAAACCCTCCAAAAAACGACGCAAAACGCGAAAATGGGGCAGGGTAGAAGCACCCTGACCCCCTAGGCCTGCTCAGGGGGTTCCACAAGGACCCCCAAGGCCAAAGAAAAATTATTTTTTTTAAAAATACGGGAGGATGCGCGCTGGATGCGTGCATCAACCCTATAGAAAAAAAAAATCAGCGCTGAATATGCTAATTTGCCCCCGGGGCGCCAAATCCCGGGGGCATAATAAAAAAATAAGTGTGGGGGGTCCCAATCCCCCCCACACTGCCCCGGGGACCACCACCCCCTGGGGCTCTAACATAGTATATGCAGGGGGCTCACGGCCCCCCTGCAGCCCCGGAGACCGCCACCCCAGGGGCTTCTTGAAAATGGGTGGGGGGCTCTCAGCCCCCCCAGCCCCGGGGACTGCCACCCCCGGGGCTTGAAACAATTTGGTGTGGGGGCTCTCAGGCCACAGAGCTGTGTTGCAGAGTGTTGTAAAAAGGGGCGTGGCCTCTGAACACCTCCCTGCAACGCAGCTCCCTGGCGCATACTGGAGGTACCTGGTGGGCTAGTTGGCCCCCAGGGGACCGCAGGATTGAAGAGGAATTAATTCCCCAACTTAAAATGCGCCACAGGGCGTGTTTGCACACATCACCTCAGGCCCCGCCCCCTTCCTTCAACATTGTACAAATATTCCTCTAAAATCAGCTGAACTACGAATTCCGATTTACTCACCTGTTATCAGGAGAGAACCCAGTGCTGCATCTTTTAGCCCAACCCTGACCATGAAAAGTAATTCGAAGCGTACTTACCAGTAACTTGTATTTCCTTCCATAGGAATCTATTGTGTGGTTTTCAGCAGAAAAGTTTCTAAGTGTCTGTTTTCACAAACTAAAAATATTCCTAAAAAATCGTCTGGCTAAAACACATTTTTTCAACTGTTTACAGGAGATTCACCAGTGCTGGAACCAGGATCCACCACTGAGTAAGAAAAAGTAACAATAGCACTACTTACCTGCTAAGTGAATTTTCTGCCATAGGATAACATTGGTGATTCTATGTGAAAAAATTTCCAAGTGTCAACTTTTAAAATACAATAATATTCCTTCAAAATCACTACTGTAACCAAAACGCTTTTACTCAACCATTCACAGGAGATGTCCAAGGACTGAATCTAGGATCCAGTCCTGTGGTTAGAAAAGTAATCCATAAAGTACCTAATTGCATTTAACTAGAAATTTACATTGAGCTCAATGTTGCATTGTGTTTGAAATTGTGTTGCCCATTGCAACAACTGTAACTACTGTACTTAAAAGTCTATTGCCTATTTGCAAAGTATTTAAACTAAAGTAATTCATTCTGAGATAGTATATTTTGTATTGTAATGTATAATGTAATTATAATGTAATTTAAAAAAAATATCTAAAAATAAATAGTTTAAGAAATGTAGAAAATCAGTATAAAAAAATCTGTATAACAATTAATACATAAAAAATTGTCATTTACAAAACCTTTGAAATTCACTGAAAAAACAATAGGTTTTAGAGGTGTTATAGTTAGCTGGACATTTCACTCAAACAAAACCATTGAAATTCCTCCGATATAGTTAGTTGTACTAACTACATCTCGCACGCCCGCAATCCACTGCTGATGATGTCACATATTAAATCATTCATGACATGGTCAGTGACATCACTGATGACATTTCAAATGACATCACTGATGACATCACTGATGCCATCATCCACGTTACAATCAGATACACCTCATCATACTCTAGTATAACCTTTCATCACTCACTTTAAAATACAGAGAGACAGATGTAAAACCATTGACACACCAATACAAGTTTCGAAACACCCACTCAGTGATTCCTAGATCTATACACACATCTAATCACTTACCTATAGATTCACTCATACATGCTGTTAATGATCAATAGAACACTATCAAATATACTTATACAGCTATATCGACATTACACACCAGCACACATCCTAATCACTTATGAAGTCCTCCTACTCACTTATGCAAACAATGGATCATACTTACTTTTACTTAGCTATACACACTTCATCTATTCATATAGATAATAACTCATACTTAGTGTGTTATAAAACACTATTACAAGTATACAGTTATCCATTCAGTCACTCATACAATCACTGAGTCTTATGTATACTTATTTATATACAACAACTGACACATACACTGGCTTTTATTTTCTAGTTTGTTGGACATGTACCATTCAGACATATATTGGCTCATCACCACACCCATAAAGATATTCACTCACCCAAACAACTGTTATAACATGTAGTCTAGTTTTAACTTCAGATACCTACTGAATCAACTATTCACACATCTTTGGGCAGTCACACACCCCCACCGAACCACACACACATTCACTCTCCCATACAAATACTCAGTTAACTAATCCATAAATAATATAGACTTTCACGTAGCTAGTAACCAACTGGTGCAGCAGTTTACACAACAAATGACAAAGTGATACAGATATTCACACAGTTTAGTCACTATCCAATATATTTAGTGAGACACTATAAATTAGTCAAGTAAACAGTCAATCACACTGCTACTAAATCCTCCATCCAGATATTTATATTTATATATCCACTCACTCTTTAATACAAATTACTATATATATATAATACATATTTTAATAACGAACCAAACCACATTCACTGGGTGATGTCATCAGTGATGTCATCAGTGATGTCATTTGAAATGTCATCAGTGATGTCACTGACCATGTGATGAATGATGTAATATGTGACATCATCAGCAGTGGATTGCGGGCGCGCGTGATGTAGTTAGTACAACTAACTATATCGGAGGAATTTCAATGGTTTTGTTCGAGTGAAATGTCCAGCTAACTATAACACCCCTAAAACCTATTGTTTTTTCAGTGAATTTCTAAGGTTTTTAAATGCTAATTCCTAACTATATCAGGCCTGAAACCTATGTTTTTTTCAGTGAATATATATATCTGTACCATTTCTTATGATTGAGATCTTATAAATTACAATAGGTGGTATTTTCAATGTAATTTACGCCTTAGATCGCACCTGGGGAGACGTGGGATGATACTTTTGATGCAGCTGACCTCCCTGTAGCACACACGACTTTTAATTCACATATATTGCACATTTTTTTAAAGAAGTTTTTAATAAGCACTAGCACCTTATATTTTTACATTTATGTCAGTGGAACACCAGATTTCAATGTATTCAACTTGCAGGGTCAATATATTGCAATGGATAATATCTATTGGGATACAGAAATTATATGAATTCAGGGGTGTATGAATTAGTTTATTTCATAGTTCTTTAATGTAATTTGCCAATCTGTTGCACATGGTATTATGTTTACATTGTGAAGCATAATTTGCACAAATATGTTTACAATAATGCAATTTTGCGCAATTTTTTACATATTTATTAGATGCATTGAGGCAGCTATTATAAAATTAGCAATTTTTAGCACATTGACTGATTCATTTGTGGTACATTTGAGACTAAGTAACATACGGTTTTAATGCATGTACACACCCAATGTCTTACTTCAATTTGGACAGTTTTTGAAAATCTGCAGCAGTTGACTATACATTTGCATTTATGCATGTCAGTTTTAATATGGTTTTATTTTTGCCATTTGTTGAAAAATGTAAGGATGTTTCACTTCGATTTTGTGTGGGTTTAGAAAACAGACTAACCCATGTTCCACTCAGTGTGCAGTTATATAGTATTTCTTCTATATTCACTAATAACGTGATGTGCATTTAGCATATTTAAAAAATATGGCGGGCGATATCTGATTATCTGTGAACAAGGACGTTCCGTCCGAAACGCGTCAGATTACAGCTCTGAAATAAACATCTTATCAGTGCCTATCAATTTGGGAGTCGTGTGGTCTCTGCTCGCCGGAGTGCGCGATCAGGCGCGAGGAAGTGCGGAGACGATGCTGTTGTTTTTACATATATATATATATATATATATATATATATATATATATATGGATAACTTTGGAACTAGTTGAAATTATTTTACATTATTTCCTATGGGGCCATATTATCAAGAATGGAGCAAACATTATCGCCGCTTTAGCGGTAGGAAACTGCAGCTAAAGCGGTGATAAGGGGCTTGATAATATGCTCTAGAGAATTCCAATAGAAGCCCAGGTTTGATGTCATTGACACCAGAACCTGGGTTTCTATTGGAATTCTCTAGGGCATATTATCAAGCCCCTTATCGCCAATTTCGCAGCAGTTTCATGCCGCTAAAGCGGCGATAATGTTTGCGCCGTTCTTGATAATATGGCCCATGGTGCATCAATGTTATAGCCTGCCTCAGTTGCTTTCTATGAAGTGTGTTCCAGCACCAATTTCTGGCCATGTGTGATGCTTGATAATTCCCAGGCTGTGCTGGAGTACATTTAAGGCTCATTTGATTTGTCACTATTATGGCCACAGTGGAATCACAAGTGTATTTTGTGAATAGGAATTGTTTTACTCATATGTGGGTTCTGTCTTAACAAGTCCCTTCCTAAATCTCTACTTCAATTCCCCTTAGCCCAACACATTTTGCAGTAATTATTCCCCATTCTTCTACTACTTCACTTTCTCCCTGCCACATTTAATACTATGGGGCATATTTACAAGCCCCTGGCGCCGCCGGTGAGTCACTTATGTGACACACCTACGACACATAGTGGTGCTCCGTATTTACAGGGAAACTTAAAGCCACCCTGCCTGCGTTGGTGCATGGCATCCAATTGTGTGCCAGAGCGGGGTAGAGCTCATGGATATGTCATATAGTTGTAAATATGATGCATCCCTTTGCTTTGGAAGTAACGCATCTTGGCGCAGCCAAATGGTTTGCAGCACTGGGCTGCGTTACTTCCTTGTCAATATGGCCCTTGGTATTTATATAGCACAAACCTAGCTAGGAAACAATAAATTACTTGGGGGAATGGGAGAGAAAGATGCTTAAAAGAAGTGGAGAGTACACAAACACAACTCATATCTTAACACACAGTGAGATTAAGTCATTTGTCCCAGTGCCACAAGATGTTTAGTGAAGCTCCTAGGCCAAGATTCGAACCAGGCTCCCAGGTTCTAAAGTCAGCAGCTCTAGTCGCTATAATGCATGTCAATCATCCCTTCCAGAGGGACTGGATTTTCTTCGGCCCTATTGCTTGGCACATGAGACCTTTTAAAATGTCTTCTTCGACTCTGAGAGCTATAGCTGTAAATTAAGCTCCTTCTTGACAGTGCATAATATTACGGGTGATATTACACCCTGTATTCCTATGTTGAGCAACACTGCAAGGACCTTTGGGCACATATCTACCAACTAAGAGAAGGTTTGAATATTTGCTCGGAGTTTGGCCTGAATTACAGGCTTTGATATAGAAATTGATACGTTGACACTGATTAAGGTACATTTTTCTCCTCAGTCTATATGTTCTATAAGGAACAAATTGTTATCCCATAGTAAAACTAGAAACCGGAATTGTTGGTGCCACCAGTACTGGTAACATCTGGTGTGACCAAATCTGCCATAAGGAGGGGGGAATAATGCAGAGTAACTCATGTGGGGGCATATCATCAAGGCGGCGCTTTGAAATTATCGGCGCTTTTGCATCCGTTTTCGAGCGAAAAGCGGCGATAATTTCATCGCCTTATCAGCAAAGACACGCTATCACGTGTTTTGCTGACTTAGCGCCTGTTACAACAATGCCCAGCTTTGCATCTCTAATGAGATGCAAAGTGGGCGCTCCTTCCGAAAATAACTGGAGTAATGTCGCTAACTGACATTTCTCCAATTATCAATCGGCACGCTAACAAGCATAGCGATAAGAAAAGTAGCGCTAACCTCTACTTTCCTTACGCCTGCTTTTAGTTTGATTTAGCCATGATATCCAATGGAAGGTGGATATTATGGTTAAATATGCTGTGCCCTATCAACAACGTAGCGCCAAACGTTGTGCGATTATCGCTGGAATCCCAGCGATAATTGCACATTTGGCAGCTAACTCGGGTATTTTTATCGGTCGGAGATAAGCGTCGCTGATAGCGCGCTATCTCTGCGATAAAAACAAGCGATAGCCGGTGATAGTTATCCTAGCGCTTAGTGCGCTTAGTGATAATTATCGCCGGTTGTTGAAGATATGCCTCTAAATCTTTTGATAGTTTCTAAATAGTGGAGCAAAACCTTGAAATGTTAAAAGACAATCTTACAGAGTAAAGTTAAAGTTTTCCATCCCGTTCCATTAAAGGTGTCACTTTGCATGTGAAAGGCCCACATCTCTTGGATCAAGTGCACCCCGCCCCCTTTGTCCCACTGGCCAGTGGCGGAGTTCAGAACAGGCTCTGAGAATAATGCACAGAAGGAGGGTCTGGGAGGACGAGGGCGCCTGGTGATCGATGTGCGTCATTTAGAACTCGTTAGCCATCACCTCACGGCCGGCTTGACATATTCTGTGCCTGGAGGAATCTGAGGAAACAAAATAATTTTCTAATTAAATAAATCTGCAACGTCTGTTAATAGAGCTCTTCAGTCGGTAACAGAGGGCAGAAGAATAGGCGGAATAATGATTTTTTTTTTCATTAGCTGGAACTCTTGGCGGTTACTCAACGTAACAGCAAGGCTAACTGAAAGAAAGCCATGGCTCCTTAATCGACCCCGCGGCCCGGCATGATAAAAGAGTGCGTTCCTGGAAAATTAAAACGCGAAAAAACACAGGATGAGGAAAACGTTTTAACTTGAAAGTAATGATTGTGAAATGAAGGTGTTTCAGAATGCCTAAATTAGTGTGGAGTGACCCAATGTCCTTCAGCACTTTCCTCATCCCTCAGTGAGAACACCACCCCGATGATTATATGCAAAGCAGAGCACCGCAAGAAGTCTGGTCCCACGACCCACGCATGCTGGTAACTCACTAAGGGGCATATCATCAAGGGCTGGTGACATAATTATCACCGCTTTTGCAGACGTTTTCGGACGAAAAGCGGCGCTAATTAAATCGCATTATTTGCAAGGACACGCTAGCGCGTTTCCTTGTTTCAGCTCCCGTTTTGTTCACACCTCGCTTTGCATCTCTAATGAGATGCAAAGGAGGCGTGCCTGACAAAACACCATGGAAAAATATCGCCACCCCAGCTTCGTGATATCATCAACGAGGGGTAGCGATATTTTAAATCCCGTTAACTATGCCTTAATGCAGGAATTTAACGTCTGTTAAATTCCTGACTAAGGCATAGCCTACATGCGAGGTGGATTATGGTGATACGACCACAGGGTCCTATCACCAAGGCTATCTCCATTTTGGGTGCAACATCGCTGGTTTTCCAGCGATGTTGGCCCATTTCCCCAGGATATTATCACCCTGGAGTAACGCATTGTTAATAACGCGTTACCAGGGCGATAATTCCTGCGATAGACGCCGATAAATAAACAAGCACTAAGCGCGCTTTGCGTTTATTTATTGCCGTCCTAGTAAATATGCCTCTAAGTTATTGCACTGCACATAACATACAACCCACATGTGAACACAATGGACGTAAACCACCCTCATAAAGAGCCACTGAAGTATACTAAAAGGTGAAGGATGGAATGGTTGAATTAATCTCAGCCACTGGTAATTACTCGGTCCGCATCCCATTCCATTGTTATTTTGCATATGGTGCCACCTCAGGTTGGACCCAGCCATGTGTAAATCAGTCTTGACCTTGCTCTAATGGAACTGCCAGGCCATGTTCTCCCTGAACCAGAACATAAGCAACCCAGGACCAGTGTCGACACAACTGTTTTGATCGAAGTGCAACATTTCCTTGGTTACAGTGAAGGAAGTCAGTCCAGAAGTTCCTATGAAAAATAGTTGCTGAAATATGTTCCTGATTAATTGCAGGTCCCTTCCACGCCATAAAATAGTTCTATCAATTTTGATAGAGGACCAACCTCCAGATGCCATTTTCCTTACAGAAACGTGGCTTCACAAGAATGCCCTTCCTGACATTAACTAAATACTCCCCACAGGGTATTATATGTTCAGGAAAGATCATGTAAATAAAGTGGGCAGTGGCACTGCAATAAACTTAAAAGATTCCTATGGATGGGTGTCCAACTCCCTTCTCATTCCTTTATGCCAGAATCCTCGCATTCACAATAAATCTGTCACCCACCTGCACCTTCTCGGGATTATTGATATACAGACCCATAGCTCTGTTCCGAATTCACTGAGGCCCTCCCAGACATTTTGGCTAGCCTGGCACTTGAAAAATAGAATATTGCCCTTCTGGCTGACCTCATTGTACATTCAGAAGCGATTAATAACCCACTTGCAGCAGGGATCATACATGACATGTGCGCTATTCAACTCATGCAAAGAATTGAAGGCTCTACACACATGAAAGGACACCTCCTTGATCTGGTTTTTAGTAATGACCACAACATTATTTTTTAATGTCCATGTCCTGTGCCCTGGAAAGAGTGTTTATTAATCCCTTTCATGCTTGATAAGTATGGACCCATGACTGGATTAAAATACACTCCAAGAATTGACCTTAGATGGTCTAAGCTGAATTCAGCGTAATGGGCTTCGTCCATTGACTCAACCAAACCTACATTAGGAGAAAACCCTGAATCCACCAACACGAAATTCGAAGAATGGATCATACAGTCTCTGGATGACAATATCACAATAAAAAAAAGATCAAAAGAGGTAAAAAAGAACCCTGGTTTTCCTCCCATCTTGTTTTCTTGAAAAAAGAATGTAAAAATCTTGAAATTAAATGGTAAAAAGACTATAAGGATCACCTTAAAATGGCCCATTGAATTGCAATTAGGAACTATCATATAGAAATGTAAAAGGCCCAAGCATCCTACTACAAAACCAAAATTAGCTAAGGCATCAAACACCCCTAGTGAATGTTTTAAATTTGTGAAATTCCTAACTACTCCAAAAACCGGAAACAGTCTCCCCATACCCTCAAAAGCAGGCTGCAATAAATTGTCAGCATTCTTTCACAAATAAATAGGTGATATTTATCAGTTTCTACAAAAGAACAGACTTTTAAAATTCTCTCACATTAGAGAAGTGTATGCCCAACACATCCCACATTGGCCTACCTCTCTTCCTCCCATCACTGAGGTAGAGCTTCCCGCTCTTCTCAGCTAGGTCAAATCAGGGTTCCCACTTGACCCCACACTACACACACATTGTCACAAGGAGCTCTAGCCACTTTCTCCATTATATTGTAACTAGTTAACTTGTCTGTATCTACTGGGAAGTGCCATCAAAGTCAGAGCATGCAGTGGTCAAACCCTTGCTAAAAAAAGCAATCTCAATCCGACATGTCCAGGGAACTGTAGGTCAATCTCCCTGCTCCCAGTCATAGGCAACATGCTAGAGAAACATGTCAACCAAACACTGTCTACATTCCTTGTTGAAAATAATCTACAGTACACCTTCCAGATGGGATTCCATGCACAGCACAGTACGGAAACTGCCCTCCTTGCAGTAACAGAGAAGATAAAAATGCTGCTGGACCAGGAAGAGACAGCTGCTATCATCTTCCTGGACCTAAGTGCAGCTTTCAACACGATTGACCATGAGACTCTTACGTATAGAAGGGGTGAAGCCAGAATAAAGAGCTCCACTCTTAATTGGCTCACCTCCTTTTTGAAGGACAGATCTTTCCAAATTTGTGAGAATTCGTGCTACTTTGACATCCTTCCCTTGACGTTTGGGGTCTCACAGGGTTCGCCCCACATGTTTTTAATAGAACATGCGCCTATTGGAAGATATTGTTCAGACGTTTGTGCTGTCAACAGTAAGAATAGTATCATATGCTGATTGGTTTCCTCCCTCACTCCTAGAAAAGGCTCACAGTCGCATCAGCTGTCTCCCTGCTTGGAAAAAGTATCCAAGTGGATGGCGAACTGCTGCTTAAAACTGAACTGGGAAACAACTGAGCTAAGGATTCTGGGGAACAGAACCGACTCCCAACCACCAATAGACTTGCCAGATTGTTTGGTTAATCCACCCGTCCCTTGCTCCCCTATCAAAAGCCTTGGGATGTGCCATGACAACCCCTTTCCATGGATACACTGTCCAAATAAATGTGTGTCAACTAGTTTTGGCACCCTCAGAACACTCCATAAAATCCTAGATATTTTCCCGAGTGTATCCAGAAGAATTGTGGTCCAATCCGTTGTTCTCTACCGGTTGGACTACAGGAACTCTCTGTACATAGGCTTCCCAAAATATGTCAACTAAAGGCTCAGGTTGTCAAAATGAGTCAGCAAGGATCCTATAGAAGGTCCCAAAATTTGCCTAAGCAAATAGTGGTCCAGCTTCACTGCACTAACTCCCCATTAAGGCAAAGATCAAATGTAAAACACTTTGTCTGGCATATAGAGGGCTTATCGTCAAAGGACCCACTATGATAAGGGCACTCTTGACCTTCTACTCCGCCCATTAAGGCTTTAAAATCCTCTATGGACCCCTTCTTGAAGGCACCTATAATTCACAAGGCCAGATGGGGCGATAGGTTCTTTTCATATCTCATCCCCACACTTTGAAACACGCTACCCATAGAATTAAGATGCCTAAACAGCAAATTACATTTCGGAAAAACTCTAAAGCATGGCTAAATCCACATTAATATCCCCCCTGTGTTTCTCCACTTGGCCCAAAGCAACACTATGTCTTAGTCAGTGCTCGGAATCTTACATGTAGTCATGCACTTTAGAAATCCGCATAGCAAAGTGCTAAATGTGTGGTAAAGGTTTGCCCACACATTCCACCTTCATTTTGTATGCATGAGAAACACTGCAAATGTGGGGCCTGCTTCAATAGAAATACTCTCCTGACAGAAGGCTACTTCATGGACATGGAACTAGTCTCGGTTAGCATGTGATAGAGCAGAGATTACATCAAAAGGTTTTTATGACAAAAGTATTGATTTATGACAACTTCTGTGAAAACCACAGAAAACCTGTGCAAGTTACACATTATAAAAATTACACAATTATACAGTGTAGTTACTGCATCGTAAAAACATGCAGAAGAAAGATAGATTGAGATGTATGTTATTCGTTCAACTAATAAAGATGTGATTTTTAATAATGAAATTATATCCTATTCACTTACATGTGTTAGAAAAATGTAGATGGGAAAAATCTCACGCTATAGATTTTATTGATAATCAATTTGATATGAGTGTGAAATTAATAAGACTAAAATGCAAACAATATGAATAACTTAAGGAACTGCATAATCGATCACCCTATTTTTCCAGATGTGTGTCTTCTTTACTGCAGCATCACACTCATCCTAGATGAACTGACAAATGGACAGAGTTTTCTGACAAATTGAAGTGGTGCCAGGAGGTGTCATCAAGGAAACTGACCGAGTATAATTGCCTATCTTAGGAGATATTGGATGCCCTGTCTGCCGCGATTGTCCTTGCCTCTTATGCTTTTATTCTTGGAGTACATTGATCCTTGAGGAACGAAGGAACCCTGTTATGCTATTGTGACTCTTGCGGTTACAGAGGCAGACTAAGACAGATACTGTCTTGATGGACTGAACTGGCTACTTGGAGCTTTGCTGAACTTTCCTAAGAGTATGCTGTTTGTGCTTGGGGGTCTACCTCAGCTGAGGGAGATCTCCCGATTTACCTATATTCCGTGAATTCAGAAGCTTTGGTATATTTCATTAAATCTATTACTATTTGAATTCTAATCTGATTGCTAAATTTATTTAAAGGTAAATGCTTTTCATCCTTTATCTGATAAACTAAAATTGGCTTCTTGATCTGATTCTGCTGTTTTGATTCATCATTACCTCTGAGTGAGCATTATTTCTGGGTTATCTATGTTTAGAGACAAACACGAGAGAGAAACTTTCAATTATCAAAACTTGATGCAATTTTTTCCTTTAGATATACCTCAATTCTTGGTTTGTATAATCCTTGCTCCCTTATGTTTCTTTAGCAGATTTGGGTTTGTGGTGTTCATATTTTATCTCTAAGGCATCTGTTTGAGATTCATCTATATAAATTAATTTCGAATTTTTAGATACAGTTATCCTATTCCTGGTTCTCATTGGGTGATTGATCATTCCCTGAATATCCAACCCCTTTCACCACAGAGCAAGATCCATCAGAGGACCGTTTGTTGATAAGAGAGGATAATAGTGAAAAAGGGCCCATTAAACACTACAGCAGTAATTCTGGTAGCATGTTGGATGGATTACTGTTTGATAAAGTTAGGATATAAGGGGGATGTCTATTGAATTTCCTAGAGGGTTGACCCAAAGCACAAGTTCAGTAAAGGTGATCAAGTACCAGTATTGAAGAAATACGACGGGTCATTGAAACAGTGATGTATGTATTAATAGGATTCGTATGTTGCTGCTGCTTGAAGCTTAGATTGCGGTAATTTGATTATTTGAAAAGTTTTAGTGCTTATGCTTGAATTAAGTATTTTTTGTTGCTCAGTTGAAGTTGTTATTGGGTTCAAAGTGGCTTAAGACCCTGGAAAACACACCTAAGTGTGGTCTCAATGTGGTATACACTGAGTAAGATTGTCTGCTGTGGTTTGAAGGTGCTGTGCAAGAGACATTATTGGCAGTGCTACCAGATAAGGGAACTTTTGCGAGGGTGAGGAGTTACAATCATTATCGGCCCTATTCACAAAGGTAAACTGAGACAAAAGTCTAACTTTATTCACAAAGGACATTTACTAGTAGTAAAGATAGACTTTTGTCTCATTCTAACTTAAGTTTTGGTCTAAAGTCAAACTGAGCGCAAACTTAAGTTAAACTGAGAAAAAATTCCAACTTTACTACTCGTAAATCCCCTTTGTGAATGCCGAAAGTCATAAAGTTAAACTTTTGACTCAGTTTACCTCTGTGAATTGGGCCCTTCAGTTTTTCTCAGTGTACAGGGGATAACAGTAAGGAATAAAGTGCGGTCACGCTGGTCGAGATTTTGCTTTGAGTGTGTGATAAATGACGATACTTTGAGTGAGTTAAAGTCTATAAATGTCTTTTCAGTGGAGCAGGCAAGAGTTCATTTATTAGCTTTTTCTTATATTGCTGCTTTGTAACAACTTGTGGTAACATTTTGCTTTGATAACATATTGCTGGGAGAAGTACTCTCAGCGGATATTGTAAAGGAGGGTCTATTGTCAAAAGGAGTTGAGTGACATCACAGAGTGTTGTACTATTATTGGTTGTTGGTGTGAAGCTGCGCTGGAATAGGTTGACAACGTCATAGAAAGCCGCACTGGTATTGATTGTTTGAACCAAAAAAAAGGAAGAATATTCAAGCATTGTTGAAAGAGATATCTGTAAAAGACAAATTAAATATTTGTTGAGGGAAAATGAAAATTTAGAAAAATATAAAAACATTATTATAGGGAAATGTGCCTGTACCAACTAGAGAAGGGGAACCGATACCACCTGAGGGTACACCAGCTTTGTATATGACCCAAGAGAGAGGTTATCATGCATGTACATGGTTAGAAAATTTGATGAAATATACAGAAAAAGATGGACCTTTAGCTTTTCCACAATATGGTACTTTTAACATTAGAATTCTTGAAAATTCAAGGAGAACATTATATGATACTAAACCACCTGCGAGACCTATGCAATTTGAAGCTCTCAGAAAATGGGAACATGTTGTCCATCAGATGGAAAAACTAAAATATCAGGGAAGGGACAAGAATACCTTAAATCAATATGTTGAGGCTAGATGGGATGCACAAAAGAGAGCTTGGAGAACAGATATTGCGGAAGGAACACAAATGTATCCTGTATTAGTTGCAGAGAAGGGTGAAGGAGAAAAAGCTAAGGCAAAGAAAAAACATGTAGAGGACTCTCAAAAATTTGCATTAACTGATGAGATTGAGAAAGAAATAGATGATGAATTTTTAAATGAATTATTGTTAAATCGTCCCCCACTATATAATAAGGATCATCCTCAGAGCATGCTGGATTCCTTCACTGGAATCGTACCGGATAAACCTACTATGCCCGCCAATCCCAATCCACAACATTTTTTCCTATCAGGAATAGAGACACCAAGAGGAGCAGAACCTAACAGTCCCATGACACTGAATGCTCCTGATGCCCTTTCAGTTCCAGTGACAATATTACCTGTAGACCCACTTTATCAATGTGGGAATAGTGGAGAACAAATACATTCTTTGACCATCCCTACTGGGATGGGTGGAACAGGTGCTGTCCCTAGGAGACCAAGTATGGGACAACTAAATCCAACACCAATGATTTCAAACTCTGATAATTCTCTTAGAGAAATGAGATTAGGATCAAAAGCAAATTCAGTTTATCCTAATGTATCATATAACTAAGTGAGACAAACCCCATTTCCAGATTTAGTTGATTTAGTTGAAAGGTATATGGAAACCGCAAGCAGAAGAACACAAGTTATAACAGGGAGAACTCTATAGTTAGGTACACAAGCTTCTGAATTGCCTACTACCCCTTGTTTTGAGGGACCAAGTGGAGTAGTGCAAAGAGATACACCAGAAAGGCAAATAAGTCTTACACCGAAAGATCTTGATCATTGGATTAGAGAAATAGCTCCATCTACATTTCACAAAAATACAGATAGTCAGGGAACTACTGTTACAAGAAATCAAATTGAAAAATCACTTGATGTTGCTAAACTTAAAGTGGAACTAGAAGAAATGATCCTGGGTACTATTAGTACCGTTATTAACTACCAAGATAATGAATTGTTATTTGTATGTAAGTATATTACTTGACGGGTTATAAATACCCATGATAAATTGACTGAATTGGCACAGAAATATGGGGTGGACATTCAAAAGTCAAAGTCACTGCAGAAAACCTACTGATTAGATTTAAGTGATAAGGACCTTGAAAACATCAGGGAAAAGATTGCAGATTAAGGAATTGTTGATCACTCTCAGAAAATGTGGTGAGTTGCAAAAATTGGAAGGCATATGGGTTAAAAAGAAGGAAACAAAGAAAATGGCAATGCCAATGTATTCAGTGTTTGAGGAAGAGAAAGAAAGATCGGGGTAAAGATGCGTGGTGCCTGGAGGAGTATATGTACATGTTACATGGATAAGGCCAGACATACTTTTTTTATAAATGACTTCCGGAAACGGAAAGAAAAACTTGTTAAATGGTACAAGCAAGTTGAAAGGTTTGTCAAGGTGTTAAAGGTTTTATTGAAGGATTTTAATACTTTATTTGATATTGTGGTCCCGAGTGATTTATGGACCGAACGTAAAATTGCTATTGATTCGCCTGTGACTAAACCTGCAAGGAGTACACAAACTGGTACACCATCATCTATTGTAACAAAGAAGTACAATCAAGCTATTACCTATTTGAAAGCAAAAATCTCTCTGAAGGAAATAGATTAGGTAAAGATTGACAGGATAACACAGAATTGGAAGTAGACAGCACATGTGTATTATGAACGATTTTTGCAGAGTTAGGGACCACTGGAGGGGCCTACATCAGCAGCAGCTGGGGGGTGGGGTGGGCGGGGGGGGAGTTCATGAGGTAGGAGGGTAGTGTTATAACAAGTTGGATTTGGGGAGAGAATCTGATTGGACAGAAAGCAGAAGCTCTCATGGGGCATGGACCGGGCATCGCTATGAGGCGATAGTTGTGTTAATTTGCTTAACTGTCTAAATATGCCGCCCGTCCCCCGGGATGTGGGCTAAATGGCTGTGTGCATTGCTAAACCGTAGGGCGTGATCGGAGATTGTATGTGGGTGCCGGTTGCCCCGATGGTTGTTTTGCTTAAAATGCTGCAATAAAAAACATGTTTAAAAAAAAAAAAATGAAAGATTTTTGCAGGCATTCAAACAGTATAGCAGAATGGAAAATGTGACTGGAGAGCATATGGGACATTTTGTGTATCGGTTTGTGTATGGATTAAGACCTGAAATAAGTGCTAGGATACAGCAGCACTTGATCTGCTGGCAGAGCAAACCGATACACAAAATTCTCTGATATGCTAAATATTGTCGAGATGCACTGGAATCCAAACATAAGAGATTGCAAAATAAGTTGATGTTAGCTCAAATGAAGACAGCAAAGAGAGGTTACATGAGTACTGGTGGGATTGTAAAAATGTAGGGCAAGATAATGGTCAATCAAATTCGGGAATTCGAAGAGTAGGAGGTGGACAACAACAGGTGCATCGATGCAAGGCAGAAGTAGAAGTGTTTCAATCGAGATGTTGAAAAAGACAAATTTGGGTCACATTTGCAGCAAGTTCGGGCACTGGAAGCACGAGTGTTGATTTAATCCACTAAATCAAATGAATGGACAGGTACCACAGGGTGAGAATGCACAGTCACAGGTGAATGATGTGATGACTAATCAGCAGACTCAAAGACAGAAAAATCTAAACGTAAATATGCCTCAAGCCCTGATGCTATATATGAATGGTCAGGTTCAGAATTAATATTTAAATAAAGGATTTCACACAAATGCTCAGATTGATTCAAACCCTAACATTTCTCATCAATATTTGATTCAAGTGGATGACACAGATTCAGATTTGTCACAATGACGTTGCTTGAGGGGGAGGAGGAATGCACACTCTGCACATCTAAGAAGTAGACTAGAGTGTTTCCTATGTGGAAGGCAAGGTAAATGTAACCCTGTTTCGTTTGTTGTTGCCACTGGTGCTACCCATTTCACTGTAAAAAGTTCCAAACCTACCCCTCTCTGGAGAAAGAATCCAAGTAGTAGGTGTTTAACATCAATTGATCAATTGTACCATCAGAATGATGAGGAAAGTGCTTCCTTTGCTCCCTCAAGAGAGTAGGCATACGGTGGTAAGGGCCTTAGTTACCACAAGACTGGACTATTGCAATGGTCTATATTTAAATGAGCAACAAAACATATTGATCAAACTACAGACCTTGCAAAATGCGGCAGTCCGGCTGCTGTCAGGTTCTTCCAGGTTTTCCCCGATTACGCCAGAAAGAAGATCCCTTCACTGGCTATCTATAAAAAACCGTATACTTTTTAAGGCGCTGGCCATGGCTTTCAAAGCCTTGCATGGATCGGGCCCGGACTTTTTAAAGCAACGTATACATTGGTATGTCCCAAACAGATGCCTTCGTTCAGAAAGCACTAAACAGGCGCAAGTCCCTAGAATCAGGAAGGCCAGATGGGGAGGCAGAAGTTTTGTTCATGGAGCTGTTAGGGCGTGGAACTCTCTGCCCTTCTATCTTAGATCCTTGCCTGATTTATTATCCTTTAGAAAGGAACTTAAAACCTGGCTTTTTGTGCACGACTGATGTCTTTCACTACGGATCCTTGACAGTTTGAGCCTCAGGACTTCTAGATAGCGCCAGGACACCTCCGGGTAATTGTCGCGCTTAATTAAGTTTCAATAACATAACATAACATAACATAACATGTCCAATCCTACGACCAATCCTGTCTCTGTATTGAGTGGGTCATTTGAACATTTGCATAAGTTTGTAGTGTGTGATTCTAGTCCAGTAAATATACTAGGACTAGTCTTTGCAAACTTAATTAATTAATTAACTCAATTGTTCTATTTATTGTATTCCGAAAGGAATTGAATTTCACACTAATGATGAGGATGTTGTATTTAAATTGGCTAAACAAAATTCTGAAGCTGGAGGTTTATTCCCATTATTGACAAGTGATGATTTACCCTTAAAGCTAGGAGACACTGTGTCACCTGTAGGTTTGGGATTTTACAGGAAAAGATATTGGATTAATCAAAGGTGTTGTATGCATCACATTGAAACCAAATGCAGAATTCCCTCAGATCCTTCCATACAATTTGACCCAGAAACCATTTTCAAGATAAATACCATTAATAGATTCACTGATTGAATAAGTAATCTTGAAATAAATCATAGGGAGTCCATGTAACGCTCCTATTATGGGAGTATTGAAATATGAATTGTTTCCTTTGACAACTCCTGTACTGAACAGTGCATTTGCTACAGTTTTTGCTACACTCTAGAACAGCTGCCTGGGAAAGTGCCCTTTCAAACTCTTATGCTTTTCCTCTCAAATGTGCCATTGCTCAATATGTTGCGTGCTTGAATAACTTAAGGAACTGCATAATTAATCCACCTATTTTCCCAGATTTGTGTCTTCTTTACGACCGCCTCACACTCATCCTATATGAACCAGACCTCGGTCCTAGGAGCTCACTCTCCCCAGCAGCTCCGCTGTGCCCTGTGTCGCCTCTGAAGCCTGACACTCCGTTGCAGGGTTTGAGTACACCCTGATTCTGGTTCTCACTGTGTGCGCATTTCGTGCCTAAATTGTGTGCTTAATTTACTTTTATTGTGCCTGCTGCTGTGTGTTTGTGTTATTTTCCTCTTTGTCCTTTTGTCCCCCTTCTCTTTTTTTCCCACTGCCGCTGACCAGTGACTCCTCCCCCTACCGCCCCGCTCCCGCCTCCCAGATGCAGGTCCCTTCCCCTCCCCTTCACAACGGCATCCGCTGCGGGGGAGTGCAGGTGAGTCCACAGACTTCGGTCCTAGGAGCTCGCTCTCCCCGGCAGCTCTTCTGTGCCCTGCGTCGCCTCCGAAGCCTGATACTGCGTTGCAGGGTTTGAGTACACCATGATTCTGGTTCTCGCTGTGTGCGCATTTCATGCCTAAATTGTGTGCTTAATTTACTTTGATTGTGCCTGCTGCTGTGTGTTTTTGTTATTTTCCTCTTTGTTCTGTTGTCCCCATTCTCTTTTTATTCCTGCCGCCGCAGACCCGTGACTTCTACCCCTACCGACACGCTGCAGCCTCCCAGCTGCGCGTCCCTCCCCCCTCCCCTTCATGATCATGATGGCGGCCGCTGCGGGGGAGCGCGGGTGAGTCCACAGACCTCGGTCCTAGGAGCTCACTCTCCTCGGCAGCTCCGCTGTGTCCTGCGTTTCCTCTGAAGCCTGACACTCCGTTGCAGGGTTCGAGTACACCCTGATTCTGGTTCTCGCTGTGAGCGCATTTCGTGCCTAAATTGTGTGTTTAATTTACTTTTATTGTGCCTGCTGCTGTGTGTTTTCGTTATTGTCTTCTTTGTCCTCTTCTCCCCTTCTCTTTTTTTCCCGCCACTGCTGACCCGTGACTCCTCCACCTACCACCCCGCTCCCGCCTACCAGCTGCATGTCCCTCCCGCCTCCCCTTCATAATGGTGGCCGATGCGCGGTCGCGCACAGCAGGCGCGCCTCAGGCGCACCAACGGTGCCCCTAAGGCAAGCCCCTCTGCGCCCCCGTCCGTGACCCGACCGCGACCAGTGCCAGGACCCCTGGTCCTCTCGGACCCCTCTGCTATGATTCAACCTCCCTCCACGCGCTCAACCCCGGAAGACACGCCGACTGCGCTAGATCTTCGCCAGACACCAGTTCTGGTGCAGACCCTGCCGCAGATCCTTAACCATCGACAAAGCCACGATGACCACCGAAGGCACGCCCGATGCATGCACCACCCATACCCTGACTTGCATCCTTCTCAACGTGCGCACCCTGCACCGACATGCCGTATAGATCTGGGACCTGATCGACACCCTCTCACCCGACGTTGCATTCTTCACGGAAACCTGGACCAACGCCACCTCCAGCCCTGACATCGCCACTGCCATCCCTGACGGCTACAAGATCCAGAGAAAAGACCGGCTGCACCGCTGAGCAGGTTGACTCGCCACCGCACACAAGACCCCTCTCCAACTCTCCACATCCAGCACGAGTGACCCCCACACCTCCATTTCCATTGCAACAACCCCGACTCGACCACTCTCCTCAACAACCTCACCAACCTTGGACTAAAGCAGCTCGTCAACATGCCCATCCACAGAGCGGGTCACACCCTCAACCCCATCTTCACAGGAGGGACTAACATCTGCTTCAGCCACATTACCCAACCCCCTGGACCAACCACCACTGTGTCCATTTCAAGTTCAACACCACCACCGCACCCAAACCTGCCCCGCACCCACCACGACTGAACTGGAGCAAGGTCTCCGAGGAACACCTCAGCACCACCCTCCGCCAAACCCCCTATCACCACAAACAACACTAACTCCGCAGACAGGGAATTTCACTGCTGGATTTCCTACTGCGCCAACAAGCTTGCCCCCTCCACCCCGCCAAACAACGCCCTCTTAAAGCCACCTGGTTCACTGCAGAACTTCAAGAAGTCAGACGCTCCTGCAGACGCCTAGAGAAAACCTGGCGAAACCTGAGAACCACGGAATCACGGAACAAACACAAGCGCGCCATGAATGATTACCACCAACACATAAGAGACACCAAACGGACCTTCATAAGAGACAAAGTCCTGACCAATGTATCCAACGCCAAGGAACTGTTCAACATCATACAACAGTTCGCCAAACCCACCTGCGAATCCACGGACGTCACACCCTCCCAGGAACTGTGTGACAAGCTCAGCTCCTACTTCCATCTGAAGATCAAGGCCCTCTATGACAACTTCAGCGAACCAACGACGAACACCACCCCCCTACCCACTGCCACCGACAAACCTACCATCAAGTCCTGGGATCCCGCGAACATCTAACTCATCACCGCGACCATGAAGAAAACCCACTCACGAGCCCCAATGGACCCCTGCCCACCGCACATTTTCCACAGGGCTGCCGCCGCCATTGCACTCGAACTAGGACGAACCATCAACGCCTCCCTCAGGTCAAGCATCTGCCCAGACGACTGGAAACAGGCAGAGGTAAAACCCCTTCTCAAGAAACCAACGGCTGACCCTATGGATCTGAAAAACTACTGGCCCATCTCTCTCCTTCCCTTTGCAGCCAAAGTCACTGAGAGAATCGTAAACACCCAGCCGACCGCATTCATAAAAAAGAACTCCATCCCGGACGCCACTCAGTCTGGATTCCGCAGCAACCACAGCACTGAGACCGTGCTCCTCGCCACCACTGCCGGCATCCGCATGCTATTGGATCAGGGACACACTGCGGCCCTCATCCTTCTAGACTAGGGTTGGGCAGAATTTGCGTTGTCACGCTACGCAAAGCTCCACGTAACAGTAAAAAATCTCTGCGAGCACGCAAACATTCCGCAAACACGCTGAATTGCTTGGGGGGAAAAATCTCACGAACACACATTTTGAAAGTGCAAAGAAGCAAAAAATTCTGCAAAGCCGCGGATCGCGAAATTTTGGGCAATTTTGCGTTCTCCGCGGAATGCAAAATTACCCAAATTCCGCAAATTCCACGAGCGGAACGGAATTTACCACCCAGACCTATTCTAGACCTCTCCGCAGCTTTCGACACTGTCTCACATCGCATGCTCGCTGCCAGACTTCACGACGCGGGAATACAAGGAGCCGCCCTTGACTGGATCCGATCCTTCCTCTCTGACAGAACCCAGAGGATCCGACTCCCACCCTTTCTCTCCAAACCCACAGAAATCAGCTGCGGAGTACCCCAGGAATCATCTCTCAGCCCCACGCTCTTCAACATCTACATGGTCCCCCTCGCCACCATCACCAGACAGCATGGACTCAACATCGTATCCTACACCGACGACACCCAACTCATTCTCTCGCTCACGAAGAATCCCGAAGACACCAGACTCTGCTTCCAGGAAGGAATGAAGAACGTGGCAGCCTGGATGAAGGACAGCTGACTGAAGCTAAACTCAGAGAAAACCGAGATCCTCATCCTCAGACCCTGCACCACCGCCTGGGACAACACCAGGTGGCCTCCCACCCTCGGGAGCCCACCCACCCCTACAGACCACGCTCGGAACCTCGGCATCATCCTTGACTACTCCCTCTCCATGAACCGCCAGATCAATGCCGTCGCATCCGCCAGCTTCAGCTGCCTTCGCTTCCTCCGTAAGACCTTCAAATGGATCCTCCCCGACTGCAGAAGGACCATCACCCACGCGATCATAACCAGCAGACTGGACTACGGCAATGCCCTCTTCGCTGGAATCAACAAAACTCTTCTACACAAGCTACAAACCATCCAGAACGCCGCAGCCAGACTCATCCTCGGGACATCACCATGAGCACATGACCCAACACCTGTGAGGCCTCAACTGGCTCCCCGTCAAAAAGAGGGTCACCTTCAAACTCCTCACCCACGCCTACAAATCTCTCAACAACATCGGACCCAATTACCTCAACGAGAGACTATCCTTCCACGTACCCAAGAGGAACCTCCACTCCGCCGACCTCACCCTAGCAGAGGTTCCCCGCATTCTCAGAGAGAGAACCGTCAGGAGAGCTTTCTCCTACATCGCAGCGAAAACCTGGAACAAGCTCCCTGTGAACATCAGACGTTCCCCCACTCTGCACACGTTCAGGAAGGACCTCAAGACCTGGCTCTTCGACTGACCTGGAGCCGCCACGCCCCCCCAGCATCTTGAGACCCTCACGGGTGAGTAGCACGCTATATAAACCCCTGACTGATTGATTGAACTGACAAATGGACTGAGTGGTCTGACAAATTGAAGTGATGCCAGGAGGTGTCACCCCGGAAACCGAGTATAATTGCCTACCTTAAGAGATATTGGATGCCAAACTGTATCTCAGGTTTGCAGTTCTGCTGATTCTGTGCAGAGGAAAGACGCAGACGCGTGACGCAATGCCGAGGAATCATGCCATTGCAGATTGAGCCGCGGTTGCAACCGCTGATTGCGTTCATCGCCCAAAACGGTCCAAACTTGCTGGCAGGTTTCCAGCAGGCTTCCAACCAGACGGACCCTTTTTCCGGGAACAGCCGAGAGCTGCGAGGGGTTGCGGTGGCCGCGGGCCGTCATCACCATCTCTGCTGTTGTTGTCCTCCAAACCTAAGCCGAGCCCAGCCCAGCCCAGCCCAGCCCAGCCAGATTCCCGACACCACCGCGTTGCAGTGCTGAGCAGCGCTGCTTTAAGTGCAGTAGGTGCGGTTGCCGGTGGCTGGAAGTGCAAGTGCAGGAGGTGGAGGTGGTGTGCGGTGGTCTGCAGTGGTATGCGGTGCGGTGGTTAGGGAGATCCCATAAAGCCCCCATAAAAACTCACTCATCACCAAATCTCAAAGCACCAAATAAAACTCCCTGGAACTTTCACAAGTGAATTGAGTGGGACCAGGGAGGGTGCGGATTAGCGGTTTGGCGTGCAGAGCTGCGAGCTGTGAGCTGAAAGCTGAGCCAACTCGAAGGAGGAAGGGGTGAAACCACAGCCGCACGAGGAGTGAGGTGCAAGGGGCAGAGAGGTGAGGCTCGTGGAAAAACTGTGAGGTTCGGCTGTGGCCACATCAGCCAGGTCTTCATTTAGCAGGTACAGTGTGGCTGCTGCAAGATTAAAAGTTTTGTGTAGATTCATCCAGCACAAACAAACAGTATCATAGCCGGCATCTGCAGCCTTTCAGACAACCTTTGACTTTTGATTGCCATTGGTAGTAATTGCATTTCATTCCCTTTGACTTTTGATTGCCGTTGATATTAATTGCGTCTAATCCCCAACCCTCACAAACGTTGTACCGGGAGCTTTGGAGTGGCTCCTTTTGAGAGTGAGCCTGTGGGGGGGAGCAGTGTTTTGCTTAGGAGTATCAAATCCCAGCCTCACCTGCACACGTTGTACTTAAAGCAAGTTAATTGCCTTCTAGGGGATCCCTTGAGTGTACAGTCCACATAACAGGGTTGGTGTGTCACATTCAACTGGGTTGAGCCCCGCTAATCAAAGAGTATGAGATCTGAAAAAATTCGACAAACATCGCTGAACAAATCAAAGAGGAGTGTCTTAACAAAAGATTCAAACTCGATCCCACACTCTATCTCAAACAAAAGGAGAAAGAGAGAGAAGTTAACATCGCAAAAGAGGCTAGTGTCAGCTCATACCCCGGAACACGCTTTCTTCAAATATGGGGAGAAAAACGGTAACCAGAGATTTCATTTCTTAAAAGACCCAATGGCCGCAATTTATGCTCTAGAAGGAGGTTTAGGTCTGCCTAGCCCTATCATTCCCTATCAATAAATCGAGTGAAACAAGTTCTCAGGTATTGGGACACACAAAATTTGAGGCAAATTTAACTAAATTGGATCAACCAGTGGAAAGCCCCATACTCAAAAGGAATGCAGGCCAAGAAATAAGCCAAGTAACAAGCACTAGGGAGGCTGTTAGAGAAGAGGAGTCCACAAAAAAGGGTCGATAAAAATAACTGCGCAGGTGCATTTACCCAAGGATTGGCTTGATCAAAACAAAGAAGAGAAACATGAAAAAAAAATTAGTAAAATGGAGCCCCAGGTAAGATAGGAGTGCAAGATAATGTCCAAATGGAAGAATGGACTAGTTCCTTTTCCGTATCTAACGATGCAGACCTCATCCAAGCCCTGGAAATAAACACTCAAAACAAAGAGGACGCTCCCACCCAAAATAAAGAGGACGCTCACTTTCAAGACCAAGGAGACATTCCTATCTTCAGCTCACCACCAGATCGGCAAGACAGGGAGATAGCGGGGGCAGCCTCCACCCCAATTAAAAGTACAGCTTGTGTGGAGCAGCAGGTGGGTAACAATTTTACCCAAAATGGTCATCTTCTGGAAAGCCAGAAGGCTTTGTCCTCCCCGATCACTATTTCATCAGTCAGTGGGTTTGAAACAACCTAACAGGGATGTCGGGTCAATTGACACATTCAGCCACATGGAGTGAAACCCTGTTAAGATCTCTACAGCAAGCTATTGACACCTTAAATTTTCAACCAGACAAATTAGATGTTCAGATTGATTTAATTAACTTAATTGTGGTACACATTGCAGGTGTTAACTCAAAATTGGACACTATAACAGTACATATTATAAAAGATTATCAAAGTGTTGATCCAGGCAGTGGACGCTTGTTAAACGCAAACTAAAATTGTGGATGTGGAAAAATACTTGATAAATTGGCATCTCTTCCAGAAATACCAACAGAATTTTTATGCACAAAATATGGCACACCTAGTAACGAAAGAATTAAAAGATGTTATAAAAGACAGTACAGGTCCGGAAAGGAATTTATGTAATCTCCAACTTGATGGTATTTCAAAACACACTGAATTTATGAATATAAACGGAACAGTAAAATCAGCAAATAATCCAGCAATTTACATCAACACTTAGTTCAACAAATGGTGATCAAACAAAAAGACAACGAAAACGAGCATGTAAGGCTAGGAATAACGTGTGTAAACAAACCGGCCTGGAAGCAAAACAGTTTTATCCTTTATTCTCCCAACGGCCAAGTTTTAAGCAAAGTCAACAAAGTAATAAAACCGCCAACGAGCAACAAAGTAGCCCTAGGTTACATCGGCAAGACTCCATCGACAGTCTTAGTAAATCCACCCAAAGTGTTCCATCGTCATGCGATCAAGAATATAATAAAACATATCAAAGTGAAGGCTTAGAAAAAAACTAAACACGATAAAAAACACCCAGCAAATTTATTAGAGCCAGTTGTCATTCTCGATACATCTTCCCATCAAGTCATATCTGGTCACGAAGCAAAAAACAACAAAATTCCTCAAACTGTAGGATTCAAACAAACAAAATAAAAGCACATTGTAAAAATATCCGGTTGCGAACAAGAAACTAACAAATCCCTCAAATACGAAGGACATAAAAAACAAGAAAACAAGTTTACTGTAATCACGAAACCGATACTTAATATTACATGCGCAATAATAAATCAGGAGGGTGAAAATAGCACTCGTATGAATTTACAAATTACTAATCCAACTACTGAAGAAAACCGAAATGAATGCCGAGTGGTAAGACCAAACACAATAGTGCAATAAGAGTTTAAAACAACTCAGGATAATAGGTCATTAACAACATCGGCAAAAGTACTGGGAAATCAAATAGATATAATGAAAACAGAGACCAGAAGTCAAATGAAAATTTCCCTTGGAAAAAACGGACGAGTCTGCAAATTACCAATTGAAGCATTTACCACTCAAGAACCCAGGAGGACAGTAATAAGCCAAAATGTAGCAAAAACAGAAGGAGAAAGCACCAGCGAGGGCAAATCGAATTCATACAAACAAGAAAGGACTATATTTAACAACATAGCCCAGAACAGAAACATGGTTTACGACCCCCTAAATGCACAAATCTGTATAAACTCGATGGAAACACAACAAAGAGATTCAGTAGAAATATCTCATAAACTGATTTTCGAGCCCAAATATAAAACAAAGGACCTTTCGGACACCCTAAATCGGGGAAATCTATTGAGGCTGTTCAATGAGATACCAAAATTACGCAATATTGCATCTGCAGATCTCCTGGTTGTAGAATTTCTGCAAATGGAAAATAGGCCAAAGATAGAGGTGACCCAAACAACCTGATCTTCAAATGAGATAACTTCTCTGATATACTCAACAAGAGAGGACTTTGAATCTTGGGGCATATCATTATCATATTCAAAACTCCCAAAATATCCGTATCCATTACTAGCAGAAACAGTGGCCCCACATTCATCAGGACATGAATTACGGCCCACTGCATGTTTAAGGGGGGGCAAGAAGCACAACTCAGTTTTATCAGACAAAAAGTCGGAAAATCTAGATCAATGTACACCACAACCAAAACAACAGACAGAAGAAGTTCATGATTGGTCGTGGGTTTCTCACTTTCTGAGCCAACAACAATCCTGACGTAATCAACGGCCTAAAAAGAAAACAGCATTTAGAGGTACGTTCGAGCCCGCCTAAGGAAACCCAAATAACTTTTTGTTCATGGAACATCCATGGCTTTAGAGAAGTGGGCCAAGACCCAGAGACCTTATCTTTCTTTCAAAGTTTTGATATTATTTTATTGCAAGAAACGTGGAATCTGATGCCTAAAACTATCGTTGGCTATGAGGAATGCCACGTACTTGCGGAAAAAAATTGCAATCATGGGCATCCAAAGGGGGGCTTATCAATTTATGTCACAGAAAAATTAGACTGGCAAATGGAAGAACTCGACATGGGCGAAAATTGGCTTCAAGTTGTAAAACTGGAGAGTAAAACATCTGTAATTACAAAGCCCTGGCAGCTGTTGATTTTAAACATATATATTCATCCTAACAAAAAGCAGAAGAAGGACAAATTGTCCAGCCTGACAAACTTGATAAAGGTTTTGCAAACCAGCCACCAAGGTAGCGAGTTGATAATTTCAGGCAACTTTAACACCAAAATAATAGGGACTAATTTGAAAAAAAGAATATGTCAAAAGGAGTTGGAGGTCAATAACCAAAAACATGAATTGGAGACCCCTGGTTTACATTCTTAAAATGGAAAAATAAAGGGAGATCGGCCAGCCAGCATTACCTTTTTAAGCGGGAAAAAACAATCCACTATTGATTACACATTGGTTAGTAACGACCTACTCCATTTAGTCGAATCATTCCATATCCAACCCCGCTCTGAAAGCGACCACCTTCCTTAAGTCCTAGTTTTGTATACAAATCTGTTTCAGAAAATGATTATCACAATTTTAACAGAAATGCCTGGCCGCGCATGTGCGCACATATGACGTCAGACGCACGTCCGGGTTTGTTTTTAATGACGGTAATCCGCCATTCGCGATTTTGCAACATCAGCGGGATTCTGCATATCGGGAAGATCAACAGATAGTATAATGTACCTACGACAGGTAGGAACGTTTTAGCAGTGAATGCTCAATTCCACTAATTTTAAATTATGGATAGACTCGGGGTATTTGTGTGGAACTCGTCTGACACACACACTGTGCATATCACACGGGTGTTTTGTTTGCGGGGATTGTGGTGTTAGTGTTTGTTATCGTTTCTTCATTACATCGTTTTTGGTTTATGTGAGTCCAAGAGCTATTTGTTTGACTACTAGCATGATATAATCATTCTATCGTACAGTGGGGAAATGTTATATTTATGGTTTAACTACGATGCCATATTACATCTGGCGAGCTTTGGGTTCTTTGAGATCGCCCTATATACGAGTCTCTTTTCGATCTATAATGTTTTTACAGCTTAGCGTCCCTACGTATTTTGGCTCATTCTCATATGCGCTTTTCTTAAATATGACACTTTTTCATATTTTAGCCCAGAGTACATGTTTGGGCAACGGTGGAATTTGTCATCTACTATGTTGTAAGCGCTACATTAGTAGAGATATGGGATTGCCTAGCACGTGTCTTCGTTTGGGGTGGCCATCCAGGTTTCAATACCTGTTTACCGTTTGGGATATAATACCATATAATACATGACCATAACTATGTGGTATCTAATTAGGTGGAAGATTGTGAACTTAAAGATTGCTTATTTAGGTTCTTTGGCTCTTATTTTTGTCTCCATTTGACAAAGGGTATTTATACTAAGATATGGTTTCTTGATGATCAAATCCAAATAGGTGCGGTGGTGATGCTCCTGTTGTAACTATGGTTTTAACAACTTACTGGTGACTATCATATCACCATACCATTGAAAAATACCATTAGTTACCTTAGATCGGTACTAACACCATTGTCAAGCTATAGGGTATGTTGAATATCCTGAGTTCTCCTAATTTTGATTTGATTTGCAGATGTATATATGATATTTTGTCTGTTCGGTGGTTCCAATTAGCTTTATTTTTGGCTATGCATTATGTTTGTATTCACAGTTGAATCACAAGCATTGGGCGTGTAGGTTGTATTGGACCAGGACTACATAGTCACAGAAACTTACATCCACTACTTCGTGAATATCAATTATGGTATGTTTTACTTATTCTATGTTGTTCTTTTCTTCTCTCTTTTTTCCTTCGTTCATTTTTCTTTCCCCCTCTTTACCCCCCCTACCCCCGCTTTTCCCTTCACCTCCCTTTCAATTTCTCCCCCCCCCCCCCCTTCCCCTTTCTCTTCCATTTTTTCATCCTTTGGTTTTGTGTACTAATGGTGAAATGAGGCTCTGATTTTGATTGTTGTTTTTTATGAATTATGATTTATTGTCTCTTGCATTTGATTTGATAAATGGTCACATATTGGGTAATTTCTTTGGAGTAGAAATGATATGGTTATTACTGTATTGTTATGGAGTGCAATATTAATATTTTTATTTATGAGACAATGCACAGGATGATGTTCTATTATGTTGTGTCATGTCTCTTTCATTTGAATGTGGTATGTTATTTTTATATGTTTATGTTTGCATATTTTTATACATAGGGGGTTTTTATATACATTCTTGCACATTTTTATGTATATTTAAACTTTGCAGCCCTGAAGAATTTCTCTTGTGAGAACGAAACACGTTGGCTGTGCTCTGTTTAAAAGAAAGAAGATTACAAATGAACAAATAAAGAAGGACATTTAATCATCTGACAGATTTAATATGGAATTGTTGACCATATTTAATTGAAGTGGTGCAACCACGATACAAATTTACTTGTTTCATTTACCCTGTTAATTGGGGTAGGTTCCTTTGGACAGATGGCGCCGTTGTGGTTTTGCACACAGGAGTATCTCTGGTTCTTGTAAAATATACTGTTTGGTACAATTTCTGAGTTTGGTGCCTTTTGTCAAGTTGGTCCACTGTCCATTTCTGTGTATGTAGAAATACCTGTAATATACAACTTAAGGAAAATAAAATGGCGTGGCAAAAACATCGAATTAATTATAGACGTCGCGCAAAAACATAAAAACAATAGTGGGTCGCAGAGTGTTCAATCATTAGAAGTGGCTTGGGAAACTTTAGGGAGAGCTTAAGTTAATACATTTCCGGTACTCCCAGGTCGCACAGGCCCACAGGGAAGAATATATGAGCCACGGCATAATATCCAGCTCCGTGACCAGAAAAAGGAAATAGCAAGGGAGGTGAGGGAAAGAACTGTTGCAGCAAGAGCAGGAAACATACAGCCTCATGCATCAAGCCAAAATCCAGTCGGTAAAATACCGATTCGCTAATAGCTCCCGGTATTGAGTTAAAAATACCCAATCCCAATGCATCAACCCAAAAGCAAAAATCGCTATTTAAGGAATCCTTAAATAGCGATTCCTTAAATAGCGATAGCATTTAAGGAATCCCAAATAGAGATTCCTTAATTTAAGGAATCTCTATTTGGGATTCCTTAAATGCAATGCATGAAAGTAAAAAAATTAGCGAATTCGCTAATAGGGGGAGCAAATTACCATGAAGATGAACTGCATGGTAATTTGCTAAAAGTTTGAAAAATGCACTTTTGTGCATTTTTCAAAGTTTCATGTTGCGCACACACATGCCCTTAGAGCATGTGTGTGTGCAACATATGTGCACATATCAATTTCAGGGGTGCAATAGGGTGTCATTTTGACACCCTTGAAATTGCAAGAGCAATTTGCGAGAACCTACTGGTACTCGCTATTTGCTCATGCAATCTCCAATTCATTCCTATGGGCCTGGAGGCCCATAGGAATGATTGGGATGGCATTCCTTAATTGCTACTCGCTATTTGCTAGTAGCAATTAAGGAAAGTTAAGGAATCGCTATTTGAATAGCGATTCCTACATGCATAGCCTTTTGCTATTCCTTATTAGCGATTCCTTATTTTTCGCTAATAAGGAATCGCAAATGCCAATGTTGATGCATATGCCCCAAAGTAAATAAGCGACACATCAATGATATGAGGAAGGGATACAAGGAGAAGTGCAGGGTTGCAAAAAAAGAACACACGGAAAAACTCTGGGAGCGATTACTTTGGACCAGCAAATTGCCAAACAGCTACGAATTTTGGGGCATTTTAAACAAGCTAATAAAGGGAACAAAAACGTATCAAACGGCGGGAATAAGCGAGGCAAAATGGGTACAACACATTCAAAACCTATACAATTATATATACAAAGAATGATAAGCAACCGAGGCCAGAAGGTGATCTGGAAACCTTGCAGGAGGAAAAGCAGAGCGCAATTGCTAGCCGCCCATCAATTATGGAAAATGCGCAACCAGAAAAAGATCTTAAGGAACCATGCCATAATGGCTCAAACCCTTTAACCAACAGTACACAACTAAAAAAAGTAATAAAAACTGAGAACGGAAGGAGCAGAAGGGCCTTCCAAATGTCCACTGATTTTGAGCAGGTGACTCTCTTATGCAATTATCAAAGATGTGAAAAAATACTGTCGATGAGGGTGGATTCTGAATCTCTTTGTCAGCGCAGGCTTCTGTTTCCATTATATACATTGCTCTGGTGCTTGCCTCTGATATCTTTTTCAGCTCAGGCAATGCTTGTTTAGTAAAGGTTATAGTGTTTTGATTCCTTAAAGTTGTTTTGTCCATGCCTTTGTATTGCACTTGTCACTGGACTGCACAAAATGTCTGCAGGCCCAAACATATTGACAAACATGCCTGCCTGACTGCCCTAGCTACATCATATATTCTTGTGTCACATCTCAATCAATGGGAACTGTTTGCCTGCCAGCTGGTTTGTGGACCAGGAGGGTGTATTGTGTCTTCAACTTTTGTGTGACTAGGCTATCTTGGACATTGTTTCAACTTTTCACTTGGGTCTGTCTGTGGGTGTTAAAAAGTGCATATTACATCACCATTTTCACTAGAAACTTTTACAACTGATCAAACCATAGTCTCTGAAAGAGAAGCCTGAAAGAGGACTCATGGAATTTTGCAATACTTTCACAGTCCTTTTTGGAGGTGGGCAAGGCAAGGCAATCGCACCACACCACTTACTAAACTAGCTTACACACAGTGTTTAATTCGACAGGCCCCACATTTTTTCAGAGGAGGCCGCCTCCTATCTGTACCACTTGTGCCAGTCCACTGACGCTTTCCTCCTAGGCAATGCCTTTAATGCTATCTGCCAGAAGCAGGCAGGATGTTAGCTTCCAGTGCCTTCAGTCCACGAAGGAGCGATAAAGATCTAAACCCATCTGATGCAAAGGCAAGAAATAACACGGGTACACGCACCACATAGGCTATAAACAGGGGCACTGGAATTATGTGATTCTGCATTGCAGCTTTTTTCAAATAATTTTGGACTCGCTACATAATCCATCATCTGCTGCATAATCATTAGATTGTAACAAAAAATAATGTTACTAGTTTAAATGGGTCAGAAATTACTAAAAAACGTGCATCATGTGTTCGTGAGCAGTGGGAAATCCTTCGCAAAGGTTTACTGGTCATCTTCAGTTGCTGATTTCTGTGGTTGGTTGTTAAACTGGTACGAATGAGAAGCAATTTTTGACCAGACAGTATTACCATGTGTAAAACTGACAAAATAATGAAGTTATACAATCACAAAATGTGCCAAATTATGCTGCTTACTGTACCTTTTCTTGCCACATAATTTAGTCAACCCTGCCTCATAATTTGCTACTCCCCTGCAACATAATTCCAGTGGCCCTAGCTGTAGAGCAGAAACATACAGGAAGGCTCAGATTCAAACTCCACACTTAGCACCCATGAGTCTGAAGGACAAACAGATGGAAATGCTGTGAATGCAACCTGCATTTTGGGCTGGATCAAAAGAAGGAAGTCAAGTGGGATGGCGCTTAAGGATGACAAGGTTGTTAAATAGGTGGTTCACCGAAAACAAAATGGGTACAATGGGTGTAGGATCTGCCTTTCTCAACATGTCCAGCACTAGTAAACTCATTCACAAGTATATTCACATGAGGAGAGACAAGGGAACAAGCATCCACAGTGCTTCTTCCTAATATATAATATTATCATACAAAAGGTAAAGTGGGCTCTATATACTAGGCCATGTAATGGCTACCTGACATGGGCTAAAAAAATCCAATGTTATTGGATGAGGTAGTCTAACCCACGTTTTGTGGCATGCTCCATCATTGGCCATCTCACCCCAACCTGGTATATAATACCTCCAGCCTCACCTATGAGGGACTCAACCTCACCTATGAGGAAGTTCTTAGATATAATACAATCCTAGATATTACACTGATCCAGATCAATGAGTTAAAAATACCTTTGCGTAAACCACAAAGAATTTCCTTTGATCAGTGGTACCTTCGTTCTGACAAAAAATGTGTAGCTGTGGATGGCCTTTGGGTATAATGGCCCAGGCATTTTTTAATTTACATTCTTCATGGATGTGTGCCAGGTACTTCCACCTACATTTTCTGTGTACATGGTTCAACTGACTAGGAGTTTAGGTGGAAGTACTGGACATACCTGCTTGAAGGTTATGTGACTACAGAAGTCGCCACCTCAGGTCAGACCACGCAATACTTTACAACTCTATTCTGGGTTGGCTCTAATAAAAAGCCCAAGGTAAAGGTAGAAAATCCCTGTCTCACCTGGTGTATGCTTGCACATATATGGTGATACGAATTAGGAATCCACATGCAGCCCGGAGGAAACATGTCAGCAAATTTAAGGATGACTTGGCTATTTTAATCCTAGTCCATCCACAACTACGAGTTTTAATCATACTGAAGGTACTACTAATTTAAGTTCCTTATGGTTACCCTAAGGTATTTTTAACTTTTTGATCTGGATCCCTGTATAATCCAGGATTGGATTATATCTAAGTACTCCCTCATAGTCGGTTGAGTCTGCCCTAAAAGTATCATTTTACCAGGGAGGGTTGAGGTGGCTAATGATGAGGCATGCCAAATAATGTGGATGAAAAAACTTAATCCAATAACACTGGATTTTTTTAAGCCACTTGTAGGTAGCCATTACACCCTGTATAGGCGTTTGTGTGATAATATTAAACTCATTCACAAGGCACAGGGTGAACGGCGGTTAGCAAGTGTACCTAAAAACAAAAAAATTCATCCAGTTCGCCATTTGTGCCATCAGTTTCTAATATTGACACTATAATATTCCTCTCTAATGTTGGCCCAAAACTTGAGTTTGTATATTAAGCATGACAGGAAAACTGCATGGAGAAGTTCCGTAAGCCTCTCTCGAAATACGTAAAGAATGTTCTCTTCCTTTGTGTCACCAAAACATGTCTTAATGGTGATCTTAGATTTATTGTGTTTTCCAGGTGGCAATTCTGGTGGCTACTAGGTCTGTTCTTGGTAGTATGTATCTGTATCTTATGTCTGACAACCTTGAGCTTTATGGTGTAATAAAAATAAACAAACATCATGCTCCCAATGCAGCTGGATGTCCTTTACACACAAACCAACTTTGGTCACTAATCTTTAGTGTTCTCTGGTTGTTTCCAGTTGTAGGAAGCTGTCTCTCTATATAGTGTACTAAAAAGAAGTACACCATGCAGAAAGTACAGAGAATCCCCAAATGGTACAAAGAGGTAAAAGCAGATAATTCTAATGCTCTTTTTGTGGTAGTGTGGGCAAGCAGATAGACTTATCAGACGGTAGTGCTAAGTATTTGTTGTACTCACAGAGGCAATAACTGAGACACACACTCAAGAATAAATCTGAGATCAATTTCTAAAAATGAAGTTGATTTTTACGTATTTTTTAGGATCAAGAACACAATTCTAAGGTAAGTACTTTTGGGGTTACAATTTTTCAAAGTTCTGAAAATATACCACTTTTGTGCGCAATCATGCATCATGGGAATCAATGGGGAAATAAAGGAAAATGCATATAAAATCAAGCAATTCTTTCATGAAGTTCACCTTATTGTTTTAGGTCGATGTCAGGACCAGTCCAAAGTTCCATCAGGGGAAGTTCAGGAGCTTCCTAGATCAGACGGGAGTGCTGAGTGTCTTGGAAACTGGTGTGCAAAGAAAAAGGGGTCCACTTGAAAATACAGTGCACAAGTGGACTTTCAGGTAAGTCTGGTGGGTCTCCTTGGAGAGAGGACATCGCAAGGGCCTGGGAACCACAGGAGCAGAGCTGGTTAGTTGGTGCTGCGGCCGGTGGGGCCGGGTGCAGAGCTAACCAGTCTGTCAGGCATCGTGTGTCTTTAGGGTCCTCGCGGTCAGGAGCAGGCAACTTGGTGAGGAGATCTCGGGACAGCTGGGCCATTCAGGAAGTGGGTCTCAGGTGTCTCGACGTCCCTCAATGTCCCTCGCTCAACGGGTGCTGGCTTCTGGTGCTTTGGGAGTCTGGAGTGGACGCTTCTCCTTGGTTGTTATTGTTGGGGGTCCAGCGCTGCAGGTATTGTTAAGCTGTGGCTCCAGTAGGACCTGGTGCCACCAAATTTGGAAGAGAGGCAGATCTGACCCTTTGGAGCTGTTGTACCTCTTCTTGCTTCGGTGCTGAGGAGTGTCAGTACTGTAATACTAAAAGTGTACTTTGTATGTAAAGATATCCCGGCACTGACATTACTGAATTGCTGCTGCAATGTTCTAGCACTGTCCAATGTTGCTGGTCTGTTTGAGCAGCATCCATACTCTAGTTCTGTAGAGAAATGCCAGGGCTAATTTACTAAAAAGAGGGGGGAGGATGAACTTTGAAGTAAGTATACTGCATTTACCAGAATTCAATGGGGTGAATTGTGCTGGGATGAAAGGCAGTGTGCTCTCTCCCCAACTGCGCTCAAAAGGCTCCCTTAAGCCAACTAGCTCACCTGGGATGTACCTGTGTGCCTTTGGAGTAGTACTATGACCTGTAAAGACTTGGGTAGCATTTCAGCTTCCCCAGATGACTTTTCTCTGTTCTTTACTATTTCTGCTCTGTACGGATGAAGGTCTAATCCCAGAAACCCCTGCCTAGAGATAAAAGCACTACCTGCACCAGCTTTGATGAAAAACGACAGCAACTTTGAAGTAAATAACTGTATTTACAGGAATGCAATGGGGTGAACTGTGCTGGTATGAGAGGAAGTGTACTCCCTCCCTCTTTTGTTTAATAGGCTCCCTCGAGACAATGAGCTGACAAGCTCACTTGGGATGCAACTGTGTGTCTGTGGAGTGGCACTGTGACCTGTAAAGACTTGGACACCATTTCAGCAACCCCAGTGAAACTTTCTCTGCTCTTTACTACTTCTGCTCCTTACTGGTTAAGGGCTATACCCAGAAAAAATGTGTGTAGCGATAACAGCACTACCTGCACTAACTTTGGTGAATAACTACAGTAACGCTGAAGAAAGAGTCCATCATTTGCCAGAATGCAAAGGGGTGAACTGTGCTGGGATGAGAGGAAGTATGCTCCCTTCCCCCTTGTGTGTAAAAGGCTCCCTTAAGACAACAAGCTGACAAGCACATCTGGGATGCACCTGTGGGCCTGTGGAGTGGTATTGTCAGCTGTGAAGACTTGGGCAGCATTTCACCAACCCCAGAAAACCTTTCTCTGCTTTTTACTGCATCTTGTCACTTCTGAAGAAGGGCTAAACCAAGAAACACATGTCCAGAGATAACAGCACTACCAGCACCAACGTTTGTGAAAAACGACAGCAACGTTTGAAGTAAGCGTACTGCATTTACCAGAATGCAATGGGGTCAACTGCGCTGGGATGAGAGGTAGAATGCTCCCGCTACCCCTTGTGTTTAAAAGGCTCCCTTGAGCCAACAAGCTGACAAGCTCACCTGGGATGCACCTGTGTGCCTGTGTAGTGCTACTGTGGCCTGTGAAGACTTGGGCAGCATTTCAGCAACCCCAGATGACTTTTCTCTGTTATTAACTACTCCTGCTCTCTCCTGATGAAAGGCTAAAAGGAGAAACACGTGTGTAGAAATTACCAGGGGTGAGCGGCAAGCTATGCTGCGCCAGCGGTGTTCTTAGAGTTTTTGGTATTCCGCTATCCGCTTCAAGCATGGAGTTCGGCAAAAAACTCTGCCTATGCATTGGCGGAGCTGAGTTTACTGGTGCACTTGTGCTCATAGCCCGTTCCACCCTCCATTGCTATCTGCTTCCGCTCTGAGCCCCTGCTCAGTGTTAAGTCAGCCTCACTGTCTCCCAACAGATGTGATCTGTGGCAGTAGAGCATGCCCACCATCTTGCTCAACCCTTCTCCTAGCTGGCCTGCTGCCAGCTGTGACCCATCAGCATAGCCTTGCTTGATCCAGCAGCAGAGTCTGGGAGAAGAACCGAGGCACAGCACCATGCAGCTACTGCCGCTGGGCCACCAGTGATGGACCCGCTGAGCCGTCCCGTCAGTATATCCCCCCAGCCAGACCTCCACTCTTCCCATGTGCTCCCCTAGATCAGGGGCGACACGCCCTCTCTGTGACACAATGCAGGCGCAGCCCGAGGCTCCACCTGAAGTAAAGAAGAAGGCACAGCCGGCACCCAGAGTGCCCAGGAGATGAATTGCCATGGGAGCTGCATCAGCAGGCAGTTGAGATGCCCTGGACTAGCTGCTTTTAGGCCAGCAGTCCCCACTGCAGGCCAAGGGGCCCAAGAGAGTGGCTTCACCAGCGTGACTCTGGCACAGGCCTCGACCAGCCTGAATTCCAACAACAGCATCGTCAATGGCGAGGACGACAGGTAAGGTCTGCATTGCGAGGACCTGAATGGACAAGAGAGTGTAGTATAAGGATAATGGTAACTGATGCCACTCTGATTAAAAACATGTTTGGTTTGGAGTAGGCTCCGTGATGGAGGTTTTGGAGACTTGACACCGTCTTCATGCTGATGTGTTGCTGAATGGAGCAGCACTGACACATACGTCTGTGTCATTATGATTTTGAAAACTGCCCAAAAGACTGATTCTGTGACCTTTTTTCTAAATTTTTAGGCCCACATGGCATTCCATCACATGCGGAACTCCATGGAAATTCACAAAGTAAACTCTGCCGAATTCTGCAATATAGAACTCCACAAACTCCCCCTACCCCTAGAAATAACAGCATTAACGGCACCGACCTTGGTGAAAAACTACAGCTACTTTGTAGTAATCATACTTAATTTAACAGAATGCAATGGGGTGAACGGTGCTGGGATGAGAAGCAGTGTGCTCGCTCCCCCCTTATGTTAAAAAGATCCCTTGTGCCAATGAATTGAGGAGCTCACCTGAGATGCACCTGAGTACCTGTGGAGTAGTACTGTGGCTTCCGAAGACTTAGACAGCATTTCAGCAACCACAGATGACTTTTCTCTGCTCTTTCCTACTTCTGCTCTCTACTGATGAAGGGCTAAAGCCAGAAACACATGTCTAGACATAACAGCACTACCTGCACCAACTTATGTGAAAAACTTAAGCAACGTTTGAAGTAAGCATACTGCATTTGCCTGCATACAATGGGGTGAGCTGTGCTGGGATGACAGGGTAGTGTGCTGCCCCTTCTGTTTAAAATGATCCCTTGAGCCAAAAAGCTGACAAGCTCACCTGGAATGCACCTGTGTTCCTGGGCAGTGGTACTGTGACCCGTTAAGACCTGGCCAGCATTTCAGCAGCCCCAGATGACTTTTCTGAGATCTTTACTACTTTTGCTCTCCACTGATGAAGGGCTAAAACCAGAGACACATGTCTAGAGAAGAAGCACCACCTATGCCAACTTTGGTGAAAAACTACAGCAGCTGTTGACACAAACACAAGTCCTCCTCAGGAACTGGGCGATGCTCAAAGGGCTCCACCTCCTGACATCCCCAAACTCTGACTAGAATATATCCAGAGCATTGAGGCGATCAAGCGAGGGAAAGGGTTAGGGTAGGTGCAGCGTGGGAAAAGGGAGACCTGTAACAAAAGAACATAAAATTAACACCATATACAAGTCTGACTACACTCATATGTTCTCGTTAATACCGCTCCCGTACCTGCCAAGGTTCTTCCCTGTCTGTCGTACTTCCCCTGTCTAGTAGGATTCCTCTCTGGGAACGAGGTACAAGCATCTAGAAAAGCAAACATGACCAGTTAGTGCTACATCAACCTTTTCAGTGAACAGAAACAGACAATATCTAGTCCACATACATACCCTCTACCACACACCCTTGTAAACGAAAAGGAAGAAAGGCCATCTCCAGGAAATGAATAAGTAACACAACCCTCTGACGGGGAGTCAATACAGTCAAAGTACTGTGAGCACCAAGAACGCTTCCCTTCAGGGGCCTCCAGACAGGATGCAGTTATTACATGCTCAGGAAATGCATGCTAGAGGCGCATTCCCAAATATTCCCACAAGTTACCATAAAACAGAAAAGTGGTACCTCCAGTATAGTTCCCGGTACTCGGCACCACGTAACTCCCAGGCAAGCCTTCCTCTGTGGCCAATAAAAGGTAAAGAAAAAACAGCTGGTAATCTCTCCGCGGTTACTTGGGAAGTCCGTAACCTAACGGATACTTTTTGGTTCGCGGCTGGTTCTTTCCGCCGCAGCTGCCGATGGAAATCAAGCTCTGAAACAGCTGGCGCTTGCAATTCAAGAGCGCCACAAGAGCTTTGAGAGGTGCAGGCTTTTTCCCCGCCGCCGCCGCGGTCCAGGGAGACACGAGAAACGGCACGTTCACGCTCGTTCAAGCGGAACGAAAAGACAACCAGACGACCCCGCCTAAGGGTCCCAGTCGCAGGACACAAAGGGTTACTCTCCGAGGACTGAGAGCGCTAGGGGGATCGGTACGATCAACAAGGTGCAGAGCAGCCGCTCTGCATCCAGGACTTCTCCCAACAACGAGAATCACGTACAACGCTCCCTGTGTTGTACGTGGTTTAATGTTTCCAATCCCTCCCAGAAGGATAGCCTCCTGGGAGATGTAGTTCTATCGCCACCTTCTGACGTCTCGAGGTAGGCGCACTACTCGGTCAAGGCCTGACACCACGCCCTCCTCCCATGCGCCTCCTAGAACCAGGTTTTCCAGGATTGCGGGAATGAAAAAGGCGCACTGCGCGAGGCGCGTGTACACCATTACACGGCTCCCATGAATCGTCTTCAGACGGGTATCCCTTCCACGAGATAAGATACCACTAACGACCTTGGCGGTATCGGGAATCCAGGATGCAACGCACTTCATATTCTAACTGTCTATCCCTCATCACTGGAGGCGCGACCCTGCGCCGTGCACACTTCGCAGGTTTCAATAGCCCACAGTGAAACACCGGGTGTATCCTCAGAGATGCTGTTACCAGGCAGGTCGCTCCCCCCATCCGCCACGCAGCCCCCTGTAGGTTAAACCTCCGTTGCCGCTTTTGCTGCCTGACTGCTCGCTCCCTTTTTTATTCTGTTTCCCTGTGCTTGGCTTTCTGTGCCACTTTGTTTTTTCATTCTGTGCCCCTGTGTTTTGCTTTCTGTACCCCTGTGCTCTGTTGTCCCTCTCCCGCCGTCTTTTCCCGCCGTTTTTTCCCCGGGTTTTCCCCCGCCGCTGAGCGTCTGCGGCCCCGCCCCCTTCACTCCCATTGGCCGCCCCGCTCCCACCTCCCAGCTGCTCCTCCCTCCCTCTGCCCTCATATGGAAGCCGCGAAGCGGGCGCACAGCGGCCGCGAGCAGAGGGCGCGCCGCTGGCGTGCCAAAGGCGCCCCTAAGGCAGGCCCGTCTGCGCCCGTCCGTGCCTGGACCGCACCCAGCGCCAGAACCCCTGGACCCCGCAACCCCCGCAACGCCAGACTGCACTACGACACAAGCACCCGCCACGCACTCAACACCAGACGAGACCACCCCTGCTACCGGGCCACCCCGAAACGCACCCAGGGGCCTTTCACCTGCCGGAACTGCAGATTCACCAGCATCCAACCCTCCACACCACCAGCCAGAGATCCCAACCACCTCCGCTGCATCCTCCTCAACACCCGCTCCGCTCGCAAGCACGCCATCGAACTCTGGGACCTCCTAGACTCCACCGCCCCCGACGTCGCCTTCCTGACAGGGACCTGGCTGAACGCCACCTCAGCACCAGACATCGCCATAGCCATCTCACAGGGCTACAAGATCTTCCGCAGAGACCGCACCAACGGAGTGGGAGGAGGAATCGCCATTATCCACAAAGACTCCATCAAAATCTCAACGAACACCGATGACACCCTCACCACCGCCGAGCACATGCACTTCCAGATCCACACCGACTCCAACACCACCCTCAGAGGAACTCTCATCTACAGACCTCCCAGACCCCGCCCACAGTTCAGTGACACTATCGCCGACCTCATCAGCACCCACGCCCTCGCCTCCACGGACTACATCCTCCTCGGGGACCTGAACTTCCACCTCGAGAGCAACAACGATGCCAACTCCACCGCCCTGATCGACAACCTCGCCAACATCGGACTCAAACAGCTCGTAATGACACCTACTCACGCCGCTGGACACACGCTCGACCCCATCTTCTCCACAAGCCCCCACGTCTCCTTCACACCACCGAACCACACTAGACCGACCACAGATGCGTCCACTTCACCTTCAGAAAAACCCACCACACACCACCGCACCCAACAGCTACCACGCCGCTGCTGGGGCAAGGTCACCGAGGACCAACTGACTACCGCCCCCGCCCTGAGACCACCCACCGACCCCACCGACCCAGACACCGCCACGACCAACCTCACATAGTGGATCAATGACTGTGCCAACACCCTCGCCCCTCTCAAGACCTCTACAACCAACCACACCAACAAGAAAGCCGCCAGGTTCACCGAGGACCTCTGGATCTCCAAGCACACCTGTCGGAAGCTGGAGAAGAAATGGCTCCACGACCGAACACCAGACAACCACACAGCCCTGAAGAGCGCCACCCGCAGACACCACCAACTCATCAGGACCTCCAAGAAGACCGCCTTCAAGGACCGCCTAGACAACAACGCACACAACACCAAAGAGCTCTTCAGCATCGTGAAAGAACTCTCCAACCCCAGCTCCAACTCCAACGACATCCCACCATCTCAAGACCTGTGCGACTCCCTGGCCACCTTCTTCCACCGCAAGATCACCGACATCCACGACAGCTTCAACTCCGACCCCCCCTCACCCACCACCGTGTCCAACACCCCTGCAACTACCACTCGCACCAGTCGCCTGTCTGTCTGGTCCAGCGTCAGCGACGAAGACACAATCAAAACCATGAACTCCATCCACTCTGGATCCCCATCGGACCCCTGCCCTCACCACGTCTTCAACGAAGCCAGCGCAACCATCGCGCCCCACCTCCGGAAAACAATCAACTGTTCCTTCGAGACAGCAACCTTCCCAGAAAGCTGGAAGCACGCCGAGATCAACGCCCTTCTGAAGAAGCCCAAGGCGTACCCCAAGGGCCTCAAGAACTTCCGGCCCATCTCCCTGCTCCCTTTCCCGGCAAAAGTGACCAAGAAGATTGTCAACAAACAGCTGACCCGCTACTTCCAAGTTAACAACATCCTGGACCCTTCCCAATCCGGTTTTCACAGCAACCACAGCACCGAGACCGCCCTCATCGCCGCCACTGACGACATCCGGATCCTGATGGACAAAGGAGAAACAGCCGCCCTCATCCTCCTGGACCTATCAGCAGCGTTTGACACGGTCTGCCACCGCACCCTATCAGCACGCCTCCATGACGCCAGTATCCAAGAGAAGGCCCTGGCCTGGACCACATCCTTCCTCTCTGGCAGAACCCTGAGTGTCCGCCTCCCACCCTTCCGCTCCAAAACCACCGAGATCATCTGCGGCGTCCCACAGGGATCCTCCCTCAGCCCGACACTGTTCAATATCTACATTGCCCCCCTCGCCCACGTCGCACAACAACACAACCTCAACATCATCTCCTACGCCGACGACACCCAGCTGATCATATGCCTCACCGAAGATCCCCACACCGCCAAAGGTAACCTCCACAGAGGAATGAAGGCCGTAGCCGACTGGATGAAGGACAGCAGACTGAAGCTGAACTCAGACAAGACGGAGGTCCTCATTCTCGGACCCACCCCATCAGCCTGGGACGACTCTTGGTGGCCCACGTCACTTGGCACAGGCCCGGAACCCACGGACCACGCTCGCAACCTGGGGGTCATCCTCGACTCCACTCTCTCCATGACCAGGCAAGTCAACGCCGTCTCCACGTCCTGTTTCAACACCCTCCGTATGATCTTCAAATGGATCCCCCTCGACACGAGAAAAACCGTTACCCAGGCCCTCATCACCAACAGACTCGACTACGGGAGCGCCCTCTACTCAGGAACTACAAACAACACCTGAGACGACTCCAACGCATCCAGAACGCCTCGGCCCGACTCATCCTCGATGTCCCCCGCCGCAGCCACATCACACTCCACCTGAGAGGCCTGCACTGGCTCCCCGTCAACAAAAGGATCACCTTCAAGCTCCTGATCCACGCACACAAAGCACTGCATACCACCGGAGCCACCTACCTCAACAACCGACTCAGCTTCCACACCCCCACCCGAAGCCTCCGCTCAGCCAACCTTGCCCTCGCCACAGTCCCCCGCATCCGAAAAACCACCGCCGGTGGCAGATCCTTCTCCTACCTCGCCGCCAAGACCTGGAACACTCTCCCCACCATCCTACGACAGACCCAGGACCTGCTGGCCTTCAGAAGACTCCTCAAGACCTGGCTCTTCGACCAGTAGCACCCCCCCCCTCCCCAGCGCCTTGAGACCCTCTCGGGTATGTAGCGCGCTTTACAAATGCAGTGATTGATTGATTGATTGGCAATTTCAGTTTGTATGCCACGGGGTTGATCCTGCGAACAATGGTGTAAGGACCAATAAACCTGGGATGAAAGATGCTTTGCAACCGGAAGCGGATGTTCTTCGTGGAGAGCCATACTCGGTCTCCCACCTGATACGTAGGCCCCTCTTGTCTATGGCGGTCGGCCCATTTCTTGTAGAGTCTTTTGGCTTGAACCAGATTCGCTTGGATCCTTTTGTGTATTCTCAGGAGAGATCCAACTTGTGCCATCACCGTCGGATGTTTCTGTACTTCACTCGGAATAACCAGAGGCAGCATGGTGGCATGGAAACCATTGTCAAGTATTGTTATAGGTTAGTTCCGCTAACCACAACAAGGATACCCATGATTCGGTGGCTTCCTTCGAATAACATCGCAAGAACTTTTTTAGGGTTTGATTCAACCGCTCCGTTTGTCCATCGATTTGTGGATGGAAGCTGGTGGACAGAGTGGCTTCCACATGAAGGGCCTTACACCACATATGCCAGAATCGGGCATCGAACTGGGGTCCTCTATCGGATACAATGACTCTAGGAAGTCTAATAGAACCACCTGAGATAATAGCAACTGAGCTGTTTGTCCGGCAGTGGGAAGATTCTTGCAAGGAATAAAGTGCCCCATCTTCGTAAGACTGTCGACAACCACCAATATAGCGTCATACCCCTGATCCTTTGGTAAGCATAGGACGAAATCCAGTCTGATCGTTTGCCATGGTTGTGATGGTGTGGGTAATGGCATCAATTTCCCTTTGCTTTTACTTTGTTCCCCTTTTGCATGAGCACATGTCTCACATTGCGACACCCATTGTCCTATGTCTTTAGCCATTCCTTCCCACCAGAAATGACGCTGGGTTAGATGTAGTATTTTCTTATGCCCTGGATGACCCGCCAGTACCGCGTCATGACACCAGTTGAAAGCCCTCAAATGGAGAGTGTGGGTAGGCAGGTACAGTTTATTATCGTGCAAAGGAACACCATGTTTGAGGACTCAATGAGGGTCTTGATCCACCCATCGCTGCCACTGATCTAGGGACCGATTGTTTGTGACTTGTTCAAGGAATTGCTCCACGGTAACCACACACAGGACCTTTTCAGGATTCACGATCGCCTCCAGAAGATCTTGTTGAGGCGTATCGCTCTCTCCTAGTCTTGACAAGGAGTCCGCTTTCTTGTTGTCAGATCCGGGACGAAAGGTGGTCAAGAAATCGTATTCAGCGAAAAACAGCATCCACCGCGTCTGTCTCTGTGAGAGATGTCGAGCTGTCTTCATGAACTGCAGATTCTTGTGGTTCGAGTAAATGGTGATGGGATGTTGGGCCCCCCACAAGTAGTGTCTCCACTCTTGGAAGGCCTTCGTGATGGCCAGTAGTTCTTTTTCGGCCACGGTATAGTTGATCTCTGCAGAGTTTAATTTCTTGGAAAGGAAAGCCACCGGATGTAGCTGTCCTGTGTGCTTATCTCTTTGCGACAACACCGCACCAACCGCAATATCAGAGGCGTCAGCTTCTACTATGAACGGGATGTCGGTTTGTGGGTGTCGCAGGATGGGGGCGGTACAGAATGCCTTTTTGAGTTGAGTAAAAGCATCCATGGCTTCGGGGGTCCAAAGGAAAGGCGTTCCTTTCGTCAACAACCTAGTCACTGGAGCGGCCAACTGAGAAAAGTGGGAGATGAATCTCCGATAATAGTTAGAGAAACCCAAAAAGCACTGCACATCTCTCACACTTTTAGGAACAGGCCAATCCTGAACCGCCTCCACTTTTCTCTCAGCCATCCTAAATCCCAGAGGGCTCAAAATCACTCCCAAAAACTCGACCTCAGTAACGCTGAACTCGCATTTGCTTAGTTTGCAGTATAAACTGTTTTCTTGCAGTCTTTTGAGGATCATGAGTACGTGGCCCACATGTTGTTCCGGAGAGACCGAAAAGACCAAGATGTCATCTATGTATACTATTACGAATCGATTTATGTATTTCTTGAGCACGTCGTTAAGGAAATACTGGAAAGCCGCCGGGGCATTACATAACCCAAACGGCATCACCAAGTATTCGAATAACCCGTACCTGGTTTTAAACACAGTCTTCCACTCATCCCCCTTGCGAATCCGCACCAGGTGATAGGCCCCTCTCAGATCAAGTCTGGTGTAGATATTGGCCTCCCTCACCTGATCCAGTAATACAGGGATGAGTGGAAGCGGGTTTCGATTTCTCATGGTGTTCTTGTTCAACATGCGATAATCGATACACATCCTTAACTCGCCATTGGTTTTCGCTGTAAAGAAAAGAGGAGAGGTGGCTGGAGAGCGAGAAGGACGAATGAAGCCAAAGGAACTAAAGCGTTCCAGGTATTCACACAGATGTCTGGTTTCGGGTTCAGACAATGCATAGACTCTGCATGATGGAATTACGGCTCCATCCACCAGGTCTATGCGACAATCATATTCGCGATGTGGGAATAGGATCTCGGCCTTGACTTCACTGAATACCTCCCGAATCAAGGCGTTTTCAGGAGTTAGGTCGGTCTCTTTCTCTGCTGCAGGGGCCACTTGATAAATCTGTGCTAGGGCCAATGTGTGTGAGTCATTGCTTTTCATGCACTTAGCAATGCATTCCGTTGATTGAAAACTAATAGTTTTTTGTCTCCAATCCATGGTAGGGTTATGTTGCCATAACCATGGCATACCCAAGATTACCTCGTATTGTGGTGCCTCAATTATGTTTAGTGTAATGTCCTCCACGTGATCCTGGAGATCTCCTTGGAGGACCAATTCTACCGTCTCTGTGTGTTCTGTAATGGGGCCGGACTTCAAAGGAGTGCCGTCTACTGCTAACACTTTTTGTTAGACACCCTGGTCACCCTGGTCAACCCCATTCACTGTACTAAACCGCAATCAATAAAGTTTCCTGTGGCCCCTGAATCAATCATGGTCCTTACCTGGTGTTTATGTTGTCCCGTTCTAAGGATCATGGACAGCACTATGTGGGATTCAGTGCTTTTTTCCTCAGTGACTGCCAAAGACGGCAGTCTCCATTCCCTCTCTGATGATTCTACCTTAGATAGCTCCGTCTTGATAGAGTCTCCTTTACCGGAGGTCTCTACTGCCGTGATAGCCACTTGCTTCCCCGCATAAAACGTATTCCTTTTCTTGGGTTTCAGAGGGCATTCTCTCACAAAGTGTCCCTTCTTCCCACAGTACATACAGAGACCTTGTACCCGGCGATTCTCTCTCTCTGTTTTTGATAACGGGGGCCTGATAGCACCCACGTCCATTGGTTCAGGACCGGGTTCCCTCGAGGAGTAAGAGGAACGACTTTCATGCACCATACCGACCATAGTCCTCTCCCCTTTTCTATGGTCCCCTCCCCTCTCCGCTAGTCTATGGTCCAACCGCAATGTGAGATTGATTAAGTCGGTGCAAGTGGTGGGTTGCGGATCTATCTGTGCCAACACATCTTTCATCTCATCCCTTAATCCCTGGTAGTAGAGCGACATTCTTTTCTCCTCTGGCCAGGCGGTTTCCACCAGCAAAATGTTAAAGGCCGTCATATAGGTAACCAGATCTTTCTTACCCTGACGTAGTTCCAGCAATTCCCTATCTGCACTAAGCGTGGTGGCCCTGCGATCAAACACCCTCTCGAATTCCCTCCTGAATGCTACCCAATCGGAAAGCAAGGGATAATCGTTTCTAACCAAAGGAACCGCCCAATTGGCGGCATCCCCTGTCAGATACGAGATGGCAAAAGCCACCCTTGAAAGATTAGTAGGAAACGAGGCTGGTTTGCAGAAAAAATGAAGAGTTATCTGAGTAAGAAACGTTTGGATCTTTAGTGGATCCCCTGAATACCTCTCGGGACTGGCCAAAGGTATAGGCGGTGGAACAGTCACCTGTATCTGTGGGGTACCTGCTGAGGCGTCAAAAGGATTCCTAGCCTATCTAGCCACCCTGTCTCCGTATCAGCCCGGGACGCAACCAATTCCTGCTGCACCGCAGCCAAAGCTTGTAACACATCATCTAGAGTCACCATCTTTGTGAATGGCCCAGACCGGGAGGAGAAGATTTCGTGGGTGTGTGATTCTGACACGAACACAAGTCCTCCTCAGGATCTGGGCGATGCTCAAAGGGCTCCACCTCCTGACATCCCCAAACTCTGACTAGAATATATCCAGAGCATTGAGGCGATCAAGCGAGGGAAAGGGATAGGGTAGGTGCAGCGTGGGAAAAGGGAGACCTCTAACAAAAGAACATAAAATTAGCACCATATACAAGTTTGACTACACTCATATGTTCTTGCTAATACCGCTCCCGTACCTGCCAAGGTTCTTACCTGTCTGCCGTGCTTTCCCTGTCTAGTAAGATTCCTCTATCACCGCTGGGAACGAGGTACAAGCATCTAGAAAAGCAAACATGACCAGTTAGTGCTACATCAACCTTTTCTGTGAACAGAAACAGACACTATCTAGTCCACATACATACCCTCTACCACACACCCTTGTAAACGAAAAGGAAGAAAGGCCATCTCCAGGAAATGAATAAGTAACACAACCCTCTGACGGGGAGTCAATACAGTCAAAGTACTGTGAGCACCAAGAACGCTTCCCTTCAGGGGCCTCCAGACGGGATGCAGTTATTACATGATCAGGAAAAGCATGCTAGTGGCGTATTCCCAAATATTCCCACAAGTTACCATACAACAGAAAAGTGGTACCTCCAGTATAGTTCCCGGTACTTGGCACCACGTAACTACCATGCAAGCATTCCTCTGTGGCCAATAAAAGGTAAAGAAAAAACAGCCGGTAATACCTCTGCGGTTACTTGGGAAGTCCGTAACCTAACGGATACTTTTTGGTTCGCGGCTGGTTCTTTCCGCCGCAGCTGCCGACGGAAATCAAGCTCTGAAACAGCTGGCGCTTGCAATCCAAGAGCGCCACAAGAGCTTCGAGAGGTGCAGGTTTTTTCCCCGCCGCCGTGGTCCAGGGAAACACGAGAAACGTCACGTTCACGCTCGTTCGAGCGGAACGAAAAGACAACCAGAGGACTCCGCCTAAGGGTCCCAGTCGCAGGACACAAAGGGTTACTCTCCGAGGACTGAGAGCGCTAGGGGGATCAGTACGATCAACAAGGTGCAGAGCAGCCGCTCTGCATCCAGGACTTCTCCCAACAACGAGAATCACGTGCAACGCTCCCTGTGTTGTACGTGGTTTAATGTTTCCAATCCCTCCCAGAAGGATAGCCTCCTGGGAGATGTAGTTCTCGAGGTAGGCGCACTACTCGGTCAAGGCCGACAGCTGTGAAGTAAGCGTACTACATTTACCAGAATGCAATGGAGTGAATTGTGCTGGAATGAGATGCAGTGTGCTCTCGCCACTTCCGTATGTTAAAAAGGCTCCCTTAAGCCAACGAGCTGAAGAGTGCCCCAGGGATGCATCTATGCATCTGTGGAGTGGTATTGTGACCTGTGGGGACTTCTTGGGCAGCATTTCAGCAACTACAGATTACCTTTCTCTGCTCTTTACTACTTCTGCTCTCTACTGATGAAGGGCTAAACCCAGAAACACATGTCTAGAGATAAAAGCACCACCTACGCCAACCTTGGTGAAAAGCTACAGCAACTCTGAAGTAAGCGTACCGCATTGACCAGAATGCAATGGAGTAAACTGTGCTGGACTGAGATGCAGTGTGCTCCCTCCCCTCCCATATGTTAATAAGGCTCACTTAAGCCAACGAGCTGATGAGCGGCCCTGGGATGCATCTGTGTGCCTGTGAATGGTACTGTGACCTGTGATGATTTCTTGAGCATCATTTCAGCAACTGCAGATTACTTTTCTATGCTCTTTACTACTTCTGCTCTCTACTCCCGAAGGGCTAAACCCAGAAAGACGTTTCCAGAGATAACAGTACTTCCTGCACCAACTTTTGTGAAAAACTACAGAAAATGTGATGTAAGCAAACTGCATTTACCAGAATGGAATCACACAAAAACTAGACGATGGGGGTCGTACCCAGTGTGCACTAGAGAGCTAGTCCTTTGCAATGTTATTAACCACTCATTAATACTCCTTGTAAATGCTCTACTTCCCGCGGCCCGCGGCCCACCGTCTACTGACCACTATTTTACAAACATTAGCAATAGTCCAGAAGGAGCGTTAAACATAAAGATACATTTCTTGCAATAAAATATTGAAGTCCACAAAGAAAATCCTTAAGATGTCTGCTTCATGTAGAATTCTTTATTTCGCATTCAATCCTGTCATCAATATCATCCAATTTGAACACAATCAATGGTTTACCCAGCCGACGTGTTTTGTCCCCTTCTGGGACATCATCAGGGATTCAAATTGTAAAAATCCCCTGAATTCTTGTCATATCAATCAGCGTGCATCCTATCTTATATTCCTATATTCATGATTCTTTTCTCTCTCAAAATACTCTCAATTCCCCAATCCGTTCTTTGTACGTTAAATGTAAAATTCCTCACTCTTCTAACATGCCTTCCATTCATCAATACTACAGCACCTTTGAAGTAAGTGTACTGTATTTACCAGAATGCAATCTATTCACCTGTGCTGTGATGAGAGGCAGTGTGCCCCCTCCCCCGTTGTGCTTGAAAGGCTTCCTTGAGCCAACGAGCTGACAACCTCACCTGGGAAGCACCCATGTGCCTGTGGAGTGGTACTTTGACATATGAAGACTTGGGCAGCATTTCAGCAACCCCAAATGATTTTTCTCTGCTCTTTACTACTTCAGCTGTCTACTTGTGTAGGGCTAAAACCAGAAAAACGTGTCTAGCGATACAGCACAATCTGCACTAACTTTGGCGAACAACTACAGCAGCTGTGAAGTAAGCGTACTGCATTTACCAGAATGCAATGGAGTGAATTGTGCTGGGATGAGAGGCAGTATGCTCCCTCCCCCCTTGTGTCTAGTTTATTAATAACACAGAAGTCCTTCTGTAAAGTAATGGTACTTGAATTTGGTACAAACATGCCACATTTTAAAAATCGACCTGTATATATATCAACTCCACAATATCTACTTGGATTATACAGTGACATTGCAGACAATATGTGGCCCCCTGCAGGATGTAAAGAAGGACCACTGAATCTCTCCTATCTAACGGATATTAATTTGCCTCGGGGTGAATGGGCCTCCTCAAAGGGTTGGGGGGCCACTGAAGGGTATATATCATGAAGGTAAGTAGCTGTGTATTTATAACAGTCAAACTGTACTTGCATATATATGTTCACATTGAAGACATAGTGAAATTCGATATTATGGTGTTGATGTATATGTGCTGAACGATATTTCTGATATCAATATTTTGACATACATTTGGTACAGGTCTATTAAATATTTTATTCTGTATAAAAATGTTAGTGAGGAACTATTGAATTATATCAGTCTATCTGAATTAACAAATATTGCAAAACTAAAAATAATTTTGTTTTTACTGCATTTTATCATTATTATCTCATTAACAGTATATAGGTTCTGTTGAGACACGCCTAGATGCCTTTCCTCTAAAACTTAGGGCCTCATTACAATGTTGTGGGAAAGCAATCCGACCGACTCCTTGTCGAAATCGGTTCTGACCGACTCGGGTTCGGAGAGTCCGACCGACCAATTACGATGTTTCCGAGAACCATCCGGGCATACTCCCATCGACTTCAATGGGAGCCTGTGCTCCAAGCAACAACACAGGCTCCCATTAAAAAAGGGGTGGTTGTGGAAGGCACCCCATGGTGCCTGTCACACTGTGCAAGGTTTAACCCCAAACTGGATGACTCAGGATGTAGGGGGGCCCGCTTGGGGGCCCCAAAAGTCAGTTTACAACAGTCTTTTTGTGTCGGACAGACTGAGGGGCCGATTCTGATGCTGTTCGGAAATCATTCTGACTCAATCGGTTTGGGAATGGTTTCTGACTGACTCGGATCGGGAGAGTTTGACCGACCGATTACGATGCATCCAGATGCTTTCAGATACGATTCGGTCGGACTCCAACTGACTTCAATGGGAGCCCATGTTCCGACCGAATGCATAGGCTCACAGTGAAGAAAAGGGTGGCCAGGGATAACTGGGCACCCTCTGGTGGGCACCTCCTAGTGCCTGACACACTGTGCATGGCTGGTAAGGGGGGACCCATGGGTACCCCCACGGGCCCGATTGGAAAGGATTCGGGTGCAGGGGGAATCACTATGGGTCCCCAAAGTCTGATTTCAACTTCCGAATCCAGCAGCGTAATCGGTAGTTTGGAAACGCGGCCCATAGAGATGTACTCAGCCATTCTTAATGCTGTCGGGTTTGGATTAGGATATTCCTAACGCCTAACTCATAATCGTTAGTCAGAAACCTTTCTGATTCGGATGGAGCTAATACCGTTAGGAGGCCTACCATGCCATATCGGAATTAGCCACAGTCTCAGTAAGGCTGTCAGAAACCGACATCGTAATGTGTTGCTTGTAAACATTGTCCATAGAGCTGTACGATTCGGCTCCGACAGACTCGGAGTTTCCAAATGCCGTCGGCACCCATCGTAATTGGTCAGTCGAAAATGTTTTCAAGATGGTCGGTAACATGTGTTCCAACTCGGGTTAGGAAAATCCGAATGCAGTTCGGAGCCTTTCCGACTGACATCGTAATGAGGCCCTGAGAACTGTGGAAATATACACACTTGGCCAGGTTCATAAAACCTTTGTCCACAAGTAAGTGTGACCTGCTCCTGAAAATGCAGGACTGCATGAGGAATTAAGTGAATAGTAAGGCACAACTGTGTTTCTATTCTTGAAGTATCACAAAATATTTTCACAGTATTTTACACAAAGTATCGAAGTACTTCTAAAATAGAGCAGCTTTAGCAACATATATATTAAAAAGACATAACACCTTGCCATGTATTTATCCACTCAAGTAGTGTTATTCTTTTACTGAATTATACTGCTGGTTTTTAAACTCTGCAGACAGGGGTTCTGCCATCCAGTGCACAGTGGTGACTGATGCAGCTTCACTTTTCAAAATAACTTCTAATAGGGAAAAGAACTTCCTTTAAATATTAGTAGGTCATCCCTGTGTAGGCTTTGTAGCTCACAAGGTAGGATGTATGGTATTTATGGTGCATGTGAATATTTAATGTTACCATATCCCTACATTGATAAGCACACTAAAGCTATCTTGACTATGCAAGGCTCTGGATGTCCTATGAGGAAAACTAGGGGGGTCATTACGATAGCGGTGAATTCGGCCACCGGCAGCTTGCCGGTGGCTGATCCATCACCATCCTGTGGCCATTCTCCTCCCTCTAGATGAGGATGGTGATGGATTGCTGGAGGACAGGAAGTTTTTCCACCATATTACCTGTCGGGCCCACCCCGCATCCACAAAATGGTGACGGTGCCTAGCAGGCACAGTCCACCAAATTAGGATGCTGCATCCCCGCCAGCCTGTGTATGGCGGTTCAACCGCCATTCACAGGCTAATGGGGATGTACTTTGGGGGCCCGTTGCAGGCCGCTCTTTTGCAGAGGCATTTTAGTTGTGCACTTGGGGGGCACTCATGGTGCCCCCCAACATATCCCTGCATCATGTGGCTGGAGCCACGTCGTGCAGGGAAATGCACAACATGCATTTTTACCATTGCAGCGGGTGCTGCAGCCAGATATGGAAATGAATGGTCCATTAATTATCTCTCACTTGTTGTTTATGATAATGACTTTTAACTTGATGACCATTGAATTGATGCCTAGACTGGTATCTGGTGTTGTGTGACTGTACATCTAACTGTCGACGTTATGAGGTCACTATTATGGATTTTATATAGAATTTTATAAAGACTTTTGTCAAATGTTATCTTACAACTCTTTTATAGAAATTTTATCCGCCTAAAGATTTATTTGATGTCAATTAAATATTTAATATTAAATACAATAACATTGATATAATAAAAATGAAATATATTTAATATTTATTTAAAAAAATATAGCATTAAACTGATTTAAAAAATGTTAAACACACATATATATTTGTGAGACCCAGTTGAAGGCAGATGAAACGCGTCGGTCATTTCATTAATCCTATTTTTTTGTTGCCAGAAGAAAAGTTGGTTAAATACTCAATAAACGGAAGACTTTAATACCCGACTGCCGAGGAACTTGTGTGCCGCCGTGTGCTGTGTGGTGGTTTTATATATATATATATATATATATATATATATATATATATATACAAATGAATGTAACGCTGAGAAGGATGCCTTTCCTGGCGGATCGGGGCTTGTAAGCGGAGCGTCACCGCTAATATATTCCTGAAAAACATAACATAACATGTTCGACCCTCCTGGGTCTTAATCGTATGCATCATGTGATGTGGTAAGTTCTTCAACTTTTAAATCCATAGTTATCGGCACTGAAGATGGACTATAGATGACACCCACCGGCTGCAGAGTGGAGACAGAAACAATTGTCTGAGGTGAGGCCACTGTCAAACATGACGTATAATACATTTACTATGCCCAATAAAATGTATACAAAAAAGTACACAAACTATTCAACTGAGAAGAAATAAAATTTACTAGCCCCACTTCACACAATGCAACAGTAGGAAAACGGTTACATTACAAAGGGGTAACAATTACTATTCCCTCTCTTACTATTCCCTCTCTTGTCAGTGCAGCAGTAGGGAAAGTGTTGGATTGTGGAGGGGTACAATTTACCATTAACACTCCAGTCAGTGCAACAGTAGGGAAAGTGTTGGATGGCAGAGGGATAAAATGTTCTATTCCCATTCCAGTCAGTGCAACAGTAGGGAAAGTGTTGTATTGCGGAGGGTTAAGATTTGTTATTCCGACTTCAATCACTGTAAAAGTAGGGAAAGAGTTGGATTGCGGAGGTGTAAATTATACTATTCCCACTCCAGTCAGTGCAACAGTAAGGAAATACTATTTACATTTAAAAACACATTAAAATTAACACATACAATATAAAATAAATAAATAAAAATTACCTATTTTTAATTTTGTTATTAGTTAATTAACTTTCTACCCTACACTTCAACTAAATACACAGCACATATCTAGAAATCTTTATTGAAATAATATTATGTACACATGCTACATCATTTAATATTAGTTAAAATATTCATAATAATTGTGTATAACTTCCCACTATCTACTCCTACAAATTCAACAATTCACACCTAATATATAATTAAAACAAACCTTTTATTTACATATTTAACATAGTTATTTATAACTTCTATAAATATTAAAAATTAACTTTATTTATTATGTAGTATAATTCATTTCCTACACACCCTTTACACATACAAAAATGACACACACAAAAACAAAAACATTTAATATATTCCACAATTGTCATTTAAATAATTAATATAATTTAAAATGTAGTTATTAACAAAAACATAATTCTTAAATAAATCTAATTTAATTACGTCCCACCTTATATCCCTACAAAATACACTACTCACACCTAAATCTTAGGGCCTGATTAGGATGTTGCGCAGACGTGAACATTGCGGATTAGGAACTGCCCGAAGTTAGGTCGGCGGTTTTGACCTCAATATTTGGATGCAACCGCCCGATGGCAGCTTGTGCATCGGGCAGAAAAGGCCCGCACCACAAACTTCCATTGAAAAATTTATGTTTTAAGACATCCCAGCAGAGTGTGGCTGGCACCATACGGTGCCTGCCCCACGGTGCAGGGATGTTTAGGAGCCCCTAAGTGGAGGGCCAAGGAGAGAGAGGCCCTGCTAAGGGCCCCCAATATCGCTTTCTGACAGCCTTTCCATGTCGGAAAGACTGAAATGGAATGGTTGTCAAAAACCAACATTATAATCCCAACTGCGGAGCCACCATCATTATGGGATTATATGTTACCACCACTGGTTTAACTCCGACCGCCATCATCACAATATAGCTAAAACCAAAGGCTGGCTGAAGACGGCTGAAATGCCAGAAACCGGTCCTAGGAAGCTTGTTTCCGGTCCAGGGAAGGCGTGGCTTGGCAGTTCGGGCTGGACTGTTCCCATGAGGCACAGGGTCAGACTGATTTGCATATGGCCATGTCTGAACTGGGGTGGCAGAGTGGGCTAAAGAACGGTGATGGATCAAACCCAGATCTGTTGACTGGGTGTGAGTGTTTGATTGGTTCTGATGCTCCGTCCTTCACCACCCCCTTTTGTACCGCTTTGTTCGCCATTAGTTGGCAGGGTATGTTCAGACGTGAGTCCCTTGCTCACTTTGCCACTGGATCCAAGCAAGCCTGGCTGAAGACGGCTGAAATACCAGAAACCGGTCCTAGGAAGCTTGTTTCCGGTCCAGGGAAGGCGTGGCTTGGCAGTTCGGGCTGGACTGTTCCCATGAGGCACAGGGTCAGACTGATTTGCATATGGCCATGTCTGAACTGGGGTGGCAGAGTGGGCTAAAGAACGGTGATGGATCAAACCCAGATCTGTTGACTGGGTGTGAGTGTTTGATTGGTTCTGATGCTCCGTCCATCACCACCCCCTTTTGTACCGCTTTGTTCGCCATAAGTTGGCAGGGTATGCTCAGACGTGAGTCCCTTGCTCACTTTGCCACTGGATCCAAGCAAGCCTGGCTGAAGACGGCTGAAATGCCAGAAACCGGTCCTAGGAGGCTTGTTTCCGGTCCAGGGAAGGCGTGGCTTGGCAGTTCGGGCTGGACTGTTCCCATGAGGCACAGGGTCAGACTGATTTGCATATGGCCATGTCTGAACTGGGGTGGCAGAGTGGGCTAAAGAACGGTAATGGATCAAACCCAGATCTGTTGACTGGGTGTGAGTGTTTGATTGGTTCTGATGCTCCGTCCATCACCACCCCCTTTTGTACCGCTTTGTTCGCCATAAGTTGGCAGGGTATGCTCAGACGTGAGTCCCTTGCTCACTTTGCCACTGGATCCAAGCAAGCCTGGCTGAAGACGGCTGAAATGCCAGAAACCGGTCCTAGGAAGCTTGTTTCCGGTCCAGGGAAGGCGTGGCTTGGCAGTTCGGGCTGGACTGTTCCCATGAGGCACAGGTTCAGACTGATTTGCATATGGCCATGTCTGAAGTGGGGTGGCAGAGTGGGCTAAAGAACGGTGATGGATCAAACCCAGATCTGTTGACTGGGTGTGAGTGTTTGATTGGTTCTGATGCTCCGTCCATCACCACCCCCTTTTGTACCGCTTTGTTCGCCATTAGTTGGCAGGGTATGCTCAGACGTGAGTCCCTTGCTCACTTTGCCACTGGATCCAAGCAGGCCTGGCTGAAGACGGCTGAAATGCCAGAAACCGGTCCTAGGAAGCTTGTTTCCGGTCCAGGGAAGGCATGGCTTGGCAGTTCGGGCTGGACTGTTCCCATGAGGCACAGGGTCAGACTGATTTGCATATGGCCATGTCTGAACTGGGGTGGCAGAGTGGGCTAAAGAACGGTGATGGATCAAACCCAGATCTGTTGACTGGGTGTGAGTGTTTGATTGGTTCTGATGCTCCGTCCATCACCACCCCCTTTTGTACCGCTTTGTTCGCCATAAGTTGGCAGGGTATGCTCAGACGTGAGTCCCTTGCTCACTTTGCCACTGGATCCAAGCAAGCCTGGCTGAAGACGGCTGAAATGCCAGAAACCGGTCCTAGGAAGCTTGTTTCCGGTCCAGGGAAGGCGTGGCTTGGCAGTTCGGGCTGGACTGTTCCCATGAGGCACAGGTTCAGACTGATTTGCATATGGCCATGTCTGAAGTGGGGTGGCAGAGTGGGCTAAAGAACGGTGATGGATCAAACCCAGATCTGTTGACTGGGTGTGAGTGTTTGATTGGTTCTGATGCTCCGTCCATCACCACCCCCTTTTGTACCGCTTTGTTCGCCATTAGTTGGCAGGGTATGCTCAGACGTGAGTCCCTTGCTCACTTTGCCACTGGATCCAAGCAGGCCTGGCTGAAGACAGCTGAAATGCCAGAAACCGGTCCTAGGAAGCTTGTTTCCGGTCCAGGGAAGGCATGGCTTGGCAGTTCGGGCTGGACTGTTCCCATGAGGCACAGGGTCAGACTGATTTGCATATGGCCATGTCTGAACTGGGGTGGCAGAGTGGGCTAAAGAACGGTGATGGATCAAACCCAGATCTGTTGACTGGGTGTGAGTGTTTGATTGGTTCTGATGCTCCGTCCATCACCACCCCCTTTTGTACCGCTTTGTTCGCCATAAGTTGGCAGTGTATGCTCAGACGTGAGTCCCTTGCTCACTTTGACACTGGATCCAAGCAAGCCTGGCTGAAGACGGCTGAAATGCCAGGAACCGGTCCTAGGAAGCTTGTTTCCGGTCCAGGGAAGGCGTGGCTTGGCAGTTCGGGCTGGACTGTTCCCATGAGGCACAGGGTCAGACTGATTTGCATATGGCCATGTCTGAAGTGGGGTGGCAGAGTGGGCTAAAGAACGGTGATGGATCAAACCCAGGTCTGTTGACTGGGTGTGAATGTTTGATTGGTTCTGATGCTCCGTCCATCACCACCCCCTTTTTTACTGCTTTATCATCATGATATGGCGGTAGGGCTGCAAACCTACCGTGTTGGCCGGAAAAGCCTCCGACTGCTGATCGGAGTCTTTCCACCTGACATCATAATGAGGCCCTTTATTGAAAAAATACTTAATTATACAATTAAAATAATGAATTATCTATTAACTAATTAAAATTAATTAATAATGAATAATTAACTACATTAAAAATACCTAACCCTCTACAAATCAAACAACACACACTCAAATCTGAATATAATTATACAATTAACACAATTAATTATCAAGTAGATAATGATCAATTAACAATTAAAAGATCACTTAATTATAATGAATTAACTTCACACCCTATACCCCTACAAAACACACAACCCACACCTAAATCGTAATTAAAATAAATATTATACAATTAACGTAACTAATAATCAATAAAAAAAAAATCAGAATATAATATTTTATAACTATAATTAAATTACTTTCCACCCTGTACACCTATAAACCCCACAACCAGCTACAGTACTAAAAATGAACATAAAATAATAAAATTTCCAAGCTACTAGCAATTAAATAACAATATTTAAAAAACGTGAACAATATTTATACATACACTTTAAAACAATTAAAGTCCATGCTAAAATACATTAAAAGAATCCAAAAAACAATATTATTAACATCTATATTTTAGTAAACTATGTTAATGCTTTTGATAATTAAGTAAACTAGAGTAAGACTTTCGATATTTCTGTTAACTATATTATTGACTTCAATGACTGTGGAACAACAGAAGAAGGACTGCACCAGGTGTTTCAAACCTGGGAAGAGACCTGAAAGGCTATATCTGCCCTCTCAGGTACCCAAGAAAAAGAGTGAACTACAAGCGGCAGATTATGAGTTTGGCGGTGTGGCATAAGGTCCGCCCTTCCGCCACACCATTTTGGGGCCACCTGCCAGATTACGAAGGGCCCGATTGCGATCTTGCTAGGAAAGTACTCCGTATGACTCGGACCCGGAGGGCTTTCCAAGCATGACGTGCTCCGGGAGTCCAAACGAGCGAGTACCATGCTGGCGTATGCTTACAGACTCGGTTCGCGTACCCCCATTGAACTCTATGGGAGCCCCTGTACAGACACGTACACAGGTTCCCATAGCAAAAAAGGGGTGGGTTGAGAAAAGCGTACACCCAGTGGTGGGCACCCCATGGTGCCTGCCACACTGTGCATGCCTGGATCGGGAGACCCATGGGCTCACCCCGTGACAGATTTGGAGGACCCCAGGTGAAGGGGGGCCTGCTATGGCCCCCAAAAGTACACTTCCGACAGCTGTTTCATCTCACTGAGACCGGGGCAAAGCGGCTGTCCAAATTGTGCATTGTATTCGCTCAGCTGGAATACGGCTCCATAGCGCGGCACGATTCGGCTGCAAACGAGTCGCATGGACAGGTTTGGGTCCCGGAAACGATTCAGTTGGCGCATACGCGATCTTTGCATCGTACTTGATCATTCAAACCTGTGTACGATTCGGTCGTAAACAAGGCCTACGAATCGGATCTGGGAAAGCCAAATCCGATTCGGAGGCCTTAGGGAAAACATCGGAATTGGGCTCTAAGTGTGTCAAGTGTCTGGTGGGATTTTTTTTACGTTCCCATGGCAGTGCCTTAGAAAATGGGCACTGGAACAGGAACGCCACAAACAGTTCCTGCACGACATGGACTATAAAGTCCATGCAGGAACTGGTGTGCATGCACACAGGTGGGCACATGTTGTGCCCCTTGTGTTCAGTCAAATGGCGTGTAGTGCCAGGGGGCCCTGTAGTGCCCGCTTTGTTTCCTCTACACCATGGTTTTCATGGAGGAGGAACCACCATGAAAACCGTGGTGGAGAGGAAACTTGAAATATGCTTGGCGGGACCACTGCGGTCTCGCCAAGCATATTACTGCCTCTGCACCGCTGCCAGGGAACGGCGGATAAATCAAACACAATGAGATGACGGACGGGGTGCTGAAACTTTTCAGACACTCACCCCCTGTCACAGATCTGGGTTGAATCAATCATCGTTCTTTAGCTCAATTTGCCACCCCAGTTCAGACCCAGCCATATGCAAATCAGTCTTGACCCTGTTCCTCATGGGAAAAGTCCAGCTCAAACTGCCAAGACAGGTCTTCCTTGGACCTGAAACAAGCATCCTGGTACAGGTTTCGGGGTAACACCCCTCATCAGCCAGGCTAGCTTGAATCCAGTGGCAAAGTGAGCAAGGGACCCACGTCTGGGCATTCCCTGCCAACTGGGGCGAACAAAGCAAAAACAAAGAGATGGCTGAAACTTTTCAGACACTCACCCCTAGTCAACAGCGGTTCCCTGGCAGTTGCAGCGTGGCAATGGTGGTCTGACTGCCTTAATTATAATAGGGCTGTCGGGAAACCGCTGCGCCCCAGCACATCTGGCAATCCGTGAAACCGCCAGATTCGTAATCAAACCCCAAGTGTCAATTGACAGACCACCTGTGTGGCTATAGACACATCACAAGGTGTAAGAAGCCTTTCTCCCAGAGTGACCACTAACCAGTTGCAACTGGAAGAGAGCTGGACCCTGTTGGTGGCCTCTGCTGGAGTGAATTCAGAGCTTAAACCATAAACTCTAAGCCCTAAGTGCTGCCCTTGAGGTCCTGGAAGCCTTAGGCCCTAATTATGAGTCTGGCGATCCAAGGACTGTCAGACCCATCGTGGCGTGGTGGTGGCAGTCCAGCCACCACTGCACTGGCGGTTTAACTGCCCTATTATGACTATTATGACTTGGGTGTAGGACCTCCGACCCTAGGTCTAGGTCCACTCTCTTTCCGCAGCTCCGCTGTACCGTCTCTTGCCTCTAGACTCCGACCTCCTCCTTGGGAGGATTGAGGCTGCTGCCTTCTCCTGCGCCTGCTGCCCACTCCAACTGGGACAAGACTGCCTGCAACCACCGTAACCTTTCTCAGCAGTTTTTTGTTTTTTTCTTAATTTTTCCCTGTTGTGCCACTGTTATTGTGCCCATCTGTGTCTTGCTGTAATTCCACCACTGTTTTAATTTTATTGTGCCTGCCTTTTCCTTTCACCTTTTGCTGCTGCTGACCCTGCGGCACCTCTCCCCGGGATTCTCCCCAGGAATCCCCGCCCTGAATTCCCCCCTTCCTGCCTCTCGGCCTTTCTTCTCTCCCACCTCCCCTACTTAATGGTGGGGGCTACGGACGCGTGCAGCGGGCACGCCAAAGGCAAGCCCGTCTGCACCCATCCGTGACCCGACCACGGGCAGCGCCAGGAACCCTGGACCTCCCACTACCCATCGCTACGGCACCACCACCCTCCTCACACTCGACCATGGAAGACCCATGGCCAGTTTTCCTGCCTCCACTGTTGCTAGACCCTCACCGCCACCCCGGCCTCCAACAGCACCGACGCCAGCACCGGCGACAACCTAAAATGCATCCTCTTCAACGTACACTCCGTACACAAACACGCCATGGAAATCTGGAACCTACTTGACTCTCTCTCGCCTGACGTAGCCTTCTTCACAGAGACCTGGACCAACGCATCCTCCGCCCCCGACATCAGCACCGCCATCCCAGACGGATACAAGATCCAGAGGAAAGACCGCCCCGACCACCCAGGAGGGGGCCTCGCCATCGCCCACAAGAGCACCCTCCGCCTCACCATCTCCATCAAAACCTTTCCCTCTGCCGAACACCTGCACCTCACCACTTCCATCAAAACCTTCCCCTCTGCCGAACACCTGCACTTCCAGATCCAGACCATCCCCAAAGCCACACTCCGAGGAACCCTCGTCTACAGACCCCCGGCCCCCGGACTCCCTTTGCCACCACCATCACCGACTTCATCGCACCCCACTCCATCGCCTCAAAAAACTACATGCTCATTGAAGACCTGAACTTCCACCTTGACAACCCCAGTGACCCCAACTCCACTATCCTTCGTGACAACCTCGCCAGCATCGGACTTAAATAACGCGTCAACCAGCCAAATTATGGGGAAAAAAACGAATTTAGCTGCACGCGCTGCATCGCCAAATGCGATGCAGCGCTCGCCACGAGATTCGTATTTTTTTTCCGTAACTTAGCTGAAATCGGTCGTATGCTGCATTTTGCAATCCCCCACCCTGCCCCTCCTCAGCCCCACGTCACCGCCCCGGTAACACGCACTATACGGGCCGCGGCTGTCGTCAACACACCGACCAACAGAGCAGGACACACCCTCAACCTCATCTTCACGGCAGGAAACAGTATCCAATTCAACCACAAAGCGCAGCCTCCATGGACTGACCACCACTGCGTACACTTCGCCATCAACAAACCCAAGGCACCCAAACCAGCCCCACGCCCACCATGAAGGAACTGGAGCAAGGTTACCTACGAGCAACTTAACTCCACCCTCACCCGAGACAACCACACCTGGGCACCCGATGCAAATGACGCAGCCAGAGAACTCCACACCTGGATCTCCACCTGCGCAGACGAGCTCGCCCCGCTACGCAATCCCATCAGACAACGCCCCAGGAAAGCCGCCTGGTTCACCACCACTCTCCAAGAAGCCAGACGCACCTGCACCACCTATAAGGACGCCATGACGGACTACCACAACCAGATCAGAGCCACCAAGAGGAACTTCATCCACAACCAAATCCTGGCCAACTTCATCAACTCCAAGGAACTTTTCAGTGTCATTCAAGAATTCGCCAACCCACACAGCGAAGCCACAGACATCACCCCATCCCAAGACCTATGCGACAAGCTTGGAACCTATTTCCACCTCAAGATCAAAAACCTCTACGACAACTTCATCAACCATCCACCAGGCATCACAGACGGCCCCCCGCCCCCCAGAAACACCAGCCAGCCCACCATCTCCAACTGGACACTGATCACAGCTGAAGACACCGGCTCGACCATGAAAAGCATCCACTCGGTGGCCCCCACCGACCCCTGCCCCCCTCACATCTACCACAGAGCTGCGGCCGCCATTGCACCCAAACTACAATGCACCATCAACACCACCTTCAAAACAGGCACCTTCCCAGACGACTGGAAGAGCGCAGAAGTCAGACCCCTGCTTAAGAAGCCCACAGCTGACCCTACTGACCTCAAGAACTATCGTCCCATCTCGCTCCTCGCCTCAATGCCGAGAAGACAGAAGTCCTCATCAGCGGTACCACCCCTTCTGTATGGGATAACACCTGGTGGCCGACTGCCCTCGGAAGCCCACCTACCCCCTCACACCACGCCAAGAACCTCTGCATCGTACTCGACTCATCACTCACCATGAACCGACAGGTCAATGCCGTCACCTCCAGCTGCTTCAACACTAGGCCTGGGCCAAAATTCCGTTCCGTTCACGGAAATTGTGATAATGTGGCATTTTCGTGTTCCGCGGAAAGCGCGAAAATGTCAAAATTTCCGCATTCCGCAGCTTAGCAATAATTTGTTTCTTACTCGCGCTGTAAAATAATACATTCTCGTGTGCGCGCGATTGCCTTACCTGAATCCCCGCGTTCGCCGACAAGTTTTCCCGATCCGGTCGCGTTCTCCACGAGATGTTGGATTGTTGGTAGCCATTTGTGCAGCCTCACGACAGTTCGCGCCCGCAGTAACGTCATGCGTCGCGCGATCACGTTTTTCTTCTCGCGATCATGCACCGCGAGACAAGTGAAAACAAGATGGCTGCGCCCGCGAGCAACCGCATGGGTAAGTTGGCGAGCCATGACCACGCAGAAAATACCGCGAACGGGCAGGAAAATAACTTCCGCATCTTCGCGATATTTCCGCGTGTTTGCGGAGAATTTTAACATTTTCGCGATAATTCGCGAAAGTGAATTTCGCAAATTCCGCCCACACGTATTCAACACCCTCCGCATCCTCCACAAGACCTTCAAGTGGATCCCGCCTGAGTCAAGGAAGACAGTCACCCAGCAGACTGGACTATGGAAACGCACACTACGCCGGGATCAACAAGTCCCTACTCCGCAAACTCTAGACAATACAGAACACCGCCGCCAGACTCGTCCTCGGCATCCCCCGACACGAACACATCAGCCAACACCTACGAAGTATCAACTGGCTCCCCGTGGAGAAAAGAGTCACTTTCAAAATCCTCACTCATGCCTACAAATGCCTACACAAGAACGAACCCAAATACCTCAACAACAGAATCACTTCCACGTACCCAAAAGAAGCCTCCCATCTTCCAACCTCGCACTGGCCAAAACCCCGTGCATCCACAGAGCCACAGCAGGCGGAAGATCCTTCTCTCACATTGCAGCCAAGACCTGGAACGAGCTACCAGCAGACATCAGACACGCCCCCTCCCTTAACACCTTCAGGAAGACCCTCAAGACCTGGCTCTTCGGCTAAGCAGATCTGCGGACCCCCCCCTCAGCACCTTGAGACAGTCACGGATGAGTTGCGCGGTTACAATTCCCTGATTGATTGATTGATTGATTGGGCAGTCGAACTGTAATTGGGCCATCAGCTCCACCAGATCCACCAGGGAACCACCGTTCCCTGGTGGTGGCGCAGCAGTCAGGGGCTAGGTAATAGGCAGGGGGTGCATAGTACAAGTTTCAAGACTGCCAGCGGTTTCATGGAGGTCTTTCCTCCACGAAAAGGCTGGCATTGTTGAAACAAAGGGGGCCCTACAGGGCCTCCTGTGCCCCCTCAGCCTGGGGATGTATGCAGGTGGGGCGCAACATGTGCCCCACTGTGTACATGAACCACGGTTCCTGCACGGCATGGACTTTCGAGACCATGCCATGCAGGAACCCCATGTGGTGTTCCCATTGCGGTGCTTCCAGCCACGGCTTGTGAAGGTAAGAGCGGTGGGGTGGGTGGGCGGTGATGGAGGGATTTGCTAAACCCGCCCCACTGCTATTACCTGCACCAGCCATGACTGGGTACCTCTTTCAAAGGCACCACCACCTTTGAAAGATACACCGCAGCAAGACCGCCACGCTGCTGCCCATTGGTCGTAATCTGGTGGGCGGGTTACAGCAACCTTCGGTGGAGCGTTGGCATGGCAGTTCGCACCACCGCTCCACCAAAAGTCGTAATTATGACCTTAGTGTTATCCAGTAGGAAGAATGTTTAAACCACTAAAAAATTTAGACTTAGAAATTTTTGGGACGTCCAGAACACCAGATGACTTGCAAAAACCACACATGTCAATACACCCAAAGAGTAAACTTGGTTGGCAATAAAATCAAGTTGGTCCTGCTTTGAGATTTTTGCAGCTCGCAAACATTGTTCAGCAGATTTTCATGGCAAGCCAATCTTACTTCAGCGCATCCTTGCTGTATACAGCCTGCCGCCTTGCCCTCAAGAGGATTTTTTGATCGAAAAACGATACATAGAAATTTTGACTGGACAGAAGTGTCAAAAGTATATGACCAGCAAGAGGACTTCCCTGATATATATATATATATATATATATATAAATTCACTGAAAAAACCATAGGTTTCACACAGGTTATAGTTAGCTGTACATTTCACTCGTAAAAAACCAATGAAATTCCCCCGTTATAGTTAGTGCAGCCAACTATAACTCACGCGACCGCAATCTTCTGCTGATGCTAATACTGTATTTAGACACTTATTTGCCCATGTCTTCTTCCATTAAATTTTAGCTATACATATATTACAAATATTTTTTTTTCATAAAGACACATATGTCATCAGCAGAGGATTGCGGTCGCGTGAGTTATAGTTGCCTGCACTAACTATAACGGGGGAATTTCATTGGTTTTTTACGAGTGAAATGTACAGCTAACTATAACTTGTGTGAAACCTATGGTTTTTTCAGTGAATTTGCAAGGTTTTTTAAATGCTAATTCCTAACTATAACGTGTGTGAAACCTATGGTTTTTTCAGTGAATTTGTACGTTTTTTTAAATGCTAAGTTACTTTACGCCATTCGTGGCGTGCGCGCCCAGTTAACGCAGTTCGTTCCGTGCGTGCACGGTGCGCTTCGCGCACCGTGCGCGCACAGTGAGCACGCGGTGCGCTTCGCGCACCGCACGCCCACTTTACGCAGTTAGTGCCGTACCGCCAGTAGGTAATATATATATATACATATATATTATCTACTGGCGGTCGCCAGTAGATAGTTATAGTTAGGACCGTGTTTCCATAGGAAATCCGCAACATTCTATTTGGAATAACTTTGGCGCCAGTTGACGAATCCTCGCGAAATTTTCAAAATAGGTGGGGCGCTCCGCTCCGCTCCTACCCTGAAAGTCTCAGGGGGATTCGTCAAGCAGGGGCTGAGAAAAAAGGGGGGTCCCAAAACGCGTTTTCCCTATGCAATTTTCCATAGGGACCTTTAGTCCAAGGTACAGCCCGAACGGCTGAACAGAATTACTTGAAATTTGGCAGAGAGGTAGTCCTCAGGTCAGGGATGTGCCTTTTGCAGGTCTGGTGTCAATCTGTTCAGTAGTTCCTGAGAAAATCAAAAGTAAAATCATATATATATGTGGGCGGAGCCTAACCACACATCTCATCCTGAGATCTGATTGGCTGTCAGCACTTCATCCAAGAAGTGTTGGCAGCCATCTTGGGACCAATATATATGATAGCACCTCATTAAAAAGCATTGCAGTTAATAGAAGGTTTTAAGACTTTAGTTACATTATAAATCATTTGTTGATGGTACCATACTCATTTTAGGAATTGTGGTATGTTCTAAGGTGATTTCACCATGTGAAAAAGCCTTCTGCTGGGATATCATGATTGAGAGAAAAATATTTTATCATGCTTTTCCCACAGAGGTTTGGAAGGTGATCTATAAGCTAAACTGAGAGCTTATTTTCTGTAAATTCACATTATCTTTCTCAGTCATGTGAGAATGAAGTCTGACATTCTCAGTAAAACATGTACATCCAACAAGGGCAGAGACTGTCAGTTGATTCCTTTGTGTTCTACTGCAGCTTCCCAGAGTGTTCCAAAGAACAACTAGAGCACTAACAGTCCTACTTATGATAAACGTATGGCACACCTGAAGCCATCTTGCTTGGATTAAAGTGGTAACTCTTAAAACATTTAATTTAAAAAGGAACAAAATGAGGGGGTTCATTTTTCCACAAAAAGTATGATTAGTGCTGCAGAAAGAAAAATTAGGGCACATTTTGAGTGACTTCTCAAATCCTCTTCTATTTCATTAAAAAATTCTGACATGCACTTTCAATACCAGCAGCAGTTTTCCCCGGTGAGCAGTAGCTTTACTACAGTGATCTAATGAGCAAAAAGAGTGCTAACATTCTGAATTTATGGCAAATGTGTGACACATCTGAATGCCTTTGGAATCAAAGTAAAAAACTGAAAGTATTTCCTACTGAGGAGACTGCAGTAAATGAGGAAATTAGGAAACTTCATAACAAATAAGTCTGCCAAGATGGCAACCAGAGACAAAAGAGCCCAAATGTAGCCCAAATATCACCCAGATGTAGCCCAAGTATAGCCCAATGACAGAATGTCCCAGAGTGTTCTTAAAAACAACTAGAGCGCTTACTGTCTTCATTATGACAAAAGTATGGCACACCTGAAGCCATCTTGATTGGAATAAACTGGTAGCACTTAAAACATTTAATTTAAAAAGGAACACAATGAGGGGGTTCATTTTGCCATAGAAATTATGATTAATGCAGAAGAAAGAAAATGAGGGCACATTTTGAGTGACTTCTCAAATCCTCTTCTATTTCATTAAAAAATTCTGACATGCAGACTGAAACATGCACTTTTAATACCAGGAGCAGACTTCCATGGTGAACAGTAGTTTTACTACAGTGATCTAATGAGCAACTAGAGTGGTAACATTCAGAATTTATGGCAAATGTGTGACATATCTGAATACCTTCATGATGGAATCAAAGTAAAAAACTGAAAGCATTTCCTACTGAGGAGACTGCAGTACATGAGGAAATTAAGAAACTTCATAACAAATAAATCTCCCAAGATGGCCACCGGAGACAAAAGAGCCCAAATGTAGCCCAAAATCACCCAGATGTAGCCCAAATATAGCCCAATGACAGAAGTGTGCAAAACACTTATTATTTTGTGTTTTTGCAGTGTTATATAGTGCAGACTTGTCAGGTATTGGAGTGCTTTACATGAGCATTGGTTACATCACACAAGAACAAATTCATTTTGGTTGTAGACATGGGGAGACTAAGTGATTTGACCAGAATAACAGAATGTCGAGCTGAAGCAGAAACTCCAACCTGGTTCCCCAGTTGCAAAGTCTGCAGTTCTGGAAGTAACACCACAGCCTCTCCCCTAAGTGCAACATTTAATCAAGTGGTCAACTGGATAAAAAAACATAAAGGTAACAAATAATTTAAAAGTGCTTTCTCGCTATTTGAAAATATGTCCTTATTTTAGTCTTTTAGAGCACTAACCATAATTTTGATGCCAATAAGACCCTCTCATATATGTAATTTCTAAAGGAAATGCTCTAGGTATTACAGTTTTGATTACATCAAGATGACGTCAGGCGTTCCACACTTTTGTAATAAATATAGAATGTTAGCAATCTAGTTGTTCATAAGGATACTGTTGAGAGGCAGAGGCCAGGGGCACGGACTCTGAAAATTGAAGACAGGTAGGAGGGTGCAAAGGCAACAATTTAACCACACTGAGCAGGCAGGAAGGGCCGTGGCAGCACAACAGACTATGGAGGACAGTGGAAAGGGGGGCAGGGGCAACAAACCAACAATACAGGACTTGCAAGAGAGGCTGTGGCAATGTAATAGACCATTGTGGGCAGAAGGAAGAGGCAATGGTAGTACAACCATACATGCCAACAGACCCGATTCAGCCAGGAAACGTCCAATGTTTTTAAGCTCAAATGGGCTTTATTTTATCTGTCTCCTGTCTACAATCTCCTCTTTTTCAATGTAACTCAAAGGGGAAAATCAATACCCCAGTTTTTTTTCAAAATCTCCCTCTTACCAAGTTCAAAATGTTCGCAAGTATGGTACATTGGATCATGGAAGGAAATGGGGTAGAGACATGGACTTGGATAACAGAGGACAGGAGGGACATGGAGAGGTGCACCAAACTGACCCTGCAGGGCAGGCATCAGGGTTTGCAGCAGCACAATACACCACTCAGGGCATGCGGGACGGGAGTGCAACACAACAATCCATAGAAAGCAAGAGGGAGGGGACAGGACCATGCACATGGACAACAGAGAACAGAGGGGCAAGAGGCAGGGCCATAATGGACAGACAGGAGAGAAAGCTGCAGCACAACAGACCATAAAGGGCAGGAGGGATAGATCAGGGGCATTAAAATGGAACAGACAAGCCAGGAGGGAGGGAGTAGGGGTCTGCACATGTAAACAGAGGGCTGGGGGCAAGGGGGCAGGGCAGGAGCAGCAAGATAGCCATGGAGGTCAGGCAGGATGGGCACTAGAAGCAAGACACACCATGAAGAGCAACAGTGAGACTGTGATGGCATACACACAGACCATGGAGGGAAGGTGGGAGGGGTTCAGGGGCAGCTAACTGACCACACAGGGAAGGTGGGAGGGGCCATGGCAGCACAGAAGACCATGCATGGCAAGTGGGAGGGTTAGTGGTAGCACAATGGCTATGATGGGCAAGAAGGAGGGTGCAGGGGCATGCACAAAGGACGATGGAGGATAGAAGGGAGGGTCAGGACCTGCGCACAGACAAGAAAGTTCAGGGGAAGGGGCCTCACAACAGACCGCACGGGGCAGGCAGGAGGAGCAGTTGCAGCACAACAGACCAGGGAGGGCAGAAGGGTGTGGCAGTACAATGGACCATGTAGGACAGGAGGAAGAGGATAGGGGCATGGCATGTGGACAGGCAGGGTGGAGGTGGCAGGGACAGGTTACAGTCATCTGACAATGCTAGGCAGGTGGGAGGGGAGTGGCAGCTCAACAGAACACTCAGAGTAGATAGGAGTGGCAGGTCCATGGAACATGGTGGGCACAAAGGATGGAGCAGGGGCATACACAAAGACATCGGAGGGCAGGGGGAAGGAGAATAGGGGCAGCAAGCTAAGCACAGAGTTTAAGCAGGAGGTCAATGATGGGGCACAGAATTGGGCAATGAGGAGTGGACTGGTACATTATACTAAATTGAGGGCAGTGGCAGCACATCAGACCATGCATGGCAGGAGGGAGGAGGCTATTCCATGGATTCACACAACAGAGGATAGGGAGGAGGGGGATGGGGCAGCAAGCTAACTGTTCAGAGAAGGCGGGTATTAGGAACTTTATTGTTTTTAAAACGTGTGTCTGTGCGAACTACTTAAAATATGAACAAGTATGCAGCATAATCTCACTTTTATTCAGGAAGAAGAGGACGTTTGTGACTGTGACTCCGGGCTCACTTGGCAGAAACACCCCCTGACCCTCCACCCCCTATTGCAAAATGTAATGCCCGTGAAAAGGGTAGGTGAACACAGTGTTATATAGAACATAGTCCTGAGAGCACGATTGAAAAGGAAAACTAGATATAGTGTATGCTATAAACTATGCACCAAAAAGTGTGATATAAGATGAACCGGGCGTGAAATATAATATGCAATACATTGTGCGCAATGACAGATTCATTGGAGAGCGCGAGATAGCACAGGCACTAGCGCGTGCTATGCGATATGCGCCTTGGAGTGTAATATGCACAGGGCAGTGTTCTGTAACCTAACTAGTCTCTAAAGTTGTAATATAAAATATGTGCTGGGGAGTGTAACGTTGCATATGCACTGTGACAAAGATATGGATCCCAGATTGTAATATGTATGGCATAGCACTGTGCGGTATAACATAGGCAACGAGGAAGGCACGTTAGATGGGGCAATATAACCCGTGCGAAGACAAGTGTGGCATGACATATTCACGGGGTGGTGTTACAGTGCACATGGGCTAGAGAGTGTCATAGCATATGCACTAGCTAGTGGAATACAACACAGAGGTGTGTGGCACTCAGCAGGCAATGGTGGGTGTAACACAGCATTGGGCTCTGCCAGGAGCACGCTGTGACTCTCAAGTGATGTTCGTCCCCTTTCCAGAGAGTAAAATAAAAAGTATTACACATCAGGCAGTGGATGTGTGTTTTATAAACCTTGAGGGGGGTTTCTTGCATAGTTTTGGTCCAATTTTTGTTGAATCCCCTTTGAATGGCTTGGTGTGCATGTGTATTAAATGTGCCTGTCAATAGCTACCCATGTTTGTATAAATAAACGACAAGGGTGTCTATCGGGATTAGGCACGGTAGGGCATCAGACATGTCAGAGCTTCACTAGTGGTGTAAATACATTCCACGTGGATTCATTGTATGCATAGTCGCCTTTTAATGAATATCACGCAAATCGTCATGGTGATAGGTACGTACGGTTTGTCCAGCATGTCCTAGGTGTTTCTATAAATATATATTTTTTTAAAACAATAAAAAACAGTGGCCGGCCCTGGGGATTGGGGTCAAAAAAATATAATTAGGAGACAGGCCCTGGGGGATGGGGTCATCAGGGCCAAAAAATTAGAATAAGAAGGGGAACCACACAGCCCCCCTTCTTAAAAAATTAAAATAAATAAAAGATTGGCATCGTGCCGGAGGCCACGCCCCCTCCTTGCAGCACTCTGCAAACGCGCCCCCTGGTGAGTTGTAAGTTGGGGAATTAATTCCTCTTCAATACTGAGGGTCCCTGAGGGCCAACTAGCCCAACAGGCATCTCCAGTATGCACCAGGGAGCTGCGCTGCAGACAGGTGTTCTGAGGCCAAGCCCCTTTTTACACCTCTCTGCAACACAGCTCTGTGGCGCTTACTGGAGGTACCTAGTGGTCTAGTTTGACCCTAGGGACCCTTAGGATTCAAGGGGACTTAATCTCTCAACTTAGAACAGCCACAGGGCGCGTTTACACAGTGGTGAAGGGAGGGGACGGGGCCTGAGGTGACGTGTGCAAACACGCACTATGGCACGTTTTAAATTGGGGATATAATTTTCCTTCAATACTGAGGGCCCCTGGGGGCTAACTAGCCCACCAAGTGCTTCCAGTAAGCGCCACTGAGCTGCATTGCAGAGAGGTGGTCCAGGCCGTGCCACTTTTTACACCTCTCTGCAACGCAGCTCTGTGGCACTTACTGGAGGTACCTAGTGGGCTAGTTGGACCCTAGGGACCCTCAGGATTCAAATGAACTTAATCTCCCAACTAAAAACGGACACAGGGCGTGTTTACACAGTGGTGAAGGGAGGGGTCGGGCCTGAGTTAACGTGTGCAAAACGCCCTGTGGCCTGTTTTAAGGGGTAGTTTTAATCCCCCTGCCCTATTATATACTAGGGGGCTTACAGAGGAGGTCATGCTAATCACAGGGGGATCCCAACGCATAATGTTCCCTAGTGTATGTAGGTGTTTTCACTGTATTCTAAGTGTCTTTTAACATAGCACTGGCTCTAGGACTGGTTAGTCAGACTCAGTTACCACCAGTATCCGTCTGAAAAAGTTGAGGGTACAGGATGATTTTGCAACAAGGCTTTTTTCTGCTCTTCTTTTTGTTCTTTCTGCACGTTATCCGTCTTCCTGCACTTTTCTTCGTCTTTGAGGACTTCTGTTGCTTCTTTCTGCACTTCTTTTTTTTCTTTCTGTGCATTTTTTCTTCTTTCTTCACATGTCCTATCTCTGTAGGCATAGTTAGAAATTAGCATTTAAAAAACCTTTGAAATTCACAGAAAAAACCATAGGTTTCAGGCACGTTATAGTTAGGAATTAGCATTTAAAAAACCTCAGAAATTCACTGAAAAAACCATAGGTTTCAGGGGTGTTATAGTTAGCTGGACTTTTCACTTGTACAAAACCATTGAAATTCCCCCGTTATAGTTAGTTCAGCTAACTATAACTCGCGCGCCCGCAATGCACTGCTGATGACGTCACATATTACATCACTCATGACATGGTCAGTGACATCACTCATGACATCACTGATGACATCTCAAATGACATCACTGATGACATCATCCAGTGAATGTGTGTTTTTCTGAAAATTAAATATGTTTTATATATGTATATCTCAAGGTGGATGGAAGAATAAATGGGTATATAAGTGTCTAAATGGATGATTTGTTTTTAATAAGTTCCCCAAACACCTCCCCAGTGGGCGTGGCCACTCCAGTGGCCCTCTGGTATTTGAAGTTGCAATGTACATCAAACTCTAGTGAGTCAGTCCTGTGTGCACACGATGTTCCAAATATTAAAAAACCACAGTGGGCTGATGTGCTGTCTTTGTTTGAATTCTGCTGCATCTTTGATCCTTCACGACGAACTGCCTCCAAAAACAGGTGACGCCCAGTGGCCTCACCCTGAAATGCCGCACTGGCAGCGGGGCTTCTTCTGCGGCCGGAGTGGACCGCGACTATCCAAACAACGAAAGTTACTCCATGTAGAAGAGCCACACAAGGTAGGTAGTTAATAGCTTCATTTATTCACTCACGAAGGCTGCATGCAGTTTCACCAAAGGACGCCATCACAAATACAACCAGACGCGTTTCGGGACCTCTTGACCCTTAATCATTGGTTAATGACGTATGCTGCAGGACCGGCAATGCAACTTAATAAGTTCCCCAAACACCTCCCCAGTGGGCGTGGCCACTCCAGTGGCCCTCTGGTATTTGAAGTTGCAATGTACATCAAACTCTAGTGAGTCAGTCCTGTGTGCACACGATGTTCCAAATATTAAAAAACCACAGTGGGCTGATGTGCTGTCTTTGTTTGAATTCTGCTGCATCTTTGATCCTTCACGACGAACTGCCTCCAAAAACAGGTGACGCCCAGTGGCCTCACCCTGAAATGCCGCACTGGCAGCGGGGCTTCTTCTGCGGCCGGAGTGGACCGCGACTATCCAAACAACGAAAGTTACTCCATGTAGAAGAGCCACACATGGTAGGTAGTTAATAGCTTCATTTATTCACTCACGAAGGCTGCATGCAGTTTCACCAAAGGACGCCATCACAAATACAACCAGACGCGTTTCGGGACCTCTTGACCCTTAATCATTGGTTAATGACGTATGCTGCAGGACCGGCAATGCAACTTAATAAGTTCCCCAAACACCTCCCCAGTGGGCGTGGCCACTCCAGTGGCCCTCTGGTATTTGAAGTTGCAATGTACATCAAACTCTAGTGAGTCAGTCCTGTGTGCACACGATGTTCCAAATATTAAAAAACCACAGTGGGCTGATGTGCTGTCTTTGTTTGAATTCTGCTGCATCTTTGATCCTTCACGACGAACTGCCTCCAAAAACAGGTGACGCCCAGTGGCCTCACCCTGAAATGCCGCACTGGCAGCGGGGCTTCTTCTGCGGCCGGAGTGGACCGCGACTATCCAAACAACGAAAGTTACTCCATGTAGAAGAGCCACACAAGGTAGGTAGTTAATAGCTTCATTTATTCACTCACGAAGGCTGCATGCAGTTTCACCAAAGGACGCCATCACAAATACAACCAGACGCGTTTCGGGACCTCTTGACCCTTAATCATTGGTTAATGACGTATGCTGCAGGACCGGCAATGCAACTTAATAAGTTCCCCAAACACCTCCCCAGTGGGCGTGGCCACTCCAGTGGCCCTCTGGTATTTGAAGTTGCAATGTACATCAAACTCAAGTGAGTCAGTCCTGTGTGCACACGATGTTCCAAATATTAAAAAACCACAGTGGGCTGATGTGCTGTCTTTGTTTGAATTCTGCTGCATCTTTGATCCTTCACGACGAACTGCCTCCAAAAACAGGTGACGCCCAGTGGCCTCACCCTGAAATGCCGCACTGGCAGCGGGGCTTCTTCTGCGGCCGGAGTGGACCGCGACTATCCAAACAACGAAAGTTACTCCATGTAGAAGAGCCACACAAGGTAGGTAGTTAATAGCTTCATTTATTCACTCACGAAGGCTGCATGCAGTTTCACCAAAGGACGCCATCACAAATACAACCAGACGCGTTTCGGGACCTCTTGACCCTTAATCATTGGTTAATGACGTATGCTGCAGGACCGGCAATGCAACTTAATAAGTTCCCCAAACACCTCCCCAGTGGGCGTGGCCACTCCAGTGGCCCTCTGGTATTTGAAGTTGCAATGTACATCAAACTCTAGTGAGTCAGTCCTGTGTGCACACGATGTTCCAAATATTAAAAAACCACAGTGGGCTGATGTGCTGTCTTTGTTTGAATTCTGCTGCATCTTTGATCCTTCACGACGAACTGCCTCCAAAAACAGGTGACGCCCAGTGGCCTCACCCTGAAATGCCGCACTGGCAGCGGGGCTTCTTCTGCGGCCGGAGTGGACCGCGACTATCCAAACAACGAAAGTTACTCCATGTAGAAGAGCCACACAAGGTAGGTAGTTAATAGCTTCATTTATTCACTCACGAAGGCTGCATGCAGTTTCACCAAAGGACGCCATCACAAATACAACCAGACGCGTTTCGGGACCTCTTGACCCTTAATCATTGGTTAATGACGTATGCTGCAGGACCGGCAATGCAACTTCCGATAGGACCTTTAGTCCAAGCTACAGCCCGAATGGCTGAACAGAATTACTTGAAATTTGGCAGAGAGGTAGTCCTCAGGTCAGGGATGTGCCTTTTGTAGGTCTGGTGTAAATCTGTTCAGTATTTCCTGAGAAAATAGCATTTAAATCAATATATATATCTATAAGCGCGCTCCGAGCGCGTACGGTAAGCTTACCGTACGCGCACGCTGCCGTGCGCGAGCTTAATTCTGATTGGTGGTTACATGACTGTAAACATTCGAATCGGTCGAAATCAGGAATTGTCGGCCGCCATTTTCTGTGTCTCACACTGATAAACAAAGGAGGAGAACGTGAAAAGGGGGCAACGAAGAGAGTTGCAGACCCCCTAGCGTTTGTCAGGGGGTCCAAGAAGGTCCCAAAAGTATGAAAAATACATTTAAATTTTTTTTTTTTAAATCGCGGGGTGCGCGTACAGTAAGCTTACCGTACGCGCACGGCAGAAAAAAAACAATAAAAAAATAGAAGTAAAAATCTAATTTAAGTGTTTAGATATTAGGGGGCTCTAAAAAGAGCTGTTGTGTTTATGAAGAGTTTATTTGGTGGTACCTACAAGTAAGTACCGATGCAGAGTCTAAAGTTCAAGAGGAAGACTCTGTTGCCTTCATCAGTGAAATGTACACCTTCTCCTCTATAAGTGCCTTGCATGTTGTAACGCAAGTTGTTGTGGTATATAGAACCCATACCATAGTCTCTGAGGAAAGCAGAAATAGATTTGTTGATGTGCTTTCTTGCTTTGTCAATCTGTGGACAAAATTGGTTGGAACAGTTCCACTTTTGCCTTTGGCATATATTAGAATATACAAAGGCAGATTGAGGAAAAAGCGACATCAATTGCACAAAGGTGTCCTTAACAAGCATTTCCAGACCTACCCCAGTTAAAGTGCCTAGGTCATTTCCACCACAGTGCACAATAACAAGGTTAGGCTGTGGGAGATGTAGAAAGGTTTTCACCAAAGGCATTAATTGGTGCCACTTTAACCCTCTCTGACCAATCCATTTAATGTCTACATTTGGCAAAGCAAGGTCTCTCACCATACCTCTTTTTTCTGCATACTTTTCACTCCAGAAGACATAGCTGTGACCTACAATCCACACTGTGAACATCTTTCAAGGAGATCTGGATGCACTCAGGAGGTGTCTTTCAGTAGAATGGCAATATGAAATGAAAGACAGTTGTAAAATGGAGGCATACATATTTTTTTTTTAATAAAAAGAACTCATTGGCTGATTCAAACCATTTTACAGTTAAAACTAGGCTGTATGTGTACATTTTTAGAAGCATGTTTTGTATTGGTTCAGAAAATTGTGTTCCCACAGAAGATTAATTTGGATTTGTTGTTAGGTTTGACAGGTGAAGCACTCTTGCTGTTTGGAATATAAACATTGTGTGCTGAACTTCTGACCTCTCTGCTCACACCAGTGTTCCATGAGCTGTTGCTATGGTAGCAGGCAGAAGTCAAGTTGGGGGAAGGGTTCATTTGGAAAGGGGTTGAAGTTTTCAACCAATAGAAATGTGTGATTTCATTTGAAAAAATGTTGGAAGCACTGAGATTTGTAATTAACATGTATATGTGTGAAAAAAGTGAGGGCAACATTGCCATTTACTGGTTCTGGTGGGAGGACAGAGGTGTACAGCTCTGAGATTCTGACTCTGATAATCTGCTGTTTGAGTGCCACATTTGTTTCTCAACTAACTAATTTTAAAGGTGAGATATTAGTTTGAGAGGGGATGTATGTGGTGATTTTTTATATAAATATTAGAATTGTGGTGATTCTTTAAAAGTTATGTTTTACATTTTGTGGTTTGGGAGATATTTAACTGTCTTGAACTTGTAAAATATTATGGAGTATGTTTTCATCATAAGTTAAGGTGTACTGGTATCACTGAGGAATACTGTTTTATGCCTAGACTCAAACCATGAGTCTGTGTGCACACAGGAGTTGTTGTCAGAGATTTTATTTGTGTTGATCCGGTTCTGTACGAATGGCATTTGTAGGAAAGGGTCAGCTTTTTTTTAATAAATATGATGGTTTTATTAATAAATAAGTTATTTTGTTGGTCAGGTAAGTGTGAAATTTCTGTATTTATCACACATTTAGTTTCATGCTCCCTTTTTTTCACTTCTCCTCTATCTGCCTTTCTCATTTCCATTGTACTCCCTCAAGGACCTTGTAGGGTGTAAAAAAAATGTTTTGTTTTTAAAAAATAAATAAAAAATGCGCGTACTGTACGCATACGGTAAAAAAAAATTAATAAAATTAAATAAAAAAATTTAAAAAAAGTTGTGAGGTAAGGTTGGCTCTTAAAAGAGCCGTTGTGTTAATACAGGGACAGAGGAAAGAAAGAATGGGAATATTAACAAGGACCACAGATGTGCTGGTCTATCTTATTGTTTATTAGGGAAACACTGGTCTACCCATGAACAATTAGACCATAACATCTGGTGCACCTCATTTGTACCCTCTGAAATCGAGGGTTTGTTTCCAGAGGAGCAGAAGAGGGTGATGCTCCCACCGCAGAGGAAGGGCTCGGCTGAGCTGCCGAAGATGTACTCGGCTGAGCTTCTGCGGGCTTGCTCGGGTGACTTACTGAAGGGTTTGCTTCAGTATGTCGAGCAAAAGTCCTGGGATGTACATCCCTAATGTGTCTCACCATAGTGTGATTACCAAAGGAATACTTCTTCCTTGGGTTACCTCTAGATAAGACACGCTCACAAAGTGAGCAGGTGACTAATGGAGCATTTACCTTTTTCTGCCCCTCTGGAAAAGTGAAATAACAAAAGAATTCTTTTGTTTCCTCCTTCTCTGTCTGATGATGCTGCTGCCCTGCTCACTCTCAGAAGAGGTCTGCTGCTCTGCCATTGTATCCCAAAGACAATTCAGCTCCTTCTCCTAGAGAATCACAAGCAGTAATGAGGGGAATGGGTGTGGTGTAGGAAGATTCTGGAACTGAAAGTAGTTTAAACCAATCAAAAGTGTTGTTTCTTGATCACATGACCAACCGTACGCGCACGTTAAGCTTAACGAGCGCGTACGGTAAAAGTACGCATGCGCGTACAAAAGACACACGCACGCGCGCATGCACATTACAGGCACGCTCGTACACTTCCGCGTAACGTGCGCGCGCGCATGCGCGTATGAAGCATGCGCTTACGCGTCGCGTAGGAAGTACGGACGCGTACGCAAATTGCGTAAGCATGCGCATACGGAGTATAAATATTACGTACGCTCACCGTAAATAAAGCGAAGCGTGCGCTTACGGTAAGCTTACCGTACGCGCACGCTAAACTATGTTATACAACTATATCTAACCATTTATTTGAAAAAGGTGAATCTTTCTATATTGAAGAATGCATTAAAACCATGAATATATACATAGGTAGAATAGTGTTTAAAGGAAAAAAAAAAAGAAAAAAAATGATGTAAAAAAACAAACAAATTCAATGAAAAAACCATAGGTATCACACACATTATAGTTAGGAATTAGAATTCAAAAAACCATGCAAAAACACAGAAAAAAACATAGGTTTCACACACGTTATATTTAGAAATTAGCTTTTAAAAAACCTTGCAAATTCACTGAAAAAACCATAGGTTTCACACACGTTATAGTTAGGAATTAGCATTTAAAAAACCTTGCAAATTCACTGAAAAAACCATAGGTTTCACACACGTTATAGTTAGCTGGACATTTCTCTTGTAAAAAACCAATGAAATTCCCCCGTTATAGTTAGTTCAGATAACTATAACTCGCACGACCGCCACTCTATCACAAGGATGATGTCATCAGTGATGTCATGAGTGATGCCACTGACCATGTCATGAGTGATGTAATATGTGACGTCATGAGCAGTGGATTGCGGGCGCGCGAGTTATAGTTATCTGAACTAACTATAACGGGGGAATTTCATTGGTTTTTTACGAGAGAAATGTCCAGCTAACTATAACGTGTGTGAAACCTATGGTTTTTTCAGTGATATATATATACATATATATATATATGTATATATATATATATATATATATATATTCACTGAAAAAACCATCTCAAATGACATCACTGATGACATCATCCAGTGAATGTGTGTTTTTCTGAAAATTAAATATGTTTTATATATGTATATCTCAAGGTCGATGGAAGAATAAATGGGTATATAAGTGTCTAAATGGATGATTGATTGTGTAACTGACTGTTTAAGTGTATCATAGTGAATACATGGCTTAGTGAGTAATGTTTAAATATGTAAATATCTGTATCAGTCTCTCACTTTGTGTATAAGTGGCTGCATGGGTTGGTGAGTAGCTACATGGGTGTCTATATAGGTTATTAGTTGGTTTTTTGAGTATCAGTCTGAGTGTCTGCATGGTTCAGTGGGGGTATTACGTAGTGCATAGGTGCATGAATGAGTGACTCACTCTTTGTATGTGTTGAAGACAGCATGTGTGCAGGACTGTATGGGTGGATGAGTGTGTGTATGGGTGTGTTAGTGAGTGCCTGACTGTCTCAATAGTGTCTTTATGAGTAACTACATATGTTTTAAACTACTATATGTGACTATTGGTGTATATAAGTGAGTATATGTGAGAGTGAGAGATTGAAAGAGTTCCTGTATGAATAAGTATGTGTTTCTATAAGTGATTGTTTAAAAGACTAAGTATGTGTAAGTTTCCGTAGAAGTAAGTGTGGTGGTGTGTGTATAACTGTATATGCAAATAAATGTATGTTTGATTCTTTATTAGCATGAGAGACTATGTGTGTGAGTAACTCTATGGATGAGTGGCATTGTGTAACAGGATGTATAGGTGTATGAGTACATATGATGAGTGAATACATGTATGAGTGACTGTATAGGACTGTTGGTGAAAGGGTGGACGTGTATGTGGATCTTAGAATTACTGAAGAGGTTGTTGTAACTGGTATTGGTATGTCCATTGTTTTGAAAAGTTTAGTCTCTATTTTTGAATGTGTGTATCAAAGGTTATATTAGGGTGAGAGGAGGTCTGCCACTCTATTACAAGGATGATGTCATCAGTGATGTCATTTGAGATGTCATCAGTGATGTCATGAGTGATGTCACTGACCATGTCATGAGTGATGTAATATGTGACGTCATCAGCAGTGCATTGCGGGCGCGCGAGTTATAGTTAGCTGAACTAACTATAACGGGGGAATTTCAATGGTTTTGTACCAGTGAAAAGTCCAGCTAACTATAACACCCCTGAAACCTATGGTTTTTTCTGTGAATTTCTGAGGTTTTGTAAATGCTAATTCCTAACTATAACGTGCCTGAAACCTATGTTTTTTTCTGTGAATTTCAAAGGTTTTTTAAATGCTAATTTCTAACTATGCCTACAGAGATAGGACATGTGAAGAAAGAAGAAAAAATGCACAGAAAGAAAAAAAAGAAGTGCAGAAAGAAGCAACAGAAGTCCTCAAAGACGAAGAAAAGTGCAGGAAGAAGGATAACGTGCAGAAAGAACAAAAAGAAGAGCAGAAAGAAGCCTTGTTGCAAAATCATCCTGTACCCTCAACTTTTTAAAACGGATACTGGTGGTAACTGAGTCTGACTAACCAGTCCTAGAGCCAGTGCTATGTTAAAAGACACTTAGAATACAGTGAAAACACCTACATACACTAGGGAACATTACGCGTTGGGGTCCCCCTGTGATTAGCATGACCTCCTCTGTAAGCCCCCTAGTATATAATAGGGCAGGGGGATTAAAACTACCTCTTAAAACAGGCCACAGGGCTTTTTTGCACACGTTAACTCAGGCCCCGTCCCCTCCCTTCACCACTGTGTAAACACACCCTGTGTCCGTTTTTAGTTGGGAGATTAAGTTCATTTGAATCCTGAGGGTCCCTAGGGTCCAACTAGCCCATTAGGTACCTCCAGTAAGTGCCACAGAGCTGCATTGCAGAGAGGTGTAAAAAGAGGCACGGCCTGGACCACCTCTCTGCAATGCAGCTCAGTGGCGCTTACTGGAAGCACTTGGTGGGCTAGTTAGCCCCCAGGGGCCCTCAGTATTGAAGGAAAATTATATCCCCAATTTAAAACGTGCCATAGTGCGTGTTTGCACACGTCACCTCAGGCCCCGTCCCCTCCCTTCACCACTGTGTAAACGCACCCTGTGGCTGTTCTAAGTTGAGAGATTAAGTCCCCTTGAATCCTAAGGGTCCCTAGGGTCAAACTAGACCACTAGGTACCTCCAGTAAGCGCCACAGAGCTGCGTTGCAGAGAGGTGTAAAAAGGGGCTTGGCCTCAGAACACCTGTCTGCAGCGCAGCTCCCTGGTGCATACTAGAGGTGCCTGTTGGGCTAGTTGGCCCTCAGGGACCCTCAGTATTGAAGAGGAATTAATTCCCCAACTTACAACTCGCCAGGGGGCGCGTTTGCAGAGTGCTGCAAGGAGGGGGCGTGGCCTCCAGCACGATGCCAGTCTTTTATTTATTTTAATTTTTTAAGAAGGGGGGCTGTGTGGTTCCCCTTCTTATTCTAATTTATTGGCCCTGATGACCCCATCCGCCAGTAGATAATATATACATATATATATATATATATATATATATATATATATATATATATATATATATATATATATATATATATATATATATATATATATATATATATATTATCTACTGGCGGTCGCCAGTAGATAGTTATAGTTAGGACCGTGTTTCCATAGGAAATCTGAAAATTCTATTTTGAATAAATTTGGCGCCGGTTGACGAATCCTCGCGAATTTTTCAAAATAGGTGGGGCGCTCCGCTCCGCTCCTACCCTGAAAGTCTCGGGGTGATTAGTCAAGCGGGGGCCGAGAAAAAAGGTGGGTCCCAAAACGCATTTTCCCCATGCATTTTTCCATAGGGACCTTTAGTCCAAGGTACAGCCCGAACGGCTGAACAGAATTACTTGAAATTTGGCAGAGAGGTAGTCCTCAGGTCAGGGATGTGCCTTTTGAATATCTGGAGTCAATCTGTTCAGTAGTTCCTGAGAAAATTTCAGTTAAAAGTACATATATATCTATAAGCGTGCACCGTGCGCGCACGGTGTGCGCACGGTGATGTGCGCGAGCGCAATTCTGATTGGTTGTTAGATGTCAGTAAACATTCTAATCGGTCGAAATCAGGAAGTGTCGGCCGCCATTTTGTCTCTCGCAGGCAGAGGAAGTGAAAAACAAAGGTGGAGAACGTGAAAAGGGGGCAGGGTGGACATTTCCTGACCCCCTAGCCTTTGTCAGGGGGTCACTGAAGGACACCCAAGGGTGAAAAAAACATGTTTTTTTTTTACGAAAAAGCGCGGGGTGCGCGCACCGTGCGCGCACGGCACGAACAACACATCGTGGGCGCTCGGTGCGCGAAGCGCACCGAGTGCCCACTGCGCACGCTAGGTGTGTGAAGCGCACAGTGAAAAACCTGAAAAAAAAAAATATTAATAAATACATAACTTAGCATTTAAAAAACTGTACAAATTCACTTAAAAAACCATAGGTTTCACACACGTTATAGTTAGGAATTAGCATTTAAAAAACCTTGCAAATTCCCTTAAAAAACCATAGGTTTCACACATGTTATAGTTAGCTGGACATTTCCCTCGTAAAAAAACAATGAAATTCCCCCGTTATAGTTAGTGCAGGCAACTATAACTCACGCAACCGCAATCCTCTGCTGATGACGTCAGATATTACATCACTGTATTTAGACACCTATTTACCCATGTCTTCTTCCATTAATCTTTAGCTATACATATATTACAAATATTTATTTTTCAGAAAGACACATATGTAATCAGTGATGTAATATCTGACGTCATCAGCAGAGGATTGCGGTCGCGGGAGTTATAGTTGCCTGCACTAACTATAACGGGGGAATTTCATTGGTTTTTTACGAGGGAAATGTCCAGCTAACTATAACATGTGTGAAACCTATGGTTTTTTAAGTGAATATATATATATATATATATATATATATATATATATATATATATATATATATATATATATATATATTCACTGAAAAAACCATAGGTTTCACACATGTTATAGTTAGCTGGACATTTTACTGATAAAAAACCAATGAAATTCCCCCGTTATAGTTACTGCAGGCAACTATAACTCACGCGACCGCAATCCTCTGCTGATGCTAATACTGTATTTAGACACTTATTTGCCCATGTCTTCTTCCATTAAATTTTAGCTTTACATATATTACAAATATTTTTTTTTCATAAAGACACATATGTCATCAGCAGAAGATTGCGGTCGCGTGAGTTATAATTGCCTGCAGTAACTATAACGGGGGAATTTCATTGGTTTTTTTATCAGTAAAATGTCCAGCTAACTATAACATGTGCGAAACCTATGGTTTTTTCAGTGAATTTGCAAGGTTTTTTAAATGCTAAGTTACTTTACGCCATTCGTGGCGTGCGCGCCCAGTTAACGCAGTTCGTTCCGTGCGCGCACGGTGCGCTTCGCGCATCGCGCGCCCACTTTACGCAGTTAGTGCTGCGCGCACCGCGTGCCCACGTTAAGCGGGATGGGCCATGTACGCACGATGCGCTTCGCGCACCGTGCGCACATGGGGGACATATTTTGCGCATCTTTGTGAAATGTATTCTTTGTTAACTTCCTACCTATGATAAGCCATGCACAAATGGTGCCCTTCGGGCACCATTTGCACATGGGGTGGGGAGAATGTGGATAATTTTTTTTTTTTACTATTTTTTACCGTGCGCGTACGGTAAGCGTAATCGGCGATTTTCCGAAAAAAATTTTTTTTTTTTTTTTGGGCTTGGGGGTGGTTTGGGGACCCCTTTATCAATGCTGGGTGGTTAGGATCTCATTAAACTTCCTCTTTACACATTTTTGGGGTTGGTTTTTGCTGCCCTACTCAGGAAGCGAGAGAGAAAATGGCGGCGGCCGCTTCCTGGTTTCGACCGATTCGAATGTTTACTAAGAACTAAGAGCCAATCAGAATCGCGCTCGCGCACGCCACCGTACGCGTACGGTAAGCTTACGGTAAGCGCACGGTAAGCGCACCGTAAGCTGCCACAGATATATATATTGATTTAAAGGCTATTTTCTCAGAATCTACTGAACAGATTTACACCAAACCTACAAAAGGCACTTCCTTGACCTGGGGACTACCTCTCTGCCAAATTTCATTAAATTCTGTTCAGCCGTTTGGGCTGTAGCCCTGTCTAAAGGTCCTATGGAAAAATGCATGGGAAAAACGCGTTTTGGGACCCCCCTTTTATCTCAGCCCCCGCTTGACGAATCCCCCCGAGACTTTCAGGGTAGGAGCGGAGCGTAGGGCCCCACCTATTTTGAAAAATTCGCGAGGATTCGTCGACCGGCGCCAAAGTTATTCAAAATAGAATGTTGCCGATTTCCTATGGAAACGTGGTCCTAACTATAACTACCTACTGGCGACCGCCAGTAGGTAATATATATATATATATCCCAACAAAGTTACTCCTTCTGGAAATTCAGGCCCATTGAGGGGTGGCGCGATGTCGGCGGAGTACACCGGTGATTCAATGCACAAAAGAACGGAGTCCCACTTGCGCTCTCAGGTTACGCAAAAACCAACCAACAATCCAAGGTAAAGTAAAGGGGGTTTATTCACACCATAAACCCTCAGTGATGTGTTTCAACTCCGTAGGGTCTTGATCACACTTTGGAGGGTGTGCTCTGTCGCGGGCACATGGGTACATGGGCCTCCCACACGAGTGAGGTGCCATTTTTATCGGGAGACCTGGGGAAACACTGGGTGGTAGGAAATGTGTGTCAGCCCGGTGATCCCACAACTTTCCCACACAAAAATATGTGAAAAAAGTGATTTTTTTCAGCTCAATTTGAGGTTTACAGGGGATTCTAGGTAAGAAAACGTTGGGGGATCCATGCAAGCCATACTACTCTGGAATTCCCCGGGTGTCTAGTTTTCAGAAATGTTTTGGTTTGGTAGGTTTCTTTAGATGGCCGCTGAGCACGGGGCTAAAAACCCAGGTGACCCCCTTGCAAAACCTTGTCGTTTGTGTTAGGTAATTTTGATGTCGCCTCAATACGTTTTGGGCCCTTGCCTGCTGTGGGTACTTGACCCACCCACACAAGTGAGGGGCTATTTTTCTCGGAAGACTTTGGAGAAAGCGGGGTGGGTGGAATTTTGTGGATCCATGCAGATTCCAGAACTTTCTACCACAGAAATGTGAGGAAAATGTGTTTTTGGGACAAATCTTGAAGTTTGCAAGGGATTCTGGGTAACAGAACCTGGTGAGAGCCAGACAAGTCACCTCATCTTGGATTTCCCTGGGTGTCTAGTTTTCAAAAATGTATAGGTTTGCTAGATTTCTCTAGGTACCGGCAGAGCTATGGTTCAAAATCTACAGCTAGGAACTTTGAAAAAAAGGGTCAGTTTTCACTGCGAAAATGTGATGGGTCCACGTTGCGTTTCGGGCCATTTCCTGTTGCGGCCACTAGGCCTAAGCACACATTAATGAGGTACCATTTTTTCGGAAGACTTTGGGAAATGTGGGGTGGTGGAATTCTGTGGATCCACGCAGATTCCAGAACTTTCCACCACAGAAATGTGAGGAAAATGTGTTATTTTGGACAGATTTTAAGGTTTGCAAGGGATTCCGGATAACAGAACCTGGTGAGAGCCAGACAAGTCACCTCATCTTGGATTTCCCTGGGTGTCTAGTTTTAAAAAATGTATAGGTTTGCTAGGTTTCCCTAGGTGCCGGCAGAGCTAGGGTTAAAAACCTACAGCTAGGCACTTTGCAAAGAAAGGGTCCGTTTTCACTGTGAAAATGTGATGTGTCCATGTTGCATTTAGGGCCGTTTCCTGTCGCGCCCACTAGGCCTACCCACACAAGTGAGGTACCATTTTTCTCTGAAGACTTTGGGAAATGCGGGGTGGGTGGAATTTTGTGGATCCACACAGATTCCAGAACTTTTCACCACAGAAATGTGTGGAAAATGTGTTTTTTTGGACAAATTTTAAGGTTTGCAAAGGATTCTAGGTAACAGAACCTGGTTAGAGCCAGAAAATTCACCCCATCCTGGATTTCCAGGGGTATCTAGTCTTAAAAAATGTATAGGTTTGCTATGTTTCTGTAGGTGCCGGCAGAGCTAGGGTTCAAAATCTACAGCTAGACACTTTGCAAAAAAAGGGTCCGTTTTCACTGTGAAAATGTGATGTGTCCATGTTGCATTTAGGGCCGTTTCGTGTTGCAGCCACTAGGCCTACCCACACAAGTGAGGTACCATTTTTTTCTGAAGACTTCGGGGAATCCGGGGTGGGTGTAATTTTGTGGATCCACACAGATTCCAGAACTCTTCACCACAGAAATGTGAGGAAGATGTGTTTTTTTGGACAACTTTTAAGGTTTGCAAAGGATTCTAGGTAACAGAACCTGATTAGAGCCAGAGAATTCACCCCATCCTGGATTCCCCGGGGTATCTAGTTTTAAAAAATGTATAGGTTTGCTATGTTTCCGTAGGTGCCGGCAGAGCTAGGGTTCAAAATCGACAGCTAGGCACTTTGCAAAAAAAGGGTCAGTTTTTACTGTGAAAATGTGATGTGTCCATGTTGCATTTAGGGCCGTTTCGTCTTGCAGCCACTAGGCCTACCCACACAAGTGAGGTACCATTTTTTTCTGAAGACTTCGGGGAATCCGGGGTGGGTGTAATTTTGTTGATCCACACAGATTCCAGAACCTTTCACCACAGAAATGTGTGGAAAATGTGGTTTTTGGGACAAATTTTAAGGTTTGCAAAGGATTCTGGGTAACAGAACCTGGTGAGAGCCAGATAAGTCACCCTATCCTGGATTCCCCTGGGTCTCTAGTTTTAAAAAATGTATAGGTTTGCTAGGTTTCCCTAGGTGCCGGCAGAGCTAGGGTTAAAAACCTACAGCTAGGCACTTTGCAAAGAAAGGGTCTGTTTTCACTGTGAAAATGTGATGTGTCCATGTTGCATTTAGGGCCGTTTCCTGTCGCGCCCACTAGGCCTACCCACACAAGTGAGGTACCATTTTTCTCTGAAGACTTTGGGAAATGCGGGGTGGGTGGAATTTTGTGGATCCACACAGATTCCAGAACTTTTCACCACAGAAATGTGTGGAAAATGTGTTTTTTTGGACAAATTTTAAGGTTTGCAAAGGATTCTAGGTAACAGAACCTGGTTAGAGTCAGAAAATTCACCCCATCCTGGATTCCCCGGGGTATCTAGTTTAAAAAAATGTATAGGTTTGCTATGTTTCTGTAGGTGCCGGCAGAGCTAGCGTTCAAAATCTACAGCTAGACACTTTGCAAAAAAAGGGTCCGTTTTCACTGTGAAAATGTGATGTGTCCATGTTGCATTTAGGGCCGTTGCAGCCACTAGGCCTACCCACACAAGTGAGGTACCATTTTTTTCTGAAGACTTCGGGGAATCCGGGGTGGGTGTAATTTTGTGGATCCACACAGATTCCAGAACTCTTCACCACAGAAATGTGAGGAAAATGTGTTTTTTGGGACAAATTTTAAGGTTTGCAAGGGATTCTGGATAACAGAACCTGGTGAGAGCCATACAAGTCACCCCATCCTGGATTCCCCTGAGAGTCTAGTTTTCAAAAATATATAGGTACCCTAGGTTTCCATAGGTGCTGGCAGAGCTAGGGTTCAAAATCTACAACTAGGCACTTTGCAAAAAAAGGGTCAGTTTTCACTGTGAAAATGTGATGTGTCCACATTTTTGGCCTGTTTCCTGTCGCGGGCACCAGGCCTACCCACACAAGTGAGGTACCATGTTTTGTGGTACAAATCTTGAAGTTTGCAAGGGATTCTGGGTAACAGAACCTGGTGAGAGCCAGACAAGTCACCCCATCCTGGATTTCCCTGGGTGTCTAGTTTTCAAAAATCTATAGGTATGCTAGGTTTCCATAGGTGCTGGCAGAGATAGGGTTCAAAATCTACAGCTAGGAACTTTGCAAAAAAAGGGTTCGTTTTCACAGTGAAAATGTGGTGTGTCCACGTTGCGTTTTGGGTCATTTCCTTTCGCAGCTCTAGGCCTACCCGCACAAGTGAGGTACCATTTTTATCGAGAGACTTAGGGTAACACAAAACTGTAGAGCAACTGTTATTACCTATTGACTTTTGATGCATTTCTGCCTTCCAAATGAAAGACAATGTATAAAAAAGAAGTCACTCTGAAAAATGTCCTATAATTCTCATGCTAATATGGGTACTCACAATTTCGGAAATGTGCAAATATCTACTATTTCTAAACTCTATATTTTGTTCCAATTTCAGAAATACATAGGTGTCTTTCATACCGATTTTTCCATGTATATATTTTCCCAAATTAATTGCTATATACCCGGTACATAATAAAAAACCATTGCAAGATGCTGCTCAGTTATTGGCTCTGGTTTCGTCGGGTCCTTGGTGAAACTACAAGTCCTATATATCCCCATAACCAGAAAGGTCCAGCAAATGTAACAGTATATTGGTTTTAAACAGCTGTCATAATTCGAAGAAGTTACAGGTGACAACATTGGCACAAATGGCGGTTTTTTAAACTAATTTAAAAATGTTCCCATATTCAACTTTTAGTTTCTATAAAGAAACCTTGAAGGATCTACACAAATGACCCCTTGCTGAATTTAAAATGTTGTCTTCGTTTCTAAACTGCATAGCTTTCCAGGATCCATTATTGCTTTCATACCCATTTCTACCATTAACTGGAAGAAGGTTGAAAGCACAAAAAATAACAAAAATAGGCTATATCCGAGTAAAATGCCAAAACTATGCACAAAATGTTGGTTTTCTGACAGAAGTCTGTCAGTCCCTCAAAGCTGGGGAAATGGTGACTTCAGCCCCACAAACCCTTTGTTGATACCATTTGCAGGGGAAAAAACAGACACTTTCATTTACAGCACTTTTTTCCCCAAAAAACTAAATTTAGCTGTATTTTGGTTAATTTCTGGGTCCCCTCCATGGGAATCCACAAACCATGGATACCTTAAGAATTCTCATGATGTTGGAAGAACAGGACGCACATTTGACGTGGATACCTTATGTGGTTAAAAGGTTACAGGGGCATAAGTGCAAACTACCCCAAATAGCCAAAAAAGGGCTCAGCACTTGGGGAGAAAGGCCCAGCAGTTAAGGAATTAATTTGCTCTGAATGCCCAACCCGCGCTCTATCTCGGTTTGCCTGAAATCATACTGAGGTCTCTGTCACAAGTGAACAGTACTTTGTATTGGTGCTCTACTTTTTCTTGCTGCTTTTTCTCTTAAATATTTTTTAAAAAATCACATCTCCCTTTCCCCTTATTGGATTTTTGTCACTTCCATGTATTTCATTTTGTTTATTAAATTTTACTCTATTTTTATAAATTGCAGTGAGATTTTTATTGTGTTGTGTTTCTGGATTTAACTGTTTTAGTACATCTAAAACATTGCACATTTCCTCTAATGTAAGCCATGGCTACCAGGGAGTGAGCACATGTTTAAATTATTAAAAACTTTGCCTGGAACTAACAGGATAGTAGTGGATGTATTCCTTGTGGTGGACTGCCATCACCCCAAATAATAAATAATTTTCTTACAGACAGATTTAAAAATTGAGTCTTCAACCTAAATCAGGTGTGTTGGCATGTAATAGAGTTTTCCGAAAGAAAGTGGTTGAAAAGAGTGGCCTGCTAGTGATTTTGTATGCTGAGTCTGAAGCTACCAAGGACCATGACATGGGCAGAGAGTTGGGTAGAATCTAACATTGTGTCAAGAGCCTCTAAATGGTATGGTGTTGTGCCATGAGGTTGAGGAGTACAACAATCAGTAAATTGAAACAGGCAAGTACTTTATGATATTGTTGTCATGGATAAGTGGACATGGGTGAGTCACTGTGGAAAAGACGATCAATGTTCTATGAGGTGGCCAAAGTACCAACTCTTCCTGTTGGTCAGAGTGAGAGGACGAAAGAGGTGCAGTTATAGTTAAGGGCACCAGTTGTTAATGGGACAGGGGGGTTATTTAGAGTTTAGCAGATGCAGGGCACTAACCAAAAACTGGCAGATTCCTCATCCACCATACTCGTGGTTGCCCCATCCCATTTACAGGTGGACAAAGCACCAGATTTCGTATGGCAGGGTCTCAGTTGTCTGTGCCAGAAAAACCCTTTACCAACGGACCATCCCAGCAGAGCGTAGTTCAATGTCAATCAGAATGTCCACACAAACTCGGATGGTCATTGCGAAGAACATATTTTTCTGTTTATAATCACTCATGACAGTCAGTTAGTCCTGAACAGGAAACACAAATAATACTCCCAACATGCTGGGAGAAAACAGACAATACCTTAAGGTGACAGATTATGTTGTTTTTCCAAAACAAGTTCTTGATTTGGACGTTTGTTATTGAAAGATAAAAAACTGCGAGCCCATCAATCTTGGAGTCATCTCAGCAAAGCTCCTTAATGGAGACACCACAGTGGTCGCTCACTAAAGGCACAGATATCCCTGCCTTCTTGGCAGGGATCTGTTGTCTCTAAATAGTGTAGCCTATCCTTGGCCAGCGAAGTGGGGTGTAAAGAGTGCGCTGACCCGGAAGGCCAGCGGGCTGACTGCCATACTCGAATTGAGGCCCTGAACCTTTTGTTCAAGCCGAGTTTAAAAGACTGAAAGGCGGAAGGAATGATTGTCAAACGTTGTAAGAGGGGAGCAGTTTTGTTATGTGTGGGCAGGGAATACCTTCGGCAGCATGAAAGAGAGTTCAAGGGCAGAATGATCTTTTAGGTTTTAAAGGTCTGTTGGATGAAAAGATAGGGGTACTAATGTTTTGGGCAGTTGGGGAGGTTTGCTTTGGAAAGGACATAGTGGCTGGTATGTGTTTTTGTTACAGCTCTGTCGAGAATCAAATGTGACTGAGATGGGGTGAGTGGTTGCATAGTGAGAAGTAAATACAATTAATGGCCATTAATATCTAACTGCGTAGAGCAATAATACGTTTAGCAAGCGTCCTCCTAATCTTATACACACACACGATTCCCATCCGAGTACTGCACTTTCCCTGAACTCAGGCTGGCTAAGAATTCTTCCAAACTACATTCATTAATGCCCACATTCTAAGCATTCGCATATGGTGAGCCAATCTCAACATATCTTAGTGGGTGCTAATTACTTTTTAAGTTTATTTTGATTTTTCTTCGGAAAAGGTCATAGGGGGTGTGATTATTTCTTTTGAAGTGCAGTGCCGCCACCAGTAGTCAAAACGACCTCCAGGTGAATGGGGATGTGGCTGACAGAGAGACTTTTTTCAAAAGTTTAAAGTATCCGCGTCCATTGCCCTGATAAAGTCCTTTTTATTTGACTCCTTGCATCTGACTTATGTGAAGGGAACAGCCCGATACCATTTAATCAAGGACGCTTTTCAGGCTGAAACATAAGTATCTGGTGCATAAACAAATCATCTCCACTTTGCAGCCCGCCCTTTGTAAACATCAGCTTAAACCGGCTCTGAACTAGATGTCAGACAGAGTTAACAGAGAGAGCAACAAGGGCTGCCCTGTCTGAGCCAGGAGCTCCGCGTAGAAGTCCGACGACTCCTCGCATTTCCTATGGAAAGATTTTACGGGCCCCCAATGGGAAAGCACTTGATTTAGGCACAGTCCAGACCTGGCAACTGTTGCCTGCCTTCCATCAGAATAAACGAGCAGGGTCACATTCTTAATGCTGCTGAATTACCTTCTACTGACTATTACGATATTTGAAATTTGGAAGTGCCCACTGTCACCAAGTTTACACCCCTATTTGAACTGGCGGTGCTCTGGGTCTGTGCGCAGGGGTTGCCACCTTTAATTTGAGACCGTGGCATGAAATACGAAGTGGTGCGTAAAGTAGCTGCTTCAACTCAATAAGGCTGTTGATGCATTCTGTTGACTCGAAGCCAAGGGCTTAACTCTGTAAGTAGGTTCTGGCCCACGAGGAAGTGTCATATGAAAGAACTGCTCAGGTCCAGAATTTCAGGGTGAACTGATTACACTGTAGTCCTGGCTGAGTCCCGCTCTTGCATGAATGACTAAGCCATGCATTGACAAATTCTTTTCCTGGCATGGGTGCCTGGCACAAAATCGATTCTTGAGTCTGCAGGAACCTGGTAAGTGTGGATTAAGTAGCACTTGCAGTTTACAGAAAAGAAGCATTAATAGGCAGTTGAGACAAGCTGCGTTCTAATGTTGCCACGCAGCGGGGGACTTGTAGGGAAGAGCCTCTTGTCTAGCCCATGGAACGCTGCAACACTGCCTCTTTGGCCCTATTTTTAGATTTCACCTTTGAGATTTGAGAAGTGGTTTGACTGTGAGAGCCTTGTAGCTCCTTGAATCAGGAAGGTCTTCGATGGTGGGGAAGGCTAAGGGTAGTGTAGATATACAGAGTCAACAAAACACAGCACATTTTAATAATCATGCGTTATTCATTTACCAGCGTCTTTGTTTCCACACTAAGGGGCCGATTATGATGTCGTTAAGAAAGGCTCCGGATGGGATTCAGTAACGCAGAATCCGATTCTGAACCCTTGTTTCCTACTGAATCGTACACATTTCCCAATGACCGATTACGATGCCCAAAAACCATTTGAGCAGACCAAATCGGTTCTGAAAGGTATCCGGACAGCCTGAGTCTTTCAGAGCTGATTTCTACAGCTCTTTGGACACGGTTTCTGGACGAGAGATTCCGATGACATATTCGGACAGCCGTTTTGATTTGGTTTGCCCGAGACTAAACATCTGCCGGAGTCTTTGGGGGCCTTTTACGGGCTCCCCTTCATACTGAGACTTACGAATGTAGCTCGTGGGGGTACCCAAGAGACCCCTCTTTCCAACCATGCCCAATGTGATGGGAACCATGGGATGCCCTCCACAGGGTGTAAGGTTTTCCCCAACCACCCCTTTTTTCAATGGGAGCCTGTGTTCTTGTTCGGTACACAGGTTCCCATTGAAGTCAATGTGAGTCCGACCGAACGATGCTGGGAAGCATCGTAATCAGTCGTCCGGACTCACAGGACCCGATTCATTTGGAAACTATTCCGGAACTGATTCGTTCGGGACAGTTTCCTAACGACATCGTAATCAGACCCTAACATGTTGAGGGAGCAGCTGTTTATGCCACATCTTCTCTAACCAATTATTTTCTATTTTTTAATTGATGCCAGGGCATTTCCAGTTTAACCTATTTGGTATAATATTAGCTGCCAAGTCACTTTGGTTAGGTGTGAAGTTGAAAGTGGGGGAAGTTCATACAGCCAGGATGGCCTGCAGATTTATTGGTCTCTTTGATATCGTACTTTCCCTTGACATCTTCATTAGCAATTGATCACTTCTACGAGTATCAATATTCACTCCAATTGCTTGAAAACCACGAGCTTCCTATAACAATAAGTTGACTCCGCTTTGAAATCTGAAGGTTTATTCTGGGATCATTATGTACTTTAAAAATGTTCTTGTGCGGCTGAAATCTTCATAGATTTTGCTCAAATGAATTTGTAAAAAAATTGTTTGAAAAATGTTACTTATATTTGCTTTATTACAAAAATATAAAATAAAAGCACCAGAGTAAATAAACGCTTGGGTTTCTTAGAAATTCGTCACACACATATCTCAGGAGAAACCATTCATTCTGCCTTACCTCTTCTGCCCCTAGAGAGTTTGCCACTGAAGTCATGAACGACAGGATTAACAAAAGGTTATCCATGTATAGTAATATAACACCAGAGGAAGGGTAAATTGTACGAAGCATGTTATTTGATTTCTTGTATGGTTTGCACATACAGTCCATCCCAAAAATGTGGAACTTATAAAGCATACCAAATGTAGATTCAAAGAATGCAGCTCCAGTCGGACCCAATTTTATTTGAGTGTTTCCTATTTTGAGCATCACATCCCTCTTCTTGCCAGAAGCCTTTAAACAGGGGAAATCGGATCTACCTTTGTTAAGCTTCATAATTATAGATGTGCCTTGCTCCACAAATTGATTTCAGGTAGCTGCGATCAAAGCCTCCTGCGGCTTCATGGCTGTGTCAGGGGGTTGTCCAGAGTTTGTCTGCAAGAGGATCAGTCCACATGGGCGAATGTGAGGACGTACATGGACATTGCTCCTCTGGCGGAAAAAAACACCATGCTGCAGATGTCTTATGAACAGACATTTTTCTTTGGCTGGATCCAATTAAACAAATACGCCAAAGGCGAAAACATATAGAGGGACAGGAAAAATCACGCACCGCAGGTATCTGCCTAATAATATACACACACAATGGCTTGTTTCTGCTGAAAACAAGGGAATTAGCATCTAATATCTGAAAATATTACGTTTATTCGCAAAGTAAGGTGCGCATAAAATGGGTGTAAGTTTGCTCTAGGCTTGATATTTTTGGCTGTTGGACCAAACTTTGTTTATCCTGCGATTGTGTACTTTGCATGGGGATACAGAAAGTTTGACTAGAGTTGGGAAACGTTTGCAATTTCACACTTATTTTTTTATTTGCTGCCTTTTTCCAGTGTTACTTGTTTTCTCTTACATGTATCTCACTTTACAACAAGATTCCGTAATTAGTGAGGGAATTGTGTATGTTTCCCTCACTTTCTACAGTTTTTATGCCTAGTACATTTAAATCAGGCTTCTCCAATGAGCAACCCGTGAGCTACTGGTAGCACCAGCTACTTGTAAGTGTCTCTCCTGGTTGCAATCCAGCCTAATAAATTAGACGTTTTTGCTTGACTCAATCAATATATGGGTACCAAGCCTGAAAAGAGCATGTTCAAGAGAAAATGTGTGCATTCTTGGAACCCATAAGCCTATGTTTGGAGAAAAATGGTTGAATTAAAAAAAATAATTTACATCTGATATTGAGTGATAAATGCATGTGGCTTTGGGCAGACTCATTACTAACATTATTACCTTGACACCAGCGGCATTACAGCTATGGTTGTAATATATTACCTATGTAAAGGCATTCCAAATTGCTAAAGCTCTTTTTTTTGCATTACTGATGTCAACTTTGCCTGATGCACCAACATGTTTACTGCTGGTAAACTTGCATAGGGTGGGCACTAATGTAATCTCTGATATGGTTACGATTACAACACTAATAATATTAGTAGCTCTGGATGATTTTCATTGAACATAAGTAGTTCTGTATTTGTGCTAAGACCACAAGATCTAAAACCTCCTCAATTAAAAATCAAATTTTCAAGAAAGTCCGGGCTTTTTTTTACCTTGATTACCTTAATGGAGGCTGTGATAATTCTGGAGGATTGTGGAGGTGGCTTAGATGTATTCAATTACAAAGAACAATTTTTGATTTTGGAGCTAGGCTAGGAAATAAGATTTTAGAACATATGTTGAATATCTATAGAAGTTAATGCATTACATCTGTTTGTCCTGGTGCCAGTCAGGAGTGGCCCGTGCAGGTAAGGTCTGTGCAGGTAAGAGTGGTGAGGTGGGGTGGGGGGGATTCGACAGACATCGATGAGGGAAAATCCCTCATAGTCATCTGTCAAATCACCCCCACCCCGCCCCACTGCTCTTACCTGCATGGGCTGCGCCTAGTGTCAGTGCCTGGGGTTTGACAATATTGCTAGTATTCAGATAGGAGAAAACAGTTTCTGTAGATGACTCTCTGACTTCAGACACAGTAATTGCCATGTGTCCTGAAATGAAGAACTTGGGATGTGCTATTCGAAAGATGCAATTAAATTATCACCTCTTTTGCTGTGAGTGTCAGTCGGGTTCACCTGACCACCAAGGTGAACCACAAATCATCAAGTATTGTCTCAGTCTTGACTCTCACTCTAAAATTCTGTGGCTCAATTATGTAAGGGACACGTGTTCTGACGGCACAATGGCAAGGAAGCTAAACTTTGGGTGATGATCAGTTTCCTTCTTTGGAGGTGATTATTAATAGATTGTGCAGAGTGACTTCAGCCATAAGTTGGAATATCTTTGTCATTTCAACAACAGATGGTAGGAGTTCATGGTGTGTTAGATTACACTCCACTCTCTGCCCCTGTCATGGTCCTAGGTGGCTTCAGCATCAGCATATAAAATCACTAGCATGCTACTCTTTTCAAAAACGTTCTTCAGGGGGACTCTATTACATGCCAACACACCTGATTTAGGCTGAAGACTCATGATTTTTGAATCTGTCTTTAAGAAAGTGATTTATTATTTGGGGTGGATGGCAGTCCACCAAAAGTAATAACACCACCAGCCCCGTTAGTTTCAGGCACATTTTTCAAAAATTCAAGCCAGTGAAAACCCCCCTGGTACCTATGACTTAAATTAGAAGAACTCTGTGCTGTTTTAGATGTATTAAAATAGTTAAAGTCAGAAACATAACACAATAACAATCTCATTTACAACTGATACTCTGCTTATTAACTAGGTTCAGGATGGGAATTATCCATTATATGATAATTTCTGAAGGGTTGGGCGCCTGCTGATTCTCTGACCCTTTGCCCTGGAACCAGAATTCAATCCAGACACTGAGGCAGGTTAAATTTGTTTTTACTTTTTACAATTTTTCCCAACATAAATATCTTGTACTCCTATTGAGATCTAGCTGCCTTACAAACACCACCACTGCTTCACTTATTTTTGAAGCAATGGTGGCACAATCAGTGCACCACCTTGCTGCATATCTACAAACTGATGCACTGGGTCCAATGAGTCAGTTTGCAGAGCCCTGCATCATATTATACCTGTGACACATATAATGTATGCAGGGTGGGTGTTCCCATGCAAAAAAGCCACGTACAAGTGGAGCTGTGAAATTTACAACATTTCACTGCGTCACTTTATGACTTGACTGCGTCAAAATCCTTCCACCTGCTCAGACCAGTCATAAGGATTGAGACAGGATTTTTTTTTACATGGGACACACCTGTGTGTTGCGAAACATTGCTGGAGTTGTATCAGTTTTATGACCAGCTCCAGTAATGCATCACTTTTGCGGCAACCGATACGTCAGAATTTCTGATGCATCAGTTAAATCCTTGCACCATGTAGTCCTGTATTGTAAATACAGTGCATCCGTGGTGTTGCATGGACATTTGGCGCAGCCGCAAGGAAACTGATGTATTGATGCATCAGTTTCTTGTAAATGAGGCCCCTGCTTTATTATATCCACCACTTTAGTGTGTTGTGCTGTGGGACGTTCTTTGTGCACTACTGCCAAAGTTAGGGATAACTTTGTTGATTAAGATTACCTTGTCAATGGCTTATAAATCACCGGATTTCTTCTAGTTGTTCATACGTTGTTTTTAGTAATATGAATACATACGTTGTCGTTTTTATCTGTTTTACATGTTTTTAAAGTTTTAATTTAACCAAAATAAATTCAGATTGATTGACTGACTTATTGATTGGTTCATTGAAAATGTATATGTGTTTGTATCGAAAATGTGCATAATCTGAGACTATAAAAATGGATGCCACACATCTGTAGTCAGTATGTAGTTTATTGAAGATTGTGTTCCAACTGGTAGGATTGATTTGCTTGTCTTATTTATTCTTTTTGAAACTAGCAGTTGTCCTCTTTTCTATGGTGTGTATATATGAAATTGAAGACTTGTGGAATATTCATATCTCCCTTTGCTGTCTATTGTCGATTCAAATGTGAGTGCTTTAGCATTCCTGGTTGTGATTGAAACCAGACTTTGCCCAGGGCCGGACTGGCCGTAGCGGGCACCGGGCAATCCCCCGGTGGGCCTCACGGGTGGTGGTTGGTTTTGGGCCCCTGGGGGACGTTTTTGTCACAGGGCTGTTTTTGCAGCATAGCAGCAAAATCGGCCATGTAACAAAATCGCCTGAAAACCGGCCGTGGCAAACAGCTCAGAGGAGCTACATTGGTTCTGTTGGGTAAAAGAATGATTTCTTCACAAAGACAAAAACATATATTTTCAAGGATACGATTCAACTTAGATATTGACCGAACAAAAACAAGAACAAAAAGTTGTGAAACAAATTCAATTAATAGAGTGTCGGATTCACTTTTTTCTGAAAAATGCAATCAGAATATTTATTTTAACTTATAAGGCTGTCAAGACAGATAGTGACATATAGTGCAGTGAAGTGAGTGCTCTGTGACTGTGGTGATGTGAACGCAATATATACAGGTGCAAGCGTAAAAGATTTACAAATGATCAAACTTGATTTACAAATGAGGAAAAGGTCAGAACAAAATGAATCAATGTCTCCAGTATATGGCAAGCCTGCTCATTATTCTTAACCAAGAGACTTATTGTAGCTGAGCCAATGTGTAACATCGACGTTTCGACCCTGACAACAGCCTAATTCATTGATGTCATGGCGGGTCTTCTTCAAGGCTAAGGTGTTGTAGACAGCGTAAAAATAAGAAATGCTCCATCAAGGGATGTGTTCAAAATAGCGGAGGAAATTAATTAAATGGCAACATAGTTAAAGGTAAATTACTCACCCACATGGAGGGGTTAATTCCCTCAAGGTGACCTCTTCAGGTCGACGCTGGTGGTTGCCTGAGAAGAATGGGGAAAGGGGGGATTAATCTACCCACTTTCAAGGACGAATCATCTAATCTAGCCTTCGCATGCGTGGAAACAGAGGTCTTACCTGATGAAATTCAGGGACCAACAATGTCCTGCAAATGGTTGTATATTTGAATCCTGACCGGAGTCTTTTTGAATCAGCCTTGGCAAAGCAAAATGTGGTTTATGCTCTCCGGGTGGAAGGCGCGCAATGCTGCAATTAAAGGACTCGGTTAGGGGTATTGTCGTGAAGACGTGCCATTTACAATGCCCCGAGTCCAATGAAGCGCTAGTTAGCGAATGGCCAAACTTAAGTTATTTACAGAAAGGGGCCCACCCACCTACTATTACGTCCTCCTCTAGCGGCAGTCCTGAATTAGAATCCCGTTTCCCTGGTTTAAAACGCGTTAGATTCAATTGACGTGGGACGGCGCACACGAAGCTCGTGTACCCTAAGGTGACGCCGCTGACTGCAGTCAGGACTATGACGCGCCACGGGAGAAGCGTTGTAATGTGGTATTGACAGCGTCATGATGTAAATAAAGGAAAGACAGTGTGCTCATGTGGCAAGGCTAATTCGTAAAAGGGCACAGTCAAATAAGGCCTCATGTGTTTACGTGAGAGCGGTCCTGTTACCATGAATTCAGGCATCACTATAAGAGAATATCTGATTGCGATATTTACCAGGCGGTCATCATCTAAACATCATGTCATTCAGCAAAGAACTCGACAAGTATAAATATTGTTTAAGCATGCGTTGTTGCGAAGTGGTATAGACCGTATCTTAATCAAGGTGGTTAAAACAATATCATATATGGATTACATCCTTTGACAGGTCAACAGTGTGTTATATACTGAAAATCTCAACATTTTTAACAAAAACCAAGGATAACATTGGATACATCATTTGAACGGTCATATTAGTCAAAAGCATGTGATATGCAGACAATCGCAACACTTTAACCAGAAAACAAAGTCGTGTATATTGGTCGCATCCTTGCGATAATAAGGGTCAACCGGTGGTTGAAAGGTCATGTTAGTTAACAGTGTGTCATCAGCAGACAATCGCAATACTTTAACCAGAAAACAAGGATACATCAATGAAACAACAAGGGTAAGCCAGTGGATAACCTCAACATGTCAGCTGTCCTACTTGTCTGAATGATTCTTCCTGTTCGTTCAACCCTTTTTCGACCGTGTTCAGGACGTGTGTCCATCTACACTCTTTCAGATTCAGGGACATGGCAACAGACCCACCCCTCGGGTACGATTGTATCTTTTCTATTATCCATCACCTGAGGCTGTCGGGTTGATGGCCCATTTCAGTCAAGTGCTCAACCAAAGGAGCACCCTGCACTCTGCACCTCACTCTGCTCATGTGTTGGAGCACCCTGTCTTTCACCTTCTGTGTGGTCTGACCAACGTACAATTTGTCACAGGGGCATTGGATTGCATATATGACATTTGTACTATTGCAGTTTGTATGTAGTGGGATATTGTGAGTCCTGTTCTGATGTGTGAATGAAGTGCCTTCAACTGTAAGGGGACAAGGTTTGCAGTTGCCGCATCTATCATGGCCAGTCAATGGTGGTAAGTTGAGTTGACTTCTTATGTCTGGTGGTTTAGGAGGTTCTAGGTATGCCTTGACCACAATGTCTTTGAAGTTCTTTCCTCTCTTGAACTCGAAAATGAGTGCATCCGTCGTGCCTAGTTCATTCGCAACCAAATTCCAATACTTTTTCACTATCTTCTTAATTTCGTTGCTTCTAGGCTTGAAGGTGGTGATGCACACGATGTTCTCTTGTGTAATGCCCCTCGGTTTCACGTGCAGTAAGGAGCCACGGGGGCAGTACCAGGCCCGCTTTCCCCATTCTCCTCAGGCAACCACCAGTCTCGACCTGAAGAGGTCACCTTGAGGGAATTAAGCCCTCCGTGTGGGTGAGTAATTCACCTTTAACTATGTTGCCATTTAATTAATTTCCTCTGCTATTTTGAACACATCCCTTGATGGAGCATTTCTTATTTTTACGTTGTCTACAACACCTTAGCCTTGAAGAAGACCCGCCATGACATCAATGAATTAGGCTGTTGTCAGGGTCGAAACGTCGGCGTTACACATTGGCTCAGCTACAATAAGTCTCTTGGTTAAGAATAATGAGCAATCTTGCCATTTATTTTGTTCTGACCTTTTCCTCATTCGTAAATCCAGTTTGATCATTTGTAAATATTTTACGCTTGCACCTGTATATATTGCGTTCACATCACCACAGTCACTGAGCACTCACTTCACTGCACTATATGTCACTATATATCTTGACAGCCTTATAAGTTAAAATAAATATTCTGATTGCATTTTTCTGAAAAAAGTGAATCTGGCATCTATGAATTGAATTTTTTTCACAACTTTTTGTTCTTGGTTTGTGTTCGGTCGGTATCTAAGTTGAACGGTACCCTTGAAAATATATGTTTTTGTCTTTGTGAAGAAATCATTCTTTTACCCAACAGAACTGCTGTAGCTTCTCTGATAAATACCCAGGTTCCTAGGGACACAGGGTCACCCCATTGTATTTGTACAATATTGAGTGGCAAAGAGCTCGTCCGCACCCCCAATCCCGGGGGGGCGAGCACTTTGCCAGGGCCGGTTTTGGTTCCCAGTCCGACCCTGCTTTACCCCCTTAATATGAGTCTGGCTGTCGACGGATCGCCACACTCACGATGGCAGTTTTCCTACTGCCCTATTATGACTAGGGTGGTTGGGTCGCCCTGGAAACGCCACAACCATCGCATCCGCCAGGGAACCGCCGTTCTCTGGCAGTTGCATGGCAGTTCTAAGGCCGCAGTATGCTTTGCGCGTTTCCTCTCTGCCATGGAGCTCACCATGAAAACCATGGAGGAGAGAAAACAGAGGGGGTCCTACAGATCCCCCTGGTGCCTCATGCCATGTGGATGGAAACAGGGGGGCACAACATGAGCCCCCCTGTGTGCATGCACACCAGTTCATGCACGGCACGGACGGTAGCAGTTTCTATTGCAGTGCCTATTTTATAGGCACAGCCCTGGGAATGCCAAATAACTGCCTGCCAGACCAGGAGAAAACCCCTGATCTAGCGGTCAGTTCCTACACGGGAGCAGACGGTGTGCAAGCTGGCGGTCCCACTCCTACACTGCCAAACTCATAATAAGGCCCTTAGTATTGTTCCTAGTCAGATTTCTTAGACATTGTGATGGGGAAAAAGTAGCCCTGCCATGTGCTGACTGCCCCAGCTCTACTGGTCTTTCAGAGGCGCTGACTTACCAGGAAGTCTTTGGATTTTCCTGCAGGCTAATCCACATGCAAGCTGTATACTATTTCATAATCACAACACAAACTCGTTGTTTGCAGTTTCCATCAAGGCAAAAGGTGAGACAGGCATCTCTCGGAAGGCCGAGCCAACTCTGCAAATCAGCGCATTTCCTGAATGTAGCATGAACGGTGTAAAGCAGCCGAAAGCACATACACTTCTGCTTGTCTTCTATTGGTTCCAGAAATGGGGTGAATCCATGGTTTAAACAGATCCTAACATTTTTTGTAATAATAATTCCCAGAATTCCTTTATCAGGTTAAATATAAGCAAAACCTCAGTGCAAAGTAAAAAAAAAAAAGCACTCGAGCAATAAATGAAACCATATCCGCATGGACACGAGTATTTCTGTGCTGGGGAAATAGGAAATTAAATCAGCATATAATTTATTAAGAGACATAGTAGCAGTTTAAATTTTGCCTGGCAGAAAGACAAGCAGCTTTTGTAACTGGCTTGATTTCTAGCTGTGCGTGTTTGTGGCCAGTACGCTATTGCCAATGTGCATTACATGGCACGTTCAGAAACAGTCTGCTTTCTCCGTCCTGATTGGCGGTGGCTTGATGTATGTCTAGATTGAATGTATGTCTATATATATCTGCTTGTTTTAAATCACACTTACCCAAAGCCTTTGTGATGTACTATCCAAGAAACAAAACACACACTGGAAAATAAATAACATAAGCAGGGCATAAGTCCTAAAAAAATGAAGTGGGGGGACTAACCTAGTTAATCAGTCTGCAAGTGGCATCACAGTGCATGATATCACGGCGCGCGACATCACGGCGCATGAGGCGCGTGACATCACAGTGCGTGACATCACAGGAAGTGGCATCACAAGAAGTGACATCAGATCTTAAGACCTTACATATATGTTTACCAGGTGTCTCGTGAGTACATTTGAGGACATTTCGAGTATACTTGCAAACCCTCTTGATTTAGGAAGAAGATTCACACTTTTGTACGCTACACATAAAACAATATTGCCTTTTGTCAGCAAAAAGCTTCCTCTAGCCATAGTGCTTGGAAAAAATAGTGATATTTAAATTATTACAACGCCTGCTCAGGGGAAGTAAGCGCTATCTAAATGCTATTTATTTTGTGCAAATACTGGGAAAGATGAACACATTGACGTTCTTACAGTGCATGAATATCTCCTAAACAGAGCCTGAACAAAGTGAAAAGTTGCCTCTATTAAGTAGGCGAGAAGTGCTAACAAAGTGTGAGCCTTTGTTTCCCCTCTGCTGCATTTGCTTCTAGGTGTGAGGCTCCTGACTGCTGCCAGCCAAGAGACTCGAACAAAAGGAGGCCTGATGACCCCTCAGATTCGACCTTTGTTATGGGCCCAGCAGGAGTTAAAAATAAGAGAGCCCCATCCCGTCCCTGCCTGCACGTTGTTGCGGATCGAAAGCAGATAACAACGTGCAGGCGCTGCTGAAAGTGTCCCGGTGTTTGGAAATTACACCGGGACGAATTCAGCATCCTTTTCAGTTGGGCTCAACTTCTTTGCTTGGGTGGACGCCGTCCTCCTGTGTGTACCCCCGACTTGTGCCCTGAACATAAGAGTCCGGAGAAGAGAAGAGTGTAAGCACCGAATTGAACAAGCATTGGTATAGCCAATAGGTCTCGCTTTTGGGACCTTATAAGTGTTTAGCCGTGCAACAGTTGATGTTGTTGCACCAAGGATATTGTGCTGCATAACTAAATACTTATAAGGTCCCAAAATTGAGACCAATTGGCTATGCCTAAACATGCTGGGACTTGTAGTTTTACTTGTCGCATAAGAAAGATGGGCTACCAGTTCCAGCATTCTCACTGCTGCTTTTTGAAATGCCAAGACCGGCTTAAAGTCACCCGCACCACATGGGAATAATTGAACTAGCGGTGCTCGATGTGGAAGTGTGAAAGGAGGCGGAGGGAAAAGGAAAACCTGATGTGTGAGTGACGACAGATGAAGAAAGGAAAAGAAAGAGTAGTAAGGAATATTAGATCAGATGAGCGCTTCAATGCCTCATCAGGGGTAGTAAGCGCTATATAAATCCAATTATAATTGCATTATGTGTGTAGGACAGAGGAGGTTAGAGACAGATGGAAGGGAACATTAGCCATGAAGTGAGTGACGGAAGGGATGAAAGACAGAGGAGGGGAAGAAGGCGTGATGTGGGAGTTGAGGAGGACAGAGTGAGGCAGGTTGGAGGTAAAGGAGAGATAATGTGCCATGAGCAGGAAAGAGGAGGCAAGATGGAATGGAAAAGAAGACCTGTAAAGAGAGGGTGACAGACTGGAAATAGCAGAAGAAAGGGAAACAGATGAGCACCTGGTGAGCAAGGTAGAGAAGGCTGGGTTTGTGAGTGGGGGTAAGGAAGACCGAGGCAAGAGAGAGAACAAAACCAAATATGTGGGTACCAGGTTAGGAGAGGGAGACAGAGAAAGGCCTAATGAGTGACTGGTGAGAAGAGAGAGGAGGTGGCCAAGTGGCTGGAAACTGTGCTTGAAATTGAAATATAGAATTGCTAGTACTCTGGTTGCAGAGTAGCTGTTTGCTGCTGCTAAGTGTCGGTACTCTCCCATTACAAGCATTGGTGCAGTGCTGAGAGGGGCAGGTACCATCCCTCTCTAATGAAAGAAATGTGAGTTCTTAGTTCTGATAGCGCCTGCCCATTGAAAGCACTGGTGGGAAAGGAAGCCTAGGTGTGTGAGTGACAGGGAACGTCGGTTGGAATGGAGTTAAATTAACACCCGATATGCGTGTGATGTGGAGGAGAGAGAGACAGAGCAGAGGGAAAGGAAGACTTAGTGAGTGAAAACGGGGAAGACAGGCAGGAGTGGGGGGACATTATGGCTGGCGTGAGGACACAGAGCGGAAGGAGACAAAGACACTGTGTGTTAGGGAAAGAGAGCTAAACAGGAGTGGATGGAAGGTAAGTCCTGGTGTGTGAGAGGTGGAGAAGGAGATAGAGGCGGAGGAAGGCCTAGTGATGAGAACAGAGATGAGGTGTCTGAATGGAGGTGAAGACGCGGTGTGTGAGTGATGCTTAGAAAGACGCGTGTAGGGAAGGAAAGACCTGGAGTTTGACAGAAGGGGAGGAGAAGTGGGCGAAACTGCGAAGAATGTAGACGAAAAGGAAGACAATGAAAATGACAAAAACAGGAGCGAGGCTGAACGGGAGCCGTCCGGCTGTCTGTCTGTCTGTCTCCAAGAGCTGCATGGGTGAACACGCGTGAATGTGCAGGTGAGAGATGGACATGTGACAGCCTCCTCTGGGGAGGCCCTGGGATGTCAACTCCTGACATTCCGCAGACCGGCCCTGTGACAGCTGCAGTTCAAGATTATCAAGTCGAAGAGGGGTGCGGGGGCAAAGAGACAGAGAACTGGAGGGCGGGTGCTCGAGGATGCACGTGGGGGAGGCCTAGCAATAGTCACATTCTCACTGAGCTTCGAGACTCCCTGTTCGCCAGGCAGCCTCAAGAAACTAAGCGAAAATCTGACAAAAACGAGCGCCTCGCGCTGCAAGTTTAAAAAAAAGAAAACAAGCATCGGCCGCGCGACCGTGAAAGAGACACGGCTGCGCGGCCGCGAAAGTGAAAGTGATCGCGATCAAGAGCGGCGAGCGATGCGCTTAATGAGCATGACGAGGAAAGCCATATGGAGCCTCTGTTCGTAAGCGCGCGCCCGCGCACAGGCACGCCAGCTGTAGGCCACAGTGATAGCATTTTTTGGAGCCCTTACTAAAAGTCTCACCAGAGCAGCGCATGCGCTGGCTCAGGCGAAACCTAAAAATCATTGTAAAGGATGTAGTTCCCACCTTCCCGTGTCATTCCCTGACTTTTGGCCTTGTTAATACTTTTTGCCGATGCTGTTCCGCATCAGAAAAAAGAAAAACATTTGTTTGCAGATATGGATCAACATTACCAAAATCAAAAAACAAGCTACTGCAGTGTGATGACTTATGAGCAAGCGGCATGCATGCACATGTATGCGTCATGACGTAACAGACATTTTTTTCCTTTTTCAACTTTCAGTTTAATGTTTTAAGGTGGTGGGTGCCAATCTTGGAGGGAAACAATGAAAACAATGTTATTGAAAGTTCATTGAAGAAACATGAGCACCCTGGTATCAATTTGGACCAAGAACAATATTAATAAAGCATACCGCTCCCATAGGTGTCCTGGGTAGTATATTAAATACCCGGAACAATCTAGGTCAATGGAGCATAAGCTCATTAAAGCACAAGCCCTCACCCACCCATGGGTGGAATGCTTCAACATCGGGCGTGTTCTTTGTAGGGTCAGCACTGCAATGCTCAACGGGCCCCTCTAGGGGTCTCTTTGCCAGATATCTTTTTTATCATCGACTGGATTGCAAAAATGTAGTTCGGATGCCTCCAATGTTGAAAGAGACTTGCAACTGAACAGGAAGATTGGGGAAGAGTGGATAAAATTAACTACAGACTCCAAATAGTCTTATTACTCAGTACCTAGGTCTATGTTAAGGTTGGAAAAAAGGTCTGAGATTACGATGGGAGTAATGTTCCTTGTGTTCTCCCTAAGTGATTATTTGATTGGTAGATAATTTAATAAGATTTGGTCCAGAAAACTGTCAACATGTTTCATGCCTTCTATATCCCCAAGATCTACAGCAATTCATCAGGACTTAACAGCAGCTGCCTAGTCCTCTATTTAGGTGGAGTTCCTACACTAATCGCCAAACAAGTGAACCCCCACCACTGTGACGAACAACAATCATGGCTGTCCCAAAGACCTACGTCCCCTGTATATGGATTCTATTCCTGTTGCTAGTGACACAAATAAATAAAAGCAGGGCCCCTTGATGTACATGGAGATTTAACATTTCCTAGGAAATTTCTCTTAGGAATAGTCAATACTATTGCACCTACCCATCTTCCACAGCCCCCGGGGGCGTGGAAGATGGGCAGGCACAACAGCCTCGACTATCTAAGGGGCCTTGCACTTATTATTTTAGAGTCACTACCAATAGGAATACAAAGCAACACAAAGCAATACAAATTGGTGCCTGTTATTTACTTTTCCAGTACAGAAGATATTTTGATCTGAAAAGATCCCCTTTTTCTCAGTGCAAAAAACACTTTATACTGCTTTATGTCACTCTTCTTCAAGGGAATGTTAGAGGGTTGTTACTTGGGTTGATCAACGCAAACATCCATAGGTATTATTAAAACATCTGATCTCCTCAGTTAGCTAAACTGGGCTTTTAGTAAAAAACTAACGCCTCCTTGAAGTAGGCACTAACAAGGTGAAATGTTTTCAGTTCTCAAAATAATATTCACTGAATATGTGTTGACTGCAGAAGTACACAGCTCAGATACAGTGTATTGGATTTTTGAACTGCAAGAATATGCTTCCAATAAAACTCCTGCTCTATACAGCGCATGCTCATCTCCATAGGGGTGTGCAACACACAAAGCCACCTTTTAGAGCACCATTGAAGGGGATGACAAGCAGCAGCAGGACATTCTTAATAGATATGGCTGTGCTCTGCACAGCACAGCACTATTAGTTTGGTTGCTTCGCTGTGTGACAAATTAGTAAATCTACCTCCAACTATCTTGTGAATGGATGAGGTTCAGGAGAGAATGTTGCGTTGCAGCCAGAGCTGCTAACTTTGGAGCTAGGGAACCAGGTGAGTCTCGCCATCGGCTCAATACACTGATTCTGGTCAAATCACTTAATCTCCCTCTGCCTAAAAAAAGTACAAAAAGTGACCTTGTGTAATGTAACTTGTGCTCACATAAAGTGTTCCAATACCTTTGGGCCGAGTCAACGCTATATAAAACGAAAATGAATAAATCTAGCAAGTTTCTGTTCCAAGCTTTTGATTTTGTTCCAGCACCAGAGTCAAACGAAAAAAAGTGTTTTGTTTGTAGGGTTGGATATTTATATCTCATGATTTGTGTCCAGGTTCTTTTCTTCATGGGATTAATTAAGAAGGTAATTAAAGAAAGAACTCGCGTTTGACTGGTCTGTAGAACTCAATCATGCATTCACTCAGATACCAGCACTCAGTCCGTACTGCAGCAAAACTGCACAAGGGTAACGTTATATGTAAGTTGGATAGGAACAGGATATCTTTTTCTCAAATTTTATAAATTATGGAACATACCTTTGTATTCGCCTCTTGTGTTCTTAGGCAGGAAGAGGTAGAGTTCTACACTACTGATAGGGAGATTTACGATTTCTCTTGCTGTGTGGAGTATTGTAATATCTTCCTATGGAGAAGATTGTTTAACATTAGCATAGATCAGAAACCCTTGAAGAGTTTGTTAATGGACGCAGAATCAACAAAGCATCTTCTAGGTTAGTCAGAATTAAATGGAAGAATAAATAGATATTAGTAGACCAAAGCAGCTACCAATGGTGGCTGCCGCAAAATGCAAGTTCGGGAGCAGGGGGGACGGAGAGGGGGAGTGAGGGGAAAAATAATAATAAAACAAGCATTGGCATAGCCAATAGGTCTCGCTTTTGGGACCTTATAAGCGTTTAGCCATGCAACAGTTGCATAACTAAATACTTACAAGGTCCCAAAAGTGAGACCTATTGGCTATGCCAATGCTTGTTTCTGTTTATTACTTCTCTGTAGTAATGGCTGCGCACGGGTGCCACCATTACTACATAGATGTAATAAACAGGAAAAAAAAAACCTAGCTCACGGAGAACATCAAAGCGGCCGCGAAAGTGATCGCGATCAAACATCAAAGCGGCCGCGAAAGTGAGGCGCGCACCCGCGCACTTGCACTGTAGCTCTAGGCTACAGTGGTAGCACTTTTTTTAGCCCTCACAAAAAGTCTCGCCAGACCAGCGCATGCGCTGGGTCAGGCGAGACCTAAAAAATTGTATCTGTTCCTGCCGCCTCTGCGCTTCTCTCCTGCAGTCACTGGAAAGCACAGGCTCCGCACTGAATCCAGATGGTGCTCTCATGCTATGAGAGCAGTGCCAAGATTGGTCTCAGCAGCCTGGTCTGCCACTCAGACAGTGACTGGGATGCAGCGGCTTTTCTTCAACCTGGCAGTTAACACAGCTGTGTTGGAGAAATAGAAGTGCACATGTCTATTAGGCCGGCCTAAGATGGCCGGCCAAACTTACATGCACACATCTAAGTGCCCACGACTAGTCCCTTTCATGGCCCCTCCATACACACGCATGCCAGCCAGAGCCAGTAACAGAAAAATAAAATGATATTAAGGTTTTATTATCATTTAATTATCATTATCATTAATTATCATTTAATTTTTCTGTGACTGACTCTGACCAGTGGGGCGACGCTCCTCCGCCATTACGGAGGAGCTTCCTCTGGCAGCTACTTCAGAAGGAAGTGTCTTGCTCCTTTAACAAGAAGAACATTTGAAATAGATTAGAACTCCCAAAAATAAGGGCCATTTTCAGCCCTGATTTAAAAGCGTATTCTGGTCAGTCTCTTGAAGCTCTTGCGGAATAGACTTCCACAATTTCACTGCCAGATAAATAAAAAGAAAGATCACCAGATCTGACCTTATGAATTCTCAGGATACAAATCCAACCCTGCTTGGAGCATAGTCCCTAAACCCTCTCTGCAAATAAAGAGGATCTTTTTTATGCAATGCTCTAAAAGTGATTAGCATGGGCTTGAATTTGATCCTTTGAATAACGGGAAAAAAATGCAGCTGCTTAAGATTCCCACATGTCTAATTTTGAACCAGTAGTAGCTTAATAAATATCCCTGAAGATAGCCCTAAATAGAGTACATTTGCATAGTTCAGTCTAGTGGTCACAAGGAAATGCACTATACTTTTCAGAGTGTGGCCAGGTAGGAATTTCAACTTCTTTTTTTGTGACAAAGCAGATGTCAGTAATTTCTTTTACTTGTAGTCCGAAAGAAAAATCTCTGCCTAATTTTATTCCTAAATTTCTTGCTTCCGATTTGGGAATTAGAGGCTCTCTGAGATCTTTGGGCCACAAACTTTAGAAGCCCAGAGAGGTCACCAAAGAACAGAACTTCAGGTTTATGAAAATTTATTTTAAGGCAGCTGTGTTGCATCCACCTTGCATCCGCCGACCCACAGTCTCGGAATTTCTCCACCACCAAGTTTTCTGTCTTCTGAAAGCCCAGCATCAGTTGGGTATCATCTGCATAGGAAACTCCATAAAAACCCCACTGTTCCACTTCCCTTGCCAATGGTGCCATATAGCTGTTAAACAAAGTGGGACTAAGTGGAAAGCTTTCTGGGACACCATTTCACAATTCCTTGTAGCTTTTTCTTTTTTTGCAGTTTCTTACAGGGTCACCAAACAGTTAAAAAATACATAGTACTACATACATTATCTAATTCATCATCAATTTCGTTTATAAAGTGCAAGTGCAAAGTCCAAACAGGGAAGTGTATAGAACAACCCAGATATACTTTAACTTCCCAACACAGCAAATTAATACATTCCGAGATTATTGTTTCATAAAATCAACTAGTATACAATTTCAGAGTGTGTCGAATACTGAACATTCATTCTCTAAAAGGCCTAAATATACATCAAAGTGCTGTGTGGTAAATACAGTTTTTGAAGCACCATATGCTGATGAGTTCTTACTCCAAAGTGCCATTGTAGAGATCAAAATGCTAAATGCTAGATACATACATTTCTTTCTCACCAAATATCCAACATAGCATTTCATCGCACACTGAGGGAATCTTCATTAAACCTTTATTTTCAGGTGTGTAAATTAACCCACAACCATGCCACCATACACCAACCAACCACATACCAACCACATGATGCATGGCACACAGTGCATGGATGTACGCAAAGTGCTCATTTACACTGTGGCTTGTGCTGCAGGTCTTTTCCTTTGCCGCAGCACAAGCTGCCGTGTCGGGCGGTCTCCTGACCGTCGCAATAGTGGTAAGCGGTCCAACTGTCTACCATCATAATAAGCCCTTATATTTCTATAATATCGAAGCTACCCCCCTTTAGCTCCGCCATCCACCAACACTGAATCAAACTTTCAGCATAGGTATTTTGAATTTGTAGCCATCAAAGCAGTTTCTTCTGCTTAATTCTATAAAATATGAATGAGCGAAACCTTTTTGCGTTCTTCTTCAAGGGACTCTTAGTATCTAGACAGAATGAAGTTTCTTCAGCAATGGTTGGCTAAGCGGTGGGGTTTTTAATAAAGCACTAATTGTGGACCAATCATTTCTCATGCAAATGAGGGTGTGGGCTTCTCTATTTTTTGACGAAAATCGACATACTTCCTAAGTAGAAAGCATCTGGGAGGCATTTAATGCTACTGTGAGGGGGGAGATCACTGCCTTCCAATTTCTCTCTAATAAGCTAGCAAGGGCACAGTTCAAGAATTTGTCTTTGGACTTTAAATTCGCAGAGAAGTAATTTTCTCAGGTCCCTAATGAAAAGAATTTAAAAAATAGAGAGCAGGATAAGAATAAGCTCCAACTTTCTCTTGGCAAGCAAATTATTTCTGCTAAAACTTATGGGCAACGCTAAGACTGGTGGGCCAGAACCCAACAGGTTAAAAATACAGTGGATAAACTTTGAGAGCCACTAAGGGGTGCCATGGTTAAGGAAGCCTTATTAATTAAGAGGGTATTTTGTCATCACTTTGCAAGTATATACTCAGCTGACCCAACCTTGGATGGGAGAGAGGTATGGATGATATCCGTCTTCCAAAGCGTTCAAACGATATTGCATTAACTTTGGTGTGTCCAATATCACCATTAGAAGAGGAGGCTGCTGTCAGATCCTTGTCAAGAGGGAAGGAACCAAGAGACGATAGGTTCCGCGGAGAGTGGTACCAACGCTGATTATAGAGGTGACAGCCCCTTTGACTGCTTTATTTAATAATACGTTCATGGGTGGCTCTGCCCCACCCTCTTATCTAATAGGTCTGCTAATGTGTTTTCTCAAAAAGGATAAAGACCCAGAGGACGTAAACTCATTCCTTCCAATCACACTGCTGAATTCACGCAATAAAATTCTGATGAAAATGTTTGCGGCAAGGTTGGGGGAAGTTATGCCTTTGTTAATTGGGAAAGATCAAACTGGGTTTATTACAGGCCATCAATTAAATTACAATACTCATTCTCTGACAGAAGTAATTGATTATTCTGAGCTCACAAAGACTTCAGTTGAAGTCTTGTTTATTGATGCAGAGAAGGCCTTTGACACTGTCAAATTGAATTATTTGTTTTTGGTGATGGAATCTACGGGCTACCAGCCCAGCTCAATAGGTCACCACCATCATTGTTATCACACAGAATATGTTCAGCTGTATGTGATTTAAAAAAAATGTTGTTTACTTATTCCACAGTAGACAAACCCCTTTGAAGTGAATTGGGTCGTTGAACACCTGACCGCCCAGTTCCTATGGTGGCCAGTATATTTACTATCTTTTCACCTATGCAGAGTGACTATCAAACTAGGGTCCTGATGAATGCCTCCGGATCTCTATAGGGGACCAACTAATGGCAGAAACATGTTGACCCTTCTCTAGGGATATATTGGGTTAATCCCAATACAATTTCAGTGGATCCAGAGAGACACTTTTCTGCACTCTGCCCCTCAGTCACCACTATCCATATGCTCATCTTTGAGAAAACACCTCAGCTCCTCCCCTCGGGGAGTCGTAGCCCACACCTCGGTGTGAGAAGGGAACCCACATGATGAAGCATGTCACCTAACGGTGAGTGAGGGTTCTTGTCCCGAAGGAAATTTCTCCTCCTGTTTCTTCTACAGACATTACAGTACCTCTACCTTCATTTCCTCTCTCACATACAGCCAGACTTACTCTATGTGATAACAAGTGTTCTATTGAGGGATTAGTACCCCCTAGCTTTCCTTCAATCCCCTCTGATCCTAAGTGTGTTCATCAACACCGTCACTGTATAAGGGAGCTTGTGCTGCAGTATCCCTTAATGGGAAGGTCTTGGAACCCTATCAGATCTATAGAGGCATTAGGCAGGGTTTCCCCCTGTCTCTTGCCTGCCCCATTGGACAAAGTGAAGGAGTTAGGGCAGTATTGCCTGGAATTTTGAAACTTAAACTGCATGTCTGGTAGGTATCTGGCTATAAGGGTTTTGGAAAAAATAGAAGGATTTGTATGAATAAAATTATCCTGCTCTGTTTTGCAAGACTCTCTGTTGGAACGGTGGAGAAAGAGGCCAATCTCAATGATTGCTAGGGTGGTGTCTATTCCTTGTGTTCTGCATAATAATGTTTCAAAGGCTGAAGAATGATTTCTGCTTTTATATTGGATGAGAGAAATCCAGGAATTAGTTTGGCGAGGTCCCTTTGCCGAGGGACCAAAGCGGTTTAGCCTATACTAGATTTAAAATTGTAATATTTAGCATCCCATTTATGGAATTGTGCTAGGTACTCTGATTTGTACAATTGCTAAATGTTTGGTGATTCCTTGTAGCTTGATGTAGATGGAGGTAAATAGACTGCCTGCTCCCTCACGGATAAAAAAGATTTAAAGCAAAGCTTAGCTGTATCAACTATCCCCACTTCCTCGAGCTGCTCCATTAGGACATTATGTATATATATATTAGTGGGTCTACAGCACTCTTTGTGCGACCTACTTAAGTAGCCCATTAAAAATGTCTCAGGGCTGCCATTGCAGGCTGTGTGTGCAGTTTTAAACTGCCATTTCAACCTGGAAAAATAAACCTTTTGTCAGGTCCAAACCTTTCTTTTTAATAAATATTAGTCACCCCTGGGTAGGCCCACAACAGCCCAGTGGGTGGTTTCAGTGTATTGAAAAATTTGGATATGAAATTTTAAGCTTTACATGTCCTGGTAGTGAAAACTCTTCAATTCGTTTTTCACTACTGTAAGACCTACATCTCCCATAGGACAACATTGGGTTACCCAATTACATTTAATAAGTGATAACTTTTAGTTGGGAGCAGGAAGACAGGTCAAGTTTGATGTTTAAAGAATTGTAATTTAAATCCCTCTTTAATGGTAAAGTCGAATTTTAAGTCAGAAATCTGAAAATGCCACTTTTAGAAAGTTGTGAGGTAAAACAGCTGGCGTGCACTCAATTTTAACTAATATATCCAATAAACACATTAATCAAAAACATTTTATAAATTGGTGTGCTGTCCCTGTGGTGGTTCCACCCTACCACCTGATTCAAAGTGAAAACAAGACTAGAGCAACATGCTCTAGACAGGAACTGCACTACCTAAATCACTCAGGAATGAGTGTATAACAGTATTTCTAAGTTTTGATGCAAATACTGTTATATACTCATTCCTGAGTGATTTAGGTAGTGCAGTTCCTGTCTAGAGCATTTTGTTCTAGTCTTTTTTTCACTTTTAGAAAGTTGGCATTTTCTTTTCCCAACCATTTCATGCCTGTAGCCTGTTCCTGGGTCACATGACTTAGTGTAGCTGGCAGTTGGTCTTTGTGTATTGCTCCCAGACTATGAGCAAAGGAAAGCAACGTGTTGGTAGGATGGACCACTCTGACTTAATGAGCAGGAGGAACTGTCACCAACCACAATAGCACATCACAAATGCTCTGCCTGAGCACTCTCACAAAGGGTGTGTCACTGGTCTTTTCTGTTCCCGGAAAAGTTGGGAACAGGGCAGGGACAAAGGGGATGCATGACACCTCAGGGGGTTAAAGCCTCTAGAAATGTCTCCTACTTCAAAGTGGGCACAAGGTATGAATATTGGGCCTCAGAAACCCAGCTGTTCAATAAACATCTGGACCTGTGGAAGACTCAGAAGGAGAACTGCTCTGTTGCTTTGCTGCAGGAAAGGCTGCCAATTTCCAGCTCTTTTGTGCTGCCCTGCAGTGAGAAGGACTGGACCTGCATCTTGTACCCAGGACCACCAGAGTGACTCCAAGGGCTAGTTGGCAGGCCTCCCAATCACAGCCTCAGGGACAGAACAGGCTCCATCAATCTTGGACCAAGCACCTGGAATCTACCAACTGTGATTCCTGCCCTCCCAAGTGGTGCCACTCCAGTCCTGGACCCTTGGAAGTGGGCCTAAACGTGGTCTGGCAGCCTATCATTGGTTCCAGAAAAACCGACGCATCGCCTCCCAAAAGTTCTGCATTATAGCTGCTGGGTGGCACATTGCCTCATCAAACTCCTCATTGGGACTGCTGTGTGATGCATCCCCAGCCCAGGACTTCACATTGCCACCAGCAGCCTCCCAGGAACATCTGCTACACGATGCATCCTCGATGCAGGCCTTCGCATTGCAAGACCCTCATCAACATCATCCTCAATGATGACTCAGGACTCCACATCACAAGCCCCACAGCTTCTTTGGAGCCAGCCGGTGTGTGATGCTTCTTCAATGCAGGACTTCCCATCACAAGCCTCTCATCAATGGCATCCTCAACGATGATGCTGGACCTTGCATCACAGTCTCACAGCCCCTAGGAAATGCCACTGCACTTCACATCACTCTGAAACTAGGATTTAAGGAACCTTGTTCAGCAAGCCTAACTTGGGGGCTCATTATGATGGCGGGAGGACTGCCACTGCGGGGCCGGCGGTGAGGTCCGCCAGCACTGCGGACCGTGATTCTCCCACCATCATATTATGATGGTGTGGGATTCAGACTGCGGCGGAGGCAAAGCCCGTCCGCGATTGCCCAGCGGAGCAGTCTGCATCCACAAAATGGTGGCGGTGCCTAGCAAGCACCGTCCGCCAAATTATGATGCGATCTCCAGCCATCCTTTCCGCGTTGCACCACCGTTGAAAGGCAGGGGGAGTTTGGTCTTGGGGGCCCGTTGCGGGCCCCCCTTGTGGTGGGGGAGGTGAGGGTACACTGGGGGGTACACTGAGGGGGTACCCATGGCACCCACCAACATTTCACTGCACCAAGATATAGGCACAGTGTAGTGCCTGCCATTAGTGCAGAGAAATACACAACATGCTTTTTTTGTCAGCAGCCACCACCGCAATGTTTACGGTGCAGAACAAGTCCGCCGCGGTGACGGCCCCATCATAATAGGGTATGCAGGACCGCCGCATGCATGGCGGACGGTCCCGGTTCACGTCACTGTGGTGGACGGAGCCAGTCTGTCCGCCATCGTAATGAGCCCCTTGGTCCCTATAGTCAGCCCATTTTCCATGACGAGCAGCCTGAACTTGTGACTTTGTCCCGGACCAGTGAGTCCAGATAACCTCAGTTTATGCTTTGAGATTTTTGGCGTTGTTGTCCCTTAAACTATTAAAATTGTATATATCCGGTTTTACTAATTGGACTTTCATAGTTTTGCTCTTTAAATTATGTATTACCTTTTGCTCTATTTTTTAAATTAGTATGGGATTTTTCTTGCGTTGTGTTTTACTTTATACTGTCTGAAGTGCTGCATAAATACTTAATACAGGGCCTCTAAGTTAAGCCTGACTGCTTTTGTGTCAAGCTACCAGAGGTTTAAGTACATGTTATATTGGGGTTTGCTTGTGACTTCACCCTGACAAGGACTGGGATTGCCAGTTCAGTGGAGCTCCCCCCCAACCAGTACCACAATTTCTTACACTTGTTGGAAGTCAGATTGAGTATAATGAAGTATCCCATTCATTTATATGAATTGGGCATTCTGCCTGTTTACTAACTTCTCCACCATCTTCCCCAGAGATGGAATAATGAAAATATGCCTGTAATTGCTCTGGCACAGATGCTTCTTCATTAATGGGAACAATACAGCTTTTTCCCAGGAAGGGGGGACCAAACCGAGTTCTAGTGATCGGTTGATGAGGTCATTTATAGGTTTGTTTAAGACTGTAACTGCATATTCAAAAATACTAGGTGGGCAGGGATCCAGTGGGGATCTCAACCTAGCAGTAAGACTGGTCACTTCTGTATCAGCTACTGAGATTTCCTCAAAGACAGCTAGTTCTTCTCCCACATTTTTTAGCTGCTCCCCAGAACTAGGACAGAGGATTGGGTCTCCACTATCCTAGACCATATTGGAGTAAATGTTCTCCTCTTTGTCTTGCAAATAATTAGAAAGATTATCATACAGATCTGTGGAAGACAAGATATTTTGTTTCCCACTGTCAGTAGTAAGAAACAACCTCACTACTATCTGAAAGATCACCTTAGGTGAGTTATCTTAGGCAATTTGCTCAGTAAAGGTTTCTGCAGAGCCTTCTTGATCTTGATATTAAAGAAAAGATCTAGCAGTATAACTTAGATGTTACCTACATCCCTGACAGGAAAATAAGAGGGTTAACCAATCCCTACTAAACACAGTCTTACCAAACCAAAATGCATGTCCCTAAAAGCATAAAAGGCACCTTTGTGGTATTCAATTGCAGTAATAAAGGTGGCTTGAGTGCAAAGTCAAATTATTTTTGTAATTGGGGCGCATTAGAGCCCTCTCCTCAAGACTTACAACCAATGCAAGCTTCTGAGTTTCTGACAGTAGGTCTGCAAGAAACTCACAATGACCAATCAATGACCCGTTAAAGTCAATAATGGACAGCAGTGCAGCAGATCGGTGGTATAGATTATCAGGTCGTCAGCATATAATGCTATTTTGCTACTGGAAGGAAGTGAGTGAATAGGGACTATCTGGTCATCTTTCCTTAAAAGATGTCCCAATGGTTCGATATATAGATCGAACAGGAAAGGTGACAGGGGGCAGCCCTGCCTCGTTCCTCTTTGGACTTTAAAGCTCCTCGTCAAGGAAACATTCAAAAGGATTTTGGCCGGGGACTCTCATATAGCCTTCAGAATGCCGTGATCGAACCAGCAATTAATCCCATTGATTCCAAAACTGCCCACAGGAATGTCCAGCAAATATGATGAAATGCCTTGGCAGTGTCGATTGTGATCACTGCCAAGGGAATCCAACGCATAATGGCAAGATCGATAGTCCCAATTAATGACAATGTGGGTTCTTGGATCTGTATTTTTGGAACAAAGGCCTTCTGATCTGCGTGGATCAATTTTATTTATTTCTTTTATTTATTTTTAGAGTTTTCTATAGCGCGAACCAGACCCAGGGTAGGGTATCAGAGCACTTTACTTACAGAGCAAGGTGAAAACAATTAGTGAAAACACATTGTAGACCAAAACAAAACATAAAAGTAACAGCATATAGTAAAAGAGTTTGGGTGGATAGCAGCATTGAGCATTGTTCTGAGCAATAAAAACAAGTTCGAGTTTGTGTAGGTCTTAGCTTTGCTGTCTCATTGCCTCGAAAGTAGAGGTATTTAGGAGGTTGTATAGCTGGGGTCGTGATTGTGCAGATTTAAGGTAGGAATTTGCTCATCAATAATGATTTTGCTTCCTTTTTGATGAGAGGTGTAGAGGAGATTTTTCTGATGTATGGTGGAAGCAAGTTCCATATTCTTGGCGCTGCTCCAGAGAAAGCTCTGTTGGAGGTTTTGGTCTTGTTGAAATGAGAGGGTTTCAGAAGTAGATTGTCTGCGCTCCTAGAGTGTCTGTTTCCTCCCGATAAGGTACGTTTTTGGGCTAGGTACTGGGGGGTGTTGTGGTGTAGCGCCTTGTGAGTGCTACAGGCCATCTTTAGGTGGATTCAAGCTTCATAGGGTAGCCAGTTGAGTACCTTCAGGTGTGGTGATATGTGGTCGTATTTCCTGGATCCTGTTATGAGTCTTGCTGCAGCATTGAGACAGACTTTTAGAGGGGCTGTTGATATTTTGGGAAGTCCTGAGAGGTGGTACATCCGTATTCCAGCCTCGAGATAACTAAGGACTGAACTGCTGTTTTGAGGTCTGAGTTCTCCACGAATGGCTTCATTTTTCTGAGGTAGCTGAGGTGGAAATGGGCGTTTTTAGCCAACAAGTTGATATGACTTTGCATGTTAAGGTTCTTATCCAGTGTGATTCCAGAGTCGGTGTGCAGTTCAGAGCAGTGATCATTTTGATCCACTAATTTGTCACCGTGGAGTTATTAGCTGGGGAGATCAGAAGAAATTCAGTTTTTTGTGAGGTTAGTTTGAGGAAGTTGGTCGTTAGCAATTGGACGGTCTTTTCTAGAGCTAGATTCATTGTCTTTATGTCTTCTATAGAGGAGATCTTGATGTACAGTTGGGTGTCGTCCACGTACATGTGGAAGGAGATGTTCGCCTGCTGTAGTAGATCGGTAAGTGGTTCGACATAAAGGTTGAATAGCGTGTGGGATAGGCTAGAGCCTTGTGGAACTCCTGGTAGGTTAAGTAAGGCAGCGGAAAGATTTGTGTTGACCATGTACGATTGTGTTCTGTTTTCCAGGAAGGATTTGAAACATTGAAGGACTTTCCCAGATAAACCCATCCTGTATTCTAGTCTTCTTAGAAGTTTGTCGTGATTGACTGTATCAAAGGCTGATGAGAGGTCGAGTAGGACTAGCAGGCAGGTTTTGTTGCGTTCAAGAGCTTGAAGGGCGTTGTGTACTATGTGCAGGATGGCTGTTTCTGTGCTATGACCAGGTCTGAAACCGAATTGGTGGATGTTCAGTAGACTGAAGTTCGAGATGTGTTGGTTCAGTTGTTGTTGAATACATTTTTCTAAGGCTTTAGCTAGCATGGGAATGTTGGTTAATGGTCGGAAGTTGTTGGGGTCAGAGGTGATAGCTGTAGGTTTTTTTAGGATAGGGGTGACTTGTTCTGTCTTCAGGCAATCCGGGATTTGACCTTGTGCTAGCGAGGCATTGATGATTTTGGTCCAGAGAGGTGCGATGATATGGTAGAGGTGGGGTAGGCAATTTGAGGGGACAGGGTTATTGAAGTGGTTGTTGAGTTTGGTAGTTGCTAGAATATTGGTGATGTCATTAAGATCGTACAAATTGAAAGTAGACCAGTGAGAGTTATTCTAGGGCAGTGGTAGCTCATGTAGTGCAGAGTTATCGTCTTGCATGCTCTTTGGGGTGACTGAGTTACTTGCCGCTGCACTAAGCTCGAGTTGGAGGGAGTTCGTTTTAGTTGTGAAAAATGAGGAAAATTCATCACTACTCAGCTGTGATTTCAATGTTAGGAGTGAGGATTTGGCTAATTTGTTAGATTGTTGTTTCAGAATTGCAAAGAGTCTCTTTGGTCTATTTTTAGCCGTGCCTAGTTATGATCTGAAAAAGTATTTTTTTGATTGTAGAATGTTTTTATTGTAGGAGTTTCTAGCTTCTCCCGGAGAAGTTTAAGATGGTGGGGGGAAGGATGTTGCCTCTATTTCGGTTCCGTTAATTAAAGTTTGCATCTCTCTTCGTTCAAGGCTCCACTGAACCATGGGTTTTTGTCTTTGTTCTGAATTCTTTTTAGTTTTGGTGGCGTGGCTTGGTCGAAGAGTTTTGCCATTGAGGAGTTATAGTGAGCCGTGAGGTCATTGACATCTGACATGGTATTGGGGGGAGTGAGAACCTACTCACAGTGGGAGGCTAGGTCGTTCCAATCGATGTATTTTGTGTCTCTTATCCATTGTTTTGGCTTGACTTGTTTCGTGAAAGTTTTCTTGTTAGCTGAGGGAATTTGGAAGGTGATAATGTGATGGTCTGATCAGTCACATGGGGTAACCGAGAGCAAATCAATCGTGTTTTGTTTAGAAATGATCCAGTCCAGAGTAGCACCCTTTGTGTGGGTCGGCTTTGAGATGGCTTGGATCAGGGAGTGGTCTGCTAGGAAGGTTTTGAGGGCGTTAACCTGCTTCTCTATGGGGTTTTCCCAATGGAGATTGAAATCGCCAAGGAATATGTCATTGGAGTGAGGGTAAGAGTTAGAAGTAATGGTTTCCATAAGATGTTCTGTGAACTCCGCGTTCGAACCTGGAGGATGGTAGAGTATATTTAGTTTGTGAGAGTGGATCCTGGATGATTTAACAGAAATCCCAAGGTATTCACAAGAGTCCAGGGGTTTCTCGTGAAACTTTGTGATGGTGATGTCGGAGCGATGTATGTAGGCTAAGCCTCCGCCTATTTTGTGAGTTCTGTCTAGTCTAATGATGTTGTAGTCTGGGGGGACTAGAAGGTCAAGGCATGGTGAGGATGAGTCATTGAGGCAAGTTTCTGTGAGGATGATTAAATCTATTTTTGTGTTAAGGACGAGGTCGGCGATGTCAGAGGCGTGTTTTAGTGCTGACCAGCAGTTCAGTAGGAGGCAGGAGATTGAGTTTAAGGAATTCTTTAAAGTAGGCTCAAGAATCTCGGTGTTAGAGGTTAAGGATTGAAGGTTATGCAGGTTTACTCCTCAGTGTATTGGGTGGGATGTTCTGCTTGGGTTGATAGGGACTGGGAGAATAGCGTATTCTTCTTTATTTGTGGTGAGGCAGGAAGGAGTTTCATATAGCAGTAGTAGTGTTTGAATTTCCTGGTCCGTTATGTTGTTGGGGAGTTTGCATGTGCGCAGGAGTCGGTTGGTTAGATGCAGGGGGATAGTTTCTATCACCTTGTTGACTGTTGCTAGAGAATTGTGGAGATGTATAAGTGAAGAAAGAGATTTTTCAGCGAGTTGTAGGATGTTTCTGATTTCTAGGATAACGTTTTGTAAATTCTGGGAGGTGATGTATGACTGGGTTTTGAGTGAGCCTTGTTGCGCCTGCTGATGGGGTGGGGGAGATAGGATGTTGGGTGATGAGGGAGGGGCATTGTTGTTGGTTCTCCTAACAGATATAGATAAGGCTGTCAATGTGGTGCGTGTTGAAGGAGTTGAGTTGTTTATGCTTCTTTCCCCGGTCCTGGGTGGAGGCGGGGGTCATTGAACCACAGGGGAAGATGATGAGGATGGGGTGGTAGGAGTAGGTAGGTCCTGAGGTACTCTGGGTGGGGTGATGGTGTGGCTTTTTAGTGCGCAGAGATGATGGAAGTTGCCAATCTCCCTGTGGGTGAAGATTTTATAGTCCACATTTAACAAGGAGATTGCCCGATATGAGTAAGCCTTCCTCGGGTCCTTTGCGGGTTTTAGGATCAGAGCAATTGTGGCCTCCCTCCATGAGTTTGAGATCCGTCCTTCCCCCTTATAGATTGAGTTGAATGATAACTTCACTTCTGGGACTATTTTGTCTGTGATTAATTGATATAACTCTACTGGTACGGCGTCTGGTCCCGCTGCCTTCCCATTCGTCACACGCAAGAGCTGCTCTCTGATTTCTCCCTCGGTGATTGGGGCCTCCATACTCTTCCTACCCTCTATTGTGAGCACCGGAAGTCCTACACTACTTAGCCATTTCTTTAGGCTCCCCTCATCTGGGCACACCTCTTCCATGTATTATTCAGAGAAGAGTGAGACCAGTCGGGCCTGCATATCCTTCTCCTTATAAGAGATGTTGCCTTGAGGGCTGATAATCACTTCCTTGATGTAATTTCGGGATCTCTCAACCCTCAACTTCCATGCTAACAATGCTCCAGACTTCTCTCCATACTCAAATTGTTGCATGCGCCCCGTTGTCCACTGCTCTCGACATTTTGACCTTCAGGCTGATCTTATAATTGAATCTAGCTTCCTCCAGCTGTTTCAATATATTCTCTCTATATCGATTGTTCCCTGCCATTTGCTGTAGTTTAGCCTCTAGCATCCCCACTCTCTCCTCCAATTCTATCGACTTTGCTCTATCGACCTTAGTCTTCTAGGTAACTTCACTTTGTAAAACCCCACGTACATATGCCTTAAAGGTATCCCAGATTACTTCAATGGAGGCTGAGTGGGCATTATCTAGGAATAATTCCATACTTGTTTTTTAGGTCTCGCCTGACCCAGCGCATGCGCTGGTCTGGCGAGACTTATTGAGAGGGCTCCAAAAAGTGCTACCAGGCCAGCCTAGAGCTACAGTGCATGTGCGCGGGCACGCGCGCCGCGCTTTACCACGATACTTTCACTTTCGCGGCCGCACGGCCGCTTTGCATAGCAAATAGGTCTCGCTTTTGGGACCTTATAAGTATTTAGTTATGCAACTGTTGCATGGCTAAACACTTATAAGGTCCCAAAGGCGAGACCTATTGGCTATGCCAATGCTTGTTGAATGGATCCGTCTGGATCTAATAAGATAGACCTTTTCAAGTTTCATCTTGCATTGTGGCTTACTCTAACTCCCATTAATGTAACATAAACTGCAGCATGATCTGAAATATGCCCTGGAGGTATAGTGACCTATTTTATTTTCTCAGCCCAGGCTCTGTCCACAAACAAATAATCTAGCCTCGAGAAGTGGTTATATTTTTTGCAGTAGAAGGTGTATCCTCGCTTTTTCCCCCTTAGGTATCTCCATGCATCCACTAAACCCATCTCATATAACATATGCTTGAGGGCCTGTCTTGTCCTCAGTTCTTGACCTTGGGTTCCCCTCCCACTAGTGGACCTGTCCAAGGTTGGATCCAATAGGGTATTGAAGTCCCACCTATAATTATAGGGGTGGTTACCCCTACCAGGCTCCATTGCAGATCCACTATATGCTGGGTGTCATGTACGTTTGGACCATAGAAGCCAGCACAGACAAATTCTGTACCTGAGCATTTGAGAGTTGCTAGGACCCACCTTCCGGAACTATCTGTTTTGGAAGAAATAAGCTCGACCCAGATCCCCTCCTAATTAGTATTGCAACTCCCTTACAAAATTCTGCTTGGTCTGAAACTGCATAGCTTTCAATCGATCTTAATTGGTGTGGAGACCTCTGCTTCCGCTTGCCCTTAAATTAGTTTCTCAAGATGACTACCTGGGCTTTAGAGTCATCCAAATATTCCATCACTAATCTCTATCTATTTTTAGATCTGAGGCCATTTATGTTCCAAGTTAAAATTTGTAAATGTTTATCATCGCCACCCATCATTCTCAAGTTGAACATTCTTTATGTCACTTGATAATCCAAAGTGGTCTGTTACAATAATGGTCCAAGGCGATACTGAGGACTTATATTTTTTTGTTTATTCCCTCTGATCCCCACCCAGTGCCCTATCCCCATCCGCTATCCCCACTCTCTCTCCCGTGGGAACCCTCACTTGACTATCAGGCTTGGTGCCTGTAGGGCCGCCGGAAAGGGAGAAATGTTTCAATAAACTTTAAACTATAACAGTGAACTCCCCTCCCCTTGCTACTCATCCAGCATCACTGTGCTTGCTGTATCTTCACCTTCTCATTGAAAGGCAATTCTCTTCAAGATACTCCACCCTTTTTCATGGTCTCTATCAAACTGTCTGCTTCTTCTCCTGTCTGAAAATTATGCATCTGGTTGTTCCACATAACGCGGAGCATTGCCAGGAATTTCAATTGGGCCCTGGCCCGAGCCTATTGAACTCCTCCATTCTCTTGTCCAACTCCCACTGCTTCTGATTGGTTGCGTGACACACATCAGACCTGATGGAGAAAGTGAGATTTTCAACTGTGTATGGGCCATTCCTCAAGGCTGCTGTTAGGATGGCCTCTTTAACTGCATTTGCGAGGACGTTTACAAGAATTTTCCTTGGCTTCTATTTTTGAATATTACACTTAAAGGGGTCCAGATGGACAAGTTGCAGCTCATGGTCCAAATTAATATCCAACCTCTCTTTCAAGACAGTCTCTTTTTATCAATTTGATTATAAATGCATTAATGATAGCCCCCTCATCAGCATCTGGGATATTCAAGACTCTCAAGTTGTTTCTTCTTGAGTGGTTCTAGATCCTTTCCAGATCCTCCCTGAGCCCTAAGTTTTCTTTAACCAATGCTCCCAGCCCTTCTGTATTTTTGGATATGTCTTTCCTCTTCAGTCCTACCTCATCCTACCGCGCCTGTCCGCACAGGTACATCTTCCAAATTTTCGCGAGTGACGCGCAAGAGGCTTGTGTATCTGCTTGATTGGCTTCCGATGTCCTAAACCTATTTTGTATTTCCTCTTTCAGATCCAGAAGGATGGAGGCCAAGGGGACTTCAGGCTGTGGGTTCAAACCCCCTGTCTTAGCTACCTGATGGACTTTGTAACATTGTTTCTCCACACAGTCTGCCTCATCTCTAACTGCTAGCACACTAACACTGTTCTGTGTTGGTATCTGGAAGGCACCACTGTCCTCTGATCCAGGTCCACTGCCTGCTTCTGCACATACACTGACTCCCTGAGCTTTAATAACCGCTATTGGGGTGGGATTAGCTTTCTCCATTTTAGGCTCCTTCTGGGACACAGTTACTGCTTTCCCACCTGCCTCCCTCAATATCGTTGATTGGGTCAAGACTTTCTAAAATGTTTTGAGGGAGGGAGTGAGGGAGGGAGTGACCCTAACCTAAGCACATGTTTTGCGCACACTAGCGCTTCTTCAGGCCGCTTAACTACATTATTGTCGTTCAGCTGAATCCTACCAATTAGGTCAAATCTTCAGTCTGTTGTGTCTGCATTTGTATACCTCATATGTCAATGTGGTGACGGTTCAACCCTTTTCACATAATTCCTATTCCAGTTTCTCAACTGCACCTTTCACTCATTCTGCAAACTCTTATAAATTAGTTGCCTGTGGTAATTTTTCAATCACTTCTATATATGCATCTAGTCAAAGCAGCATGGTAGGAGGTCAATCCCCCTTATAAGGGATACATAGCATTTTCTCTACACGTCTGTCCGCACGTCTGTTTCGAGATGTATCTACTAGATGAAAAGGGTTGAACCGTCACCCCATTTACATATGAGGTATACAAATGCAGACAAAAGTAAACAGTACACATATATACATATATATATAAAAAATATATATATATATATTTATATATACATATATAACATATACTTACACAAAGTTATCTTGTCACAAATAAACCATCAACTACTTCTTTTTTAAATACACTAGGTTTCTGGAAATGTTCCAAATGTCGAGCACGTGAACAAGGTAAATATACATCTTCATATAAACTTTGAAATGGAAAAATTGAAAGAATTAAAGAACACATTACTTGTGAATCGAAATGTGTAGTTTATGTACTAGAATGTCCCTTGGGAAACAGTATGTAGGGAGTACAGTTAACAAATTAAAGCTGAGAATCCTTCAACATTTACGTGCAATAAAGAACCGTGATTTCTCTTATTCGTTTGCGAAACACTTCTCGGAACATCATGACAGTGATAATCAACATCTTAAATACTTTGGAGTAAAACATATAAGAGTGATGGAATGAGGAGGTGATAGAACCTTACATCTAAGATGCACAGAATCACGCCTCATCATAGCACTTGGAACTGAAATTCCATTTGTACAGAACCTTGATGCAGAACTACAAAAACACTTGGGAGAATAAGCAAGAGTTGGGCTCCAATTTGACTAAGTACTGTTGTAGTGTAGTTCCTATATCCCTGATAGGTTCTGCGCATTGGAATAACATACACTATAGATTTGACATAGGACTAAGGTCAGTATGTCTCCATCGAGTATACTAAACTTAATTACTTGTGTGTGCCAGCTAACTCAGAGGTCACGAGAAACTTCTTGAATATACAAGAAGAGATTAGTCTCTGACAACCGCATAAACATGACAACTTTGTTTCCTGTTAGAATCGGAACAGTCTCAGAATCGTGGAAACAAAAGATAACAGTTTCACTCAGTCAAACGTGCATGATTCGTTTCTACAGAGTTGCACAGATATGGAGAGATGGGCGTTTCAATAAAAGGGTTTATTGAACAGTCTTATTTATCATGCAAGAGATATGAATTGCTACAATCGTAAGACAGACTGCGAAGTACAATATGTACGAGGTTAGCAGTAAGATACAATAATACTGCAATAGCATGGTTTGTAGCTATGACATATATTAATCAAAATACATACATAAATAACATAATGCTAAAATGTGATACTCATCTGATGCTTCTAAATTGTTCTACCCCAGTGTACCTAACCTGAGTGCAGTACGAGGTTTAAAGTAGGTGCCATTTCGAAAGTATAGCTAGCTATATTTTAGTTTAGCCAAGAGTTGCCAAAAGTTTCTCTAAGTTCTAGTCTGCTCCATACCTGAGAATGAGAGTGGTTGGAATCTCTTTTCTGGACTCGATAGTCTAACCCCCCGCGTAGTCTGGGTTGGATTGAATGCTTTGGAAACCGCAATTTGCCAGGGCAAGTGCTGGTATATTTACACCTTGAAGGTGTCTAGTAATGCCAGTATTGACGTAAAAGTCAGGCAGAGGAACGTCATGAATGAACCCCTAAGGAATAGATGTTCATGCATACTTAATGAGTTCTTGGAGAAATCAATAGTCAAGCTGAGGGAAATTCCTAAAGGCTTAAGGGTCTGGTTTTCCAAGAATTTGTTGTGACGTGGATGGACGGATGTAGGGGGCCATGCCTGCATTTGGTTTGTATGGACAATGTCTAAATAAGGGCGCGATTTCTATGTCCAAATAAGGGCAATTTGAATTGTACCTATATAAGGGCATAAATCGGGAAACCTATATACGGAATCTAAATCTGCACACAACACCCACTTCATATGAACGACGTTACTAAATCCTAAATGTTCTAAACACATGTTAAAACAGAGTATCGCATGGGTTTGCTAAAACATATCTAAAACATATGTTCTAAAAATACATTACAAAACCATTGCTATGCATAAAGTGTTGTACATACTAAAGGCAATGTTCCATTCTAAGCATAGGTTCACATTGGAATGCTAAATGAATGAATCAAAATATATGCATGTAATGAAATGGCTCGTAAATACAGAAAAAAGGGCCGAAACCATTTCATATCAGGTCACATAATTCAAAATGTTATTCATGACAAGGTGGCATACTGTCCCTGGAAGTGTTATCAAAGATTTCTGTTCTTTATTAATAGTTTTACTATAAGAAGATTACTGTGCCAAAAAATGAAAAATACAATTTTTTGACGGGGAAGAGAGAGAAAAAAAAAATCTAATCATAGAAAAGGTTCCAAAGTCAGTATTACGTTTGAAAAAGAATGAAGGCCAAATTCAGAGTCTCTCCGGAATACTGTGTGCCTGAATCAAAAGTCAGTGTGTGGGGATGGAGAAAACATAACATTTTCTAATCCTGTAGACAACAAGTCGTCTACCGTTGTGCGTGAGAGTTGGAATACATCGTGTAGAATATCAACAGCACATAGATGCGAACTATCGCCTTCAGCATGGGAAGCATCAGCAATGTCCGAATTGGATGTTACCTGCGCGCCTGGTATTTCCTCTCGTACCTCAGCAGTAGCATGTTGCGTCTGTGAGATCTCAATGAATGCCGCCAGCAGGATTGGTAGCCGCTGGTCACAACACATAGCATGGGCCGTTATCGGGTCCAGCAGAGTATCGATATCCGTAGGCATGATTGATGGGAGTGTCAGACACGCATTCTTCACCGCATAGCAGGCAGCGTAGAACAGGTAAGATGCAATCTTGCCAAATTGGTCTGAATGACAGAAACCAAGTGGTGTTTAATTCTCATAGACGAGGTAAACCCAGAATTTGGACGATGTGCTCACGACACTTCATCTCTAATAGAGTTCTTTCCATGGTGAACTGGGTGTTGCTGGTGATTTGGCTTGCCATATTGTAGCAGTAGGAGCAAAAAGTATCCCTGCAATGAGTGCTAAAAGGAGCGGCAGTCCACCAAACACAGAGTGCACAAAGTTTGGAAAAATTCCGAGGACTGCTTGAAACGGTGCTAACAGTCCTGCACACACGTTCTTAAATACATGTACAATAACACTCGTTTCAGACATGTTTAAGATATGACCTAACATTTCTGAGAAATGCACAGGGCAGTTTGTACACAAAAGGGTATGTATCTCCGCAGAAGTCCTTGCGACTTGGAGATCATAGGTTTCTTTGGCAGAGGTCAAAGGCACAGTTTTTTGTAAAAGAATGGCTTTCTTTCTGCTTAGAGTATCATTTTGTATAGAAGAGATATTCAGTGAAGGCCATAAAGGCGATTCCCTGACTATGTCTATTTGGGAAACAAGACTTGCATACCGCAAGTGGCCCTGGGTATAACCGTTACTAGATATGGGATACCTGGCAGCATGTCACAGCAGCTGTGATCATTCAACATAATTTAACTCCCATATGAAAGTTGACCAAAGATTGGATTAATCACTGCTTCCGGTGAACCGTGCAGGTGGCAGGATAAGTTTGTAGTGGAACCGTCACATGCCCCTTGTAAGTCAATACCCTGACAAAGGAGAGAACCGCTTAGTGCGTGTTCACAGTTTTCACGGCTAATAAACTCTTCACGTCCCCCACTCCAACATCTATGTGTGTAAGGTAAATCCCAGGATGTCTTGATGTATTCTTTACCCAACCTTTCATATTTGCCTGCTGGTATATGTTTTAGGCAATACTGAAAATGGAAAGTTGTAACAGGCAGACTAATCTTACCATGTATGATCCACTCAGTAGCTGTTTTTTCTGCCACTGTGAATGGTAATTTCTCCCGTTTTTCAATGCTCAGCACCGTATAGTCTGCTCCCCTTTGTGCCATTTTGATCTGTCTATCAGTGAGATTGAATTCTGAAAACAGTGACGTAGTATGGATTAAACGCCAAGGCACATAGCCAGAATGCAGGTTTTGAAGCGTCCAGCCTAATAGCATGATAGAACGTAGCTGTGACTGACCATGTTGCAACATGACCAAGTCTTGTTCCATGATGTCTATGACAGAGAATACAATGATGTCCAAAGAATATATCCTGGACGACAGAGTTGTTAACCCATTGTCTACTACAGAGAGAGTTTTCTCTAAATTAATACGATCAATTTCTCGTCTTCGTTCTGCAGTCTCTGCTTGGATGACCTTCCATGCTTCATTATAAGCAGCGTAGATACTGGCATATATGAAACATTTTTGATGCGGTTTTCTTGGACCTAGCAAGAATTCCCTAAGGTCTGCGCCTTCTTGAAGTAAAGGTAAGTGTTGTTTTACATCCTCTAGTGTAACGTTCTGTAGTCAATCAAGGCAAAGTTTCCCTACACTGTAAGTTGTTACTACCCCCGGATGCTGTCTTTGGACATAACATGGGTCTTGCCTATGAAAGGTAAAACCTTGTGTGTTGTTCAGGAATCTATCTTGACAGTTGTTTGTGTCTAAGGGCCAGAGCAACCATTTTTTCCATTCAGGATCTGATATGTTATTTTTCAAAATAGTATGTACGACGACCTCCCACTGTGTAGTGCTTTCACTTGTAGGTGCAGGTATAGACGGAGTGTTCATGTCTTTTATCTTGGCTATTCCAAGGCATGATGTTTGTTGGACAGTGTCGTTCAAAAACATAATTTGCTCAGGGATGATACGGGCTCTAAACAAAGCTTCTATTCCCTATACTTGCCAATCTTTAGTACCCCAGACAGTTTTTGTCTCAATGCTGTCTTTCCAAAAGTCGTAACCCTGTTTAGACAGTTGGGCAATAAAGGCTGCAGAATAAATCTGTTTTATATTTGTTAACATACTTTTCATTCCTGTCTTATTGACATTCTTAAAGTAAAATGTCTCTGCATTTGAGATATTAAACCCTGAAAAATATGGAAATTCCATTGCAAATGTTTTTCAGCTACCCGTTGGTGGCGTAGGACAATGTTCCCATTGGTTATACATAAATACATTTCTAGGTGTTGCAGATTTATGTAAGAAATGATGACCATAGTGGTTATAACAATACTGTTGTTCATAGTCTGATGAACCTTGCAAATATTCATTATTAGTGAATGTAGTTGACATCTCTAGATCAGATATCATATTATTAACTGTCTCGAAGTCCCAATCATCAGAAAAGGTACTGGTGGTAATAAAGTCACTTAATGAAATTTTAAATAAATGTGGAATCTTCAAAAGCTCCGACGGACCAAAAATGTCATATTCGGTTTTGTCCCAAACTATACTATCAGGTATAGGAATCGCTGTGATGTTCACTACTGACCAGTCTCTCGCTTCACAATGGGATGATTTGTGTGGCTGGAGTAGTAAGTTCACTCTTTTACTTGCTGTGTCCATTTGAATATATCTTCCTTTAATCAGCATACCCAGAGTTATTACCAGAACTAACCAAAGTAGAAAGAAGAATATTCCCAAAACAATCCATAGTTCAATCCATGGTGAAACCAGATAAATCTTTTTCAGTAGAAGAAAAAAAGTCTGTTGCTTGTTCTTTGAAAGTTCTTTGTAGTGGCGTCGTTTCAGGCTCGCTGGGATCCTCAGAAAACATATCAAAGTTCATGAAATAGCCAGAAGCAGTTCTGTCAATGGTTGGACATGCATCCGTATTTGATGAAATTGCTGGAACTAGTTGATCACTTGTTAATTCGTCGTAAATAGGTGTATCTGGACGAACTGTTATTTGGGTTTCAAGAGGTACAAGGTCCATAGCATTGTTGCTTAGTCCTCTATTTCTTACTGTTGAATCTTCAAAGGTGATGAGTCTCTCAGTTTGAACCTCTTGGATTGTAGCTAGAGGAGTGCGTCTGCTACATTGGCGGAGTCCACTTGGCCTACTGCTCAGTATAGGTCAGATAGTGTGGTTTGATCAGGTCGATGGACACAAATCTTTTCTCCTTTTTACCAGCAAGGGGCAGCAAAAGTACTGTTCTTGATCCGTGGATTGCTAGGACAGGTACTGGTTGTCTGTAAGAAGGCCCAAATTCCTTCTTGTCCGTGATCTTTTCTCTGACTAGATCCCCAAGTTTTGGGATCCAGACAGGCCTTGATGGAACGGCCGGATTTTTCTCAGTGGTGGTTGGCTTCAGGATCACGTTGCTTTGTTGCTTTCTAAGTTCATTTAAGTCCTGTAAAACAGCCAAACGATCTTTGATATCAAATTGTTTGTTTTCCACCACTGTGCCTTTCATATCTAAGTCCGGAACCAACATTCTAGTCCCAAACAGTGACACCCCCTATAGAACTTCCTGGCAAGTTGTTAAGTACGCGCTGGACCCCATATACATGTTTGACCCACCCATCACCGGAACCTAATACCCTAGCTGTTATAGACTGCTTTATGTCCCGGTTTTTTTCTTTCCACAACAGAATTTCCCTCAGGATGGAATGGAGAAGAATGCCGCAATGCTACACCCAGACTGGCCATGGCTTCTTTGTAAGCCCTAGAGCTATGTGGTAAATAATTTAATTACCGGGACTTAATTTGATACAGAAACATAATAAAATAGCTCAGTAAATAAGAGGCAGAATCCGTGGTATTAGAGGTTCGGAATGGGCTTTATTCCAGTGGTCGATTATAATCGGTTGCTCCAGGTTCCATCACCACGAAGGTTCAGGAAGTGAAGTACATACGTTATTGACAATCAATTACTTTTATACAATAGGCATTACAGTGAAGCAAATACAAGAGGCGTAACAATTGATAGTGGTGATAATATATTCGTGCGTAGCAAAAATAGGCGTAACTGGGAGTGATGAAAGAACGTCATCAGATGTGATGTCATAAGAGGGTGGTTACATGAAAGAATTTCGCAATGTCAGCAGAAATACTTGGCAGAAATGCGCGCGCAGCAGCATGACGTGTAATTGACGTGCAACTAGGGGGTGAAGGGGACTTGACATTTAGCTCTACATGTGGCGACAGAAGTCTGGAGGGTCAAGTCAACCTAATCCCAAATCATATCTAACATCCTATGTTTAAAGAACTAAGTTATCCAAAAGAGAGGTCTCTTCGAGTAGAATCTTATTCTATACTGACTATACTGACTGTTAGTGCGTGTACAAGCGTCTAAGTGTCTACACTAGATGCGAGGGCGGAAATCTTCCATAGTAATAGGGCTATGAATTACTTGCGTAAAGACAGAGAAGCCGAGCCTTTGCTCGGTAGCTGGAAGAATGTTTACTTAAACTGCTAGACAGGAATGCATCGGGCAGGGAACAGAGCAGATAACTTCGAAGGTGAAATACAGTTTTTGGCAGACAGCAGGCTGATGTCAGGCTTCGTGAGCCGCGCAGAGAATGAGACAAAGTTCATGGTCGCAGATGCAGGCTCAGACTGGAGCTTTCAGAGGCAGAAGGCAAGAAGAGTTTGATGACAGAATCAGGGCCTACTTGCCTGGACTGTAAAATGGCATAAGTGAACCATATAAAGCCGGTGGCCTTTCATACTTAGGAATGGAATATCCGGCCTATTCATGGCGGATCTGACAGAGGACATGTTGACGGTGGACGCACATGTGTTTGCGTCTTTATAACTGGAACTGGAGGGAACATACATGTACTTGTGATTCATACATGAAACCGTTGGGGTCCAAGATAGGGGACATAACTGATCAGAAAAATCCATATTTCCACATTCCCTCCTTGTCCCCTACTTGCCCGTTAAGAGATATCAATCTTCATCAATCCATTGATCTGTTCATATAGCATCATTTGTTCTCCTTTCTTCTTCCGTGATGGATGAAATCCTGGCGGTGGAATACACGATGTGGCACACAGACCACAGATCGCTGGTCCACATTGTAGACATAGACAGCAACTGAATAGTATGAGAAGGCCAATACCTAGGAAAGATAAGACCTTCCATCCAAAGGTAGATAATACACTCCAAAACCAACCGGACCAAGTCCAGGTGCCTGGATTCTGGTGTATCTGGCTTACAATCTTATGAAGGCGAGTTATGGCTTTATATACAGATGGCGAATTTTCTGGTATGAAAATGCAACAGCTTGATCCGATGACCCTACAAGCTCCGCCCCTATCGGCCAGGATGACGTCAAGGACAAGACGATTTTGAAGCACAACAATCCGCATAGCAGACTGCTCTTCTGTTAAATTGCCTAAGGCGGAAATAGTTTCGTTCACTACTGCTTCAAGGGTTCTAGTTAATCTACGTATCAGCTTACTATTAGTAACGGTACCTATATAGGGAAAGAGACCTTTATTGAAATCTGTGTATTTTTCCCATGCTGTTTCAGTGTAATCGACTATTGGGAGATCTCTCCTTACTCTATTATATACTAAATGAGTATTTCTGTGATAATCAGGAGGAGCTAGAAAAACAGGTGGCAAAAGGAATCCAATATAGCAAGTACCATCCCAATCTAGAGGCAAACGTACATATGCCGTCTGACCACATATGAAATAGGAATGGCGAGAAGCTCTAAATGTAGACTTGCCTTGATCACTAAATTCTACTACAGTGGTGCATCTACTATGGCCCATATGTATGGAACCATTTTTCCTTACACATAGTTCACCCTTTACTGGAAATATTGACATAGCGAGCAAAATTGGAGTAGCTTCTGATTCGACATTTAGGATCATAAGATTAAGCGTAAAATTACCTAATCCATACACTTCATTTTCTAGATCAGTTCCTGTTCTCTGGGGAAGTCCCTCCTTGTTAGGGTGGCAGACTTTAAGCAAAACTAAGTTCAAATTTCCCCATACCCAGTTATCTTGATAAACTGCAGAATTCGAATCTAGAGAATTAATTAAACTAAACCATGCTCCACAGGAGCCGTTGTGTGTGAACGGGTATGGAAAGAGAGGTAGAATTCCTTTATAATTCTGATAGGGAGGGAGTCGGCCACATATCCAACAATTTGTAGCATTGCTAACCTGATGGGAATGATGTAACATACTGATAAACGTGTTATTGCGCAGCGCAAATCTATAAGACAACTCAAGCGGAGGTAATTCACTAAAAGAATGTTCAGCAGTAACATTGTAAATATGTCTAGAAATAGGATAATATATGTGCAACAATATACTTGCAGTAATTATTAAAAGACTTAAGAAAAACAAAATTATTAATGTCACTATGCAATGACTACGCAGTGATTTACAGTACGCCTGTCGTTTCAACATTTTTCGGGTGTTTTCTCTATTCAGGTCCAAGGGATACATGTCAGAGACAATTTAACCGCTTCACCTTGGAGAGGACTTAAACAATCAAATTGCTCGACTGATTGGACCTGAGTTTCAGTTTATAATGTTCGGAATTACTCCTTTCAACAAGAGGAAGTTTTGAGTCAATGGGTGAAGACACACGAGGTGTGGTATTCACATCTGCTGGTAGTCCATGAAATTTCTTGATATGACTTGAATGAATCCAGCCTTTTCTGCCCTCGATCTTCACGGCTGTCCTTGTGGTGAGCAACACCAGCTGAGGCAACTTCCACCTAGGTTCCAGCTGAGTCTTTCGATCAAAGTTCCTCACGAGGACCAAGTCTCCCGGAACTACGTCATGGGGTTTCACCTCAGTGTTGTCAGGAAAAGCTGCAGCTACCTGTGAACGACAAGATTGTAGTGCAGACATCAAGGAAGCCAAGTAATCTGTCAACATGTTACAGTCAATATCCGTTATTTTGCGTGGTATAGGCGTCCCCCACATATTTGGTGGTCTGCCGAAGATCACTTCATACGGGGATAGCCCTGTTCGAGAGTGTGCTACCATTCTTGTGTAAAAGAGTGCAACTGGTAATGCTACTACCCAGTCGACACCTTTCTGTCTGCATATTTTGGACAATCTTATTTTCAGAGTCTGATTATGTCTTTCTACGAGACCTGCTGCTTCGGGGTGTCGGACACAGTGGAATTTCCACTGATAGCCTAACAAAAGTGAAACGTGTTTCATTAATTCGGATGAGAACGGCTGGCCATTATCTGAGTGAACAACACGTGGTAAACCGTATCGTGGGAAGAATTCTCGAACCAACTGTTTGGCAGTAGTCGGGGCAGTGTAATCTGAAACCGGGTATGCCTCCGTCCAACGGGAAAGAGCACACACAACTACGAGAACATATTTGAATCCTCTACATCGTTCCATCTGGATATAATCCATCTGGAGGACTTCAAAAGGGTGATCAGGAGGCTGAAATCCACCCTGTTCTACGGGAACGCTTTTTCCTGGGTTGAACTGGCAACAGATCATACAGGTACGAACTTTTTGTTTGGCTGCTGCTCGTAAATGTTTATTGAACCAAATATGTTGAATGCTATCTAGCATAGCTTTTTCTCCTAGATGTGCTGGACTATGTACAGTGTTAATTATAACTTGGACCATTGAATCAGGAAGGAACCACACAGACTTTTCCTTCATCATCCATCCTTGATCGGTTTGGATCCCTCCTAATTCAGTCCATTTCTTTATTTCGTCTGGTGTAGCATGTGTCTGTATGTCAATTACGTCAAGAGTAGGATCTTTAACCGTCATACAATGTGTTGGCGTCGGGACTATTGTCTTTGTCATGTCGGATGTTTGAGTTTGAGCAGTCTGTTTAGCTGTTCTGTCGGCTAGATCATTACCTTGAGAAATGATATCAGTAACTTTCGTATGAGCTTTACATTTCATAATTAATATTGCAGTGGGTAGATGTATTGCCTCTAATAAGGCATGAATGAGGGGTCCGTGCTGAATGTGGGTACCGTGAGAAGTTAAATAACCTCTCTCTCGCCACAGCACGCCGAAGTCATGTACGACTCCGAATGCATAACGTGAATCAGTGTATATGTTGACTTTTTTATTTGTGGCTTGAATACAGGCTTGTGTCAGAGCGATGAGCTCTGCGGCTTGAGCTGACAAGGTATTTATGCAAGTTGTTTCAATGATTTCAGTATCTGTTGTGACTGCGTAAGCGGCCACTAATTCCCCTGTACTTGTTCTCATACATGAACCATCTACATACAACGTCAGGTCTGGGTCTGACAACGGGACATCGGTTAAGTCTTGTCTGGGTTTCGTTGTGATTGTAGTAACTTCAATACAGTCATGGGCTAGTGGGTCTGTTCCGATTACAGGTAAAAGTGTGGCAGGATTCAATGTGTTACAGCGTCTTATTTTTATATGTGGCTGAAACAAGGTTAACTCGTACCCTGTAAGTCGCGCTATAGTCAAGTGTTGTGTTTGCGTTCTATTCACAAGAACCTCTACTGCATGTGGTACTTGAACTGTCAATGGATGTCCTAACACTATGGCATCGCTTTGTCTGATTGCTAAAGCTGTCGCTGCCACTGATTTCAGGCACGCAGGCAAAGCCTGAGCTACGGGATCTAATGTACTAGAAAAATAAGCACATGGTTTGTGTGCTCCTGCTTGTTCCTGTGTGAGTACTGACAAGGCAGTACCTTCGCGTTCTGTAACAAAGAGTGTAAACTGTTTACTGTAACATGGTGTTGCTAAAACAGGTGCTTGACATAAGGCTGTCTTTAAGCTTTCAAAAGCTTGTGTATGTTCCTGAGTCCAAGGGAGAACAGTCGATGTGGCTGCCTCCTGTGTTGTCAACTGAATGAGTGGTTTTGCTAGAAATGCATACTGAGGGATCCACTGTCTACAATATGAAGTGAGGCCTATGAAAGCCCGCACCTCCTTTTGTGTCTTGGGTATTGGCATGTTAGCTATTAACTGAATGCGGTCGGGTGTAAGCTGCCTTCCCTCCTTGGACAGCGAGTGTCCAAGATAAACAACTCGCTGGACACAGAATTGCAGCTTAGAAGGGGACACCTTGTGCCCCTTTTCGGCTAGAAATTGTAAAACTGTCAGTGATGCTTTCTCACATTCGGGTTCGCTTCTAGCGGTGATCAGCAGATCATCGACATATTGAAGCAGAGCAGTGTTAACTGGCATGCGGATACTGTCGAGTTCTCGTTTTAGTGCTTGGCTATAGATGCTGGGGCTTTCTGTAAATCCTTGAGGTGCGCGGGAGAATTTAAAGCTACGTCCATTTAAACTAAATCCGAACAAATATTGGCTTTCCGGATCTATCGGGACGCTGAAAAAAGCATTCTTGAGATCAATTACAGTAAAGAATGTTGCTTCGGAATCAATAGCTGTCAGTAATGATGAGATATCGGGGACCACAGGGAATTGTGGCACAATGCACTTGTTTAATTCGCGCAGATCAATAACCAATCGATATACTGGCGGGGCCTTCGGATCTGTTCGTTTGAGAATCGGAATTATCGGTGAATTACATACATTGGAGTCTGTTTCTACAACCACTCCTTGGGCAATGAGTTTGTCAATGATTTGCAGTAAAGCCACTACAGCATCTGGTGGTAACTTGTATTGTCGCATTCGTGGTAGTACCACTCCTGCCTTTAGTGTGACTCGATATGGTGTAATATTCATGCAACCAACATCAGTAGGGCCTTGTGCCCATAGATGTGTAGGTAAAGTCTGCAATCGGGGATCCATGTCTCTAGACACATAATGACCTTTAAAATCACGTAAAAACAATCTTTCTCCTTCCGGAGAACAACATATTATAGCTCCTAGAGCTTTCAGTGTTTTTATTCCTAACAGGTTTTCTGGACATGATTTAGTAAGCAATAAATCTGTAGTTCGGGTCAAAGGTCCTATCGTAAGTGGAAGAGGTTGTGACACTTCATTAACAATAGGTTTTCCTGAAAAACCAAGGGAAATATTCTGTGAGCCTGAGAGGGGTGCCCCTGGAACTTCACTACGTTTTATAGTTGTTCGACTTGCCCCTGTATCGAGTAAAAATGTTCTGTCTTGGCCTAATAATTCACTATGTACATAAGGTCCTTCTTGATCTACAGGGATCTCGATAAGGGGTAAGTCAACTTCCCTCTCTAGGCTTGTTCATGCGTATCGTTGATAATCAGGATAGTCATACTGTGCGGTCTGGTACAGCTGTCTTGTCGTCGTTTGTGTGGCAGCAACAGGCAGCGCTGGTGCAGCAGGCACAAACTGTATAGACTGTGGTGGAGCTGGCATGGACTGCGCATGCTGTGGGGCTCCTTGTTCATTCTGATCCTGTCTAGGTGGCCGTGGTCTTTCTTTTGTATTACCTATGGCGATATTATGTTTCAAAACTGGACAATCGTGTACGTAATGACCTGGCTTTTTACAATAGTTGCATATCCCTTTTATAGGTCCTGTTGAATCACCGGAATGTGTCGTACCCTTTTTATGTCCTTCAGCTGGAACTGTCTGGGAGACTAGCATTTTCATTTTCGTGTCTTTCATGCGTCTTTGTTCATGTTCTTGTTCCTCTCTAATTCTATTGTGATGGTACTGTAACATTTGTAACATTTGTGATGGAGTGTTACCTTGCCAGGTACTCTCGAATTTTAATACTCTGTTCTTTACTTGAGGCAAGGCATTTTCTACTAATTTTGTCACAAACAGATGTGGGTATGATTCACTACTTGCTTTTATGCCACTATTTATACCAAAACATTTTTCAAATCGGGCATAGAAATCACTAGTGTCTTCATCTTGCTTCTGTTTACAGGCTGAAATTGTACCCCAATCTTCCTTTTTCGTAGTCAATAAACGTGGCAGTACCTGTACTAGTAAACCTGGTAGTGCTTTAGTTTTATCCCCAAGTCCTGCTCCTGCAGTTCGGGCCTTTTCTTCTGCTTCTAATGCTGACCATTCTATCTTTTGGTCGCCTACCTCCCACTCTTTTTCCCTGAGTTTTTCATAAATGCCAGCGGGCATTAATACCTTTAATATTGTCATAATGTCGGGATAGGTATACTCTCCCATGAGTAACATGTCTTTAATTTCTCGGTGGAAACCCGCTGGGTCTTTGTCATGACTGGGTACCACTTTCTTCATTTCCAATAATTCTATTTTTGATATGGGCGTATATACAAATACGCGTTTAAACTCATTGTCCTCGCCTTTTATTGGGTGCACTTCTCGTAAGGGATTCTGTCTGTCCATGTAATACGTGGTTCTTTCCTTGATGGGCAATGAGACATGTTCTGGGCATACAAAAAGAATGTACTGCTTTCTTGATTCTAGTATTTCTTTAATTAACTTAGTACCTGAACCTCTCCATCTATTCTTGAGTAATTCAGTCAGTATTTCAGGTAAAGGACCAGGATCTGAATGCTGACTCTGATATAGTATAAGGAGTTGTTGAATCATATAAATCCCAGCTAAACGCTGTTCATCTGGGGTGAGATTCAAAAATGTGCGTGCTACTGTATCATCACTATACTTCCCGGGACTGTCAACCCAATGGACAGCTGACCTGGCTAATTCTTGTTCATCCATAGAATCGAGAAAATGATAACCCCTTCGTTCTCGGAGTGATTTGTCAGCGGTTTGGGATGAATGCTCGGAGGACCTTATATTTATTATAGGTGTATGAGAATTCCTGTTATTTTCTAGACATATCGGACGTATCGGGTCAGTAAGACATCTGGTACTATTACAAGATCTTCCTCTACCTACATAGGCTATGGTTTCTGACTGTCCTGTGGGCAGTCCTGATCCTTCCTCCTCATTTTGTTCAAACTGGTCTACCGCTAATCTCTCTTCGTGTAGGCGTTCTATTTCTTTACGGATCTTTCGGCACATGGCTATTATACAGTTTTGCTTATCATGTCTCCCTTCTGATATATTCTGGCTCCATCTGGTAAGAATTTGCATTGCTTCCGGGTCTACCCCCGGTCGGTCTTGATTTCTGATCACACAATTTATGAGGAAACGTAACAGTTCCCCCTGTATTTCCACTTTCTGGTATTCCATAGCTCTGTTAATACATTCAGAATCTCGCCCTGTTTGGACAAAATGGTATATATTATCTAGATGCATAGTCATTCCTGGTAACTTCCCTAAATACACCGCAGCTCGTCTGATACGTAATGATGCCATGATCATTTCGTCATCTTTGCCGGGCACAGGGTCATATCTACAATCTACAAGAAGTTCCTTAAGCGTACGGGCATTTATGAGTTTGGGGGTACGTGAATGTGCTGACTCTTGAAAAGTAAGTTTATTTATTCTAGGTGGCGTAGAAAAGATATTGGTAGCACCTCCGGTAGCCCCGTCTGGGGTATCGGGTGTGAAAGGATTCGTTGAACGTGATACAGCAACTATAGGTGTGGACACAGCTATAGAAGTAGCTGTAGGAACAGATACAGAAACAGATGTGCTTGCCGGAACTTGTGTCAGAACTTGTTGCTGTAGGGATACGGGTACTGGATCTTGGCGTTGAACCTCCCTGGCAGGCGGTCTATGTGGGGCGGGATTAGCATACTCGGGAGCTGCGTCATCTAAATATGAGGAAAGAAAAACATCTTCTGCGGTTCTAGGATGCCCCTTAGGATGTACCTTTATTGGAAATAATGGGGTTGGCAAGTCTTTTGGTATCTCTGGAGTAGCCTTAGGTAATCCTTCGGCCAGAAGGGGATACATACCATTCATAAGGGCATTTCTTTGTCTGTCTACTTGTTCTGATTTCACTCGTGTACCTTCTTCAATCAATATATTCTCTCGGATTTTATTTGAATTCTCTCTATTTCTCTCTTCCTGTCGGAGTGCTTTTTCTGTACGTCTATGAGATTCTTTACGCCATAACTCAATGGCGTCCTTCTGTGACTGTCTGACTTTCCTTTTCCATAACTCTTCTTCTACTTTCATGATGCACTCTGCATCCCAGGTCCCCGCTGCGGGCCACCTCTGACTTTCTGGTAATTCCTTGGTGTAGTCTACCCATAAATCAAGAAATAATATAGCGTCTAAGCCATGTTTATGATACATGAAGTACCCTGGAGTGTCCCTAGGAGGAATAGGAACGGCTTCTTCGAGTACCCCTTTTCTTGTTGTGATCTGTCTTAATTTCGAAAAGAGCGGCATATTGAAAACTGATCTGATACTTGATTTTGAACAAACTTAATACATTAAACACAATAATGAACAGTCATTCACACCACAATATGCAGAACGTTATTAAAACATTTAACATTTAACATTTAACTGAGCAACGATGATAATGACGATCTAAGGAAAACTTAATCACTAAACATAATACTCGACTTTAACTGGATTATTCTGAATTTATATACTTGATATACTAGATATACTGCTAAACAGTACAGATACACTGCTGAAACAGTGCAGACCGGATTTGTGTACCCAAACCCGTCTTGACCGGCACAACCTATGTGCACGTCAGAACGCCTCCCCAGTAATGGTACTCACCGGGTAGCTCGGAAACGGAAGGCCTCGGAAACTGAACTTGAACTTGAACCGGACTGGACTGGACTCGAACACTTCGGACACTGGACTCGACTTGGGACTTCGGAAACTGGTGGGCCTCTGTATACCTCGGATCTTGCTCTCTCAGCTAGGCTCTGGTCGGGATACTTCGCACTTCTCACCGCCTCGTCTGGGTGTTGATCGCAGCCTCAGTCGCCCCCGCTTGACCGGAGGGAGATACAGGAAATCCTGCTGGTACGCGTTATTGTCCGTCCAGCTGTGGCAGGAGACCGGGCCTGAATCGCACCGCCGGCGCGTGAGATGAGAAAGTGTCCCTATTCGGGCGCCATTCATGTGGTAAATAATTTAATTACCGGGACTTAATTTGATACAGAAACATAATAAAATAGCTCAGTAAATAAGAGGCAGAATCCGTGGTATTAGAGGTTCGGAATGGGCTTTATTCCAGTGGTCGATTATAATCGGTTGCTCCAGGTTCCATCACCACGAAGGTTCAGGAAGTGAAGTACATACGTTATTGACAATCAATTACTTTTATACAATAGGCATTACAGTGAAGCAAATACAAGAGGCGTAACAATTGATAGTGGTGATAATATATTCGTGCGTAGCAAAAATAGGCGTAACTGGGAGTGATGAAAGAACGTCATCAGATGTGATGTCATAAGAGGGTGGTTACATGAAAGAATTTCGCAATGTCAGCAGAAATACTTGGCAGAAATGCGCGCGCAGCAGCATGACGTGTAATTGACGTGCAACTAGGGGGTGAAGGGGACTTGACATTTAGCTCTACATGTGGCGACAGAAGTCTGGAGGGTCAAGTCAACCTAATCCCAAATCATATCTAACATCCTATGTTTAAAGAACTAAGTTATCCAAAAGAGAGGTCTCTTCGAGTAGAATCTTATTCTATACTGACTATACTGACTGTTAGTGCGTGTACAAGCGTCTAAGTGTCTACACTAGATGCGAGGGCGGAAATCTTCCATAGTAATAGGGCTATGAATTACTTGCGTAAAGACAGAGAAGCCGAGCCTTTGCTCGGTAGCTGGAAGAATGTTTACTTAAACTGCTAGACAGGAATGCATCGGGCAGGGAACAGAGCAGATAACTTCGAAGGTGAAATACAGTTTTTGGCAGACAGCAGGCTGATGTCAGGCTTCGTGAGCCGCGCAGAAAATGAGACAAAGTTCATGGTCGCAGATGCAGGCTCAGACTGGAGCTTTCAGAGGCAGAAGGCAAGAAGAGTTTGATGACAGAATCAGGGCCTACTTGCCTGGACTGTAAAATGGCATAAGTGAACCATATAAAGCCGGTGGCCTTTCATACTTAGGAATGGAATATCCGGCCTATTCATGGCGGATCTGACAGAGGACATGTTGACGGTGGACGCACATGTGTTTGCGTCTTTATAACTGGAACTGGAGGGAACATACATGTACTTGTGATTCATACATGAAACCGTTGGGGTCCAAGATAGGGGACATAACTGATCAGAAAAATCCATATTTCCACAGCTAAACGCAGGACGCTGATCAGAATGTAGTGTGCCTATTGCGTATGTGCCGATAAAGTCTTGCAAATCTTTTATAACAGTTCGAGCATCAGCCGAGCGCTGAGGCCACATCCATAGGAACCAAGAGCATGAATCCACTGTGGGCATGATATATTTATAGTTCCCATCCCTTTGTAAGGGACCGCAGTGGTCCAGGTAAACACAAGCTAATGGTTTATCTGACAGGACATTTCACAGTAGAGACTTTCATCTTCTGGCATATCTCACAGTCCAAAACATAATTTCTAGTCTGTTTCCTAATGCCGGGCCACCAGTACCTTTGTTTTATTAATGCTACTGTGGCGGAAACACCTGCATGGGCAGAGGCAAGCCCTTCATGTGCTGCTAGGATTAGCCCTCGCCTATGTTCCATGTTTGGAATTACTCTATCTCCCACTCCAGGGATTCGAGCAAATGGAACATTGTTTGCATTAATTATATATTAGTATTTGAGTGGAAACGTTTTAGGTAATGTTGCAGCGCTGCCTTTGCTTGATGCATTGACAGCCAGCATTATTTCGCTGTCTATTTTCATTTTTGAAAGAGTGATTGCAGCTACGGAAGCCGTTTGCACAGCCCCCTTCGCGGCTTCATCAGCCAATGAATTCCCTTCAACGTGAATGCCATCACGTTGGTGACTCAGCGTGTGTATCACATGAGTGTTCTGCAGTCCATTTTGCAACTGAACTACTTGTTCCCAAAGCAATTTGTGCTTGATTGTGCCACCTTTTGCATCTTTGAAACCATTTTGAATCCAATTCTGTAAATATTCATTGTAAGATTGAACACAGTAAAAAGAATCGCACACTATGAGTGTGGGGAATTGGCGATCTGTGTTTTCAAGTGCCATCTTAAATGCTTGTAGTTCAGCTCGCTGAGCTGTACAATCTCCTAGAGATTGGGTTTTTGTGGCCATTGGTCTGAATTTGCCATCTCGCATGCAACCTTTAACGATAGCACACGCTGCACTGTAAGCTTGTTTACTCCCCATAGCGGGCTGTGCAGATCCGTCAGTGTAAATTATAAATTTGTACTGGTCAAGAGGGAGAATTTCAGTAGGCAGAGGACATTCGTGTTCGTATTGCAGGAATGCTTGTGTTTTTAAATAAGGATCAAAAACGTATTCAACATCAGCAAGAGAATTAACCCATTGTATCCATCTCGGATGTAAAGCTTTTGCATTTAGCCTTTGTAACTGCCTCTAGGGCCTCTAGGGCTGGGACAGGAGTCACAACCATAATGCGTTTCCCCTGTGCTAGGGCTCTTTCTTTTGCTACAGCGGTTTGATCTGCTGTCAGAATTTTTTCTGTAGAAGTGAATTTCATTTCTGCTTGTGTATACAAGTGGAATTTGTATGCAATTGGTACTTTTTCACCTTCGTTAAAAGTTAATTAGGTGAATCCGCATTGACCCGGAATTATTCGGATCACTAAGTTGCGTACGTTTACGTGTGTTTGCAAGTGTGTCGTTGCTAACATGTCTGTTTGTAGTTAATGCAACATTTCTATGTGTTTTTGTGTCCAATGTGTGATTTTAAAATCAAGTTTGATTAATTCGTAGAGAGGTTTAACCCTTTCTGCGTAATTTAAAATGTAAGTTCTTCCAAAATTCAGGAAACCTAGAATCAACTGTAAATTTTTCAGCGTTTTTGGAGGTTGGAGCAGCGCACACTTTTCTAAAAAGTTGGTTGCCAGGCTTTTGCCTTCACTTGATAGTTCATATACTAGGAAAAGGATTTTGAGGTGGGCAATTCTTGACTTTTTAAAGTTGAATTTGTAACCCTCTGAGGCGTAGCCCAATATTATGGTGCTTACCCTGTTCAAGTGCCTATCCAGGTCATCGTCTGTCAGATATATATCATCGACAATGCCTCGTCATCATAAGTTTGTAGTAACTCTGTTACCCTTGCTGAGAATAACCCCGGGCTGTTTTTGAATCCCTGGGGTAGTCGACAAAATTGACTCTGAGTCCCCATTATTGAGAAAGCAGTCAAATATCTGTTTTCTGGTGCAATATGTTGACAAAAGAAACCATTTGAAATGTCTAATGTGGTTTTATATTTTTTACGCACAATGTTATTCATTAATGCTGTATTATGTGCATTTGCACTGCAAATGTTTTGCAACAAGAATTTAAGTGTCTGTAATCCAAAACTAGACGATTTGTATTGTCTGGTTTGGAGACAGGAAATCAAGTATAGTTCATTGATGAGGTGCATGTTTCAATCACCCTCTGATATTCAAGTTGATCTAAGATCTCCCTGACCTGTTTTTTAGCTTCTTGCTTAACTGGGTACTGCCTTTGTGCAGTCGGTTGATTTTTTAACTGGATTTTATGGTGAGGTCCTCATCCCATCCTACATGATTTTTATACAGTGCTGGGGCTTAGGCTACTGCCCATTTCCTGGCTAATGTATATTGTAAATGAACTGGAATATGGTTGGAGAAGGCAGGCATAATGATGTCCCCGCAATGTGGACACTCCCTGATAAACTCTGGTGGCCAGTCCTGTTCTGCTAGAAGTATATTATAACCCTTTGAAAGATGCTCCCAAAAGAGTCCTTTCACTTTTTTTGGTATGTCTCCCTCCATTCGGAGTGTTATTTCATATAACCTATGTGGAGAACTAACCCTGGTGTCTACAGTCTCAACTTGTATGTCTTCATTCGAGTCCACTGTCTCCAGAAGTCCCTTCAGGTTCTGGCGAGCTATTGTAACTTCTGCTGCACTGTCCAACATGGTCTGGGCCCATTCTCCATTCCTGAGTTGGGTTCTCAGTATTCTCGGCATGTCTGATCTTTAGATCTGCTACCTTTTTCTTGGACAATTGAGGTTTTGCTTTATTTTTCTGAACGTGTTGATCGTCTTTGGACTTCACGCATTCTTCCTTGTTTTCTGACCTTCCTCTTCTTTCGGATGTCTGTGACCATATCTGAAAGGTACAAGAGGAACGTGTATCATTATCTTGATATCTGTCAGGTTTTCTCAAATTATCCCTATTCCTGAGGTTGTACCTCCTTTCAGAGGGCTCCTTCTGTGGAAGAGACCTGCCTCGGGAATGAGAACGCTTCTCTTTGGAATTCTGTTTGTTATTTTCCCACTTCTTTTTAGAAGATGTAGGAGTGTTTTTAGGAAAGAGCTTATCAGGACTTTCAGACAGTTGTGGTTTAACTGTATAGTTCTATTAGCTTGTGTATGTTTTTAAGTAATTCCTCGTCTGACATTGATTCAATGGCAGGGTCAGGTGTGTAGAATGCTAAAATCGGCCATGTTGCCCCTGGTCTACCTAGTGGACCGAGCCTGGTAATGTGATTGCAATGTTTTAGGGCGCCTTTAAACAAGAGCTCATGCTCCTGGTATGTGAGTGGAATTTCAATATCCTCGAAAGGAATATATTCCTCAGGTGGTTCATCTTCTTTGTAGAAGTGAATCAAGTGTGTTACTTGGTTTGATTCTGGGAATACTATCCATGAATAGAATACCTCTGTCTGGTGAGATTCATGTGCCTCTATCACGAAAACTGCTCTACCACCTCTTGGTGTTAGGACATGTTTTATAAGTTTTAGAGTGATGGCTCTCCTTAAATTTGGATGGATGATTATAGCATCCTCGTCGGTTTCTTGAAAACCTGTACGATTAAAAGCTGCTGCAACTTGGTCAGCCGCAACTCCACCAGTATCGGTGTTTGTGCCATTTTCGGACATGTTGAAATGAAAAATGCAGAGCAAGTTTCAAGGGAACAAAGATAAGGTGCACAATATTTTGGAACACTGTATCCTTCAACGTTGAACAAAACCAAACAGCTAATATATAGGACTTTCGTCCTACTCAGCTATTACGGATATTATCCCTACCCACTCCAGACATGAGTAGAGGGTCTCTGAGAAAAGCACGACTGATTTACTTCAGTATCTAGCAATAAATTAGTGCCTTACCAAACCATTGAGCGCCATGCAGTGTAGTTCCTATATCCCTGATAGGCTCTGCGCATTGGAATAACATACACTATAGATTTGACATAGGACTAAGGTCAGTATGTCTCTATCGAGTATATTAAACTTAATTACTTGTGTGTGCCAGCTAACTCAGAGGTCACTAGAAACGTCTCGAATATACAAGAAGGGATTAGTCTCTGACAACCGCATAAACATGACAACTTTGTTTCCTGTTAGAGTCGGAACAGTCTCAGAATTGTGGAAACAATAGATAACAGTTTCACTCAGTCAATCGTGCATGCTTCGTTTCTAAAGAGTTGCACAGAAATAGAGAGACAGGCGTTTCAAGAAAAGGGTTTATTGTAGTCTTATTTCTCATGCAAGAGATATAAATTGCTACAATCGTAAGACAGACTGCGAAGTACAATATGTACGAGGTTAGCAGTAAGATAAAATAATACTGCAATAGCATGCACTGAGTGCAGTACGAGGTTTGAAGTAGGTGCCATTTCTAAAGTATAGCTAGCTATATTTTAGTTTAGCCAAGAGTGGCCAAAAGTTTCTCCAAGTTCTAGTCAGCTCCATACCTGAGAATGAGAGGGGTTGGAATCTCTTTTCTGGACTCGATAGTCTAACCCCCGCAAGGAAAGTCAGAGAGCACTGGAGCTGGATTCTCTGCGAGGAGGATGGCAGCATCAGGTCAGTGCATCAGGCTAGAACTCGATCTCCTTCCAAACTTGCCGCGGCGAACCGCGTAGTCTGGGTTGGATCGAATCCTCCGGGAACCGCAATTTGCCAGGGCAAGTGCTGGTATATTTATACCTTGAAGGTGTCTAGGAATGCCAGTATTGACGTAAAAGTCGGGCAGAGGAACGTCATGAATGAACCCCTAAAGAATAGATGTTCATGCATACTTAATGAGTTCTTGGAGAAATCAATATTCAAGCTGAGGAAAATTCCTAAAGGCTTAAGGGTCTGGTTTTCCAAGAATTCATTCTGATGTGGATGGATGGATGTAGGTGGCCATGCCTGCATTTGGTTTGTACGGACAATGTCTAAATAAGGGACGGATTTCTATGTCCAAATAAGGGCACTGTGAATTGTACCTATATAAGGGCATAAATGGGGAAACCTATATACGGAATCTAAATCTGCTCACAACACTGTAGATATCACACTCTTGGCTATGTCCTCTCTCCATTTGTCTTTTACATCCTTCCTTTTACATTCCTCTTACTCTCTATTCTATATATGCCTTATATACATGGTTAAGGTATTACTTATTGTCTTCTCATTATATCTCCAACATCTATCAAGACAAATAAGTGCTAACAGAAAAATTGATTAGACAGGAATTAAAGGAATCAAACCTGAAAAATGAGAAATGAAAATAGGAAAGGGTGACAAAGAAGACGATTCACAATTGTACTATATAGATTTAAATAATTGGGTGGATAATGAATTAAAATATACTGGTGCTATGGATTCCTGATCTGAGCCCCGTTCCATCACGGCTGGTGTCGACTGAGTGGAGGGCGTATTAGATCAAACGTGCCTTTCCTGCCACGTACCGCACTACGCACGCATTTCCGGGTGGGGCGGGGCGTTGTTTCCTGCCGCATACACCTATTTAGGGAGATGCTTGAGCGGATGCACGCAGCGGGCACAACACTGGCGCGCCGAAGGCACGCTTAAGGCAAGCCCGTCTGTGCCCGTCCGCGCTCGGACTGGGCTCAGGGCCATAACCCCTGTTCGTTTTCCGATGGGTGATGGTCCTGGTCACAAGTATTCCAGAGAGGCTTTACTGTCAATTAACAGGGTAGATAATAAGTCTATGTGCACACTTCTTGATTTACAGAGTGAACCTAGACAGTACAAACAGTGCAAGCTAACTTTCAGCTTTGCCAAAATCAAAAAATGCTCGGCTATAAGATCTCACAAACAGCCGCAAGCAAGAGACACAAAGCTGATCTCTGGTCAAACACAATCTGGAATTTGCAGAGATGGTAGGGTCCCACAAACTGGATCTAGCATTTGTGACAGAAACTTGGGCTGATAAAACCGCAAATATAGATCTGGGGCAGGCTATGCTATTCTTAAAGCCGACCGGGCTGACAAGAGGGGCGGGGGCCTAGCAATCATATACACAGATCATCTAGCGATCTCGGGCTCAGCAGTAGGAAGCACATCAGATTGTGAAGTCCTGTCTTTTCGGCTCACACTTAGTCCAACCTATTCATTCAAGGGCCTGCTGGTATACAGACCATTGGGGGGGGTAGAGCCACGTTTTTAGATTCAATCACTCCATTTATCGAATCTAGCTGCACTGCAATAGACTTTTCTGTGCCAAGAGATTTTAATTATCATTTAGAAAAACAGGATGAACGTGATACAGCCCTTCTGGTGGACACTATGGCCGGCTTTTCTCTTAGACAGATTGTTGAATAAGCTACTCACATGGCAGGTCACACATTAGATGGTATATTTCCATCAAACCCCAACTTAAAGGTGTCAGAAGTATTACCTGTTCCATGGTCAAACCATAAGGCTATAATAATCTCTGTGAGTCTCAACCAACACTCTACAAAATCTTGCAGCCCTGGTGATGTAGCCAAAGGGTGGGACCCCTCCTTACAAGCTTCCCTAGCTGGAACCCAGCCAGACCTGCCTACAGATGTTAACACGGCAACTTACAGATTTTCTACCTGGAGTAAAAATGCGGTGGATCCTTTGGCCCACATCAAGACCTTCTCTAATAGGTGGAATAGGCCATCAGAACCCTGGTTTTCTTAGCAATTAAGAAATCAGAAACAGATCTGTAGTAGGAAGGAAAGAAGGTGGAGACATAACTATGATATAACTGAGTAAACACAGTATAGGCAATCATTGACTGATTATAAGAAATTACTTCTGGAAGAGAAAAGCAATTATTTTACATCAAAAATACAACAGACAAAAAACTCAACCAAGGAATTATTTCTAACAGTGAAAAGCTTAGCTAAACTCCCAGAGCCTCCGAGGATGGATAGCAGCAAAGAGTTCTGCAATCTATTGGCTAAATTTGTTAGCGACAAAGTGGAGGCAGTGTATAAAGATCTTAGTGGACATGGCAATACATTGATCGGGAAGCCCTCAGCAGGTATACTACTCTCCCCTTCCCGCCTGTTGACTTGTTTCTGCATACCTTCCATGGAGCAGATCATCCAGGTGGTTAAGACGTCTAAATCCGGGGCCCGCAAGATTCCTGTCCTCCAAAAATATTGCATATGGTCCCTGAAGTGGTCAGTGAGCAATTATGGTTCATGTTTAAGAGGGATCATTGGCTCAGCCATGTTCCCTGCCGCATGGAAAATAGCATCAATCTTACCGGTCCTGAAGAAACCTGATCTGGACCCGGCTGAGCCTAGGAGCTATAGACCCATCTCAAGACTACCTTTCCCCACAAACGATTGGAGAAAATATTAAATATGCAACTCTCAACCTTTATTTCCTCCGAGGACCTTTCGGATCCATCGCAATACGGTTTTTGGGGGGGGCATAGTACAGAAACAGCCTTGATTGTGGCGACTGAAGAACTGAGATCTATTTTAGATGCTGGGGGAGGGCTGCACTGATAATATTAGATCTGTTGGCAGCCTTCGAAAACCACGCTATTTTAATCAATAGACTCTCAGAATTAGGCATTAGAGGATTGGCCCTTAAACTGTTGACCTCCTTCCTTTCTGACAGAGTCCAATCAGTTGAAGCTGGGGTCTTCGCCTCAGAACAGTTTTCGCTCCCTTGTGGGGTGCCACAGGGCTCGGTCCTTAGCCCCATGCTGTTCAATCAGTATGTCTCTCCTTTGGCCAAAATCATCAGGCAATGTGGTTTCTCAGTGGTCTCGGACACGCTGATGACACCCAACTTGTGGTGTCAGTATCCAGCAACATTGAAGAGACAGCAGATCATTTTAATCTCTGTATATCTCAGGTACATCAGTGGATGAGTCTGAACTGCATGAATATGAATATGGGAAAGACTGAGGTCCGCTTATTTGGCTCAGATACCATTTCTGGGCACCCAGATGGTGGCCAACCCGCCTGGGAGACATCCCAACTCTGGTAAACAAGGCTTTGATGATAAATTAACTTTTAAAAATCAGATTAGTTCCCTCACTTCCTCAATCTTTTTCATCCTGAACATGATTAGAAAAATCTGCCCCTTCATTCCATCGAAGTCAGTAAAAATCCTGGTGACAGCACTGGCATTGTCTAAATTGGACTATGGAAATGGGCTGTATGTAGGGATCCAAAAGCAGCACCTTCAAAAGCTACAACGGCTTCAAAATGCAGCTGCCAGATTGCTGCTGGATATCCCGAAATTCCAGACAGTCTCGCATAATTTGAAGACCCTGCATTGGCTCCCTGTGGACAAGAGAATTATATTCAAAGCCCAATGTATAGCCTTCAAGGCACTCCATGGGGTGGGCCCTGACTTCTTGAAAAAGCTATTGAAATGGTACATACCAAATAGAAATCTGAGGTCGGCTCACTGCAAACTTCTACAAACCCCCAGAGTCAAGAGAGCTTGCTGGGGCAGACAAAGCTTCATGTTAGGAACTGTTAAAACCTGGAACAGGCTTCCCGGTGAGATAAAGAATTGCCCAACAATTTTGGCCTTTAGGAAAGCTCTAAAAACTTGACTTTTTGTAAATTAACCATTCAATCCCTAGATTGCGTGTTAACCTCTTAATTTCCAACAGGTTTGAGCGCCTAGACGCCTTCGGGCAGTTGTGCACTATATACATTTTAAATCAAATCAAATCGACATCAGTGATGTCATTTGAGATGTCATCAGTGATGTCATGAATGATGTAATATGTGACGTCATCAGCAGTACATTGTGGGGGTGCGAGTTATAGTTAGCTGAACTAACTATAACTGTAGAATTTCTTAGGTTTTGTACGAGTGAAATGTCCAACTAACTATAACGTCCCTGAAACCTATGTTTATTTCAGTGAATTGCTAAGGTTTTTTAAATGCTAATTTCTAACTATAACATGCCTGAAACCTATGGTTTTTTCAGTGAATATATATATGTGTGTGTGTGTGTTTGTGTGTGTGCATACTAAGGGTGGGCGTAGTTCGCGAAGTAGCACTTCGCGAAGCTACGCAAAGTGAAGTTCGCACTACGCGAGCTACGCGTAGCACTTCGCGAACTGCGAAGTAACATGTTCGCACTGTGCAAGATGTTGTTTTCAATGATTGCACAGTGCGGACAAGCAACCGGCACTGTGCAATCATTGAAAATGGCATCTTGCACAGTGCGAGCTGTAGTTTTCTGCTGCTCGAGTAGATTTTTACTCGAGCTGCAGCTTTCTCAACGCGAACTGGTAGTTTCTCATCGCGAGCGGTCGCGAGCATACGCGACCCCTCGCAATGAGAAACCTGACCTTCTCGCGTTGGGAATCTCGCCGGGAGGTTTATTTTCCATGCTCGCGATCGCGAACAAGGAAAAAGTCTCGCCAGGATGTCATTTTGCTTGCTCGCGGTCGCCAACTTGACGTTGAGGACCGCGAGCAAGCAAAAAATGACCGCAGCACTACGCAACACTACGCTACGCGTGTTCGCACTGTGCTACGTGCAGTTCGCGTAGCGCGAAGTAGCGCGAAGTAGCGCGAACTTCGCAAACTACGCGAGCGTAGCGTAGTGCTTCGCCCAGGCCTAGTGCATACATATATATATGTTACGGGGGCCACCTGACATGGTAACCATCATGTCAGTAATGTGGGCCAGCAGCGGCAAACAGGATTGAGGACGAGTCCACTTGCAGGGTCCATGCAGGACAAGATTTGTGTGCTATCCGGACCATATTTCCCACAATGCACAGTCTCATTCGAGCTTCCCATTGGTGGGAGTGCAATATGAAAATGGCGAAGTAGGTTCAGCGCTTGCACACACCGTCTCCGTTAAAGCCTCTGAAGAGAAGCATATGGAACTTCGAAACGCGTCAGGCAATTCCACTACGGAGCGGCTTCTACAAGCGGATCCTCGTCCATGCCTATCATAAACAAAGCTGCTGATCGAGTGCTGCTCACCTGGTGGACAAACTTTGCAGCAGAATGTAACACGCGGCCGTCCTGCCGCGGAGCTTGCACCACCCCGCAATGTTACGGGGGCCACCTGACATGGTAACCATCATGTCAGTAATGTGGGCCAGCAGCGGCAAACAGGATTGAGGATGAGTCCACTTGCAGGGTCCATACAGGACAAGATTTGTGTGCTATCCGGACCATATTTCCCACAATGCACAGTCTCATTCGAGCTTCCCATTGGTGGGAGTGCAATATGAAAATGGCGAAGTAGGTTCAGCGCTTGCACACACCGTCTCCGTTAAAGCCTCTGAAGAGAAGCATATGGAGCTTCGAAACGCGTCAGGCAATTCCACTACGGAGCGGCTTCTACAAGCGGATCCTCGTCCATGCCTATCATAAACAAAGCTGCTGATCGAGTGCTGCTCACCTGGTGGACAAACTTTGGAGCAGAATGTAAGACGCGGCCGTCCTGCCACGGAGCTTGCACCACCCCGCAATGTTACGGGGGCCACCTGACATGGTAACCATCATGTCAGTAATGTGGGCCAGCAGCGGCAAACAGGATTGAGGACGAGTCCACTTGCAGGGTCCATACAGGACAAGATTTGTGTGCTATCCGGACCATATTTCCCACAATGCACAGTCTCATTCGAGCTTCCCATTGGTGGGAGTGCAATATGAAAAAGGTGAAGTAGGTTCAGCGCTTGCACACACCGTCTCCGTTAAAGCCTCTGAAGAGAAGCATATGGAGCTTCGAAACGCATCAGGCAATTCCACTACGGAGCGGCTTCTACAAGCGGATCCTCGTCCATGCCTATCATAAACAAAGCTGCTGATCGAGTGCTGCTCACCTGCTGGACAAACTTTGGAGCAGAATGTAACACGCGGCCGTCCTGCCGCGGAGCTTGCACCACCCCGCAATGTTACGGGGGCCACCTGACATGGTAACCATCATGTCAGTAATGTGTGCCAGCAGCGGCAAACAGGATTGAGGACGAGTCCACTTGCAGGGTCCATACAGGACAAGATTTGTGTGCTATCCAGACCATATTTCCCACAATGCACAGTCTCATTTGAGCTTCCCATTGGTGGGAGTGCAATATGAAAATGGCGAAGTAGGTTCAGCGCTTGCACACACCGTCTCCGTTAAAGCCTCTGAAGAGAAGCATATGGAGCTTCGAAACGCGTCAGGCAATTCCACTACGGAGCGGCTTCTACAAGCGGATCCTCGTCCATGCCTATCCTAAACAAAGCTGCTGATCGAGTGCTGCTCACCTGGTGGACAAACTTTGGAGCAGTATATATATATATATATATATGTATGTATATATATATATATTATCTACTGGCGGTTGCCAGTAGATAGTTATAGTTAGGACCGAGTTTCCATAGGAAATCTCAAAATTCTATTTTGAATAACTTTGGTGCTGGTTGACGAATCCTCGCGAAGTTTTCAAAACTAATGGGGCGCTTTGCTCAGCTCCTACCCTGAAAGTCTCGGGGTGATTCGTCAAGTGGGGGCATAAGGGGGGTCCCAAAACGCGTTTCCCCATGCATTTTCCCATAGGACCTTTAGTCGAAGGTACAGCCCGAACGGCTGAATAGAATTAGTTGAAATTTGGCAAAGAGGTAGTCCTCAGGTCAGGCATGTGCCTTTTGCATATATGGTGTCAATCTGTTCAGTAGTTCCTGAGAAAATTGCAGATAAAAGTACATAAATATCTATAGCCGCGCACCGTGCGCGCACCGTGCGTGCACCTAACGTGCACGAGCGTAATTCTGATTGGTGGTTACATGTCAGTCAACATTCGAATCGGTCGAAATCAGGAAGTGTCAGCCGCCATTTTGTGTGTTGTGTGTGTAACAGGGAAAAAGAAAGGTGTAGAACGTGAAAAGGGGGCAGGGTAGAGAGTTCCTGACCCCCTAACCTTTGTCAGGGGGTCCCTGAAGGACCCCGAAGGGTGAAAAAAACATTTTAATTTTTTTTTTAAAAATCGCGGAGTGCGCGCACGGCACAACAAAATCATAAAAAAAATAGATTTAAAAATCAAGTGAGAGGTGCCGATCACGATCCTGCAAAAACCGGGTACGAACCGTCGGACGGAGCACAATCTCCGCCCGACGCGTACCCGGACGTCAATTTTCACAAACAAGGAATTACGATTCGCACGGGTACACCATTACCGTACGAATCGTAAAAAAGCCCGAACAAAAAAACACCTACCAATGCGATCCGGGAAAGCGCCGACCTGACGTCGGGACGCTCGCAGCCAGCCATTCACGACCCAGGAATCACGATTCGCACCGACGTCACCCCGCACAGTGAATATTTTGCGGCAGCCAAAAACTGCCGGGAAATCAGGACGACGCGAACAAGGACCACCAGTACGCGACGGACAGACGACGACGCGAACAAGGAGGACCAGTACGTGACGGACACACAGGACGACGCCACCAAGGAGGACCCGTACGCGACAGGACGACGCGATCAAGGAGGACCCGTACGCGACAGGACGACGCGAGCAAGGAGTACCAGTACGCGACGGACAGACATGGACCCGAACCTACGAGTCATCCCTGCCCTCATAGCAGTACACCTCCTCTACAGGTTACGACGCAGACGCCGCAGAAGGTCAGAATAACTAAGGGAGGGGGGAAAGTGGGGTGGGGTGGGGGTGGCACGACCAGGGCAGGCCACAAAACAACCACATAAGTCACACACCACACATGGCCTGGACATACCTGACTCCCATGCCCTGGTCACCACGAGGGGGTGGGGGCGTGTCCTGATAAGCCAGCGACCGCCACAACGGAAGTCCGTCACCACGCGAACCGGCAACACAACCAGACAGGTACGTCCCGTACCCACGCCTGAAGAGCGTGGGTACGAGTCGGACCACGCCCACACATGTCACCCCAACAATGGCGGGACGGATCGCACCCACGTGGCAAAGGCCTGGGTACGGGCCGCACAAACATCACATAGCGTGGGGACGGATATGTACGGACCCTACCCCCACCCCGTATGCAAGGAGCGTACCCCCCACCCCAACAGTGCAAGTACGACCCGTACCCCCACCCGCGTATGCATGGAGCGTACCCCCATGCCAACAGTGCAAGTACGACACGAACCCTCACCCGCGTATGCAAGGAGCGTACCCCCCAGCCCAACAGTGTAAGTACGACCCGTACCCCCACCCGCGTATGCAAGGAGCGTACCCCCCATGCCAACAGTGTTAGTACGACCCGTACCCCCACCCGCGGACGTACGGAGCGTACCCCCCATGCCAACAGTGTAAGTACGACCCGTACCCCCACCCGCGTATGCAAGGAGCGTACCCCCCATGCCAACAGTGTTAGTACGACCCGTACCCCCACCCGCGGACGTACGGAGCGTACCCCCACCCCAACAGTGCAAGTTCGACCCGTACCCTCACCCGCGTATGCATGGAGCGTACCCCCCATGCCAACAGTGTAAGTATGACTCGAACCCCCACCCGCGGACTCACGGACCGTACCCCCACCCCAACAGTGTAAGTTCGACCTGTACCCTCACCCGCGTATGCATGGAGCGTACCCCCACCACACCAGTGTAAGTAGACTCGTACCCTCACCTCGAATGCATTGAGCCCACCCCCACCGTGTATGTGCCAAGCGTACATATCCTGAAATCGGAGGTGTGTGTGCAGAGTCCACCCAGCAGTGCCCTGAGACAGGAGGGGTGGTTGCCTATCACTCCCAGCAGTGCCCTGAGACAGGAGGGGTGGGTGCCTATCACTCCCAGCAGTGCCCTGAGACAGGAGGGGTGGGTGTGGAGTCCTCCCAGCTGTGCCCAGAGACAGGAGGGGTGGGTGTGGAGTCCTCCCAGCAGTGCCCTGCGACAGGAGGGGTGTGTGCAGAGTCCTCCCAGCAGTGCCCTGAGACAGGAGGGGTGGGTGCCTATCACTCCCAGCAGTGCCCTGAGACAGGAGGGGTGTGTGCAGAGTCCTCCCAGCAGTGCCCTGAGACAGGAGGGGTGGGGGCCTATCACTCCCAGCAGTGCCCTGAGACAGGAGGGGTGTGTGCAGAGTCCTCCCAGCAGTGCCCTGAGACAGGAGGGGTGGGTGCCTATCACTCCCAGCAGTGCCCTGAGACAGGAGGGGTGGGTGCCTATCACTCCCAGCAGTGCCCTGAGACAGGAGGGGTGGGTGTGGAGTCCTCCCAGCAGTGCCCTGCGACAGGAGGGGTGTGTGCAGAGTCCTCCCAGCAGTGCCCTGAGACAGGAGGGGTGGGTGCCTATCACTCCCAGCAGTGCCCTGAGACAGGAGGGGTGTGTGCAGAGTCCTCCCAGCAGTGCCCTGAGACAGGAGGGGTGGGGGCCTATCACTCCCAGCAGTGCCCTGAGACAGGAGGGGTGTGTGCAGAGTCCTCCCAGCAGTGCCCTGAGACAGGAGGGGTGGGTGCCTATCACTCCCAGCAGTGCCCTGAGACAGGAGGGGTGGGTGTGGAGTCCTCCCACCAGTGCCCTGAGACAGGAGGGGTGTAACACATGTGTGTGAGGCCAGAATTATCCACATGCATACTGGCTACAAGGGAACATGTCCCCATGAACTCATGTCAACAGACTCCACACACAAGTACAGTGATCATCAAGGATGCCACGATTGTTGCAGGTGGAGACATGGCCCTGCATGCATGGCCAAAGTAGAAGGGCTCCGTCACACACAGCTCATGTAGACACAGCTCTGCGCTAAACATTGGGAACACCCTGCAGGGAAGAAAGCTGGGTACACAGAGGAAGGAATACACCCTGGGACAAGTGCACCATGCAGTAACTGCTTACATGAACAAAGAAAGTTAGCCAACACCTTGTGATGGCACACAGATCCCAGGGTCCCACCAATGAGCAGTACACTACTACATATCCCACACACCCAAACCCTTACACACCACCAAAAACCATGTAGCAGCCCCACCAACACCAATACCAGCATAGCAGTAGTGTGATAATGAAAACAAAATTAAGCTTTATTCAGCATGAGCACAATGTCCGTGGATCGCAGGCAGTTCAATCTTCACAAAGCCCATAGGGCAGTCAATGATTCTCAGCTGGATGGGGGACACAGTGGGATGCGTGTCCCCTACCTTGCCTGCACAGTCAAATGGCATCGTCTTCCACACTGGTGAGGGCATCAGGGGGGGGGGAAGCAACAGGCACCGCAGGGACATCAGGGCAAAGGGGCGGCGTTGTGGGTGCAGGGATGGAGGACTCCACCACAGGGGGTGGGTCAGTGCCAAAGGCGGAGGCCAGGATGGCACTACACACCTTTGCAAGGTCCTCCAGGGAGTCCCCTGCACCCGAAGGGACCTCAGGCCCCAAGGAGGGGGGGGGGGGTCAGAGGGATGGGTCGCAGCGCCACCGGGGGAGGGTGGAGACAGGGGGGGAGACTCAACCACCCTGACCGGGGACCTCCTTGACCGCTTGCGTGGTGGTGTAACTGTGGGGCTCAGGGACAGAGCGGCCATGAAGGAGTCCTTGGGGGAGATGTGGCCAGGAGAGCTGAGGGGAGGGGATTTGGAGGGAGTGGACTGGGTGGAATGCGGACTCCCACTATGGCTGCGTGTCACACGTTTGCCCCCCGACCCAGTGGGTGTGCCTACCTCACCCTGTGTGTGCGTGTCAGGAGGAGTGCGGTGGACCTTCCCTGCTGGTGTGGTGCCCGTGTCCGTTGATGTGGGTGCATGCCGACGTCTGGGTGTATGTGGGACAGGCATGGGAGTGGGAAGTGTGGATGGGGCAGGGGTAGGTGGGGGGAGGTCGCGCTGCAGGAGACCCACTGCTGCAGTCAGTGTGGAGTCGATGGACCTCAGCAAGTTGCGTTGGTCAGCCTGCGATGAATGAATGCCCTCCAAGAAAGCCTCGATGTTGGTGAGGGTTTTGCCGTGGGCATGGAGGACATTAAGGATCGCAGCCTGACCAACCTGCAGTTGCCGCTGGATGTCCACAGACTCTGCATTGGCGGCAGCAGTGGAGACAGGGGCAGGGGGTGCGGTGCCTGGCAGGAAGGAGACATGCTGTGACCGGGCACGCTGGGAAGGGACACGAGCAAGTGGGAGGCGGCTGATGGAAACTGAGGGGGCGGTGCGAGGTGTTGTTCCGCTGTCAGCTGCTGGTGCAGCCTCCGCCCACTCGGAGACATCCTCCTCGGACCTGTCAGCTTCGTAGTCTGATGTGCCAGTCGACAGGTCCTCGGCCACACTCTCCTCCGCCTCTGTCCCACTCGATGTGCCAGACCCGATGTCACGGCTGGCACTGGTGCTCGGTCCCTCCGCCTGGTCTGTGTCCATGTCTCCCTCTGTGTCCCCCGACGATGCTGTGGGCAGGGTGGAGAGACAGAAATTAATCAGACACCTGTACACATCTGTCACATGAGTCCAATCTACATAGGTAACATTGCATAGCCTGAAAAGGAAGATCCCTAACATCTACTGAACAGGGTACCGATGTAGGGCATGAAACACACAGTTGGTTGAGCCACCATGCCACTGAAATACCATGGAGAGCATGAGACAATAGCTAAAGACAGGAAACGGAGTCTGACATAGCACCCAGGCCCTGGGGACAATCCAGCACTGCATCTGCACCACACAGCGTTGGCGAAAATACCGATGACCAGGGACCATATCCATGAACTTGAGACACATGCTGCATAGGTAATACTGAAAACATGCCCAACATGACTCGGTCACTGCACATTGCGTGTGTGTCCAGACACATCACACACTGCCCAGACCCAGCAAGTGGAAATCAGGATTTGACACATAGGCATTGCCCGCCCCAACAAGACCCTACACGAGGCAAATTGTTGAGACACAGGTGGCACCAACATCTCATAGTCTGGGTGATACACACAGGGGCAGGCAAAAAGCAAGATTGGACGCCAAACAGCCAAGGTGCGCCTGTACAAATAATGAGGTACCAGTGCCCATCCTCAGATGAGTATAACAAGACACACAGGCACTGGCAACTGTGAGTATGAAGAAGGACAATCAGGTCAGGCTGCACAGTGGACACCTGTACAAAATAGCACGTCAATATACATGGTGACAGGGGACAATGGCACAGAGCACAACCTACGCTGTAGACACTGAGATTGGCCACGTGTATGATGACACATACACCACTGAGGAAGAGCTGCCCCAGGGGACAGTAGTGGGCACACAACTACATGCTACTGAATGGTAATGACTGCAACACACGTCACCATCCCTGCAATATGTGTATCGCACACTCATGCACATCATGTCACAGGCCACTACATAGGACATGCGCGCTGTAAGGCATGACACATGAGAGACCAACTCCCATGTCTGGAGTCAGCATCAGTGCCAACTGACATGGAACCCACATGCAGTGAACTTGACAGTGCACAGGCAAGGTCCCACAACCTGTTACACACCACCCCCACACATGATGCTACAGTCATTGTTCTCGTGGACAAAGCGCCAGCCTACATTACCTTGTGAAGGAGTGACTAGACACAGACCAGGGAACACATTGCAAGGAGGGGAAGGGTGGCAGGGGCACAGCGCTATACTGGGGCAAACAGGATCTGCACAGCACCTTTAAACCCTGCAAGTGAATTCATGCTACTGTGCCCTTACAAATGCCGGTGACACACAACAAACACACATGTACCTACCCCCTTCCGGCTGCTGCATCGCCTGTAAGCGCCTCTCCAGGTCTGGAAAGACCACCGGCAGCACACGCCTGTGGAGGTGGCTCAGACGGCGGCGGCCGCGGTTCTTGTGGCTCTCAGGTGAGTCCCCCAGCAGGAGCCGTGCAATCCTCCGCGTCCAGCACCGGATATCCTGCCAGCGTTTCCTCACCTGGGGCAGGCTCCGCCTCCGACCATCCACACCCCTCACGGCACTGACGGCGGTCAGCCAGATCTGCTCCTTGGCAGTGGCGCCTACCTGTGAGGAGGAACAAGTGACACCACATCAATACACCAGCCACATGTCACAGAGAGACATATGGGTACAAATTAGCTGGTTACAACAAGGCATGTCATGCAGCCAACGCATTGCACCTTTGTCATAGGGACATCATCCCCTGGTGAGGGAAAAAGCAGTACGTGCCACAGTGGGTACACAGGTGGAATGATGGCAATGTCACAATCAATGATCAAGGCTCACACTGTGCATCACACCCACCCCTCCTGTCTCAGGGCACTGCTGTGAGTGATAGGCCCCCACCCCTCCTGTCTCAGGGCACTGCTGGGAGGACTCTGCACACACCCCTCCTGGCTCAGGGCACTGCTGTGAGTGATAGGCCCCCACCCCTCCTGTCTCAGGGCACTGCTGTGAGTGATAGGCCCCCACCCCTCCTGTCTCAGGGCACTGCTGTGAGTGATAGGCCCCCACCCCTCCTGTCTCAGGGCACTGCTGGGAGGACTCTGCACACACCCCTCCTGTCTCAGGGCACTGCTGTGAGTGATAGGCCCCCACCCCTCCTGTCTCAGGGCACTGCTGTGAGTGATAGGCCCCCACCCCTCCTGTCTCAGGGCACTGCTGGGAGACATCAGGCACCCCCCCCCTGGGACCCCCCCGACAGTACATGGCATGTGTGTTACACCTGGACGCAATGGCAGAAGTCACAGTCACAACATAGGGACAGTCTGTGGCAGTGGCCTATGCACTCACCTGATACCCTGGTCGCCCATACAGCATGGAGTACTGTGGGAGGATCACATCCAGCAGAGCCATGTTCTCCTCCAGGGTGAATGGCTGTGTCCTCTCCACAGCCCTTGACATGGTTCCAGGGAATCAGTAGCAGCAGCTGGGTCGACGAATGCAAAGATGTGCAGGCAAGTGCTCCCTCATGGGACCTGGCTGCCTTATATGTGCCCTTCTGCCCAGTCTCATGCACAGGAGTACAGAGTGATTGGTCACTCACATTTGCATCCTATGTTTCCACCAATCCCTTCAAACCTAGCAGTCTGTGGGTTCTCTATCGGTTTCATTCTCCTGCATGATGTCAGCCCCACAAACACATTGCAACAAAGTAGAAGAATTCCAACTGACTTCTGCTGTGCACCTTCCAGAACAATTTCGAATTTTGAACTTGGTCTCCATGACAACCAGCATGCATGTAGGCCTTAATACTTGTCCCCTATGTAATTTGGAGCATCACACACAGGTACGGTGCGTTTCGGGGCCCTAGGGCACCCCAAATGCATGGCAACGGCCCGTACATGCATGCCTACGCTCTCCATCACTATGGGTCTGCACGCGTATGCGTACCCGTAGTGTTACGGACCGTACACACGCATGTACGCTCTCTATCACTATGGGTCTGCACGCGTATGCGTACCCGTAGTGGTACGGACCGTACACACGCATGTACGCTCTCTATCACTATGGGTCTGCACGCGTATGCGTACCCGTAGTGTTACGGACCGTACACACGCATGTACGCTCACTATCACTATGGGTCTGCACGCGTATGCGTACTCGTAGTGATAGTGAGCGTACATGCGAGTGTACGGTCCGTACCACTACGGGTACGCATACGCGTGCAGACCCATAGTGATAGTGAGCGTACATGCGAGTGTACGGTCCGTACCACTACGGGTACGCATACGCGTGCAGACCCATAGTGATAGTGTGCGTAGATGCGAGTGTACGTCCGTACCACTACGGGTACGCATACGCGTGCAGACCCATAGTGATAGGGCCGTACACACGCATCTACGCTCACTATCACTATGGGTCTGCACGCGTATGCGTACCCGTAGTGGTACGGACCGTACACATGCATGTACGCTCTCTATCACTATGGGTCTGCACGCGTATGCGTACCCGTAGTGTTACGGACCGTACACACGCATGTACGCTCTCTATCACTATGGGTCTGCACGCGTATGCGTACCCGTAGTGCTACGGACCGTACAAATGCCTGTACGCTCGCCATCACGATGGGTACACATACGGCAGCACTCCCAGAGTGATTTGGGAACATGCACAGGCCCTCTCAGCAGCAGTACGGCGGATTTTACACATCACTGTGGTGATAGGCGACACACATGTAGGAATAGGGCGGACATACTTGTCCATGGATGGACATACTTGTCCAGGAATGGACATCAAGGCATCGTCTGTGCATCACTACATGTGTGGGGCACAGGTGTCACAGGCTGTGATGTGGAACATGCCTCCTGAGTGGAGAAGGCACCAGATGTATGATGAGATGTGTACATGTGTACTGTGTGAGGGTGCAATGTGTGCCAGGCATGCCCTTGACTCCTTTGACATGTGTGCATGTGGGACTGCGCACTTGGGGTGAGCGTCACTGGCATGGCACGGACACCAACACACGGAAGTGTCCCATGATGCCCGGTACAGGGGTCATGACACATGACTTGTCACTACCCACAGTGCACAATGTGACTATGTCATATATGTGTCCGGGATTTACATCAGGTTGATGTTGTAGCACCCTCAAAAGCTGCAGCCGTTGCAGCAACCAACATGTGGCTGTGTGTAGATTGTCATTGCACACTGTTCCCAACACCATGCCACATGTGTTATCGGATGTGAGGTGCACATGTATGCATGGGACACGGAGTAGCGTGACAAGGCCATGTCAGCAAACTCACAAGGAATGTGTGGTGAGTCATGACATGTGCACCTTCATGGCAAGGTGTGTGGGCTGGACTAGTGTAATGTCATGTGACCTGTGGCTCCAGTGTTCCGCTACCAGTCTCTGCAATCGGCATCACACTTCTGCTGATGTGTGGGTGTATGTCACTCCTGTCTTGCGTCGGGCAGTGCACTTGCACTGGGACACAGCTATTTCCATGGCGTGGCATGGGGAGGTTCTCAATCACCGTGTGTAGCTGGGTCTTGGAAGGAGTGTCACCTTGCATCCATACGTGTCCTGGGCATGTAGCACATGCCTGACTCCCTATGTGGCATGTGTGTGTTGCCAGATTTACATGTGCTCAGTAGACATGAGTTGTTCTCGTAGTGCACTCACTCTTCCTTGTCACTTCCAAATTACTGCAGAGCGCCTCCTGTTGCCCGAAGAATTCCAGACTTGGCTACCATGCAGGAGAATGACAGGATCCGGCTCTACCGCTTCACCCAACCGTTGATTCTGGAGCTGACGGCGAGACTGGCACCACACCTGCAACCGCAGCACAGGTATCCTACGGCACTGACACCCCAGCTGAAGGTAATGGCTGCCCTACATTTTCTTGCCACGGGTACCTTCCAAAATACCATAGCTCATGTTGGTGGCATGTCCCAGAGCATGTTCAGCGGTGTGCTGCATGATTTCTTGGAGGCCATGTTGATTCACCTGGATGACTTCATCAAGTTCCCAACCCCTGAACAGATGACTGAGGTCAAGCGTGGATTCTATGCCCTGGGAGGGATGCCCCATGTCATTGGGTCCATAGATGGGACACATGTAGGTTTGGTACCACCACACGCACGGGAGGTGGCGTACCGCAATCGGAAGCACTACCACTCCATCAATGCCCTTGTGGTGTGTCTGTCCAATATGGTGATTTCACATGTCTGTGCTCGTTTCCCAGGATCAGCACACGATGCCTACATCATGAGGCGTAGCGGGATGCCTGATATGATGATGCAGCTGCGCAACGAACGGGCATGTGTTGTTGGTGGGTACAGTCTGTCTGTCCTGTATTCTGCATAGCCGACCAGCACGACCGCTACACCAGTTCTAACGATGTCCATGTGCTTCCCATGTAGGGGACGCTGGCTATCCCAACATGCCTTGGCTGCTGACACCTCTCCGCAACCCCATCACGCCGGCCCAGCTCCGCTATAACACCGCCCATGGCCGGACAAGGCGAGTGATAGAGAGGACGTTTGGCATGCTGAAGAGCCGATTCCGGTGCCTCCACAAGACCGGCGGTGCACTTCCTTATGCCCCGGCGAAGGTCTGCAAGATCTTCATGGTCTGCTGCATGCTGCACAACATGGCAGTTGAAAGAGCTGTGCCACTCATCCTGAATCAACATGACGAGGACCATCCACCCGTGGAGGACGAAGGGCTTGGCAATGGGGCTAGTGATGTGGAGGATGTGGAGCCGCAAGAGGACATCCGGACTCGGCTCATACGCGACTTCTTTGCTTAGTGGTGAGTACCAGGGTCTGAGTGTGCACGCATTGGTCCCCGTGTGGCATGCGTTGTGATGTGTGTCTCCACCTGCATGTATGGCACGTGGGTCAGAGGTGTGTGTGGGTGTGTCACTGGAGTGATGGTGGCAGTGATGGTAGTATTTCCCCAGTCATAATTGTGACCTAGCATGTTGTCATCCATACATGTGTCGAGTAACTGCACATGCAAGTGGCTGTGCTTTTTGTGGCTGACTTCTTGTGTGTCTCTCTTCCCCAGGTACCTGCGCATGCCGTTTGCTGGTTGCATTGTTGTGGCACTGCTATTCCTCATGGACATGACATCGTGGGCTGACTCAGCGTTACAGGCACGGACACGTTTGGAAGTCTCCATGGGGTAAGGGATGCATCTGGGGTGTATTGGGTGTGGCAGTTGTTCACGATGTGTGCACACTGCCCCGGTCGGGGTTTGGTTCCTCTGCAGACATGTGGCATCCCCATGGGACACGACATGCAGCTGGGTACACCTGAATAGATGGGCTGCCTGGTTGTCAGTCATCAGTGATGGGATAGTGGATTGTGATGATGGCATCAATGTGTGTGACACTGCCCTCGGACACATACGGTTAACATTGTCTTGACATGGCGTGGGACTTCCACATCAGCGGATGTATGGTGTATGGCAGGCTCTCCGTGAGCAGCTGTGGGTGTTTAGCTGTTAGCCGACGCTTGTGTGCCAGTTCCATGGCTATCACGCATGTGTGCTGCAGAAGGGGGGTGCCAGTGTTGGAGCCACATGTTACTCCACATGATGTGTTCATGTGTACTTCAAGTTGCCTCTGCAATCCCAAAATCATGACTAATAAAGGTGTCCCTATGCCTCCAAGGTGCCTCTTCTCAGTCAATGCTGGTGTGTTGGCACGGTGCATCCTGCATGTCTGGCATGGTATTCCCTGATTGTGGCTATGTGTCAATGTGTCGAGTGGCAAGATGCAAGCTGTGTGTGTGTGCTGAGACTGTGTATTGGGCATGATGTCCATGACTGTGTGGGTATTGTGACATGTGCCATCCCCATGCATCCAACGTTGTCCATGACCCCATTCTCTGCATCCACCGGACTCAAGCTTGCAGGACATGGTTCTGCCACCTGTCTACACATACCTGGGTGCCCCCCAGGACACGGGCCAGGATCCCTGACCTCTGCGCATGACTGTTGCTGTACTCAATGTGTCTGTCAGCACGGTTGTTCGGCCACCCCCTCAGCTGGTTCTGACCATCACGGGTGTGTATGGTGCTCCATGTCTGTCTTGCCTAATAAACTGTGACCCATGTGTCCTGTGCCAGACTCAGGCCCCAGGGTGTGGATGGTTGAAGTGCACAGATGACTCAGGCATGTTTAGACTGTACAAGACACATGTTAGGTAATAATGCTACCAGCAGGCATCTACTCTTAATAGTGTGATTTATTATTGGGGGGGGGGGACAAAGTGAGGGGCTTTCCGGGATTAGGGAATCCAAAGTTCAGTAGGGGAGTTGGTGTCCTTGCCATTGGAAATCCTCAGAGTCCATGCCACAGTCTTTGTCAACATTGGTCAGCCAGTGACCAGCAGGGCCATGTGGCAGAGAATGTCTCTTGATGCTGTGATGCTGTTGCTCCAGTGGGCCAGGTTCCAGGCCAGGTGTCCTGGGAGATGGTGATGTAGCAGCCACCCTCACGGTCCTTTCCGTGGACGACCCGGCTTCCTGCGGGGAACCTCAGCAGCAGGCCGTGACGACGTCTGGGATGCTCCGTCGGATGTTTCCTCCTCCTCCTCATGATCCCTCCCTGTGGGTGGTGATGTTCTCCGCCTTCTGGCACAGGGAGGGTCGGCCATGGTGTCGGCCATCCGACGGAGTGCAGCGTGAATCCCCTGGGACGCCGTCACTTGCTCAGCCTGTCTATCCTCCATCCTCCGTTGGTGTACCTGTAGACAGGCTATTAGCTCCGCATGTTGCTGGGCCTGCTGGACCTTGATCCCCTCGAGGACGGACACAACCTGGGCCATGCCCGTGGTGTCCTGCCGGTATGAGTCCAGGATGTTACGGACAAGGGAAAATACCGGATCCCCAGCCAACTGGTCAGGCTCGCGCCTCCGCCGTCCTCCACTCCCACCACCCCTGCCCACTTGCGTCTGGCCTGCACTTGTGGGAACATCGGGTCTCCGGGACCCCTGAGGGGTGGCATTGGCGTTGTCGCCTGCCTCCTCCTGGGTGCCCGGGACACCGTGTCCCTCCTGGCGAGCCTGGCTGCATTGTGGTGTTGGGGCAGGGATCCTGGGTGTCTCCTGGGATGTGGCAGGAGTGGGGGTGGTGGTTGGCACGGTTGTACCTGACGCAGGTGCTGCAGGTGGTTGGACACCAGAGGGGCCAGGTCGGTCGGGGTCGTCCACAGAGTGGTGAGAGTGGTCGCTGCCGGTGGGATCGGTCTCCTGCAGATCCGGGTCCTGTGAGTGTTCCCCCCCCAGTGTTGGGGGGTGCAGCACGACGTTGACCTGTGTGTGAGAGAGAAAATGTTAATTTTGATCCATGCAACATCCATGTTTCATCCGTTTCAAAGTTGGCACATTTCCTCTTTGAATTAGGATCTGTCTTGCATTCCACTCACAGTGCACTTGTGCATGGGTGTGTCCCTTGGGCACCAATTTGGCCCCTTTAACTATGTGTGGCACAGTCTTACTTGCTGCGTCAAGTGTGACTGCAGTCAGCAGTGGAGTGTGCAGGTGTGGCGAGCCATGCATTTGCGCCTTCCTTGTAGCACTGTACATGTGCACATGGAGTGGATCCACACACTTATATGATGCAGGTGGCTGTCCTTGTGCTCGTGTACAGGTTGTGACATGGCCCTGCGTTTTGCCATGATGAAGAGGGGGGGTTCTGGCACTGGCCACCCTTGTCTACATGCACGCAGTCCACCTGCTGACGAGCAGACATTCCCACACACCAAAGGACTGATTTGCTCTCCCTGTGTCTCCCTCCTTCTCTGTCCCCCTCTCCCTCCCTCTCTGTCCCCCTCTCCCTCCCTCTGTGTGTCAGCCTCCTCCCTCTGTCCATCTTCCTGTGTCTCCCTCCCTCTCTGTCCCCCTCTCCCTCCCTCTCTGTCCCCCTCTCCCTCCCTCTGTGTGTCAGCCTCCTCCCTCTGTCCATCTTCCTGTGTCTCCCTCCCTCTCTGTCCCCCTCTCCCTCCCTCTCTGTCCCCCTCTCCCTCCCTCTGTGTGTCAGCCTCCTCCCTCTGTCCATCTTCCTGTGTCTCCCTCCTTCTCTGTCCCCCTCTCCCTCCCTCTCTGTCCCCCTCTCCCTCCCTCCGTGTGTCACCCTCTGTCACCTTGGCCCAGCTTCCTGGGCACACACTGTTAGCAGATCTTTGAGTGGCCCTTGGCCTGTTGCTGTGAGTTTGTTTCTGATCTCCAGGCACCCATTTTGTCTGCTGTGTGTCTGTGCGCTGCTGCTGTGGTGGTGTGTGCTGCCACTCTTTCACAATGTTGGCTGTTCATTAGCTGCTGTCATGTGCAAAACAGTGCCTTCACCCCCATGTGTTGATGCAAGGCGTCCGCCATTTGCTGGCAAGTCATTCCTGTGTTGGGACACAGTGTTTGTCTGGCTGTGACCTAGGCCATATGGGCAGAGGGCATTGTTGTCTGCTTTGGAGTCGCACTATGTGATGTTTGGTGCCCAGCCTCCCGCCATCCGGGTTACCGTGTCATGTGTTGTTGTCTTCTGTGGCCTGTGACTTGACATTGTCCAGCTGGGTGCATGGGGCATGGTGGCAGCAGTGGCATGTGCCTGCTCATGGAGTGTGGTTGAGTCATGCGATGACTTGTGGTGGTTGCGTGCCTGTTATTAATTTTGGTTGTGGTTGCAGTTCCCCCCATGTGAGGTGCGTTGTTTGTGTACTCACCCAGGTCTCGGAGTCCTTCTACTCCTTCAACTGCCTCCACCGGCAGTATGGCCATCACCCTCTCCTCCCAGGGATGGTACTGTACGGCTCTGCGGGAGGGCCCTCCTCCGGTGGCGTTGGCCTGGTCGTGTTCCTCCTGCCTCTTGGCTCTGACCTTCCTCCGCAGATCGTACCACCTGTTCTGGCAATCCTGCTTGGTCCTCCTGGTGTCCGCAACAGCATTCACAGCATCGACGATGGTCTGCCACATGGCTGTTTTGGCTGCCTGGCTGGTAGTGGGCATGGTGAGGGGTGTGGGTGGGGATGGTGTGGGTGTGGGGGGTGTGTGGATGTTGGGGGGGGTGTGGATGGTTGTGTGTGTGTGTGAATGTGATGAGAGGGTGTTTGTGAGGGTGGTCGTGTGAAGGTGTGCAAGTGTAAGATGTGGTGTAGCTTGTAGTGTGGTTCTGTGGTGTCTGGCAGCAGTGAGTCTGTTGCAAAGGCTCATGGTTTGTGTGTGTGGGCCCTTTTCATTGGTCCATGGGTGGGTGTGGCAGTGTTTGAATTTTGGGTGGGTGTGTTATAAGGAGTGGTGGTGTATTGGGCCTCTGTTTGTTTTTGACAGTTGCAGGTCAGTGATTGTGTTATTTTAGTGGTTGTTGGCCATGTTTAGTGGCTGTGTGCCTTTCGAATGGTGTATTCTTGTGTTGTTTTGTTTTGTCCTTGTTGTGTACGTGCGTTTTGAGCGTGTGTACGGTGTGTACATGGGCCATTTGGTTGTACGATTATGTCCTTGTGTGTGGCTTTGTACGACTCATACATGCGGTTGTGATGTTGGGGCATGGGGTGCGCTCCGTACTTAGGAGGTTGTGTTGGGGGTGCGCCAGGAACGTACTGGGGTGTACATGGACGGTGGTACGACACGTACAGGGGTGGGGGGGTGTACATTGATGTTGGTACGACACGTACAGGGGTGGGGGGGTGTACATTGACGGTGGTACGACACGTACTGGGGTGGGGGTGGGGCTCGAACGTACTGGGGTGTAGGTTCACGGTGGTACGACACGTACTGGGGTGGGGGTACGACTGGAACGTACTGGGGTGTACATGGACGGTGGTACGACACGTACTGGGGTGGGGGGGGTGTACATTGACGGTGGTACGACACGTACTGGGGTGGGGGTACGACTGGAACGTACTGGGGTGTACATGGACGGTGGTACGACACGTACTGGGGTGGGGGGGTGTACATTGACGGTGGTACGACACGTACTGGGGTGGGGGTACGACTGGAACGTACTGGGGTGTACATGGACGGTGGTACGACACGTACTGGGGTGGGGGGGTGTACATTGACGGTGGTACGACACGTACTGGGGTGGGGGTACGACTGGAACGTACTGGGGTGTACATGGACGGTGGTACGACACGTACAGGGGTGGGGGGGTGTACATTGACGGTGGTACGACACGTACTGGGGTGGGGGTGGGGCTCGAACGTACTGGGGTGTAGGTTCACGGTGGTACGACACGTACTGGGGTGGGGGTACGACTGGAACGTACTGGGGTGTACATGGACGGTGGTACGACACGTACTGGGGTGGGGGGGTGTACATTGACGGTGGTACGACACGTACTGGGGTGGGGGTACGACTGGAACGTACTGGGGTGTACATGGACGGTGGTACGACACGTACAGGGGTGGGGGGGTGTACATTGACGGTGGTACGACACGTACTGGGGTAGGGGTACGACTGGAACGTACTGGGGTGTACATGGACGGTGGTACGACACGTACAGGGGTGGGGGGGTGTACATTGATGGTGGTACGACACGTACTGGGGTGGGGGTTCGACTGGAACGTACTGGGGTGTAGGTTCACGGTGGTACGACACGTACTGGGGTGGGGGTACGACTGGAACGTACTGGGGTGTACATGGACGGTGGTACGACACGTACTGGGGTGGGGGGGTGTACATTGACGGTGGTACGACACGTACTGGGGTGGGGGTACGACTGGAACGTACTGGGGTGTACATGGACGGTGGTACGACACGTACTGGGGTGGGGGTTCGACTGGAACGTACTGGGGTGTACCTAGACGGGTGGGGGTATACATATACGGGGGGTACGTGTCGGACGTACGGGGGCTGGGGGGAGTGTTGGGCGCGTATGCGGGCACATGTCTCCATGGTTGCTGTAGGAGTTCGGTGCGGACGGTGTTTTTTCCATACGGTTGTCACCTCGGACGCACGGGATGGATCGTGATTCCTCGGTCGGACTTGGCTTTTCACGTTTGTAAGGTAAATCGTCCGAGGACGTGTCGGACACATTTTCCGACCCGAGGACGTGTGGGGAATGATTCCCAGTGCGGTTCGTATGGACTTTTTACCATGCGAATCATGATTGCCAGTTCGTACGGCACTTGTACGATTCGTACGGTAAAAAGACCCGATACGAGTCGCACGGGGGAATTTTTTACCGGATCGTGATCGGCACCTAAGTGTTTAGATGTTGGTTGGCTCTAAAAAGAGCCGTTGTGTTAATTGAGGAACAGAGGAACAAAAATTATGGGGTGGGGCATGTGTGCTGCTGTATCTTGGTCTCTATTAGGTTAATGCTGGTGTCACCATAAGAGAGAACAGCATTGCACATATTGCACCATATATGAACCCTCTGGAACAGGGGGTGGATATCCAGAGGTCGAGAAGAAGGTGAAGCTGCGGCTGCAGATGAAGTGCTCGGCTGAGCTGCTGGCTGAGCTGCTGGAGGGTTGTCTCTTGCAGCTCGAGTACACTCCCGAGCATAAGCCACAAGATGTACTCCACTAAAGTACCTTAACATAGAGTAGATACTAAAAGAGTATTTTTTTTTAGGATCTCCTCTTGATAAGACCACTCCACAAACAGTGCAGGTGACTTTAGGAGCATTCACCTTCTTCTGGCCCTCTGGAAAAGTAAAATATTTCCAAATAAATGAGTCTTTTTGTTTCCTCTGTCTTGGTGGCACAAAGCTCTCCTCCTCACTCCCAGAAGATGACTGCTGCTCTGCCATTTTCAAGTACTGGAGTACTGGAAAAGCTGCGCAGCTCCTTCTCCCAGGGAATCAGAAGAAATAATGAGGGGAGTGGGTGTGGTGTTGGAAGATTCTGGAACTGAAACTACTATGAACCAATGAAAAGTCTTTTTTCGGAATCACGGAGCACGCACGCATGCGCATATGGAGCACGCACGGAGCACGCACGACGTACGCATGCGCACACGGAGCACGTACGCATGCGCACATGGAGCACGTACTCGTGCACGCACGGTGCGCGCACCGTCAAAAGCCCTAAAAAAATTTAAAAATTAAAAATAAATTAAACTGTTTATAAGTTTATAGAGAATATTAACTATGCTGTTCAACTTTATCCAAATTTATAAAAAAATAGAGCTGAGCCATTCCATATTACAGGATACAGTCAATCTATAACTATATACATAGGTAGCTTATTGTAAAATAAATATTTAAAAATTATAATAATACATTCATAAATTAGCATTTAAAAAACCTTTGAAATTCACTGAAAAAACCATGGGTTTCACACACGTTATAGTTAGAAATTAGCATTTAAAAAACCTTGCAAATTCACTGAAAAAACCATAGGTTTCACACACGTTATAGTTAGGAATTAGCATTTAAAAAACCTTGCAAATTCACTGAAAAAACCATAGGTTTCACACATGTTATAGATAGCTGGACATTTCACTCGTACAAAACCATTGAAATTCCCCCATTATAGTTAGTTCAGCTAACTATAACTCACGCGACCGCAATCCACTGCTGCTGACATCACATATTACATCACTCATGACATGCTCAGTGACATCACTCATGACATCACTGATGACATCATCCTTGTGTAAGAGTGGCAGACCTCCTCTTATCCTAATATAAACTTTGATACACACATTGAAAAATACAAACTAAAGTTTTGAAAACTATAGAGATACCAATACCAGTTAGAACAACCTATTCAGTAATTCCAAAATCTACATACGCATCCACTCATTCATCAACACTTCTATATAGTCACTCATACATGTACTCAGTCATCATATGTACTCATACACCTATACATCCTGTTACACACCTACATTCATACATAGAGTTACTCACACACATAGTCACACATGCAAATAAACAAACATTTACTTGCATATACAGCTATACACACACCACTACACTTACTTCTACAGAAACGTACACATACTTACTCTATAAAACAATCACTTATAGAAACACATATTTATTTATACAGGAACTCTTCCAATCTCTCACTCTCATATATCCTCACTTATATACATCAATACTCACATATACTAGTTTGAAACATATGGACTTACTCATAAAGACACTATTGAGACAGTTATTCACTCTCTTACTCACCCATACACACAATCATCCACCCATACTGTCCTGCTCACATACTGTCTTCAAAACACATACAAACAGTGAGTCACTCATTCATGCATCTATACGCTAAGTAACATCCCCCACTGAACCATACAGACACTCATACTGATACTCTAAAAACGAACTAATAACCCATATACACACTCATGTAGCTACTCATCAACCCATGCAGCCACTTATACACAAAGTGAGACACTGATACAGATATTTAAATATTTAAACATTACTCACTAATACTTGTATTCACTAAGATACTGTTAACAAGTCAGTTATACAATTAATTTTACCAAAAAAAACATCCATTTAGACACTTATTTACCCATTTATTCTTCCATTAACCTTTAGATATACATATATAAAATATATTTATTTTTCAGAAAGACACATATTCACTGGATGATGTCATCAGTGATGTCATCAGTGATGTCATTTGAGATGTCATCAGTGATGTCATGAGTGATGTCACTGAGCATGTCATGAGTGATGTAATATGTGACATCATCAGCAGTGGATTGCGGTCGCGCGAGTTATAGTTAGCTGAACTAACTATAACGGGGGAATTTCAATGGTTTTGTACGAGTGAAATGTCCAGCTAACTATAACATGTGTGAAACCTATGGTCTTTTCAGTGAATATATATATATATATATAAAGCTATATCTATATTACCTATTGGCGGTCGCCAGTAGGTAGTTATAGTTAGGACCTTGTTTCTATTCAAAAAGCATTTTTTCTTTTGCCAATATCATTGGCGTCGTTTGTCGAATCTTCACGAAATTTCCAAAACGAATGGCTCGCTTTGGTCAGCTCATGTCTTGAAAGTTTTTCGGGTGATTCGTCAAGCGGGGGCCAAGAAAAGATGGGGTCCCAAAACGCATTTTCCCCATGTTAATTTCCATAGGAAACTTTAGACACGGCTACAGCCCAAACTGCTGAACGGAATTACACCAAATTTGGCAAAAAGGTAGCTCTTGGTTCAGAAAGCGACCTTTTTTTAAATGGTGTAAATCTGTTCAGTAGTTTCTAAGAAATTAAAAAATAAACAAATATCGATATCTGGGTGGAGCCTAATGACACATCTCATTGTGGGATCTGATTAGCTGTCAACACTTCATACTGGAATTGCCGGCAGCCATCTTGGGACCAATATACATGATAGCACCCCATTGAAATGCATTGTAGTGAATTGTTTGAGGGTCACCAAAAGGAGAACTATAAAGGGTGATAACAGACTTTAGTTACATTAGAATTCATTTGTTGATGATACCATACCAGTTTTAGGAATTGTGGTGTGTTCTAATGTGATTTTACCCTGTAAAACACCTTCTGCTGGGATATCATGAATCATGTTTGAGAGAAAACTATTTTCTCATGCTTGTCCCATAGAGGTTTGGAAGGTGCTTCAGAAGCTAAAATGAGAGCATATTTTCTGTAATTCACATTATCTTTCTCAGTCATGTGAGAATGAAGTTTGACATTCTCAGTAAACATGTACATCCAACAAGGGCAGAGACTGTCAGTTGATTTCTTTGTGTTCTACTGCAGCTTCCCAGAGTGTTCTAAAGAACAACTAGAGCGCTAAGAGCCTTACTTATGACAAAGGTATGGCACACCTGAAGCCATCTTGATTGGAATAAACTGGTAACACTTAAAACATTTAATTTAAAAAGGAAGAAAATGATGGGGTTCATTTTGTCATAGAAATTATGGTTAGTGCTGTAGAAAGAAAAATTAGGACACGTTTTAAGTGAGATCTCAAATATCTTCCTGTTATATTTCAACAGGAGCACTCTGTCAGTTGATTATTTTGTGTTCTACTGCAGCTTACCAGAGTGTTCTAAAGAATAACTAGAACACTAACAGTTTTACTTATGACAAAATGTTGGCACACCTGAAGCCATCTTGATTGGAATAAACTGGTAACACTTAAAACATTTAATTTAAAAAGGAACAAAATGAGGGGGTTTATTTTGTCATAGAAATTATGGTTAGTGTTGTAGAAAGAAAAATTAGGACATGTTTTAAGTGAGATCTCAAATATTTTCCTGTTGTATATCAGCAGGAGCAGCCTGTCAGTTGATTCCTTTGTGCTCTAATGCAGCTTCCCAGAGTGTTCTAAAGAACAACTAGAGCGCTAGCAGTCTTATTTATGGCAAAATTGTGGCACAAGTCCTTATTTTGTGCTTTGTTTTCCAGGCTGTGTCGTCGGCATTGATGGACCCGACAGGAGTCTTCCACCTTGTTGTTTTATGTTGAGTTTGTTAAATTTCATTAAAGTTTTTGGTTGTTACTTAAGTGCTGTGTCACTCTTTCTCGTTCTTATTACTGTTATTTGGTGGTGTCCACCATGGTGTTAAATTTTCGGGCAGTTATCGGGGAAATACTGGTGATGTCTGCAGTTTGCACCAGCTTCTGAATAGTGTGTTAGATTTATCTCAACTTTAGTTGCATTAAAGTGCTGATAATGAGATGCAGAGTAGGCGTTCCCGTGCAAAAACACACGAGGTGCACCTTTACGATTTCTTCTAATTACTAAAATCCTGTATTGAATTCCACTGTGGTAGTGGGTGCATTTACAGTGCACACACAAAATCAATAAAGAAATCTCATTGTATTTATATTGATTGGGAATAGTGGGTCAGGTGCTGGTTCTTGACGGGATACACTGCCCAGTTAGTTTATTTTTCTGTACACGAAAAAACCACATCACAACTTTCACAACGAAAGCCAAAAAGTACGAAGCGAAACAAATTCCGGCGATAACCTGCATAAGCACCTGAGATTTTACACCTGCTTTCTGCTGGTGTTAAGCAGGATGACTACCTGCAGCATGAAAAGGAACACAGCCAAGAGCCACACCTGAACACCCACAGGTGCCATAGAGTCAATGAGCATGATACACGGATACCCATGAGGGCCATAACACTCCTCGCAACAACCCCAGGACTGCCAACGCCCCCCGAACCCGCATCTGAGAAAGTATGTCTGTGTGGTCATTGTGTTAGCATGATAGACACCGGCCCTGCAACATCACAGTGTGCTGTCTTCAGCGGATGTTACCATGTCACCTCAGTGTTGGCAGTGAGCCTGGAGATGTAGCTATGCAAGCATCCTCCTGCATCCATAAGCGGCAAAGGGAACGGGGTGTCTCACACATGTCCGTGTGCAAGAAGTGCGGTAAGTGTGTCTCTCTGTTCTGCTGTGGCCGCCACAAGGGCTGCCGCAGTCGATGTTGTAAAGTGGCATGCACCACCTCCAAACAGCAGTGTCACGGTGTGATTAGAATGCCACAGGACATGCGGTGAACCTGCCCATGTGCCACATGCTGGGCATCTCATCCATGATGACCAGGGTCGCAGACATCCCACAACACCCACGACCGGCCTTTGTACACATCCTGTATGAATGCACCTGGAGAAGTTACTGTAAGGGTGAAAGGTTCTTTGTCTGACCTATCTTGCGCTAACACATCTACTGCTCCGAGAAGGAACTTGCAAGTAGCCAGCCCCCACTGACAGATACAATAATATTTTCATCCGTCTCCCACACTATCATCTGCCCGATTTGAGAACAACGAGTGGACATCCCATGCTCAAAAGTCCTTCGTCGTAGTTAGCATGCGTGAAATGGCCTTCACACGTACCCCCACCACAACCCTGCCCTGCACCCATTGCACACAGATCCGGCTCATTGCACCAAGCTGTGCCATTTCATCCACAAGACTGGCACACAGCAAGCCAGTGCAGCTATAAGGAGAGTCACTGACGCATAGCAGGGCATCTCGAACACATGGTCGACTCCGTTCACGTCCACCTATACCTTGCAAGTCTGCTGCATGTCCTGGGTGCACTGCCTTTGCAAGTGCTGCGGATCACTCACCAGCACCATACACAAGTTACTGTGTTCCAAACAAAACTTCCTCCTACTACGTCTAAAATTTTGCTGACACTACTTGGACAGGTGTGGCACAGCGCCCAGAGCACATGACTTCATAGCATAGGACACACAGTTTGGGCTCACGGTATCATCCCCGAGTCCAGCAGTAGCTCAATTTAGCAGCATAACACTCTAGGCCAGAGGTCTTCAAACTTTGTTGCGCTGGGTATAAAGATAGAATATCGACGGGAAAATATCGACTAGCATTAATATTGTGGTAAGAATATTAGGGGTGGGCGGAGTTCGCGTAATCGCGTTACGCAAATCTCCGCGAAACGGTAAAAAATCTCCGCGAACACGCAGAAATTCCGCAAACACACGGAATTGCTTGTTCGCGATACTTTTTTCCTGTTCGCGATCGCTGTTTGCGTGCTTGGGGTGAAATATCTCGCGAACACGCATATTGAGAACGCGAACAAGCAAAAAATTACGCGAAGTCGCGGAACGCAGATTTTTGTGCAATTTCGCGTTCTCCGCGGAACGCGAAATTACCCAAATTCCGCAAATTCCGCGAACGGAACGGAATTTACCGCCCAGGCCTAAAGAATATCGACTGTGAAAAATATCGTAATAGAAAATATCTTTGTAAAAAATATCGTTTCTTGAGAATGACAAAAATATCGTCAAGAAAAAATATCGATGAACAGAATATCGTTGATCAAAATGTCGTTTCATATAATATCGACAGAAAAATATAAGTTGTTATAAAATTTATAAAAAAATATGTATTATGTTTTTAAAAAACTTACAAAACTCCTACTAGTAATAATATGTGTTAAAAAATATTTTCTACAAAAGAATTGTTAAAATTTTAGTAGCGGGTTATTGGTATTATAGGGGATAAGGGTGGGTAGTAATTTAAAATTTGGTTTTTACAAAATTTCTAAAATATAAAAATATTAGAAAATAATTAAGAAATCGAAATTTTAATTAGAAATTTCGATTTGTTGACAAAATTAAATTTGTAATTAAATTTTAAAATTCCCCCAAAAAATTTTAGGTAAGAAATCGAAATTTTAATTAGAAATTTCGATTTGTTCACGAAATTAAATTTGTAATTAAATGTTAAAATTCCCCAAAAATTTTTTAGGAGCGGGTTATTGGTATTATAGGGGATAAGGGTGGGTAGTAATTTAAAATTTGGTTTTTACAAAATTTCTAAAATATAAAAATATTAGAAAATAATTAAGAAATCGAAATTTTAATTAGAAATTTCGATTTGTTGACGAAATTAAATTTGTAATTAAATTTTAAAATTCCCCCAAAAAATTTTAGGTAAGAAATCGAAATTTTAATTAGAAATTTCGATTTGTTCACGAAATTAAATTTGTAATTAAATTTTAAAATTCCCCAAAAATTTTTTAGGAGCGGGTTATTGGTATTATAGGGGATAAGGGTGGGTAGTAATTTAAAATTTGGTTTTTACAAAATTTCTAAAATATAAAAATATTAGAAAATAATTAAGAAATCGAAATTTTAATTAGAAATTTCGAATTGTTCACCAAATTAAATTTGTAATTAAATTTTAAACTTCCCCAAAAAAATTTTAGGAGCGGGTTTTTGGTATTATAGGGGATTAGGGTGGGTAGTAATTTAAAAATGTCGTGTTTTAAAAGTGTAGAAAATATTAATAAATTAGAAATTTATCATGAAATCAAAATTTAACTTCGAAATTTTAAATTTTACATGAAATTTATTTTTTAATATTAATAAAAAATATTAAATTAATATTGAAGAAGCGTTATTTTGGTATTATAGGGTAATTGGGTATAAAAAATAATTTAGATAGAAAAATTTATATTGTTTACTAACCTGCACATTTCCTGACTTATGTTGGATTGGAGTTAGAATAGTAATTTGTTATGGTTTACTATCCAGCACTTTCCCTGACTTATGTTGGATTGGAATTAGAATAGTAATTTATTATGGTTTACTATCCAGCACTCTCCCTGACTTATGTTATGTTTGGAGTTAGAATAGTAATTTATTATGGTTTACTATCCAGCACTCTCCCTGACTTATGTTATGTTTGGAGTTAGAATAGTAATTTTTTATGGTTTACTATCCAGCACTTTCCCTGACTTATGTTGGATTGGAGTTAGAATAGTAATTTATTATGGTTTACTATCCAGCACTCTCCCTGACTTATGTTATGTTTGGAGTTAGAATAGTAATTTATTATGGTTTACTATCCAGCACTCTCCCTGACTTATGTTATGTTTGGAGTTAGAATAGTAATTTTTTATGGTTTACTATCCAGCACTTTCCCTGACTTATGTTGGATTGGAGTTAGAATAGTAATTTATTATGGTTTACTATCCAGCACTCTCCCTGACTTATGTTATGTTTGGAGTTAGAATAGTAATTTATTATGGTTTACTATCCAGCACTTTCTCTGACTTATGTTGGATTGGAGTTTGAATAGTAATTTATTATGGTTTACTATCCAGCACTCTCTCTGACTTATGTTATGTTTGGAGTTAGAATAGTAATTTATTATGGTTTACTATCCAGCACTTTCCCTGACTTATGTTGGATTGGAGTTTGAATAGTAATTTATTATGGTTTACTATCCAGCACTCTCTCTGACTTATGTTGGATTGGAGTTTGAATAGTAATTTATTATGGTTTACTATCCAGCACTTTCCCTGAGTTATGTTATGTTTGGAGTTAGAATAGTAATTTATTATGGTTTACTATCCAGCACTTTCCCTGAGTTATGTTATGTTTGGAGTTAGAATAGTAATTTATTATGGTTTACTATCCAGCATTTTCCCTGACTTATGTTGGATTGGAGTTAGAATAGTAAATTATTATGGTTTACAATCCAGCACTTTCCCTGACTTATGTTGGATTGGAGTTAGATTAGTAAATTATTATGGTTTACAATCCAGCACTTTCCTTGACTTATGTTTTGTTTGGAGTTAGAATAGTTAATTATAATGGTTTACTATCCACCATTTACCCTGACTTACGTAGGATTGGAGTTAGAATAGTTAATTATTATGGTTTATTATCCAGCATTATCTATTTACTATTTTTAATAAGAATAATATATGTCATGTTGTAATATTCATTTCAACAATATAAATTAAAAACATTTTTATAAAATTTTACATGCATATGACAAGTTTCTAAATTAAGAAATAACAATTTTTAGATCTTTTTTTATTCATAGTTTAATTTGTTACTGCAAAGATTTTGAACATTTTATAAAACATTTAACATAATTTTTGTTAACAAATTATATTGCAGTTTTGTACATAAATACAGTTTCAATTATGCATACATTAGTATATTAAATTTTTATATTTTTTATAAAAATTTAATATATTACATATTTTTTATGACATTGATTTTATCACGATATGTACATAACATAAATTTACATTTTTTAACATCTGAGAAAAATATTTAACAATGAAAAACATTTTTTAATATACAATAAACAATTAATATATAATTCTATTGAACATATTAATGTATATTTTACAATATTCATTTGTTTTTTAAGAATAAAAAGTAAATTATTACTAAACATGGTAAATTTATATTTAAAGGATGGATTTAGCTATTAGGTCTAAGTATGCTAGACCTTCTATACTTGGGTACAGTCTAGTTTTTTGCTGGAGATATTCGTACATATTTAATGTTTGTTTACTTAGTTTAGGGCCAATTTTAGAAAGGGATTGCTCTATTCTGAGTTCTTGGTAGCTTTGTTCTTTTTTAATGCTTTGGATTAGTTTGTGAAGTGTTGGTTGACTTCTTCCTAAAGTGGCTTAGAAGGCATTATGCCATCCTTCAACTGCGTTGTTAGTTTTAGCTTTCTGTGCTATTGTACTAGCATACACATTCCACCATGGAATTTGAAATTTAGGTTGTCTACGGTGGCCTGAACAATGTAATCTTCCAACCCAGGTATCTTCAAAATAGTCCAAGAAGGGAGTTAGTATTTTCTCATTGGTGCGGTAGAAAGGGCTGTCAATTAATAAATTGTAGTAGTTAGCTACTTCTGTTGTTGGTACATATGCCAATGCAATCAACTTTTTTATTTGATAAGCAAAGTGACTGTTTGTACAATATTCAATGCTTAAGGTAGATTTTTGTAAGTGCCTCCATATACTTTGGTTGTAGTGATAATAACAACCTTGTATTGAGGTATGGGGATATATCTTAAGGATAGCTTGAATCATGGCTATTTCAAAGTCAATTATAATTCTTTGAGGATAGTAATTATCTGTTAATTCTTTGATCTTTGTTAAAAGTTCAACGTAGGTAGTATTTGTTTTGTTTGGCAGCAGAGTATAAATTAGAGGGATATTTGTATCTTGGTATTCCCCATGGATGGTGTAAAGTTGATAGAAAGGTTTGGGACAAACTTTAAAAGTCCCGTCCATCATCCATGTTTCACATGATTTAAGTTTTTGCAAATTACTATTAGTAGCAAAAAGTAAAACTCGTTTGTCATGACTCTGGTTGTCATACATTAGGAATTTATCCTCATTATGTGTAATGGTATATTCAGGATATATTTTTATATCCTTAAAACTTTCTGGCGTTGTTGGAGTTGGATCTGAAGCACGTTTAGTTTTTGAAATTAATCTTTTTAAGTTGGGAATAGAAGGTAGCTGTCCTGTCACATGTTCTCGCACTTTGCTTAAAACATTTTTCATAATACTAGTGCTTGTTTCTTGTGATCCTTTACTAGCATCTTTCAATGTTTCCAGTGCTTCTCTAACTTCCACTTCTGTTACATTTGGTGGGTGGTTATGCTCACGTACATTTACCACATTGTTATCAACAGTTGTTGCTCTACCATAGCATGCACTTGAGTAATATTTGCTACATTTCCAATGGGTCTTATTCGCTTTTACTCTTTCTTGGGTGTAGGTGTAACCCATGTAGTTCAGCATTAGTTTCCCTTTTTGCGAAGTGATGAAAGTAGCTCCAGTTGCCATGTCTAAGGTAGATCTGTGGAAAATATATATATGTATTTTTAAGAACATTGAAGACGATTTACAGAGATGTGTATAAGAGCAGGAAAAAGCGTGAACATATACTTACTATGTGGCTTCACTGGTAATTCTTTTATTCTTATTTCTCTTTCTGAATTTTCTTATTTTTAAGTTCTGTAGTAGTGTTAAAGAATAATTGAAAGACATGATTTAGTGTTATAGGTGTTTGATTTTACTTTCAGAATTGTTATACATACAGTGACTATACTTACTTGATGTAGTAGAAGATGTTGGTAGTGTAGTTGTAGATAGGTAAATAATTTTGTAGAGTCTGTGGAAAAAATAATCATTGTGTTACTTATAGTATTTGGATGATAGTAGTTGTTAACATATGAAGTAAATAGTACATTTACTTAGCAAGTTTAAATAATTTTTATCAGCTATCTAAGTAGACATGGATAAGGTAGTTTATAAATGTTTTTACATCTAATTTTTTGGTCGTTGTTGATAAGTTCAACATGTTTTGTTTTCACTCCAAAGAAGAACAGTTTTTAAATTAGGGAGTTTATCTACTTTTTGCTAAGTTCGAATGAAAAAAGCAATGGGATTTTACTTACTTGAAGTGTAGTATGACGTTTTGTAGTTGTAGTCGTAGGTTTGTATTCTCTTCTCTCAGCAAGGTAACCGTTTTTCTCCAAGTTTGTGCCAAAAATGGTAAATTACGTTAAGTGTATAATTGTTTTTATATTAGTGAGTTAATTAATGGTAGCTTTTGATTGGTTCAATTAGTGAAATTTCAAAATCATTGGTCGAGAACGTAATTTCGAATTAGAAAACCGGTATTTTCGTAAGAGTTTGTTGCATCACTATTTGTTTGTTAAAGTACATTGTAAAAAGTTTTATATGTGCTTTTTTGTTTTATATGTAAATAGTTTATATGTAGAAAATAATGAAATGTGTTTCACATTTAGGCCATCGGAGTGTATGATAGTATCAGTAAATGTAATTTTTTTTAACATATATTATATATTTTTATATCAATAAGTATTAGGAAAACTAAATAATTATATGTGTGAATAGTTTTGTAAAGTAAAATAGTAAAAACAAGTGAGTAAAATAAAAGAATCGTGCATATCGAGTTGGTAATAAAAAGACGATATTTTTTGTATATTTCTATAAGCAGATAGGTCGTCGATGTTAGTGTAGTCGATATAAATGTCTAAGGTAATGATATTTAAAATAAAGTCGATAATGTAGTAGTCGATATTTATGTTGTAGATATTAGTGTGAACGATATTAGGGTTGTCGATAAAAAAAAATCGATATTTGTGTGAATTCTTGTTTAAGTATAGGATGACGATATTAATGTAAGCGATATTTTAGTGACGATATTTATTTCTGACGATATTTATGTTAACGATATTCCATCATGGAACCGTTGCGCTGAGCCCCCCTAGGCTAAATATTTTGAAGTCAGGCCCCCCTCCAAAACTTTATGGCAAGGACAGGAAAAGCTGGAGGAGCAGGACTAAGCACAGAGGTTTGAGCATGTGACACCATTTCAGGAGTACTTTTTCTGCAGCTCATAACCAACAGTAATGTGAAACTTATAAAAGAGTAAATGCTTGAAACAAAAACAGAAATTGACCAACAAACACTACTCACCATAGTTGGGGGAGTTGTGAGCCCCTCACACTCCTGGTCCCCAGTACAACACCAAATGCTTCACTAATGATATATGCATTCCTTAGTAGCAGGCGGTCACATGTTCCTCTTTCACCCATTTCCCCACCGTGCCTGGCCATCACTCCAGTATTGACACAGGCTCTCTATACCTTTCAGAATAAATAGCTCTCACACGGTGTCCCTTCTGCAGCAAGGGTTCCCTATGCACTAATGCTAGCAAGGAATATGAGCCCTGATGTCTCTTTTGCAAAGACACCCATGTGCTACCCATGAAACGAACCCTTGATGCAAAGTAATTCAAGGCAGCATGTAGTAAGACTTTCTGTTACTTTGGGAAACTATCCAATGCAAATTCTGACTTGCTTTGGATAGTAAATCCCAAGAAAACACTTTGCATCAGGTTTGCATCCCAAAAGTAACGCAAACTTGTTGCAAAGCATTAGTAAATCTTGTCCCTACAGTGGCACTGCGCAGCCTTGTATTACATTTGGGTACAATCCAGTGCAAATTGTGATTTGCACTGGATTGTTAATACCAATACACTTTGCATTAGGTTTGTTTAAAAAAAGTAACACAAACTTTACGCAAAGTCTTTGTAAATCTGAGCCTAAATCATTGCTGCAGCCTGTCTTAAGCTGTGTGTAGTAACATTTTAAAATAATGACACTCACAGTGCTTCCTGCCAAAAACAGGGTCCTTGTAGCATTATAAAACAAAATCACTATTCCCCACTGCACTAAGCAGGATTTAATTCTGAGTCTCTCACACACACAGACATCTGCAGCAATTGCATTAACCAACTGAGATTTCATCCTTTATGAGTGCCTTTCCCACTAATTAATATGTGTGTGTATTATTTTAAATGCAGTTAAAGTAAAGTAAGTTTTTGTTCTTTGTAGGCCTGTAATTGACCCTGGCAACACACCGACTGACCTCTGCCCCATGCCAATTAAAATGACAGTTCCCATGCTTTTTTATGGCCCTTTGGCTGCGTGTAAATGAAGATAGCCTTGAAACGGGGCAAATAAATGAATAATTTCGTGCTTCCAGGCCATCTTCATTTACACTTCTTTTCAGAGACATTTGAGCCCCCCTGAGAATGCCACCACGGACCCCCAGGGGGGCGTGCCCCACAGTTTGAAGACGTCTGCTCTAGGCAATACCTCACTTAATTTCCGTACCCTGCACTTTCAGCCCGGTAGGGGTCAGTAGTTCAGCGCCTTTATCCCCGAGTCTGGCATCAGCTCAGCTTAAGTCCCCAGAGCCATCAGACCCGTACGAGAGAGTAGTTTGCACTTTCCAAATACCGAGTTGATTTGATACGTGCGAATTTCCCTTCGCACTCACTGTAAAACACCCCCTAAACACCATACACAACTTCCAATATTCTAAACAAAAGTTCCTCTGAGTAGATATAACTACATGCTGATGAACTCAAGCTAAGCGGTTCCGATGTGTATAAATACATTGTTTGAAATCTGAAGAGACTTTTATATTTTTGTACGCTTTACATGCCACGTGTGAAAGGCTCGTGCAGGGGCCCCAAAAGCCAAGCCAGACCTCTTGCTCGGCTCTCGCTGTTCATTTGATCCACGCCCACCTCTAATCTCCACCAGTGCTCTCTGCTGCTGTGACGGGGTCAACCGAACACAGCCCACTCCCACTGGCTTCGAAGCACTATGAAGCGGCTACAAGACGACAATTTGGGCCTTACCAGGCGATCGCATCTCAGACCGACACAAATCACCAAAAGAACCCACGTAAAAAGAGCGTGTGAAATTGAAAGTATTTCTATTATTGGAAGGTTTTACTTATGTGGAAAACACTTGCTGGCTACGGGTACTACTTAAAGGGTGTGGTGGTGGCGAGCCCAACAAAATACATGTACATGGCACGCACTTCACAGTAATCTTCTGGCCTCAGCCCAATCCAACAATTCAATACCTAGAGGCTAGAGCCACATTCTGTCAACATCTGCGGCCGATGCCCGGAGGCGCCCTGGTCTGACCCGAAGGCAAGCACTGCACGCCCAGCTCCACGGCTGAGTACCCCACTGCACAAGGCATGGAGGCTCAGTCCGAGCACGGGAAAGACAATCCGGCTTCAGCACAATGCGTTTACTTTCACCCTTTGTGCGTTATTCCAGAGGAAAAGCACATTGCACCATCCACGTAAACGGATGTGCTTCATCCGATCCTGGGGCAGCCCCCGAACCCCTCCAAACATCATCGCCTGCACACGGTGTGTAGCCAGAATCCCAACTGCACGAGACGAGGCAGGGAGGTAGTTGCGGCAAACTGTAGGTAATTCTCTAAAAGACCTGTTGCACGCATAAAAAGCATTTTTTTAAATGTAATAAAATTGGGGCAATTCCAAAAGGAATGCGTTTTGCCACTTCGACCGCCGTGGCCTGAATGTAGGTACATTAATGGGCCATGCGTCTGCTGTACAGACGGCGAGAGGCCGATTCGAAGTAGCGCAGTGCAAACTCTTCCATTCATCCACCCATCCGTCTAGGGTTGAAGACGGGAGTATCTTGGAGTGGGTTCATACTATTAACACTATGATTGGATGTTTCGTTGTGTGGAAAACAATGTATTATGTGACAAAGTTTCTAGGACTGTCAAAAGTTTTGTAATGTATCAAGTGGCCTTAGACAAATTATTAGTTGAGTAGAGGTATTGCACAAAACGGTGGCATCTTCTTGAATAAATATGCAGAGCAGGATTCATTCTGGCACGATGATCCTGTCACAAAAATTAAACCTCAACAGGAAGCACTTACTTATACTGAAATTGACCTTCAACTCGGGCACCTGCTTTATTTATATCTGTAAGTCTTACAGATATAAATAAAGCAGGTGCCCGAGTTGAAGGTCAAATTCAGTAACGCATTAATCAGCACAAAATCTCCGCGATCACGCGATTGCTGAGATTTTTTGCCGTTTCGTGATATTCTACGAAAGGCACTTTCGCAAATTCCACCCACCCTTAGAGGTCAAGCTGACCGCGATGGAGCATGGGTCAGATACAGGAGCCACGCATGGGCCGCTGAACAAAGTACCTTACTCCTGGTCGCAACAGCGAGATGCGGGATGCAGCCGAGCAATGCGTCTGTACCAATCCCACAGTCGAGGTGATGTGTTGATTTTCTTCATGCATTAGAAATGCACCAGTTTTGTGGGGCGTGGCTTCGGAGCCTTAGAAGATGGCCGCTATTCCCGGGAGCTCCGGCGAGCCATGAAGGAACGCGACCTCTGCAGGCAGCATTTCTTCGTCGAAATCGCCGAAATTGTTCATTTTGACAATCGGAACTGCCACTCTCCAGAATGATACCTTTATTTTTTCATAGGGTGAGACTGGAAAGTTTATTTTAATGTTTTTCCTGTTACCTCACCGTCGCGGCCGCCATTTTGTTTTTTCAACGATCCTTTGCTCCCTGCCTGCGGCTGTATGACGGTGCTGATCCATATTTGGCTGCCTTTTTTGCTAGTATTACGTTTCTTTCGTCCTTTTTAAGCAGCATCTATATTACTTGATTGATGGTTTGCTGCAGTTACTGCTCAACAATATTTCTTCGTCTTTGCTGGGCTACTATCCTCTAATTTTGACTCTGCTTTCTTTTGAAGGACTCTTAGTATATTTTTTCTCAGAACATCATGCCTCGCGGCAGTTGTAATGCCGCCCGTTCCTTCACCGAGGGCAATTTAGAGGTCTTTAACCCTTTTGATGTTTTACAAGAACATACTGACGATAATACCAAAGAATTTGTTGGCGCCAAGTCTATTACTCCGTCTACTCCTCGCTCAAGTACTAAACAAAATACCAAGATACCCTCTGCGTCACCGTCTACTTCTGGCAAAAGGGTGAAGGCTAACCCGCCTTCTCCCACTAGTTCATTGTCCCCGATTTCTATGGAACTCCTTCTTGATGAGATTCGTGCCCTCAAACCACATATGGAGGAAACTAATGCCAGGCTTCAGAATCTGGAAGCTAACTGGTCTCTCACTGAGAAGAGAGTTGGAGACCTGGAATTACGTGTTGACTCTGTTCAAAACATCACAGCTCAAGTTCCTCTCATATCTCAGGAGGTGGCTCAACTTAAACAACAGGTTGAAATGTTAGAAAATCATAAGAGGCGCAATAATCTGCGCATTTATGGATTGACTGAAGGTCTTGAAGGTGCCAATCCAATCTCATTTTTCAAATCCTTTTTGCCAACTCTTTTGGGTCTTCCAGAAAATCCCTCATTAAATATTCAAAGGGCGCATCGTTTAGGTCCCTTAGCTCGCTCTCCTTCATCATCGTCTACTAAACCGAGAGGAGTCATCTTATACTTTCTGGAGTATACGGATCTACTCAGAGTCCTGCAGGCTGCCAAGCAACGGGGGAAAATTACTTGGAATGGTTCTGCTCTTTTCTTTGCCCAGGACTATGCTAAACCAACTGCTGACCGTCGGAAGAAATTCCTAGACATGAGACCTGCACTACGCAGTATAAACGCACGCTATGGTTTATTCCATCCATGCCTCTTTAAAGTAACTTATAACAACAAAACTACCAGTTATGAAGACCCTGCGCTGCTCCAGCAATTCCTGAACAGCTTCAGAACGGAGTCCATGGAAGTACCTCAGTCATGATGGACCTTTTCATTTTAGCGGTGTCTGTTTGTCTCACCATTAATGATATTTAATTCTCCCCTCTTGTATTTTGTATCGTTATGTTGTGCTAACGTGTTCCCCCTTTTCTTCTCCTTCTCAGGTAGCGATTTTGTGGTTCTTCATCGTTCCTTGTTCTCCTCAGCTTGCCTAGCGGATGTCCCTTCCTCATCATCGCTGTAGAGTCTCCCGTTTTAGTGTCCCATCTTCCTCATGTGGCTTCACCAACCCCGTTCTTCATTATTTTTGGTGGTATGTCTATTTGTTCTTCTATTTTTTCATTGTTCTTGTCTGTCGTTTTATACCTTTGTTTTTTGTATTAACTGCTTTTTCTCCTCTTTCTCCTTTTCTTTTTACTTTCTTTGCTTTTCTCTCTGGTCATATCTCTCCTCCAGTTGTTTTTCCTCTTGTTTATATTTGATCCTCAATCTTTTCGTTTCATACCTTTCTACTTTTAATCTATCTTCTCCAAGTCTTTCTCTTATTTCATATTTTTTCTCCTTATTTCTTAGCTACTCCTCTAGACGCAATGCCATTTTTTCTCCAATTTTTACAAGATGCTTTGTATTTTATCACTTATGTATATATTTGACTTCCACACAACTTCTTTGGTATAAATTGTATTTTTAAATGTCGTTAAATATACTTACATGGAATGTTAAAGGATTGGGTTCTCCCATTAAACGGCAACGTGTGTTATCCCATTTGGCAAATTTGAGAGGGGATATTGTGTTATTACAGGAGATTCATATAAAAGAGGTTGAAATTGCCAAACTACGTCGTAATTGGGGGGGTCATGTTTTTGCATCTCCTGGTTCAGGAAAACGTAATGGTGTTGCTATTCTTTGTCATAAACGCTTAAATATCAAAGTTATACACCAAGCCAATGACTCTGATGGTAGATGGGTGAATGCATCTTTGTTAATTGATAACATCCCTATAACTATTTTTAATGTGTATGCTCCTACCACACAGGACAAGCTATTTTGGCCACAGATGCTCACCTCATTGATGCAATCCTCTGATGACTATCTCATTCTGGGAGGGGACTGTAACGCAATTGTGGACCCTCTTATTGATCGTCGCTCCAATTGCCATTTCTCTCCCTCTCTGATGCACACTCAATTCACTTCTATTATTTCCCAACGGTCTCTTGTTGATTCCTGGAGACTCTGCCATCCTACACTTAGGGAATACACATACTACTCACCAGCCCACTCCTACCAATCCCGGATCGACTACATTTTTATTTCTAAAGCCTTGATTCAGCATATTACCCATTCTGAAATAGGTTCTATCTTAATCTCTGATCACGCTCCAGTTTCCTTGCACTTAGATTTACTCCCACCCGTAAAAGGTACTAGGAGATGGCGGTTTAACAACTCTCTTTTATTAGATCCTAAATTTACCCCAGCTTTTCTTGAGTTCTCATCCTTGTTTTTTACCGAAAATGAATCTCCTATGATTTCTCCTCAAGTGTTATGGGACACTTTTAAAGCTGCCTCTAGGGATTTCATTATCTCTTTTGTCTCTCATAAAAGGCGTGTCGCTTCCCAGTCTTTACAATCGATTAACCTACAAATCAAACAATTGGAACATTCCTATTACTTGACTAAATCCCCCTCTGATATGGACAAGCTTCTCAAGGCTAAATTTTCGTTTAATAAAGTCTCTACTGAATCTGCAAATTTATGTTTACTTAAATCTAGTGCCAAATATTATACTGCTCAGAATAAAGCTGGCAATCTTCTTGCCAAATACCTTAAAGTTAAGAGAGAGCGCACAAGAATTGAATCTATTATTTCCTCATCTAACGTCACACTCCATAAAGATGAGGATATTCTGGCGGAATTTACAAATTTTTATCAAAAGCTTTATACTCCGGAATCTCCTCCCTTGTCAACTGATATAGACCAATACTTATCCTCTATTCCCTCCCCTTCTTTTCCAGACATTGACTTTGCCCCCTTGGAAGCTGATATAAGTCCTAAAGACATTCAGGATTCCATTCAAGTGCTTAAAAAAGGCAAAGCTCCTGGGCCAGATGGTTTTACGATCGAATTCTACTTACATTTTTCCAAGTTGCTTGTTCCTAAGCTTCATCAACTGTTCTCATTCTTTATATCTTCCAAAAAATCTGAAGGCTCCTTTCAGGAAGCCTTAATTTGCCTCCTTCCTAAAGAGAATAAGGATCATACCCTATGTAAGAATTATAGACCCATCTCTCTAATTAATCTGGATTACAAAATCTTTGCAAAAATTCTAGCACTCCGTCTCGATAAAATTTTACCTCACTTGATTGGTAAGGAACAATGTGGTTTCGTTAAAGGCCGTCACCTCTCTGATAATACTCAGAAGTGCCAGAGCTCCGCAGGCAGACGCCGGGAGACACGTTCTTTTTAAAAGCTTGTTAAATCTGTTTTTAACTGTGTTTATTCAATTTTAAGCTTGTTGCTTCACCTACCTGAACCTAATCTTAAACAGCGTCCTTCGTGACGGCTGCAACGACCCCTAGCTCGCCTCCCCGGCGACGCACTGGCCACGCCCACTTTCAAGGCCACGCCCTCCCCCGCCCATATCATGTGTTGCCTCCGGAAGCGCAGCGGACGAGCGCAGCGGGAGCGCCGTTTGCGCGCCGAAGGCGTGCCTAAGGCAAGCCCGTCTGCGCCCGTCCGCGGCAGACCGGGGCACGGGGCCAGACCCCCTAGTCCTCACCTCCCAGATAACCGATACGATAAAGAGGAGCTCCTCAACCTTCGCAACAAATACTTTAAGGTATGTGAGCACAGTATTGATCTCAGTATACGCCGTCCTACAAATCCCTGTGAACACTGTGGCTTCATCCTCAATAAGCATCCTAAAGCAAGCACGCCCAACGACAACGCCCGACCAGAGCACACTAGGAAAATCAGTGGCGCTCTGCTTAACTGTCGTTCTCTCAAAAAACATAAACTAGAAGTATTCGACCTTATAATAGACAACAAATGGGACATACTTTGCCTCACTGAAACTTGGCTGGACGAGGACTCAGACCCTGAAGTCAGGGAGGCCCTTCCCCCTGGCTATGCAATTTGCAGGCAGGATAGACCTAAGGGAAGGGGAGGTGGCATTGCCATAATCTATAGAGTGAATATGACATGCTCCCTCGAACCAGCTAATATAAAAGATAGCGGAACTGGAGCTTTCTCCATCGGTATCGACAAAAATACGGTCATCAAAGGCCTATTAATCTATAGACCCCCGGGAGGTAGCAGAAACTTCGCGGAAAGTCTCATCCAGAACGCTACCCCATTGGCTATGAGATACAGGAAGTTCCTTGTATTAGGGGATCTTAATCTCCACTTCGAAGACTTCAACAATTCAGCTGCTCAAGAATTGCGTCAAGAGCTGCAAACCATACAATTAGAAATAGCCTCCCTCCTCCCGACCCATCGACAGGGGCACCAACTTGACCCCATCTTTAGTAATTTGGAGGATCTGAAACAGGACCCTCCCATTCCTTTGCTGTGGACCGACCACTTCCTAGTCCCCTTTCACTTCCTAGTCAAGACTCACCATAAACAAACCCACCATAGCGCCAATAAACAACAAAGGAAATGGGCCCGTTTCTCCATGGACTCTTTTGAATATCACTTCCTACTGAATGGTTCCCCCACAGACTTAGGAGTAGATGTTGACAAGGCTTGCATGGCCCTGGACGGACACATCACTAAAGCCCTAAACATCACTGCCCCTTGGGCCAATAAGGGCCCGGAGCGGCAAACTAAAACTGCACCTTGGTTCAGCACAGCTCTTAGAGAAACCAAGGCAGCCTGCAAGAGGCTCGAACGTGCCTGGAGAAAGAACTATTCACCAGAGGCAAGAGATGTGTACAAAGCTAGCATAAAAAAATACCACTTCCAAATTAGGAAAACCAAAGCGACCTTCTACGCTGACCGTATAGATAGTGCTAACTGCTCATCCAAGGAGCTCTTTAGGATCTATAAAGAGATCACTACACCTCCCCCCTCTTTAGAGCAGGCCGATACCTCAGTACAATCTTGTAACGTCATTGCGGAATTTTTTCACAAAAAAGTACGCTACATTTACACCAGTTTCCCTGATGATGCCAGAACTGGCTCCAACCTTCTACCTCCTCAGGAAGAAGCGACTTGGGAGGCAAAGATCGAAGACTGCCTTACAGCATACCAGGTTCCGACAGAGGACCTTTTGATAGCCACTGCTAAAGGAATCAAATCAGGCTCCCCTCACGATCCTGCCCCTGCCAAATTCCTTGCCAGTGCCATGAGTCTTCTGGCACCGTATGTAGGCCATATATTGTCTACCTCTTTTAACACTGGCAAGGTCCCACACGGGTGGAAACAAGCAGTCGTACTGCCTCTTAAGAAAAAACCCCATATCAGTGCGTCCCAGCTAAGCAACCTGCGCCCCATTTCGCTCCTACCCTTCTTCTCAAAACTGGCGGAAAAGCTGGTCAACCAACAACTCTCAGCACACATAGAGTCCAGAGGCCTCCTGCATACCAACCAATCCGGCTTCCGGGCCCGCCACTCCACAGAATCAGCCCTACTTTTTTCGACTGAGGCACTGAGGAAGCACGTGGACGCCGGGCATGTGGCGGCACTAGTGCTCCTGGACCTCAGCGCAGCCTTCGACACTGTAGCACATCATACGCTGCTACAGTGTCTGAAGAAAGGAGGGGTGACAGGCACGGCCTGGTTATGGCTGGAATCTTTTCTTACTAACCGTAGCTTCTCGGTGGAGCAAGGAGGAGCACGCTCCGACACCTTTGACCTCGGTCAAGGAGTGCCTCAGGGATCAAGCCTCAGTCCAACCCTTTTCAATTTATATGTCACCCCCGTGGCTACTACTGCGGAACGCTATGGGGTGGAAGTAGTGACATACGCAGACGACACTCAGCTGGTGGTCGCTCTGACCCAACCTGCTGAACAAGCCGCCGCGAACTTCTCATCATGCCTCCAAGAGCTGGCTGGATGGATGGCGAAGAACTGCCTCCGTCTGAACGGAGACAAGACTGAGGTGCTGATTGTAGGAAAACCCCCCTCAGTCTGGTCATCTGCCTGGTGGCCACAGACCCTGGGGCCTCTCCCTACCCCCAGTGATCAGGTCAAGAACCTTGGAGTATGGGTGGACTCAAAGCTTAATTACGACTACCACACCAGACGGGTCGCTGGTACGTGCTTTTCGATTTTACGGAAACTCCGTAAGACCCTGGACCTGCTCCCAGAATCCTCAAGGAAGACCCTGGTCCACGCTCTTGTCACGTCGAGACTGGACTACGGCAATGCTTTGTATCTAGGCGCCAACGCCACTAGTCGGCGTCGACTGCAGACAATCCAGAATGCTGCCGCTCGCCTGGTCCTCCGGCTGTCCAGAAGAGCCGCCTCTAAAAAATCTCTACAAATACTACATTGGCTTCCGATCAATGAAAGGATCGACTTCAAGGTCCTATGCATTGGTCACAGGATCGTACATGGCAAGGGCCCGGCCTTCCTTCGGAACCTTCTCTGCCCCTATACGCCTACCCGACAACTCCGCTCATTAGGAGCAGGCCTCCTCGCTGTCCCCAGACACAAGAGAGCCAGAATGGGGGGTAGATCCTTTCATACTTTGGCGGCACAAAAATGGAACTCTCTCCCCCTGAGCTTAAGAGTGGAAACATCGGAGCTCATCTTCCGCAGGAAACTTAAAACATTCCTCTTTCCTAAAGAATAGCCCCGTCTTGTCTGACTGACGGAGCAACTAGCTCTTCTGACAGCGCGGGGACACACTGACAGTGTAACCAGGCGCTATACAAAATCAGAAATAATAATAATAACACTCGACTCTTTTTTAACGTATTAAGTAAGTCTCATTCCTACCCACACTCTTTAGCTGCTATTGCACTGGACGCCGAAAAAGCTTTCGATAGGGTTAATTGGCAATTTATGTTTGCAGTTCTTGCTTGGTTTGGTTTTGGTCCGAAATTTCTTGCATACATCTCTTTATTATACTCCTTTCCTAGATCCTTTATATTAGCTAATGGCCTTGTCTCTTCTTCGTTTCTCCTATTTAGAGGTGTCCGACAAGGTTGTCCCCTTTCTCCTCTTCTTTTTATTTTAGCATTAGAACCTTTTTTGACAAAGCTCCGAGAAAATAACAGTATCACCGGCTTTCCATATGGGGATAAGTATTTGAAACTTTCGGCCTATGCGGACGACATACTTTTATTCATTTCTAATCCTAAATCCTCTATTCCATCCTTTTTATCTGAAGTTTCTGGGTTTGCGAAGGTATCGGGTTATAAATTAAATGTGGACAAATGTGAAATCCTTCCGCTAAATAAATTTTGTTTCCACGTAGATTTTTTGGCCTCATCTTTTCACTGGAGCCCGACTCAGATTAAATATTTAGGTTTGTGGTTTAGACCCTCTATTAAAGACACTGTCGCACTTAATCTTAAAAACTTATTAGCAACTCTAAAGGATTCTACAGCTCGGTGGCATCCTCTGTTTTTATCTTGGTGGGGTAGATTAGATTCTATTAAAATGATGTTAGTTCCGATAATTTTGTTCTATCTTTCTAATCTTCCAATTAATATACCTAAATCCTCCTATAAAAATATTTACTCCATCTTATCAAAATTCCTATGGCATCATAAGAAACCTAGGATGTCTTTTGCCAGACTTAAATGCCCTAAGCAATTAGTTGGAGGTAATTTTCCGGATTTTGCTACTTATCATACCTCATTTTTTCTTCAGCACTCTGTTTCCCTTTTATCTGATCATAAATCTGATATCCTTTCTCAACCTCTGTGGGTAGACATTGAGTCCTCTTTCTTTCATCCTTTCACCTTTGAAGAATTTGTGTCATTGTCCCGCATTCCCAAGGGCTTTTCCCTTCCCATTCTTAAAAATTCTCGGAAAACATTTTCTCCTCTTTTTGTGGATGGTTCTGATGATCGCTCACGTTTCTTGCATTCCCCCCTATGGTATAATCCCCTTATTAAATTAAAAAATAGAATGCTTTTTTGGAAGGACTGGAGAGATCTTGGTCTTATTTGGACTTATCAGCTTTTTCATGAAGGTACTTGTGTCTCCTTCAGTACTCTTCAGTCTCGTTTTTCATTACCAGTTTCCTTTGAACCTAAATATAATCTACTACGTGTGGCTGCACAGAGTAGCTATGATTCCCTCTCCTCATCTATCACTCACACTCACCCTCCTCCTCTTCCTCTCCCTTACTTACTTGCTTCTTCTTCTGCTTCCCAAATCTATAGAAAGTTGAGAGAGGTTCCTGCTACTCAGGATAAATCCAAAGTAGAATCTGATTGGGAGTCAGATTTAGAGGACTCTTTCTCTGCTACCATGTGGCAGAAAATTTGGATCAAAATAAGGAAGTCATCTAGAGCAGCTAATACAACTCAAACGTTATTTTTTATCTATAATAGACTTTTAATTACTCCTGCTAAATTGAACATGATTGACCCTTCCGTGCCTTCTACCTGTTGGACTTGTTCAGCCTCACTGGCAGACCATAAACATATGTTATTGACATGCCCAGCGATTTACAAATTTTGGAATGACGTGTGGCGGCAGATCAACAAAATCTTTTCAACATATTTCCCCTTTACTCTTTCACATATTTTCTTAGGCAGTCTCTCTGACATATGATCCTTCTCCACTGCAGATACTTCCATCATTGATTTACTTATAGCTGTGGCGTTTCAACAAATCACTAAGTCTTGGAAGGATGCCTCAAATGTTTCTTTTCAAGCTTGGTGGTATGGGGTTTGTTACCACCATAGATTGGATAGGGCCTATGTATATCCCATTACACTTGCTATTAAAAGTGATATATTGGGTGCCAATCACAAACTTTTTAAATGAAGATGCACGTTCTCTACCCCTACACAATCCTCGTATGGAAGAAGTTCCCAACCCTCCTTGAACATATTTCTGTTGAATTTAAGCATCTATGCATATAAAATGTTTTGTATTTCTAAATATTTTATACATTGTTACTGGAGAAGTCTTTCTATACCCAATTGTACCTTTATACTTCCTATGCATGCGTTTTATACAGTAATAATTATGCTTTTTGCGTATCTATTTTGTTCTACTATTTGACAATCTCTTTTTCCTTTTTACTCCCCTCCCTTATTTCTTCCTTTCCTCCCCTCCTGTAGGACAATACCCCTTTTTAGTTGAATTTAACCATGCTGTTTTATTATAATTCTGTTGTATTTAAATTTCAATAAAATTTTCTTTAAAACTCAAACAAAAGAAATGCACCAGTTCCAAAGATGATGCACCAAGCCAAGAAGCATTGGTTCTGTACAATGCTCTTGGCTTCGCCATCGCAATTGAAGGTATGCCTCAATCTTCCTATACTGCAGCGGCGGCTATGCGTTGGTTCAGATGCGCAGGTACTTTAAGGGATGCACTTGTTCTAAGTACAATGAACCAGTTCTCCCACAACAGTGACAATGCAATGGTTCTGCTACATGCAGACAGGAGATGCGTTTGTTCAACTAGGGCAAGCACCTGGGTCCACTTCCAATGGGCCAGGGACATGAGCAGGTAGTGAGACACTGATATCGCCTTGATATCCCTGAACCTCAAAAACAGGAGGCAAGTCAAAAAGCCCATGGAGATCACTCTGGGTTCAAGGAGAGTCCAGTTCTTCCTCAGCAGGGTCAGGGGGAATCAGACAGCAGGACAGCACAGCAGAAGAGCAGTTCTTCCAGAGCAGCAGTACAGCAGAGTGAAAGTCCTTGTAGCAGCACAGCAGTACTTCTTCCTGACAGAGTTTCTTTACAGGTCCAGAAGTGTCTATTTTGATGAGCCATCAGGAAGCAGATAGGCACTCAGATGCACCTAACCTTCCTTTGTGTGTGTGTTAGAACTGGGGTCACTAATTCCGACACGGTAGCTTGGCGCAAGGTAGGAAGGCACCCGGAGGCAATGTGTAAAGCACTAGTGCAGCACTCACTTACGTGGACTCAGCCATGCGCACACAATGAAGGACACCACACAGGTAGTTTGGTAAAAACACAAGTTCCTTTATCTGTTTCAAGTCGCAGGGTATCAATTCATTTCAGGATGAACACAGTTAATTTCAAGGCACCAACAACAATCAGTCCATTCAGTTACCTTACGCAATGCAGGATAGGGGAACAATTAATTCATTGCATTAAATCAATCAGGGCACTTCAGAGCCACAGTTAACTCAATTAGATAAGCACAGAGTAACAATCATTTCCCCCCAAATATCTGAATCAGTGCATCAGTTAATTTGTTTTAATCAACCAGGCATAAATTAATTTAGGATAACAACACAATTAACCTTCTTGGGCCACAAACAGTTCAATATGGCTCCCAATCCGGGCGTAACTCTATTTAGGGGAGCATTGCGGGACAACTCAAGGCAATTTAAAGTGCACTTGGGGCTCACACCAGGTGACAGTTCATCACAGCAAGGTATCAGGCAAAATAATTCAAGGCAGCATGTAGTAAGACTTTCTGTTACTTTGGGAAACTATCCAATGGAAATTCTGACATGCTTTGGATAGTAAATCCCAAGAAAACACTTTGCATCAGGTTTGCATCCCAAAAGTAACGCAAACCTGTTGCAAAGCATTAGTAAATCTTGTCCCTACAGTGGCACTGTGCAGCCTTGTATTACATTTGGGTACAATCCAGTGCAAATTGTGATTTGCACTGGATTGTTAATACCAATATACTTTGCATTAGGTTTGTTTAAAAAAAGTAACACAAACTTTACGCAAAGTCTTTGTAAATCTGAGCCTAAATCATTGCTGCAGCCTGTCTTAAGCTGTGTGTAGTAACATTTTAAAATAATGACACTCACAGTGCTTCCTGCCAAAAACAGGGACCTTGTAGCATTATAAAACAAAATCACTATTCCCCACTGCACTAAGCAGGATTTAATTCTGACTCTCTCACACACACAGACATCTGCAGCAATTGCATTAACCAACTGAGATTTCATCCTTTATGAGTGCCTTTCCCACTAATTAATATGTGTGTGTATTATTTTAAATGCAGTTAACGTAAAGTTGAAAAAAAAACATTTAAAACCAGCTACTGAATATTTTTTTGTTCTTTGTAGGCCTGTAATTGACCCTGGCAACACACCGACTGACCTCTGCCCCATGCAAATTAAAATCACAGTTCCCATGCTTTTTTATGGCCCTTTGGCTGCGTGTAAATGAAGATAGCCTTGAAACGGGGCAAATAAATGAATAATTTCGTGCTTCCAGGCCATCTTCATTTACACTTCTTTTCAGAGACATTTGAGCCCCCCTGAGAATGCCGCCACGGACCCCCAGGGGAGCACGCCCCACAGTTTGAAGACGTCTGCTCTAGGCAATACCTCACTTAATTTCCGTACCCTGCACTTTCAGACCGGTAGGGGTCAGTAGTGCATTGCCTTTATCCCCGAGTCTGGCATCAGCTCAGCTTACGCCCCCAGCGCCATCAGACCCGTACGAGAGAGTAGTTTGCACTTTCCAAATACCGAGTTGATTTGATACGTGCGAATTTCCCTTCGCACTCACTGTATAACACCCCCTAAACACCATACACAACTTACAATATTCTAAACAAAAGTTCCTCCGAGTAGATATAACTACATGCTGATGAACTCAAGCTAAGCGGTTCCGATGTGTAAAAATACATTGTTTGAAATCTGAAGAGACTTTTATATTTTTGTACGCTTTACATGCCACGTGTGAAAGGCTTGTGCAGGGGCCCCAAAAGCCAAGCCAGACCCCTGGCTCGGCTCTCTCTGTTCATTTGATCCACGCCCACCTCTAATCTCCACCAGTGCTCTCTGCTGCTGTGACGGGGTCAACCGAACACAGCCCACTCCCACTGGCTTCGAAGCACTATGAAGCGGCTACAAGACGACAATTTGGGCCATACCAGGCGATCGCATCTCAGACCGACACAAATCACCAAAAGAACCCACGTAAAAAGAGCGTGTGAAATTGAAAGTATTTCTATTATTGGAAGGTTTTACTTATGTGGAAAACACTTGCTAGCTACGGGTACTACTTAAAGGGTGTGGTGGTGGCGAGCCCAACAAAATACATGTACATGGCACGCACTTCACAGTAATCTTCTGGCCTCAGCCCACTCCAACAACTCAATACCTAGAGGCTAGAGCCACATTCTGTCAACATCTGCGGCCGATGCCCGGAGGCGCCCCGGCCTGACCCGGAGGCGAGCACTGCACGCCCAGCTCCACAGCTGAGTACCCCACTGCACAAGGCATGGAGGCTCAGTCCGAGCACGGGAAAGACAATCCGGCTTCAGCACAATGCATTCACTTTCACCCTTCGTGCATTATTCCAGAGGAAAAGCACATTGCACCATCCACGTAAACGGATGTGCTTCATCCGAGCCTGGTGCAGCCCCCGAACGCCTCCAAACATCATCGCCTGCACAGGGTGTGTAGCCAGAATCCCAACTGCACGAGACGAGGCAGGGAGGTAGTTGCGGCAAACTGTAGGTAATTCTCTAAAAGACCTGTTGCACGCATAAAAAGCATTTTTTTTAAATGTAAAAAAATTGGGGCAATTCCAAAAGGAATGCGTTTTGCCACTTCGACCGCCGTGGCCTGAATGTAGGTACATTAATGGGCCATGCGTCTGCTGTACAGACGGCGAGAGGCCGATTCGAAGTAGCGCAGTGCAAACTCTTCCATTCATCCACCCATCCGTCTAGGGTTGAAGACGGGAGTATCTTGAAGTGGGTTCATACTAGTAACACTATGATTGGATGTTTCGTTGTGTGGAAAACAATGTATTATGTGACAAAGTTTCTAGGACTGTCAAAAGTTTTGTAGTGTATCAAGTGGCCTTAGGCAAATTATTAGTTGAGTAGAGGTATTGCACAAAACGGTGGCATCTTCTTGAATAAATATGCAGAGCAGGATTCATTCTGGCACGATGATCCTGTCACAAAAATTAAACCTCAACAGGAAGCACTTACTTATACTGAAATTGACCTTCAACTCGGGCACCTGCTTTATTTATATCTGTAAGTCTTATAGATATAAATAAAGCAGGTGCCCGAGTTGAAGGTCAAATTCACTAATGCAATAATCAGCACAAAATCTCCGCGATCACGCGATTGCTGAGATTTTTTGCCGTTTCGCGATATTCTACGAAAGGCACTTTCGCAAATTCCGCCCACCCTTAGAGGTCAAGCTGACCGCGATGGAGCATGGGCCAGATACAGGAGCCACGCATGGGCCGCTGAACAAAGTACCTTACTCCTGGTCGCAACAGCGAGATGCGGGATGCAGCCGAGCAATGCGTCTGTACCAATCCCACAGTCGAGGTGATGCGTCGATATTCTTCATGCATTAGAAATGCACCAGTTCCAAAGATGATGCACCAAGCCAAGAAGCATTGGTTCTGTAGACAATGCTCTTGTCTTCTCCATCGCAATTGAAGGTATGCCTCAATCTTCCTATACTGCAGCGGCGGCTATGCGTTGGTTCAGATGCGCAGGTACTTTAAGGGATGCACTTGTTCTAAGTACAATGAACCAGTTCTCCCACAACAGTGACAATGCAATGGTTCTGCTACATGCAGACAGGAGATGCATTTGTTCAACTAGGGCAAGCACCTGGGTCCACTTCCAATGGGCCAGGGACATGAGCAGGTAGTGAGACACTGATATCGCCTTGATATCCCTAAACCTCAAAAACAGGAGGCAAGTCAAAAAGCCCATGGAGATCACTCTGGGTACAAGGAGAGTCCAGTTCTTCCTCAGCAGGGTCAGGGGGAATCAGATAGCAGGACAGCACAGCAGAAGAGCAGTTCTTCCAGAGCAGCAGTACAGCAGAGTGAAAGTCCTTGTAGCAGCACAGCAGTACTTCTTCCTGACAGAGTTTCTTTACAGGTCCAGAAGTGTCTAATTTGATGAGCCATCAGGAAGCAGATAGGCACTCAGATGCACCTAACCTTCCTTTGTGTGTGTGTTAGAACTGGGGTCACCAATTCCGACACGGTAGCTTGGCGCAAGGTTGGAAGGCACCCGGAGGCAATGTGTAAAGCACTAGTGCAGCACCCACTTACGTGGACTCAGCCATGCGCACACAATGAAGGACACCACACAGGTAGTTTGGTAAAAACACAAGTTCCTTTATCTGTTTCAAGTCGCAGGGTATCAATTCATTTCAGGATGAACACAGTTAATTTCAAGGCACCAACAACAATCAGTCCATTCAGTTACCTTACGCAATGCAGGATAGGGGAACAATTAATTCATTGCATTAAATCAATCAGGGCACTTCAGAGCCACAGTTAACTCAATTAGATAAGTACAGAGTAACAATCATTTCCCCCCAAATATCTGAATCAGTGCATCAGTTAATTTGTTTCAATCAACCAGGCATAAATTAATTTAGGATAACAACACAATTAACCTTCTTGGGCCACAAACAGTTCAATATGGCTCCCAATCCGTGCTTAACTCTATTTAGGGGAGCATTGCGGGACAACTCAAGGCAATTTAAAGTGCACTTGGGGCTCACACCAGGTGACAGTTCATCACAGCAAGGTATCAGGGGTTCGCGGGTAGTTCCCAGGGTCACTGGTACTGCATTTGTCTGGCCAGAGGTGTTCCCCACGTACCGGCTAATTCAGGCTCCTGGCCAGAGTATGAATAACGCACAACCCGCCCCCTCAGGGGCCGTCTCAGCTGCCCCCTAGCCCCCAGCAGCGGAACAGTCAGCCCAAGTGTAGCCTCCGGGCCCGGGTGAGAGTCCCTGGCGGAGAGGGGTGAACGCGGGGCTGCCACTGCGCTTGCAGGCCTCTCCGCAGCAGCCCCGCCTCTCCTGGTGATTACCTGGTGTGTCCAGGGCCGCGTTCAGCCCTCGCGATCTCGTCTGGCTCATGGAGAAGTCTGGGGGCTCCCCCTCTCCGTGGGGCCCCCGCAGGGATGCTCTTGCCGGTTCGGAGCCCTCCCTCGGTGTTGCTGCAGCCGCCGGCTCCATCCTCGCTTCCGAGCCCGGCAGTCCATCCGGCTGTGGCCTCCCTGGGGCGCGACTACACCAGCCAATGGATGCGCGAGTTGGGCTTGGGTGCGGTCTGTGACGCGGCCGGCACCCTCGTCACGTGGTAAGGCCCAGGGCAGCCTTCTCCTCGATCGCGGCGGCCCTCCCAGGCTTCGAGGGCCACAGCGGTTTCCTCGCGCAGTGCCAAGCTGCGGCGGTGAATCCAGGCAGGGTGCGCTTCAACGATCGCGGTGCTGGGGCCGCTGCAGTGATGATGGGCACAGCACGCTCCTCCTGCAGACTAGGGGCCCACGGTGGTGATGACAGCTAGCGCCTCCAGGGGCCCGGCGCCGGACCCAAAGGTACCAGGACAGCGGCGGTGTCTTGACGGCTCACGGTGCCTAGCAGGCACGGTGCTCAGAGGGCACAGGGTTCACAGGGGCATAGCGCTTGGAGGGCCTAGCGCTTAAACGGCATAGCGCTTGAAAGGCACCACATCCACCAGGCACCCCATGCAGGCAAAAAGGGGGGGCACAGTCGCAATCCAGTTCTGGAGAAGGGAGAGAGCGCTGTGGGGGTGACAGCGTGTAACAGCAGGCAACTTCTCTCTTGGGGCCACAGTCTTGGCAGCACAGCGCTAGATGGGCACAACACTTTACCTGTTGGTCCTGCAGAGTGCACCACGACAGCCCAAGTTTCAGGGCAGCACTTATCTTGGTGGGGACGGAAGAAGATGGCAGGTCTCCCTGGTAGGCTTAGAAGGTAAGAAGGGGGTTGAGTTGGCAGGCATCAGAGGCAGGATGGGTCCCTGCAGCACACTGGAGATGGTCCCCTGGGTTGCCCCCTCAGCAGGAAAGATCAGCAGGCAGGCAGAGTCCCTCATCTAACTTGGGTACAGCAGGGCCTAGACTCAGTCAGTCCCAGTAGTGTAGGTTTCTCCCCTAGGCCCAACCGCCTATGCTCCGGCAGAGGTTACCCCAGGTCCAGTGGTGCCCCAACTGACTAGTCAGGTTTCCCTCCTTTTCTCTTATACCCCCAAGTCAGGTGACCCTCCTGCAAAGGCGGCAAAGCATAATCCCTCCCAGGGCTGGAAGGTTCCAGGAGCTTCCACATAATAGTCTATGGGACAAAAAGGCGGGATGGAAAAAAGATACTGTATCAGAATGTCCCAGCCTGCTCCTAACCACTAGTGTGTGTATGCAATGGCCACTACGCAGTAGCAGGGGCCTGTGGCAGCCATGTTGTTAGGAGAGAGCACCTGCACCTCAGCACTGTTTAGCAGTGGCAAGGCGCCCAGAGACCTAGGGCCAACAAAAAGATGGGGGAAAAAATGAGGCAACAAGGGCAATAAAACGGGTAGACCACCCTAGGGCTGACAGGTCTAACAGTGTGGTGTTCTAGAGGAAATACACAAAGGCAAGCTGTCACCCACCCCAGACGTATATTGGAGACAGGCTGCAGGCACACAGAACTTTAAGAGTGGAGAAATACCAATTTTCTAAAAGTGGTATTTCTAAAATATTAATGTTAAATTCAAAATATAAAACATGACAGAGCTACTCTTTCTCAATCAGGAATTACATCTTAAAAGTGTAATAAGGAATTCCCAATGTTACCCTATGAGAGGAGATGGCCTCACAGTATTGAAAAATTAATTGGAGTGTTTGTCACTACCAGAACAAAACAAAAATCCCCAGCACATGCTAACAGTATACAGATTATATCAATAACAGTGTGACAAAAAACTTGAATGTTTGCTGGAACATTCGCTTCAGTTTATTCTCAAAAACCTTAGCCAGCACGTGTTTTGTCGCGCTTTATGGTTTTGCACAGTGACTTCTTCAGGGCTAAGAAATAAACTAATGTACAGAATTGGGAATGCAAGGTATCCAACAATAGCATCTAATGTCAGTTTCCCATTGTGAAAGAATAACTTTGAAGGCTCGGCTCATGTTGCCTACTCGAGCCTGTGGGAACCCATGCTGTCGTAAACATGTCATCTTGGTTACCTAATGACAAACTAGTGCATTTAAAAACATATATATATATATATATATTCACTTAAGAAACCATAGGTTTCACACATGTTATAGTTAGGTGGACATTTCACTTGTAAAAAAACAATGAAATTCCCCCGTTATAGTTAGTTCAGATAACTATAACTCGCGCGACCGCAATCCACTGCTGATGGCGTCACATATTACATCACTCATGACATGGTCAGTGGCATCACTCATGACATCACTGATGACATCATCCTTTTGATAGAGTGGCGGTCGCGCGAGTTATAGTTATCTGAACTAACTATAACGGGGGAATTTCATTGGTTTTTTACGAGTGAAATGTCCACCTAACTATAACATGTGTGAAACCTATGGTTTTTTAAGTGAATTTGCAAGGTTTTTTAAATGCTAATTCCTAACTATAACGTGTTTGAAACCTATGGTTTTTTCAGTGAATTTGTACGGTTTTTTGAATGCTAAGTTATGTATTTATTATTATATTTTTTATATATTTATTTTACAATAAAGTACGTATTAAAAAAAAAAATTGGGGGGGTTTTTCACCATGCGCGCATGGTGCGCACACCCCGCGTTTTTTCTGCCTTCGGGGTCCTTCAGGGACCCCCTGACAAAGGCTAGGGGGTCAGGAACTCTCTACCCTGCCCCCTTTTCACGTTCGCCACCTTCCTTTTTCACTCTCGCACTCAAAACAAACAAAATGGTGGCCGACACTTCCTGATTTCGACCGATTCGAACGTTGACTGACATGTAACCACCAATCAGAATTACGCTTGCGCACGTTAGAGTGCGCGCACGGTGCGCGGCTATAGATATTTATGTACTTTACCTGCAATTTTCTCAGGAACTACTGAACATATTGACTCCATATATGCAAAAGGCACATCCCAGACCTGAGGACTACCTCTTTGCCAAATTTCAAGTAATTCTGTTCAGCCGTTCGGGCTGTACCTTCGAATAAAGGTCCTAAAATGCATGGGGAAAACGTGTTTTGGGACCCCCCTTTTTTCTCAGCCCCCGCTTGACGAATCCCCCCAAGACTTTCAGGGTAGGAGCTGAGCGGAGCGCCCCATTCGTTTTGAAAATTTCGCGAGGATTCGTCAACCGGCGCCAAAGTTATTCAAAATAGAATTTTGACATTTCCTATGGAAACACGGTCCTAACTATAACTATCTACTGGCGACCGCCAGTAGATAATATATATATATATGTATATTTATTGTTTTTTTTTTTTTTTTACACTCTAAGACAATATAAACTGGTACGGAATTGAGACATGTTTGTTTCACTTGAGTTCAATTGTGATATTTAATCCTAAACAGTCAGAAGTGACTTTACTAGAGTGAGACAAAGAGAGCGACACCCCTTTAATGTTGCCTTATACCCAAAAGTTTCGACACAAAAAGCAGATGTACCTATACTGTATCCTAGGAGAAGAGAGAAGGGCACAAAAAGATAAAAACACCTTGGAGGCAGAGCGGGGTGCAGGGTTTTACGGTGCTAAGATGGCTGACATCTTTTCCATATACATTTTGATAGTGCGTGTTGTGCTTTGAGCGGGTACAGTCCTGCAACTGTTTCCGCTCTCTAGCCCATATAAACGTGTGTTCATCTGCAGGCCAGAATTTGCCCTCCAGCGCACATGCTGGAGGGAGCTCTGTTCTCTACGGAGGTAAGCGCCCATAGTCAGATGTTCTTCTGCAACAAGCGGTACAGTACCAGATACACTAGGTACAAGCCTCTGCATTTGGGGGCACTATTGCAGCATGCTTGCTACGGGTCTGTCAACTCACTTGTCTTGACACACCCTCTTTTGGTCCTCTATTTCATATATATATAGGTATTGCACAGATACCGGCAAGGATATGGCTGCTTGTGGTTTGGTTTGGCACAACCCTCATCGAGTAGGGGCACTGAACCACGGTTCACATTTCGGTATGCCTGAATAGACCTGTACAACCATGAAATCTTCCTTAAGGTACGTGGGACCATATGACCATATTCTTGAACAAATCAGAATAAGCCCCTGCCGTTTTCCTTTGGGTATATTCTTATATGTAATTAGTTTTTTTTTCCTATTTATTCATCCCTAGGAACTCTTAACTTGAAATCACAGCAAGGATACACATACGCTTAATAGGAGTGAATAATTCTTGACACAGGATACCTTACAGTCTTAACTGTGTGTCATACAGTGGACCTACTGAATCCCTTTCGGGATGGAAATACAACCGAAATTAAGGTTGGTTTCCCTGTCAGTTATGGTTACCACTAGCACGATACACCTGTTTTTTGCAGGGTTTTATACTTAGCATTTTTATCTTTTTTTGCCCTTTCTTCTCGTAGGATCTGCACGAATAGAGTATAGGTACTACTGCTTTTTGTTATGAACCTTTTGGGTATCAGGCAACATTAAGTGGGTGTTGTGTCACTCTCTTTGACTCCCGCTTGTAAAAGTCGCTGTTGACTGTTTAGGATTAAATGTCACAATTGAACTCACGAGGAACAAGCATGGCTTAATTCCAGACCAGTTTATATTGTCTTAGAGTGTAAAACAAAAAATATATGTATTTTTTAAACGCACTAGTTTGGCATTAGACAACCGAGGTGACATGTTTACGACAGTATGGGTTTCCACCGGCTCGAGTAGGCAACATGAGCCGATCCTTCAAAGTTAATCTGTCACAATGGGAAACTGGTATTGTTGGATACCTTGCATTCCCAATTCTGTACATTTGTTTATTTCTTAGCCCTGAAGAAGTGGCTGTGCACAGCCGTAAAGCGTGATGAAACACGTATTGGCTAAGGTTTTTGAGAATAAACTGAAGGGAATGTTCCAGCAAAGATACAAGTTTTTTGTCACACTGTTATTGATATAATCTGTATACTGTTAGCGTGTGCAGGGGATTTTGTTTTGTTGTACAAGTGGATATCCACATGTTGGGGAGCAGGGTGGCTCTCCCTACCCTTATGCACAGCAATCCTCACTCACTACTAGTATACACTTACCTCAGCGTCAATACCCCACAGAACCACCTACCAAGCAGTTTCAACTACCAAAACATGTAAAACTTAAAAGTTCGTCATACCTTTTACTTAGAGAGGGCCCTGCCCTATTGGCTGCCTAGGGCCTAACTTAGGGGTGCCTTATGTGTAATGAAAGGTGAGTTTAAGGCTTGCCAAGGGGTTTTAAATGCCAAGTCAACATGGCAGTAAAACTGCACAAATAGGATCTGCAGTATCAGGTCTGAGACATGTTTAAAAGGCTACTTGTGTGGGTGGCACAATTAGTGGTGCAGGCCCACTAGTAGCATTTAATTCATAGTCCCTAGGCACAGAATGTGCACTCTACTAGGGACATAGAGATAAATTAAATATCTCAGTTGTGAATAATCCAATGTAACCATGTCTAGTTGAGAAGGGCATGCACTTTAGCACTGGTCAGCAATGGCAAAGTGCCCGGAGTACCAAGACCAACAAAAAGAATCAGCAAAAAGAAGAGGTAAGCAGGCAGAAAGTTTGGTAAAAGACCACCGTACGGCTGACAGGTCTAACACGCGTCCCCCCAGCTGAAAGGGGGGAGCGCTGATCAACCTCTGGGAAGTTCTCATCACTAAGGCGGAAAACCCTGGACAGACCATCAACATTGGTATAGTCTACCCTGGTCTGTATTCCACTCTCAAGTCTATGCCCTGTTGGGAAATGGACCACCTCAACAGTTTAGGATTCTCACCCCTCATTTGCATTAGCCACCTGAATGTTCTGTGGTCTGTCTGAATCAGGAATTGAGCCCCAAACATGTATGGTATTAACTTTTTCATTGCCCAGACCACAGCAAAGGCTTACCACTTATTAGCACTCCACCTTTCTTTCCTAGGAAGTAACCTCCTGGAGATGAAGGCTACGGGATAGTCTAGGTTCTATACATTAAGGTGATAAGGTACTACCCGTATGCCATGCTCTGAGGCATTGGTCTAATCAATAAGGGGCTTAATTCCAAGCCCCTTGCGCTGCCGGTGCTTCACTTTTAAAATGGGAAAAAGTGATGTACCAACGGCGCAAGGGCTTGTAAATACGCCCCTAAATTCCCAGAAAGGTCAGGGGCCTGCTTTAGGAAGTCAAATGCTTTTTGGCATGCCTCTTCCCAAATCACATTCCTGGGCTGCTTCTTGAAAGTCATTTCTGTCAAGAGGATGACAATGGTTCCATATCCCTTAGCAAACCTCCAATAGTACCCAGTGATGGCTAAGAAGGCTCTTGTCCCAGTCTGATATTTGGAGGGCTCCTAAGCCAGGATAGTCTCTGTCTTGGCCTGAAGGGGCTGCACCTAGTCCCTGCCTGACAGGTGTCTCAAGCACACCATAGAGCCCTGCCCTATCTGGCACTTGCTGGCCTTGATAGTCAGGCTTGCTTATTCCCCTGAAGCACTCCCAGGAGGTGAAAAGGGTGGCCTTTCCAGCTGCTACTGAAGACTGCAAGGCCATCCAAGTAGCAGCACTGAAGGCCTCTATTCCAGCCAACACCTGGTTCACCAACCTATGGAAGGTGGCAGGGGCATTCTTGAGTCCAAAGGGCATTGTTCTAAACTGATAGTGGCCCTATGGAGTGGAGAAGGCTGACCTCTCCTTGGCTCCTCCTGTTAGGGCAATCTGCCAGTGCCATGATGTAAGATCAAAGATACTTAAGAACTGAGCAACCCCTAACCTGTCTATCAGCTCATCAGCCTGGAGGATGGGATGAGCATCAGTCTTCGTGACTGAAATGAGCCCCCTGTAATCCACAGAGAACCTGAATTCAAGTGTGGTGCTTGGTGGGGCAGCTTTTGGAACCAGCACCACATGACTGGACCCGGGGCTCCTGGAGGGTTCAATCACCCCAAATTCCATCAAAATGTTCAGCAGCCAGTACAGACTTATTGACTTTACCAATGCTTGTTGATTTCAGCAGCCAAAAGATTAAAAGCTGATAACAGCGTTATCAATTGTGCAGGACAGGCTGTAAAAGAGTGGGAATCGGTGCAAACAGCAGTATCTCATTATGGTCGCACGACTGGTCCACTTCTCCATGGGACCCCCTTCTTTTTAACTTCTCCAGTTAGGGACATTTGAAGCATGCTGTACAGTCGAATCCATAACACAAGAGCACCAAATCAATTTACTCAGCCCGCTTTCACGCAAGCTCCCCTGATTCCTTGATGTTTTCCGCTGAGCGCGACCCTAGCCAGGCCTGGGAGCAAAAGTAGTAGAAGTCAGGCCCTGCTGCACCTCTCTCTCGTTTTTATCTTTCACCAACTCCTGACTTTCGCCTCCAGCCCATTTAATTGAAACTAATCTTCGCGGGCGAGGTCTGTCTCTTTTCCCTAATCCTTCTCTGAGGAAGCTCACATGCTCTCAATTACGGCCACACCGGGCCCTTGTATTCGGCTCTGCGGCTCTGGCTGCCAGCTCTCTTTTCTTGAAAGTTCGTCTTATTAACTCCATCCTCGCGAGTTCCTGCCTATCACGGCGGCCTGGAGATGCTATCAGGGCCGGCTGTCGGATAAGGTTACCCCGAAAGCATTTTCTGGATTAAATCCTGTAAAAGAGGCGACAGAGGGCAGGGCAGCTAGGACAGTGCGGGGCTGTCCGCGAATTCTGATCGGCAACAGCCTCGCTGTTTACCTTGGAGCCCAGTTCATGCCTAGCAGTGATACAGAAAGCCGCAGACAATAAAAGCTAACATTTCTATGTTTTTCGGGGTTTCTCCAATATGCCTGTGGGATGTTCTGTTTCACAGCGAGGAAATCGGCTCACAGAAAGGCCCATTATGAAGAATGTGGCTGACATTAGCGAGTTAACGAGGTTATAAGAGGGGGTGATAGCGCGCCTCAGTTTTCCAAACGCGAGGCCTGATCCCAAGGCAAACACTGACCAGCTAATACCAAAACCCCCAGGGATTTATTCAAAATTGACATTTCTTTCAAAATTCCTTCCTCGGTTACAGGGCTGCTATCCGCCCAAGCTTTGTGTTTTCGGAAGGAGGGTTGATTTATTGCTCGTGCTGTGAAAGTCTCTGTTTGAGGGAAGAGAGCATTAATCAGCCCCTCTCCACTCCTTAGAAAAAAATTCCCCCTTTCGTCTGCAGTTTTAAAATATAATGTTCATGAAGGCGACCGCAGCACAGACCCGGCGAGCAATAATGCAGCCCCATCCATTTCCTGTCAGGCCCTTTAACACTCTTAAACAAGCATTTTCAATGCAATAGGTCTCGCATTTACACGAGTTTGAGCTACTGTCATGGTAAATGACAATGCCTTTTATTTATGTTTTGTTTTTTAAAATATAAATAAAAGGCATTGCCATTTTCAATGCCAATAGCTTATTGCACTGAAAATGCGTGTTGAAGGTGGAATTGAGGACATGTGTAACAAGAAATTGCTGCGGCACCGTGCATTTCAGGGAATTAGTCAGCATTCCGCATGTTTAAGCACTGCTCCTGGAGTGTACAAGTTTTTTGCCACTCTGGAATCAGTGCAGTGCCCAGGCTTCAGTAGTTAAGAGTGCTGCTGCAGCCAATCAGAAAGCAGCTTACTCACTGAGCAGTCTACCAGTCCCTGCTAGTGTTTTGGTTCCTAAGGAACTGGTCAAGTCCTATTCTTTCCTTGCACCCTGATATTTTTTTTTTGCTTTTCTCCATTAGAAATGAAAAATAAAACAAGGCTTAATGATCTGCTTTCCCCATCAAGACCAAGTGCTAATAGGGTCTTCGCAGCACCCCCAGTCGGCCTGGCACTTATTTTGTTTTTATAAATGATGTACTGCTGCAGGCCTGACTGTTCTGGGGCGATAGGTGGGTAAGCACAGACTGCTCGGCCTCGATGGGAGCAGAGGAGCTCAGGCAGTCACTGCTGGAATGACTCACGGCTGGTGGGCGGGTGCGGGGCACGAACGAGTGGGTGCGAGCAAAGTGGGGGTGTGGGGAGGGGGGGGTTTACATAATAAATAAATAAAAAAGTACCAACTTTCCTGTGCCCCGTGTCATCGGTCTGCTCCTGCTTTCCTGCCTCCACAGGAACAGGAAGGAGGCAGCCTCCCCCTCCCCTAAGCCAATCACATCGCTGCAATGGCAGCGTTGTGATTTGTTGGGACGCCGACCACATAGGCGTCTATGAGGAGGCCATTTTCTCCATGTAGGCTGCGTGCAGCCTACATGGAGAAAAGGGAAAGTGCGTATGACTGGCTTGGTCGGCCCTGGGGCCGACCAAACAGTCAGCTCCCTCAAAGTGGGCAAGCCACTCCTCCCCTGTCATAGACCAGGACTGCCGACCCGCCCGCCCGCCCGCCCCCAACCAAACCCTTCTGCTTTCCCACAGTGCGAGAAGCAGAAACATAAAATGGTATTTATAATACAATTTTATGTTTCTGCTTCTCGCACTGCGAGAAAGCAGTGGGGCGACGCTCCTCCGCCCACATGGAGTAGCCACCCCTGGCTGCAGGGTTCTTGATAATCATGCAGGGTGGCGTTATTATAAATGCGAAAAAGACAAATGATGCACAGAATGTAGAACAATGTCATACATTCACCCCAGTACAGAGATCTGGGCCTAAATCCATCGTTATTAGAAATGCACATTATTTGTCTGTCTTTTTCAAATGTAGTGGGGGAGCGTCAGCACTGAGGCACTATCAATTAGGCATTGATCGAGCTGCTACCACTTGAAGTGTTAAGTATATGCTCTTTTAATTTTAGAACCATACTATTTTATATGAAAAGAGCACATATATCCTTAAATGCAATAACAGCTTTGTAAAAAAAGAGGTATACAAAGACAACACACAGTACACTCAGATGTGAAAGCGCTTCTTCTACAGTAAAAAATGCAAATGTTGTATGGATGGAAGATTATGTAAATAAATTCAATATCGTAATGCTTATGGACCATAGTGTAGTTGGAAAGAAAAAGATGCACATCGCACATAAGAATTGAAATGTCATACATTAACATAGAAAATATGGAAATTTCACAGATTTGGAAAATTAAAACGTTTTCAGCTGTAACAGTACAATGTTAGTTCGTGGCCTGCACCAGGCCCGAAAGCTCTACAACTCTCATCCTGCTGCACTGCTTTTGGAACACAACTTCCTTCAACTTACATCAAAACCGCCATAGACATTAACGGAGTGGTCCTGATGCTGAGGATGCAGGATGCTGAAAGATTCTCTGGATGCTGTGCTGTTGACTGGGTTACCTGGTGGTATTCCTCAGTCCAGGAAAAAGGTGGGGCGACTTTGGCCACAGGGGCCCGTGTCCCTAGAAGTCCTCTTTGAGCCAGTAGGAGTCCTGGATGATCTTCAGACACAGCAAGTCCAGTGGTTTCCTTTGGTGAGGGCTAGTGTCCATTTTGGGTCACACTTTGGTGAGTCTTCAGGGTCCGGCAGACAAGGATTCAACATTTTATTCGGGGTGGAGGTCTTCTTGACTGCATGTTGGCAGTCAGCTGCAATTCCTTGAAGATGGCTACTCACAAGTCAGTGAGGGCTACTTCAGCTTTTATGGACCTGGTGCTGAAAAGCTATTTATGCCCAGAGAGTGCCCTGGTGGATGATGCAGTCATTAACTAGTGAGCTACCAGTATCCCTCCAACCCTGTGAGGACTTCCGGTTATGTGTGGCATCTATCAATTCCAGAGTGCACTATTTTGCCCACTCTCAAGATGTCTGACCCTTTCCTTGGTAGTGAGTAGTTTGGTAGCCCACCCTAGACGTGTGGCTACCTGGGGATTACATGTCCTCGGAAAAACTGGTTTGGTTGCTGGTTCCCCTCTCTGTCTCCTCCAGCTACCAATCTTCACTAATAAAGGGGCAGTCCTATTCGAGTGTGATTGCTATTTACCCACAAAAGGCAGCTTCTCCTTTGAAGCTCACATTTTGGGCCAACACCCTATGTGGCTTCCTGCAGTGGGAAGGTAACACCTTCCTCTGTGACAGGCCTCTTTTTTTCCAGAGCCTGGTAGTCATTCACACTACTCATCAAGAGCCAAAAAGCGGTCTGGTGGCCAGAATCTACAAAGGGCCACCGGATTAAATTGGGCAACAGACTGGCAATTTTCTAAAAGTTGCTTTTCCATAAAAGTGACATTAAATTTGACTTGGGTATTGGGTCGGGTTTAGTGCCACATTTAATTTAATACCTTGAAGAACCCATTTTAGCAGTCTCATTAAGAAGTTCCCTGACAGAGATGTCAGCCGGTAACCGGCCTGTACTAGCCAATCAGGCTAATAGCTTTTCCACAGTGAAAACAACAATTTGGATATTTTACTGTTGGGACATACTAAAGTACATCTCCCATGTTATAATATACTGCTCCCTGCCTTAGGGCGCGATAAGCCTTTTTTTAGGGAAGTGGGGGCTTTGCCATTGGTTTGAATGTCAAAGTTGAACTAGCAGTTTAAAACTGCTCTTCCAGGCTGCAGTGGCAGGCAGCCATTTTGTACTTTGTCACACTCAGGGTGCTGCAGCCCTGCTGGATACTCTAACTTACATGCCCTGGTTACCCTTGGTACCATATAATAGAGGCTTATTGGTAGGTCAGCTTATGCCAATTGAGGGTAGCCAATTTAACATTCATTATGTACGGGGTACACTGGTACTGAGGTCTAGGTAGCAGACCACAGTGCACTTTCAGAATTTGAAAAACCAGCAGCATCTGCCCAAAATATTGGGGGTGATCATGCAAAAAGGGGCATTGTCTTTCAATTGAATTCCTATGTCACCACTACAGTAGGCCCTGAACAGCCCAAAGAGCAGGTTGCGATGTATTTGAAAAGTTGGACATGTACCTTTTAAGTTTTACATGCTCTGATAGGGAAAAACGTCTCAATTTGATTTTTACTACTGTGAGACCTACCTCTCCCATAGGACAGCATTGGGTTCCCTTATTACATGTAATGAGTGATAACGTTTGATTGGAAAGAGGTAGAAATATATTTACACCCTAACAAATTGTAATTTAAAACACTCTTTAATGGTAAAATCAGATTTTAAGCTACAATTCTGAAAATATCACATGACTAGGTGCATTTGGCCTTTGTGTATTCCTACCTGACAGTATCACAAAAAGGTGACTGTCTGTTGGCATGATGGGCTATCCTGAATTAATAGGGGAAGGGCTGTCACCTACCACACTTGCACTTAAAAGAAGCTGCCTCAGTCCACATAAAAAGAACTTCACAATACCCTTTTGTGATCCCCTGACTCTGTGGATCTAGAGCAGGGAGGCCGGACATTCCAGACAACTGTTTGGGGGGGAAACTCCAGATGTTTCTTTCACTTTAAAACGGGCACCAGGAGTAAAGTTAGGACTCTCAGTCCTACTCATCAGTATACCAGTATACTCCTGGACACCACAAAAGAAGGACTGCCCTAGTGCCAGAAGACCGCCCTGCTGTCTGAGGCTTGCCCTGCTGAGAATGAAGACTCAACCTGCTCCCTTCATCCCAGACTACATGAGTGACTACAAGGGATAGTCAGATGGCCTCCTGTTGTGAGCTACAGGGACACAACAAGCTCCAGAGGTCTCCCCGCATCTGCCCAGTTTACCTGCTGCATTGGACTTGTCTGGACCCACAACTGGAACTGCCTGATCCCTGCTGCCCTCCTCTGGAGTGAGCTCATGATTACCAAGAGGTGACTTCCAGGTTTTGCACCCTTGATGTGGTGTCAGTTGAGCTCCTCCTGGAAGACTAGGAGAAATCCTCTTCAGGCCCATTCGCGCCCAGATCTTTCAGGCTGCGTGATGATCTAATGAACCTGACTTTTCCCATTACAGGGAGGGACTACCAGCAACAACCGGCAATTGGAGATCTGCACTTCCCACTACAGCACTGACTGCCTGTTGTGACAGGCAACACAAATATCCAGAAATGACTATCTGCGATGCCTGAAAGGATCTTCGCGTTACAACAAGCATCGTTGGGGTCGCCTGGCCTACTCTTCGCGCTACAGCGACGACCATCTGTGATGCCCTCCCTCGTCCTTTCGGCCTTCTCCACCATGAATGGAACTCTTCGCGCTGGATTTTAGAAAAAACGTTTTCAGAAGGACTAACTTACTCCCTATATCTGGCCCACGCTCCATCACGGTCACTCTGAACTTGTGATTCACACACTGCCTAGCATGACCAAATAACCTCAAGTGGCACCTTGTGCTCTTAGGTGCTATACTTACCTTAAACCTTTGAAATGGCATATCTTCTGTTCTACTTATTGGATTTTTGTCGTTTTGGTGTAAAATGATTTATAAAATTTTACTCACATTTTCAAAATTGGTATGACATTTTTCTTCTGTTGTGTTTTTACTTTATTACTGTCCGAGTGCTGCATAAATACTTTACACATTGACTCTAATTAGGACTGATTGCCTTTGTGCTAAGTTACCATAGGATTAAACATAGGTTAACTTAGTAACTTTTTATGGTTCAGACACAAAAGGTTTGTGGCTGTTGCTTGAGAAGAGCTCACACCCCCAACCAACAATCTAATTTCTCACAAAGCTCACATAGGTATTTCACAAACTAATTCCAGAACTGTGACATAATGTTGTAGATTCCCAGTTGTAATTCAAAAATATTTTTTAAATTCTGAAAAAAAAGGAAATCTTTTCCAGGTATAAACATACAATTATGAGAGCAGATCTGCAAACGATTTTGATTTTGTGACAAAAGCGATTTTTACATTTCTCATTTCCAGCAAAGTAATGGTATGCAACAAGTAAGTGTAAGGAAAAGTTCTTATCCTAAGAAGGTTGTCCACTTGAGAGATCAATGCAGCCAGTTATTACCTACAATATTATAGTCCTCTTTTACACCTATTTGTTTTAGTAATTTAGAGGCATATGTATGAAGCCCTTTTTCCTGTTCGCAAACGGGCCGATTCTGAGAATCGGCCCGTTTGCGAACGGGAAAAAGCCTTTTGGAATGTATCATCCCAAAAGGCCCTCGCAAAAAAGGGAATCGCAAAATTTGCAATTCCTTATTTTGCAAAAGCATTGAAGGAATCGCAAATTGCGATTCCTTAACTGCGATGTAAAAAGCACCAAAGTTGTGTGATTTCTCCTTAAGAAATCACAAATTACGACCAACTTCAAGTTGGTGGTAATTTGCGATTTCTTTGAAAAATGCACCTTTTTGCATTTTTCAAAGTGCCACGTGGCACACATACATGCCCTTAGGGCATGTATGTGTGCCACATGTGCACACATGCACATTTCAGGGGTGCAACAGGGTGTCCTTTTCCCACCCTGGCACCCTTGAAATTGCATTCTCAATTTCCGATTCTCTAATTGAGAATCGCAAATTGAGAATGTCTTCCGATTCATTTCTATGGGCCTCTTGGCCCATAGGAATGAATGGGGAGGTATTCCTTAATTGCGAATCGCAATTTGCAATTCGCAATTAAGGAATATGTAGGATTCGCAAAATTATTTGCAAATCCTACATACGTAGCGTTTTGTGATTCTCAAATAGCGATTTGCAAAGAATCGCTATTTGAGAATCGCAAAAGAACATTTTTATACATATTGCCCTTAGCCTCTAAATGTGACCCGATATAGCTTAAATACAGGGTAGCCTTGAGTTGTAAATGCAAGTTGTGATTAAAAGAAAAATGTCCTAAAATATATTGAAATCCCCACAATTAGTGATCTAATTATCTTGCCTTTATCCAAAAGTTCAAACAGTAATCGCAATCAATTATCAAAAGGTTTGTTTCAGTCCTGATATGGGCCACTACTTGATTCAATGGGATAGAATCCACCTACACATTTTTCTCCACAACTGAAGTTTCTCACAAACATTACACATTTTCAACACAGAAAGAGGATCATGGAGAAGTGAATTATAGTATTATTATACCCTTTCGCCAAAGGAAAAAGTATGCTTGCCTTTGACCAAAATGATAGGCTAAAGCCTGAAATAAAAAACAGTGTGCCATGCCAGTGAAATAAAATGTGGACCAATAACACATTATTTGAAAAAAGTATAGCAATTATATATATATATATACATATATATATTATCTACTGGCGGTCGCCAGTAGATAGTTATAGTTAGGACCGTGTTTCCATAGGAAATCTCAAAATTCTATTTTGAATAACTTTGGCGCCGGTTGACGAATCCTCGCAAAATTTTCAAAACTAATGGGGCGCTCCGCTCAGCTCCTACCCTGAAAGTCTCGGGGGGATTCGTCAAGCGGGGGCCGAGAAAAAAGGGGGGTCCCAGAACGCGTTTCCCCATGCATTTTCCCATAGGACCTTTAGTCGAAGGTACAGCCCGAACAGCTGAACAGAATTACTCGAAATTTGGCAAAGAGGTAGTCCTCAGGTCAGGGATGTGCCTTTTGCATATATGGAGTCAATCTGTTCAGTAGTTTCTGAGAAAATTGCAGTTAAAGTACATAAATATCTATAGCCGTGCACCGTGCGCGCACGGTGCGCGCACCCTAACGTGCGCAAGCGTAATTCTGATTGGTTGTTACATGTCAGTCAACGTTCGAATCGGTCGAAATCAGGAAGTGTCGACCGCCATTTTGTTTGTTTTGAGTGCGAGAGTGAAAAAGGAAGGTGGCGAACGTGAAAAGGGGGCAGGGTAGAGAGTTCCTTACCCCATAGCCTTTGTCAGGGGGTCCCTGAAGGACCCCGAAGGCAGAAAAAAACATTTAAATTTATTTTAAAAAAATCACGGGGTGCGCGCTTGGTGCGCGCACGATGAAAAACCATAATTTTTTTTTTTTTAATACGTGGTTTATTGTAAAATAAATATATAAAAAATATAATAATAAATACATAACTTAGCATTTAAAAAAACGTACAAATTCACTGAAAAAACCATAGGTTTCACACACATTATAGTTAGGAATTAGCATTTAAAAAACCTTGCAAATTCACTTAAAAAACCATAGGTTTCACACATGTTATAGTTAGGTGGACATTTCACTCGTAAAAAACCAATGAAATTCCCCCGTTATAGTTAGTTGAGATAACTATAACTCGCGCGACCGCCACTCTATCACAAGGATGATGTCATCAGTGATGTCATCAGTGATGCCACTGATCATGTCATGAGTGATGTAATGTGTGACGTCATGAGCAGAGGATTGCGGGCGCGCGAGTTATAGTTATCTCAACTAACTATAACGGGGGAATTTCATTGTTTTTTTACGAGTGAAATGTCCACCTAACTATAACATGTGTGAAACCTATGGTTTTTTAAGTGAATAAATATTAATGTGCATCGATCCCACGAAAGGAAATAAACTTCTGCTCACATAAGGGACTATGTTTCCCAACATGCAATATAAGACATTGTACTGAACAACGCCCACTGGAGGCCATGACGCAAATAAATAAAGCCGGAAATAAGGTTATGTGAGCCCTCGATGTTACATTGACAAACAGCCCAAGAAGAAGAGCCATTTTGCCTTGAAACGCGTCGGCACAAGAATAAATTAATCGGGACTTTCAAGCAGGCTGCAATGAAATGCCAGATGGTAGGAGCGCTGTCGAGTGCACTCTCGAAAGCTTTTGGGCGTTTGGAATAAAAAATGATGTCGCACGGCTGCCCTGCCGTGGAGAGAAGCACCATCAATAACTGAGAAGAGGCTGTGAAATGGAACTAATCTACATCATGACAGCACAGCGCCCCAATGCGAAGTAAGCCTGATGTTTAGTCCTGAAGCCTACTTTAGGATAATAATGGTTTTAAATATTAATGTGCATTGATCCCACAAAAGGAAATAAACTTCTGCTCACATAAGGGACTATGTTTCCCAACATGCAATATAAGACATTGTACTGAACAACGCCCACTGGGGGCCATGACGCAAATAAATAAAGCCGGAAATAAGGTTATGTGAGCCCTCGATGTTACATTGACAAACAGCCCAAGAAGAAGAGGCATTTTGCCTTAAAACGCGTCGGCACAAGAATAAATTAATCGGGACTTTCAAGCAGGCTGCAATGAAATGGCAGATGGTAGGAGCACTGTCGAGTGCACTCTCGAAAGCTTTCAGGCGTTTGGAGTAAAAAAAAAAAAAATATATATATATATATATATATATATATATATATATACATATATATATATATATATATATATTCACTGAAAAAACCATAGGTTTCACACACGTTATAGTTAGGAATTAGCATTTAAAAATCCTTGCAAATTCACTGAAAAAACCATAGGTTTCACACATGTTATAGTTAGCTGTACATTTCACTCGTAAAAAACCAATGAAATTCCCCCGTTATAGTTAGTGCAGGCAACTATAACTCACGCGACCGCAATCCTCTGCTGATGCTAATACTGTATTTAGACACTTATTTGCCCATGTCTTCTTCCATTAAATTTTAGCTATACATATATTACAAATATTTTTTTTTCATAAAGACACATATGTCATCAGCAGAAGATTGCGGTCGCGTGAGTTATAGTTGCCTGCACTAACTATAACGGGGGAATTTCATTGGTTTTTTATGAGTGAAATGTACAGCTAACTATAACATGTGTGAAACCTATGGTTTTTTCAGTGAATTTGCAAGGTTTTTTAAATGCTAATTCCTAACTATAACGTGTGTGAAACCTATGGTTTTTTCAGTGAATTTGTACGTTTTTTTAAATGCTAAGTTACTTTACGCCATTCGTGGCGTGCGCGCCCAGTTAACGCAGTTCGTTCCGTGCGCGCACGGTGAGTACGCGGTGCGCTTCGCGCACTGCGCGCCCACTTTGCGCAGTTAGTGCCGTGCACGCACGGTGGTCACGCGGTGCACTGCGCGCACCGCGTGCCCACGTTATGCCGGATGGGCCATGTACGCACGATGCGCTTCGCGCACCGTGCGCACATGGGGGACATATTATGCGCATCTTTGTGAAATTTATTCTTTGTTTATTTCTTACCTGTAATAAGCCATGCACAAATGCTGCCCTTAGGGCACCATTTGCACACGGGGTGGGGAGGGTGTGGATAATTTAAAAAAAAAAAAAATTTTTACCGTACGCGTACGGTAAGCGTAATCGGCGATTTTCCGAAAAAAAAAAAAAAATTATTTGGGCTTGGGGGTTGTTTGGGGACCCCTATATCAATGCTGGGTGGTTAGGATCTCAAGAAACTGCCTCTTTAGACATTTTTTGGCATCGTTTTTGCTGCCCAACTCAGAGAGCGAGAGAGAAAATGGCGTCCGCCGCTTCCTGGTTTCGACCGATTCGAATGTTTACTAAGATCTAACAGCCAATCAAAATCGCGCTCGCGCACGCCACCGTTCGCGTACGGTAAGCGCACCGTAAGCTGGCTCAGATATATATATTGATTTAAAGGCTATTTTCTCTGAATCTACTGAACAGATTTACACCAAACCTACAAAAGGCACTTCCTTGACCTGAGGACTACCTCTCTGCCAAATTTCAAGTAATTCTGTTCAGCCGTTCGGGCTGTAGCTGTGTCTAAAGGTCCTATGGAAAAATGCATGGGAAAAACGCGTTTTGGGATCCCCCTTTTATCTCAGCCCCCGCTTGATGAATCCCCCCGAGACTTTCAGGGTAGGAGCGGAGCGTAGCGCCCCAGCTATTTTGAAAAATTCGCGAGGATTCGTCGACCGGCGCCAAAGTTATTCAAAATAGAATGTTGCGGATTTCCTATGGAAACGTGGTCCTAACTATAACTACCTACTGGCGACCGCCAGTAGGTAATATATATATATATAGTAGGTAGTTATAGTTAGGAGCTATCATCCATAGGAAATACGCAACATTCTATTTAGAATAACTTTGGCGCCAGTTGATGAATCTTCGCGAAATTTTCAAAACTCGTGGCCCGCTCCGGTCCGCTCCCATTCTGGGTGATTCATCAAGCGGGGGCCGAGAAAAAAGGGGGGTACCAAAACGTGTTTTCCACATGCAATTTTCCATAGGGTCCTTTAGTCGCAGCTACAGCCCGAACTGCTGAACGGAATTACACCAAATTTGGCAGAAAGGTAGACCTTGGTTCAGAGTCATGCCTTTTGCTTAAATGGTGTAAATCCGTTCAGTAGTTCCTGAGAAAATCAAAAGTAAAATCCCATATATATCTGGGCAGAGCCTAACCACACATCTCATCGTGAGATCTGATTGGCTGTCAGCACTTCATCCAAGAAATGTTGTCAGCTATCTTGAGACCAATATACATGATAGCACCTCATTAAAAAGCATAGCAGTTAATAGAAGGTTTTAAGACTTTAGTTACATTATAAATCATTTGTTGATGGTACCATACTGATTGTGGTATGTTCTAAGGTGATTTTACCATGTAAAAAAGCCTTCTGCTGGGATATCATGAATCATGTTTGAGAGAAAACTATTTTCTCATGCTTTTCCCACAGAGATTTGAAAGGTGATCTATAAGCTAAACTGAGACCATATTTTCTGTAAATTCACATTATCTTTCTCAGTCATGTGAGAATGAAGTCTGACATTCTCAGTAAAACATGTACATCCAACAAGGGCAGAGACTAAGGGTGGGCGACAATTTCCGTTCCACTCGTGGAAATTGCGAAAATTTGACATTTTCGCGTTCCGCGTGGAACGCGAAAATGTCAAAACGTCGGTGATCCGCGAGGGAATGGAAATTGTCACCCACCCTTACAGTTCAGTAGTGGTATTGCACGCACACAAAATGGTGGCATCTTCTTGAATGAATAAATATGCAGGGCAGGATTCATTCTGGCACGATGCTCCTGTCACAAAAATTAAACCCCAACAGGAAGCACTTATAGTATTTGACCTTCAACTCGGGCACCTGCTTTATTTATATCTGTAAGTCTTACAGATATAAATAAAGCAGGTGCCCGAGTTGAAGGTTACTTTCAGTAACGCATTAATCTGCACACAGTGGAGGCTAGGCAGGTGTGCTTTCTCCCCATATCTACCGTCAACAATTTGCTGTAATCCTTGATGGAGCTCTGTGCACCCATGAGTTTCTCGAGCGCAATCACCGTGTAGTTCCTGACAACAGGAGGTTCTGTCTCCTTATCTGCTGCTCTGATCGGTCTCTGGCCCTTTATAAACAAAAGGCATGTGAACTGCATGGAAGCCCCGCCTGTTTGGCACCGGCCCACACACCAGCAGTGTGCAACGTCTTCCCGACCTTTCCCCCACTATGATGGACAGCTCACTCGAGGGACCCCGGCACCCGTCGGTGCTGTGGCAACGTTACAGACACACATGGTCGCTGTAGACAACTCTTCTGGCCCTTTATTTATATCTGTAAGTCTTACAGATATAAATAAAGCAGGTGCCCGACTTGAAGGTCAAATTCAGTAACGCATTAATCAGCACACAAAAATCTCCACGATCACGCGAACTTTCGCGTGATCGCGGAGATTTTTTCGCGTTTTGCGATATTTTGCGAAAGGCACTTTCGAAAATTCCACCCACCCTTAGCAGAGACTGTCAGTTGATTCCTTTGTGTTCTAGTGCAGCTTCCCAGAGTGTTCCAATGAACAACTAGAGCGCTAACAGTCCTACTTATGATAAATGTATGGCACACCTGAAGCCATCATGATTGGAACAAAGTGGTAACTCTTAAAACATTTAATTTAAAAAGGAACAAAACGAGGGGGTTCATTTCACCATAGAAAGTATGATTAGTGCTGCAGAAAGAAAAATTAGGGCACATATTGAGTGACTTCTCAAATCCTCTTCTATTTCATTAAAAAATTCTGACATGCAGACTGAAACATGCACTTTCAATACCAGCAGCAGACTTCCCTGGTGAGCAGTAGCTTTACTACAGTGATCTAATAAGCAACTAGAGAGCTAACATTCCGAATTTTTTATGGCAAATGTTTGACACATCTGAATGCCTTCTTGATGGAATGAAAGTAAAAAACCTGAAAGTATTTCCTACTGAGGAGACTGTAGTAAATGAGGAAATTAGGAAACTTCATAACAAATAAGTCTCCCAAGTTGTCCACCAGGGACAAAATAGACCAAATGTAGCACAAATATCACCCAGATGTAGCCCAAGTATAGCCCAATGACAGAATGTCCCAGAGTGCTCTAAAGAACAACTAGAGAGGTAACAGTCTTACTCATGACAAATGTATGGCACACCTGAAGCCATCTTGATTGGAATAATGTGGTAACACTTAAAACATTTAATTTGCAAAGGAACAAAAAAAGAGGGGGTTCATTTTGCCATAGAAATTATGATTTGTGCTGCAGAAAGAAAAATTAGTGCACATTTTGACTTCTCAAATCGTCTTCTATTTCATTAAAAAATTCTGACATGCAGACTGAAACATGCACTTTGAATACCAGCAGCAGACTTCCCTGGTGAGCAATAGCTTTACTACAGTGATCTAATGAGCAACTAGAGTGCTACCATTCAGAATTTATGGCAAATATGTGACACTTCTGAATGCCTTCTTGATGGAACCAAACTAAACAAGCATTGAAAATGCAATAGGTCTCCCTCATTTGAGTTAAAGCGATTCTGTTTGTAATTAGGTGGCTTTTTAGCTTTGCTTTTATTAGTGTTTTTCACACTTTCATGTTCATAACATGCATATGCATGCATATATGTATATGTATATGTATACATGCATTTATATTTGTATTTATATAGATATGCAGATTATATATATGTTTATATATGTATGTATATATATATATACGCATACGTATATATATATAAATGCATATATATGCATATATATATGTGCATATGTGTGCGTGTAGAGAGAGGTAGAGAGAGGTAGAGAGGTAAAGGTGTAGAGGTAGAGGTGTAGATGTAGAGGTAGAGAGGTAGAGGTAGAGAGTAGTAGAGAGAGGTAGAGAGTAGAGAGTGAGTAATAGAGAGTAGAGAGTGAGTAGTAGAGAGTAGTAGAGAGTAGTAGAGAGAGAGTAGCAGAGAGTGAGTAGTAGAGAGTAGTAGAGTGAGTAGTAGAGAGTGATTAGTAGAGAGTGAGTAGTAGAGAGTAGTAGAGAGTGAGTAGTAGAGAGTAGTAGAGAGTAGTAGAGAGTGAGTCGTAGAGAGTAGTAGAGAGCGAGTAGTAGAGAGTGAGTAGTGGAGAGAGTAGTAGAGAGTAGAATAGAGCGAGTAGAAGAGAGTGAGTAGTAGAGAGTGAGTAGTAGAGAGTGAATAGTAGAGAGAGAGAGTAGTAGAGAGAGAGTAGTAGAGAGTGAGTAGTAGTGAGTAGTAGAGTGAGTAGTAGAGAGTGAGAAGTAGAGACAGAGTAGTAGAGAGTAGCAGAGAGTGAGTAGTAGAGTAGTAGAGAGTGAGTGGTAGAGAGTAGTGGAGCATAGTAGAGTGAGTAGTAGAGAGTAGTAGAGAGTGAGTAGTAGAGAGTAGTAGAGTGAGTAGTAGAGAGTGAGAAGTAGAGACAGAGTAGTAGAGAGTAGCAGAGAGTGAGTAGTAGAGTAGTAGAGAGTGAGTGGTAGAGAGTAGTGGAGCATAGTAGAGTGAGTAGTAGAGAGTAGTAGAGACTGAGTAGTAGAGAGTGAATAGTAGAGAGTATTAGTAGAGAGTAGTAAAGAGAGAGTAGTAGAGAGTAGTAGAGAGTGAGTAGTAAAGAGTAGTAGAGAGTGAGAAGTAGAGTGTAGTAGGGAGCGAGCAGTAGAGAGTAAGTAGTAGAGAGTAGTAGAGTAGAAGAGAGTGAGTAGTACAGAGAGAGTAGTAGAGAGTGAGGGGTAGAGAGTCGTAGAGAGTAGTAGAGAGTGAGTAGTAGAGAGTGAGTAGTGGAGAGTGAGTAGTAGAGAGTAGAAGAGAGCGAGTAGTAGAGAGTGAGTAGTAGAGAGTGAATAGTAGACAGACAGAGTAGTAGAGAGAGAGTAGTAGAGAGTGAGTAGTAGAGAATAGTAGAGTGAGTAGTAGAGAGTGAGAAGTAGAGAGAGAGTAGTAGAGAGTAGCAGAGAGTGAGTAGTAGAGTAGTAGAGAGTGAGTGGTAGAGAGTGGTGGAGAGTAGTAGAGTGAGCAGTAGAGAGTAGTAGAGAGTGAGTAGTAGAGAGTGAGTAGTAGAGAGTAGTAGTGAGAGAGTAGTAGAGAGTAGTACAGAGTGAGTAGTACAAAGTGAGTAGTAGAGAGTAGTAGAGAGTGAGTAGTAGAGCGTAGCAGGGAGTGAGCAGTAGAGAGTGAGTAGTAGAGAGTAGTAGAGTAGAAGAGAGTGAGTAGTACAGAGAGAGTAGTAAAGAGTGAGTGGTAGAGAGTAGTAGAGAGTAGTAGAGAGTGAGTAGTAGAGAGTAGTAGAGAGTGAGTAGTAGAGAGTGAGTAGTAGAGAGTAGTAGAGTAGAAGAGAGTGAGTAGTACAGAGAGAGTAGTAGAGAGTGAGTGGTAGAGAGTAGTAGAGAGTGAGTAGTAGAGAGTGAATAGTAGAGAGTAGTAGAGAGTGAGTAGTAGAGAGTAGTAGAGAGTGAGTAGTAGAGAGTGAGCAGTAGAGAGTGAGTAGTAGAGAGTGAGTAGTAGAGTGAGTAGTAGAGAGTAGTAGAATAGTAGAGAGTGAGTAGTAGACAGTAGTAGAGAGTGAGTAGTAGAGAGTGAGTAGTAGAGAGAGAGTAGAAGATAGTAGTAGAGAGTGAGTAGTAGAGTAGTAGAGAGTAGTCAGTCAGTATCAGTCAGTGTCAGTCAGTCAGTGTTAGTCAGCCGGTGTCAGTCAGTCAGTGTCAGTCAGTCAGTGTCAGTCATTGTCAGTCAGTCAGTTTCACTCAATCAGTGTCAGTCAGTGTCTGTCAGTCAGTGTCAGTCTCAGTCAATCATTGTCAGTCAGTGTCAATCAGTCAGTGTCAGTCAGTCAGTGTCAGTCAATCAGTGTCAATCAGTCAGTGTCAGTCAGTCAGCTGCTGACCTGGTTCTCTGGCTCTAAAGCAGCTCTGTTGACCTGGTTCTCTCCCTCTAAAGCAGATCTGCTGACCTGGTTTCTCTGGCTCTACAGCAGGTCTGCTGACCTGGTTCTCTGGCTCTACAACAGCTCTGCTGACCTGGTTCTCTGGCTCTAAAGCAGCTCTGCTGACCCAGTTCTATGGCTCTAAAGCAGTTTTGCTGACATGGTTCTCTGGCTCTAGAGCAGCTCTGCTGACCTGGTTCTCTCCCTCTAGAGCAGCTCTGCTGACCTGGTTCTCTCCCTCTAAAGCAGCTCTACTGACCTGGTTTCTCTGGCTCTACAGCAGCTCTGCTGACCTGGTTCTCTGGCTCTAGAGCAGCTCTGATGACCTGGTTCTATGGCTCTAAAGCAGCTCTGCTGACCTGGTTCTCTGGCTCTAAAACAGCTCTGCTGACCTGGTTCTCTGGCTCTAAAGCAGCTCTGCTGGCCTGGTTCTCTGCCTCTAGAGCAGCTCTGCTGACCTGGTTCTATGGTTCTCTCCCTCTAAAGCAGCTCTACTGACCTGGTTTCTCTGGCTCTACAGCAGCTCTGCTGACCTGGTTCTCTGGCTCTAGAGCAGCTCTGCTGACCTGGTTCTATGGCTCTAAAGCAGCTCTCCTGACTTGGTTCTCTGGCTTTAGAGCAGCTCTGCTGACCTGGTTCTCTGGCTCTAAAACAGCTCTGCTGACCTGGTTCTCTGGCTCTAAAGCAGCTCTGCTGGCCTGGTTCTCTGCCTCTAGAGCAGCTCTGCTGACCTGGTTCTATGGCTCTAGAGCAGCTCTGTTGACCTGGTTCTCTGATTTTAGAGCAGCTCTGCTGACCTGGTTCTCTGGCTCTAAAGCAGTTCTGCTGACCTGGTTATCTCCCTCAAAAGCAGCTCTGCTAAACCTGGTTTCTCTTTCTCTAGAGCAGCTCTGCTGACCTGGTTCTCGGCCTCAAGAGCATCTCTGCTGACCTGGGTCTCTGGCTCTAGAGCAGCTCTGCTGACCTGGGTCTCTGGTTCTAGAGCAGCTCTGCTGACCTGCTTCTTAGGCTCTAGAGCAGCTCTGCTGACCTGGTTCTCTGGCTCTACAACGGCTCTGCTGACCTGGTTTCTCCTGCTCTACAGCAGCTCTGCTGACCTGGTTCTCTGCACTCACGATGCACGCACCCGACTTCGCGAAAATATATTTAAAAATATTATAAGTTTATTATAAGTACAAATATATTATTTTTATGAATATCTTAGATAATCTCTTGCCCTAATATGTATATTAAAGACACATACATATAATTTAGGAACATAATTTTTTTTTTGCGGGAGTCGTGCACCCACCGCGCCCCAGCACCTATATGACATCACGCGGGACCCGTAACCGTGCAAGCATCTCATACCATAATGCGCATGTGTCACAAATGCGCGGGAGTAGGAGTCACGGACTTGTCACATACCAATCGCACACATCACGTAATATTAAATGTATATGATGTAACTGAAAAACACGCAGCCGTCACACACCGTACGCGGATCCTTCACGACTTTTCTAAAATGGCGGTTAGAATGCGTGCACCCACCGTGATTTTTTTTTTAAAGAAAATAATATAAATATATTAAAATTAAAAATTAAAACAAGAAAAATAATCAATATTTCAGTTTGAATTTTTTTTACTTTTTCGGTGCAATTTTCAGAAAAATATATAATGTTATTTAATGAATAAAATATTTATAAACAGTTAAAAAAACTGTAGAAAATCAGTACAAAAAATAGGTATAACCACTATCACACTTAAAAATTAGCATTTAAAAAGCCTTTGAAATTCACTGAAAAAAACCATACGTTTCAGAGATATTATAGTTAGAAATTAGCATTTAAAAAAGCTTTGAAATTCACTGAAAAAACCATAGGTTTCAGAGACGTTATAGTTAGAAATTAGCATTTAAAAAACCTTAGAAATTTACAGAAAAAAACATAGGTTTCAGGGGTGTTATAGTTAGCTGGCCATTTCACTCGTACAAAACCATAGAAATTCCTCCGTTATAGTTAGTCCTGCTAACAATAACTCGCGCACCCGCAATGCACTGGTGAGGGTGTCACATACTGCATCATTCATGACATGATCAGTGACATCACGGATGACATCACTGATGACATCTCAAATGACATCACTGATGACATCATCCATGTGACAATCTGATACACCTCATCATACACTAGTATAACCTTTCATCACTCACTGTAAAATACAGAGTACCATATTTGAAACCATTGACACATCAATACCAGCTACTACATACCCACTTACTGATTCCTAAGTCTACACACACAACTACCCATTCAACAACAGAATCATTTATACATGCAGTCATTAATTAATAGAACACTATAAAATCCACTTAAACACATATATAGACATTGACACATCAGCAGTCATCTTAGTCGGTTATGCAGTCATCCTACTCACTCATGAAAAAAATTAATCACACTTACATTTACTCACTTACACAATTATCCAACAACACCTCATTTATTCAAACACATAGTAACTCATAGTTAATGTTAAAAAATCACCATTACAATTATACACTCATTCATATAGTTACTCTCACAATCACTGACTCTTACACATACTTATTTATATACAACAACTCTCACATACAATGCCTTTTATTTTTTTACTTTGTTAAAGATGTACAACTAAAACATATGTTCGCTCACCAACACACAAATAAATACACTCAGTCACCCAAACAGCTGTTTCCACATGCACTCTTAAACCTATACACCTAGTCAATCAACCATTCACACATCTATGCATAGAGTTACACACACCCCATCCAACCACACACCAACTCAGTGTCCCATACAAATACTCACCCAAATAATCAATAACTAATATACACACTCATGTAGTTAGTGACCAACTGATGCAGATCCAGACAGTTATATATCTTCAATACAGATTGGTATATATATAATACATATTTAAATTTCAAACTAAACCCCATTCACTGGATGATGTCATCAGTGATGTCATTTGAGATGTCATCAGTGATGTCATCAGTGATGTCACTGACCATGTCATGAATGATGCAATATGTGACATCATCAGGAGTGCACTGCGGGTGCACGAGTTATAGTTAGCAGAACTAAGTATAATGGAGGAATTTCTATGGTTTTGTACAAGTGAAATGGCCAGCTAACTATAACACACCTGAAACCTATGTTTTTTTCTGTGAATTTCTAAGGTTTTTTAAATGCTAATTTCTAACTATAACATCTCTGAAACCTATGTTTTTTTCAGTGAATATATATATATATATATATATATATATATATATATATATATATATATATATATATATATATATGTGTGTGTGTGTGTGTGCGTGCACGCATGCATGTGTTTGTAGGTATATATATATATCTATATTCACTGAAAAAACCATAGGTTTCACACATGTTATAGTTAGCGGAAATTTTACTGATAAAAAAACAATGAAATTCCCCCGTTATAGTTAGTGCAGGCAACTATAACTCACGCGACCGCAATCCTCTGCTGATGCTAATACTGTATTTAGACACTTATTTACCCATGTCTTCTTCCATACATTTTTAGCTATACATATATTACAAATATTTTCTTTTCATAAAGACACATATGTCATCAGCAGAAGATTGCGGTCGCGTGAGTTATAGTTGCCTGCACTAACTATAACGGGGGAATTTCATTGGTTTTTTATCAGTAAAATTTCCGCTAACTATAACATGTGTGAAACCTATGGTTTTTTTAGTGAATTTGCAAGGTTTTTTAAATGCTAATTCCTAACTATAACGTGTGTGAAACCTCTGGTTTTTTCAGTGAATTTGTACGGTTTTTTAATGCTAAGTTACTTTACGCCATTTGTGGCGTGCGCGCCCACTTAACGCAGTTTGTTCCGTGCACTTCGCGCACCGCGCGCCCACTTTACGCAGTTAGTGCCGTGCACGCACGGTGGGCACGCGGTGCGCTACGCGCACCGCGTGCCCACGTTACGCTAGATGGGCCATGTACGCACGATGCGCTTCGCGCACCGTGCGCACATGGAGGACATATGATGCACTTCGTTTTTAAAGGTAATATTTTAATTTTTCGCAGTAGTTATAAGCCATGCACAAATGGTGCCCTTCGGGCACCATTTGCACACGGGGTGGAGAGAGTGTGGATAATTTTTTTTTTTAATATTTTTTTTTTTAATCTTTTCGTTTTTTACTGATGTGATAAGCCATGCACAATTGGTGACCTTCGGTCACCAATTGCACACGGGGTGGGGTTAGTGTGGATATTTTTTTTTTTATATATATTTTTACCGTACGCGTACGGTAAGCGTAATCGGCGAAATTAGCGAAAAAATAAAAATTCCGTTTTTGGCCTTGGGGGATCTTTGGGGACTCCCTGTACATGGCTATGTGTGTGGGAGCTGTCAAAACAGCCCCTTTAAATGTTTTTTTGCTTTGTTTGTTAATCATCTCTCTCAGTGCGAGAGAGAAAATGGCGGCCGCCGCTTCCTGGTTTCGGCCGATTCGAATTTTTACTAAGATCTAAGAGCCAATCATAATCGCGCTCGCGCACGCCACCGTACACGTACGGTAAGCGTACCGTAAGCGCACCGTAAGCTGGCTCAGATATATATATTGATTTAAAGGCTATTTTCTCAGAATCTACTGAACAGATTTACACCAAACCTACAAAAGGCACTTCCTTGACCTGAGGACTACCTCTCTGCCAAATTTCTAGTAATTCTGTTCAGCGGTTCGGGCTGTAGCCCTGTCTAAAGGTCCTATGGAAAAATGCATGGGAAAAACGTGTTTTGGGACCCCCCTTTTATCTCAGCCCCCGCTTGACGAATCCCCCCGACACTTTCAGGGTAGGAGCGGAGCGTAGCGCCCCACCTATTTTGAAAAATTCGCGAGGATTCGTCGACCGGCGCCAAAGTTATTCAAAATAGAATGTTGCGGATTTCCTATGGAAACGTGGTCCTAACTATAACTACCTACTGGCGACCGCCAGTAGGTAATATATCTATCTATATATATATATATATATATATATATATATATATATATATATATATATATATTCACTGAAAAAACCATAGGTTTCACACATGTTATAGTTAGCTGGACATTTTACTGATAAAAAACCAATGAAATTCCCCCGTTATAGTTACTGTAGGCAACTATAACTCACGCGACCGCAATCCTCTGCTGATGCTAATACTGTATTTAGACACTTATTTGCCCATATCTTCTTCCATTAAATTTTAGCTATACATATATTACAAATATTTTTTTTTCATAAAGACACATATGTCTCATCAGCAGAGGATTACGGTCGCGTGAGTTATAGTTGCCTACAGTAACTATAACGGGGGAATTTCATTGGTTTTTTATCAGTAAAATGTCCAGCTAACTATAACATGTGTGAAACCTATGGTTTTTTCAGTGAATTAGCAAGGTTTTTTAAATGCTATTTCCTAACTATAACGTGTGTGAAACCTATGGTTTTTTCAGTGAATTTGTACGGTTTTTTAAATGCTAAGTTACTTTACGCCATTTGTGGCGTGCGCGCCCACTTAACGCAGTTCGTTCCGTGCACGGTTTTTATCAACTTTAATAAGCCCTGTACATTTGGTGGCCTTCGGCCACCAAAAGCACAGGGGGTGAGGTCAATGTGGATAGTGTTTTTTTTATTTCGATTTTATAATTTCATGTTGCCAAAATTACGTTTTTTTTCTCTATTAATAAGCCCTGCACATTTGGTGGCCTGCGGCCACCAAAAGCACAGGGGGTGGGGTAAGTGTGGATAGTGTTTTTTTTATTTTTATTTTTTTACCGTAAGCGTACGGTAAGCTTACGGTAAGCGTACGGTAAGCGTACGGTAAGCGTACCCCGCGAAATTGCCGAAAAAAAAATAAAACCGTTTTTGCTCTTGGGGGATGTTTGGGGACTCCCTCAACATGACTATGTGGGAGGGAGTTGTCAAAACAGCCCCGTAACATGTTTTTGGCCATCATGTTTGATAAACAACACTCAGTGCGAGAGACAAAATGGCGGACGCCGCTTCCTGGTTTCGGCCGATTCGAATGTTTACTAAGATCTAAGAGCCAATCAGAATCGCGCTCGCGCACGCCACCGTAAGCTTACGGTAAGCGTACGGTAAGCGTACGGTAAGCGTACCGTAAGCGGGCTCAGATATATATATTGATTTAAAGGCTATTTTCTCAGAATCTACTCAACAGATTTACACCAAACCTACAAAAGGCACTTCCTTGACCTAGGGACTACCTCTCTGCCAAATTTCTAGTAATTCTGTTCAGCCGTTCGGGCTGTAGCTCGTTCTAAAGGTCCTATGGAAAAATGCATGGGAAAAACGCGTTTTGGGACCCCCCTTTTATCTCAGCCCCCGCTTGACGAATCCCCCCGAGACTTTCAGGGTAGGAGCGGAGCGTAGCGCCCCACCTATTTTGAGAAATTCGCGAGGATTCGTTGACCGGCGCCAAAGTTATTCAAAATAGAATGTTGAGGTTTTCCTATGGAAACGTGGTCCTAACTATAACTACCTACTGGCGACCGCCAGTAGGTAATATATATATATATATTCAAAAAGACGCTGCAAGCTCCTCCTGGGATTTCGCCCGTTGTTGGGTGGTGCGCTACGCCGGTAGAGCCACCGCCGGCAAATTATATCCAAATTGTCTGCTAATAAGCAAAACGCACTCTCAGTCGCTGTACAGGTAACTTTTAATTCGCACTGTAACGCGTTTCGGGAGACGCGCTCCCTTGGTCACACAGTGTGGCATCTCATCACACGCATCCATAAGTACAGGGTGAAATAAACATAGTCAACGGACTGCCGGTTTGCAGTGCAAAACAAAAGGTGATAATGGCGGCCATCTTAAAATGGTGTAACAATATACAAACCGAATGGTATACATTATACATAAACAAATCAGAATGGCCCAATGTGCAATGCGAAAGTTATGCGTGAAAACCATGTCAATACGTCTCGTCATAGTGACTGGTTAAAGACAGAGATTATGGTCAAAAATACTGCCGGCTGCAAATGCGAAACTGTTTTTAGCGGCCATCTTGTAATTGTGTAAAATTAAAACCAAGTGGTATGCATAGTCACAAATCAAAACAGATTGGCTCTATAAGAATACGATAGTTATGCATCATAATCATGTCAATACATTTTGTCATAGTGACTGATTGATGAAAGGGACTATCTCTTTCACATTATGGCAGGAGTTTATTGTTAAAGAAATTGATTACTTGCTTGATATGAGCCTCATAGCTCTATATACAGTACGACAGTAATTCATCAAAGCCATGTCAATACATCTCGTCTTAGTGACTGATTGATGAAAAAAGGACTATCTCATTCACAGTTTAACAAAAGCACATTTTAAGTGATTACTAGCTTGGAATAAGCATCATTGGTTAAGCCTCTATGCGTCATGCTGACACCATCACTCACAATGTTATAAGGCAACATAGTTGGCTATATGGAGCACCTAAATGTGACAAAGTAAGTTGAGGCTTATGGTCACTTCCTTATCCGCCATGCACTGAAAAATATGCTTAAATAAATTGAATATTCGCACCAAAGTGGATGTGCCAATGCAGGGAGGAAGAGAATGTGGAGCACAAAGATTAACTGAACCGGCATGTAAGACCAAATGTACTCATTAGTGTACTTGGGTGCAGACGTGATCCCTACAATAGAATTCAATAAAACGTGAGAACTATAAAAAGAAAGAATATGTGGAACAAACTAGTGAGATAGAGAGTAAATAAAATCAAAATAGAAAAAGAGTGTTTTCATATCTACTTATTTGCAGATTTCATTCCAATGGAACCGAAGAAAAGGGTAGGAGCCCGTGAAGTGCTCGTGAGGATATAAAGGGCCCCTTCCTTTCCTCCTGAAATGATAAACAACAAAGAAAAATTGTGGTTACAATATTGCCATTATCATGTTATCATAAACATCTACACAGACTGTAAAAATTACACATGCATAATACGATTAGAAACTACAGCAAAAAAGGGCTAGTCCTCAATCAAGTGTGTTAGCAATTCCTCATCTTGATTATGACCTTTCGGGAATTTCGTTTCAAGGTCCATAATCCACATAGATTCACGTTTCCTCAAGGACAGTTCTCTGTTACCTCCCCTCCTCCCCACTCTCACTTGTTCCACAACAAAATAACTGAGTAAATTGCTGTTGGAAAGGTGGAATTCAGCAAAGTGTCGTGCAATGGGGTAGTGTGGATCCTTGTTATTAACTGCTCTCAGGTGTTCGAGAACTCTCTTCTTAGCCATGTGAGTGGTACTCCCTACATATCTTTTAGCACAGGGACATTCAAGAACATATATAACATATGTCGTGCTACAAGTAAGGAATTGTGTTATGCTTTTCGTACCAACTCTGCCAGGTATGCTCAATTCTTTAAACATCTTGCTGTTTCTGCATGCCTTGCAATGTCCGCAAGGATGAAGGCCTTTCAAATTATAGTGATACGGGTCCTTATTAACAGTAATGTCACCATGTACTAATATATCTCGCAAACTTTTGCTTTTGCGGTATGTTATTTTGGGTCTAATGCTGATTTTAGGGCCTATGATGGAGTCATTCTGGAGAATATTCCAATTGTCAGTTAGGATTTTTTGAACCTTACGTGATTCTTTGTTGTAAGTTAGGATCACCCTTGTCTCATTATTTTCCATCATATTTTCATGTGTCTTAATTTCTAATGTTTCCTCTCTGGTTATCTTTTTGATTTTAGAAACAGCCCTGTTCAGCACCCAATCCGGGTAACCTCGTTCCCTGAATCTTTTTAGCATTATTTGTTCTTCCTTGTGATATCCATCATTGTCACTACAATTCCGTCTTGCCCTCAGCAGCTCCCCATATGGTATACTCCATTTAAGGGTGTCAGGGTGGTTGCTGCGGGCATGAAGAAGACTATTACCGGCTGTTTCTTTCCGGTATAGTTTAGTTTCTAAGGCATTGCCCTTAACTGAGATCTTGATGTCAAGGAATTCTATTTCTTCTTTTTGCAAGTTGTGAGTTAAAACAATGTTATAGGAGTTATCATTTAGGAGGTTTACAAATTCTGTCGCTTCCTGTTCACTGCCTTTCCAAATAAGGAACAGGTCATCTATGTATCTTAACCAGGTGTCTACTTTGTTAAGATGAGTGGCATATTTAACATCATTACGTACTTCTTCTTCCCACAAACCTAGAAACAAATTCGCGAAACTAGGCGCGAAACATGTCCCCATTGATGTACCTGTGATTTGTTTATAAAGGTCACCGTTAAACAAAAATATATTATTGCGAAGACACATGTTCATCATTTCTGTAAGCATCTTAGTGTGGTCAAGATACATAATGTCTCTCTCATTGAGGTAATGTATGCATGCTCCAATTCCCTGACTGTGTTCAATGATAGTATACAAGGAGCATACGTCTAGGGTTAGAAACATGTAATTTTCATGCCATACAATACTATCAATTTTGCGTAGGAAGTCTTTAGTGTCTTTGACATGTGTGGGTAATTTAAACACATAGTCTTGTAAAAAGTGATCGACATACTTAGAGATGTTTTCAAATACACTACCAATTGATGAGACAATTGGTCTTCCAGGGGGTACAAGTGGGTCTTTGTGGATTTTGGGAAGAAAGTAAATGATGGGGAGTTTGGGATAATCTCTTTTGAGGAATAAAAATTCCAAACATCCAAAACAGATAAGGATATAACTACTATCACGGAAACTACGGCTCAAACGACCACTATAATTGATGACTCGGATACGGATATTTCAGAAAGAACAACCAGCACTACATCCGAAGCTGAAGTAATAACCCGACCGGCCACTTTTTTGGACGAATTCCGAGTGCTGAAGAAGGGGCGGCAGTCGGGGAGATCAACCCCTCCACAGGAACAAACACCGAGAGGAAGAGGAAGAGGAAACCGTGGGAGGGGAAGAGGACGAGGAAGAGGCAGGGGCGCAGCAAACAAAGGAGAACAAGGCGGAAGCACAGAACAATCAAGAGGAAGAACCACAGAGCCAATGGGAACCAGACGGGGAGGCTACAGGAAGAACCAATGATGGATGACAACGCTATGGTAAATAAAACCATCATAAACCTCACTAACCGACATCTGTCTGACCTTGAGAGGAAAACACTATGTCTTGGTTTATCCTTTTGCCCCACGGAAGTATTTAACTACTCTAATACAAGAGTAGACATGTTTAAATTTATTAGAAAGCTGAAACTCACCAAATGGCACACCCTCAAAAGTGGTACGTCTGATTTTAGCAGTACATCCTTGAATCCTGATGACCAACCCAGCCTTACAATAGGGGATGCCAACATGGTACGAACCATGCAGAATCTTGCGTACGATATTAACACAGATGATGGCAGTGAAAATACATTTACAGAGATAAACAATATTGTAACTGATAAAGCAGCCATGACGGGTTTTAAGCCAAAATCCATATTCTATCCTATGCTCCCACATGACAACATTGATACGTTCCATGATATTGTCACCAAATCCCTTCTAGATTGCAAGCATGGACGACATAAAGGGAAGGACAAATCCTTTAATCTTACCATGAAACAGAGATCAATTATTACTGCATTGGGTAATGACCCTAACCTTGTCATTCGCCCAGCTGACAAGGGGGGCAATGTAGTTTTGCAAGAAAAAGAAATGTACCTAAAAGAAGCATACAGACAACTGGGAAATGATAAATTCTACTCTAAGAGCAGCTCAAGAGAATACAATGAAAGTATTACCACAACGTGGGAAAATTTGTCTATATGGCAGCAGCAGGGTCTTATCTCATGGGAGGAATTTTTATTCCTCAAAAGAGATTATCCCAAACTCCCCATCATTTACTTTCTTCCCAAAATCCACAAAGACCCACTTGTACCCCCTGGAAGACCAATTGTCTCATCAATTGGTAGTGTATTTGAAAACATCTCTAAGTATGTCGATCACTTTTTACAAGACTATGTGTTTAAATTACCCACACATGTCAAAGACACTAAAGACTTCCTACGCAAAATTGATAGTATTGTATGGCATGAAAATTACATGTTTCTAACCCTAGACGTATGCTCCTTGTATACTATCATTGAACACAGTCAGGGAATTGGAGCATGCATACATTACCTCAATGAGAGAGACATTATGTATCTTGACCACACTAAGATGCTTACAGAAATGATGAACATGTGTCTTCGCAATAATATATTTTTGTTTAACGGTGACCTTTATAAACAAATCACAGGTACATCAATGGGGACATTTTTCGCGCCTAGTTTCGCGAATTTGTTTCTAGGTTTGTGGGAAGAAGAAGTACGTAATGATGTTAAATATGCCACTCATCTTAACAAAGTAGACACCTGGTTAAGATACATAGATGACCTGTTCCTTATTTGGAAAGGCAGTGAACAGGAAGCGACAGAATTTGTAAACCTCCTGAATGATAACTCCTATAACATTGTTTTAACTCACAACTTGCAAAAAGAAGAAATAGAATTCCTTGACATCAAGATCTCAGTTAAAGGCAATGCCTTAGAAACTAAACTATACCGGAAAGAAACAGCCGGTAATAGTCTTCTTCATGCCCGCAGCAGCCACCCTGACACCCTTAAATGGAGTATACCATATGGGGAGCTGCTGAGGGCAAGACGGAATTGTAGTGACAATGATGGATATCACAAGGAAGAACAAATAATGCTAAAAAGATTCAGGGAACGAGGTTACCCGGATTGGGTGCTGAACAGGGCTGTTTCTAAAATCAAAAAGATAACCAGAGAGGAAACATTAGAAATTAAGACACATGAAAATATGATGGAAAATAATGAGACAAGGGTGATCCTAACTTACAACAAAGAATCACGTAAGGTTAAAAAAATCCTAACTGACAATTGGAATATTCTCCAGAATGACTCCATCATAGGCCCTAAAATCAGCATTAGACCCAAAATAACATACCGCAAAAGCAAACGTTTGCGAGATATATTAGTACATGGTGACATTACTGTTAATAAGGACCCGTATCACTATAATTTGAAAGGCTTTCATCCTTGCGGACATTGCAAGGCATGCAGAAACAGCAAGATGGTTAAAGAATTGAGCATACCTGGCAGAGTTGGTACGAAAAGCATAACACAATTCCTTACTTGTAGCACGACATATGTTATATATGTTCTTGAATGTCCCTGTGCTAAAAGATATGTAGGGAGTACCACTCACATGGCTAAGAAGAGAGTTCTCGAACACCTGAGAGCAGTTAATAACAAGGATCCACACTACCCCATTGCACGACACTTTGCTGAATTCCACCTTTCCAACAGCAATTTACTCAGTTATTTTGTTGTGGAACAAGTGAGAGTGGGGAGGAGGGGAGGTAACAGAGAACTGTCCTTGAGGAAACGTGAATCTATGTGGATTATGGACCTTGAAACGAAATTCCCGAAAGGTCATAATCAAGATGAGGAATTGGCAACACACTTGATTGAGGACTAGCCCTTTTTTGCTGTAGTTTCTAATCGTATTATGCATGTGTAATTTTTACAGTCTGTGTAGATGTTTATGATAACATGATAATGGCAATATTGTAACCACAATTTTTCTTTGTTGTTTATCATTTCAGGAGGAAAGGAAGGGGCCCTTTATATCCTCACGAGCACTTCACGGGCTCCTACCCTTTTCTTCGGTTCCATTGGAATGAAATCTGCAAATAAGTAGATATGAAAACACTCTTTTTCTATTTTGATTTTATTTACTCTCTATCTCACTAGTTTGTTCCACATATTCTTTCTTTTTATAGTTCTCACGTTTTATTGAATTCTATTGTAGGGATCACGTCTGCACCCAAGTACACTAATGAGTACATTTGGTCTTACATGCCGGTTCAGTTAATCTTTGTGCTCCTCATTCTCTTCCTCCCTGCATTGGCACATCCACTTTGGTGCGAATATGCAATTTATTTAAGCATATTTTTCAGTGCATGGCGGATAAGGAAGTGACCATAAGCCTCAACTTACTTTGTCACATTTAGGTGCTCCATATAGCCAACTATGTTGCCTTATAACATTGTGAGTGATGGTGTCAGCATGACGCATAGAGGCTTAACCAATGATGCTTATTCCAAGCTAGTAATCACTTAAAATGTGCTTTTGTTAAACTGTGAATGAGATAGTCCTTTTTTCATCAATCAGTCACTAAGACGAGATGTATTGACATGGCTTTGATGAATTACTGTCGTACTGTATATAGAGCTATGAGGCTCATATCAAGCAAGTAATCAATTTCTTTAACAATAAACTCCTGCCATAATGTGAAAGAGATAGTCCCTTTCATCAATCAGTCACTATGACAAAATGTATTGACATGATTATGATGCATAACTATCGTATTCTTATAGAGCCAATCTGTTTTGATTTGTGACTATGCATACCACTTGGTTTTAATTTCACACAATTACAAGATGGCCGCTAAAAACAGTTTCGCATTTGCAGCCGGCAGTATTTTTGACCATAATCTCTGTCTTTAACCAGTCACTATGACGAGACGTATTGACATGGTTTTCACGCATAACTTTCGCATTGCACATTGGGCCATTCTGATTTGTTTATGTATAATGTATACCATTCGGTTTGTATATTGTTACACCATTTTAAGATGGCCGCCATTATCACCTTTTGTTTTGCACTGCAAACCGGCAGTCCGTTGACTATGTTTATTTCACCCTGTACTTATGGATGCGTGTGATGAGATGCCACACTGTGTGACCAAGGGAGCGCATAGCGATTGTTTGAAATAAATACCTGTGGATGCAATGGACTCCTGAGTGTGCATCGTTATTCGAAGGAACATTTTTGATATATATATATATATATATATATATATATATATATATATATATATATATATATATATATATATATATATATATATATATATATATATATATATATATATATATATATATATATATATCAAAAATGTTCCTTCGAATAACGATGCACACTCAGGAGTCCATTGCATCCACAGGTATTTATTTCAAACAATCGCTACGCGTTTCGACACACAGAGTGTCTTGATCACACGATCTCAATGGAAAATCATGACGTGTATATATAAACAAACATAAAGAAAGCACTTCCTGTTAGGTATACATTTTCGCCACGTTAATCGGCATCCATCTTAAACTAGTTGGTATATAATGAAATGCATCACTGTTTCTTTGGTTTGCGAGTCTCTAGAAAACGAAAATTGATTCTAGCAATTGTATAACATGTATTGCACACTCATACATGATGTGATTGTTTGAGAAAGAGAAAACTGTTGATATTCAACATTTGAATAAAAACACAGAAAACTATCATACAACATGGCTATTGGGTTGCTACGATCGCACATAGGTTTGTGCATTGTGCTTGTAAACTGCAAGTGCAGAAAAAACAGCTGAAAGAAAATTCTTAAGATTAATACTGACAGTAACTAACAGTTGTATGAACTCGTGTTTGTCTTTCTGTCGATTGTCAATAAAGTTTATAGACAAACGAATGAAAAAATTGAAAAAATTATATTACTGTATAGTGCGACAAGTGCCAAACTAATGCAAGACTCCATTAATCTTTTAAGTACAAACCAGTTTTTGTGCTTGCAGGCTATTGTAGCAGAATAGATGGAATGCATCTTAAGGCACACTCTCATAAATGCGATCTAGTGTCCAGCGTTAGTAGAGTCTTAAACGTAGCTTGAAAAGGCAAGTGCCCAACAAAAGCTTACTTATTATAAAAGCAATAGGTGAGATGGATCATTAAGAGTTGAATGTCACAGTGGCTATGATCCAGGCCTCTAGACGTGGTTCAGGTTTAATGAATTCCAGGTAAGTGCATGTGAGCATATATACTAGTATCAGAAAAAAGTGCTGTACATAATCGGACGTGTTTTAACTTCTCTTTGACGGTGAGTGCCCAGATGATTCTGACGAAGGAGAAGGGTAGGGTGCCCGTGAAAATTGTGCCCGCAAGTGCCAGTGAAGGGTCCCTTCCTTTCCTCCTGAATTTCAAACAAGAAAAAAACATAGGTTAAAAACATATTATATACAATATAGATATGAAATATTCGTTGTATAATCACAAGACTTGTTACTGTACGTACAAATTCAAAATTAACACAGTTAGTAACCTAGAGATGGGGGTGAGGGGGTGACAGGGAATTTCTAATCTTCCTGTAAATGACTTGCTAGTTCTTCATCAAGATTGTGCCCCCCCGGGAATCTAGTTTCTAATTCTATGATCCATTTCGATTCTTTCTTCCTAAGGGCTGCCTCTCTGTTTCCGCCCCTCTTACTTGTGTTCACCTGTTCAATAGCAAAAAATCTCAGAAGGGAGTTATTCGATTGATGTTTGGTTTCAAAATGACGAGCTACGGGGTAATGCTGATCTTTGTTAGTAATAGCACGTAAATGCTCCTGCACTCGTTTCTTAACCATGCAGGTTGTGCTACCCACATATCTTAATTTGCAAGGGCATTCTAGAACATATATTATGAAGGTGGTGCTGCATGTCAGGAATTGCTCTATTTTTCTGTTGTGTTTCGTCCCTGGGACCTCAAACTCTTTCACCATATGGCTAGATTTACACGCCCTACAGTGCCCGCACGGGTAGAAGCCTTTGAGATTGTGGTTCTTTCCTGGAATTTCAGTAATATCTCCTTTAACTAAGATATCCTTAAGGCTTCTGCCTCTGCGATACGTGATCGAGGGTCTGTCTCCTATGTGTGGACCTATCACGCTGTCTGTTTTCAGGATTTTCCAGTTGTCAACTAGTATTTTCTTAATCTTTTCAGAATCATGATTGAAAGTAGTGATTACTCTGGTTTCGAAATCTTCACTCTCTGCTGATTGCTTGGTTTCCAAGGGGCTTGATCTCGTGGTATCCTTGATTTTATTAATTGCTCTGTTGAGAGCCCATTCCGGATACCCACGTTCACGGAACCTTGCAAGCATTTTCTCCTGCTCTTGTAAATACAACTCCTCGGTACTGCAGTTTCTCCTTGCCCTCAGTAATTCCCCGAATGGAATGCTCCATTTGAGAGCTTCCGGGTGAGCACTGAGCGCATGAAGGAGACTGTTCCCGGCTGTTTCCTTTCTGTGGAGACTGCTGACTAGCTTGCCTTCTTTCACTATAATGAGTGTGTCAAGAAAATCCAATTTTTCTTTACTGAGGTTAGAAGTAAGTGAAATGTTGTATGGGTTAGAATTCAGTTTCTCAATGAAGATGTGTGCTTCTAATTCTGTACCCTTCCAGATGACGAACAGGTCGTCAATGTACCTGATCCACATCACTACTGAATCAAATTCAGATTTGAGATTATCGTCCTTGCGGATTTCTTCCTCCCATTTGCCTAAAAACAGATTGGCAAAACTCGGTGAAAAACAAGAACCCATAGTGGTACCGCGTATTTGTTTGTATAGGTCACCATCAAACATAAAAATATTGTTAGTAAGGCATATTCTCAACATTTCAATAATCATGTTTGTGTGTTCAAGATAACATATATCCCGTTGTTGTAAGAAATGAAAACAAGCCTCTATACCTTGGTCATGGTCTATAATGGTATAGAGTGAACTTACATCCATTGTGATCAAAAAATACTCATTGACCCATTCTACATTCTTGATTCTGTTTAAAAAGTCCTTAGTGTCTTTAGTGTAGGAAGGGAGAAGTGTGACATAATCTCTTAAAAAGAAATCTATATATTTAGATATATTTTCATTCACACTTCCTATCGCAGAAACAATTGGTCTGCCTGGTGGTTTGTTTGCATATTTGTGGACTTTGGGTAGTAAGTATATTATGGGTAGTTTAGGGTAGTCATTTTTGAGAAAACAGTACTCCGGCCAAGTCAGTAGACCATTTTCTTGCCATAGAGCCAGTTTCTCCCATGTGTCAGAGATAGTTTGGTTATATTCTGTGGTATTGCTGACAACATAAAAATTGCTATCATTGAGTTGTTTGTAGGCCTCCTCAATGTACATCTGCCTACCCCAAAGGACGATGTTGCCCCCTTTGTCTGATGGTCTGATGATCACGTTAGTGTCTTTGGCCAGTGTGGTGATAAAATCTCTTTGTTGTCTAGTTAAGTTAAATTTGACGTTCTTATATTTGACTGCTCTGTGTTTTTGTTTTTTCAGTTCTCTGTTTACAACTTCATGAAAAGTGTCTAATGAGTCATGGGGTAGAGCAGGGCAAAATACAGATCTGGGCACTCACCGTCAAAGAGTGCCGGAGTACTGTTTTCTCAAAAATGACTACCCTAAACTACCCATAATATACTTACTACCCAAAGTCCACAAAGATGCAAACAAACCACCAGGCAGACCAATTGTTTCTGCGATAGGAAGTGTGAATGAAAATATATCTAAATATATAGATTTCTTTTTAAGAGATTATGTCACACTTCTCCCTTCCTACACTAAAGACACTAAGGACTTTTTAAACAGAATCAAGAATGTAGAATGGGTCAATGAGTATTTTTTGATCACAATGGATGTAAGTTCACTCTATACCATTATAGACCATGACCAAGGTATAGAGGCTTGTTTTCATTTCTTACAACAACGGGATATATGTTATCTTGAACACACAAACATGATTATTGAAATGTTGAGAATATGCCTTACTAACAATATTTTTATGTTTGATGGTGACCTATACAAACAAATACGCGGTACCACTATGGGTTCTTGTTTTTCACCGAGTTTTGCCAATCTGTTTTTAGGCAAATGGGAGGAAGAAATCCGCAAGGACGATAATCTCAAATCTGAATTTGATTCAGTAGTGATGTGGATCAGGTACATTGACGACCTGTTCGTCATCTGGAAGGGTACAGAATTAGAAGCACACATCTTCATTGAGAAACTGAATTCTAACCCATACAACATTTCACTTACTTCTAACCTCAGTAAAGAAAAATTGGATTTTCTTGACACACTCATTATAGTGAAAGAAGGCAAGCTAGTCAGCAGTCTCCACAGAAAGGAAACAGCCGGGAACAGTCTCCTTCATGCGCTCAGTGCTCACCCGGAAGCTCTCAAATGGAGCATTCCATTCGGGGAATTACTGAGGGCAAGGAGAAACTGCAGTACCGAGGAGTTGTATTTACAAGAGCAGGAGAAAATGCTTGCAAGGTTCCGTGAACGTGGGTATCCGGAATGGGCTCTCAACAGAGCAATTAATAAAATCAAGGATACCACGAGATCAAGCACCTTGGAAACCAAGCAATCAGCAGAGAGTGAAGATTTCGAAACCAGAGTAATCACTACTTTCAATCATGATTCTGAAAAGATTAAGAAAATACTAGTTGACAACTGGAAAATCCTGAAAACAGACAGCGTGATAGGTCCACACATAGGAGACAGACCCTCGATCACGTATCGCAGAGGCAGAAGCCTTAAGGATATCTTAGTTAAAGGAGATATTACTGAAATTCCAGGAAAGAACCACAATCTCAAAGGCTTCTACCCGTGCGGGCACTGTAGGGCGTGTAAATCTAGCCATATGGTGAAAGAGTTTGAGGTCCCAGGGACGAAACACAACAGAAAAATAGAGCAATTCCTGACATGCAGCACCACCTTCATAATATATGTTCTAGAATGCCCTTGCAAATTAAGATATGTGGGTAGCACAACCTGCATGGTTAAGAAACGAGTGCAGGAGCATTTACGTGCTATTACTAACAAAGATCAGCATTACCCCGTAGCTCGTCATTTTGAAACCAAACATCAATCGAATAACTCCCTTCTGAGATTTTTTCTATTGAACAGGTGAACACAAGTAAGAGGGTCGGAAACAGAGAGGCAGCCCTTAGGAAGAAAGAATCGAAATGGATCATAGAATTAGAAACTAGATTCCCGGGGGGGCACAATCTTGATGAAGAACTAGCAAGTCATTTACAGGAAGATTAGAAATTCCCTGTCACCCCCTCACCCCCATCTCTAGGTTACTAACTGTGTTAATTTTGAATTTGTACGTACAGTAACAAGTCTTGTGATTATACAACGAATATTTCATATCTATATTGTATATAATATGTTTTTAACCTATGTTTTTTTCTTGTTTGAAATTCAGGAGGAAAGGAAGGGACCCTTCACTGGCACTTGCGGGCACAATTTTCACGGGCACCCTACCCTTCTCCTTCGTCAGAATCATCTGGGCACTCACCGTCAAAGAGAAGTTAAAACACGTCCGATTATGTACAGCACTTTTTTCTGATACTAGTATATATGCTCACATGCACTTACCTGGAATTCATTAAACCTGAACCACGTCTAGAGGCCTGGATCATAGCCACTGTGACATTCAACTCTTAATGATCCATCTCACCTATTGCTTTTATAATAAGTAAGCTTTTGTTGGGCACTTGCCTTTTCAAGCTACGTTTAAGACTCTACTAACGCTGGACACTAGATCGCATTTATGAGAGTGTGCCTTAAGATGCATTCCATCTATTCTGCTACAATAGCCTGCAAGCACAAAAACTGGTTTGTACTTAAAAGATTAATGGAGTCTTGCATTAGTTTGGCACTTGTCGCACTATACAGTAATATAATTTTTTCAATTTTTTCATTCGTTTGTCTATAAACTTTATTGACAATCGACAGAAAGACAAACACGAGTTCATACAACTGTTAGTTACTGTCAGTATTAATCTTAAGAATTTTCTTTCAGCTGTTTTTTCTGCACTTGCAGTTTACAAGCACAATGCACAAACCTATGTGCGATCGTAGCAACCCAATAGCCATGTTGTATGATAGTTTTCTGTGTTTTTATTCAAATGTTGAATATCAACAGTTTTCTCTTTCTCAAACAATCACATCATGTATGAGTGTGCAATACATGTTATACAATTGCTAGAATCAATTTTCGTTTTCTAGAGACTCGCAAACCAAAGAAACAGTGATGCATTTCATTATATACAAACTAGTTTAAGATGGATGCCGATTAACGTGGCGAAAATGTATACCTAACAGGAAGTGCTTTCTTTATGTTTGTTTATATATACACGTCATGATTTTCCATTGAGATCGTGTGATCAAGACACTCTGTGTGTCGAAACGCGTAGCGATTGTTTGAAATAAATACCTGTGGATGCAATGGACTCCTGAGTGTGCATCGTTATTCGAAGGAACATTTTTGATACTTATTTACCGGCTTGGGTTTCTGCCGGTTGACGCATCACCTGGCGAAGGGACTGATCTCGGAAGGACCCGTATTTCTCTTGGTTTATTATTGGAGGGATCGCATGCCGGCTGGAATCAAGAAATGCAAGAACTTTTTCATCGTAACGAGACCGTGTGAAACACTGCAGCTACGAATTTTGAAGGTGAGCCTTGGTTTGCTGAAACGCCGACTGGGAGACGTTCGTACACTAGTGTTCGAGCGCACTTCCGGGTTGACGGGGACGCGGTACCTTTGGTCTGTACTTTCTCAATTTACATGCTAGCATGCAGGGAACTAGGAAAACTTGAATACTAATTCATGGTAGCGGAAACTTTCGCACTTTGTTCCGATACTTGTTCAAGTATCCACGGTACTCTCAAATTGGATTCAGCACCAGGAACTGCTCACGTAGGGCATGGGAGCCAACGCAGCACACAGGGATTAAAAGAAGCGGAGATCCACAAACCGCACATTTTTCTTTTCAAATTATGACGTGTAGAAATCTATGATAAAGTACACATAACTTGGTGTGTTTTATACACGGTTTTTTCCAATGTGGATGAGGAGGATGCAAGGCGAAGAGAAGCACAAACTTTATTTGCCAGAGCACCGGGAAGAGGCACAAGGAATGTTACAATGGCAGACAAATCGGAGGGGAGTCCGATCAATACTAAACTCAGAAGATACGAAAAATTGAAAAAACAAGAAACCTCTAAGTGGTGGGAGGCAATCTCCCTACAAGACTACATGGAAAAAGACATGGTACCACGAGGATTGCGCATTTATATTACTCCTTCACACGAATCACCCAACCCCAAGATGCTTGATGATTGGGCAGCAAACTCAGCGGCAAGTTCAAAAAATATGCTGGGCATACTGGTGAAGTATGCATGGGAAGACCGGGAAGCCATCATGAAGGAACTTCAACAGCTAGATGAAGAATTCAACAACAGCACTGAACAAGAGAACATCAAAAAATTCAAAGACGAATTGAAAGACAAACTGAAGAAATATGAGGATGATATAAAGTTCCGTAAACAAAGGAAACTTCACAGAGACTGTGGCGACTACGAGAGCGGCCGTATTTTGACATACAGCCCCAAATACGACCATCTATATAGTCAGGATGGAGTTCGTGCAGACAAAATCATCACTGAGGAAGTTCCAACAAATGTACAAGATCATGACCGGATCAGCGATACAGACACTGATGTGTCAGCAACAACTACAAGCAGTATTTCCGATGTAGAAATCACCTCCAAACCAGCGACTTTTTTAGACGAGTTTCGGGTGTTGAGAACACGTCGACAAAAGGAACAATCACAATCAACACCCCAACCATACCAAACAGAAAGAGGACGGAATCGGGGGAGAGGAAGAACAAGAGGCAGGGGCGCTCAAAGAAGAAACGCCTCAAACAACAACAGAGGAAACGAAAGGAGAGAGCCAGTGGGAACCAAACGTGGGGGCTACAGAGGAGCAAAATGAACATGGATTTATCAATGGTAAATCGTACTATCATTAATTTATCATCAAGAACACTAACTCAAACTGAGAAAACAACACTGTGTTTAGGACTTACGTTCTGTCCCACTGAACTATTTAATTACACTAACACCAGAGTAGACATTTTTAAATTTATTCGTAAATTAAAATTAAAAAAATGGCACTCTATCTTTAACAACGAGCAACCAACTACCATGCCAGACGTATGTGATGAAGCTAGCAATCTTCCCATGTTGACTGTAGGTGATGCAAATATGTTACAAACTGTGTACAATTTGGGTGACATTGAAACGAATAATGAAGATGGGGTATATTCACAATATACCAACACAAATAGAGCAGCATGTACCCCTTTTAAACCCAAATCTGTATTTTGCCCTGCTCTACCCCATGACTCATTAGACACTTTTCATGAAGTTGTAAACAGAGAACTGAAAAAACAAAAACACAGAGCAGTCAAATATAAGAACGTCAAATTTAACTTAACTAGACAACAAAGAGATTTTATCACCACACTGGCCAAAGACACTAACGTGATCATCAGACCATCAGACAAAGGGGGCAACATCGTCCTTTGGGGTAGGCAGATGTACATTGAGGAGGCCTACAAACAACTCAATGATAGCAATTTTTATGTTGTCAGCAATACCACAGAATATAACCAAACTATCACTGACACATGGGAGAAACTGGCTCTATGGCAAGAAAATGGTCTACTGACTTGGCCGGAGTACTGTTTTCTCAAAAATGACTACCCTAAACTACCCATAATATACTTACTACCCAAAGTTCACAAAGATGCAAACAAACCACCAGGCAGACCAATTGTTTCTGCGATAGGAAGTGTGAATGAAAATATATCTAAATATATAGATTTCTTTTTAAGAGATTATGTCACACTTCTCCCTTCCTACACTAAAGACACTAAGGACTTTTTAAACAGAATCAAGAATGTAGAATGGGTCAATGAGTATTTTTTGATCACAATGGATGTAAGTTCACTCTATACCATTATAGACCATGACCAAGGTATAGAGGCTTGTTTTCATTTCTTACAACAACGGGATATATGTTATCTTGAACACACAAACATGATTATTGAAATGTTGAGAATATGCCTTACTAACAATATTTTTATGTTTGATGGTGACCTATACAAACAAATACGCGGTACCACTATGGGTTCTTGTTTTTCACCGAGTTTTGCCAATCTGTTTTTAGGCAAATGGGAGGAAGAAATCCGCAAGGACGATAATCTCAAATCTGAATTTGATTCAGTAGTGATGTGGATCAGGTACATTGACGACCTGTTCGTCATCTGGAAGGGTACAGAATTAGAAGCACACATCTTCATTGAGAAACTGAATTCTAACCCATACAACATTTCACTTACTTCTAACCTCAGTAAAGAAAAATTGGATTTTCTTGACACACTCATTATAGTGAAAGAAGGCAAGCTAGTCAGCAGTCTCCACAGAAAGGAAACAGCCGGGAACAGTCTCCTTCATGCGCTCAGTGCTCACCCGGAAGCTCTCAAATGGAGCATTCCATTCGGGGAATTACTGAGGGCAAGGAGAAACTGCAGTACCGAGGAGTTGTATTTACAAGAGCAGGAGAAAATGCTTGCAAGGTTCCGTGAACGTGGGTATCCGGAATGGGCTCTCAACAGAGCAATTAATAAAATCAAGGATACCACGAGATCAAGCACCTTGGAAACCAAGCAATCAGCAGAGAGTGAAGATTTCGAAACCAGAGTAATCACTACTTTCAATCATGATTCTGAAAAGATTAAGAAAATGCTAGTTTACAACTGGAAAATCCTGAAAACAGACAGCGTGATAGGTCCACACATAGGAGACAGACCCTCGATCACGTATCGCAGAGGCAGAAGCCTTAAGGATATCTTAGTTAAAGGAGATATTACTGAAATTCCAGGAAAGAACCACAATCTCAAAGGCTTCTACCCGTGCGGGCACTGTAGGGCGTGTAAATCTAGCCATATGGTGAAAGAGTTTGAGGTCCCAGGGACGAAACACAACAGAAAAATAGAGCAATTCCTGACATGCAGCACCACCTTCATAATATATGTTCTAGAATGCCCTTGCAAATTAAGATATGTGGGTAGCACAACCTGCATGGTTAAGAAACGAGTGCAGGAGCATTTATGTGCTATTACTAACAAAGATCAGCATTACCCCGTAGCTCGTCATTTTGAAACCAAACATCAATCGAATAACTCCCTTCTGAGATTTTTTGCTATTGAACAGGTGAACACAAGTAAGAGGGGCGGAAACAGAGAGGCAGCCCTTAGGAAGAAAGAATCGAAATGGATCATAGAATTAGAAACTAGATTCCCGGGGGGGCACAATCTTGATGAAGAACTAGCAAGTCATTTACAGGAAGATTAGAAATTCCCTGTCACCCCCTCACCCCCATCTCTAGGTTACTAACTGTGTTAATTTTGAATTTGTACGTACAGTAACAAGTCTTGTGATTATACAACGAATATTTCATATCTATATTGTATATAATATGTTTTTAACCTATGTTTTTTTCTTGTTTGAAATTCAGGAGGAAAGGAAGGGACCCTTCACTGGCACTTGCGGGCACAATTTTCACGGGCACCCTACCCTTCTCCTTCGTCAGAATCATCTGGGCACTCACCGTCAAAGAGAAGTTAAAACACGTCCGATTATGTACAGCACTTTTTTCTGATACTAGTATATATGCTCAAATGCACTTACCTGGAAATCATTAAACCTGAACCACGTCTAGAGGCCTGGATCATAGCCACTGTGACATTCAACTCTTAATGATCCATCTCACCTATTGCTTTTATAATAAGTAAGCTTTTGTTGGGCACTTGCCTTTTCAAGCTACGTTTAAGACTCTACTAACGCTGGACACTAGATCGCATTTATGAGAGTGTGCCTTAAGATGCATTCCATCTATTCTGCTACAATAGCCTGCAAGCACAAAAACTGGTTTGTACTTAAAAGATTAATGGAGTCTTGCATTAGTTTGGCACTTGTCGCACTATACAGTAATATAATTTTTTCAATTTTTTCATTCGTTTGTCTATAAACTTTATTGACAATCGACAGAAAGACAAACACGAGTTCATACAACTGTTAGTTACTGTCAGTATTAATCTTAAGAATTTTCTTTCAGCTGTTTTTTCTGCACTTGCAGTTTACAAGCACAATGCACAAACCTATGTGCAATCGTAGCAACCCAATAGCCATGTTGTATGATAGTTTTCTGTGCTTTTATTCAAATGTTGAATATCAACAGTTTTCTCTTTCTCAAACAATCACATCATGTATGAGTGTGCAATACATGTTATACAATTGCTAGAATCAATTTTCGTTTTCTAGAGACTCGCAAACCAAAGAAACAGTGATGCATTTCATTATATACAAACTAGTTTAAGATGGATGCCGATTAACGTGGCGAAAATGTATACCTAACAGGAAGTGCTTTCTTTATGTTTGTTTATATATACACGTCATGATTTTCCATTGAGATCGTGTGATCAAGACACTCTGTGTGTCGAAACACGTAGCGATTGTTTGAAATAAATACCTGTGGATGCAATGGACTCCTGAGTGTGCATCGTTATTCGAAGGAACATTTTTGATACTTATTTACCGGCTTGGGTTTCTGCCGGTTGACGCATCACCTGGCGAAGGGACTGATCTCGGAAGGACCCGTATTTCTCTTGGTTTATATATATATATATATATATATATATATATATATATATATATATATATATATATATATATATATATATATATGTATGTATATATCTCCCTAAAGTACACAAGAATCCTGTTGTCCCTCCTGGTAGATCCCAGGGTAGTATGTTTGAAAACATCTCCAAATATGTGGACCATTTTTGGAGGGAATATGTGACCACCCTACCATCCCATGTTCAAGACACTTAAGATTTTCTATGTAAATTGGAGGGCATTGCCTGGGATGATTTGTATATACTCATCACTCTTGATGTGAACTCTTTATATACTATAATAGATCATGGTTCAAGGCATACTCACACTTCTTGAAAAACAAACATATAAGTTACTTGGAACATACTAATATGCTCATTGAAATGATGAACCTATGTCTTCATAATAACATCTTCATGTTTAATGGTGACCTGTACAAACAAATACTGGGCACAGCCATGGGCACAAGCTTTGCTCTTAGCTTTGCAAATCTGTTCTTGGGCCTTTTGGAGGAGGAAATATGCAATGATGCCATGCTTTGTCCTGACTTTCAAAAAGTTGTGTTATGGTTGCGCTATATTGACGACCTTTTTGTGAAATGGAGAGGGAGTGAACAGGAAGCTACTGAACTGATTTCATTAGCAAACTGAACAGCAACCCATACAACATAACAATCACACACAATATGAGCAAGAAGTGTATAGAGTTTCTTGATGCCAGGATTGAAGCACGAAAAGGTACACTACAAACTAGCTTGTTTCGTAAAGACACGACAGGAAACAGCCTCCTTCACATCCTCAGTAGCCACCCTGTTACCCTCAAATGGAGCATTCCTTATGGGGAGCTACTGAGGGCGAAAAGAAATTGCAGTAGTGATGAAGCATACAACATGGAACAAGGGATTATGATCTCTAGATTTAGAGCCCTTGGGTATCCTGAATGGGTACTCAATTGAGCGATCTCTGAGATGAGCATGGTCAGCAGACAACAAGCACTGGTTGCCAAGATCAGGGAACCGGATACCACGGATACGAGGGTCATACTTACGTACAATAAGAACTCATAAAAAATACACAAGATTTTGGCAGACAACTGGGATATTCTCGGGTGATCCCACGGTGGGTCATACCATCTGTGACAGACCTAGGGTCACGTACAGAAAGGGCCGGAGTCTCAGGGACATTCTAGTGCATGGAGACATAACCAAAACCCGGTCATTGGGTGCACACAATCTCTAAGGCTTTTAGTCTTGAGGTCATTGTAAAGCTTGCCTCAATAGCTACATGGTCAAGTAGTTCACCACACCGGGCTCCAACAAGAGCAGAAATATCACCCAGTTTCTGACCTGTAGCTCCAACTTCGTGATATATGTTCTAGAGTGTTCATGCATGATGAGGTATGTTGGCAATACGACCTTGATGGTTAAGAAATGGATACTAGAACATTTACGGGCCATTACCAATAGGGACCCTCATAATCCCATAGCCAGGCATTTCGAGGAGTACCACCTGTCCAATAACTATGTACTGCGCTTCATTGCCATTAAACAGGTACACATGGGCCCTAGGGGTGGCAATAGGGTGCTGAACTTACGCAAAAAAGAATCCAAGTGGATATTTGAACTAGACACCAAGAACCCTGGGGGCATTTGTCACCCCGAGTGGGACAGATATGCCCAGACGTGGGTCCTGTGCTCTCCATGCCAGTGGAGTCAAACTATCCTGGCTGATGAGGGGTAAAACCCTGAAACGGTCCTAGGATGCTTGTTTCCAGTTCAGGGAGGACCTGGCCTGCCAGTTCGGGCTGGACTGTTCCCATTGGGCACAGGGTCAAGACTGATTTGCATATTGCTGGGTTCAAACTGGAATGGCACGTGAGCAAAACAACGATGGATGTAGGCCCAAATCTCTGTACTGGGGTGAATGTATGACATTATTCTGCATTCTGTCCTTCAATTGTTGTTTTTGCATTTGTCAAACAGAGTGGGACGGGTATGCCCAGGCGTGGGTCCTGTGCTCTCCATGCCACTGGAGTCAAGCTATCCTGGCTGATGAGGGGTGAAACCCTGAAACCGGTCCTAGGATGCTTGTTTCCAGTCTAGGGAGGACCTGGCCTGGCAGTTCGGGCTGGACTGTTCCAATTGGGCACAGGGTCAAGACTGATTTGCATATGGCTGAGTTCAAACTGGAATGGCATGGTGAGCAAAGAAACAATGGCTGTAGGCCCAGATCTCTGTACTGGGGTGAATGTATGACATTGTTCTGCATTCTGTCCATCAATTGTTGTTTTTGCAACATAGCTACTAGAGCATCAATGGAGAGCTGGCAGAGTACAAGAAGATAGCACTAATTCAGAGGCTGTGTCACTGTCACTCGCGCAGGTAAGGGCTACACATTTTCATGGAGTGTCGGGAACCCACTCACCTCTTGTGGGTGTTGCCTGCTGATGCACCGCAAAACACCGACTGTCTCACATTGACCTTAGATACAGTCATGGGTGCATGGAGCATAGCACTGTAACATACATGTTGATTTAATTTTCCAAAGCACACTGAGACTCAAGCAAGGCTGTCCATGCTTGCTACATTTGGTTGGCTGGAAAATCAAGTTAAGCATGTAGGAGATGTTGCTAGTGTAATATGGCACTTAACACTTTCTACATCAGAGTCATTTCAATTAACCTATGTTTGGAACCACAGAACATTCTACTTTCAGCATCACCTTTTGTATCTACAACCATATCTTGCTGCCCATTAACTTTTACATGTACCTCTTACACTCTTAAAGCAAACCAACCTAAGGATGAGTCAATGGTGTCCATGATCTCAATGCACCCAGCCCATCCCTAGTATTTAGTGCTCTGACAATGCCCATCCCGCACTGACCCCATTAACAGTATTTATCTCATGTACCCACATACACTTAGAGCCAATTACCTTCTAGCACACTTGTTCAGGCTCCAAGATGAGCATGGTGCAGTTCCATGCTGTTGTTGTGGTGATAAAACTTTTGACCAATGCTTGTCCAAGGCATGCAGTAACCCTTCAAAATTATTTGTGATGGCAGCGTTCATTGTTAAAGGGATGGAGTCTACATGACCAATCGCATCAGGTAGAATATATTAAGTGCCAAGGGAAATCCCCTTTTCTGCCTAAAACTTGGTCTGCAGTGTATGGTGCTGGTAGAACAACAGAAAATCAATGGACCTAAATTCATATCATTGCAGACCAGTGTACTCCTTTATCTTGAAATGATGACCATGCCATAATGAGAATGGGTTGCTCATTTGTGCAGTTAACCACTTCATTGGATTTAGTGGCACATTGAGAAGTTTAGAGTAGGAGAAACCAGAGCATATCTTCCTCTCTAGAGGTTCTGTAGTTTCTGGATGGTGCAGGCCCAATCAGTTGCAAACGTAAGTACTAGCTGTGCCTGTGATTAAAAGATGGAAGCAAGGCAATGTTTCAGACCTTTCTCCATTGCATAAGAGTTATGTCACCCAACACACAGAAAGAGGGCAACACATGTATGTAAGTCCCTGTGGACACCAGAGAGTGCATTATGGATGATGTAAGCTGATATTGCTCTAGAAATGTTGTAGATCTGAACTAAATGGCATTGTCACCATTTTATGACTTTGGAACTGGGAATGTAATGTAAGTTATCACTTATAAAGCGCGGGCTGTCACTCCGCGAGGAGCATCCTGGTGCTGTGGAGGTTTGGAGGTAAGGGGGGGGAGGGGCACTGGCTTTCCTAGATAAGGGAGAGGCATAGTTACTCTGGGGCTGCAAATATCCAGGTCTTCAGGGCCTTCCTGAACAGTGTCTCTGTCTCAAGTAACCTCAGGTGGAGTGGTAGTAGGTTCCATGCTTTGGATCCTAAGACAGCCACTGTTCGACCGCCTTTAGTTTTATATTTAACACCTTCAGCGCAGCGTGGATTTCCGCGCCACGCTGAAGGTTCTGTGCGCGGGCGGGGCCATGATGGAGCGGTTCCGTCATGCGCACAGCGCAACCGACGTGCATGACGGAACCGCTCCGTCATGCGCGTCGAAGGGGTTAAAAGAGGGTGGCTTAAGACAATTGGCGGTGGAGGACCTGAGGTTTCGAGTTGTGGTGTATGAGGTGAATCTTGCAGAGAGGTATTTGGGTCCAATTTTGTGTTTGGCTCTGAAAGCTATGAGAAGGATTTTAAAAAGAACTCTTTTTCGAATGGAGAGCCAATGAAGGGTTTGTAGGGCTGCAGAAGCTGAGGATCTTCTAGGGAGCTTCAAGACGAGTTGAGCCGTGGCATGCTGGACTACCTGCAGCCTTTCTAGGTTGGATTTGTTGGTGCCTGCTAATAGGCTATTGCAGTAGTCCAGACGGGAAAGTATCAGGGCCACTGCCACTGATTTCCTGGCTGTAAGGGGGATGAGGTCAAATAATTTTTTTAATGATTTAATAAGGCTGAAGCAGGTCCCTGCTACTGCCATGATGTGGGGGAGAAAGGTGAGTGCGGAGTCAAATTTAACACCCACGTTTTTTGCTACCTTGACTGTGTCAGGTGGTGGTGTTGTCCCATCTGGCCACCATTTATCAGGTTGGAATTGGACATTTTTCCCTATGGGGAGAATCTCGGTTTTGTCCGTATTGCATCTCAAATGATTCTCTCTCATCCAGTGAAAGACTGCGGTAAGGCAGTGTTTAAAGGTAAGTTCAGGCGCGGATGAATTGTTGTCTAGGGAAAGGATCAATTGGGTGTCATCGGCGTAGGATGTGACTTCAATGTCAAAGGATCTTATTAGGTGGATGAGAGGGGTCATATAGACATTAAACAGCAGTGGGCTCAAAGTTGAGCCCTGTGGGACGCCAGTTGTAATATTACGCTCAGTTGAAATAAAGGTACCTAAGGTGACTGCTTGTCTACGGTTGGAAAGAAAGGATTTAATCCAGTTTAGGGCAGAACCTGAGATGCCGCTAAGTTCGAGTCGTTTCAGAAGTATATTATGGGAAATGGTATAGAACGCAGCCGACAAATCAAGTAGGATGAGGACTGCTTTCTTGCCATTGTCGGCTATGGTTTTTAGTGCATCAGTTATTTCCAGTAGTGCTGATTCCGTGGAGTGTTTGGGGCGGAAACCGGATTGTTGGGGGTGAAGGATATTGTTCTCCTCCAAAAATTTGGACAGTTCTTTATGAACAAATTTCTCTGTTATCTTGCCGAGCAGTGGAAGTAGGGAGATAGGCCGGAGATTAGAAAGTACGGAGGAATCAATATTTAGTTTTTTCTTCAGCGGTTTCACAAGCGCGAGCTTCCACTCATCAGGAACGATTTTATTTTATTTTATTTATTTATTTAAAACATTTGTATAGCGCATCTGTCACCTAGCAGGTATCCTGGCGCTGGGAAAGTTGCTCCTAAGGTGGAAAGTGATGGGAAACTGAGAACGGTTTGCCAGAGAAGTAGTTAAGGGAAAAGCCAGGTTTTAATCCGCTTTCTGAATGGAAGGAGTTGCGATGTTTGGCGGATGTCGACAGGCAAACTATTCCAAAGTTTTGCGGCTGCCACTCTGAAGGATCTTCCCCCTGTCCTGACCTTGTTGAATCTTGGTACAGTGACAAGGCAGGCTGAGGCTGAGCGGAGAGTTCTGGTAGGGGTGTACCAGGTGAACATGGTTTGCAGGGATCTAGGCCCGACTCTGTGTAGTGCTTTAAAAACAAGACAGAGTGCTTTTAAAGCTACTCGCTGCTTCAGAGGGAGCCAGTGCAGCTCGGCTAAAGCTGCTGTGGCCGAGGATCTCCTGGTCCAGCCAAGGGCTAGTTTGGCGGCGGCCGTCTGGACTCTTTGGAGTCGGTCTAACAGTACAGCTGGGGACTCGAGCAGCAATGCGTTGCAATAGTCAAGGCGACTAAGAATGGTACACCTGACTATTAACGCTCGGGCCTGTGCGGGAAGAAGTGGCATGATCTTGCGTAAAGAACGCAGTAAGGCCGAACAGGTGGACACTGTTTTCGTGACCTGTGTATCCATGCTGAGCTTGTTGTCCATCATGACACCTAGGTTGCGGACAGTGGTGACCGGCTGTGGTTTTTCCGGGGCTTCCGGGGGCCAAAATTCGGTAGGGGACAGGCAAGGAATCCGGCTTCCAGCGCAAAACAGGACCTCGGTTTTGGAGGAGTTGAATTGCAGGGAGTTTTTATGCAGCCAACCAGCTGTGTCTCTCAGGCAGTCGTGAAACGATTCTAGAGGGATCGATTCTTCCCCCTCCCAGGAGAGGATGAGCTGGGTGTCATCTGTGTAGTTAATAGCTTTTAGCCTATGGGATTTAATTAATGTGACTAAAGGTTTAAGGTAAACGTTAAAAAGGATGGGGCTGATGGACGAGCCTTGAGGCACCCCGTGGGGCACTGGGGAGAAGGCGGATTGGAAAGGGGGATGGGATACAGCCTGCTTCCTATCTCGCAGGTAGGACTGGAACCAAAGCAGGGCGGTGCCATCAACCCCTGCCTCCCTTAGTCTCTGTAGCAGGATCACGTGATTGACCGTATTGAATGCGGCAGACAGGTCCAGTAAGATCAAAGATACTGCTTGGCCCCTGTCTGCACGCATACGAAGTTCCTCCATGGCCGTGAGGACAGCTGTTTCGGTGCAATGGGCTGGACGAAAACCAAATTGGATGTCGTCCAGAATGTGATTCTGCTCCAGATGTTTCGAGAGACAAGAGCTCACCCAGCGCTCGGCAACTTTCGCCGGGAAAGGTAGGAGAGAAATAGGCCGATAGTTTGATAAACACTCAGGATTCAGTGAGGGTTTCTTCAACAACGGGGTGATAAGTGCTTGCTTCCAAGGAGACGGGACAAATCCGCAACGCAGGGATTGGTTACAAATCCTGCAGAGGGTGCAGAAGAGTTCTGTTCCAAAAGCTTTCCAGGTTTTAGGGGGCAAAGGGTCGAGGGGGGAACCCGAAGTGATCCCGTGTGCCAGTCTATCGAAATACGCTTCCAAGATAGGGGGAAATACCCGCAAACATTCCCTAGGTGGGTGCCCTGGGCTCACCGGATCAAGGACAGTAGTGGCGGCCCCGGGGCCGTTGAGACTATCCAGTGAGGGGGAGGTATTCAGGTTGTGGATAATGGTCTCAATTTTATCCTTGAAAAACAGTGCGAGATTATCGCAGAGTGTTTGTGTAGGAGGGATTGTTTTTTTGGCACAGTCAGGGTTGACGAGGTTGTTAAGAATCTGGAAGATGCTTTTGGAGCTATTAGCGGCATTGACTATAGTGGAGCAGAAGTAGGTAGATTTACTTTTAACAATTGCTGATTTGTATTCCAGGAGTTTATTTTTCCAAAGTGATTTATTTGTGTCGGAGTTGCCTTGCCTCCATTTCCTCTCAGCCTGTTTACAGGCTAATTTGAGGACTTTCAAAGAGTCGGTAAACCAGGGGGCTGATGCTCTGCCCTTAGGTTTACATCTTTTTAAGGGAACCAGGGAGTCGGTAGTTGAGGATATCCTCATACAAAAGGCCTTGTAATTGTCCTCAACCGGATTAGCGGGGGAAAAGCTATCTTCCACGCAAAACACGGCACCGGTGGAACTCAGTTTTTCCAGAGCTTTCCAGTCTCTGTACATAAATTCTGAGGAGGTGCTGTGTGCCGGCATTCTGGCCCCTATACAGGTAATATGAAATTTGAGAAGGGCATGATCAGTCCAGCCCATAGGCAGGATGTCGTTCAGGTGTACTAACTGAGGGGTAGAGAAGATGAGGTCGAGTCGATGACCTGCTTTATGAGTGGGTTCCTTATCCAGTTGATAGAGTCCCACGCTTTCGCAAGAGAGCAAAAGATTATGCAGTCCAGTATCCAGACTACCATTTGGCCAGAGGTTGAAGTCACCTAAGATGATTAATTTGTTGTGGGAGGTTGCCATGTTTGTGAAGGTGGTGAGTAGCGATTGTTGTTGTTGGGAGGTAAAGGTCCCAGGAGGGCGGTAACAGATAATTGCAGTAAAAGTGGCTCCAGTGTGACAGTTTATGGAGAGGCCGAGGAGCTCGGTCCCAGCGACCGGATCCAAGTCTATGATGTTGACGAGCCAAGAGGCTCTGTAGATAATACCTACTCCACCACTGCGGCCTTTGGGTCTAGGAAGGTGCAAGATTTTAAAGTCCTGAGGACAGGTCCAGTTTAGTTCAATGTCACAGTCGGCGTGGGTCCACGTCTCGGTTCGAAAGAGAACGTCTAAGTGATGGGTGTCAATAAGTAGTTGAATTTCATTAGCGTGCTTTGGCAGTGATCTGACGTTAAGAAGACCTCCCAGGAGCAGACCCCTACTGGCGAAGTCATGCAGTGGGGAGGCGGTGTCAGTAAAAGTAAGCTGACCTTCGTGCGCATACTCTCTCAGATTGAGCAAGGTCTCACGAGTATAAAGCGGGGACCTCGTGGGGATCTGAGCAGAGTGGACCGCGCTAGTCGCGTCCTTGTCGCGGACGAGCGCATACAAGCTTGCCTTGAGCGCGCCTTCGGCGCGCCATCGTCGCACCCGCTGCGCTCGTCCGCTGCGCTTCCGGCCAAAACTCATGATTTATGGTAGATGCTCTGGGCGTTGGAGGGGGGGCGTGACCAACCGAGGTGGGTGTGTCTCGTGGCTCCCTCGAGCAGGAAATGGCGGCAGAAGCGAGCGTTTTGGCCGGAACAGCGTTCAATCTGCTGCTCGGCGACAATGGCTGTGCTGATGGAAGAATTCACTATCTGATTAATGGTGGGATTGACTGTGCCTATAATTTTATGCAGAATCAGTGGGGGCAAGCATCTAAAGGTGAGCCTGGTTTGCAAGTTATTATGGCCTCATAAGTTTGTTCTAAAGTGACTTGCTTAAAGGTCCTAATAGAGTGCGCAGGTGCAGGCTTAGAATCCCTATCAAAATCTTGTGGCTTGTCAGGGGGGAAGTTCTTCTGAATTTTCCTTATCTTTCCATCGAAAAATACTGAGATATCATCACAGAGATTCTGTGAAGGGGATATCTCTTTCAGTAGCGCTTTGGGGTCCATGAAGGACTTTACCACAGCAAAAAGGGCTTTTTGGTTTTGGTTAGCTTCCATAATTTTCTTGGTGAAGTGCTCTTTCTTAGCGTGTTTAATCTGCTGATGGTAGAGCTTTATGCCATTTCTGTAGGCTGCTCTATCCTCAACGTTGTACGTTTTTCGCCATTTACGCTCTTTCTGCTTACATATTAGCTGAGCTTGGGCAAGAGTGGGTGTGAACCAGGGTTTGCCTATTATTTTAGGTTTTTTGTGCTTATCCGGTCCTTCCAGAGGGGAAAGCTCGTTGCACGTTAAGGTGAGCCAGGAGTTGAACCTGCGCGAGTCCTCCCTGGTGTTTCCTGTTAGTGTTGGAATTAAGGATTGGGCGATAGTAGCTAGTCTCGAGTTTTCAGCTAATTTTGCCCATCTCCGTCCGTGTCGGAACGGAGGGGATGGCCTATGAGCGAAGCTCGTATGAGGAATTGTAAGGGTAAGGGGGACGAAGAGATGGTCCGACCAGATTAGGGGGAGTGGGGGCCAACTGAGAGTGGGGCGAAGTTGGAGCAGACCCCATCTAAAGTATGGCCTGCTTGATGTGTTGGACCCTCTACAAGTTGTGTCAGGGTAAGCAGTTCTGTAATCTGAAGAAAGTTGTCTGCACTTGAGTCAGTTCTGTCCTCAAGATGGAGGTTGAAATCACCAAGTAGGGTGAAATTGGCATATCTGAGCAGGAGGTGACTCAATCCATCCCCAAGTGAATCAAGAAAGGCGGTACTGTGTCCAGGTGGGTGGTAAGTCAAAGCGCCCGAAAAGGACAGGGAGGCATTTAGGGAAAGGCAGAAGCCCAAGCATTCTACTCCATCAATAGTATCAAGGTTTGTACTAGTGAAATGAAAAGCGTCACGTAGGATTATAGCTTGGCCGCCTCCTCTACCATTTATTCTGTCTCTCCTATGGATTGTATAGTCAGATGGGAGGGCGACTGCTAAATCAGGGTTACACCAATCTTTCAGCCATGTCTCGGTAATAAAAAACAGATCAAGCTGTAGGTCTATGATAAGATCCCTGACGTCTTGGCAGTGCTTGCTTAGCGATCTTGCGTTTATTAGCCCCCCTTTAATAAGTGTATTGGATCTTATTGTAGAGGTGGGACTGTAAATAGATTACAGCAGAGGGACCCTGAATATATAGATAAGTGAGGAAGGGATCAGGGAAAGAAACTATTCAAAAAACAAGACTTCCTACACTATACTCTTTAAATTGAGGGCAGTATGTCCATATAGTAAAGTAATACCCACAGTCAACGGTGTATAAAACTATATTATTTCATTTATTAATTCATTTTTTCATTTTTTCTCATTTTTTTCAACTACCTCAGAAAACATATACATAAACATTTTCCATACTGTGTTCTAATACATATAATACACTTCACATCAAACTATTGAAGCACAAATTATGATTAATTGTACAGCCATGACATAAATTAGAAAACATATATACCACATATATAACATACAGTTAAAGACAATAAACCTGAAACTCAAGAAAACAACAATATATTGACAATTAAAATCATAGGTTGTAGAGTTTGAACATGGGACCAGCGCCAACGCGCGTTTCGGAGCTCAAGAATGATTTTTACAGGCTCCTTCTTCAGGGCTTATTACAGTGGTCTTTCAGAAAAGGAGGCTTCAAGGCCTAGTTTGATGTCCAACATTCATACATTGGAGTTTACACATTAGATTTTGACAGCCGTTGGTCTGTGGGTATAAAACATCACAATGAGTGATTGTGAACGTTATTTAGCTTTTTTAATTTATTAGAAAAAGGAGGAGCAGGAGCTATAGAAAGAATGAAGAGAAAAGAACCTGTATATACACCCGTGGTGAAACGAACACCCAAGAACAGAATATTTTGTGAGTAAATACCATTATAGTTCCAACAGCCTAAGTATAGAAGGTACAACATTAAAGAAAAGGAGGAATTAGAGAAAGTAATATGTTTGGTAACAACATACTTGCCAACAAGAAACTCTTATATAAGAGGATACCAGTAACGAAGCTTCCTAAATCTTTAATTTTTAGTGTTTAAAAGGCTACAATGAAAAGAAAAAAAATAACCATAATTAGATCTGAGAACATAATTGGAATACCAAAAGAAACTGGGTAGGACTCACGAGGCTAGCATGAATTGCCGTGAAGTTGGGGTAGAAATATTTCTTATATACAAAAGGAAGTTTCAATTGTATCTGTCCATGGAGTATAGAAGGATATATATACAATGAGCATTTAACATAAATGGCCAGGTTATAAGTCGAAATAATACAATGTTCAGATCTCACGATAGGACACAGTGGTTTGTTCAATGAACCAGACGACAAAATATAGGTGGGATTTTTAGAGGAACTTAAGAATAATAGGTAACTTGCTACGATGTCACTAGATATGATAAATAATATGGGAGCCAATATTACGTCGTCAGAGTTAATTCAATATGACTGGACGAGCATATAGTGTTGTACAGGAAGTTCAGCGAGGATGGTCATATGTTTAAAGTTGCCTAAAGGTAAACCAAGGACAGGCTAATTTAAATACCTAGATGTGTTAGGGAAGACTCAATGTGTATACAGTTGGATCCACTTACTTACCCAAATATGGCAAAGAAGAATGCGCTGAAAAAATACAGGCCGGAATTTTGAAGGCCTATCAGGGAATTTATTTAAGTACGATATGCAGACCCAGGGAGGTAAAATAGTCTCAGACTGTTGGTGAATACTGGATTTAAATGAGAACCTGAAAGTATACAAATTGTAGCTTTAGTAACTATAATAGGGAAAAGAAACGTTTGAGGATAAGAGTGCCGATTGTTAACCTAAATTTTATGATAAAAGGCATATGAATTACCTGTTCTCCTTATTTATTCAGTCATACGGAGGGCTGATATCTTTCAAGCGTAGATCAAGTGCTTGGCGTGGATATTAACACTCGTGGTAGTAGTCTACAAAGGAATTGCGTATAGGTTGGAAAAGATGCTAAAAAGGTGACAGCGTAGGTGTGTTTTTAGAGCGATAGAAGAAGCTGAGACTAGCGTGCTGGCAGTTCTTACCGAGCATTTCAGCAAAGGCTTGTCAGGTATTCCATAGTTGGCGCTCAAAAGGAAGAATGTATTGAAACTGGCGTTTCCCTTATGAGGAGGACCAGGAAGTGATGAAGACGTAAATCAGATGCTTAGCGTAAATATTAACACTCGTGGGAGCAATCTACAAAAGAATTGCGTATAGTTTAGAAATAGTGCTAAAAAACGTAGCAGCATGAGCGTATTTTTAAAGCCGTAGAGGAGGTGGAGACTAGCGTAATACCAGCTCTTACCGATCATTTCAGCAAAGACTTGTCAGGGATTCCATGGTCAGCGCTCTCCAGGAAGAGTGTGTGGAAACTGGCGTTTCCCTTATAAGGAGGACCAGGAAGTGATGAAAACTAATAATGGACACTGAAATAGGACTAAAAATTGAACGGGAAAGCAACCTTAGAACGTATTCTCCATTCGGAATGCAGACTATGACATCGACAATGAAGGCGGGCATCTTGGAAGTGGAAAAATGAGAACACGGTATCGAAACTCAGAAAGGGGGTCCTATCAACAATCAGAGAACACCCCTCAATTCCTTCAGACCCGAAGGAACCAATATTGGAGAGAATAGACACTACTTTTGGTAATAATATCATTACAGAGGTATCCTTCAACTACAATTCAGCTCCATTACCCAGCACCTCTAAAGACTATTCACCTACAGGGACAGAAAAAGCCCCTGAGAATAAAACCACTAGAGATATTCAAACCATACCGGTATTTAACTTTTCCAAGATGAATCTAGACACGTCTGCCATCGAACTGTTATCACGAGGGCTAACATTTATTCCCACCACCTACCTGGATCGGTTCAAGATGATGACTGACATTCAGGTGCTGATTACGATCCGGTAAAAAATTTCCCCGTGCGACTCGTATCCGGTCTTTTTACCGTACGAATCGTACAAGTGCCGTACGAACTGGCAATCACGATTCGCATGGGAAAAAGACCATACGAATCGCATTGGGAATAATTCCCCACACGTCCTCGGGTCGGAAAAAGTGTCCGACACGTCCTCGTACGATTTACCGTACAAACGTGAAAAGCGAAGTCCGACCGGGGAATCACGATCCGTCCCGGGCGTCCGAATGTACAACCGTATGGTTAAAAGACCGTCCGCACCGAACTCCTATAACAACCATGGAGACGTCCAAACAGGTGCCCGGTACGTGCCGTACCCCCCCCAGCCCCCGTACGTACGCGCCGACCCCCCCCAGCCCCCGTACGTACGCGCCAACCCCCCCCAGCCCCCGTATGTACGCGCCGACCCCCCCGTGTATGTACACCCGTGTACGTTCGAGTCGAACCCCCCCGTGTTCGTTCGAGTCGAACCCCCCCGTGTACGTTCGAGTCGAACCCCCCTGTATGTACACCCGTGTACGTTCGAGTCGTACCCCCACGCGCTGGGGGTACGCACCGTACATACACGGGTGGGGGTACGACTCGAACGTACACGGGTGTACATACAGGGGGGTTTGACTCGAACGTACACGGGTGGGGGTACGACTCAAACGTACACGGGTGTACATACAGGGGGTTCGACTCGAACGTACACGGGGGGGTTCGACTCGAACGTACATGGGGGGGTTCGACTCGAACGTACACGGGTGGGGGTACGACTCGAACGTACACGGGGGGGTTCGACTCGAACGTACACGGGGGGGTTCGACTCAAACGTACACGGGGGGGTTAGACTCGAACGTACACGGGGGGTTCGACTCGAACGTACACGGGTGGGGGTACGACTCGAACGTACACGGGGGTTCGACTCGAACGTACACGGGGGGTTCGACTCAAACGTACACGGGGGGGTTCGACTCGAACGTACACGGGTGGGGGTACAACTCGAACGTACATGGGGGGGTTCGACTCGAACGTACACGGGGGGGGTTCGACTCGAACGTACACGGGGGGGTTCGACTCGAACGTACACGGGTGTACATACAGGGGGGGGTCGGCGCGTACATACGGGGGCTGGGGGGGGGTCGGCGCGTACATACGGGGGCTGGGGGGGGTCGGCGCGTACGAACGGGGGCTGGGGGGGTACAGTGTGTACCGGGCCACGTACTCTGGTCGATTCGCGCCGTACTTCGCTTTTCCGGCACTTTTTGGGTGCCGTGAAAATATTGCCGTCCGGACTGCTGTCGGTTCGAATCGTAATTCCTGGGTCGTGAAACGCTGCCTGAAAGCGTCCCGACGTCACGTCGCAGCATTCCCGGATCACATTCGTATGTATGTTTTCGTCGGTCGGTGTTTTTTACAATTCGTACGGAAATGGTGTTTCCGTGCGAATCGTAATTCCATGTTTGTAAAGTTTTACGACCGGGTACGAGTCGGATGGGGAAAACGCTCCGACCGACGGTTCGTACCCGGTTTTTACCGGATCGTGATCGGCACCTCAATCTTTTTTTCGTAAAATCCGTCTTAAAAGATTCTTTGAAGACAACCCTTTTCAGACCAATGATAATCTTACAAGATTTAGACCCAAATCCATTTTTTCTCCCACCTTAGACCAAGTGGGTACAGAAGTGGGTGTTTTTGAAAAAGTGGTCACTACAAAAGTCCAGAAACTTCTCTCCTTTGTTCCCAAACCGGATTATAATTTGAACTATCGGGAATATCAAGCTTTTAAACAACTGGCTAATAACACTGAGCTAACCATTAAACTCGCGGACAAGGGTGGAGGGATTGTAGTCATGGATAGTCCGGCATATATACAGCAAATTGAGGCCATGCTTAACATTCCCGAACACTATGCCAAATCCAGGACATATCCAGAACAAAGAATCAAAACGGACATTTTAGAGATCACCCAAAGAGCACTTGATAGAGGTTCACTGTGCATGCAAGAATTTAACTACCTTAACATAGAACTCCATCGAATACCCATTTTATACGGAGTACCTAAAATCCATAAGAACTCCTCCAGCCCCCCGTTTAGACCCATTGTCTCCACGGTTGGGTCTCTAACTGAGCCCTTGTCCAAATATGTGGACAAAATTCTACAGCCATTGGCATCTAATCTCCGAGGGTATATAAAAGACACGGGACACCTCATTAGTGAAATCGAAGGCATCCAGTTTAACTCCTATACAGACTTTCTAGTGTCTATGGACATCGAAGCTTTATACACTAACATTCCACAACTAGGGGCATTAGAAGCAGTTAAACATACCCTCATGAACAGTAACATCACTGTAGATCGGCTATTCCTGCTGGAATGCCTAGCAATTGTTCTAAAAGAAAATTACTTTGAATTTAACGGACAAATTTGTAAACAGATACTTGGAGTTAGTATGGGCGCAGCCTGTGCACCTAATGTAGCAAATATCTACATGGGAGAATTTGAAAAGAAGTTTATTTTCAATGAAATAGCTCCATTCAGCGAAAATATCAAAAGCTGGTATCGTTTTATTGATGACATTTTTTTTATCTGGAGAGGTCCGGAAGAACAACTGCATGAATTTTTGGCGTGGATCAACCTTTGCGATGTCCACCTTAAATTTAGCCCCAATATAAGTAAGTCCAAAATTGAATTCTAGATATTTGGATACAAATTATTGATGCTAAAATTGAAGTCAGTCTGTATACCAAGCCTACCGCTAAAAACACTCTACTCCAGTACTCCAGCTTTCATCCTCGTAGCCAAAAGGACAACATCCCTTTTAGCCAATTTTTACGGTTGCGTAGGAACTGTACTACTATATCAAACTATGATATACATGCAGAGGAACTTAAACAAAAATTTGCAAGCAGAGGGTATCCCCCCAAACTTATTAAAGATGCTTACAAAAGAGCAAAATATTACGATAGAACCGCACTATTGCAACCCAAAGAACCCAAAACTGATGAGAAACTGGTCTGCGTCACTACCCACTCTAATATTGATCACAAAATCAGACAAATAATCAACAAGGAATGGCATATTCTAAATACAGATCATACAAAAAAGAGTCTCCCTAAGCCTATTTTTGCATTCAGACGCAACAAAAACTTAAGGAACTCTTTGGTTAAATCTAAAATACCTACTGTCAATCAATTCGTCCAAAAATCCATCACTGGAACTAAACCGATCAGTGGCACTCACAAATGTGGCGGATGCCACGCATGCCAGTTTGCCATTGTTACCAACGAATTGATCTGGGACAAACGGACATTCACATTTAAGGACATGACCAATTGCCGTATTTGACATGTTGTTTATCTTATCCTTTGTCCTTGTGACAAAGGATATGTTGGAGAAACCAGCAGAGAATTTCGTGTACGTCTCAGTGAACACAAGTCAGCCATACTTAACAAACGTGAAGGAGCCCCCTTGGTGGCCCACTGGACCGAGAAACATCACAGTATCTCAGATCTTAGGTGGCTAATTTTGGAACATGTACATCCTCCCAACAACCTTAATGTGGATGCCATTAGACGCAAAAGGGACGTTTTTTGGATATATGTCCTTAGGACACAAGAAAAAGGCCTTAACGAACATCTTCCTTGGGAAAATGCGATTATATAGAATTATCCTTGGTCCCGCTTATAGTAAACTGCATGGTGAATATATATCCCTTTACTGCATTTTGTTAAAGGAACCATACATTGTGAACTGTCTATTAAGCCGAATATTTTAAATAGCATCCGGAGATCTTGGTTGCTATTTGGACTACATCCATAAAAGGCGGGTTAAATATTCATTCCTGTATTGGTGTACCATACAGCACCTCCGGGACCACTAACTATAACTGTTGCTCCCTCATTCTTGTCCCATAATTTTCTACTTAGCAACTGGTAAAAATTCATTAATGATGCATGATCGTTAGGCGCCGTCGTGAAATAAAAGGGGAAAATATATTTTAAGAACACTCGACATAGCCTTTTTCCACTTCCAAGATGCCCGCCTTCATTGTCGATGTCATAGTCTGCATTCCGAATGGAGAATACGTTCTAAGGTTGCTTTCCCGTTCAATTTTTAGTCCTATTTCAGTGTCCATTATTAGTTTTCATCACTTCCTGGTCCTCCTTATAAGGGAAACGCCAGTTTCCACACACTCTTCCTGGAGAGCGCTGACCATGGAATCCCTGACAAGTCTTTGCTGAAATGATCGGTAAGAGCTGGTATTACGCTAGTCTCCACCTCCTCTACGGCTTTAAAAATACGCTCATGCTGCTACCTTTTTTAGCACTATTTCTAAACTATACGCAATTCTTTTGTAGATTGCTCCCACGAGTGTTAATATTTACGCTAAGCATCTGATTTACGTCTTCATCACTTCCTGGTCCTCCTCATAAGGGAAACGCCAGTTTCAATACATTCTTCCTTTTGAGCGCCAACTATGGAATACCTGACAAACCTTTGCTGAAATGCTCGGTAAGAACTGCCAGCACGCTAGTCTCAGCTTCTTCTATTGCTCTAAAAACACACCTACGCTGTCACCTTTTTAGCATCTTTTCCAACCTATACGCAATTCCTTTGTAGACTACTACCACGAGTGTTAATATCCACGCCAAGCACTTGATCTACGCTTGAAAGATATCAGCCCTCCGTATGACTGAATAAATAAGGAGAACAGGTAATTCATATGCCTTTTATCATAAAATTTAGGTTAACAATCGGCACTCTTATCCTCAAACGTTTCTTTTCCCTATTATCGTTACTAAAGCTACAATTTGTATACTTTCAGGTTCTCATTTAAATCCAGTATTCACCAACAGTCTGAGACTATTTTACCTCCCTGGGTCTGCATATCGTACTTAAATAAATTCCCTGATAGGCCTTCAAAATTCCGGCCTGTATTTTTTCATCGCATTCTTCTTTGCCATATTTGGGTAAGTAAGTGGATCCAACTGTATACACATTGAGTCTTCCCTAACACATCTAGGTATTTAAATTAGCCTGTCCTTGGTTTACCTTTAGGCAACTTTAAACATGTGACCATCCTCGCTGAACTTCCTGTACAACACTATATGCTCGTCCAGTCATATTGAATTAACTCTGACGACGTAATATTGGCTCCCATATTATTTATCATATCTAGTGACATCGTAGCAAGTTACCTATTATTCTTAAGTTCCTCTAAAAATCCCACCTATATTTTGTCGTCTGGTTCATTGAACAAACCACTGTGTCCTATCGTGAGATCTGAACATTGTATTATTTCGACTTATAACATGGCCATTTATGTTAAATGCTCATTGTATATATATCCTTCTATACTCCATGGACAGATACAATTGAAACTTCCTTTTGTATATAAGAAATATTTCTACCCCAACTTCACGGCAATTCATGCTAGCCTCGTGAGTCCTACCCAGTTTCTTTTGGTATTCCAATTATGTTCTCAGATCTAATTATGGTTATTTTTTTTCTTTTCATTGTAGCCTTTTAAACACTAAAAATTAATGATTTAGGAAGCTTCGTTACTGGTATCCTCTTATATAAGAGTTTCTTGTTGGCAAGTATGTTGTTACCAAACATATTACTTTCTCTAATTCCTCCTTTTCTTTAATGTTGTACCTTCTATACTTAGGCTGTTGGAACTATAATGGTATTTACTCACAAAATATTCTGTTCTTGGGTGTTCGTTTCACCACGGGTGTATATACAGGTTCTTTTCTCTTCATTCTTTCTATAGCTCCTGCTCCTCCTTTTTCTAATAAATTAAAAAAGCTAAATAACGTTCACAATCACTCATTGTGATGTTTTATACCCACAGACCAACGGCTGTCAAAATCTAATGTGTAAACTCCAATGTATGAATGTTGGACATCAAACTAGGCCTTGAAGCCTCCTTTTCTGAAAGACCACTGTAATAAGCCCTGAAGAAGGAGCCTGTAAAAATCATTCTTGAGCTCCGAAACGCGCGTTGGCGCTGGTCCCATGTTCAAACTCTACAACCTATGATTTTAATTGTCAATATATTGTTGTTTTCTTGAGTTTCAGGTTTATTGTCTTTAACTGTATGTTATATATGTGGTATATATGTTTTCTAATTTATGTCATGGCTGTACAATTAATCATAATTTGTGCTTCAATAGTTTGATGTGAAGTGTATTATATGTATTAGAACACAGTATGGAAAATGTTTATGTATATGTTTTCTGAGGTAGTTGAAAAAAATGATAAAAAATGAAAAAATGAATTAATAAATTAAATAATATAGTTTTATACACCGTTGACTGTGGGTATTACTTTACTATATGGACATACTGCCCTCAATTTAAAGAGTATAGTGTAGGAAGTCTTGTTTTTTGAAGAGGTGGGACTGTAGCCTGGGGTTGGAAGCACTGTGGGCAGAGTGGCTTTACAAAGGTAGCACGAACAAGCCCCCCTGAAATCTTCAGGCGGGATCTGACACGTGCAGTTATTCTTAATGTTGAGGCTTTGCAAAGCCTCAACTGTGTACATGCTTCTGGCATGAATTTGTGCAAGAATTCCAGTCCCTTTCTCGGATTTGGCGCGGACGGGCGCAGACCGGCTTGCCTCTGGCGCGCCAGCGGCGCGCCCGCTGCACGTCCGGCCCAGCATGGACTAAGTAGCTGGCCGGGCGCGGGGAAGAATTAGGCTCTGCCTCCAACCGGAAGTCGAGGTAGTCCGGGAGGCAGGCAACAACAATGAAGGGGGAGTGTCCGCTTCCCTCCGATCGAACGGCGAAAATGCCGGCATCGGACCGGGGAAGCGGAGAGGGGAACACAAGGGAAAAGGTGAGCAAAATGCAATCACAATATGAGAGCAGCAAAGGGAGCCTTTAGACGCTGGCTCTGTTTCCGAGCAGCAAGCAGTTCACGAATTAAAGTACAAAAGGTAGCAGAATAAAATGGTACTGTCTGTTTGAAGGTATAACACAAATTTTAATTTAAAAAGCTTTAAGACAGAATCACAATGTTTAAAACAGTTCGGATTTCAATAAAAATAGCGCTGGCCGTGCAAGATGCCAGGTACCTAAGGAGGGTAATACGTAAAAACAGGAGGTACTCCTCACACCTTACACTCCGCTGCGCATCCGGCCCAGCATGGACTAAGTAGCTGGCCGGGCATGGGGAAGAATTAGGCTCCACCTCCAACCGGAAGTCGAGGTAGTCCGGGAGGCAGGCAACACCAATGAAGGGAGAGTGTCCGCTTCCCTCCGATCGAACGGCGAAAATGCCGGCGTCGGACCGGGGAAGCGGAGAGGGGAACACAAGGGAATTCAATAAAAATAGCGCTGGCCGTGCAAGATGCCAGGTACCTAAGAAGGGTAATACGTAAAAACAGTGGGCGCTCCTCAAGCCTTACACTCCGCTCTGCTACAGAAATCACAAAGAAATGCCTCGCCATCTCTGACTCACAAAAAAACTACATTGTATTAAAATCCCACACTTGCTCAGGTTATTACATTGTCCCTTCTACAATGGGTGTGCAGACAGAATATTGAGTTTGAAATGTCGAACTACAGAAATATCGAGCCCTAAATATTGTGAGTCAGAAATATCGACAGCAAGAATATCGTGGTCAAGAATATACATTTTAAGGTAAGAAATATCATTTTTTTAAACACTATAGAAGTTATTAAGATTGTTTACAAAAATATTGTTGTTTAAAATATCACTTTTTTAATTAGTGTTATGTATTTTAGTATACATTTTAAATGTATGTAATGTATTTTTTTTGTATTAGAATTGTTTATGTTTTTAATATATGTGTTACATTTTTAGTAGTTATCAATTTTCTTTTAATAAAATGTTGGTTTTTTTTTTAGTTCCGTAGCGGGTTGTGGGTTTGTAGGGGAATAGGGTGGGAAGTAATTTAATTATAATAAATTATTTTTTCTTTATTTATATTTATTTATTGAGGTTTCATAGTGTTAATTGTGGGAAGTAATTTATTATTAATTACTTATTAATTGCTTGTTATTTAATATTAGTTAATATTAATATTAGTTAATAAATTGCGCATTAATTATGGTAATTGTGTACTTTTTTTAGGTGCTGGTTGTGGGATTTATAGGGCTAAAGGGTGGGAAGTATTTTTCATAAATTCATTAATAATAGGTTGCTAATTAGTAATTAATTATTTAAAATTAAATATGGAAATTGTGTAATCAATTTTAGTTGCGGGTTGTGGGGTTTATAGTGGTAATGGGATGGAAGTAATTTATTTGGAATTAATTATTAATTAGTTGGAAATTGATAATAATTAATTGATTAAAAATTAATTATGGAAATTGTGCACTTCATTTTAGATGAGGGTTGTGGGTATATAGAGGTAAAGGGTGGGAAGGAATTTATGTTTAATTGATGAACAATTAGTTAATTTATATTAATTAATTAATTGAAAATTAAATATGGAAATTGTGTAATTATTGTTAGGTGTAGGTTGTGGGTTTATAGGGGTAAAGGGTGGGAAGTAATTTATGATTAGTTAATAATTAGTTGATCATTAATATTCATTAATTAATTGATATTTAATTAGGGCAATTGTTTATTTTTGTGTGTTGATTTTAATTTTATGGGGGTAAAGGGTGGGGAGTACTTTAATTTTACTTACTTCATAAATAGCTGTTAAATACTGTTCGTTTTTTAAATGAAAATAAGTTTTGTTGTGTAATTAGTTTTTTACAGTTTAATTTTAGTTGTGGGTTGTGGGGATTATAGGGGTAAAGTGTGGGTAGTTAATTGAGTTGTATGAGTTTTAATTTGTTTTTTTGAATTAATATTTGTTTAATTGGTAATTAATCATGTTAATTATGTAAGTAAATTGTTTTAAATTTAAGATGTGGGTTGTGAATTGTGTGGGGTTACAGGGTAGGAAGTAAAAAACTACATGTATGTAATATCGAATGTTTTTTTCTAAATATTTCCTAAATAAAAATATATATTTTGTAAACATATTTATTATTTCATTCAATTGAATATTTGTAGGTATGTGTCTTATGTATTTAACATTATAAAATGTTTTTATTTTTTAATATTAAATAGATTTGTATTTTAATTTCTAACATTTGTATATTTTTTCATTTACTTTGTTTTTAAAATATTTTTTTGCTGTTATTAATATTCTATTCTAATTTTGAAGTGACTGGAGTGGGAATATTAATTGTTACTCCAACACTTTCCCTACTGTTGCCCTGATTGGAGTGGGAATAGTACATTTTATCTCACCACTATCCAACACTTTCCCTACTGTTGCACTCAGTGGAATGGGAATAGTAATTTGTACCCCTCTGCTATCTAACACTTTCCCTATTGTTGCACTTATTGGAGTGGTAATGGTCATTTTCATTCCTCCACCATCCAACACTTTCCCTACTGTTGCATTCACTGGAGTGGGAATAGTAATTTTTACCCCTCTGCTATTCAACACTTTCCCTAGTGCTGCACTGACTGGAGTGGGGACAGTACATTTTAACCCTCCACTTTCCAACACTTTCCCTACTGTTGCACTCACTGGAGTAGGAATAGTAATTTTTACCCCTCTGCTATCCAACACTTTCTCTACTGTTGCACTGACTGGAGCGGGAAAATTAAGTTTAAAGATTTTTATATATATCTTTTTTTTAATGTTTTATATAATTTTAAAATGATAAATGAATTAAAATTAATAATTTATTAATTGTTTTAAAGTAAATATATACATGTATAATAATTATAATGTATGTCGGTTTAACTTTTTTTAATTACGTCTATTTCTTATATTTGTTAAAATTCATATTAAATCGAATTAATTTTTTAAAAATTGATTTTATCATTTAATATATTTCATTTTCATTATATTGTTGTATATATATATATATCAACCTGCAGGCTTCTTAATTTCTTCAAGCACAAGCCACACCAATCCAGATTCGTGCAAGTATTTGTATTTAACGGGCAAAAAGACGCGTTTCGAGCTATCCAGCTCTTGGTCACATATGTCACTTATGTATATATATATATATATATATATATATATATATATATATATATATATATATATATATATATATATATATATATATATATATATATATATAAACGCTTCCGAAGCAACTCCCCGTGTGGCCTCCTCCTTTTCATGTATGGAGGGGTTATTTGCATTTTTCACGCTGACCAGTGGCGTGCCAGGAGGCCCTGTTCTGCTAAGTGGCTGAAGTACTACTGGAGTCTGCTGTTGCAGTTTGTTTCCCGAGGAATCGGATTTCAGCCCGCCTCAATGAGTGAGAATTTTAAAGGCTGCTGTGCACTACAGTTCGTGACTTCACGTAGAGCAGGTTACATTGTTCTCCTGCTCATGGCCTGCTTGATCCTTATTTCACGAGGCTGGGACGTATACGGGGAGACAAGGAGGCGTTTTGGGACACTTTGTCATCCAGGATTATTTCATAAAATATTACAATGGTAGTGATGGATATAACAGTCGCACATCAAATTCTAAGTATTTACCCAAATTCAAAATTGTCCTAACAATTCACGGTGCCCATCGACGTACGAAAGACATCTCACTACCAAAGATGTTATGATGAACAGGGCCCTCGAAGAGGAAAGCCTGTTACAAAAACGTTTTTGTTACTCAGGACTACCTCGGCACTCTAACGTTAAGGTTGCAATGTGAGCCAATATTTTGTAAGATTATATCACCCACAACCATAAGTAACTATGCAGATGATCATTGTTGTCCCCTCAATATACAGACAAGGTTGTAATTCGACACTACTTTGAAAACAACAGGAAGTAACAGTAATGAACCAACATAGTTTGTCTCATTTACATAATTTAATATGGTGTAAATTGTTTAAGAACACACAATTGCAAATTCACAATGATGATGAAAGTATACTGTAAAATACAATGTGCTTTCAGATTCTTCATGTACTATGCACAATTAAGAAACACAGTCTCAATATTTCATTGTCTCATTTGAAATGCATAATGTACAAAGTGATGACCCAATATGAGAGTCTAGTCCTTCAGAAAACAAAAGAACCCCGTGGGGGGAAGACAGTCAGACGTCGCCACCCCATCGGGGAAACAGTCCAGGACAGCCGACACGAGTTTCGTTACGGTATGTAACTTTCTCAAGGCTGTAAGTATAATTTTCACAAAAACAGAACACACAAATTAGCATATAGATTGAACATGAAAGTCTGTGTACAAATATCTGTGCATTGAAGCACGAGAGTGAGTTGTAGAAGAAATTCAGAAAAAATTCCAAAAGAAAAAGTGGGTTTAAAAGTAAGTGAGCAGAGTCACAGTATTTTCATTAATTACTTTTAAAGAATCAATGAGAGTAGGCAAGAGGCAGAAAGTTGCAAAGTTACCCAAAAGGACCAATACAAATGTGCAAAGAAAGAAAGGTAGTAGAACTTATGTGAAGAGAGATAGAGTAAGTAACCAATAGTTTAGAACGTGGCCAGTGAAAAAGTGAATGGGATTTCATGCCAAATCCAATCGTAACATTCACGCATAAAGCGAGTGAGGTAGCCACCAATATCCTAAATTGATAACGAGTACCTTATGTATTTTGGTGAAGCGAAAATGTTTTTTTAATAAAAATCCGAGTCAAGGTAAACCATCGCCCAAGGTTCGGCACAATCCCCTTGAATAATCCTGTGTATACAAAAGTACAATCAGACACGAATTTTGTTTGAAAAGACATAAGTGACTAATGGTCGATTCATGTGAAAGTATTCTAATTTTACGCAGTCATCATCCGATTGTCTATGACCGACAAAAAAAGGGAGAAGAAAGAAACAATGGGACTGCGGTTAGTCTAATGGATACCTGGTTGTTCGGTAAATATACAGTTCAAATCCTGTCAGCCCCTTGTAGATGGTACCCTAGGTACCCAGGGCATGGGTCCCTCAGAGGCCTACCAGGGGCTGCAGCAATTATTGTGCCACCCCTGGGACAGACATGCAAACTGACACCACCAGACCACTACTGTAGTCTGGGTAAGGTGGTGCTTGCACCCCTTACAGGGATATAGGTATCCTGTATCCCACTTAATACACCACATATCCTCATAGGTCACCCCTAATCCTACAAGGCAGGGTGCTGAGATATGTGTGAGGGGGAACCCCTACCTGAGTAGGGCCCCTCCGCAACCTTTTTAAAACTATTGCTGGGTTGTTTGTAGTGCATCCATACCATATACTCTTAACCGCATTATAAGTAATCGCGATAGCGTGATAGCTTGAGAATGGCTACACAGAACCATATCGTGTTCGGTGTCAAACATGTAGGAATCATACCCCCAATCCAGCCATGGGAGTGAGGGCATGATTCCCCCCTGCTAGAGGGGCGATATGGGAAAAGCGGAAGAATTTAAACACCAATTTAAAAGTGTACACGTAGTACAAAATGGATGCTACCCGCCACCCACACGACTCTGGCTGCCTGTTGCTGGGCAGAACTCATTTCCTTTGGTTTTTGCTTTGTTTGCCATAAGTTGGCAGGGTATGCTCAGACGTGAGTCCCTTGCTCACTTTGCCACTGGATTCAAGCAAGCCTGGCTGAAGACGGCTGAAATGCCAGAAACTGGTCCTAGGAAGCTTGTTTCCGGTCCAGGGAAGACATGGCTTGGCAGTTCGGGCTGGACTGTTCCCATGAGGCACAGGGTCAGACTGATTTGCATATGGCCATGTCTGAACTGGGGTGGCAGAGTGGGCTAAAGAACGGTGATGGATTAAACCCAGATCAGTTGACTGGGGGTGAGTGCTTGCAATGTTCAACACTCCGTCCATCATTTCCTTTGGTTTTTGCTTTGTTTGCCATAAGTTGGCAGGGTATGCTCAGACGTGAGTCCCTTGCTCACTTTGCCACTGGATTCAAGCAAGCCTGGCTGAAGACGGCTGAAATGCCAGAAACTGGTCCTAGGAAGCTTGTTTCCGGTCCAGGGAAGACATGGCTTGGCAGTTCGGGCTGGACTGTTCCCATGAGGCACAGGGTCAGACTGATTTGCATATGGCCATGTCTGAACTGGGGTGGCAGAGTGGGCTAAAGAACGGTGATGGATTAAACCCAGATCAGTTGACTGGGGGTGAGTGCTTGCAATGTTCAACACTCCGTCCATCATTTCCTTTGGTTTCAGAACTCCAGCCACGGCAGCTGGACAATAGGGATATTGTTGCAGGGAGGTGCTCCCACCTCCCCAGACAGACTATGTGGATTGGAACTGGGTGGGTGCACCATAGGATGTCTTTCAGACTTGCACGTAGGCTTCTCCAGTGCCTACTTCTGCATACACCGCCTCAAACCAGTTCAGGGGCATCCTGTCCCCTGCCCAGGCGGGAAACCACACAAAGGGGAGAGGGTGTAGCCACCCTTTCCCGCCTGACCTCTCCTTGGTGGGCTCTGATGTGGACACTCGCCTAATCTTTGGATAAAGGTGAATACAGGGTCCCCAGAGCCTCAGATTATTCTTGAACTTCAGAGACTTGAACTTCGACTTGCTGCCGCACAGCTAAAGGAAGAGATCTCCCTTGGGGTAAAGGAGTTACCCCCCTGCTTGGCAGGCACCTGAAACACTGCAAGTGACCCGGTTGGAACCTCACTGCTCCTACGGACATCGATGACTCTTTCCTACGTTGAGGTGGATTTCCAAGCATCCCAGACGCCAGTGAGTGTGCACAGCAAAGCTCAGCACCATGGACCCCGTGGGTGCCGAGATCCCCAATACCCCAGGACACCGGCCACCTCTTGCACAGCACCCGACCCCGACAAGTGGGAAGTTGTGCTTTGGCCCATTATTGAGCCAATCTCTCAGCATTATCTGTGCCAAAGATCGACGCCCTAGCCCGCTCCGGCGACCCGTGGGCGCATCTTTACGCACGCCAAATTGCTGCCTCCCGCGGTCCCTTGTCTCTCGACTGGTGGGCCCTAGCAGAGGTCAATCTTCACTTCCAAGAGTTCCCCTTGTTGCTCCAGGCCTGCTCTTCAGTCTCCTTGCTGGAGACCTCGCTCAGACCTTGTGGGTCTGCACCAGTAGCTGTTTTGTGTTTCTTGCATGGGTTGCAGTTGCCAAGGCTTAGTGGATCCAATCCGGACACTAACACCGCAGCGACCCTCATCCTTTGTGGGACAGTCGCCCTTCAGAAGCTAGCCTTCCTTGACGCCTCCTGGACCCCGTGGCTGATGCTCCAAGCTACACCTCTTCCACCTGGAAGCACCCGACATTGAAGGGCTCCTTCTCCTGAGCCCCCTGGTCACTGTGCCATGACTAAGCCTGGGCAAAGCACTACGCTACGCTCGCGTAGTTTGCGAAGTTTGCGCTACTTCGCACTACGCGAATTGCACGTAGCACAGTGCAAACACGCGTAGCGTAGTGTTGCGTAGTGCAGCGGTCATTTTTTGCTTGCTCGCGGTCCTCAACGTCAAGTTGGCGACCGCGAACAAGCAATATGACATCCCGGCGAGACTTTTTCCTCATTCGCGATCAGCAACATCAAGTTGGCGATCGCGAGCATGGAAAATAAACCTCCTGGCGAGATTCTCAACGCGAGGAGGTCAGGTTTCTCATTGCGAGTGGTCGCGTATGCTCGCGACCTCTCGCGATGAGAAACTACCAGTCCGCGTTGAGAAAGCTGCCGCTCGAGTAAAAATCTACTTGAGCGGCAGAAAACTACAGCTTGCACTGTGCAAGATGCCGTTTTCAATGATTGCACAGTGCCGGGTGCCTGTCCGCACTGTGCAATCATTGAAAACGACATCTTGCACAGTACGAACAGGGTACTACGCAGTTCGCGAAGTGCTACGCGTAGCTCGCGTAGTGCGAAGTGCACTTTGTGTAGCTTCGCGTAGTGCTACTTCACGAAGTACGCCCAGGGTTAGCCGTGACCCAGACTCTGTCCCCTCTGCTTTCAGGTCCTTCTCTTCAAGATCTACATTTTCAATCTTCACGACATCGACAATGTTTCTTGCTAGCAGCAGTTCTTCACGTTTTGCCATTAAAAATCAGCCCGTGACCCGACATCGAAAACGACCTATGCACCCGGCTTCCCTGGGGCAGGTAACAGTGGTACCTCGGTACTCTCGTGGGTGTGGGCCCTTCAAAAGCTTAACTCTAAAGTATTGAACTTGAACTCCTGCTAGAAGTGTTTTTAATCTTTTAAAATTCAACCGCGACATTCTCCTAGGCTTTAATAGAGATCCCGACAGTAGCTTCAGCCACTGCACGCGTCTCCCGTGGGTCCCCTTCCTCCCTACCTTGGGTGGTTTCACAAGGGGCCAGCGACCCTAAATGCCCTAGGCACTGTCTGTAGAATTGTCGTGGTTCTTATACCACTTTTTTGATATATGGTTTGGTCCCTCCCTGGGGCCCTATGATTCCAGTGCTATTTATTGTAACTATCAATGCTTGTTTGAATTGTATCTTCACCTCCAGCCTCATATAGAGACTAGTGGGATTATTCTTAGAATAAATACATATATTTTATATATATACCTGTGTGGATTACTCTTTCATTTGGTTATTCAAGAGGTTATCTATGGTAAAACAATAAGCTTAACACTCCTTCAAGACTTAGCCTGAATGCTGCTCTCCACAGCTACCACTAGGATAGCTTTCTTTAAAGGTTGTCTTTAACCTATCACCATAAGAGTCGAATTGGACTGGTGCAAGGTGTCCCCTATAACTAGTGGACAGCATATGCCAGGCCAACTTCTCACAGATTCCTAGTACATTCCTGAAGCAGAGATCCTTGATGCATGTAAGAATTCGGAGAATTGGTTGAGCCGAGTGAGAACCCACCTCAAATAATAAATCCTTGTAAGGGTGAACCACAAAAGTCACTAAATTAACCAGTGCTTAATCCTCTAATAGCTTGATACAAAGCAGTTAGGCCTACCTTAGACGTAATGTATAAAGTACTTATTGAGTAATATAATCAGAAAACAACACAAAAAATATCTATAAACAATTTGGAAAATAGAGAATATTGAAATAAATAAAATGACTTGGAGATATGAAATTTTAAAGTTTGAACAACAAAATAGTACCCAAAAAGCACCAACGACAGTTATCTGGTTAAGCAAGAGGAGGTCAAAGGCACAAATTCTGGTCGGCCATGATGGAGCACAGGTTGGATAGAAGGGCAAGGTTGGTCCTGTCCAAGAGTTATCTTCTGACCTAGAAGATAGAGTCTTCAGGGTTGAGCTGAGGAGGTCATCGATAGGGTGCTGCTTGATGTTTGCCCGCTGAAGAATTTTACCTACGGACTTAGATGTTTTCTGAAGCTCAAATTTCCTCAGTGGGGCGAGGCTGAAGGCTGAAGCAGAAGAGGTATACCACAGTTAGCAGGCTAAGCTGAACTGGATTTGCTGCTGCGGAGAACAACATAGCGGGAGCTGCAGCAAAGTCAACCCCACCGACGATGCACCCTCAGCGGAAATCTTTGAAAAACTTTCTAAATCACAGGTTTAGAGTTAAGGAAGAGGAGTGCACTCCAACATCAAACCACGGTTCTAGGACCTGGGGGGCACCACTTGGAAGTTAGGACTCCCTCAACAGAAATCAGCAGCAAAGTAGGGAAGGCCCAGGTGGTAATGGTCAGATGTACAGTCGCAAGGAAGGGCCCCTGGAAACTTGTTGTGGCCCTCTAGCTCAAACTGAAGGTCAATCAACTGACCATTCAAAGCACTTCTAAGGATCTGAATTCTAGGCAAGCAGGTCCAGTCCTCCTTCAGGTTCCAGGCTGTAAATCAGTTCTTTATCTGGTCTTCACAGGCCTTGCAGTGTTTTGACCAGAGTACTGGAGTCCACATTAATGACAAGTGCAAGTCTGTGGATGGAGGTCAGACCTTTGTCCACCTTCTACACCTGTTCTGATCAAATCCTCTACCCTCACTGTGTTAGGTGCCACCCTGATTAGAGTACAATTGGAAGACAGGCCTAGCTGTGATATCCATTTGCTTGACAGGATAGGCAGTATTTGAAGCCAGGAATTTGTTGGATAGAGCCCCAGGCTCCTTTTGAAGCTCAGGAAGGGGCTGGGTACAATGCCCCAGGTCCTCCTGCCCAGGAGAGGCACATTCTTCCCCATACCAATGGCCCTTTCTCCAATATGAGTGAGCAATACATACAGCACTCTAGTGTTGCCATCAGGTGCCAGGTGACACTAGACACCAGCAGTAAAGCCATGTGATTTCAGGTAGAAAAAGGACAACTTTCCAAAAGTGTCATTTTCAAAATAGTATTATATAAAAAATCCCACTGTAGAATGAAGTTGGATTTTAAAACTGCCATTAGGGCTGCAGGGGCAAGCCATGAGACATGTTTTATAGGGCTACTCAAGATGGTGGTGTAATGAGTGCTGAAGCACACAAGTATCATTTAATTTACAGGTCCTGGGTGCCATACAGTAGGGACGTGTAATTAAATTAAATGTGTCAAATAGGAATATGTCAATTTTACCGTGTTAAAACGGACCGCACAAACATTTTGCCACTGGATAGCAGGACTAGAGTGTGCGGAGTCCTATGGCCAACAAAAACTAATTCAGTCACAGAAGGCAAAAATCTGGGATAACTACACACAAAAATGGTAATTTCCTACAATGAATGAATTAAGATAGCTGGCAAAAGTTTCACCTAAGCTCTATTTACCATTAAAAAAATCATTAAGTTGTGAGAGTTATTTGACTTGGTTCAAAATTTCTTATGAAATGTACCTTGTGTCATGGTTTAAGTTTTATGCCTTCTTTAATGGTGGACTATTACAATGGAATTTCTGTTATCCCTGCAATAGTGAGACTGTACATTTCACTATGCAATTATGATTTGTTTGCATCCTCTGTCTGGCCTCAAGAACAGAAAAGGTTAGTGCTGTGGTCAATCAAAGTTACAACCTGCACAATAGCTTTCATGTATAACAGCTGCTAAGGATACATTTCAAATGTCATGCAAGGAGCAGGTACTTACTCTGGGCAGATAAGCTAAAATTCAGATGGGGGAAGAGTAATAATCATAATAATTTCTAGTTCAAACATGTTTGCAGTAGTGCCTTGTACCTAAAACTAGCTTACTGGAGGTGATATTCTAGGACTGTACAACATTATGGAGATAATTCCTTGTAGTGCCTTAACAAATGTACAAGTACGGTTGTCTGTCAAAATCAATCAATGAATATTTGCTTTATTCGATTCAAGTATTAATTCATAAAAGCACAAGAAGTATCATTCAACATTTAAAAATAAGCATTCATAATTTAAAGGTTTATCAAGCTAAAAACGGATTAAAATCCATTACAATTACCAACGGTATGAAATAACAGACAGATTATAAAGTGTTAGCCGCATGCTCAGGTAGTAACAAAATCATCATTTAATTCAGTTAGTTTCAACAAGAATTGGACCTTACGTGGATGACCTTGTTCTGACCACCCCTTTCAGATATTTTGCAATGTGACTAGTGTCATTTTCATCAGCTAGAGATTGAAGTCTTATGAATGCGGGTCGACATTGCCTCAAGCCTAGCATCTTCAAATAAGGCACAATCCATCTTCTCCTGAGTACAGCATAAAATTTACAAGAAAACATAATGTGACTTGTCGACTGATTAGATACATTGTCACAAGGACAGGGGCAGAGGGAGCGTGACCAGTCGTTTAATTGGGGAAATGTAACCAGGTTGTGAAAGTTGCCAAAGCGTATGCGCGTTAGTAAGAACCTATCATAATTACTTGGGGTACATAATAAATACGGTTGTATCCCTGTTTCAATCAAGAGTAATTGATTGGCTCTAACTGTCTGTTTCATAATGTTAGAAGACAGCCTGATCGTCTCCAGGTGATTTACACATAATGTTTTTAGGTCCTTCCTCGGGATATGAAGCATAGAGTCAGGATTGTCAAACAACTCAATGTGGTCAAGGTCACCAAAAAATGTTTTAATATAAGGGAGCCAGGGGATATAATTTACCTGTTGCAGTTTCAAAGAATCTAAAATCACTTCCCGATTTAGGCCTGTAGACACACCTGTCCAGACCTTATGCCATAATAAAATCGGCTGGATTTTAATAAGGTCAGACAGGTATGGCAGGCCCAGTTCGGCATGGCAGATGTAAGTAGCTGTGCTATCAGGGACAGCCAAGAGGTATCTCAGAAAACTATTTTCAACTTGTTGGAGTGGATCCATATTTACATGGCCCCAAATGCCAGCCCCATACAAGGCAACAGAGATACATTTGGCTTTATATATTACCAGGAGGTCATCAATAGAGCGCTTGCCCAACCTCCTTGTAAAATTAATCAGAGCACCTGTAGCTTTAGCAAAAAGTAATTTTCTGCAATTGACAGCTTTTGCCCACAAACCCCTATTGTCAAAAACAACCCCCAGATATGAAAAATGATCTACAAAATCAAGTTTCCCGCTATGTGTGAAAATATTGCGCCACTTTACACTGGGCTTACTACATCTCATGACAAAGGTTTTTGAGATGTTAACTTTAGGGTCCAGGCTTGACATATAAGATATGAAACTCGTCATTATTTTTTGCAGACCGTTCGAAGTGCGGGCTAACAGGACCACATCATCGGCGTATAATAATACGCCAATTGCCCTGTTGCCAATGCTGGGCAGATCTTGACATTCCAGTGCTAAAAAGTCTCCCAAGCTATTTACATAGAGGGTAAAAAGGAATGGTGCGAGCACACACCCTTGCCTTACCCCCTTTCCAATGGGAAAACTATAACTAAGCTCACATGTTCTGCCGTAACGAACCCTGGCCCGGGCCTCTAGATAGGATTGTTTTAAGAAATTAAGTAATTGACCTTCCACCCCCATTTCCTCTAGAATTTGCCAAAGCTATGAGTGATTGACACAATCAAACGCTGAGCTCAAGTCAGCAAAACACATATACAGACTCCTTTTTTTAAATTGGACATATTTTCCTGTAATGAGGCTCAGGTTCAGGCTTTGTTCGATTGTACCCAGACCAGTGCGAAATCCGTACTGTAAATCTGAAAGGATACCTGTATCCTCAGCCCACATCTGCAATCTATTTAAGACCACACGCCCAGCGACCTTTACTAGGGAGTCCAGCAATGAAACGGGGCGGTAGCAAGCTGGGTCATTGCGATAACCTTTCTCAAAGATGGGAACAAGGGTGGACTCTGTCCAGGTCGAAGTAAAACCTTGAACACAGCATGCCCTAAGGACCAATGTTAAAAGTGGACCCCACAACTTAGGGCATGATTTGAAAAGGTCCACGGGTACACAGTCTGGGCCCGGAGCTTTGTCCCCAGCACTAGCGTTTATAGCCTCAATCACCTCATCCACCTCAAAATCGAGGCGGATGGGGAGATGGCTACAATGGCCCAAACCAGGGCCCACACCAATGGCGGGAACAGAGCCACTGCCATATAGTCAAGAAAAATGGGACACCCATTAATCCTCCCCAGTTATATTTTTGAAACTAGGGGAGTATTTGGGGCCAAGAACGGTGCATTCACAGACTTCCAAAAGCCTTTCATGTCCTTTAAGACAGAGCCTTACCTAAGTGCCTGTCACAATTCAGTTCGAATGGCCTCTTTACATACTTTAAGGGATGTTTTATATGCCAGCCTTGCCCATTTTATTTCATCCCGATCTCTAGTCGGCTTATGCAAGGCCAATATAAGGGCGGCATGCAACTTACTACACTGAGTGTCAAACCAATGTGACCTGCTTTTGGAGGTGCTTTTTGATTTTGTCATTTGGTTTGTTTCAATAGCCTTTAAAAAATGTTGAAGGGAATTACAGATATCTATATCCGCTGCCCTCTCATCTAGACAGGTCTGAAACTCTAGATTATAATTGGCCGGAAGTGTCTTGGTTAGTTGGAAGGTATCCACACCCGCCCATCTGATGGAGTATCTGTTAGTCCTATTTATAGCAATGTCTTTTAGTGGCTCTGTAGGTAAGTGTCCAAAGGATACCACCTTAGTCGGCAAGTCTAACTTAAAACTGATTGGAAAATGATCACTAAAAGCTACTGTGTGGGTTTTAAAGTTAGAAATTCTATCCGCATATCTATTTGATATTAGAAAAAAGTCTATAGTTGAGGACAACCCCCGATCATTAAATATACTACTAAAGAGGATCGGCGGTGAGCACAAATCATTTACCAAGCCGAAATCCAAGGAATATTTAACCGTATTTAATATTTCCCCAATAGGTGAATGTGAGAAATGTCTATATCATCGTCATGTGAGAGTCCACAATGTCCACCATACGCTTGACTACAAGGATTCACATTAAGATCACCTCCCCAAATTACACAAAGTTCTTTAGATATATTCCTTTGAATGGCCGACAAGTCCGCCAGAAACTGCCTAATAACTTTGTTCATTTCTGTAACAGGAATATTGTTATAAAAATTAATAAGAACGATACAATACTGTTTGTCAATGTACAATTTTAAAATCTGATAGAATATATTGGATGCCACATTAGCCTCCTTTCTGAGGTTCAACCTATGTGATATAAAAATACCCAGACCCCCCTTGCTCCTCCCATGAGTGTAAGGCACAACCAAAGTTAGAAAGGTTTGAAACCCGCTGATATGTAAAGTTTCAGTTATCCAAGTTTCCTGAATACATAAAATATCAGTCATATATAAAATCCAGCCAATCCAGGTTACTTAGGGGCCGATTATAATGGTGGGCGGATCGCCATGGCCCGCATGGCGGTGGCGATCCGCCCGGCAAAATCCACCGCCTGCCTCCCATCCGCTCCCGCCACATTACGATGGCGGGGGGGACCCTGGCGGACGGAAAGACCGTCCGCCGGTCGACTCGTCGACCAGGCGGAAAAAGGCCATAACATGGAGGCGGTGTCTGTGAGACACCGCCATCCATATTATGTTAAGTGCGGAAATGAGCCTTTCCATGGTGGCGTTGCCGCCATGGAAAGGCTCGCGGTCTTTGCTGTTGGGGGCCTGTAGCGGGCCCCCAGGGTGTTGGGGGGTGGGGGGTGCACATGGGGGGTACCTATGATACCCCACTCATTGCCATGCACTACGTGGCAAGCACCACGTGGTGCCTGCCATGTAGTGCATGACAATGCCGAGCACAGTCCATTTACACTGCGAGTGGGTCTGCAGCCAGCAGATCCACCCGCAATGTAAAGGTAACAGGATGGGCCTGCCAGTGTGGCGGGCGCATCCTAATTTACATGGCGGGACCACCGCGACTTCAGCGGTCGGTCCCTGGCTCCCTTACTGTGGCCATCGTAATGGACCCCTTAGTTTAGTGTTTAAGCCTGCAACATTCCATGAGAGTATAGTCAAGTGGCTAACCCTGGAATCGACCCTAGTAAGACATTTTGTGTAGACACAATTTGAGCTATGGTTTGTGGTACAGGAATTGACATCACTCATTAAATGCAGGTTTTTGTTGTTTCCATCTAGCATAAGTGGTCCCTGGTCACTATTATCAGGTAAAAAATTAATGTCGGTCATTTCCCTATTTGCCCAAGTGGCATCAATTGGCCCAATACATTGATCGATAGGGCAGATGGCCTGATTTTCAGTATGTTTCTTAAGATTATAAATAAACTTCTTCGGGGCCACAGGTGCAACCTTTACAGTATTAAAAGTATCACTTTCATGCCCCCTTTGTGGTACAAAACTAGGGTTTAAGGTTAGTCAATCTATGGGCCCGATTCACAGAATTAACTTAAGACAAAATCCTAAACTTACTACTTTTGGTATTCACAGAATGCACTTACTACTTTTGGTATTCACAGAATGCACTTACTACTTTTGGTATTCACAGAATGGATTTACGACTACTTTACGTCTGCACTCGGGCTGGAAATTCCATCCCGGAGGCGGAGCTTCCGGCCCGGAGGCAGTGCTTCCGGCCCAGAGGCAGAGCTTCTGGCCCGGAGGTGGAGATTTCGGCCATGTCTAAATCTCCGCCACCGGCCGGAATCCCCACCTCCGGGCCAAAAGCTCCGCCTCCGGGATATGTAACCATAAGAGGTGCGATGAACACTCGATGGGCCCACTACCTTGAGGTGATGCGACAGCCCGTAGATCTAATGCAGTAAATGTCAGTGCCGTGGCCCAGCCTAGCCTCTTCCGGTCGATGACATGCAAGGATGGGCCCGCGCATCCCGCGCTGCTGGTGTCGAGAGCACTTTTGTAGCGCAAGGCTGTCGGAAAGCTCCTCCCGCCAGGCAGAACAAATATTGCTGGTCTTTGTGGTCCCCAGCCAGTCCCCTAGCCAGTAGTCGATAGAATGAACAGCAGGGTGTCCTGCGCTGTGGGTGTCGGGAGCGCTTTTGTAGCGCAAGGCTATCGGAAAGCTCCTTCCGCCAGGCAGAGCAAAGATTGCTGGTCATTGTGGTCCCCAGCCAGTTCCCCAGCCATTAGTCGTTATAGAATGAACAGCAGGGCGTCTGTCAAAGTGTTAGCAAAACATATGTGGACCCTAATTTGTTTTTTCTTTATTGAGCCTAAATCTGGGTCATACAATCAACATCAGCATCAAGAAGTCAGGAAGACACTGTTTCTTTGTGTCCTCATAACATTTAACAATCAGCAAATCACAATCCAGGGCATTTTGAAAATACTGTAAATATGACACTCGTCTAGCTCAAAGCCCACGTGACCCTCATATGATAGTTTTCCAGTTCACATACATGTTCTTTTGATTTTGGACCATCTGCCTGTCTAGTAATTATTCTGGTGTTTCCCCAAGCTGTCATCTCTAAATAAACACATCCTAAAATAATTGCTGCAGACTTTTCTATTCCACCATCAGACCCACTCCCAGTTCTCCACTACTGAAATGGAAACTAGAAATGTGCCGCACTAGTTTGGGTCAACACTTTAGTTACTATGACATTTCTTTATAATGTTATATAACTTCTTGTTTCCGGACTGAAAGAAAGGTTTAATGTGGGGGAGATGGAAGGCAGTGGTCAGTCTCAGTGTCACTCGTCATTCAGAGGAACATTTCCATTTGATCCTGTAATCAATACGTTATGTTTTTCTATTAGACCATTCTAAACATTTTGATTAGCAATTATGTGTTGGTTTGGTTACTTGGAGATTGCCATGTGTAAGTATGCACACCTTTACCATGGATAGTCCTTTTGCTAGACATCTCTTCAGCTGCTATGAGATCCCCTGGAGGTCCCCAGTATCATATAGTATCGCTGACCTGATCGAAGACTAAGGCCACTGTAAGAAATCAGGTTATTAGTTGAGGGATGTAAGTATCCACCTCAAGTAATAATCTCAATCTTTGTCAGGGTGAACCGTTAAAGTAACTAAATTAACCTAAGCTCAGCCCTCTGCTAACTATGGCACAGAGCAGACAGGCTTAACTTGCAGAGAACGTGTGAATTATTTATGCAGCTCAAAAACAGTAATGAAGTTGAAAAACAAAACAACATAAATCACCAAACAAATTAGAAAAACAGAGTAGTATTTAATACACAATGTGACACCAAAGTGACTAAACAAAATACAATAAGGGAAACCAGGGATAAGAAATGTTAAATGTTTAAATAGAAATATTGTCAAGAAGTACAAAGTGCCAATATTAGTACAGGACCTAGGCGCAATTGATGCTGACTGTGAAGGAGCACGGTGTGGATACACTGCCCATATTCATTCTGGTCAAAGATTTTACTTTCTGAATTTAGTTCAGCACAGGAGTACGCTTCTAAAGCCACCCAGGGCATCAGGGAACCACTGAGGGACTCCTAGAGTGGCAGACAGAGGCCAAACAGGAGGGTCTAGTGTCGGTCCAGTTGCCACTGGACAGCTGGGCAGTTGCAAGAAAAAGCTTCTTGTAGCTTGCTTTGTCACTGTACATTTAACAGTAGGTCAGCCTAATGAACCTTAGAATCTGCTTCTTTGTCCAGAGTACTATAGGGAGAGAAAATCCAGTTGTATATGCTCTTCTTAGGTCTGAGACAGATGGTTCAGTCCTCTGGGGGTGCCCTAGCCAATGGGATATTGGGACCCAGGCTAACACTGCCCATTTGGGGTATTTTTGAAGATGATTGAAGGCTTCTCCCACTCTTGATCTGGTCTCTGGGGACTAGGTATGTGTGTGGGAAGTGGACAATTGCATTGCTAGTGTCCTCCCACATCCAACACTAAAATCCATTTTCAAGCTATTCATTTACCCCCAGCAAACTCAGAGACAAAAGTCTGGTAGAACAAATCTTAGCGTTTAACAGCCAGACAGTGGATGCACTCACATTTTTGGACATTCTGTTTTCCTCCTTTGAAGTGTGGTCCAAATGTAATTTGAACCCCCCCCCCCCCCCCAGCAGACCTGTCCAGCTGGTCTTGTCACTTCAGCAGAATCTGACACTCTGATGTCAACAAGAGGTCCAATTTGATTGAGGTCAGTCTAGTTGGGAGGAACAAATGAAGGATGTAGGGCTGAGTGTCCACTACATCTACATGTGGACGGGTAGGCCTCTTTGAAGTTAAGCAAGTACTTGGGCCCAGCCCACATGCCATGCTGCCAACTGCTTTCCTGCAAATACAGGTTCCAGCATTGACTGTGCCATGCTGCCATTCTAAAGAATTTTACCACAGCCTGATGCAGATGATCGCATAACAAGAAGGGGACTTTGCTCCTGATTGAAAGGAATTGTTTCTGAATCTTTTCTGATTCTTCTGCCTCAATATGTTTAGGTCCCCCATTAGGACCTTTGGGATTGTATCAGGGAACGTGTGTTTATTTGCAAGGAAGTGGATTGCGCTATCCTTGCTCAACTGAATATAGTACTCTTGGAAGTCCCTCCAGTAATCGTGTGTTGAATTCACTCCCATTTGATGGTTGTCCAAGTTTAAAGTTTCCCTTCCTTTGGCATGCTCCATCCGGGACCGGAGGAGCAGTTTTATCACTTGCCTTTTAGGACTCCTAGGGCTGTCATTAGGTTTTTTTCGTCCTGAGGAAGGCCCTTCTTGATGTATCCACACACACATTACTTCCAGAGTTGAAACATCGACGTAGAGCAGTCTCATGTCCAGGTCCACTATAACCATAGATTGAACAGACATTGCGAGTTATAGTGGAAACCCAGAGAAGGACAGAGATATTCATGTTATTGTCTCTTTTTGTTTGAATTTGACATGTTATTGTCTGTTTCTCCAATTGTTACTTCAGTCACTTCTTGATTTTTTTTTTGTATTGCCATTGTTCATTTTGTTTTTTGACAGCCCATGCAATTTATTTTTGGGGAAAATCTCATGTGATATCAATTAAATGGAATATTAATTCATCGTATGCTTTCTCGGGTGTGCTCCACATGTCTATGGTAACGATTGTGAATAATTGCATCTAATAACCTTTGTTTCTATGAAATGACTTTTAATTCTAAAAAGTAATTGCCTTTGGCTCTACCCAAAGAAACCATTTGTATCTTTTTCACCAAGAGCACAACAAAACCTCCCCACATCTAAGTCTTTTTGGTTCTCTCCTGGGAGCAAGTTCATACCTCATTCATGCTTATTGAAATGCTAATTACTAGCTGGAAGAATTGGGAGAACAAAGTGAAGATATAGCTTCCAGGGCTTTCTTTCAGACAGAGCAAAGGTAAAAAAATTTAAAGTCATCTTTCCAAAATATTTATTACAAATTTAACTTCACCAGTGATGTGGGTTTGTCATAAATATTCCAAAAAGCCCCAAAAATAAATTAATATTTGTTTCCTAGGTGGAGATACTATTTATCAAATTTAGGGCCTGATGTATAACATTCCGGTTTGCGGGTCGCAATTTGAGATTCTTTGCGACTCGCAAAATGGAATGTACTAATGTATCTTAGACAGATTAAGCGCTTAGCAATGGGGTCGCAAATTACCTGCCTCATCAATATTCATGAGGCAGGCCACAATTTGTGACCCATTGGGAATGGGCAAGAGCACAGGGATAGTGGCCGGCTGGGGACAGCAGCACCCCATGTCTCTGTTTGCTTTTTAAATAAAGCAACTTTTTTTTCAAATACAGCCCGTTGTGTATAATAGAGAAAATAAAAAAATATTTAACATTTTCTAAAGGCAGGCAGTGGTCTATGGGACTACTGCCTGCTCTTAAGAAATATTTTTGCATAAATTCACAAAGGGCAAGGGGTCCCATAGGGACCCCTTCCTGTTTTTGACTGGCTTACCACCTATTTAAAGTAGGTGTTAACTGTGATAGTTTTGCGACTGCGTTTGCAGTCGCAAAACAATCATACATACTTGTGCAACTCGCTATTCGGAAGAGACGCCCATGGAATGCCCCTGCTGAATAATGACTCGGAAACCCTATTTTGCGAGTTGGTAATAGGTTACCGACCCGCAATATAGGGTTTGTACATACTACAACCCTTTTTAGGGGTTGCAAATCGCCCAATTTTCCAGTTGCAAAGTCGTACATCTGGCCCTTAATTTTGTGTCACAATGCTATCCGATGGAAGAGCCAACCCTGCCACAGTGAAAATAGCTTTTAGGGCTTTTTCACTGTAAGAACATGTTTTGCATTAAACCTTTACATGTCCTACGTTCAAATACCATATACCCTGCCTTATGGGAAATAAGGCCGACTTATGATTGACATATATATTTAAAAGGAATGTTTAGGCCTGGCAAAAATGAGTTGTTTTGACAGGTCGAATCAGCAGTTATAGACTGTACAGCCAGGCTACATGTGGCAACTGTGCATGTGGTTTACATTGCCACACTAATAGATAGCAGAATAGGTCAACATGTGACTTTCAACTTCCCGGCCTTGAATAAACATTGGTACCATATAATAGTGACTTATAGGTAAGTTGAATAAGCTGATCACGAGTATGCCAGTTTTTATGTAGTGATGACCTGTTGAAGTGGCTTATACCTATTCTTTCTTGTGTATCCCAGTAAATAACCTTCCTAGCTATCCAGATTGTAGCCTTCTGCCATATGAAGGTTCCACTATGACTAAAAGAATCGATGTTTATCCTCTTGCGGGTAGACTCCCAAGCTATTAGGGTAGAGCAGACAGATGGGCGTGTAGTTACAGGAGATGTGAAGCAAGACTTCAGCTAACTCAACCCAATGGGGACGGGCTGAGCCCATGGGTGCATGTCAGCCAGATACAAGAGTTGGTCAGCCCGCAGTAGATTTCTATATGAGGCAATCGGAGACAACATGAATATGTGGCTGCCTGTAATTTATAAGCTTTCAATCTGTTTCATGTCATCCCTTTAAAAATGGTGGACTGCCTCAGTCGATTTGGAGAAGCAATTTCTTTAGGCTAAATCCGAGCAATTTCATAAAACGTAATTACTTCCTTTGTTTTCCCGAAAATGACACGTGTAAGTACGTCCACATGGCATATTCACAGGTTGTTTCAGAGATCAAAGGAGCTTCAAACCTTTTTCAAAGTCACCTAGTAAAGAATAAGCCTAGATATTTAAGTCTATGTTGGCTCTATTGGAAATTAAAAGTAAAACCTTGAAGGGATACCAGATTGGTGAGCTAGTCATTGGTAGCAGTTCGTTGTTGATCCAGTTGACTTTGTAGCCTGTAAATGCAGAGAACTCAGTGATCAAGGATATTATGGATGGCAGGCACTTTTCCCGTCTCTTAAGCCTGTGGTTTATAGTTCTAAGGAGTTCCCGTCTCGGGTAGGCATGTCTAGGTCTTGGTGAATTTATGTAGGACTACTCCCACTGTCTCTGGCACCGGTAGGAACAAAAATGGAAATTCATGGTAATCCTTTTCTTTCCTCTGTGGATTTCAAACGAAAAATGAAAGCCTACACAGTCCATCTATGCTGTAAAATTAATATGCAGCCACTTGACCCTGGAGATGTAGTAGTTACTCATTCCTGTTCTCACTAGTATACAGAAAAAATAATTTAAATCAACCCTATCGAAAGCCATTTTGATGCCAGTTAGGGGAAAAATGTACGAAGTTTCTCATGGTGATGGAAAAATACATTGATGGCATCTTAACTTTGTTTTATATTCCATATTAGAGGGATTGGTGAATGGTAAATGGCTTTATCTAGGCCTGTTGTAATGGTTTAGGCAGGTAAAACGGAGTATTAGTTTAGTAAATACGTTAAATATTTTACCCGTATCTTATTCTGTGTAAATATGTATTTCAAATGATATTATTTACAGGCTATCAAGTACTTTTGTAAATAAATTTCATTATTGTTTTTGTGGTGTTTGCCTGGAAACTGAGATAAATGAACTTTTTCAATCTTCCAGTTTGTCCATATTCAATTTGTTGATCGAATTCAGCACTGCTGAATTCCTCAATGTTTTCACTCTTGAGCGTGGGATCCACTATCTCTTTACAATGTCCTTTCCCGCTTTGGTCAAATCCCAATGGCCACCATAAAAATTCCTCCATGTACATGGGGCTTCCTATAAGAGGTTGTTATTTGGCTTTGCTTTATATTTAGCTGTGCCATTGTGGTTGTTTGTTGTGCTTGAGCACTGAATCACCTGTATGTGATGCTCATGTAGTTTTGTGCAGGTCTGAATGGTGCAGCAATGTCACACATGAGCCAATTTTCTATGCAAGGGTGAGCATTTTTATTTTGGTTAAGGTGGACACCTTGCAGTTTGAAGTGCATCTTCGGTACAGCTACATTGTTTTGGGTAGGTGTGTTTCTGGGATCACGGGGCCTGTACTCTGCCAGGCGTGGTCATAGTTTGCTTCTTGAAAGCCTATGTGGAAGGTGGCTGCTACCATGTGCTTAGTCTTGTAGAGTTTACAAAGATTATTAGAGGAGGAGTGACCCCAGTGTATGGGACTCTTTCTATCTGCTAGCAATATTGGTTTGGCTGGAGGTTTTCAAATTGTGCTGGATTCGTGATTCTACTGCTTAATCTCAATGGCACTTGTATGTTGAACCGTCTTAGCCTTCCAGCATGGTGGGATTTCAGCTATCGGTGGCATTGCGTTTGGTGCTGACAGATCATGGTGCAAGCGGCAGTGCCGGTTGATGGGAGCTGGCAACAGTGAGCCCAGACTGTGGTGTGGGACGGGGCGGTGCACCATGTGACTTATGAGCGGTGCCCCCAAAACACGGTGCAGTCCTGGGTGTTGAGGTCAGTGCGCAGTAACATCATCGGTGAACCCAGGTTGGCGGAGTGAAGAGAGGTGGTTCGGAGTGTAGTGCCTACAGGACGTGGTGCAAGCAGAGGCTCGGTGGCTGCAGCGGTTGTCGTCCGTGAGACCAGGGTTGCGGTGCGAAGTGCGGTTGTGCCTTCTGTGGTACCTTCAGGACACGGAGCCATCAGTGGTGTCGGAGATAGGTGTTGGCTGCTTACCCCCTCTGTGGCAACTGAAACCCACAGTTCCAGAGGTGGTAACCAGAGGTAGTGAAGTCATTGCTCTCCCTGAGACTTTGTAAACAGGAGGCAAGCTCTATTTCAAGCCTTGAAGATACTCAGCGACAAGTGAAGAAAGTTCAGTTCAGCTTTTTACCTCCCAAGGCAGAAGCAGCAACTGCCGGTCAACCCAGCAAAGCAACAACACAGCACAGGGGCAGTACTCCTCCTGGACAGTTCTTCCAGCTCTTCTTCTTGGCAGGTTCCTTGATCCAAGTGAGTTCTTGAGTTCTAAAGTTCTGTAAAGGTCTGAGCCCCATTATTTATACTCAGTTTCTCTCTGTTCTTTTGGGCAGAGGGTGTCTTTGCTCAGCCCAAATCAGTTCTGTCCTCTCTGGTCCAGCTTCCTGGCAGGAGGTGGAGGCAGCATTGTCAAAGGCAGACCAGGCCTATTCAGGTGCAGGGAAATCTCCTCCCACTACTCTAAATGCAGCCTAAGTCTATTCATCCCAGCCCTGATACATCCTGGAGAGGCAGGACATACCTCAACCCCCTCAGTGGCTGTCTGAAGAGAATGCACATCCCCAGTCCCTGTCAGTCTCAAGCCAGACAGTCAACCCACTACCAAGCAGAGGCACACATGATGAATAAGCAAGAAAATACCTACTTTCTAAAAGTGGTATTTTCAATCACAGAACATAAAAAATCATCTTTACTAAAAGATGCATTTCCACATTCTGAGTTCAGGCATACCAAACTCCATGCCTCTATCTGGTTCCAATGGGAAGATATACTCATAAGATGCTATAAGTAAATTTTCATTCTATCCTATGGGACAGACAGCCTTTCAATAGTGAAAAATGAAATACACCGTATTTCACCATCAGGACATGTCACCCATACCAGTGCATATCCTACCTTGCATATTCACTTCACCCTGCCCAGGGGTGTACCCTGGGCCTACCTGAGAGGGGGGGGGGGGGTCTTACATGAAAGAAAAGGGAATGTAAGGGCCTGGCAAATGGATACGCTTGCCAAGTCAACATGCACACAAACACTACAGTGGCACCCTTTGAAAGGCTGCTCGTGTGGTTGGCTCAATCAGTGCTGAGGCTGACTAGCAGCATTTGATTTACAGGCCCTGGCACTCTCAGTGCACTTTACTAGGGACTTACCAGTAAATCAAATATGCCAATCGTGGAAACACCAATCCATAATACAATTTACAATAGGAGCACTTGCACTTTAACACTGGGCAGCAGTGAGAAAGTGCGCAGAAAACTAGCAAAAACATAGTAAAAGCCAGGAGGTCAGAAAGCAAAAAGACACGGGTAACACGCCAAAAGATGCCAGGTCTAAGAGTAGCTTTATGCTACATGACCCATGATGGCTGAGAGACTTCTTAGGAAGACTCCACTTTCTGACACCTTTTATTCCTCCTTTCTGAAGATGCATAAGTAGGGATGTCATCTTAGCGTTAGTGTAGGGATAGATTAATGCTTTATACTCCTCATCCCTCGATGCAGGTAAACTTGAACTTATGTTTTCTGATACGCTGCATTCTGCTTCTTGAATTAATTGTTTTGCTTATGTTACATCGTCTCAATTGGATACGCAGATTTAGCTCAATGCAGGTTCCAATGTACTTTGACACTCTCATCTTGAGATGTCTTATGTCCAATTATTTCTGACTTTGTTATAAATTAACTAACCTTACGTAGTTGTCTGTCGTTACTATGTGTCCAAAGGATTTCTTGTTAATTTGATTGGCAACACATTTTCTCCCCTCTATGCTTCCATGCTGCCAAAAAGAACCATCAGATTGTGATTCTAGAATTTATCCAAACAGTCATGTGCACTTTGCAAGTTCCCCACCTGGTTGCATTACACACCCTGGTGAAGAACATGCCCAGGCTCCCATTCCCCATCAGAGCACCAAACCATGGCACTCAGACCAATCACAATACTGCGTTGCAGCATCGTGATTGACTCAGGGAAGGGAGCCTGGGTGATTCTTGTTCCTGCATGCGTCATGGACGCGGACGAAGAGGACGGAGGAGACCTGGCTGCCAGGAAGGTAAGTGGGTTTTTCTTTATTTTTTTCACCCCTCTCCTTTTTTAACACCTCCCCCCTCACCACTACTCCCCGGTAGCAGCCGCTACTGAGTTGTTTTAAGGGATAGCAGGTTGTAACTCAGGATTCATTATAATAACTGGCAGGATGGTGACCATTGCTGTTTTGGTAAGTATTGTACTATCGTCCATTGACAGGCTGTATTATCATTTATGAGAAATTCCATGTTTATAGATGGTGGTACTGAATTTTTTAGATGAAGGTACGAATTTGTCACCCTCACAACACTGTTTGTTTCTTCTTCAGCCTGTGCTACCATTTGATGTTAGTATTTTTGTCTCCAGTATCACTTGCTCTTCTGTACCCTGTTTGTTGAGGCTGGTGTGTTGAAATGCTTTTTTAAAAATAGTTTTCTTGTTATTTGTCGGTCGATGTGCATTCCGCAAAATGAATGTTGTCTTGACCGTGACTGCTTGGCAACTTGTGAGAAGCGATTTGCGTCTAGCTTCTTTTTCTTCTACTTTTAGACCCCTGTGCATGGTATCTGAGAAATCAGTTTGTAACAGTTTAGTGGTTCTGAAGGAGAACTATATTGGCATCATTAGTTTTGGTGTACTCTGTGTGTGCCTGTGCACCGTATTTTTCCATTGTAGTTTCCTGTAGATTTATCTGCCCAGAATTGATAATGAATGTGAGCCACTCCAAATGTGTATGTCATGATTTGTTATGCTATTAAGAAATGTATTCTCTGTAGTGTGTTTGTGCTCAATAATTGGAGTTTCAACAGCTGGGACGTTATTTTGTGCTTGGGGTATTTACACATATTTTGCATAGACTTTGTTGTTAGACTCTTTCTTTCACTGCTTCGTACCACTTCCGGAACTGATTTTCCTTTTATAGAACGTTGTCTGGACAAAATCTGTTGTTAGATCTGTCATCCTTGGTGCCCTCTTTCCAAAAACATTTTTACTTCACCACTTCTGTTTTCCAAACTCGTTTTTGTTGGCATTAGGAGTCTGTGCACTTTAACACTGCTAACCAGTGCTACGGTACTCTCTCCCTAAACCATGGTGCAATTGGCTTATGCCTGATTGACATATTTAATTTACTTTATAAGTCCCTACTAAGCGGTACCATATGTACCCAGGACCTATAAATTAAATACTACTAGTGGGCCTGCAGCACTAAAGTTTACCTTTAAAACATGTCTCAGGCCTGCCATTGTAGCCTGTGTAGTTTTAAACTAAGCCTTTTTAAAGGCCAAAACCTTCTTTTTATATATGACACCCCTAGGGTAGGCCCTAAACAACCCACAAGGCAGGATGCATTGTATTTAAAAAGTGGAACTTCTTTTATGCTTATATGTCCTGGTAGTGAAAAACTCTTAAATTCATTTTTCACTACTGCAAGGCTTATCTCTCCCATTGGATAACATTGAGTCACCTTACTACATTTAATAAGTGCTAACCTTTGATTGGGAATAGGTAGGAATGTCAAGTTTGGACTCAAATGCATTGTAATTTAAAGTCCTCCTTAATGGTAAAGTTGGATTTTAAGTCACAGTTCTGAAAATGCCACTTTTAGAAAGTTGCCATTTTCGTGTCCTAACCATTCCATGACTGTGTTCTGGGTCATATGACTGTGAATAGCTTGACTGTTGGCCCTTGTGTATTCCTACCAGACAAAGGGGACTAGCTGTTGGGGCAGAGCTTTTCCCTGTTCACTTAAATTTCAAAGGGCTGCACTCACAAAGGGACTGGACACCCCCTTTTGCCACTTCAGACTACTTGGAGCCTTAGCAGGAGAATGAAGGAACTTTACAGAACCAGATGTGTGTGTAGCCAGGATGTCACCCCACTTCAAAGGCTGGTACCATATTTAAATATTAGACCTCCTTTACCACATCTTCTGTACACTCCAGGACCTGTGGAAGACTCCAGAAACTGCTTTGTTCCCTAGAGTACTGCCCTGCTGTTAGAGGCTGTCTGGACGCCCAAAGGACTGCCCTGCTGATACAAGAGGACTTCCCTTCTGCTAAAGGCCTGCCTGGACCCCCAGTGAACTGTCTTGCTGCTTGAGGCCTGCCTTGCTAAAGGAGAAGTGGACCATCTCCTTGCTCCCAGGAAGCCCAGAGAGATTCCAAGGGTCATTTGGCTGACCTTCTGTTCTGAGCTACAGGGACACAACAAGCTCCAGAGGTCTCTGTGTAGCTCACCTGCTACAACTGAACCTTGCTGAGCCCTTCTGGCCCCTGCTAGAGTGAATCCCAGATCCCCAAGAGGTGCTTCCCCAGGTCCTGGACCCTCGGCTGGCATCAGAGTTCACTCCTCTTAAAGCAAAAGAGAAATCCTGAAGATTTGGGCTCTTCACAACCACAAACTGGTCCATTCTCAATGAGACTCTGCCACCCAGGATGACTGTCAATGCAACTACGGTAAACTAGATTCTACACGACAGCCAGTGATGACTGGCAACACATGATCTGCCCTTCGCTCTACATCAACGACAGCCCGGTGTGACAGTCAACAAGAAGCTCCAGAAACAACCGTCTGTGACCCCCAACCAGATCTTCATGCCACATCGACAACCATCCACAATGCTCTCCCTGCTCCTCGTGGCCTCCACCACCACGAACTGGACTCTTCAAGCCAGACTATGAGAAGGTAACATTTTCAGCGAGAGTACCCTGGTCTCAGTATCCGGACTACGTGCCATCGTGGTCAGCCTGAACTTGTGACTTTCCCCCAGTCTAGCATGACCAGATGACTTCGGGTGGCACTTTGTGCTTTAGGAGCTTTACTTACCTAAAACTTTGAAATTGCACATCTCCGGTTCTACAGATTGGATTTTTTTTGTGTGGGTCTGGTATCATTTTATGTATTGAAATGTACTCTATTTTTCGAAATTGGTGTGGGATTTTTCTTGTGTGGTGTTTTCACTTTCTTACTACACTGCTTACATGCTTTACATATTGCCTGTAGGTTAAGCCTGATTACTTTTCTGCCAAGCTACCAGTGGGTTAAGCACAGGCTATTTTAGTGACTTTTCTGGTTCATGCTCACAAGAACAGTGGCTGTTGCTTGAGAAGCGGTCTTATAACCCTCAACCAAAAATCCAGTTTAAATCCATAAAACAAAGAGAGCAACCCCTCTACATCAAGGGTGACAGGGCATACCTACCAGCCAATGGGACTACTCACCTTTGAGATGCTGATTGGCCAAAACCGAACAAATATCAATACCAAAGAATCATTCCTTAAAAACTATTTAGCTGTGTATTAGAAATTATTCATATAATCATATATACATAAATATACAATTTGTTGTTTCAATAAAAAGACCATTCACAATACAAAACAGGATTTTACATATTCTCACTTCTATTCAAATTATTTCAATATTATATTACAAATCTTAAACTTCCATCACAATAAAACTCATCACATCATTTCACAGTTTTTACACATTAAAACATCTGATGAAAGTCAGAAACTGTTGATGCAGCATTTCAGTGGAACTATAGGCTTATCATACCTTCTTCAGGACACAATATTTCTAGATTTCCATTTTTCATAGCAAGAACGATGTTAAGAAACAAAGATACAAGAAAACATCCTTGTATTAAACAGCTCATAAAACATATTTCCTATTCATTTGCCATTAAAGGTCCAACAAATTATTTATCCACAAATGTATACAAGCTATCCTGGCTGAAGAGGGGTGAAACCCCGAAACCGGTCCTAGGATGCTTGTTTCCGGTCCAGGGAGGACCTGGCTTGGCAGTTCAGGCTGGTCTGTTCCCATGAGGCACAGGGTCAAAACTGATTTGCATATGGCCAAGTCTAAACTGGGGTGGCATGGTGAGTAAAATACTGATGGATTGAACCCAGATCGCTTGACTGGGGATGAATGTTTTGATTTGTTCTGCATTCCGTCCATCAATTGTGTGTTTTTTGCTTTCTCACCCTAAGTGCGCCAGGTATGCTCAGACGTGAGTCCTGGGCTCACTGTGCCACTGGAATCAAGCTATCCTGGCTAAAGAGGGGTGAAACCCAGAACCCGGTCCTATGATGCTTGTTTCCGGTTCAGGGAGGACCTGGCTTGGCAGCTTGGGCTGGACTGTTCCCATGAGGCACAGGGTCAAGACTGATTTGCATATGGTCAGGTCTAAACTGGGGTGGCATGGTGAGCAAAAGAATGATGGATTTAACCCAGATCTCTTGACTGGGGGTGAAAGTTTTGATTTGTTCTGCATTCCGTCCATCAATTATGTGTCTTTTGCTTTCTCGCCCTAAGTGTGCCAGGTATGCTCAGACGTGAGTCCTGGGCCCACTGTGCCACTGGAATCAAGCTATCCTGGCTGAAGAGGGGTGAAACCCCGAAACCGGTCCTAGGATGCTTGTTGCCGGTCCAGGGAGGACCTGGCTTGGCAGTTCGGGCTGGACTGTTCCCATGAGGCACAGGGTTAAGACTGATTTGCATATGGCCAGGTCTAAACTGGGGTGGCATGGTGAGGAAAAGAATGATGGATTTAACCCAGATCTCTTGACTGGGGGTGAATGTTTTGATTTGTTCTGCATTCCGTCCATCAATTGTGTGTCTTTTGCTTTCTCGCCCTAACTGCGCCAGGTATGCTCAGACGTGAGTCCTGGGCTCACTGTGCAACTGGAATCAAGCTATCCTGGCTGAAGAGGGGTGAAACCCAGACATCAGTCCTAGGATGCTTGTTTCCGGTCCAGGGAGGACCTGGTTTGGCAGTTCGGGCTGGACTGTTCCCGTGAGACACGGGGTCAAGACTGATTTGCATATGGCCAGGTCTAAACTGGGGTGGCATGGTGAGCAAAAGAATGACGGATTTAACCCAGATCTCTTGACTGGGGGTGAATGTTTTGATTTGTTCTGTATTCCGTCCACCAATTGTGTGTCTTTTGCTACCATAAATGAATGTCTCCTTATCTGGTGCTCATGAAAAGTGCCGGTGTTGATGATTAAGTGCTGGTGCTAGCATCAAAAAGGACCTGCTCAAATTAAGCACTGGTTTAAAATCTGATAAAGTACCTGAACATTACTAGCCCAGTCTATATTTTCTTTGCAGGTCTGGTAAAATCAGTACCACTAAGTTGAGTAATTATAAAACTAGTACTTTGCATCATTTTGAAGCAAGAGAATAGCAGTACGAAGTGTTGCTTGAAAACTATATAATATACCAGTTCTGAATGTGTGGGTGCCCGCAATACCCACCGAAGAGGCTGTAGGGTCTAGAAAATGTAATGGCATAAGTAATGGCTTAGACGTGCAGCAGAACACATGCTGCATTTTTCCATGCACAAGCTCCTCCAGTAGACATGCTGAAAAACAGATCGAGATGAACTCCCCTTCATAGTTCCCTGGGGATATAAATGATGCTGGCCCTGTCTTTAGAAACACACTAGCTCAGTCTACAACACACTCCTTGTTCTGAGACCTGACTTTCTAGCCACAGTGCCATGCTTCTGTCCCTCTCAATAAGGAGGGAGGGGCTCCTTTCCAGTTCAGGCCCCCCACTTGATAAAGAGCTTATGAGGACCTCCTGAGGTTTAGAAAACAGCTGAGCCCTGGTGTCCTGGTTAGGTGTGCCCCAGACGGGTATTTGGTATTATCGCACCTGACAAAAGCCAACATCCTTGTGTTCAGAATTTATGAGGAGCAATATCTAGCTTCCATTACAAATGTTGTCCTAAAGATTTTCAAAATACAGGGCCTGATTCACAAAGGTAAACTTTCACTGTTATGTAAGTTTACTAATTTCTTTTTGAATTCACAAACTACAAGTTATTAGTAAGTTTACGACAGCGTAGACTCCCCAGTCAGGTCAGAGAACTCTGCACTTAAAAAGATAGACCTGTCCTATCTTTTTATGGGAAGAGTTCTCCACCCTGATTGCGGATTCTCTGCAGGTGTAAACTTACTATTAACTTGTAGTTTGTGAATACCAAAAAAATAGTAAACTTGCAGAAAAGGGTAAGTTTACTTTTGTGAATCAGGCCACGAGTGTTCTTACTGCACTAAAAATTGCGGGCCTTATTTATGAAGGCCTTGCAACACTTTTGCGCCGCCGTTGCATCACTTTTTGTGACTAAGAGACCGGCGTAAACAATGCACCACATTACGCCATAGTTACAAGGTGACACATCTTAGGTACGTCACCTTGTAAAGTCCTACGTCACATTATGCCGGCTGATCGTTTTTGGTGCTAATTGTATTCCCTTGACTGTGTGACCTGTGCTTCTCCTTTCAGTGTAACCGTGCCCGTGTTTTTGTTTATTTTTCTGGTAACTGTGCCCGTGTCTCGCTGTCTCCTCCCTGTCTGCCCGCCTACCTCGCCGATCCTTGCTCACCCTCCCCGCTTCCCGCCACCCGCCGCTTAGCCCCGCCCCTTTTTCCTTCTGTATCCCTCCCCGCTCCCGCCTCCCAGCTGCCCCGCCCACCCGCGCACTTCACCTTATATGGCGACCGTGCGAACGCGCAGCGGTCACGCGCAGCGGGCGCGCCGATTGTGCGCCGAAGGCGCGCCAAAGGGAAGCCCGTCTGCGCCCGTCCGCGACCGGATCGCGACCAGCGCCAGGACCCCTGGCCCACGAAGACCCCGACCTACCCGCCTGACGTACTCCGCCGCCACCCTCATCGCACTCAACACCGGCCGACTCCCAGACTGCCACCAAGCCACACCACGACTCACCCACGGACCTTTCAGCTGCCACGCCTGCAAGTTCTCCTGCATCCGGACCTGCCCCGCACCAGCAGCCGCCAAGCCAAACACCAGCAGCACCCACCTCAAGTGCATCCTGCTCAACACCCGCTCCGTCCACAGACACGCCGTGGAACTCTGGAACCTCCTAGACGCCACAGCCCCTGACGTTGCCTTCCTCACGGAGACCTGGATGAACGCCTCTTCAGCTCCCGACATCGCCATCGCCATCCCGGAGGGCTACAAGATCGTCCGGAGGGACCGCAACGCCAACCAGATGGGAGGAGGCGTCGCCATCATCCACAGGAACACCATCCGTCTCACGACCAGCACCGACAACTCCCTGACCACCGCCGAACACCTGCACTTCCAGATCCACACCGACCCAAACACCACCCTCAGAGGCACCCTGATCTACCGACCCCCGGGACCACGCACACAATTCAGCGAGGACATCGCCGACTTCGTCAGCCCGCATGCCCTCCCCTCCGCCGACTACATCCTCCTGGGGGACCTTAACTTCCACCTGGAGAACAACAACGACTGCAACACCAGCACCCTGCTCGACAACCTCGCCAATCTTGGACTCAAGCAGCTGGTATCCACCCCCACCCACCTCGCCGGACACACACTCGACGCCGTCTTCTCATCCTGCAAAGACATCGTCTTCAGCCACGCCACAGAGCTCCAATGGACGGACCACAGCTGCGTCGACTTCACCTTCAAGAGAACGACGACCCACCACCACCAGCAACAGGCCGCCCGCAGAAGCTGGAACAAGATCACAGCAGACCAGCTCGCCACCTCCCTGAGCCAGCACCCCCCTGCCAGCTCAGCGAACCCCAGCCAGGCCGCCAACAACCTCACACAGTGGATCAGCAACTGCGCGGACGAACTCGCCCCGCTGAGGACCCCGCCCAGCAGACCCGGCAGCAAGAAAGCCCCGTGGTTCACCGACGAACTCAAGAGCTCCAAGAAGAACTGCCGAGCCCTCGAGAAAGTCTGGAGAAGGGATCCCACACCGGACAACAGGACCACCTTCAAGCTGGCCACCCGGAAACACCACCAGCTGATCCGCGCCGCCAAGAAAACTGCTTTCAAGGACCGGCTGGACAACAACGCACACAACTGCAAGGAACTCTTCAACATCGTGAAAGAGCTCTCCAACCCCAGCGCAGAAAACAACGACATCACCCCATCGCAAGACCTCTGCAACTCCCTCGCCTCATACTTCCACAACAAGATCGCGGACATACACAACAGCTTCAGCAACCAACCAACGCACACCAAGACCGAACAACCACCCCTCACCACCACCCTCCAAGCCTGGACTCCGATCAGCACCGAAGACACCATCCGCACGATGAACTCCATCCACTCCGGATCACCGACCGACCCCTGCCCTCATCACGTCTTCAACAAGGCTGACGCTGTCATCGCACCCCACCTGCGAGACATCATCAACACATCCTTCGACACCGCCACCTTCCCTGAGAGCTGGAAGCACGCCGAACTCAGCGCGCTACTCAAGAAACCCACAGCGGACCCCACCGAACTCAAGAACTACCGCCCCATCTCGCTCCTCCCGTTTCCAGCCAAAGTCATCGAGAAGACCGTCAACAAGCAGATGGCCGCCTTCCTCGAAACGAATGGATCCCTCGACCCCTCACAGTCCGGCTTCCGAGCCAATCACAGCACCGAGACCGCCCTCATCGCCGCCACCGATGACATTCGAGCCCTGATGGACAACGGAGAAACAGCGGCCCTCATCCTCCTAGACCTCTCCGCAGCATTCGACACTGTCTGCCACCGCACCCTAGTACAGCGCCTCAGCAACGTCGGAATCCAGGACAAGGCGCTGGAATGGATCATCTCCTTCCTCGACGGAAGAACACAGAAAGTCCGTCTACCACCGTACAAGTCAGAGGCCACCGATGTCATCTGCGGCGTCCCTCAAGGATCCTCGCTGAGCCCCACCCTCTTCAACGTCTACATGAGCCCCCTCGCGGCCATCGCACGGCAACACCACCTCAACATAATCTCCTACGCCGACGACACCCAGCTGATCCTCTCCCTGACCAACGACCCCGCCGCCGCCAGAGCCAACCTACACGAAGGGATGAAGGACGTAGCCGAGTGGATGACGACCAGCCGCCTGAAGCTGAACTCGGACAAGACGGAGGTCCTCATCCTGGGCTCCTCACCCTCCGCCTGGGACGACTCCTGGTGGCCTCCCGCCCTGGGCACCGCACTCAAACCGACAGACCATGCACGCAACCTGGGCTTCATCCTGGACTCCTCCCTCTCCATGACCAGGCAAGTCAACGCCGTCTCCTCGGCGTGCTTCAACATCCTACGCATGCTACGGAAGATCTTCTGGTGGATCCCCACCGAGACCAGGAGGACCGTCACCCAGGCCCTCGTCACCAGCCGACTGGACTACGGCAACGCCCTCTACGCCGGTACCACCGCCAAGCTCCAGAAGAGACTCCAGCGGATCCAGAACGCCTCAGCCAGACTCATCCTCGACATCCCACGAACCAGCCACATCTCCGGACATCTGAGAGACCTTCACTGGCTCCCCGTCAACAAAAGAATCACCTTCCGCCTCCTCACCCACACACACAAAGCGCTACACGACCAAGGCCCGAGCTACCTCAACAGCCGAGTCAACTTCTACGCTCCCAAACGCCACCTCCGATCAGCCAACCTTGCCCTCGCCGCCGTCCCCCGCATCCGAAGAGCGACCACAGGAGGAAGGTCCTTCTCCTACCTGGCCGCCAAGACCTGGAACTCCCTCCCGACCGACCTGCGCCTGACCCAAGACCACCTCTCCTTCAGGAAGAAGATGAAGACATGGCTGTTCGAGCAGTAGCGGCACCCCCCCACCCCCAGCGCCTTGAGACCCTACGGGTATGTAGTGCGCTCTATAAATGTCACTGATTGATTGATTGATTGATTATACTTGTGTCAGGTATAATTTATGCCTGGTGGGCGGTCCCACTTTAAAAAGGGTCGTAGAAGTGAAACACTCCTAGGACGCCACTGCATCAAAACCTTATGCCTGCGGGCCATAGGCACAGGCCTACACCTTGCATTGCTGGAGTTGCGTCATGCTTGCGACACAACTCCAGCAATGTGTGACTTTTACCACTATAGATACGTCAGGATTCCTGACGTATCTGTCATTCCTTGCGACATAGAGCGCCGCACATTAAATACGGCGCATCCATCGTGTTGCAAGGAGGGCACGCTGAAAACTGTTGCATCGCCGTTTTATCGCAGCGATGCAAAAGTTTTCATAAATGAGGCACTGCATGCCTCGTAATTACCCGGCCCTGTTCGCCTGGTAAATTTCAGCATATTTTTCCTGCCGAAATTTCATTGGGGCTTATATCCCTTAGTAGTTACAGGGTGTGATAGAGGCCACCCAACTCATAATTCCGATCCCTGCACAGACAGTGGTTTGTGTGAAGTCAGAATTCTGAAGCCCACTCGTAGTCATGGAGATGTGGTAGTAAACATGTATTGTATACATAAATCTCATTCAGCCCATGCATTTGCGGGGCACTACACTCAGAATGACGACAGAGGTGAACTGACCTGTGAATGAACGGGAAAGTTTTCTCAGACAGGCCAGCGCCACAGAGGCCGACGCGTCTGGGGCAGGGCTAATTATGCGCTGCGGAGCTCTGGGTGTACCAGGTTATGCAATGACAGGAGCGGGTGCACAGCCAACCTGGGTTTCACAAACGCCAGCTTCAGGACTCGTCACTGACCTTCTTAGGCGCTTTCTACACGATGTTAATTGATTTGAACTTATACAGTCCGTTTTTTTTTCTACTGGGCAATGTGTCATTTTCCAATAAACACCAGCGAATCCAAAAAAAAGTCCTTCTGAACTTCATCCAGAGTCCGAAGACTTTTGGCTGTGGTTAAAGCAATCGAAATCAAATTAGAAAAAGAAAGCGTTTGTGTTTGGAAAAGTTTTTCCATTTCTAAAGAGGAGAGGCATGCTTTTTTGTTTCTGCTTCTATGGGCTCTCACAGCTTAAAGGGCAAAAGCCGGCCAGCTGTAATATCCACAGCTTGCTTAAGAACACATTTTGGCGACCTTTTTGCTTGAGCACACAGGCCTGCTACAGTTGAATAACTCACAGCAGAGAGACATAATTGCATTAGTTTGACTTGGTTCAGGCTGTTTAAAGTTTTCTGAGCACATTGGTTGTAATCTTATATATTGGTAGATATTTTAACCTTGCTGACTTTATCAAAGAGCACTGCAGAACTAGGAGTGTGCACAACTCCGCTGAGACTGGACAGGCAAAAATACGATTTTTTTTAAGAAAGCCCATATGTTGATTCTCATTCGGCCCTCTAGGAACCCCCTTTAAACCCCTCTGCATAATCCTCCACCTCTCTTTCCTCTATAAAGCTTTACCATATATCCTCCTACTTTGAATGACAGTATATGCAACCAGTGGCGGCCGACACAAACAAAGGGGATAAGGCAGGTGGAGGGAACGCCGAAGGTTGTGTGTGCGGAGGGGTGTTAGAAATAATATATTTAATTTTAAAAACGTACCTTTAACTGCCGGCTTCCTCCAGCGTCACATTGCGCCGCCTCTCATCTTCCTGGTTCCAGCAGCCCCTGGGACAGACTCTCATCCAATACCCGTGCTGTAGAGCAGCGCAGTGATTCACCTGAGCAGGCCTGAAAGACACTCTGCTCAGGCCAGGGAGTCTATGGGGGTTTCTCCAGCTGGGCTGGGGAACCTAAGTGCGCATGTGTGCTTTGGTCGGCCTGAGACGGCCGGCCGAACACACATGAGCACTTAAGGAGTGAATTTAGCACTCCTCCTCCTCCCTCCCATGCCTTGGCCCCACCCCTCCCTACAGCGCTGGCTCAGAGCCAGCAAATGCAAAATAAATCAATGCAAGAACATCGTTTTATTTTTCATTTGCTGGCTCTGAGCCAGGCAGTGGGGCGACCCTCCTGCGCCATTGCGGAGGAGCCGCCGCTGTTTGCAACAGTGAATAACAGGTGTGTTAACAATACACTTACTTAGGAGGCTCCATCTGACAACTGTAGCTTCCATCCTTTAACTGTTTCAATGTCTGTATTTGGTCCATGTATTATGTGTCTCCATTCCCAGTATTTCTGAGCTGATTTCTGGAATACTGAGAGTGGATGATGTAACAGAATTTTGATATGTGGTCCGCAGTAGAAGCTAGCAAATGAGCAGTTGTAGGGAGGTTGGAGCCCTGAAAGGACCTACATGATGTTGTGTGAGCCACTGGCCTACAGTGGCGACTCCCTTTCATAACAAGTGGCGGCTCCCTTTCATAACAAGTAGTGAGGCGGGGGAGGGCGGAGGTGGGAGGGGTAAGGGGTAAATGATTTTTTTTAAAAGCACTTACCTGCTTCTGCGTTGCTGGCTGCCATCTCGGGGTTCTTCTACTCCATTCCATGCACACTGCGCTGGCTCCTAGATGCCAATCAAGATGCTACTCTTTGTTGTTTGGCCTGAGAGGGCTTGTATAATGCTTGCCCAGATCCAGGAGCCTGTGCCTCTACTCCACCCAGTTGTACAACACAGCTCAGGTGGAGAGAGATCAAAGTGCACATGATGGTGTGGACGGCCTTAGACAGCTGGCCATCATGCGCAGTTACAGTGTACACTTCTCCTTCCCCCTGCTCTCATCACGGCCCCACTCTTCCCAGACTTGGCTGCCCTTAACAGAAAGAAAAATAACATGATAATAATATGGTTTTATTATCATTTTCTTTTTCTCATTTCTGTCAGCTGCCTGGCACTTCAGCAGGGGTGTGGGGGCGACACTACTCCGCCATAGCGGTTGGAGCCGCCGCTACTGGCCTAACATGAAAAAAAGAACTTGCCTCCTACTTGAGTGACTCCAGACTACTATATGAAGATGCTGTCCTCTAACTTCAACAGAAACCCATGCACTGTTGCATGTATATAAATGCTAGGATATGCCTTGTTCTACTCCCACAGTCTCTGATCTACCTTTGCCTTGTACCACCGGTGTACCCTCCTCTGTCAGCCTGAAGGCTGACAGAGGAGGGTCGGTCGAGGGATATTCTACCGCATTGAACCATTTTCTCCCGTAGTTTACTCGCTGACCTCTGCCAGACCTAAGGGGCATTTTCAATCCGAATTTCTGGTGGAATCTACCCCACTGCATCAACACTGGTGCAGTATTGCATATGTGAGCAGGCACCCATGACCACAGTTGGGGCCTACTATTTTTTTTACAAATAGGGTAGGATTTATTCCTTTTTTCTGATGAAATGGCAATTGACCCTCAAGACAAATAGGGCATGAAACATGTTGACCGTATTACACTTCCCACATGCAAGCTATTAAAGCCCATTGTGAACACATGATAGCACCTTGTTTTTACTGTGTTACTGTAATATTAAAATATTTTTCAGTTTCCCTTAGACTCTTTTAATCACATCTCCTTTTCACCACCCTATACATTTGTCTGACCTCTCACAGGCATACATACATCTTACGGCATTTAGAGATGAAAAAGATCTCCGATAAGGAGCCCCCAGGCCCGTCAGGCATTGCAGAGCTGGCTTGACGAGGAGCACACTATGATGAAGCATGACGCCTAATTGGGTGTGTGAGGGCTCCATGATCTGACCATTCAGGACCTGTGTGACTCTGATGATCAGACCAGTGATTCCATGCTACAAAGGGCTGTACAACCCCCACAAGAGGAACTTCCCCATTGACATGTTTATTGCAATATTCTCAAAGATATGGCCAATTCCATCTCTGCTTGTGCACAGTTGCCCCATTTTGTTCATTATTCCTGCAACACCTTGCCCCAAAATTGATCACACCATGTATTGTAAGGGAGGGATCTACTAGTTGTCACAAATATCATAACTTATTCCAAACCTGATGTACAGCAAAAATCTAATTCACAGCAAATATAGTTTTCTCACATAATGTGTCATGGTCTGAGGAGAGCAAGATGTGTAATGTGTCAGTAGAGTGTGTGAGGCAATATTTAACTTTTTTTCATAGAACCCACTGTACCTCTTGGCATGTCATTGATGACCTCCCTATAATCATTTGTACCATAGATGACTATCAAACATGAATGACAAAGACAGACCATTGGGTAAAACATATTGGTAAAATGTGCATATTAAAAATTCAGGGCAAAAAGATATTTACAGTTAACAAATACAATAGTTAGGGACTGGGCGGGTAATGTAAAGAGATACAAAAACATGCTGAACAATCTAACAAAATTGCAAGCCTTGATTAGGGTAGGGAATGTCAATTTGGAGAGGACAATGAGTCCAAATACCAAAAATAAAACATAGTCGCGATCAAAGTGCAAACAAAGTTTACAAACAATCTTAGCCCAGAAATGAAAAAAACCAAAATCATTCAGCATCCTGATGACTGACGGTTTCTGGGTGGCATGTAAGTAGTTCTTGCATATCCTCACCAACATTCAATTGGACCACATTTAGTACGCCTGATGCCTACCCTTCTATAGAGCAACTTGGCCGTGGTGCCAGCACATGGTGGAGTGGGGAATGGTGGACAGAGATAAAAATTTGCACAGTTAGAGAAGGGTGGGTTGATTGGAAATGATTGCAGTAAAATATATGATATAACAATGCTGGACTGCAGGCCATTCCTGAGGGATGGCAAAACCATCACAGATCTCCATTTGATGGAACATGCTGACCTCTGTGGCTAAGAAGGGTCAAGAGGGGTGGTAGGAGGTAAAGCTGCATTGCTGCATCACTGCCTAGCAGCATGGTACCCTCTGGACCTGCTGCTCCTTCCTCCTCTCTTGATTCCTAGGCTCTGGTGGTCATAATGTCAGTCACCCTTTCCTGCGTCCTCTTAGTGCTAACAGGTCTGCCTAGACCCTTTGTAGCTGGGCAAGGGCAGGTCTTCGTGCTCACCCTACTCCTTCTCAAAAGCCCTTTTACTAATAACCCTTGGTCATTGTAGTAAGTTACATGACAGTTGGATGACCTTATTTGCCTGACTCATACTTGTTGGAAAAGTAACACACATTGCACACTCTGACAACATGATTCAGGAAATGAGGCGAACAATTATGATCATTTCGCAATATCATGCGGGAACAGTCTTAAGTCTCGCTTCCTAACTCTTGTTAACAATATGCTGTCATGTACCAAATAAAACTGCTTAAAGGAACATACTGGGCTATGCAGCACAGCTGATGCTGGCTCAGGCATCGATGACAGTGAAGGTTACCAAGGGTGATGGCGTGAATACGACATGCAGTTTAACCTTACACTATTTCCCTGCAATGCTACCAGGTATAGCAGGCATGAAGATAACAAGCTAACTGCTTGAGGCAACATACAACAACTGCCCACCCATTTACCCTGAGATGAACAGCTTATCTAAAATGATCAGTATACTGAAGTACATACAAGTCCACAGCAAACATTAGACAGCTGGCATGTAATGTGGTAAAATGGGGTTGTGAGTAGACATGGATGAAAGTATGCTGCGTAATTCGTGTTACGCTTGTTATGGAAAATACCTCACATTATTCCACTTCACGTAAGTACGCACCATTCGCGATAAACATTGATTGCAATTCACCGTTAAAATTTAGCGCAAATGCACTGGAGCCACAGAATGTGAGCAGCTGTTACTCGTGGTGCTCTTGTTTAAAAGCACTCTTACATTTTCTTACAATCTTCCATCCTAAAAGAGAGAGCCAATCGACAGATTTGCATTTCATATGTTTAGGGATAATTTTTCCATAAATTAGCGTAATTACATGAAAGCAAATTGCATGAATTTCGTACACCATGGTTGTGAGATGTGGCATACCTCACATTTCCCAGTGAACATTCAACTGCATTTACACATGTTATGTATGTATCACGCTATGACTCATAGCAGCTGAATAATGTAAGATCCTATCCCTGTGGAAAGACCTACAATTTAGAATTGAATCTCAAACTCGTACACTTGTTGGAATCTTTCAACATAGAAACTTGTCAGAAAAAAAGAGCTATGGACATTAATGGTTACATTGTATGCATACTTATAAACAAACTAAATTGCAATACATTGAAGCAGTTGTAAAGTAAATTGATACTTGTGTAGCGCACTACTCACCCGCAAGGGTCTCAAGGCACTTGTACGAATTCCGCTGTGGAACCCATCCTGGCTTTCCCTGTGAGGCGTCCACTCCTGGGCACCCCCAAGGTGGAGGCCAGGCATCCTTAGCGTTGTGGGGGCTGTTGTGGAGATTAAGTAAGCTATTGCCCAGAGTTGCAGAGTGGGACTCCATGATTGGAATAGGCACCGAGGCGAGAATTATCAGGTCCGTGAAATTTTGAGCCCAAGACCCGCCGAGGAGGGGAATTGAACCCTGGTCCCGGGCTAGACCTCTGCATCAGGGTCTGCCGCGCTAACCATTGAGCCACACTTCTCCACTGTTGTGAGTAAAGAAATCACACACATCGACACTATTCATTTTGCAGCACATATATTACCCCGCCATGATTTTTGGATTTGGGAAGTATCAATTCTGTAACTGTCACAACAAATTAAACTGCAACATATGCGACTCTCCTCCTGTGATATCATATCAACCTGAGCATTGTGTTGCACAAAGTTATGCGTCACCTACCGTTTTTTACATTAAGTGGTAAGCTGCAAAGTTGAAAATTCCACATTTCAATTTGATGTTAATATTTCTCCCCACCGTCCTGCTTCTCTTTTTCGTGCAGGTGACCATGTAGGTCAGAGCAGGACTCTGTCAGGACCCTCTGTAGGTTAAGCTTGTTTCTCACCTTGCTCTGACCTTGCAGGATCTCCCCCAGTGTTCAGGGCTTTGAGCTCTGACAAGGTGCTGTGGTCCTTCCAGGACTCCTTTACATCCTGGTCCTTCTTAGTGGTAATTTTCACTGAAGCGTATGTCCTTTCAAGTTCTGCCAGATCTCTAACATCAACTTTAGAACCAGCTTTTGATCCACAGAGCTGCAGAGCTGTTGAGGTAATGACTCCCTCCACAATCTCCACCCCTTTAGCCCACCACTCGCCACTTCTGGAAGTCCATGTATAGCCCCACTGTTCTTTGGACTGGAAAATAATGTCCATTTAACCACTTCCACAATAGTACATTTTTAAATACGTATGGAGAAATTGTTTGCAACTTAGATTTAAAAAATAAAACCTCAGACACTCAAGAAACACAATCCATAAGACACAAGGTAAACAATCATGATAAATCCTGTTATTTCAAAAATACATTGTAAGTGCAAGAATTTTCAGACATGAACAGTCAGTCTTCAAACCATCGTATGAATAATATTAGAAAAAGATGAAATGGCAAACATTTAAAAAAAGTGAGTTTAATTACCGTAATGACAGCAGCTTATTCACATATGTGCATGAGTGTGAATGCTTTAGTTATACAGAAATAATACGTGTCGATGAACTCATGTCATGTACAGCATGTACTGGATACGCAGCAGGCATTGAGCAGAAAGTCTGCACGTTGTCAGGCTACATGGAGAAGGTGCATCATGTCACAAAATGGCCTCTTTGTTTCTAGTTGCACCATGATATAGACGACCATGCTGCATAATAAAAGAATGCCTATGTGGTAGCATTTATATATTTCATCCATTGATGGTTGTCCACCAAGATTCAAACTACTGGTATCTATGAGAGTGATGATTTTACAGTTGGTATCAAATGCTTTCAGCCCTGGTGCTATGCAAATATATTTCTTAATTTTTAACAAATCACTCTCACACTCATCACCCATACAAAACATTCTGGTTTCTTCTTCATCGCATGCAACCTCAGTTTTTCCACAAATCCATCCACAAATTTGGCAAAATATTACATTAGTCCTAAATGTGAAAGTAACTGCTGAAGTTCCATTTACGAACACAGAATCTGAATGCACCTTCTGGAGTTATGAAGGTTAATAACTGTTTGGAGTCCTTTTGAAGTGCAATCTGACTATTCTTTGGTGAAAAAAATTGAGACGCCCTTCAAGAGTGGCCAACATCTCATTTATGTTAGGCACCGGATATCTATCAACCCTGATGATGTCATTCAAATCTCGTAAATCCACCACCATGAAGCTTTCCATTTATTTTAGTTTTTAGAAAGACTATCAGAGAAAGACAGTCAGAAGTTTCAGCTTTTTAAAAAAATCTTTTGTCACACATCTTGTCCAAATCTAGCTTCAACTTTTCCTCAACACCACTGGAATGGGATATTCTAATGCACGGTCATCATAACATTTTGATACAAAATTATTCTATGCTCAAATGACTTACGTTTACCCAACCTCTAGCCAAAAGCCATATGAAACATCTTCTTTGACTTTGTAAACACATCCAAAACATCTCTTCATTGAACCACATTCAAACTCATTTTCTGTTTCACATGTGATTGTTCTTTCCTCCCAAGACAAAACAATTGATCAGGATAGAGGGGATAACCAGAGATCTTTGCAGTGGCCAGCCCAGAAGATATTCTTTGTCATTGGTTACTTACACTCTTATTTCCATATATGTTCCTTTGAACTGCAGGTTTGTAGTAGAACAGATAACACCCCATATGTTATCCACTTAATGGCAGACGTTTGTAATTTCTTAAATGTGGCATACCGCATTCAACTAATGTGTGTCTAACATTTAGATTTACCGTCATTTACACATTGATCCCCACCTCCAACATGTTGGAGAATGGGGCATCAATCTCCCCTTCAGCGTCACACACTTGAAAAAAAAATGCGTCTTCCTCCTCAACCATTGTCCTCATCCTTGCCATTGATCCCTTTACTGGTTTACTTAACATTTTGTCCTTTACACACTCTTTCATATTGACCCTTTTGTTTTTACTTCATATATGACTTTTATAAGTAACCAAATGTCCCTTGAGGGCACACCTAAAAAAGCATTGCCATAGAATTTTCTTTAATTCTCTTTTAAAAATACTGCTTTTGTACATTATATTTCTGTCATAGTTATGCTTTTTTATACTGCTCTAATGTTTACGGTACCCTCAACACCTTCTAACAATTCTCATACTCATTGGGTGCTTCTTCATCTTCAGCTAATATAAGTGGTGGTAAATGTTTCAGAACTCTTCTACTCTCAAAGCCCAGACAGTGTTTAGACATGTGCTTGAAGCTCTTTTCATCTGTTTCTACAGCATATATTGTTAGAACAGCGCCTTCTGGAAAAGACGACCTCACATTAGCACTCAAATGGCGGGGTTCCGCTTTAAGGAAGAGGTACAAACTTTTGTATTGTTGCTTATAGTAGTTTTTAATTCATCTGTCGTGACGTATGATAAGTCTCATACTCAAAAGAGAATTTCCATGTTGGTTAACAACGCTGTTAGATATTTAACAGTTTTGTGGTAAATAATTTAATTACCGGGACTTAATTTGATACAGAACATAATAAAAATAGCTCAGTAAATAAGAGGCAGAATCCGTGGTATTAGAGGTTCGGAATGGGCTTTATTCCAATGGACGATTTCGAAATCGTGGCCTCCAAGTTCCATCACCACGGAGGTTCAGGAAGTGAAGTACATACATTATTGATAATTATTCACTTTTATACAATAGGCATTACAGTGAAGTAAATGCAAGAGGCGTAACAATTGATAGCAAAGATAACATTTCACATGCGTAGCTGAAAGAGGCGTAATTGGGTGTAACAAGGAAAACGTCATTGGTTATGATGTCACATATGGGTGGACCTATGAAATAGTTTCGCAATGTCAGCAGAAATACTTGGCAGAGATGCGCGCGCAGCAGTATGACGTGTAATTGACGTGCAACTAGGGGGTGAAGGGGACTTGACATTTAGCTCTACATGTGGCGACAGAAGTCTGGAGGGTCAAGTCAACCTAATCTCAAATCATATCTAACATCCTATGTTTAAAGAACTATGTTATCCAGAAGGGAGGTCTCTTTAGAGTAGAATCTTATTCTATACTGACTATACTGACTGTTAGTGCGTGTACAAGCGTCTAAGTGTCTACACTAGATGCGAGGGCAGGAATCTTCCATAGTAACAGGGCTATGAATTACTTGCATGAAGACAGAGAAGCCGGGCCTTTGCTCGGTAGCTGGAAGAATGTTTACTGAAACTACTAGACAGGAATGCATTGGGCAGGGAACGGAGCAGATAATTTCGAAGGTGAAATAAAGTTTCTTGGCAGGCAACAGGCTGATGTCAGGCTTCGTGAGCCGCGCAGGGAATGAGACAAAGTTCATGGTCACAGATACAGGCTCAGACTGGAGCTTCAGAGGCAGAAAGCAAGAAAAGCTTGATGACAGAATCAGGGCCTATTTGCCTGGACTGTAAAAATGGCATAAGTGAACCATATAAAGGCGGTGGCCTTTTGTACTTAGGAATGGAATATCCGGCCTATTCATGGCGGATCTGAGAGAGGACATGTTAACGGTGGACGCACATGTATTTGCGTCTTCATAACTGGAACTGGAGGGAACATACATGTACTTGTAACATGCACATAGAACCGTTGGGGTCCAAGATAGGGGACATAACTGACCAGAAAAATCCATATTTCCACATTCCCTCCTTGTCCCCTACTTGCCCGTCAAGAGATATCAATCTTCATTAATCCATTGATCTGTTCATATAGCATCATTTGTTCTTCTTTCTTATTCCGGGATCTTGAACGAAAATCTTGATGTGGAATACACGATGTGGCACACAGACCACAAATCGCTGGTCCACATTGCAGGCATAAGCAGCAACTGAATAGTATGAGAAGGCCAATACCTAGGAAGGATAGAACTCTCCATCCCCAGGCTGATAACACGCTCCAAAACCAACCGGACCAAGTCCAGGTGCCTGGATTCTGGTGTATCTGGCTTACAATCTTATGAAGGCGGGTTATAGCTTTATATACAGATTGCGAATTTTCTGGTATGAAAATGCAACAACTTGATCCGATGACCCTACAAGCTCCGCCCCTATCGGCCAGGATGACGTCAAGGACAAGACGATTTTGAAGCACAACAATCCGCATAGCAGACTGTTCTTCTGTTAAATTGCCTAAGGCGGAAATAGTTTCGTTCACTACTGCTTCAAGGGTTCTAGTTAATCTACGTATCAGCTTACTATTGGTAACGGTACCTATATAGGGAAAGAGACCTTTATTGAAATCTGTGTATTTCTCCCATGCTGTTTCAGTGTAATCGACTATTGGGAGATCTCTCCTTTCTCTATTGTGTACTAAATGAGTATTTCTGTGATAATCAGGAGGAGCTAGAAAAACAGGTGGCAAAAGGAATCCAATGTAGCAGGTACCATCCCAATCTAGAGGCAAACGTACATATGCCGTCTGACCACATATAAAATAGGAATGGCGGGAAGCTCTAAATGTCGACTTGCCTTGATCACTGAATTCTATTACAGTGGTGCATCTACTATGGCCCATATGTATGGAACCATTCTTTCTTACACATAATTCACCTTTTACTGAAAATACTGACATGGCGGGCAAAATTGGAGTAGCTTCGGATTCGACATTTAGGATCATAAGATTAAGCGTAAAATTACCTAATCCATATACTTCATTTTCTAGATCAGTTCCTGTTCTCTTGGGAAGTCCCTCCTTGTTAGGGTAGCAGACTTTAAGTAAAACTAAGTTCAAATTTCCCCATACCCAGTTGTCTTGATAAACTGCAGAATTTGAATCTAGGGAATTAATTAAACTAAACCATGCTCCACAAGAGCCGTTGTGTGTGAATGAGTATGGAAAAAGAGGTAGAATTCCTTTATAATTCTGATAGGGAGGGAGTCGGCCACATATCCAACAATTTGTAGCATTGCTAACCTGATGGGAATGATGTAACATACTAATAAACGTATTATTGCGCAGCGCAAATCTATAAGACAACTCATGCGGAGGTAATTTACTAAAAGAATGTTCAGCAGTAACATTATAAACATGTCTAGAAATAGGATAATATATGTGCAACAATATACTTGCAATAATTATAAAAAGACTTAAGGAAAACAAAATTAATAACGTCACTGTGCAATGACTACGCAGTGATTTACAATACGCCTGTCGTTTCAGCATTTTTCGGGTGCATTCTCTATTCAGGTCTAAGGGATACATGTCAGAGACAATTCAACCGCTTCACCTCGGAGAGGACTTAAACAATCAAATTGCTTGACTGATTGGACCTGAGTTTTAGTTTATAAAGTTCGGAATTACTCTTTTCAACAAAAGGAAGTTTTGAGTCAATGGGTGAAGACACACGAGGTGTGGTATTCACATCCGCTGGTAGTCCATGAAATTTCTTGATATGACTTGAATGAATCCAGCCTTTTCTGCCCTCGATCTTCACGGCTGTCCTTGTGGTGAGCAAGACCAATTTCGGTGACTTCCACCTAGGATCCAGCTGAGTCTTTCGATCAAAGTTCCTTACTAAAACGAGATCCCCTGGAATTACGTCATGGGGTTTCACCTCAGTGTTGTCAGGAAAGGCTGCAGCTACCTGTGAACGACAAGATTGTAGTGCAGACATCAAGGAAGCCAAATAATCTGTCAGCATATTACAGTCAATATCAGTTATTTTACGTGGTATAGGCGTCCCCCACATATTTGGTGGTCTGCCAAAGATCACCTCATACGGAGATAGCCCTGTTCGTGAGTGTGCTACCATTCTCATGTAAAAGAGTGCAACTGGTAATGCTACTACCCAGTCGACACCTTTCTCTCTGCATATTTTGGACAATCTGATTTTCAGGATCTGATTATGTCTTTCTACGAGACCTGCTGCCTCGGGGTGTCGGACACAGTGGAATTTCCACTGATAGCCTAACAAAAGTGAAACGTGTTTCATTAGTTCGGATGAGAACGGCTGGCCGTTATCTGAGTAGACAGCACGTGGTAAACCGTATCGTGGGAAGAATTCTCGAACTAACTGTTTGGCAGTAGTCGGGGCAGTGTAATCTGAAACCGGGTATGCCTCTGTCCAACGGGACAGAGCACAGACAACTACGAGAACATATTTGAATCCTCGACATCGTTCCATCTGGATATAATCCATCTGAAGGATTTCAAAAGGGTGATCAGGAGGCTGAAATCCACCCTGCTCTACGGGAACGCTTTTTCCTGGGTTAAACTGGCAACAGATCATACAGGTACGAACTTTTTGTTTAGCTGCTGCTCGTAAATGTTTATTGAACCAAATGTGTTGGATGCTGTCTAGCATAGCTTTTTCTCCTAGATGTGCTGGACTATGTATAGTGTTAATAATAACTTGGACCATTGAGTCAGGAAGGAACCACACAGATTTTTCCTTCGTCATCCATCCTTGGTCCGTTTGAATCCCTCCTAATTCAGTCCATTTCTTTATTTCCTCTGGTGTAGCATGTGTCTGTATGTCAATTACATCAAGAGCGGGATCTTTAATTGTCATACAATGTGTTGGCGTCGGGACTATTGTCTTTGTCATGTCGGATGTTTGAGTTTGAGCAGTCTGTTTAGCTGTTCTGTCAGCTAGATCATTGCCTTGAGAAATGATATCAGTAACTTTCGTATGAGCTTTACATTTCATAATTGATATTGCAGTGGGTAGATGTATTGCATCTAATAAGGCATGAATGAGGGGTCCGTGCTGAATGTGGGCACCGTGAGAAGTTAAATAACCTCTCTCTCGCCACAGCACGCCGAAGTCATGTACAACTCCGAATGCATAACGTGAATCAGTGTATATGTTGACTTTTTTATTTGCGGCTTGAATACAGGCTTGTGTCAGAGCGACGAGCTCTGCTGCTTGAGCGGACAAGGTATTTATACAATTTGTTTCAATGATTTCAGTGTCTGTTGTGACTGCGTAAGCGGCCACTAACTCTCCTGTACTTGTTCTCATACATGAACCATCTACATACAACGTCAGGTCTGGGTCTGACAATGGAACATCTGTCAAGTCTTGTCTGGGTTTCGTCGTGATTGTAATAACGTCAATACAGTCATGCGCTAGTGGATCTGTTCCAATTACGGGTAAAAGTGTGGCAGGATTCAATGTGTTACAACGTCTGATTTCTATATGTGGTTGGAACAATGTTAATTCATACCCTGTAAGTCGCGCTATAGTCAAGTGTTGTGTTTGCGTTCGATTCAAAAGAACCTCTACTGCATGTGGTACTTGTACTGTCAATGGATGTCCTAACACTATGGCATCGCTTTGTCTGATTGCTAAAGCTGTCGCTGCCACTGATTTTAGGCATGCAGGCAAAGCCTGAGCTACGGGATCTAATGTACTAGAAAAATAAGCACACGGTTTGTGTGATCCTGCTTGTTCCTGTGTGAGTACTGACAAGGCAGTACCTTCGCGTTCTGTAACAAAAAGTGTAAACTGTTTATTGTAACATGGTGTTGCTAGGACAGGTGCTTGACATAAAGCTTTCTTTAAGCTTTCAAAAGCTTGTGCATGTTCCTGAGTCCAAGGGAGAACAGTCGATGTGGCTGCCTCCTGTGTTGTTAACTGAATGAGTGGTTTTGCTAGAAATGCATACTGAGGGATCCACTGCCTACAATATGAAGTGAGGCCTATAAAAGCCCGCACCTCCTTTTGTGTCTTGGGTATTGGCATGTTAGCTATTAACTGAATGCGGTCGGGTGTAAGCTGCCTTCCCTCCTTGGACAGCGAGTGTCCAAGATAAACAACTCGCTGGACACAGAATTGCAGCTTAGAAGGGGACACCTTGTGCCCCTTTTCGGCTAGAAATTGTAAAACTGTCAGTGATGCTTTCTCACATTCAGGTTCGCTTCTAGCGGTGATCAGCAGATCATCGACATATTGAAGCAGAGCAGTGTTGACTGGCATGTGGATACTGTCGAGTTCTCGTTTCAGTGCTTGGCTATAGATGCTGGGGCTTTCTGTAAATCCTTGAGGTGCGCGTGAGAATTTAAAGCTACGTCCATTTAAACTAAATCCGAACAAGTATTGCCTTTCCGGATCTATAGGGACGCTGAAAAAGGCATTCTTGAGATCAATTACAGTAAAGAATGTTGCTTCAGAATCAATAGCTGTCAGTAATGACGAGATGTCTGGGACCACAGGGAATTGTGGCACAATGCATTTGTTCAATTCGCGCAGATCAATAACCAATCGATATACTGGCGGGGCCTTCGGATCTGTTCGTTTGAGAATCGGAATTATCGGTGAATTACATACATTGGAGTCGGTCTCCACAACCACTCCTTGGGCAATGAGCTCGTCAATGATTTGTAGTAAAGCCACTACAGCATCTGGTGGTAACTTGTATTGTCGCATTCGTGGTAGTACCACTCCTGCCTTTAGTGTAACTCGATATGGTGTAATATTCATGCAACCAACGTCAGTAGGGCCTTGTGCCCATAGATGTGTAGGTAAAGTCTGCAGTCGGGGATCCATGTCTCGAGACACATAATGACCTTTGAAATCACGTAAAAACAATCTTACTCCTTCCGGAGAACAACATATTATAGCTCCTAGAGCTTTCAGTGTTTTTATACCTAACAAGTTTTCTGGACATGATTTAGTAAGCAATAAATCTGTAGTTCTGGTCAAGGGTCCTATCGTAAGTGGAAGAGGCTGTGATACTTCGTTAACAATAGGTTTTCCTGAAAAACCAAGGGAAATATTCTGTGAGCCTGAGAGGGGTGCCCCTGGAACTTCACTACGTTTTATGGTTGTTCGACTTGCCCCTGTATCGAGTAAAAATTTTCTGTCTTGACCTAATAATTCACTATGTACATAAGGTCCTTCTTGGTCTACCGGGATCTCGATAAGGGGTAAGTCAACTTCCCTCTCTAGGCTGGTTCATGCGTATCGTTGATAATCAGGATAGTCGTACTGTGCGGTCTGGTACAGTTGTCGTGTCGTGGTTTGTGTGGCAGCAGCAGGCAACGCTGGTGCGGCTGGCACAAACTGTATAGACTGTTGTGGAGCTGGCATGGCCTGTGCATGCTGCGGTGCTCCTTGTTCATTCTGATCCTGTCTAAGTGGCCGTGGTCTTTCTTTTGTAATACCTGTGGCGATATTACGCTTCAGGACTGGACAATCGTGTATATAATGACCTGGTTGTTTACAGTAGTTGCATGTCCCTTTTACAGGTCCTGCTGATTCACCGGAATGTGTCGTACCCTTTTTATGTCCTTCAGCTGGAACTGTCTGGGAGACTAGCATTTTCATTTTCGTGTCTTTCATGCGTCTTTGTTCATGATCTTGTTCCTCTCTAATTCTATTGTGATGATACTGTAACATTTGTAACATTTGTGATGGGGTATTACCTTGCCAGGTACTCTCGAATTTTAATACTCTATTCTTCACTTGGGGCAAGGAATTTTCAACTAATTTTGTCACAAACCGATGTGGGTATGATTCGCTACTTGCTTTTATGCCACTATTTATACCAAAACATTTTTCAAATCGTGCATAGAAATCACTAGTGTCTTCATCTTGCTTTTGTTTACAGGCTGAAATTGCACCCCAGTCTTCCTTTTTCGTGGTTAATAAACGTGGCAGTACCTGAACTAGTAAACCTGGTAGTGCTTTAGTTTTGTCCCCAAGCCCCGAACCTGGACCTCGGGCCTTTTCTTCATTTTCTAATGCTGTCCAATCTATCTTTTGGTCTCCCACCTCCCACTCTTTTTCCTTGAGTTTTTCATAAATGCCAGCAGGCATCAATACCTTTAATATTGTCATAATGTCGGGATAGGTATACTCTCCCATGAGTAACATGTCTTTAATTTCTCGGTGGAAACCCGCTGGGTCTTTGTCATGACTGGGTACCACTTTCTTCATTTCTAACAATTCTATTTTTGATATGGGCGTATATACATATACACGTTTAAACTGATTGTCCTCGCCCTTTATTGGGTGTACTTCTCGTAAGGGGTTCTGTCTGTCCATGTAATACATCGGTCTTTCCTTGATGGGCAGCGAGACATGTTCTGGACATACAAAAAGAATGTACTGCTTTCTGGATTCTAGTATTTCCTTAATTAACTTAGTACCTGAACCTTTCCATCTATTCGTGAGTAATTCAGTCAATATATCAGGTAAGGGACCAGGATCTGAATGTTGGCTTTTATATAGTATAAGAAGTTGTTGAATCATATAAATCCCAGCTAAACGCTGTTCATCTGGGTTGAGATTCAAAAATGTGTGTGCTACTGTATCATCATCATACTTTCCGGGACTGTCAACCCAATGAACGGCTGACCTGGCTAATTCTTGTTCATCCATAGAATCGAGAAAATGATAACCCCTTCGTTCTCGCAGTAATTTGTCAGCGGCTTGGAACGAATGCTCGGGGGACCTTATATTTATTATAGGTGTTTGGAAATTCCTGTTATTTTCTAGACATATCGGGCGTATCGGGTCAGTAAGACATCTAGTACTATTACAAGATCTTCCTCTACCTACATAGGCTATGGTTTCTGACTGTCCCGTGGGCAGTCCTGATCCTTCCTCCTCGCTTTGTTCGAACTGGTCTACCGCTAATCTCTCTTCGTGTAGGCGTTCTATTTCTTTACGGATCTTTCGGCACATGGCTATTATACAGTTTTGCTTATCATGTCTCCCTTCTGATATATTCTGGCTCCATCTGGTAAGAATTTGCATTGCTTCCGGGTCTACCCCCGGTCGGTCTTGATTTCTGATCACACAATTTATGAGGAAACGTAACAGTTCCCCCTGTATTTCCACTTTCTGGTATTCCATAGCTCTGTTAATACATTCAGAATCTCGCCCTGTTTGGACAAAATGATATATATTATCTAGATGCATAGTCATTCCTGGTAACTTCCCTAAATACACCGCGGCTCGTCTGATACGTAATGATGCCAGGATCATTTCGTCCTCTTTGCCGGGCACAGGGTCATATCTACAATCTATAAGAAGTTCCTTAAGCGTACGTGAATTTATGAGTTTGGGGGTACGTGGATGTGCTGACTCTTGAAAGGTAAGTTTATTTATTCTGGGTGGCGTAGAAAAAATATTGGTAGCACCTCCCGTAGCCCCGTCTGGGGTATCGGGCGTGAAAGGATTCGTTGAATGCGATACAGCAACTATAGGTGTGGACATAGCTATAGAAGTAGCTGTAGGAACAGATGAGGAAACAGATGTGCTTGCCGGAACTTGTGTCAGGATTTGGTGCTGTAGAGATACAGATACAGGATCTTGGCGTTGAACCTCCCCGGCCAACGGTCTATGTGGGGCGGGGTTAGCATACTCGGGAGCTGCGTCATCTAAATATGAGGAAAGAAAAACATCTTCTGCGGTTCTAGGATGCCCCTTGGGATGTACTTTTATTGGAAATAATGGGGGTGGCAAGTCTTTTGGTATCCCCGCAGTAGCCTTAGGTAATCCCTCGGCCAGAAGGGGATACATACCCTTCATAAGGGCATGTCTTTGTCTGTCTACTTGTTCTGATTTCACTCGTGTACCTTCTTCAATTAATAGATTTTCTCGGACTTCATTTGAATTCTCTTTACTCTTACCTTCCTGTCTACGTGCTTTTTCTGTACGTCTATACGATTCTTTACGCCATAATTCAATGGCGTCTTTCTGTGATTGTCTAGCTTTCTTTTTCCATAATTCTTCCTCTACTTTCACGATGCACTCTGCATCCCAGGTCCCAGCTGCGGGCCACCTCTGACTTTCTGGTAATTCCTTAGTGTAGTCTACCCATAAATCAAGAAATAATATAGCGTCTAGGCCGTGTTTATGATACATGAAGTACCCTGGAGTGTCCCTAGGAGGAATAGGAACAGCTTCTTCGAGTACCCCTTTTCTAGTTGTGATCTGTCTTAATTTCGAAAAGAGCGGCATTTTGAGAACTGATCTGATACTTGATTTTGAACAAACTTAATACAATAAACACGATAATGAACAGTCATTCATACCACAATATGCAGAACGTATTAACACATTTAACATTTAACATTTAAATGAGCAAACAATGATGATAACGATCTAAGGAAACTTAATCTCTAAACATAATTCTCGACATTTAACGGAAATTATTCTGAATTTTATATACTTGATATACTAGATATACTGCTAAACAGTACAGATACACTGCTAAAACAGTGCAGACCGGATTTGTGTACCCAAACCCGTCTGGACCGGCACAACTTATGTGCACACCAGAACGCCTCCCCAGTAATGGTACTCACCGGGTAGCTCGGAACGGAAGGCCTCGGAACGGAACTGAACTGAACTGGACCGGACTGGACTCGACTCGAAAACTTCGGAAACTTCTGGGCTTCGGAAACCTGGTGGACATCGGAAACCTGGTGGGCCTCTGTATACCTCGGATCTTGCTCTCTCAGCTAGGCTCTGGTCGGGATACTTCGCACTTCTCACCGCCTCGTCTGGGTGTTGATCGCAGCCTCAGTCGCCCCCGCTTGACCAGAGGGAGATACAGGAAATCCTGCTGGTACGCGTTGTTGTCCGTCCAGCTGTGGCAGGAGACCGGGCCTGCAACGCACCGCCGGCGCGTGAGATGAGAAAGTGTCCCTGTTCGGGCGCCATTTATGTGGTAAATAATTTAATTACCGGGACTTAATTTGATACAGAACATAATAAAAATAGCTCAGTAAATAAGAGGCAGAATCCGTGGTATTAGAGGTTCGGAATGGGCTTTATTCCAATGGACGATTTCGAAATCGTGGCCTCCAAGTTCCATCACCACGGAGGTTCAGGAAGTGAAGTACATACATTATTGATAATTATTCACTTTTATACAATAGGCATTACAGTGAAGTAAATGCAAGAGGCGTAACAATTGATAGCAAAGATAACATTTCACATGCGTAGCTGAAAGAGGCGTAATTGGGTGTAACAAGGAAAACGTCATTGGTTATGATGTCACATATGGGTGGACCTATGAAATAGTTTCGCAATGTCAGCAGAAATACTTGGCAGAGATGCGCGCGCAGCAGTATGACGTGTAATTGACGTGCAACTAGGGGGTGAAGGGGACTTGACATTTAGCTCTACATGTGGCGACAGAAGTCTGGAGGGTCAAGTCAACCTAATCTCAAATCATATCTAACATCCTATGTTTAAAGAACTATGTTATCCAGAAGGGAGGTCTCTTTAGAGTAGAATCTTATTCTATACTGACTATACTGACTGTTAGTGCGTGTACAAGCGTCTAAGTGTCTACACTAGATGCGAGGGCAGGAATCTTCCATAGTAACAGGGCTATGAATTACTTGCATGAAGACAGAGAAGCCGGGCCTTTGCTCGGTAGCTGGAAGAATGTTTACTGAAACTACTAGACAGGAATGCATTGGGCAGGGAACGGAGCAGATAATTTCGAAGGTGGAATACAGTTTCTTGGCAGGCAACAGGCTGATGTCAGGCTTCGTGAGCCGCGCAGGGAATGAGACAAAGTTCATGGTCACAGATACAGGCTCAGACTGGAGCTTCAGAGGCAGAAAGCAAGAAAAGCTTGATGACAGAATCAGGGCCTATTTGCCTGGACTGTAAAAATGGCATAAGGGAACCATATAAAGGCGGTGGCCTTTTGTACTTAGGAATGGAATATCCGGCCTATTCATGGCGGATCTGAGAGAGGACATGTTAACGGTGGACGCACATGTATTTGCGTCTTCATAACTGGAACTGGAGGGAACATACATGTACTTGTAACATGCACATAGAACCGTTGGGGTCCAAGATAGGGGACATAACTGACCAGAAAAATCCATATTTCCACAGTTTTGTGAATAGTCTTTTCAGATATCCCCGATGCATTTCGGGACTCGCCCTTCGTCAGGGGGGTGTGTTTCTACAAGAGAAAATAAGGAAATTGGCAAAGGTCCAGGACAAAAGAGAAGTATGTTAAGTACAGTGAAGTGAATGAACCGGAGTGTCGAGTTACAAGGGTGGATTTGAAAATGTAAATGGTTGCTTTGTGGGTATTAGTCAACCGAGATGTGGACCGTAGGCTAACGGAAAGAAGCTAGTGAAAAAAGTGAAAAACAGTACCCATTGTGATAACATCAAAAAAGTAAAAAATGAATGACAGTCAAAATGACGAGCTATTAGAACAAGAAATTTAAAGGTAAGCCGTGTAACACAGTGATGAACTCCCAATACACAGCCGTAATTAAAAATATGAGAATATACGAGTGCGAGGTGCACAGTCGAGAGAGAAAAGAGCATGCAAGTGAACCAATGGTGAAATACCTGAAAAAACCGTCGAAGCTTCTTGGATGAAGTCTCATCAAAAGGTGATAAAGATTCGAATGGAAACAGCGGAATAGATATACCGTTAACCCGGAAGTGGTACCAACGTAGCGTACATGAGGTGTCATGTGATTAATGGAAAGTAAAGAAAGACATAGTATGTGTGCGGTAGTCATAGTAGCTTCAGGTAAATACTAATATGAGCGATGATGTAGAGAAAAGTGAATGTGAAGTAAGTAAGTAAGTAAGAGTAGTTCAAGAATTAACAGAAAACCATGAAGTATAGGATAAAAAGACACAGACCATCCTAAGGTACCATACCTATACATGATACCCAAAATTCATAAAAATCTGGAGAAACCCCCATTCAGACCTATAGTGAGTACCAGAAACTCAATTCATGAACCTATCGGAAAATATATTGACAAACACCTACAACCTATAGTTCAAGCCATGTCTACATATCTCAAAGATACCACAGACTTCCTTATCAAACTCAGTCAAATCAAAGTGGCACACCAAGATCAAATTCTTTTGTGTACTATAGACGTTAAATCCCTGTACACCTCCATCCCACATGACCTGGGCATACAAGCGATTGAATCATTTCTCGTCAAGGACAACATGGATGAAGATTTGAAAGTTTTTTTACTTGAACTCATGCACTTTTCGTTATACCACAGTTATTTTGTTTGGAATGACAACTACTATATGCAATTGTCCGGAACTTCTATGGGCAATTGTGCCGCACCTGCCTATGCCAACCTTTTCATGCATCGCTTTGAGCTAGATCACATCTTGTCACGGGAAACATGGTCAAAGCATTTACTAATGTTCCACAGGTATATTGACGACATCTTCCTCATTTGGAAAGGTACTCAAATGGAACTATTGACAGAGATTACCCACCTCAATACCATCAACGACCGCATCCAATTTACCCATGAAATTGATCGGAAACATATCACATTCTTGGATGTAGACATTACAGTACAAAACAACGAGATCATTACCTCAGTATTCACCAAAACCACTGATCGCAATAATCTTTTACATTTTTCAAGTTTTCATCAAAAATCCCTGAAAAAACACCTTCCCTATTCACAACTCTTGAGAATCAAACGGATCTCGTCCACTGAAGAGATCTTCCAGAAACAAAGCGATATTCTCATTGACAAATTCAGAAAGAGAGCATACCCTGCTCCAATCCTTCAGGATGCCATAAATCGAGCTGAAATCAAAGACAGAGCTGATCTCTTACAAAAATCTACCCACAAGACTTCCAATGAAAGATTGGTATTTGTGTCCAAGTTTTCGAAACAAAGTCACAGAATTAAAAACACGATCAGAAAATATTGGCCATTATTACAGTCCGAAACAGATTTCAAAGGCATTTTTAACCAATTGCCCATCTTTGCTTATCAGAGAACACCTAACTTACAACAACTCTTGAACAAGACCTCCTCCGAATCCAACAAGACATATAAAGGAACTATCCCATGTCACAATTGTGGTGGCTGTAACAACATCATTAAGGGAACCAGTGTCATGCACCCCTCTAAAGGAATTCCTATCAATCTCAAAGTCACGGCGACTTGCGATTCCAGCAATATAATTTACCTTCTCAAATGTCCATGTGGACTCCCGTACGTAGGCAAAACTGAAAGAAAGATGAAAACTCGACTCATTGAACACAAAAGCAACATACGAACCCTCAACACCAAGTCAACTGTTGCGAAACATTTCCATGAGAACAGACATAATTGCAGCCAATTGAGATTTCTCATTTTGGAACAGGTTCCATTACTACGAGGAAGAGATAATAATGCTTTTCTATTACAACGCGAAATGTTTTGGATCAACAAACTTAATTCAGTTCATCCCTCAGGAATGAACGAACGTGTTGAATACAGTTGCTATCTGTAAAGGGACCTACTGAGTTATGACTTATGATACTTATTTTTATTCTGGATACAAAATTGTTTATTTTTCTTCATGTTTCATTATGCATTCATGCTTTATTGTATCCACTCTTTTTGTGACCATTTATGACTGTGTACCGCTATATCCATAATTCTTTCAGGCTGCATTTACCAATGTAATTTTTAAGTCTTTTTATCCTATACATCATGGTTTTCTGTTAATTCTTGAACTACTCTTACTTACTTCACATTCACTTTTCTCTACATCATCGCTCATATTAGTATTTACCTGAAGCTACTATGACTACCGCACACATACTATGTCTTTCTTTACTTTCCATTAATCACATGACACCTCATGTACGCTACGTTGGTACCACTTCCGGGTTAACGGTATATCTATTCCGCTGTTTCCATTCGAATCTTTATCACCTTTTGATGAGACTTCATCCAAGAAGCTTCGACGGTTTTTTCAGGTATTTCACCATTGGTTCACTTGCATGCTCTTTTCTCTCTCGACTGTGCACCTCTCACTCGTATATTCTCATATTTTTGTTTACGGCTGTGTATTGGGAGTTCATCACTGTGTTACACGGCTTACCTTTAAATTTCTTGTTCTAATAGCTCGTCATTTTGACTGTCATTCATTTTTTACTTTTTCGATGTTATCACAATGGGTACTGTTTTTCACTTTTTTCACTAGCTTCTTTCCGTTAGCCTACGGTCCACATCTCGGTTGACTAATACCCACAAAGCAACCATTTACATTTTCAAATCCACCCTTGTAACTCGACACTCCGGTTCATTCACTTCACTGTACTTAACATACTTCTCTTTTGTCCTGGACCTTTGCCAATTTCCTTATTTTCTCTTGTAGAAACACACCCCCCTGATGAAGGGCGAGTCCCGAAATGCATCGGGGATATCTGAAAAGACTATTCACAAAACTGTTAAATATCTAACAGCGTTGTTAACCAACATGGAAATTCTCTTTTGAGTATGAGACTTATCATACGTCACGACAGATGAATTAAAAACTACTATAAGCAACAATACAAAAGTTTGTACCTCTTCCTTAAAGCGGAACCCCGCCATTTGAGTGCTAATGTGAGGTCGTCTTTTCCAGAAGGCGCTGTTCTAACATTATTTCGCTCACACCTCTTAGGTTAGGAGGTGGTCTCACTAGCACCTAAGTTTTTCTACCGGATTAACCACCGTATTTTCTCTTCACAACTGAGTGCAACCGTATACTCCATTTCATCTACAGCATATATAACATAGAACTTGCAGTGAGACTGCTCTGTCTATAGAGAAACCAGTTGCGCTTGAGCACTGACAGCTGAGATGCGCATTACACCAAAGCCCTTGATCTGTCAGCTCAAAGACCTGCACACATTAGTTCAGTTTATGCTGTCTATAACAATCCTAAATAATGCTATTCCGCTTCACCTACCAGCTGGTACGTAAAATTCAGGTAAGTAGCGATGAGTGTTACAGTTGGTAAACACCGTCGCTGGTTATTCTCTATTTGTACCTGTTTCTAGCAGCTCTGGTTTGCTAAACTAATAATCTACTTGACTTCCTCAGCTCCTGGTCATCTCTTTCCTGGCCCACTTATGTACAGTATTGAAGAGCATGCAGGGAAAAAGGAGCACATGCTGGAAATTATTTTCAGGAGACCAATTAAACAAGTCTGTAATAGAAAGGTACACCGACAGCAGCTTCAATAAGCAGAATGTTTTTTTCTCAGTCTTTTCAACATTTGAGAATCTTGCACATAGCAATCAGACCTACAGCACTACCAAAGTCTCCCTGAAGCTTAATTCAAGAGGTTTCTAACCTTTCTACTTTAGAGTTTTTTTGTTACCTGATTCCCTTGGAAATGTTTTAGCATTATCTTTATTGCGGTTTTTATGTTTGATATAAAACTCAAAAAACTGGTATTGGTATAAAAAAAAATCTAGACTTCCTTTTCCTGGGATTCTTAAATGTCCAAATCTTTCTAAAAACATGTATCTCTTCAAACTTTAAAGATATTTCCCCTTCTTTCATCTTTGCATAATTTGGTACTATTGAGCAAGGATCATGTAAAACAACAGACTCAATTCCTTTAAAAACAATTCTTTCTTTCTTTCGCTCTCTCTCAGTCAATCTCTCTTTCTATTCCCATCTCTACATTACTAGAAAAAGGACTCAACTGGGTATGATGCTGAAAGATAATGAAGGATTCCACTAATATTTTCCCAATGTTCACTAAGTCCTGAGCAGAAAACCAATATGTCCAGATCATCTGCGTCATCACTCCACAATTTCAGAAAATTAAATGTATTGTCTTCATTTTACAAATGGCCGGAGCTAGTGCAATCTGTAAGATGCTGGGGAGGTAGAGGGCAGTTTCTGCAACCTCAGCTACAGCCAGTCCACCAAATTCATAATTTCCTTTAATATCAGCTTCCATTTTGCACCATAAGCATATCTGTCGACATGGTATTTAGTCTGTCAACAAAACTGCACAATGCCAGGCGGCTCACGCAGATGTTTTAAAAATTTTAAAGACAATCACCTAAGTGAGGGTTTATTTTAAAAATTAATGTCTGTACACGTTTCTAGAATTTTTATTTTTGATGGGCATGGAGTATACTGGTCGATTTTCTTTCGTGGAACCATATGCTATTGATGTCAGATCCAATTGGAACAAAACACTCAGGACAGCATATGAAATCCCGCCTTAAATAAATCAGATGTCTTTTTTCCACCAAATTCCAGCAACTGAATCATCGTTGTGAGGGTGTTTCTAATGGTGTATCCGTAGGAGTTCTACGTTCAGAAACACAGGGTATTACCTCTTCTCAATGAGGCAGTGGAACCCAGAGGTTGGCAGACTAAACAATTAGCACCATTTGTTAGATACATAATTTTAGTTTTGTATTCCCCAATGCACGGGTTTAACAATGCCCTTCATCTTTAAATGTAACATCTTATACCACTGGTCTTCAAAAATCATCATTGGGGCCCTTCTTCAGAACTTTTCACAATTATTCTATTACATTGGCAATGTTTAAATATGTCTACTTATTTAAGTATTGCTGTTAAGCTATGTTACCTTTTTAAAAATGGAATCAAATAGATGACTGCTAAACATACTATTCTGCTCAGACAGGCCTTATTAACATGTAAAAGTATCCACAGTGTGATTATTAGAAGTAGGGGTCGGTGTTGAAGAATAGTTGGAGTCCCTTCCCTTTTGACACATACTCCCAGCGAGGACAGAAATGACAGAAGATGTTTGTGATGACCCATTACAGATCGGCTTACTGGCGATCATTTTTTTCTGCTCAAAACAAAGCACTATTATCAGCATAATGCTTCTTTTGACCAGAGCCTGGTACCCCACTGAGATCACTTGAGGCTCCCCTAGGGGGGCCCGAACACCATTTTGAAGACCCTATCTTGTCAGTTGCTTTCAAAGGAAAGCCCTGGCCATTACGGGTTTTATATCTAAACTGTTACTTCATAATTTCTCAGGATAATGGTATACCAATTCTTTCTCCTTCATCTTTTACTTTGGAATCCCAGAACTTGAAATCCTTCTTGTCTTTCAATGTCTTCGAACAATTATTTATTTTCCTTTCTACTATGCTTGTCAGTCTTGATAACAAATTGCTTCATGTCCTTAAAGAGTATCTTGTTTGCTTTAATCAGCTCTTCTAAGAACTTGCCATTTAGTCAACTAGCACCTACTGGAGTATCCTCCAAAAGATGTTGCTATGAAAGTGTGGGACCAAAAAATATGTAGCAATATCTTTCAATGTTCTTGCGTAGCCCACTATAATTTTCAAATAAGCTTTTCCATATTCTTTGATGTTAAATAGTTTAATTGCTTTTATTTGTTTCTATATAATATCATAGATTCCACTGCATTCTTGGTTGGTTAAATTCTATAAAACTCAGATCTTTTTAGATCAACAGCTGAAAATCAGGGAGGTCGTAAACACCTATGTTTATTTTGCTTTCTAGTTCCAGGCATAAATTGTGCTGGCATAATTTGTGTAGTTTGGGGAGGTTTGTATTAGACCTGTTATGTTTAATTAGCTAAATTATACCATAGCACAAAGTTGCATAGTTACACTGCCATTCGTAGCAAACGTATAGCGCAGGAGAGTGGGAACAATGCAATGAGAATGTGGACTGTTGTTGTTCTATACAATTATGTTCTTTACACTATTTTTTAGCACAAAATGTGTCTTTTCATCACAAAATCGATCAGAGGGTATATTTTGTGCTACAATATAGCACTAAATGACGGATTTGCATTTTTGCATATTTGTGCATGCAAACTTTTCCAGCAAATTCACTTAGTTATGTAAAAGCAAATTACACAAATTCTGCACACCCCTTATCCTTTCCCTGTTAGTGCAAGTATATTTTCCTAAGCATATTTCCATGTATCCTCACAGGTTTCTGTAACAATGATTGTTTATTATCTTTATCTTTATATTCTAGTCGTAACTTCTTATCACTCATGTCAAGATTTTAGTTTTGCCTTGCTTTGTCCTGAATCTCAGAGACTGCAGTACACTCTCTTATATATGCTTCTATTTCTCGTGTAGATTAAAAGAGCTTACTCGTCATAAACAGAGTATAATCTGCATATAGCATACGTTTCGTGGAGTACATTCCCTGGGTAAATGGAATGGGGTTTTTTTCTTTTTAATAGTAAATGGTTCCACTTATACATCAAAAACAACAGGTGAATGAAATAACCTTGCTTAGTTTTATCTTTAGATGCCAAGCTGCTATTTTGTATCAGTAAATATGCTGCTACTGAGTGATATACATTTTGAGTAGACATTATAAATCCAATTCTGAATTCAAACGAAACCACACGTTTCACAAAAACCTAGAGCTCAGCCTGTAATTAGAATTGAATACAAGGATGCTAGAGATTTGCCTCCATCTATTTCTGTCAACTGAGTGAGTGGATGATCCAGACAAATTCCTCTTTGGTCTTTGATGATAAAGAAAACAATATGGCTACTGATATGGTTGCTGAAGGATTTATGATGGTCTTATAGTCCTAGTTAAGGAAACAAATTACTCCAAAAGATTGACATGTGTTTAGGATGTTGGTGGACTGCAACTCAAGTTTTTATAATTTCTGACATGGCTTCAGGTGACATTTGACTAATCAGAGACTTATGAGCCATCTGTTTTTTCTTGAAGGTGATAGCCCTTGATCATCCTTATAAAATTCTGGTAGCAGATTAGTGCACAAAGTTTTTTCCCCCTAAACCTCATCATAGAAATTATCACTTTAAATTCTCAATCATTTTGTAAAGTTTCTGCTTTAGACTGGTAGACTAATGTGGCCCCACCACATTTTCCACATTATCATAATCTAAAACCTCTCCCTTCTATTTCTGTTGTAAATCTTCTCTAATGTATATCTGCCAGCCCAAATCTTGTTCCTCTTAATCTTCCAAATATGATGTCTAAACTAAAGAGTCCCATAATTGCACAGCATCTCTGTCACTCATCAAACCTTTATGACCATTACATACGACTTGTGAGGAGACTGATCTACAATTGATCTGAAAGAATTCTCTTTTATTATTCTTAAGGATGTGAGTGAATTTCTGCACACACTTATAGTGCCTTTTATAGGGTTCATCTGTGATAGCTAATCCTCTTTTCAAATTGACTATATTCTACCTTAATAACAGAACGATTTGAAAAAGGAAGCTGGGTGTATATTTTATATCTTGGCAATCTCATACCAATATTTATCGAGCAGCATATAATCTGTTATATTGAAAAGGCCCACCAAATCAGTGAAAAAAATTGATTGCTTATTATGGTGTTATGAGGAGTACTATGCCTTTGTTTTACAGTTCAAATGTGAAGGTTCCTCTCAACAAATTTCAAATGAATTGCTAATTCTATTAGTAAGCATGACTTTCTCTTACTTAACTTCTTTGAGGAGAATAAACTGACATTTTAGTGTCAGATTAGTAAATGATAGTCCTGCCTCTGCCACATGAACTACATCATCCATTGTTGGTTTCCACCTGTTGATATGTCCTAGTCAAATGTCTTTGTCTTCTGCATTTGGCCTTTCATGATCTTGGACTCTTTTAGCATGAAAACATTTATATTTGTAACCTGCTCCTCTTACAACCTGCCAGTTGTACCGTGGGCAAAAGGTATGACAAGGATGTCTCTGGTCTCAGGTGTGATGTTGCATGGAGCACTCATGCAATTGATGAACCATTCCCACATCACTGTTTTCAGAAATTATTACAAGCCTATCTTTTGTCCATTGTAATTTAAACAATCTTTTGTATTTTAATCATATTTAATACATACATCTCGGGTGCTGACAAGAAATCAATTCTATCTTACACTAGTTTTGCTAGTAGGTATTACATGTTTACCAGGCAACCCACACAAAGAAATACCTTTGTAGCAAAACATCTAGAAGGAATAGTTGTTGCAACAAAATCATATTTTAGGTTGATACAGCAAATTTAACAGCATTAAATATTATTTATTGGAGAGTAGTTAAATGGTAATAAAATAAAAATTGAAAGATGCAAAAAAGCAGGGGTTAGTATCACTGATAAGTTGAAGGTAAGCATTACAGCAGGCGTCACTGTTAAGGTAATGATTGTGTTTTACAATAGGATCAGGAAAAGTATACAGTGAATGTTATGGTTATTAGTAGGGTATGCTTAATGAACATGTATGAAATACTTTTTTATTGTAAAAGAAGTTATCCTATCAGTCTTTCTAATATAAATTAAAAATGTTATTGAGGTGAGCATGTAGATGTATATCTCTAATATTTCTCTTTTTTTGTGGCTCACTCATAAAAAACTATTTTTAAATAACTGCAGTGTATCCTGGCTAATAACTTTCTTCAAAAAGTGCACACATCTTTTATATAGCAATATCTACTTACTCCTTTCCCTGTTATGAAAACAGCAAAACTGGTGCAAAGTAAGATTTCTTCAATTATTGCGCCAGCACAAACTTCTAGCAATTTCATTCCAGAAGGCCTTTTGCTCTTCTACATAGCCAGCCATATCAAAACATGCCAGATCTTGGGCCACATTTATTAAAGGTGTAAGAGAAATTTAGAGCTGTGTATGTGGGCCTTTCAAATGGTAAGTCAATTGAAGCTATCTTTTGTCAAGTGCTGCGTTGCGTGAGTGCCAATGCAAACCTTTAGTAAATGTGGGCCTAATAGTCATGGCTTGACAGGCTTTTTTATTTCACCAGGTATTTCTCTTGTGGGCTTAAACCCTTAGAGGACTTTTTTGAAAGTCCATGAAAACTCAGAGGTTAATTGCGGCAAGTACAAGGGGGCTTCAAGAGAGAGAGAAAGAGAGGGGAGTGGTGGACGGTAGAGAGAAAACGATCAGAGAGGAAGAAGAGAGAAGATGGATGGAGCATTTTTGCCAGGACTGCTTTTAAATCCCCAGTCCAGCCCTGTTAATAGTACATCAAAGCTTTCTGCAAGTGAAATTTGCACTGAAGAATAAAGAGAGCAAAGGTCTCACTCTATTTTGCTTCCAGTTTAGTGGAGCATAAACGTAGTTATTGACTGTAGTACAGCTAGTGCATTACAGCTCTAGGTACCTAGTACAATGGTGCGATGTGGCCTAATGCAGATAGGAGTAGCTATTATATTATTTCATGAAACAAATCATTCAAAACACTAGCCGAGAGCCAACACACGTTTGAATACCTAGCACATGAGTTATTGGTCATCCTGCCTGACATAGTGAGCCAGAACACTTTTCCTCACTATGAACAAATGACAGCTCTCACTGGACATTAACATTCTGACATGGTAATACATTTCCTGGATAGCTTCAAATCACTAACAGGAGATAAACTATAAGAAAGAAATACTTCAACCCACAAAATACAATATCTCCCATTGTCCTTCACATTTTCTTCAATATCCAGACAATAGATTTGTTGTAGTTACCACAAATGCCTGCTTTTCTGTTCTGTGCCAGGAAGGGTCAGCCTGGGGGTGAATCTGAGGCTATCACTAATGATTTCTTCCATCGTGATGAAAACCCTTTCAGTGTGTTGACTCTCACCAGCCTAGTTTAGAGGGTTATCTAGAGAAAAGATCCATGTGCCTTCATTGTATATTGAATTACAGGGCAATGGCAGGCAGCAGTGTGCTTATTCCATTACTCCTAACGCCAGCAAAAATGAATTCAGCAAAAGAAGGCAAACATCCGAGGTGACCCTGTAAAGAGGGCTTAGTCCAACAATAAAGTAAGTAAAATATCATAACAATCTGCACAAAATAGCATGGCCTATCATGTGATATATCAAAACATACCATACATGGTATATCATAATTTAATACTACAAAATAACATAGCATAACACAATGCAAATAACATAGCATGGCATAGTATAACCTACCATGTCATAACAACATAAGAAAGAGCCAAGAAGCCAAGCAATTGGTATATGTTGAACTCTATAAAGATAAGATAAGATAATTACATAATTTAGCATGAAATTAAATGACAAGGTGCACATAATAAAGTCATATATTTAGCACAGCATAGTACAACATAACATAATAAAACATAAAATTATCAACAACAAAATGTTAAATCACACAACCTACAAACAACACCGGACAACAGCCTCCAATGGAAAACTGGAAACCAGGGTGAGAAGGTACTGAACCTCGTTAGTGGTGAGGAAGCTGCGGGGGCCTGTGTTATGCCACTTAACATGTGTAAACTTTGATTGTGAATCCAGAGGGCGGTGGGGACAGAGGATCTGGAAACTTGGTGACAGGGTACATGGAGAGGGCAGGAAAGAGACCTTTACAGGATGGGAAAGGAGCTTCCACAATGGAGAAAGGTGCTAGGAGCAGGGGGTTGGACGGGAACCCTGCTGGGTGGGGGTGAAGTCTCATGGAGGACAGGTGTCAAGGAGCACCACTGATAGTGGGGACAGTTTCTGAGGCCGTGCACCCTGAATATTGAACCCTTAATACCGATGGGGCAGAATATTGAGGCCAAAATATATTTAGAAAAAAATCAACAGATAAGTAAGTCTAGATAGAAGTGCATCCCTGACGACAGGGGTGTACTTCTAAGCTAAGTGGGGGCCCTTAAAGAAAAACTGAAATTAAAAGGCCATTATAGATGTCATAAATAATTTTAATGTGACTGGCATCTATATGGTGCTTAAAACAAGTGATCGGTGTGTTGGGGATTTTATTGTTCCCCCACCGTGTTGAGTGTAGTCAACATGTTTCTGCCTGTTGCCCCAGTAGGGTCCATGGCATTCTTCAGGACCTATAAATAAGGAGGGCTCCACTCTTACCAGGGTTTTGGTGAGAGGGTTTCATGGTGTGGGGTGATCGAGATCACGTTCCACTTAAAGGTTATGCGTTCAAACCCTAGAAAGGGAGGCAAAATGCTCCATAGGAGGGTGAGGGAGGAAGACCCCTGTGGTCCAATGTGTTCCGTGGTACGTCTCCCGCCTCTGCACCTAGCTGTGTTGTCCTCCCGTCCTCACTTGTTTTTATCACCATATAGATGCCAGTCACATTTAAATTATTTATGACATCTATAATGGCCTTTTAATTTCACAAATTATTTTTAAGGGCCCCACTTAGCTTAGAAGTGCATCCCTGTCGTCAGGTGTATGCCCGCCCTCTATCAAACCAAGTGGCATATCAACAAGGGCTTTATCTCTGCTTTTTTGGCTTTAAAAGCCAAAAAAGCAGAGATAAAACTAGCACCCGATCAACAACAGGGTGCTAACATGCAAATTGGCATGTTAGCACCCTTTTACTCTACGCTTCCCCTTGCATCACTAATGAGATGCAAAGGAGGCGTTCCAGAGTAAAATAATAGGAGAAATTTCTCCTATTATCAAGAATATCGCTAACCCTGTTAGAGACAAAAAAAGCAGCGCTAACCGTGGTTAACGCTTCTTTTTTACGTCTGGTATTTTTCTGACTTAGCCATGATATCCTATGGAAGGGGGATATCATGGCTAAGTTTGTCTGTCCCTATCAACAATCTAACGTGAGATTATCGCTGGGTTTCCAGCGATAATCTCACGTTAGCCACTTAGCGTGTGTTTTTTTTTCGCTATTGAGATAAGTGTTGCTAATAGCACGCTATCTCAGCGATAAAAATCCACGCTAGCCGGCGATAATTATCCTAGCGCTAAGTGCGCTTAGAGATAATTATCGCCGGTTGTTGCTGATATACCCCCAAGTTTTTAGAGGGCGAGGACTGGTCAATGATGAAGCATGACACCAGGTGGTGTGTGAGACCAGTCCTTCACTTTTTGTGAGATGCCTGCACTCACAAACTAACACTGTAGCACCCTGGTTCCCTAACTAGGAGCAGCCCCATTTGTGCTGAACATTCATAGGTTGTTGACAGCAATGTACATGTACCTCATCATTTGTTACTGAGCTAGAAGCAAAGTGGCACTACAGTTTGAATGGGTCTTGATAGGGCTGCCATTGAGATCACTAAGAAAGGTTTTGGGATGTTACAAGGGTTTGATGATTTTAGTGCACATGTATTTTTTCTTATATTTACTCCAAAGCTGATAAACGACATGTGTGACCAGGAAGAATTCTGCATGATCATACTAATAATATCATAAGACTAACTGAAAGAAAATAACGGAAATTGTGTCCCTAAAGAAGTTGGCTGATAGCAGGAGTACTGCTGTAGAAAAACTGACAATCCAACCGAATCATCATCGACCAGGTGGATCGAATGTTTGCCGTACAGGATAGTCCACCATGTTTCTGAGAGAGTATACTAGCCACCAAGCTTTACGTCTGGCTCCGAATTATCTGTCCCATCTGAATTATAAGTTATGCAGGAAAATCACCCAGAGCTATTTCACCCACAAGCTCTCCACTAAAGATGATTCTGAGGAGGAGGGGAGTCAGAGGTGTTATAATGGTCGCTTGTTATGAGGGTCATGGTGGGGAATTCAAGTTTTCCAGTTTTTACTCTAAGTATAAAATATATTTTATTTATTGACAAATTGTAAGAAGCATACAATCTAGCTGAATATGTCACGGACACAACACTACAATGTCATACCTGTATGTTTTGGCTCAGTACAAAACACTGTTCAGAACATAAATATTTTCAAACAATAAGTACTCTGGTTGCTTGGACAGGTAGGTCATGATGGCATTCTCATGACACAGTATAGGTAAGCAACCTCATAATAGGTTCTCATAAAGCATGGGTCCCCTTTTGTAAGCTAAGGCGCTATTATAACACAACAACAGTGTCATACCGACTTTCGTTACTCGTACAGTCTTTCTCCCCACCAATATCTAGAAGTTTTCAGCATCTACTCATTCCCTACCTCTGAGTCCCATGTGTCTTTACCCATAAAGTATACCTGATATGGGGTCCAGTAGTCTTTATGGTGGCTCCGGGGTGGCAGGAGTTCGCTATATACATCTGATTGTATATTGCAGTATTCCATATCCAAGTGTATCCTGGTTAGATAGAATACACAGTCTGGACCAAAAGAATTTGCAGAAGCATCCAGCAAAATTCCCCAAGATGCATTCCATTGTTTTCTCTTGGTTGTGTAACATGTTTACAAACAATGAGCCCAGAAGTTGTATACAAATGAATTTTTCGTCCCATTGTTTGAAAATAATCAGGGCATATTTTCTGTAAACTCCTGTAAAACCTCCCTCTTCTCTTCGGTCTTCTTTGACATACTTTTGCTATGAGCAGTAATAAATCATATGTAGACAGTAAGCCAAGCAAACTTCATAGATAGAAGCCACCACATCTGTAACCTTCTTTTCTAAACACACCCATTAACCGGGATAGGTATCAGAACCAGCGATGTTCCACAATGATGTTGCCCATCATCCAGAAGACCAAAACCCTGGGAAATCTCTGAAAACCTCCATCACATCACAAATATTGAAGATGTGGTGATAACTTGCGCTGTTCTCCGGATCCATGGTGGATGTCTTAAGCAGAAATGTAGACTGAGAATACCCAGCATCTTCTCTAGATTCCTCATTTCTTTATCTTGATGCCATTTTTCCTACAGACACAAATATCCTGCATTATAATATGTGGATTTGAAGTTACATAGTGACCATCTTACCAGTAGTAAACATAGAAGTATATGCAGCTTATTTTAGACTTACTCATCACTTCATTATGAGAACAATACTATTAATGAAATTTGATTTCTAGTGAAAGAATTTAGCATCCCTTAAATTCTAAATACTAGATTAGAGAAGCTGTGTTTATTGTTGGCACAGGATGTCAAAACATCTTTAAGTGATAGCATAGGATGTCATGAAGCCATTTTGTAGGGGATTGTTGTACACTGAAGATTCTAAAGATTTTCTATTGTAAGTCAAAATCTTTAATAGCATAAAGACTGTGTTTCAGTATAGTGGGTCCTAATATCACAAGGAGATGTTCTTGAATTGTTCTTCTAGCGTACTGCAGAAGTGTAGTATGCAAACCTGCTCAAATGGGAAAGGGATTAAGTTATGGTATTCGTGAGAAATCTGTATTGGCAGATCCCAGAGCTATCAGAGGTTACTTAACCTCAATTTTGTCAACCGAGATCCTGGGCCCCCCATACTGAGATAATCAGCTTGGGGGACCAAGTTTTTTTCAGCACTTGACTCTCAGGGTCATGTGATAGAGCATTCTAAGGCTGATCCAGACAAGCACTTTGGGCTACAAACTCAGCACTGCATCAAATAACACTAAATAAATCATTGTCCGGCCAGTGTTGTTTCTTAAAACAACAGGAAAAGCACTTTAATATAGACACTCAGGCATACTCTAGAGAGTTTAAGATACTCCACAAAGAAACAAGCATACAGTCATAAAATTTAAAATACTTGAAAACTTCCAGGTATCAAAACAATATACAGCCATTGCTAAGAGGCCTAACACGAATCTGCAGAGTTCAAATATTCTAGTGCCATGTTTTGTTAAGGAATTATTCAACATCAAAATCCTTGCTTACTACAGTAATCTGTCAGATGCCATGTAACAAAACAAAATAATGTACAATTACTCATAAGACTACTTAACAAAGAGTCTCACAGTGCAACTTATCTAGCTCCATGATTTATAACGAGGAGTAACCAAGACCAAAACACTTGCCTACTACAGTAATCTATAAGATCACATGAAAGAAAATGCTTGTCCACTGACTTCAAAACAGTGTAATAAAATCCACCATTAAAGGTCTATTGACTTTAACATATGTTTTCACAATAAAAAAGTCAGACATTGTGCCTTTGTCTTAATGTTTCATATTAAATAATTCAGATTAATGGCATCTGACAGACCTCTTCCCAAAGAACCAATAAAACCTTCATTATTGGCTACCAACCCTAATGTACTTGAGCATAAGCTTTCCCACATCCTTCAAGCATTTAGTTATAAAATTGCAAATATGATAAAAGTTACAGTTTGCAAAATATTGTACAGTCCCACTTAAGAGTATTCTCACAGTATAAATCTACTTGTGAGAGTGACTACCCAACATGAAAGTCCTTGGCAACTATGGGAATCTATGAAATTCAATATAACAAAATACCTCTCTATAAATTTGAATAAACTGTAATAAAAACCCACCATTAAACACATATTGGCTTTAATAAAGGCTTCTAATAATAAGTAAGTTATGCTTTGTGTTGTAATAAACAAATTAGACCCGATTGCATCTGATAGAACTCTGCACAATACGACAAATAAGATTTTATTGTTGATCATTAGTTCAGTTGGAAAGGTGTGCCACAACAGCCAGAGCAGCTGACTCTGGAGCGCAGGGCTCACGGTTTGATCACTGGCAGAAGCTCAGCTCAGCATCATGTGACTCTGGGAAATAGCTCACTTAATCTCCCCGACTGCCCCCAGTGCCTTGAGACCCTCAGAGGTGATTTGTTTGCGTTTTACACATTCTGTATTATTATTATTATTACGACAATAGTCAACCTAGGTCTTCCGTGTTTCACATACTCTGGCAACCATCATTCATACAATTTTACAAATGTACAAAATTACAGTTGGCAAACCAACATACAACCCCTCTGAAAGGGGCTTAACATTGATTATCATATTGCAAATGTTCAACTGCAAAGGTTTGTCAGAGGGAGTAATTAACACCAAAAGCCATTCTTTGTATGTTATGCTTGAGATTACATATAGCAATGTCTATGGCCTTTCACACGGTATAATAACAGTCCACCCTTATCAGCAGACTGGCTTTAGCAAAAACTTTTCCCAAGTCTTACTGCATTGACTTGTCACCAAAAACAACTCAGGCTGACTCACCGACTCAGGCCTGTATTGATCATAGGCTTTCCAGTAAGGCACCTATCAACACAATTAGTAAGAGTGTCTCACATGCATAATCAAATTGGAAAATATCTCCCACCAGGGGTTATTATCTACTATGTGAGATTCCATATAACAAAGTACTTCTCTTAAGAGTTTAATAAATTGTGATAGCAATCCGCCTTTAAATATCAATTCACGTTAACATGTGCTTTTTTGCAATGAATCTCTCAAATCGACAGTCTTTGTCATATGTTTTTATAATAAAAAGATCACACCTACAAGTTTTTGTACAAAAGTTACAAAATACAAGTGCTCTTTGCAACACCGTGCAAATTGCTGTGTTGCATTACTCTGCACCAGGGATGCTTTCCATGGGCATTGCATGGGTGTTCACATGCAACTCCCATGGTTTTTAACACATTTCCAGATTTACCAAACCTGGCAAACCTGTGAATGTGCAAAAAAGATACACCTCCAGGAGAGGCGTAACAGGGAAAAATATCTTTATTTCTCCTTATTTTTTCCTCGTTCTATATGTGCTGAATTCTGCAGCACACATAGAACGAGGAAAACGACTCTCAGGATTTTTTTGTGCAGGAAGGTGACCCTTCCTTCTCAAAAACAATCCTGCTTACACCACAGACACCTTGCATAATTTTTCAAGGGTGCCTGCCAGTAGCAGCTTGTTTCCCTGCAGGCTGGGGGGATATGGTAGTGAATGGAAGACAAGCAAAGGAGATGAAAACCAAAAAACTTACCTGCCGCTTCACCGCAGGCTGGGGGGATATGGTAGTGAATGGAGGACAAGCAAGGGAGATGAAAACCAAAAACGTACCTGCCGCTTCACCGCATCTCCGCTCTTCAGCTCCATCATCACCAGCACAAGCTCCCAGAATCCCCTGTGGCTACTCATGATGCAGCTTTCATGATGCTGAAAGCAGTGTCAGGATTGGCCTGAGCACTGAGGATGTGTGCTGCCAGTGATAATGGGAGCCTGTGCTTACTCTCTCCAACCTGGCAATGCAGCTGGGGTTGGAGAGAGCTTCACTGCGCATGATGATTTGGCCGACCTGAGACGGCCGGCCAAATTCTCATGAGCACTGACAACAGTGCCCTGCTCACCATTCCACCTCCATGATGGTCCTGCCCTCAATCGTTGGCTATAGTAAAAAAAATAAAACAATAATAAACACTTTTATTATCATTTTATTTTTTATGTTTTAAGGCTAATGGGAGGGGGGGCGACACTCCTCCGCCATAGCTGAGGAGCCACCGCTGGTGCCTGCATTAGCACTAGGCTGCTAAAATGGCCCCAGCACACAGGAAGAGGACAGAGGATTCTGCCATTTCCCTGTGATACAGGGCAGTACAGCAAGGTGATTTGCTGGGCTGCCCTGTGCCATAATTTTCATGAATATGCCCCACAGTCTACTGCATTCTACATCTTGTAGTGTTGTTTAGGGTGCTCTTCCCTCAACGTTTTGCCTGCTTACCCCCACTTTTTGCTGTACATTTATATTGGCCTTAGTACCCTGAGCACTTTACCACTGGTAACCAGTGCTAAAGTGCATGTGCTTCTTCTCTGAACATGGTGACATTGGTGTATACCTGATTGGCATATTTAGTTTACCTTTAAGTCTCTTGTAAAGAGGTATACAATATACCCAGGGCCTGTAAACTAAATGCTACTACTGGGCCTGCAGCACTGGTTGTACCACCCACACAAGTTGCCTCCCAACTAGGGGTGGGCGGAATTTGCGAAAGTGCCTTTCGCAAATTATCGCGAAAATGTCAAAAATCTCCGCAAACACGCGGAAATATCGCGAAGATGCGGAAGTTTTTTTCCCGCCCGTTCGCGGTATTTTCTGCGTGGTTGCGGCTCGCCAACTTACCCATGCGGTTGCTCGCGTGCGCGGCCATCTTGTTTTCACTCTTCTCGCGGTGCATGATCGCGAGAAGAAAGACGTGATCGCGCGACCAATGACATTACTGCGGGCGCGAACTGTCGCGAGACAGCACAAATGGCTACCAACAATGCAACATCTCATGGAGAACGCGACCGGATCGGGAAAACTTGTCGGCGAACGCGGGGATTCAGGTAAGGCGATCGCGCGCGCGCGAGAATGTATTATTTTACAGCGTGAGCAAGAAACAAATCATCGCTAAGCTGCGGAATGCGGAAATTTTGACATTTTCGCGCTCTCCGCGGAACACGAAAATGTCAAATTATCGCATTTTCCACGAGCGGAACGGAAATTTAGCCCAGGCCTACTCCCACCCCTGCCTCAGGCCTACCATTGCAATACCTGTGTGTATAGTTTTACTGTCACTTTGAATTGACATTTAAAACCACTTGCTAAGCCGTACACTTCATTTTTATTACACATAGGTCACCCCTAAATAATGCCCTATGTATCCCTAATGGCAGGGTGCTGTGTAAGTAAAAGGTAAGACATATACTTTAAGTTTTACATGTCATGGTATTGACAAAGAGGCAAATTTGTTTTTCACTACTGTGAGGCCTACTCCTTTCATGAGCTAAAATTGGGAATTCCTTAACATGCTTTAAAGCTGTAATTTCTGATTAGAAAGTAGTAGCTAAATCATGTTTCATATCTTTAGAATGGTAATGATAAATCCTCTTTAGTAGTAAAGTTGGAATTGACATTACTATTCTATAAATGCTACTTTTAAAAAGTGGATATTTCTCTGTTCGTAACTTAGCTCTGTGTGCCTGCAGCCTGTCTCCAATACACGTCTGGGCTGGGTGACAGCTACACTTGTGCATTCAACTAGACAGCCACAAACACAGGAAGCCACCCTGTGACACCGAGACTGGTGCGCTACAAAGATTGCCACTCTGCTTGACTGATTTTTCCAAAGAACTGCTTCACTGCTTTGCTGGCTGCCCCTGGTGCCTGATGACATCTCTCCTGCTGAGGACAAGCACTGGATCCATCTCACTTGAACTCATAGTGACTCCAAGGACTTGCTGGCTTGCCTCCTGTTTTCTGAAGACTCAGGGTCATAAAATACTTCCTACAATTCTCCTGTGTGGCTGGACCTTGCCATCTGTGAGTCCTACCCTTGTCTGAGGGATCCCCTCCTGTCCTGGTCCTCAGATGTTGGTTCTTGCAGCTTTTTCTACTTCAATATCAAAGCAGCAGTGACTTTGCACTGATTGGAACCGACGCATCACCTTCAGCACCGAAGAAGTAGCCACTCGATTGACAGCAATTCTACAGCCGGCACAGCTCTATGCTGGCGGACAGCGCAGCTTGACATCAATAAAGCGCATGCATTGCAAAAGGTTCATCACTGAAGCTTCCATCGATGGCACGGATTGGTGCCAACGCAAACCTCTATCCACGGATCTATGATGACGACACGTCTCCTCTACTTCTCGCCTCGACTCTTTGAAATCAAAGCTTTGCTCCATCCATTGTACTTTGTCAGCTGGGTCTGTTTGATTCCTGTAGCCTGCCTGCCCTCCATCACAGTCGTCATGAACTTTGGATTTACCCTGGTCTAGCGCGACCTCAAGTAACCTTTTAGTGCTGTTGACTTCAAAGCACTAATTCCTGTTCTACATATTAGATTTTTGTCATGTTGGTCTTGTTTTACTTATAGAAATACTCTCTATTTTTCTAAACCTGTGCAGAGTCTCTTTGTGGTGTTCTCATTGTGATACTAAGTGTGTGTTGCAAAACTATATTACACATTGCCTTTTTAGTAGGATTGGGCTAAGTATTCTGCTCTGCCGGCAGAGTTCACTGAGTTTTGCAGAGTTCAAAAAAACTCAGAAAAGTGCTGCGGTCAGAGTATCTTGAGCAGCTCACCATTGGTAAGTTGGCGAGTGCTCCCAAGATAAAAAATCTCATGCTAGACCTCCTCCTGGCGAGATGTTTTATCGTGGATGGTCACGGCAGGTTGCAACCACTTGTGTTGAGAAATCTGCCACAGTAGAATGTCTACTCAAGCAGCAGAAAGCAGCAGCAGTCTCTGATGCGACGTGCAGTGCTATTCACGCTGATTTCAAAGCACAGGACAAACTCCTGCTGCTAAAAATCAGTGCGAGCAGCGCTACTTAACAGACTCCACAGCTGGCTGAACTACGTGGAGTATGGCAGAGTTTTTCTGGTACTTCGCGAAGTTTCATGGAGTAAAACTCCATGTACTCAACCCAGGACTACTCTTTAGATAAGCCTGACTGCTCTATGCCATGCTACCAGAGGGTGAGCTCAGGATATCTTTTAGTCTGTATCGAGCGTAATCTGACTAGGATTGGGGTCCCTACTTGGACAGGGTGCAAACCTCTGCCAACTAGAGACCCAATTTCTAACAGACTAACACACCTGAAATCAGAGAATGAGAGGTGAAATGTTCAGGACAGGGGAGAGAATCTGTAATGACTTGGAGTGAGGTGGTCACTCAATGCATAGACAAAGGTTGTAAATAGGAAGTTGGTGCCCACGTTCACTGTCCTTAACCAAAGCTGCATGCTTCGCTGCCTGAAGAGTGAGCAACCATTGTTCTACAACTTTTACCCTGAAGTAACCATAACTTGTGCCCTCGCCATCCACATGTGATTATTAATGATGTAATTTCACATATTTTTAAGGATGTTATTAATACAGTTATTGAACATGTCATGACTGATGTAATATATCAGAGTACAAGCAGTGCATGGTGAGGGTGTGAACTATAGCTACTTTAAGGCACAGGTTATAGGTACTTGAGATAACTATGACTGGTGAATTTCAGTGGTTTTGTTAGTTTAAAATGTTCTGTTGTACCTGACATTTTCACCTAACTATAAAGTCTATATAGTTTTTTTTTAATGTAAAGTAAGATAATATTACAATTCCTAACAATAATGTAACTTTCATCTTAGGTTTTTTCAGTAAATTTCTATAATTTTTTTTAATGTAATGGAAGGTGTCCATTGCTGTGCATGGCATGTGGGCAGCCCTGTGCCCAACCACCACACGGGCAACAAAACTTCCAGCACACAAACTTAGGACATGCGCAGCATGGAGTTGGGTGCAGGGTCTGGACAGAGGCACCCGCAGGTGTCCAACCCCCTTTTTTATTTTGTCGCACCATAGATCAGCTCAAATTCTACATGGGACTGCTCTGGGGCATGTAGTGGATCTGTGAATCCACGGAACAACCCCCAAAAACATATTTTTTAATTTGTCTTCAGGGACCTCTACACATGGCCCTTACATCAGGGGGCCCTCTAGCCTGTCCCCTTATATGTTATATATATTTTTTAAAGGACTTGTGGACCAAGACCCTGAGTCCTAAGATGGCAGCTGCAACTTTTCCTTCAGGTTGTCGCCTGCCAATCACAATGTGTTCTTGAGATCACTGATACACCGCCCTGGATTTGGGGTATGAAATATTCATAAATTTCAACCTTTAATTTACCCAAAAACACTGAATGGATTTACACCAAATAAAAAACACACTTTCTAAATAAAGATCTAGCTTCCTGCCAAATTTGGTATAATTCTGTTCAGCAGTTTTTGATGTATCGCTTTTCGGGCAAAAAGTGTTTTGGAACTCACTACTTTTTACAGCCACTGCTTGACGGATCACCGTAAACCTTTCTAGGAAGGTGCCCAGATAAATGAGACCTTTTTGGAAAGTTATGTGAATATTCAATAAATGGCACTAAAGTTATTAGCAGCATTGGCAATACTATAATGCAGCATGGTCATGTCGGTGAGAACGCACCACCATCAAAGAAAAAGTGCTCTGGAATCCATCCAAACTAAGGGGCCAGAGTGGAGAAGTTACAAACAGGATAGAGGTTGCCACCGCTTTCCAGGCACTGTGAACACAAATGGAACAGTCGGCTGCTGACCGAACGGTGGCAAGAGCGTGAAACAGTAAATGGAGGGCAGCCGTTAGCGCTTCCATAACTTAGTCGGTAAGCAGCGAGGTACAGCTCATTACTTGTGAATTAAAAACTGCGGGTAAAGAATGTTTTTGTCGAACTGAAAAATGCACCAAGGCAAAGCTTTTGCAGCATGTTGATGATTGAATCTGATAGAAATGTTAAAGTGGTTGAAGTCTGCACCAAGCGACCGGTGTGTTAGGATTGCTTAAAACACCAAGGAGGGTAAGAACTGGCAAAGTAAAAATAAGAAAAATATCAGTGACAGCCAACATGCAAGGCAATTACCTCCAGTGCACACATCAGATCAACATAAAAAGGAAATTAACCAATCGTCTGATTAAGCCAACTATATATTTTCTTCCAAAAGTCTATAAGAATACACAAAATCCTCCAGGAAGGCTGATTGTATTGGCAAGAGGCTCTGTATTAGAACCGTTTTTTAATTACATAGATCACTTCTTAGCACCATTAGTGAAAGTTTTGAATTCATATTTCGAAGACACAACTGATCTATTACAGCGACTGGATGGAATACCTTGGCAACAAATGTACAAACTCATCACAGTGGATGTGGGTTCGCTTTATACAAGCATTGAACATAAGATAGATCTCCATGCATGTGAATACTTCTTGGAACAAAGGAAGATCCATCTTTATCAGCATGATTGGATGCTTATGGAAATGATGAAGATGTGCGTTTATAATAGTAAATTCATCTTCAATGGTGAAATATTCAAACAAAATTCAAACAAAAAAAAGGAACAGCTATGGGCTTTTCATTATCGCTGAACTATACCAATCTTGTAATGGGCTTATGGGAGCAACGGATCGCCTGGATTCCGGAGAATTACAAATTTACTGAGAAAATAATAATGTGGCTACTGATCATTGATGATCTTTATTTGATTTGGAATGATATCAAAGAAGAATTTGGAGCATATTTTTAGATACTTAATAACAAACAAGCCAAATTCAAACTCACATATGACATCAGCACAAGTGTAACCTTCCTAGACACTCAGATCTATATTCAGAATATCGTGCATCAGACAATGTTGCATAGAAAGGAAACAGCCAAGAATGCTGTTTTACATATTGAGAGTTTCCATCAAAGAAGTTTAAAATGGAGCATCCCATATAGGGAATTCTTAAAGATAAAAAGGAATTGTTCAATAAGCACTGAATTTGAAAAACACAGCAAAATGGCGTTTGAACGATTCAATATGCATAAATATCAAAAAATGTACTAAAATCAGGATCTGAAAGAGCTAAAAATAAAGAGAGAACAACAATTTTATATGCAAAAAAAGGAATCTAGTCAGATAAGATTAATCACAAGATATTCTGGAGAATCGAACAAACTATGCCACATATTGAAAAACACTGGGGATTATTGAAATTAGATCCAACTATGGCAAAACTAATAGGAGATCATCCAAACATAACATACACCTGTGCACGAAATTTAAAAGATAGATTAGTTCACAGGCACTTCAGGAAAAACCTCAAAAAGACTTGGATAATCTCCCCAGGTTTTTGGAAATGCAACAGTTTGCAAGGCATGCAAACTAGCTGTAAACAAAAAAGAATTCACCCTGGAGAATGGTCACATTTGGACAATGCAGCAGCATATCACTTGCAAAAGCAAATACGAAGTATACGTCGTTTAATGTCCCTGCAAAATAAAGTATGTGGGAAGCACCACCTGTGAAATCAAAAAGAGGATTAGTGAACACATTTATGCCATCTAAAACAAAGATAGCTTGCAATGCAGTGGCTCAACACAATCAATCAATCAATCAGGGATTTACAGAGCGCACCACTCACCCGTGAGGGTCTCAAGGCACTGGGGGGTGGGGTTACGGGCAGCTCTGTGGTCATTCGAAGAGCCAGGTCTTGAGAACTTTTCTGGATAGGTGCAGTGTCAGGCTTCAACTGATGCAGAGAGAGAGTTCATTCCAGGTCTTGGCCGTGATGGAGGAGAAGGATCTGCCGCCCGTTCTGGCCCTGTGGATGCGGGGGACCGTGGCTAGAGCCAGGCCGGCAGAGTGAACGTTTCTCTTGGGGGCGTGCAAGGAGATTCTTTTGTTGAGGTATTGGGGTCTGGTGTTATGGAGGGCTTTGTAGGTGTGTGTGAGCAGTTTGAAGGTTATTCTTTTTTTGACTGATAGCCAGTGGAGGTTGCAGAGATGATGGTTGATGTGGTCATGCAATGGGATGCTGAGTACAAGTCTGGCTGTGGTGTCCTGAATGGTCTGGAGTCTGTGGAAGTGTGTTTTATTGATTCCGGTAGAGAGTGTATCCATGGTCCAGTCTGCTGGACGGCCTTCCTGGAGTCGGGCGGATCCATTTGAAGGTCTTGTGGGGTAAGCAGAGGGTGTTGAAGCAGGTGGAGGACACGGCGTTGATCTGGTGGTTAATGGTGAGTGAGGAGTCGAGTATGATGCAGAGGTTGCGAGTGTGGTCCATAGAGGTGAGAGGATTTCCGATGGCAGGAGGCCGCCATGTGTTGTCCCGTGCAGAAGGCCATCCGTTTTCTCTGAGTTGAGCTTCAGGCAGCTGCTGCTCATCCAGAATGTAACACCCTTTATTCCTTCTTGGAAACTGTTCCTGGTGATGTTGAGTTCCTTGGTGAGGTGGAGGATGAGCTGTGTGTCGTCGGCATATGAGACTATGTTGAGTCCATGATTTCTGACGATGGTTGCTAGGGGGGCCATGCTGACGTTGAAGAGCGTGGGGCTGAGAGAGGATCCTTGGGGTACTCCGTATCTGGTCTCTGTAGGTTTGGAGAGGAAGGCCAGGAGTCTTATTCATTGTGTTCTGCCTGAGAGAAAAGAATGCATCCAGTCTAAGGCTGTTCCCTGGATGCCGGCATCATGGAGTCTGGCGGCCAGTGTGCGGTGGGAGACTGTGTTGAAGGCTGCTGAGAGGTCTGGTAGGATTAGGGCTGCAGTGTGGCCTTGACCGAGGAGGGTGCGGCTGTCGTCAGTGGCGGCTATGAGGGTGATCTCAGTGCTGTGGTTGCTGAGCAATCCTCATGGAGCTCAAACATGACAGCAAATGGGAAGATCTTTGCTACTATGCCATTTATCAAATATTTTCATCAGAATGAGGTGGAGATAGAGAAAATACTGTCATATAGCCAATAAATGAGAGATGTCTTTGAACAACAAATCAGACACACAAAAAAGGGGCACAGAACCTATTCATTAAACTGGAAAGTGAGGAGTCTTACTAACTTGAATGAGGAAGTAACACATGCAAAACTTAGGAAGAACAAAGGAACCAAAAAACAAGAAAACAAAAAACAAACAAACAGCTTTAAAAAAGAAACAAGGAGCACAAGCCATGAATAATGAAATGATCAGATACATCACGAACTTCAGAAGTGAAAATAGAGGAAAAAGTGAGAGGATTGCATATAATATGCGCGTCGGCTGTTTTGTTTTGAACAAGAAGAATAAAGGAAAAACTTTTGTGATACCAACAGTGGATGGACAGAATTATTTTGGGGATTTGTGGTGCATTCCACATTTATATGATCAGTGCTAATCTGCTAATCATATTATTACTGTTAAATTATTTTGTTTGACCAGTGGTGGGCCAATAGTAAGTCTAATGACTAAGGCAAAGCTGCCAAGAAAGGTGTTCAATACTCTGAGGCTCACTTTAATTCCAATGTGCTTTTGTCCCGTTCAGACTCGGAGTTAAGGAAAGTTTTCTTGGTTTCTCAATGTTCATTTATGTTCTTTGGAGAGCCATGTCTTTGCTTTATTGAAGTATGTTTTTCCAGCTTTTGGAGAGACAGGTTTGCACATGATTTGTGCAAAATTGTTACAAATGTATCCATGAATACCGGTCGGAATTTCAGCTCTGTGCTTAGTTTTAATTGCCAGATCTACCCCAGCTTCCTTTATGGAGACTAAAACCCTTGATGCTATTGAGGGCACTGAGGGTTTAATTGGGTTGATTGTCATTATGATATAAAAGACAATGTAATTATAAAATGATCTTACCAGGATATCTTGAAAGTGTTTTGGCAAAATTTTGTCATTTTTGGGAAGAGATTCTCTTCCTTTGAGTGGTTTTGACCATTTTAATATAAGGGTAGCCCTATAAATTGGGGGCATTGGGGATTTAGATGATGGTGTAGAGTGAAATCTTGAAGAAGAAGTTCAACCAGTCATTTTCTTTTTAAACTTCTGTTTATTGATTACTGGACATGGATGTTGAGAAAGTATGGTTACAAAGTAAATATTAATGTACATTTCACGCCTTACAGCACATTGATATAGTCATGGCAGCATTGCAGTTCATACTGTGATTTTGGCAGAGATCGATAATCATCATTCCTTACTCATCTAGATCAGTCAGAGTTCGTGTATGACACAGTCAGAGGCGGATTACAAATGTTCCCTCTATACGCGTTCCAGGCTCCCCGCGCTTGTTCCCACTTTTTAGCGCACTCTCGATGTAGGTACGTTGCCTTTTCTGCCACTATATCACTGCATCAGTCATGGTGTGTCGGGGAAGATTGTGAACCCTAGTATTTAGCTATATTTTGCTTGGCAAACATCATTGCTAATGTCGTCCAGTCTTGTGTTGCATGGTTAAGGTCAGTTGGCTCCCAGATATTCAAGAGACATATTTTAGGTTCTGGCAGGACAGTCACTCCACTAACCTGTGTAATGGTTCACATAACTGTTGCCCAGTAGGACGCTATCTGTGGGCACTCCTACAGTGTGTGGTAAAACGTACCCACTGCTCCACACTGCCTTAGACAAAGTGCATTTTCAGCCCCTCCTATTCTGTGTAAGGTCACTCTGGTGCAGTAACTATGATGAAGTATTTTCAATTGTACTAATCTTAATGTTGAGGAGATCGCCACTTCGCGTGGAGATGAGAGAGCTTCCTGCCAGTCTGTGTCATCTAATTCTCCGATTTCACTCGACCATTTTTCGCTAAGCGGTTTCGTGGGATCTGGTTGATTAGTAATAATTTTGCAGTAAGTGAGGGAGATGGCCTTTTTGTCCATGTACTCTGTCAGCAGCCTGTCTTCTAATGGGGAGGCCTCAGGAAGTGTAGTGCCAGGAGGTATAGCTGCCATGAGTGCATGCCTGATCGGTGTGTATCTGAATATTTCGGAGGGTGCCATTTCGTACTGATCCTGGAGGTGGGCAAAGGTAACCACTTTTCCCTTGATCCATGAATCACCAACTGTTGATATTCCGATGGAGTCGACGCAATTGCAGTAAGGTGGACGACTTTAGGACACAGTCCAAAGATTTGACACAAAAGCTGAGACAGAGGGGTTATCCTGAAAGAATTCTGATAAACAGTTGTAAGAGGGCCAGAATTCAACCTAGGGAAGTCCTCTTGCAAAATTCAATCAAAGGAGTGACGGACATTGCTCTTACGTGTGTGACCACTTATAATGTTGCATCAAATGCCATTTCGAAATCTATCAAAAAACATTGGCGGATTCTCGAGAGCAACAACATCAAATGGGAGAAACCAATGTTTTCATTTAAAAAGGCTAAAAGTATCAAAGATTCTTTGGTTCACACAAGACCTAGGAATGTCAAGAGTTTGGGTGAACGTCCGTCCTCAATGCTTGGGGTCTCCCACCAGTCTGGGGACATTTTCCGTGTGGGTCATGTAGTGTCTGCCATCTGACTTCACCCACTAAGACATTAGCTTTAGAAAATGGTAAAATCTGGACACAACAGGGTCATACCAATTGTAACACCACTGATGTCAGGGCCCAGAAGTCCTGTGCAGTGTTTAAACTACCTGTCCCACAATGCTTAGCAATTGAAGGGGGTTGTGTGCTGTCCCATACTGCCTTGGGACTGGTCATGTGACTAGGAGGGTCTTAAGCCGTCCGCTACTCTGTGCTTGGCTTTACTTGTGGAACCTGCCCTGTGCTTTGTTATTGGGAAGACTCCTGGTTACAACCTGCTTGTTGAATTGGAATCCCGGTTTCCCCTGCCACCATTGGGATTATTTCCCCTCGCCCTGAATTCTTGGCCTCCTGAAAACGTGAGTTCCTGCAGCCGTTGCAGGCAGGGTGTGTCACTGTTTGTGGACTACAAACCCGGCTTTTCCCGCTCCAGCACGAGGACGTGCTACAACGAAAAGTTAAGACTTTGCTTTCATTTTGCCCTCTTTGTCTAACGAAGTGCCCTAAGCAGCCGCACAACACAAGAACGCGTTGATATTCCCCCCCGCGGCGGCATCCTTATGTTTCATTTGTCCGATTTTCAAAATTGTCCTTGATCCAGCTGTCAGCACTTTATCCGACTCATTGCCGTTCCTTGTATTTTTTGCTCCCTCCCGCAAATCTTTATTTTTGGCTACGTGAGGACGTCTGGACTTCCCTTGCAGACAGGATATATGTGGATCTCGTCCTTTCCTCTCAGCTCTCCCTAAAGTAGTCTAACAGAGACGTTATCTGTATAAAAGGCTGGACTTTTTCCCCTCCATGTGAAGAGAACAGATCGTTTTTTATTTTCTAAAGAGACCGGTGTTTATAACTACTCCAGGATCATTGATGAGATTGGCTCCTAGTATTTATAAAGGTAGGTGTTGGATAGTGCACAATCCATTAGTTAACAGATCAAGTTTGTAGGGTGCTGTGTATGTGTTAGACATTGTTCACCTACGTAATATGTCCTGTTTTGTTTCTTGTCATTATATTTAGAAATACTGCATTTAATTGAACTGGACCCGCTGCTTCTGGCTGCATTGGACCCTGTCAGATGATCCTCCTTGGTCTCTTCATTTTTTGACGATAGTTGTCTTCCTCTAGTGTATACAGTTTAAATACTGGGGAGGCAGTATCGCTGAGAAAGGAAGGGATTTTCTCTTCGCTCCTGGGGAACGTGGTACTTCTGCTTGGGATTCCCACCTACGTCTGACAACTGATGTGGTGCATTTGATCACCTGTCCGTGTGATTTGAACTATGTAAGGATGACCACACAGAAGGTCAAACAGCGTATTGGCGAGCATCGTAGCAACATTCGTTGTAAAAAAAACACAACTAAATTGACTGAGCATTTTTTGCGTTTTAATCACACTGTGGACGATCTACACTGGACTATTATTGAGCAAATTAAATCAGAGCTCAATTTACCCAATTTGTTGTTCGAAAAAGAACAGCGATGGATTTATCGCATGTCGACACATCTGGTGGGGTTAAACGAAAATATCCCATGGGGAACAGTTATGAGGCGCAGCAACTAACGTTCCCTCTTTTTCTGTAGGCTGCCCCTTTAAACCTATTTTTAACATCCTTAAAATGATGATGGACATGTTGGGTCTATTTGACAATAGTGAGGAATGGTAATAAGTACCATCTTTGTACGTATATACTACCCTTTCGTACAAATGCCCTACTATTGATTTGATTTGTCCGTTTTTTACACTGCTGAGATTTCCTGCTCCATAATTACGCTATTGAGATACTTATGAGCTTGAGGTTCATATTGATTTCAGATAGCGGTTTAATTGGATTTCCCATGTGGATTTATCGCATGGTTGCATTTGTTTTGAAAATAATTTTCCACCTGTTTACGCGTGTGCAAGGGTCTGAATAAAGTTTTTCATACAGCTGGTAGAGAGAAAAGGTTGACATTCTAGCCCCTTTCCGATACTGGGAGGCAAGTCCTTTCTCTGTTTTGACGTTGACATTTCAACACTGGTCACATGACCAATGGGGCTGCTTGCCGGGGTCGATTGAGAGTTCCAGCCATTTGGATTACTCTCTTTATTTAAACACGGACGCTTCTGTTCATACCGACTCCGGGCTCGGTGGGACTTTGTAGGTTGATTTTCCTGGCAGGGGACTTGGATGAAGTAAGTGCCGTTTGATATTTTGATCTTTTTGATAGCGGTACGTTATGGGTTGTGAAGTAGCGGGGTTAGTAACTTAGTGTAATTTCCCCGTTTCTCTTCCTATTACAGTTGTCCCGAAGTCCCGCCACCCACCTATATGCCTATGGAGCAGGTTCATTTTTCAGTACACGTAAGTCCTGATTGTTCTTAGTTCTATTTCATATTTGCTGCTCTCCTATGTGGTAGTACGTGCCACTTTGTTGATGGCGCTTTCTCTACATTGTTGGTTTGCCAGATTTTAACATGATTACATTCAGTTTTTAGTAATCTTTTTTGTCGCTTGATATTTGATAAACGGTAGAATTGAGTGGATTTACTCATCTCTAATGACGGATTCGAAAGATTGGCACACAAATTTTGTTTTTCTTTCTTGATTTCGTCTAAATACTGTGAGACATGGAACAATGTCACTGTTTATGCCAGCTTAATAATTTCATCATAACTTGAATTTGTGCCTATGACATCTCTTGCATTTTTTGAGGTGAATATACTAAGTAATGATCTGAAATTAACATATGCATGCACTATACATATATGCTTTTTTACAGATACCCTAAGGCTTTTGTGAAGTTTTCAAAGGCCTCTGCAAAACCGTGAGTTTATTCAGTTTTTTTCTGCACCTTAGCGAGCTTATACCGTCATGGTGCTTTTTCCATTTTTTATAGGTCCTGAAGAAAGCTTTGTGTAATAACGTCTAGAAGCTGAAACATGTCGACCAATATAGTATTCATTATATAGGATATACCTGACCAATTTAAGTCAGTGTTGACCATCCTTTCTCACACTTGTTTTTAGACAGTGCCAGGCTCGTCGCCATTACAATTGTTTGTGGACGAATCCTGTGTACTTTTTAATTAACACTATTATTTTGTGCACTCATCACATATTAAAATCCCTTGGGTCTGATTTTTACGCTCCGCATTAAGGAAGCGTCGAAGCACACCAGAGGTGCAGTAGGCACCCCTGGTGGAACCCTATGATGAAGCATGTCACCAACCAGGTTGGTGAGTGAGGGTTCTATATTCATATCAGATTGATTTGTCTAGGGCACATTAATACAATTAGAGCTTTTTGTATTGGAATACTTTTTTCTTCACACGCACTCTTCTGTTGTTTAACTTATTCCGATGGAGTTCCATCATTTAAATCTTTACTAGTACTGAGTCTGCCTAATCGTTGCGTTTCCCAAAGTGGGGTAAGTTGGGTCATGACACCATCCCATTCTAGTTTTTTTAGTACTATTTGCCAAATTCGAACTGTGTGCGCTGTGGGTCCTATCAATGGTGTAGTACGCTTTTTAGTGTCTAGTGCCCTCAATACTCCCCCTTCTCCCAATCCATGTCTATCTGAGCTAAACGCTGGGTCTGTTTGTGGGGCGTGAAGCCACTGATGAATTACTATCAGTTGGGAAGCCCAATAATATATTTGCATGTTTGGAAGTGCTATTCCACTATCATACAAGCTCTTTACCAATTTATTCATGGCGATACGGTCTGGTTTTCTTTCCCAATGTAATTTGGACACTTCCGCCATAATTGCTTTGAAGTAGCTTGGGGAAACCAGGGTATTTTGCAGAGCATAGTGAAACCTGGGAAGTGTCATCATCTTGAAAAGTGCAGCTTTCCCAAGCACTGTTAATGGCAAGGACTGCTAATGCTTTGCATCTCATTGAAGTCTTTTCAGAGGTGACATGAGGGTTTTTTCCCATAAATTCCTCAGGGAGTGATGTGATATGTGATATGGATTCCCAAGTACTGAAAACATCCCTTCACTATTTGTAAATTACACCTCTTCGGGAGTTGCGGTGGGGGGCCATGAAGGACATAGAGGATCGACTTGGTTCAATTAATGGTATAACCAGAAAATTGCCCATATAGTTCACAGATGTCCAAGAGTCTGTTGATGGACTTAAACCAGTCATTTAAAAATAATATATGGATTGCCAGGATGGTCAGTGCGATACAAGACATTGACTCCCATGTGTACCATTATTTTGCAATTGTAAAACAGCATTTCAAATGAGGAGTCATGTTGCTTTGAATCTTAAATACTAGTCTTACGACTTTTTATCGTGGCTGTGTCTGGCTCTCAAGAGAACAGAATAATGAGGAATGTGAATACAAGCCTCTTCCTTTGCTTAATCACTGTTAATCCTTTTACGTTTGCTTTCCCTGCCAAAAGTGAAAGTGGAAATGCAGGAGAAGTGATGGCATGCTTAGTGAATTAGAATGTATATCGCCAACATTTGCTAGGAATATCAGACGGGTTTGTGGGGAACTCTGGTGATTAATGTTCTTCTAGAGAGAGGTCAGAGTTTTGTCTAGTGTAAGTTTTGACTGTGGAAGGTAGTGCAGAGGCTTAATGTGCCTGCTGCAAATGACATGTAACATTCAGATCACAAAGTGCACACAATGTAAATAGGTTTGTGAGTTACTGCTTTTGTCAGAGAGATCCCTTTGTTACTTGCAGTTTATAAGTTAAAATACTAGCATAGAACAGTGAGCTATTAACTGTCATTTAAGAGCTGCATGCAAACTGCATGGTATAAATTAGAGTGTTATGTTTTTCCTCCCAATCTTTGACTATCCTAATGTTGCAAAAAGTGTTCATTTGGATATAAATAAATTATGATTATTAAAGAGAACCCCCAACCTTGGTATTACGTTGTAAATTCTGAGCTTGTTCTTCTCCAGACCAATCACTATTAAACTATACTGCCTGCTAGTATGGTTGTCATGTGAATCCTACACCTTGTAGTCCTTTGCTTTATGTAAAATTTCCTATACAGTGATATACACACATATGATTGATTGTCTCTGCGCAATGTGTGTGATGTAAAGTGCTCTGACACACTACACTGGTTTCAGTGGCGCTTGTAAATCAAACTAAATGCATGTGAGAGAGAGTGTGGTTATGGAGACTTGAGGCGCACTGTTAAAGGGTAGTAGTGTGGGAATCCATGACGGAGGTGGTCATTGAGGGGCACCAACAAACATTGTTGCACAGGGCGCCGCCAGTGCTAAAGCCGGCCCTGCCCTTGAGGCCAGTCTGCCTCACCCATTGGTACCTCCATTGGCCTTGTTTCAGCAGTAGTAGCTGCAATTTACCAGGGATCAACAATGCAGGATTTGCATGCACACCAAACTAAGGGTCATATGTACAAGCCCCGATCGCCACCACAACGTCACTTTTTCCGACGTTGTGGTGGTGATAGGTGCTTCCCCTTATTTACAAGGCAGCGTTAAGCCACTTAATGTGGCTTAACGCTGCCTTCTAAAGAAGACCCCCTTTCACGCAATGCTCAACATGAAAGGGGTGGGCAGAGGGTGTTGCGGTGGGCGCTCCACCACCAAACCGTTGATTTTGATGCTTCCACTATGTGCAAGGGCAGCATGCATAGGAGGCAGCGCCGAAATTAAGACCAGGGAAAACCTGGTCTTAACTTGGCGAAATGAGGAGAAATGCTTTATTTATCCTTGTTTTTTCTTTTTCCATGTGTGTGGCACACATGGAAAAAACAATATGCCATGGATTTTTTATGTACAGGAAGGTTCCCCCTTCCTGTACATAAATAATCTGTAAAGAAAAATGTCAATATGTGAAGCAGCACACATAAAAGTCACAAAATGGCCTTTTAGGATTGTTTATGTGCAGGAAGGGACACCTTCCTTCACATAAACAATCCTCCCCTGCACGCAGACACCCTTGCACTATGGTGCAAGGGTGCTTGCGTTGGCGCTACACAGCTAAGTGTAACATACAAATGCAACATGTGAGAGAGGTGATCAGTCAACCTTTGCAAAGGGCCGTCCACTTTGCAGCAACATGTCACATTTTTTAATAACTTTTGATCCGTTTCAGCTACAAACAAATTATTAGTTACAATTATCAGATTATGCAGCAGATGATGTATTATGTGTCAAATATGGCAGAGTCAAAATTATATAGAAAAGATTTGCAAACTAGGATATTTTGCCATTTATGTTTGAACTGCTGTTGTGGAAAAAAAGGGAGCAGAAGTGCTGATGACAGAAACGCCATGGCTCGGTGACAAATAGTTTGTGCTTTCACTTTTAAGCGTATGTGGGACATTTTGTAATTGAAAACATATCCCACTTTGTGAATGTATTTTAATATCAATAACTCATAATAAGCTTTAAATAATCATGTGTATCCATTGGTTGAATAAATAACATAATAAGTTATAACTGAAATGGCAAACAAATACAAAATATTGGGATGCTTTGCGCATTCTGGCCACACCTCTGACTCCGCCCTCGGGTTATTCCCGCCATCTGATTCTCCTCCCACAGATCCCCTACTTTTTTTCCCCCACTTCGACCACTGATTGCGCCCTATGTCAGTTGTCAATTAAATCATTATCCATGTCAAACAAAGTTCTATCCTTAGGTCATCTTTCAATGAGGAACATACAAGACACTTGCAAACTTGGGAATTTAATGATGATCCAGGGCAAAACAGGTTTCTTTAAGGACTAGCAATGGCCCGAAGTTAATCTGAGAAGGGCTAGAAAACATCAGACTGTTGTCCTGGTGCCTTTGGCTAGTCCTTCTCATCTTCAGGACATGGTGGTATTTTGTGAGAGAAGAGACGCCCACAAAGTTAATCAAATTCTGCAGGGAAATCAGTTTCATGCAGAGGAATCATCCATGCCTCACTCAAGAACACAAACAAAATCGGCATACTGCAGTTCTACCAAGGGGCAGAAATTGCCATATTTCACCCATTTAACCGAAAGGTTTTTTTGTGTGATAAACTTCAAAACTTGCAGAATTTTTCGGAATGGTGTGGTGTGCTCTGGAAAACGGTGCATTCCACTTTGCCTTTCTTTTGTTTGACTAATTAGTTTTGATTACTTTAAAATTTTTGCAAAAGCTACAAAATGTGACAGTCGAAAATAAGAATGAATGCGTTTAAAGCTTTTCAAGTGGTTCAGTCCTCTGTTTCCCACGTGGGTCGGAAATAAAAGTGTTATGATGCCACTGCTGTTTACAATCGAGACCTCCAGCATATGGCGCCCTTGCTGTCTCTCAGAGATATTTGAATGTGCAACTCTTAGGGACTTCTGCTACCATATGCGCCTCTCTTTTAACCACTATTTGGAATTTATCACACTGAACTGACTGGCCATCGAGGACAGATGCATTCATTTGTCTAGTGCAATGTAAGGCTGCCCGGGGTGGGGGTTGCGCAGCGGCCCGCCCCCTTGAGGGCGGCCGCCTTAGTGCCACAGGAAGGCACAGGGGTGGGAGGTCGTGTCCCTGGGCTTGACCTAGGGAGACCCCAGTCAGGTAGCTGCTTCCGGCGGGGAGGAGCCAAGGGGGGGGTACATATTCGGTCCCCGCCCCCTCCTCGCCCTCTTGTCCGCTCGTTTGCCTTGGGTCGAGGTCGCAGTCCGCCGTCGTGGATTCGTCGTAGTGCGCACTCAGCCTCCTTTCAGCCTTTGCGGTGAGTCTTGCCGGTCACCTTCCTCTCGCCCCGGCCCTGTCCCTGGGCAGTACCAGGAGACGGGGCCCTGTGGTCGGTGTACCACGGGCGGGGGGAGGGCAGTGCGCGGAGGGCTGGCTGTGTTGCGTTGTTGTGGGGTGAGCAAGTGGCCTGTGTGGGCAGTCTCGGCTCTTCCTCCCACCGACGGGGTGTGTTATTATGTTTAGTCTATCATGCGTTACCTCGTCACTCCGAGGGGCCTTGTTCTCGGAAAGTGGGCCTAGCTGACCGCTTCCTCCTGCAAGGCTCCTGGCGACCTCGTTAGCTGGCCTACCTCCCCCCCACCCTGGTCCCAAGGGTGGGAGCGACTGTACCCTGCTACACCCGACTCTGGCTCCTCCTCGGCGGGGACCGTAGTTTATACAGGGCGCACGTCCGTGGACCTGGGGAACTGGGTTCGAGTTTGGGTAACGACGCTCTACAGCACGTGGGCTGTCCCGGGTGAGCGGGTCCCTTGCCTCGGTGGGATAGGAGTGGGCCTGCGGGTTGGTCGGACTCCCTTGAATGGGGACCTCGGTTTGAGTGCCTGCTATCCGCTGTTACCTCCTGGGACCTGGGCCTCACATCTACTGAGTCACTGTGGCCGGAGTGGTTATGGCCGAGACTCTGTGACTCTAGGTTACAGTTTTCTATTCCACCAGAGTCGTGTTGAGGATGTTGTCCACATGGCCCTAAAACTGCCGACGGTGGTGCAGCAATCCAGGGGCGAGCCTCGGGCTCGAGCGCACTCCCTGCGACTCTGGCCATTGCAAGTTACCCCCTCGTGTCTGATCATGAAATGCCATGGCGCGCTCATGCCAGCGATCCTCTCCCTCACGTCGTCCGTGCCAGATTACTGGGTCTGAGACTCGCCGTCTCGAGGCTACAGTCCTCCTCCCATTCATTCTTTCAATTTTGCTAATGCGATCCTGGCCATTTGCAGTTACCTTCCCGTGCCCGAACATTTATGCACGTGACGCGCTCATGCACAGCGCTCCCATCTCCATGTCGTTTCAGCGCTAGATACACATGGTCGTAGAATCCTAGTCTCGAGGTTACAGCTTCCTTCCTTTGATCCTTTTATTCAGATCTCCTCTGAGGGTGTGGTCCGTCGGCTTATTCTGCCGACTCCGGTGCTCACTAACATCGTTGTATTCGGGGCAATTCAAATAATCACCTCGGGCCGGAATATTTAATGTTATGCCGGGCTCTCGGGAGAGGATGTGGTTCACCAGCTTAAACCGCCGACTTTTGTGTAGGAGACCAGGGTTCGAGCCTCAAGGTTTCATTTACATCCTGTGATTCTGTGATTGTCATGTATACTGCAGAGGTTTGGATGCGTGGAAGACGTGGATTGGCCGTCGCGCTCGGCTGAAGACGGGGGAGCGTTCCGTGGTGGGGCTGCCTCGACTGCGGTTTCTTGGTTTCAAGTGTGGTAGGAGTAGCCTTGGATGGGCACGGCAGTCGGTCGGGCACGTACTGGATGAAACGCTGCCCTGCATAATAGATAGGACTGTGCATGGTGCACAAGCGTTTCAGTTAAGGTCTGAGACTCTGTTCAGGTAGATCTCCTCTTTTGGTAGTGCCTGCTCCGGGACACCCGGGCCCGCGTTACCGTCCCCCCCCTCGCCTAGAGACCCTTACGGGTGATGGTTCGCGTTCGTGGCTTTGTGGCAGAGCTGCCGTCCTTGGGTCTGAGGTATCACGGTTCGAGTCCGGGCTTTTAATTTCTCGGTGGTCAAGTGGTAAGGCGTCGATCTCATAATCTCGTAAACCAGAGATCACGGGTTCGGACCTCGTCCGAGCCTCTTATTGGATTATTTTGGACTCGGCAAGTGGTACATTGGCGCCACTTGAGCGCTTTGGCTGGCGCATGCCGGGCGTTTCTATACGCCTGTCGGGGGTCGGTAGTGATTAGGTGCGAAAGGGAGCAGTCAGGGCACCCGGGTCTGTGCGGCCCCTTCCCCCGTAATCCCCTCGAGGCAGTGGCATGTGTCCTGGGAGGGTTGGTGGTCCGCCGGAAGCGAGCCTGCTGTCGGGTGTAGGAACTTGTAGATCGCGGACCGACTAGGGGAGAGGAGTTGGCAACGGACAGGGCGCTCGAGCTCGGACCTGGGTTCAAGTTCGTTTTTGACGCTGAACTTCTTAACTTCTTGTGATTCTGGGCCAATCTCAATCTCCCTGTGCCCGACAAAATAAATAAATAATGTGCGTCCCCATGTAATGCAACTGGTGCTTTGTAAGGCGCCCTGATACCTGATTGGACTCCGGCAAGCTAGCACTGTATAAAACCCTGCAATATTAGATAAATAATAATGTGCAAGTTTTCAGCTATCCTACATGCTTTATAAAAGTTGGAATAACCTTCCATTGCGTCAGTGGCCTGGGCAATTCTCCCCCCCCGTCTCGTTTTCTGCTGTGGTGTGCCATGCTCAGTGGTCTACTGGGTGGCAGGCACCCCGGGACGTGCCGCGGGGCCGCGCTCCGTCCGCTACACTACCACCTCCCCAGGCCGGCAACCTTTTAACTTACCAGGAGCAGATGGTACAGGGTAGGTTTTCGGGGCTCACGTGCAGCAGCCTACATCGGGCAGGCGTAGGCGCCCAAGCCTGGTGTCTCTTTCATGCTATCCGGGGTAGCAAAATTTTCCTCGCCTGGACAGTTTGCACTTCGGCGCCCGGGTGCTGCCACCGCTCTGAGGGGGAGAGTCTGCGGCAAGGGCCAGGCCTATCCCCCGAGACGGCCAGAGAGGAGGTAGTCTGTTAGCTAGATGGGCCACTTTGGTGCAGGAACCAGGGTCGATCCTCGGGTCCCGTTCACTGACGGTGATTCTGAGGATCTCACTTTTCCTCTCTTGCATGAATGTGTTAGGTATATACTGTGCTCAGGTAAGCGCCTCACTCTTCTGGGGCGAGTTTGCGCCGCCGATTTGGTACTGGAACCAGGGTTCTAGCCTCGGGGTTGCGTTCACATACGGTGAGTCTGGGCAACTCACTTAATCTCCCCGTGCCTGAAAGTGCAATGTATGAACTGTGCCCATGTAAACACTCCTACTTTAGGGTCGAGTCGCGCTGTCGAGATTGGTGCGGAATTACATTGAGCCTAATCAGCATAGCGCAGGACACAAACCACATGGTTTCCGGCAACTAATAATAATTTTCTAGGGATACCCAATGAAACTTGTTTATCGGGCGGAAAATAACAGAGTTCAAACATTTACCTACTGAAACTTATGCGTTCCATGCACAACTAGCTAGTGCATGGCCCATTACGATATGCTGGAGAGAACCAGGCCCGAAGTCTCAGCGCATTCTCAATATGCAGTGATTCTGGGCAAATCACTTAATCTCCCTGTGACAAAAAAGAAATGAGTGTGTCCTTGGTGTAGCGTTATTTGGTGCACAGGGGGTATAGACCAATGCAATAATCCTGCATCAGTTGTAATTTGGACTTCAGCCCGCCTGAAAGAGATTGTTTATTTGTTGTTACAATGCAGGATATGGTTTAGCTTGGTTGAAGACTGTTTAGATATCACCATCCTATTATGGAGAGGAGCATAGTTGAGTAGACTGCCTTAAGTCTTTAGTTTTGACTAGGCACTATTTAAGAACTCTGCTTCATGTGTGTGAGATGATTTTCATCTGGCAAGGAAATATATGGAAAGGGCTTTAGGGGACAACATATTCTGATTGGCACGAAGTAGAATTGACTTTGAGGAGGAAGGTAGGGGTCATGTTTAACATTGCCTTGTTTTTGGTGTAATGTAATATATGGCTTAATGAAACATAGGGGCTGCATCACACAAATTTGGTACTGAAGTAGTCACAACGCAGCACAAACTGTGAACTGCAGCTATATGCAGGGGCTTGAGTTGGAAAGCATTCGTGTAAATAGCTCATTGTTATGATCCCTGGGAGAATCCAACATATTTGGAGAGGAAACCTTGTACAAACTTCCATAAATTCCTATATACTGGGAGAGTGAGGAAAGAAGTAGGGGAAGAACTTTGTCTATATGCAGCAAGAGCTGCTAAGAGCCATGAGTTGAACTTCATTAAATACAAAACATGGCCTCGCTCTTCTCTTTTGGGACCTTTAGTGAATCACCTGACCGCTTGGCAAACTTGATGCACAGCTTCTTCTATTTGCATGTGGAAGATGGCCAGATGCTCTTGGGGTTAAACGTTGACTTTATGTCTCAACACTTTCCTTTAATTAAGGAACTGTTTAAGTCTACAGTGCCTCTCTTCTAAATTATTGTGCTGGTGGTGAATGGACAATAAATATGCCTTTACAACTTGTTTTATCACGTGTGCTGTGCATTCAAAGACAGGTCATATGTCCCTGGTTGCGGTTTGGGTCTGCGGTGGTTGATTTGCCTTCCTCCCATGCATTGTCATGTAATGGCATCGTTGCTTGTCTTAGAGATTGGGTGACGTTGCTTGAGTTCTGGTTACCTGGTCGTTCTTTGGGGCTCCTGAGGGTATGATGACCTACCGGCAAGGAACAGCTAGGGTGGTTTACGTGTGCTTCAGCAATCAGTTAAAAAAAAAAAAAAAAAAAAAAAAAAAAAAAAAAAAATGCAACGGGGGCCCTGGCTCACACGGTAGTGGGCAAAGATCACACTCGCCACAGGTGCCGAGGCCTGTTCTGATGCCTGGCGTTGTGCTCCCAGGTTACTTCTGAAGGGCTAGGCCTTCAGATGCTGAAAGGATGTCCGTGGTTATTTACTTGATTGTTAAACGATGGGTTATTTCCGGGGTCTCCGCTGGTGTAGAGCGTTAGGTGCTTGTTGTCCTTCCATCGGGCCGGTTTGATGCGGGATGGTGGTTTTTTGGGCACAGCCACGTGGTGGGTTTTTCTGTGTCTGACTGGGGTTAGCTTTCCGTTAATCTCCCTATGTGTCGCACACGGTTGCAAGACAGGGGGGTCGGTTTGATGCGGGATGAATGTTTTTGGGGCAGATCACAGGCTGCTTCCTCTTGCTGTGTTTGTTCTTCTAGGTGTGGTAGGGTCAAGTGACGGAGGAGAGCAATCATCTTGTGGTATATCTGGGCATGATAGAACGCCAGGCAAGATTGTAACGTAGGCAGATAGTGGTACTTATCAGGGAAGGAATGTTGGGCTCAACGGCATGCCGCCATGCAAGGGGACTATGTACCTAGGTCACGTACATCAGGCAGTGACAGGTGAACAGGGACCATGTGTACTAGAATATCAGGAGTGGTTCCCACCACGGTCGGGCAGAAGGGGAGCTGTCATCTGGATGCTCGATGGACACCCTTACTCCATCACACCCATTGTAAGCTGAGGATGCCTGTTGACGCTGTTAGACCTGCTATTAGTTAGTACACTCACTGTTGTGCCTTGGCTCGGTTTGTCTCGCATCAGGGCCAGTTGGGGTTACTGGCGCATTTTTTGCTCTAAGGCCGAAGCGGGCGCTTCTAGAACAGGGCAAGATTGGTTAGGCCGGGCAGCATGACAAAGGTCTTCTCGGCACTGGCAGAATGGTACAGGCTGCGAAGTAGAGCCTTTGCAGAACTTAGATTTGTCTACATCCGGCTAGGGAATGTTTAGCAGCAGGAAGGTATTGAACCATGGTGAGCAATTGGTTTTGGGTTCGTGCGCAACAGGAGCAAGGGAATTGCGTTCTGTTCCATCAGGGTACGGGGACAGTCTATACCACCAGTTACTGTAGAGCTGCCTTTTTCGCGCTGGGCTGGGGTGTCAATATCTTCCAACTTTACAGCCAGACTCTGAGCAGGCAAAGGCATACTTGTGATGGTGCAACGGGCACTCAACAGTAGAGTTAGATGTGTCATCATACCCCGATATAACGGTAGTGATGAAACACAGGTTGTGGCTACACACGACCAGGCACTCTAGGGCAGCTGGGGCGGGGGTGTGCCAGTGCCAAGAGGGTGCGGGTTGCCTGGGTAGGGCTGCTGGCTTGAAGGGAGCACTACTCGGATCGCCACAAGGGCACGTTTGTGTCATAGAAGGCTGAATTGATACTTTTATGGCATGGTGCCAGTTGCTCTAGTTATGCGCATGTTGCTTGGCAGTGTCAGAAACATTCAGAACGCAAGGCTGGTGGTTAGCCTGTTGTCATGCTGTTCAGAGGTATTTTAGCTCAGGCATGGCCATGCAGGGGTTATAGGCCGGTTAACAGGCAGGTGAAGCGGCAGAACGTGGAGGGGCTTGGGTTGGACCTCTGGATACTAGGGCGGAGCCTGGTTGCTCACTTGGTAGCCCTCCCTTGATTTCGATGAAACAGGTACCTTTGATGCAAGTATTAGTACCGGGTAACTTCTCCCGCCCTTCAGCACTGGCTGGTAGCTATGCAGGTTGTGGAAGTGGCCTTCCAACAGGGGCGTATGGTCCATATGATCGAGGGAAACACCGGGGTAACACTTTTGGGCTCTATTCCGCAGGAGAACATTTGGCTTTCTCAGTACTCAATTAGAGAAGCATTTTACAAGTTTCTCTCCTCTGTGGTCACCCTGACCTGTCCCTCCCTGGTATACTAGCAAATTTTGGGAGGGCAAGGCTTACAGTTTATGGGGACTGATGGAATGCGATGGGCGTACTCCAACGGAGTGAAAGAGGAAGCAAGGCGGGCTTGTCATCTCTTACCACCTCCCGCATGGGCACTGCCAGGCAGGAGTGTCTTGTCAAAGGGCTTGTTCTATAGCCATGCAAAGGCAACCTTGGACCATCGCTTAGTTTGGTGTAGGTCATTTCAGTCAAATCCATGGGAAAGTAAAAGGACTGTTTAGAAAGGTTGGGGGAACCTGTCCTGATGGTGCACGCTGGCCGCCGGCCCGGTTGGGCGTAGACTTGTTTTGACTGGACCTGGGAGATGCCCGGTATCAGTATGCTGTAGGTATGTTGGCCTACCAGGAGCCATGCGCAGTTGCGCAGAGCAAAGAGGTCTTGGCTTCATCAGGCATGGTCTTATACACGCCAAGTCCACAGGGTGCCGGGAGGGAGATGGGGTGCACCTCCCTAGTTTAGGCACGGTTCTTTTCCCTGGACCTAGGGGAAGCTTTGGCTGCAGCAGGCTGTTAGTAATAGGCTACCTTGGCTAGGAGCCCGCTCAGGAGAAGCCATTGAGGTGTCAAGGAGAAAAGTTAATAGCGCCATGTGCAAGTTCACTGAGCTAAGAGGCTTTGGCTTCATCAGGCATGGCCTTTTACACGCCAAATCACAAGGGTGTCTGGAGGGTGATGGGGTGCACCTCTCCACGCTAGGCATGAATTTAATTTTACTTGACCTTGGTGAAGCCTTGGCAGCTGCGGGTTGCGAATAGACTGGTCCTACTGGGCCTAGGGGAAGCTTTGGCTGCAGCAGGTTGTAAGGAAATAGGTCTACCTTGGTGGGGGGCCCTGGTAGTGACGGTGGCCACTCCCAAGGCTGTGGAGGAGTTACAGGGCGATCCAGGGTCTGCACATACCAAGGGGTATAGCATGCAGCAGCACCGTGTGGTGCTAAGCCAGGATACCCAGGGATCTTTTAGCGTGTCCACTGGAAGACCTACGGCGCCCCGCTAACCGACAGGCGGTTGTGGGTCTGAGCAACCGGGGGCTGCCATGTATGCTCCGCCCACCCATCACGGGGGGGCGTGGTGAAGCATGTGGACTGGAGGTCCACGGATGGGAGGGGTGGACCCTCCCAACATTTGGTGGTCACCAATTGGCGTTGCCATGGTGACTCTAGGCTTATCAGACGGGCAGGCGGCATGGGGCTGGCCTGCCCTGGGATCGCCCGTAAGATAACCCACCGTGTTTGCATATTTATTATGCTAATAAACCTGCAGCAATATTTCTCCACTTACATTCAGTGTCATGTGTTTTATTATGATTATGTACTGATGTATGCTATGATAACGGTTGCCGATATTGGCACTATGTAAGGCTGCCCGGGGTGGGGGTTGCGCAGCGGCCCGCCCCCTTGAGGGCGGCCGCCTTAGTGCCACAGGAAGGCACAGGGGTGGGAGGTCGTGTCCCTGGGCTTGACCTAGGGAGACCCCAGTCAGGTAGCTGCTTCCGGCGGGGAGGAGCCAAGGGGGGGGTACATATTCGGTCCCCGCCCCCTCCTCGCCCTCTTGTCCGCTCGTTTGCCTTGCCCGCCCATCCGCTTACCCGGCATCAGGAGGGACAAGAAGGGGGGGGAAGGTTTTTCTAACAACTTTCACTTTTGTGTTGCAGGAGGAGTTACAGGGCGATCCAGGGTCTGCACATACCAAGGGGTATAGCATGCAGCAGCACCGTGTGGTGCTAAGCCAGGATACCCAGGGATCTTTTAGCGTGTCCACTGGAAGACCTACGGCGCCCCGCTAACCGACAGGCGGTTGTGGGTCTGAGCAACCGGGGGCTGCCATGTATGCTCCGCCCACCCATCACGGGGGGGCGTGGTGAAGCATGTGGACTGGAGGTCCACGGATGGGAGGGGTGGACCCTCCCAACATTTGGTGGTCACCAATTGGCGTTGCCATGGTGACTCTAGGCTTATCAGACGGGCAGGCGGCATGGGGCTGGCCTGCCCTGGGATCGCCCGTAAGATAACCCACCGTGTTTGCATATTTATTATGCTAATAAACCTGCAGCAATATTTCTCCACTTACATTCAGTGTCATGTGTTTTATTATGATTATGTACTGATGTATGCTATGATAACGGTTGCCGATATTGGCACTATGAGAAGTGCAAGCACAAGTGGAAAAAATAGCCCTGAAAGTGACAAATTATGTTATGCCTCCTTAGATGACTCTTGAAGCGTAACAGATACCTGCTTGCGCTGCGCGACAGATATGATTGGTCCAGGAGACGTGGTCAACAGTCATTCAACGAACACACACCTACACAGAACAACAGAACAAAGACATTCTTTATGTGAGTGTACAGGTTTTCCACGCAGTAAGCAACCCTTCTAGGCCCTCAGGTTTGTGTTGGCAAGACACTTGGCCCTACTATTTGAAGAACTCAATCATTTATTTATCTTACGAGGCGACGTACATTGTAATCCTGGCGGCCATCTTCCTTGGCTAGCATTAGAATGCCCTCCTCACAGTTATCTGCGGAGGTGGTGAAGTGTTTGTTTTCGAGAAATAATGATAGAGTCTGGCAAGGCGAAAGAACGCATTATAAGATCTCAGCCTGTTCCCCATTTTGTTTTGCTTATATTTCATCACCTTTTGGTTTATTTTCGTAGGCTGCTGCCCTGGAGACTTCACCTGTCCTAAATCAACAGACCCGGGACCCTTACGCCTACACATCTACGCTGACAACAGGTTTGCATTTGTCAAGTTGTCCTCAAGGGGGCTCTGTTTTCAACAGGTACCACAGCCCTGGCTGTGACTTGTACCAGCATATATATTTTGAACGGTCATGGAAAGGGAAAGAAACCAACATGAATATATTTGTCGTTTCGATGAAATATACCTGGCTTCTGGGGTTCTGCTTCCAATCAGAATGCCGATTAGTTGTCAGCTTATGTTAGACTTTGGAAAAAACGATCATTTAAAACAGAAAGCAATCTTTCTATGCGAAGCATTGGCTGCACACTGTCACAGTAGAGCTTGCAGTGTATGTTACCGCGACCTAATTAAACGTCAATCATTGTCTCAACTCCAGAAACATGACACGCTGAAGGAAGTCAAACCTGCCACGCGCGTGTTTCACGGGTATCTGTGCATAATGCATGTTGGAGTAGCAAGCAGTGCCAAAGTCAATCGTTTTGGCTTTTGGCTAGTAAAAATGTTTTTACAAAAAATGTCTAACACACAAACCACGCATAACATGATCAGAGGCAGTGAAAGTTTCCACAGCTGGGCAGAGGCTCTCTATTTATTTGCTTGTAAATATCTTATCAGGAAATTAGGTTTTGTAAAATGTAAATCATTGAGGAAACAGAAAAGGAAAGGTTAGCAGCCTTTTCTTTTCTGTTTTCCCAATGATTTCAATTTTACTTATTTTTCCCTTCCCTATTCTCCCCTTTTGTTAAAAGGACATATACGGAACTCCCACCAGTGCCACAACCCACCACCACGCTCAACAACCACGAGAAGACAATGGAACCGAATCACTATCCAACCCTAAAGTCATCAAGTGCAAAAACCCCAAAGTGCCTAACATTATTGAAATGTAAACATTTTGAACTCAAGAGTTGTAACTGATTTAATTCACTCCTCAATATATTTATTATTTGTATTATATTTGATCCTCAACAAATACATTGTTGCTTGCCTCAGTACCAAATATTTGGCCTTCATGGATCTGTCATCTGTGTTTGATCTTGTGAACAGAGCTAAGCTTTGGCAGAACATGTTGTCTATTGGGGTGGATGGTGATTTCGTCCATTTCCTGAAGGACCTTCATAGCGACACCAAGGCCGAGGTCCGATATTCACAAGACCTCAAAGTCCCCCGCCAGTTCCCAATAAAAAGAGGAGTACATCAAGGGTGTATCCTAGCTCCTTTTCTGTTTAACTTTACATCATAAAACTGGAGAAGGTTTTATTGGAGACTAAGGTAGATTATCCTCAGGTGGGTCTGCGTGATCTGCCGATCCTCCTTTACGCGGATGATGCGGTCCTCATGGCCCAGACCGCAAGAGGGTTGCAATCACTGCTCAACTCCTTTTCCTCATTCATGAAGGATCTGGATTTGTCAATAAATGATTCCAAATCCTATGTGATGCAGGTTGGACTTCACACAAGAAAGCATTATTGGTTTTTATGGCTGGATGTGCCACTGTTCCCCGCACGAATGTATTTTCATATCTCGGGGTCCTGATAGACGACAAGGTGAAATGGGGGCCTCTAAAACAGCGAAAGCGGGGAGATTTAGTGCATGCTAACATGGCTATTTTTAACTTTACCTCAAGATTAGGCAGGAGACCAATGGCGGCATTCCTGCGGCTATACCAGGCAAAATGTATTACTAAAGTCTCCTATGGCAGTGAAATCTGGGGCTATGTTGCCATGGAGGAACTACAAGGGGCTGAGAACAACTTCTTGAAACAGCTTTTATGTGTGCCCCAGGGAACCTCAAACTTAGTGGTTCATGAAGAGCTGGGTGTGTCCTATCATTCTGATCTGTTGGCCCTTCGCCCCCTAACATTGTGGTTGAAGCTCTGGCTGAATCAAGGATCAACTTCAAGTAAACTGATCCTGAAGGAGTGTACAGCCCTTGACCATGCCTATCATATCCTGTAGCTTAATGACATAAAGAGTTGCCTTGGGAGGCTGGGAAGAGCTGATTTATTCTCCAGCCCTGATTTAATGAATAAGAAAGACATGGGCAGGGTAAGGGAGTCCTTTTTTAGTCAGAGCACAATAGACAGGGAGGAGTGCTAGTTGAGGAAACTGAGTGTCCGTCAATTTGTCATCTTGAAAACTGTGCAATCCATTGAGCCATATGTCCTAGGGCCCGTAGTATCAATGATCAGTTTTTATTGACCAGGTATTTTCCACTAGAGTTCAGAGCCTAGAGTCTTGTGGCTGTGATGGTAAGTCTCCACAGGACATGCTCCCTTTTTTATTGTTTTGTAATTATTATGAGATTCCCCGGAAAATGTTATGAATCCCATTTTGAAAAAAATGCACTTTAGGCAGGTGCGACCAGCTTTTATTTTTTACAAATGCTATCTGGTAGCACTGTTTTTTATGTCCTTAATTTGTTTAATCAGCAGTGCAGCTAAGAGCGTACTGCGATTAGTTGATAGTGGCTCATAAGTAATTGCATTGTGTCCCAGTATGCATGGTTGGGGCACATCCAGTTCAGGCAGGGATCCTGTACTTATTCCCCTCCTTCTTAAAGATCTGTCACATACTCATTTTTAATACATTGTTTTTTTAGGTATTGTATATGAGATTTTTAAGTATTATTTGCTAATCATGTCAATTTTCTGTTTAAATGTACCGTCCGTTTTTAAGTTACTCTTTGTGTAATGAACTGTCTTCGATTACTTTTATGGTTTTATGCAAAAACCAAATAAAGTGAAATTGATTGATTGATTGACTGCTGCTACCGGAATACCATCTACCCTTGCAGCATAGATCATTGCGCATTTTTGACAATGTAAGCAGACACGTGTTGCCTAAAGTTCTCTCTATTCACGAAGGCGGGTAGGACCCCAGAAGTTGCCGTTTTTGAGGTGAGAATAATACAGACTCTGTTCCATGTTTGTCTATTATATGACTTGTTTCTTTGGCAATGGTAAACATGGATGAAATGTAAATAAGGTGATCGTATGCAAGATTATGTATGAACAATGCACCATGTTAAGTTAAGGTGCTACATAGTCGATAGAGAGTTTTTCACAATATAAAGTTGGAATTGGTTAATGTGTGTGATTTGAACTTGGAAGTCCAATTGTGTTCCAAAAGTTTGACATGGAGGGATGGCTGGAAAGCCGATTTTGCTAAACTTTGCCTCCCGTAAGAGATGAACACTCGAATCACTGATCTCGACCTAATGTCTGGAAGTCATTCCATGGCCTATGAGGCACATTGTTTGAGGAGTATCTTCTCTTGAGCCCGGAAGGAAGTGACCAGTGGCTACCGACTCATTATATAGTTTAGAGTAAGGAAACTGTGATTGGTTTTAGAAATAGTTAAAGTGTTTATATTTTTTAAATATGTTGATGATGAATGTGTGTATACGTGTGCAAGTAGAAATAAGGCCACCGAGTAATGTTGTTGTATAATGTTGTGATGCATAAAATATGACTAAAGGGCAAATTGACGCATTCTTTATTTTGTGAGGAAAAAGTGTACATATTTAAGAAAATAAACTTTTTGCGTGGACAGAAAAAAAGTTAGACTATAACAAGTTGCTAGAAATACGGGGGATTATGGAGACTCCATTAGAACATATGCTAAAGACCTTTGCAGATGATTAGAAAAGGTTACAGAAACATTGTAAAGAATGGTTTAAAGCTCAGAGACACATGTACTCTTGACCAAATGAAGGTATACAACTATAAAATAACAACTATAAAATATTAGAACATACTGCTACACATCTTAAAAGTAAATATACATGAGTCAAGTTGCAGAAGCGAGAAGCCACCTTAGCCTTGTGGCGAGTCTTTTATGAAAAATCTAAAAACTCCCCAAATACTGGCACATTTTGTACCCCGTCTTCTCTCCCACCTCCATATGAAAATACAAATATGTCTCCTCATGTACTTAGCATCTATCAACTAGCTCAGTAACAGAAAGATGCAGTGGGATTTAAGAATACAGAGGTTGAGACTGCGATACTATACCCGAATGGACCCCTTAGTGTTTCCCTACAGACACCGGATCCGAAACACATGAGTAGACCCAGACAACAAACAAGGATGGGGACTCTCCGTTTTCTAGAAAATTGGAAGCACAGTTTACACTACATTTAGATAAAGCCTCTCCCTACGAGGGTAAAAATGAAGGTGTTAGAATTGAAAGGTATTACCGTCATATTACTCGTATTTTACATGATTATGTTAGCATTTATTTAACTATGTTATAATATATTCTTGCTGAATGCATACTCAATTAACAGTCATGTAAGTTAGGTTAGCATCTGTGCCAACATTTTTGGCTCTAGTAGACGCCATCTTGTATTATAATCGAAACTATTACTGTATCATTTACGAGAAATGGTCTTTGGTGAGTTTCGTTTCCCAGATGTTGCATCTTGCTCATTAACACATGCCTTTCTATCTACGTGGAGGCCTTCTCCCACCTGCCTAGTGGGGAGGATAAGTCAGACGACCTTGGGCAGTAGATAGCTTGTGCCAGGCTGTGAAATCAAAGCTTATGCTCTGTACCCCCATTTAATTACAACATTTACCATGATAGGCGGGTCTTTGTGGGCTTTGCAATATACATATTGTAACTGTATACTTGTTATAGTCAGTCCCTCGCCAGCCATCATAGGAGGCTGGTCCGACTGGACTCCACTGCAGTGTATTATGTGAATAAACCAGCCAGATTTCATTCTATACTAAGTCATCGACTCTTCATTTTTTTGGAAGGCTAGTGGATGTCGAGAGTGACCTGGGTGACCCTAGTTGGGTCACTTCCTTCAAAGGGCAGGGTCCAGATGACAGTGACAATTAGTCGCTCATTTCATCAGCAACGTCACAACTGTTACAAAAAAGAGATCTCGCAGGAAGGGTAGTTAAAGAGCGGGTGTCTACTCCACAACAGAGATGCGGATGATGTAAGGTTGTATGATTACGTAGATAGGGTTGTTGGTGTGACCCAATGGATCACTTGTACCTGCTACCAGGGTTCAGGTGGTCGTTCTACCTGTCATTGCTTAAAAAACCCTCATTAACGTAGGCAGGTTGGTAGGCAGTATATCTTGGTTCTCCGCCTTAGTCAGATACGTGACAGCAGCATCATTGGGTTTCTTTTATGCTTCCTCCACCTGGAGGGAACCACTGGTTATTACAGTAGTGAACAGAAATCAAAAATAAGAAGTGAGGGTGCTCGTGTGGAGTGAGTTAAAAAGGAGTCCACGTGCCACCTAAACTATGAATTTATTCAGTTTGGGGCATGGGAAAGAATAAAAACGGTGTTGTGCATAGTTGGACATGTAATGAGTCCACTGCACTCATCAGTCCAGAAAGATGGTCAACATGATTTAGCCCCTTTAGGTGCCCCTGCGGGGGATCGGGGGGCCTTCGTCAGGACCTGTAAGTGATGAAGAAGATGGAAATTATCCAAATCCAAAGTTTTCTCCGAGATCATGTCTCTAAAATGAAGGTCAGAAGTACCTTTGGGACTCGGAAGGCAGCGTCAGCACAAGTTGTGGAAAGCAACGGTACTCGTAACGCTTCACGCCTCCAATTCCCGATGAAGCCCTGAGTAGGACTTTGAAGGTACTTCTGACTTTTTTTTTACTCCCCCTTACCCACCACCCTAGGAACATGGCAGCTGCCATGGCTGCCTGCACACTGTCATCGGTGTCTCTTTCAAGTTCCTAACTTAATTCTGTTTTGGTGCCAGTTGGTTTGCTTTTCTATCTTTCCCGATTGCTTTCTACAAGCCGCTTCAAATATTCAAATCTTTAAGTGAATGTAAATATCTGTCCTCTTTCGTAATCTTGTTTATTTCTGGCAAACCTTTGGATTTTGTGTAGTTTAATGACCTCCTGATGTTTCTTAAATTGTACCTCAGAGTCTTCATGATATTGTAGGATTAATTCTTGTTGCGAGTGTTGGTCTTGTTCAATATTCAGTGCATCTATTTGCTTTTGAAGATGCACCTGATCTATGTCCACATATTTCAATTTAATACATATTAATGGATTTGCGACTTCAATATTGCTTTCTGTCCATTCTTTTAACATGTCAGGGTTGGAATTTTCAAAATTGGGCCAGTTTAATATAGCCAATCCTCTTGGGATTCACCCCACCTCAAGATGCTTTTGAAGCAATTTATTTTCCCACTAGTTTGCAATGTACATCACTCTCATTAGTACTTGACGAAGTTCCCTGAGTTGCCCCCGAATCATTCAACAAAGTCTTTTCACAAAACATTTTGTCAGCTGCCTCCTCTCTCTCCTGCAACATGCTGGCAGACATTACTGACCTCTTTAATGCACTGCTTGCTGCATCTACTTAATTTGCAGCAATGCCGGCTGAATCCTCAATCTCCCCCAACCCATGGTTTGCTGCTTACCTGTTTTACCAGCAATGATCCTCGCAAGTCCTCTGACTTCCCACAGTATTCTTGTTCACATGCAGGACTTCCATATCGCACGATGCACAGGGGTCTGCGGCTCCTTGTCTGCGCCATAATTTAACTGGCTCACTGTGGACTGTAATGTGCTGTGTTTGCTATATACCGCTGGCCAATACGAGGGTGGTCTGCACAATGGAAACAGCCTCTCCATAAAATCTTCCACTCCCCCAATCCTCCAGTTGCTTTCAACAAGGATCGGGGCAGACACATAATTCATTCAAGTACATTTATTTTGCAAAACGCTAGTCCGTCTTGGTCACATGACATGTGTGCCATTTAGGTTTGTTTTTATACTCATTCCATCATCATGAATATAGTACAAAGACTTTTGACTTTTACATATATGCATATAATCTTGTTATTTGGTTACTATGACCTGCAGCTCTCACTGTGTCTGTGCAATTCATTATAACATGGTGGCCCACAAATGCCTATGCACAAATCCAACATAATTATCGCCTTCCACTAAACTTGTTTACACATCTTGCTTCGCACACAATTATCACAATGCCCTGATCATCATGTACAAGGTCTCTTTTCCCATTATGTAGAAGTGTCATCTCTATCTTCATCCACTGGGCGACATAACATCACTAATCTATACGCACATCACAAGGCTGCTTTCTATTATAAAAGATGAGCATGCCGATAGATTAGTAGAGGAGGCACTTCAGCTGACACCAAGGGTTCCTGCATGCTGAGACTTCACCACGCAGCGGTCTGACATTTCGTGAAGGGTGTCCAGTTCGTGACCAAGACGGGGTTCTTCATTTTCTCCCATCAGGTAAAGGGGTTTAATCGTTCCTTGGGGGGATTCTTGGCTCTACATCTACACACACTCTAGATACACTTAGAGTAGGGTTGGCATCATACGGGAATGGTCATTTACTGCCTTATTTTATATGCCTGCATATATACACTGTTTTAGCACCATGGTAGAATTATATCTACTATTTACTCTTTTTGTGCTTGTAATCACATTTATCTGCATCATTAATCATTGCAGCATACTTATTTTATACATGCATAACATTGGTTCACTAAACATATTGAAAAAGTCCCACTCTGTATTCTCTGAATACTTCTCTGAAAGTAAGTAAGCACGAGTGACTGAGCAAAAGGTTCTGTACTGTTCCACGATCCCTGAGGGGCCAGGGTTGTAATGTTTAGTGGTTTCCAGAAATCATTTGCTCCATGCCAAGGTTAGGGTGCTTGCCGTGGCACTGTGAGCTGGCTGGTCTAAAGGCAACAAATCCTGCGGGGTGTCTGGAATCAGTCTAGACACCAAGCCCCTAGTTTATGATGTCCAACAAACGAGCAGATCCTAGGGATTAGTAGGAACTACACAACATGGTGCCACCAACTTTGGTTGGTTTCTTATTTAAAGGTCAGTTGTGTCTTCTCAGAGTCCCCTACTCACATTTAAACAGGAGACGTTCGAAGTGAGAAGGGAAACAAATCCACCTCAGCTGAATAGGCATAACCTATGTGTTGGCTGTAAATTATTCAAGCTTGAAGGGTTAGAAGTTCCAGCGATGTGCATACCATATATCCACAAAATTAATTTAAATAAAATTACTTTTCTCTTTACACAATGTCCATAAACAAAGAAGCGGGTGAGGACATTGAAGAACAGGTAGTTGCTATAAATATTACAGAAAATTGCAGACAGAAAGTTACTATGAAATTATTACAACATAGCCTCCCGGCAACGGGTGGAGATGTTACCTTCGTGGTCGAGGCGCACAAAGCATTCAGAACAGGTATTCTACTCTTGGGTCAAATTCCCGCCTGCAGAAGTACGCACACGGTTGTTTCACAATTACATTGAAGATAAACCAACTGAAGAGTATTTCCCATTCGTGGACATAGAAGTCCCATTAATTTACCAAGAGCATATTAATTGGTTTAAAGGCACCCTACCCCATACCACAGAATAAGCGAGACTCGGTCTGTTCAGCAAAGAAGGAACAACCTGGCCATTCTTAGATTCTTATCCACTGCATCCAGACATTGCTACTTTACTAGCAGCAGGAATGCCTACACTTTATAGAGATTTAGTCAAAATTTACAGAAATCTTACACAATACATAATGAGAACATTAACAGTCCAACCTGCAAGGGCTGGCCAGGCTGGCCAGGCTGCATAACCTCAATTGGCTACTATGGGAAGTAGCCCCCAAATGTTGAATGCCGTTATGGGAAGAATTCCCATTAACCGCAAGTGAATCTCATTCTGGATAGCGCATAAAAACAGGTCAGCTTGAATCAGTTTGTCCCCATACGGGCCCGCAGGAAAAATACAGAATACTAACAATTTGCTTACCAATGGGGATGGCTCCCTGCTAGAAGATTATGTCAATTGGTGTACAATCTTCGCTGCCGTTTATACCAGAACTCATGGTACCCCTTCAATAGCAGTTATACCAGATGTAATAAAACAGATACAGAATCAGTACGGGGCAGAGCCTGTCCTGAACCTAGGGATGAAACTTATGGGCAATTTTGCCCAAGTTTCTGCAATTATGTTCAGTAACATAAAAGGGGAGGCAGCAGCAGTGGCTATACACCAACGCATGAGGGACTTCACCCCTGCACAAAAGGAGTGAGATTTGCCTAAGATTATAGAAGAAACATATGCTTCACTAGGTAGAGATAATCTGGGAGCTAAACCTGGAAAACCAATAGTTAAGAGCAGTTCTGAAAAGGATAACTTCCAAGACGAAATGGGATAATAAACAAAAAAATAAACAAAACAAAATACAGTCACAGGGTGGGTCTCCTCAACAGAAGCTCACCGAGAGAAAGTAGAATTTGACAAACCAGGACAATATTAGGAAGCCGGACAGGTATCAGGATACTGATACATGTTCCTCTCGTTCCTTTCAGGAGTCATCCGAAAAACGTTCGGAGGGAGATGGCTGATCAGTGCCCAAATCGGAAGAGCGAGTCAAGCCAAAAAGGGAGACACATTACACTTCAGACTACATCATTAAACAGGAGGACAAGCAAAGAACTTCTAAACCTCAATTTAAAAAGAAGAAGGTACCAGGGATTAAAATTAGGAATGTCCAGGCTACTGAGGACTGGACTGGGCAGTGACAATGCTAGACAGAACAGTAGAAGTCACAATAGCTCGCCGGAACCTGATGGATTATCAGGTGGCAGTAGCGCCTAGTGAGCTTATCACGGCAGAAACACCTGATACAAGGGTAATTGTCCCACATTGTTTATTCGAAATATCGCTCACAATGGAGGAGGACATACCCAGGCGAGTGAAGGTTCTCTTTTGGGAGAACCTGACATATGGTTATGACATTCTTTTGGCTGAAAAGGATTGGCCTACTGAGTTAGTAATGGAGTGCCCAATGGGGGAAGACATCATTTTACATGCCTTCTCGGACCTTGTACCAGAATCAGTTAAAAATTCATGCCCACAGGAGTAGGCATTAGCGCTAGCTCCTGTACTTTACTGCAATCATAATGGGTGGGATGATGAGTCAACTCATCATGAAATACCACTAAAACCCATTTCTCAACCACAGAGACAATGCCCAATAAAACATAAAGCAAAGAAACAAGTCAGGAAGATCCTAGATCAATGCGAACACTAGGGTGTGATAGAGAATTGCACCTCATCAATGAATAATCCCTTGATTCCCATAATGAAACCCAATAACGCATATCATCTAGTCTTAGACTACAGACATTAAAACACTTCCAACCATACATTTGCAGAACAAAATACACATAGTGCCACATTAATGAATAACATTGTGCTAAAACATAGAAAACAACAATATATATCTCAAAAGGATGTTTCTGCCAAAATATAGTGCCTGGGAGCAAATATTTGACAGCATTCTCAGCGCTCGTTTCTCAATGCCAATTTTCTCAATTCCCACAGGGGTAAAAGAACATCCCTGGTCTGTTTTCGGCCAGGGTATCAGAGTTACTTCAGAATTTTGATGAGATGGCATTGTCTTATGTAGATGACATCTATCTGACGGATGATGAATTAATCGTCCATCAGATAGATGGCTAGAGTGAACCATGTAGTCTTTGGGTTCAGCTCACCTGGGTTACAATTTCAACTTCAAAAAATCTAAAATTGCCCACCTCAGGGATATATTCTCAAGAACGTGCAATAATCATTGCCAAAATAGGTTAACGCAATATTTCATGTCGCCGTCTATCGTGGGAAAATAACTCTGTGTTAACGTCGTATTCTCAACACGGCGGTAACATGCAATAGATTCCCGATAACGCATCAAATGTCCACGATAAAATTACCGGGACAGCGATAAAAATATAAAGTTGAACGTGTAAAGAGTGGCAATGGACCCAAAAGCAATAAAAAAACCAGCGATAGGCTGCACCAGGCCTGCAATTCACACACGTCAGGCGGGAAAAATCACTATAAAAGCAGAAAAAAACCAGAAACAAAACCAAAACAACTGCGAAGCTCAATGGAGGTAGCCAGAGCAAGTACAGATGACAACCAGAACCCCACAAGCCCCACGGAGGACCAGCCTGGGACCTCGGGTCTGGGAAGGGCAAGGAGAAGAAGAAGAGGAAGACACGGTTCAGTCCACAGGAAACAGGATCCTGAAAACGGAGGTGATAGAACACCATCAACTACTGTTCGTCACCTCCACTGTGTCATTGGCAACAAAAAATGGAATATGGCAGTCCATCGTGGACAAGGTGAATGCAGTCCGAGTGTTGAAGAGGACAATGAAGAGGTCAAGAGGCGCTGGAATGATGTGAAGTGCAAAACCAAGCAGAAACTCGCCAACAACCAGAAGGCAGCAATGCAGGCTGGAGGTGGGTGTCCAGCACCACAGGAGTAGCTGGATGAGATAGAGGAAATGGTGTCCACAGTCATCAGTGTGGAGACGGTGGCAGGAGTTGGGGGACCAGACACTGCGCAACATGACCTGACACAACAGCAACAGGATGAGTAACGACCAGGGACTGGGGGGACGGGGGAGATGGGCACAATGGCACACATGCATAATTAAGTACAGCACAGTGCACACCCACAATGACTCTGGATCCTGTCCCTGATCCCCTTGGCATACTGCAGCATACCTAGAAACTGCAAGTAGGCCCCCTTCAACTATTTGCCCAGAGGGGGCCCTTCCCACACATCACTAATCTCACAACCAACCCATGCACATGTGCCAAACCCAGCAAAGCGGCGTGTCTGTGAGCCACACTGACAATGCAAGTGACACAGCAAGATGAATAGCATGGCTGCAGTCAATATATCATGACATGTTGCACGCCACGACACTGAGGTGGCTGAGTGTGGACCACATCCGTAAAGGAGCTGGTCACACTCTGACACATCCACATGTACAAACAACCACTGACGTCAACAACATATCTGCGGACAAACCATCCCCCAGAGTCCCAACTCCCACCAAGAGCCCAATTTACCCAAGTATGCAACATCTCAACACTGTATAAGCACAGAAGTCAAAGGCACACCGCCTGAAAGGGATAAGGGGCAGCAAAATCAGAGCTGCAGGGGCGACTCTCCCTAAATGCAGCACACACACATAACATTCAGAGCACATCAACATTGACAACAATGTGGTACAAACTGCAACACATTCACAACAGAACAGAGGACACAACTGATGCCGCTTGTGTGTAGAAACTGGCCAATCACATTTGGCATAGCAGGGAAATGTGAGATGACAATGTAAAAGTACAAACACACATCCATGTTGTTGTCAAAATGTCCACTGTCCCGCATCAAATAGGCAGCTTCTCCCAAACAGTCAGAATGTACATTGTCATGCAGGCTGTATGTAAACTTGTACAATGCGTCAACATACATGTGAACACAATGTAAAACTGCATCTCCCCTTCACATTGAAGAGGGAGAATCAACACCTCCTGCAGAGCAGACCGAACATCCCTTCACTGATGACAAAGAGGACCTCCACACCTTTGACCCCGACGCCCTCCAAGAGCTCCTGGACAACTTTGGCACCTCACCTCCAGGAGCAGGGCTGCCCAGCTGCATCAAGGAGACCTCACCCCTGCACAGACCACACAGCTGGAAGCACCCACCACCACAGCTGTCTCCCAGGACCCCCACAAACAACACTTGGCCTTCCAATGCTGTGTGTTAGGGAGCCAGGAGAAGATGGCTGATCGAGTGGGGTTTGACCTCATGGCAGCCAAACGAGACTGCAGACCCTCATCATGGCATTGCTACCACAAGGCCTGGCGTGGATGAATGCTGCTGCTACTACTCTATCCACATCTCCATCCCCTGAAGTGTCAGTGCCTCACAGTGCTGCAGACAATCCACCTCTGGCCCCTGATGTGTCACTGCCACACAGTGCGCAGGCATTCCACCTCCGGCCCCTGATGTGTCAGTGCCACACAGTGCTGCCGACAAAATCCTACCACCCACATGTGAGGCACATGAGACATCAGAGGACGAAGATGCGGATGAATCTGCCTTAGTGGTAAGAAGGAAGTGGTAGCATTCATCTCCGTCATATGGCCTGTTTCTTCTTGGTTCTGCCCTCTGCATTATCACCTTCCACTGTCCCACTCTGCGACACTCACATTGGACCTCGACATGGACTCCCATATTCTGTTTAGTTACCAATGACACAGAAATCAGACTGCGGACTGAACTCTTCCTCTTCCGATGAACTTGTCATTCCCTAAAGGACTCAAGATGGACCTCCATGGGGCAACAATGTAAAGTGGGGTTTGCATGGCCCTGTACTGCTCCAGCTTCAACACTCCACTGAACGTGAATAAAACATTCAAATTCACACAGATGTGTCATGTCTATGATCAATCAAGTATGAAAGTATGGATGAATGTAGGGTCAGAGATTCTACCTTACATCCATGTTGCTCATGTTGTGAGACTTGAGTCACAGGGTGCAACATTGCCGATTGTGGTCCGGGTGGCGCCGACACTACAACAGAGACACACGCATTTGTTACTTTCTTGTCCAGACCAGAACTGAACCATGCCCAGAGCCCCGGGCTCATTGTTCACACCCCTACGCTGGACTGGTGTACACCAGCCCAGCCCACTCCGCCTATGCTAACAGGGGGGAAGACAAAGCTACATGTCCCAGGTCTTCCCTGTAGTGATCTGCTGATCACTGGTCTAGTTGTCAGCATGCCACAGCCACTCCCTGAGGGCTAGTTTACACCCACACCACACCCATCCAACACAGGCGTCACAGGACATGTGAGCCTACTAATAAAAGGGGCCTACCACATCACATTTCTCACTGCCCGAAGTGACATGATGGTGTCCTCACCACGAGACTCAATCATAAAGGGTCCATGACTTGTGGTGCACTGGTTAAGTCAAGTGGCATCCGATGCACTGTGGCTGGCACGGGCCTACCACCACGGGACACTGACTTGTGGTGCACAGAGTTGGTGGCACCCGATGCACTGCGGCCGGCACGGGCCTACCGCCATGAAACAATGACTTGCGGTGCACTGAGTTAGTGGCACCAGAGCTGAGTGGGTGTACAGCCTGCGATGATGTGTAGGCCCTGATACGCCGTCCTGCCAATCAAGATTCAATTGGAATTGTGAGCCCTGCTGGACCGCAGTGTACGCTGAAGGCAGCAGTCAGAACACACATTACTCTGCGGTGTGGTGCTGCAGGGTGCGCTGGGGGTCTGTGGTGTGGAATCCAGCAATCGGTTGAGGAGGTTGCACCGGCACGTGGTGGGCCCTCTTAGAGACACGTCGGTGGCAGCAGGTGAGCATTGAGGCCTGGGTGCGCAGGGGCAGCCAGTCATCCCTGGGCAGCGGATGGGTCTGGGGACCAGGGCTGGGGTGCAGCAGGCACAGGGGATCGTGCAGGCACCACCGGTCATGGCGGCGGCCTCGTGGCTGGGTGGGGGGTACCGCCCTGGCAGACATGCTCCTGCATGCGATGACGAGATGTGCGCAGATTGGCTTGGGACGTAGCCACCTTGTCTCCAGTGTAAATCTAGCCGTTGAAGGTGGTCGGCCACATGTGTGTGGGCCTATGGACAGGATATGGCGGACACAGAGACACACGCAGTAGTTTCATTGTTGGCCATCATAGAACTGAACCATGCCCAGAGCCCCAGGCTATTTATTCACGACATACACCGGCCAAGACCACTCCACTCACCCTTACAGGGGGATGACAAAGATACATGTCCAAGGTCTTCCACACTGCCTGAGGTAACCTGCTTGCGTCCACTGTCCACAACACTACAAACACCAGCAGCATATGTCCACATGGACATGTCTGTGCTCTGGATACTGAAGTCTGTCCAGCATATCACGGCCACACTTCGCATTGTGTACATTCTTATTGATGGGTCACCTGCCTCCTCCACACATACTTGGTTCCCACCTCTCCCCACATTCTGCAATTGTGTGGCAGAGGTGCCATGCCATGGATGGTTTGTCTACATAGCTGGCCACGGTTACCACAGTTACTTGTGTTGTCATGTCTGGTAGTTGGGCATTTTGATTGGCATTTTGTATGTGATTTTGCAACGTGTGTATTCCCACAGTTGTGAGTTGTATGATTGTGGAGTTGAGGTGTGTGGTGTGTTCAGTTGGTACTTACCGACAAGCAGTGCATTTCCATAGGCGCCATCCTCAAAGCGCTGGTTGATGATGGACTTGCGGGAGATGTAAGAATCATGCACACTGGCTGGGAAGTTTGCGATGACATTGGTGAACAGGCCCCTGTGGTCCACTTTTGCCTGCACATTGATGGAATGCGTGTGGCTTTTGATGCGTTAATTGTGTGCAGTGTCGGCAGGGGGCACAAGTAGTACATGTGTGCAGTCAATTGCCCCCAACATGTGCAGGAAGCCAGCTATGGCATAGTTCCCTTGCTTGGTCTCCAGCTTTTCCTGCGGAGCGTGGGGGAGGTGGAGGTGCAGGGATATCAAGCTGATACAAACTGTGATGCTTACAGGTATGATAAATCCTGCTTAATAACACCGTAACAGAAGTTCCTGTGGTCGTAACCTTCCTTTTCTTTCCCACGAAGGTACGATCACACCAACTTCTGTTACGGTCTTTTTATGCAGGATTTATCATACCTGTAAGCATTCCAGTTTGTCCAAGTGCAATACACTGTACCAGATTACGTTTGTAACTATATGGACGCTTGGTCATTGTCACCATTTTTCCAACAGGTTTCTGGATGCTGACTTTCGGACTATAGAATTGTATAGGGTAGTTCCCGCAGCATATGCAGTTAATTGAATCCACACGTTGCCCTGATGTAGCTCCCCGTTGGGAATGGAACGCATTGGCTGAGCTTTTCATATTGTTGATTTATGTATTTGTAATGAAGAACTGCTTTTACACTTCTGTTGACTACTGGACCTCATGACCTGGTGCACCACCATTTCAGTAACTATAATCTTGGATCTGGAGCACAGAGGCGTCAAGCAACGGCTCCCGTTGGGGTTGGTTGCACAGGAACACTACGAATTGGAACTAGCCTGCGGTGCAGATACAGGGGCCTGCCATTGCTTTTGTGGACATGCATCCAAGACATGTGTGAAGAAGTTTGATAGGGCTGGCTGTGAGACTTCTCCGACTCTGGCAGTTGTTGGATGGAAGGTACCAGAAGCCAACAGGTACAGTACAGCCAGCAGCTTTGTCTGCAGAGGGATATTGTTTCTCTGCTCTGTTGGTACTGTCGGCAATGTGGGTCAGGATGCGGAGGATGGTTGTCCTTTTGAGCCTGTAGTGGGCAATGGCATCCTCTGGCGTTGAGTCTCTGAGGCTGTTGCATTTTAGGAACGTCCGCTGTCTTGTTCTGCGCTGCCTAGGTGGTATTCTGGGAGAGATGGTCCGGGGGCGCCTGTGGGTGGTGGCGGTGGGTGTTGTGGCCCTCTTGGGTTTCCGAGCTGCATGATCAGTAGCTCCATGACATGTGTTGGTCTTCAGATGTGGCTCTGTGCTGGGCTCCCTTTCATACTGCAAGTTGTCGTCCTGCTTAACACCAGTAAAAGGTAGGTGTTGAATCCCTGCTGCTAACGTGCCTCATCGCCTGTTTTTGGATTGCTTCGCCGATCTAGCTGGTCGTTGAGAATATCGCAAAGTGGTGTTTTCGTGTGTTTTTGCTCGGGAACGCCTACTCTGCATATCATTAGCATTAGTTGTCGCTCTCATCCGTGGCGTTGTTTTTGCGGCAGCTATCACTGGAAAACTGGCGATATCGGCAGTTTGCACCAGCTTGAGAATAGGGCGAAAAATCTATTGCCACTTTTGCGGCACTAAATTGCCGATGAATCAGCGATAAGTCCTTGAGAATATGCCCCGTAGTGTCCTATTTTTAGGATATGAGTTCTCAAGTGAAGGCAAAAGCCTGGCAACACATTTTTTAGAAAAAATGTGCTCTGCTCCAACCTCCAACGATTCTGAAAAGGCTACAGTCTATTTTAGGATTTTTGAATTTTGGCAGGATTTACATTTTTGATTACGCAGAAAGAGTTAAATCTATCTACGACTTAATTAGACCTGATTTTTCAATACAACATTGGACACAGGAACATACAGGTATTTTACGTTCCTTGCAAGCTGACATGATAGCTTCTAAACATTTACACAGGTCTTAACACAACTAACCTGGTGATCTGCATGTTCGATGGACCAACTGGGTACACATATATCACTTTCAATGAAGGCGATACAGTTCCTATTGCATACAAATCACATTTGTACACAAACACTGAAATGCGTTTTGCACCAACTGAGAAAATACAGTGGTATAGACTGCTTTAGTGATAGAGAGAGCACTAGCGCAGGGGAAACGCATAATATTATGACCCGGTAACTGACCTAAGAGGCCATCACAAAAACAAGCATTCCCAATGCTAAAGCTTTAAATCAAGATTGATTCAATGGGCTAACTCTCTCACTGCAACAGACGTAGATTACAGATTTGACTCTACATTACAAAAACAAGCATTCTTGTAGTATGAACAAGAATATCCTCTGCCAAATGAAATTATGCCTTTAGATCAATATGAATGTATGATTTATACCGATGGTTCTGCCCAGCCCTCCAGAGGAATAAAACAGCAATATTTTGCAGCGGGTGTAATTGTTAAAGGGTGCATGTATGATGGAAAGTTCCATCCTGGGAAAAAACGCACAACGCAGCTGGCAGAATTAAAAGTGCTGATGCTGGCTCTACAAAATATGGATCGTGAGTTCCCCACACTTATATTGTATAACGAATATTTACACTATTGGGGCCAGAATGGATTTAGAGATTTCAACGGTTGCACAATAAAGCACAAGATGCTTCGGGAACAAGTGGCAAAGCTGAAAGAAGGCCAACCACGGGCTAATGTTATCCTTAAACTGAGTTATCAAAGTATTGGTGTTCATGTTGAAGGGAATTCCATGGCTGATGAAGACACCACGGCAACAGTTCGTACTGCTGCCATTGCTGCAATAATTCGCTCAAGTTAGAGGATAGACGGAACAACTATGGTGGCAGTTAATGTCATGCTCAATGGATCAGCAATGCCAAAATGTTTGCAATCAAGTACTCCTAAAGTTAGATGCACAAAACATTCAGTATACTCAGATTCCAGGAGTGGGGGATAGAGTAATACCAAACATTGATCGCAGATTAGGACTGATGCTAGCTGCACATGAGGGTCTAGGTTCTGCTCACACAGGGATTACTGTCACAATTTCTTTACTGAAGCACCGCTATTGGTGGCCAGGTGTATCAAAACAGACCAAGGACGTTGTCCTGAAATGCAACATCTGCCAGCAGATTAAAGGCTCCACCGTAGCACATCCAGCGCTGACACCTCTACTGATTTCAGACAACCTCTTGGCTTCTGTGTATTTGGATCACTGCAGTCCCTTACAATCAGATGGGGTTTACAAGTACATCTTGGTGGAAGTGGATTCATGCTCCATATTTTTGTGGGTTCGGCTGACGATTAAACTGTTATAAAGGATTTGTAAGTCTCTATCGGGACATACGCAATTGCCACACTACATTCCAACCAGGGTCCAGCGTTTCACTCTCGGGCTTACAAAGAAGCCATGGAAAGTTTCAGTGTGGCCTTGTGGTACTCCTCCCCTACCATCCCAGGGTGGTATTGCCTGCATCCATAGAAACAACCTCTCTGTGAACCGCTCCAACTCCCCGGTTCTCTCTTTCTGTGAATACCTATGCCTAGACATCATGAACAATAACAAGCCAATATGCTCACTACATTCATTCTACCATCCTCCTGGTAACAACCTTACCTTCATCGAACATGTAATGGTTTTTCTAGCCACAAATGTCGGACAACAGAATACTCAAATCTTCCTGGGGGACTTCAACCTCCACTGGAACGATCCTAATGACCAAGAGGTCAATAGCCTCAAAGCTTTCCTGTCCAACCTTACCTTGTCTCAAATTTGTGACAGCCCCACCCACGAAAAAGGTTCAACACTCGATCTAGTAATTTCCAAAGCAGACTCTACCCAGCTGGAATCGCTCCTCCCTTGTGACTGGTCCGACCATCACATAATCACTTTCCATATCAAGGTAGCAGTTTAACTACTCACTGTCCAACCTACGAGAACGAAAATCTAGAAGAGGAACCTAAAAAACGTCCATCCTGCCTCACTCGCAACCGCTACTCATATCCTCATGCCCCCACCGGATGTACATGATAAGACCAATCACTACTTCCACTCTATGAACATGGTAAACGACAACTTAACTCCCTTACAATTGAAAAGAGTCGCCACAAAAGACTCAAATCCCTGGTATAATGGTAGGCTAAATGAAGACATTGGGATTTTTCTCAGTTTAGTAGTAGTATAGTTAGGACTCCTAACTTTAGGACTCCTAAATGCCTTCTGTGAATACCGAAAGTCTTAAAATTAGGATTTTTCTCAGTTTAGTAGTAGTAAAGTTAGGAGTCCTAACTTTAGGACTCTTAAATGCCTTCTGTGAATACCGAAAGTCTTAAAATTAGGATTTTTCTCAATTTAGTAGTAGTAAAGTTAGGACTCCTAACTTTAGGACTCCTAAATGCCATCTGTGAATACTGAAAGCCTTAAAATTAGGATTTTTCTCATTTTAGTAGTAGTAAAGTTAGGAGTCCTAACTTTAGGACTCCTAAACTGAGAAAATTACTAATTTTAAGACTTTCGGTATTCACAGAAGGCATTTAGGAGTCCTAAAGTTAGGACTCCTAAATTCTGTGAATACCGAAGTGAGTAAGTGTCTTCTTTGAATACCAAAATGAGTAAGTGCCTTCTGTGAATATGAAAATGGTAGTAAGTTTAGGATTTTGTCTTAAGTTAGTTCTGTGAATCGGGCCCTTGAAGTCCCTTAGATCAATGCTCCAAAAAACACAGACCTGACCATTTAAAACTAAACACCCTAAAAACAGAATTCCTCTTAATCGCTTCCCCCAACCAAAGAACCATCATCCGTGAGTGGATGAAGCACCTAACAGCACTCGATGGTCAACCTCTCATAATTGATTCTGCTAAATCGCTAGGAATAACCCTGGACAAAAAGCTAAATATGCAGAAGCACATCAGCACTGCAACTAAAGGAGCAAATATTCTGATGAACACTCTGAGAAAACTGAAACCCTTCATACCCGCAAATGACTTTAAACAGGCAGTTCAAGCTCTAGTAATTCCCAGAGTGGACTATGGGAGTGTCAATCTCTGAGGCCTTCCCAGATCAATGACTGCTCCTCTAAGAGCCTTGTTCAATACAGCCGCCAGACTCATCACTGGTTCCAAAAGAAACTGCCAAATCTCCCCTGACCTTCGTGCCCTCAACTGGCTACCTTTTGAGGCCAGAATCCATTTGAAAATCGCCTGCATGTCACACAAGGCATTGCATCACAAAACCCCGAGATACCTAGCGGAGAAACTAGTACTATCTGGTGGTAACAGATCTACTAGGAGTTCTAATAATCTTCTACTTAAACCACAACGTTTATCCAAGAAGAAAACGTACAACTGTACCTTCTCAGGAATGGTTCCCAGGATTTGGAACGCCTTGCCTCCAGAATCAAGACTTAATCCATCCGCAGCTTTTTTAAAGAAAGAAGTGAAATCAATTCTCTTGTCCAAACTCACCTGAACTTTTTTTTTATACACTCTTGTAGATATGTGCTAGTTTGTAATAGTTACCACTACTGTATTCACATAATTCATTGTATTTATATGTATATGTTGATCACCTATATTTGCCCTGTAAAGCGCTCTGATACCCGCAAGGGTCTTGTTCACGCTATACAAAACCGTCAAAATAAATAAATAAATCCCAAGGGAAATTTGGTGGTTAAGTGGAAAAACCATGACTTAAAGCAGTCCTTAACAGCAAAGGTATTAGGTTTGGGTGGCAAGTGGGTCAATCACCTATATGGGGTCCAGAGGACATTTAACAACATGCCAAGAAAATCCCTATGGACTCGTACACCTTATGAGCTCCTGTTTGGTATGAGAATGTGGGTATCGGACCTTAACAGTGTCAACACAGTGGTGGCTGAAACACCATTTGACATCAATGAACATTTGGCTGTTTTACAGGAACTCAATTAATTCAGGGTTTTACAAAGCAAAGTCCAAATAGAATGAACCATCTCTGGGGAAGTGAAGGTTGTGTCGGCAAGACCTGATGGGTCCCGAGGATTGGGGACCTGGTCAGAGAATAAATACTGGACAAAAAGTAATTTAGACCATCATATAGAGCGCCTGTAACTGTCCTAGTGGTTGAAGGTATCTGAACTGTACTTCTTCCTCCTCTTGCCGGTTGCAGAGACAAAAGGTTTGTCTCTATCGATCTGATCAAACCACATTATGTGGCCAATTCTCTACAGTGTGCCACTTGAGCTCCAGAGTTGCCGCCACACTCCTCTCGCTACTGTACAGAAAGTTCAGATGGAAGCTTTAATATCGACAGATGATTCCTCCCTTCAAATAGAAGCAGTAAACAACAATGAAATACTACTTCTCCCTGTTGAAACAACTACAACTGTACAATCAACAAGTACAGAAATCTCAATTTGGATAATTGACAACATCTATGTGAACATGCAACAGATTGAGTCATCCTCCAGTTTGACAAAACCTGATGAGCTGCCAAGAATAGATAAAACAGCGTCTGGCTACTTCCTGCATTATGACGACTTCTCATCAGATTCAAATGAACCTGCCACCACCGCCTCTCCCTTTCAAGCTACGAATGTATGGTCTCTATCATTGACTGAAAAATACATTATTTGTTGTTACTTTGATACATCTCTGGATTACGGTTGGATTATATTTCCTGGTTCTCCGACTTGGTTCAGGGACTGTCTTTTTCCTACTTTTGAATGGACATTATCTCCACGGTACATCTTGTTACCTTGGTTCTTAAACCACATGCATCATGAAACCATGAACTAAGGGACCTGTCCCTGGTGAACATTACAGCAGTTACAGTTCCGGAAGAAATTGTATGGGACAGGGTATCGTATAATGTGTATGGTAATTCTGAACTAATGCAAATTTCCTATTTGCTTAAAATGTCCTTAAATTATATCATCACCTCTAGTACTTTCTTTTGACATTGAAACCGTGCATAATTTGCTTGCAGATCTCAAGCAATCAGCTGCATTTTATAATGGTGAATTGTATGATGGTATATTATTATATTATAGAGACGTGCTGTTATCAACATTATGGTCACCATTTCTTTACACACACTAGTGTCCCACGCACTGGTTATAATTGCACACAATGGGAACACTGCCCAACACCACCGAAAGGTAGTTCAAAGACATTTGCATAACAGTTTGCTTATTTTTCCGGTTTTGATGCATCCGACCCAGCTGCATATTATTATAGGCTTGCACCTACACCTGCAAAGATAAATATGTCAACAAATACCAAGCTGATATACTCTGCTTCCTTTATTTCTCAAATATACAGGGTTTCGACTTTAGGAAAAACACCATAGACGCAAAATTGGTCTGGGGGACTAAATACTGGCAGATTCAGGGAACTGAGGCCTTATTTAGAGCTTGCCTCATACCACATCAAATAATTTTCCTGAATAAAAGTGTCTTGGAATAGCCAAGATGAAGGATTTGAACATGCCGCGTATTACTGCGTTGTCATGCTTTGAGAACTGGCAGCATCCAACACACTCTAGTTAGGATACACTAGATACCATGATATGAAATGGTTCTTTTAATTCATCTGATCCTAATTGGAAGGGGTGGTTGGTTTGGACTGTGGACATGTACGGGTGTCAATCTAGATTCTTGGGTAACACTGAAGAGTTTAGGATCAATAGGCCTGATCAGCGATATGTACAGACAGAGCACTCGGGGTGGTAACGTCATATAGTGTTGGGAAGTTGTGCCTAGATTGGCTAAGAACCTCAACACTTTCCCAGGTGATGCAACAGTTGTCCCTTCTTTCTGATGATATAGATCTCAGGGATTTTTCATTAGATTCCCGGAACCCACATCAAAAGTGCTTTTTGTATGGTATTTACAACAATCTGTGGAAAATTTCTCAACAGGAAGCTGCTGAGAGATTGCGTGAGATCGACATAGTTAATTTAGAGAAGGCTTTGGCTGTGGTTGATAGCAGTATGACCAGGTTATCATTCAGAATGTATTCACTGGGCAACATAGTGTCTTCTGCTATTAGCATAATACAGCATGACATGTATATTTTACAACATGAACAGTCACAATTATGGTCAATCGTAATACTGAGCTGGACATTACAAATGTTACGTTCTAGCCACGTGCCATGGTGTAACATCAACAGTACAAGTCTGTTTTCGGCTTACGATCTAACGGAAAGACAGATAGTAGTGGCACGCAAAGATGCAAAATATACTATGTTGCACATTGAAAAATTAGACCAATTACCTTTCACCGTGGCAGAGACATCATCCACTGACTGGATAATCCATGGCCACATCACCCTACCGGTCTCGACTTTCCAGTTCCAATATTGTCTCCAATACCAACAAGTAGGCAGATGTGAAGTGCTAGGGGAATGTTATGTGCATGAGCACTGCGAATTACCATTCAGGATTAGATGCAGGAATTGGGACTAAGAAGTGTTCCTTACTGGTTCCGACTGTGAAGATACTTTAAGCGGATCCTTAGTTTGCAAGGACATTTCTCTCCATGGGGCATGCAATGCTTCAGTAGTGAATTTGTTTTGTTATCTGAAGGGTTCTCCAGCTGCTGTGATTCATCCTGTGTTCAAGCTGCTCTCAAATGGAAGTACTTTAATGCCATATGATTAAGGTTGCTGCGGAATGGAACTGGGCATCGCTTATCTGGTGACAGTTAATTCCATAGTGACTTGTGCTAAGGCCTTCAATAAATGTTTCCAACATACAGTTTGATTCTCTGAGCAAACTGAAACCCATGCTTTTTCAGAAGGATGATGTCTAAACTTCAGCCAGAGAGACGTTTGATCTCCAGGTTGCAAGGTATTTGTCGGAGATACAGACACTACTCCACACTAACTTCACGCTGCATTTTGGGGAGCCGGTGCATTGTAACTTTAACATGTCTGATACAAAATGAATAGTGCACTTTTTTAAATGTATCAGCTCTGGTCTGATTAGCACCTTTCAGATGATTTTTGGAGTTATACCATCTTTCATATACTCCGTGCTCCACAATGGACGTCCCAGTTCAACTCAGAATGGAGACAACACTGCTAGTGCTGCGTTGCCGTGAGCGCAGGGTACACTGCTTGGGCACGCCTCAGCTTCAAAAACTAAACAAGCATTGGTCCTTACCCTTCAGGCCTGTCTGGGTTGACTGCAAACAACCTGTCTACTTTGCAGCCATGAATGCGCCCTGGATATATGTCTCAGATCAGAATTGGTTCCACCACCAGACATTGATGTACTGATGGACCCCTTAAAGGCCCATGTGTATTGTTGTCCCCAGCATATTCCATTGATGATGAATGCATTCTTAGAGCCACCCTGGGAAGCTTCAGCTCCCGGTGATGGGAACAGTGGCTCTGCAGATAACTTATGGGCTATGACGCCTCCCTCAGCGGCTGCAGTAGGAATTGAATGGAATCACTTTTGCACCATAAATCTCCTTCAAGGAGCGCCTCTAGGAACGTCATCTGCAGTTGTGGATAACAGTAATGTTGTGTCTACCACTTGGAACACATAAATAATCGGCTTTTTCCATGTAGGATTAATCTGGACTATTTTTTAACCAAATGAACCAAAACAGCTTTTTGCTTTCTTTTTCTACGCACCATGACTTTCAGGGTGTTTGGGATCTCAAATTACATAATAACTTATAGGCTTTTAAATGAATATTTTAATTTAAGGCCCGCTTTAAGATTATTTTAAGAGTAGTTTTTTAACAATATTAAAATGGCCTGCTGGCTTTTTACATAAACTTTTAAATATCAACCCTTAGTAGGAGGAGTGGGTATAATGTTCCCAAGTTAGGCCCATGTAGCAAAGCAGCTCATTTCTTACATTGTCCTCACAATAACATTTCAGCCATGAACTTTTGCACAATTTTGCGCACATGACAATGTTGGATTAGTTTCTCGGACACTAAACTTTTACACATCTCGCTAGGCAGTACATTATCACAATGCGCTGAACATCATGTACAAGGTCTATTTTTGCACTGTGTACAAATGTCATCTCTATCTTCATTCATGGGACGACATGGCTATCTACATATTCATAACATCACGAATCTTTACGCACATCACAAGGCTGCGTCCTATTGTAAAAGATGAGCATCCCAATAGATTAGTAGAGGAGGCATTTCAGCTGACACTCAGAGTCCTTGCTTGCTGAAACTTCACCTCGCAGTGGTCTGACATCTCGTGTGGGGTGTCCAGTTCGGGACTAAGACGGGGTCCTTCATTTTCTCCCATCAGGTAATAGAGTTGGATCGTCCCTTGGGGCGATTCTTGGCTTTACACCTACACACACTCTAGGTACACTTAGAGTAGAGTTGGCATCATAGGAGCACGGTTGATTACTGCCTAGTTTTATATGCCTACATGTACACACTGTTTTAGCACCGTGGTACCGTAAAACTATATCTACTATTTACGCTTTTTGTGCTTGTAATCACGTTTATCTGCTTCTGTCTACTAATCATTGCAGTACATGTGTTTTATACAAGAATTACCTTGGTTCAATAAATGTATTGAAAATCTCCCACTGTGTATTCTCTGTATACTTCTCTGAGAGTAAGTAAGCACGTGTGACTGAAAGAAAGGTTCTGTGCTGTTTCCTTGATCCCTGAGAGGTCAGGGTTTTCATGTTCAGTGGTTGCCAAAAACCATTTGCTCCCTGGTAAGTTTAGGGGGGCTTGCGGTGGCACTTTGAGTATAGCTGGTCTAAAGGCCAACAAATCCTGTGGGGTGTCCGGAATCAGTCTAGGCACCAAGCCCCTAGTTTATGTTGTCCAAAAAACACGCAGATCCAACGGATTAGTAGGAACCGCACAACACTGCATTCTGTTTTGTACTGTATTATTGCAATGTAATGTTGTGTTGTGCTGTGGTTGTTAAGTGGTGTTCTCTTTTTTTTTTTATAAGAAACCTTTATTACACATTAAAAAGGATACAAACAAGGGCCTACAACCACAAGGGCCGGCCGCTAGAAAGCTCGGGAGCCAGCAAGGCAGCGCCATACATTCAAATGAGCCAGAAGCAAAAGCTCCCGGTAGTTCGTAAGCACATATAACAGGCCGCGGCCACAGTCCAAGGGCGATCAAAAAGGACGGTTTCATATTTTTTATTAGAAGAAAAAAAAAAAAGAAAAAAAAACAATAACACACAAACAAGGCAATGAGAGTCCGAAATAGCACCGTGCGCTCCCCAGGACGGGGGAAGATCCACATTATCTGGAGTAACTCTTGACAGGAGGTGGCAGTGGGGGGCAGCAGAGAAGAGGACAAAGCATACACAATCACGTCGAATGCGCGGCTAGGGGCACAAAGCGACGTCGACCTCTCGCTGCAGAGGCGGAGCGCAGATATTTCCACGATAGGAATTCCATGGACCCCACACCTTAGTCCATCTCCCAGGCTTGCCTCTCGCCACATACACCGTCTTCTCCCTGAACATACACCAATCCATATTCTCCTTCCATACCGAAACCGTAGGCGGCCTCGGGGAACCCCACAACTGTGCGATATTGCGCTTAGCCACCATGTACCCCAAAGTCACCCACTGCGTCTGCGCCGCATTATAGTCATTTGGTTCCCAGACATTCAGCAAACACCTCCTGGCCTCTGGTAACAAAGCGACATGCGTGACCTCCTCCATTACAGTATGTACTCCGTTCCAAAATCGCACGACCTCCGAACATTCCCATAGGATATGAAGAAAGGTACCCAACAAACCACAGCCACGCTTACACGTTCCATCCCTCGAATAACCCATAGGTATCAAGCCAGGCCCTGTGACATACACTCTATGGAGTATCTTCAGCTGCACAAATCTAAGGCGGGCCGGGATCGCCACCTCTTTCGGGGAGGCCACCGCCGATACCCAATCCTCATCGTCCAGTTCCAATCCGTCGGCCGTCCACACCTTCCGCAGATGGGTCAGCAAGTCCGTACGATCATTAATAAGTTATTTATAGATGAGAGAAATAGAGCTGTCGGGCACATAGCCATCTAACACTCTATCTTCCAACTGGGAATATTCTGGGATAGCAGCAACATCCGGAAAAACCGAACACAGCGCATGGTAGACCTGTGCATATCGGAAGTACTCCCTATCATTTAATTTGTATTCAGTTTTGAGCATTTCAAACGTTTTAAAGGACCCTTTCGCCCAGAGGTCACCCACCTTACTTATACCAATCATGTCCCATTTCTCGAAGCCTTTCGTTTTCCACAGACAACCCAAGCGCTGGGAGGCATACAATGGCGTCGCTCGAGTCAAGCGATCCCTCCACCCCATCGCAGCATTCGCCGCATGCCACACGCGTACCGCAACTTGCGTTGGTTCCGTCAACCGTGCATCCGGAGTCGCCGAATACAGTACCCTATTGTAATCCCCGCCCGGAAGTAATAACTTATCCATCTCGAAGGCCGGATTCAAAGCAGGACCGTATATCCCGTGGTTCACCGCCGCCAACTGAGATGCCCAATAGTATCTTTTAATATCGGGGAGGGCAACACCCCCATCATACCAAGGGAGTGTCAACTTGGCGAGAGCGATCCTCGGTCGCCCGTCCCAAAACAGTTGGCGCTGAAGACCCTCCACCTCACGGAAGTAACGGGCCGGCACGACATCTAGCGTATTTTGTAAAGCGTACAAGAAGCGAGGCAGCGACATCATTTTAAACAGTGCAGCCCGTCCGAGCGGCGAGAGCGGAAGCCGTCGCCACCGCGCGATGTCGGCCTTCAATCGCTGGAGTGGAGGGAGAAGGTTTCGCTCATAGCGGACCGTGGGGTCCAGTGATATGAAGATTCCCAAATATTTGAACCCCAATGTAGCAATCTGAATAGGGCACCCCGCGGCAGGAGGGGGGCCTCGCCCGAGAGGACGTAAACACATGACTTGGCCCAGTTGATAACCAGGCCAGAATTACGACCGAAGGAATTCAATATGTCCACCAATACAATTAGGGACTTTCGAGGAGAGGTGAGATACAAAAGGATGTCATCCGCATAAAGGGAGACACGATCCTCAAATTCCGGCGTCCATCTAATGCCCCGCAACGACGGCTCCCAACGCAACCAGGCAGCGAGAGGTTCTAAAGAAAGTGCAAAGAGGAGGGGCGACAACGGACAGCCCTGTCGCGTACCTCTCCCCAGCGTGAGGGGAGCCGACACCCTACCATTCACCACCACCTGCGCCAATGGGTCAGCATATAGTAATTTTACCCACCCAATGAATTCAGGACCAAACCCGAATTTCGCTAATGCAGCCCAAATATACGGCCACTCTAAAGTATCAAACGCCATAGTAGCGTCCAAAGACGCCAAGATGGCCGGCTCACGCATAAACTTCGCTCTAGCAAGCACGCCATGCAACCGCCTCAGGTTCAGGGCGGTGTTACGATGAGGTATAAAACCGGACTGGTCCTGATGAATCAAGTCGCCCACGACCCGAACCAGGCGATTGGCCAATACCTTAGCCAGGATTTTGGGTTCCGCGTTCAACAACGAGATAGGCCTGTAGGAGGCACAGCGGTCTCGCGGCTTCCCCTCTTTATGTATCACAACTATGGTGGCAAGACGTTGGTCAAGGGGGAGGGAGCCCGCCGCCCGTGCAGCGAGGAACATGTCACGGAGATATGGTGCTATCTTATCTGGACGCAACTTATATAATTCAATGGGGAGACCACTGGGACCCATGGCCTTACCAGAAGCGATCGAGCCAATGGCCAAAGCAATCTCATCTGGCGGCAACTTCGCCTCCATCAACATGCTATCAGCCTCCGAGAGGGACGGCAATATCTCTAAGCAACAGACGAGAGTCCTCCTCCGAACGCCCAGAGACCGGAGAGTATACCCCACGGAAGTAATCCGCGAAGCAGTTAACAATTTCTACCGGGTCAGTCACACACACGCCATCCACTCTCTCCACAACCGGCACCACTCTACTCGCTCTCTCCTTCTTGTCCAACCAAGCAATCAACTTTCCGGCCTTATCTCCCACATCATACAGTCGTCCTTGTTGCTCTCTACTCATCCCTTTAGCAGCATCCGTGACTAGCGCTCTATAATCTGACTGTTTAAGGCTGAGAACGTGCACTTTCTCATCCGTAACACCCCGCTCCAAATCCCCCTCCATCTCAGCTATGTACGTTTCCAGGCGGACCACCTCTTCCCTCCCGCACCTCCTAGCATGGGAAATAAGAGACAAGGCATGCCCCCGGATCACCGTTTTATAACCTTCCCATAGGGAGACAGCAGACGACACTGGCCCTACATTATCGTTGAAGTAATGATCAATGGACTTAACCAGTTCCACACGAATATTAGGGTTACGTAAATACCAGGGGTTAATTGACGCTACTCTTCCCTCTGCCCAAGGAACAACCTCCATCTGCAACAATAGAGGGGAATGGTCAGAAATACCTCGGGCTAAATGACGCACCTCCCCGATCATTCCAGCCTGGAACGCCGGCATAAGTATATAATCAAGTCTCGAGAGACTCCCGTGGGCCCCCGAGTGGAAGGTGTATTGTGCCCGTCCCGGGTGCATCAATCTCCAGCAATCTATAAGTCCTAAAGTATCTAGAAAGCCACCCAGTCAGGCCTGGGCTCTAGGGAGATCCCTGGGGGGGGGTGACGGTCCTCTATACCGGATACAACAGTGTTAAAATCACCCCCTAACACCAGAACCCCCCCAGGGAGTCCCAGGACCAAACGCCCCAAATCAGCAAATGTAGCCGTCTGCAATCCCGGTGGCACATAAACAGCAACGAGCAAAACAGTTCTACCCTCCCATCTCCCCACCAATGCTGCATATCGCCCTCTATCATCGTGGAGCACCTCGTCCACCTCCAACGGGAGAGAGGCCCTGACCAAGATACCCACTCCCCTAGAGCCAGAAGTGAAACCAGAGTGAACAGCAAGGCGATAGCCCCGCCTATTCAGGGCATGGAAGGAGTTCCAAATCAGATGTGTCTCCTGCAGGAAAACAATGTCGGGCGAGATCCGTTTCAAAAACTGCAACACCACCCCGCGCTTGATCCTATCCCCCAGTCCGTTCACATTCCACGAAAGTATTCTCAATCCCTTACCCCCCACCCCGCTCCCGTGCATGATGCCCACATCCCGGAGAACACAACCAGGACAAATCAGCAGCTAACCTCACATTGCCTTGTGAAACAAACAAACAGTCCCCAACACCCCCCCTCCCCCACAATATCCAAACCACAACTCCCCCCTCCCTGCACCCCTGCTTGAGCCCGAAAAGCCCCCCCAACTTGCAGTGTGCCTGTCGCCCTAACATATACTGAACCACAAAAAGAACCCCTGAAGGAGGAAAGGGCCCCAATATGCTCTCCACAACCCCTGAGCATTTGAAGGGCATATTACACCAAACTTGAGTCCCATAGAGCTAAAGTACAAAACGTCACCAGCCTAGTCCATCACCGGGAACCAATGTTCCGCCGAACCCTCGCCACTCTACGCCGTCTGACCATCCCGACCTCGACTCCGGGGCAGGGTATCCAACCAGTCTCCAACCGCCTCCGGCCGGTCGAAGAAGTGCGAGCGATCCTCGAATTCAACCCGCAACCTGGCCGGAAATAGCATCGCATACTTCAGCTCCATGTCCCTCAAGAGCCGTTTGACGCCCAAGAATCCCAGTCGTTGTTTTTGGACCGCTTGCGTAAAGTCCGGATAGAAGCTGACGTTGGAGTTGTCAAACTTCAGCGGCCCATTCACCCTCGACGCCTGAAGGATAGCATCTCTGTCCCGAAAGTTAAAAAGTCGGGCAATTATAGGCCGCGGGGGAGCACCCACTTTCGGCGCACCACCCGGAATTCTGTGAGCCCGTTCCACCGCAAAGAATTTGCTCAGCCCCTTGGGTGCGAGATGGTTGACCACCAGATCCTCCACAAAAAGGTCAGCAGCAGGGTTCTCCGACCGTTCCGGTACCCCAATTATGCGAACATTGTTCCGCCTGGCCCTGCTTTCGGAATCCTCAAGTCGACGGACAGTTAGGTCACTGGCCAGCCGTAACCTACGAACCTCCGTTTGCAGGGCGGCCACGTCCACAGTTAGATTCGATGCTGTGTGGTTCAAAGCATTGACCCACTCATTCGTTTTAGACAGATCCGCCCTGACCAGATTTACATTGATCAGGACTGCATCCAATTTACGAGCCAGGGTATCAAACTGCTGACCCACTGCAGCCTTCATCTCCTCAATGGCGCCCATGACGTCTATCAAAGTCAAGTCAGCAGATAGGCCCGAGACATCCTTGGACCTTTCCGGCAATTTATGCGACCCACCAGGGGATCCCTTTGTCTGCGCATAGAGGTCCATGTTATTAGCCTGGGTGTAAACTCCCCGCCGGGTATTCTTGGGTTTCTGCTTGTCTCCGTCCAGCCTCGCCGCCATTGTCTGGTGACCACTGAGATCGGCACCTGCCAGCACAGGAGTAGGGACCAGATAGCTAATTCAAGGGACCACAGCCGTCACGGACTGTAGCCTGTGTATAGTCCGAGATCCAGGCCGAACACTCCACCATCCACGCTCCTCTGGAACATCAAGGTCCCTCAGCCGATGTCAGCAAACAGGTGCGAAAACGAAAGTGAAAGTGCGGGGTACGTGACAGGCCAGGCCCTGCATGCCGCTGTTGTTCGCTTCGTACCCGGGCACCTCACCAACTCGAGTTCGGGACCAAGGCAGGAGCAGGCCGTAAACTTCAGATCGCAACCATTCCGGTTCCCCGAGCCCGATTTGAATTTGGAGAACGGATGGCACCTCAGCTCAAGTTCAGCAACAAAAGCCCGTCGACGAAACCAGGATTAATTCAGGATAGACGTGGGAGGTTGCGGAGGCCCTCGGGAGCCTTGAGCCTACACGGCCATCTTGGTTACGCGCTAGGCTCCTCCATTGGTGTTCTCTTTTAAGTGTTTTCTTTAAGCCTGGGCGCAGTGCTACGCTCCGGCCGCGGAGTGTGAGTAGTTTTGCCTACTTCGCGATCCGCGATGTAGGCGTAGGGCAGGCAGGCAGGCTACGCACACCCACGGCGGAGCGAGTTTCCCACCACCCGCCTCCCTCCTGCCCGCTTTTAAAATGCAGTGAGAATGATCCTAAACTTTAAAAAACAAGCTTAAAGTAATTTAAATAACTTACCTGAGCTGCAGCGTCCCGGGGCTCCATCTTCCTTCTCTCGCTGACTTCTTCCTCACAAATGCGCATGCGCGGGCGCCCACACATGCGCATTTGTGAGGAAGAAGTAGGCGAGAGAAAAGGAAGAGGGAGCCGCAGCTCAGGTAAGTTATTTAAATTACTTTAAACTTGTTTTTTTAAGTTTTGGAACAGTCTCACTGCATTTTAAAAGCGGGCGGGAGGGAGGCGGGTGGCACGTAGTGGGGCTATGTGGAGTGTGCGGGTGTGCATAGATTTGCCCCCACTCCGTGATTTTCCGTGTAGCCCCACTACGCCCACTACGCCCAGCGGTAGTTTTATTGTGTCATGTTGTTAGTTTTTAAATTTATGGTGCTTTATGTACATTATTGTGCTATGTTCTGCTCTTTACTTTAAATATGTCAACAAATGCTGCTACATTTCTTGCCAAAAGTAGCAGATGCGTTGAAAGTTCCTATCATAAACCACTGTCTATTTGATACAATAGCAGTGCTCAGCTTTTCAACAGCTTAAGACAACAACTTCTTATTTGGTCTCTGCCAAAATCTGTGGAAGAGAGGAAATTAGTACTTGAAGAGGTTATTTCACGTGGTATCCCCGTGATGTTTGCTGGACATGTTATGAGAATGAGTTATGCTCAATTTGTTTTGTACCAATCTCCTCTATCAAAACAATTTGTGTTTGGGACCAACTGCTGACTGAAATCTGTCCGTAAAGCATATAATCATGGTAAAGCAAACAAGATGGAGCCTACCACGGGCCTGATTTAGAGGTTAGCTGATGGATACTTCCTTGCAAGCGTCACAAATATCCGATCTGCTTTATTATTCTTTACATATTTCTTTGTGACTGAATACCAGCATTTTAATATGTGCCATTTACAATAAGAACTTACCTCAGAGTCAGATGAGCAGCACATCCTCAGTCAATCCCATTTAAAAAATCTTTATGAACATTTTCTATGCTGCTCCTTGGAAGAGAATAAAAGCAATGGTAGAAGCAAAACAACAGGACCCGGTATGCAAAGTTCTGATGCATTGAAAGGTCGCACTCGTTGAAGGTGTCACACATTACACAGCTTCTCTTTTAAATGTATGTAACCTGCGGGCAGTAGCGGCTCCACGAGGGAGTTTTGCGGAGCGGTGAGGCGGGGTGGGGGAGGGGCAGGGGTAGTAAACTCCGGAATAAATAAATAAATAAATAAATAAAACAAATTACATTGCGTGCGCTGCAACGGCAAATCAGCGGTGAAGCCCGCAATGTTATTCGTTTAATTTATTTATTTCTTTACTCAACTCCGGTTGGCTGTAGGCCTCAGTTTGTTGCTGGAAACGGAACAGCATTTTATTTTTATTGTAACAAGAGTGAATAATATTAAAGGAAAGCTTCCACTGGTCCAGGGACACCAATCCATCAAACCAATCCATGCACTCAATCAATCATCCTTTCACTTATCCACCCCTTTCATCCGTTCACTCATCCATCTTTTCATTCAACAAGCCATAATCCTCCCTTTGGCTCCTCCATCTATCCACCCTTTCATTCAGCCATCCATCCTCACACCCATCCATTCACCCTGTGTTCCATCCATCCATCCATCCATAAACTCATACATCCCTTCATTCACTCTTTCACTCAGCCATCCATCCTTTCACTCACTCATCCATCTACCATCTATTCATCCATCCATCCATCCAGTCATCAATTCACCATTTCAATCATCAATCCATCCATCCTTTCATCCAGACATCCATTTACCCTGCCTATCACTCATCCATCCATTGTTTTCTTATCCATCTTTACATACATCCTTATTCTCATCCATCCTTCCACTCATCCATATTTTCACTCCATCTATTCATCCACTCATCTACCCATTTACACTCCCACTCATCCACCCATCCTTTCACTCATTCTTCCATCCATTCATCCTTTCTCTCATCATCCATCGATCCATTCCTTCACTCCTCTATCCACTCACCCTTTCACCATTCCATCCATCTATCCATCCATCCAACCATCCACCTTCCCTTTCACTCATACACCCTTTCTCCCTTTCACTCTTCCCTTCTTACACCATTCTTTCACTCATTCATACATATATCTATCCATCCACTATTCCATCCATTCATCCATCCACCCACCCAGCCTTCCTTTCACTCACTCACCCTCCTAAGTTCACAATGGGCCTTTGTCTGCCCACTGCAGACAGAAGAGGCCCATCAAGAACCCTACTCCCTCTGTAGCTTCTTTAAAGCAGTGAGGGGGAGGGATGGAGTGGGGATGACGATGCCCCTGATGTAGAGGCTTAACTGCACACTTACCTCTTAGTCCACTAGTGAATTGTTGTCCACAGCTGGTTCCTTCCTTCTCTTGGGCCTCTATGATCGAGTTAAGGAGCACTCTGTGTGCTCAGATCCATAATGTTTTTTTTCAACATGAAACCAAATGCAGTTCACCAGGGGATTTACATCAACATCAATCTGATAGTTCCATCTGGTTCACTTCACCCAGTCCTACTTTATCTACATAACCACGTACTAACTGCTTCTGTTGCTTCATATTTACTTGATGTATATCTTTTGCTTTTTCATGCCTTTCTCATCTGTATTTGTTAGTGGCACATTATTATATACCTCGTGCAACTGTCGGATGTCGGAGGTTGAATCATTTTCTTCTCCCTCCTCATTTTCTCTGTCCTGCTTTTCATTATAAAATCAATAAAATATATTGAACAAAAGAATATATCAACCTCTCCTGAAGCAGTAATCTTCTTGAGGAAAGAAGGGTGGTTCAAGGAAACCCATCTGCTTCTTTGAAACCTGGAACTCTCCCAAGATCAGCCTGGGAATGGCTCTGGCTAACATTGCAAATTTGAGTTACCTGGGCTACCTTTACGAAGCTCATATCAGGAACACCTGCAAACAACTGCGGATGCTGACCACCACCCGTTTCTGTTCACCTTCCAAATTCTAGCCCGTCTCCTTCCAGTTCTCAATCCTTCTACTTCATTAACCTCCTCCTTCATTCCTTCATTATGCAGTAATGGCTCCAAAATCCCATTGGCCAGGGACAACACATGTGCTTGCTCAGGCTGTCACTGTGCACCACAGCAAACATACATTCGTGTCAGACCACGGGAGAGTAACATTAAAACAACCATGAAATAAGCAGCCTCTGCTCAGTAAACAACTTGATGCTTCAAGACTAAATAGTACCCAGCCATTAAGTCATCTATCAATATTACTGTTGCTGAAACAATCACGCGTGTGCAAGCACTAGATTTGTCACCCTCCTCTGTGAACCATACACAAAAGCAGAGGCCTTTGGTATTGTAAACTTGTGAGAAGAACCCTCTCTCATCCTAAAGAAAGTGCACTGTCATTAGTTTAGTAACCTGCTCTTTCATACTCCTGTATTCAACACCCACCCATCTATTCATCCGCTCATTCAATTATTTCTATTCTAAACATTTAAATGAGTAAGGTAGGGCCACCACATCTATCCAGCTACACACACACACACACACACACACACAATCTCCCGCTAACCCATTGATAAAAATCCTTTCCAACAACACTTCAACTTTAAATAACAGGTCGATCTGGACACAGCACACCTGAGGTGATCATGGAACAACAGACAATAAGACAAATGTGATCCACAAGTCCGACACAACATGCCCGAGCCTCTGGAAAATAACAGGGTACTCCAAATGGGACCTTCAGAAGTTGTGCAGAATGCATGATTTGAGGCCTCTAGAACTGGATACTGATCACAGATGTATACAAAGAAGGAAAGGGTTTTATGAACAGGAAAAAAATGGCGCACTAACCAAATATACGCAATTTAATTACCAATGAAAAATTAATAATTTGATAGTACGGTGCTAACAGGGAGGGGAAGACCCTAAAACCCCTCAATCAGTGAGGGAAAATTCCAACACTTGAACGAATAAGGCAAGTCCCGTGCACTCATACAATAATCAGTTACACAAGGTATGTGTGTCTTCGATATGACATGAAGATACTGCAGCGTAGCAATCTTTGTATTTCCTTTAATAGGTCATCAGGCAAGAACAAAAAACAGCCAGCCGACACGTGTTTCATCAGAGTAAATGTCAAACTGATCACAGATGTGGCTTTCACAACTTTACATAATGCTTCCTATTAACCAATGAAACCGTGTTCCCCATAAGAGGATTCAGCACAATCCAGATGTAGGCTCACAAGTAGTAGCAAAGTTCCAGGTGATGTATTGTGAAATGGTCATACTTTTCCATGTGAGGCTTTAGACACTTGACCCAGCAGGCTATGCAAAGCCTTCTGTACTGAAACGGAATTCCAGGCAAGGCTTCCAGAAGTGGATATGATCTTCTAGAAGTAGATTTCATAAATGGGCACACTATGCTGGAAGTTACCTCTTAGGGGAGAGGCCCATTACTGGGGGTGATGCTTCATGAACCAGGCACAAACCCCCTGATGTATCCAGAAGAGACAGCAATGCCCCAAGTGAGATCCTTTCCATATCGTGTACGCTGTTCAGTTGTGTTTATAGCTCTTCTTCTGCAGCTTGCTATTCCTTTTGCTTTTCACATGAGCCTGTCATATTATTTACCCACTCTGAAGCTACTGTGTATGACAACCCCAAGATGCTCAAGAACACAGGATGGCTTCACCCTTGCTGCAAGCGCTGTGAATGTTATTTGTGAATAACACCTCACAATTGCAACGTCCCTGCAAATGCAATCACAATAACAGGCCGGATGGGATAACCCCAGCTACACCCTTAAACAACCTAATTAATTCAAACATTCAGCAACTGTCTAATCACCCTATTATAGATCAGGCAGCTCTTGCCCACATTGTCAACCCAGCACCCCTCCAAACTGAAGTCAGGGCCATTAACATCCAACCATCTGCTCCCATTATTCCAGCACCGGCTCTGGTGGCAAAAGGCAGTGTCAGTGGAAGTTTGACAAGAAGGGGAGATCTGGGAGAGGCACTTGGGTCTTCTGTGACAATTGATTTACCTCCCGAATCCTGCCCCCTTGTGGTCGTTCTCACAGGAGTCCCCGAAATAAGTGAAGCCATCACAGAAGATTACATCTCCCTAAAGAATAAGACGATGCAATGGCTGTGTACCCACAGACCTTTGCCCCCCCATGTCAACAGTGAGATTATTATGGTTAGAAGGGTGGGCTGGATAGGGCATACTCGTAAAACTATACAGGGTGATTGTGTCCTAGTCAATTTTAGGGACCCCGAAACAGTGGAGTATATCTGCAGGGGGGGATTTTCTCACCTTGAAACAAAAATTGCAACATGCCCTCTTTCTCACTTCTATCCTAGTCAATCCACAGATAGTCAAGAAACTGAATGGTCCCTTGTATCCCATTCCCGAAGGGGGCGTGTCGGGCATCCAAGGCGAGAAGCTCATACCGTGTCCCGCACTTTTATCCCCCTCTACAACAGGTACAGCCAGTTAGATCAGGTTGACTGACTGATATGGTCGCTAGACGGGACTCAGGCTTCTCCACAGGTTGAGTCAACTCATGAAGGCAATATGCTTCCCTGTAGTAGGGAGGTACCTTCCCCCCCTGAAGCGATCAGCTCTGGTCACTCTCTTGAGAGTATTGGTTGTAGTCTAATCGAGCAACACCCCACAGAAAATCTAGCCAATGACATCATTGCCCCCGAGGATTCCATTGAACTCAACCCATCGCAGAGTCTACCCCATTCAACTGTTTTTCCATCTCTACCCAATAGCCACGTCCAGCAAATGTCCATAATATCATGGAACGTGGCGGGAATAAGCACCAAACGTAAGTGCCCTGAATGGGGTTCCTTTGTAGACACCTATGATGTGATTTTATTCCAAGAGACTTGGGCTAGGGAGGGAGCCCATAGATTGGGGTTTGTATCCTTTAATACCATGGCACGTTGGGGTGGCATTGGGAGGCCGTCTGGCGGCCTGTCCACGTGGGTTGGTATCCACCTGGGTTGCAATGCAGAACTAATAGAGACCAACTCAGCTGACATTTTATGTGTCTTACTGACATGGCAATCCTCTTTTAAACTAGCCCTAATCAATGTTTATTCCCGCCCCACAGCATTGGCTAGAGAATCTCAAACCATCAGAGAACTTTCAGCTTTTCTCGACTCTTTGAATCGGGAGATCCAGTTTATTATTGCAGGTAATTTTAACTGCCATTATGAGCCCCTACCAGGGATGGACGAGGGAGCCTTGTTGGAAGAGGATGAGTTCTGGGGAATTCCTCCATGCAACTCTGCTCCTGCTAAGGCCTGGTCCCCACTAGCTACACAGATTATGTCTCTTACCCTTCACAATTCAGTTAGGGCGGTTAACGGTAGGAAACCCTCGGACATTCCGTCTAGATGTACGTACAACAAAAAAGATCACGAATCTCATCTAGACTATGTTATGGTCGAGACAAGGCTTTGGCCAAAGATCGTGGATCTGGAGGTACTGCCCAGGATTGATAGCGATCATAACGCTCTGGTGCTAAAGATGTTATCTCCTCTTGCTTTAAAGCGACATCCCGAACTGCCATCTGACCCTGGCCTTATTCTATCTAATAACAGGCGGCGTGTCAAATGGGCGAAACTGCAAGATAAGAGGGATGCCCTCCCTAGATTATACTTAACTATTCTCCCCTTTCTCACCAAGGCACGGGATATCCTGATCGCGGAAGAGCATTCTGCTCCCTCTGTGAACTTGCTCACTCTTCACCAGGACTTGGTGGTCTCATTAGCCGATATTTTTAACCCAGTTGTAACCTCCAATAAACCTATGGTGCCCCGCCCTTCCTCCTGGTATAATGCGGCGTGCAGGAAGTCAAAAACTCTTTTGGTAAATGCAATTAAGGATGGCACGGATAGTTCAACTATTCGTGCCCTCAGACGCTCCTACAAGGAAATAATGGAACAGGCAAAAATTGCCTGGGATTGGGAGCGCTGGCACGATCTTGCCTCTGCACTTACTAGTAAGGATTCGCGGAGATTCTGGGCAATTGTAAACAATGGGACTGCAGAACCCAGCAAGGCTATAGAAGTAAATTTAGATCCCGGGGTTTGGGAATCCCATTTTAAGTCTCTCTATGCAGGATCTTCTGATCTAGATGTTCTGCATTTTTATCCACTTGCACTTGGAGTTGACGAGGTTGAGACCTTGGTCTTTACACACGAGGATACTATCATTGCCCTTGGAAAAATGATGTGGGGCAAAGCCCCAGGTTTAGACAAACTTCCAGGTGACATGTTTAAGGACCAGCCCCTGATTTGGGCACCGTATCTGTGCGCTCTATTTAATAACATCTTGCGAGGCGCTGAAGTTCCCGGGTCGTGGCTGGGAGCAGAGATTATACCTATTTACAAAAAGGGGTCGCCTCTGCTCCCAGCAAATTACAGACCTATCAGTCTCATTGATGTCCCCCAAAAAATATTTGCGCGACTTATTTTAGATCGCCTGCAAGAGTGGATCAATGAGAATAATATTTTGTCACCCTACCAGGCTGGCTTTAGGAGTAAAACATCCACCACGGATCAGCTATTCCGCCTAGCTCTGCTATACTGGAAGACCGTCACTATAGAGGGTGGCAGCCTCTATATGGTGTTCGTTGATCTCCGTTCAGCATTTGACACCGTGCCTAGGGGGAAATTGTGGGCTGTTCTCCGGGACATGGGAGTACCTAATGCTTTGTTGAACATATTAGTGAGATTGCACACTCAGAATTTTGCGCAAGTCAGGTGTGCGAGGGGAGGAGTTTTGTCCGCAAGGTTCCCGGTAGACAAGGGAGTTAGGCAAGGGTGTGTCCTTGCCCCCACTTTGTTCTGCCTGTACGTGAATGGGTTGATCTCTCGCCTGGATGCAGTCTTAAACAACGATGCACCCAGGCTGGCAGGTAAGAAAATCGCGGCAATAATGTTTGCCGACGATACTCTCTTATTAGCTAAGTCACCCATGGGGATACAGCGTACATTGGTTGGGTTCCACGAATTCTGTATTGATCATGGTCTACAAATCAATGTAGACAAAACTAAATTCATGATTTTTAATCCCCCACGACGCACCAGACCCCCTCCTATACTGGACACAGTTTCGCTTGAGAGAGTGCAGACCTTTCAATACCTAGGTGTCACGTTGAGCGAAAACTTTTCCTGGGTGCCCCATCTCTTAAAATCCCAGCTTAAACTGACCCAAACAGCGGGTGGAATATTGAAAATGAACAATGCCTCAACATATAGGCCCATAAGCCCAGGTTTAGAAATTTATAAAACCAGGGCTAGATCAGCGGCCCTGTATGGGGGTGAACTATGGGGGTATGTTGTGAGTCCCGAATTAACTAAAGCGGAGAACAGATTCTTGAGGCAGCTGCTCATGCTCCCGCAGAGTACCCCCCTTATTCCTCTTCGGCTTGACCTGGGCCTACTCCCAATCCAGGAGGAATTGTCTCTTAAACCCCTTAGATTCTGGAGGAAATTATGGCTAACTCCTGAACTCACACAATATAGAACCGAACTGCAGGAAGTATTAAACCTGAGCAAAGCTGCGCACATCCCCTGGCTCTCCTATGTCAAACAGGAATTAATGTTAATGGGTCTTGCGGATTTGTGGTACCAGCCAGCGATTGCCTGTAGTGTGATCTCAGGAAAACACCTTACCCAGTCATATAGAGCTAGATGCACTAGTGTTTGGCTGCATAACTCACACATTGGTCCTATGGTAAATTCATTTTTAGAGTACAAATCTGTATACTCCTTTGAGGACTATTTAAATGTAATCTACCCTGTGCTGGCCAGAAAGTTATACATCCAATGGAGGTTCGGCTGCCTCCCCCTTGCATGTTTCACAAACAAGTGGTCTAGCTCCGGGGTTTCCAAATGCCCTGGCTGTGGCTCGGATCTAGAGAATGAATGCCACATTCTTTTCTTCTGTCCCATGTATAGCAGAGCTCGGAAGCACTGGATTATACCTGTTTGTAGGAACCTGGGCTTTCGTAAATATGCAGATGCACTTAGAGTCTTTAAATCTAATACAGCAGCTCACATTGTGTTTGCACTTTCCAAGTATCTCCATGCATTCTGGATAAAAAGGAGTTTTTTAATTCGAAACAGTGCCTAGACTAATCTGGGGTGTTAGCTGAAAAAATTTTGTTTTTTATTAACTGATGATGTTTTTATTCTGTATTTTATTGTATTGTGTTTTTATTGTTACTTTTATGGCCGAAACAGGTCGAAATAAAGTATTATTGAATTGAATTGAATTGAATAAAAGAATCTTGCACTGATCCTGCTAGTGATGCATCTGATCTCAATGTGTAGGGCAAGCTCACACTGCTGAAATGCTGTCCTTGTTATGAGTGTGAGTGAGAAAGAAAAAGCAACTGCCTATGCCTACCTCTTCTGTGTGTGAAGCCAGCTTGCACCGATGCAGCCCACCTTCTATCTGTCCTATTTCGTAATGACACTAGAGAAAAATGCATATACAATATAAATAATTAACCTCGCAGGGACCTGTGATCCAGGTGAGTATTGAATTCCATGGTCAAAGCTAAATTAAGGGAACGTCGGTGATGTCTTTGACCAGGGAACGTAGGTGATGTCTTTGAGGTCAAAGGGGATGTGATGTCTACTCTTCTGAGCATAATGAATTAATTCATTGGCTGCATCCAAGCCGAGGCTGGAAGAGATAAACACAATATCCGTATTTAGATATACTTTAAATATCTTTATCATGGAGTTTGAGCGGTAGGAGATCCCATCAAGCCCGCATAGCTTTACGAAGTTTGAAAATCACTCAAGTGAGTGACCACGGTGGCCTTCGAAGAGCGAGTAAATGCAGACGGCCACGGCGATGATGGAATGGGCAGTGTGTCCAAGCAGGGCCACCAGGGTCGGATTGGTAAGGCGGGCACTTGGGCAATGGCCGAGGGGCCAGTATCAGAGTTCCAGCTCTGGGTTGTTTTTCTTGGCAGCCTGGGGGCTGATTTGGGTGGGATCTGTTCTTTTCGGATGTGGTCAGCGGCCCAGTGGGTGCCTTAGTGGCCTTTCGGGAGGCAGATGGGCCTCTATTACCTCCCTTTTATCAACCGGGCGGTGGTGTCACTCCCTATCTCTTGCTGGGCTGGCCCATTAATTTAAGCAGATTCAGCAGGGCAGGGGGCCTGAGCAGAAGTGGCCTCACTTGTTTTCAGGTGTGTTTCACCAGTGTGAACTAATCTAAGTAAAGTTAAGAAAATTTGACTCTGTCAGAGCACCTCCCGCCCCTCCCATCTTTTTATAAAGCTTCACCAAAGCAGTGTTTTGCGGAAAGGCAATATGCAAATATTGGCCACTTTTTAGGTCTCGCCTGAGCCAGCGCATGCACTGCTCGCTCTGGCGAGACATTCAGTGAGTGGGCTTTAAAAAGCCCGACCAAAGCTTTTTGGCTGGCATAGAGCGTGCGGTTACGCGCACAATGATGAGCGGAGGTGCCGTCTGGCTTTCCTCTCTCGTCATGGTGCGCGCACACCACTCGCCAGATGTGCCTCCTTTTTTTATAACTTGCAGCGCGCGCTTGTTTTTTCTTGGCTTCAAATTGCCCATTAGATGCCCTCTCGACTCCTGGCTTTGTTAAAAACAAAACAAACTGCCACTGGCAAGAACAGTAGAGCTATTTTCTATAAAAGGTGATCTCTGAAACGACGATCATCACGAGATGGCAACATCCGTACTTTTGGGAGAAGAGAGGCATGTTGTTCTACGTGGGCCTTTGTTGAGATGCCACCCACCTTTCAAACAGCTGGTCATACTCCTTTCTTGTTGTTGATTGATTTGGGCATACCATCAGCACAAACATACTGTAGATTGTGCCACTTGATAGATCGGCTTGTCTCTGCCAAATCCCGTGCCAGCGTTGGTCCGGTTTCTCTACCAGCAACAGATGAGGTCACTTTTTATCATCGCCATGCCTGGAGCGTGAAGGGCTGTGCACACCGAGACCTCGGGTACGATGCTGCCCTTTAGAGACATCTGCCGCTCTTTAGGCATTGCCAAAGTTGGTCAGCTTTAATCACAAGTGCACCACAATCAAACATATATTAAAAACACAATTAAGATCCCACTTACAGTTTCCAGACCTGGTAAGTCATCATTAAACTTTTGAAAAAAGGATGACTTTTCAGAAATGCATATATGTAAACAAGACCACTGCTTTGTAATCTGCACCCACAATGGCCTATTTGTTTGGCTCAATATGGTTCGGCTTTACTCTCTCGCTCGGTCTCCATGATGACATTAACCTCATTAAGTAATTATATAAAACAGACGTAACTGAGGCTCAGAAGGATGCTCACAGCCCTGGGTCTTGGTGCCACTGCACCTGCTACATCATTGGCAGGATCACACCCTGTCTCCACTCCCCCCAATACACCCCCTTCCCCAACTGCAGCATGCCTCAGAAACCAAATAAGGTTGCCACAGGGCCATTTTTTCCGACATGAGTATTTTAATGTTTTAGGCAGTACAAAAATACAGGAAATCAACTAAAGCCAGCATGTTTCCCCTTTCCAGTGCATACTTAGAACAGTGCTTATAAAAACAAAACAATGCACTTTTTAAAATGTGTTCTAGAGGTTTCTTATTGACCAGTGGCTAGGGTTGCCACCCAGCCTGTCTTCTACCGGCACTACCAGTATTTTAATGTACACAAATAAGCGAACTCACCTAAAGCCAGAATTTTTTTGCCCTTATCTGTACGTACTTCAAACAGCTTTTATTAATAGAAATCACTTTTAAATGTGCTCCAGATCAGCACAGATCCCTGACAAAAAAATAAAACAAATACAGACCAAAACGTAATGGTACAAAGGATTATTCATAGTTATATGTGGTATCATGTTCAGGTCTGTGCACACTATTAAAGCTACAACAAATGGCCTGCATTTTTGTTTTGGAAAGGTGACAACGCTACCCCTGACTGATAATTAATGTAAACAAAGTGAAAAAAGAATCACAAGGTTTGGCCATCCATATGGCCTCTTCTGCCGACTGGAAGGGCCAAAGGTGATGTTTGGGGGGGCTTGGCCCAACTGGCACACCGTCTAGAACCGGGCCTGTGCCTAAAACGCGAAGGGCCGTGCACACGGAGACCTGGAGTACAAAGCTGTCCTTCAGAGACATCTGCGGCTCTGTAAGCAGTGCCAAGTCGGTCTGCTTTAATCACAAGTAAGTCACAATAGAAAATTTAAGAAAGAATCAATTAAGACCCCACTTACAGTTTACAGACTGGTAAGTCGTCATTAAACTTTTGACCAATGCATGCCTTTCAGAAATGCATAAATGTGAACAAGGCCACTGCTTTGAAATCTACACTCATAATGTCCACTTTCTTTGGTTCAGTGTGCTGCGACTTTACCTTCTCTCTCCATGATTATATGAAACTCATAAAGTTATTGTTTAAAACATGACTTTCACGTCATACAAGTCAAGAAGTCATGGACACGTCTTGGCTTTAAGAATTGTGAACCCTTGGTAATTGGCTTATTGCGTTTCATATCAATATGTGTAATTTTTCTGAAATGTTGGGTAATTATGCAAAAGCATATTACATGAATTTCGCCAACTGCAATACAAAACTTCTGCTACCTGAACAATAAAACAAGGTAGTAGAACTATTGCTTGAAGAACCACAGTTTATGTAATTCCTGATCATTTGCTGTAGTATAATTAGACATAGTTTGCCGAGTGCAGAGGTAACAAGCATTGGCATAGCCATTAGGTCTCGCCTTTTGCACCTTATAAGTATTTAGTTATGCAGCACAATATCCTTACTGCAACAACATTAACTGTTGCATGGCTAAACACTTATAAGGTCCCAAAGGCGAGACCTATTGGCTATGCCAATGCTTGTTTTTTGGAGTGCCAGGGCCGATTTCAAATCCCAATCCAACCCTGAGGGCCACCGTAAATACAGAGGGTTACAACCCTCTGTTTATCGCCTCAGAGCGTCAGGAATATGCATGGTGAAGGATAAGGGGCATTACAAGGGGCCAGCAATTAGGGCAGGGCCTCTTTTGTGGTCTTATCATGTGCCAAAGCCCACTGCGCGTGCTGCAGCCTCTGATTTGCCTGACTCCCCTTAACTACTTGGGGGGCGAGGGGGAGAGCCTGGAGCTCAGCGCGCCAGAGGAGTCCAGGTCCCACACTTTCGATATTCATAACCTCTACTTTGAGCAACGGTTTCCATCTGTTTCAAATTTTATTTTTTTGGATAAAGCTATTTATTTACTTTTTATAAGTCACAAGAAAAAAAAACTGTATAACCTTGGAGGTTTTGTTCGCTTCTCGTGTGGAAGTTGCTTATCTGTCCAAACGAGTTTGACTGTAATTTATCACTAGTTAATGGCCATTTTGACTTTCTGCAGCACCGAAAACATATGGAAAACCTCTTCAGCATAAAGGCTAAGTTTCCTTGGCTTGTAATAACATTCATTTTCATGAAGCCTCACGGAACTGGGGCGCATATATGTAATTTCATCGGAATTTTGGTATTTAACTTAAGTGAATGTTTGTAGAGTCATTTTCTGGTTACTGATGGTTTAGACCGGTCATATATTTTTACATTTTCAAATTGCTTTATCTTTTTTATTCACATTCCTTGAGGTGGTGAGTTTCTTTTTTCATATACAATAACTTTGACCTTTTTACATTTTCATGAAAAGCCTTACACAGGGAAACACTGCTAGCATAATTTTCCAATTTACTATAAAATAATCACAATGCAGCAGGTCTACACACCTGTAGCAAGCTACACCTGCTCAGCCATCCTATCCTTGCTACATCTGTAAACCGTTTTCTCTTCGTTAAAACAACTGAAGGGACCATTTCTGATAAACGAACTTGGGTTAACCCTATTATCTGTGGTTGGATTTACAACCCTTCATCAAGTTTCAGCTTTTTTGTCAACTCTTCAGACCTCTGGGGGCTCTGAGGGTGAAGTCACCGCAGCGTTGTGCTTTATTTTGTATCCCACTCACACCGGATATATACCATAATCTTCCCCTTTTCCCTTTAAGAATGAGTACTGGAGCACTGGATACTTCATCTCTCCTCAAACGTACAATTAAGACTCCAGACTGTTGGTGTAGCTGCAATAGTCACTTTATTTGTCTTTCATAGGAGAATGACAGGAGGCTTCAACCACTATGAGCTGCCTGTGATCTTCCCAAAATAGACATAGAAGATGATCATGCCTCTAGAAAGACTACCGCTATTGGCACATTAGTCTTTCTATTATGTTGATGCACAAGGCTTTGAAAAATCAAATGACAGCTGTACCAATCCTCCGTGTGCCATATAAGTATTTGTATATATTGTGTTTTATACAAGCTATATTTGTGTGTAGACTATTTGCAACTGTGATCTATCTACAAAGAGAATAAAACAAAACAAAAGGCTAGTTTATTTGAATATAATATTTTACTGCTCTGTAGAATATTAAATGATAAGATTGCTTAGGAAAAGACTAATGCATATAGTTATGCAAAGGAAATACCTGCACTAAGAAGGACCTGCCACCTAGACAGACAACTATTTGAAGGAATGCTGTACCTTGGCATTAGAAGATGGCTAGTGTGTCTAGATGATTGAAGGGGAGATTTTGTATCCAAGGGCATGACCGAGTCTGGAATATGTCCTTAAGGACACACCACCTTACATTTCACACAGTTATTCGTTGGTAATCAGTGCAGGGACACTAACGTAGAAGGCATATTATCACAATATTCCTAGTTTATGGAGGTACAGAGGCCGGTATTCTAACTTAACTTCAGTGTACATGTGAGGGGTTTGGGAAGATTCAATAAGATGGTATTTTAGTATTCATGGTGAAAGGATACATATCCATTCAGGATCAGAAATGTACGAGATAAAGTAACTAAATGCGATGTCATTTTAGAAATATTTAATTGTAGAATGTAATTGGAAAAATCGTCCTGGGATCATAGTCCAAGTTGGGGATACCATCACCAACCATGAGGTCATTTTAACTAAAGGGTTTTAACCATTGAAATAGGTGTGGTGGTTGGACTCAACTGAACTGATCAGCTGGGTTCACCCAAAGTCAGGCTACATTAGCTGATTCTAGAACATTCCTATGTGCCAAGTAGTAAGGTTTTCCACTGTGGTGCCAAAACACTCACTTTGTGGAGGATCTGGGTTTTGTTCGGATCCATATAAAAGGAAAGATTGTTTTTTTTTTTTTTTGTCCTCATATGCCACGAAGGTTCTATATGCGCGATCAATAGGTTAACAAGCGATATGCTGCCTCAGTACATACCAACTGGAAGGGACAGACATGGAGCGAGGACCTCGTCCCACAGCGATAGAGCTTGACATACCTGCGATCACCATAGCGTAACCTTAAGGGGGATTTTGGAAATCAGCCAGAATACTGAAAGAAGTATCAAAGCACTGCTTATACCCAGAAATGGGATAGATGGCTTAATCATTGGACCTGGGGAAAAAAAAAAAAAAAACCCAGTCTCTCAATGATCCCATTTCAGGAGGCGCCAAAAAGATCTTTTATCAGGATTCCCTATTCTGGCCAAGTCCAGCTTGGAGACCTGCAGGGCAGAAGCAAACCATTCATTGACAGAAGGGGGTGAAGAATCCTTCCACTTCTTGCATATCTCCCTTCTAGCAAGTAGTATAGCGTAGAAGACTAACTTTTTCGCCAATGTGGAAACCCCCTCTAAGATTCCGAAAATCACCAACTGAGGATCTAATATTATGTTGAAGTCTACTGAGGACGACAGAATCTTGCAAATAGCTTCCCATAACTGCGACAAAAGAGGGCACTCATAAAACATGTGGATATCCAAGGCTGCCAAGAGTCCACATCTAGCACACACCACCATATTCCCCTGAGTAAATTTAGAAAGTCGAAGCGGAGAGTAGTAAGCTCTGTGAATAGTATAAAGGTGGTTCCTGCGCAACCACGCCGGTTTCACAACATACCACAACATTCTACATGATGTACTCCATAGCTCTTGCAAGTTAGTATTGCTTATATCTGGCCCCCAAAGCTCATCTGGTAACAAGAATACTCCATCCATTTCCTCCAAGATCAGGTTATACCAAGACGAAATCTCCTTCTTAGCAGGGTGTTTGTCAATCAACAAAGTTATAAGGGTACTATAACCACCTAATGGGAACTTGCTTCTTCGAGAGGGCTGTGCAGTATAAGATCGAGACCAGCTGGACATCTGCAGATATTTTAACCTAGCTAGGCCAGGGCCAATCCTCCTACTCAAACACTCCCAGGAAAGCAATTCCCCCTCAACAAATAGGTCTCCCCAAACCTCCATCCCTGCCTCTCTGATAGGTACTGCAAGTGAATCTCCCAACCAGGGCGGATTATCGGGCAGATCCCATAAGGGAGTCCTGCAGCCATAGTACCCTATTTTAATAGCTTTTAGAACCTGGGCCCAAGTCCTTGCCATTCCCAATAGAATCTTCAATTTAATTTTTTTAAAGAACTTGGGATCACCAAATTTTAAAAGGAATCCAAACTGGCTAACCCCCTCTCCACTAAGCAAAGTGGTGTATAGAATTCCCACCCCATACTCTAATGGTTTCTTTAACAGCATCCTGGAATGAGATAACTGGAACGCCCAGGCATACACCTGGATGTCCGGAGCAGCCAACCCCCCCTTTTCCCTACGCCTCCTTATCTTTTTCCACGAAATTCTTGGAAGATGTTTATTCCAAATAAATGTGTTAATCTCAGCCTGAAATGTTTTAATAGAAATTGGATCAAAATACAGGGGGATAGTGTTGAAAAGAAAAGAAAGCTTTGGGAAGACAGACATCTTGACCAAGTTAGCCCTTCCTAATAATGACAATGGAAGATGGAACCAAGACTGAAGTAACTTACGACAGTCCTTAACTATCTTGGAAAAATTAGTGTTGACAATCTGGTCTATATCTTCTACAATATCAAGGCCCAGATATCTCAACTTCTTTCCTGGTCGAATACCAGCAATACATAAACTCTGGTCCATACCCCAGGTCATCATCTCGGTTTTTGTGGCATTGATCTCATACCCAGATACTTCCCCAAATGCCGAGGCTAGCTTGAATATTTCCGGGAGAGCCATATGGGCGTCAGATGTAAAAATGAGGATGTCATCAGCGTACAGGGCCACTTTTCGCTCCCAACCCCTGTACGCAAACGCCTTGATATTAACATTATCCCTCAGACTTTGGGCAAATGGTTCAGCGTATAGATCAAAAAGAAGCGGGGAGAGGGGGCAGCCCTGCCGTGTGCCCCTCGAAATGTTAAAGGGATCAGATAAATTGCCATTAACCAGTACGCAAGCACTTGGGTTCTGATATAAAAGACCAATTGCCCGGCGAAACCCTGCTCCCACATTGAACTTTGCCAGGGCCTCCGACAGATACAACCAATTGGCTCTGTCAAAGGCCTTGGTGGCATCCAAGGTAAGGACCACCAGGGGGAGAGACTCCAAAACTGCCAAGTCAATAGCCCCTATTAAGTCAAAGGTTAATTCATATAGCTGCCGCCCCTTGACGAACCCCTTCTGATCAGGGTGTAAGATGTTAGGGGCAACAAGAGCTAATCTATTGGCCAGAATTGAAACAAATATTTTATAATCTACGTTCAGTATGGAGATTGGCCTATATGAGCCACATGCCGTGGGTGGTTTCCCCGGTTTTAAAATTACTGTAATGGACGCACTGTCCCATGACATCGGAGGACGACCACCATCCAGTAGAATATTATTAAATAGTAAAACCAGGAAGGAGACAAGTTCCCGCTCCAGTATTTTGTATATTTCGGCCGGTAGGCCATCTGTACCAGACGCCTTCCCCTTTTTGGCATTATGTATGGCCTTAATAACTTCCTCCTCCGAGATTTCACCATCTAACATCTCGCTTTGCTCAGCAGAAAGTGCTGGAAGGGTGATCTTGCTGAGCCAATCTTTAATGGTAACTAAGCTGATGTTCTTTTCTTCACAATAGATATTTTGAAAACATTCTCTAAAGGCAGATCTAATATCGTCATCTCGGGAGAGTGGGGAGCCATTGACATTAATCACCTCGATGTTATTCCGGACTTGGTCCGTTTTGGTTTTCCATGCCAATAGCTTCCCCGCTCCTTCTCCATACTGAAAGTGTGCAAGTTTGCTGGCCTCCCACCTTTCTTGTATCCGCTGATTTAGGATCGAAGCTAGATGGCCCTTTAAGGAAAGTAATCTTTCAGACAAAGAAGAGCGGACCGCTTCTGTATTATAATCAGCGACTAGATCTAATTGGGTCTGGATCTTAGCAATATTTGCTTCCACTGATGTCACGGCCTCCCTATATTCCCTCCTCCTGTAAGCCGTTTTATTTGTAATAAGGCCTCTCAAAAATGCTTTCAGAGAGTCCCACACCAATCCGATGCCTGCCGATCCTACATTTATCTTTAAGAAATGGCTCACCTCAGACTTAAGGAAGAGAACATCGTCTGGGTGGGAGAGTAAGGAACGATCAAAAGACCAACTCCTGGCCGGCACCCTTAGCATTGATATAAGTTCCAAAACTACGGCAGAGTGGTCAGATAGATGTAGTGGGAGGTATTTAATGTCTTTAACAAAATCTACTAAGGAATGGCTGATTAGTACAAAGTCTATTCTAGACTGATGGCGGTATTTATAGTTTCTATAAGAGACACCCTGCTGTTCCCCTGCCCTTAACCTCCAGATGTATACATATCCATACTGCTTCATTGCGTTTAGCAAAAGGGACCTTGATTTTGATGGAATTCGAGATCGACTATTATGGGATTTATCCAAAATGGGGTTTAAGACAATATTAAAGTACAGGCTCTGGAAAAGACAAAAGGTGAGAGAAGATTGCCTCCAAGGATGACGGATCGTCCTGATTAGGACCATAGTACCCCACAAAAGTAAACTGAGTACCCAAGATGGAGAGAGAGGCAATAACCCATCTACTTACAGGGTCAACCTTGAAATCTTACACCCTAGCCCTGAGATGTTTTTTAAAAATAAGCGATACCCCTCTACAGGTCAAAGACTGAGAAGTAGAAATTGCAAAGTCGATCCACTTATTCCCTTTAACTAACGCATCCATTTCATCCTGGATCAGATGCGTCTCTTGCAGTATGATGACCTGTGCCACTGAGTCTCGAAGATATTGTAATATTTTCCTAGCCCTAGTTTTAGTACGCAGGCCGTTCACGTTCCAAGATATCATCTTTAGACTAGCCATAGCCATAAAACTTGTCCTGACGACGGACCCCAACACCACCAAACCTTACATGGGGGCTTAGGACATCATTCGTCTGACTCAACCTTATATCAAATAGCAGCATATCTAAGGTTATCATACACCGAGCAAAGTACAATAGAACACTAAGTTGGCACATGAGGAGTTTTATAAAACATTTTACCCCGTGACCCTCCCAACCCCCCTTCCACCCACCCATGGAGAACCCTTGGTGTATCTAACCGGATCAAGTCCAGCAGATGGCACCCCCATCTCAAGCTCCCGTGACCCCCCCCGATCTCTGAGCTGAGTTTCCCCCCAAAGTGACCAAAGTGATCAAAGCAACCGTATGTGCAAACAAAAGTGCATGAAAAGTGTATGCAAAAAAAAAAAAAAAAAAGAAAGGAATCATGGACATATATGTATATCTATTTCATCTTATCTGCCCTTCTCCCTATTCTATTCCCCCTTTTTCCACCTTTTTCATCTTCACTTTATATATATCTATTTTTTTTTATATTTAGCAAAGATTATTTGTTTTTTCAATACCTGCAATTATGCATTTATACCTAAGACTCAGAATCCTTCCTTGATCTATAAGTTACAAGGCATATATTTTAACCCGCCGTCTTATTGCCCAAATCTAAAAGGAGCTCGTCAGCAGCTTGCACTGTCCTAATATTAAACATCTTATTATTGAACATCACCTTCAAGGCGGCAGGGAACACCAACTGAGCAGTTGCTCCCAACTTTCTAAATGCATCAAGCCGTCTGCCAAACTCCCACTGTTTCTCTAACGTAACTCTAGAGAGATCACACCTGATAAGAAAAGTAAATCCCTTACCAGGAAGAGATTTTTGTTTTAGGGCTAAGTTGAGGATCTGCTCTTTAAGGGCGTAGGTATGAAAATTGACAAGGATTTTGCGGGGCTTAGATCTTTGTTGATTTCTCCTAAACGGGTCTCTATGGACCCTTTGAATGTCGATGGTCAATTCCTCTGAGGATTGATCTAGACACAACGACTCCTTCAGTAATTGCACCACATAGGTTTTGACATCAGAGCCTTCGGAACTCTCCGGTACATTAAGTATGCGGATATTAGATCTTCTGGCATTGTTCTCTAACACCTCCATCCTGTCTAATAGGGCCTGATCCTCCTTCCGCAACTTAACAATGTCCTCCTCAGCGTTATCCAGATGCATAGACATCACAGCGACCGTCTCTTCTAACTCTCCCGTCCTGGAGGTTAGCCCATCGATCTTTTTGTCTAGAGATTCACAATGGTTACGGATGTCCATCTGATTGGCAGAAGATTCTTCAAACCCTTTTTAATATCTAGGGATAGGGATGAAAACATTGCCAGTAAAGAGGCCGCAAAGATTGTGCCCTCTGTATCAGGATTAGATATACAAGCTTGCTGCCGGTCCAGATGGAGGGGATCTTCCATCCCCTCCCTACTCAACTCTGTGCCGTCAGATTCCACTTGGGTTACCAGGTTAGGGGTAACAAAAACCCCTACTCCTCCCCCTGCTCCTGCTAGATCATGCTTTCCACTCCCTGGGGGTTCGCGTACTGATGGACCGGACAAGCCACTGGACAATAAGTCTCCCTTAGATGGAACCGACTCCACCTCGGAGGAAACATTCACAGAAGTGAGTAAAGACCCCGAATCTCCTCCGGAGGGGCCACAAGAGGCAGGGACGAAATCTGAAACTTGGACATCCATGACGTCCAGGACATCTGAAACAGGCAGATCTGCAGCCCCAGAATCCATTACTGTCAGGGGGGCAAACATGTCCTGCGCCTCTGTCAAACAGAGCACCTGTGGTATTACTTTAAAATAGGAGCGCAGGGACGGAGTTATCTTAGTGCCCAGATCCAGTGCCACGTTCAAAACCCTTTTAAGTTTAGCTTTACACCTGGCCCCGTTTGATCTTATGCCCTTTGACTTCACTTCTGCAGACAAATAAGACGAGGCTTTCTTACCTTCAAGGGGTGTAGATCCATATTCCACCAGTTTAACCAATTTTAACTCACATGGAGTAGTAGGGGCAGGCTCCTTCCACAGTGCCTTTGTAGGCACCCTGCCTCTTCTACGAGCACCTCTACCCCTATTTTTGGGTGACCGCTGGTGTAGCTGCAAACACTCCTCTGCGGACTCCTCCAAGACCCCCTCCACACAGCTTCCCGTGTACTTCGTGCCCGCAGGACACTCAACAGCCACTTAGCCCTCCACTGCTCCTCAAGAAACAAACTCGGACTTTTGAGCCTGGGACTTAGCTGAAACGCTATATGCAGTAAGCGCCAGACAGCGTGCCTTCCTGCCCCGTCGCAGCTCCAGGGCGGCCATGGACCACAGCCTCAAAACGTCCGGTACTTCGATGTGTATTTCTCCGTACTTAGAGCCTTGCTTAGAGCCAGTAGCACTCACTACACCCCTGCTGCTTCCACCACCGAAGATGCATGACTCGCCGCCTGAAGCTCCCGTCATAGAGAGGGAGGACAGACAGGCACGTCGACCTATGCCGAACGCCAGGTACGTGGGAGGGATACTCCGTTTTCCTTGCTACGTTTTTTTTGTGGAATCCAAAACTTTGGTCATCGAAAAAGTATAAACATCAGCTTATAGAGAATTTCTTTCTACGCGGAGGCTATTCATATTTCTCGGGCTTTCAGGCATCTAGGCGGAGTACAACGGGAGCTCAATCCCGAAGCACCGCAGCAAGTCAGCCGACTGCCGCCATGTTCTCCCCGAAAAGGAAAGATTGATAGGTTCATCTGGTTTATAGAGTGATGCATCTTTCTTTTTCAGTTTCTTCACAGCACTGAAAGAATCAGTTATTTGCACTTAAAAAGGTTACCCTGACATTTAAGAAATAACCAATTATTATTTAGAGAGCACCACCCCAAGTTGTGCATTGAATCCAAGGCCAACGTGGCAATAGAAGAAATTACATCATAGGAAATTACATCAAATGACTATGAATCCTCTGGGATCCTTGAAGAGACTTTGCAAGCATCACATTTTCAGGTTCTGATATCAGTAAAACAAGAAAAACATCGATGATAACTCCAATAAAATAAGTACATATATTTTCAGAGCTATTATGCTCTATTAAATGAACTTATATTATATAAGTCACACTTAATGGAAAATCTTGACCCAGGTTTCTCCTCTTTACTCAAATATTAATTAATTGTTTCCTAAATTGTGTGTTATGTAAGTGTGTATTTATGGAAGTAGGTATGTGTTATTTATAAAGTGCACATGTCGCAGTAATACCACAGAACCCTGCACAGGGTCCAAACCAAAAATGCTGTTAACATATAATAAGAGCCGTTGCTGCTTTGTGGGCTGCTAATGCATCATGATGAAATGTTCTTTAAAGAGGTGAGTCTTCAACTGTTTTGCAAATTTGAGAAGGTTTGGTGAAATTTAGTAAGATACAGGGAAATAGTTCCAGATCCTAGTTGCATTGATTGAGAAGTCCCATTGCCTTGTTTTTTCGTTTTGTTGCACTTCGTCTCTAGTTTGAAGGTGTACTGGCTGCAGGTGAGCTAAAAGCCACTAAATATGATGAACTTATCATTCAAGTAGGAAGGGGTGCTGGTCAAGATGGCTTTATAGATGATGCATCTGGGTTTGAAGATGGTGCTTGCCATCAAGGAGAGCCTTTGTAGTTTCAACAGCAGGATGTTATCAGGGCATAGTTCTTCAGGCCCTTAATGAGGCATGCTGGAGCATTTAGGATGCCTGTAAGGGGGGACAGTGTGAATTAAACTAGCCAGTTCAAGATAGCTCTTGAACATGGCTGTGAGGCCCAGGGTATGGAGACCGGACCATCTCCTGGCCTGTATTTTTTTACGAAAAAGAGAAAAAACTGTTCGATTTTTTTAAATCTTTTCTACAAATGGAACAAAATCCATTTTGCATCTGCACAACAATGATGGGCTGAAATGCTTACAAGAATAATTACAAGTGGCTGAAATTAATTTAGCATTTCACCTTTCAACATTTTCTTTTTCTGAGTGAAAATGTGCTGGATATGCCCAGATGTGGACCCTCTAGCTCACTGTGCCCTACAATAATATCTGCACCTTACAGAGGCAACCTTAGAAGACTGAAAAATATTGGGCTGCTTGTGTTTCCTTTGAGAGGGGATCGGATGTAGCATCGCCAGCTGGATTGTTGCTATCTGAATAGGACCAAGTCTGATTTGCTCAAGGGTGGTCCTTGACAGTAGTGACCCAGTGAATAAAAAACATGGGTTTTTATTTCTCCCAGGCAGGGGCGGCTGGTGACATTTGAAAGTGGTGGGGGCGTAAAAGTTGTAGATGAGTAGCCTGTGATTAGTGAGCATAACGAGCGAGCCCTACTGGCATAAGGGGGGCCACTTTTAAGCAAATTTGAGAAAGCAAGAAGGTTAATAATGTACCTCTGAGCTTCCACTCTCCCTCAACCTTTCTCTTATCCTTCTCAAAGCTTCAGCTTCCCCTCAGCTTCTCTCTCCTCCACTTCCAAGTCTCTGCACTCTCTCCTCTGCTTCCAAGTTTCAGCTGTCCCATGGCCTCTGCCAGTCTCTCCCTTCAAGTTTCTTCTCAGCCTCTGTCTCTGCCACCTCCAAGCTCCCGCTCTCCCTCAGTCTCCCTTTCCCTAGGCCCTGCTGTCCTACATTCCGGGCAAGAGAATGCATACTGCAGTGCACACATGTCCTTTACACATACAAACAAATCCCCTCCTGTCACTTTAGGACTGCTTGCTCTCCTATCTCTGCAGGTAGAAAATACATCCCCAAGCCAACTGTACTGCCTGATGACTTCTTTGCTCTTAGCCCTTCATAAGAGACAATCAGAAAGGAACTTGAGGGCTCTGAGGCCCTACACATGGCAGAAACTATATAACTGTTTTACATTGGCCTTCCACTTAACATGGATGAAGATTTTTTTACAATTATAATGCAGCGCATGAGTGCCAGAAACAGGTTGCAGCACACACCTCACATTGATGGCCTTTTTAGGGTTTCAGAAATTGGTTTTTTTGTAGAAAAGTTAACAAAATCAACATCCTGTGCTATACAAATCTATTGTATCTCTGGAGCGCTTGCATGACACTTGCACCAGTTGCCTGCACAAAATATGTGACTTTACATAGCACTTCCCATTGATGGATTCCTCCCAAACTTCCTGCACACCCATGAATTCCCCCTCCCTACCACTCACAGCAGCCCCGTTCCTCTCGAGCAACTGGAACACCCTAAAAACCACTTCTCCACCACCTCAAAAACGCCCGTTGGATAACATTGCATTTCGAGCCTTAAAAAAAAAAGCGTTTTTTTCGCACTTCTCCTACTTCGATCCTCTTGAAACTCACTGGGACAGTAGTTCCAGCGATTACGAAGAATCTCACCAAGAATTACACAAATCCATCCAGTGGAAGGGGTACGACTTTTCGATCAAACACGCGCCCCCCGCAAACCCACAAAAACACCCCAAAATCAGCCAAAACTCTATCGAATTTTGCCAAACCACTGGAAAACCTTCCCAACACCAACCCAAACAAATCAAAATCAAATCCAGCCAAACCTTCCCAACCCCAACCCAGCCAAACCACCCTATAACTAAAATAAAAGACACTTACCTGACCGCCTCTTCTCCTGGTCCGCGTTGGCGCCTTTTCCCTCTTCGAACTGGAACAGCACGATGTCAGCACTGCGTGGCAACCCCTCAGCCAATCCTGGCGCTGCTGCAGCGCCAGGATTGGCTGACGGCACAGCCTACTCCTCGCCCGCCGCCTGCCCATTAGGAGACCGAGGGGCTCCTAATGGGCATGCGCAAGGCAGTAAAAACACAAGTACGCATGACTGGGCACGGAGTAAAAATTAAGCTCCATGCCCACTCATGCGCACTTGTGCTGCCTTTCCCTGGGGTCTGACAATGCATGTCAGTCAACATGACGCCGGACCGCCCACGGTCCGACGTCATGCTGACTGACATTTACGAGGAGGGAGCTGCAGGCAGAGCAGCGTTATGGGTTCCTGGGGCGGGGGGGCTACGCCCCCACGCCCCAATGGACGCACTGCGCCTGCTCCCAAGCAATGTCTACTGTCCCAGATTAATTCAAGTATTCCTCCCATCATTGTTGGTTTACTAAGTAGAGGAAAAATATCAATTGAGCCTATTATGTTATTACCTATGTTATAGAATGGCCCTCTCTGAAGGGTCACCCCAAACCTTTTGCCTTCCTTCTTCTATATTTCTGACTTTGTTTTTGTTGGGATAAGGACTCTGAACACTTTACCTTTTCTGACCAATGCTTAAGTGAATGTGCTCTCTCCCCTAAACATGGAATGTTTGGTTTGCACCTGTTTGGCATACATGATTTACTGATTAGTCCCTTGTAAAGTGGTGTACCATATACCCAGGGCCTATACATTAAATGCTACTAGTGGGCCTGCAGCAGCGATTGTGCCACCTACACAAGTAGTCTTTCAAACCTGTCTCAGGACTGCACACATGGGGCCTGTGTGAGCAGTTTACTGTCTCTTCAACTTGGCATTTAAAACTACTTGCCAAACATTAAAATCCCCTTTTGTTACACATAGGTCCCCCCTAAGGTATGCCCTGGCTAGTACTGTGGGCAGGGTGCATTTCAGTAAAATGTAGGACATGTGCCTTTATGTTTTGCATATTCTGGTAGTGAAAAACAGCCTATTTTGATGCCTACTCAGCTCATAGGCTAGCATTGCAAATTTCCTTATATACTTTTAATTGGTAATTCCTAATCAGAAAAGGAGTGGGGTTGAAGTGTTTGGTATGTTTAGAATAGTAGTGATAAATTCTACTTACTGGTGAAGTGGGATTTCACATTACTATTTTAGAAATGCCACTTTTAGAAAGTGGGCATGTCTCTGTGCTTTGCAGCCTGTCTCCAATACAATACACAGGTTGGGCTGGATGACAGCTACACTTTGTGCATACTTTCTAGACCGCCACAATACAGGAAGGGCTGGGTGGGACAGGGGATGCTTCAGCATTAATCTCCATACTGGTAGTCTTCTTGGGCTGGGAGAGGGAGAGGTGGTTCACATTTAATTTTGAATAAATTGTGTCCCGCCCTCACAGATTGATGATGATTTACCCCCTACTGATCGTTTAGAGGGTTGACAGGGACTGTTGTACACCTCTAAGGGTTTTTCTGAAGTCATCCCCTACATCAAAGATATTTTTGAGTATAAGTACTGGGTCTCTAACCCCATGGTTTTTGACATTTTGTACGTGCAACCAGACATTGCTGGCTCTATGTCTGCGCTTTGCCAAACAGGATCTGCTGTGCTGCCAGGTGGGACTGCCACTTTACTCACTGCATTGCTGTGTTGGCCTGCTGCTTGCTGTGTGATGTGGTGCAGTAGAGACTGCCACTCTGTGACCTGCTTTTGTGTACTGACCTACTGCCTGCTTCCTTTTGATGGGCTCAGTCCTAAGTGTTTTCCCTGACTCATTGCTGACATGGGACTCTGGCACTCGCAAGTCTGGAATCAGTGCCCCACTACTAGGAACTGTGACTAGTGCTCCTCACATCTTAACCTTTCATCAACCCAGCTCGAATGGAGCGATTCATTATTGCCAGCCCAGTGTGTGTTGAGCTCTTCTTTGTCTCTGTGAAATCAGCACCTGTGGAGTGCTTCAGTGTCTCTCCCCTGACAAAGCTGCAGTGCAGAGAGAAGGCCATTCCGGAAAAGCCGGAGGGCTGTCTGGCAACGCAGAACCCCAGAGACGTCAGCCAAAGTCAGGTCCTGTTACTGCAGGAATAGTACTAGCGTGCCAGTCCTGGGCCGCCTTGTGTGCATTGACCAGCTTGTTGTAATCATGCCCGGTGAGGCCAAGCGCAGCAACTTTGGACTGCCCTGAGCCTTGTTTGGTTAATTGTGCTGATACTCAGCAATTGGTCGGAGGACTGCAACGAAGCCCATAAAACCGAGTGCTCTTCTAGTACTCCCCAAAAACTTTGCATGAATCTTTGAGTACTGTGATTCTCTATGCTTATGGAATGAGAAAAACGTTTTCACGTTACATTTGCATATTTCTAAATCTACTTAACCAATTTTTATCGTTTTAGCCTGGTTTTGTACAGGATAACAAGGGTTATATGTAAGGCTTTTCTGAAAGCAAGCAAATCAGACTTCTTTTTCAGATCAAGGAGCATAGAAATCCACAGCTTACAGGTGCAGGTCACAAAGCTCCTGCCACCCCTGTCAGATCTTTAAAATTTAGGGACAACTACATTAAAAACTAAGGATGATTGTAGGGGTCTGGTGGAAATGTAAAGCCGAAAACGCCATATCAGTTATTCAGGACCAAAATTATGCAAGGATTTTGATGTAATGCAGAGTGCCTTGAAATCTATGCGCTTCTTGATGGGGAGCCAGTGAAGCTGGACCAAGATTTGTGACGCAGACTTATGGTTAGGAATACCCAAGAGCAGGCAGGCAGCAGAGTTCTGCGGAATCTGTTGTTTGTTTTAGAACTTATTCTGAATATTAGTGAAGAGTGTATTATAGTAGTCCATTTTTGAGATAATGAGAGCAGAAGCCACAATTTTCTGCAATTTCTGTGGGATAAAAGGGAAGACTTTCATGAGTACCTTCAGCACAAAGAAGGAAGAGGAGGTAAAGGTATTGATCTGACCTTCGCAAGACAGCTTACAGTCAAAAAGAACCCCAAAGTTTCACCTTCGTGACTTGGGTGGGAAGGTTCCTGAGGCCACCAGCTAGGGGATCAGAATGAAGAGTTTGTGCCAAATAACAGAAATTCAGTTTTGTTGGAGTTCAACTTCAGACAACTGTCATTGATCCATCTACCAATTTGAAGCATGCCGTTGTGGAATCTAGTGGTGGTGGACTCAATGGTGATCCTTGTGGAACCCCACATGGCAGTGAGAAGGAAGGTGAAATGAAGTCCTCGAAGGTAACAACTTGCTAATGTTCAGTAAGGAAAGATTTCAAAAAAAGGAAAGAGCTCAGTCCTTAATACCATTAGAGGAAAGATAGTCAATAAGTGAGTTTCGACATGTTTTTTATTGTTTTTTATTGTTGCAAACAGTTCTTTAAGAGAGTTCTTTGTGGATTTATTTTCAGATGTGAAATAACTGCTTTTTCCCTTATAAATCATTTCTTTATATGCTTGTATGGTAAGTTTATACATTTCTTTCTCTTTGGGGTCAAAGTTAATTCTCCTCTTTCGTTTGTGCCTTTGGCACTGTTGTTTTTTAATTCTGAGTTTTTCAGTGAACCAGGATTTGGAAGGGGTAGGTCTGTAGCTAAGATACGTTTTAGGTGGGACCAGTTCATTAAGGTTAGATATTATCCAAAGATGGTAATTGCTGGCAGCAGGGTCCAAATCATTGGAGGCCACAGGTAGGGTCCGAGCTAGAGTTGTGTTTAACATATCGGCACTGAGCTTGTGCCAGGGGCCACAGATGTGTTAGGTTGAGGTTGATTAATGTTTGTGTCTCTGGCCACCCATTTAAGCTCAAACATGATGCCAGGTGATCTGACCAACTGAGTGGGAGAGAAGGCACCATTTGAAGGTGGGGATTATCTGAAAAAATTCCTTTAAGTAGATGGCCTGCTACATTGGGTAGATCCTTTGACTAGTTGAGCTAGACCTAGACTGGCCATTAAATTGGTGACGTGAGCTGAGTCATTATCCATGGGATTTTCTTTTAGAATTGGTTTTTATTGCGCTTTCCAAATAAAACAAAACATAAAACAAAGCATGAATACACATTGCATAGCATTCCACATTGGCCATGTAGGGTAAGCGTATAACAGAGCGCCTATCTTGGTCAAATCTAAACATATATGCACATGGACTAGGCGCAAAGAGAAGTCAGAGGCAGTAGTACAGAGTTTTGACAAAAAGAGAGATGACCCAAACTAGTTCCAGGGAACAGGGTTCTTAAAAGCAAGGAGGTAGATCCCTGGAGAACACACTCATACAACTGTAATGTTGATTCTTGTGCAATCCTTACATAACACAATATATCACTCTCCACTCTCTCAGGCAACCGTCTTCCCAACCAAGATACAGTTCAAACTGAAATGCAATGCATACACTATTGTCAGTTAAAATGAATTTTACTGTTCTTAAAATTTCGAAAAAATTCATAAAAAATACATTGTTTTTAATACATAAAAAGATTACACATTTAATACATAGCAGTATCTTTCAACATGATTCCTAAACAATCATAGACGCAAAAACCTATTGTAACCCTACTTACTACAGACAATCAATATTTCCTGCTAAAAATTGTATTAGATCCCAAAGCTATATAGAATCTGTCTGGCACTTTTTAGTAAGGAGAATTTTCCTTATCATCTAAAAGTCCCTTGCTATTTGGGATTCGAAAAATGCAAGAGCGTCCTGTGTTATGTAAGGATTGCAAAAGAATCAACATTACAGTTGTATGAGTGTGTTCTCCAGGGATCTACCTCCTTGCTTAGCAGTAGCACAGTGCACATGACTACACATATTAGGCACCAACAGTACATCGGTCAAGGCTCTGCGCCCAAGTCCTTCGGACGATGGAATCCCATCCTCCTCCTCTCCCCTACCTCCAAACTATAATATTTAATCCATCGGTTCCAAATTTTCCGCAACTTTTTAGGACAGCCCCGGGCCTTGTATGTCACCCATTCCGCAACCATGTACAAGTCGAGGCTTGCCTGCCATTCGTTAATATCCATAGGATTTTCGAAATGGAAATTAAAGTTCCCAAGGATCATAAAATCTAAGGAGTCAACCTTAGTTTCCAGTAGTAGGGCCAGGAGATCGATATATGAGTAGCCCATTAAATGATGTTAGTTTGGTTCAATTGTAAAAGACAGTGCTTCACAATCCCGGATGACGGTGAGCACTTGAAACAAAGTTTTAAAGTGTTTCTGATAGATGATAGCTAAGCCTTTGCCCCTTCTCCCCTCAGCATCCAGCCTAAAAATTGAGAGAAACCGGCTGGCATCGCCGATATCAGGCCGGGCCTGAAGCGACTTCAGCCCAGGAGGTTTCAGTTATAAATGCCAGATCGAGAGATTGGGAGTCCATGAAGTCTGCAAATTTGATCACATTATTTACAATGGATCTGGCGTTAATGAGTGTACAACAGTAGCTAGTGAAGTGAATAACTCATAAATGGTTCTGGGAGGGAAAAGAGTTTTAATTTGTGTTTAAGTTAGTAAAAGCTTACAGGTTGGACTGACCGGAGTTTCATTGCAACTAAGCACATTCAAGGCACCCCAGCGCCCTTTCCCATAGGTCTCTCAGAGCTGGACCATGGATGCAGGGCTTAGAGGAAGGGTTTCTTTCCACTGGGTTTTGAAGTCCTGGGTCATGACTGGGAACCCTCAAGGTCAAGAATCAACTCTCAGCCCCTCCATCACTAATTTCTAGGGCCCCCTCTCCTGTAATCAAATTTCCATTATCACTTCTTAGGATAGTTTTCATTTTCATGTATTCTCTGATTCCCGGTGCTAGTTTCCAGGTGTCACTGCACCTGCTGCATGTTAGATTGATACATCCCTGAGAGTAACCTTCTTGCCTGGGCCTCACAGCGCTGGCTAGAACATGACTACCAATCCTACCATGCCCAGGAGAGTTGGAAAAGTAGTAGTGTAAATGATTAGAGAGATGCACAAAGCTGTGTGGGGCACCATGGTGGTGAGCTGTCATAGGATAGTGGCCAGCTGCCCACACAGCCCATGTCTAGCGCTGGTCCTGATTAAATTTACCTTGGTGTTTTCTCAGTTAAGAATCTGCCATAGCAGGTCATTTTATAGTCAGGCCTTGAGAAATGGGCAATAGCATGGAAATCGTTTTTTCTCCACTGACTCCCATGTTACTCTTCATGTATGTGGTATTTTCCCTTGTATACAGGTGAAATGCCCGCATGAAAAAACTTTGGAGCTGTGTTTTCCCACGGATCATGTTCTTCCTGATTCTGCCTGTAACTCCAGATACTGGTGAGTCAGGAATTACGGACCACCATTTATTGGGCCCAAAAAGGCGCAATATTCAGTAACTAGTGTGATTGGGGGAAATTGTGTGACATTGTGCCTTACTCTGTATTGGTCGCTTCTGAGAAGGGATGTTTTCACTACATGAGATAGTGTTATTGTCTTTAAACACGTTTGAAGTTAAAACATCAGTGGGTCTCTCTTTTCCCGATCAGATCAGGGGCACATTTCACAAAACATGATCAGAAGTTTACATGTGTAGGTATATGCATATATTTACAATACATTTTTGTCTGTAATTAGGGTTGGGCGGAATTTGCGTAATCGCGTTATGCAAATCTCCGCGAAACGGTAAAAAATCTCCGCGAACACGCAGAAATTCCGCGGAGACGCGGAATTGCTTGTTCGCGATGCTTTTTTCCTGTTCACAATTGCTGTTTGCGTGCTCGGGGAGAAATATCTCGCGAACACGCATTTTGAGAACGCGAACAAGCAAAAAATTTCGCGAAGTCGCGGAAAGCAGAATTTGGGGCAATTTCGCGTTTTCCGCGGAACGCGAAATTACCCAAATTACGCAAATTACGCGAGCGGAACGGAATATACCACCCAGGCCTATCTGTAATGGACCAAATGATGCCAGACCGTGTCTATATTCTCAGAAGTCGTTTTGCAATACTTTATGAATTTCATGTTACTCCTGTGTACATAAATGCAGATTAGGCCATGGAGATATATAATCTGGTATGTGGAAGTAAACTTGCATACTTTTGATAATCTGGCACTACACTTGTTATGTCTGATTTCCAAAATTACGCTTTTAGCCTCATTATGCAATTATGTATCATTCACGGCAAATGTTTAGCACAAGTAGACAGGAACAAACCTAAATAACCAAAATGCAAGCGACTGCTGTTTGTGGCATTTGTGTTTTTTTGCACTATTATTTTAGTGTCAAATGCATCCTAGGGGTATATTTTCTAGGAAATGGCGCAGCACTGCGAGCAATTTAGCAGCGTCGCACCAGTTAAATAACGCAGGGATGCGCCGTATTTACAAGAATACAGTGAATCTCTGTGTTTTCCTTGTGCAGGCGCTAAAAAAAGCTGCCTAGCGCCAACACAGACACCCTTGCGACATCATGCAAGTGTGCCTGTATTGTAGGGATGAATCCCTGCAACGCAGGCACCCTTTCACCATGGTGTAAGGGTGTCTGGGTTGCAGGGATAATTGTTTATGTGCAGGACGGGACACCCTCCTGCACATAAACACTCGTTAAAGGCGGTTTGCTCTTTCTGCGTGTGCTGCAGAAAATCAAAAACAAGAAGTAAATAAAAGTATATCTCCTCATTGCGCCAATATGACGCCTGCTATTCAGTGGTGCTGCCTCAGATTTACAGATCCTTGTAAATCTGGGGCAGCGTCAAAAAGTAATGGGTGTTGTGGTGAAACGCGCACAGCAAAAACCATTGCACGCGCCTTTCACACAGATACCTGCGTGAAAGGGGACGATATTTACAAAACGGCATTTAGCCGCGTAAAATGGCTTAACACCACTTTGCAAATATGGAGCAGGGCCTTGTGCCACCGGAACATCGGTAAAGTGATGTTCCTGGGTGCAATCCCCTTGTACATATGCCCCCTTGTGTCCAAAATATGCGTTGGGGCACAATTTTGCTCTAAAATATAGCGCCAAAGGCAGGTTTATCTTTTGTATAATTACACTTAATTTATTGCTATTTTTCCAAAATGTCACATAATTACACAAAAATAAATCAAACAAATTTCACACACCACTAAAATAGTGAATATGTAGCAATCGAGCATTTCTGCGTGTATAATGTTAAGTGTGGGTAAATGTTTTCATGAGTACAAATGCACATTTTATGAATCACTAATCTGAATTCACACTGGTACATGATCCTATTTACCTAGGTCAGTGCCAGCTGAGCAAGGAGCTATATGAATCGGACGCTATATTTTTGCTCATCACTGCTGCTTTAAGAAGATTTCAAGCAAGGAAGGCGGTAGCGTGCAATTCATCAGCTCCATACGAGTGATGGGCCTTCAGTTTATGCGCCTGGACGTTTATGTTCAAATCTCAGACATGATGTCCTAGTTACTCTAACTGTATTATGGATCCTTGGAGAGCTTTGTTTATTTGGACTTTTTGCAACTGACAGTTCCAATCATGCTAATTCACCTGAAACATACCAACCATCGTTTTATTTATTTTACAATATTTTACAGAGGTAACCCAACCCGGACCATCTCTGTATCTTGTTTACAAGAGTGGTGGGGGTGGACGGGTAAAAACATCTGCCTTATGCAAAAAAAAGAAAAAAACTTAAAATAGCGAGACATCAATACATTCTTTCTTTCAAGGCACAGGTTTAGGAAGGGGCAGAGGACACAGCAGCTGGATACACGCATAAAAAGTGCAAGTTTCAGAAACTCTTAAAAACTGGAAATATCTCAAAACAGTGAACATATCTAGAAATGGTCTCTGTTGGTGCCCTTAATACTACATCTGAGGGAGGGAATACTTTTCTCAACTCAGACACATTTTTGTAACTTTGGCTTATCACTTTTTAACAGAAAATTCAAGACCACTATAAATTACCATGACTGTGACTACTACTAATACTACGTCTAGCACTACGAATAACAATAGCTATTGCTAGAATTATTATTCATCTAGGGCACACGGCATTCTGAATGAAATTGTTTTGAGTTCTTCTGTGGGCAATACCACCTCTTAACTGTTAATCCTCTCATTATGTCCTAAGCTGAAGGAAACAGTGGGCAATATACACTTGGGACCATAATTAAATATTAAAAGTGAGATATGTGTTCAATGATGTTCTCAGAATAATATCATAGCTTATGAAAGAGATACACAATGTACTCATGTACGTTTTATGTTGTACGTGCCTTGCCTTTCACCTCCTCCCATCAGACACATACCAGCTTTACTGCCATCACCCTTCCTTTGACAACCTCTGGTGTCCGTGTACCAAGGGGGGCTCTTTGGTCTAAACTAAGGAAATGGGGCATTCCACAAAATCTCTTGAAGCCCATCATCCAGGTTCATTTTAATACCTGGATTCGTATCAAATTAGGTGACAGCGCATGTGTGTCGAGAGAGATCTCTACCATGTGGGGATTAAAGCAGGGGTGTGTTATGGCTACCCCTGCTTTTGAATTTGTTTATTACTGTCTGTGAGAAGCTGGCCTGGTATATGATGTCCACTAATGTAAGTGGGCACCTTGTACCAGTCCAGAGAACCCTTATGGTGATTGAAGATGTCTCAGACAGCCTAGGAAAGCTATCCAAGTGGTAGCTGTGGAGAGCAGCCTTCAGGCTTAGTCTTGAAGGAGTGTAAAGCAGTTTGTTTTACCAGAATGCAATCTTATGGTATAGATCAAATGAAAAGGAACTACACAGAGTATGTATAAAAATATATATTTATTATAGAACACTCTAGTGCATCACATTATCTCCTGCACGGAGACAGACACAAAGCAAACAATTCTTTCACAAAGAAATCACAGTACATAGCACTAATACACAGCGGGCCCCAGGGGGGACCAAGCCATATACTAAGAAAGTGGTATAAGAACCATGACTCAAGTCAGGACACTGTCGAGAGGGCGTAGAATTGCTGGGGACACACAGAACCACCCAAGGTAAGTAGATAGGGACCTCACGGAGAGCGTGTGCAGTGTGAGAACACGACCGTGTGCTCCTTACCTCCTATGTGCAAGTATCAGTTGGAATTTTAACAAATAGGGACCCTTCGCAGTGGACAATAAAGAAACCCCATAGAAGACAGAAGGTTAGAGAACCACCCCACCCATGGATACCGAGATACCCAAATTACCTATCCCAGGGAAGCCGGGTGCATAGGTGTGAAGTGGCATCAGAAACCGCTGTCGAACCCAATGGAGGACTTCAGGAAAGTGTCGCTGCTGGAAGAGGAGAAAGTGTCCAGAGGAATCCAAATGTGGATTCTTGATGAGGAGTACCTGAAAGCAGAGGGGACAGAGTCTATGTCACTCAGGGGTGACCAGTAGACTTGGATGACGAATGCCCTCCAATGTAGAATGCTTCAGGAATGAGGAGTGTGACTTTGACTCTGCAGCGGCGAGGACCAGGCAACGCTGAGGATGACCAGGACTCGGATGCAAGTTGTTCCACGAAGGATGTCGAGTGCTGAAGGGTCGGTGTCCAGCGGGAGCAACAAGCCTTGGCAAATGCAAACCATGCAGGAAAACAAGAAGGTGCACGGTTGGGACCAGCAAGGTCCAGGAGACTCACCACAAGCAGAGGAGTCAGGACAGGCCCTGACCAATGAGGGGAGTCCAAGGAAAACAAAGATGACCCTCAATTGGACCTACAGGCTGGAGGCAAAGGGATCATGAGAGGACCTCGAGCAGCTCACCAAAAGGAGCAGGCCACGGTGCCCACGAGGCAGTGTGGCTGAAGATCTTGGTGGAAGAAGTTGACGGAGGTTGGGGCTACTTGGAGCCCAATGCACTGTTATATGCCATATAGGTACCCCAATATAGGCCAGGGTAACATCCCAAACTTTCACCTATATTCGTCCCTACACTACAAACATAACAGGCTGCTAAGACTGACCCTTTACCTAGTTACAGTACTGATTACAGAACGTGGGGTTTTCCCTGAACAATAGCCTCATACATTGTGCATGAGCATCCTTGGATTCTTGGAAACTCAGCAGGACTACCATCTCCAGCATAATAACTATGTACAAGGTTCATTCCCGATGTCATCCTAGGTCTGACAGTGGCACAGCAAGGTAGAACCCCTGGGGATACCTTCGGGTATATAAACATCACATCTTGCTGAGAGGAGATCACGACTTCCATGCTGACACACTGATGTGAGATGCTGAGGTTCCTGCATGCAGACACTCCAGCTCGCAGTGGTCTGAACATCCCTTGCGGGGTGTCTAACTCGAGACCAAGACGGGGTCCCACAGTCTCTCACTTCAGGTAATGGGATTCTTGGCTTAATACCGACAGACATGCTATGTACACTTAGGTACATCTAGTTAGGATAACATCGTATGAGTATGCATTTTATTGTCTAATATTTTATATACTTGCCTGTATTTATGATTATAGCAAGATGGTAGAAATCTACCATCCTTTTTCTTTTCTAGTGCTTCTAATCATCTATATCTGTCTAATGATTGTTTCAGCACAACTATTTTACACTAGAATAACGACTGTTCAATAAATACTTATTTTTTTTAAATTATTTTTTATTGCAACCGGAGTTAAAACATGGTATTATATTACAACACAGATAATTAATTAATAGATCACAAAATATTTCAAATCCTCAGCCTGTTTAACAAAAAATTATCTTAAAGGCAACTTTAGTAAAATTCATAAAAAAGCTCAAGCCTCCCCTGACTCAATCACGTCTTACTAGCAATTTCATATATCTCCCAAGGCTAATATTCAAAATCAAAATCAGACGTGGTACCCCATATTTTCTCGTATTTCTTAAGGCCTCCAATGCGTGCGGCATAGATATATTCGCTCTTTTTGAACCTCCTCATCTTCTGAACCCATTTCATAGCTGAGGGTATGGAATCCGAACGCCAATTTTGCAGCAGAAGTGACCTGGCGATCGCTATTGCTATGTAGAGTAACCTAGTCATGGATTCCGAGAAGAGAATATCTGGGTCATAACCAAGTAATATTAGCCTACTGTTAACTTCAAGCTTTATATTGCACTCTTGTTCTAAGAAAAAAAATACCTCAGTCCAATAAATATTAATATTTGGGCAACTCACCATAATATGTGACCAACTGGCGTGTGTATAATTCATGCAGCAAAAGCATTGAGAGGACTGGTTAGTGAACATCCTGGCTAAAACAGCGGGAGTTCGATACAATAACCACTTACTAAAAAACAACATCCTACGCCAATCGGCCCCTCTGAGAGTGCAAAAATGTAACTTATTAATTGTAGACCAAATCTGAGGAGAACCTACACAATTCTCATGATCAGCCCATTTCTTAATTGCTTTTGACTCGAGATCCGGTTGTTTGAGAGAAGCCAGGAATGTTTTCCAAACCCCTGGTTTCTTATTGACTGCTTTGGCTAACAAATTCTCTACAAGCTGATTTTGGGTCATAACAGAGGTGGGGTTTACTTCTACTAGATATTTATATAGACAGCCATAAGAGTTAACCAAAATAAAATCCGTAGCAATCCCTAGAGAAATTTCTGCTACCGTCATCCAGTTGCCATCCCTTAAGAAGTCTGATACTTTAAAGTAGCCGACTTCCGCCCATTTTGATGTCAAGTGGGTAGGTTGTTTAATTCCTATTGAAGGGAGGATTTCTTCTATTAACCCCTTCAGTGCCCATGACGAGCTGGACTCGTCATGGGCCGCGGTTGCGCTGTGCCCATGACGAGTCCAGCTCGTCATAGACCCCGCCCGCTAATGCAACGGCCGGCACAGGGCGGGGAAAGGGGCGGGCACTGAAGGGGTTAAGGTGGCTGAATTAATTGCTGGGATAGAATATTTTTTAAAGAAGGCCTGACGTCTTTTAAAAATACATTGGAGACATTTATATCGTACCAGCTTTGAGAACCTAAACAATAACATGAGAGAATTAACCTGAGTTTCAGTACAAATTAAATAAAAAAAAAAATGCAATAAAAATGTGCTTGTGGTAAAGGCTTGAACCTAGATAAATACTGTGCAAAGTAAGCGTCTTAGAAATGTTTCAGATTCGGGAGTGCGAGCCCTCCCTGATCTACATCTTCATATAAAGTGCCAAGTGCTAAACAGGGGGGTTTTTTGCCCATAAAAAAGTTGTAAACATGGACTCAACCTGAGAGAAAAACAAGCTTGATAAAGTGCATGGTTTTGAAGAAAACAGAAAATTAAACAATGGTAAGATAGACATCTTGATAAGAGCAACACGACCTAAAATGGATAAAGGAAGCATATTCCAACGAGTCAATAACCCTTGAACTTTCCTTAAAAGTGGCATGTAATTTAATTTAAATAAATCTTCGAACGACGCGGAATAGAAAATCCCCAGATATCTTTTTGGGTTGAGATTTGCTGAGCCTTGGATATCTGGATGTAAATCAAAGGCATCTCTCCCACATTGTATAACTTCCGTTTTGGCTCTATTTATTCGATACCCTTCTAGTGCTTCGAAGTCCTCAAATAGTTTGAAGACTTTGATTTGTACTTCTATTGTGGGCTTAATTAACAGCATAATATCGTCTGCATAGAGTTTTAACGACGGCATAGTCGGGATTGGAGGAAGGATAGCTGGGGAGTTCCGTATTGCAATTGCCAGGGGTTCAATAAAAAAAGCAAATAATACTGGAGATAGAGGGCATCCTTGCCTTGTACCACGCTTAATTTTAATGGACCCTGCCACGGTCGAATTAATAATTACATTTGCCACTGCATTCTTATATAAATTCTGAATTAAGAGTATAAAAGACGTTGGAATATTAAAAGAATTCAAAATACAAAACAACGTCTTCCAAACCAGCAAATCAAAAGCTTTTTCCGAGTCGAGCAATAGAACTAGCGCGGGGATGTTCTGAATTTCAAAATAATCCAAAGCTTCGGCAAGAAAATGGGTGTTGGTAGCTAACTGTCTACTCGGCAAAAATCCATTTTGGTCAACGTGTATCAATTTTGCCGCATATTCATTGAACCGGAGAGATAGAAGTTTTGTGACAATTTTGTAATCCGAGTTCAGCAATGTAATTGGGCGATAAGAGTTGGGATCCCTTTTGTTTTTGCCCTTCTTCGGAAAGCTAACAATATTTCCCTGTTTAAAAGATTCTGTAATGCCCCCCCCCCATCTAGCATAGAATTTATCAAGGAGAGAAAGAATTCACCGAAGGCCTTAAAGAAAAATTTATAAAATTCGGCGGGTAAGCCATCTGGACCACATGCTTTGGCATTAGGTAAGCTCTCTATCACCTCTTCCAACTCTATTAATGAAAACGAGCGGGCCATGAGATTTTTATCTATATCCATCAACATGGGCGGTGGATTTTCATGGAGAAACTTTTTCAACAGCAAATCATCGACTGACTGAAGTGGGCCATAGATGGTCTGATAATGTGCAAGCATAATACTATTAATCTCACCTGGATCCTCCGTAAAGCCTGCTAAGAATGGGCAATTCAAAGCTTTGATTTGATTTGTAGCTGCTTGTTCCTTGGCCTGCCACGCCAACAGCCTACCAGTAAAGTTGCTCTCCTCATAGATTTTCTGCTGAGACTGTTGGAAAAAGATCTCGCTTTGAGTGTTATATACAGCACAAAGCTCACGCTTGGCTTGTTCAAGTTGAACTTTAGTGGTGGAAGAGGGATTCTTTAAAAAAGCTTCATTACAAATATGGATCTTATCTTCAATTTTTAATTTCTTCACCTTAGCGTTTTTGGCAGTAACTGCCTCTTTGCTTACTACTAATCCCCGAATAAAGGCTTTCAATGTGTCCCAAACTATATTGGGTTCTACGGAATTAATGTTCTGGATTAAAAATTGTCTGATCTCAATATCCATAAATTTTACCCACTCGGCATCATTCAGATGGAACTTATTAAATACCCAGCGTTTAGGTGTTTTTAAACCAGGGCCCACATGAATTTCCAGGGATAGCATTGCATGATCCGAAAATCCATTGGAAGAGAAATTTTGTTGAAAAAAATCTAAATTCTCAGAGATCAAAAAAAAATCAATGCGTGAGGAAGAGCCAAACCGTCCTGATCCACATGTAAATTTCTTTAAAGTCGGAAATGCTATTCGCCAAGGATCTTGTAGATTTAGTATATCCGAATGATCTTTCAGTGTTTTAAGAGATGTAGGCTTTGTCTGCTTTTTCCCTTGGACTGTGGAATCCAGATGTGGATTCATCAAGATATTAAAATCCCCGCCCACAATCAAATCTCCTACAACCTGATTTAAAGAGAGAAAAAGATCGTCGTATGCTTTGGCGTCATCTTCAATGGGTGCATAGTAGCTTACAAAAGTCAGAGGGCATGGTTTGGATCTAAAAGAGCATGTCACCCAACACCACCTCTCAGATGGATCCTTACCCGAATTAATACACTCTACTTGTAAGCCTTTTTTTATAAATATAGCAGTCCCTCTATGGGATGCAGAGGCAGATGAAAAGCCCCTGTAGCTGGCCCAGGTTTTAAACATTAAAAATTCAGAAATGTTTATAGTTGAGATATGAGTTTCTTGTAACAAAATAATTTCAGGATTTTCTGTTTTTAACCATGCTTCAATAGCCCGCATTTTTTTCCGATTATTCAGGCCGTTAACATTAAACGAAATTATTTTTAGCCTATTAGCCATTTAAACAGGAAACATAAAAAAGAAAAATCTAAAAAACCAATCAATGTAACATTCCAAGAAAAAAAAGGCAAATGTAACATATGAAATAACCAACCAATCATTGAACCTACCGGTTGCATTTTCCCTATTTTTTAATCCCCCATCCCACCCCCAGAAAAGTAGACTATCCCCCCTCCACCACTCCTTCAACTTTCCACCAGCCCCCACTCAATTTGGGTGTCATGTTATTACACCCGGTGAATCTACCCCTTACCCACCCCTCAGCACTGTAATACGTGTTGATTTTTTTGCCCTCCAAAATAAAAAATTTCTGTCGAACCTTGCAATTGTGATAAAGCCCTCTAAGTTAATCTCCCTAAACCAAAAAAGTAGAGAAAAAAGAAAGAGAGAGAAAAGAGGGGAAAAATAAATTTTAAATTTTCTCCTAACATAGCGAGCTTTATATCAAATTTACTCTTATTACTATGTATCCTCCAAAAAGGGGCGAATATGGAACATTGACGATATCAACCTAACACTACTCTAATCCCTCGTAATCTTCTCCAGAAAACTCTGTGCCTCATCAACATCCGTAAACAAAAAAACCTTCCCTTCACTAATACTCGCAATTTGCATTGTTGTGCAATTGAAGCTTGTGCCCCCTTTGCCTTAAATAACTGCAACATTTTAACAAATTCCTTCCTGCGGCGGGCAGCAGCGGCAGTCATGCCCGAAAAGATTCTACATTTAGTAGTCTCGTTGATTGGGAACTGTCTCTGCTGAATAGCCTTTGTAAGAACTGCTTCCTTTATTCGAAAATCTGCAAAGTTGACCAGGATCATGCGTGGAAGGGTTGAGTTAGGGAAAGGATGAACTGGGACGTAATTGTAAGGTCTCCCTGGAAGTCCGGAATAACTTTTTGTTTAATGAAGGTGTTAACCCAGCTTAAAGTTTGCGACCCTTATATTCCTTCAGGAACGCCTACTAGGCGAAGGTTAGATTTACGTGAATGGTTTTCCAACTCCTCCAATTTGGATTCCAGCGCCTGTTTGCTTTTTGCTCCGACTTTAACCTCTTTTGTCATTTTATCTAACTGGTCTTCCAATACAGAGATTCTCTCCTCTGCCTCATGGAGCTTAACAGGGAGACTGCCCATAATATTTTCCATTTTCTCCAGACGTTGTTTCAAGGAGTCCAATTCCGCCTTCTGATTTTTTTTCATATCTCGGATTTCTTCTAGAATCAAATTTAACATGTCCTTAACACTGATCTGAAAATCACCAGTCAAATCTACGGATCGATTAGGTTCCAGAACAGTATTAACGTTGGGAGTGGGTAACGTTACAGTTGTGGCCCCTGGGGAAGGTGGGGAAGATCTTGAACCCCCTTCCTGAACTTCTTCCTCCTGATGTGCTTGGGCCACAGTTGGTATAGCTAAACCCGTTTTCTTGGTAAAGCTAGCCTGCTTATTGAATCTCTGCTCCAAGCCTAATCCCTTCCCTAACTCCTTGGGAACACCATTAAGATCTTGACTCTGAGAAATAGCTGTAAAATCCGGACTCCCATCTAGAACACTAGATGGAGCGGAGTTAATTAACCCGGTTGATAGTATAGCGAAAGCAGGATCTAGAGAAATCATGGGCTCATGAAGCGATTGAGGGGGTTGAGGACTGTCTGTATCTTTGATGAGCTTTTTCTGAAAGAGTGGAAATTGCTTGGTCGCCCTATTACCACTTTTATCTCTGGATTTTTTCTGTGGGCTGCCTTCGCCTTCTGTTTGCAGATTTATCAAAGAGGGTACAGTATTTGTAATATCTGAATTTTTAACAGCACTCTGATCTGATGAGGCTAGCTGTTGCCTATCAACTGCTGAACTTTCTTCCTCTATTTCCCTCTCCGAGGTCTCAGCCGTAGAGTCTGTAAAATGAGAAGGCGGAGAGGGCGAGGCACCTTCTACGCCGATAAAGCGAGCTGCCTTTTTAGCCTCTCTTGCTTCCCTAGCCAGAAGTCGATTGGTCTTCGCTTTCGCCAGGCGGGTATTCAATAACTTCCCCATCTCTAAAAGCTCAGACCCACAGACTTTATAATGGCCTAAAGTCCGCCTTCAGGAGCAGGGCAATCCTATCTGACTGGACTTCTCTATCCTGCCACACACTTTTTTCGCTGAGACGTCTGCACCGGTGTCGAAAGCAACCAGGATCAACCACAGCCAAAAATCGCTGCAGCCGCCGTGAAGAGCTATGTGCGGTGCGGTGCTCATCCGGCAAAAGCCTTGCTAATTTTGATCCAGTCACCAAATTGCCACCATGCCAGAACAGAACGAGAAAGGACAGTCAGTTTTCGTTCTTTAAGTGTTTCTTTAAGTGTTTTAGTGTTCCTTCTTTCGCTGGTGCATCAGCGGAACGTCAAACTACCCGCATCTCAATCAGTCTGCATTCTCCATTAGAGGGGGAGGGGGGTGACGATCACCGGAAACTGGGATAAACTGTCACCACTGCTTGCTCCTTCAATATTAACTTACAGCTCCTCACCTCGCCTCCCGGGCCCCCTCACCTCACCTCGCCTCTCTTTTGCCGCTATCCATCATCCTCTTCTTTCTCCATCAGGCTCAAGCACAATATTGTTGCTGGTCTTAACCTCCTCCTCCTCTTGCACCACCGCCGGCCGGAAAGAAGGTGCAGAAATATTGCTTTCAAATCTGCTCCAAATGCGCACCGCTGCTGGCCGTGGAACACAGGAAACACTTCGTCGGATCGGTTTCGGCTCTTTCAGACTGTTTTTTCAGCCGTTACCGCGGACGCCAGGGCTGCATCGCTATCACTATCGCCATTGCCGTCGGGGAGGGGCATGGTCTCGTACGGCTACACGGAGGCGTGGTACTCCGTCATGCCGCCTTCAATAAATACTTATTGAAAAACGTTCATACCGTTTCTACTGTGTATCTCCCTGTGGGGTGTCTGGAATGAGTCTAGACACCAAGCCCACAGTGTATGTTGTCCAAACGCGCAGATCTTGTATAGGTTTTAAAGGAACTACACAACATGGCGTCGTCATCGTTGGTTGGGTACTTATTTAACAGTCAAATCTGAGTAGTTTAGTCGTGCTATTCTCAGAGACCCCTACTCACTTTTCCCCAGAGACGTCTGGAGTGGGAGGGAACAAAAATCCACCACAGCTGAGTATGAAAAATCCTATGTATTGGCTGTTGGTTTAATCAAGCTTGAAGGACACATTGTTCCTATTCTGCAAAACACCTTATCTCAGTTCCCTTGAAAAACTCTTCTAACTCATAACAATGACTGAGCAGGGAGACACAGTACGTGAACTGCATATAACAAAGGCAGAAGAATATACAGATGCAATACATCTTTCAGAAAATGTTAGAAATGCCATCACCCTGTTTTTTGCAAGCTCTCAATGTTTTCAGTTGTTTCGGTTTTCTCTCCCCCTTTATTTTTGGCCCCACGTGTGTCAGTGCGCTTAGCCCGGTTGTCAGCTGTCAATGTGGAGGGCAGACCTGTAGGCGTTATTGACGGGAGAGAGGGATGAGAGCTCTTGGATTTTACTGTTTTTCCTCCCCGCCTCGTCATCCTTGCTTGATTTCGAAAGCCGGGATACAGACAACACCCCCCGCACTTTCCACGTAACTCAGCTGGGTGTGGAATAAAAGGTATTCCATTTGGCAGGGCTCTGGTGATTGCCAAGAGGATTCCACCCAGCTGCTTAGAGAGGGAATCCGGCCGCAGGGCGGCAGTTGTCAGCGTTGACAATGATGGATCGGATTTGAGCTACGGCAGACGATAACAGTGCTAACAGCAGGAGCGGTTGGCTGAACACTTCACCGTTTCCCGATGGCTCGTGCTGGCAGACAAGTGTGACAACAATGTGCAGGTACTGGGGCTGCTCCATTAGATATAATTATTTTCATTTAGGGCTCTGTGGGGGTATATTGAAGTTCTAGCCGGATTCCTGGGGGCGCAGCTGGTGGAGCATCGGGGGTGAGTTGTTTACTCCGATGCCATCTTTCTTCTCTGCAAAAAAACCTCAGCATAGAAACCCCAGGGACCTGGCCAACTCACAAACTTTAATTTCAAATATTTTTGGTCCAAGTAATGGGAAAGCTCATAAGGCTTCTCTCCAAAGAAATAAAGACCCAGAGGGGGAGCTCGACTTAAGTACTGCTGATAGTTTGAATACTGGAGCTGACCCTATCCTCGCTCCAGTCCCATTGGCAGGCATGCATGGTGAAACAACGCCCCTGACCGTGAGGAGGCACTGGGAAGTAATCTCAACACGGAGCTCCAAGCTGACACTCCTGACGTTCCTGTCACCCCTGTCGCTCTAGGTTGTAAAAAAACTTTAGAAAGAAAATCAGAAACACATTGCAGTGAATTATTCTCAATCTGGAAGGCCTCTGAATTTGATCTTGTGAATACCCCTCACCCCCGGCCTATGACACTGGATACCCTCGAGAAATTCTATTCATTATCAGATGAATCGGATATTTCAGATCTGAGCATATCCGCCTCCAGCAAAGGAGAGGGGCAGAATTGGAAAAGCAGCTCAGATTCTGACAGAGAGCTACCAGCTAAAATGCATGGACATAGCAAAAATTGGAATAAAAAAGGAAGCTGGGGAAAAGGGGCGGGGCCACCGACAATGGTAGCACTGGGGACGTCAGATGGGATTACTCAGCCTCACAACTCCCCAGCATGATAGACCTAACAGTGTGCTCAGGAGGAAATCGTACATTCACTGACAGCACTGAAGGTAAAGAGCTGGAGGTCCAGTGCGATCCTGCTCTAGCTGTGGTCTTACAATCTATTAAGAGCTTCCGGTAAGAGGCCAAACAAGACAACCGGAGATCTCGCCTAGCCGCCAAAAAATTACAAGTGGCAGTTCGGAAAGTTGGCAGGACTTGTGCTGATATAGCGGATAGGATGGCATCCATTGAAAATCGCACTGAAAATCTCGAGAAGGATCTTGTCACTCTAAAAGCACAAGGAAATGAGCACAACGGCATTGTGAAGGACCTGATGTGGAAAATGGAGGAATACGAAAACAGGCAATGGCGCAATAATCTTCCTGTTCTCGGCATTCCGGAGCAGACCGAAGGGGGAGATCCTAGAAAATATATGATCACGTTGTTGAAGGGTGCCTTCCCTGAACTGCATACCTGGGATAATCTGACACACTAGCCAGATTAGCCGCCGCCGAAGAGGAATGAATCTCCGTGATTTAAACCGGGGGCGACCCCGCGGAAGCACAGACTAAGGTAGCAGTCGCTAAATCAGGGGTTATGGAGATTATAGCAAATACGGCTGCCGATAAACTTATAACATGGCGGGAGGAGATATATGAGTGTTGCGAACAGGTAGGCCACCACCTGGCAATCAGAGCAAGACAAAAAAACACACGGAATACAATACAAGAAATAAATGACCCTGAGCGAGGGATCATAACTGACCCAATGGTAAGGCCACTGGATTAGATACTATACCTCTCGAATTCTAAAAAAAATCTCGCCACAGCTCAAAGACTGTATGACTCAACTATTCATACAAGTGTTCAAGGGTGGCAGACCACCTGAATCCTGGTCACAGGCAAAGATTGTGGGTTTTCTTAAAAAAATAAAAATACCATCTGAACCCGGTTCATACCGCCCTATAACCTTCATCAACAGCGATAGCTAGATTTACTCTAAAATTCTTTCCACACGATTGGCCTCTGTTATCCATAAGTAGGGGTGGGCGGAATTTGCGAAATCCACTTTCGCAAATTATCGCGAAAATGTTAAAAATTATCGCAAACATGCAGAAATATCGCGAAGATGCAGAAGTTTTTGTCCCGCATGTTCGCGAGATTTTCTGCATGGTTGCGGCTGGCCAACTTACCCATGTGGTTGCTCGCGGGCGCGGCCATCTCGATCGCGAGAAGAAAGACGTGATCGCGCGACGCATGACGTCACTACGGGCGCAAACTGTCGCGAGACAGCGCAAATGGCTAAAAACAATACAACATCTCATGGAGAACGCGACCGGATCAAGAAAACTTGTCGGCGAACGCAGGGATTCAGGTAAGGCGATCGCGCGAGAATGTATTATTTTACAGCGTGAGCAAGAAACAAATTATCGCCAATCTGCGGAATGCGGAAATTTTGACATTTTCGCGCTTTCCGCGGAACGCGAAAATGTCAAATTATCGCAATTTCCATGAACGGAACGAAATTTTAGCCCAGGCCTCTCCATAAGGTTGTTTCAAACAGGCAACATGGGTTTATGCCAGGGCGAGGGACGACAGACCATATAAGACGGGCTATCTCACTCTTTGATGCTGCAAATATCTCTAGTCACCCAATGGCATTAATTTTGCTAGATGCAGAAAAAGCCTTCGCCAGGGTCTCCTGGCTTTTTTTATGGGAGACCCTATCAAGGGTCAGAGTCGGCAAAGGGCTTCTGCAAGCCTTTAAAATGCTATATTTTCCCCCTTCTGCCCACCTCTTTGTTAACGGCGCACTAACCAATAACTTTAACAGAACGAGAGGTACCCGTCAGGGATGCCCAAGCTCGCCGCTTCTTTTTGCTTTTTACATAGACCCGTTCTTACGCCAATTGGAAACTAATGAAACAATCAGACCCATAGTTACCCAAGGCTGGGAAACAAAAGTACTGGTGTATGTGGACGACATTGCACTTGTGACTCCCGACCCCGTAAAAGAAAAAAAAAGAAATGCTATCACCCTAAAATTAGCCTCATACGGTTTAACAGCTAGCGGTGGGTCAGTAACGTTCGTGATTGAGGCACACGAATAGTTTCGAACAGAAGTATTCTATTCATGGGTTACATTCCCACAGGCCAATGTACTAACAAAGACATTTCATTACTACACAGAAGATGAAATACAGAACGAATATTGTCCGTACGAGGACATGGAAGTTCCGCTCACTTACTAGGAGCAAAATATACTTGTTTAAAGGCGCCCTGCCCCATACAAGAAATAAAGTAAGACTCAGTCCGCTTGGAAGAGACGAAGCAACTTGGCCAGTAATAGCAGCGTACACACCACATCCTGACATTGAAACAATGCCAGCATGAGACTTACTTACACAGCATAAACAACCAATAAAACTATAGAAACATGACACAGTTCGTGATGTGGACATCCACAGTTCAGCCAGCAAAGGTTACACCAACATGTCCGATTCCAACATCAACAACTAAAATGACACCACAAACATTACACACAGTGATGGGTAAAATGCCCACTAAACGTGAACAAATGCCATTATGGGTGGCTCAAAAAATAACACAGCTAGAGGCGGTATTTCCAAAACAAAAACCAGAGGAAATGATGGACGGAGTGTTGAACATTGCAAGCACTCACCCCCAGTCAACTGATCTGGGTTTAATCCATCACCGTTCTTTAGCCCACTCTGCCACCCCAGTTCAGACATGGCCATATGCAAATCAGTCTGACCCTGTGCCTCATCGGAACAGTCCTGCCCAAACTGCCAAGCCATGTCTTCCCTGGACCGGAAACAAGCTTCCTAGGACCGGTTTCTGGCATTTCAGCCGTCTTCAGCCAGCCCCCATGAAAAACACAGAATGTTAACAATTTGCTTGCCCATGAGGATGACGCCCCAGATAGAAGATTGTGCTTCTTGGGGTACAGTTTTCGCTGCCATATATACCAGAACACATGGTATCCCGTCATTAGCAGTGATACCAGATATATTAAGACAAGAACGAGTATGGAGCAGAACCTGCTATGAACTTAGAGATGAAATTACTAGGTAATTTTGCCCAGGTTTCAGGTATGATAATAGCGAATATTAAAGGGGAGGCAGCATCGGCACAATCCGTCAACGCCTAAGGGATTTCACTTTTATGCAGCAGGAACATGAATTACCTAAAATAATTGAAACTGCTTATGCAGAATTAGGCAGAGACAGTTTGGGGGTAGAGAAATGAAACCCCAACTGATGGGTAGTCCTGAAAAGGATACCTTTAAGCAAGCACCTGCTTCTTCAAAGAAGTAATGGGACAATAACAAACAACAAAAGAATAAAGGCAATAGATCTCAATCCAGAGGTAGGTCTCCTAAACAGGAGCCCTCCAAAAGGAGGTATAACCTTAGGAATAGGGACAACATTAGGAAACCTGACAGGTATCAGGACACTGATACATGTTCCTCTCGTTCCTTTCAAAGTTCATCAAAAAATTCAGAGAGGGAAGGACCGTCAGAACACAGACAAGAGGAGCGTACAAAGTCCAGAGACGCACAACGCACTTCAGACTAGGCTTCCAAAAAAGAAGAAAAACCTAAAGCAAAACCTCAATTCAAAAAGAAGAAATTAGCAGGTCTAAAAGTTAGACATGCCCAGAATTCTGAGGACTCAAGTACTGAACGGGGAATGGGCTCTGATGATGCTAGACAGCGCAGCAGAAGTAACAATAGCTCACCAGAGCCTGATGGAATTTCTGGTGACAGCGGAGTTGAGTAAACATATCACGGTGGAAACGCCTGATACTAGGGTAAGTGTCCCACATAGGTTACATGAAAAAACACTGCAAATGGAGGGGGAAAAGCCCAGAAAAATTAAAGGTCTCTTTTGGGAGAACCTGAATTTTGGCTGCGACATTCTTTTAGCTGAAAGAGATTGGCCGCCTACTATTGTTATGGATTGACCAAAAGGGAGAAATGGTAATTATGCCAGCCTTTTCTGACCTCATTCCCGAATACTTAAAACACACATACGCGCAGGAGTGGGCGGTAGCCCTTGCTCCTGCACTATATTGCAACCATGTTGGATGGGATGAAGAGTCAACTCACTAAGTGATGCCACTAAAATCTACTCCCACTCCACAGAGACAGTTTCCATTAAAACAGGAAGTGAAAAAACAGGTCAGGGAGATCTTAGATCAACTTGAGTATGAAGGTGTGATTAAAACTAGCACCTCTTCAATTAATAATCCTTTGATTCCCGTAATGAAACCCGACAATTCATATCGTCTAGTTTTAGATTACATACATCTGAGCTCATGCACAAAAAACATTTGCAGTACAAAACGCACACCTTGCCGCATTAGTGAATAACATTGTGTGGAAAAAATACAAAATTACACTAGATATCTCAAATGGATTTTTCTGCCAGAATATTGCGCCGGAGAGCAGAAATTTGACAGCATTCTCAGTGCTGGGATCCCAGCAGCAATTTTGTCGACTACACCAGGGGGTATAAGAGCAGCCCAGGATTGTTTTACGCTAGGGAAACTGAGATACTTCAGAATCTGGACGAGGAGGCATTGTCCTATGTAGAAGACATTTATCTGACGACCTGGAAGAACACTTGACCAGGGTGAGCACCATTTGCCTCCGAGGGCTACAAGTTTAACTTTAAAAAATCAAAAATAGCCCACCTCAGTGTCCTATTTTTGGGATATGAGCTTTCAAGTGAAGGAAAAAGTCTGGCAGATAAGTTTTTTTTAAAAGTCCAACCTCCAAAATCATTGAAAAATGTACAATCCATACTGGGATTCCTGAATTGCGGCAGAACATACATTTTGGATTACGCAGATAGGGTTAAACCTTTCTAGGACCTCATAAGACCTGATTTGTCAGTAAGGCAAAGGACACAGGGACACCTTCGTTCCCTACAAGCTGACATGATAGCTTCAAAACACTTACAGACACACTAAATGTTCGCAATCTAGTGATCCGTATAGTTGCAAGTCAATCTGGGTACACCCACTTAACATACAATCAAGGTGAAATTGTCCCAATAGCACACAAATCACATTTGTACACAACAGCTGAGATGCAGAAAAAATTCTGACAGCGGTACAGACTGCTGTAGTGAGAGAAAGAGCACTGGCTCAGGGGAAACAAATTATTGTTGTGACTCCAGTACCAGCCTTAGAGGCTGCAACAAAGGCAAGTGTTCCCGAATGCTTAAGCCTGACATCCGGGATAGATATGGGCTAATTCTCTCACTGCATCAGATGCAGAATACAGGTACGACCCAAGTCTAAAAACACAAGCATTTCTGCAATATGAACAAGAATACCCTCTATCGAATGAAATTATGCCTCTAGATCAGAATGAATATACAATTTACACTGATGGATCTGCTCAACCAGCCATAGGAAGTAAACAACAATACAGTGCCGCGTGTGTAATTGTTAAAGGTCGTATGAAGGATGGAAAGTTCCATCCAAGCTGTACAAAGACTCAGTCTTCAGGAGACTGCACGGCTCAGTTAGCAGAACTAAAAGCACTTTTACTGGCACTGATAAATATGGATCGAGAATTGTCCACACTAATTGTGTGCGATTCCTTTTACTGTGTTCAGTCATACTATGAATATCTTCACTATTGGGGACAAAATGGGTTCAAAGATTCAAAAGATGGCACAATTAAGCGCAAAATGCTATAGGAACAGGTAGCTGAGTTGAAAAACGAACTACCAAGAGCTCACGTAATACACACGCTGAGTCATCAACGCCGTGGCATTAACGTTGAAGGGAATTCATTGGCTGATGAAGCCGCAAAGGGGGCAGTACGAACTGTGTCCATAGCTGCAATCATTCATTCAAAAACGAGAATAGATGGACAGAAAATGGTAGCTGTCTTTGCTTCACGCAAAGACAACAAGGCCCAGCCGAAACGTTTTCCACTCAAACACTCCAACAAGTTAGATGCAAACAATGTTCCATTCGATCAGATTCCAGGAATGGGGGATAGAGTAATACCAAACATGGATCGCAGGTTAGGCTTAATTTTAGTTGAACACAAGGGTTGCCCTGTTCGATACATGCCAAGAACTATTCTCTCCTTCGTAAGAGGAATTTCTAGTGGCACTGTGAGCTACCTGGTATACAGGCCAACATATCTGGTGGGGTTGTCTGGAATTAGTCTAGACACCAAGCCCACAGTGTATGTTGTCCAAGCGCGCAGGTCCTGTATAGGAACTACACAACAGCACTTGTCGCAGAGTTGCCAGCAAGCATATGCACTTGCAAAAGTACACAGTGCACAGGGGTTAATGGGATTCTGACCTCAGACTTGGTGAGAGGGCAGCTCGGGCCTCGAGAGACAAAGATAACAACCACCTGTGTTGTTGAATTCTTCGGAGTCCGCAGGAGCTCAGGATCAGCAGACCGGTCAGCAGTGTTGTGGTGCCTGCGAATGCAGGAAAGTGACTCCTTCACTTCAAGGGATATTATCTTCAAGTGTCTTGGATACTCCACATGTCCTGTACGGATCCTGTATGGTGCACAGGCACAGATGGAGTAACAGACAGAAAGGGAGATGAAGTCAGGCCAAAATGAAGTCCAGTGAAGTCCAGAGTGCCCAGACGGTAGAAGTGAAGTGGTTTCAGTTCTGAATCTTGTCCACGCCGAATCTAGGGACCTACACCCAGCTAAGCCCTTAAGTACCCAAAGGAAAGTGTTGGGTATATTCAGGGGACCTGCCCAGGGGAGGGTCTGGACAGGGGGAACGTTACTCCCATTTCTTTTGTCTTTTTTTACCCCAGAGCCAATGGCTCCCAGGACTGGTTTGAACTGGACTATGCACAGGAACACCAAATATGCCCCTCATGCAGACTATCAGGCACTGGCAAGCTCACCCACCCAGCCCTAATACACTACATCCTGGCTGGGAGGTGTTCACACCTCCCTGTGATAGTATGCCTATTGTTCTGCCTTCCCCTGCTCGAGCTTGGCTCAGCAGCAGGAGGGCAGAAATGTGTCTCTGGTCAGCAGCAACCATTTTGTGCTGTCCGGGACTAGAAGGCTGGTACTGGGAACACCGAAAGCCTAACGGAGGGCTCTTCCAGTGCTTGGAATCATACCTCCCACACCGTTTATGGTGTGGGAGATATGATTCCAATATGTTTGATACCAAACATGATAGGATTCGTTGTACCATTTTCGAGATGGTCATCGTGCGGTCATGCGATGCCCCTCTATATAGTATATGGCTGCTTCACTGACAACCCTAGAGAATGGACTCCGTGGGCTGCAGGGGTGTCATGCACAGGCACCCTCTCACTTAGAACCAAGCACCGTGCCTTCAGGATTGTAAAGGCCTACTAGAGGGGTGACTTATCGGTTTTAAGTGCTGTGACCCTTAGATATAATAAACCTATATCTTCCGTAAGTGGTGCATGCACCGACTTACACAGGCAGCAATGGCAGGCCTGTAGTACCATTTTGAATGGTCTCTCATGGGTGCAATAATACCTGCTGCAGCTCATGGGAGACCTCTGAGGTACCTATGCCCTGGGTACATGGGTACCATATACTAGGGACTGACAAGGGTACCCCAGTATCCATTCTGGGGTGTACCTAAGTACATAACACAACAGTTTACGAGAAAGCAGATAGACTGGGGTTCTGATTAGCAGGATCCCAGTCAGACTAGTCAAAAACACCATCACATCAAGCAAAAAGTGAGGGGAACCATAAGAAGCAGATCCTACTTTCCTACACTGGCCTACCTCAAACTCTTGATTCTGTAGATAGCCACCCCTCAAAGATCGTCCTTTAATGAATCAGCAACCTGCTATACGCTGGTGACCTTGCCATGTTCAGTTATACGAGAGCATGGTTGCAGGGTTCATTAAATTAGCTATACTCCTATACACTCCTTAACAGGTTGGAGGTCAACCTGTAAAACACTAAAGTAGCAACGTTTGGAAGGAGATCGCATGGGGGCGGTTGGCAATACAATGCTAGCAAGATTATAAGAGATCAGTCATACAAGTACCTGAGAGGGTCCTATTGATGCTAGAGGCTCCTTTGTAAGGCAACACAAGGAAGTCAAAGCAAACGCTTTGGCCCACCAGGTGTCTCTATTTAAACTATGAACGTAATTGTTGGGGCCAAACCTCTCTGCTCCTGGACATTATGAGGGCAAACATTTCACCTTCATTATCATACGGCAGTGAAACATTATTGGGTAAGAACTGTGGCCTGCTAAACAAACTCATCCCCAGGATATTTAAAGGTGTCCTCCGCCTGCCAAGGTCCTCCTCGGCTTCTCAGATTAGGCTGGAATTGGGCCTCCTTGACCAGCAGGCCTTTAGGGCTGGTGCCTACCTCAAACTGTGCCATAACGTCTGGGCGGCCAGAGGTGACTGCCTAGAGGTGCCAAAGTCAAAAATTCAAAAAGAGCTTTATTCGATTTCAAGTCTGATAATCATAAAAGGAAGCAGAGTTAAAATACATTCATATATTCATACAAAAGATATTAAATTAAGCAATAATAACATATATAAAAGATATTGTAGCCATTTTAAAAAACCTGGAGTTAATATTCACCAACGCATCATACTTAATCATATACCAATGTTATCGTGCAGGGGTGAGAATTTTTCCTTTTCTCTCTTCACATCACCAATAAATATTATAGCAACAGAACAAATATTCATAGTTTTCAAAAAGGTTAAAAAGATCATTTTCAAATTCCTTATTCCTATACCAATTTATCATACAGAGATAAGGTTTTAATTTCATTTAGAGCACCACTAATAAATAATGAGACAGAGGAACAAATATGATCAGAATCAAGACTTAATAAAAAAAAAATGTAGGCTTCCTGGTGAACTAGGAAGTTCCTCGATTGTAGTACCAAGCACAGTAAACATTTCCTAAGAGGATGATAGAATTTACAGAACAGACTAAAGTGCCTTGTTCTTTGGACAGAGACACCATCACACGGGCATCTAGGGAGCCGATTTGACCATACATCTCTTTTTGGGATAGCCACAAGACGGTGTGCTATGCCAAGTCAAAACCCTGTTAATTTAAATCTTTTTTGGACATCAAAAACCATTGCAAGGTAACCCTTCAGCGTTGGTTGCACGGGTCCGTCAAAGAATGTCGTTACTGAGACTTTCTGTCTATCCTTGATTTCACTCATACCTTCTTGTTTATTCGTAATAATGGCTTTGATTTCATTTTTTCCAAACTTTAAGATATTGGCTGGTTGGTTAATTTAAAAATCTGCATCAATTTCCTGTATTAGTACATCGACCTGAGCCAGTCATTGAATTTTCTTGTAATTCTCAAGCGTGAGACAGTCTGTAATGACTGCTCTGGAGAATTTCGTGCCTGCTTTACTCCAAATATTATGCCAGCTAGTTATCTAACTCAGGTATAATATACCTTCCATAAACTTTATGTCTAATTCCCTATGAGTAATTATGGTGGGTTTTGTATGTGTTACAGTAAGCTGTCTAGCCAAGAATACATTTTCCTGAGTTTGCAAAGTAATGTTTCCCATTGCCCCCCACAGTATTGACACATAAGTAGCTACTGGAATGCATTTACTCTTGTAGAGTTGGAGCATTTCTCGGATGGGTTTATTTCCAACTTTACTTGCAAAACTGAACAAGTCCTCAATGGATCTTACGAATTTCAATTTAGCTAATTCCAAGTTTGGGTTCCACGAACCAGTATTTGAAAAAAGAATGTCCAAATAAGAGAAGGTATTAACTTCGAGTAGTTTATGGCCCCTTACAGAATGTATTTTCTTTTTAGGCCTACCACTACCACATACCATCGTGTAAGTCTTTGATAGGTTCAGTTTTAGGTCTATCTGTTCCATAAATGTCACAAAGCCATTGATCTGTTTTTGAAGATTGTTTGCGAATCTGGACATTACCACCGCATCGTCGGCATAGTGAAGTACTGGAGTGACACTGGATCCAATTTTAGGCACATCTGCATCCAAAACTTGCAGCTCCTTGTCAATTTAGTTAATGTATAAAGAAAAGAGGGTAGGGGCCATCATGCACCACTGTCTAATCCCTCTTTTGATTCTAAACCTTGTTGTACAGTCTCCCCCCAATCCAAACCTGACACGTAATGTCATTGTTGAATACATTTGGAATAGGTGGACAACTATATCTGTTGGTGCACCCATGTCAGAGTTTTCCGTAAGATTGTGTGGTTCACCAAACCAAAGGCACCAGAGAGATCAGCAAAGCAGAGATGCACATATCCCTGCTTTGCTAATGTACATTTACTGATGATTAGATGCAAATTTAAGCATTGCTTGGTAGTTCTGATGTCCTTCCTGAAGCCATATTGTACGTCGGTTAAAATACTGTTCTCGCTCACCCACTTATCGAGTCTGTTCAAGATTACCCTCGCTAAAATCTTTGCAGAAGAGTCCAAGAGTCCAAGAGGAATATTGGATGATAACACCTAGGGTCCCTTCTGTCTCCCTTTTTGAAAATAGGGACAATAATTGAACCAGGCCAGGTTTCTGGATTAAACCCCCTTCCAACAGCGTTAACAATATTTGTAAGTATTGGTGCCCATAGTTCAATCTGATCCTTGCACACGTTGCCTGGGACTCCATCAGGGCCTGTGCTTTCAAGGCGGTACATGTTCTAATGGCAATACTAACTTCGATCACAGAGATGGTTTGTAAAAGAGCAGATGGTTCCTACAGAAAAAGATTCCTTCAAAGTATTCCACCCAAGCTGATGGAGCAACGAGGACTTCAACTTTTGGATCGGCCCCGTCTGATAGGAAAGGGGAATTTATAATTTTCCAGAAGAGCCTGCTGCTTGTTCTAAGTCTGCCCACATTTGCTCCCTCAATTCATTTTTGCGGCAGGCTATGGCATGTTTGTATTCTATTCGTAATGACCTGACTTCCTCTCTGTCTCTTTGTACTTTTTGCCAGGCCCTTTTTAATTTGTTATTTGCATAAGTGCAATGGTGATCGAACCACCCTGTGCAGTGCAATTGCTTGCTGGCATTTGCCTTCTTCAAATCTCCAGCTATGGTTGTTGTGATTCTACTAAAGGTTAAGATAAATTTGTCTGGTTCGGGTTCTAATTCGGTACAAGCATTAAAATCATCTAGGTTACTTTTGACCAGCTTCTCCAGAAATGCTGGGACATTAACTCCTGACCATTTCAGGCTGTTACCATTCGTTTTCGCAATCTCAACTGTTCTGATATGCCTCCCGGTGCTGAGTTCGCAGATCCATTGTAAGAGCGAGTGGAAAGTGGTCACTATAACAGACTGAACCAATACTTGGGGGCCCATTAGGATCTCGGGCGGATCGCCACCGCCCGCCACCCATTTCCCCCCGCCATATTACTATGGCGGGGGGACCGCGGCAGATGGAAAGACCGTCTGCCGCTTTTCCACCAGGTCAACAAGTCGACCGGGTGGAAAAGAGTTTAATATGGTGGCAGTGTCTGTGAGACACCGCCAGCCATATTACTATGGGCGTGGAAACATACCTTTCCGTGGTGGCATTGCCTCCAAGGAAAGGCATATGGGAATTGCTTGCGGGGGCCTGTTGCAGGCCCCCAGGGACTCTGGGGGGTGCACATGGGGGGTAGCTATGGTACCCTCCTGCATTTCAATAGACAACGTGGCAGGCACCGTGCGGTGTCTGTCACGTTGTGCATCGGAATGTGCGACATGCATTTTTAGCATTGCGGCGGGCGGTGCTTTCAGCCACTGTGCCGGGCGCATCCTAATTGCCCCCACAGGGCCCCCCGCCCTTATGGCGGGCGGTCCCTCTTCATATCGGGATGGCGGGCGGACAAAGCCCGCCCGCCATCCTAATGATGCCCTCAGTGTACTACATAGACTCTCATTGTTGCAGGACATAAGAACATGATCAATATTCGAAAAACCTCTAGTCCCACAGAAATTTGGTAACAAAGTGTCCCCATTCTGGTTAATTATCTCCATATAATATTTGTACAACATCATATTTAGGCTGTCCCCGTATTTACTATGGGGAAAGTGACCACCATTATTACTATTTGGGTCTGCATATCCACAAATGTCACTTGCTGAATATACACAAAAGTCAATAGTAAAATCGCCTACCCAAGTAAGGCTCCACTCTTCTTCCATATTTTTCATGAATTTATCTAATTCATTATCCAGTGACATTACCACCTCGGAGCTCTTAATGTTATACACATTATTATTAAAATTAATTAAAACAATAGAAAATCTTGGATTCACCTTAAGTAAAACCAATTGAAAGAACGGGGAGTTAACAAAGGATTTTTTGACAGATACAGTGGCCGTGGTTGAGACCAGAATGGACAACCCCCCTTTAGCATGTCCATGTATTGATTGAATGGCTGGGCTGTTTATGGTGATATATCCGTTAATTAGATAGTCCTCAGTATGCCAAGTCTATTAGAAGCATATTAAGTCTGTTGTGCATATATTTTGACACCAGTCTGTATTCACTGATTTGCGTTTAATGTCCGCTATGTTCAATGATGAAAGCGAAAAATGTTTTTAGCACTGTTGTTCTGAGGGCGCATCATCCTATTTGCTTCAGCATTACAGGGAGTGACTCCCGCACCATTTTGTCCTGTTTCGTGGACAATAGCCTTTCTGTTTAGGTCATCTACCTCCAAAGGTATAGCACCGTTTTGCCCTATGTTTGAGGCACAATACGTCCTAGGGCAGGGAAAATACACATTTGAAACAAAAAACCTAGGCAATTAACTGGTCATACACCGACCTACAACAGGCTCATTGATATATTTTTATAAACTACAGTGCAATAAACATTTATTAACATTTTTCCATTTTTATTATTATAAATTCATATTAAAAACTGTGTGAATCAAAATATATAAAACATCCATAATCACAAAAATTCAAAAAACGTTTATACAGACAATTGTGACACGATTCAATATAAAAAATTCAAACATAAAACACAAAAACAAATAGACATGAAAAAGGGTATTATAATAAAATATGGAGACTAATTGTTGGACAGGTTCTTAATTTGTTTTGTCTTATATCATGCAGGGTAATTTTTCTACTCAAGTCATCCGCCTCCGGAATTACTGAACCACCACCGACAATTAGTAAAACTCTGGTGCATGTTGTGGCGTCAGTCTTGATCGTCAAAGGACAATAGAGGTGCAAATCTCTTTGGTGGTGTGAACAAGACATTTGGTCTAGGATTACTTTGGTCAACTCCAGGTTTCTGTACCTGTAGCCTCCATTGAGGTTCTTGTGGTTTGTAGAAATATGCTAGAGGGATAGCTGTTATCGTTTCAGCCTGATGATCACGAGTTTTCCATCTTTGTTGCAGGTGAAAAAGGAGCGATTGTACCAATGCAGGGTTTCCGAAATGAATAACGACACAGTCACCCCTTTCTTGGTTCTGGCTTGGGCCCACCCAGTTTATTCTCCTTACCATGATGATCTCAGTCTGTAATAAATTTACATCGAATTTGTGGGACAACAGCCAGTAGGTGCCATTATGGGCTGAAATCAATTCCGGCAGCCCAAGCCGATTTCACCACTACTTACTTGAGGACTGCCAGTGCCTATGAGTGAAGCATGGGCCATTAATCTGAGCCAGTCAGCCTTTAAATTAGTTATTAAAAAATGTGTACACCTCTGGTCATGCCATTCAGACTGGGCTAACCTAGTTAAATGCAAACATGCTAGGGCTGTTATAAACACTTACCTTTTGCCTGCACCAACCCCATTGGTTTGAAGGTAAGATTTATGGCTTTAATGGTCTGGAGTGGCCGTTTTTGAGTCGGTGTTGTCTCATGGAAGAAACAACTTGCAGAGGGTGTGGTCAGTGTGAGGAAACATTTGAGCATGTGGTCTGCCTCTACCCAGTTTTGTTGGAAGAACGAGAAAGCAGGCTCAAGCATGAGTGGAACAAGCTGGGAGTCCATACATGCCAGAAGGCTGTAATTTCCTCCCACAACCCTGATAACACTTTTTAAAATTCTCTGTTGACTACATTTGTTACATTTGCCACCAATAGGTTCAGCTGAATAAAGAAGTTGCAGAGGAGCCAGCAAATCTACGCAAAAATTTGTTTTCACCAGTCTGTAGTTGGGTATAATCAGTGTAGCCCCAAATGCCCGTACCATGTGAAGCAATTGGGACAAGTATAGCTGTATAAGCTGTCACTGCAGAATTCACTGGCATAGACCCTACCTTGGAGGCAAATTTAAACAGAGGGGCAGTGGCTGCTTCAAATTGCATTGTTCTAACTGCCCTCAGAATAGGGGTGGGCGGAATTTGCGTAATCGTGTTACGCAAATCTCCGCGAAACGGTAAAAAATCTCCGCGAACACGCAGAAATTCCGCGAACACGCGGAATTGCTTGTTCGCGATACTTTTTTCCTGTTCGCGATCGCTGTTTGCGTGCTCTGGGTGAAATATCTCGCGAACACGCATATTGAGAACGCGAACAAGCAAAAAATTTCGCGAAGTCGCGGAACGCAGATTTTTGGGCAATTTCGCATTCTCCGCGGAACGCGAAATTACCAAATTCCGCAAATTCCGCGAACGGAACGGAATTTGCCGCCCAGGCCTACCTCAGAAGTCAAATGGGGCCCCTAAATATTAAAATAAGGGACACACCCAAGAATCGTCCCATCAATGTGAAAAGGGGTGATCCTGCTCTGCGGCGAGCCTGAAACCATAGTTAAAGATTTAGATGTATTGGTACACAGTCCCAGTTCAGACATGAATGAAACAAAGGTATCTAGCCCTTTCTGATGCCCCCTGCCTGTCTTAGACTTAAGGACACAATCATCCATATACATCAGTACAGCAAGCGGAAAAGTTCCTGCATTTGGTGGATCAGCAATAAGTTTCTCATCTAAGTCATTGATGTGAAAGCTGAATAGAAAAGGGGCCAATCTGGAGCTCTGACTGTCACCCTCTCTGACCTTAATCAGGGAGGTACATTCCCCACCCGGGCCACAGCGAACACTGCCCTTTACATCCTGGGGCAGCTGGGCAAGAAGGTGAATAATTTGGGGATTAGTACCCTTGGATAATAGCATATTCCACACCTAAGTCCTTTACTATGTTGTCAAAGGCTGTGCTAAGGTCCATGAAGGCCAAGTAAGGACAACCTTTTTGGGCAAGGACGTATTTGGTTATAATTAGGTGAAGGTGCAAGCACTGGTCGACACTACCCAAACAAGACCTAAATCCATATTGGACTGAGGTTAATATGTTCTTTTTGTAAGCCCAACATTCAAGTGTGTCCAGCAGTACTCTGCTCAAACTTTTGGCAGTGGCATTGATTAAAGGTATGGGCCGGTAGCAATAAGGATTGCTCCTGTCCCACTTCTAGAAGATCGGGATGATATTCGCCCTAGACCAGAATTTAGGAGGACCAACCAAGGACACACAGGTGATTAGTCTTGCAAATAAGAAAGCTCAGACTGTCAGATTGCCCTTTCACATATTGGCGGGAATGCCGTCTGGGCAGGGTGCCTTATTGCATGACACCTATTCATTGCTGAGGTAAGTACATCCTCACTACCAACCATCCTACTTGTCTCAGCCTCACAATCAGGAACAGTTGTATCATGTGAAGCATATAGCATGGTGAAGTAGCTGAATCAGACATTTTCAGTGATGTTTCAGTGATGTTTGTGTCGATGCTCCGGGATGGATATGGGGAAAAGAAGGGGCATTGACTATCTTCCAGAAAAGAACAGAGTTGTTATTGGCAGATGCAGAAGTCAACTGTTCCCAGGCCTCATTTCTAACTAGTTTTTCCTGTCCTTTATGACTGCTTTGTAAAGTTTCCTACATCTCTTAAATTCATCCTGGTCTGTCGGGGACATTTGTATTGCTTTAATGAGACTGGAGTGGGCTTCGGTGCAAATCACCTATTTGGTTTTGGAGCATGTCGGCATTTAGGAGCTGTTAGATAGGATGATGCCTGTTTGCATAAATCAGTGTATGCTCCTATCACTGATTCAGGATTAGAGCCATGGTTAAAAGAAATATCGAACTGGCTGTTTTTTGCGAGCCTGAGTTGGTTCAAAAAAGGCGTCTGGCTCTACATCCTCCATCTCCTCCGAGGTCCTGTTAAAGTGCCTTTTCTTGGCTGTTACTAGCTAGGCCTAAGTTACCCTTTCACGCCATCTTGTTTAAAATTGATGCCTCACCCTGCTTATTCAATGTGTATTATTTCTGCTGCACAGAGCCAAGCAAAACCATGTTTTCTTATTGCCAAATTCTAAAAAAAAAAAAAACTTCTCCAACATGGGCTCAGTAATGTTTCAACTTCTCAAGTTATATCACCTGGCTTGTTGCATTGTAGTCATTTACAATAGTTCACTGTTGTTTTCCAACTATTTTGTTGTTCTATCTCTGGATGATTTCAGCCCCCTCCAGCTGAATCAATTTTCATGTATAGTGATAGTACTTAGATGGTAAGGCAATATGATGTTATGTTATGCAGATTTGTAGAGTGCACTATCACCCGGGAGTGTATCCTGGTGCAGAGCAAGTGTGAGCCTGTGTACAACTAGGGCCTAGTGGGAATACTCAAGAAGACTGGTCTTCAGCTGCTTGCAGAATTCAAAAAGTGAGGAGGAGGCTCTTATGCTTAATGGCGGGTCATTCCATTCTTTAGGAGTGATGAAGGAGAAAGCTTGACCACTGGATCTGGTTTTCTGTATGTGTGAGATTTGTGAAAGTAGGAGACCAGATGAGCAAAGGTGTCTGGAAGGTGTGTGAAAGCAGACGCAATTTTTGAGGTATGCTGGGCCAGTGTCAGTCAATAACTTTATTTGAGTCAACTGACCTTAAAAGTACAAAATATATATACATATATTAATTGGAGTAATGTGTAGAAATTCATTAATTTCAATAAAATAATACATTAAGACATAATTGTGGTTTGCAAGTAACATGAAATAGATAACGTTTGTAGTGATAAAAGCCGCCAATTACATAAAAAGTTAAATAAGTGTAAAACAATTAAGCAGGGTACCCCTGTCCTTCAGACATACTTTTAGGTTATGGTTTGCTATTCAATGGCCAATATTCGGGGAGCCTGGCCTGAAATCATTGTTGGAATAACTAGTCCAGATTCTACTTTTCTTCTGATTCCCCACATGTGGCCTAAGAATTTAGCAATTGCACAATAAAACAAAAGTCTAGCATCCGATCAAAGAATACGTAGTGCCACACTGTGATCTCTAGTCCCCACTGTTAACTGTTTACATATGGGAGTAAGCCATTTGCTTCTCGGAACAGTGTATGCTGGGCAACCAAAGAAGACGTGGCCTACTGTTTCGTTTGGAGCAAGGCAGCAAGAACATCACTTATTATTAGGCGCAGTCCACTGCCATGAGCTTGTGAATGCATTTAAGGGGATTGTATCATATCTGAATTGCAGATATAGATTTCTGTCTACAGTCACTTGCAACAGATAAAGGAAGCCCTCCATAGAACGCAGCAATTTGAAGTCTACAAATTCGCCTGTTATTCTTCCTAGCTTAGTATTGCTGCTTTCGCTCCCCAATACCCTGTCCAAGTGCATAGATTTTACATGTTTTTTGTGGGGAGATCCAAGGCCAGGCAGTTGTTCCAGCCCCCTTTAAACCAATATTATCAAGTAGAGTGTTAATATTCCTTATCCAGCCTATCTTTCTGAATTTGTCTAGAGTGCAGACTTCTTCAAAGGAGGCCTAATACGAGGACAGTTCAGGGGTTGAAACCAATCTCTGCCAAGAAAGAAGAGGACGTAATTTTGCTAGATCTTTTAAAGATTTGAAAGCAAGCCCCACAGCTCAGCCCCATAGACTGCACTACTTACTGCCTTGTTTTTATAAATCTCTATAGCCGGGGCAACTGTGTTGGTATGTGAGGAAGAATGTTCCTTCCTCAGAGCTCCCACTATTTCTTTAAACTTTAAATTGGTCTTGGTTAGGGGTTGTTCCCAAGACATACCCTCAGCCAATCTTACACCAAGATATTTAAAGCTGCGTACCCGCTCTAGAGGAATATTATCTAAAGTTAGACGTCCTTTAAAGGATTTATCTGTATTCAGCATCATACATTTTGTCTTGTTAGTATTTATTTCTAGTCCCCTCTCATCACAGAAAGCCTTGAACTGGTTTAATAGTATCTGGACCCCATGGGAGTTTTAGAGCTGAGGAGTGTATAAACCGCAAAAAGGAGAGTGGTATTCTTCTAACTCCCCAGTGAGGGGGCGTCAGCTGAAATTCTATGTAGGAAGTACATGACTTGGTTGATATAGAGGGGCTAAGACCCAGCCTTGCAGGACACCCCTATTAACAATAATGGGGTCAGTGACTTGGCCCTGGTTCCCCCAGCGGACCCTGGCAAAGTTGTCATCATGGAATCGAGCAACCAGTGGCAGGATCTCCTGTGGCATCCCAATGTCCCTCAATACCAGCCAACGCTTTCCACGTGGCACAAGATCGAATGCTGACTTCAGCTCTATGAATGCAGCGTATAGGCTCCCTTTGCCCAATACCACCAGCACCTTCCAGTAAAGGAGAAAAAATCTAAAAGCCTGATCGATTGTTCTGTTTTTTCTGTCGAAAGCCGGCTTGGAAAGGTGACAATATATTATTTTGGCCATCTATTCCCGGATTCTCGCTAGAAGAGTATGGCTAAACGCCTTCTGAATACAGTCTATCAAACTGATAGGCTTGTAGTTAGTCGGGTTATCTCTATCTAATTTTTTTAAAACTGGAATAACCTCAGCTCCCTTCCATGAGGCTAGGATACTAGCACCCCCTGCAATAGCTTTAAAAATCTCCACCATGTAATTCGGCCAATTACGTTTTCATACCGAAACAAGTCTCAGGAATTCCATCTGGTCCCGGGGGCCTTAGCAGGGATAATGGACTCAATTGAGATTTCAATTTCCACCTTGGTAAAGTAAACCCTCACTGGGTTTGGGGTAAGACTAAGAGGGGCATCCCTTCACTACAATTGGTAGTGGAGGAGTACAGGTCACCAATGTGCTAGGCCAGTGTATTGTTGTGCCTTGAAAGTCTGGGTAAAGAGTGTGAATTGGGCTCATTTGTGAATGGAGAGCCAGTGAAACTACTACAGGTGTGGTGTGATGTGAGTGCAGCATAGGAGGATTAAGTGATTCTGGCTGCTAAGCTCTGAATGATATGCAGCCCTCTGGTGAGTTATTGGTATACCTGGCATAGAGGGTGTTCTTATAGCCCAGCTTTCTTATGACCAGGGCGTTTGTGTTGCTTTTTGGGGTACTTATTATTAATTCTGTGCTCTGATTTGCCAAAATTGTATCCTTTTTCTCACACCATGATGAATGTGCACTTTCAGTGTATCACATTTAGAGGATTTCCTAAATAAACCCTCAAATATGGGGGCGAGCCTTGAGAACTTTCTGGTGCTGCTAGGGATGCTGTATGATTTCTTACTGAGTTAGCTGCTCATTGGGGCTTAGAATAAATCTTGATTTTGTCTACCACTCTGTATTTCTCTATTACTGAATGCCTTCATGGCAATGACTTTTTGCATACGCATTTAATGATTTTTATATTGAACCTTTTGAATTTTGTTCATTAATCGCTCTAAATTTTTCAACTTTACCCTAGAACTCACATATGAATCTTTCCTTGCCTAATTAACTGAATTCTGATATGCTGACTGATGCCTTATCCTGGGACATATTGCCTCATGAAATTGAGGTTTAACACCGTCCCACTTCATCCACACTTTGTTGTATTAATGAGGTAACTTTTGAGATATGAGAATTTAGGGTGACCCCATGGCCATAAATCTAGCCACTTGCCTGCTCTTAAAAAATATTTTCAATGTCAGTCACAAACGGGAAGGGGTCCCCTTTGACTGACCCCTTTCCGTTTGCGAGTGGCTTACCACCCATTTGAAATGGGTGGTAAACTGCGAGTGTTTTGCGTCCACAAAACAATCTTACATTGAAGTGTGAGAAGCTATTAGGAAGTATTGCCCTTGACACCCCCCTTCCTACTAGCGAGTCACAAAACCTATTTTGAGAGTTGGTAATAGGTTACTGACTCGCAAAACAGGGTTTCTAAATGGGACAGACCTATTTTGCGGTCGCAAACGGGACGATTTACCTTTTCAGACTGCAAAAAACGGTTGTACATCTGCCCTTCAAGCTGGGCACCCCCCATACAGTGGGTTTTGACTTAGTATTTGTGCGCCAACAAGTCATAAAGTATGACTAAGAGAAATTAACTTTCAAATCTAAGTCCTCTATAAAGGGTAAAAAGGAATCCAGCAGGGCTTGTAAGCAATTTGCTGTACGAACAATGAGGGATAGCATCATCTGCATCAATTAGAACGTGTATGAGCTGAGTTTCCATTCGATGCATATCATTTCCCTTGCATAATAAGTGGTTATTAATCCCATTTATATCAAACGAAAAGGGGCCAGGATGTTTCCATGTCTCACTCCCCAGGATGGTCGAATTTGGGAGGTGCATTCATCTGATGGGCCACATCAGATCACAACGATATATACTGATGCAAGCGTATTACTAGTGTGAGCAGTTTCTCTTCCACTACTTCTGTTCCATTAGGTCTTAGAGATTTGAGCTGTGCTCTAAATCAAAGGCACTGGAAAGATCCATGAAAGCCAGGTGTAGGGTGTCCTCTTTGGCCATAACGTACTTCCCCACCATAAGGTAAAGATTAGGGCACTACTCCACAGTTCCAATTCTTGGTCTAAAACTATATTGTACTTTCATTAATATATTATTTTCCTTAGCCCAGACTTCCATGTGTGTTCATAAGATGCATTTCTTCCACTTTTGTCTTAACTAACCTAATCCTTGAAGTTCTTAAATAAATGTAGAGATTTTAGATTCACCATTAAGCAGATGATTCAGTATCTATTTTTTAAACTGTTTTTCTTCCACATGAACTCCACTAATACTGCTTGGTAACCATGCACCAGTTAAAATAACAACTGTCATGCTTATTGGAGATCCACACAGGTATCAGGAACTGAAGTTATTCTCACTGTCTCTTTTCTTTTACCACCTTCTTAATAAGGATATCTTATTCTTACCCCAAACTCACCCCCTCTCTAAGCACACCCTGAGCAGAGCAGTTGTTGTAAGGTGCTTACAGTTGGTGCTGATGGTGTTGTGATTTTGCTGGTCTGCTTATGCAGTTTCCATGAGCACCGCTTTCCCACCTCAAGAGCCTAAATTGATGCAAAAGAAAATGTTCCTGTGCATCATGCCATCATCACTGCTCCCTAAGCAGGCAAGCACAGGTTCATAGGGACAGTACAATGTAAACTTATCCCAGTGGTTCCTAAACTTTTTGCGACCCGTGGCTCCCTTGACCTATTGAGCATTGGTCACGGCTCCCCACTATGTTACTTTTTTGGGATGGAAGCCTGGCCTCAGGAGTGATTCCATTTATCTCCTAGGAATAAATTGGGAAGAAGCTTATGAAGGTATTATCATCATATACGCAGGGTGTTCCATATTACTGAGCTGGCACCTCTACTAAATATATACTTGGTTACACTTTTTTGCCCATGCCTTTTTTAGAGAACCCTCTCAAACTTTTTTAGCCCACTTACAGTACTAGATAGCACCTCTATGCATGTAGGCCTCATTGCCAAAGTGTTTCTGCACTTGAAGAATATTTGCATGCACTTCCATTTCTACCCATGTCATACGTGACAACACAACTGTCTCAGCAGGGTGACTCATGGTTTTTAAACCCAATACAGCTTTATTTTAGCTGTCTCCTCCCTAAAATTGCCTCCAATTCAATGCAAGCCAAATAAATTCCTCAGAGTATTTTTTTTTAATGTTCCTCTTTCTTTCTTCCAAATGTTGGCATTATGCTGCATAAGGTGTTTTACTTCCCTGTGCTCATGGAGAGAGCTGGCCTGTCTGGAAATGTGTACACTGGAAGAAATGTGTACAGGAAGTATCTATAGTTCAAGTACACATGTCAATACTTAATAACACTTAGGGGCCGATTTCAATCTCGCTCAGAAGGGCTCCTAGCGGCATCCTTCAGGAGCGAATCCAAGTCACGCGTGTGATTTCCGACCGACCCGTCCTGCCGTACGAGCGAGCAAGTATGATGCGTTTTAAGCTTCGCACTATGAGCGACTCGTACCCGTCTACGATGCCTTCCGAGTGACTCAAAAATGGCTGACGCATACAGCGCAATACATCTGAATTCCGAGCGACCAAGTACGATGTGCGTTTCGTGCAGCCGGAGCAAGTCGGAGCCTCCGCCTCGAAACAGCTCTGGAAAGTGGACTTCGGGGGTCTGGTGCAGACCCCCCTAAACCCCCAGGTCTACGACTCGGCCAGCGGGGGGGACCCAGGGGTCCCCCACACATGTATGTATGGTGTAGGGGGCACTGACACATCCTCACGACAGGGGGCGCCCTTTTTCGAGACGTGCCTTCTTCGTCAATGGGATCCTATGTACGCTCTGCACGACAGGCTCCCGTTGACTTCAATGGAGCTCCGAGTGACCCAAGTCCGTCAGCGCATACTTGCATCGTACTCGATCGCTCGGAGCCCTGGAGCACGAGTTGGTCGGAAAGTTCTACGGTCGGGAGTCTGCTGTAGGGATTTCCGAGTGAGATCGGAATCGGCCCCTTAGTGTGTTTGAGAGATGGGCCAACTTTACTTTCCTGATAACTTGCATTGGTGTAAAATGCATTTGAAAAAAGACTAAACTATGAATGAATCTAATGAAATAAATCAGGCGCTTTCTGCTTACTTTGGGAGTGTTCACTCCCTCGACATGCCATCAAGTGAGCACTGCATTTCCAGCTTAAGGTATGTCACTTACACATCATCTACATCACGCCTTTAAGTCTAATTAGTTTAACTGAAGCCAACAAAACCGTCAACAATAAATGCATTAAAGTGTTTGGTGTACGGCTTCCCTGGCTAGTTTTGACAGTGCACCAGGGAGCCACGGTGCACAGATTGGGGGGAGCCACGGTGCACAGATCGGTAACCACTGCCTTACCCAGTTCTCTCACACATGTCTTACCCCACTCCCAGTAGATACTTCAGTTCTGATAATCAGGTGTCAGCGACACCTTGAACTCCCTTGGCAGGAGCGCCACTACAGGTGGGTGTAATGTGTTGTTCTTCATCCTCGCGCTAGAGTGCAGCGCGAGGATGTATCACGAGGCTGTGCTTTGTTTGAAAGTTGTTCTGTGATCGGACGCTGCTCGATGCGTTCCAGGTTCCGACAACGTTAATTCAGTTGCCTGGGGTCCTGGTGCGCAGCGGGAGCGTCTGGTCGTGGGTGTTGCTGAATCAGAATAAATCGTTCTTCTACAATCTTCAAAAGGACTCCGAAATCATTTCGTAACATTTGGCTACAAGCGGGAGAAGAATCCACTTCAACACCCACCAACCATACTGCACTCACCTTGCCATCTCCTACTATTGTCGTTCCTGCCTTGCTGGTGTGATCCTGCCGAGTCCGGACTCTCTGCGTTGTTTGGGGTTTGACCCCTCCCCTCTGCCTTCAGTGAGTTATCCTGATTTGGCTGTTCCTGGACGCCCCATGACATCAGCTGTCCTTCGCTGCTCCTGTAGATCCGCTACACGAATCTTATTTTTACTCTGTTGGCATTTAAAAAAGAGAGAAAAGAAAGATAAAAGAAGTGTTTTTCTCCAAATTTAAAGGCTGTGTTAACCTTTTCTGGGTAGATTATTACGATACTTTTTCTTCCATGGCATCATCACAACAGTTTGCGCAACCTCCTCTGTTTTTACAGAATCCTGGAAAACCAAGCATTCCCTGGCGTCAGTGGGTAAAGGCATTTGAAAACCATATTGTCGCCATAGATGCTGTTAAGTTTTCTCCTGCATGGAAAGTTGCGATTTTGTATGGGTGTCTAGGTGTTACAGCACAACACGTATTTGAAAATTTACCCAAATTTCCAACTCCGGCTGGTGAGGCTGGTGATGCAGATCATTGGAATTCTTACAACGAGGCATTATCTCGTCTTGCAAATCATTATGACGAAGAACCGAACATAATGCTAGAAAGACACAATTTTTTTAGGAGAAAGCAACATGAAGATGAGACAGTTGAGGAATATATCGCACAATTGAGAGTATTAGCTTCAACTTGTGAATTTGAAGCAAACCCAGACATTTACATATGTGATCAATTTGTCTTTGCTTGCCATTCAAAGAAAATTCAAGAACGATTATTGAGTTGTAGAAAACCTACACTTCAAGAAACTATAGACATTGCCAAGAGCATTGAAAGGTCTATCACTACTTCCAGAGTGCTCCCAAGTGATCAATCTTCCAGCTCTTTTAAAACGCCATTTCAAGATGTTTCTAATTCTATTAATGCTGTTAGTGCTAACAAACCTTTTAAGCAAGGGTTTAGAAAAACTAATATTGCTTGTTATAGATGCGGATCTAAATCACACCTGGGCAATAGTCCCATGTGTTCTGCCATTGGGAAGAGATGTGTATTGTGTAAGAAAATAGGTCATTTTCAGACCTCATGTAGATCTGTTAAAAAACCTACTGGTATCAATAGCATTGAATACTCAGGTACTGTCGATGATTGTATAGACAATTTCCAAGATATGGTGGTCTCAATTGAGTGTAATTTTATTTCTACTACACATTTTGTGAAAGGGCCTTTAGGTACAGCATTCTTTGGCGATATAGAGATTTCCATTATGGCTGATTCCGGATCCCCAATTACTATATTGTCAGATGTTATGTTTGTAGAAAAATGGCAAGGATCAGTATCCTTATTTCAAACAGATGTCAACCCAAAAGCATTTGCTGAGTTTGACATTGACATGCTGGGCTACTTTAATTCTAGACTAGAATGTTTAGGAAGGTCCATTTTCACAAAAGTATATGTTGCAGTCAAAGGACGCAACATCATTGGCTGGCAAGAGCTTGCAAAAATGGGTCTTTATCTAATTCCAGGTGCTGAAAACCTAATTGCCCTTGGCAAACCACCACAAGGTTATTCGCCTGCTGGCTTTAGAAATGTTCCACATCCAATAACTGACTGTTTAAGTCTCACCATCCATACTTCTGACATTAGTAAGATTTTGGTCAAATTTCCCAATCAGAAAAATTGGGAACTGCTAAGGGTTTTCAACACCAAATCAAACTCAAGCCACAAGCTCAACCTGTCGTTCACAAGGTGCGTCCTGTTCCTCTTAGTGCGAAGGATGAACTCAGGTCAGTTCTTAATTCCCTGTGCAATGCTGGTGTCATTGCACCTTCTGACTCTTCAGAGTGGGTTTCTCCCATCGTCATCGTACACAAAAAATCTGGAGAGGTCAGGTTATGTGTGGACTTGCGCACATTGAACAAGAACATTTTGGTTGACCGCCATCCCCTCCCTAAAATTCACGAACTTCTTGCCAACCTGGGAGGAGCAAAATTTTTTTCAATTATTGACTTGCGCTCAGCCTACCACCAAGTACCATTAACAAAGGATTCACAAGACTTCACCACATTTATCACACCTTTTGGGGTTTTCAAATACCTCAAGCTTCCCTTTGGTCTGGCCTCCGCGGCCAGTGTTTTCCAAAAAATCATGGACAACATTTTTCAGAACATGCCCGTAGTCCAAGCCTACCAAGATGACATTTTGGTTTTTTCATATGGGTGGGAGTCACATTTATCAAAGTTATCTTCAGTCTTATCCAAATTAGATGAGGCAGGTATGACCATCAGAGCTGACAAGTGCAAGTTTGGCACACAATCGTTAGACTATTTGGGTCATACCTTGTCTCCAGAAGGGATTAAACCCTAAGTATCCCTTATCAAGGCCATTATTCATGCTACCCCTCCTAAAGATAAAGATTCACTTCGATCCTTCTTAGGCCTAGCAGAGTACTATGCCCGATTTGTCAAAGGTTATGCTCAAACAGTTGAACCTTTACGTGCCCTTTTACGAAAAGGCTCCAATTTTGTTTGGTCTGAAGAAATTTCGTCTTCATTTGACAAGGTCAAAACAATGATAATTGAAGCGCCGGCCTTACATCCCTTTCATGACTCCTCTAGATGTTTCATAATGGTTGATGCCAGTCTCACAGGTTTGGGAGCTGTCTTGGGCCAAGAAAAGAGCACACCATAGCTTTTTCCTCCAGAATGCTCAAACCGTCTGAAACACATTATAGCACAATTGAACGCGAGTCACTTGCTTGCGTTTGGGCTATCGATAAATTCAGAAATTACATTTGGGGACGTGAGTTTGATTTATTCACGGACCATAAACCACTCACACAATTGCTTAATGGTAATGGGCTTGGAAAAGCTTCAGCCAGATTGGTCAGACTTCTGTCAAAATTACATGAGTTTCATTTTTATATTAAACACATTTCAGGGGGAAAAAATTTCAGGGCGGATTGCCTCTCACGCATGGCGTTTCAGGACCCCTCAGAAGTTGAAGCTATTGAGGATGTTGAATGTGTTGTTGCTGCTATTGATGTAACCAAATTATGAACCCTGCATTTCTGAACAGTCCTGGTTTGAAGCTCATAATCAAGATGAGAATTTGCAGTTAGTAACCGAATACATTGTGAAGGGTTGGCCAGAAAATAGGAATCTGTCAAATGAGTTGAGAGCATTTGCCATGGTTGCATCAGAATTATCATTGGTTAACGGTTTAGTAATGAGACATGATTCTTTTGTACCCCCCTCCAGTCTCAGAAATTATATTATTCAATTTGCACATCATGGTCATTTTGGGATCTCAAAGACTGCACAACTCATTAAGTCTCACTATTGGTAGCCATTACTTGAATCGCAGGTCAGGTTTCATATTGACTCGTGCCCTGAGTGTCTACTATCTGAAAAAAAAGTGGAGTCATGAACGCGTCTTTACATCCTGTTCCTTTTCCTGATAAACCTTGGGAGAAAGTCGGCCTAGACTTCTCTGGTCCTAATGAGGTTCTTCCCCATGATCTAAGAAATCTCATCTTGCTGATTGACTATCACTCCAAGTGGGTTTACCATATGTTCTGTGAGTCAGCAAATTCTACTAATGCTGTTAGGTTTTAAAAAAAAATATTCTTGCTAGAAGGCTCACCTTCCATCATTGTTACAGATAATGGCACTCATTTTATTTCTGAGAAATTTTGTTCATTTTTGGCTGAACGAGATGTTAAACACTTTAAAGTTGCTCTATATTCACCGACCTCAAATGGTTTAGTAGAAAGAGCGAACAGGTTGGTTAAAGATGCCATTCAAGCGGCCATTTCTTCTCATCAAGATGTAGAAGATTTTTCTTGAAACTAAGTTGTGGTCTTACAACATTTCTCCACATTGTACCACAGGTGTTTCTCCGTTTTCACCTTTGAGAAACAGGACTGTTCACACCAACTTATGTCCCAATTGGTTACTTAGTAAGAACAATAAGGGGAATGTTGCAAATCAAGAATTGGCTGCCAAAGTTTTGAAAAAACAAGATCTAATGAAGTCAATGTTTGATTCAAAGAGAAAATTTGATTCACTTGAATTAAAAATTGGTGATTGGGTTCTCATCAAAAATCCTAAAAAAGTAACTAAGGGTTTGTCAAAATTTTCCCCGCCAGTACAGGTTACTGGTATCAGCAAAGGCTCAGCCTTACTTGGTGTCAAAGGATGGTGGAACAAAAGATCATTAGTATACCTCTCTATATCACAGGCTCGCTCCTTACTTAAATTGACCAAAAAGGAGTTTGAGAATTGTGACTGGTCTTTTTGGTTAAAAACTCCAACATCTGAATTTGCTAATTCTTCCTCATCTTGCATTCCAAAAATGCATGCCACATCAAGTACTTCAGGTACAAGTTCCAACTTGTCTGGTCCATCCACTTCTGACACTGTTGAGGTTAATGCTGACACATACTCTTTACTACCAGAATTAGGCACTCGCAGTAGGAAATTACCTACCAGATTGAATGATTATGTCTTGTCATAATTTCACATGTTATGTAATGTTTTTTGCATTTCTCTTGTTTTACTACTTCCATTATTTCTTGTCACATTTTAATTGTCCTTATTTGCATAAGTTGTTGTTTCTCTTTGTGGTGAAGAGGGAGAAGTTGTAATGTGTTGTTCTTCATCCTCGCGCTGGAGTGCAGCGCGAGGATGTATCACGAGGCTGTGCTTTGTTTGAAAGTTGTTCTGTGATCGGACGCTGCTCGATGCGTTCCAGGTTCCGACAACGTTAATTCAGTTGCCTGGGGTCCTGGTGCGCAGCGGGAGCATCTGGTCGTGGGTGTTGCTGAATCAGAATAAATCCTTCTTCTACAATCATCAAAAGGACTCCGAAATCATTTCGTAACAGTGGGTCTGCATGGGCTACTGGCTTAGGGCACTTTTGAAGAATACCTTCTGGTTGTCTCCTGTTACAGCCCTCAGTGAGATGACAACTCTGCTTGGATCTGCTTTGTGAGCAGTAGAAACCAGTCCCTGAGCTTGAGATGACATGTGCATGTCTTGCATTATGATGTTAAGAAAATAAAGCTTACTGATTAACATATTCAGTAAACACTTGAGGAAATGCACTTGCAGATCACGCAATGCTCAAACCATTCTAAATAAGGTACATTTGTAGTACAGAGCTTGCCATACTGATGGAAAAGACTAGTGTCAGATTTCCCAGTATTTCCAACCTGGGTCACCGAAAAACACTAAGTCGGCTGTCGTACAGAATAGAGAAGCATGGAGTTGTAAAAAAGGAGAACCATATTTAAGAGGAAAACATGTAGACATTTTTAAAAAGTAGATGTTTTTGATGTGCTTGGAGAACAGCCAAGCCCATTTTGAGCTAGAAACCGCCTGTGTGCCATTCTAGAATTTATTTAATGAACAGTGGTCACTGTGGTACATAATTGTCCATACAAGGCAAGTTTTCCAGCACCCTAGCGCAGGCCTTGTAGGATCATGTGCAGTAGCTGAGTTATTTTTACATGAAGAAATTGTCATTTTTCTAACTGCTTTATTACTAACTGATAGTTTTTGTGGCAAGGATTTGCCAGCTGCTATTGATCATATTTTATGGCAAAGGAACTATATTTTAATTTCAAATTCATGAAGCAAGGAGCTCAAAAATGTTGTGAAAATGATGCTGTCAAACTCTAAAGTATTGATTGTATGAGACCATGCTCTCAATTCACATTTCGCAAGCCCTCTCTAGACCACAAAAACGGAAGGGCCACCACTCAGTTTTGATAAAGAAATGAAATAAAGAAGCAAGCTTCTGGAATATAACCCTCACGACGATGCGGCAATTCACCTTACTTCACTCATAGCAATTAAAAGGGTATCTCAGTAAAAGAAGAGGATGGAAGAGTATTAAATTGTGTCTTCAATAGATGAATTTAAAAGGGTCTTAAGATAACTCTGAGAAATTAATAGGCACGGGAAGAAGCAACAAAGTCTACACAAGTCAACGACAAACACAGTAAAATACTAATTTGGTTTGGTCCATAGCTGAAGAGAGTTGAACACACTAGCCAAAACAGGTAACATTTGATGTGATGTGACATTGTACTTCGATTGGAGGTATACTTACCAGAGGAGGACACTCAAGGCAAGCCAGCACAAGGATTGGTGAAACATACAGAGAAGTAAAGGAAGGCAAACAGATACAAGTAAGGAGGGTCTAGTCATTTCACACTCCAAATAAGGCTAATTTTTTGAAATATGTGTTAAAAGAGACCAGAGAGGCTGGGCAGCTACGGTTAGATCCATATATAACATTTTCTGATAGATTTGAGAGACTTGAAGGATTGAACATAATGTTATTCAAAATCTGCATGCATGGCCACAGAAGTTTGATGTATATACTCCCATTTGAAAGGGACTGACTGTTCTGGGGTTAATGCTGTTATGTTCATGGTATTTCAATGTGGCTTATGATCCTCTAAGAAGAGAATTGGTGGTGGAGTCATGTTAGAAATGAGATAATTTTGCCACACTCTAAAAGTTATGATGCAAAAATCGAGTAATCATTAGGGGTGGGCGACAGTTTCCGGTCCGCCCGCGGAAATTGCGACAATTCGACATTTTCGCGTTCCGCGCGGAACGCGAAAATGTCGAATTGTCGCGATTTCCACGAGGGAACGGAAATTGTTGTCGAGTAAGTTGAACAAAATAAATTCAGTAAAGCATTAATCAGCAGCACAAAACATTCGGGAGATAGGTCGAGGCTGGGCAGGTGTGCTTTTCTCCCCATATCTACCGTCAAAAATTAGCTGTCCTTACCTTGATGAAGCTCGGCCTCTGTGCAGCCATGACTTTCTCGAGCGCAATCCCCGTGTAGTTCCTGACACCAGGAGGTTCTGTCGCCTCGTCTGCTTCTCTGATCGGTCTCTGGCCCTTTATAAACAAGAGGCATGTGAACTGCATGGAAGACGGGCCCCACACACCGCGGTGGGCAACGTCTTCCAGCCCTTTCCCCCACTGATGGACAGCTGACTCGAGGGGCCCGTCGGCGCCATGGTGTGCTGTGCTTTTCTCTCCATATCTACCGTCAAAAATTAGCTGTGGTCCTTGATTGAGCTCTGTGCAGCCATGACTTTCTCGAGCGCAATCCCCGTGTAGTTCCTGACACCAGGAGGTTCTGTCGCCTCGTCTGCTGCTCTGATCGGTCTCTGGCCCTTTATAAACAAGAGGCATGTGAACTGCATGGAAGCCGGGCCCCACAGACCAGCGGTGGGCAACGTCTTCCAGCCCTTTCCCCCACTGATGGACAGCTGACTCGAGGGGCCCGTCGGCGCCGTGGTGTGCTGTGCTTTTCTCTCCATATCTACCGTCAAAAATTAGCTGTGGTCCTTGATTGAGCTCTGTGCAGCCATGACTTTCTCGAGCGCAATCCCCGTGTAGTTCCTGTCACCAGGAGGTTCTGTCTCCTCGTCTGCTGCTCTGATCGGTCTCTGGCCCTAAACAAGAGGCATGTGAGCTGCATGGAAGTCCCGCCCCACACACCAGCGGCGGGCAACGTCTTCCCGCCCTTTCCCCCACTATGAAACCCCAACCGGAAGCAAAATCTCCGCGATCACGCGAAATATCGCGAGATCGCGGAGATTTTGTACCGTTTCGCGATATTTGGCGAAAGGCACTTCCGGTAATTCCGCCCACCCCTAGTAATCATTAATTTGCATACATTTTCACATTAGCGGGCAAATAAGTACATGTATTGCTCATAGTGCCAATATCGGCAACACTCCTCAGTTCTCATACAGCAACATACTTAAATAGACTACACAACACCTTGTTAGTGGAGAAAATTGCTGCAGGTTTATTTGCATAACAAATATGCCAACATGGTGGGTTATCTTACGGGCGATCCAAGGGCAGGCCAGCCCAAATGTCGCCTGCCCGCCTGATGAGCCAAATTGCACCATGGCCATCGCCAATCGGTGGGGGACCGCGTGAGATATTTTCCAGGAAACTGTCCCACGGCAGAGGGGGAGAGGAGGCGTTGACCCCGTAGCATTGTTTGTCTACACAATGGTCGCCTACTCTTGTCGGGGCACGGGTGCACCACACCACGAGCCCTCTGCCTGCGCCGTCCCCCCGCCACGGGACCAAGCAGCACATCGTGCAGTGGCGGAAAGTTTTTATATGTGGGTTGTCACCATCACGTATCAGTAGAGGTCCCACTCCCCGCAGTACCGAAGATGCCCATCTTATGAGACCCCGGCCCTTAAAGTCAGTTTCATTCTGACTTATTGTAGTCCCAGCTGAACATTCCCCGGGCGCCAAGCCCGTCAGCGCCCAGCCACGAGGAAAGCGTCCCCTCCCCTGGGTAACCTGTGATCCCTGGGCAGGAGGTCGCCTGCCGACAACGACACAGGCAGGCCGGGAAAATCATTGCCAACTGTGCTGTGGGCTGCGAGGAGTGCCCGATGAGAGGCCACACATCTGACAGTCAACCTGCGCACCGTCAGGATCCTTACTCTTCCCCCCTGCCGGACCCTTGCAGCAACGCCCGCCAGAGAAGCGCTGGCTGCGGGCACCTTATGTTTACTATCACAACATGGCTGCCCACTAGTGCCCCCAGAGACTTGCTGCCGGCCTGACCCTGCTGATGCTAGGAGAGGAGGAGACCCGACCCCCGCCCACGTGGGCTCGTACCTCCCAAGATAACTGCTGGACAAGCGCTGACCAACCTGAGGGGATAGACTCCCCTTTGTCTCAATACCCCATATGGTGCGTGCAGCTGTCCACGGTCTGTTTGATGGGGGAGGTGGGGGGAATACCCCTGGGCCTGGAAAATTGGCCCTGTTCCTGTTGAATCCACATATTGAACTAGCGGTTTGAACCGCGCACTGGGCCAAGATCTCGGATCGCTTTATGAGCCCCAGTACTGTTATAATTGTCCCCCGCTGCTGCTGCGGAAAGCGCCCCTCACGGCAATCGCAGAGGGAAAACCCAGCTTAAGCCAGGGGGGCAGGGTGTACAGTGGGTCACCTAGGTACCCTGGGGGGGGGGAACCCTTGCCACCACTGCACATCACCTATTTGTGGGAAGGGACGGGCGTTCATGACAGTGACAGACCCCTCGAGTCAACAAAGCCCGGGATCCGCAGTGACACTTAGTGGCCTTGATACCGCTTGGCACCCACCTAAATGCACAGCTGCGAGGTGCTCATGTTTCTGGTCCCCACTCACCAACTCCCACACCCTACCCGTCGGCTGCCTAGCAAAGGCAAGCAGGTGACCCCCGGCAGGTTGCCCCTCCCGGCCAGACTACGGACACCCTTGACAGAATGCAGCAAGACCTTGCCGAAAAACTAATTGTTTCTCCAGCTGGTGCGATGCAACAACGGTCCCAGAGGAAGAGCTGTCCAACCCACGAGGGGGAGGGGGCGCCGGAGGCTAATAGTAATTGGCTCAGCGGGCCCTGGACTCCCCTCCCACCACACTGACGCCGCCTACACCAATTCTCCAACATGGTGCCTCGAGGACAGTGAGACCAGGAGGGTACGGCCCCACCGTCGCGACACCACCGTGCCACAGACCACGATCCCACCTCGGATGCGCAACAACCGCGCAGGGATTGTGCCACTGACCGACACAGCATCAGGCACAGGTTTCACCATACCGCCCACACAACACGGCAGCCCCCTTAAGAGGCAAGAGCGCAGAGCGGCCTCGCTGCCCCCCTTTCCCACTCGGAGTCCCCGCTGTGCCCTTGGAGCCGGTACAGCCGGACAGAGGATAGCGAAGGGGGGGGGAGACCCGGTCAGACAACATCGCACTGTACTACCCAACGCCAGACAGGGACGAGACACTAGGTGACTCTCAAGGTGGCTATAAACCACACAGAATGCCTTGAAGCTTCGGCAAGACCCCCGAGGGGAGAGTAGAGTCACCACACATGCCGCTCAATGGTTCCACCCACTCCTAAAAACGATCTCCCTAGTTCACCGATAGCAAAAGCCCCTTTTCCTCCCTGACCGCAAACTCCGGACCCAGGGACGTGACACTGTTACAGCGCAAACAGCGGTGGGTTTACACTAATCTCCCCACCCCCCTGGCGAAACCGGCTGAACTAGACGGCAGGCTGGGCTCCAGTGACGCACCCCTATAGAGCTAGGGTCATTAACAAAGCCGTTGAACACCGGGATCTTAAGCCTAAACAGTGCAATAACACGGCAGCCATAGCTCCAGTTCGGCCCCACTAAACGGGATGACTGGCCCACGCTGCAAAAATGCCGCAGCCACACCTCCTCACAACCAAGTCAGGACCTGGTACAGTCTGAGCCCCCAGGCTTGGAACCAGTAGGAGGTCGGGCCACCGGATTCTTTTATTTACATCGGAGAAAGAGGAGGGGTGTCGGAAGCTGAAAATGGCCTGCACTCACTGCAACCGGACCGACGCAAGCTGTATTCCCAGACCAAGGGACGCGACACGCCTTGTAGAGGGGGCGCAACCCGGCGCTCCCGCCCCCCCGGTGGATTTACTCATGGCCTGCGTGGGAACACTGCGCCACCCATTTGCATCAGTAGGCAGCAACAGGCCCCTGCTGGCGAAGGCCCAAGCCACGGCCTGGACAGAAGGCAGCTGGAGAGGGGGGCGCGCGGCGCTCAACCCCCCATATCCCCCATGCTGCAACTGGCCAGCCAGGGTAGGGTAAGCCGCCTTTGACGGCCTGGAGTCTCTGACCCCCATGCCCCCCTCCCCGATCTGCAGAAAGCGAAACAACCAGGGGAAGGAGCCGCTGACCAAAGCCCCCTGGAGCTGTCCTGCCCCCCAAAGGCGGCCACAGCCACGGCAATGGCCGGGCTTAGCAGCCTTGTCCCCGAAGGGGATGGGGGAGGTGAAAGAAACTCACCGCATCACACAACAGCTCCAGGAGACCACACGTCCCAAACGGCGAGACGGGCAGCGGTTAAGAGACTGCACGGTGGGCGGGGGAAGACTTTTGTACCCCTGTCCCCCTCCCAGGGCCCGAAGTGACATGGCCTGCAGACCCCCTGCTCCCTAGCCCAGGGAGCCTAGTCAGCGGACATCTGTGTCTTCCTGTGGCACTAAGGTGGCCGCCTTGTTGGAGGGTTTCCTACGTGGCCCCCCGGGCAGCCTTGGTAGTCTGAACATTTTTGCAGTTGGGATGTATGACGTTACAACGCATGCTTTTACACCGCATGCCGTTACAACGCATTTTTTACACCGCAAGATCTGTTACAACGCCAGCCTTTACAACGCATGCTTTTACAACGACGTACACTAGATGGAGTGCTGACATTAGAAATGTATAATTTACTATTCTAACTCCAGTCCACGTTGCAGTAGGGAAGGTGTTTGGATAGTAAAACGACACTATTTCTAATGTTAGCACGCCATCTAGTGCATTTCGTTGTAATAGCATGCGTTGTAATGGCATGCGTTGTAACAGATTTCGCGTTGTAATAGTTTCGTTGTAATGGTAGTGCGGTGTAAAAGTTGCGTTGTAAAGGTTGTTCACCTTGCAGTTGCATTGTAATGACAAATATTTTTCTAATATCTTTGTCAGTTTCCAGAAAGAAAATATTTGAACACTGCATTTGTATTTCCATGTTTATTCATTACAGTAAGGTCAAGAAGATAATAAAGACTGGTTTCTGGTTTCTGAATAAAGCCCATTTCAAGCACACACATCTATCCACGGATTAATGTGGTGTGCTATTTGCTTGCTTGGGTTAGTTCTTGGTCGTATTTATTGGAGCAATGATTAGTTAACCCCCAGCTAGTAGAAAGATGAAAAGAGAGAGATAAATGAAGTCCAGTAAGTAAACCCCATTAAAAATAGGCAAAACACACAAAGTCAGTCCCAAAGGGGTGATTGGGTGAAGGCTTCATTGAAAGCACTGCATCCCTGGTTGAAAGGCAGTAATGCTATATTTATGATTATTTACATCATTTATATAATTAGATGAAGCATATCTAAAGTCACTTTAGAGCCGCTATTTCCTCTCTGTTCTTTATCCTGGGGTGCCTCCAGCTAAGCCTTCATGGTGGGTTATGCTGTACAGCATGGGATTTGAAAGGTGGCAAATGCTGTCAGCCACCAACCCAAAGGCACTACTACTGATAGTAGTCTGAAGCCGTACAAGTGGAAGCAAGCAATAGCAGACAGTTTGCACCCAATGCCTGAGCTTCTTGCTTTACTAGTTGCTCCTGCTTTACTAACTGTACTTGCGAGAAGCCAGGAGGACACCATGTCAATGAATTGTGGAGGGGACTTCATGCTGAAATTGAGCCTGTCGACAAGTGGAACATTTTGGACTTACCCTCTTCTGCTAGTCCTTAAGTTTTGGTTTTATCTGGCATTCCCAAATTCAAATGTGGCCAAGTGGGGTGGGAAAGCAACCTGGACATCAAAGTGTTTGATTGGGGGTCCTCTAATTTGAGTTTTAATGTGTACAATAATAACCAGATTTTCATGGTCAGGAAGGTGGATTGGGTTGAACTGTCTATGAAAACTAAACCCGGTGATTGCATAGTCATCAGTTCTTGAAATCAGATCTATGCATGCAACCTGTTAGCATCCTCCGACCTGCCAAAGAGGAAACAGAATGGCATATATCATTTGCCTCTTGGCTAGTTTTATACATCTCCCGTGTCTTCAAATTTGCATGGCATGCTCCAGCATCAGGCCTTCAATGCCAAATTATTCTGCGCGCCTCACGGAAAATTGATTTTTCATTACCCAATAGATTGGAGGCCCTCCAAAACTTTGAAGCTACTGATTAACTTACTTCAGTTACGGATAACATTCTTAGCAACACAAAATGATCATCTGTGATTGGACGTACTACTAGTCGTGAGACCACCTCAATTGACACATATGGAATGAACATTCTAAAAGGCATGAGCTGGAACGTTGCTGGAGTTAAGTAACTACAAACTATTTCAGCCCGACTGGCTTTCTCTCATCAGAAAAAATACAATGTTATTCCATTACTGAAATCCTGGGCCACCTTTTCCTTAAATGGTAATGGTTATTTTTGCCATTCGATTTCTGCTTCCCACTCATGTTCAGGGTGAGCCAAAGTATGTCTCTCAATTTGGGTTAACCACTCCCTAAATGTTGGGTTAATTGTCATGGAAACAAAAGGAGCAAGGTTCAAATAATTCTCATGATGGGTTTGAATAGTCTACACTTTTATTTAATTAATATCTATAATAATTATTTACTTGATCACATCCACAAGAATTTCGCTTTGTTGTTTAGCCTAATATATGATCTAAACAGCAAGCATATATCCTCGAGACAGGTGTTTAATATAATACTTCGCGGGAATTCAATGCCAAACTTAATATCGATACGTTTGACATGGGTCTCCTAAATAGTTGCTTGCAAAGCATATGTCCTTATCATAGGGGTGTGGTTCATGATTTAAATACCATACTAGAAACAGAGAATATTGGGGTGCTGGATTTTCCTTCTTATCAAGGGAGAGGATGCAAACCAATTATTGAATAAATATTTGTGACAAAGGGACTCACATGTTATCTCTCAAAGGACAGCATTTTAAACTTTTACTACAGGGATCACAATCCAATCACTGTTTTGCTCTCACTTCCCCAGGCAATTTCCAGGGGTCAGACTGAGACTACAGTCCATCCCTGAACCCAACATGGTGACCTTAGGCTGGTATGAATGCTTTTGAGACTTTGTCAATTTGTAGTCACTATGAACACAACTAATTTAAACCTGTTTTTGACTTGTCTAACTAAGGTTAAGAGAAAGCATTTATGGCTTTATGCGCTACCCTCAAAACGGTCTTATTAAAGCCCCTGAATAAGAGCAGCAATACTCTCCCTTGATGGTTAGATGTGTTATGTACATATGAAAAGAGAGATTTATGAACCGTGTTGTCTACCAGACCAAGTCATCTAGGGGCGGTTTGGCTGCCAGGCTACAATATAAATTTGACAGAAAAAACAGTAAAGCAGCTTTAAGAAACAGGACAAGTTCAGAATGTTTGTATTTGCTGCCAATCAGAAAACTCCAACATTTTTCTGCCTTACAATTAGTTTACTGAGATCTAATAACATTGTTAAATGTGCATTGAGCTGCCTTATTACCAGTGCTCACTGAGTTTCTAATTTTATGGGCCTTTATAACCTCTCTAACCAATGTTATTTTTCCCATATATCTTTAGAACAGACCTGTGTATGTGCAAGGCTCATCTTAGCATCAGAAGAAATGATGAAGGCCATGAATCAGATTTCTTCTGGCAAGCTACCTGGACCAGATGGGATACCCAATGACTTCATAAAATGTAATGTTGAATTGTGGGCACCCCTGTTGACTAAAGATTTCAACAAGTTTGATAATACCAAGCTGCCTAACTCATGACCCACAGTGATCATAGGGGCTCATTATGATGGCAGGCAGACATCAGTCCGCCCGCTATCATAACGGTTTTGGGACCGCACGCCAGACGTGCAGCGGTTCCACCTGTGCAATTAGGATGCGCCCGCCACACTGGCGAGCACATCCTGTCCTTTTAACATTGCGGATGGTGCACTGGCTGCAGCACCGTCCGCAATGTCAAAAGAGCATACACAGCATTATCCTGCACCATGTAGAAAGCATCATGGGGTGCCTGCCACTTGGTGCATAGACCAGAAGGGGGGTACCATGGGTAACACCCCAGTGCACCCCCCACACACAGAGGGGGCCGCCAATGGGCCCCCAAAGCCAGTTTCCTCCTGTCTTTTTGCAGCGGGATATCCCCTGCAAAAAGACAGGCGGAAGACCATACCCTAATCACTACGGCGGTGCCTGCACGGCACTGCCGCAAAGTTGCCCTGGTTCCGCAAGGCGGGTGGAAAAGGACCGCCTGGCGGAACCATGGCAGACGGACTTTCCGCCCACCGCAGAACCATTGTGATTCCCACCGCCATCCTAATTTTCAGTATGATGGCGGAAGGACCGCCACAGACGGGCCGGCGGTGGCAGTCCTTACACCATCATAATGAGCCCAATAGTTTTTTTATTTAATAAAGGGAAACAGAACGGATCCCAGATGTTACAGGCCAATCTCACTTATCAACTCTTTGGTCGAAAATCTGGGATTAATTTAGGAGGGAATCCAAGACTAGATTAATGCTAACATCATTCTTAGTCTGTGTCGGTATGGTTTTAGGGAAAGGCTTGGTACAGTGGATCAGTGCCTCAATGTCCATGTATTTATAGGAAAAGTCACCATAGAAAAGCATTGACCACTGTACCCTCATTCATGGACTTGTCAACTGTATTCAACAGCATTTGTCATTCTAAACTGTGGCTGTTATTGCTAGAATTGGGTCTAGATACAGTTGTAGTGCACTTTGTAGCTGATCTCCACGAGGGCTTATCTGTCAGGATTAGATTCGGCCTAGGTGAGGAAATATCAGGTAAAATCTACTGACAGGGGGGATTACGTCAAGGGTGCCTTCTTGCCCCAACTCTCTTCTTTATTCTACATATTAATAAGCTTCATTCATAATTCTCTAACTCATGTTTAGATGTACCACTGATCAGTAGCACTCTGATTCCTGCACTCTTGTATGCAGATGATGTGGTCCTTTTGGCCCACATTCCGAAGGCTTTATGTGGTGCCTTTTCACAGTTTATTGACAATTTAGACCTAATAACTAACTTCCCTAAATCACATACCATGGCTTGTGGCCCTAGATGTCTAAGGGTGTGTACCTTTTCCATCAACATCAACAGTATGGAATTGGTCTCTACCATTCCATATTAAGGGGATTCTTGGATTCCTTTAAGTCCTGGGTTTGTCAACATCGCAACCCACTGTTTGAAGTCCACTAAAGTCATGAGTGCCATTTTTAATCTGCCACACTCTTTAGGTGGAAAATCGATTGTTACCGCTCTGAAAGTCTATAAAAGACAGTGTGTATCAATGGCCATAGGTGGGGCAGGGGGCTTCAGAAACTGCACAACTTTGCAAGTGGAAGAGTACCGTTTCTAAGGACAGCAACTTTTTATCCTTCTTTCTACAACCCATTATATATTCCACAAGGATTTGGGTATCCCCATTTAGAAGATTGTGTAAAGTTGATCCCATTGTCCTTGTGGCTATCCATTGGGCTCAACCCGCACATGATCCTAAACCAACAGATCATTAAAGACTGTTGTCCTGTGACAAAGGGCTTAAAATATCCCTTCTAGCATAGGTAAAACAGAGCTTCCGGGTCCTGGGGAGTCGGTCTAACCTATCCAGCATCTGCCTTATTGAACAAATTCCAGACTAAACACCTCTTCCTGGAGAGAAGGCATTTAATCAAGGCGGCAGAACAACTTGATAAGCCAATGGTGAGGTTGTATGCCACCTTAAATATTGATGATTCATGGAACTTTACCTGGCCATTGTAAAAGAACACTGCTTGATAGCTAAGATTTAGATAAGGTATTGTTAGATATCTCCTTTGTTTTCCTCTAAGTCAGTACAGCAGTGACAGTGTTTGTGTTTGTCTCTGTGATGGTGTCTCTTTCCAGGCTTTCTTTCATTTTATCTTTTTTTGTAAACTTGATATCATTTTTACAAAGTGAATTCTAGTGCCTTTTTTGCAGAGTCTCTCCGCTTCTTCCAATTGTTAATACTGAAGAGACATGCATTAGAGAGGGTGCATTCCTTAAATCTGCAGTACATTTTAGAAACTCAATGCATTTTCACTTTTTATTGATGTTGCTATTAATTATCTTGTACCTTATTTTATTCTGTAGTTTTATAAGTGTTTTTGGCACCTGAAAAAATTTGATTTGATTTGATTAAAGTCACTGCATTCTAGAGTTACATGATCATTCATTAAACTTCTACTATTGGAATCGTTAAGGAGGCTCGCACCAGCATGCCAATGCTAGGACATCCAGAAAGATCCTATAGTTCAGCTGGGAACTAGGAAGCCCAATAAGCAGCTTTTGTTAAATCAGCAACCGTGAATAAGGGAATTATAGGGAAGGCATTCAGTTTTCTATGAACGAATAAATATTTTATGACTTCCATCTTAAGGACTTGAGGAAGGACACAAATGAGAAACACAAACTACAAAAAGAAACACCTAATTAATAGGCAGTCCTTGGGGGTAGCTACTTTCTGGTTGAGGTTAGAGAATGGTGCAGTGTGGAAATAGTTGTGACAGAGGTTTCCAGTTTTTCCATGACTGGGCTGAAAGTTGATCCAGAAGCTCTGTCTAGGGTGTCCGTCAATACTGTTAGAGAAGGCTTTTATCAATGGTGTCCCAATGACTGTACTGAGAGACCAGTGCCAACATGACTAGAGTTGAGTACATTCCAGTATCTGCAGAGCTACATGTTTTTAATGAAATGCCCCTGACCCCCCGGTCTATTTATCCATAGCTAATTGTGTGATTTTGATTTCATGTCCATTGAGTTGACCCGAGTATGTACCTAATCTGTACCAACTGTGTATGGAAAACTCTATTATGTGCCCTGGTATCCTAACATTTGGCAATTTGTGTATCTGGTAGCCTTTTCAATAGGTGCATGTAGGTAACTATGTATTAGTGCTTAAAGTGGGATGAAATAGGTTGCGATCACTAAAAGCAGTGTGATATAGAATACCTGAAAAGTTTTAAATCCATTACTGAGAAAAGGTTTACTGGTTATGCCTGTAAGGTTATGGACATGAATATAGGGCCTGTACGAACCAATTTCAAACTCAAATTTTAATTGCTGTCAAGTGCGAGACCTGGTGAAATAATCGTTATATATTTTCTATTTAGATATCCACTTTTTGGATCATACATGTTCATTTATTTGGGTGTATGTTGTAAAAGCAAAAGCATAATTACCAATGTTGTTAAAATATTTGTTTTTGTTGTAATCTGATAATTCACTTGCTTAAGTAATAAGTGTTTATTTTATCATGGTTTGATAATTTGATTTTCTAGTTAATACTTTAACTCAATCAGCAAATTTCACAGAATTGGATATCTTGATGTTTCTGTTATTGTTTTCAAACAGTTATCAATGTTTCATAGAATATGGGTAGATGAAAGGCTAGAGGATATTTATTATTAGTTTTAAAACGATGAACAATGTTCAGACAGAGTATATAAATTGCATCTAAGTGTTATTAGCTAGGGATAAACATTGATCCTGGCACTTCAGGCTGAAGGCTGGGCAGTAGCTGTAAACACCTTTCCTCAAAGAAGGCTACAAAAAAGGTACATCGAGTCCACTGACCGGCTTATCTCCCTACTGGTGGTCAACATAACCACCAAGACAAAGAGACAACAAAAGCAGCTGCTGTCTCCTTATTGAACACAGTTTCTTTTATTGAGAAAAGGTATATTGGTGTAGACCATCTATGAATTTGCAGTAGGCTCCTTTTGGTGCTTAAGCCAGAGTAGTTTGCTTACGGAAGGGAGGGCTTGAGGATATAGATGCAGGGAAACACTAACATGCCATCATAATGTTACAGTAGTTTCTGTTTTTCCAACTATTGATAAAGTATAGTTGTCACTATCTTGTTTATTACTTTAGTAACTACTTTTGATATTGTGTGCACGAGGAGTGGATTTTGATCTTAATAAATCTTGAAAATATATTCCTATCTTAGTGATATTCTTGAATGTGTCTATTCATGATGAAAGAGGCCTTGGGTTTCACTATCTATTCCTGTGAGTCTCACAGGACTGATTATTTCCTAATTCACACCTTAGTCATGTAATAATCAGTAGATTGCGGGTGGGTTGCAGTCTATGGTTTGGTGCATTAACTAAGTCCTTGATGCCAGAGATTCTAAAGAACCCTTTCACAGGCCATGGTCTGGAGAGAACAGGGAAAGTGCCCCCTATTATGAAGAATGGGCTGCCCTCAGGGCAGCCGTGAACTCACACTGCCCAGGGACAGCGCGTTTAAGTGAAATATGGAGCGGCTGCTCCAAAGCCACTCCGTGTTTCACAGTGGAGGCAGCAACCCTCTTGCCCTTTCAAGATGGATAGAAATCTCCTTGCATGCAGTGGCAGTGGGTGACTGCACCCAACTGCAGGGCGATGTCTGGGTTGTCCATGGGACCCCCTTTCAACCTTCAAGAGGGCTGCTTGAGGGGGAAGACTGACAATGCCCCACCTTTTTGTGGCGCATGTTCAATATGCAGCCAAAGGGCATATTTGCCTCCACGCCCACTTCATTAATAATGCGCATGCGCAGAAGCAAAATGATTCCCCTCATTTGCATAAGGCCACGCCTCCATGCAAATGAGGGAACGCTATCTCACTATTGCGCTGGCACTACATTTGCGCCAGCACTATCTTTATTACAGAAGGGGCAGCACAACGATCTGCAGCCACTTCTGTAATAGCCTACTGCTCCTGGGGCACACAAAGTGGGAGCACATGCCCGTTGCATCCTCAGGTCACTTTCTGTAACTCGGACCCATTTGTGCATTGTGGCTAAATATCTGCTAAATGTGTGCCTACTAGAGAGTTGGTTGGTATGTACATCTATGCCAGTGGGTGAATCTCTACACCACCAAATCCGCATTGGTATGTGTGCATGTTCTAATGCTGATTATCCACTTTACAAAAGACAAACCTGTTGGCTTTGACATCCTATTTTTGCTTTGAGTTAAATACGGTATTGGAAAAGTTACCAAAAGGAAACAATGGTCTAGTTAAGCACCAGGATTGCAAAGAGTATAAGAAAGAAAATGCATTTCTTTGACCTTAATGGGCTTTAAGAATATGCTACAGAAAGGTAAGCCAGAATACTCATAAGTAGCAGAATGTGTGGATCAACTTTATCTGTAATGTTTTATAGATTATTAATTAATGAGAATGTCATGAATACGCACTAGCAATATTTACGAAGTAACTTGTGCTCATATTTAGATTAAGAAATAAATTACATAACCTAGGGGGCCCCTAAACACTCAGAAAAGGAGCAAAGAACATGCATTGTCTTTACCATAATAACTACAAGATGCTTCTTTCAGATGTTTGTCAAATTATACTTTTGCATAGGCGTGTTTCCTGGTCTACAACCAATCCCCGAGTCACAATTTGTCACATTAATGTTTGTTGTAACTGATTGTAAGCAAATGTAGGAAGAAAAAGACTAGGGGCCTATTAGGATGGGGGGCGGACCTGAGTCCGCCTGCCATTCTAGCGGGAACAGGACTGCCCGCCTGCTATGTGGCGTTCCCACACCCCTGATCATGATGCGACCACCACCGCGGCGGTCGCATCTGCCATTTTAACATTGCGGCGGGTGCTGCTGGCTGCAACACCCGCCACAATGGTAAAATGCCATGTTGTGAATTTCCATGCACAACGTGGCAGGCACCGCGCGGTGCCTTCCACTTTGTGCATGGACATGTAGGGGGTACCATAGGTACCCCCCAAGTGCACCCATTCAATCACCCTCCACCCCCCGGGGGCCCGCAACGGGCCCCCAAAGCAAGTTCCCACCAGCCTTTCCATGGCGGCATCGCTGCCATGAAAAGGCCTTGAAATCCCAACATCATAATATGATGGCGGTGCCTAGCAGGCACTGCCACCATATATGAGGCCCAGCTCTGCCCGGCTGGCAATCGTAACAATTGCCGACCGGTGGAAAAGCAGCAGACGGACTTTGCGTCCGTCGCGATACCCACCACCATTGTAATATGGCAGTGGGTAATTAACGTTACGATGGCGTGACGGTCGGCGATCGTTACGCCTTCGTAATCACCCCCTATGTTTTCACTGTGCTTTAGTATAATATGTTTTATGCAAGCCATTGGTGGAGATATATAGAAAAAAGATCAGATTATATAAAATAAATGAAGTTTATAGAACCTAACAGTCTGTATTCAGATGGGAATGTGAAACTGACAAGTTTGCTTGACAGCAAAGGAATCTGGGAGAGGAAGCCCGTTACGTTACTACATTTTTGATGCTGCTTTCTTAGAATTTCTTTTCTCAATGGCTCAACTAGCTTGATTTTGCAATTCAATGTCTTAGTTCGCATCATTACAACTCTAGTTACACGAAATGCATATTGGGAAAGGAAGTCGAAAAGGGCAGTTTTTGGTAATTCTGCAGTATCCATATGAAGGCAAAATAATGTGTAAAATATATTTTTAAAACAACAAACGAAATCAGATGTTATTGCTGGATTAAGAGCATGCAGTGCTCCAGTGGTTGCTGATGCACATAAGCCAATGCCTTTCTGCTTCCTGCGTTAAGGCGTTCCTCGGACTCCGAAGTTCACCCCCAGGGGAAACGTGCCAGTCGCCAGACTAGCCATACATCTCTGTCAAAATATCTATGAATAAATTAACCTTTTTAAAGATTAGTGCACCCGAATACCGCAGGGCCTTCCTACCTCCTTTAAACCCAAATGTGTTGACAGATCTCACCAGGTTTATCCCAGGGAGATGGTGGGCAACAAGCTATGCTTGGGTGCGCCTTGAAGGTACAGGGACACAAAAGTGCACGGCTGTACCTATAAATCACCAAATAAGCAAACAAGAAAAAAGACTGGAGATTTCCCTGTCTGTTCTTTCTGACTTGTAGTTTGCTGTTGGCCCATGGGAGTTTATGCAAATGAGCCAATAATTAGCTAGTTAGCAGAATGACTCGGCTTAACAGAGCACTACCACCCTCAAGGGTTTACCAAATGAAATTGTTCATGTCTTAATCATTTCTTCTTTTATCCATTCTTATTAAGTCTGACCATCTATCATATTCTGTTTCATCCATATGAGATTTTGCCTCTCAACTTGATTTTTCTGCTGAATTAAATACTTATTTATTTTTTGCTGCAACGATAGAGGTCATATTTGTTTTTGCTTCGTGTGCCCCCCCCGGTGCTCATGTATTTTCCTGCCTTAGGCAGTAAACATCTTGGTACCATCTTAATTACGTTGTATAGCTTGAATCCAGGGGCAACTAGATGACTTATGCGCCAGTGTGAGGCGCAGAAGTGGCCCTGTCATGTTGCAGTTCAGAGCCGCCACAGATGCCAATTGGGTCTCTACATTTGTTTTTCAGGAAACTGCCCTGTCTCCAGTCCATGCGTTAACCTGGAAAATCTCTCAGATAGGGCCTGATTACAAGTTCCCTGGAGGGATATTCTGAATTTACACAGGATCAAAATGTCCCACTCTAGGGTTCAAAATTCGTTAGTTGTGCGAAATTGTGACTAGCATCTGGATTTTGGTGTTACTGCCTCAAAACGTGAATGTCTCTTTAAATACCAATCCTTTTGCCCATATTAAGTTCTGGCAAGCTTGACCATCTGAAATTGTATGGGAGGCTCAAACTGTAGAACCTCCATTAAATACCAGGTGAGATAAACAGCACACCGCTTATAATATTGATCCCATTGCAAACACTGGGGGAAATTCACAAGGAATTGGCGGAGAGAGGCGGTAGCCTTCTTTGCTTAACGCCTCTCTCTCTCTCATGTTTCCCCATGCAATTGTGCTAAGTTTAACAACTTAGCACCAACGCAGGCACCCTTGCACCAGAGTGTAAGGGTGTCTGTGTGCAGGGGAGGATTGTTTATGTGTAGGAGGGTGTCCCTTCCTGCACATAAACAATCCTAAATGCAATTCTCTCACTTTCATGTGTGCTGCTTTATGCAGCACACATGAAAGTGACAGAATAGCATTTTTACAAAAAGGTTTGTTTATGTACAGGAAGGGACTCCTTCCTGTACCTACACAAACCATGGTAAGTTGCTTTTTCCATGTGTGCTGCACAAGGCAGGATACGCATGGAAGCATTTATCCTCGTTTCGCCTGTTTAAGACCAGGATTTTCCTGGTCTTAATTTTGGAGCTGTCTCCTATTTACGCTGCCCTTGTGAATAGGGGGCAGCATCAAAATCAATGGATTTTGCGGTGGAACGCCCACTGCAACACCCACTACACGCCCCTTTCACGCTAAATACAGCATGAAAGGGTGCCTTACTCACAAGGTTGCGCTAAGCCACGTTAAGTGACCTAACACTGCCTTGTGAATGAGGCGAGGCCCGTATCGCCATCACAACGTCACTGAAAGTGGCGTTGTGGTGGCGATAGGGGCTTGGGAATATGCCCCACAGTGAGCAAAGGGATGGCAATTTCTGCTATCCAGTTGTAACCAGGCCCTTAGTGCTTGAGTGGTGGACAGTCTAGTTAGAAAACAGAGAGTAGTGTTTGCCCCACCATATTTCACAGCGGTGCTGTCTGCAGCTCATGCACTAATAAGGGCAATTTCTGAGGGAATGTATGTGAGGAAGACAGGACAATTTCAGGGAAAACGAATGCATGGACCCTTCCTGCATCTGTGCTCCATACTTTAGAGGAGCTTAATATGGTTCAAGATGATATTATGCCCGCTTTTGCAGAACGTTAGCTTTGTACAGGGCTTACATTAACTGAAAATCGATGAGTTAGTGCAGGATCTGCAGGTAGCACGGTTTGGAAACAAAGAGCAATGTTAGGGCCAGATGTACGACCAATTTTAGCATGCGCAAACGGGTTAGCGACCTGTTTGCGCATGCTAAAATAGGAATGGCCATGTACTAACACAATTTGGTAAGTCGCAAATGAATTGCGACTCGCAAAAAAGTGTTTAGAGAATCACTATTTGAAAGGAGCATTCCCTTCCAAATAGTGATTCTCTAACCCATGTATGAATGTTTTGCAACCACAATTGCGGTCACAAAACACTCGCAAATTACCACCCTCTTCAAGAGGGTGGTAATGGAGTCGCAAAATGGAAGGGGTTCCGAGGGGAACCCTTCCCCTTTGTGAGAGGCTCTGAGAATATTTTTTAAGGGCAGGCAGTGGTCCAAGGGACCACTACCTGCACTTAAAAAATGAAACGAAAACGTTTCATTTTTTTTTTTTTAAATGCATCCCGTTTTCCTTTAAGGAGAAGGGCTGTATTCAAAAACAAAATTGCTTTATTTAAAAGCAGTCCCAGACATGGTGGTCTGCTGAGCCCAGCAGGCCACCATACCTGGGAAGGCCTATCATTCCCAATGGGCTCGCAAATTGCGAGAGGCTCATTAATATTCATGAGCCTCGCAATTTGCGACCCTATTGGGAATCACAAACAGTGTTACACACACTGCTGTACATCCAGTTTTGCGACTCGCAAATTATGAGTCGCAATTGCTGATCGTACATCTGGCCCGAAGTCTCTTCATGTTGTAAGACATACAACATAGGTTCTATGTGATGAAGAATTTGTCAAATTTTGTAATTCAATTAATGAAATATTTTACAAATTCAAATGGGGTTAAAGGCTTCAGCTGCTGAAACAGAGAGACACATATTTTTTATGCATACATGTTTATACATGTTTTACTGCTATATAAAAAGTGGTCAGTGCTCGTGAGTGTTCATACAGTGATGAATAGCAAATACATAATATAGTGTGAAGAAAAAGCAGACAAAGGAAACAAAGGAGAAGGTAATCGATGTTGCTTATTTTCAATTCAATTACAATTCGACCAATGAATGCAGTCAAATAAGTCTCAATTGTCTGTGTTTTGATTTTGATTCTTTTATGTGTCAATTTTCAGCCCTGATGAAGTTCCTCTTGTGGGAACGAAACACGTTGGCTGAGCTTTATGTGCTATTGAAATAAAGAAAAGAATATGTTGAAATAAAGGTTTTAAAACTACAACAGTGTTTGGACTTCATTACCTGGTGCACACCCGCTTGATTCATCATTTTAGGATCTGGAACACAGCTGAAGAGTCAGTGCGCAGGACTAGATACTTATGAAACTAGCGTAAGGTGCAGATCTATAAGTCTGCCATTGGATTTCCCCATATAGACAAGTCACATTTGTCCTTTATGTCGATGGCATTTCAACCCCACTTGTGTCGTGGGTCATCATCAGGACTGCTAAAATGTATGTAAAGAGGCAAATCATGTATGTATCACATACAGAAATGAAGTTTCAGAGATGCAGTGTTTCGCAAATGAAATTTCAGTGAAACAAAGGCAGGATTAGGAATCAATCCTTTGGAGGATCATGCGAACACTCCAAAAGAAAGTACGGGATCCAAACATGAGCCTACTGCATGGCCACTGAGGACTCAACCAGACTACAGCAAGGAGCTATAATCAGATGCTGCTGCAGCAGTCAGCATGCCGATGTAGGAATAGATTTATTAATTTAATTACTCAATTTGCATCTGACTTTGTCGAATCCTTCATCCTATAGAACCTATGTTGTATGTCTATTGAATGTCAAAGGTTCTAGGTGCTCTTATATTACTGTCAGCCCTTATTTTTTAAACTGCTCCATGCTGTGACGCTCTGCTATCTGCAGCACATGCACTAACTCGGAGATTTTTCTAGTTAAAATAGATGCTCTAGATAGTACAGTTTCAGCGCTTTGGCCTCTTCTATGTACACACAGAATATTTCACGATGTGGCTCTTGTCTTTCTTGAATGATATTAATGTCCTCATTAGGGCCTTTTTGGAATTCCCATGCAGTAATATCTCAACCAGAAATCATGATATGGTTGGGTGCGGTAATTTTCAAGTGCGGTGTTATTGAACCATTATGAGATGTCTCCTCCAGAATGGTTATTTACCGCAGAAATCACTGTGTCTGAAAATATTTCTGAATGCATTATCTTTATTCCTGGAAACTTACCACCTGCATATTCTGCCAGGATATACCTAATGAAATATCTTCTCTGAAAGAAGTGGGGGTGACAGTACCGCAAAATAATTATTCAGGCAGAAACGCCTTTCGTGGTGAAATCACTAATTCTCAAGCACTCTAAATGAAGACAGTAATATTCATAGTTTGAAACGCTTACATTCTTGTCCCTGTTACTTCAGAATTAACACCTGAAGTTGATTAATATCGGGCTTGTGAGCCCCCAACTATGTAACAGTTAGCAGTAGTGATGTACTAGCAATCCTTACAGTGGATTTAATGCCCTACATGGAGATAGGGAGAGAAACTGATCATCCTCTTGTTTTGTCTGGCCAACAGACAGCTCATGCTGTTTCGCCAATATCATGTAAGCAAAATAAATCATAAATATAAAATAAACAAATACATATACATACTGAGAGAAGCTTTAGGTCAGCCCTCTTCATCCATTGGTCTGTCCAGCTGTCATTTACATTTTACTTCCACCCACTACAGCATAGAGCATGGGGCGATTGGCCAGCCCACTAAAGCTATTTGCTCTCGGCAAACAACCCTTACAATGCAGTCCTTACATCGCATTACCTTTGCAACGCAGTCATTACATTGCAACATCCTTTACATCGCATGTCATTACAACGGAGCCATTACTTTGCATGTCACTGCAACGCATGTCATTACAACGCATGTCACTACAACACAGGCATTACATCGCAAGTCATTACAATGCATACCATTAAAACGCATAGTACCCTTACACTATCCGACAGTTACCCTGCTGTTGCACTCACTGGAGTTAGAATAGACATTTTACCCCTACACTATTCAACACTTACCCCACTGTTGCACTCACTGGAGTTAGAATAGCAATTATTACCCCTACACTATCCAACACTTACCTTAAATGCGATGTAATGGTATGCATTGTAATGGTATGCATTGTAATGGTATAATGCGATGCAATGGAAATCGTTGTATAGGTGGTTTCTAAAAATGCAATGTAATGGCATGCGATGTAAAAGAACACGTTGTAAAGGATGTTGCGATGTAAAAACTGCATTGTAAAGGCATGCGTTGTAAATGTATGCGTTGTAACGTCATACATTCTTTGCTCTCTTGCACTGTGATTGACATCATTCTCCCTGATCACATGTGCACATCCCCCTAAAATGAAGTGCCAGGGATAGCAGGTCCATCCATTCCTTGGTTAAAGATGTTAGCTTTCTACTCCTAAAACAATTGTATTTTTTTAGTCATCCATATCAGTTTAGACTATGTCTTCAAATTAGAGTGCCTGAAAGCCATTATTTATTTGCACTAATAAGAATAATTTTCCAATGATATGCATTACCACTGAAAAGGGTTGTGATACCAATTCAAAATATGGCTTTCTTTTAGGACTCACCCGTGCTAGATTCATTTTTTAATATAAATAATAAATGCTGATATAATGCTGCCATGTTTAAATGTTGAAGTTTACAAGAAATTGATGGAAGGAATGCTTGAATTAATCTCAGCAACTGCTAACTACATAGGGCCATAAGCCAGTCCATTGTTATTTTGAGCACCATTTCATTTGACTTTAGACCCAGCCATATGGAAATCAGTCTTGACCCTACTCCAATGCTGATAGTCCAGCCAGAAATGCCAAGCCAGGCCCTCCCTGAACCAAATCACAAACAACCGAGGGCTATTTTCACCCTTGTTAGGGCTCATCAGCCAGGCATAGCTTGATTCTAGTGGCACAGGATGCACAGGTGCCACGTCTTAGCATACCCGTCATACTTAGGGCATCACACTAAAGTATACGAAAAGTGATGGAAAATATACTTGAATTTCAGCCACTGGTAATTACTCAGGCTGCATCCCAGGTCATCATTATTTTGCACACCATGCCATCTTAGTTTTGACCCAGCCGTATGCAAATCAGTCTTGACCCAGCTCCAATGGGAACATCCCAGTCTCAACTGCCAGACCATCCACTTCCTGAACCCCACTCCAATGTGTTGTTCAGCCCGAACTGCCAGGTCAGTTCTTCTTTGCACTGGAACGCAAGCAACTCAGGAATGGTTTCACTTTTATTAGGGCTCATCAGCTGGAGATAGCTTGTTTCCAGTAGCGGAGTGTGCATGGGGCCCACACTGGGGCCTACAGGTCCCACATAGGACATCACACTGAAATATACAATAAAATGTTTCAATTGTGGCATGTTTTCTTTTCTTTTATCTTTTTGTGCCAGATGCTTGCAATAAAAAATAAAACAAATATGTTTCACCAGCTTGTCATGGCCAGACATACTGGCTTTTCCTGGGGATTCAATGTTGTCTTTGCAGTGGAGCATGGAGCTAGTACAGGTTCCTGTTTGTGGCCAGTGTCCTTCCTTTGGCCATGCTCTCCTGAATCTGTCTGTTGTGTTGCTGCTGCCTTCGTCCTCCCCTGCACCTCCGTTGTGTTGTTTTTCCCCCCCCCCGCCCTCCTCCCTCGGACCGTTTTGCTCCCTGTCTCCCTTCTGCCGCACCTCCTTCATTGTGATTCCCTCTGTGCTTTTTTACGCATATTGCAGAGCAGCGTGGGCTGCTGTGAAAAGTGGTTTATAGAAAAAAAACTAATTCTATGTTGCGGTCAACACTAACTGCATTATAGGGCTTTTTTATCTTTACTTTAAGCCATTTTGCACAGCCTAGTGCTGTACACAATGTTTAAAAAACATTGGCAAAGGCAATGACCTTGCATACACAAAACATATTGGCTTTGCCACTGTTTGTTTCAAAATCTCCCTCTTTCATGTTTAAAAACGTTGGCATATTTCCTGCATGGTGCCAGTACATCTTTTCTGAAGCACTCATCATTTTGTTGAAGTTCAACCTATATATAACATCACATTTTCACTAGAAATGTGGAAAGTCATTATTGGGCTTTGTTACATAAGCACAGTTATCATCATTGGCCTGTATCTCTTGAAATGTTCTGCTTTTCCTCCGTTTATCTCTGTCTTCTTTCTTGCAGCTTTGAGAATTCTAGTTGGTGTTAAAAATGGATGTGCTGTTTTCGCATGAGTTAAATTTAAAACCAGTAAAGAATGAAAGTGCATTTATGTTGCAAATATTTTTTTTCAAAATAATTGAAAAAGTGGTTCAGAAGCCTGATTTTAATGGGAAAACCCACATGCCATAAAATCTACAAACTACAGGTAGTAATCATTGTATTTGGGAGAATTCGGGGAAATGTGTAAGAGAAAAACTTGGGAAACACCTCAGGGGCATTGTCAATCAGAAACATCTAATGTTTGTTTAAGATGGCATGACATCCAACGCTCTCATGAATAGAGGGCTATATGCTTCAGTTATCTTACCGTCTGCATAAAGTGCAATAGTTTGGATCTATAATATCTCGCTCACTACTGCTAATCGTCACAAGAGACATTAAGAGTAATGAAAACTGATTTGCACATTGGTTGTCTTGCCTAATGTTCTTCCAACAAAGCCGTCACATGCTCACAATCACAAAAAGAATAACACCAAGAAAATTCAACTACAGTCAATGGTGGTACTAGTGGCAAGGAAGAACAACTCCTGGGAAAGGTTAATTTACAATTTGTTTCTGTCCACAAGCATTACACCAGTGGCATCTCTTGAGCTAGGACTGTGGTGCAGCGGAAACTGTAAGGAGCAATGCTTAATATGAGCCAGTGGTTCCCAGTCCTCGACACCAGCACCTAATTATCAACACCGGAACTTATGACAGCTGCCACATTGTGGTGTGGTTTGTGTAATTCAGAGATGAGCAGAGCAACAGTTGTTTAATAATTCAATATACATTAAAACAACAAATACATGCTGCCCAAGCCATTCTTATAACTTTGGGAGCCGCAAACAGTCTGAATTGTCACTCTTGTAGGAGTGTGATGGTTAGTAGTTGTATAGTTACTGTCATTACCGCTGGCAGTTGCAATTGGTGGTGCAAGCTACCGGGGTCGCCTGATGAGGGCCGTGGCACTTTAAAAAAAAAAAAATTATTTAGCACTGGTAAGGAGTCCATTGTAAGGTGGCCAGAATTCAGGCCAGTATTCCCCTCTCCTGAAATTACCAAGACTATGTGCATTAATAATTGAGCTGTTTGGTGTTGGGGAGGCTCAAATAATCAATTCTCTTAGGGAGTAAAATGCATGAATTAGTGTTCCGCATTAGTGCTCTGCACTGATCACAACTTTTTTTGTTAGTAGGTTCACCCATACAAGTTGCCTTCTTCGACAGGCGAAGTATTCAGGTGAAAAAGCTGCAGACCAGTGGTGTTCCCAAATTAGTTGTAATCTTGCCCGTTCCACTAACTTATGTTATTGACCCAGCGAATTTATCCAGGCACTTGTAATGATGCTTTGGCGTCATGCACCAAAAGCGTGATATTTCATATATTTTGGCAAAAAAGCTTCTCTGCAAATCTCTGACCCATAAATGATACCAAAAATGTGACTGCTCAATTCTAAATTGGCAAAAAAAAATTCACCCTCACCTACTCAAACATTCAGAAAAATAACACAGATCTTTTTTCTCTTAGTTTGCCGAGCCGCAGCTCCTATAATGTCGGTTTTGCGAGTCTGCTTAGGTCTGTTGGCCATGGACCAAAACAGTGGTCCTGATGTTACCACTTAAAAACATTTCAAGTCCTTCTCATCAAGGGCTTTCAAATGGACAGATATATTATGCATTTGGAATTGTCCCAAGGTTGTATCTTTTTATGGGACTTTTTATGCAGGCGTCGTCCACTTTCTTGTCAAAGTTAAAATGCAGTTTAGCTTGTAGCAAAGTTCTCTCTTTGCACGTTCTATTATGTGCCACCCGAGAGAGACCATTACTTACAGAGTTCGGTCACACTCTGCTAAGCGGCGACCTCATGACGTCACCCTAAGATGTTTCATCAGGAACAAGCTGCTCGCTGTTCTTTCTCTTGCAAACACTTTTGGAGTAAGTAGCCGCTATGTAAATAATTAATGACTCAAATATTTCAATTTGAGTGGCTGATGACAGGTTAAAATTGATGTTCCAAAAAATGCAGGTCAAACACAGAATTCTTCTTGTTTGGCAAACAGAGAACTATTAAAGAAGTATATAGTTGTTACTTCCCCTTTTCGCCAAGAGACCTTGCGACGCATTTAAAGTGCTGCGCTAAATTCTGTGTCAATACTGAAATGCAAAAATGACATTACTGCCCGGTCATACAGCACGGTTTAATGTTCAAGTGCACTACATTTATTTATTTAACTGATTTATTTAGCGTATGGGCCCTGAAAGATGCTGCTGAGGATTGCATAGTAACTTTAACTTACAATGAACTAGAGAATTTGGGGCCTGATTACCTGTAGAGGTGTTATTTGTCGCACTTGATGACGATACCACGGGGTACATTATTTATCGGGTGCAATAGATATGATCTATTCTGAGTTAGTGGGGAATTACATACGGATATTGGTATTTAATGCACCAAAATCTGCATGAAACAGTAAATACTCTATGCTTTTCCCCCGTTAATTTTCAGCTGGTTTGAGCCAACACGTCCAATAATTAAATCCCTACAAACTGGTAATTACAACCTGTGCATAAGCAGGGGTTTATGCAGTTGTGGCCGGTGCAGGTAAGAGTGGTAAGCGGTGGGGCGCGGGGGTGGGGGGTGGGAGACGACGATGAGGGAAAATAGAATAAAATTAAAAAACACTTACTTTGCGATGAGGCGATTGCAAAGGTAATTGGTTTTCGTTTTTTAAATTGTTTTATTTTCCCTCATTGTCGTCTGTCAACTCCCCCCCCCTGCTCTTACCTGCACAAGCCGCCACTGTGTTTACACATGCTTTAGAATACACCAACAAGCTCCCAATGAGGCCTACAATGAAATATATATCATCAAATTGAAGGGAAATGAAGGAAAGAGCGGACAGAGGTGAAATGATTGGAGGTGGGGAGAGCTAGTGAGTGGCAATTGTGTAGATAGGGAGGAAGGGGAGGAAATAAGGGGAGGAACAGCATGGGAAGAGATAATGGGTGGGAGGGAAAAGTAGGGGAATGCTGAAGCGAGAACTATTATGCGGCACATTTAACTGCATTTTGTGCCCTCTGTTACATCAAGCCATGCCGATACCAACATGTCATCAGGGCAAGCATTTGCATAAGGCACATTAAATCAGCCTTAGAGCGTCACCTAGCGGTCATACCATTTTATCGCAAACAGTCAGAAAAAGGCTCTATTTATTGTCTGGCTCGATAGTGCAGCTGTCCCCAAACAATAAAGTGAGCATCACTAGAGAGGGGCTTTGGTTCCGCCCACACGTTGGGAGTCAGGAATACATGTTTTGATTGGGCAGAAGTTGCGTGCTTCCACAAAAAAATGTGCTTTCTTTCCACACAGCTGTGATCATTTTGTTTATTTATACAGCTGAGTGAGGTTGGAATTTCAGGAGCACATACATGATGTAATGCTATTAAAGTGTCTTATATACCTAGATAATTTATGGTCTTTTTCTCTGGCAGTAGCACAGATGAAAGGAGGGCAGTCAATAAACTACATGGATTTTTAGCTCTGGCTAGACAGTGCATTTATAAGCAAGACCTATTGGCATTGTAAATGCTTTTTTGGTGTATGGGTAGCACTCTAGTGCACAACATTCTATATTGCATGAAGTGATAAATATCGGATAAGTGCCTCAATAACAACATTAGGGTGTACAAATGTATTTAATAATACATTATTATAAAATATACAAGTATAATGATATCACATGTGGAATATTCCTGTATGGGCCTGGTGTACATTGTCTCATTTCTATATGTATATATTACATATATATGTATATATTATATGTTTATATTACACGAAAGCAGATGTCTGCATTCGAAGGCAACTTTTTGACATCTGCAAACAAGTGACAATCGCTGAGTAACAACCCCCAAAGGGAATACAGAGAGTAATGGGGCTGACCACATAATCTGGTAAGAAGGAAGGGACTAGTGCCAAGGTCTCAACCATGCCGAGCAGCTGTTGATGACTGGCATCAAACACAAGGTGGTGGTGAAAATGTTCTGGTGTCGCTGAGGCGCTGCAAGATGAAGGAAGCTGAGGACTGGCCCCTCGCACAGCTCTGAGAACCACCACTATTATCCACCACATCTGCTTGAACTGCTCCCTGCACCACCCTCCTTCTGAATGCCCAATGTCATCTCTTTGACATCCTCATCCCCTTTGTCCCGATTCCATGCAGATGAATACAAGTACACACATATATATGATGCCCTCATGCTAGTCAGAATGTTACTGTTGCTGCCTTTCTCTAGCCTCTGTCTTTACTCAGCTGGACACTCAACAGGTTCACAAACTTGTGTTCTCCTGGTTAGCTGCAGGGAACCAGTGACATAAACATCACAGGACCCGCCCCATCATCATAATGGTGCAACTCCTGCCCCTTCCCAAACATCAGGGTAAGTTGTTCTGAACAGTTTGACTTTTGTGGACCGCCACTTAATCAATACCGGCATCCAGGGACTACCACTGAATCATTATTGTAATCTGGAGACCAACTCTGAGTTACGACTGGAAGCTGGGGACACCGACCTCAGCAGTTTTGATGATTTGAACCTTAAAAACAAATCACAAAAATACAGAAAAACCATTCATAAAGCAAGTACACTAATGATGAAATATTTCATTTAATTCAGAAATGTTAAAAAAAATCAAAATTGTTATTTGAAGTTGGAGCTTTTCTAAATTAAATTTAGGGCACTTATCATTCATACTATATTCTGTTTGGTACTCCTGCAGTATAAAAACTTAATTTTTCACCTCAAGCTTTATATTTATTAACATTTACAGAATGTTTTACATTTTTCAAATGAAATTCTCCTTTTTATTTATATACACTTTATTAATCAGTTAATATTATTGAATTTTCTAATCAGTCACGGTGCCCCTGAGTAGACGTTGGAGACCACCAGGGGTCCGCACCCACAGGTTCAGAACTATTGATCTAGGTTATTTGCTGAGAAGGTACCACCACATGATGTTATTAGGATGTAGCAGTGAAGAGGTTATTGATTGAGCTGGGTCATATTTTAGCGTGAGTATGCTATGAGGAACTCTGTCACCCTAGAAATGCACACATATGTTTGAACACGTGTTTTACATTTTCAGATAATGTAGTTTATTGTGTTATTCTCTAACTTGCCCTATCTAAGTTTTCTATGACAATTCCCCACTAAGATGGTGTGTATTGTCTTCACTTCATCACTGCCCTTTTCCACAACATTAGGAGTTATGCCCCCATTAATCTCAATATATGTACGAATGCCCTATCCACCATGCATATATTCTAAATAACAAGAGCAACCCTTATGTCCTTGTGAACCGGGTATCCACCATGCAGCATTGCTTCTGTCACTGTAGTAAAACTTTCATATTATTTTTCTTGGACCAACCTGTCTTCTTCAATCTTTTGTTCATTACACCTTATTATACAGCAAACTATAATGTGCATATGCAATATTCTAAATGGCAACAATTTTCTTTTTGTCTTTCACATTATCCAATATGATTTCAGTAAACTCCTGGGAATAGGTAAACTCTTTGTCTCCTCAATACTGTACAATAGGCTATAGACGCTAGTTCTTGAAAAGTTACATCGTCCACATTCTGCGGTCCAGACTGTCCTTACCATGAATCACCCTTCCTGTTGACTCCTCTTCTCCTGTTGAGAACCTCATTATCAGTTATCTAATACAAAACAAATACCTATTCACTAATTATTAGAACATTGGAATGTGGAGCACTGCATTGAATACAATGGATTGCTCTGGGCTTCTACGGGCTGGTAGAAGCCTGCAGAGCAACATTCCAATGTTGTTTTTGTTCACAGCTGCTGCTGCGAACAAAGGCCTCTCGGAGCCCAAGGGGATTTAAGGGGATTTAAACCTCCTCGGGCTGCGAGAGGCCTTTGTTTTTAGTAATTGGAACATCCTGCCCTCTAGGAGAGAAATGTTCTAATAGCCTTAGAACCCTCCTAGCAGGCTCTACCGGCCATTAAAGGCTTGTAGAGCAGACTAGGGGGCAGATTTGTGTTTCCTGGCGCATCGCTGCAAATTAGCAGGGATGCGCCAGGAAAGATGCGTCACGCAAGTTTACCCTTGCGCCACCACAGATGTGCCGCATTTACAATGCAGCGCATCATGGCGCAAGGATAAACAGATGCGTGACGCATCTGATGGCATAAGGGCAGCGCATTGCTGGAGTCGTGTCGCAAGCACGACGCAACTCCAGCAATGCTCAGGGGCTGCCCATACCGAACATGCTGTGTCATGCCTTACGCCTGCTTCAAGCAGGCGCAGGGGTTTGACGCAGCAGAGTCGGAATCGGAAAAGTGACTCAGTGAAATCTTGTAGATTTCACTGCGTCACTTTTCCGAGGCTTTTTCCGACTGAACGCCCACCCTGCATACATTAAACCTGATGCAGGTTTAATGTAGCGCAGGGCTTTACAACGTGACGCATCTCCCTAGACGCGTCACGTTGTAAATAAGGCGCAACATGGCGCATGGTTTACGCCGCCGCTGCGTCACAGAAGTGACGCAACGGCGGTGTAAATGTCTCGCAAGGGGCTTGTAAATCTGCCCCTCGGTTAGGCTCTTAGGTTATGATAGAAGGCTTCTGTAAAGTTACAACATCCGTAACAAAAGAGAAAGCCTCTTGTGCAAATGATGGTTCAACTTGGAAAACAGGCCTGTCAATGCTTGTGCATTATTTTCAGTTAACATGGCATTGACAGTTCAGCACTTATTTACTTAACTTGCAAGCTTATAACATTTAAGTATGATTGCCTACTACAAATTTTGCATTTACTGTATGTGCTAATTAAATGTAGGTTTTTATATATTTTTAATTAAAAGCTTTTTTGTTTGCTAATGAAATTCGCAGTTTTCATTTGCTTTTTTGCCAAACCTTTCTTCTCCACCCTTTTGTTCTTTACCCAAATTATACAGCAAATTATAATATATATATGGAAATTCATATCCATATCTTGAGTGTTCCTGTTAGAAGAATGTTACAAAAAATCACAGATTAACAGTAGTGCACCTCACACATGTCATGTATATTTTTTTTTTAAAGATGAAACGTGGATAATCACATATGTACAGAAACACATGTTCACGAACACCACATACACACACAAGCATGCACACCATACACATGCGTATCTCAATATATAGTGAGATGAAGAGTTGCTACTTTTTCATGTACAGTGACTTTACTCAAATTGTAATGTGCGGGGGAGGTAATACATTTTGATAGCGTGATGATATGACTGAGGCTGGGGTGCTATTGTGCATGTGTAGATAGAGATGCATTGTGCAAGGACACACACCTTTCCAAACAACCTATTCCCTAGTGTGCTATGGAGCTTTCTCTTATGATGTGTTCAGCTGTAATAGGTGTGCAGGTTATAACATAAGTGGGAGCTGCTCAAATTCCCAGTGTGTGTTCTTGTGGTCATTCACTTTTCCATGTGAACATGTTATGTATGGATGTGGCGGGGGAGAACTATCACACTTAGGAGTTTACCCTCGAGTTGGTGGCAGTTTTGGAAGCATGACACAAAGCACTATAGGCCTCAATTAGGGTTTGGTGGATAGAATTGTCATAAAAGCAAAGGGCACCATCCTGAGGACACTTCGCACACAAAATGTAGAGATGAACACTGTTCTAAAGGTCATCTCAACATTGAAAGGAACTGCCATCATGGAGGTTCCCTATAATTCTAATAAATGTTTGGGGGACAGTGTTCTCCAATCTTTTGACTTTTTTATGGTTTTTTAAAAGAAACTCCCAAAGCTGGAGTTTGATTTTGAAAAATAAAAAAAGGAATGACCTGCACTCCCAAGAAGTGGAGGTCATATTGTTTTTTTCCTGCACCTACCACCAGGTTTTACATGATGGTGATGGACAGGAAAAGTAGAGCAGGCAATGCAGTGTCTTTCCTCTGACGGTCCCTACTGTTGGGGTTTGAAAGAAGTATGCTGCTGATGGAGGTAACAGGGATTCAGTCGATGGAATACATAAAGCCCGCCCATCTCTAAATGAGGTGGACACATCAAGAGTTTGGAAGGCAGGGTTCTCTGTCACATTTACAACAAAGTATCCTGGTCGACAAACTCTAAAATGGGACCTATGCCTGTGGTTGGCTGGAGCATGGCTGAGGAAGACTTTTGATTGCAATTTGCAGCAGGCGGGAACCTAAAAATCCATGACAGAATGTGGGTTCATGTGATCCCTATGTAGGTCTTCATATTCATGAACATCATACTCCTCGCATTCACTTTCAGATTGATCATATTTTCTATTTCTTCTAACACATATTTAATGGTTGTGACCACAGAACACACACTCATGAGCATGGCCACCTCATAGGTGATGATTATAACCTCCTGGTGACAGTAGAAGTCCCACTCCCAGATCTCACCACTTCATATGCTAACTGTGCCATTAATCTATCGACCTGCTCCCCTGAGGGGCATGATTTTGTCCAGGGTAGGTGTAATAAGAGGGTGCAGTTTATGTGATAGCATTGGTGCAGCGGCTGCCGGCACAGTTAAGCATGGTGGGGGCAGGGCGTGGCAGGGGGGAAGCCGACAGACAACGGAATAGGTATTATTTATTTATTTACTTATACCTATTCCGTTGTCTGTTGACTTCCCCCTTCTCCCACCCTGCCCCGCCCCACCATGTTTATCTGTGCCCGCTGCCACTGCATGGGTGTAGTGGGTGACCGCATAACAGCCTTCTACAAAATAGAGGCATGGACTATTTCCCAGAGAACCTTCATTATCCAGCATAATGGATGGATAGTTTACGAAAATTGTCATTGGAAATTCATGTCTGTCTGGAGCGGTTTAGTGCTTGAATTTCAGTCAGGAAAGCCACAAAAGTTATTTTTCAGTAATGATAACCTATAGGGTGAAGTCTCCTCCATTTGGAACAGTTGCCCATCACATGTTGATGATGGACTTGGGTCTCATGTCTCCTCAACCGGAATTATATAAGAGAGCTATGCCTACAGTTGTCAGTAGCAGACACTTGTTTGCAATTTTTGATTTTGAGTTACACAGATTAAATTCCCTAATGTGCACAGACAGGCACCTGGACTGTGGAGATTAGGAGTGCTCATTCGATGGTAACCATCTAGTGTGTCAGGCTTATCTTACTGGAGGTCAAGTGGTATGATTAATTTGCTGCAAGCTATGTTTCATTATAATTTGCTAGCTATCAGTAATGAAAACCTATAGGGTGAAGTCTCCTCCATTTGGAACAGTTGCCCATCACATGTTGATGATGGACTTGGGTCTCATGTCTCCTCAACCGGAATTATATAAGAGAGGTATGCCTACAGTTGTCAGTAGCAGACACTTGTTTGCAATTTTTGATTTTGAGTTACACAGATTAAATTCCCTAATGTACACAGACAGGCACCTGGACTGTGGAGATTAGGAGTGCTCATTCGATGGTAACCATCTAGTGTGTCAGGCTTATCTTACTGGAGGTCAAGTGGTATGATTAATTTGCTGCAAGCTATGTTTCATTATAATTTGCTAGCTATCAGTAATGAAAACCTATAGGGTGAAGTCTCCTCCATTTGGAACAGTTGCCCATCACATGTTGATGATGGACTTGGGTCTCATGTCTCCTCAACCGGAATTATATAAGAGAGCTATGCCTACAGTTGTCAGTAGCAGACACTTGTTTGCAATTTTTGTTTTTGAGTTACACAGATTAAATTCCCTAATGTGCACAGACAGGCACCTGGACTGTGGAGATTAGGAGTGCCCATTCGATGGTAACCATCTAGTGTGTCAGGCTTATCTTACTGGAGGTCAAGTGGTATGATTAATTTGCTGCAAGCTATGTTTCATTATAATTTGCTAGCTATCAGAGGGTGGAATTTTCTAAGTCCACTTAAACCAGGATTTCCAATATCTAAGGTAGCTTAAACCAGGCTTCCATACATCTGGATTTTGTGTTTTACAAGTGTACAGGAAGGAGCAGGAAGGCAGTGAGAAAAGGTGAAATGAAGATGGGGACAGGGAGAAAGAGACACAGAGGAGGATGAACAAAGAGACGTGCAGATAGAGACAGGGTAATAAGAATGCAAACGTAGAAGCAAGGATACAAGATGACGGGAAATAGGCACTTAGAGACAAAATGAGAAAGAGGCACCCAGGTGATAGGATGATAGACAGAGAAAGGCAAGAAGGCAAGGTGGGAAGTGCTGAGGGTGACACAACATTTTACTATGTCACATGACATTGGCAACCATGAGTGGAAGAGGTTATGTATAGCAAGGTGATTTGCATAAGTTTTGAATTATAGATATCCTCCAGTTATTACATTTTGTCATAAGAAATGTCAGACAGGTAAATATATGTTTCTTAGCTCATCAAATCATGGCCAGTCACATTTTAAATTTGCTGTTTTTATATAATATTACCTTTATTTATTGTTGTATGTGAACATTCCTGTATGATGTCTGTGGACATGCAAGTGTGCCTTACATGCACAGGTAACTGATGTGGCCAATTCGCATAATGATATTTAAGGCGCTAGGTTTTGTTTGGTGACAGATGGTAAATGGGTGATTTTGTATGATGCTTCACGTATGTGTTTTGTAACTAGAAAACATGGATGCCACCGTGCCAGGCCTTATGAATCTATGTGCGATTTAATTTACTTGATCCTATGGCTGTACACTGTGCCATGCTCAATCCTTACAAAATTGGAAGATGGACAGCCCGTCATGCACCTTGTTCAGCTGTGATGTCTAAGATGTGTCTATATGCCAGCTTTAGACATTGCAACTTGCACCTTAAGACTGATCACATCCTCCTCCCCAAACCTCTTCAATCCAGCCACATTTCTTTATCTCAGCCCCTCTGCATTTACCAGGTGAGATCTCTGACGAGGTGCATTGCTTGGCATATGAAGTTAGAAAATGGAAACCCTTGTTGTAGCATCATTATAATGCTACACACCACCTATGTGATGGGGATGTTCATCTCCGTATTAATTAAATTCCTCATTCACTGCAGATATTTTGCAGGTACATGGTTCAACCAAATCAGCAATGCTGAATCTATTTTTGGTTACTTTAATTTTATTGAGAGTATTGCAATGGCATACACCTGCCCCTTACAGGAAAAATATAGCATTGTTTAGTAACAGGAGACCATGACCCATATTACATTAGGGTGTGTGTATGTGTAGCAGGCGATGGAGTGGAGCCTGCATGCAGCTGTGCAGAAGAAAAAGAGGTGGGAACTGGAATCAGATTGTGGATATTATATATTGACATGTTAATGTCACTATAAGATGTCCACCACTATCAGGCAGTAGATCGGATTGCCCTTGGACCTATCTTTAGCTTTTATGTGATTGGAACAGTACTATCACAATAAATACAGTGTTAAGAGTGCATTTTATCCCAATCACTAAAATAGAAAAATTTAAATCCTTTTTGTGACTTTACTACATATATTATGCTCAAAGATGGCTGCCACTCTTGTGGTGTGACCTGGTGAGTATTGTGACGTGGTGCAGAGGGCACTAGGACCCTGCTCGTGAACCATGGGAGGGGTCAGCCACTGGACACCACTTCCGGTCTCGGAAGGGGACAGGGCACTCGGGGTACACCAGGGAAGAAGGAAGACATGCCTGTGGGAGCACGGCCAAGAAGTAAACAATAAAGGAAGAAAAACACCTACCTGTCTCCATGTCTTCCTGGGGCAAGGGTACATCGAGGACACGACACGAAGGTGGGATTTATAATCGCCACCAGATGCGCGTGCCCATGACCTCTGCAATGCCTCAACGGAGCAAGGAGCCACCCTGGTCCATCGGCCACAAGAAGAAGAAATGCAACATCGGGAGCCTACCTTGATTGCAGGAAAGAACAGAGCCCGGAGCCCACCCTCGTCTGCATGCAAAGGACTCCAGCGACATCGTGAGCCCACCCCGGCTACATCGATCACAGAATGCGATAAGAAGCTCCCCCGTGACCATTGAGTAAAAAGAAAAGCTCCCCGCAACAGTCTAACAACAAGCGGTGCACCCGATCATTACCGCAGCTGCCTGCTGACTAAGGAGATAGCCCCGAGCCTCCCGCGTGGATTTCAAGTCGAAATCTTGCAAGAGTTCGGCAGCCATCTTTAAGTCAGGCAAAGCAGGCCAATCAGCATTGAAGAAGGCCAGGTGACCATTTAAAAGTCAGGCAAGCTAATAGAAAGACTTTTAAAAAAGTGGAAATAAGGGGAAACAAAGACAAACAAATAACACTGCACTGCACATCAACGAAGCAGTCAAGCCTGTGGCTCAGCATCACAGAAGAGTGCCCATACATCTGCAACCACAAGTGGAAGAGGAGATACAAAGCCGACTGGCGCAAGTCATCATAGAGCCAGCTGATGGACCGACTCCAAGGGTATCTCCGATAGTAGCAGTACCAAAAAAGAACACATCAAAAATTTGCATCTGCGTTGACATGAGAATACCAAACACGGCAAGTGAGAGTGAAAGACACCCAGAGTCTCACTTAAATGACATGATTAGCTGCCTGACTGGTGCATGCAGAGTTTCAAAGTTAGACCTATGCAAGGATACCATCAACTGGAGCTTGATCCACAATCGCGATACATCACAACATTTGCCACTCACATGGGTCTCTTTCGCTACAAGTGACTCAGCTTTGGAATATCATCATCAGCAGAAATATTTCAAGAGACAGTAAGACAAGTGATCCGGCCTGTAAAGAACAGCTGGAATTACAGCGATGACATCTTGGTATTTGGACGCTCACATGAGGAGCAGGACAAGGCCCTACGAGAGGTTTGCAGCCAATTGGAACAACCAGGCCTGACCTTAAATGAGGACAAGTGTGAGCTGGGGAAGGGAGAACTAGTATTCATTGGACACATATTTTCAAGAAAAAGAAATGAGGCCAGGTCCCAGCAAAGTCGAAACACTGGAAAAAGCAAGATCTCCAACAGAGGTAGAAAACGTGAGGTCATTTCTCGGGCTAGCGAGCTACTGATACATAAAGGACTTTGCCACAGTGAACACACCACTTCTGGACCTAACGAAGCAAGGCCATAAATTTCTCTGGACCAACGAATGCGACAGGGCGTTTGAGGCCATCAGATACGTAGTCACGGCAGTGGATCATCTTGAACCCATCGCTATGCACCAAGCTCACTGTTGATGCCAGCCCGGTGGGGCTGGGAGCAATTCTAGGGCACCACTGGATGAGACTCACCCAGGCAAATTGTCACGTATACAGGCAAGAGCCTATCAGACATAGAAAGGGCATACTTGCAACCAGAGAAGGACAGCTTAGCAGTAGTATGGGTGTGTGAACACTACCTCATGTTCATCTACGGAAAGCCTTTCACCACTGTAACTGACCACCAAGCACTAGTAACATTATATGGAAACCCAAACGCAAAAATACCAAAGGTCATTGAAAGGTGGGGAATAAGACTTATGGACTATGACATCAAGATGGTGCACAAACATGGAAAGGAATACAGCCAAGCTGACTACATGTCATGTTCTACCACAGGCACCAGACAACACATCCATAGCAGAAGAGTACCTAAACTTTGTGTTAAGACAGAACACTCCCGCTCCAATAACAATTGAAGAGCAGGAGCGAGAGTCCACAAGGGATGCCACAATGCAAGCAGTCAAAATAACAACACAACAGCAAAGATGGAGACATGTGAACAACAGCAGCTCCATGGGAGAAGGAGTAAGAAGGGAAGAAATGCTGGTGGTCAAAAACATACAAGAGAGCTATCGGAAACAGAAAGAGGCATTGTACTAAGAGGAACGAGGATAGTGATACCAAAAGCACTATGGCGGCAGACTGTGAACTTAGCGCATGAGTCCCACAGAGGCACTGTAGCAACAAAGAAGATGCTATGGGAAAGAGTATGGTTCCCAGGGTTGGATCGACTGGTGGAAGACAATAATGAACTGTCACCTATGCCAAGTAGCCGGAAGGCCAGCAAAGCCAGAACATCTACAGATGTCCGACCTGCCCGGGGCAGTGTGGACAACATTGGCAGCTGATTTCTATGGCCACTGGACACTGGTAAATACCTGCTAGTAGTTATTGATGAGTACTCCAGGTTTCCCATAATACGACAAGTGTCATCAACATCAGCCACAGCAAAGTTGCCAATATTAGATTACATATTTGCAGCCTGGGGCGCCCCTTAAATGATGAAGACAGACAATGGGCCACCCTTCTCGGGAGAGGAAGGAGTTTCGCAGATTCATGGCTTACCTGGGCATCCACCACCGGAAGGTAACGCCTCTGTGGCCACCAGCAAATGGCAAGGTGGAAAGATTAATGGGAAGCATCAAGTAAGCAGTCCAGGGGAGGAGCCTAGCGCCGGACCAAGATGGCCGCGTGAGCTTTGAGCTCCCGAGACCCACGCGCCCTCCGTCGACTATCCTGTCTTCAATCCTGTGTTATATGCACGGCATCTTGCAGATGACTCGTTATGGAGGCGATTGATGCCGCCCGAGTTCGGATCGCCCACCGGGAACCGGAGTTGTGCACGGCGGAAGATTGAGGCCTGTCTCCGAGGGATGCCAGGGGCTGGCGTTGGCAGGATGCCCGACCTCTAATTGAACAACAGCGGCCAGGCGAGGTGTGAACTGTCGGACGGAGGATCCCGTCCTTTCACTTTCACTTTCTCGCCCTTTGTCTGCCTTGGCCCGGGAGTGCTTTCGGCTGCTTTATTATCCTCTGGACGCTCTGCGCCCTACCCTGGCTGGCTATTGCAGATCTGACTTCTCCTGCTCCCTCTACCTGAGAGAGGGCCGTCTTTTTGCACTGGACTGCTTGGAGCCAGACATGTCGGGTAAAGCAGAGGTGGATCGGCTGAAACCCAAGGCTACCAGGCGGGGAGCCTATACTCAAGCTAATAATATGGATCGGTATGCCCAGCAGAAGGGGTCGCCTGGTGGATCGAGCCAGTCGCTGGATGGACAGAAGACTGCCTCACCCCCGGCCTCGGAGCTCTCGTTGCAGGACGTCATGGGTGCGCTCGAAGGGATGCAGGCCTCGATTGGGAGACAGTTTGATGCCCTGGCGCACAAAGTGGATACCATCTTGGTGGACGTTAACCTGATCCGCGCGGACTTGGGCAAAACTAATGAGCGGGTAAAAACCCTTGATCTCAAGACCACGGGCCTCGCTGACGATGTCTCGGAACTTCAGACTGAGGTTCGTAAGCTGCGGGCCGAGAGTGACCTCTCCGCCCGTAGGCTCGAGGACTTTGAGAGCCGGGCCAGGCGCAACAACGTGCGCATTATCGGGGTCCCGGAGTCCTCGGACGAGGTTTCTGTGGACCTTCTCGTGGAGGACTTGGTGCTTAACCATCTGAAGCCTAGGGGCCTTGGGAAGTTCTTCGCAGTTGAGCGAGCTCACAGAGTGCCGGGTGGGAGGCCCAAGGTGGGAGCTCCACCGAGACCGATTGTCGCCAGGCTCTTTCACTTCCGAGATCGGGACGCTATCCTGCAAGCATCTCGGGTGACGGGCCCGGTCCCTTTTCAGAACGCGTCGGTGAGTTTCTATCCTGACTTCACCCAGCTGGTGCAAAAGCAAAGGCTGAGCTTCCTGGGGGTGAAGAGACGGCTTCGGGAGAGGGACCTGAAGTATGCCATGCTTTTCCCTGCCAGATTACGGGTGGTGTATGAAGACCGAACTTTCTTCTTTGAGTCGCCTGCTATGGCCGGTGAATGGCTGGACGCTTTGCCCCGACGACGGACTGGTGAGGATGCCGCCGCAGACGGGGACAGTGGCCGGGATGGGCAGGGTTGATGCCTTTGGAGCCGGACTGACTTGATTTGGTTCCGGATGATGACTTGAACTGATTGCAGTACAATACGGAGGGTCGCGGGAGGACGATGGGAGCTCTTTCCTCCCTCAGGGTACTTTTTGAAGATTTGGGTTTTGGTAGGGCGACAGGCACACTGCAAGTTGGGGGGGGCTTTGTAAGCTGCAGCAGGGGTGCAGGGTGGGGGGGATAGTTGGGATTTTGGGTTTGTTGTTGGGGGGTTTGTTTTTGCAAGGCGCAGTAATCATTGTCAGGATTTTTCCATGGTGGCTCTTCGGGTGTGGGGTGGGTCTCTTGTGGTGTGGGGATGGGGGGTAGGGGTTTAAATGTTCTTAGCTGGAATGTTAATGGTTTGGGGGATCGCATTAAGCGGGGGATAGTCCTGCAGTTCTTGAAACGGTCTTTGCCGGATGTCGTCCTACTGCAGGAGACACACCTTATAGGTAATACTTGCCATGCTCTTAATAGGAAAGGTTACAAATTCATAGCTCACTCGGGATTCTCCTCTGGATCCAGGGGTGTGGGCATCCTAGTTAGAGCTTCACTACCATTTGAGGTGAACTCCACCATTGTTGATGATAGGGGGAGGTTTGTGGCGGTGGCGGGGAGGTGGGAAGGAAGAACTTTGGTTTTGGTTTCGGTCTATGTCCCTCCAGCCCTGCAGGCCTCCACGTTTACAGATCTGGGTAGGGCCTTGTTGGACCTCCCGGAGGGTATGCTAGTGGTGGGGGGTGATTTCAATGCTGTCGGCTCTGGGCTGCTGGATAGGTACCCGCCCAGGGACACCGGGGGGCTCAGAAGTGGCTTCCAGACTTTCTAGACACACTCGGCCTGGTAGACTGCTGGAGGCTCCGGCACCCCACACAGAGCCAATACACCTTCCACTCCGGGGCGCATGGTAGCCTCTCTAGGATTGATTACCTGCTCACCCTGGCTGCGCATGCCTCATTGGTATCTGAGGCCAGGCATTTGGCGCGGGGCATATCGGATCATTCGCCAGTGTGGGTCCGGCTGGATGTCGGGCGCGAGGGAGGGGGCAGGGTTGCTCCTATTAACCCCTGGTACTTTCGGGACCCCAAGATGCGCAGTGCGCTGTTGAAGACAGTTGATCACTTTTTTAAGGACAACCAGGGGTCCGTTGACTCGGCCGTGTCGTTGTGGGAAGCATTTAAGACCGTGCTGAGGGGAGAGGCCCTCTCCTTGGTAGTGGCAGCCAAGCGGCGGAGAGATGGCGAGGTTATGCAGGTTGAGGAGGAGATCGCGGCTTTAGAGGTGGCCCTGGAGGAGGAGGTTACAGAGGCCTCACTGCATGAGCTGAGCCTGAAGCAAGCCGAATATAAGGACCTGGTGACGAATGCCGCCAAGACCCTCAGTAGGGAACAGCAGGGCCGCTTGTATGATGTTGGGGATAAGACCGGGAAGCTCCTAGCTTGGCTGGACAAAAAAGAACGGGTTAATAGAGTGGTGCCGGAACTGACGAGAGAGGGGGGAGAGGTAGTTGTTGACCCTGAGGGGATAGTACAGTGTTTTTCGGATTATTTCCGTATGGTTTATGCCTCAGTTTCGGATAGGCCGACCGAGGACTCGCTTGACCTCCTGCGGGACATCGATCTGCCCTGCCTGTCTGACGTAGATAGGGACGACCTCGATGGAGACATACCGGTCGATGAGGTGGCGGGTGCCATCCGTGCGCTGAACTCGGGTAAGGCCTCAGGCCCTAATGGTTTGCCGATTGACTTGTATAAGCTGTTCCCGGATAGGGTTGCCCCTCACCTGCGCGCCATGTTTGTGGAGGCGCGGGGGGTGGGTCCCTTCCGTTGGACCAGAGACTGGCGACGATTGTTGTAATACACAAGGAGGGTAAACCCCGAGATAAGTGTTCCTCCTATCGGCCAATATCACTCCTTAATGCTGAGCCGAAAATTCTGGCTAAAATTCTGGCAGGCCGCTTGGTCAGGGTGCTCAGAGACTTGATCCATCCGGATCAATCCGGCTTAATCCCGCACCGTAACACTGCGTTGAACCTTCGGCGCCTCCATGGAGTGATTGCCAGGGCGGGCACGATCCGAGAACCAGCTATTGTGGCATCTCTCGATGCCACAATGGCTTTTGATACAGTGGAATGGGCATATCTGTGGGCAGTGCTTGCCAAGTTCGGTTTTGGCCCTGGTTTTTTGAGCTGGGTGAGGTTGCTGTATGAGGGTCCCCTTGCGAGTGTTGTGGTAAACGGGCGGGCGTCGACTCCGTTCCAGCTTGGAAGGGGAACTCGGCAGGGGTGCCCCTTGTCGCCTTTGTTGTTCGCCCTTGCCCTCGAGCCGCTGGCGGCGTGGATACGCTGGCATCCGGATATACGTGGACTTAGGTGGTCGCCCGAGCACGAGGACCGTATATCGCTCTATGACGATGACATCCTGTTATATCTCGCCTCGCCCAAGAACTCGCTTATAGTGGTTTGTGACGTTCTGACGTCCTTTGGCAGGAACTCGGGTCTCGTCATCAATTGGAGTAAATCGTATTTGTATGTTCTGAGCGGCGAGGTTCCGCCTGTCCCGCGAACGTGTTCGATCCAGATCGCCCAGCAGAGCTTTGTGTACCTGGGGATTTTTATCTCCACTGACTCCACCCTGCGGTATGAGAGAAACCTGCTCCCCCCACTGGCGCGCTTGCGGCGGGATGTTGCGGGCTGGCGGAAGCTGCCGCTCTCCCTCGTTGGGCGCACCGCCTTGTTTAAAATGATGTCTCTCCCCCGGTTCCTCTATGCCTTGCAGAATACCCTTGATTGGGTACCGGCCAGTTACTTTCGGGAGGTTGAAAGCCTCCAACGATCGTTGTTGTGGGATGGAAGGCCGCGCATAGCGATTGCTAAGTTGACGCTTCCGTGGTACGACGGGGGTATTGCGCTTCCGGACATTCGACGCTATTATTGGGCCACCCAGTTGAGCGCGATTAATCATGGTTTCTATGGTCCGGCTCTAAGCCCCGGCTATGCCATGGACCGATGGTTGCTGCGCGGCGGTAATTATCATAGAGCGTTGTACTCTCGGGCGCTGGACTCGTCCCTCACGGGGCCCACTGGGGTGGCGGTGCGCGTGTGGAGGTTGACGACTGACTCGTTGGGCTGGAAGGATAGGCTCACCCTAGCTACCCCGTTGTTTGAATCTGAAAAATTGGGGAAGCTCTGGCATACGAAAGGTTTTGATAAATGGGACTTGATTGGAATCTCCAGGGTTGGAGATTTGCTGATTAAGGGGAGGGTGAAGTCCTTTGAAGAGCTGCAGCAGGAGTATGAGTTGGGGAAATCCGAGTTCTTCCGCTATGTTCAAGTGCGTCATGCCCTGCGATCCGTTCTCGTAGACGGTGAGAAGGTGCCTGAGTCCTCTCCATTGGAGGATCGGATCCTCGACGGCCATATGCCGAAGAGTACGATTTCTCTCATATATAAGAAATTGATAAATGTTCGGGCGGACCTGCTGTTGGGGCTGAGGGACCAGTGGACTAGGGACGGGCTCGAACTGGATGACGAGGATTGGCAGTCTGCGGTCTCCTCTCCTAAGGAGGTCGCGATCCCATCACGACTGAGGCTGGTGCAGCTCAAAATACTCCACAGAACCTATGTCACGGGGCCTAGGCTGGTTCATATGGGATTCTCTGAGGAGGGTTTATGTAGGAGGGGCTGCGGTATGGTGGGTACCTTTATGCATATCATTTGGGAATGTGGTGTTATCATGGAATTCTGGAGGAAAGTCCATACGGTGATGGGGGAGGTGACGGGCATTGTTATGCAGCCGGAGGCGCGGTGCTGTCTCCTGAATGTTTGGGGGCCTACCGATCACGATGAGGGACAGACCCAGTGGGTGACCCTGGGTAATATGGTGGCTAAGCGAGACATCGCGCGCCTGTGGGGCTCAGCGGGTCCCCCCACATTGACTGCGTGGAAAGAAAACATGGACTGGAGTATGCTGAGGGAAAAGACAGTATATTGTGCTAGAGGGCGCCCCCGGAAGTGGCATGCCATTTGGGGGAGGTGGAACCAGTATAGGGGGGGCATATGTCTTGCCCCTGATTTGGATCCCCCCGATGAACAGCTCTCTCCTTAACATTCTTTCCAGCTTTTGTATATGTATCTGATTGTTAATTGACTTTTTGGGCCTCTGCTTTTCCCCCCTTTTTCCTCTTAACACAGTGTTGTGACTGTTAGACGAGGGGGGTCTGCTCTCCCCTGAGGGGCAATCACCAGTGGTATTCAGTGTCCTTCGCCTTGCTGGGGTTTTGTGTGAGTTTGTGTTTATTTAAAATAGAACCTTTTTTGCTTCTCCTCTATGCACTGTGGACGTTTCTTTGTTCTGCTTTCTCAAAGCTGCCGATACTCCGGGATGTCGGCTAAATAGCTGTGTCCATGTTTTCAAGAATAAAGGTTTTCCAAAAAAAAAAAAAAAAAAAAAGTAAGCAGTCCAATGAGCCAAACTGGCACAGATCTCTGTAGGCCAGGCACTCTGTCAAATATTAAGAGACTGCTGAAACACCCCTCACAGTTCCACAGGACGATGCCCAGCAGAACTGGTGCTGGGAAGAACAAGCATGCCAAGACTGCCCCAGCTGGATGCAAAGGCGTCACCAGAACACAACAGCATTGCCGCAAGAGATCAAGAGGTTAAGAAGAAAATGAAACTATGCAGATGCCCGGAGATATGCCACACCATCAAAGCTGAAGCAAGAGGACTCAGTTCAGGTGCGTCAATGACAAGCAAGGAAATCGGACATCATTTTCTCAAGTGAACCGCCAGCAATAAAAATGTCAAAGGGCCAATGATAACAGCTGCATCAGGCCCCTACCAGATAACCAGAAATAGCTCACATTTCAAGGGACTAAAGACATCAGATGAGGGTGAAGAAGATACAGCATCCAAGAGCAACGCAACACATGTCAAGGAGGAAGTCATGGACAGCATGGAAAAGATGTCACACAATGGCGAGAGACAAGACCTAGTGGATGGGGTACCAAACGAAGGAACAGAAGGGTCATGCCCAAAGAGAGTGAGCAGAAGGCCAAAGAGACTAATCTAGGAAATATAGTGGTGGGGTCAGCAAACATCACCAACAGCAAAGCAAACAAGGACAATGCCAGTGTGTTCTCTTCTCTCTCTCTCTCACTCTCTCTCGTTCTCTCTTTTCCTTTCTTTTCTTTCCACAAAGGGGGAGATATTGTCACATGATACAGAGGGCACTAGGACCCTGCACACGAACCATAGGAGAGCTTAGCCACCGGACACCACTTCGGGAAGGGGATGGGGCACTTGGGGTACACGAGAGAAGAAGGAAGATGTGCCTGCGAACATGGCTGAGAAGAAAACAATAAAGGAAGAGAAACACCTACCTGTCTTCGCGTGTTCCTGGGGCAAGGGTACATTGAGGGCACAACAGTGAGTTTTTTTAATAGAACCCATAGCAGTGTTCGGATAGGTATCCTTATTGTATATATAACACATGCTAAAATATATCGACACATACTTTATAAGATTCCTTTAAATGATTTTGATTGAGGTTATGCGAGCAATATATGCAATATGAGGATAATCAAGATGGCCACCACAAGTAATAAGAACCAAGGGGGATGGCCCAAGGTATGTATGACCCGGAAATACTTGAGACTACAAAATCAAGACCGGGAGAAAAAGGCGGGTGAATCACAATGTTATGATGCAAATTTAGCCTATATATACGATCCTAAATCGACCGCTAAAAATTATTATGCGTGGGATTCTCGGCCGGATTACACGTATTTATCCATGAATGGTGAGTTTTGTAGGGAAACCCATTTCAGGGCCTGCATTGTAATTTAGCGGCCTGAATTTTTTTTTTATCTTTAACAACATCCAAGATGTGAGGAGCCAGGAAACCCTTTCAGGTGTTCCCAAATTAGTCAAAAAACTGGTGGATATTGTCTGACAGGTAAAATAAAATTATAACGATTCAAATGAGAAGATATAAGATTCAAAGAGTAGTTGTTGTCTGATGAATTTTAGACTTTTTTACAATTGAGTCAATGTAAGAGTAATGAGGTCCATAGAAAGTTGTCTTAAAAATAAAAATAAAAATATTGAATAGACCCTGATACTGAGAAAAACACGAGAGGTAGCTCCTGATAAGAGGGCATATGGCGAAGAAATTAAAGAGACCCATGCCAGAACCGTAAACCACAAAGAATGTTACAGCCTCATAAAACCTATTGGATTCAAAGAATAATTTAGACTTTCCTGAACCTAAGGGTGAACATATAGAGTTGTCCCTGAATAATTTTAGTAGTATAAGTCTATTTCTCAAAAAGGTTTATTTATTAAATACATATTATTGCAGATTGTCGGTATCACAGGAGGAGAACCCCCAACTACATATGGATTGAATTTCATTGATGGGAAGAACCATATAAGATGAATCCCCATTATATAAGATTAGGGTACATTTTAAGTAAGTAAATGCCTAATAAGACAGTGGGGTATGTATGATTATGAATGTTTAGTACTTAGATGATACCTTTGGGGTATGGCTTTTATATTGGTGTAAATCTTCATTTTCCCTTGAACCTTTTAAACCATTTAGCATTAATGGTATGAATGTTTTAAGAGCTTTACATAAATAAACCCTATGCCTGTTTTTAGTGATGGTAGAATCCCTCCTTTGTTGAATATTGATACATGTATTGTTTTATTTTTATCCTTAGAGTCAACAATACTGTTTTTAAATGTTAAGTCTGTCCATAAGAAGGTGGTGTCAACCAATTTTAATCCACCAAAATGCCGCGTCGACAACTGTTTTTATTAAATCCTTTTTAAAATCTGTATATTATGTATGTATATCTCTATGTATGAGACTCAATAATTTATGCTTTATTTGCACATGACTGGTTATCATTATACATGTAGTAGGAAATAATATAGATTTGTGTGATTTGTAATATAGAGAAATGTGCTAATCTAAAATAGTTGTATAGGGAAAGGATTACGTCATACAAGAGTGATAATTTATGAGAACAGAACTGTGGTCTCTCTTGTAAAGGCTTTTTATGCATTGATTTGGTTTTTAAAGTGTATACATAATCATTTTGTTAATAAAGGAGAGGATATTCTTTTACTAAAAATAAGGCCTATAGTGTGTGTGTACTGTATGGATGAATGGGTATGACATAAGTGAGTGGCAATCAACTTAGAAACAATAACATAGGGAACATCTTCTTGTTTATGGTTACTCTAACCCAGTTCCCTTTGTGCTTAAAAGGTTTCTCTCTAATTTGTTTTTTGAGATCAGATTGTGGATGGCAAAATTATCATAGAGGGCACGTTATAGATTTGTATTGAAGCAGGAAGTGGGGAATGTAGAGGCTCAGGTCTCCTTTGTGGCCTGCCCCACGTTTGCTGGAGGGCCTAACAGAGATGGCGTTCAAACTCACACCACACAGATCTACTCGGTGTGGGTGAGCCTGACTCGAAGAGTTTTACAGGGTGCAACATAGTTGTGCAGAGGCCGGGTGGCTCGCTATATCCCTCCTTTGCTTTAGTGGCTACATCCCACTCAGCTGCCGCTCTGGATGCAGGAAGCACACAAGGTCTCTGAGTCGCTGACTGGGGGCAGGATTCGGCTGGAGACCATACGTCGGGCTCTGGGAGCTGGGGTTTGGGGTTTTGTCCTGTCCCTGCCGGGCTACTCAAAGGGGTGCCACCTCCAGGGGTTGGGTACAACGGGGTTTTAACTGGAGTCGCTCCATCTACTCTGGAACATGACACTCACCGCCTGTTGCTGGTGGGGTGCCAGATCAGTGACTTCGTCTACTTCCGCCTCATGATTAACCTTCCACTCATTTCCTGGCCGGGGTCCGATCACAATTTGAACCAGGAAACGTACCTGGTCAACATTTGTGCTCCTCTTCGTGTGGAGATCATGGTCCAATTGGTGTTGATGACCTACCAGACCTCGGGCTTGCATGGCATCTGGAACTTCAACCCTGGGTAACTGTCCTTGATGACTACATAGTCGCCCACACATTGTGAGGAGAGCTGTGAACTTCGCGCGAGACTTGCCTTTTGATTGGTAGCTGCTCTCCTGGCCTTGGTGGCCAAGCCGTCAAACTCTCCTGGGTGCCAGATGGGACCTGATGGGCTGTTGTCAAGCGGGGCCCGTCAGAACAGCAGATGAGACCGGGCACAGCGAGTGGTGCTATGCGGGGGCTGTCAGTTTACGCATTTAGAAACTGGTGGACGCAGCTTTTAGCATCTTCTCCCTTTTCAAAACCAATCCAAAGCGCCCAGTTGAGGGTCTGCATGATGTGCTCCATCTCGACATTTGCCTGCGGCCATTGCGGTGTGATCTTCTGGTGCTGTATGGCGAGGGACGCTGGATAGTCTTGGAACTCTCTACCCTTGAATGGGAATCCGTTGTGTGACTTGATCTCGTCCGGGAGGCCCATCATCACAAATGTTCTGTTGAGTGCTGCCTTGACGTGGGAAAACGCAGTGTATGAGACAACTTCGACCACGGGAAACTTGTAGTGTGAGTCCATCATGACTATGGTGCTGCAGCCATCGGGTAAGCATCTGAAGTCAATGCTGACTTTCGACCATGGTTCACGGCTAGGCTCTTCGGTGAGGATCTCCCCCGGTGATCGTGCAGGAGTGGCACTGGTAAATGACCTCATCTACCAGGTCATCCATTCCTGGGAACCACACTTTACTGCGGAGGCAGGCTTATGTCTTTGCCACCACTTGGTGCCCGACATGGACGATATCAATAACGTGATTCTGCAGTTCACTTGGGATCACAATTACTTGGCCACATAGTACCTCTCTGTTATTTTCTTCACTGAGCTCACCACAGTTCCTCTGTGGTCAGTGACTGGGCGCCATCCAGAAAATGCTGCCACTTCATGTGTGTCAATGCCTCTCTGACCTTTGCCAGATTGCCATCTTGGTGGATCGCTGTCCCGATCTCCTCCAGCGTCAGCGTTTTGGGGTACTACTCTTGGGTGATCATCTTGACAAATTCTTCCATGTGCACTTCTTCCAGGTGGGGCTGCTGTGTGTCCACTGCGATTAGGTTGCACAATAGGTAATCGGCTAGGTTGCTGGCACCCGGGTGAAACACGACAACGAACCAGTAGGCCTAGAGTTGCACGGCCCACCTTTCTATCCTGTGTGGGTGCTAATCGTGTGGTTCCAGTGAACAAGGGAATCAGTGGTTTGTGATTTGTTATCACCCTGTACTCATGTTCATGGAGCTAGAGGTGGAAATGCTGGCAGGCTCATTTGATGGCAAGAGCCTACCTCTCAATCTGGTCTCTGATAGTGCTCTACTTGAATACGCTACGCGTGGCCAGTCCTTGTTTGCATTTTCCTGTAGGAGGACAGCCCCAGGCCGACTGGGCTTACATCTAGGATCAACTCTGTGTGCCTCCCTGGGTGGAATTAGTGCCTTGCCTGGCACCTCCTGCGGTCAAGAGTGATGGAGGGGTGTTATGGCCTTGGCACCAGGATGACCTCTGAATTATTAGCCCCCCCCTTTTTTCAGGTTGTGTCTTGTGCCACTTCCACATTTTCTTTATATTTTATTCTTTTCTTTCATATTTTGACATGGTGGCACACACTCACCAGGAGGCGGGATCTTCCTCGCGCTCTCGCCCGAAGGTGGGCTCTGATCGTGCGGCTACACTGTATCACGTGGCCACCGGGGGCCTCTGCCGCATGTGTGCACTCTGCGGAAGGGTGGGCCTGGGCCTGCTGAGGCAGCACCAGAGCTGGTGAGAGCCAAGCAGAGCGAGGCAGGGCGGGCCACCACCACCGTGTGTCATCAGTATATACAGGCGAGAGCCTAGCCGGCAGCTGAGCTCTCACCTGATGGAGGATGTGTTCGGGCATCAGCGTGCAGTAGCGGAGCCTCCAGAGGTTGCTGTGGGGGCTGCAGGGGCCACGCGTGGAGGGGTGGGCGGGCTACCACCGGCCTGGTGCCCAGGGACGATGAGGCAGCCGGTAGACACCCGTCTAGGATGAGGCTCACACGATCTGCTGTCAGGACAGTCAAGACTTGGTTCTGGAAGGCGCAGGCAAGTACCGGCCTCATCGCCAGTGTAGAGGGTCAGGTTTCCTTTGTGGCCTGCCCCTCATGTGCAGGAGTGCCTAACAGAGATGGCGTACCCACACACACCTCACAGATATACTCGGTGTGGGCGACGACCCCAAGCGGTCTCCAGCCCCTTTATTTATCTCCACTGGGCGAGCCCGCCTCAAGGAGTGTTACAGGGTGCATCATAGTTGTGCAGAGGCGGGGTTTTTTACAGGGAACACGGAGAGGTAGGTTCCAAGTGGTACTGTAAAGTGTCTTTTGGATTTACAGGTTCATAATGGAAACAGTTAACATGTAATTGTGGATTTTGCTCTCAAGGTGGTCTTGTTTGTTCATGTGGATTGGCTTGTATATTGTGCAGTGTGATTTGCATAGGCTGCTTGCTAGAAGGAGAAGCCAGTTTAATTGTTTTCCAATTGGGATGAGTCCTCTTTTATCCCTGGGGTCCCTTTTTGACAAAGTATGCAGGGGTACAGTGGATGTGTGCACAAGATTTGTCTGCGCCCGGGGCACTTTGGTATTAGAGTTGCTTGCTCTGCCCCTTTTCTAATTCAAATCGTGCTGGAGTAAAATAAGTGTCAGTGGGCAGTTCCCCACCACAGTTGGTTCAATGGAAAGCCACTTCGTAATTCGGACAGCAGAACAGTTGTGTGCCCTGCTCTCTGAGAGCTGCTTTCCCCATGCCACCACCGAGGCAGTTGGCGAATGGCTGGTGGTGGTGCTCCAGCGGTCTTTCATTCTGCAAACCACCAACATCGTAATGTGGAGGGCGGACTGCCAACTAGGCTGAGGGGTTCCAACATCGCTTTGACAGCGGTTCCCTTACCGCCGAATTCATAATCAGGCCCTTTTTGTTTCATATTCTGATTTTGTCTATTTAGCAGTTTTATTATCTCCGCCTTTTGTAATATTCTGTTTTCCCACATATTTTGTAAATGGTTTCCACTGTATTTTGATTTAAAATACTCTTGCAAAGCATAACGTATGGCCTTGCCCATGTGCTAATATACACAAATACACTAAGGTGTCAGATTAATCCATCTTTCACACAATACAACATAGCAAAACAACTTGCTGCACTGCACTATGTGAAAGGGAGAGGGCAGGAATGTGACATATTTACCAATATAAGGCGCATTCCTGCTCTCTGTCTGGCGCCAACTCAGGCACCCTTGCACCAAGGTGCCAAGGGGCCTGCGTTGAAGGCAGTATTGTTTTTGGTCACCTTATCACACAAAAACAATCTTTTGAGGCTTCTTCCTCCTTCTGGGTGAATCTGTGGGAACACCCACACTCCTTCCCAGGCAAAGTAATGCAAGGCAGTGACTTGAGCTGCCTTGCAGTACTCTAGATTCACCAAATAATGCATGGCCAACACAAAGTGGCCTTGCGCTGCTTTGTAAATCTGACTTTAGTATTGCGTTGCCTTGCAACACCATGTGTGACTCAAGGGCAACACAATACTATGATAAATCTGGTCCTAAGTGCTTACATAAGTTTTAGAAAAGTTACCAAACTTTGGAAAAAATCATATAGCGATTGTAGCTGGGGGAGGGTAGATGAGAAAAGGGAAAATAGCTTTTATAACAAAAAGTTAGCAAAAAAGTCAAATTAAGAAATGTCCTACTAATAGGCATGTGTAATGTAGGCAAGGGATATAATGTGAAATGTAAGTTTAAGGGAAATGGGCATACTCTCACTCTTTTAGGCGACAATACGTATTCAGAGTTGTAATTATGCATATCAGAAACAGGAAGAGCTTATGGTAAGCAAAAAATAAGAATGCTTATGTCAGAAATACTTGAGAATCAATGAAAACACTTCTATTTACGGCCATGTATAAGAAGAAGCTAAAGTTGGTGTGATTTCAAATTGTTTTGTGAAGTAACCACTTTGGGGCTTATTTATGAGCCCTTGCGCCTGTTTTGCTCTGCCGTTGCATCACTTTTCGTGACCCTGCGGCAGCGTAAAACATGCGCCATATTGCGACATATTTACAAGGTGACGCATCTAGGCAGATGCGTCACCTTGTAAAGCCCTGCGTTACATTATACCTGCGTCAGATATAATGTATGCAGGGTGGGCGTTCAGTCGTAACAAAGCCCCGTAGAAGTGTTGCAGTGAAATCTATGAGATTTCACTAAGATACTTCTTTGCCACCAAGCGTCAAAACCTTACGCCTGCCTCATGGCAGGTATAAGGGTGACGCAGGCCCTTTCACATGGGGCTTGCCCCATGTGAAAGGAACATTGCTGGAGTTGCGTCAGGCTTCTGACACAACTCCAGCAATGCACCACATTTTGCATCGACTGATACGTCAGTAATGCTGACGTATCTGTCATTCCTTGCCACATGATGCGTCATACTGTAAATATGATGCATCATTGGTGTCGTAAGGAGGGCGCACTGACAAGTGTTGCATCGCTGCTTTCACGCAGTGATGCGCCACTTCTCATAAATGAGGACCTTTGAGTGCAGCATCCGGCACTTAGCTTAATCAATCAACCAACCATGCCAAAACATTATTTGTGGACATTGAGGACAGTAGACAGAGGATCAATCCAAATATTGGTGGCTAGTTCTACTGAATTTTTCCCGACCCAGGTTCGTGTTCTAAATTGAGTCCTTTCACTGCCGGAGATCAATGAGCATCTCTCTGGAAGGCAGACTTGCCATCTGCTTTCAGTTAGAGCCTCAGCACTCAGAGGAAGACTCTAATCTAACTATATGCCTCTTTGAGCCCTGGAGGATAGCGGCAGGGAGGTACTGCATGGTCGAGAGGAAAATGAAATGTCGATGACATGCAGCATGAAAGTGTGAACAAAGTGTGCGGAAATAATTATTTTGTACACATTTACAGACCCGGTTCAGAACAACAATTATTAAAACCCAGAAATGCTCTGAAGTGGTCGCAGTGACATTCCATAATATGCAAAACACAAGAAAAGTATAACTAAATGAACAAAGAAATGCACACATGCGCAGAAAATGAAACAGCACAGAAATAGATGGTTAAAGGAGATTGTATTCTGTGAACGTTTAGGCTTTTGAGTTCTTCAAATAGATACATTGGGCAAATGGCATGGAACTGCACGCATCTAGGTATAATGGGGCAGATTTATAATAACTGGCGCATCCCTGCATATCAGCAGGGATGCGCCAGTTATTGTGCGCCACAGCTCCGCCACCATGGATGCGCCGCATTTACAATGCGGCGCACCATGGGGCAAAAGCGGCAGAGATGCGTGACGCATCTGTGCCGTAAAAGTGGCGCATTGCTGGAGTTGCGTTGCAAGCGCGACGCAGCTCCAGCAATGCTTTGGGGGGACCTATCTTCACAATGCTGCGTCAATCCTTACGCCTGCTTCAAGCAGGCGCAGGGTTTTGACGCAGCATGGGCTCAAAAGTGACTGAGTGAAATCTTGTAGATTTCACTCAGCCCCTTTTAGGAGGCGTTCCTGCGACAGAACGCCCCCCCCTGCACAGGTACGCCTACTGCTGGCGCAGGGCTTTACAACGTGACGCATCTCCCAGATGCGTCACGTTGTAAATACCCCGCAGCATGGCGCAGGATTTCCGCTGCCGCTGCGTCACAAAAGTGACGCAACGGCAGCGTAAATGAGGCGCAAGGGCCTCATAAATCTGCCCCAATGTCTACAAGGTTTAGGGTTGGTCACATTTTAATCAGTCACAAGTCATAAAGGGTGAATTATGTCGCTTTTCCCAGATAAGCCAATTTCCTGTATTTTTTTCACAATACCTCAAATTTCCAAATACTGTGAGTTTTGTAGGCAAAGTAGGCAAATTTATGAATAGTGTCCACTAATAAATTGTACAAAATAACTTAGTGCCTGATTTCGTTTTTGGCGGACAGGTTACTCCATCACAACGGTGATGAATATCCCATCCGCCGAAATATAAATCCCATTATGTCCTATGGGATTTATATTTCTGCCGACAGGATATCCGTCACCGTTGTGACGGAGTAACCCGTCCACTAAAATTTAAATCAGGCCCTAGGTTAGACCCACACTGGTATATTACTATCTAGACGTAAGCATAGTCACGGATATAGGGGCATATTATCAAGCCAGGCGATAACATTATCGCCGCTTTAGCGGCAGAAAACCGCCGCTAAAACGGCGATAATATGCTTGATAATATGCTCTATGGAATTCCAATTGAAGCCCATGTAAAATGCGAAGGACATCTAACATGGGCTTCAATTGGAATTCCATAGATCATATTATCAAGCCCATTATCGCCGTTTTAGCGGCAGTTTTCTGCCGCTAAAGCGGCGATAATGTTATCGCCTGGCTTGTTAATATGCCCCTAGGTGGCATATTGACCTTTAGTAATATATTGCTTGGAGAAGGCTGTTTTCCACAATTGTTTTCATGTTTTTACTAATACTTCTTTCTTTTCTATGTAGATAAAAATGTAGAGTTGATGATATTGCATGCTGGATGATGCAATAAGGTTAATATCTGACTCTTGATGACTACATCTTGATGATTTAGTAACCTATTCCAATTAACATGCATGTTTTAACCATTCACACTCAAATGGATTATTTTTCGTCACTACCATCATTCTTTATTTCACCAAATGCAGACATCTGTTTTGATAAAACAAACACCAAATTTCACTTGAGTCACATATACCATATTCTATGATGAAACGAGCGATAACCTGCCATGTTTCCATTTGTAATTGTCCTCTGCATCATAAATCCTTCTGTTTCAGGCATGTTGCTACAGGTGCACTTGAGCAAAACATTTTATAGGCTTTTTGTCACTCTTCTTCAGTCCTCAATGTTTCAGAACAATTATATCAAGAGGATACATTTATCACCCGGCTGATATTTTACAGTGTTCCCCATCAATAGCTCAAGATAGCTGAATCACCATCTACCACTTTTCGTAAATGTTTTCCATTTAACATTAAGTAGCAGTGGAAGTGCCACCTGGTGAGTTCTAACATTTAAAACGCTTTGTGAATTTAGCAAAATAGCTGTAATTTGTTTTATTAAAGCCAGTGGATGGCTCGTTTCTGCGTGTATACCTTTACACTGGTGATGTGTATAATGTTTATGTAACTACCTTTTTGGTGATATTCACGAGACGTCCTTTACCCAGGATGGCATGATACCAGTTATGTGAGCATTAGAGTGGGCAAGAGAGTTGGCAATTTCATTATAGTCAGCGCTTGCTGATAAGTACTTCTGCAGGATAGAATTCATAGTGGTGTTTGAGAGAGAGTGCATATTGTGATTTTTGATATAAAAAATGTTGCATTTCTTTGGGATTTTAGAGCTGAATAAAGCTTGGTTAGTACCATTTCTAGAAAAGATGAGAATGAAGGATAGACTCAGATTAACATTAAAAGGGATGTGGCTGAAGACTAGAAGGATCATGGGTAAAGACCATAGGAAGATTGCAGACAGAAAGTTAAAAATCCTGAAAATCAGATTCCAACTCATGTAATAGCAAGGAGTTTAAGAAGACATAATGGCCATGCTTTCAGTAGAAAACAGTAATTTTGGGTATTTAAGGAGACATAGTGATAACATTTTCAGTAGAAATCAGTAATTTGGTGGAATATGTGCATTTGCTTGTCATCTTGTACAGGGCTTGCAGAATTAGAAGAGAAGGTGTGTGGGAAATTGATTAGTATTCCCGGCTAAGGGCCTGATTATGAGTTTGGTGGATGGGATACTCTGTCACAAACGTGACAGATATCCCGTCTGCCATATTACAATTTCCATAGGATATAATGGAATTGTAATTTGGCGAACGGGATATCTGTCATGTTTGTGACGGAATAACCCTATCCACCAAACTCATAATCAGGCCATAAGTCAAGCGGTGAAATTACGTTATGGAACTTAGACAACTAGAGAAAATGATCTATTTCAGCACAGTGGTAAGTCTGTCAAAAAGTACCCATGCCAGACATATTTCAAATGCATGTAGGGGTTTAACATGTGAGTTGTGCAGCAATTAGATTATTAATTAAGCTTTGTCTTTAATTAAAAGTCAATAATTCAATCAAATCTTAATACAGTAAAATTACATTAAATATTAAAAGTAGAAAAATCAGACACATGCAACAAGTGTACATGTAAGAATAATCAATACTAGATTTAAATATTAAAGCAAAATATAATAATTAAATAAATTGACAATGAAAATACCAGTATTTTTGATGTATGTTAACACAATAGTAAAACCTCTGTTTAATGAAATATTAGATCGAACCTTGGTTGCTTAAATTAGTGTAATTGTTCAGGCTAACAATCTCGCCATATTGAACGAGAAAGACAAATTCACCACCATAGGTTTTGGCCCATCTGTGGCAAATGGATTGTCTTTGCTAATGGGTCAACAACACCTCTTTAAATTAATAAGTTAAATAATTACCGCTTTCCTTTCCTTGTAGCCTTCCATACTTAACAATGTAAATAAAAAGTGTGCAAATCAAAAGAAAGTCACTGTTCAGTGCGAAGTTTACCAAACGTTGCGAAAGGGACATCATACACATACAAAAGATAAAAAATGACAAGCGAAGTCAAGGATATTAGGCACAATGGGAGAGGGAATGGGATGGATTAGATAGGAATCAAATGATAGAAAATTTTGATGGAAAAATGAGAGAAGTGAGGACAATAAGTCAGGAGCCAGTCATAGTCTTTCCACTATGTCTTCCTGCTGACTCATTTATTTTGGTGGCCTTCTTAACAATCATAGCTCGAAGATCATGGCCCCCTTCAAATGAATGTTTTGGCTTGGTTGAGCTGCGTGTAAGTTAAGATATCTGTTTGAATAATAATCATGAAATGTAGGTACTTTGGACAAATTAGGAATTTATGTTGCAGATCGATTTTCAATCAGAGCTGTATTTACAAGTATCTGTTAGTGTTTGTCCTTTATGCTACAAAGCTGGCCAAGATGATTTTGTCCGCCCATGTCAAAACAATTGGTCTTTTTACCTCTGGATTTACAACTCTACCTATGCAGGTTTGAGTGTGAAATCAAGGAGAGAAGATTCACCTGCATTTGCAATTCTTCTCTCCATACCTTGTCATCGAGGGGGACTCTTTCCATTACTGATTTCTGAATGGCATGTCTCTAAGATGCCATTTTAGACCATTCAGCATGATTTAATAGTTAGTATAATACATGGGAGCATGCAATCTCTATATTAAAGACTGTCTCTGACTCGGTTATTATAATCGAGTTGTGATGTCGCTAGTCACCTGTAATAAAGAAAGGATGTGGGTGGTCACCTGTAATGAGTTACTACAGTTGATATGTGGCATCACAATGTCTGTTACCAGAGCATGCATTCAAAGTGAAGGCAGACCAAACACAGGTACAGTTAAAGAAGAAAAAGGAGAAGACATTTTTAATTCTTCAGATTAGTTTCTCTAAACGTTGGTGTGTTTAATTTTGCAGTACAGATGCTGCTTTTACTCTTCATGTTTTACTCTTCATGTCTAAAAACATACTGGGGCACATGCATCAACGAAAATACAGATCGCAAACGGGCCGATTTGCTGAATCAGCACCTTTGCGACAAGTATTTTTGCATTTGGGATGCATCAACCCAAATGTAAATTCTTTAACTTTAGAACTTTATTCGATGAAATATCATCATAAAAGTATACAATACATACTTGAAATAAAATCAAGAACCCACCAGCCTTAATATACATACATCATCAGTAAACACAATATCCAATTAGTAAAATATATATAAAACAACAACGAATACCATTGATACTTCCTACCAGAGCCCACTAGCCACAAGATTGAATGGAAGACTTGATTCTCCTCGTGTGTGTCAACCAAGCACTACCAAGGAATTTTGCTACTCCACACACCATGGCTGAAGAGGTCGTGTTGGTACAAAGGACCCGCAGGGCCACTTTATGACATCTTAGGCCCATCCCCTTGCAAAGAGGTTTTAACCATATCCTCCTGGCCACCCTATAAGCAGGGCAGGCAAAGAAGAAGTGCGCCAAGGACTCACTAGGGGCTGCACAACCCGGGCAAGCCTTCGAAGTACCATTTTGCTTGTTCCACCCAGAGGTGAAATCATTCACTGGGAGGGTCCCGAACCTGACTTTTAAATATAGTGATCTATCCAAAGGTTTCTCTATGTAGTCAAGGAGCGGTTCAAATTTCCTGGACCATTTAAACTCCAAGAACCGCTCAGTGAGGGGGCCCCCAACGCCTCTACGTGTGGCCTCCATCTGAACCCAATCCCAGTACAGCTTCTTAATGACTGGCTTGGGTGGCGGGGTTTGGCTCATCCAAGAATCGCTCAAGCCCAATTGCACAACCAACTGCCTCAAGTTGTTCAGCCACTTAATCTTATTGCCTATATTAAGCAAAATGAGTTCGTCCAAAGCAGCAGCATAATTGTTAAACTCCCCAGTTCTTCTCAATCGAACCCAAAAAAGTAGTGGGCAAAGGCACACTAGGTCTTTGAGGGGGCGCCTACCCAAGTCAAGGCGTAATGGGATTAACGGAGTTGAAGCAGGTAGAGCCACCAGGTCTCTCAAAAACTTATTTTCTGATGTAATAAATTCTGGTATGCTCTCGAACCCCCAGAGTTCGGAACCATAAACGGCAGAAGGTAATACTTGACCCTCATATATTGCGAGGGTAGGTGCCACAGGTTTACTCATTGACTCCCGCTGTTCTCTCAGGACCATCCCTGATACTCTTTTAAAGTTCAGTGACATTTTGGCCAGATGATCTTTCCAGCTCATCCGGCTATTTACCCTAACACCCAAATAATCGAAGGAATCTACCATCTCCAATGACTCGCCATTAAGCGAGAAATTATTCCTGAATCTCTTAGAGGGTGAAAGGGCCATGAGCTTAGTTTTAGAGGTGTTGATGGTGAGCCCTCTATCGATGCAAAACACACTAAAGCGGTGCAACAGCTTTTGGAGGCCTGCTGGGGATTTGGAGATCAAGATGGTGTCATCTGCAAAGAGTAGGGTAGGTGATTTTTCCCCCGCCAGGGAGGGCGCGTCAGCCAGTTCCTCTCTCAGATGGTCCACCACACCATTCACGAAGAGAGAGAACAGGGTTGGAGCCATAACACATCCCTGGCTAACTCCCCTCCTCACAGGCACCCTCTCCGTCAGTTGTCCCTGGGTGCCTCATCTGATCCTCGCATAATTCCCCTCATGGAGCTTCACCATGAAGTCCAAAAGTGGTCCTGGGAAGCCCATCCTCTCTAAAACATCCCAAAGCCTAGCACGAGGGACCAAGTCGAACGCCATCCTGAGATCTATGAAAGCCAGATAGAGACTACCATTATTAATGGTCACAGACTTCCTATAGATCGCAAAAAAGCAGAAAACCTGGTCCATCGTGCCCACCTTTTGCCGAAAACCGGCTTGGAAGTGAGAAAGAATATGCTCCTCTTCCATCCAGGCGCCCACCCGCAGGATGATGACCCTGCCAACCACTTTCTGGATCACGTCAATCAGACTGATCGGTCTGTAATTGGCAGGGTCATCTCTGGCACCCTTTTTGAACACAGTTATTACCTCTGCTCCCTTCCACGAATCAGGCACTGGGTGTCCCTTACAGATCAGATTCATTATTAGGGCAATAAGTTTACCCCAGGCTACAGGTTCTTCCAAAAGGAGGTCCCCCGGGATACCATCAGGGCCAGCAGCCTTCAACGGGGACAGGTGACTAATGGCCAATGTTACCTCCGAAGCCAAAAATGGCTCTTCGAGCAACGGTGAGGGGGAGGCCCTACTAACTGGCTCGGGAAAGGACAGGCGCATCGCGTCCGGTCCACCATATAAAGCAGAAAAATGGGAATACCATTGTTGACTCGTTATATGGTTAACTTATTGTGGTTTGATACGCTGCCTGGCCTTATTAATCAGTTTCCAAAACTGCGATGCGTTCTTCCTGTTGGATGTATCTTTGAGATCCTGCCAGAAATGCTCCTCCCACAATCTTTTATCCCGCACCATTTCCTTTGCATACTCCTTCCTGGCTACTCTAACTAGAGATTGATTCTTTTTACGCAAGGCAACGGTTAGCTCCTTCCTTTTTGCCTTGCACTGGTCTGAGTACCAAGGATTACTGGAATTTGGCAAATTATTATTCAATCTACCTCTTTTACCCTGGGTTAAGAAGAATTTACCTACTTTCTTAATAGCATTTTAATAGACCAGGGCAAAGAGCGGCTCCTGGGCGCAGCCTAGTTCCAAATCAAGTTCCACCAACTCTTCAGTCAGCTCTTCTATGTGCACCCTAATCCTTACCAATTTATCAGTCTGTAGATGGACCTTATCCCATTTCAACCTACGGTTACCATTAGGACCACCTCGTTTGTTAACCTCAAGGGGGCACTCCTCAAGCCTCCTTTTAGGTAGCCCCACCTTAACTTCATACATAGGGGGTTATGATCACTATCCTGCGAAGGAACCACCTCCATATCTATTAGATCTCGCCACAATGTGACGTCCAATAAGATATAATCAATTCTAGATGGACCACTAATCCTATTAAAAGTCATTGCTCCGTCCCGGTCTGATGGTGACCTGCCATTTAGAGCTCTTAGGTTATATTCCACGGTGAGGGCGTTGATATGTAATGCCTTAGATGACCATTTTTTAATCGGGGCTAGTGACAGAGCAGGAATAGACCAATAAGAGTCCTCATCCTCTATACCCAAGGGATCATCCCCACTAAGGGGTTCAAATGTACAATTAAAATCCCCACCCCCCAAGAATTTGGAGGTTGGGGGGCAGTTAGCTAGTGCCTGTTCTAAAATTGCAAAAGTACATGATAATTTATCTCCCGGGGTCCCTCTAGAATAGATGTTAAATAAGTAAATCCTGCTGTTCTTCTTGTGGCCTGCAAATGAAAGGTGTTGGTTGTCCCTACTTGCTGAATCATGGGTAGAAATATCCCAATTTAAATCTATTTTTACCCAAACATGTACCCACCTGCAGGTCTGCCCTTCCCACAGCTATAAGCGGTGAGCCAAAAGGTTGCATAGCCAGATTTGTACACGGGGAACAGGCTCCACGTTTCTTGGAACATACATACGTCAAACTTTTCAATAAAGTTGTTCCATTCTTGAAGAGCCATCTTATTTTTCAACCCGGCCACATTCTATGAAATCAAATGGATAACATCCTTATCTCTAGTAGGCATAACGGGACTAACCCCCTTATTACCACCCATCACACAAGGGACAGAGTCGATGGTGGCTACGAGTCGGTTTAAAGATTTTAAAGGCTGACAACCAACACCTCTACACCCGAGGACGGTGAATGAATGGGAGTTGGAATCCTACTGATAGCAAGACTATTGGATACCGGAGAAACTTCAAACCTAATATCGGAACCAGTGGCCTCTCCAAAAGCCTCAAGGTTGTCACCCTCTTGACTAGCGGCACCTGAACTACCCCGGGTACCCAACGTGGACTGTAAGCTTCAATCGCAATCGTCCATGCCGGAAAACACTTCAAATCTGTTCCTTGTCTCAAGGGGGCTAAAGGGACTCAAATGGACCATTCTACGGTTGGTAGTTCTATTAAATCTATGGGGAACAATGTTCCACCCTTGGGGATCAAGTAATGAATGGCTAGAAGTGGATACTAAGGGGAAGCTTGTATGAGGTAAGGCCTGTTCACTAGTGTAAAATGGAGGAAACACCAGGGATCTTGGATAAAAATATGTCAAGGCTCGGGGGCTAATGCAGTTGTTACCGTTTCCCGAGGGCCAGTTCAGTATATAATCAACTGCGCCTGGATCTCTAAAGTTGATCACCACTATGTCTCCCTCAATATCTTTGCATCTGCCTCCCAGCCAAGCGAGACGTCTAACAAGCAGTATCTCGCCATTGATGTTTTTGTTAATCGTTCTGTGTATACTTAACCAGTGTATAATTTTATTTTTCAACTGGATAAAACCTTCCCTCTTGTTATCGGCCAATGTAGGTGTTATGTTTTCTTTAGATGTAATGTTCCTTTAATGTTTCCATGTTATGCTTTGTACTTCATCTCCTAGCAACGAGGTTCTACTGCTGGAATCTGGATTGTAGAGTCCAGCAGTGAAGCTTAGCTGAGGAGGTTGTTCTGGGGGTCTCTCTGTGTTACTTAATAAACCCACTATATCTAGAAGAAGTGTCCTGTGATCTCAAAAATGGCGACGAGAATGGGATCCCTATGAAGACAAGGATACTTGAGGATATTTTTGGACATTAATTAACTTGGAAGAATTTTATTCCATTTTGAACATTTTGGAAGACCCCCAGACTGCACCGTTGGATTATCGCGAGTCTGATTCTCTTCCCCTTTTGTTCTGGGAAGAGATTGTGATCGAGAGCGGATTTTGTGTGATTTTAGCGCCAGCGGTAATTAACTAGAAGGAGGAAGACGGTTGCTGTTTGTAAATCAACAGCGACATGATTATGCACGCCCGCGGAGCGCGCGGGATCTGTGGCTGCTCGTGACGCTTGGAGATTTCTATGTGTTGGAAATACTTGCGGGATTACAACCCAAGAAAACTCTCACCTTCGAAGTACGTGGGAGAGCTGTAGACAACGCATCACGTTGTGAGGTGTAGAGGCTGTGGCGGACTGAACGCATCCTGGTCAGGGTCGTGGACATCGGCTGTGAGGCGTGAGGTGGAGCGGCGATCGCGCGGCCATGCTTCGTGGGTGGCGTTGAGACTGCTGAGACTGCTGGAGTGACGTCGTGATCATTATGTGCCAAGCGTTACGTTCAGGTCCACGCCCAAGTTTTGATGACATCAGTACTAGGGGTGGGCGGAATTTGCGGAATTAACCTTCGCAAATTATCGCGAGAATGTTTAAAATTATCGCAAACAAGCAGAAATATCGCGAAGATGCGGAAGTTTTTTTCCGGCACGTTCGCGAGATTTTCTGCATGGTTGCGGGTCGCCAACTTACCCATGTGGTTGCTTGCGGGCGCGGCCATCTTGTTTTGAGTTGTTCTCGCGGTGCATGATCGCGAGAAGAAAGACGTGATCGCGCGACGCATGACGTCACTGCGGGCGCGAACTGTCGCGAGACAGCGCAAATGGCTAAAAACAATACAACATCTCATGGAGAACGCGACCGGATCAAGAAAACTTGTCAGCGAACGCAGGGATTCAGGTAAGGCGATCGCGCGCGCGCGAGAATGTATCATTTTACAGCGCGAGCAAGAAACAAATTATCGGCAAGCTGCGGAAACCGGAATTTTTGACATTTTCGCGCTCTCCGCGGAACGCAAAAATGTCAAATTATCGCAATTTCCGCGAACGGAACGAAATTTTTGCCCAGGCCTAATCAGTACACACATTGCAAGCCCGCGCCTGATTGGATGTTTGCTTATCTCCATGGACTCGCCGGATTGGTGCAACGAGACACTCTGGAAGCCAACTAATGTTGTCTTGTGTTGCTTAGTTACCGTCCGCGACGCGGAGATTCGCTCCATCTCGTCGGAACTGTGCATTGGAGGACACAACGTGGATGCCTTGTTTGGGGATGAAAGTAATTGGAATAATGATGATCTAAATGTTAAACGTGTGAATTTAAGGTTTAATTCACTTATGAATACCATTGCCAGCGTTTATTTTTTTTTGAATAAGCTCACAGTAGAATGGTCAAACTATTTTAAAAAAAGGAAACCTAGTGTCACAGGGGTGAATTTTAAACGTGTGAATTTAGTGGTTAACTCGCTAATGAATGCCATTGCCAGTGTTTATGCTTGAATAGCTCACAGTAGAATGGCCAAATTATTTAAAAAAAAGAAAAAAACCAGAGTCATAGGTGTGATTTTTAAAGCAACATAGTGTTACATTAGTAATAACATTGCCAATCATGACCACTCAGAGCATTCCTCCCCCGCCCACCTTTTTACAAGAACCAGGTCCCACGTGCATGGAATGGGAGGATTGGAAAGAAGCTTTTATTACTTATTTAGAAGCCATTGGGGGTGATGTATTCTTGCCAAAAAGAAAATTTGCGATTCTAAAGTTGAGTTTGGGAGTTGAAGGGAGAAAGGTATTAAGTACCTTGCCAAATTTCCACGTAGATAACGACAATGGGAATTCTGATTCTGAAGATGACCAATATGGCTTGTATGAAAGTGCCTTGTCCGCATTGTCATAGAATTTTGGGAAAAAATTGAGTTTAGTAGTTGAGAGACATAAGTTTTTCTCTCGGGCCCAAAAACAAGGTGAAAAAATTGAACAGTACGTAGCAGCCTTAAGGAGATTAGCTGTAACTTGTAGGTTTAAAGATCTAAGGGATGAGATCATCAGAGATCAATTAATCAATAGAACCAACAATTCCAAAATTCAAGAGAAATTGTTAGATTTAAAGGATCCTACATTAGACAAGTCATTAGAGATAGCGAAACGTATTGAGAACACCTCTCAGTATGTTAAAGATTTAGCTGACAATAAACAAAAAAATGATCCTGAAGGAAACAAGATATGCTTGTTGAATCCCCTTAAGAAAACCGCAAAAACAGATAATGAGGACAAGACGAATCCTGCTATGAAACAAGAAATGGGGATAAAGAAGAAGGTATGCTACAGGTGTGGGAGTAATAAACACACTGTTGAGGCCAGTCATTGTCCGGCTGCTAAATGTCGTTGTTTTAAATGTAAAAGAATTGGCCATTTCTCAAGAGTGTGTAAAGGAGAACATTTTCATAATGCAAAAAAATCTGTAAACATCATTAATGATGTGGGGGCGCAACAAGCCATGATTGAAACAGAAAGAGAAAGTTATTCTGATGTTGAAGTAATGGTGGTTAGAAAAAGTATTGATGCGATTTCCTCTGATGTATATGTTCCTCCCAAATGCATTATTAGCATAAATGATGTGGGAATATCCATGTGGGCAGATTCGTGCTCATCCTTCACGATAATCGATAGACAGAACTGGGAAGGGTTAAATACAGAAAAATTGATTCCGACAGACGTTGAACCACTAGGATATTGTGGTACTAAATTACCAGTGTTTGGTTACTTTAATGGATCATTATTGTTCAGGGGAAGGAGAACGGAAGCCAAAATTTATGTAGTTGAGGTATGGAAATGCTTATTGGGATGGAAGGAACAAAAGCGTTTGGGAATCATTCTCGATCCTAATCATCCTTTGCAAGTCCTGTTAACGGACCTTGAAGACAACAAGTGGGCAGAAAAGTTTCCAAATCTGTTCAAGGAAGAACTGGGATGTCTTAAAAAGTTTGAACACCGGATTATTTTTAAAAAAGACGCTGTGCCCAAAGTACACAAGGTACGGAATGTTCCTTTAGCTTTAAGGGGTAAACTCAAGATGGAATTGCAAAGACTATGTAAAGAGGGCGTGATAGAACCTATTGAGGCATCGGAATGGTTGAGTCCGATTGTGATCGCACACAAACCGAACGGAAATATCCGCATGTGTGTGGATTTGAGAGACTTAAACGAATGCATATGGGTAGATAGACATCCTTTGCCGCGCATAAATGAAATGTTGGCAAGCGTGGCGGGTGGTAAACATTTTACAACTCTTGATTTATCCAGTGCCTATCATCAGGTGCGTTTGCAACCAGAATCGAAGCATTTGACGTCCTTCATAACACCTGAAGGTGCGTTTCAATTTGTTAGGATGCCATTCGGGTTAGCCTCTGCATCAGCAGTTTTTCAGAGAGTGATGCAATCGATTTTGAAGGATATAAGAAATGTATTAGTATTCCAAGATGATGTACTGGTTTGGGGAGGGGATGAGAAACAACATGATACAATTTTACAAGAAGTTCTTACAAAGTTACAGTCTGCGGGACTGACGATTGGTCTCCCAAAATGCAAATTTGGGAAACAAACAGTTGACTATTTAGGACACACCCTGTCATTTGAAGGCATAAAACCCAAATTGAATTTAGTAGAGGATCTGGAAAAGGCTCCTGCTCCTCAAGACAAGGACCAATTAAGATCTTTTCTCGGTTTAGCCGAGTACTATGCCAAATTTGTTCATCATTTTTCCGATTTGGTACAGCCCTTACGTGGTCTCATGAAAAAAGGAGTGGCATTTGTATGGTCTGTGGAATGTCAATCAGCATTTGTAGCTATCAAAAAAGCCGTGGCTAATGCAACTGCTTTAAGTCCGTTTAATCCACAGGATGAAACTATAATTGTGACAGATGCTAGTGGATATGGTCTTGGGGCAGTATTAATGCAAAGAAGTAAAGGTAAAGAGAGAGTAGTAGCCTTCGCATCACGCACATTGAAGGGTGCTGAGTCTTCGTATTCAACCATTGAAAAGGAAGCGCTTGCGTGTTGGTGGGGTGTACAGCATTTTCGTGTTTATGTTTGGGGAACCAAGTTTGAACTATATACTGATCACAGACCGTTATTAGACATTTTTACTACTGCAGGTGCTGGAAGAGCCACTCCACGAATTGCAAAATGGTTGTATCGCTTACAGGAATTTTCGTTTGAGTTAAAGTATGTTCCTGGAGTGAGGAACGTGATTGCAGATTGTTTGTCACGTTTACCGGTGAGTTATGATACACATGATAGTCTAGACGAGGAAGAATGGATGGTAGCTAACATCGTGGATGTGTGTCAAGCTATAAGCGAGTCTGAGTGGAAAGAGGCAATTGCAGAGGATGCGATTTTGGTTAGAATTATCAAAATGTTACCCACTACATATGGTTGGAAAATAAATGATGATTTTAGAAGTTACAAGGATGTGTGGGAGGAGTTATCTGTGGTTAATGGCATTGTAAGGAGAGGGGATAAACTAGTTGTGCCTGAATCTTTAAGGAACAGATTAATGCGGTTGTTACATGAAGGTCATGGAGGCATGTCTGCTGTCAAGAGAAAAGCCAGAATGGATTTCTGGTGGCCCGGCATGGATAGGGACATCGAAAGGTTTGTGAGAGAATGTATAGCTTGTACTTGTAGTGACAAGTCTCATGTTTTAAGGGAATCACCCATTATTCCCATGCAGCTTCCAGAGAAACCATGGGTGAGATTGGGGATGGACATTTGTGGTCCATTTGATTGTTTAGCATCATCAGAAAAGTATGCTATAGTTATGATGGACTATTATTCGAAATGGCCTGAAGTTGCATTCGTCAGTGATGTCAAATCTAGCAGTGTCGTTGCCTTTTGTGATGAGGTTTTTAGAAGAGAAGGTTGTCCTGCAGAGATATTGACAGATAATGGTCCGCAGTTTACTTCTGAGGAGTTTGATGGTTTTCTAAACAGATTGGGCATCAAACATTTGAAGACTCCTGTTTATCATCCCAGGGGAAATGGTTTGGTGGAATGTTTTAACCGAGTTCTGGGTGAAAATATTCAATTGGCTCTCTCTATGAATGGGTGTTGGAGAACTGAAGTCAAAAAATTGATATGGAATTACAGAACTACTCCACACTCTGTAACTGGGCAAACACCTTTTAGTTTACTTAAGGGTAGGGTGCCTTGTACAGTGTCGGTGCCAGCATGGATGGGCAGATGTGGTAAGAAGGTTATAAATGATGGGGACATACGCAGTAAAGTGGAGAATGACCAAAATTCTTATCAAAGGAGACACAATGATAAGTTAAAGAAAACTGTCATCAGTATAAATGAAGGTGATTGGGTAAGAGTAAGTGCAGGATGTTTTTGAAAAAAAGGTAGTTCCAACTTATCGGAGCCTAAGAAGGTCTGTGAAGTTCAGGGCAACATGATCAAAGTTTCAGACGGAAAATGGTGGAATGTGCGTAGGGTGGTAAGGTGTAGTGAAGTTGAGATAAAGTTGTGGTTGGATAAAAATCCTAACTTGTTTAGCAGAACTAGTGATTTGCCTAGAAGGGCTCCTAGTGAGCGCATTAAGTCTAGACCAAGAAAATTGGAGAATTATATTTGTGATTAAGCATCGTTACGTTCCAATCTCATGAAGGTTCAAGAAAATCACACATTTCAAGGTTCAAGGAAATCTTCATTTGTTTACGTATTGTAGTAAATTATATGTGTATGAGTGTATAGTAAATCTTCTTCCATAATATTGTTTAAAAAAAGGAGTTGTGTTATGTTTTCTTTAGATGTAATGTTCCTTTAATGTTTCCATGTTATGCTTTGTACTTCATCTCCTAGCAACGAGGTTCTACTGCTGGAATCTGGATTGTAGAGTCCAGCAGTGAAGCTTAGCTGAGGAGCTGAGGAGGTTGTTCTGGGGGTCTCTCTGTGTTACTTAATAAACCCACTATATCTAAAAGAAGTGTCCTGTGATCTCAAAAGTAGGCACACCCGTCAGAACAACCACCAAGGGCACAGCTTCTGGGGGTAATTCTACCTGTGGCCCATGAGACGCCAAACCCCCGTTGTGGCTGATAATCCCCCTCTTGGCCCAATTGTTCCCTATGGGTGCCGTTGAAATCCCCCCCAAAGAGTCTTTAGCTGATATAGCACCCAGGTTTTTTTCAGTCATGGGAGGCACTAACCTATGTTTATTAGGTACTATCTGATTAGATGACTTAAGTGTGGCTTTACTGGGTTGGGGGGTATCTTTGGGAACGTTGATGGTAGATGGAGTAATAAGAGGGATGGGCGGAACAGCCCTAAACGTCTGGGCTATAGCCAAATCAGCCTTACAACCTACTACGGACTCAATGTCCGACAACCTTTGCTCCACCCGCTTCAAACTTTCAATGATGGGCGAAATGAGAGAACTAATCAAATCTCCCAAACTAGCTAGTGAAGCGGAGGAGGGTGCTGCCAGCTGCAGCGGTTCGACAGAAATAGAGGGCGCCTCGGGACTGTTCACAATTATTTCGAGGCCTACAGAGGGAGAAACAGAAACCAATTCAGGCAAAGTTGCTGAGGCTGCCGCTATCCTCGAATCAATTCTATCGGTATACTTTGTAAGCTTCCCCAAATTAGAGTGGCTAATCTTAGGTTTAGCCATGCCCCCCCCCTCCTTACGTCCTATTTTACTTGGGGTGGGCCTTGAATCTTAACTATTTCTGGTTTCTTAGGCTTCTTCCTAGTCCTTTTACCATGGCTAGAGAACTGTATTTTGGGGTCAGCAGGAAAACTTGTAGAACTAAGAGGAGAGGTTTCACTAGGGACCCGAACACACGGGGCACAGTTTGCGGGGGGACAATCCCGCGACTCGGGAGGGACAGTCTCATAAAAAGATGGGTCTTCATTGCCACTAGAACTACCTCCAATACAGGGGAAGGCCTGAACGGTGGATTCTAGGGGGGCGTGAGCGGGTTAACAGATATAACAATCAGGGGGGAGGGAACGGGAAGAGACACCAGCTGCAGGCAATGATGAGGAAGGCACAAGGCCCGCTGGTCCTCGCAGTCCCGCGAGTGGAATAGAGAATAAAATAAGCACTCTTCCCTCTGTCTCCCCGCAGCAAGCTCCTCCGGGCAATCACAGTGATAAGGGCAAAGTCAGCAGAATGTCCGGCCTCGGAGCGGCTCCCGCGAAGCGGGGGCCGCGAGGCGCTAAGTATCGTTGGGGGGAGGGAACGGGAAGAGACACCAGCTGCAGGCAATGATGAGGAAGGCACAAGGCCCGCTGGTCCTCGCAGTCCCGCGAGTGGAATAGAGAATAAAATAAGCACTCTTCCCTCTGTCTCCCCGCAGCAAGCTCCTCCGGGCAATCACAGTGATAAGGGCAAAGTCAGCAGAATGTCCGGCCTCCGAGCGGCACCCCAAATGTAAATTCACAATTATCTACGATTACCTAAATTGCGAATGCATTTAGGGAATTGCTAATTGCGATTCCCTGTTTGGAATGCGTCAAGCATTTCCTAAATGCGACTTCGCATTTAGGAAACGCAAATTACCATCAACTGCAAGTTGCTTGTTTTTTGCAAAAACTTTGAAAAATGCACAAAAGTGCATTTTTCAAAGTGCCATCTGGCGCACACACATGCCCATCGGGCATGTGTGTGCGCCACGTGTGTACACATGCCAATTTCGGGGGTGCATCAGGGTGGCCTTTTGGCCCCCTTGCACCCTTGAAATTGCATGCACAATTTACGAGTACCTATTTGGTACTTGCAAATTGTGCATGCAACTCCTATTCATTCCTATGGGCCTCGAGGCCCATAGGAATAAATGAGAAGCTATTTCTTAATTGTGAATCGCAATTTGCTATTTGCAATTAAGGAATATGTAGGAATCGCTAATATTTTAGCTAAACCTACATGCATAGGCAATTGTGATTCCATAATTGCGGTTCGGTAATAATTGCAATTATGGATTCGCGATTGCCTACCTTGATGCATGTGCCCCACTGTCTCTTTTATATGAAAGAGCAAGACACCAAGGACTTAAATGGTTTGTGGTGTGTGTGACCATGCATTATGAGGAATAATGTGCCCCCCCACTGTACTTTATAGGTTATTACAAGTCACACTGGAGTTATATGACCTTACAAAGAAACTCAGTCTTCTGCCTTGCTCCTCTATATGGTCACAGAACTCATCGATGAATTGCATTAATCGTACAGTATGCACAGCAGAAGGTACTTTATCCCAAATATCAAATTCAAGTGCACCCTTAAGAAACTGCTATAGAAGAAGAAGGGAACTATTATGGAATCGTCTCTCAAAGTTACTCATCTGATTGATGGTGGAAACTAGTCCATATATTTTTAGCCAATAGGCTAAGGTGATTTCAACCTTAGTTTGAGTACCTAGTCAGCTAATTTGGTGCCAAGCTGTGACATTTACAGATGTGTTTTCTTTATAATACTTCTCATTTATAGTGTCTCTTCTGCCATACTGATCATTTGGCTCATCAGCAATGTAGAAACAGTAACTGTCTCAAGCTTTAATTCTCCAATTAAAATAGGATTCTTGGATCCTGTTGCCAAAGGAAGGGCTGGGATTTTGTATTAATCTCAAATTTTTGTCATTTCATTGATTATCAATGGCCTACAGTTATTGATGTAAAATATCATGGGTGCTCACAATCAACTTGGAGATGATTATATTAGGGAACAAATGAACACTGATCTCTTCAATTGTTTATGATTTGGGGAAGCTTTTAGCACCTTGGTATAAATATCATTAATTTATAAGCATGGCCCTAAGAATGTTTGCATTTCTTTGTTGAACAAGTTTTTGTTGGCTTTTAGGACTCTGTGCACTTTTGGCCTGCTAACTAGTGGTGAGGTGCTTGTGCTCTCCCTTTAAAACATGGCAAAAATGGCCTACATCTGATTGGTACATTTAACTCATTTGTAAGTCCCTAGTATATGGCTCTACATGTATCCAGGTCCTGTAAACGAAAGTCTACTTGTAGGCTGCATTACTCATTGTGCCACCCACTAACGTTGCACTGAAAAATATGTCTTAAGTCTGCCAATGCATCTGTAGTACGATTTTAAACTGCTATTTTGACCTGGCAAAATAATCTTTTGCTAGGCTTAAACCTTCCTTTTCGATCATAAGTCACTCCTATGGTAGGCCCTGAGGTTTCATAGGGCAGGATGCCTTGTATTTACAAAGAAGGTGTGTAAAGTTTTACATGTCCTTACAGGGAGAAATTCCTAAAGTCATTTTTCACTGCTGTAAGGCTAGCTTTCCTATAGATTAACGCCTAGTTACCTTACTGCATGTAATAAGTGATACGTTTGGTAACAAATAGAGAAATGCTTCTTCCACTCAAATGAATTGAAATTTAAAATCCTCTTTAAACTTGTGGAAAAGGACTACTGACTCTATTCTGGGTGCACATGAGATGGAGGAGTTAGCTGTCATCTCTGGATAGGGGGCCAACTGAGGGAAATAAAGAAGCTGGAGGGTTTCCGATGATAGGACCTAATAGGGATCTCCATGGTAGGAGATATGAAACAAGAGGGAGACGTCAAAACTTCAGAAAATGTACAAATGCAATACAATTTGGCATCCACCCAAAAGTACATATATGTCACACTGAAACATTCCTTGGAGGCGGAACAGATAGACTGAACAGACTTGCATGACAATAGTCCACTGGAGGGCAGAGTCTTACTGTATATACTCTCATGCAAGGGATCTCCCTCATATACTGCACCCTGAATAACAACAGGCGGGATAATCTCAAGAATCATAGGGAAATATGGGAAGCAGATCTGGGAAAATTGGAGGATGTCAACTGGGAAGTGGTCTTGATATACCCCGCGAGGTGGCCATACTAATCACATTTAAATTCATCCAGCTAAAGATACTCCACAGAGACTATTAATAACGGAAGTAGACTATATCAAACGGGGAGAGCCCAACCAGCTAAGTATTTGAACTGTTAGGAGAAATAGGGGTCTTTCTTTCATCTAATTTGAGAATGCCCAACTATAAGAAGGTAATGGTCAGAGATAGCTGCGGAATTATCCTAGGCCCACAGGTCTCCCTTACCAGACACACCACAATTCACAATGCTTGGAGTCCTATGTGAAGTAGACTTCCCAGGTACCAGCTCTTATTTTGCATGCAGGGATTCATTGTGGTGAAGTGAGACATCACCAAGTTATGGGCGAATACAATGGCGCTTTCAATACAAATGTGAATGAATGAAACGACTGCATGTATGGAGAGTGAAAGGGCAGTGTATGAGGGAACAGAATGCCCAAATAAATAAAGTATGGGGAGGTTGGAAAAAATGCAAAGTACTGGATTAGTTGAACCTAAATGAACTGAGTGAGGTTACTCTATAGCATTGACCCCAGGCTCGATTAGCCTAAAAACAGGAAGGGGTGACAGAGATTACTGAGAAGTAACTTTGGAAATAGTAGGTTTTCCTATCTATGTAATGAACTTGGGGGCCTAGCAAAGAAATATGTGATAATAAAGGGCCTGCAGAATGGAATATTGCTGTTTAAACTTGTGGCAATTGGGATTGTGCTTATTTATGTTCTGTTAAAAGAACAAACACAGTTTAAAACAAAATTAATCCTCTTTAATGGTAAAGTCAGATTTAAAGATGCACTTCACTCTAACCTTGCTAAAATAAAGACTGCTCGCAAACAATATATTGTTCTTAAAATCGACCTGGCCAGTAGCTCCTCCAAGGAACTTTTTTTTAAATTGTAAAATCATTCTCCCAACCACAGGCCTGTTCTCCTGCCCCCCTCACAACCCCTCAGCATCACAAGTCTTCTGAGATAACCTGACAACTCATTTCGAAACCAAAATTAACAACATTTACAATAGTTTTCAATCTACATCCATCTCCCTCACCACTAGACAACATTACTCAAGCTCTGCAACACATGAATGTTCAAGCCCATCTCACTAACCCAAATGATCAACTCACTAGCCATAGCAAAATCTGGTTCTCCTGCTGATCCCTTCCCTTTAAAAATCACCTCACTTCTCTCCCCACATCTTGCCCCGGCCATCACCGAACTATGCAATCAATCTTTGACCCTAACCACGGTTCCAAGGTAATGGAAAGCAACCCACTTAACTCCCATCTTGAAAAAAAAACCATGTTAACAAACAGCTTATGGCCTACCTCACACAGAACAATCTGTTGGACATTACTCAATCAGATTTTAGACCATCCCACAGCACAGAGAGTGCTCTACTTCTAGTAGTAGACACAATTAGACTGTCACTTGACAATGGTCAACCAGCTATACTGCTGCTGCTTGATCTATCAGCAGCTTTTGACACCATCTCACACACAATCCTATTACAACATCTGCAGCAGATAGGTATGAGAGGCTCAGCCCTTAACTGGTTGAGTGACTTCCTTAAAGACCAAACAGTCTCTATGGGACTTCACCACTCCAGGACTCTCCCCTGAACACAGGAGTTCCTCAAGACTCTTTCCTGAGTCCCACACTTTTCAATGTATACGTATCCCTTTGGCATGACTGATCAAATCCTTTGGATTGAAGACACTGTCATACACAGATGGCACCCACTTGCTCGTCTCTTTCGGGCAGGACATTGAGAATATCAAACATAGATTCTCTAGCTGCAGGAGGGGTGGTGCCTCCAGGATGTCCTCTAACTGCCTCCAACTCAATGAGACCATATATCCTCCACATGGGACCAAGGTCTTTAAAAGGCTCCCATTGAACTCACATAAAAAACTCACCCAGGCGCTGGTCATTACCGGGCTAGACTATGGGAATGCCTTATTCTTTGCCTCCAATTAATCTCTTCTGTCCCATCTGCAAGTCATCCAAAACGCAGCGGAACGTATGGTTAACAACCTGCCACCAAAGACTCCATCAGCACCCTCAGTAAGAGCCTTACATTGGCTCTCTATTCACAAGAGAGCCCTGTTCAAACTGCTGTGTAGAACTTACAAATCTCTATCAGGCTCTGGCCCTAAATACCTGCAAAGCAGGCTTGCTCCTTATAGTCCTAGCAGGAACTTGAAATCCAGCAACCAATCCTATCCACGCCTCCGCCGGAATCACATGGCTAAATATGGAAGACGTGCCTTTTCTCACCTGAGACATCTCCACTGGAAAAACTACCACTGACCATACACACGTGCCCTAGCTTTACGGAATTCAGGAAACAATTTAAGACCTGGTTATTTTAAAATACTACCACCATGTCAGCTATCTGCCAACCAAGCGCTGAGATGTCCCTATCGGGATGAGTTGTGCGCTATACAAAGCAATTATAACATAACAAAACAAAGTTGCTTTCCTGAGCAAGCCACTCCTAAACCAAATGTGCCTTTCTGCCAGTGTCCAGGGTCACTTGACTGTGACTGGCTCTCCTTTGGTGTTTTGTGCGTTCCTTCCATACATGGGAACAAAATGACCTTGGGTGTGGGGCACGGTGTTGCTCTTCTGAGCATGATGTCCTGATGGGTTGTATTTGCCCCTCCTTGGCCGTGAAAGGGTAGCCTCAGGGCATGCCACTCACTTCCTGACGTTTATGGGCTGCCCGCCTTGCCACTGACAAATGGAGCTCAGACCTAGTCCTGCCTGCCCTTGGTTACCTTAGACAGTTTGGAGTCGCACCCAGTAAAGGGGGAAAGTTAGACAAAGGGAGCATCCCCTACCCACAGGCTGGCACTGGGATAAAAGTGGCACCATAGGAAACTCTCATCTGAACACTCCAGGTCCTGTGGAATATTCAGAAGAAGGACTGCCCTGATGTCTGAAGAAAGAAGATGGGGCCTGCTTGCCTTAAACCCAGGACTCCCTGAAGTGAACCAAGGGCAAGTTGGTCGAACTCCTGTATGACCTACAGGGACACAATAAGCTTCCAAAGGCCTCTACACAACTGCTCAATTGACCAGCACCATCTGTGCCTGCCTGGACATGCCGGAATCCTTCTGCCGGCCTCTGCTGGAGTGAGTCCTAATCCCCAAGAGGTGCCACTCAAGTCCTGGCTGGCATCAGCATGTGCTCCTTATGAACTCAAGGTGAAGCTACAGATGGTTTGGGCTCCTTGCGACTGTAATGTGGCCTCTATGTACCTAAAGCAAATGCCAGTGACAACCACCAATGTGAAGGTCCAGTGGGACTTGCACCAACACGCTGAAAGCAACTACCTACAATGACTGCCAATGCAAAACTCCAGCAGTACCTGCACTTCACATCGACAACAACAATCTGCAACGACCGCCAACATGAAGCTCCAGTGAGACCTTCATTTCAGGGCCATAACCTGCAATGACCACCATTGCGAAGCTCTAGCAACAACTGGCAGTTCAAGCCAACACAGGGACTGTCCATGACACCTGACCTGCTCCTCTCGCCTCCTCACGGCCCCCGCCAACACGAACGGCAGCTCTTCAGCTGTATGAACCTGGTCCTTGTATCAGGCTTGTCCTTCATCGCAGTCGGCCTGAAATTATGGCTTTACCCTATTCCAGTGTGACCAGATCATCGTGTGTGGCGCTTTGTGCTTTTTCCCACCATTTTCAATTAAAACTTAGGAAACTTGTAATTTTGGGTGTACTGATTGGATTTTTGTCACTTTGGTGTAATTTTATTTAATAAGATTAACTCTATCCTTTGAAACTAGTTTTTGCACCAAGCTACCAGAGAGTTAAGCACAGGTTGATTTAGTGACTTTTGTGGTTCATCCAGACGTGAATTGTGTTTATGTTATGTTCCACCGCCCATGTACAACTTAATGCCTCTCTTTCTGTAGTAGAATATTTACATTGAAAACAATTTCAGAACTGAAATCATGTAACTAAACATCTTCCACACTTTGATCATAAACACCCCTATTGACCTGAGCCAATCGCATAAAACTCCACCGTGAACCATTATTAAGCAACGCTGACGTTTTTCCAATTCTATCCACCTTCCATGGTTTAGAATACTTTGAGTTTCCTTTACAAACATGTCCTGGTAGTTAGATTTTTACCACATCACCAAAGCGTAAAATGCTTGTTTATACAACCTTGTAGGCAAACCATCAATAACTGACTTTGATTTTGATTGAACATTCTCTTTAGCTTTATCATAAATAGTTTCCATACTCAAGTTACAAGACATTTCAACCAACCAGCTTGGATTCAAACCTTGTCTTGATTTCCTTCCTTTCAACATTACAAATGGAGCAAGCTATGAAGTCACTTGTAAAGTACAATGATATGAACAAATTAAGTCAGGCACATGTTTCTTAACATAGGTTATGGCTTTGATAGCCAATTAAACCCCTTCCACAATCACCCTATTATACCTCTCAACTAGTCCATTCATATTGGGCGAACATAAAGCTGTGCGTACATGCTTAATACCCAGTTCCACAAAGTATGACTCCAATTTGATAGATAGATGTAAACTGCACACCATTGTCAGTCAATACAGAATCAGGAATCCTCTCTCTCCTGAAACATTCCTGCATAAACTCAATGACAGCATCAGTATGTGGTTTAGATATCCATTTCACTTCTGCCAATTTTCAGAAATTGTCAATAACAACTAGCACATACACCTTGCCTTGATCAAAACTCTCATAAGATCCCAACAAATCCATTGCCTATTCTCTCCTTGGGTCTTCAGGCAATGTGTGATGAAAAACATCTGCATTCAAAGTTTTCAGACACTTTCTGGCAAAATTGACATTGTTGAACAAACTGTACAAGTTCAGCATCCATACATGCCCACCAAAACAAATCCCTAGTTTTCTTAATGGTTCCAGACTGCCCTACATGTCCTAAAAGAGCAATAGAAATAATATTATACCTGATATCTTTGAGGGGCACAACACATTGATTCCTCACAACAATGTCATTTTCTATAGAAAATTCTTTACCTTTCCAGAAAGGCTGCAATCTTTTTTCAAATTCCTTTCCATGGGCCAAACTTCCACAGTATGTTTTTTTACTTTGTTTAAAATCTCATCTTTTGAGGAGGCTTCAATCCGTTCATCCTTTGAATGCACATGACTCCAGACATGATAACATCATCAATGGATGCCACAACACACTCCTCTTCAAACTTTGTCTCCACAACATTGGTACCATCCTCCAACAAGCAGTCAGCTCTAACACTTTGTACACCAGGTAAAAAGATTACATCAAAGTTATTTTTGTATAGTCTTCCCACATTTTTTATGAACCTTGATGAAGCCTTCCCTACCCCATTTTTAACTAACAAGGAAATCAGGGGCTTGTGTCCAGTCCTCAACTGAAATGAACTCCCCTATATGTATGTTTTAAAGTGTTCCACCGCCTATGTACAACTTAATGCCTCTCTTTCTGTAGTAGAATATTTACATTCAGCTATAGTTAGCGGTCTAGACACAAAAGGCAACAGTGTACTCAATGCCACCCTTGCACTGACTTAAAACAGCTCCTAAACCAATAGAGCTGGCATCAATAGTTACAATATTTTGCAATGATTGGGAAAAAGCTAACAATGGCGATGAATTGATGATATTTAACTTCAATGAAGAGGAACCATTGTCCTGATTCTCACATACATATTTGGTGCCCTTCTTTAGCAGCATCCTCAAAGGGCAAGTCATATCACAAATATGTTTACAAACTGTGAATAATATTCACACATTCCCAAAATGATCTCAACTTATTCTTATCTTTGGGAACCTGAATATTTTCAATTGTTGTCAATAAATCTTTCTTTGGTTATATTCCCTTCTCCGAAATCACATGACCCAGATATTCAACCTCTGAAGTAAGATATTTACATTCTTCAAGCTGAACTGTCATCCCTTTGTGCTCCAGTTTAGTTAACACTTTGTCACAAAGTTGATAAGGATTTTCCTACATATCAGTTTACACCTGGATATTGTCCTGGAACGCACCTACATCCACAAAGTTCCCAAACAAACAAGCTTTTGTAACACTGAAACTGCAGATGCAAGTCCAAACAGCATCCTGCTGTACCTAAAGCTTCCATCAAGATTAATAATCATTGTGAGTTCTCGACAATCATTGGTCACCACAATCTGGTGGTATGCAGCTTTTAAAGCAATTGTGGTAAAGAACTTCGCTCCCTGCAAATTTTCAAAAATCTCTTGAACGAGTAAGGGATGGCAGTCCACGACAATTTGTTTGTTAGCTGATCTTAAATCGACAGACATCCTTAATTTACCATTTTTTTTAACTAGCACAATGGGAGACACCCATTCCGAAGCATCCATAGGTTCAATAACGTATTCTTTACACATATGCTTAACCATGGGTGAGGTGATAATTCTCCTGCTGCAGATAGTGAATACATTTGTCTTCCACTGGACAAGATTTTTTTTAGAGAAATATAATGAATGAACCCCTCAACCATGCCAAATTCTACACGAAAAACACATTCATGTGAATCTAACAACTTTTCCAACAAATCATCCTTGATAGGGATAATCTTGACCATCTGATCATTATCCAGAATGTAAATTGGATTTTTGGCACTGGGATCCAAATGCAAACCTAATTTTCCCTGACATCTCCAACCCAAAACCTGCTGACCAGCAATGTCAACATACACTTTTTCCATAAGCAACACCGTTTACATCATTGGGTTCCAAACTCTTATCCTCCCAATTTTTATAAAAATATGTGTATGCTAGGATTGTAACTGTTGACCCCGAGTAAGACATCACTTCCAGAAGTGGAAACCCTAGCCACACATGTCCCCTGGTACCCTTCAACATTCTTTACAATCCCCAATACCATGTCTTCTCTAGACACTACTTCATTGGTTTCTTCCTTTACTAACAGTGCCCTTCTGTTGTTAGTTGACTTGCACAAACTACCAAAATGTCAAATTTTTCCACAATTGAAACTTTCCTTATTCATTGCAGGACATATTTTAAGCTGTGAAGAATGATTTTTTGACTCACACCTATTACACAATACTTTGGTACATCCTGGAAATGCTTTCTTTTGTCTAATGAATTTTGCTTTAAAATTACCTTTTAATGACACAGTTGCTACATAAGAAGCCAAGGTATCAACATTAATAGTTTTAAATGAAGAAATTGAATGTTCCACACTTTTGGTTATCAATGGAATCTTGTAGAGAGGGTTTGCGATGTCACAGTAATTGTGCCTGTATCTTTTTATTTGAGTAACAAATAAAAAGTTGCTCCAGAATGTAAGTATCCTCACCCTCTCCCAAAGCACAATCTGTAGCCAATCACCTTAGTGTAGAAATATACGTATCTATAGTTTCATTAGGCTGCTGATTTCTAGTATAAAAAGGAAACCTTGAAACGTTTCGTCAGTCTATCCAAGGCTTCACTAAAGCAATCATAATCCTCTACATCTGTACCAGTTTGGGGTTGTATAGGTGCCAAATGTTAAAAAATGTCCTCATCCTTGATTCCTATTCAATTTAAAAGTTAGGCTTTCTTTCTACCAGACTCAAATAAATCTCCATTAATGGATAGCATGTAAGTTTTAAGGAGGCTGAGCGATTTTTCCCATTTCATGCTGGGTTGATTGGGTCCTGAAAAAAACAGAGGTGGATGATTGCCAATAGTCGCAGTCATTGTAATTGAAAGAATGCTTAATAATATTCCAAAAACGTGAAAAGAAAACCCTTTGGAGTATGACACTTATACAACAGATTTAATTACATTTAAAGATTACTTCAGTTTCTGCTATGCATACTTTCACTTCTTAAGTGTAATGAAATTTACGATATGCTGCTCGCTGATAAATTTGATCAATGTTGCAAGGCAAGCAACAATATGGGGGTACGCTGTTACACTTCTATCCGATAGTTCTCCACAACAATGTCCATCAAAATTCACAGGAAAACACACAGTGAACTGCGTGTCACTCCAGCTGAAAATAAACTGCAAACCTGTACGCTTCCAAAATGACTGTACATCGCAATGTCTTCATCAGATGGCTTCCGGCTAGGCGTGGGCGGTGAACTTCGCTCCATTCGGGGAATTTGCAGAGTTTTCTGCACTCCGCACTCCACAGAGCTCATAGAGTGCAGAAAACTCCACTTCGCGTTGTGCAGCTGAGTTTTTTCCCCGCTCGCGATCATGTACGGTAAGTTTGCAATCGCGAACAGTAAGTTCGCGAGCGCGAGCTGCAACTCAGGTAGAATTTCTTCCTGAGCGGCAGGATTACCAGCACAAACTGCAGTTCCCACTGCACTCCGCCACTCGTGGAACTTCGCGGAGGTTTTTTGTAACCCCGCAAACTATGCCCAGGCCTAAGAGTGTGTGTCAAAGAACTGCCAAACAGTAATGGACTACATAGTTCATTGTGTCTGTTAACACTTCCTCTCCTACGCCTAAAAATGCAGTGTAATGTGGTAAAACGCACAGCCCTACAAATAGGGGTGGGCGACAATTTTCGTTCCGCTCACGGAAATTGCGACATTTTGACATTTTCGCGTTCGGCGTTCGAAAATGTCGAAACTTCCGCGATCCGTGGCCGGAACGGGCAGGTGCAGGACAGGATTCATTCTGGCAGGATGCTCCTGTCACAAAAATTAAACCTCAACAGGAAGCACTTACAGATATAAATAAAGCAGGGGACTTAGTTGGAGCTCAAATTCAGTAACGCATTAATCAGCACAAAACATTTGTGCGCTCGGTTGAGGCTGGGTAGGTGTGCTTTTCTCCCCACATCTATAGTCAAAAATTAGCTGTGATCCTTGATGGAGCTCTGTGCATCCACGACTTTCTCGAGCGCAATCCCCGTGTTGTAGCTCCTGACGCCAGGAGGTTCTGTCTCCTCATCTGCTGCTCTGATCGGTCTCTGGCCCTTTATAAACATGAGGCATGTGAACTGCGATGGACAGCTGACTCGAGGGACCCCGGGGCCCGTCGGCGTGGTGGCAACGTTAGAGACACACATGGTCACCGTAGACAACTCTTCTGGCCCTTTATGCAGCTGTAGTGTGGGAAAAGCACTATACATTTACCCAACGAGGTAGCACTTACTGATTAGCCAGTAGAAAGTACTCCAGTTGAGTAGAGGTATTGCACAAAACGGTGGCATCTTCTTGGGTAAATATGCAGGGCAGGATTCATTCTGGCACGATGCTCCTGTCACAAAAACGAAACCCCAACAGGAATTCAGTAACACTTTAATTCAGCACACAAAAATCTCCGCAATCACGCGAAATTTCGCGTGATCGCAGAGATTTTTTGCTGTTTCGCGATATTTTGAGAAAGGCACTTTCGCAAATTCCGCCCACCCCTAACTACAAATAGCTTGTGCAGCAGAACAGATGCTTCACTCAGTGAGGCTTTACAGCATTGGTGGCACTTCTTCATAGAAATTCGTAAAATGACACAGAAAGACTCTGCATTCACTCTTCTCCCATGCACCACAGCAGTGGATGTGGGAGCTAACTCCAGGTCACCTCATTGCCAATTTTGGTTATGAAAAAAGGACTCTTTTGTATATCTCTTAAGTCTTCATTATTAGCACCCACACACTGGGCAGCAGTAAGAATAGTGACAGTACAACATCAAGAACCTAGAACAAGCTTTGAATCATAACACTCCAAAAACGTGTACATCAACAAGAGCACAAGCTCATGCAATGGAACATTACAGTAACCAATGGTAAAAAATAACCTTACTGTGACAACATAAGTCATCGCATTACTACAGAGTGGCTGGCATGCGAATTGCCAATCCACTTATTATGTATTGCTGACTTGTTGGTGCCACTAGCTTCAGTGCAGGCATCCAGAATAATAGCAAAAAACTGTATCCTTACTCTGTTAAGCTGGGGTTTTAATTAGCAAAAGAAACACAGCTCTTAAGTGGCCTGTTCTTCCTATCAGAACCTCACTACAGCCCCTCGTGGGCCTGCCCTTGTTATTTATCTTGATTTCAGATAGATATTTTCCATCACTAAATTAGAGGAAGTGTCTTACCAGGATTGGAAGTACCAGTAAAGGCAGGGAGGAATTTGTACTCTGAGGAGATGCCCTGTGCTGACCCCTGCCTGGAGGACAAGTTGCAAGACTACTTGGAAAGAAGAGGTACTGCCCTAGTATCAATCAATCAATCAATCAAGGGATTATAAGCATGCTACTCGTGAGAGTCCCAAGGCTCTTGGGGGGGGGGGGGGGGGGGGGTACGCAGATCTGTTCAGCTAAAGAGCCAGGTCTTGAGAGCCTTCCTGAAGGTGTCCAGGGAGGGGTTGTGTCTGATGTCTGTCGGTAGCTCATTCCAGGTCTTGAGTGCAATGTGAGAGAACGATCTTCCGCCTGCTCTGGCTCTGTGGATGCGCGGGGTTTCAGCTAGTGCGAGGTTGGCAGATCTGAGGTTTCTTTTGGGTACGTGGAAGTTTATTCTGTCACTGAGGTAGTATGAAGAACATGTCAAAGCACATCTGACTGAGACCTGTGTGAACAAAACCTCGAGGTGAGTCTACAGACAAGAACAATGTTGATCTGCCATTCATGTAACATTGACTGAATGAACCTAAGACACATGATAAATATCACAGGAGGGTTGAGGCTGTGCCATAAACGCTGTGATATTGCATTTGCTGGTGATTCTCCTCTGCCGCTGGGTACCCTCCCTGTGACTTGGTAGTGAGAAACTAGGCATATGTCCCATTAATGGAAAGAAGAATGAACTGAAAATGTCAGTGAAATCCACTTTGTACTTGTGTAAGTCTGTCAACAAGGTAGCCTATCTGAATCGCAATGGAGGTGTCACATATGTGAGCTTTCTGAACCCAGGGGTAGTTAAAAATTAGCCCATTCAAGACAGTGGGTTTACTTTGGGAGTTGAGTATGGAATATCTCTGTAGAAAGATCATCACACCGCTATGGATGGTCATGAATGTGTTGCAGATTGTCTGAAAGAAAATATGTCATGCCTCTGGCAGCCAGTTAAAATATTGAATGGTGGGAGTAATGTGATCAATGCTGATTAGTTGTAGGCATTTTCTGGCAATCATTTTGCTTGTGCAATAGAATCCGTGAAGGCTACAGACAGGCTCTCCTAGGCTTTATGCATTGTATGCATTTAGGCAGAAAAAGATCAAGGCTCGTAATATACTGTGGAGAAAACCAAGGTGAGTATGTAAACACTGATGGGTCCTCGTGGTAAAAAAGGGTGTTTGTTAACTAGATTTATTTTGGGGTAAGAGGCAGATAAGAATTGAATATCCCTGTCATCTTCTTCACTTTGTGGACATCAGAATTGGCCTAGATAAAAGGGCCATAAAGAAATGGGAAGATGGGGCCACCTGTTCCTGCAGGTGAGGGTCACTGCTATTAAAATTATTGAGCTGTATGTGGTTAGATGATATCCAGTGGGCCACTGTGGGTAAACAGGAGCCTGGAGCACAGATGTGCAAGTAGATAGATTTCCAGTTTGAGAATGATATGGGTGTTCTCAGCTTAAATGTAATTTGTGAAGTTTAAGGATTTAATGATGTTCGGAAAGTGCTTAGATATATGATTAAAAAACAGAAAGCCTTTGATGGTGGATCTTTGAGCAACCCCTACCTTAGAGAGAAAGGGAGAAGATGTGAAATTGTGAATGAAGGAAATGATCATGTGAGATCCCTTGCAGAAGTATAATGAAATTCAGTCTGGTGCAGTGCTTTGAACGCCACTGTTGTTCAGTCTGTGAAAGAAGGTCGGTTCACTAACGTATCAAAGGTAGAAAACAGGTACAATAGTATGAGGCTAGCAAACCTGTTCTAATCAACGGGTGGCTTGCTATCATCTCAAAAGGCAGTTAGTGAAGATTTGGTACTGTAGCCTGGGTGGAACCCTGTTTGATGAACAGTTTGTATCTCCTTCAAACAAGAATCAAAGAAAGTAGCGTGAAAGCTGGTCTTCAAATGCGTTTACAAAAGTAGGGTACAGTCTAGATCTCCTGAAATTTTGACGCATCTCAGGAGAGAGGCCATGTTTCTGCAGGATGCCTTTATATAGGAGGTCTTACTCTTGCTGGTGAAAAGGTTGATGACCAATAAGCAGATACCTGTGATAAGATGATTCAAACAAATGGAAGGTACATAATCTATAAAGTCTACTGACCAACAATACATCGTAAGATAATTTATTGTGCTGTCTAAAATTAAAAATATTTGACCAAATGTTACATGGTGTGCTTGTTGCATTGTCAAATGTGGTGAATATATGCCTGATTAGCGTACATACTCACAGATTCATTTACATCCTTTTTGCCCTACAGCCCACATGAAGCTGAGCACATATGGAGCTCACTCCTGACTTACCATTGCTCTCAGCACCAGTTCAGACGAAGTGGATGCAAGACCATTGTAAATACAATTTGCGCTTGTTAGAGCCTATTTTAGTGGTAAAACGAATATTTAGCAAAAACAATTAGAGGACACACAAAGCAAATGCAGTTTTTACAACCAGTGTTTGCCATCCATTGTCACACAGGATTTTATAAACATAAAATCTCCCCTCCCGCCCGAATGATTGTTGCTGATCATCACAATGCATTGAGTGCGCACAACTGCAGGACTTCGCTTAAATGCACTTCATTAAACTGTGCTAAAATGTCATAAAAATGGCAGAAAACATGTGCAGGGGAAAATATCAGCACAAGGAGGTTTAGTAGAATGAGAAAGCCAAATATTACATTTTTCCAGAATTTTCATTAGGAAAAAAAAAGAAAAATCCTGAGTGTTTTATTTGCACTTATTCTCTTGCAAAGTGAATTGTTGGAGAGAATATTCCTACAAATTAGAGAAGTTTTCTGGGTAAATTAATGAAGGAAAATTATTATTTTTTTTTTAAATATCTTTATTTGATTTTACCATTATTAACACACCCATAATTCCCACCCCCGGCCCATCCAGGTCAGACATTTAATAATATAATACAATACAAGCAAAATAAAAAATAAAATGTATATGTTCACAGCAGTTCATCATCACAGTGCATTATACATTATCCCTATAGCTACCACTTATTATTAGATCATAAGATTAGCTAAGATTCACTGTATTCTCAGTATTATTTTGAGATTGACACCATTCAATTAAGGGGTACCAAACTCTCCAACCTCTTTTTCGGCGTATTCTCCCTTTCCGTTTATAGATAGCTGCCTCTAGATTGGAGATTGCAAGGAACCTAGCCAGCCATTGGTGAAAAGCCGGCGCATTGGGGTCTAGCCAGGCCGAGGCGATACACATTCTTAAAACCGCCATGGCTATAAAAATAAGTTCCTGACCCGGCCTGGGCAAACTAGGATCTGTCACTCCCAATAGTATGACTTCACTAGTCAGGACAATCTCTCTTTTGAGTATGGACGACAAAAACTTCTCAATATTTTGTTTTAGAGTTGTTAGTCCATTACAGATGGAAAAAATATGCACACAGTCAGCATTAAATAGCATACATATTGGGCAGCATGTCCCCTTACCACTCCCCCATTTAGTAATCCTATCTGGAGTGTAGTAAAGAAAAAAGCAGGTTTTATAAAATTGCGTTTGGAGTTTTGTAGACATAAGAATAGTTTGAAACATGGCGTATGCAGAGTAAAATGTTTCCGAGGTTGTACCAATTTTCTCATGCCACTTCTGAGATACTTTCTCCAAATCATCCGGAATTCGTGCATTTATAAGGGAGTAAATTCCCCCAATTGTGTTTACCCTCTTATTTGTTAATGTTTCTACTAGAGTTATTTTACCTGAAAGATTCCCTCCCCTCACCCTGCGTATGAGAAAATCTCTAATTTGTAAATATTTAAAGAAGTCCCGCCAGTCCAATTGATACTTTTCCCTAAATTGCTCAAAAGATTGTATCCCTTCCGAGGTAAGGAAACATCCAATATGATTAATACCTGCTGTCTTCCATCTGCTAATATGATTGTCTTTAAAGATCTCCGGTAAAACCGGATTATCGCTTAAGGGAGTATAGAAAGATATTTGTGCAATGCCCAGCAATTTCCTCACAGCTTTCCATACCTTAAAGCTGTTGGTCAATGTTTTTAATTTCACTTTTTTATAATGGCTATCATGGAGGTGTCGCCAAAGATATCCATAATTATTATTGCCTAAGATTAATTGAAAAAAAGATGGCGACTCGCCCTCGGGTATTGTTTCTAGCCCAGTATTTATTAGCAATTCCCTGCTATAAAGTAGCGCAGATGCCCAATAATAGGCTTTTAAATTTGGGAGAGCCAACCCACCTCTTTCCTTTGCCAGGGTCAAAAATTTATACGCACGGCGAGGTTGTGCGTACGCCCACATAAAGCTTGAAAATGTGCGTTCCATAGATTTAAACCATTGATCAGAAAATTCTAAGCATATTGCTCTAAATAAATATAAGATCTTAGGAAAAAACACCGTTTTCAAAGCATTAGCCCGGCCAATTAGGGATAGATGTAAATTATCTAGGCGGCGGAGATCTTTCTGTATGGTGCCCAACAATGGTTTTATATTTACATCCACCAAAATCTCAAGTTCAGCTGTAATACAAATACCTAAATATATGGCTTTATCAACAACTCGAGAGTCCGACATTTCGATTTTGTTATTCGTCACGATCTGAGTCTTCCCCTGATTAAGTGCATATCCAGAAACGACCCCAAAAATATTGGCCTCACATTCGATAGCTACCATAGCCGAGCTGGGATCCGCAGTTACCACCGCGATATCGTCTGCATAAGCCAAGATCTAAGTTGGATATGTTTGTGATACAATTGGTGCGATTTCACAGTTACCCTCTAGTCTGCGAATGAAGGAGTCGATGTAAATCGCGAAGAGCAGTGGCGAACAAGGACACCCCTGTCGAGTTCCGCGCGAAATAATCAACTCCTTGGTGGGGCTGCCATTCACCATTACCATGGCCCTGGGATTCACATACAGTTTTTGCACTGCCTGAATATATCCGCTATTAATCCCCACCCTAGACATAGCAGCCCACAAAAATGGCCATGAGACCCTATCGAAGGCCTTCTCGGCGTCGAGAAGGACCAAGGCCATAGGGTCCCCGGTCCTATCCATAGAGTCAAACAGGGTGATCACTTTCTGGATGTGATTAGTGGTTGATCTCCCTGGAACAAAGCCATGCTGATATTTGGCGATTACTTTGTGAATAATTGGGGCGATCCAATTTGCCAACAGTTTTGAGTATAATTTAGAATCTGCATTTATTAGAGAAATAGGGCGATATGAGCATGGTTGATCCGGAGGTTTATTTTTTTTCGGAAAGATAACTATCTTTGCCCTAGACCAGGAGTTTGGGGGCTGCCCCCCTTTAAAAATGTGTACTATTAAATCAAATAAGATTTCTTGAAGCTGTTCTATAAAAACTAAATAGAATTCCGACGGTATATTATCCAATCCGGTTGCTTTCCCTTTGTTGGGGGTTTCGTCTAGGGTAAACTGGTCCTCTCTGTCGAACCTATCGGTACATCCTCCATTTAGATAACTCTCGATTCTTTCTAGGTCCTTCCCCCCCTCTTCGGTATATAGGGTATTATAAAATCGCCAAAACGGCTCCCTGATTTGTTCCGGGTCAGTTAATTGGCCTTCCACCGGATCCTGTATTTCCCGTATCAAGTTTACTGAGGCTTGCTGTCTCATACGGATAGCCAACTGATGACCAACTTGTTCATTGACCTCATACACCATCTCTTTATGAGCGGTAGCCTTTTTGATGGCTTTAGTAGTAAAGATGTTTGTAATAGCGGCTTTTGCAATTGCTACCACATTTTGAGTTCTATTGATATCTACTAACTGTTGGCTCCCTTGAGTTGCAGTTATCAGCTCCTCTTCAGCTAAACGAAGATTTTCCTGCAACCCTCGGAGATGTTCCCTGGCTATTTTATTAGTTCTTAATGAGTATTGCATTGTTTCTCCGCGTATCCCAGCTTTTAAGGCGTCCCACACCATTTCGATCGATACACTTCCAACATTGTCCTCTATAAAGTTTGGTATCCAATTCTTTCATGTGTGCACAGTACATATCGTCTAGCAGTAAGGTTTTTTCAAATGTCCAAGAGCTAGGTGTAATACTACCGGATGACATGTCTAGAGTGCAGATCAAAGGATTGTGATCTGAGAGAACTCGGGGAAGCTTCTCCATTTGAAACTTAGATCTAAGCGAATTAGATATCAAAATATAGTCAATCCTTACATGTGTACGATGCGGGTTAGAAAAAAAGGTATACCCCGGATCCTTAGTGTTTAAGATTTGCCAACCATCTGCAAGCCCATGTGTCTCACACAAATATTTCATTGCCTTAAAAACTCTAGGTTTCCGGCCCTTATACAGCCAATCATCCCTTAGTGACCAGTCACTGGAGAGATTGATATTAAAATCCCCACAGACCACTAAGGGTAGAGGCCAATGCGTAAGTTCATTAGAGATCTCATGGATGACTGCCTGGTCATCATTATTACTCCCATAAATAGCACAAAGAGGAGTCTTTTGCCCCTGTCCATCTTGACACTCCGTCACTGCCCAGCGGCCAAATCTATCGGCTTTGGAACGATTAAAAGTATAAGCTGCGCCCTTTGCAAGTATAGCAACCCCCCGTATCCGTCCACCTTGTAGAGTTGCACAGACCAGTTTATACCCCAATGTTTTTAATATATGTATCTGTGTGCCCTCGATGTGGGTCTCCTGTAAGCACACAACATTTGCACCCATAGTTTGTAGACCTATCGCAACCATTTGTCTCTTTTTAGGGTCATTTAAGCCACAGATATTTAAGGATAACACCTTTAGGACCCCCATCAAGTTAAATCATATGGTCCGGATACGTACTCAGATTTTTTTTTTTTTATATATATATTTTTTGGGCCCTTAACTGCCCCATACCCCTCAGATTATTTTTTCCCCCACCAATATACAACAGTATAGTCACCTGTCTGACCTTCCACCCTACCCCCCCTACCCAAACTACCCCCTCCCCACCCTGTCCCCCCCCTCCCACCACCATTAATGGAGGTTACCTGGCCATCACGTGGCCAGGGGTGTGGCATCCAACGAACACAGCCCCCTGAACGCCCGCTGATTTCCCCCCATTATCAAATAACCTTTAAATATGCAAAAATCAAAAACCAAAAAAACAACAGGTACCCTAACACAGGGCTTACTTTCACAGAAAATCCCTTACATATTGTTTATAGCCTCAACATACCGTGTCACACCCGATTTATTATATCAGAGGAGGTATATTACCGGAGAACAGACACACTTTTTAAGATTTTTACTTTTTTGCTTTTTTCTTTTTTTTTACTTGTGTCCCGAGATTTCATCTAGATACTCTTTCGCCTGTATTTCCGATACAAAACTACGGGTAGTCCCTAAATGAAGGAAAATTCTTAATTACACAACTTCACCATATCTAAAATGTAGGAGTCAGCGTAACTCAAGTAATTCTGTGTAGTGCAATTATGCGGCATTACCTAAGAATTCTGTAAGAGAATGCAGAATTACACAAGAAGGGTATATTTGCTTTAAGCACTATTTCGTAGTGCAAAAATGCCCCTTTATGTTAAAAAAAGCACATGGATGAATTTTGCACTAAGAAATAGCGTGAAATGCAATAGAACATGAGAAGCGAGGGGGGCAGCCACTCACGCTCAGTCAATGTGCTCTGCATTTAGTGCTATTTTTTTTTTAGAGCAAAATGCACCCTTGCATTCAAAATGGATGCAAGGATGCATTTTGTGCTAAGAAACAACACTAAATGCAGCAGAACACAAATAGCAAGTTCTAGCATCAGCTCACACTTGCTAAATGTGCTTTCTTGGTAGCATTTCTCCCACAAATTACTCTTAATCACTTGAGCAGGACGAAATCATGTTACCATTGGTAATAGAGCATCAAAGAGTAACGCAGAATCATAAAAATTATTCCCATTACTCCTTCGTAGCTGAAATTCGTGCAGTCCTCATAAAATGATGAGCTTTGTACGATTCCAACAGAGATATTGAAACGTGTACGCTGGTAGAAGAGACATATTTTGCCTGACTTTGTAAAGATAGTACTGTTAGTTTGCCTAGGTAATTTCGACCAGATGTTCCTATTATTTCCATCAAATGTTCTATCATTGACTTTAGAATAAAGATAAAAACTAAGCTCAGATGACAGTGCATTGTCCTTGCAGAAGTCTCGAGCTGCTCTCTTAGAGAACAAACAGTAGGACATGATTTACAGAACACTCAAGGCCATATGGAAAGTTTTCAACAGCTTCTCTTTTAGCTGTGAGCTCGGGTTCTTTTCTCCAGAGTAAAGTTAAACAATCCCCTATTATTTAAAGCTTTACACTAGCTATGTGTTAGCCTAGATATATTAATGAGTTTCACAGTGCATGTAAAACCTTTAAGTACAAGCTGTCGAAGTACGTAGCATATATCTGTTCCTCCTCACAAATATAACCAACGCAACATATATTTATTGTTAAATGCTGTTAAACGCCAGGGTTCTAGACTTTCTAAAAAAAAAAATCACACAGATTTTTAGTAACATATTTTCAGCAGCATCGTTTTTACATTGATGGTAAATAATATATAAGTGGATACCACCTACTTTCTTTTCATTTTAACAAATCTATAGCATGCAAATCATAAATACACAATGCTAACCATGAATTAGTTAAAACGAAAAGAAAATCAGTTATTTTAAATTTGCTTTATGAGTTAGTAAAATTGTAAAGCACGCGGTTAACACGATGTACCTCTCAAACACTTTAATCCAAAATACAAAAATGAAATATGAACTTTCTTTATTGGCCAGATATCTTATTGAATTTATTAAGTTCTCAAGAGATGTCTATCGTCAACATCACAGATCTGGATCCTGACAAGGTGTACTCTCGCTTTCATGCTTGTAAGGCCAAAAACACGAGTATTATTGAATTGTGCTGTTATAATGTGATAATCCCTGTCATTAACTACTGTGAAAAAACTGAATTTATATTGTACGCTATGGAAAAATATTGTTATTAATATAGCAGTGATAGTATTAATATTATTTGTAATTGTTGCAGTATTTCAGATACTGGTGTTGCTGTTAATACAGACAGTTTTATTCGTTCATTTTAATATTATTACTAGTATATCATAATACATTTTACATATTTTAATGTCGATCGCATTTGTTCCAGTAGGTGGCGGTACAGCCCTTCTCCAGAATTATTTAGTAGTTTTTGCCCCTCGACAGACTTGTTCCCGCTCCTCTGATGCACACAAACACACTCAGTTTGCACACTGAGGCTGGCCACATCTGGAAATGTTTGATTTGATATAGTGTCGTTTTACATTGCAGAAATGAGCGTAAGCGGTTTTTTAACCCACTGAGTGAGAAACGTGATCTGGGTTTTACGACCGACCCTTTAAATCAAAAACAGATCGCGTATTAAACCATTATCTATCAGGGATATGAAGGCAGAGCACGAGCTGGAAATGTGGTCGGATCAGGATCAAATTGAAATGGACACGTTTCTCTGTCTACCACAGTGTAATGTAATGTGGGATCTGGTACGCGCCAACTTGCCACACCTCTAAGCCCTTTAATTCAGGGGCAAGGGGCAAAGTCACATACCGTGCCGTGCATCCATTCGCACCCGAGTTATCCTCCACAAACAAAAGTGGTTGTCACAGAACGCACGACGCAGAGAAATACCGCCATGTGCTATTGTTAACCTCAATCACATATCGGAATATAATGCCCCAAGGGAGTTCCAGCAAAGAGGAGAGAATCCTGCATGCAGCGATAGTGTGGGGCTCAGAGATGGAATAGGCAGTGGGGAGCAGCTCTGCAGTGATAGTGTGGGGCTCAGAGATGGAGTGACAGTGGAAGGCTCAGTGATGGAGTGGGCACCGGAGAGCCTAACAGTGAGCGTGTGGACCTCGGTGATGGAATGGGTCAGCAGGGAGCCCAGCAGTGTGAGTGCGGTATTGAGCCCTGAGGGGGTGTGCACTACATTTCAGCAATAATATTCCAGGATAATGTTGGGCAGTGAACGACTGTGCAGCAGAGAGTCCAGCAGTGTTAGTTCATGGCTGTATGGGTGTCTACTGAAGGCCAATGCAGTGGAGAATCCAGCAGTGAGAGGGTAGGACACTGTGGTCCGGATCTACTAACATTTTGTTTCGGGGTTGTGTCAATATCTTGACATACTCCCTATATCAGGATTTACTAGGCCACACAATGCCCACTTTTGATGCAAACCCAGATTTACTGAAATCTATAACACTGAGTTTTCCATCAAATGGTGCACCTACCCAAGGATGGTGTAAAGAGGAGACATATCTTTGTTTATCCTCGTTGCTTCCTTTTACACGTGTACTGCAGCACACGTGCAAAACTGAATAAGTATATAAGAGCAGTGTTTGTGCAGAAATGTAATCCTTCTGCACAAAAGCTATTCTGACCACAACGCAGGTACCTTTGCATAGTGGGATAAGAGTGCCTCCACTGGCACTAGGCTGCCACAAGTGTGCCAGCGCAAGGAGAATACATATGGCACCTTCCTGCTCTCTCCCTGTCAGGCAGCGCAGTGCAGCAAGTTCCCTTGTGTGACCATTTTAGTAAACCTGGGTTATTGTGTTCTATGATAGTGTACAGAAGGGAGTCCAGCAATGATGGTGTGTGGGCAACTGATTGACAGTGCAGCAGAGCCCATCAGTTAAGGCGTAGACAGTGCGGAGTCCAGTTCAAGAGAGTGCAGCAGGGATAGTGCATTGAGAGTGCGATACTGACCGATGTTGTGGGTGGAAAGTTTAGGCCTTACATATATACCACTTCTGTATTCCTGATGCCTATTGACCTTTGAACATGGGATCCTTGCAAGTGCATTAATGTGCATGCATGGACCATTCTCCAAACAATCACATAAAGTGAAGACTAAAGAGCCTTTTCCTTGAGTTCTACTGATGACTTATGCTTAATCGCGGGTGATATTGATAATTGACAGTGCATGAATTTTGAATGAAATCATAAGAACTTTTTCATCCTTCTCTAGTTTTCTGCAACATCTTAGTACAAATAAACTGAGCATTAATGTATCTAAAAAAAATCCAAGATGTGTGTATAACCTTTAATATATGGCTAATTTCAGAATTCATGCGTCCCAACAAAAAAGTAATTTCCAACTATTTAGAAACTTACGCAAGTTTCAAATCCTTTACAAGTTTTTTTTGAAGAAAAATGTTGTTTCTGTCCACTTAATAATTTACTATACGACTACACCAATAAATTCCGTCTCAAGTCGAGCAGATAAAGAATATTTTTTAATGCATTATCAGACACCATTTCACTAAGCTTTCGTCCTCTTAAGGATAACATATAGTTAATGCTGCGGAGACAACGCAACAAACGTTTCCATTTAATGAAACCCTCATTGCCACCGTATTAAGGTCAAATGTTACAAATAATGTTTTTAAAATAGGTTCATTAATTTAATAAAGGTAGAAGAAAACACACAGGAGATGACATGTCAGATGTAAGTTTAATAATTACACATAAAGCAGTTTCAGGAATATAAATCCATATGTACAATGTGTATGTAAACGATTTTGACTGCGAATGATACATCTCAACTGCAAAACTTAAAGGGACCCATTTACAAAGACATTTACAAGTAGGTAAAGTGGTACTCCTCTAGTACCCTTTTAAGTACTCAAATATGCCTTTGTGAGTTGGTCCCAAAAATCAAAAATTGCAATATAATGAGAATATTCAGGGAGTATTCATATCCATTTGGAACATATAGAATGGGCTGTGCCATTAGGCCTGGGCTAAATTTCCGTTCCGCTCGCGGAAATTGCGATAATTTGACATTTTCGCGTTCTGCGGAGAGCGTGAAAATGTCAAAATTTCCGCATTCCGCAGCTTAGCGATAATTTGTTTCTTGCTCGCGCTGTAAAATGATACATTCTTGTGCGCGCTCGATCGCCTTACCTGAATCCCCGCGTTCGCCGACAAGTTTTCTCGATCCGGTCGCGTTCTCCACGAGATGTTGGATTGTTGGTAGCCATTTGCGCTGTCTCGCGACAGTTCGCGCCCGCAGTAATGTCATTGGTCGCGCGATCACGTCCTTCTTCTCGCGATCATGCACCGCGAGAAGAGTGAAAACAAGATGGGCGCGCCAGCGAGCAACCGCATGGGTAAGTTGGCGAGCCGCGACCACGCAGAAAATACCGTGAACGGGCGGGAAAAAAACTTCCGCATCTTCGCGATATTTCCGCGTGTTTGCGGAGATTTTTAACATTTTCGCGATAATTTGTGAAAGTCACTTTCGCAAATTCCGCCCACCCATTATTTGTATTTTTACTAATAGGGAGTTGGACATTTCTGGTCCGATTTACAAATGCATGTAAGAGTATGCAAAAGAATACTGCTGCTGTGCTCGTAAATGCTTTTGTGAACAATTCAAATTTATGTCAGGGCCCTTCTGGGTATCAGCTCTACTCAGATTTCAACCCGGTTTGGAATTCCTCGGGCACCCCAGAGTGTTTGTTGGATGGGTTGAGTCACCCCTTGAGGAAGGTCTGTTATGTTCCATATAGGTACCCCAAAATCGGTTCAGGTACTAAATGCACCTTTCACCTACATTGCCCTCATTTTGCACTACATTACGGTTCTTAGGACTGACCTTTTACCTAGCTGAGGTAATGACAAGAGGACCGGAGGTTTTTCTCCGAAAGGCTTAAGCCTCATTCATTATGCACGAGTATTCTTGGAATCACAGCTGCACAGCAGGCCGAACATCTCTAGCATAAAAACTATGTACAAGGGTCATTCCTTCCTTCATCCTAGTTTGACATGACACAGTGAGTTATATCCCCAGGGGGTATCAATTTGGGTATATATACACTATCTCTTGCAAAGGTAGAGAGGAGGAAAGGACTTCCATGCCGACACACTGACACAAGACGCTGAGGGTCCTGCACGCAGACACTCCGGCTCGCAGTGGTCTGAAATCCCTTGCGGGGTTTGCACCTCCAGACCAGAATGGGGTCCCACAGTCTCTCACTTCAGGTAATGGGATTGACTTTATCCTAGAGGGATTCTTGACTTTACACCTACATACATGCTAGGTACATTCAGGTACATCTTGTTAGGGACACATCGTAGGAGTACGCTTTTATTATTGTCATGTATTTTAACACTTGCCTGTATTTATCGTTTTAGCACTATGGTAGAAATCTACCATCCTTTTACTCTGTTAGTGCTTATAATCATTTATATCTGTTACTGTCTAATGGTTGTTTCAGCACATCTATTTTACACTAAAATGACGCTGGTTCAATAAATACTTATTGAGAGATGTCCCCATCGTTTATTCTGTGTATCTCTCTCCGAGACAAAGTGAGAATGAATGACTGAGTGACTAGTAGCACTGTTTCCACGATTCTGAGGGATCAGGGTTGTCGTGTTCGATAGTTGCCAAGAACCATTCTCTCCTTGGTAAGAGGTGTTTCTAGTGACACTGTGAGATAGTAGGTATACAGGCTGACATACTCGGTAGGGGTGTCCGGAATCAGTTTGGACACCAAGCCCGCAGTGTATGTTTTCTAAACGCGCAGATCCTATATAGGTTTATAGGAACTACACGACATGGCGCCGCCAATGTTGGTTTTGATACTTATGTAACAGTCAATCTGAATAGTAAGTCGTCCTTTTATCAGAGAACCCAACTCACATTACATCAGAGACGTCTGAAGTGAGAAGGGATCTATCCTGCCATAGCTGAGTAGGCAAACATTCCTGTTTATTGGCTGTAGGTTTATCCAGCTTGAGGGACAAACAGGTCCTATTGTGCATATATCCTTATCTCAGTTTCCTTGAAATTATTTTTCAACAATGACAGAAGACACCGCTGTGCCAGCGCAATGCGTTTTAGTTCAAGAAGAAGGGGAAATTAACATTTCAGAAAATGCTAGATTTGCCCTTACCTTAAAACTAGCAGAATATGAGGTGGGGCAGTAGCTTTCCTGATTGAGGCTCACAAATCATATAGAACAGAGGTATTCTATTCATGGGTTACATTCCCACAATGAGATGCACAAACACATACATTTCATTCTTATGCTGAAGAAGAACCTCCAGATGAATTCAGTCCATATGAGGACACTGAAATTCCGCTCACCTACCAGGAGCACATAAACTGGTTTAAAGGCGCTCTTCCCCATACAAGAAATAAAGCAAGACTAGGTCCACTCGGAAGAGAGGGAGCCATTTGGCCTGTCCTTGCGGCTTACACACCGCATCCAGATATTTTGACACAATGCCAGTAGCAGACTTACATCCACTTCATTAGGAAATAATAAAACTTTACAGAAACTTAACACAGTTTGTGATGAGAACACTAACACTTCAGCCAACAAAAGCTACACAAGCAGGACCCATTCAGGGAAATGCAACTAAAATTACACCACAAACGGTACACGCCATTATGGGTTAAATTCCCATTCAACATGATCAAATGCCATTCTTGATAGCTCTGAAAATAACACAGCACCTATGCTGAATTAGGGGGAGATAGTTTGGGATCTAGAGCATTAAAATCGCATCTCATGGGTGGTCCTGAAAAGGATGGCACCAAGCAAGCACCTGTTTCTTCCAAGAATAAATGGGATAATAACAATAAAAATATATAGAATAGAAAAAATAGATCTCAGTCCAGAAGTGGGTCTCCTCAACAGGAGCCCTCCGAAAGGAGGTACAACCTTAGGAATAGAGATAACATTAAAAAACCTGACCTGCATCAGGATACTGGTACACATTCCTCTCGTTTCTTTCAGGACTCACCAAGAAACTCCAAGAGAGAAGGACTGTCAGAACACAGACGAGAAGAGCGTACAAAGTCCAGAGACACACAATGCGCTTCAAGTTACCCTCCTAAAAAAGAAGACAAGCCACAATCTAAACCTCAATTTAAAAAGAAGAAAGTAGCAGGTCTCAAAGTTAGACATGCCCAGAATTCTGAGGACACAACTTCGGAAGGGGCAATGGGCTCTGACGATGCTAGACAGCACAGCAGAAGTAACAATAGCTCGCCAGAACCTGATGGAATTTCTGGTGACAGCGGAGTTGAATGAGTACATCACAGTGGAAACACCTGATACGAGGGTAAGTGTCCCACATAGGTTACATGAAATAACACTTCAAATGGAGGGGGACAAACCCAGAAAAGTTAAATGTCACTTTTGGGTGAACTTGACTTTCAGCTATGACATTCTATTAGCTGAACAAGATTTGCCATCTACAGATGTTAGGGATTGCCCAAAGGGAGAAACGGTAATTTTACCATCCTTTTCCGACTACGTCCCAATTTACTTAAAACATACATATGCACAGGAGTGGGCCATTGCCCTTGCCCCAGCACTTTATCGCAACCATGTTGGTTGGGATACTGAGTCACCTCACCACATAATCCCTGCTATAACTAATCAAGTTCCACAGAGACAGTACCCAATAAAACAGGAAGCGAAAAAACAGGTCAGGGAGATCTTAGACCAACTTAAATACCACGGTGTGATAGAAACTTGCACCTCCTCAATTAATAATCCTTTGTTTCCGGTAATGAAACCCGATAATTCATACCATCTAGTTTTAGATTACAGACATCTGAACACATGCACTAAAACATTTGCATTACAAAATGTACACAGTGCCGCATTAATGAATAACATTGTGCGGAAAAAATTAAAAACAACACTAGATATCTCAAATGGATTTTTCTGCCAAAACATAGCGCCTGAAAGTAGGTATTTGTCCGCATTCTCCAAGTTAGGTTCACAGCATCAATTTTGTCGACTCCCCCAAGGCTATAAGAATAGCACTGGGTTGTTCAGCACTAGGGTAACAGAATTACTTCAAAATTTGGATGAAGAGGCATTGTCCTATGTAGATGATATTTATCTTATGATGATGATTTAAAGGAACACTTGACCAGGATGTGCAACATATTTTGGGGTTCGCCTCTGAGGGCTACAAATTCAACTTTAAAAAATCTAAAGTAGCCCACCTCTATGTCCCATGTTGGAGAGAATAGTTATTAAGTGAAGGTAAAAGCCTGGCAGCTAACTTTTTAGAAAAGTGCATGCTGTTCCAATCTCCTAAATCTTTGAAGAACTTACAATACATATTGGGATTCTTTAATTTTGGCAGAACATACATTTTGGACTACACAGAGAGAGTAAAACCTTTCTGCAACTTAATAAGACCTGATTTCTCAGTTAGGCAATGGACACAGGAACACACAGATATCCTTTTTTCCCTGCAAGCTGACATGATAGGTTCAAAACACTTGCAGACACGTGTAAACGTACGCAATCTGGTGATCCATGCTATAGCCGGTCAATCCGGGTATACTTACCTAACCTTCAATGAAGGCGAAATTGTACCCATAGCATACAAATCACATTTGTTAACAATCGCTTAAATGTGTTTTATATCTACAGAAAAAAATCTGACAGCAGTACAGACCACTTTAGAGAGAGAAAGAGCACTAGCTCAGGGGGAACGCATAATTGTCGCAACTCCAGTACCAGCCTTAGAGACTGTTACAAAGGCTAGCATCGCTAATGCTAAAGCTTTACATCCAAGATGGTTACAATGGGCTAATTCTCTCACTGCAGTGGATGTAGAATACAGATATGATCCAAGGCTAAAAACACAAGCATTTCTACAATATGAACAAGAATATCCTCTCCTAAATGAGATTATGCCTTTAGATCAGTATGAATACATTATTTAGACTGACGGATCTGCTCAGCCAGCCATAGGAAGTAAACAGCAATACATTGCTGCATGTGCGATTGTAAAAGGTCGTATGTGGGAGGTCAAGTTTCATTCCAGCAATACGAAGACACAGTCTCTAGGAGACTGCACGGCTCAGCTGGCAGAATTAAAAGCCTTACAACTGGCACTAATAAATACGGATCGGGAATTCCCCACACTCATCGTGTGTGATTTGATTTATTGTGTCCAGTCATACTACAAATATCTTCACTACTGGGGTCAGAATGGATTTAAAAACTCAAAAGGTTGCACAATAAAGTATAAAATGCTTTGGGAACAGGTAGGTGAGTTGAAAAACGAACAACTGAGAGCTTACGTGATACACACGCTCAGTCATCAACGTGATAGCATTCACATTAAAGGGCATTCATTGGCTGATGAAGCCACAAAGTGGGCAGTACGAACTGCTTCTGTAACTGCAATCACTTGTTCAAAAACGAGAATAGACGGACAGATAATGGTAGCTGTCATAGCTTTACCTAAAGGTTTTCCACTCAAGTACTCCTACAAGTTAGATGCAAACAACATTCCGTGTGCCCAAATTCCAGGAGTCGGGGATAGAGTAATACCAAACATAGGGCCCGATTCACAGAACTAACTTAAGACAAAATCCTAAACTTACTACCATTTTCGTATTCACAGAAGGCACTTACTCATTTTGGTATTCACAGAAGACACTTACTCACTTCGGTATTCACAGAAGTTAGGAGTCCTAACTTTAGGACTCCTAAATGCCTTCTGTGAATACCGAAAGTCTTAAAATTAGGATTTTTCTCAGTTTAGGAGTCCTAAAGTTAGGACCACTAACTATACTACTACTAAACTGAGAAAAATACTAATTTTAAGGCTTTCGGGAGTCACAGAAGGCATTTAGGAGTCCTAAAGTTAGGAGTCCTAACTTTAGGACTACTAAATTGAGAAAAATCCTTATTTTAAGACTTTCGGTATTCACGGAAGGCATTTAGGAGTCCTAAAGTTAGGAGTCCTAACTATACTACTACTAAACTGAGAAAAATACTAATTTTAAGGCTTTCGGGAGTCACAAAAGGCATTTAGGAGTCCTAAAGTTAGGAGTCCTAACTTTAGGACTACTATATTGAGAAAAATCCTTATTTTAAGACTTCCGGTATTCACGGAAGGCATTTAGGAGTCCTAAAGTTCGGAGTCCTAACTATACTACTACCAAACTGAGAAAAATACTAATTTTAAGGCTTTCGGTATTCACAGAAGGCATTTAGGAGTCCTAAAGTTAGGACTCCTAACTTCTGTGAATACCGAAATGAGTAAGTGCCTTCTGTGAATACCAAAATGAGTAAGTGCCTTTTGTGAATACCAAAATGGTAGTAAGTTTAGGATTTTGTCTTAAGTTAGTTCTGTGAATCGGGCCCCTGGATCGCAGATTAGGTTTAATTCTAGCTGCACACGAGGGTCTAGGGTTTGCACATACAGGAGTTATGGCAACTGTTTCCTGGTTGAAACAGCGCTATTGGTGGCCCGGGTTAACTAAACAGACGAAAGATTATGTCTTGAAGTGTGACATCTGTCAACAGATGAAGGGCTACACCGTAGCACGTCCAGCGCAGACACCTTTACTAATATCAGACAGGCCACTTGGCTGTGTCTATCTGGGCCACTGTGGCCCCCTACATTCGGATGGGGTTTACAGGTATATCATGGTTGCAGTGGATTCATGATCGACATTCCTATGGGTATGGCCTCAGCACCCGGCTGACGCTCGAACTGTTATAAAAGGTATGCGAGTCTTCATAAGGACATACGCAGTTGGCACATTACATTCTGACTGTGGCCCGGATTTAGCTCTGGGCTTACAAGGAAGCCATGGAAAGTTTGAGTGTAGCACTGCGGTACTCTTCTCCATATCATCCTGAGGGAAATTCGGTTTTGGAGAGGAAAAACCGTGACTTAAAGCAGTCTTCAACAGTTAGGGTATTAGGTTCGGGCGGTAGTTGGGTAAATCTCCTATATGGGGTACAGCGTGCCCCCAATAATATGCCAAGAAGTCCTCTAGGGGGTGTCACTCCTTATGAATTACTCTTTGGAACGAGAATGTGGGTACCTGATCTCGATTGTGAAGGCATAGTGGCGGATGAAAACCAATTTGACATCAATAAACATTTGGCTGTGTTACAGGATCTGATTGAATCCAGAGCACTACAAAGTAATGTGCAGGTCAAGCGTACCGCCACTGGGGAAGTCAAATCAGTCATGGTAGTACCTGTCTGGATCCCAAAAGTCAGGGACCTGGTCAGAGAAAAGATCGAGGACAAGAAAGAATTTGGGCCATCCTTCAGAAAGCCTGTACCTGTACTGGCTGTTGAAGGAATGAGAACAGTACTTCTGCCTCTTTCCGGCAAAAAGGGAAAGAGATTTGTCTCCACTGATCTGATAAAACCACACTATGTGGCCGATATTGAATAGTAGAACTCGTGGGCGCCTGGGTAGCTGACGCTCTCCTCTTGGTACCATACAGGAAGTTCAGACTGAAAGACTCATAACATTTGAAGAGTCTCCAATACAAAGAAATGAAATTGGCAAAAACAAAATGGAATTCGTTCCTCTGGAAACAGAACTTCAAACTACAAATGAAAAACAAATATCAATCAATCAATCAATCAATTTCAGCTTTATTTCGACTTATTTTGTCATAAAAGCAGCATACATAGGTTAAAACATAATACATAATCCAAAATTACAGGCAATAATCATGGGGGTCAATCACATTCAATTCTATCACAGCTATGCTAAAAACATATAAATTAGTTAAAAAGCCAGATAATATATAAAAAGTTATTATAATACAATTTACAAAGGGGGAAGGAGTAAAATTCATAATGTCAAACCAACCAAGAACATTAGCTAATCAGCTTTTAAGTATTATAATTTATATCCTTTCTTATTCCTTATAAGATATACATTAAATAGGAATCTACTTAGACCAAAGACTATTAGTTGTGAAGTATTTGCTTTGAATGTACGTTCTGCCTCTTTGAAAACCCTAAACCCCAGATTTATACACAGGGGTTTAATCCATCGAATTCTTGGCTTTTTGTAAGCTGGGCAGAAAAACAGTACATGAGCATCATTTTCTATTGCTTTTTGTACGCAAAGGGTGCACAAACCACTTTCGTCTTCATTGCCCCTCCAACTACTAGTGTTTGCAGCTATCTGTAAAACTCCATATCGGTATTGAAGATACAGTGTTTTAGCTAATGGTGGTTTTATCTCGTCCATGAATTGTTCGAATATAGGGGTATCCTTAACAGATAAGAATTTCTGTGACAATGTACCCAGTGTAGTATTAGTGGATACTTCGTTCTTTACATATATCCAAAAAGCAGATTTCAAAAGGTTTTTTGAGGTTGGTAACATATTCTGAGGGTTTTCCCAAAAATGAGTAAACCCAAGCTTTTTGAACCACTGGGAGATATGTTTTAACCAGGGGATACTTTTATATTCGTCAATCCTGATTATTTCTAGCAATCCGTTCTTGTAATCGCTCAACTCAGGGGTTGTCCATAATCTAATCCAATAGAGTAGAGGCCTTAATATAGCTTGATGATCAGTTCTTTTAAGATTAATATCCAGAAGGACTGGAATTATCGGTGTTCTTACTGGTATTTTGAGTAACCTGCGTATGAAAATGTTCTCTTCCTTCCTGAAGGTGTTGTTGCAGGAATAACCCCAGACCTCGGCACCATAAAGTGCTGCTGATTGGGCCTTTGCTTTGAATAATTCAAGTGCCGGCGTAATTGATTTAGATTGGCTACTGCCGTGCACCTTTAGGATGGGCATTGAATTTTGTTTTAAAATTAAATTACTTTTTTCCAATTGCCCTTTCCAATTGGGTATACTATCCAGCATAATACCCAGGTAGTTAAAACTCTCGACATATTCCAGCTTCTGGTTGTTTAAGGCCAAATTCTTTCTAAAGGATTTCTGAGGATTTATGGACATATACTTTGTTTTAGATGAATTAATTTCTAATCCCTTTTCCACACAGTAGTTATTAAAGGTGTTTACTAGGTTTTGTAAACCTTGCGGGGTTTGTGAGATGAGGATTGTGTCATCAGCAAAAAGCAATGCGGTGACTACCTCATCTGCTAATTTCGGGGAGTCATGTTTACAATATTTAAGATAGTTTGGTATATTGTTAACATATAAGGAGAAGAGGGTGGGCGCCAGCACACACCCTTGACGGACACCCCGATCCACAGGGATCTCTTTTGAGATTTCTCCTCCCTTACCCCATCTAACTCTAGCATAGTTTCCTGTGTGGAGTCTAATTATTTCCCTGAGTAGCTCACTAGGGACTGCAATGTCATTGAGAGTGGACCAACGTAATTTACGGGGTACAAGGTCGAAGGCAGCCCTTAAATCAATGAATGCTACGTACAAGCTTCCCTTTCTTATATTAATATATTTCCAGCAAATACACATAAATCTAAATACTTGATCTACTGTGCTGGTTTTTAGCCTGAATCCTGCTTGGTATTTAGTTAAAATCTGTTCCCCTTTTATCCACAATAAAAGTCTATTTAAGATATGTCTGGCGAAAGTTTTTTGTAAAAGATCAATTAAACTAATAGGGCGGTAATTTGCTGGGTCGTAACAATCCCCTTTCTTAAAAATTGTTACAATTTCAGCCCCTTTCCATGAATCAGGGATTGGTGTCCCAGTCACTATGGAGTTACATAAAAAATTAATATAGGGTCCCCAAATTCCTACATCGTGCTTTAGCAAGTCACCGGGGATTTTATCAGGACCTGGTGCTTTGCCCGTTTTAATAGCCAGGAGTGCCTCAACAGTTTCTTCATGGCTAAAGTGTAGACGGGTGTTATTATCAAGTAATCTATTTATCTCGGTATCATCCATGGCCATCTCCTCATTTGTATTGCAGTATAATTTAGAGAAGTGCTTGCACCAGGTTTCTTCATCAAGATATATATCCCTAGATGATCTGCCTTTTTTATTCCCTTTGGAGATTAAATTCCAAAATGTGGCCTGTTCTTTCTGGTGAGCTGCAATCAAAAGGTCATCCCAGAGAACATCATCCCAGGCTTTTTTTGCTTGGGACAATGTCTTTTTATATGCTAGTCTACTGTCTTTAATTCCCTGTGCGTCCTTTACTTTTACAGCCTGAATCAGGTCATTTTTAGCGTTGCGACAATCTTTATTGTACCAATGATTTGTTGTCGCTAGATAGTTATCTTTCTGACTCAGATCCTTTTTGTAGCTTTTGCTTAGATGAGGAGTCAGTGCATCTACAAGTTTATAGTGTAAGTTAAGGACATCCTGGGTACCTAGAACAAGCATATGACTTCCCTCCAATATATCAGCAAATGAATTATATATATTTATCATCGTTTCATCTTTAGCCAGAATGTGGGGCCACTTAATAGCACGTCTATTATTGGAGACCTGGTAATCTACTACTGGGACATTTGACGTATCTGTCATACTTATTTTTTGTGCGAAAGGTTCTGGATGTAACCATAGATGGAGGGGGAAGTGGTCGCTCTCTGTTCTATGGTCTATTTTAAAATCTATTATTAAGTACCATAGATTCATGGAAGCCATTAAAAAATCTATATGAGACCTGTAATTTCCCCTACCAAAAGTTGGAGCCGCTGGTCTATCTGACTGAAAACGGCCATTACACGCCCTTAATTCATGGTTTCCAGTAATTTGTAAAATCTGCATAGCTGCTCTTGAATTTTTTACCATATTGTTGGACTCTACAGAAAGGACATTATTAGCTATATCCTGTTCTTCAAATAAGGTATCCAAGCCCAATATCGGCTCATATTGACAGTTGAGATCTCCACCAACAATTACCTGCTTACTTGGACTTAAAGTATTTAAAAAGGAATCAAGGTGGATTATCACCTGTGAATCTTTGCTATGGGGATGCGGTCTATTATAAACATTTATTAAATATATTGTTTCTTTCCCCTTAGTCGCCATTCTTAATCCCATTATATCTAGGGAATCAATCGGCAGTAATGTGATTTCTGCCTCCACAGTAACCCTTATCCAAATCACCAGACCCCCAGATGCTCTTCCTCTCACGGATGGCACTGCGCCCCGGCTAAAAGTTTTATAACCCAGTCTATGAGGTGTATCTATGGCCCATGTCTCCTGGAGAAGAATAATATCAAAGTTTTCAATGTAGGAGCACCAACCCTCATCCTGCATATTCCTTGATACCCCTGCTATGTTCCATGATATTAATCTAACAGATGGGAATTCAGCTACACCGTCCGCAATAGTATGTGATACATTATTTCCATGCGGTGGTGAATTTACTATGGTTGGACCCCCATCCTTAGTGTGCTTGATACCAGATTGTCTCTTCTCACCCAAGCTATCAATAATTACCACGGGGCCCCCCACCCCTATTTGGGCAATTTCATCACTAGGTTCCACAGTAGACAAAGTCATATTTCCGCCTTGAATTGTTAACTTATTCTTCCTATCTGACACAGGAGGTCGAATTAGTCAATCATTCGTGTCCAAGGTGCTTAGTGCCAAGTACCTATTATTCGTGTTAATCTGGAATGGTAAACCTTGGAAAACGTTTTGAGATATGCTCGGAGTGGTAATCTGCTTGCCCCTAGCTAGGTGCTGGTAAAAATAGCCCAGCGGATGTACACCCACACTATTCTCTGTCGGTGCCAATGATGCTGCTCTAAGTAGTACGGTCGCCACGTGTTGAGGATGTTTGAAGTTGATTATTATGCAATCCCCTTTACAAGCTTTCCTGGCACTCCCAATCCAGGGGACCCGTCTAGTTGATAAAATCTGTTCCGAATAGTTGACAGGGAACCCACAGTTGTGGTGTAGCCAGGAAACTGTTTTCCGTTTAAGGCAATCGTGTGTTTCATTTTGCACCTTAGACTGCATAATATCTAGGGGTGGCACATTTGTAAGTACTACAACATATGGTTCACATTGAGGGGGTAAATTAATAGAGCGGGTTTTCTTGGCTTGGACCATTGTCCAACCTGTAGAGGGTGGATCTGAGTCCGGGCCGATTATTTTGTCTGGCAAATGGTTGCTTAGGGTAGAATTAGATGGGGGGATGTTCTCCTTAATCAGGACTTGTACATTTCTTCCCTCTTGCTCATTTGAACCACCCTGCAATTTGGTCTGAGTGTTAATCAATGAGGATAGGGAGCCACCTAGTCTGAGCACTTCTGCGGATAATCTATCTATTTTTTCAACTAGTGGTTTTACCACTGCCTCTAATTTATCCTCAAAGGCCTTAATAAGACAGGACATGGTGTTGGGTGAAAATATATCATTGCCACAATTTTCGGTCATAGTCCCCTTTTGGGTGAAGGGGTTTTTTGTGGTAACTTGACAGTTCGATTTATGCTGTGCCCCACCTCTATTTTGTTTCGTTTTCCTACACTCCCTTACAGCCCTTTTTTTTGGGGAGCATTCGGGATGAGAGTCAATTCTAGTTTCTTCCAACAGATTCAGGGGTGTGGTGTTGGAATCTACAGGCGTTGGTACAGGGCACTCTAGGACTACAGGAGACTCAGGGAGCGCCGTAAACTCTGTTAACAAACACTCAGTCACTGGGACATTAGGCGTCACAGTATTTATAATAGTATTACCACTGTTACTCAAAGTGCCTAAATTGGTAGAAGTAGTATTTTCGCGGCCCAATGACTTCCTTCTATCCTTGTTAATTTGGCTTACTACTTTCACAAGGTAGTTATCCATAGTTGAATATTTCTTTGCCATAAATTGACAATATGGATCACAGTTAAATTCAGAGCCCTGTTGCTTAGCTGTCTATGGTCACCCTAACTGCCCCGCGCCTCGAGATATATTACTTAAGCTATCACCACATTTACAACACAGTAAATAATAGGTTCTAAGTTGGGTCACACACAAAAAAAAAAAAAAAAAAAAGGGTCCAACGTCTATCCTCTTATTACACTATCTAGATCTATCTGCAATCATGTACCAAGCGTATCAAGGAGCCTCTGCCAGTGGGGATTGGTAAAAATACCGAGCAAACCTGCAACCGATTGGACACCGTTTGGTAAATGTCCACTGATAAGGTCAGTAGTCTTTCTAACAAGCTTGTAGCCAGCCAACTCTCAAGATAGTACAATATGCAAGCTTGCGTGGATAAGTCGCTCCAATACCGTAATAAGGAATAAATTAAGAGCAGATGATGATATAATGCAATACAATGGGTGTCCAATCGTGACGTGATCACTTGCCTTAGAGGGGTGGCCCAGCCCGGCCTCCTTCGGCCCCTGACGGCCACAGACGGCCCGCCCTCTGCCCGGGCTCAGCCCGGCGGCGCCCGCGCGCGTCCCGCGACGCGGAGGGAGCCTCTGCTTTTATGGCGCCTCCGGGCGCGGAGCAAGCCGGAAGGAAGTCCTGGCTGGCGCTGTGACTGCCGGGAGCTGTAGTCCCCCCCCACTGCGGCCAACGATCACTGGTGGCGGCGAGGGGGACCGACAGCGTGTGCGTCCCGTCCCTGGTGGCCTAGCGGCGTTCCTGCGGCGTCGGTATGGTGTAACAAGGCAAGGTGAGTCCCCCACTCCACCGAGGGAGCCTCTGCTTTTATGGCGCCTCCGGGCGCGGAGCAAGCCGGAAGGAAGTCCTGGCTGGCGCTGTGACTGCCGGGAGCTGTAGTCCCCCCCCACTGCGGCCAACGATCACTGGTGGCGGCGAGGGGGACCGACAGCGTGTGCGTCCCGTCCCTGGTGGCCTAGCGGCGTTCCTGCGGCGTCGGTATGGTGTAACAAGGCAAGGTGAGTATCTATTTGGCCTCCAACCGACGTCTACATCCATATGCCTCAAAAAGAGACACCTGCCAGTTCAACATAACCTGCTGAACTACCAAAGATAGATCGAACTGCATCTGGCTACTTCATCGATTTTGATACATTCTCTCTTGATACCAGCGAACCTGAGACACGCCAGCTAGAGTTTCCTGTAAGCAACAAATTTGTGAGTTCTACACTTTTCTGAAAAAGATTCACTTAGTATCACCTTGGCTCCAGCTCTGGATAATATGTGCAATATTGTTTTTTCTATTCTGGATTGGCCTAGTGACTGTCTTTTGCTTACTTCTAAATGGAAAATATCTCCCAGAACGCTCTGCAGTATCCAATGTAAACTTGATCCTGAAACCACATACATCATCTCATCGTGAACAAAGAGACTTGTTTTCAGTGAACATTACAGCTGTTCCAATTCGTTATGGTATTGTTTTGGACAAAGTTGCTTATGATGTATTTGGCCCAACAGAACTTTAGAAAATATCACATTTATTTAAAGTATCTTTAAATGATTTCATTACCTCCAGTACATTTTCCGACGATTGGGACTTTGAAACTGTCAATAATATGTTGTCTGATTTAGAAAAATCTGCTGCATTTTCAAGCAATGAAATGTTAGAAGACACATCTGATTTTGATAATATGTACTGTTAGCATCATTATGGTTATCACTTTTTACACAAATCAAGTATTCCTAGAAATGGTTACACATACCATCAATGGGAACATTGCCCGACACCACCTACTGGTAGTTCGAAAACATTTGCACAGAATTTTTCATATTTTCCAGGGTTTAACACTTCTGACCTGACCTCATTCTACTATAAGATTGCACCTACACCTGCACAGAAAAATATGCTGACTAACACCAAACAGAGTTATTCTGCATCCTTTATTGCCCAACTATCTGAACAAGGTTTTGACTTATGGAAGGACACAATAGACACAAAATCAGTCTGGGGTTCTAAGGAATGGCAAGTTCAGGGAACAAAAGCACTATTTAGAGCGTGCCTCATTCTGCAACAACTAATATTTCTGAATGAAACTGCAACAAACTTCCTATCATGGACTATCCAAGAACAAGGATTTGAACACACCAAGGTTTCCAACACCTTCACACATCAATTTTACATCAAGTGAAGGGGATACATTAGATGACATCATGCAGTACAATACTTCAGACCTCAATTGGAAGGGATGGTTAATTTGGCCCACAAACACAAACAGATGTCAGTCAAGATTCAGAGGTACAACCGAAGGGTTCAGTATCCATAGGCCAGACCCATGATATGTACATCCGGGGGTAGTGAAATCATACAGTGTAGGGAAGTTGTGCCTTGATTGGCTAAAGACCTCGACACTGTCCCAGGTGAAACAGCACTTATCCTTACTCTCAGAAGAGGTGGATTTAAGGGATTTTTTACTAGGTCCCCGAAACCCACATCAGAAACGTTTCTATTATGCTGTCTATAATGAAATCTGGAAAATCTCTCAACAAGAAGCTACAGAGAGACTTCGAGAAATAGATGGAATTAACCTAGAAAAGAGTTAGCTGTAGTTGACAATGATATGACTACATTAACATCCAGGATTTATTCACTGGGCAAAATTGTATCTTTTGCTATTGATATACTAAAACAGGACTTGTCCATTCTACAGCATGGACAATCACAGCTACGTTCTATTATGTTATTAAGCAGGACGCTGCAATCTTTGTGCGCTGGTTATGTGCCTTGGCGTTTTATCAACAGTACGTCTCTATTTTCAGCATGCAATGTCACTGAAAAACAGATTACAATGGCACAAAGACGTGAAAAATATACAATGCAGCGTATTGAAAAACTTGACAAGTTACCTTTTACTGTTGCAGAGTCACCTTCCACAGAATGGTTAATTCAAGGCCATATACCATACTGGTCACTACTCTCCAGTTTCAATATTGCCTAGAACAATGACAGGCAGGCAGATATGAAGCAATGGGTAGGGAATTCATCAAGAAACCTTGGGAATTGCCATACAGATTTTGATGCAGAAACAGGGACACAGAAGTGTTTCTTAGCAGTACCAACCACGAGAATTCCTTAACCCCTTCGCTGCTAGGCCTTTTCCCCTCCTGTGCTAAGCCTTTTTTGGGCTATTTGGGGTAGTGTAACTTTTTGACCACATTAGGTATCCACGCCAAATATGCGTCCTTTTCTTCCAACATCATGTGGATTCTAAAGGTACCCAGGGTTTGTGCATTCTCCTAGAGGGTTTCCAGAAATTAGTCAAAATACAGCAAAATTTTGTTCTTTTTGTGAAAAATGGGGAAAAGTGGCTGCAAATGAAAGCGTTTGGGTTTTTCTCTGCAAATGATATCAAAAAAGGGTTTGTGGGGCTGAAATCACCAATTCTCCAGCTTTTAGGGAATGACATATTTTTGTCAGAAATCCAACATTTTTTACACAGTTTTGACATTTTTCTGGGACATACCCTATTTTTGCAATTTTTTGTGCTTTCAACCTCCTTCCAGATAATGGTAGAAATGGGTAGAAAAGCAATAATGAATCCTGGATAGCTATACATTTGTGAAAAGTAGACAAAATTCTGAATTCAGCAAGGGGTCATTTGTGTAGATCCATCAAGGTTTCTTTATAGAAACTAACAGTTAAATATAGGAAAAATTAAAAATTTGTTGAAAAAAGCAGCCTTTTGTGTCAACGTTTTCACCTGTAACTTCTTCCAATTATGACATCTCTTTGAAAGCAATGTACCGTTACATCCGCTGGACCTTCCTGGTTGTGGGGATATATATAACTTGTAGGTTCACCAAGAGCCCAATGAACCCAGAGTAAAAAACTGAGCAGCATTTTGTAATGTTTTTTTTTTTGTTCCGGGTATATAGCAATTCTTGTGTGAAAATGTATACATGGGAAAATTGGTATGAAAGACACCTATGTATTTCTGAAATGGGAACAAACTACAGAGTTTAGAAACAGTGCATATTTGCACATTTTTTAAATTGGGAATACTCATACTTGCATGACAATTATTGGTCATTTTTCAAAATGACTTTTTTTTTACACAATGTCTTTCATTTGGAAGGGAGAAATGCATCAAAAATCAATAGGTAATAACAGTTGCTTTACAAATCTGAACTACCCTAAGTCTCCCGATAAAAATGGTACCTCACTTGTGTTGGTAGGCATAGTGCCCAAGACAGGAAGTGGATCAAAACCTAAGGTGAACACACCACATTTTCACACTGAAAATTTACACATTTTTTGCGAAGAGTCTAGATGTAGTTTTTGAACCCTAGCTCTGCCGGCACCTAGGGAAACCTAGCAAACCTATACATTTTTGAAAACTAGACACCCAGTGGAATCCAGGATGGGGTGACTTGACTGCCTCCCACCATGATCTGTTACCCAGAATCCCTTGCAAACCTAAAAATTGACAAAAAAAACACTTTTTCCCCACATTTCTGTGGTGGAAAGTTCTGGAATCTGCGTGGATCTATAAATTTCCACTCACCCCACGTTCCCCAAAGTCCTACGAGAAAAATGGTATCTCACTTGTGGGGGTCGGCCTAGTGCCCGCGACAGGAAACGGCGCAAAATGCAACGTGGTCACACCTCAATTTTGCAGTGAAGAATAACCCTTTTTTGGCAAAGTGCCTAGCTGTAGTTTTTGAACCCTAGCCCTGCCGGCAGCTAGGGAAACATAGCAAACCTATATATTTTTGAAAACTAGACACCCAGGGGAATCCAGGATGGGGTGACTTGACTGACTCGCACCATGGTCTAGTACCCAGAATCCCTTGCAAACGTAAAAAATTGACAAAAAAAACACATTTTCCCCACATTTCTGTGATGGAAAGTACTGGAATCTGCGTGGATCCACAAATTTCCACCCACCCCGCGTTCCCCAAAGTCCTACGAGAAAAATGGTACCTCACTTGTGCGGGTCGGCCTAGTTCCCGCGACCGGAAACGGCACAAAATGCAACGTGGTCACACCTCAATTTTGCAGTGAAAATTGACCCTTTTTTGGCAAAGTGCCTAGCTGTAGTTTTTGAACCCTAGCCCTGTCGGCACCTAGGGAAACCTAGCAAACCTATATATTTTTGAAAACTAGACACCCAGGGGAATCCAGGATGGGGTGACTTGAGTGCCTCCCACCATGGTCTGTTACCCAGAATCCCTTGCAAACGTAAAAAATTGACAAAAAAAACAAATTTTCCCCGCATTTCTGTGATGGAAAGTACTGGAATCTGTGTGGATCCACAAATTTCCATGCACCCCGCGTTCCCCAAAGTACTACGAGAAAAATGGTACCTCACTTGTGCGGGTCAGCCTAGTGCCCACGACAGGAAACGGCGCAAAACGCAACGTGGTCACACCTCAATTTTGCAGTGAAAAATGACCCTTTTTTGGCAAAGTGACTAGCTGTAGTTTTTTAACTGTAGCCCTGCCGGCACCTATGGAAACCTAGCAAACCTATATATTTTTTAAATCTAGACACCCAGGGGAATCCAGGATGGGATGACTTGAGTGCCTCCCACCATGGTCTGTTACCCAGAATCTTTTGCAAACATAAAAAATTGACAAAAAAACACATTTTCCCTATATTTCGGTGATGGAAAGTTCTGGAATCTACGTGGATCCACAAATTTCCACCCACCCCGCGTTCCCCAAAGTCCTATGAGAAAAATGGTACCTCACTTGTGCGGGTCGACCTAGTGCCCGCGACAGGAAATGGCGTAAAACGCAACGTGGTCACACCTCAATTTTGCAGTGAAAAATGACCCTTTTTTGGCAAAATGCCTAGCTGTAGTTTTTGAACCCTAGCCCTGCCGGCACCTAGGGAAACCTAGCAAACCTATATATTTTTGAAAACTAGACACCCAGGGGAATCCAGGATAGGGTGACTTGAGTGCCTCCCACAATGGTCTGTTACCCAGAATCCCTTGCAAACGTAAACAATTGACAAAAAAACACATTTTCCCCATATTTCTGTGACGGAAAGTTCTGGAATCTGCGTGGATCCACAAATTTCCACCCACCCCGCGTTCCCCAAAGTCCTACGAGAAAAATGGTACCTCACTTGTGCGGGTCGGCCTCGTGCCCGCGACAGGAAACGGCACAAAACGCAACGTGGTCACACCTCAATTTTGCAGTGAAAAATGACCCTTTTTTGGCAAAGTGACTAGCTGTAGTTTTTTAACCCTAGTTCTGCCGGCACATAGGGAAACCTACCAAACCCACACATTTCTGAAAACTAGACACCCGGCGGCTTCCAGGGAGGTATGGCTTGCGGGGATCCCCCAACGTTTCCTTACCCAGAATCCCCTGCAAACCTCAATTTTAGCTGAAAATATCACTTTTTTCACACATTTTGGTGTGGGAAAGTTGTGGCATCACCGGGCTCACACAAATTTACCACCACCCAGCGTTCCCCCAGGTCTCCCGGTAAAATTGATGCCTCACTTGTGTGGGAGGCCCAAGTACCCGCGGCAGGCAAGGGCCCAAAACGTAGTGATGCGACATCAAAATGGCCTATCGCAAAACCACCTGGTTTTGCAAGGGGGGTCACTTGGGTTTTTGGCCCAGTGCTCGGCGGCCATCTAGGGAAACCTACCAAACCCACGCATTTCTGAAAACTAGACACCCGGCGGCTTCCAGGGAGGTATGGCTTGCGTGGATCCTCCAACGTTTCCTTACCCAGAATCCCCTGCAAACCTCAATTTTAGCTGAAAAAATCACTTTTTTCACACATTTTGGTGTGAGAAAGTTGCGGCATCACCGGGCTCACACAAATTTACCACCACCCAGCGTTCCCCCAGGTCTCCCGTTAAAATTGATGCCTCACTTGTGTGGGAGGCCCAAGTACCCGCGGCAGGCAAGGGCCCAAAACGTAGTGATGCGACATCAAAATGGCCTATCGCAAAACCACCTGGTTTTGCAAGGGGGGTCACTTGGGTTTTTGGCCCGGTGCTCGGCGGCCATCTAGGGAAACCTACCAAACCCATGCATTTCTGAAAACTAGACACCCGGCGGCTTCCAGGGAGGTATGGCATGCGTGGATTCCCCAACGTTTCCTTACCCAGAATTCCCTGCAAACCTCAATTTTGGCTGAAAAAATCACTTTTTTCACACATTTTGGTGTGGGAAAGTTGTGGCATCACTGGGCTCACACAAATTTGCCACCACCCAGCATTCCCCCAGGTCTCCCGGTAAAAATGTTGCCTCACTTGTGTGGGAGGCCCAAGTACCCGCAGCAGGCAAGGGCCCAAAACGTAGTGATGCGACATCAAAATGGCCTATCGCAAAACCACCTGGTTTTGAAAGGGGGGTCACTTGGGTTTTTGGCCCGGTGCTCGGCGGCCATCTAGGGAAACCTACCAAACCCACGCATTTCTGAAAACTAGACACCCGGTGGCTTCCAGGGAGGTATGGCTTGCATGGATCCCCCAACGTTTCCTTACCCAGAATCCCCTGCAAACCTCAATTTTGGCTGAAAAAATCACTTTTTTCACACATTTTGGTGTGGGAAAGTTGTGGCATCACTGGGCTCACACAAATTTACCACCACCCAGCGTTCCCCCAGGTCTCCCAGTAAAAATGGTGCCTCACTTGTGTGGGAGGCCCAAGTACCCGCGGCAGGCAAGGGCCCAAATCTTAGTGAGGCGACATCAAAATGGCCTATCGCAAAACCACCTGGTTTTGCAAGGGGGGTCACTTGGGTGTTTGGCCCGGTGCTCGGCGGCCATCTAGGGAAACCTACCAAACCCACGCATTTCTGAAAAATAGATACCCGGCGGCTTCCAGGGAGGTATGGCTTGCGTGGATCCCCCAACGTTTCCTTTCCCAGAATCCCCTGCAAACCTCAATTATGGCTGAAAAAATCACTTTTTTCACACATTTTGGTGTGGGAAAGTTGTGGCATCACCGGGCTCACGCAAATTTACCACCACCCAGCGTTCCCCCAGGTCTCCCAGTAAAAATGGTGCCTCACTTGTGTGGGAGGCCCAAGTACCCGCGGCAGGCAAGGGCCCAAATCTTAGTGAGGCGACATCAAAATGGCCTATCGCAAAACCACCTGGTTTTGCAAGGGGGGTCACTTGGGTTTTTGGCCCGGTGCTCGGCGGCCATCTAGGGAAACCTACCAAACCCACGCATTTCTGAAAAATAGATACCCGGCGGCTTCCAGGGAGGTATGGCTTGCGTGGATCCCCCAACGTTTCCTTTCCCAGAATCCCCTGCAAACCTCAATTATGGCTGAAAAAATCACTTTTTTCACACATTTTGGTGTGGGAAAGTTGTGGCATCACCGGGCTCACGCAAATTTACCACCACCCAGTGTTCCCTGAGGTCTCCCGGTAAAAATGGTGCCTCACTTGTGTGGGAGGCCCAAGTACCTGTGACAGGCAAGGGCCCAAAACGGAGTGAGGCTACATCAAAATGGCCTATCGCAAAACCACCTGGTTTTGCAAGGGGGGGTCACTTGGGTTTTTGGCCCGGTGCTCGGCGGCCATCTAGGGAAACTTACCAAACCCACGCATTTCTGAAAAATAGACACCCGGCGGCTTCCAGGGAGGTATGGCTTGAGTGGATCCCCCAACGTTTCCTTTCCCAGAATCCCCTGTAAACCTCAATTTTAGCTGAAAAAATCACTTACCTCCCTGGAAGCCGCCGGGTGTCTAGTTTTTAGAAATGCGTGGGTTTGGTAGGTTTTCCTAGATGGCCGCTGAACACCGGGCCAAAAACCCAAGTGACCCCCCTTGCAAAATCAGGTGGTTTTGCGATAGGCCATTTTCATGTCGCCTCACTACGTTTTGGGCACTTGCCTGCCGCGGGTACTTGGGCCTCCCACACAAGTGAGGCACCATTTTTACCGGGAGACCTGGGGGAACGCTGGGTGGTGGTAAATTTGTGTGAGCCCGGTGATGCCACAACTTTCCCACACCAAAATGTGTGTAAAAAGTGATTTTTTTCAGCTAAAATTGAGATTTGCAGGGGTTTCTGGGTAAGGAAACGTTGGGGGATCCACGCAAGCCATACCTCCCTGGAAGCCGCCGGGTGTCTAGTTTTCAGAAATGTGTGGGTTTGGTAGGTTTCCCTAGATGTCCGCCGAGCACCGGGCCAAAAACCCAAGTGACCCCCCTTGCAAAACCAGGTGGTTTTGCGCTAGGCCATTTTGATGTCGCCTCACTACGTTTTGGGCCCTTGCCTGCCGCGGGTACTTGGGCCTCCCACACAAGTGAGGCACCATTTTTACCGGGAGACCTGAGGGAATGCTGGGTGGTGGTAAATTTGTGTGAGCCCGGTGATGCCACAACTTTCCCACACCAAAATGTGTGAAAAAAGTTATTTTTTCAGCTAAAATTGAGGTTTGCAGGGGATTCTGGGTAAGGAAACATTGGGGGAAGCATGCAAGCCATACCTTCCTGGAAGCCCCCAGATGTCTAGTTTTCAGAAATGTATGGGTTTGGTAGGTTTCCCTAGATGGCCGCCAAGCACCGGGCCAAAAACCCAAATGATCCCCCTTGCAAAACCAGATAGTTTAGACATAATTATTGGTTTGTTTCTACAGCGTGAGAATTTTGGAACAATATTGCAATGAAAATGTGGCAGACATTTTGAGGTTTGCAGGACATTGGGGATAAAAAAACTTTTTGAATTCACAAGAGAGACATCACCATGAACTCCCAAGGGTTTTCAACAATATCTACAGTTGGTGGGTTATTCTTAAATGGAAAGTACACCTTGGCAGAGAAACTAAAGACAAAGATTCCTGCACAACCACCTATTCCTCAAACACACACATACTGGTTGGATTTGGCACGAGGGCGAGTCATGGTACAGTGTATTAAATTTTATTAACAAGAGATTTCACAAAAATGAAATTAACTGTCAATAATTAAATTCACAAAAAAACAAACCAATGACTCACTGCTCGTGAGCTGTAAAGCCACGTCAAGGCACCAACCATTTTACAGGCCATTCACACACCTTTCATACATGATACAAACAAGACCATTCGCACCACCAGGCACAAAAGCAAAACACATTACAAAATTCACAAAAATGGACAAGGTACACCATGCTTCAGAAAGACAAATATTACTGCACAGCCATCTAATCCTCAAGCACACACACATACTGGTTGGATTTGGCACGAGGGTGAGTGATGGTTCAGTATATACAATTGTATTAGCAAGTAATTTCACAAAAATGAAAAGCACTGTTAATAATTGAAAGGGTGAGAAACTGAACCATTGACTCACAGCTCGTGAGCTGTAAAGCCACGACAAGGCACCAACCTCTTTACAGGCGATTCATACACCTTTCATACGTGTGAGACATACAAAACCATTCACACTGCCAGCCGCGGGCCCATCACATAACAAAACTCACACCAGCACACAGCGCCATTCAAGGGCCCATCACTTTCACACGCCCACATTCCTGACACAGCAACTACACAAGCTGATGGATTGCGTGGAGTGGCACTCAGCTAGCAGCGTGCATAGTGACCAGCAGCAAGTCACTACTCACACACAGCCAGCCGAGCGCCAATCCACACACACTGCTAGCATAGCACCAGTCCACGCACACCGCTAGCCAAACACCAGTTCACGCACACCGCTAGCCAAGCGCCAGTCCAGGCACACCACCAGCCAATCGCCGGTCAAGGCACACCGCCAGCCAATCGCCAATCCATGCACACCGCCAGCCAAGCTCCAGTCCATGCACACCACCAGCCAAGCACCAGTCCATGCACACCGCCAGTCCACGCACACCGCCAGCCAAGTACCAGTCCACGCACACCGCCAGCCAAGCACCATTCCATGCACACCGCCAGCCAAGCTCCAGTCCACGCACACCACCAGCCAAGCACCAGTCCACGCACACCGTCAGTCCATGCACACCGCCAGCCAAGTACCAGTCCATGCACACCGCCAGCCAAGCACCATTCCACACAGACTGCCAAGCAAGTGCCAGTCCACACACACCAACAGCCAAGCGCCAGCCTACACATACCGCCATCTCATTTAGGATTTTTAAAGACAAAAATAAAAACACAAACAAATCGCAAATAGATACAAATCAACAAACACAAAACCACCAACTAAATACATTGCACTAACGCCAACCTTGAAGCAGAATCAAATTTTCAAAAGAATACAGACCAGGCAGTACACTTTACCACTCATAAATGCCCCCAAAAATTCTTTTGCGTGTGGTACACTCTAAAACAAGCCGGGACACACAGCCCAGGTTTAGAAGGACAGTCGGGGCAGTACATACGAATCTCCTTCCGCATACCTCTTCGCCAACAGACTCTACATCTCCTACTGGGAAAATCTTTTGAGGGTGTGGGAGGAATGTGATCAAGAAAGTGGTGATCTCTCAATCTAGAAACATCCTCCACCACTCCAACTCTAGGAACACTTGCCTGTTCCACTACAACAAGGCTGCCTATTACAGACTCCTGAAACTTAGCAAAAGTCATCTCTGACTCAGGGCAAGAATCCTGGAACATAACAAAAGCATTAAACATTGCCAAGTGGAAAAGATGGATAGCCAACTTCTTGTACCAAATGTAAGCCTTACGAAGAGCAGCGTAAGGTTCCAACCTCTGATCTACTCTGTCAACACCACCCATGTGCCTATTATAGTCTAAAATGCACACAGGTTTGCGCACTTCAGCGACCTGACCCCAAACAGTCACAGGTGCAGTGCTTTCATCATGGATGGTAGTCAGCATGTAGACATCTCTCCTGTCTGAAAACTTCACAGCAAGAAGCTCCTCGCAACGCAACGCACTGCATTGTCCCCGCACAAGCTTTTGACAAACCAGTTCTTTTGGGAAACCTTTACGGTCAGAGCGGATTGTGCCACAAGCAACAGTGTCCACTTTGGCCAATTCCCTGAACAACCGCACACCAGTGTAGAAGTTATCTACATATAAATGGTGGCCTTTGTTAAAAAATCCTCTACCAAGTTCCCAAACAATTTTCTCAGTCACTCCAAAAGTGGACGGACAACCAGGGGGGTTAATCCTGGATTCCTTAACGGGGTACACCCTGAAATTAGAGACATATCCAGTCCTACTGTCACACAGCATATACAGCTTAATTCCATAGCGTGCCCTCTTACTAGGAATATTTTGCCTAAAAACCAAGCGGCCCTTGAACAACACCAAAGACTCATCCACTGCAATTTCTTTCCCAGGAGCATAGATCTCAGAAAATCGATCAACAAAGTGATCAAGGACAGGCCTAATCTTAAAAAGACGGTCACACTCAGGGTGATCTTGTGGCAACGCTAAACCATTATCAACAAAATGCATCATCCGAAGCAGAAGCAAATACCTGTCACGACTCATGACTGCCGGAAAAATAGCAGTTGCCATCAAGGGACTAGTAGACCAATATGAAGACATTGATGGCTTCCTTAGTAAGCCCATCAAAAAAGTTAAACCCAAGAACTTCTTCATCTCTTCAAGATTTGTGGGAGTCCACCGGGTAGCTCTAGAGTGTGGCTTAAGACTGGCACTGTTGTCCCTCAAAAACTGTTCGGCATACAAATTAGTCTGCTCAACAATCTCTGCCAAAAACACATCGTCCATAAACATCTGAAAAAAATGTATCGGCAAAAAAATTTCAGTATTCACTCTGGAACACCAGTAAAGTCTGGCAATGCCATCTGCACCATGCCAGGGGCAACCCAGAGGTCATCACTTTCAAAAGGAAACCTTGCAGCCCCAGCCTGCAGCCCAGATGCCTCTTGCCGCACTATACCAACGGGAAGCCTTGCAGCCGCGGGCTGCAGCCCAGAAGCCTCTTGCCGCACTACATCAACGGGAAGCCTTGCAGCCCCAGGCTGCAGCCCAGATGCCTCTTGCCACACTATCGGCACATCAGTCTCCTCCTCTAACACAGGCACTTCATCCGCACTAAGAGTATCTTCATCATCCGATGACTCCATATGGAGAGAAAACTCACTGCCAGAATCGTCCCCTGCCTCCTCTGCCTCAGATGCAGAGTCAGTCTCTGAACCATGGTCAGAGGAAGACTCAAAAAGCAAATCAACAACCTGCTGAGCAGTAATCCTGCAGCTAGCCTTTATACTTACTAAGATAGAAGACTATACAAACAAGTCAACAACAACCAACAATGTGCAAACCAAGTAAGTAAAGAAATGTGTACCTTTATCACAAAGATCAATGTACTCAAAAACTATAGAATTCAATTACAAGAGACAGCTACACTCACCAGAACCTACTCTGCAGTGACACAGCAAAAAACAACGATATCCAACTAGAAAGAAGAAAAAAAAACAAATTACTCACAAGACAACAAAATACACATCGAGCACTAATGCAAACAGTTTTTGACACTCAAAAACCAAACATACTGCTATTATTACACCATTTGCAAAAACAATTCATGCAGAGAAGTCAAACACATTTACATTGTACAAAAAAAAGTCTCTTACCAAACTACACCAACAGCAGAACCACCACTAATGAAACGGCAAACTGGAAAGAGCAAAAGCCTTCACCTAGAACAAAAAAGTAAAAAAAAAAACATTGCAATTCACAAAAAATATAACAATAAACATTATAACATGCTATGTTACTACCCAAATGGTCAATCGGGTTGTGTGCCATGTGAGGCAGAAAACAGCAGGAAAAAAAAAAAGGCTACTCTGCCCCGGGGCGGGTGGGCCAAATACATATTATAAAAAATTGCACCCTGGAAGCAACCCTTGCCCAAGGGGTCACTTCCATTTTTATTTAAACTAATTCCCTGGTGTCTAGTGGGCTTTTCTGCCCCCCCCCCCCGGGACCAGAAACGGCTACACAAAAGACCGATCTGCCCCCAGTGGGGGCAAAAAAGTCTTAATAAAAATTTGGGCCCCCAGGAAGCGACCCTTGCCCAAGGGGTCGCTTCCTTTACGCAAAAAAATAACATCCCTGGTGTCTAGTGGGCTTTTCTGTCCCCCCTGGGACAAGAAACGGCTACACAAAGGACCGATCTGCCCCCAGGGGGGGAAGAAAAGTCTTGAAAAATATTTGGGCCCCCAGGAAGCGACCCTTGCCCAAGGGGCTGCTTCCTTTACTCAAAAACACACATCCCTTGTGTCTAGTGGGCTTTTCTGCCCACCCTGGGAGCAGAAACGGCTACATAAACGATCGATCTGGCCCCAGGGGGGGCAGAAAAGTCTTAATATTAATGTGGGCCCCCAGGAAGCGACCCTTGCCCAAGGGGTCGCTTCCTTTACTCACAAAATATCCCTGGTGTCTAGTGGGCTTTTCTGCCCCCCCCCCCCCCCCCCCGGGAGCAGAAACGGCTACAAAAAAGACCGATCTGCCCCCAGGGAGGCAGAAAAGTCTTAATAACATTATTGGGCCCTGGAAGAGACCCTTGCCCAAGGGGTCACTTCCTTCACGCAACAAAGACATCCCTGGTGTCTAGTGGGCTTTTCTGCCCCCCCTGGGAGCGGGAACGGCAACAAAATCAAACCGATCTGCCCCCAGAGGGGGCAGAAAAGTCTTCCAATGAAAATGGGGCCCCAGGAAGCGACCCTTGCGCAAGGGGTCGCTTCCTACCACAACAAAGACATCCCTGGTGTCTAGTGGGCTTTTTCTGCCCCCCCCTGGGAGCGGAAACGGCAACAAAATCAAACCGATCTGCCCCCGGGGCAGAAAAGTCTTCCAAAGAAAATGGGGCCCCAGGAAGCGACCCTTGCCCAAGGGGTCGCTTCCTACCACAACAAAGACATCTCTGGTGTCTAGTGGGGGCATCCCTGCTCCACGATCGCGACGCTGTGCGCGATCGTGAAGCTGGAATGCCCAGCATTGAGACATCAGGGGAGAGGAAATACTCTTTCCTCTCCCCCGATGCCTCAATCGTTAACAAAATCACCCCTGCGGCCCCACCAGCTAGCAAAACTTACCTCCTCCTTGCTGGGTCGCCTGGAAGCACATAGCTTCCAGGCGTCCCAGCTCTTCCTGATGACGTTGGCGTGCGCTGAGCATGCTGACGTCATGGGGAAGCGTGGGGGGGGCTCGGGGGTGGCAGCGGAAACTCTTCCGCTTCCATCCTCCTCTGTGGGGGCAGGATCGATGCCCCAGGGGGGAAGCGCCAGCGCTTCCCCCAGGGGCTGTGCTCATGACGGAGCGGTTCCGTCATAAGCACAGCCCAACCGATGCTCATGACGGAACCGCTCCGTCATGAGCATCGAAGGGGTTAAGTGGATCTCTCATATGCCAGGATATCATGCTTCATGGGGCCTGTGATGGTTCAGTTGCAAACCTATCCTGTCACTTGAAAGGGACCCCAGCTGGCGTGATTGATCCGGTATTCGGGTTACTTTCAAATGGGAATTACTTGATGCTGAATGATCAAGGCTGTTGTGGGATGCTTCCGGGCATCACATATCTTGTCACCGTAAACTCCAGGGTTACTTGCTGTATGCAAGTATTGTTTCCACTGACCCACACAATCAGGGAGGCGCAGTTATGGCCTTCGTTGAACGTTTCCTTGATATGGTTTGATACTCTGAGCCGAATGAAAGCCATGCTTTTGCAGCAAACCGTGCCCTTAACCTCCTCCCGAGAAACTTATGATCATCAGGTTGCAAGGTCCTCGGCTGAGATACAGGCACTGATATGAACAAACTGCCCTTTCCATTTCACAGAAATGGTACAGCGTATCTTTAACATGCCTGATACGACGGGTATTGTCCACCTATTGAAGACCATAGGTTCAGGATTGTTAAGCACCTTTAAGACAATTCTTGGAGTTGTTCCCAACTTCATCCACTACTATTCAGACGCATTTTTGGAGGGTTTCTGGTGATCCTGTTTCTATTATCAGGTATACTGACTGTCCTTTTTCTGTTGCGCAATGGACGTCCCAGTCATCAAGGAGATGGAACGCATGCTTTTGGAGTGCAAGTACCGTGACCGCATGTTACTCCATCTGGGCACACCTCATCTGCGAGAGCTGAGTGAGTCTTGGTTCTTGTCATTTAGACCAGTCTAGATCGACTGTATTCTGCCTGTCCTATGATGCCTGTTCTGCAGACAAGAATGCATGTTGGATTTATGTCTAACACTTCCAGCAATTGCGCCACCATACGTTGATGCTTTGCTGGACCCGATAATGGCCCATTTTCTTCAGTGTCCTCAGCATATACCAATGTTGATGTCTGCATTCTTAGAGCCACCATGGGAAGCTTCAGCTCCTGTTGGGAAGGATACCGGCTCCTCAACAAATACTCAGGCCTCGGATGACACTAGTGCCTCTCCAGCAACAGCTGAGGTGAATAAGGAGGAACATCTGTGCTCAATTGACCTGATCTGCGAGGTGTTGCAGGGATCGTCGTCTGCGGTTGCAGGCAACAGAGATGTTGCGTCTCCCAGCCAGGACACATAAACATTTGGCTCATTGTGTGCTGGGAAAATTCGGCCTTTTTCTAAAACAACCAAATTTGGATTTTTAAACAAGACACTTTCTGTCTAAACTGCATGGCTTACAGTCACTCTATGTTCAACAACAATCTACGAACATAATTTAGATTTCTATCGCCTGCTATACATGTTTTTAAACATTTACATTTTTTAAGGACAATTTTTTTTTTTTAGACTTATTTAGGTGCCATATTTAGCCGTACGTTAGACTATTTAGTATGTCGTCCAGTCAGATGAGGAGTGGGTTTTATGTTCCATATATGTTCCATATAGGTACCCCAATATCGGGTTAGGTACTAAATGTACCTTTCACCTATATTGCCCTCATATTGCACTACATAATGGTTCGTAGGACTGACCTTTTACCTAGTTGAGGTAATGACAGAGGACCTGGGATTTTTCTCCGAAAGGCTTAAGCCTCATTCATTATGCATGAGGATTCTTGGAATCACAGCTGGACAGCAGGCTGAACATTTCCTGCATAAAAACTATGTACAAGGGTCATTCCTTCCTTCATCCTAGTTTGACATGACACAGCGAGTTATAGCCCCAAGGGTTATCACTTTAGGAATATATACAACGGGAAACATCGTTTACAACGCGGGGATTACATCGCGATGCCATTCCATCGCGGTTTTTACAACGCAATTCATTACAACGACTTTCGCTAGATGGCGCTCTAGGACAAGGAATAGTATAATTTACTATCCAACACCTTCCCTATTGTATGTAGACTGGAGTTGGAATAGTAAATTATACTACTCCTAAGTCCAGCGCCCTCCAACGCAAGTCGTTGTAACGACTTGCGTTGTAAAAACCGCGATGTAATGGCATTGCGATGTAATCCCCGCGTTGTAACGTCATACATTCATATACACCATGTCATGCTAAGGTAGAGAGACAAGAAAATGGCTTTCATGCTGACACACTGACACAAGGCGCTGAGGCTCCTGCATAAAGACACTCCAGCTTGCAGTGGTCTGACATCCCTTGCGGGGGGCCCACCTCGAGACCAGAACGGGGTCCCACAGTCTCTCACTTCAGATAATGGGGTTAAGTTTATCCTAGAGGGATTCTTGGCTTTACACCTACACACATGCTAGGTACATTCCGGTACATCTAGTTAGGGATGCATCGTAGGAGTATGCTTTTATTACTGTTATGTATTTTAATATTTGCTGTATTTATCGTTTTAGCACTATGGTAGAAATCTACCATTCTTTTACTCTGTTGGTGCTTATGATCATTTATATCTGTTACAGTCAAATGGTTGTTCCAGCACATCTAGTTTACACTAGAATGACGCTGGTTCAATAAATACTTATTGAGAAACGTCCCCATTGTTTATTCTGTGTATCTCTCTCCGAGACAAAGTAAGCACGAATGATTGAGCGACTAGTAGCTCTTTTTCCAAGATTCTAAGGGATCAGGGTTGTCATGTTCGATAGTTGCCAAGAACTATTCTCTGCTTGGTAGGAGGGGCTTCTAGTGGCACTGTGAGGTAGCAGGTATACAGGATGACATACTTGGTGAGGTTGTCCTGAATCAGTTTGGACACCAAGCCCGCAGTGTATGTTGTCTAAACGCGCAGATCCTATATAGGTTTATAGGAACTACACGATAGGCCGGGATACCAAGTTGGGGGGACATATTTACAGTGCGAGGGCGAGATCTGTACGGACCCTGCCCCCAGGATGAAACAATGCGGCCATTCCAAGCTAACAAAAAGCATATGTTTGCTACCTGTCCCTCGATCAGCGGGTATTGGGACATTGTGAGTAATATTATAGCAGAAATTCTGGGAGTGAAAATCAAGCTGAGTCCTGTGCTGGTGTTGTTGGGAGTAGATACTGTATCACTCAGCCTCCTGGAGAGGTCTCAGTGGTGCCTGTTGTTTTATCTGGTGCTTCTTGCGAGAAGGTAGATATGTTAACGCTGGTTAGATTCGTCAGCTCTCTCCCCAGAGGACTGACTTAAGGCCTTGCATCGGACTTGCAGGTTGGACCTGGGGAGCATCTCAGGTAGGGCAGATGCTATATGGGTTGATTTTTTAGGTGGAATAGTATGTCAGAACGGGAAGCTGAGCAGGCCTAGCCCTGCCAAGAACCACGCATCAGGCGTTAGACTAACGCATTTCAATGTGGTGATCCGCATCACGCACGCATTATAGCGTCTCCTCAGCTGTAAAGCCGGAGTGCTGCTATAATGCACAATTACAATACTGTCGGTAAAAAGTGTGGCTGCGCGGTGCGCACTGTTCCGGGTAGGCTTATGAGGCATATGAGCTGGCCGAGCTGTTCACAGCTCTTGCTGTTACTCTGCAACTATGCTTAAATGACACCCGACCATGGCGCGGCATTACTGAGCATTCACTGATGTCACGTGATGTCAGGAGGAGGAGTCACTGCTCAATCATGGCTGTCAGCAAGGTGCAGTCAAGATTTGAATTTTTCAGGCCAGGCGATACTTAATAGGTGCGGGTGACAGGATGCTGCCGCCCGTGGCGCGGGCGGGCGGCAGTTATATGTGACAAAAATGTTGTTGCTGGCGCAATGGTAGCGCAGCTTGCTGCTGCTTGCACTGCGGGAATGATTTCCGCGACCGGACCCGATCCCACCGCTGGCCGCCAAAATGGTTCCTGAGCAACCCTTTTTTTGCGCGCCGTGAGGTCTTGAACATGATTCCTATTCTGAGCTGACGCACTTTCTGCTCACTGGTTTAACTCATGTTTAACTTGGGTTGGGGTGAGCCACTGTGGTGCTCGCTGGTCGAGTCCAACTACTTGACTTTACCTTTCATCGCCGAGCCAGAGCGTCATTAAGTCTGCTGGCTGATGTGATTTGGTGCTGCTGTATGGCGGACCGCTCAGCTTGTTAATTATTAGGATTGAGGCTGCTAAACTATTGTCTTTTTGAAATAATACAGCCTGGCTGTGACCTAAAAGTGGCCCTCAGCCTCACTCTCCTGAGGCTTACCCGATGCCTAGGTGCTGTCTGCCTCAAAGGGAGAAGGGCACATGGTGAGACTGTTGATGATAATAATATTAGACAGCTGACAACAGATCCATGTTGGGGCCTCTCACATCCTGGGAGTATCACCAGGTCCCAAGGTCCCACATGGGACAGGAAGTGGCCCGGAGTTCAGCTTGATGCGCTGCATTAAAGGTTACAAGGGCTTCTATTTCTGGTGCTTTGCCTCAGTTTTAAGATGTTCTGACTGTTTCTCATTGCTCAAATGGGTGCAGTTTCTGATATTTATATGTATCTCTCGTCTTCATTACTTTATGTTGCTCACGAGAAAGTGTCACTCAGTTGTTGAATGTCATTCATAATTTCACTGAAATTATTATAATGTCACACATATCAATCTGAAACCTTGGCAGATATGCAGTCCGATGATTTTGCCTAAGCACCAAAGAGATATGCTTTCTTTAGCCAAGTATGGTGTGGCTGGATCACTGCTAGTGCATCAGGTGTGAGGCTGGCTCCCTAATGCCACCTGAGATTGCAGCAGCTTTGGTGACATGAGGACAAAAAAAATGTATGTGTTGAACAAGAGGACAGGAACAAGGAGGGGTAGAACATGAAAACTGGCAAAAGTGGTAATGCAAAAAGGAGTCTGTAAATGTGGTATCAAAGGAAAGACTGGTCAAAACCAATCCTATAGAAATTCAAAACCCTAAACTGACAAATGTGTCTTAAGGACTCCATAATGATGCTAGATCTTGGTCAGCAGATTGTGCTTTTGTGATTTGGTGTAAATCAGTAGTTTTTGAGACACAAAAGGTACAAAAATCTTTGAGTACTTGGACCGTTAGGTCCAAGGGACTCCGGAGAGAGTCTCAATGGGGCGCCAATTTAAAAATAGATCATTCTAATTGGTCCAGGGAGCTTTCTTTTCTCTTAGTCCATCTCGTTCCCTTGGGAGTCAGACTGCCAGCAACATGAGAAAAATTTTTGCTGGCAGCCATTAACAAAACAAAATAATAATATAAAGGGGTGGGTAGGGATACCCTGCACCATGAGAGGAATTAGAGGGCTAACCCCCTTGGCCCACAAAAAAAAGAAAGAAAAAAAATCACAGTTTTTTTCCACAATCACGTGGTTTTCCAGGGGGACCATGGCAAAAAATACAACCCCCCCCCCCAAAAAATGGCCACTGCCATTTTCAAATATATATATATATAACATATATACTAAAACACATATATATTTGTGTGTGTATATATATATATACACACACACACACACATATATATAATATCTATATACATACATATATACATTCCATAGGAAAAGTGTTTTTTGTTTTCCCAATAACTTTGGTGCCGGTTGACGAATCTTCGCGAAATTTTCAAAACGTGTTTTGTCAATGTTAATTCCCATAGGAAACTTTAGACATGGCTACAGCCCAAACTGCTGAACGGAATTAAACCAAATTTGGCAAAAAGGTAGCCCTTGTTTCAAAAAGAACTCTTTTTCTTAAATGGTGTAAATCCGTTCAGTAGTTGCTAAGAAAATCAACAAATAAAAGTTTCAATATATAGAGGCACGGAGGATCCGCGCACCCTCCCGATCACAAGCTTTATTGTAATTGGCTGTCAACACTCCAAATCAGGAAGTGTTGGCAGCCATCTTGTGCCTTGGTAACCGAGGCACAAGAAAAAAGAAAAACAAACGTGAAAAACAAGAAAAGGGGGCAGGGTAGAAACACCACAAGGACCCCCAGGGCCAAAAAAAGCATTTTTTTAAAAATAAATCGGCGAGATTCGCTCACCCAGCGCGAATTTCGGCAGAAAAAAAAAGAAACGAAGCACGGGCTCCCACGCTTCATTATTATTTAGCCCGCGGGTGGGTCAAGTCCCGGGGGCATGTAAAATTTAAATTGCGGGTGGCCAGGCAGGTCCCCGCAGGCCTGGGGACCGCCACCCCCGGGGCTTTCATTAAATATTTGTGGGGGGCTCATGGCCCCCTCGCAGCCCCGGGGACCACCACCCCCCGGGGCTTTGCTTTTTTTATGTGTGGGGGGGCCCAGGCGACCACCACCCCCCAGGGCCAGCTCCTGCAGTGTCCTGGGTACCCACCCCCGGGACACTGTTGTTTGCAATGACAGGGCGGGAGCCGTGCGGCTCCTGCCCTGTCATTGCAAACTCTGCTTTGCTCTAGCGAAGCAAAGCAGAATGCTTTTCCACGTGGGGAGCTGCATGTCAGCAGCTCCCCATGTGTAACAAGCATTTACAATGCAATGGTCTCGGCATTGTTAAAGTTAGAGCTATTGGCATTGCTCATTACATTATTTTTGTTCGTGTTTATGTTTTTAAAACATTTAAAGAAACTGCATTGTTATTTACAATGTCAATAGCTTAATCTCTCTCGAATGCGATGCCTATTGCATTTGCACCCACACACAAAGCCACCCACACACACAGAGCCACCCACACAGAGCCACCTACACAGAGCTATTCACATAGAGCAACCCACACAGAAATAGAGTCACCCACACAGAGCCACCTACTCACACACAGAGTTACCCACACACAGACAGAGCCTCCCACGCATTGAGCCACCTACAAAAAAATCCACCCACACAAAGCCACACACACAGAGGCACACACATACACACACATACACAGACACACATAGAGCCTCCCACACATAGAGCCACCCACACACACACAGAGCCACACACACACACACACACAAAGCCACACACACAGAGCCACACGTACATACACAGAGCCACATACACATACACACACACACACACGCAGCCACACACACACATACATAACCACACACACACACATAGATCTAGACACATACACATTGATCTTGGGAGCCAACGTTATATAAAGAACATGTCAAAAGAAACTCTTATGAGTGCAACTCGTTTAAATGTATTAATATTGCTTTGTATGTATGTTTTCTTCATCTTGCATGTTAAAGCATGCTTTTACGGTGCTACTACTACACTTGTCTCCGTTTCAAGTATCACTGTGTTTAACATGTGCAAACGTGCACTTTCAGCTTTTCGTGTCTAAAATCAGAAAATGTGTTATGTATTATCATTTTTAAAATCATACTTCATCAGGACCCCTCTAATGGCGAATCAAGCCATCACTTTATATACTACATCAGATCTCGTCTCGATTATGGGTTTGCTGTCTTTAACCTTTTTCTGCTACTCTCTTCTAAAGTTTTTATTTCATTATAATATTTACATTGTTCATCCTCCATTTCAAGATCAGTTATTGTTCTTCTCAATCCATGATTTTTATTCTTTCTCTATCAGCAAAATGTTATCAACAATATAATCAGCATTATGCACAATTCAGAAGACAGGAGTGGTAGACGACTAGAAGGACAAGCGTCGTTCCCGACTTCCTCCACGGCTAAATAGTATCCTTGAGCAAAATAGTGAACATCTCTCGAGATTAAGTGAGACTTTGGCTCCTCAGTCCCTCAGTGTTTTACGCTATCTCCTACATTACGGATGCACCTTACCCACTGCCCGCACTCTGCTGTTAACCTCTAACGGACCCCAGGTAGGTTCTCCGTATAGGCAGGCATGACACTAACAATGATTGATTGTCCATCCGGTGCTTATATAAAAAATACTTTACTCTAAGCACTAAATACAATACTCTACATAACTATTAGAGAACAGTACTATGGAAAACAACTAGTGAGATTACTTCTTAGAGTAAGTGGGAGCAGTCCGTGTTGACTTATCTTGTTTCCAGGGTGCAGGTATCACTATATTCAGTGCAAGTCCAAAGTTAGGAAGCACAGAACACATTTAAGTCTGTCTTCCAATCCTACACAGAGACAAGCATCTCAGGGCTGCCGTACTCGCTGTGGTAGTCTGACCAGAGTGTGCCGGATGAACCGCCACAGTGCCGCTGCCTCCGCTGGGACCCAGGATCTCACAGTGGTGGCACAGTGGAAAGGTTCAGCAATATGCTGGCTGTGCCACTGTGGCACCACTGGGCATATTACGAGTTGCCTGTCACTGCCCATTTCATGGTGGTGAGCTTGAATGAAAAGGGTGGCAGACAGGCAACTAAGGGGCATGAAGGGGAGCACAAGTTCTGTCCCCTTGGAATTGCAGTCCCATTCCTGCACAATATGGCATGCGCGGCATAGTGCGTGCCACACTGTGAAGGAACGTGCTGCAGGTGCTGTCACAGCGGCGGTCTGTCGATAAGGCTCTCACATGAGCCTTAAACATCTGCCACCATGAGACCACCGCAGCACCGCCTACTCGCCCTTGATTAAAGCCATAATCTGGAGGATGGGCACACCATGAGCTTGCCAATCTTCATGTGGGTGCAGCGTTTGTGGGCACACAGGAGGACCGCCAAACTTGTATTCAGGCCCTATATGTCCAATGGAACCATATGACTCTCACAAGACTTGCAAATGGTATCGGCCATCATGAACGATTAAAGTATATGTTGCTCGTGGTCCTTGGTAGTCAATCTGGATGCTACAGCCAGGACTTGCTGTCTGAAGACTGAAATTCTTGTAGCCTGAGATTCTTAGAAATCAACAAAAGGCATTCCTGGAGTCAGAGAAGTATTCTAGCACAAACACTTGTATAAGGGTACAAACTTGCATTTTAATATTATTTCAAGGCTTCTCCATTAAGGATTGTGAATTCTTGTTTTGCATTTGTTTATTTTTCACAAGGAGTCGTCCATTGGAATTTTGAACTCCTATTTTTATGTTATCAGTTTACAGCAGTAGTCATTCATTATATTATTTATTTATGAGTCTTGAAATGCGTACAGCTACCCAGAAGGGTTTCCAGGCGCAAAGCAATAGCAGTTAGGGTGTAAGTGTATTAAATCAGAAAAGCCAGGTCTTCAGGCTTTTGTGAAATGTCAGTAATGAATTACATTTTCTTAGAACTTCAGGAAGAGGGTTCCACAGTTTCAGGCCTTGATAGGCAAAAAAGCGTCCTTTCATGTAAGTTAGATGAAACCTCGCTACAATGAACAAAGCTGGGTTTGAATATCTAAAGAAATGAGTATGCTGATAGGGGACTACCAGTTCCCGTATGTAGCTTGGCACTAAGCCCTGTTTGGCCTTAAACATATAGCACAGTGCTTTATACTTAATATGCTTAATAATCCTAAAAAATACAGTTCCTGTAACAAGAGAGAAACTGAAGCTGATTTCGGTAAGCAAAAGAGCATCCTAGCTGCAGCATTTTGAACAATCTGTAGACGATGGACCGAGGATTTATCAGCACCCAGGTACGGCACATTACTATAATCCAATCTTAAAGACTGAGTTACAGTACTTTGAACCACTTGAGGAATTAGCCAGATGATCTTTTTTAGTTAGACCCGGGGGCAGATTTACAAGACACTTGCGCCACTTTTCCCATGTTAAAAGTGAAGCAAAAGTGGCACAAGGTGCTTGTACATCTGCCCCCCGGTGTTTTGAGAGCACTTGTTTTTCTTTTATGTACCTCTGCTTGTTCCCAAAAGCCGGGAAGATGATCAGCCTGTTCTGCATTCTGTCCATCAACTGTTATTTTTGCAATTAGCACAGAAACCCAGCAATGTTTCCATGACTTCCCACAAACTCTAAAATGTAGCTATATATCCAGGATGTTGGGGAAAAGGGACACAAATTTGGCAACAAAACCTTTTGTGAAAAAAAGTTATGAAGGTTTAACCACGTCCACGAGGTACCCCTTACATCCAAAAAACAGGGGGAAAGCCCTACAGTCAAAAATTTAATAATCATGCCCAGGACTTAGCAGAATTTTGAAATGTAAATAGATGGCAGGTATTAAGTCAGGGAAAGGTGGCAACCCTATCAAAACCCTTCATATTAAGTGAAAAGTCAGATAATTCACCCTATGACATAGTTGGAAAACACGCATCCTCATCCACTTCGGAAGCAGGCGGAATCAAGTTACGTGTGTCCAGACAGAGTGCTCCAGTGTTCCGATAGTTGTAGAGAGAGGCAAACCCGTCAAAGTTCCACCATGGCACAAAGCGAACACCCAAGCTCGCCATACAACAGGACAATAGCAGGCCATATAAGACTTCGGGATTTGCAAAAAAACCCCTGTATTTTTGGCTCCTTTTCGTTTTTACCGTTATATAGCGTGAACTCAACCCGAAGTATTTGAGCTCGTTACAAGAGCTCCGTTACACAACACATTTTTGTAGGTAGGAAAATTAAGTGCTTTGCCCATAATCATAGGATTTTGAGCCCACGCTGAAACTCGAACCCGATTCCTCAGTTGCAAATTCGGCAACTCTGGCCGTTACGCCACATTATCTCCCGCTCTGCAAACTTGCCTCGTGGCAGACTATGGGATGGGGGATGAAGTCCAATTTAGTCCTTAGGGAGTTTGGGGGCCAAGAATCCCTCCTGGTACCTCCTGTAAGTCCTACGCAGCGGAATTCCTGAGCGTTGGTTGGATGCCCAGCCCCCTGTCTCCACCACTCTCATAACATGACTACTAGTTAAAGTAACATATTTCTGCACCTCTGACTTAGAGGTAGTTTTAATCCCCCTGCCCTAATATGTACTAGGGCCTTACAGAGGAGGTCATGCTAATCACAGGGGTACCCCAACACATAGTGTTCCCCAGTGTATGTAGGTGCTTTCACTGTATTCTAAGCGTCTTTTAGCATATCATTGGCTCTAGGCCTGGTTAGTCAGAGTCAATTACCACCAGTACCCGTCTGAAAAAGTTGTGGGCACAGGAGGATATTGCAACAAGGCGTCTTTCTGCTCCTCTGTTGGTTCTTTCTGCACATGTCTTGCTTCTTCCTGCACTTTTCTTCATCTTTGTGGACTTCTGTTGCTTCTTTCTGCATTTATTTAGCTTCTTTCTGTGCATGTTTTCTTCTTTCTTCACATGTCCTATCTCTGTAGGCATAGTTAGAAACTAGCATTTAAAAAACCTTAGAAATTTGCTTAAAAAAACATAGGTTTCAGGCACGATATAGTTAGAAATTAGTATTTAAAAAACCTTTGAAATTCACTGAAAAAAACATAGGTTTCAGGGACGTTATAGTTAGAAATTAGCATTTAAAAAACCTTAGCAATTCACTGAAAAAACCTTAGGTTTCAGGGGCGTTATAGTTAGTTGGACATTTTACTCGTACAAAACCAGTGAATTTCTCCCGTAATAGTTAGTTCAGCTAACTTTAACCTGCGCACCTGCAATGCACTGCTGATGATGTCACATATTACCTCACACATCACTCATGACATGGTCAGCCACATTACTCATGACATCACTGATGACATCTCAAATGACATCACTGATGACATCACTGATGACATCACTGATGATATCCTCCTTGTGATAGAGTGGCAGGCCTCCTCTCACCCTAATATAACCTTTGATACACACACTCAAAAATACAAACTAACATTTTCAAAACAATGGACATACCAATACCAGTTACAACATACCCATTCAGTAATTCCAAGATCTACACACACATCCACTCATTCACCAACAGTCCTATACAGTCACTCATACATGTGCTCTCTCATCATATGTCCTCATACACCTACACATACTGTTACACACTGCCACTCATCCATAGATTTACTCACACACATAGTCACACATGCAAACAAAGTATCAAACATCCATTTACTTGCATATACAATTATACACACACCATCACACTTACTTCTACAGAAACTTACACATACTTACTCTCTTAAACAATCACTTATAGAAACACATAGTTATTTATATAGGAACTCTTCCAATCTCTCACTCTCACATATACTCACTTATATACACCAAAACTCACATATACTAGTTTAAAACATATGTAGTTACTCATAAAGACACTATTGAGACAGTCATTCACTCACTAACACACCCATACACACATTCATCCACCCATACAGTCCTGCACACATGCTGTCTTCAACACATAGAAACAGTGAGTCACGCATTCATGCATCTATGCACTAAGTAATACCCACCACCAAACCATACAGACACTCAGACACTCATACTGATACTCAAAAAACCAACTAATAACCCATATAGACACTCATGTAGCTACTCACCAACCCATGCAGCCACTTATACACAAAGTGAGAGACTGATACAGATATTTACATATTTAAACATTACTCACTAACCCATGTATTCACTAAGATACACTTAATCAGTCAGTTATACAATCAATTTTACACAAACAAATCATCCATTTAGACACTTATATACCCATTTATTCTTCCATCGACCTTGAGATATACATATATAAAACATATTTAATTTTCACAAAAACTCACATTCACTGGATGATGTCATCAGTGATGTCATCAGTGATGTCATTTGAGATGTCATCAGTGATGTCATGAGTGATGTCACTGACCATGTCATGAGTGATGTAATATGTGACGTCATCAGCAGTGCATTGCGGGCGCGCGAGTTTTAGTAAGCTGAACTAACTATAACGGGGTAATTTCACTGGTTGTGTACGAGTAAAATGTCCAACTAACTATAACGCCCCTGAAATCTATGTTTTTTTTCAGTGAATTTCTAAGGTTTTTTAAATGCTAATTTCTAACTATAACGTCCCTGAAACCTATGTTTTTTTCAGTGAATATATATATATATATATATACATATATAACCGCTCCACTTGCACCAATGTCTCGCACTCACGAACGGGTGCTGTCCGGCTAGGGGGTGCTCCCGCCAATATTCACGCTGCACACCTCCTCTCATTCCAGAAAAGACACAGCACTCGCGGGGGAGAGTCAATAGATTTATTTTGACTCACAACGCTCCAACCAGACGCGTTTCGGCAACGCCTTCCTCGGTGGTATAAGGGCGTGCCAGAAATGGCCATATTTTATATATTTACATCTGACCACATTTCCTGTTTAACAACATCAACAAAGGACTAATTCATGTTATTCGTCAGCGCCATATTGAAATGATATATACATCGTTTTATCGATTGTAGTTAAATGCTTCAGGTAAATTCCCCGATAATAGCATAAATGTTTGTACTAATATAATTCATATTTCCAAACATACATACACTGTATCACGCCCTCGATGGGCCTTTGTACCTACATATACATACATGGGATTATCAAAGCAATCTGTTTCGTACCCTTTCTGCCCTGTATGGGCCCAAGCGCTATAATTACATGTAGTCCTCCTAGATTTTAGGATAATCAACGCAATCACTTAAATCATAATCTCTTTCACGATGACAAAAATAACAGGAAAATGACAAAAAAATGACAAGAAAATGAAACCTCATAAGAATTAAAATTAATTAATTATTAATTAATCAATTCAGCACTCTTCAGAGAAAAAATAGAGCATTTATCATCAGAGTCATAATTGGATATTCCTCAATACCTTTACAACGATTTCATATAGATCCAAATTCATTTCTAAAGTATATCCATTTTTCTGAATTTCTGAATATAGTGGAGTAACCTATAAGATGTGACCATTCCTATGGTAGAGAGCCCTCTACCCTAGATGCACAGTAAGTTCCTCGTTACTATTAAGTCCACCAGGGGTCTTAGTACTAAGATCTATGATGTACCTTGACTCTAACCTTCTCAATTTTGCTACTCTGTCCCCTCCTCTTATGTTTACAGGCACATGATCTAATGCAAAAAAAGTTATTAGATCACTATTACAGTTATGGTGTGCTTGAAAGTGTATTGCAACGGGATACGTTGTATCCCGATTTTTTATTGCTCGTGTGTGTTCTAAGATGCGGATTTTTGTTTGGTGAATAGTACTTCCAATGTATCTTAAACCGCATGGACATACCAGACAATATACCGTATATGGGGTGCTACAAGTTAAGAACTTTCTAATCCACCTTGGCTTTTTAGTTCCCGTAACTTCATATGACAGGACCTTCTTGCTGTTCCTACATGATTTGCATCTACCACAAGGGTAGAAACCATGTGGTGCCACCCCAAATGGTCTAGGGACTGTTCGTATAAAATGGCTTTTAGTTAAAGTGTCCCTCAATGCTCTCGCTCTTCTAAAAGTAAGCATAGGATGTCTAGGTATATCCATCCCAATGATGGTGTCTGTTCTCAAAAAGTTCCAGTTTTTCTTTAGTATTTTTCTTAGCTCTCCTGCTCCACTAGAAAAGGTTGTTATCATTCTAAACTGGTCTTTTTTCTCTACAGTCTTTTTTTGTTTTAAAAGATCTTCTCTGGACTTAGACTGCACTTTTGCGAGGGATTCCAACAATGATTGTTCACCGTACCCTCGTGCTTTGAATCTCCCTATACTAGCTTCTGCACTGGAAATAAAATCTGCCTCACTAGTGCAGTTTCTCTTTATCCTGAGCAATTCACCATTGGGAATGCTTAGGACCAATCTAGGAGGATGACTACTTGTCGAGTGTAAAGTAGAATTCCCAGCCGTTGGCTTTCGAAACAATCGTGTATTGATCTTCCCCGCATCAATAAAAACCTCTAAATCAAGGAAATTCACACTTACAGAGCTTATTTCAACTGTAAAGCGCAGATTATTCTCATTGTCATTTAAGATATCTGTGTACATCAAAGCTGATTCTTGTGACCCTCTCCAAACTAGGAAAAGATCATCTATATACCTGTACCAGGCTACTATATTCTGTGTCCATTCCCCATTGGTGGACGTCCAGGCCACCTGCTCCTCCCACCAGCCAACGAAAAGATTCGCGTAGCTGGGGGCGAAGCAGGTGCCCATAGCTGTACCTGTAAGTTGTTGGTAGAACTGATCCTGGTATAAAAAAATGTTGTTTTCAAGACAGAAAGTAAGAAATTCCAACAGCATGGTGCTATGTTCCGTGAATTTCACCGAACGTGTATCTAAAAAAGATTTTACAGCTTGAATCCCATCGGTGTGCGAAATATTGGTATATAAGCTAGCTATATCCATAACTAGCATGCAATCGCCTTCCCGCCAATTAATCTGTTCCACATGTCCCAGAAAATCCTTAGTGTGTCTAATATAACTGCGTAGATTCTTCAAAAAATCAGTTAGAAAATATTCAATATATACAGACATATGTTCAAGCAGGCTACCTTGCGAACTCACTATGGGTCTACCTGGTGGCCTATTCCTGTCTTTATGTACTTTCGGTAAATGGTAAAAACTAGGACACCTCAAGTACAAATATTCTTCAGATTCCACCAATCCTTGCTCATACCATTTTCTAAGTAATTGGTGGCACTTTGATATACTTTCAAGGTAGATTTTCTTATCAATTTTCTCATAACAACAGGAATCTGATAGTTGTCGTAGTGCCTCCTCATTATAAGCCTCATAGGTTTGGAGCACTACATTACCCCCCTTGTCCGAGGGTTTCACAATTACATTAGTGTCTGCTTTGATGTTTGCTATAGCCTTAATCTGATCTTGAGTCAAATTCGATTTGTTTCCCATGAGTCTCGTTCGCCGCTTCATCAATTCTTTAGACACTATCTCCACAAACACGTCAATATTGTCATTGGGCATCTGGGGTAGAAATGTTGACACTGGTTTAAATGGACTACCACCTCCAATTTGTTCTATTCCTGTTAATGCAGAAATATCACTTACACTTATACCATCATTCTCCATTCCCAGTTCTTTCAGGGTCTGTAATGCTGGTAAGTCTCGTCCAGTTAAGATGTCCGTTTGCAGCTCTGTTTGATTAGTTGCTGTTTGTTTCTTTGGCCTTAGCTTGTAAAATGTATTTAGTTTTAGTTTGCGGGCGAATTTAAACAAATCGATTCTCGTCTGTGTATATTCTAGATGTTTCTGAGGACAAAAGGATAATCCCAATTTTAATACCGATTCTTCATTCTTCGTTAGATTCTTGGGGGTTAGATTTATGATTGTTGAGTTGTTATCCATCTCTGAACTCATTTCCGTTTGTTGTAACGGTTGCTCCAGGTTGTGGGCGGTGAGTATTTGCTTTTTGCGCCACTCACCTCCCCTCCGCGTTGGCCGCCTCTTGCAAGAGGCAAGCCACCCGAGAATCAAAGAGGCGGCCAACGCGGAGGGGAGGTGAGTGGCGCAAAAAGCAAATACTCACCGCCCACAACCAGGAGCAACCGTTACAACAAACGGAAATGAGTTCAGAGATGGATAACAACTTAACAATCATAAATCTAACCCTCAAGAATCTAACAAAGAATGAAGAATCGGTATTAAAATTGGGATTATCCTTTTGTCCTCAGAAACATCTAGAATATATACAGACGAGAATCGATTTGTTTAAATTCGCCCGCAAACTAAAACTACATAAATTTTACAAGCTAAGGCCAAAGAAACAAACAGCAACTAATCAAACAGAGCTGCAAACGGACATCTTAACTGGACAAGACTTACCAGCATTACAGACCCTGAAAGAACTGGGAATGGAGAATGATGGTATAGGTGTAAGTGATATTTCTGCATTAACAGGAACAAAACAAATTGGAGGTGGTAGTCCATTTAAACCAGTGTCAACATTTCTACCCCAGATGCCCAATGACAATATTGACGTGTTTGTGGAGATAGTGTCTAAAGAATTGATGAAGCGGCGAACGAGACTCATGGGAAACAAATCGAATTTGACTCAAGATCAGATTAAGGCTATAGCAAACATCAAAGCAGACACTAATGTAATTGTGAAACCCTCGGACAAGGGGGGTAATGTAGTGCTCCAAACCTATGAGGCTTATAATGAGGAGGCACTACGACAACTATCAGATCCCTGTTGTTATGAGAAAATTGATAAGAAAATCTACCTTGAAAGTATATCAAAGTGCCACCAATTACTTAGAAAATGGTATTAGCAAGGATTGGTGGAATCTGAAGAATATTTGTACTTGAGGTGTTTGAATCCGGTGATTCCTAGTTTTTACCATTTACCGAAAGTACATAAAGACAGGAATAGGCCACCAGGTAGACCCATAGTGAGTTCGCAAGGTAGCCTGCTTGAACATATGTCTGTATATATTGATTATTTTCTAACTGATTTTGTGAAGAATCTACGCAGTTATATTAGAGACACTAAGGATTTTCTGGGACATGTGGAACAGATTAATTGGCGGGAAGGCGATTGCATGCTAGTTATGGATATAGCTAGCTTATATACCAATATTTCGTACACCGATGGGATTCAAGCTGTAAAATCTTTTTTAGACACATGTTCGGTGAAATTCACAGAACATAGCACCATGCTGTTGGAATTTCTTACTTTCTGTCTTGAAAACAATTTTTTTTTATACCAGGATCAGTTCTACAAACAACTTACAGGTACAGCTATGGGCACCTGCTTCGCCCCCAGCTACGCGAATCTTTTCGTGGGCTGGTGGGAGGAGCAGGTGGCCTGGACGTCCACCAATGGGGAATGGACACAGAATATAGTAGCCTGGTACAGGTATATAGATGATCTTTTCCTAGTTTGGAGAGGGTCACAAGAATCAGCTTTGATGTACACAGATATCTTAAATGACAATGAGAATAATCTGCCCTTTACAGTTGAAATAAGCTCTGTAAGTGTGAATTTCCTTGATTTAGAGGTTTTTATTGATGCGGGGAAGATCAATACACGATTGTTTCGAAAGCCAACGGCTGGGAATTCTACTTTACACTCGACAAGCAGTCATCCTCCTAGATTGGTCCTAAGCATTCCCTATGGTGAATTGCTCAGGATAAAGAGAAACTGCACTAGTGAGGCAGATTTTATTTCTAGTGCAGAAGCTAGTATAGGGAGATTCAAAGCACGAGGGTACGGTGAACAATCATTGTTGGAATCCCTCGCAAAAGTGCAGTCTAAGTCTAGAGAAGATCTTTTAAAACAAAAAAAGACTGTAGAGAAAAAAGACCAGTTTCGAATGATAACAACCTTTTCTAGTGGAGCAGGAGAGCTAAGAACAATACTAAAGAAAAACTGGAACTTGTTGAGAACAGACACCATCATTGGGATGGATATACCTAGACATCCTATGCTTACTTTTAGAAGACCGAGAGCATTGAGGGACACTTTAACTAAAAGCCATTTTATACGAACAGTCCCTAGACCATTTGGGGAGGCACCACATGGTTTCTACCCTTGTGGTAGATGCAAATCATGTAGGAACAGCAAGAAGGTCCTGTCATATGAAGTTACGGGAACTAAAAAGCCAAGGTGGATTAGAAAGTTCTTAACTTGTAGCACCCCATATACGGTATATTGTCTGGTATGTCCATGCGGTTTAAGATACATTGGAAGTACCATTCACCAAACAAAAATCCGCATCTTAGAACACACACGAGCAATAAAAAATCGGGATACAACGTATCCCGTTGCAAGACACTTTCAAGCACACCATAGCTGTAATAGTGATCTATTAACTTTTTTTGCATTAGATCATGTGCCTGTAAACATAAGAGGAGGGGACAGAGTAGCAAAATTGAGAAGGTTAGAGTCAAGGTACATCATAGATCTTAGTACTAAGACCCCTGGTGGACTTAATAGTAACGAGGAACTTACTGTGCATCTAGGGTAGAGGGCTCTCTACCATAGGAATAGTCACATCTTATAGGTTACTCCACTATATTCAGAAATTCAGAAAAATGGTAGGGGTGGGCAGAATTTGCGTAGTCGCGTTACGCAAATCTCCGCGAAATGGTTAAAAACTCCGCGAACACGCAGAAATTCCGTGAACACGCGGAATTGCTTGTTCGCGAGGCTTTTTTCCTGTTCGCGACCGCTGTTTGCGTGCTCGGGGAGAAATATCTCGCGAACACGCATTTTGAGATCGCGAACAAGAAAAAATTCTGCGAAGCCGCGGAAAGCAGAATTTTTGGCAATTCCGCGTTCTCCGCGGAACGCGAAATTACCTAAATTTCTCAAATTACGCGAACGGAACGGAATTTACCGCCCAGGCCTAAAAAATGGATATACTTTAGAAATGAATTTGGATCTATATGAAATCGTTGTAAAGGTATTGAGGAATATCCAATTATGACTCTGATGATAAATGCTCTATATTTTCTCTGAAGAGTGCTTAATTGATTAATTAATAATTAATTAATTTTAATTCTTATGAGGTTTCATTTTCTTGTCATTTTTTTTGTCATTTTCCTGTTATTTTTGTCATCGTGAAAGAGATTATGATTTAAGTGATGGCGTTGATTATCCTAATATCTAGGAGGACTACATGTAATTATAGCGCTTGGGCCCATACAGGGCAGAAAGGGTACGAAACAGATTGCTTTGATAATCCCATGTATGTATATGTAGGTACAAAGGCCCATCGAGGGCGTGATACAGTGTATGTATGTTTGGAAATATGAATTATATTAGTACATACATTTATGCTATTATCGGGGAATTTACCTGAAGCATTTAACTACAATCGATAAAACGATGTATATATCATTTCAATATGGTGCTGACGAATAACATGAATTAGTCCTTTGTTGATGTTGTTAAACAGGAAATGTGGTCAGATGTAAATATATAAAATATGGACGTTTCTGGCGCGCCCTTATACCACCGAGGAAGGAGTTGCCGAAACGCGTCTGGTTGGAGCGTTGTGAGTCAAAATAAATCTATTGACTCTCCCCCGCGAGTGCTGTGTCTTTTCTGGAGTGAGAGGAGGCGTGCAGCGTGAATATATACATATATATATATTCACTGAAAAAACCATAGGTTTCACACATGTTATAGTTAGCGGAAATTTTAATCATAAAAAACCATTGAAATTCCCCCGTTATAGTTAGTGCAGGCAACTATAACTCACGCAACCGCAATCCTCTGCTGATGACATATGTGTCTTTATGAAAAAAAAATATTTGTAATATATGTATAGCTAAAATTTAATGGAAGAAGACATGGGCAATAAGTGTCTAAATACAGTATTAGCATCAGCAGAGGATTGCGGTTGCGTGAGTTATAGTTGCCTGCACTAACTATAACGGGGGAATTTCAATGGTTTTTTATGATTAAAATTTCCGCTAACTATAACATGTGTGAAACCTATGGTTTTTTCAGTGAATTTGCAAGGTTTTTTAAATGCTAATTCCTAACTATAACGTGTGTGAAACCTATGGTTTTTTCAGTGAATTTGTACGGTTTTTTAAATGCTAAGTTACTTTACGCCATTCGTGGCGTGCGTGCCCAGTTAACGCAGTTCGTTCCGTACGTGCATGGTGCGCTTCGCGCACCGCGCGCCCACTTTACGCAGTTAGTGGCGTGCTCGCACGGTGGTCACGTGGTGCACTGCGCACACCGCGTGCCCACGTTAAGTGGGATGGGCCATGTACGCACGATGCGCTTCGCGCACCGTGCGCACATGGAGGACATATTATGCACTTCGTTGTGAAAGGTAATCGTTTATATTTTCATTTACGAGTAGATATGCCATGCACAAAAGCTGCCCTTCGGGCACCTTTTGCACACAGGGTTGGGGATGGTGTGGATAGTTTTTTTTATTTTTTATTAATTTTTACCGTACGCGTACGGTAAGCGTAATCGGCGATTTTTCGAAAAAAAAAAAAATAGAATTTTTGGCCTTGGGGGTTCTTTGGGGACACCACCATCAATGCTAGGTGGTTAGGAACTGAATACATTGCCCCTTTAGATGTTTTTTGCCTTTGTTTTTGCTGCCTCACTCAGAGTGCGAGAGAGAAAATGGCGGCCGCCGCTTCCTGGTTTCGACCGATTCGAATGTTTACTTAGATCTAACAGCCAATCAGAATCGCGCTCGCGCACGTCACCGTACGCGTACGGTAAGCTTACCGTAAGCGCACGGTAAGAGCACCGTAAGCTGCCACAGATATATATATTGATTTAAATGCTATTTTCTCAGGATCTACCGAACAGATTTACACCAAACCTACAAAAGGCACTTCCTTGACCTGAGGACTACCTCTCTGCCAAATTTCAAGTAACTCTGTTCAGCCGTTCGGGCTGTAGCTGTGTCTAAAGGTCCTATGGAAAAATGCATGGGAAAAACGCGTTTTGGGACCCCCCTTTTTTCTCAGCCCCCGCTTGACGAATCCCCCCGAGACTTTCAGGGTAGGAGCGGAGCATAGCGCCCCACCTACTTTGAAAATTTCGCAAGGATTCGTCGACCGGCGCCAAAGTTATTCCAAATAGAATGTTGCGGATTTCCTATGGAAACAGGGTCCTAACTATAACTATCTACTGGCGACCGCCAGTAGATAATATATATTCACTGAAAAAACCATAGGTTTCACACATGTTATAGTTAGCTGCACATTTCACTCATAAAAAACCATTGAAATTCCCCTGTTATAGTTAGTTCAGCTAACTATAACTCACGCGACCGCAATCCACTGCTGATGACGTCACATATTACATCACTGTATTCACTAAGATACTGTTAATAAGTCAGTTATACAATTATTTTTACAAAAAAAAACATCCATTTAGACACTTATTTACCCATGTATTCTTCCATTAACCTTTAGATATACATATATAAAAAATATTTATTTTTCAGAAAGACACATATTCACTGGATGATGTCATCAGTGATGTCATCAGTGATGTCATTTGAGATGTCATCAGTGATGTCATGAGTGATGTCACTGACCATGTCATGAGTGATGTAATATGTGACGTCATCAGCAGTGGATTGCGGTCGCGCGAGTTATAGTTAGCTGAACTAACTATAACGGGGGAATTTCAATGGCTTTTTTACGAGTGAAATGTCCAGCTAACTATAACATGTGTGAAACCTATGGTTTTTTCAGTGAATTTGCAAGGTTTTTTTAAAGCTAATTCCTAACTATAACGTGTGTGAAACCTATGTTTTTTTAGTGAATTTGTAAGGCTTTTTAAATGCTAATTTATGTATGTATTATTATATTTTTTATATATTTATTTTACAAGAAACTACCCATGTATATAGTTATAGATTGACTGTATCCATTAATATGGAATGGCTCAGCTCTTTTATTTTGAATTTGGATAAAGTTGAACAGCATAGTTAATATCTTCTATAAACTTCTAAACAGTTTAAAATGTTTTTGTTTTTTTTAAGGGTTTTTCACGGTCCGCGATTTTTTGAAAAAAAATAAAATGTTTTTGTCAACCTTCGGGGTCCTTCAGGGACCCCCTGACAAAGGCTAGGGGGTCAGAAACTTTCTACCCTGCTCCCTTTTCACGTTCTCCACCTTTCTTTTTTCACTGTCACACAGAAAATGGCGTCCGACACTTCCTGATTTCGACCGATTCGAATGTTGACTGACATCTAACCACCAATCAGAATTACGCTCGCAGACATTTGGTGCGCGCCCTGTGCGCGCATAAAGATATTTATGTACTTTTAACTGCAATTTTCTCAGGAACTACTGAACAGATTGACACCATATATGCAAAAGGCACATGCCTGACCTGAGGACTACCTCTTTGCCAAATTTCAAGTAATTCTGTTCAGCCGTTCGGGCTGTACCTTCGACTAAAGGTCCCATGGGAAAATGCATGGGGAAAATGCGTTTTGGGACCCCCCTTTTTTCTCAGCCCCCGCTTGACGAATCACCCCGAAACTTTCAGGGTAGGAGCTGAGCGGAGCGCCCCATTAGTTTTGACAATTTCACGAAGATAAGTCAACCGGCGCCAAAGTTATTCAAAATAGAATTTTCAGATTTCCTATGGGAACTCGGTCCTAACTATAACTATCTACTGGCGACCGCCAGTAGATAATATATGTTCACTGGAAAAACCATTGGTTTCAGGGGCGTTATAGTTAGCTGGACATTTCCCTCGTACAAAACCCTAGAAATTCACCCGTTATAGTTAGTTCAGCTAACTATAACTCGCGCCCCCGCAATGCACTGCTTATGATGTCACATATTACATCACTCATGACATGGTCAGTGACCTCACTGATGAAATCACTGATGACATCTCAAATGACATCACTGATGACATCCTCCAGTGACTGTGTTTCTGTAAAGTTTAAATATGTTTTATATATATAGGAAAAGGCCTATGGAAGAATGAGTGGGTGTATAAGTGTTACGCTGGGCTTGATGCAGTCCAATGGGAGACTACAACTCCCAGCATGCCGCACTTAGTGTGTCTGTAACAGGATGCGATGTTGTTACCATGAATGCTGTTGTATACCAGGTAATGTGGGGGGGGGCCCGTGTAGCAGCAGGTAGTCACGCAATGATGGTGCCAAACGCTCCCTCAGGTCCCCAACGCCCCAACCCAAACGTAGAATCTGCCGTTCCGTGAAGCTCATGGAAATCCAACTTGCTTCCCAGTGAAATCATGGACTGCCTGAACAGCAGGCACAGGCACGGTTCTTTGTTGTGGTGGCCCTGGGTAGATCAATACCTTGATCGAGCACACAGTCAGTTTCCAACAATCCCAGGACTCTTTGAAGGGCGGATCCTTGCTTCGCTTTGTTGGCAAACGTGACAAATGTCACACATCAGCCCCTCCAAAAAGAAAGCTCAAGGACACAGCGGGGATTGCCTTGGGAGCCGCTTTATTTCACCGGTACAGCGTGCAGAAGCATTTCGGCATTTTGAGCCTTCCTCAGTGCTGCCAGTACCTCGTGACCACCTTTCCCCTCCTTTAAAAATCCTTTGGCGCTTCCAGTGATGGAAGATCAGCTGCACCTATTACGCTGGGCTTGATGCAGTCCAATGGGAGACTACAATTCCCAGCATGCCGCACTTAGTGTGTCTGTAACAGGATGCGATGTTGTTACCATGAACGCTGTTGTATGCCAGGTAATGTGGGGGGGGCCCGTGTAGCAGCTGGTAGTCACGCAATGATGGTGCCAAACGCTCCCTCAGGTCCCCAACGCCCCAACCCAAACGTAGAATCAGCCGGGCCGTGAAGCTCATGGAAATCCAACTTGCTTCCCCGTGAAATCACGGACTGCCTGAACAGCAGGCACAGGCACGGTTCTTTGTTGTGGTGGCCCTGGGTAGATCAATACCTTGATCGAGCACACAGTCAGTTTCCAACAATCCCAGGACTCTTTGAAGGGCGGATATATATTATATATATATCAAAAACGCTTCAAAGTACATAGACTATTTTTTAAATCCTGTTGTAAGGACATTAACATCTTTTATCAAGGACTCAACAGACTTTCTGAAGTGAATATATGATATACGTTGGAGTGAGACAAATATGATACTGGTGACTCTCGATATTGCCACTTTATACATCAGCATAAGGCATACGAATGGTCTAAAAGCAACAGAATACTTTTTGAACAGAAGACCTATAAGATTCATGCGACAGAACCAAATGATTTTGGAATTAATTAAGTGGTGTTTAACAAGAAATATATTTCTGTTCGGGGAGGAATTGTTTCAGCAGGAACAGGGAATGGTGATGGCACCTGCTTGACCCCCAGCTGTGCCAATGTACATCTTGGCTGGTGGGAGGAGCAGGTTCTCGGCGGACCTCCCCTGGAACAGTGGTCAGATCATATACTACTGTGGGTCAGGTTTATAGACGACCTTTTCGTGCTGTGGCAGGGCACGGAAACTGAAATAGAACTGTTTATAAATTACCTGAACCAAAATACCCTGAATTTGAAGTTTGTGGGGCATCATAGTCGAACCTCCATTGACTTCTTTGGCATTAGAGTAAGACCACAGGGAGATAGACTAGAAACCACTGTCTTTAGGAAACCGACAGCTGGCAATACTATTCTCCACGCACATAGCTCCCACCCCGCACCTTTAATTAGGAGCATACCTTTCGGGGAATTTTACAGAGCCAGGAGAGCGTGCAGTGATCCGGATGAATACTGTAAAATAGAGCGTGAGATGACTAACAGATTTATCCAGAGAGGATATTCACCACACATTATCAATGGGGCAGCCACCAAAGCGAGAAAGTTGGAAAGACAAAAGGTGTTGTTTGAACCATCTGAGACCCAGCTGAAGAAACTTAAAAAGGGACTAGACTGCCATAGATTTATAACAACATTTAATACTGAGCATAAAGAAATTAGATCAATTTAAAATAAACACTGGCATTTGGTGAGAGATGATCCGATTCTGGGGCCTAAAATGAGTAAACACCCGGATATAGCATATAGAAAGTCCAAATCATTAAAAGATCTGATGGTGAAGAGCGAGTTTCAGGAAAGGAGGGGGGGAGCCCCGACTTGGTTACAACAAAAGATGGGTTTTAAAAAGTGTTTTAAATGTAAGGCGTGCCAACACGGTATGAATCACACGCATTTTAATAACATTTTTAATAAAACTGTTGCTGTTAAGGGCTTCTTAACGTGTAGATCGAGCTTTGTAGTGTACCTGTTACAATGTCCCTGATCAAAAATGTACATAGGGAGTACCACTCTACCTGTGTAGAAAAGAATCCTGCAGCATCGCAGGGCAATTATTAATCAGGATAGAACTTATCCAATTGCGAGGCATTTTGAAATTCACCATCAAAGTAATCCCTCAAGCCTGCAACATAGCTGCTTAGCGGAAATTCCCAGAAAAAGGAGAGTGGGAGATAGGGAGAGAGAACTCAGGAAGCTTGAAACCTATTTTATTCTAGAGTTCAATAGTAGGGAACCTCATGGATTAAACATCGATGAGGATCTATACACCTGCTGAAATTAAATGTATGATGAACTGAAATGAGTAGTGAAGAACTAAGAGAAAGGCTGCACACAATGAATCCATTTGTTTTTAGATTAGATAACTTTTGAAAGACGTGAAACGAAGAGACTAAGTACTTGGCAATAATTAAATTTTTAAATTGACGGATAATAGTACAGTTAATTAGTATATTTTATAATTAGATTTTTGTAGTATATTTATGATGATTGGAGTGGTTAGAATTGTGTATAGGGGCATAGAGTTAATGTGAGTAGCTTACACTGACCAAGCACTTGCACTTTAAAGTAGAGGGAAAACTAATGTCAAAAGAAGATAATAAGGTCTCGGTCTCTTCCCATTTTATTTTAAATAAGACTAGGAGTTAAGAGAACACTAGCATATCAGTTGTGAGAAAACCTTTATGAATATTAGGACCACAATTATAAGAAAATTATTTTTTACATATTTATATTTATATTGAGTGTATTGTAAAGTATATGAAATGCATTCTTGATTTTTTATAGATATAATATACTGTGAAGCACTTGCACTTTAAAAAAGTCTAGTACTGGATAAATTGCGACATTGATCAGTGAAGTAACTGATTAATGGGGACTAAAAGCACAAGCATTTTATGACATTCTGTACTGTTGGAAATATGCACTGGCACCTTTTTTTTATAACCGTCAAAAAAAAAACTTTGCACTTACACTTTAATGTAATAAGAACGGACCATTTGCAACAAACATTGTGAATAAGGACATCAAAACAAATGAATGGGGAATTATGCGATTAAAATATGGTTTAAGTATTGGAAATGTGACAGAAACATGCAAGAAATTAGTTTTTCTGCAAAATGTATACATTTCTGATTGTTTTAATAAAAAATGCACCCTTTTAATGAGCACTGAACAATAACTTGTTGATCTGGGCTTTAACTGAACATGCTTTCTTATCCATTTAGTTGTCCGAAATAACGTTTTAAGATGGCCGTCAAGTTTACATTGGAAATGAACTGTGTAAAACTCTAGTCCTTCGTCAATGTCTTTCATTGGAGTGACTATTTTAATGTTAATGAAATGGCGTTTCCACATTGTGAAGAAGGCAACGTGAGGCTGTTGAAACGCATTGATGTGATCATCATTTAATAAAGAAACCGAGTGATCTTAACCCCTTGAAGCGCTGGATGATTATTGTGGAATTTCGATAATCATATGCTGATATATATGTATATATATATATTTTCCAATTGAATTCGCTCACACAAGTGAAAACGCCACTCTCAACGTTACTTTTTATCATCTTTAATTCGGCCGGCAGCAGCAAGCTGAAAACAGTTCTCCCAGTGATTCTTTGGCCATAATAGCCATACGCGTTATTGGGGCAGAGTTTCCCTTGATCACTGGCTTGGCTTTGGGGAAAGTAACAGCTTTACGGTTATGTGCAAGCGATTTAAGTTCTCGGTACCGCCCATCTGGGCGTATCTGCACTGAGCATTGTGGTTACCGTAGTCCATGATAATACCATAGTGGTGCTGCTGTACCTTTTCCTCCATAAATACAATTCCAGTCAGGTCACTGTTTTGAACTGGACCGGTTTGCTGCTCTTTTTGAGCCAACCAAACAGGTACGTTGCTCCTTGTGTGTGTCTCATATATCCGGGACACATGGACCCGCTCTTCCTGCGGTGGAATGTCTTCGTGGCCAGAGCACGCCACACATATTCCAATTGAATTCGCTCACACAAGTGAAGATGCCACTCTCAATGCTACTTTTTACCATCTTTATTTCGGCCAGCAGCAGCAAGCTGAAAACAGTCCTCCCAGTGATTCTTTGGCCATAATCGCCATACGCGTTTCAGGGAAGAGTTTCCCTTGATCACTGGCTTGGCTTTGGGGCATGTAAATGACAAAAGTGGTGCTGTATGTGAGAAAGTGGGAGATCTGTTTGGTGATTTCCCCCCAGATAATTATTTCCGCATGTAGATGTTTCTGCACACCTTGGAGTGGCCACATGGAAAGAAGCCCTGTAGGTTGTGTTCATTCCTAGTGGGTTGAACAGTGATGTCACTCTGGACCAACATGTCCCTTATGCTACGTTCTCTCCTGTAAGTGATATTGCGACTTTTCTTATTTCTTCTTTCCATGTGGCCACGTGCAGCATCACTTTTGTCATTTACATCATTAAATGCCTGTGTAAAATGTGGTATATTGTCAGTGCCACCTTAATGGCCAAGCAAAGAATACTGGAACACATGAGGGCCATTACCAACAATGATTCCCGGTATCCAGTGGTCCGCCATTTTCAAGCAAAACACTTTCTCTCACCTCACGTACTTTGCCATTGAACAGATCATGAGCAACACAAGAGGGGGTAATACGTGCTTAAACTTAGAAAGAAAGAATCTAAATACATCATTTATTTCCAAACCAAAACCCCAAGGGGTCTGAATCAGGATGAGGAACTGGCAAACCATTTAAGGGAGGCTTAGGCAGACGGGGCTATCTCACCACCTACCATCTCCTTCCCTGCCTCTCATCCACCTTCCTTTTTCCACAGATGCCATTATTCAGGACATTGTAAATAGGTCTTTTAAGTATATAGCTCATGCAACTTGTGTTTGTATCACATTCGTTTTCATTTGATTTACCCATGTTCTTTTGTTTTCCTTTTGTAGGAGGAAAGGAAGGGACACACTCACACGACAGTCACTGACACGGGTTCCCTACCCTATATATGTATATATATGTAAATATGGGAAAAGGGGTTTCCTGTGTTTTCCCTCAACTTGCATGTATCAGGATCTCAGAGGGGCACAGAAAGGCAGCACTCATGTTAGCAAAGTCCAGGCAAGTCGTAGTTGTTTAGGCAATCATAGTTTTTATTTTTATTTTTTGTTTATTTTCTCCATTATTCTTCATTAAAACGGGCAAACTGCAAGGTGCATCAAGAAACAGACAATTGACCTACGCGTTTCGGCCAGAGGCCTTCGTCCGGGTCACATGATTACAAGTGCAGGGTGATTATAAAGAGGTTGGTTTGACCCGCCCTCATTTATAAAAAAAAGTCCCAAGTTAAAAACAACTTCTTTAAAGGAACAGTATATAATAGCATTTTAGCAGTAATTCATAGCCATTGCACAAAGACATTTATCTTTGGAAGACAAATGTTAGCGCTTAATCACACAATTTTTAGGTGGTGAAGTCCCTTTAGTAAAACATATATCATCATGAGAAATAGTAATTTGTCCTAAAAGGGCCAGTATGAGAGTGGTAAAGTACCATGAGTATAAATAACGTGAGAACCATGTGCTTTCATTGCATATAGTTAATCAAATCGTCAAATTTAAGAAATATGCAAGAAAAGTGCAAATGCAGATATAAAAGAGGAGACAGAATAACTAGGGATGGTAAAGTACCTCAAGTATGGATAAAAAATGAAATCCTGTCCTCTTATATACAGTTATTTGCATTGCTATTGTTGAATTCGCAAAGTGTGCACAAGAGCAAGTTCAAGTATATGGAAGAGGTAGATATACGATTTAAAATGCAATTTTCAAAATGTTGGTAAAGTACCAGTGTTATATTTAACTTCTGAAAATGTTATACTCCTCACAGTTAACTGATCACACATATCCTAATTGTCTCATAATACCAAAGTTAAACACGAACACTATCTGCAAATTTTCCTGATTGAACACGTTATAAAGCAGCTACGGATCCCATCTTATACTTTTACCATTTCACATTACAGTTAAAATGATTTTCTCATGTTATACTTTTTACTTCATGTAGAACAAAACTGTCTTCCCAAAGTGCTGGCACCGGCTAAAGACAAATCAAGTATAATACGAACCAAAATAGAGAAAATCTAAAGACTAGTTGTGGTTGAGTCCATTCCTAATATTTACAAAGTTTGTTAGAGATAGACAAGGGTTGCTTCTGAGATGATTTACAGAAAATTGTACAATTCTGCAGTCCCCATGGTATTTCTGTTCCTTTCATGACAATCCATTTCGATTCTGCTGTTCTTAACTGCAATTCCCGATCTCCACCTCTAATGTTGAGGGGAATGTGTTCTACTCCATAAAATCTGAGGTTATCACAGTTTCCTTCGTGTTCTTTCCAAACATGTTTGGCAATTGCATATGCAAAGTCTTTGTTCTTAATTGCCTCAGATGTTGTAGAATGCTTAACTTTAGTTTGTTCACAGTACTTCCTATATATTCTTTTCCACATTTGCATTTTAGGGGATAGACCAGATGTGTCGTTTCGCAAGTGATCCTCTCTCTAATGGTAATTTTCTTCCCCAACATGGTGTTTGTTTTCTGTTGGTTTAGGCGGTATTTGCATGCTTTGCATTTTGGACATTTAAAAAATCTGTTTTGCTCTTAGCCATTGTGTTTTGCTGCTGCCATGATCTGTTCTTTGATAGTTGCTATGTGTCAGGATGTCTCCCAAAGAGGGCGCTTTCTTATAAGTTATGTTAAGATGGTCAGATGTGAATTCCTTTAAGTCATCGTCCCTTCTCAAAATCTTCCAATGGTCTTGGAGTACATCCCTTATTGCATTACTCGAGGAGTTATACTGTTTTATGCATCTTGTTTTGTTGGCCTCAGGATTGTCATTCTGTCCAATTTTTGTGCTCCTGGGATATAGTAAGTTTTCTATTTCATTGTTCTTTGTTTGGCATTTTCCAATAATATAGGAGGATATCCTCGGATCAAGAATCGGTTATACATTTGATCCAATTGTGAGAGGAATTCTGATTCTTCCGAGCAGGTCCTTCACGCTTGTAAAAATTCCCCATATGGAACACTCAATTTTAGACATCTGGGGTGCGCACTATTCACTGAAAGGATGCTGTTACACGCAGTAGGCTTTTGAAAAAGTGTCGTACACATTCTCTGTTCTTTTATGTAGATGTGTATGTCCAAGTAGTCTAGCTCTGTCTTGCTGATGTTATAAGTAAATTGAAGTTGAAAACCATTGTTGTTGAGATTCTTTAGGAAGGTATTAAGGTCTCCTGTGTCTCCCTCCCAGATTAAAAACAGATCGTCTATATAACGTACCCAGAGTACGATATTCTCCATCACCTGTTTGTTTTTGTCTGACCAGATTTGTTTTACCTCCCACATGCCCATTGTGAGATTAGCATATGTGGGAGCAAAGGAAGTCCCCATTGCAGTACCTTTGCTCTGCTTATAAAATTTCTTATCAAAAATAAAGATGTTGTTGATAAGGCAGAAGTGCAACATTTCCAGTTTCATGTTGGTCTGTTGGAGAACATTTAAAGATCTTGACCGAAGATAGGATTCACAGTTTTTGATCCCGTCTTCATGCCTCATAGAAGTATACAATGATACCACATCAATGGTTATCATTGTATATTCATCTTTCCAAGGTATGTTGAAGATTCTGTTTAAAAAATCCATTGAATCCCAGATGTTAGATGGTAAGTCTTGTACATACGGGAATAAAAAAATATCTAAGAATCTCGAAGTGTTTTCTAGTAATGAACCGCAAGAACTGGATTATCTAGACTCTTATGTACTTTTGGTAGTACATAAATCGTTGGTGTAATCCGATGTTTTATCAAAAGATAGTCCAATGCATGTTCATCCAGGAGCCCATCTCGATGCCAATCTTGAAGCATCTTGTGGAATTTATTCATAATCCTAGGTGTTGGATCTTCTTTTAGTCTCTCATAGTTTGATAAATCATTGAGTTGTCTCTTGACTTCCATGTAATATTTATTTGCGTCCATGACAACAACATGTCCCCCTTTATCAGAAGGCTTTGTGACAATCTTGTCATCTGTTCTCAGGTCATTTAAGGACCATCTATCATCATTAGTAATATTTCCAAATTTGTGATAGTTCTTTTTCTTATCTTTAATGTAGATGGTGCGTAGTTACTCTGTCATGAGTTCCTGGAAAATGTCAACTCTATTCCCAGCCGGTAATTGTGGGCAGAATCTAGATCGAGTTTTTGAGTGACTGCTGATGGACATATTGGTTGTAATAGCCATCTATTCACAGATTTGAGTATTTGTCCTATTCTCAATAACTGGGGATATATCCAAGTTGTTTTCGGACTCCAAACTGTGTAATGTTGTCAAGTGTGCGATGTCATTCAGGGTGAGTGGTGTCAGAGTCACTTGATTTTGATGTTCCGTCGCTCTTGTTGGCATTGTAGCAAAATACTACTTTAATTTTAATTTTCTGCAGAATAGGTATAGGTCTATCCTAGACATTGTTAGATCCATATTGTTGGAGGGGCAAAAGGTTAGTCCTTTATTTAGTAATTTGACATGTTTCATTGTAAGAGTCTTTGAGGAGAGATTTATAACCAAGTTGTTTCCTTGTCGTTGAGTGTCTTGGTCCGATAATATCATCTTTATTTCTTTGAATCTCTCATTTTTTTGGGCTTCTTTCTTGCGCCCCCGTCTGGTTCTGTTTTTGGTGTTTCATTTTTTCGGAGACACCTCTCCCTTTGACTTGCGTTGTCGTCCTTACGAGTCTCATCTCCCTGGAAAAATCCAACCCCGCTCTGCCTGCGGATAGTCCTTTGTCTCCTGAACTCACTTCAGAGCTTTCATCTCTGGATATTCTAAGTGTCTCCGTTCTCATTGTCTCAGGGTCCAGAGCCCGATCCATTGATTGTTTTTTGTAGTTGGCATCGTATTTTCTTTCAAAATTATACACCCTTCCTGTGGCGTAATCTATTTTATCACGCTGGAATTTTTTTACTTTTTTATTTTGTACTTCTTCCTCGTGTTTATCCAGTTTTTTCTCCAAATCCTCAAATGCTTTGATGCCCTCAGGTGTTTCTTTGAATTTTTCTTTGAATTTTTCTTTGAATTTTTCTTTGAATTTTTCTTTGAATTTTTCTAGTTCTTTCACTTTCTCCATGGTTTGGGATAATCTCCTTTCAGCGTGTATAATCAATGTGTCCATTAGTTTCATGGAGCATTCATTGGTGTCTGATTGCCATTTGGCAAGGAGGTCTGGATCGAGATCGCTAAGGGTGGGCAAGTCAAAAATTTGTAAGCCCCTGGGTACCCTTTTGCAGTCAATATATTTTTTTAAAGTGACACTTTCCCACCATTTGTTTATTTCAACTATCCTTGCCTGTTCCAATTCTTTCATCAGTTGTTTTGGTGTATTCGCTGCCCCTGTTTTTTTAGAGCTTAGTTGACTGTGCGCCGCCGTGAGTTCTCCTTCATCGTCAAACATATCTTTCAGTAATTGTTCCCGTTTGGTCCAACAATCTGCCATGTTGATTTATAGTTTTTTTAATATATTTATTTTTTATTGTGCACTTGGTTCAAATCTTTGAGTTGTATTGCCAATATTTCATTGTTTTAGAAAGTTACGTTTAGAATTGTTCCTTTAAATTCCAAATTGTTCTTGATGCAAAAGTAAATATGGAGAAGAAAGAAAAATGAAAAGCCACAACTATGTTGCCACATTGTTGCTGCTACTGTGATGGGGATACACGATCAGTGTTACTTTCGGAAACCGCTTAGTCTCTTAGCAGTTCCTTCATGGTTTCCCTGGAGACCGAACTACGTGACCCATCAACCCTTTCACTTTTCTGATCGGCTGGCGTTTTGGATTGGATTCTCTGTACAGCAGCATTTGGCAGTCAGGCACAGATTGCCGTGCTCCAAGCTATTGGTAACCCCCCCTCCGGAGCAGCCACTACGCTACCACCAGCCCTCCCTCACACGTATTAATGTGTCATGCTAACTAGCGAAGCTTTACGGCTAGAAATGAATAACAAGCAGTCTGCATTGGGCATTAGAAATAGGACTGCATGGGTTAGTTTTCTTTACCCGCAGTATATCGCACTTGCAATACGCCTTGTAAAATTAATATTTAACAATGTACTAACTGAGGTAACTGCTTTGATTTATTTTGGCAGAAAATCATTTGTAAATAAGTCTGTATCCACTGTTTTGATTGTTAAGTCTATAACATTATGAAGTCGGTTTTCACTGCCAATACGGAGGTGTGTCATATGATTATTTTAAAAAACTTTGTTTTGTGCATTCACATTATCCATGATCAAGGAGCGGACGCTCCAAAATGCATAGAGTGACATTGCAATAAAGAATCATGCATAAGGATATTGTTAGGTCATGGTGTGTTGTTTTCATAGATTTGGGAAGACGACGCTGTTTTGGATATATATATATATTTCCTGCTTCCTGAATACAGACAGGTACTGACACCGCTGGAATCTTGTGCAAACAGTTTTACTCAAAATGGCTTGATACATTTCGGCAGTTGCTACTGCCTTGTTCACATAACGTAGATGCCTATTTGATTTTATTTTAAGACAGCTGGGTACACAGCGGCATAGGCATGGTAGAAATACTGAAAATGTAACACAAATTTCAAATAATGTTACAAGAAATGTGCTCTCCAAGTGTGTCAATCAATTAACTGCATGATAATAAGTTACATAAACAGCATATGAGGTTCATCAAAATTCTTCATGATTAGGCTCGTTATTGGTTATATAACAATTTATGCTGGACTCTGATTATAGCTTGTCATTATTCCCAAGTGGGTTAAGTTATACACAGTATGTGTTAAATATTAAATAGCTATCAGGGAAAGAAAAACACATACACTAGTGCAAAAGAGAAGAAGAAATGTTATTCACGATCCCTCACTATACTCAGTACATTTGTATCCCAAGTGGGTTTGTTACTCTTCTGCTTTCTCCATGACATTTCACAATCTACCAATGATAGTTAATCTTTGTATGCTTAAAAATACATCCCTCCAGCAATTAAATAGACTCATCATCATTTACCAATGACACTTTATCTCAAATATTACAGCTCAATCTTAGTGGAACCTCACAAAAGTCATAAACACATTTAATAAAAACACTAGGGGAAGGAAAGAGGAAAGATTTAATGGAAAGGAAAGTTCTATTTGTATAATAAGAAAAAACAGTGCATACTATGTGCGCCTAAAAATGTCAGTTCATTAGAACTATCTATCTACAAGAAATGGTTGGCTGAAAAATTCTTAATAACACCTCATATGTGGACGTACAATTCAGTCCATTAGGAATTTTATTGTTCAAAATGATAATATATGTGGACTCAAGTTGTTTTGAGGTACCGAATCAATTATATAATATATTAGTTCAACCACATTGCCATTGTGTATTTCATGCATGTGCTGGGCACCTGAATAGTTCTAATCTTTATTGCTGATGGCTCTCAAATGTTGCAAAACCGTCCCATGTACCATATGGATTGTGCTGCCAACATACATTTTTGGAGAGGAATATTCTTTGACATTGAGACCATGTTTCCATGCCTTACATTTGTGGCATCGTTGGAACCCTGGGTCCCCTCTTAGCCATGTGTCTGATTGCACCAATTCTAGTCTGTTTACCACCATTACTTGACACATTGATTTGGTGCGTCTGAAAGTAAGTAAAGGTTTCTTTTGGAGAAAATGGCTTAGCCCTGGATCACTTCTAATCAGGTTTTAATATATGGTTAAAATCCCACTTATTCTTCGATGCTATATGTTGTAACCTGCGATCATCTTGTGCTTGCTCATTTCTACTGTTTTTTCTCCCTATAGGCGAATAGTAGGGTTTAACTTTCTTTCATATCAGCATCCCATTTTGCTTGCTCTAATTCCTCCTTGCTATAGTCCTTCACCACAAATCTGCTTTGGAGTTCTGTTTGAGCCTCCCTCACTGTTGCTTCATCACTACAGCTCCTCCTCATGTGAAGATGTTCTACAAAAGGGATGCTGTTTTTAGGTTTATTAGGATGAAAGCTACTCACATGGAGGATGGAGTTTCCTGCTCTTGGCTTCCGATAATGTGTAGTGTGAATTTTATTATTTTTCACAAAGATGGCCAAATCCAAAAGGATATTTCAGAGGTACTGATGTTGTCGGTAAAATTAAGGTTCAAGCAGTTGTGATTCAATTTTTCTGCAAATGCCATAGCTGATTCTGGGAAGTCATTCCACAGAATAAAAAGATTATCTATAAAATGTGTCAAAAGGACTATGTTTTCAGACCTTTCTGTAGCAAATTCAACCACAAGCACCTGCTCCTTCCACCAACCCAGTTGCAAATTAGCAAAGCTGGGGGTGAAGCAAGTGCCCAGGGCAGTGCCCCTCGTCTGCTTAAAAGTGTCCTTACCAAATATAAAGAAGTTATTCTGCAGGCACCATTCTGCCATTTCCAGAGGCATTGTAGGGTATTGGTGCACATAAATAGGTCTTGTGCCTAGATAGCAATTCATTGCCCTTAGTCCATCTTGGTGTGATGGACTGAGGTAACATCCAAAGTCATGAAGACAAATATGTCCTCCCAAGTGATGTCATAAATGTGCCGCAGAAAATCTCATACATCCTGTATAATAAAGGGCAAAGTTTGAACAGGAAGTGGTCAATACATTGAGAGGTTGTCTCAAAGACACCCAGTGGCAGATATTATATTTATGGGGAGACGTGCATCAGTAGGGCCTCCTTCCCCAGTGCATTTAAGGCCCCAGGGGACCCCAGCCCCCTGGGCCAGATATACTTAAGGGGGGGCACATTGCCCACCTCCGCCCTCTGAGGCCCCAAGTGTTTTTTAAGGGGATGGGGCATGGGCACCTTTTCCTAGCCTTTGTCAGTCCCAGAGACCTCATGCTCTGGGGCCCAAAGTAGTTTTTAACGGGAGGACCCTTGGGACCCCATCCTTCAGGGCCGTATCTCAACTATAAAGGGTGGGGGCCATGGTGCCCCCTCTCAGAGCCTTTAATGGCCCGTGGCTGGCTCACTTGCTGTGTCCTGGGGGGCCCACCCAAGAGACACAATAGTTTTCCTACCTGCACCAACGTGAGCAAGGAAACATGTGCTTGCTTTTGTCTTGAAGGAGCATTTCCAGATCTCCCACTAAACGGGAGCAAACACAAATTCAGTTCCCAGTGGGTGGCAGCTTTAAAAATGCTACCGCAGGCTAAAAGCATGCTTACAATCTGTTTCCTTGCTCTTACTAATGCTGCAGGAAACCGAATAACATATTGCTCCCACCTAGAGGGAGCAGCATGAATAGCTGCTCCCTCTGGACGGGAGCAATACCCCAGGATATGGTACCTGGAGCCTAATAAAGGTCCAGGAAGGGAGCAGCAGGTCCTCTCACCCTAGTATTGTTTGTCTTGGGAGTGAGGCTAATGCCGCTAGGCTGGAGCTGGATCCATGCAGAAGAGAGTACCTGACGAATGAGAACAAAAATATGTTATTGGAGAGTCAAGATAAACACTCGTGCACAAGGAATCAGAGTGTGCTCAATCACCTAGTATATCATTAACTAAGAGCCAATCTCATATTCAACCCAGACTATGAGACAACTAGCTGTATGAACCCTGATCACCCAAACAATAGCAAAACTTAGTTGTGCCCCACTAGTCAACAACCACTCACCACTATTTACTTAATAGGTGTCGGCCTCTTTGCATCATCTAATTTTCCATAGATGTAGAAAGGCATTGGTCCATCTGCTTGATATTGGCGATGGCACTTGCACATTTTATATCTTTGAAAAAGAGATAGACCTGAAGGAGAAAATAGAAAGAAATTCAGTGCTATTTTAGTCTAGGTAAACCTAATTGTCTTAGAATAACCAGGATGTGGTGGACTTCAGTTAACGAAAGACAACCAAGTAACACACTCCCAGTGACATGTGGAAGCACTAATTCAGAATTATCACAAATATATTGAATAAATAAATAGCAAATGTACCTAATACCCTTTCATCCATCAAATGCAGCCTCACTGAGTATGAGAATGAAAAATTAGTCAAGGGAGGAATCTTGTTCTTTTTATTAAATTGGGGCTTCTATTGAAGTGAAAGACAGTACCTTTGGTCATTTTAATAACTACAGAAGCCCCTAAGGTAGATTTTGATTTATTTCTTTGTTATCTCTCATCACTCACTCAGCAGACCAAATTGCTGTTTCCTTCTTGCTGTGTATATGTGCTGCACACACTGGACTATTTAAGTTCATTTACATAAACCACACACCAAATATAAAAAAAATTCAAATCTGGAATGTAGAGTTCATCTTCAAATTTAGGGTGGTTGTTGGGAGGATGATCACTCATCACACTTATCATGTCTGAGAAACTTCCCTAATACATGGTTGTGTCTCATGTAGCCTAATTGTAATCATCATTTCCACGTTTGGTGTTAACAGTCTGGTCCTTCTGACTGTGACAGCTGTTTCAACTGTACTGAACACCAGCTCTGAAGATGAAATGGCTACAGGACATGCCCAGTACTTTTTGCCACCGTTCCTTCTTCCCATGCCAGTAGGTCAATGGCTCTTGATCCAGGTAGACCTCTGTTGGGTCATACATATAGCCCTGTACCATTATCTAGAGTGTCATTGGTGTTGAAACTTGTTATTTCTAAGTTACCTGCACCAGTTCACATGATTTAAGTTCTGCTTTATCCATAAACCAACTCATTGCAGATGTTAAAAGTGAAGCTGTTGGTGCCGTAGGTTTAGTAGAAAGTGATGGTGTTACCAATGATGGGTATTGCTGCTGCAGCTGTGATATGCTTCTTGATTCCAAGCCAGCACTGTGCTCTCTGGAGGTTAAAGTATACAAAACAGTGATGGATAAAATGCTTGAATTAATCTCAAGCAGCAACACAGTGTACATGGGACGCATGTCTTGGCATACCCATCCCACTTAGGGCGACACACTAAAGTATATAAAAAAGTGATTGTTAGAATGCTTAAATTAATCTCTGCAACTGCTTGAGGCTACACCCCAGTCTATTGTTATTTTGCACACCACACCACCTCAGTTTGGACGCAGCCATATGCAAATCAGCCATGACCCTGCTCGAATGAGACCCATCCTCTGTGAACCCAAAAACAGGCAACCCAGGACTGGTTTCACACTAGTTAGGGCTCATCAGCCAGGTAAAACTTCGTTTGAGTGACACAGTTGTATAGTACCCACAAATGGGCATACCTACCCGACTTAGGGTGACACTCTAAAGTATACATAAAATTGATGGATGGAATGTATGAATTTATCTTAGCCACTGGCACTTCCTCCGGCCTCATCCAAGTCCATCATTATTTTGCACACTATGCTGCCTCAGTTTGGATACAGCTATATGCAAATCAGCCTTCACACTACTCCAATGGGAATAGTCCAGCCCAAACTGCCACACCAGGTCCTCCCTGAACTGGAACAAAAGCAACCCAGGACTGGTTTCTACCTACTTAGGGTTCATCAGCTAGGTGTAGCTTGCTTCCAGTGACAACGTGTGCATGGGACCCACATCTGGGTATGCCTGTCTCACTTAGGTTGACACACCAAAGTAAACAAAAACGTGATGGATGAAATGCTTGAAATACACTCAGCTACTGGTAATTACTTGTGCCACATCCCAGCCCATCATTATTTTGCACACCATGCAACCTCAGTTTGGACACAGTCATGTGCAAATCAGTCTTGACCCTGCCCTGGTGATAATGGTCCGGCCCAAACTACCAGGCCAGGTTCTTCTTGAACCAGAAGACAAGCAACCTAGGACTGGTTTCCCCCTTGTTAGGGCTCATCAGCAGGTATAGCTTTGTACCAGTGACACAATGTGTACAGGATCAACATCTGGGAATATCCATCCCACTTAGAGCGACATACTAACATACTCTAAAGTGACTAATTGGGCAAAACTGGTCCTGGCTTGCTTGCGTTCAGGTTCAAGGAGGACCTAACCTGGAAGTTCTGGCTAAATTATTTCCATTGGAGCAGAGTCGAAACTGATTTGCATAGGCATGAGTCCAAACTGCGTCTTTAATATGCTGAATGATCCTCAACTGCATCCGGGCTTTAAAATAATTACTAAAATTAGTACAAATCCAGTGAAAGGTGAGAAGAATGGTGTTGACTACCGATTCTTTTTTGAGGAAGTCCTGCACAATTAGTTTGATGCAATGCACTAAATATATGTCTATAAAATATCCTCCATTAGCCATTACTTTGACAATAAATATTAGTCATTGTCAGTGGAAACAAAGCCAATGCTGGGACCTCTGGGTTGAAAGTATTCATAGACTTTGGTGATGAATTATTCCAAGATGTTGGCAACTTTATGTGATTTCCCTATGGAGAAGATTGCAACAGCTTCATGTGTCGAATACCGCAAATAGTGTCCTCAGAGTTGAGACCAGCCTTTGCTTGAGACCCAGAGTGATGAAATCCACATGTAGTCTGTAGCGTCCCTACTGGTCCACATGTTTATCATGAAGAGGATGGACTGTTCAGTGCTCCCCTTCATTGCGTCACCAACCAGTTCCAGCCCTTGATGGTGCAGCACCAGCACTGCAACAGCGGAAAAATAGGTCCACGTTAGAACCTTACATTTGGACAGAAGAATTCTATAAATTCCGAAAAACCCATCTCCTTCCATCAAAGAAAAAAGGCAGTAGGTCAAACACTAACATTTTGACCAGCTTCCCATTGTATAATTGAACAACTCGTGGCTTTGGTGGTATGATGATTCCTTGCTGAACAAAGATGTGATAGTGGGTTGTTTCTTTGTGAGAGTACTTCCTTTATGCCACTCTCAAAGCAAACAATCAATGCTGCATAATTTTACTCACTTCAAAGCGTTTTGAAAATTTTCCTTTGCCTTGTCTCTCATGGTGGGCCAAATTAATATCAATTAATATCAAGATCATCAAGTGGGGGTTTGACATTGATAAGGAAATGCTCTTTCTTTTCCTTGCATGAAATCATAAAGCTAGTGTGTCAAAGGGAAGAGAAGTCACTGCAACATCTTGTTCAGAAGCAAATGCAACTTCCTGTTCTGTTCCTACCTCCAAAAGATAAGGTGTAGCAGAGAGTATTTGCTATTGAGTATTTTGTGAAAATTCCATTTACTGCTGGGACAATTCAATTTCCAATTCAATGCTCTCAGTCATGACCACAGTCATCGCAGTGTTGAGAGATATCTGCTTTGTTTTAGCGGGGGATGGTGGTGTGGTTGTTTCAGTGGTGATCTTCCTCCCGACTCCTTCCTGCCCTGAGGATGGTGCAGCAGGAGTGCCATCCTGCTGGAAAAAGAATGAGAGCTTGATGCAAATGGTGGCACTTGCAACTGACTTCTTGTCACTGACCACTTTCTTGGTTGGGACCTCCTTCTTTGGGGCTATCTTATTTACTACATGTATGGGTCAACAGCATGAGTAGAAACACTTAGCTGAGAGGTCTCACTGGACTCTCAGTTTCTGCTGTTACAGTCTCAGTAAGTATCTTGATATAGAAAGTTATTTTAGATTTATATTTAACTTGAAAATTATTTAAAAAAAATGTTTTTTCAGTTGAATAAACCTTTTAAATTTTCTCTAGGGTGACTCCGCAGTCTATTGGAAATCCCCACATGGTAAAATATAGGGAAAAGTAGAACATTTTATTTAGATTTCCTCTTCTTAGTCTGACACAGACAACAGTAGGTAAAGTATTGAACTTTTGAGGAGTCAAATTTACAATTACCACTCCAATCTAAGCAGCCGTAGGGAAAGTGCTGCACTTTGGAGGGATTGGAATTACTATTCCCACTCTGATGTAAGCAGCACAAGGGAAAGTGTGGCACTTTCAAGGGGTTAGATTCAGTGGCGTAACACAAAATGACAGGGCCATAGGCAGAATGTGATGAGAGACTCCTGAGTCCCTCAACCTTAGAGACATTCATTGGCAATCGGGCCCCCTTGAAGTGCTGGGCTACCCCTGGATAGTTCCCCCCCGCCCGAGCTGCAGGGGTCTGTGTTATGCCCCTGGCTAGATTTAATATTCACACACTAACTTAAGGAACAGTATGGAAAGTGTTGAACGTTTGAGGGGTCAGCCAAAGGGAGCAGCTGTGGGGGAAGTGTTGGACTTAGAGGAGCTACATTTACTAGTCCCACTCCAATATAAGTAACAGTAGGGAAAGTGCAGGACTTTGGAGGTGTGGAAATTATAATTCCAACGTAAAGAACAGTGCGGAAAGTGTTGGACTTTGGAGGGGTCAGATTTATATCTCACACTCCAACCTGAGCAACAGTAGGTAAAGTGATTGACTTCCACTCCAAGCTAAGCACCAGAAGGGAAAGTGAAGACCTTCCAGGGTCATTTATAGTTTGGTGAATGTGAGCTATCCGTCAAAAATAGGCAGATATCCACAGCATCCTATAACCATGTACACCCTCTAAATAGGGTGGATAGGAAATCTGACAATGTTTGGTAGATGTCCCATATTTCACTGTGTCCACTATGATGCAATGGTGCACAGGGTTGAAGAATGGTCAGGCAACAACTGGGTAACCTAGTTTATATAGCATATACACTCCATAGTATAAATCCTCACCCACACATTTGTGGCATGCATCATCATAGGTAATCTCATTCAAACCCGACAAGATGATACTATCAAGGTGAACTCATCGTTATGGCAAGGGGATTCTTAATAAGAAACAACGGATTAAAAATGGGTATAATGGCCATTCTACCTGGATGGTGCCAACCGGTTTCAGCCCATTCAAGTGTTAATAAATGGTCACAGGATTTCATCAGAGCTAAATGGATCCCTTTTCTAATGCTATCTAAAGCATTCTCTTGTGGGAAACTGAATTTCCTCCCTCCACAATGGGTATAAACACAACCTAGCTAGGGATAGCTATGACACCCTGGTCTGGGCAAAAGGTGAGACACCCTCTGTAGTCACATAATTGTTAAGAGGTGTGCCTAGTTATTTAACCTGCTGTGCCCTCCATTGGCAGTGATAATGTCTTGCATCTGCCAAAGTCCAAATAACAAAAAAGATAGCACTTCCCATTGTGGCAAGCGTCCCTTCAATGCACTGCTTGCATTCCCAGTGGGGGGGGGAAGTAATCAATATTCACAAATATTTAACAACAGGTCTGATGCTATTTTTGTAGCATTTAGTTGATTTAATTCATTAAGAATTTAAATGTTCCAAAATGACGAAAGTGCTAAACAAGAGCAATATTCAACTAAGCAGCATGTTCATTTGTCAGAGAACAAATACATCATGTATATATTCACATCATCCCAATGTATTTCGGGCTACGATAGCCCTTAATCAAGGAAAAAAGATTCTGGAAAGAAACAATACGGTGAAGTAAGAAACGGCCATGCTGGTAATGCAGCATCCTTCACCAGACAATATGATATTGCTGTATGACGGCCATATTGGAAGGGAGTAGAAACCCAAGTATACAAAGGAAAATGGCTATCCTAAAAAAGCACTTAAAGAAAAATATGTAGGAGCATGTACAGCATAAAAATATAAAGTAAAGACAATAAGGAAGGGGAGAAGTTAGTCATGAAAAAGATATGAGGGTACACTGAGTTAAAGAAATGTAGAAAATTTAGAGGCTGGGGTGGTAAGAACTGATTAACAAGCGGAATGACATGTAAAATATGAAATCAATGAGGATTGAAAAGAAGGGTTACTACGCTTAAGAGGTGTGACAGTCCAATGAAAGCTGGAAGTAACATGTGTAATTAAACAATGGTTGAAAGCAATATGACAGATCAAATGGGAAGTAACGCCATTGTAAAGAATAACAAAAAATTCACTGCTAGATTAAAGGAAGGTAGAAAACACGGGAAATGAAGGATGGCGGGTGAGAGATTTAGTGAAATATAAGGAGAACGTGTTGAAACAATAGATCAGGTGAAGATCTTTATACACATCTATTACCCACCGTTTGGGCATGGAATCGGTTGAATATTTCCTAATCCATTCCAATTTGGATGGTGATTTGAAGGTGTTCTAATTGGAACTTTTGCATTTCATTCTCTATCATGGCTATTTTTCACAATCCTTACTGTCTTTACTTTATCTTTTATGCTCTTCATGCTCCTACATGTTTTTCTTTAACTGCTTATATTTCTGATAGCCTTTTTCCTTCGTATACTTGGGTTTCTACTCCCTTTCAATATGGCCCGTACTTCAATATTATCCACATGCGTGGTGTGTACCTGTTGTTTATTTTCACTTTCTATAACCTGTGGCGGATTGGGTTCACCACAATGGCTGCCTATCTAGATGCGAGATAGAACTCGGAAGTCTTTCCGAAAAGTTTTTTCCGATCAGTTTCACCCACTAATCTCATCAGCGGTGATCTACTTGGGTTCACATCTTGTTACTTTTTTATTCACCGATTCTATCACACACGTTTTTTTTTCTAGTGATTCTATCATACATGGTTTTATTTTTTGAGAGTCACATTTCCTGGCACGCATAGGAAATTTCCAAGTCCGGCTTTACTGGCATGCATTTAAACCATTAAACATCCGCTTTGTATATCTACCATCACCCATTTCTTGTTTCACCGATTTAACAGGTTTCACTGAGGGCACTTTCTTTTTTTTTATTACTGCCTACGACAGTGGGTTCCCGAATATTTAAGAGGCATATTCCTATCTTATGTTCTATTTTGTTTCCCAGGACTTCCCCCATACATCAGATCACTGCAGACCAGTATCACTGTATGTGAACAAATTCCCACATAATATGTATGAATGTGCTCTCCCTGCCACATTTTCTGCCACAGTTAGAGTCTTGTCTATACTATATCCCATATTTACAAGAGTTGGACATGATAAATATACCCTATACAGAACTTTGAGTTGCACAGGGTTTATTCTGGAAGAGATCGCCGCTTCCCTGGGGGAAGCTAAGGCTTCCTGCCAGTCCTCATCTTCCATATCTCCCACGTCAGTTACCCAGTGTTCACGCAGCTGCAGGAGGGGATCTGTCATGTTGTTAATTAACTTCTGATAGGTCAGTGAGATGGCTTTTTGGGGCATGTGTCCGTCTAGGATTCTATCCTCCAGCGGGGTGGATTCTGCAAGGGGTTCCGCTTTTGGAATGTCTGTCCATAAAGCATATCTTATTTGTAGGTATCTAAAGTATTCTTTGTCCGCCAATTCAAATTCTGTCTGTAGCTGCGCAAAGGGGACTACATCTCTCTTTTTCCATAGGTCTCCCACCCTTGAAATTCCAATCATATCCCATCTATCAAAGCCCCTGGTGGGGTCATCTGTGTGGTTTTCCCTGTCTCTCTCAGGCTTTTATTTGCAGTATGCCATATACGGAATGCATGATTGGTGGGGCCCGTCAAACGCAGTTTCGCTGGGTTTAAATATAGCACTTTATCATAGTCACCATTCGGGAGGAGCTATCGGTCCATATTGTACCCAGGGTCATCGCGGGGTCTATATATGTCTTGGTTTATGGCTGCTAGATCCGCTACCCAATAGTACCTTCGCACATTCGGTAGCCCTATACCACCATCATACCAGCCCATATCAACTTCTGTGTTGCAATGCAGGTGGTTTCCCATCCTACAGAAGTTCTCCCTGCTCATAGTCAATGGCCCTGAAATAGTCGGTTCATATCGAGCGCGGCGGATTTTTCAAAATATATAAAAAGCGTGGCAGAGACATCATTTTAAATAATGCAGCTCGGCCTAGCAGGGACAGGGGAAGAGTTTTCCAATGCTTGACATTGCTTCTTAATCGCTGCAGTGGGGGCAAGAGGTTACGTTCATAATGTAGTGTCGGATCTTTGGTGACATACATGTAGCATGTAGTTGAAACCCTCTTGCTCCTCTTCTATCAGATAGTTTTGGGGTAAGGAGGGCAAATTTCCTCTCAGCACATAAATGACTGATTTCCACCAGTTTATGGTGTAGCCAGAGTATTTACCAAAATTGGTAAAGATATGGAGTGCTCTATTTATCGAGGCGCTCAGTGAGGCCAAGTACAACAGTATGTCATCAGCATACAATGAGATGCGGTCTTCCCAGCCCTCCGACCATCGGGGCCAAAATCCCATTCTTTTGAGTACAGCATACATATATGGCCACTCGATAGTATCAAATGCCGTCTAAGGACACCACCACTGCTTCTTCTTGTAAGGTATCAGTTCTTCTCAGTACTCCGTGTAGATGTTGGAGGTTGAGTGAGGTATTCTTTTCTGGCATAAAGCCTGACTGGTCCGGATGCATGAGCTTGGTGACTACTTGGAGCAGTTGGGTGGCCAGCAATTTTTCCAAGATCTTGACTTTGGTGTTAAGTAGCGAGATTGGTCTGTTATTTTTAGATTTGCCACTTGTGGATGACCACGATAGTAGCCAGCCTCTGGTCTGCTGGGAGCTTTCCCTGCTCCCGGCTTTCCAGAAACATCTTGGTGAGGTAGGGTGCTATTTTACTAGGGGCAAGATTAAACAGCTCAATGGGCAAGCGGCTGGGGCCCATCGTCTTTCCGGCTTGTAAGTCTCCTATGGTGACCCTCTTGACCTCAGTGGTGGTGAGCTCACTGTCTAGTGTCTCGAGGTCTTCTGGTGAGATAGTTGGTATTGGCATATCTGATAACATTGACACTGACCCTTCCTCTGTGGAAACTACGTGGGACTTATAAATCTGCTGAAGATGGCTCGTGAAACCTGTCCGCAACCCCCTGGGGGTCTCTAATCTGTCTATTAGAGTCATCGATTAGTTCAACTACCAGCCGGTTGGCTTGCTCTCTATGGCCCAACCAGGCAAATAATTTCCCTGCTTTGTCTCAAACCTCATACAGTTTACAGCACGTGGATCTATACTGGGCGTGCGTGGCGTCTGTGGCTAGATCCTTATATTCCTTCCTCTTTATTTTCAGTAGGTGTTCGTCCTTCTCTGAGCTTTCCCCCCTTGACCCTCTTTCAAGTTCTAGGATGTCAGTTTCTAGCCTGGTGAGTTGTATGTTTTTCTCCTTCCGGGGGCCAGCGATCAAAGAGACCACCTATCCCCTGGCTACTGTTTTAAATGTCTCCCAGAGCCTCAGAGCGGAGTCCGCCGAGCCTTCATTTTCTTGAAAGTATTAGTCCATTTCTAGCGTCAGTTTAGTCTTAATAGTGGGGTTCTTTAGATACCAGGGATTTATTGGAGCAACTCTTCCTACCCGCAGTTCGCCCATTCCTAGTAGTGCCCATATTGGGGAATGGTCCGATATACCCCTTGCCAAGTGGTGCACTTCTTTAGTCTGTTCCATCTGTCCTGCCGGCACTATTATGTAGTCAATTCTCAATAGGGAGTTGTGGGCCCCAGAATGAAAAGTAAATTGCCTCTCCAAAGGGTTTAGTGTGTGCCAGACATCAGCCAGACCCGTAGCTCCCAGGAAGCCATGAATCTGCATTCAAGAGGGGGGTACGTCCCTCGGAGGGGAGCGGGCTAGTTGTCCCAAGACTATCGAGTTAGAGTCTCCTCCCATCATGAGCCACCCTTAGGGAAAGGCAAGAAGGAGATCTCCTAAGTCCTTGAAGGCCATGCCATGAAGACCCGGTGGGATATATATTGATGCCAATGTGAGAGTTTTACCTTCCCAGTTCCATGTGATCGCCACATATCTGCCAGACCTGATCTATGGTGATCAGGAAATTCTTCCTTGTCATTATGCCAACTCCCTTAGATCCAGTAGTGAACGCCTAGTGAGCCACTAATTTATATCCCAATCTTGTTAAGGTCCCACATGTGTTTCCTACTAGATGTGTCTCTTGCAGAAGGACTATGTCTTGGGCATGCTTTATTATATACTGAAGTACTATCCCTCTTTTAAGCTTGTTCCTCAAACCATTTACATTCCAAGACAGCAGTTTGATCCCCTTTTTGTTACCATACTTGTTACCTTCTACATCTGTGGTCTTAAGCAATCTATTAGGTTGCGAAAAGAAGATGCCTATTTCCTTTCATCTGCAAATGTCCTCCCGAGAGGGGTGTGTGAGCCAGCCCTTGTGAGTTGCTGTGAGTGTTCGAGGCCCCCATTCATGCTCTGAGTTACTGTTATCTAAACTACTTGTAAAACAAAACAAACTACCCATGCCCCCCTCCCTGCTTTCCTGATTTGCGGGCTTGAAACTGCCCCTATCCCCAACTATGAAAAGCGCATGTTGCCCCATGGAAAACTAACTTAGAAGTAATGGGGGGTGTCCAATCTACGCCCCATGCCCGCCGATACTGCCCGTAAGAGAATAACATAAGCATGCAGTAATAAATGGTCAAAACAGAGAGTCACTTAGCCCGTAGTTCGAGTGCTCTGGAGGCCGTGCTCTTCATTATGTCAGATCAAGTTCTTTAATCATGAATACTCAGTCGGTGATCCACTGCTGTCCACTTTAGGCTATCAACCTTCTGGATCATTATCGTCGGCTGGTTGCCTTTGTGGCTCCTCTGGTCCTGTACGCCGTCTGGTGGATCTCTCTATTTGCGATTGGGTGCTATTTCTATGTATGGGTCTCCACCCATCTATCCATTCTTGCGCCGCATCATGGGTGTCGAAGAACCATATCTTACCCTCCGCTTCCACCTGGCAGGAAACAACATTGAATGCTTCAGACCCTTTTCTCTGAGTCTGGCTTTGGCCCCTTGGAATGAGCGTCTCATTCTCAGCACATTCGCAGTGTAATCAGGGAAGAAGGTCAGGATACTGTTTTTGAATTTGGTCGGTGGAGCTGTGTGGGCAGTTTGTAGGACTAAATCTCGATCCTTAATATTAAAGAGTTTCACCAACAACGGCCTTGGGGGTGCTCCCGGTCTTGGCCTCCCTTCCGAGACTTGATGTTCCTTTTCCACCGAAAAGAAGTTGGAAGATTTTTAGGCTTGAGATGCTTAGTGATTAGATCTTCTACAAAATGGTCTGTGGTGAGTCCCTCCGCCCATTCTGGTACTCCAATTATTCTGATGTTATTCCGGCATGATCTGCCTTCATAGTCTTACTTTCCAGTGTCTTGCTGACCTCCTGTAACTGTTTGATCTGCTGTTGCATTGTTTTCGATTCTTGGCTGAGATTGGTTGTGGTGATTTCTACCGTTTTGACCCGGTCGTAGATTTTTGGGAAATCCGCCCGGAGAAGCGTGACCTTGGTCATTATTCAGTCCATTCTACCCTCGTGTGATGTTTGTACTCCGGTGATGGCTTCCATAATGTCTTTTAGTAAGGGGTCCTCGGTGTCGTGTTGCGACCCTGTCTTTGCCTCTGCTCCCGGAGGTCCATCCACATTCGAAATTTTGGACACGGCATAGCATTCGAGTTTGGTCTGATGTGTGTTTTTAGCGCCTCGGCTACTAGATATTGTTGCATACGATTCCAGAGAAGAGAAAGAGAGAGGAAGGCCCCTTTAGCCCGGGTGGTGTCCCGGACCCCTAGGCTACTGCTCACTGCCCACCTGTGGAGCATAAACACTGCATGCCCCTCGCGGCCTTTCGGGGTTCACCCAGGGGAGTAGGAGGGCTCCTGTCATTGAGAGACCTTGGTATGGTATTGGCCTTCCTCAAACAGCTACACGCCAAAGGATGTGTCTGGTAGACTTCTCAATGGATCACAGGGGAATGGGAGAACTGTGCATGGGGGAATGTGACACTGCCACACTCCTCCAGGAATATGTCTGTTACTTGGATCAGATTACATTCTCCCCTCAGTGATGTACTGCCTTTCCTGCTTTCAATCCCGCATTTGGGGGGGTAGATCTGGTCAGGGTGAGTTTTAAGTCCGTTCCTCCTCTTGCTGCTGTGTAGGTCTCTTCTAGCCCCAATGTGTCTCCGTGTGGCCCTTAGCTTTGTGGGATGTGGAAGACCCACACTTGGTCCTTGAAAGCTGTGGAGTTGATGGTAGATGCACTTTTATTATACTGGATCACACCCCAGCTACTGCCCACTCGTTCAGTTCTGTTACGCTGGGTCTCCTTGACCTCCGCCTGTTAAACACTCCTGCCACACCGGAATGTAATACGCCACTATGGTATCTGACCCACAATTGTAATTAAAGTGCTCTGGCCCGCTCTATCAAGGTTCACCACAGCGGTCCGTTTCAATCCCCAATTTGCTTTTATGCCCTTCGCTGACGGACCTACTCACCGTGTCCAAGGGCTTTAATTCGCTGTGTGCTGCGCATCTACTTGCCGCGTCCCACTCGGTTCGTCCCTCGGGGTGGCTGGCAGCCCACCTGGTGAGTACTCAATTGCTGTGCACAACGGCCCAGCCAGGGTCTCTCCCTCGCTGCCTACGGCTGAGTCACTGCGCCATCTGTGTGGGGGGCTCTGGTGCGGCGTGCCGCCGCAGTCAACCGGTCATGCTCACCTGAGCAGGTCACAAATTTGGGGGTCTGAACTTCCGGTTGTGTATGGGCAAAGAAAGTTCTATTAATACCCCCAACAGTCAAGTACACGGCGTCGCACCACTTCCGTGCAGCTTGTCTCGCCACTCAAGTCTGCGGCTTTGCCTTTAGATCTAGGCCCGGGCGCGGAGCGCGACATTCCTTTGTCTTTCTGAAAGTCAGACTCTTCACCGATCACTCCTCTGGCTGCCCATCGTCCCGGGCCACGATCACTGCTTGCTAATTTGGAGTTTTGAATGGATTAATTGTCGGCTGGCACTAGTTACAAGAGGAGCTGCTCTAACTTGCGTTCATTTTCTCTGATGCTCTTCCACGCATCAGATAGCAACGACCTGTTAACTGCTTGTTTCTATCATGTTACATGTTCCTTAGAGGGTTTATTTTGATGGCAAGTGCATGCCAGCTGGTTCATGGTTGTATCTCGTTTTCGCCATGTTGGTTTACGTCTTTATCTTGTCTGGTGACAGACACGCATTACCAGCAGGGACGAATCTTACTTTACCTTATTGCTTCTTTCCAGAATCTTTTTCCCCTGATGAAGGGCTGTCATATCCCGAAATGCATTGGGATGATGTGAATATATACATGGTGTATTTGTTCTCTGACGAATGATCATCCTGCTGAATTGAATATTGCTCTTTTTGAGCACTTTTGGAACATTTAAACTGTTGATGAATTAAATCAACTAAATGCTACAAAAATCACACCAGACCGGTTGTTAAATATTTGTGAATATTGATTACTTCCCCCCACTGGGAACCCAAGCAGTACATTGAAGGGACGTTTGCCACAACGGGAAGTGCTACCTTTTTTTCTTCTTTACACTTTAGGATCAGAAAGCGATTCCTTCATGCACACTTGCATGTGACTAATAGAATCATTAAACATACCAAATTCTCATCAACCGCACGGAGTACATGAGCCAACTCATTCTTTTCCAAAGTCTAAATAACCCCTTTAATCCACTTTCCTTTAAGACACACATAGGAAATATCTGCTTTCTGGGAGTCTGATTTCCAAGACTAGGCTTTTACTGACAAATCTGTATTTCAAACTGGCCTGCATTGGAGATAAATCATTTAAGGGGAAAGTGGCAAAGTGTGCTCCTGAGTATCGTTTACAGATTCTGTCCAATTATTGTCCCACAGTAATATTCGACCTTCCTAAATTGAAAGAGCTTACTAAATGCAATCTTGCACTCTATATCAACACACACATTCGCACACCTTCATACCACCTTATGTACATTCATTTAGATGGATTTGCAGAAGTCTACAAAATCACATGCAGTGCCGTCTCGCCAGTACTATGATATTCTATCTGCAACTCTTTTAGTGCCAGGACAACTTAGGACAGCAGTGCGATCTATGGGGCATATTATCAAGAAACTGCGTTACAATTATCGCCCTTGAGAATTCCCATAGAAGCCCATGTTCTGGTGTCAACATGGGCTTCTATTGGAATTCTCTGCGGCATATTATCAAGCCCATTATCGCGGCAGTTTTCTGCTAAAGCGGCGATAATTTTAACGCCGTGCTTGATAATATGCCCCTATATTTGTTAAAATGTATGTAAAATATATGTATTAACCCCCCTACTATATGACCAAGGAAAGTTGTATACAATTCACCCATTTGACTTTAGCAGAGCTCTCTTAGCTATTTAGTTGAAACCCCAGCATGTCTCCCTCATACCAGGATTTAATCTACTCATTTTCACCGAACTATTCCCCATGATGATGTCAAGCCATCTGCCAGACAGAGGGAATGGAGGTCAAATTGACACAACATCTAGTAACAAATTGACACATAACCTCCCACCACCTAAACTGACTTTTCCGAGAAAAACTAAACACAATGGTTTGCTATTTTGTAAAATGACAGTACAATGAAAGTCCCATTCGCACACGCAGCACAAATTGCTAGGCCCTTGTCAAATTAGAGGGTATTTCAGATCCTTTTTCTTCGCAGAGCCTTTGATTGGCTGTCAGCCTTGATGATATGGCCTGCTGCCTACAGTGGATTGGCCACCGGCAGATTTATATCCCCTTGTCACGGCCAATAGAGGCATGGTGTTTCCCGAGTCATTGTTTAGTTACAGTGACAGAGGCCTGATTGGGTGAAGCGTTGTGATTTATGGGCTTTTGTTTGTGAGAAAACCAGGTTTCATCAGAGCATAATGATGTGGTACTAATGCTCACTGAACGTCAACATGGCTGAGCGGCTTCAAGAGGTCGGTTTTTGACCTTGTCTCGTGTTTAAGTAGATCCTTGAGCACTTTGTAGTGGAGGTGTATACATCTATGGCAAGACGGAAAGCAAGTACGAATACAAGTACACATTTCCCATGCTTCACATCCAGTGTCTCAATAAAGGCTTTGGAAGCCCTTGTTCTTTTGGCATTTCCAGAGCAGTATGTTTGCAACTGAGAAGGTTGACTGATGCAGAGGTTAGGTGTTTTTATGTATCGTGTTATAGGCTCTTAGGTATGCCTGCAGTCTTATATAGACCCCAATGAATAGGAATTTGAATAAACCCTACTTTAAGTTGGGCCAACATATATGTATGTGTAAGATATGTAATAGAAGTAATTATCTGCATAGGGAATCGATATTTTGAATCTTAAGAACAAGTAATTTAAGAATGCAGTATCGGTTACTAAAGCCCTGCAATTTAATAGCCCGGAAAATAAACAGTGGCATTCTTAGACACATGAACAACACGCATGTCATCAATCTTGCGATGATGAAATGTGAAGTCAAACTTCAAGTGCATTATTTTGAAATCTGCAGTTACGTGTACACACACACATAATCATACCCACACATATTACTGACAGATATATTTACCTGCTGCTCTATAGTTCCTCCTACTAGGTTTATCTGTGCTGCTACATCATCTCCTTTGAACAAGCACTGGGAAAGCCAATGGGTCTTGCCTAAGCAATTGACTGACTTAAAGCTATTAACAATGCCAATGTGTCTTAGTCATGTTGTACACCAGCACTGCTGCTGTTCAGCATGTCTTAAAGTTAATCAAGTGGCATGGAGTAGCATAGAGTGGCATAGAATATTGTGGAGTGTCATAGAGTGGTGTGTCACAGAGTGGAGCGTTGTAGAGTGGCAAGCTGTACAGTGGAGTGCCGTAGAGTGGAGCAAAGTGTCAGAGAGTTGAGTGGCATAGCGTGGAGAGGCTATGAGTGGAGTAAAGTGTCATAGAGTGGTGTGGCATAGCGTAGAGTGTCATGGCATAGGCAGCTGTGGTCGGTAGTAGGAGTAACTGCAGGGCGGTGACGTGGGGAGGGGGAGGGGCAGGGTGGGGGGTAGTAAACTATGGATTATGGAGGTTTACAGGTAAGTTAACATATAAATTAATAAAACAAATTTCGTTGCTTGCACTAAATCCCCAAATGCGATGCAGTGCATGCAACGAAATTCGTTTTATTAATTTATATGTTAACTTACCTGTAAACCTCCATAATCCATAGTTTACTACCCCCCACCCTGGCACTCCCCCTCCCCACGTCACCGCCCTGCAGTTACTACTACTACCGACCGCGGCTGGGCATAGGGTTGTATGGTGTTGAGTGGCACAGCGTAGAGTGCCGTGTCATGGCATAGAGTAGAGTGGTGTAGAGTGTTGTAGAGTTGAGTATCATAGGTTGGAGTGTCGTATAGTGGAGTAGAGTAGAGTGCAAAGGGTGAAGTGGAGGGGTGTAGTGTGGCATAGAGTGGAATTTAGTGAGGTGGCTCAGAGCGGAGTGACACAAAGCAGAGTGGAGTGGCGTAGACTGGAGAAGAGTGTACTGGTGTAGAGTAGAGTGGCATAGAGTAGATTGGCGTTGAGTGACATAGAGTGGTGTAGGGTAGAGTAAAGTGGTATAGAGTGGAGTACAGCAGAGTACAGTAGAGTGGCATGGCACAGAGTGGTGTGAAGTAAAGTAGAGTGAGGTAGAATGGTGTAGGGTGGAGTACAGAGGCATAAAGGTGAGTAGAGTGGCATAGAGTGGAGTAGAGTGGCATAGAGTGTAGAGACTTGGAGTGGCATTGAGTAGAGGGGTGTAGAGTGAAGTTACCGAGAGTTAAGTGGCCTGTAGTACAGTGGCATTGTGTGGAGTAGAGGGGGGTAGAGTGGCACTGTGTGGAGTGGAGTGGAATAGAGTGGAGTGGAGTCACATAGAGAGGCATACAGTGGAGTGGTGTAGAGTAGGAGCACCGCTCCACTCCATGCCAATGCACTCTACACCAGAGTAGAGTGGTGTAGATTGCAGTGGCATTAAATATAGTGGTGTAGAATGCAGCACGTAGAATGCAGTAGCATATAATGCAGCGTCATGGAGTAGAATGGTGAAGAGTAGAGTAAAGTGGCCTACAGTGCAGTGGCATAGGGTGGAGTGGCATAGAGGTGAGTAGAGTGGATTGGCATAGAGTGCAGTGAAATAGAGTAAAGTGGTGAGGGTAGAGTATGGTTACATTGAGGGCATTGGTGTAGAGTGCAGTGGCATAGGGTAGTGCAGAGTAATGTAGTGTAGAGTGCAGTGACGTAGGGTGCAGTGGCATAGAGTGCAGTGGTGCAGAGAAGAGTGGAATGATGTAGAGTGTAGTGGCATAGATTAGAGTGTTTCAGAGTAGAGTGGCATATAGAGCAGTGGTGCTGAGTAGAGTGGCGTAGAGTGCAGTGGTTTTAAGAAGATTAGAGTAAAGTGCATTGCATAGAGTGCAGTGGCATTGTGTGCAGGTGATTTAGACTAGAACGGCATAGACTGTCGGCTGATAACGTGGACTAGCGTAGCGTAGAGTACTGTGGCGTATAGTGCAGTGGCCTGGAGTGACAAAGAGTGGAGTGGTGTAAAGAGAAGTGGCATTCAATGCAGCGGTGCAGAGTAGATTAAAGTGACATAGGGTAGAGTGGTGTACAGTGGGGTGGTGAAGAGGAGTGGTATAGAGTAGAGTGCATTGGTGTAGAGTGCATTGGAGTAGTGTGTATTGGCATAGAGTGTAGTGCTGTAGAGTGCAGTGTTGCAGAGCATAGTGTTGTAGAGTGCAGTGGTAGAGAGTACAGTGCCACAGATTGAAGTGGTGCACAGTAGAGTGTAGTGGCCTGAGTGGTGTAGAGTGCAGTGGTTCAGAGAAGAGTAGAGTGGCACAGAGTGCATTGGCATAGAGCAGTGTGGTGCAAAGAACATTAGAGAGAGCTAGAGTAGAGTGGGGTAGAGAAAAGTGGCATCCAATGCAGTGGTGCAAGTTTTTGAAAGTGGCATAGAGTGGGGTAGTGTAGAGTGCAGTGGTGTAAAGAGGGGTGTTACAGAGTAGAGTGCATTGGTGTAGAGCAGGGGTCCTCAAACTGTGGGGTGCGACCCCCAGGGAGCCGTGGAGTGATGCAAAGGGGGTCGCGCATTCCCAGTCACACTTCTGCCGAGGCCCAAGGGCTTCAGCCCCCCTCTTCCTCCGTCCTGTGTCTCAGCTGGAGGCTCAGCTGGGCAGTGTCTGGAGTCTTATCTCCGGCACGCCCGAGTTTTTCACAGGTCTTTAAAGACCATTTGCATATTTACATGCCTTTGTAAACCGGTTACAGAGGCTTTGTTCCCCCCCCCTCTTTCCACTACCCCCTGTGTCCTCACTCTGCCTATTCCTTACATTTGTATTTTAGGTTTACTGCTGTAGTGTGAGAATGCATTTAATGAAAAGGAATATAAAGTAGGGTTGCCAAAAGAAAAATGCCTGCCCTGTGTTGTTTAAAGAGCCTGCAAAGACCTCCTCTTGACACCAAATAGACTTATAAATAAAAAAGTATGTATTCATTCGTTATGTGACTTTTCTGTCTTTGTTCTCTTTAATTATCAGTCATGGATCATTGAGGCAGCCCTAGAACACAATTAAAAGTGCTTTCTATTTATATTTGCTGTTCAAAGTATGCACAGATAAGTGCTTAAAATAGTGCTTATTTTTGTACCAACTGGGCCATCAAAATAATCTGCTGGCTACCCTAACCAAAGGACTGGAAGTTTGTTGCAGTATCAGCACATCTATTTCCTCCACCCTCGATCCCCGATTAATGCCATAATAGCAATAGTTTAACTTAGATCTTAAACCCTACGCCGCCGCCAATAACTTGCTGAGTTACTTCAAGTGCCTGGGAATGCACCCTGCATTCAGACAACTCACTCATCATTCTCGCCCTTCTCTTTCACGTTCACCTTGCACTCACAGCATTCACAATGCACTCACACTGATTACCATGCACTCACACCATTCACCCGCTCACCCTGCACTCACAATGCACTTGCGTTGTTCACCCTATACCTCACCCTGCAGTCACACAAGCACACTACTCATCCTGCACTCATGTTACACTTCACTCACCTGTCCCCCTCACTGCTCAATATACAACTCACTCAAACAAGCCCATCAGTAATCATACATTCATTCGTCCCATTCTGAACTTGCATCTGCACTCAAATTCGTATGGCCACCTCACTCACCCTGCAGTCACTCCTCTCACCCTACTCTCACACTGTTGCATCGCTCACCGTGCGCTCGCAAAAAAATGAAATGTTTGTCAGAAAGGTGCTATAGAGAGATGAAGTGCATTGTTGGTGAGTGGTAGTGAGGGAATTCATGGAGAAGAAGGAAACGGGGGTGGGGCACCAAAAAAGACTGTTGCACAGTGTGCAACCAGTGTTAGGGCCAGCCCTGGCTATGAGTGTTAGCCCCCACCCCCCGAAGTTCTGGTCTAGTGGCTCCCCTGCTTCTCCCTATTATTATTATTTACATTTGTAGTGCCCTACTGTTACCAAAAGTTGTCCTGGGGCTAATAACCATCTGCTGTCGGAAGGACAATGAGAAGCACACAGAAGGAGGAGAACCAGCCAAATGGGGTAACCTACAGAGCATAGAGAAAGGTTTTTATATCTTCCTAAAGGATACTAGATTCTTGGTGGAGCGAGCAAAGGAGGGTGCAAGTTCCATAACTGCGCGGCCTGCACAAAAACAGCGAGACAGACAACTCATGCCTTCTTGAATTAGGGAACAATAATCAGAGTGGCACAGGCTGAGAGGAGAATACGGGTCCGACCCGTATGCTTGGTGAGGAGAGATGAGAGTGCACAGCAAGGGAGTGAGAGAATCTGATTGAAGAGGTCAGGGATGCGGAGAAATGTGAATTGCAGAAGAGAAGTGTGGACACGCAAGAAGTGAGTGTGAGCCAAAGGTGAGGGCTTCTGTTAGAACAAAGGGGAGATGTGAAAGATGAATGGGGGGACTGGAGAGGTGTAAGATACAAATAGACAAAAATTGAATGGAGAGACAAGGTGAATGAGAAGTGCTGAGGGGCATGGGAGGTGACGGGGCCAGAGAGGCCATGAGATAAATGCGAGAGACTGTTAGAGATGAGGGCAGTGAAAAGACAGAATGGCAAGAGGCGAAGCGAGAGGTTGAATTGGGAGACTTCAGAAGTTATAAAAAGGGGTGAAAGAAAATGGCCTGCAAAGTGAGAGAGGGATCTGGGTTTGGGAGAGGAAAGAGGGATGGAAGGGAGGGAGGGAGTGAGTGAGTGAGAGGAAAGCTGTATGGGTAAACTGTTTAACCGCCAGGGTTTTAAGGGACCCCTGCTTCTCCCGGCCAGGGCCAGGTGAGCTTCTAATGTGGCAGCACATATTCCTGCGGAGAGGAAGCCCCTTCACAAAGAGTGACTAGAAATCTTTCTGATGTTAATTGCTGCCTTTTGGTTATAAACAGGTACTGATGGGGTGAAATCTTTCCTCTGTGTTACTGTGTGTAAACAATTAATTTCAAAATAATGAAGCAATGCTATCCCAAAATACGAGGCATCACATAACATCATTTACATTTTCGTCCCACACAATTTAGTCAAGCCTGTCACGTAATTTGGTCCTCACCTGCCTCATAATTCCAGTAGCCTGCCTACAGGTTTAGAAATTTTTGTCAGGAGGGGGTCCTTACACCTCAAAATGTTGACAGGGGGGTCTCGGCATCTAAAAGTTTGAAGACCTCTGGAGTAGAGTGTAGTAGCATAGAGTGCAGTGGCATAGATTGCAGTGTTACAGAGTAGAGTGGTGTAAAGTGCAGTGGCATAGAGTGCAATGGTGCAGATGAGAGGAGAGTGGCTTAGAATGCAGTAGCATAGATTAGAATGTTGCAGAGTAAAGTAGAGTGGTGTACAGAGCAGTGGTGCTGAGTAGAGTGGTGTAGACTGCAGTGGCTTTGTGTACAGTGGTGTAGAGTGTATTGTCTATAGTGCAGTGGCATAGAGTGCAGTAGTTTAGAATAGAATGGCGTAGAGTGTAAGAAAGTAGAGTGGAGTTGCGTAGCTTCGAGTGCAGTGGTGTAGAATGCAGTGGAGTGGAGTGACCAAGAGTGTAGTGGCATAGAGACAAGTAGTCTACAATGCAGTGGTGCAGAGAAGATAAAAGTCTTGTGTGTCTGAGACTTTATCTAATTTTACTTATGTTCAATTCAGTATATCTATTGTACTTAAATTACATATCCTTCTGGAACATTCAACTGTACAAATTAAGCGAAATGCACCAACAATCTTCTTGGATTCATTCCGGTCGCGGACGAATGTAGATCCCGCTTGCCACAAACAGACGGGCATGCTGATTTCCCCGAGACAGTCAGGAAAGGGGCGCCCATTTTTCATGCGAACCCCTCAATAAGATCGCTGTACTTCTCATAAAATAATTGATCTCGGGCCGCCCATTATACTGAGACAACCACAAAAACAGTCACACGCGCTACGTGTGCATCTTTTACCTTTTGGTTATGACTAAACTCGTTTTTTTGCTTGCCCTGCTGATGACCTCCGAAATGATTTATGTTAGAAATGGGATTTCTGGTTGGCTAGGGCTTGCGCCTAAGCCAGGCAGAAACCACCACTCTAGTCAGGGCAAGGGAGTTACACGCTGAAGATAACCCCTGCTCACCCCCTTGGTAGCTTGGCACGAGCAGTCAGACTTATCCCACAGGCAATGTGTAAAGGGTTGCAGCAACAAACTAGGCACACCACAAGGTTATATAAAAAATAGCCTTTCTATTATCCAAAACACATTAGATCATAATCACACAATATACACTGTGCCAACTGGCACTAGGCAATATTTACAGGGGATTAGATACACAAGACAGAGCCAATAGGGCCACTGTCAGAACCATCACAAGCACAAGCAGTAGAAATAATATCACCACCAGTAACTATTGGCGAAATACTGTCCTCAGCACTATATCATATTAGCAACATAAACACATTGTGCATAAATCCTGAGCATAACAGTAGCCTAAAACACAGTATGCCACAATCATATTAGGCATCATGATCCAAAATGACCCCCAGGCCAACTGGCCTTTCACTGGGGCTCAAAATGCCCTCTGTCCAGAATGTCAGGGTGTGAAGATAGGACTTCTCCATTAGCCCTAGGACTGCAAAAGCAGTAAAAGCAAAGTGCGCATTGCGCTGGGGCAGAGGAGTGTATCTCACTCCTTCATCATAGTGAAAGAAAAAATACCCCACGTTGCAGCTGCCGCTAACGGGCAGTGCAGCTGATGAGAAATTACCACTGGCACCAACTGGGACTGGCGAGCCCCCACTCGGGGACTCTATCAACAAAATTGCCTCCAAAGGAAAATGGCACTGGCACCACTGTGCCATGGAAGCCCCACTCCGGGACTCCGAAAATAAACTTGCCCAAACGTTGCAGCTGCCTGCAACTGCGGTGCAGCTGTGCAGGACAATACTGGCACTAGCACTAAACGTTCCTCGGGAGCACAACAAAATGCTCTCCGCTCAGACCCCACTCACCGGGGCTCTGTGGGACTCCTCCGGTTGCAGGAAGAAGGCACCGACAATGTGCCTCAATGTCCTCCTACGGCCACCGAGCCTGCTCCTGACTTCGCCCTGTCCATTACCTGAGACACGGGGATTCGACATGGAGCCCGTGAGGCTCCAGACGGCTTCTCTGGCAGGGGGAGGCGGTTATGGAGCCAACAAGACTCCGGTCAGCTGATGGCAGGCCCCGCCCACAGTCAGGGGGCGCTTGCCTGACTTCCTGGTCGCTGCTCGCAGCGGCTACTTTTCGGCGGCTGCAATTTGTGGGGTGGGCTCCCGCGCTTCAGTATTGGCAAAGTGTGGGGTGGGCTCCCGCTCAGAAAATAACAGCACTGCAGGGTAGGCTCCCGCCTTAAATACACAGAAATGCGGGGTTGGCTCACGCTAGTAAGGCATCCATGCGGGGTTGGCTCCCGCATCTATTATCAGCAGCAGTGCGGGGTGGGCTATCGCTCTGCTGCAGACGCACCTACAATGCGGGGCAATCCCCACATCGAGATTCCCTCCCAAATTCATCGCAGCCCAGTGCTGCAAATTAAAACAAGAATGCTCCTCTCATCCTGGAACAAAGAAATAAAGATGCAACTCTCACACAGTGCTGGGACCCCAAATGTCAAGGGGAAAAGGCTGAGTCCAGGCAGGCCAGCTCACAGGGCCCTCCATCAGGGAAGCCATCCCTCATGTCGGTTCCTCCTGGGACCCAGCAGCAACAAGTCACCAGGAAGCACAAAAGCACAACATTTTCATGGGGTCACAGTCCCAGTAATTATAAAACATTTTCTTTGTATGTCCTTGGCACAGGGGTTGGGGGAACCAGCATGAGCTGGTTCTGTTTTTGGAGCACTCTGTTTACAGGGCACCTCTTCCCTATTGTCAGGTGGGGGCCCGTCATCAGACACACCACAGGGGGGCGGAGCCAGCATTCACCCAGCCATGCACAGACCTATTCAGGGTCAGGGGACTACTCCTCCCACTACTCCAAATGCAGATCCCCTATTCAACCTAGCGCTGACTCACCCTGCCCTCCCTGGAGCCACACACACCTCACCAGCCCCTGTCACTCCAAAGCCAGACATGCAATCCACATCAGGCAGGCAGACACATAGCACACAGAAATGCCAACTTCTAGGAGAGACATTTCTAAAATAGTGATAATAAATCTGCGCACACCATTGCGCAGCATTTATTATTACTATTCCAACCATACCAGACTTGACCGCGCTGCTCCTCTCGTATCAGGAATTACCACTGAAACACTTATCAGGGAATCTCCAATGCATTCCTATGAGAGGGCAGCCTCACAGCAATGAGAAACCAAAACATCTGTTTGTCACTACCAAGACATGTCACACACTTAAGGTACATGTCCTACCTTTTACCTGCAATACACCCTGCCCATACGGCTAGCTAGGGCCTACTTTAGGGGTGACTAAGACTGAGTAAAAGGGGGGTCACAGACGTGGCATACACTTTAGGTGCCATGTCACAGTGGCAGTAACACTGGGTGCACAGGCCCTGCAATGGCAAAGGGCTGGTATGGTTTGAAAGGCTACTTTGGTGGGTGGCGCAATCAGCGCTGCAAGCCCACCAGTAGCATTTAATTTTACCTGCCCCGGATATATGAGATACCACTTTACAAGGGACTGACAGGTAAATTAAATAAGCCAAAAAGGTGTAGACCAATCTTACAATGTTTATCACAGAGATCACACACACTTTACACTGGACAGCAGTGCTAAAGTGCCCAGAGTCCTAAAACCACCAACACCATGTCAGAACAAAGGCTAGGAGGAAGACAAAACGTTCAGGGATGACACTGCAAAAAGGGCCAAGTCCAACAATTTACATATCCCCTTTTCATTATGAGGTCAAAACGCATTGGCACTGTCACATGGGAATTTATTGGAAGTTCCACCTCAAGGATAAAATCACAGTTTAAGATTAAAAAAAATATTTGATCTCCCTTAAAAAAAAGGAATTACCAGCACCATTGACACTCCATTGAGTGTGGGAATACACAATGCGTTCCACAATCCCATGCCATTAATAAGGAGTAGAAAAGTACTGGAGTGATTTGTTCTGGACATATTGACCACCTTTTTGGTTTGCTCTGTTGATAGTGACCTTTGCTTTTCTGTTTTATGTGTTAATTGGATTGTATTGTGATCTGTTATTGTTAGTGCATTTGTCTTAATAGGTACAGTTGAATGTTCCAGATGGATAAGTAATTGAAAAGAAAAGAACAAAGAAACTATTTTGTACTCATACATCACAGTTTTTGAATATTGGCTGCTCGGGGTTTGCTTTTATTATAGATGATTGAGGTTTTCCTCAATAAATTGAGAGTGTTGGTGGCCATTCTTTCCCGTTGGAGCACCGTGATTTCTGAGATTTCTGAGATTAAGTTGAGAATACTAGAGGTTTGCGCTAGGAATTAACTTTGTCACAATATTTATTGTTACCTTTCATAAGGGCTTCCTCCGCCAGTGTCGCTTCGTGCACATCCCTCAATCACACATCAACCTCAGGGGTACGCTTCCCCATCCACGTTATTGCAACCCTGCACCTCGCTAACACTATAAGCAGCTGAAAGTGTCTTTAAGCTATCTTGCTCTTTTTGGGTTTGCCACTCTGCACCTTCTCCACTGCCTGAGCCCAGAATTGACTTACCCCGGGACACCCCCACGCTAAGTCAGCCTGCTTCTCTGTATCAAGGATAAGTATCTGGGCGATCTGGCACAATTCGGTGCAACTTCACTGGGGTCATGTAGGTGTGTTGTAAGTAGTTGTAGTGTATTAGTTTAAAGTGTCCATTGCATGATACAGTATGTGTGAGTACACTTATGGCTTTCCACGTCCTGTCACCTAGGGGCTCTGTCATGTCCACATTCCATGTCACCCGTGTCCTGGGAGGGCAGCCTGTCGAATCAACCCTCATTGCAATATAGAGGAGGGAGACAAGTCTGCGCCCAGCACCACATGTGAGCATTATATACAGTGTTCATGTCATCTGTGTGTTGGCTGGATATGTGGGCCTTGCCGCCTTAAACAGGTCTGATATTCTACCTTAATGTAAATAGTGGCACCGTTCCCTGTCCAAAGTCCTCACAAGACTGTTAAAAGGAGATGAATATATCTCGCCTGGGTATAAGTCTGGTAATATTTCACATCCTCCCTCCCTCCACGCCTGTAAGGACACGTTGTCCATCATTTTTAGCACTGGAGCAAGAATCCATGCTGGAAGTTCCCAATGGAATGGAGTGCGTCTTAAGATCCGTTCCACAAAACACTGCCAGATGCTCGCAGGCTGTCTGACTACATAGGGCATCAGGAACTCCTGCCCGACCCACACCTGCTCTGCTGAAATGTGGAAACTGCTGAATCACTCTTGCCTGCAGGTGTGCTTGACAATGGCCAAGTCTTCCCATGGTTCTTCATAGACTAGCATGGCGCAGACCGGCTCTCTATATCATACACTTGGTTTACGTGTGCTAGTCCTTAGCAGGTCTAACATGTAATTTCAATTTGGTTAATTTTCTATGGGGGAGTTGAAGGAATTTCCAATGTTTATAATAATTAACATATGTGAAGATCACTTCTCAAACCACATGGGATATTGTTATTGGAGTGAATGAACTTGATGAATAATGTTTGTATACAGTTTCATCCAAGATGATTTGAAATGAGGTGATTCAATCCACAACATTGTATTGGTGATTACATTTCAATGGTCAAGCACAAGTTTCTCTTGTTAGGGGAAGGATTCTTGTTTACAAACTTTAAGTGGCTGGGTAGCTAGGAGTGTACAAGAAAAAGGTCAAGAAGAAAGGAATAATAATACTAGGGCTCAATAGAAATTAATGCATTTTATTAGGAAAAAGCACACAAAAGTGTGAGGTGGATGATTGAACTACAGTAAAATAAATATACACTGTATCAAAATTATTACAAAGTATTATGGAATGACAGGACTTCTATGAGAAGTCTTCCAAACACATCTAAATTGAAAGATCACGGCATCTGGAACTTTAATAGCATAGCCAAATCAGTAATGGGGTCAACATGATCAATGCTTTAAAAAAAAAATTTGTTCCTTGCTGACTGTCCCCAAACCCTGATTAAAGGGGAATTTTTCTGTCACTTGTTATAAATTAGTGGCATCACTAGGTGGCTTCCTAAGATTGCTGCCTTGCCCTAGGTATGCAGTGTGAAGAGATGTGCGCTATTTAAGACTGGGGAACAGGCTGGAAGTAAAAGTTGGAATATTAGTGTAAGAGATGAAAATAGCATGGGCAGTAATATTGGGACTGCTTCTGTGAAATATTTTGTTACTAAACAGTGCCAAAACATATCAAGGACACAAATATCAACTTAAAATACCTTCTATGTAAAGTATAAACATATTGATCACAAAAATATAGATACGTTTTTCAAACTTGAAATATTGAACATTATATTACCTTTTAAAATATATATTAGCTTTAAAAAGGCATCACATTTAAGACGTTATATACATGTATTATAGAACATGTATAAACACATTTTATAATGTAAAAAACATAAATTAAACATATATACTTTAAAATGAATGCAAAAAATGATAAACATAATATTTAAATAAGTGCAATGATTTAACAAACTTGAATAATCATACATGTACAATACTAATATTTACAGAAAACTACAATGCTATTTATTACAAGTTATAAAAAACAAAATAAAAAAGAATGAAAATAATTTTACTTACAAAATAAAAATAGACCATAACAAATTAACCTAAAATTAGGTTTAAAATTAAAAAGTGAAAAAAACGACTTAGAAAATTATTAGCCAGTCAGTCAAGTATTAGTCAAGCTTATTTAGACCATAGTCTATAAAACCAAATGAATACATGAATTCACGATGATTAAAACTAAATAAGTATTGAAGCCAAGATCACTTTTAAAAGCCTTCTCATTTGCATGTTACATCATAGAACTCTGTATGTATTTATAAAAAGCATTATTGCCTCACTATGATCATTAATATTATACTTTTAAGAAAATTGGTTTTAAAAACAGGCGTCTAATTCTAAAAAGTGTAAACAATCAAGTAACAAATGCACATAAAAATTTGTGTTCCTTAATCTGCATTTACATTTTCTGTGCCCATCCACGAAGGAATGAAATTTCTCATAAATTAACAATATGCAATTAACAGTGACCCAAAATCTCAATAACAGCTGGCCCAACTGAGGGTCTACTAACGACAATATATACAGGTATGTGCACTACTCCTGCAATGGTTTCAAAATATAGCCAGCAGTACATTTCAAGGATAAATATTGGAGATCACTGAGCTTTGATTCTCTTTCACATCCCACCTTCCAATCATTTTTTTCAGAGTTGGGGTGGCTCTGCAAACTTATAATTCCTGATCTCTGCGATTTTACTAATCTATTCCTGACCTTCCCAGCCCAAACACGTTCAATATTAGAAATGTCCGCATCCCAGGGTTTTTTCCAAACCCCAAAGTGGATTTCCAAGCTAGGAAATTCCACGACTGTACTTCTGTTTCGATTCTTATGGCCAAACTCACAGTGCTCTTGGGTAATCCGAATCATTTTTTCAAAATTTTCCTTCACATTTATCCCAATTAGGGATGGAGCTAAGACAAAGAACTTCTGCCCCATACAAGCCTTGGGAGGGGACCATACCTTCATATGCTGTTAGTACAGGAGTTAATGAGGGCCCTCCAAAATCTTTTTAAAATTTAACCAGCCTTCCTGCCATTGACAAAACCCAGACTTTCACCGCTTTCTTATCTATTCCTGAGACTAGTTTAATTGCTCATTAAAAATCATCCCTAAATGCTTATAAGCATTAACAACCCCTCCTTGTTTGTCTCCCGTTATCCATGTGTAAAGTTTAGATCTATTAACCAATTTTACAATTTTTGTTTTATCCATATTGATGGACCGATCATTAGCTGCACAATTTTAATAAATGTATCAAAATTCCTTTGCAGCCCACCTGTGTCAAATAATTGATCACCAAATTGTCGATATATAGAAGATACGTCTCCCCATTTTTGGCAGGAATGGTTTCACTTGCATCAAGCATTGAGGGAGGTCGGCTAGATACAAAAAAAACAGTGTGGGGGCCAAAACACACCCCTGCCTTAACTCATTTTCCAAGAAGGTTTTCTGTAAAAGTGAACAAATTATATCCAACTACACTTGTGCACAATTTTCCAGATGAAATTCTTCTAAATTTGGTAGGAAACCATTTCAGATACCCACATTACACGATTCAGCCCACAGAATGTTTCAGTTGACAAGATCAAAGGTGAAATGCAAATATACAAAGCAACAGAATACATTTCCAGTTGGTTCTACCTCCTTCTGACCATTGCCCACAAACCCAAGCAATGTTCTATGGTTAAGTGTCCCTACTTAAAACCTCCTTGTTCAATGGGCACTGGTTTGTTGCTCTATCCACTCCTTTATAAACAATAAGATGGCTTTAGAGTATAAATTGGCCCCAATGGCAATCAAACTAATCAAGCAAAATTTGCTAGAATCAGCTGGGCACTTTTTAAAAAATATGGGCTTTAGTATAGCCTCTTTCCAGCTACCCGGAAAGCTTCTGGAGTTAGTTACAGAAAGAAAGGCTTTTGAAAAAAATTAGCCCTCCATTTTGTATTTGACTTTAAAATATTCATTCATAGGATTTCTGGTCCTGCTGCTCTTGTCAGCTTTATAGGGGTTATTCATTACTTAGTGACTCCTTTGTTAGTAGGCTTTAACAACTCCTACTCGGGGTCTCCCTCATAGCTCGACCAACTCAGAGGTTTTGTAAATATTACTTAAATAGATGACCCACTCTTTCTACGGAACCGTATACCTTATTGATTAACTTCTTGCAACCCATCGGCACTAGTTTACAAAATTGTTTAATGCCTTTTTCAAGTAAGACTCTAACCATTGCATTCCAATGTGCTCTATAATAATGGAGTTTCTTAGTTTTTATCAGAGCCTTAGACTACTCTTTCACCCTATGAAATACTGCTCTATCCCATGTACCCAGAGGGGACATATTTTTGCACTTTCAACAGTCTCCTTTTCAACTCTTGACATTGTCTATTAAACCAAGACTGTTTGTTCACCATCTGGGACAATTTGGATCTTTTTGTTAGATAAAATTACACTTTTTAACTAATGGAATTAAGCAATCTACTATCTCTGTAATTATCTGACTAAACCATTTTAAAACCTCAAAATAATCTACCTCCCCTATTAAGAGAAGCTTCTTTATTTGAAATTGCCTTGCCGTTACCATTCTACCATCTAATCTGGTAGTCCGACTTTTGGAAAAAGTTAATTCCAAAGGGATCAGAGCTTCTCTTTGACAAAGGGGCCGAATTCAAAGTCATTTTCAAGCCCCTATGATCACTTCCTGTATTATTTAAAGCACTAAACTTATGACAGAGCTCAAAACACCATTCTTATAGGAACATATACTATATTGGGCATTTCTGGTTTCATTGCACAAAATTTTGTGTGGCAGGAATGTTGCCCTTGAAATGCCTTTTTAGAAAGACAAAACCTAACTCCGCTCTTTGTTTATTTAGCTGCAGGTCTTTCTTTGACTGTGTGCGGTTTGGAAAACCAGCCTTCGGAATTCTATAAGTCTCTAACATTTCACTATATCCCACCACAAACTAACCAACAGTAGGGTAAATGCGGAAATTTGAAGGGGTTACAATTAATATTCCCAATTTAACCTGAACAACAGGGAAAGTGTTGGACTTTGGAGGAGTTAGATTGTTTATTCCCACTCCAATCAGAGCCGCAGTGGGGAAAGTGTTTAATAACTTTCCTCTGAAGGAGCATAAAAGCACAATTCCAAAGCTTAGTAACATTCTACATGTTACACAGTTCTTGTGACAAGAGCACACTCTTAACAGTAAACATTGTTGGCTCAGGGAAATAATGCAAGTGCAAAAGTACTCCAAAAGACATTGCATGGGCGCTATCAGTTTTAATTAACACAGTGTAGAAACAGTTTTGTTTTGCATGTATTTGCCATATTTGTGTGACATATGTCACAGTTCACAGGCCTTGCCTTGCTCAGGTACTCGGATCCCAGAGTCATCTGTCTGTATTCAGGTCAGTACACATGTTGTAGTCCAGCATGATCGGATAACATGTAATATGTGGCTTTGTTTGAAGTCCTGACGTCAGATGCAGCTTCTGTGAGATGTTGTTATATTAAGGCTACTTAAAATGAGCCATTTCAGAAATATGTGAGTCATCATCACATGAAAACACAAATAATAGAAATTACTTATTACCATAACTCCCCCATCACTGCTGTGTTGGGCCACTCAGGTCAAAGTACCAGGCCTGGTCAAAGGCCAGGCCCTTTACCTATTGTTCCCATGACACGCCATATGACCTTGCCCATTTGTGTTTTTGGAAGGGAATATGAGCTCATGATGACTAGTGTATTGGTGTAGGAATAGTTATGTTACTCACTTTAATAGCCACATTTCAGTATTTGTTTTACTTTGTAACCATAACTTCTTCTGGGTACTTGTCCTAATTATCTTTTTAAGATCAGTGTACTGCTATTGATACAGGATTGGATCAGATACTCCTAGAAGTAGATATTTAATTAAAACATTTTTTTATCTGAAGTGTGGTAGTGATTGATCTTGTTAAATGGTCAAATGTTTTCAGAGGCACATATTACTCCCATAGATTGTGTGCCCTATTCACTTTCATTCTCTATCGGGTGTCATCGTCTGATGATGAGGCCCAATAACCTCCCACATTCCACAACAAAGTGTCAAATTCTGCACAACCAGAACTTCCCCTTGAGGTTTAATGTTCCTCACCATCTATTCCACCAATCAGCAATAACATCTCTCATTTGGTGGATTAGAGCCCACATTGTGTGTGGTATATCAAATACTCCACTTCTCATTGAGTTGGGCAAACTCTAGCACCTTCCTGCCACACTGGAACTTGTGTTTGACACTCAATGACTCTTACTAGGAATTTAGGGGCATATTAACAAGGAACAGGGAAAATTAACGCTAAGGGCGCTTAGCGTTATTTTTTTTAACGCCCGCTATCGCTGGATAATATCGCCTGGTTATCGCGTTATTAACAGCGCTAACCGCCTAGGCGATAAAAAATCCAGCGATAGCGGCATTTTGGGAGGTTATCGCTGGTAATGCAGTGATAAAACTACAAGGCTAGGGATATCCTTGTTGATAGCCCATGGTGGACTTAGCCATGTAATCCACCTCCCATTGGATTACATGGCTAAGTCTGAAAATTAGCAGATGTAAAGAAGCAGCGTTACCCGTGGTTAGCGCTGCTTTTTTTGTCTCTAACAGGGTTAGCTTGAAGCTTGATGATAGGAGAAATATCTGTTAGCGACATTTCTCCTATTATTTTGCTCTGGAACGCCCACTTTGCATCTCATTAGAGATGCAAAGGGAAGCGTAGTGAAAAAGGGTGCTAACATGCGATTTTGCATGTTAGCACCCTGTTGTTGATAGGGCGATATTTTTATCTCCGCTTTTTTGGCTTTAAAAGCCAAAAAAGCGGAAATAAAGCCCTTTTTAATATGCCCCTTAAGCTTCTTTTGAATCCAATATATTACATTTGAGTTACTTCTTCTTTCAAAGCCTAGTTTCTCAAAAAAATCTCTGCCTGTTCATACTTCAGATTTCAGTATTTTCCTTACTCTGCAAACATTCTGGTTTACTCTTGGTTACCTCTCTATCTGGCCAGCTGCCAGTCATGGTAACTCTGTTTGGAGCCTAACCTTTCAATCTTGTAGGCCCTTTTGTTCTTGAGGACTGGTAAGTGTTGTGGGGTTCTTTATCAAGGCTCTGGTACTGAATTATTTTAGCATTTCATGCTTATGTTTCTTGGCCTCCCTTTCCTCTCTTGCCCTTTCATTACTTACAGTTACTATAATTACTATTTCTTTCCTACAGGACCAGCCCAATCTAACAGGTGTCTAGTTTAAACATGTCCCAAAATTAATCTACTTTATTACCTTGTTCATTTGTATGATATAGCAATAAAGGAGTCGTTTCCAAGCCATCGCTCTATGCAGTATCTTGTTTTTAGCGAATAGTTATTCTTTGTCCGTATAGCGAAAATTATCAGACATAGAAGCTAAAACATTTCCACAGATTCAACTATGAATAGAGCTCCAAATAATGGCACAGACAAAATTGGTAACAGAATTGAAAAGTACATTTTATGTAAGACAATAGACAGAGTTGGATACTAATCAAACTCTATAGTTTTGCAAGAACTGGCACATAGCATTATCTTAATGGATGGCCTAATCTGTGTCAAATAACTTTGTGTCATTATCAGGAATAAGAAAAGTCTATCTATCTATCTATCTATCTATCTATCTATCTATCTATCTATCTATCTATCTATCTATCTATCTATCTATCTATCTATCTATCTATCTATCTATCTATCTATCTATCTATCTATCTATCTATCTAACTATCTATCTATCTATCTATCTGTCTGTCTGTCTCTCTGTCTGTCTAATAATTTGTCAAAAATATATTGCTCTAAATATTGTTTATGAAAACATTGCATTACTGGCATTAACCAGCTTTGGGAAAGCCAATAGGCCTGGTGTTGGTTTCAGCCTTTTGGCTTTGTCAATACTTGTTTTGTTTTGACATAGTGGTTGTAAAATGGTATTGCTGAGGTAGCTGCCAGGCACTTGCCAATAAACATAAAAAAAACTGACTAAAACCAGATCATTTTTTTGGTCTCAAAAAGCACATATTGCCATGGTAGTCCTTGCAGTGAAGAGGCCTTCCTTGTGTATATGTGATGGTTGTGACAGAGCATAATGCTGTCACTCACAGTTAAGTCAGACAATGCAGACCAGGGCTGTCCACCTGCTCCATGCTCTATGCTATAGTAGGTGGAAGAAAATAGTGAAAGAAACAACAACAGAGCAATAGATGGAGAAGGCTAACTCTAGACCTAATTATAGAAAATTTGCAGGCAGTAGTGCATCATTCTGTACGAAATATTTAGGCCACTATATTTACATCCGAGAATACATTTTATACCAATATTCTGACATAAAACTGTAGTGAGATCTCTCCCCTTACAATTTTGTATTAATATTCTGCAATAACATTGAGTGTTTAAATACTCAATACATTCCTTTACATTGTCAGATTATGGCATTAATAGACATCATATCTGTAAATATTTGACATCAGTGCAGGTTTCCTGCTGGATCCACAAATATGATCACTACTAACCTGCACAGCTCCACATAAACCAATAACTTGTAGATATCACCCAGCCCGCAACATCATGGCACTAACCTTTGGAAGACAACTGGACTTATACTACAGGTCTTATATCCTAATGTAGATAAGGAACATTTCCATGTACTTTAAAAATGATGTATTGTGACCTCCTCTTAATTGCTCTGTGATATCAAATGCACTTTTGCTATTCAAAGAAGGGAAATCTGTACATGTAAACTAAGGCTATATCACCCAACAGGTGTCCATGAGGAATTCTAGTGTGGCAATACCCTGGAACGATTTTGTACACCGACAAACATTTGTGCAAACCATTCACAACCTATAAATGCATGGAGAGTTAATCCTGTCAAGTGCAGTATGAATCTGTTTCCAGGGTGGTAATTAAAATGCGAGGGGGGGAAAGGAAATGCATTTTTCAATGGGAGAAAATGTTGTCCCTGTAGAGGTAAAAACTCAATATCCAAATAATGCAAATCACTTTTTCTCTCATTCACTGTTGTACACTATGTACAAATATATAGGTGGATTTGCAGTACTGTGAGACACCTTTGTGAATCCCGGAAATATGAACCTCTTCAATGAAACATAGGTTTAAACACAGCTGTACAATTTTGAAACTTTGAGAATTGATTAGGGGTGGGCGGAATTTGCGTAATCGCGTTACGCAAATCTCCGCGAAACGGTAAAAAATCTCCGCGAACATGCTGAAATTCCGTGAACACGCGGAAATGCTTGTTCGCTATGCTTTTTTCCTGTTCACAGTTGCTGTTTGCATGCTCGGGGAGCAATATCTCGCGAACACGCATTTTGAGAACGCGAACAAGAAAAAATTTCGCGAAGTCGCGGAAAGCAGAGTTTTGGGCAATTTCGCGTTCTCCGCGGAACGCGAAATTACCGAAATTCCGCAAATTCCGTGAGCGGAACGGAATTTATGGCCAGGCCTAGAATTGATCCCTCAGTGATTAGTGGAGATGGAAGGTCTGGCAGTCATTGTGTGTCGTATGCTGTAATAAAAATTGAGTCGCGGAAATGCAGTACTACAAAAGTAAGCCCATAGTGAAGAGGTGAAGTGTGAAATGGGACTGTGTAGTACCAGCTCACCTTCCTGAACCAATGTATAAAGGGCTCCCAGCACACTCTGCACTTGGGTATTCATGCTACACAGCAACTACTGTAAGGACTTGGGGAGACTGCAGTGGGTCTGTTATCCAGTCAGTGACCCCTGCCCTATAAATCTGAATCATCTTCAAGACCTGGTGTATCATCTACAAGTCCACCAGAAATAAACCCCCTAGTGTACCTATCATAGAATCTATCAGCCATCGTGCGGGACAACACCACACCAAGGGGAATGACATTTCCAAACGTGTAAATGCAGGAAAAAGAGACCAGGAAAGAACGTTATCGATCTACGCACTCACCTGCAACAGACTGCCTATTAGCATCCTAACAACCTTTCTGTTCTTGGAACTTCTATTCATTTCTCTCCCTTGAAGTTAAAAAATGATGTGCAGGCTCATCTGTTCATAGATCTATATCCCTTCACTTCTAGTCACCCACCTTTTCTCTCCAACACTGTCAACCTTTTCAATAGTGGGTCTTGGTTCTTGCCCTTCTGTTCAGCGCTCCGTTGTTTCCTAGCTGCTTGCACGGTATAAGTGCCCACACATGCATACATATTATTAACAGGTGATCATTTCAAAGAGGGAATATTGAATGGGCATGGCTATTGACACATTTTGTGCCTGTAAGTCTGTATGCATTTGTATCTGCTGATCTATGGCCATGTAGGGGTTTTCTTATGTCTGTATATTTGCATGCACAAATTATCTATGTCAATGAATCTGTGGATTTTTTTGTGAGGATGCATTACATACTGTCAAACATGTTGGCTTTGTCAGTGCTTGTTTAAACTACCCAATACTCCAGTTCCGAATTCCAAATGCAGTAAATATGATTTTACTGTTTCCGAGTTTAATGATACTCAAATTATCAGTTTTGGAAAAATGAATGGCTGAACTTGCCCTCTTTGGGATTCAAGACAGAGTAAGATTCAGTCATGAGACTGGAGCCATTTGGATGTGGTCTGCTGAAATATAGCACAAATGATGAGAATCTCCTTGTATAGGGTGTCTCCCATTATATTTGTTCTTGGTGATGAATGTTAACATCAAAACACTGCACCTTCCTTGTTGTAAAGCGATATGAGCATAACAAAGCAGATGCATTCCCTCATTGTTGAATGCTGCAAGTTATGGTCCCCATTCATTTTCAACCAAGTTTCAGCACCACACCCTCACATCACCTCTCATGTGATGCAGGTTCTTTATCTGTGGCTAACAAACTACAAGACAAGTAATGCCTAGGGCAACACAGTCGTAAAGATCATCATGCTCTTACTGCCTTGCCATATTAAATAGAAAATAGTAAAAACAGACCAAGACTAAACACATAACAACAGGCCATAAACAGGATAGACAAATGCTAATACACAGACAGACCTACAAACTGATGAAGGGAAATCTGGTAGGTGCTATTAGACTCCCCATATCACCCCCACTGATGCACGTATCTACAGCACTCATGCTTATGAGAAGCGACGTCATCAAACTTCACATACTGAAGCAATATGTTCCCTTTTCATCAAACCACAAACAACCCTCTTGCAACCACACACTGTTAAGGGTGCCTAGCCACTTGATGCAAAGCAAAGCACTTGATGTTTGCTAAGGAAATTAGGTTATATATATATATATATATATATATATATATATATATATATATATATCCACGCTGCACTCGCACCAGTGTCTCGCACTCTCGAACGGGTGCTGTTGGGCGGGGGGTGCGCCCGCCAAATATCCACGCTTCCAGTCCTCCTTCTTACAAGAAAAGACACAGCACTCACGGGGTCGAGTCAAGATTTATTGTGACTCACAACGCTAAAAAACCAGACGCGTTTCGGGTATGCCTTCCTCAATGATTTACAGGCATCACGGAAGCCGCCATATTTATAATACATTGCATTGCCACCACTTCCGTGCAACAACAACAAACAAAGGACTAACATGTCCTTGTAATCACTAACGCCATATTGTAATGGTTTTTCTAGAGCGAAATGAAATGCGCATTCGTTGTGCTCAACTACGGGTAAACACAGAGCTTGGTTTAAATAAACGCAAATTGTCTAAGATAATAGGCAAGGAATGTTAATGTAAAAATCTCGCCCATAATGGGCCAACATTTAATATACGTATATATAAGATATATGATATTCCTCCCACGATCCATATCGACACAGTGGGAAATCAGGATATGTCACATTATTCCATTTAACAAGTATAAATACCCATGTTATGTATACTTGCCTATACTTCCAAAAACAATTTGCAAATTAATATCGCCCTTACAATATGGCGTTAGTGATTACAAGGACATGTTAGTCCTTTGTTTGTTGTTGTTGCACGGAAGTGGTGGCAATGCAATGTATTATAAATATGGCGGCTTCCGTGATGCCTGTAAACCATTGAGGAAGGCATACCCGAAACGCGTCTGGTTTTTTAGCGTTGTGAGTCACAATAAATCTTGACTCGACCCCGTGAGTGCTGTGTCTTTTCTTGTAAGAAGGAGGACTGGAAGCGTGGATATATATATATATATATATATATATATATATATATATATATACATATATTGGTAAAACCATACACAAGAGAATTTTGTATAAGTCACACCCCGAACTGAATTACTTCAAGGTGGTCTTGAACATGAGGAGGGAGGAAAATGAGAAACAGTGAAGTAAAGTGGTTTGCATAAGATCTTACAACTTAGTCAAAGAAACAAGCAGGGATTTGAACTAGAGGTTTCCTGGTTACATCATTTGCACTTTAGTTACTGGATTGGTATCTTCTTTTCTAGTTTAACAGCAAAGGACGGAGCTTTTGCTTAATTCTACCAAGAGGTTACAAGCGGACTGCGTTAAATAAAACACTGATCACACAGTTAATTAAACCGATGCAGGGTGTCTTTTTTTGTTTTTTTAAAGGGGAGACGCCAGGAGTGAATGCCATCTCATTGCGCAGTGTCAGGAGTACTCTGGGGCTTGCGATGAGGGAGGATGTAAGGTACAGGCACTTTCTGCTGGTACAAGCTAGGGTGACATGCAGCTGCAGATTTGAACCCCAGGTTTCCTGCTATATATATTGTGCAATTTAGCCAATAATTTAGCCACTGGATTGCTTTTACATTTCACATTTTGCATTTAAAACCAATAGACTGTACATCTTATTTGGTTCTCGCAGGAGCTAAATAGTAAGCAAATATTATCATCATTTGGTAAATTCATCTCATACAACACAAATTTCTATTAAAAAAATGATCAAATCTAAAGAAGGAAATTCAAGTGCGATTACCAGTCTCATTCTCCACACATGGCGATGCTGGCACCCTGTCAAGGGTGGAAAGAAGCTTGAAGGCAGGCCTCAGATCATTATGTGGGGACCTTCTGATTTGAAGCAGCACACCCGCATGACCACCCTGCAGGGTGAAAGCAGGAATGGAAGCTTGTACCCAGCACAGCAGCAGTGCTGCAGTGACTGTGCAGGTTCCATGCCCCAGGCCAATCAGAAGCAGCAACAGCTTGTCTGATGACTTAGGGGCCTATGCATCAACAATGCCATTTGCGATTCCTTATTAGCGAAAAATAAGGAATCGCTAATAAGGAATAGCAAAAGGCTATGCATGTAGGAATCGCTATTCAAATAGCGATTCCTTAATATTCCTTATTACCGAATCGGTAATACCGAATCGGTAATAAGGAATACCTACCCATTCATTCCTATGGGCTTGGAGGCCCATAGGAATGAATGTAAAGCCAGTCTGTATTAGCGATTCGGTATTACCGAATCGCTAATAGCGGGAGCACTTTCAAGGGTGCCAGGGTGTCAAAAGGACACCCTGTTGCACCCCTGAAAATGATATGTGCACATATGTTGCACACACACATGCTCTAAGGGCATGTGTGTGCGCAACATGAAACTTTGAAAAATGCACAAAAGTGCATTTTTCAAAGTTTTTGCAAATTACCATGCAGTTCATCTTCATGGTAATTTGCTCCCCCTATTAGCGAAATCGCTAATTTTTTAACTTTGATGCATTGCATTTAAGGAATCTCACTTTGGGATTCCTTAAATGCAATCGCTATTTAAGGAATCGGTATTTAAGGAATCCCTATTTAAAGAATCGCTATTTAAGGATTCCTTAAATAGCGATTTCTGCTTTTGGGTTGATGCATTGGGATTGGGTATTTTTTACTTAATACCGGGAGCTATTACCGAATCGGTATTTTACCGACTGGATTTTGGGTTGATGCATGAGGCTGTTAGTGACAACCAAAGACAGCAGAGCACGGGCGCACAAACGGCCCCCATTGTCAGTGTAATGTTCTATTTCCAAGCCGAAAGAGCTTGGAAATGTGTGTCCTGTCAGCTCCTCAACACTAGCGCTCTTAACCAACGCATGACATGCCCTGGCAGGGCTGATCAAGTAGAGGCCTGCTTGCAGAAAGCAAAAGGAATATTGCTGTGCCTCTTTAATTTTAGCAAGCATGATCAGCTGCTCGTGCTCGCCATTCATGTTGTGTTGCATTTTGTGCCCTTTTTTTTAGAGCAAAATGCATCCTCGTGTCCAGTTTGGATATGAGGGAGCATTTTCTGTACTAGGTAAATATCTCTAAATGCAGAATTACTCTTCTGACATAAATCTGTGTAATATTGCTGAATTTCTGGGTAACTCCTCGTGCTTACACTACACGTAATTCGTATGTTATGCCCATCCCTAGTTTTAATTTGGGTTAAATCAGAGGCCAGCCCTACAGATCAATCTTGTGGGAGTGTTTACCGTTGGATACAGATGCAAATATTCCGTTTCTTTCATATATTGCAAACTCGCTGGGTGTTCCAGAGCTTCTAAAGAGCCCAGAATCCATCAATAGCTTATCAATAGAAACTGTAAAGCAGCTGTTTTTCAAACACTCTGCAAATGCAAGAATTCTGTGAGAATTCTGGAAGCCATTGATGAGAGCCCACACCACCATCTTGTTCCTGGCAAAGACGGAACCTTATTTTATATCTGCAAGTAATCCTCAATTTAGTTTCCATCTGACCCATTTAAAACGAAATATGGTGTATTTTCTAGGATCATTTCCGTAGAGTGAATTCTATTCTTTAGGTTATTTATGCTGCACTTGTGATATGCAGTCACTTCAAAGCACACAGCACTTTATGATGTTCTGTAAATTTTATGTGACACCTATAACACAATGGGCCCGATTACGGTGTTGGGTGGAAAGCCATCCACAGGTATTTGGAGGCTTTCCGTCAGACATCGTTGGTTTCTTTCCGACTGCTGTATTATAATACAGGCGGTCAGATGGAAACATGCAGGGGGATTCCGTTCCACTTCTGAGGGGTTCAAGATGCCCGGGGGAGCTTCGGAGTACTCATAATCCCATATTGACGGCAGCATCAGCCTCAGCTCCGCTCTCAAGATTATGTCACTTTACGACAGCCTTTCCATGTCAGCATTTCTGACATGAAAGGCTGTCAGACAGTGACTTGGGGGGCCCTAGCAGAGCCCCCTTCCACCTATGGTGCCCCCCTAAAAATCCCTGCATTGTGTGGCAGGCACTCCATGGTGCCTGTCACACTGTGCAGGGATCTTTAAAAACATCAATTTTTCAATGGCAGATTGTGCTGTGGGCCTTTTCCGCATGCCGAACAAGCTGCCATTGAAAAATGGATGTGTACAAATTGTGCAGTCGGAACCACCAAACGATGGTCGGGCGGTTCCAATCCGCAGTGATGTGCGACATCGTAATCAGGCCCAATACGTGCATCAAATGTGAAAGAGTGTATACCTGAACTTATTTTATTACAAAAAGATGCCTCTGATGTCATTTGCTTGGCTACAATAAACATAATGCAGAGTACACTTAAAATTATGAAATGCCTACAATGACTATTTTTATTTTACTACAATGATTAGAGTATCTTCTGGAACATTTGCTATTTTAGCTTTTTGTGTAAATCATAATGGGCTTAATTAGGATGTTGGTCAGTAAGCCTCCAACCACTCATCTCATCGGAGGCTTACCGAACGACATCCTTGGTTTGAATTTCGATCACCATATTACTATAACGGCAGTCGGAATTCAAACTGGCAGGTCAATCCAGCTGGCTTCCAATGGGCTCAAGGAGCCAGTTCGCCAGTCGGAAACTGAACATATTCCCTTACAGACAGTGTTTCAGTCGTTGGGATTATGATGTTGGTTTCCAACAGGTTTTTCATGTTGGGCTTTCTGACCCCCTTTTTCCACGTCTCCGGTTGATGGCTGAGGGGGCACCTAATTTAGTGGTCACTAATATGAATAGTTTCGGAGAGAGAGATGTGCTGTCACCATGATTATGCTGCCATTGACATTGCTGTGGTTTTTACTGTTTGTTCTTTCCTTAGGTCGTCCTTTGATGCTGTGGGTACCTTACTCGCAGCGCTGACACGTGGTAGGTAGGTTTCCCACCTTCCACGGTGTGTAGATAGTTTATTCACTAGGTCCTGATAAATTGCCACTGATCCTCCAGACTATTTGGCATGAAACATATTGACCCCACAAGAGTAGAGCGCAGTTACCCTGAACCATTACATCAGATAGTCGCCACTTTTCCCCCCTTTCAATCAGGTGGAGAACCAATTTGAATAAAAATAGTTTTTGGACTACCCAACCTGTTTAAATCACTCCTCACTACATCTACACTTTTTAGGACCCTTACCCCCACTGCACCAAACGGCAAGGAACAAAAGATCTCCGCTGAAGAGCCCCTCCCTGGGTGCCTGTCGGGTATTGCAGTGCCAACCCGACGAAGAGCAGGCCCATATGACGAAGCATGACACCTAGCTGGCTGGGTGTGTGAGGGCCCTAATTGTGAAAGGAGGAATTCCCCTCCTGCCGACTTTCGTAGGATAACCACTCCCCTTTGTGACAACCTGACATATCTCCCTCCTCCTCTCTTGACCCACCTTAGGAACTGCATACTCTCTTCTTTATCATATGCCTGGGCATGTATGCTGGACCTCTCTAAACAAAAAGGTCTTAAGTCCCCTCTTGTTGATTTAGGCACCATGAGGTGCCTGCCACATGGTGCAGGGATTTAAAGTGACTAATTTCTCTATGTGAGCTTGTGCAGCAGTCGGTTTCTGACTGCCGCACAAGTTCTCATAGGGAAATGGGAGTCTGCGACCGCACCTTGTGCGGTCGCATCATAATTGCAGTTACGGCCTGCTGGCCCGAGGTCGGTCGATTTTGTCTAACCGACATCCTAATTAGGGCCAATGTGTTGAATTTAAGATGTATTTTTTGTATTGAATATTTTTGTTGATTGTTGTTGAAAATGTTTTTTTAGGACTCTTTTATCACTGCGGAGAGAAGAATAAATATGTATTGATTATCTATCTATCATATCTATCTATCTATCTATCTATCTATCTATCTATCTATCTATCTATCTATCTATCTATCTATCTATCTATCTATCTATCTATCTATCTATCTATCTATCTATCTATCTATCTATCTATCTATCTATCTATCTATCTATCTCTATCTATCTATGTGTTTGCCTGTTTATCTATTAATCTATGCTTCATGCATGTGCACAGATGCGTTATGATGCTATACCAGCGAATATCTGACGTTACAACGCAAATAATTACAATGCATGCTTTTACAGCACGGTTTTTACATCGCAACTACCATTACATCGCATGAGTTTAGAACACATGCCTTTACAATGCTTTTTTTAAAACTACCATTACAACGCATTCCATTATAATGTATACCATTACAATGCATACCATTACAGCATAATACTTTTAGGGCAACAGTAGGGATGTGTTGGATAGTGTTGGGGTAAAAATTACTTTTCCCACTCCCGTGAGTGCAACAGTAGGGTAACTGTTGGATAGTGTGGGGGTAAAAATTACTATTCCCACTCCAGTGAGTGCAACAGTAGGGAAAGCGTTGGATAGTGTAGGGGTAAAAATTACTATTCCCATCTACCCCAAAACCCATACCCACCATAAAACTGGAAAATCTTCACCACTTACCTTATAATGCGTTGTAATGGCATGCGGTGTAGTGACATGAGTTGTAATGGCATGCGTTGTAATGGCATGCAATGTAAAGACAGTTGCGTTGTAACAGTTGCGTTGTAAAAGCAGTGCGATGTAATGACTCCATTGTAATGGATGTTTCCTATACCAGCCTAGGATGGTGATGTGTACGTAGGAATGCATCATCATGCATGTGCACAGGGCATGAAGCTGCCACCATTTTTTGTGTTTATTTTTAGAAAATGTTGTACTCCCTTCCTGGAGTGGTAAATTAAAAAATAATAATAACATGTGAGTAAAGATCATGTTTAGAAATGTGTTGCCTGGTAACAAATTGCAGAAACAGAAACCTAAACAATTTAAAAATAGAACCCAACCAGGAGAGATGGGAGCAACTGGGGAGAGGGTGTAGGGAAGTCAATGCCCAAGAGTGGAGAGGGGATGGGGAAAATGAGGAACAATGGGAAATGGCAGGATTGAACGTGGGTGTCAAAGGAGCAATGGATTTGCTGTGGTACAAATTATAGTGGATGCAATGGAGAAACTGGAGCAAGCAACAGACATGTTGATGGAAGCAAAACGGAGAAATGTGTGAAGGGGTGGGGATTTGAGGAGAGCACATTTGGGAGCGCAAATGCACTGGCATGGAGTGATAAAAGCAATAGAAAACTGTAGTTTCCTTCAGTGGTAGGTCATCAATTAGAATAGTACATGAGTGTGGGCCCACACACACACGCACTTACTTCCAGTTATCTACAAGCACACACAGGGACACATACTAACACCTATCAATTCACATGGACACACCTGCATACATACATAACCTACCTATTCATTGTGCATATACTCACTGCAAGTGCCAGCTCCTCCGCTAAGCCAGAGGAGCGTCATCCCACTACTTTTCATCAGTGTAAAAAAGGAAAAATAAAATGATAATAACATGATGTTATTATCATTTTATTTTTTCCTGCTGCAGCAGCTTTGTGGGTAGGGAGGGGCTGGGCTGCTCAGTGCTCACACAGGAGCAGGGGGAGGAGTGGTGGGACACTGTAAGTGTGCATGAATGTGGGACACTGAAAGTGTGCATGAATGTTTGGTTAGCTGTCTCAGTTCGGCCAAACAGTCATGTAAACTTTGCATGTTCTCCACCTAGGCTACAATACAGCCTGGTTGGAGAACATGCCCAGGCTCCCACTGCCTGTCTGAGCGCTGAACCAAGGCGCTCAGACAGGCAGACGGTGAAACACGTGTCAGGATTTTCTTCCATTCATTTCAGGTTGGCTTGGATAGTATTTTACCAATCCAAAGCTGTAAGACTGTGCCTGGAGTGGTAAAAGGCTTTGGCCATTTTACAGCTCGGCATGGATAGCACTGCGCAAATCCTATCCTTAAAGACTTTGCTGTAAAAGTGGCAAAAGACTTTATCCCTTTCTATCTCTGCGTGGATGGCACTGTGCTAATCCTACGCTTAAAGACTTTGATAGAAAAGCAGACACTTGAGGTGAGCAAATTTAGAGTGTCGCTGATGTTAAGAGTGCTCTATATTGGAGCTGCTTTCCACCTAAACTTGAGAACTATCCAACTACTTCTCTGCTTCTCTTTTTTACACATATATGTATTTAAAGTATTAAATATTTTAACATGTAACATTCATATAATGTAAATTAAATATTTATAACTCATTTAAAACTATAAATATATATATATACTTATATAAACAAACACACACATATATGCATGTTTATGTACACATATATATTGTGAAACTATTATTAAAATATTCATTTAAATTTATATTATGATTTTCATTTTATATATATATTTATATGCAAAACAATAGAATAAAATAAAATAAATAAACTGCATCTTTTTTTAAATTGCCAAAATAATTGTACATAAAAAAGTAAACAATAGAAAAAATATGTTTTACTAAAACTATCTTATAAATTACAATTTCTAAATATGAAAAATATCAAATTAAATACACAATCACACAATAGTAATACATATTTAAACAATATTAGCAAAACTATTGAATTGTAGGAATAAAAAATATACATTTCCCACTCCAGTCTCTGCAACAGTAGTGAAAGTGTTGGATGTCGGAGGGGCACAATTTACTATTCCCACTCCAATATGTGCGACAGTAGGGAAAGTGTTGGACTAAGGAGGGGTAAAAATTACTATTCCTACTCCAGTCTGTGCAACAGTAGGGAAAGTGTTGGACTCAGGAAGGGTAAAATGTACTATTCGCACTCCATTCTGTGCAACAATAGGGAAAGATTTGGACTGCGGATGGGTAACATTTACTATTCTCACTCCAGTCTGTGCAACAATACGGAAAGTGTTGGATTCAGAAGGGGTAAAATCCAGTGTGTGCAGTAGTAGGGAAAGTAATTCACTTCAAATGCATACCATATTTAAAGTAACTGTATTATTTGAACAAAAAATATAAAACTCTTAATATATATTTATATATATATATATATTACCTACTGGCGGTCGCCAGCAGGTAGTTATAGTTAGGACCTATTATCCATAGGAAATCCGCAACATTCTATTTGGAATATCTTTGGCGCCGGTTGACGAATCTTCGCAAAATTTTAAAAACTGGTGGGGCGCTCTGGTCCGCTCCTATCCTGAAAGTCTTGGGGTGATTCGTCAAGCGGCGGCGGAGAAAAAAGGGGGGTCCCAAAACATGTTTTCCCCATTCAATTTTCCATAGGAACCTTTAATCGCAGCTACAGCCCGAACTGCTGAACAGAAGTACACCAAATTTGGCAAAAAGGTAGCCCTAAGTTCAGAGTCATGCCTTTTGGTTAAATGGTGTAAATCCGTTCAGTAGTCCCTGAGAAAATCAAAGGTAAAATCACATATATATCTGGGCGGAGCCTAACCACACATCTCATCATGAGATCTGATTGGCTGTCAGCACTTCATCCAAGAAGTGTAGGCAGCAATCTTGGGACCAATATACATGATAGCACCTCATTAAAAAGCATTGCAGTTAATAGAAGGTTTTAAGACTTTAGTTACATTATAAATCATTTGTTGATAGTACCATACTCATTTTAGGAACTGTGGTGTGTTCTAAGGTGATTTTAACATGTGAAAAAGTCTTCTGCTGGGATATCATGAATCATGCTTTTTCCATAGAGGTTTGGAAGGTGATCTATAAGCTAAACTGAGAGCATATTTTCTGTAAATTCACATTATCTTTCTCAGTCATGTGAGAATGAAGTCTGACATTCTCAGTAAACCATGTACATCCAACAAGGGCAGAGACTGTCAGATGATTCCCTTGTGTTCTACTGCAGCTTCCCAGAGTGTTCTAAAGAACAACTAGAGCGCTAACAGTCCTACTTATGACAAACGTATTGCACACCTGAAGCCATCTTGATTGGAATAAAGTGGTAACTCTTAAAACATTTAATTTAAAAAGGAACAAAATGAGGGGGTTTATTTTGCCATAGAAAGTATGATTAGTGCTGCAAAAAGAAAAATTAGGGCATATTTTGAGTGACTTCTCAAATCCTCTTCTATTTCATTAAAAAATTCTGACATGCACACTGAAACATGCACTTTCAATACCAGCAGCAGACTTCCCTGGTGAGCAGTAGCTTTACTGCAGTGATCTAATGAGCAACTAGAGTGCTAACATTCTGAATTTATGGCAAATGTGTGACATATCTGAATACCTTCTTGATGGAATCAAAGTAAAAAACTGAGAGTATTTCCTACTGAGGAGACTTTAGTAAATGAGGAAATTAGGAAACTTCATAACAAATAAGTCTCCCAAGATGGCCACCAGAGACAAAAGAGCCCAAATGTAGCACAAATATCACCCAGATGTAGCCCAAGGATAGCCCAATGACAGATTGTCCCAGAGTGTTCTAAAGAACAACTAGAGCGCTAACAGTCTTACTTATGACAAAAGTATGGCACATCTGAAGCCATCTTGATTGGAATAAAGTGGTAACACTTAAAACATTTAATTTGCAAAGCAACAAAATGAGGGGATTCATTTTGCCATAGAAATTATGATTAGTGCTGCAGAAAGAAAAATTAGGCCACATTTTGACTTCTCAAATCCTCTTCTATTTCATTAAAAAATTCTGACATGCAAACTGAAACATGCACTTTGAATACCAGCAGCAGACGTCCCTGGTGAGTAGTAGCTTTACTACAGTGATCTAATGAGAAACTAGAGTGCTAACATTCAGAATTTATGGCAAATGTGTGACACATCTGAATGCCTTCTTGATGGAACCAAAGTAAAAAACTGAAAGTATTTCCTACTGAGGAGACTGCAGTAAATGAGGAAATTAGGAAACTTTATAACAAAAAGTCTCCCAAGATGGCCACCAGAGACGAAAGAGCCCAAATGTAGCACAAATATAACCCAGATGTAGCCCAATGACAGAAGTGTGCAAAACACTTTTTATTTTTTGTGTTTTTGCAGTTTTATATAGTGCAGACTTGTCAGGTATTGGAGTGCTTTACATGAGCATTGGTTACATCACACAAGAACAACTTCATTTTGGTTGTAGACATGGGGAAATTAAGTGATTTGACCAGAATCACAGAATGTCGAGCTGAAGCAGAAACTCCAACCTGGTTCCCCAGTTGCAAAGTCTGCAGCTCTGGAAGTAACACCACATCCTCTCCCCTAAGTGCAACATTTAATCAAGTGGTCAACTGGATAAAAAAACATAAAGATAGCAAATAATTTAAAAGTACTTTGTCGCTATTTGAAAACTCAGAAAATATGTCCTCATTTTAGTTTTTTAGTGCACTAACCATAATTTTGATGCAAATAAGACCCTCTCATATATGTAATTTCTAAAGGAAATGCTCTAGGTATTACAATTTTGATTACATCAAGATGATTTCAGGCGTTCCACACTTTTGTAATAAATATAGAATGTTAGCAATCTAGTTGTTTATTAGGATACTGTTGAGAGGCAGAGGCCAGGGGCACGGACTCTGAAAATTGAAGGCAGGTAGGAGGGTGCAGAGGCAACAATTTGACCACACTGGGCAGGCAGGAAGAGCAGTGGCAGCACAACAGACTATGGAGGGAAGTGGAAAGGGGGGCAAGGGCAACAAACCAACAATACAGGACTGGCAAGAGAGGCTGTGGCAATATAAGAGACCATTGTGGGCAGAAGGAAGAGGCAGTGGTAGTACAACCATACATGCCAACAGACCCGATTCAGCCAGGAAACGTCCAATGTTTTTAAGCTCAAATGGGCTTTATTTGATCTGTCTCCTGTCTCCAATCTCCTCTTTTTCAATGTAACTCAAAGGGGAAAATCAATACCCTAGTTTCTTTTCAAAATCTCCCTCTTTCCAAGTTCACAATGTTCGCAAGTATGGTACATTGGATCATGGAAGGCAGGAGAAATTGGAGTAGGGACATGGACTCAGATAACAGAGGACAGGAGGGACTTGGAGAGGTACACCAAATTGACCCTACAGGGCAGGCATCAGGGTTTGCAGCAGCACAATACACCACACAGGGCATGCGGGATGGGAGTGCAGCACAACAATACATAGAAAGCAGTAGGGAGGGGACAGGACCATGCACATGGACAACAGAGAACAGAGAACAGAGGGGAAAGAGACAATGGTAGCTAGCTGACCATAATGGACAGACAGGAGAGAAAGCTGCAACATAACAGACCATAAAGGGCAGCAGGGACAGATCAGGGGCATTACAATGGAACAGACAAGCCAGGAGGGAGGGAATAGGGGTCTGCACATGGAAACAGAGGGCTAGGGCAGGAGCAGCAAGATGACCATGGAGGGCAGGCAGGATGGGCACTAGAAGCAAGACACATCATGGAGAGCAAAAGTGAGACTATAATGGCATACACACAGACCATGGAGGGAAGGTGGGAGGGGGTCAGGGGCAGATAGCTGACCACACAGGGAAGGTGGGAGGGGCCGTGGCAGCACAGAAGACCATGCATGGCAAGCGGGAGGGTTAGTGGCAGCACAATGGCTATGATGGGCAAGAAGGAGGGTTCCGGGGCATGCACAAAGGACCATGGAGGATAGAAGGGAGGGTCAGGACCTGCGCACAGACAAGAGAGTTCAGGGGAAGGGGCCTCACAGCAGACCACGTGGGGCAGGCAGGAGGAGCAGTTGCAGCACAACAGACCAGGGAGGGCAGAAGGGTGTGGCAGTAAAATGGACCATGGAGGACAGGAGGAAGGGGAGAAGGACACGGAATGTGGACAGGCAGGGTGGAGGTGGCAGGGACAGGTTACAGTCATCTGACAATGCTAGGCAGGCGGGAGGGGAGTGGCAGCTCAACAGAACACTCAGAGTAGATAGGAGTGGCAGGTCCATGGAACATGGTGGGCAAAAAGGATGGAGCAGGGGCATGCACAAAAACATCGGAGGGCAGGGGGAAGGAGAACAGGGGCAGCAAGCTAAGCACAGAGGCTAAGCAGGAGGTCAATGATGGGGCATAGAATTGGGCAATGGAGGGCAGGAGTAGTGGACTGGTACATCATGCTAAATGGAGGGCAGTGGCAGCACATCAGACCATGCATGGCAGGAGGGAGGGGGCTTGTCCATGGATTCAGACAACAGAGGATAGGGAGGAGGTGGATGGGGCAGCAAGCTAACTGTTCAGAGAAGGCGGGTATTAGGAACTTTATTGTTTATAAAATTTGTGTCTGTGCAAACTACTTAAAATATGAACAAGTATGCAGCATAATCTCACTTTTATTCAGGAAGAAGAGGACGTTTGTGACTGTGACTCCGGGCTCACTTGGCAGAAACACCCCCTGACCCTCCATCCTCCATCGCAAAATGTAATGCCCGTGAAAAGGGTAGGTGAACGCAGTGTTATATAGAATATAGCCCTGAGAGCACAATTGAAAATAAAAACTAGATATAGTGTATGGTATAAACTATGCACCAAAAAGTGTGATATAAGATGAACCGAGGCGTGAAATATAATATGCAATACATTGTGCGCAATGACAGATTCATTGGAGAGCACGAGATAGCACAGGCACTAGCACGTGCTATGCGATATGCACCTTGGAGTTTAATATGCACAGGGCAGTGTTGTGTAACCTAACTAGTATCTAAAGTTGTAGTCTAAAATATGTGCTGGGGAGAGTAACGTTGCATATGCACTGTGACAAAGATATGGATCCCAGATTGTAATATGTATGGCAGAGCGCTGTGCGTTATAACATAGGCATCGAGGAAGGCACGTTAGATGGGGCAATATAACCCGTGCAAAGGCAAGTGTGGCTTGACATATTCATGCGGTGGTGTTACAGTGCACATGGGCTAGAGAGTGTCATGGCATATGCACTAGCTGGTGGAATAAAACACAGAGGTGTGTGGCACTCGGCAGGCACTGGTGGGTGTAACACAGCATTGGGCTCAGCCAGGAGCACGGTGTGACTCTCAAGTAAGGTTTGTCTCCTTTCCAGAGAGTAAAATATAAAGTATTACACATCCGGCGGTGGATGTGTGTTTTATTAACCGTGAGGGGGGTTTCTTGCATAGTTTTGGTCAAATATTTATCTAGCATGTCCTAGGTGTTTCTATAAATATATTTTAAAAAATAATACTAAAAAACAAAGGCCGGCCCCGGGAGATGGGGTCCCCGGGGCCATAAGTGGCCTGAGGAGGGGGGCAACGCAGCCCCCTCCTAAAAAAAAAAAAAAGAAAAAGGCCATGCCCCGGGGGTTGGGGTCCCCGGGGCCGATTAAGGCCTCAGGAGGGGGGCCACGCGGCCCCCTCCCAAATTTTTTTTCTGAAAAATAAATTAGGGGGATGGCCCTGGGGGATGGGGTCCCCAGCGCAAATAAATTTGAAAAAGAAGGGGGGGCCACACAGCCCCCTTCTTTAAAAAAATAAATAAATAAAAGACCAGCATCGTGCCGGAGGCCACGCCTCCTCCTTGCAGCACTCTGCAAACGCACCCCCTGGCGAGTTGTAATTTGGGGAATTAATTCCCCTTCAATACCTAGGGTCCCTGAGGGCCAACTAGCCCAACAGGTATCTCCAGTATGCGCCAGGGAGATGCGCTGCAGACAGGTGTTCTGAGGCCACACCCCTTTTTACATCTCTCTGCAACGCAGCTCTGTGGTGCTTAATGGAGGTACCTAGTGGGCTAGTTTGACCCTAGGGACCCTCAGGATTCAAGGGGACTTAATCTCCCAACTTAAAACGGCCACAGGGCGTGTTTACACAGTGGGGAAGGGAGGGGACGGGCCTGAGGTGACGTGTGCAAACATGCCCTGTGGGGCGTTTCAAGAGGTAGTTTTAATCCCTCTGCCCTATTTTATACTAGGGGCTTACAGAGGAGGTCATGCTAATGCTAATCACAGGGCGACCTCAATTGTATGTAGGTGTTTTCACTGTATTCTAAGTGTCTTTTTTGTCAAACATATTTTATTAAATTTTTGTATACAGCGTACATCATACCACAGAACCAACACGTCACCTCTCGCAGGAGGTCGCCAGCTGCAATGAAGCTGTAAAATGACAATGATATTTAATGATTCCTATCAGTCCAATCCCATCATCACTGAGCAGCTAAAAAGAGGGTACAGTTCCTTATAGTGACGGGGTGGGAGCGAAGCCATTAATAACTGTTAAGAAGGATCAGTGTAGCAGCTAGCATGTCTTTTAACATAGCACTGGCTCTAGGACTGGTTTGTCAGGCTCAGTTACCACCAATAGCCGTCTAAAAAAGTTGAGGGTACAGGATTGGTTTGCAACAAGGCTTCTTTCTGCTCTTCTGTTTGTTCTTTCTGCACGTTATCCTTCTTCCTGCACTTTTCTTCGTATTTGAGGACTTCTGTTGCTTCTTTCTGCATTTCTTTTTTTACTTTCTGTGCGTTTTTTCTTCTTTCTTCACATGTCCTATCTCTGTAGGCATAGTTAGAAATTAGCATTTAAAAAACCTTTCAAGTTCACTGAAAAAACCATAGGTTTCAGGCACGTCATATTTAGGAATTAGCATTTAAAAAACCTTAGAAATTCACTGAAAAAACCATAGGTTTCCAGGGCGTTATAATTAGCTGGACTTTTCACTCGTACAAAACCATTGAAATTCCCCCGTTATAGTTAGTTCAGCTAACTATAACTCGCGCACTCGCAATGCACTGCTGCTGACGTCACATATTACATCACTCATGACATGGTCAGTGACATCACTCATGACTTGATGACATCTCAAATGACATCACTGATGACATCATCCTTGTGATAGAGTGGCAGACCTCCTCTCACCCTAATATAACCTTTGATACACACATTCAAAAATAGAAACTAACATTTTCAAAACAATGGACATACCAATGCCAGTTACAACAACCTATTCAGTAATTCTAAGCTACACATACACATACACTCATTCACCAACAGTATTATACAGTCACTCATACATGTACTCACTCATCATATGTACTCATACACCTATACATCCTGTTACACAATGCCACTCATCCATAGAGTTACTCACACACATAGTCACTCATGCTAATAAGGAATCAAACATACATTTACTTGCATATACAGTTATACACACACCACCACACTTACTTCTACGGAAACTTACACATACTTAGTCTTTTAAACAATCACTTATAGAAACAAATACTTATTCATACAGGAACTCTTCCAATCTCTCACTCTCACATATGCTCACTTATATACACCAAAAGTCACATATACTAGTTTAAAACATATGTAGTTACTCATAAAGACACTATTGAGACAGTCATTCACTCACTAACACACCCATATACACACTCATCCACCCATACAGTCCTGCACACATGCTGTCTTCAACACATACAAACAGTGAGTCACTCATTAATGCATCTATGCACTACGTAATACCCCCCACCGAACCATACAGACACTCATACTGAAACTAAAAAAAACAACTAATAACCTATATAGACACTCATGTAGCTACTCACCAACCCATGCAGCCACTTATACACAAAGTGAGAGACTGATACAGATATTTACATATTAAAACATTACTCACTAAGCCATGTATTCACTAAGATACACTTAATCAGTCAGTTATACAATCAATTTAAAAAAAATAAATCATCCATTTAGACACTTATATTCCCATTTATTCTTCCATCAACCTTGAGATATACATATATAAAACATTTAATTTACAGAAAAACACACATTCACTGGATGATGTCATCAGTGATGTAATCAGTGATGTCATTTGAGATGTCATCAGAGATGTCATGAGTGATGTCACTGACCATGTCATGAGTGATGTAATATGTGACGTTATCAGCAGTGCATTGCGGGCGCGCGAGTTATAGTTAGCTGAACTAACTATAACGGGGGAATTTCAATGGTTTTGTATGAGTGAAAAGTCCAGCTAACTATAACACCCCTGAAACCTATGGTTTTTTCAGTGAATATGTGTATATATGCATTCAAAAAGTTGCCCTGAAGCAAAGACGCCCTGCAACAGTGAAATCTTCATCAGAAGCTTTATTGAAAAAAAAAAAAGCATGTGCATTCTAGAGAATTTCATTCTTGCCTGACGCATTTCGGGGCTCATGCCCCTTATTCATAAGAATTGACTGTCAGTCCATAGCAGCTCTCGCCCACATTTTCTCCTCTCTAGATGTTTTTTGAAAGGCTGCCCTTTGGTGGGCCTCACAGTTGAGTTCAATTGGTTTTGGCATGCTGGGCGTTGTAGTGCGAGTTTACGCAGATTATTCCCAACGTAGGTACTGTATCCTTTCAAGGATATCTTTAAAAATTTATTATATATATATATATATATATATATATATATATAGCATCTTCGTTCACTCAGGCTTGTCAAACACTCGGCGGGTGCTTCCAATAGCGGGGGGTGAACCGCAGCTGTTACACAACAACTACGAGTCTCGGAGCACTCTCGGAAGTTTTCAGTGATTTTATTGCGCAAATGCATTTCGGCGTGGGCCTTCTTCAGTGCGTAAAATCATTAAAGTTAGGCACAGCTTGCGTTCTTTTAAATGTTCATTCTTTTTCTATATATATATATTTATATATTTATGTGAAAAAGATCACGAGATCGAAATGCGCCTTTGCCAAATAAATACTTTTGAGAACTAGAGACCGTTTTGGTGTGGCTGTTTCCTGCCGGCTGCGACTGTATGTCAACAACCAGGATTTTGATTGGAATATATATATATATATTGCCAAAAGATATGACTTACCCAGGAAACAATTGTTAAGTAATAAGAATAAAGCTGCAACAGAACAAAGGGATACCTCATAATCCGAGGCAACAGACGTAGATTTGAGTAGTGACGAAAGAGAATCAAGATCTATAGAAAGTGACACCACTACCCCTTTTCACGAGGAGTTTCGGATTATAAGAGAAACATGGGGCAGAGGTGGGAGAGGCAAACAACCAGAACAAAGGAGAAGAGCAAACGTCGGACAAGGAGAGGTGGCTGGAGCAAGCAACAGCGCCGCCTCGCCACGGATAACCCGGAGCAAACGGGGGAAGAGACGGTAAATTCGCAAATGCTCACTGTTGTGAATCTGACATCAAGAGTATTGAATGAAGCAGAAATGAAAGTGCTTCAACTCGGATTAAGCTTTTGCCCCTCGAAGAAATCAGAATACACGCAAACCAAAATTGATCTGTTCAAATTTTCGAGAAAAATGAAATTGTTCAAGTACTTCAAAGGAAAAAAACAGATAATCCATGGGAAAGGCAGGATTACAAACACAGATACGGAGAATCTCACAGCTGGTGATCTGGAAACATTGGCGGTGTTGGAGGACCTTCAAAATGAAGGTGATCCCAGAGAATTAATTCCTAGCATTGCGAGAACCAAAGATCAATCTGACATAATGCAAGTGAATCCTGGCAGTCCTTTTAAACCTGTATCCAGATTTGTTCCTTTGATACCAATGGACTCTATTGATGTTTTCACAGAGGTAGTAACCAAAGAATTGGTTAAACTACGAGGAAGGAACAATCAAAATAAGAAAAGTGGAAAGACCACGGAAAAGCAAAGGACGGCGATTAAAGATTTGCAGGAAGATAAGACTATTGTTTGTAAGCCATCAGACAAAGGTGGAAATATCGTGCTGATGACAATGGAATACTACCAAAATGAAGCCTTAAAACAGCTCAATGATGAGTTGAGTTATGCAAAGATAACACGTAAGGAGTTTGAAAATAGCATCACATCCTATCGGATGCTCCTAAACAAATAGTACCACAAGGGCATTTTGTCTAAAGAAGAGTATGGTTTTCTGGAATGCAAACACCCACGATTACCAACATTTTATCACCTGCCCAAATTGCATAAGGATGCTATACGTCCTCCTGGTCGCCCTATAGTTTCATCCTTAGGAAGTTTGACAGAACATATGTCCAGGTTTGTGGATTTTTTCTTGTCCGAATTTGTAACTAAATTGGTTTCCTACATCAAAGACACTAAAGATTTTTTAATTCGGGTGGAAAATATGACCTGGGAAGATGACTTTGTAATGATGACCCTTGACATATCAAGTCTATACACTAGTATTGATCACATGCAAGGACTAGAAGCAATCAAGTACGTTTTGGATAATCGTCCGATTAACCTGGCAGAACATAATAACATGTTGATTGAGTTTGTAAGATTCTGCCTATGTAACAACATTTTTTTGTTCCAAGACCTTCTATTCAGGCAAATACGCGGTACTGCGATGGGAACCTGCTTCGCCCCCAGTTACGTGAATTTATTCGTGGGCTGGTGGGTGGAGCAGGTGGCCTGGGCAGAGAGCAATAGAAATTGGACAGAAAAGGTTATAAGTTGGACCAGATATATAGATGATCTGTTTATTGTTTTCAAAGGTACAGAACAACAAGCATGTGAATACTTGAAAGTGTTAAACAAGAATGATCTCAACCTCAAGTTCACAGGGGAAATAAGTAAGAAAACTGTGAACTTCTTGGATCTTACGGTGTTCCCCGTGGAGGGTAGACTTTGCAACTCTCTGCACAGGAAACCCACCGCGGCCAACTCCGTGTTACATGCCAAAAGTTGCCATCCGGAAAAAAACTATTACTAGCGTCCCATATGGCGAACTTTTTAGAATAAAGAGGAATTGCACACGTAACTGCGACTATCAAGTTGCAGCCAAAGAAAGCACAAGGAGATTCGAGATGAGGGGATATCAGAAGGAAATCCTAGATGAAGCAAATAGAAAAGTAGAGGGTAAACCTAGACTTGATTTGTTCAATGATGAAATTTGTGACATCAGAAAAAGAAGGAAACAAATAACAACTTCAGGATGATTACTGAATATTCAGATGATGCCCAGATCATTAGAGAAATATTCAGGAAGAACTGGCACATCTTAAAATCAGACCCTACAATAGGAAAAGACCTACCTAAAGCACCACTCATGACATTTAGAAGAGCAATGACACTGCGTGACGATTTAGTTCAGAGTCACTGCAGCAAAGAGAGTAGATCACCAGCTTTTGGGAAAATCACAGGTTTTTATCCATGTGTTAAGTGTAGGGCATGCAAAAACAGTAAAAAGGTTACAAATTACATCGTGCCTGGCCTAGACCACCCTAGGAAAATCAACAAGCTAATGAACTGCAATACTTGCTTCACTGTGTACTGTTTGGTCTGTCCATGTGGCTTACGCTACATTGGGAGCACTATAAACCCCACCAAAGTGCGCATTTTAGAACATTTGAGGGCCATTAACAATAAGGATGTAACATATCCGGTGGCACGACACTTTGAGGCATTCCATCAGAGTAACAGGGATCTGTTAAGTTTTTTCTGTATGGATCACGTACCATCTAATGTCAGAGGGGGTGACAGACAGCTACAACTAAGAAGACTAGAGTCGAGATACATTATCGACAATCAGACTAAGATGCCACTCGGTCTGAATAGCGGGGAGGAAATGGCTGTTCATTTGTAGTTAGGGATTCTGCTCATTAGATATTAGGTACAATAACCATTAGTTACAGCAGACATGGGTGCAGCATTGACCCATTGAGGGTCGACAGTGCAATAACATTTTCTTACAAATAAAGTTTATATAATGTTTAGCCCATGCAGGGCAAGATTGCAACATTTGAGGTTCAAATGTCAATAATATAAACAAGAATGTAAGAAAAGCATTACATGTTTAGTAATGGCTGCCACTATAGGACTGAAGCAAGTCCTATGTTTATGTTCATCTCTCATGTAACGTATTACCAAAAGTCGACGCCGACCACAATTGAGAAAGGCGGCAGCCGAAACGCGTTTTTTCGTGAGTTTGTCCTAACAATAAACTAAGGACAACTGTTCCCGTGAGTGCTGGTATTTGTTGTATACCGTGAGCCTGGATTTGTACACGGTGTCCGTCACCGCGTTTGAAGCACCCGATCGAGAGTGAAGGGAAAAAGACGGAAGTTGAGCGCGATATATATATATATATATATATATATATATATATATATATATATATATATATATATATATATATTTCAATACAATGGCCCGAAAGCTTAAAGACGCACTCCCAGCACTTGAAACCAACAGGCTTTTATTACAGGAACCGGCATTTTGCATTTCAGGTAAGCTTTTAAGCTGTTGCCGACGCGTTTCGAGGACCCTGTCCTCTTCTTCCTGGGCAGCTCGACAAACCCACAGGTGCTGTCAATCAATGTCGCAGTGTAGTACTGTTGCATACTGGGATATAGAGTCCCAGTTAACATGAAAGTTATTTACTCACAGTGAGTCCCGTATTGGCTTGCAATTAGTTGAGCATTACAAAGCATTATTTCCACCTTTAGTAGGCTCCCAAATGCTATGTCGGTGAATTGACTCCTCAAATGCTGTGCTGATCGCGGCTATGGCATGGTTCCAATTCGCCGCGCAGCCTCTCCTCCATTATGGTGATGGTGCAGTCTTTCACGGCAGGGCAGCCGTGTAAATATTTCAATACAATGGCCCGAAAGCTTAAAGACGCACTCCCAGCACTTGAAACCAACAGGCTTTTATTACAGGAACCGGCATTTTGCATTTCAGGTAAGCTTTTAAGCTGTTGCCGACGCGTTTCGAGGACCCTGTCCTCTTCTTCCTGGGCAGCTCGACAAACCCACAGGTGCTGTCAATCAATGTCGCAGTGTAGTACTGTTGCATACTGGGATATAGAGTCCCAGTTAACATGAAAGTTATTTACTCACAGTGAGTCCCGTATTGGCTTGCAATTAGTTGAGCATTACAAAGCATTATTTCCACCTTTAGTAGGCTCCCAAATGCTATGTCGGTGAATTGACTCCTCAAATGCTGTGCTGATCGCGGCTACAGCATGGTTCCAATTCGCCGCGCAGCCTCTCCTCCATTATGGTGATGGTGCAGTCTTTCACGGCAGGGCAGCCGTGTAAATATTTCAATACAATGGCCCGAAAGCTTAAAGACGCACTCCCAGCACTTGAAACCAACAGGCTTTTATTACAGGAACCGGCATTTTGCATTTCAGGTAAGCTTTTAAGCTGTTGCCGACGCGTTTCGAGGACCCTGTCCTCTTCTTCCTGGGCAGCTCGACAAACCCACAGGTGCTGTCAATCAATGTCGCAGTGTAGTACTGTTGCATACTGGGATATAGAGTCCCAGTTAACATGAAAGTTATTTACTCACAGTGAGTCCCGTATTGGCTTGCAATTAGTTGAGCATTACAAAGCATTATTTCCACCTTTAGTAGGCTCCCAAATGCTATGTCGGTGAATTGACTCCTCAAATGCTGTGCTGATCGCGGCTACGGCATGGTTCCAATTCGCCGCGCAGCCTCTCCTCCATTATGGTGATGGTGCAGTCTTTCACGGCAGGGCAGCCGTGTAAATATTTCAATACAATGGCCCGAAAGCTTAAAGACGCACTCCCAGCACTTGAAACCAACAGGCTTTTATTACAGGAACCGGCATTTTGCATTTCAGGTAAGCTTTTAAGCTGTTGCCGACGCGTTTCGAGGACCCTGTCCTCTTCTTCCTGGGCAGCTCGACAAACCCACAGGTGCTGTCAATCAATGTCGCAGTGTAGTACTGTTGCATACTGGGATATAGAGTCCCAGTTAACATGAAAGTTATTTACTCACAGTGAGTCCCGTATTGGCTTGCAATTAGTTGAGCATTACAAAGCATTATTTCCACCTTTAGTAGGCTCCCAAATGCTATGTCGGTGAATTGACTCCTCAAATGCTGTGCTGATCGCGGCTACGGCATGGTTCCAATTCGCCGCGCAGCCTCTCCTCCATTATGGTGATGGTGCAGTCTTTCACGGCAGGGCAGCCGTGTAAATATTTCAATACAATGGCCCGAATGCTTAAAGACGCACTCCCAGCACTTGAAACCAACAGGCTTTTATTACAGGAACCGGCATTTTGCATTTCAGGTAAGCTTTTAAGCTGTTGCCGACGCGTTTCGAGGACCCCGTCCTCTTCTTCCTGGGCAGCTCGACAAACCCACAGGTGCTGTCAATCAATGTCGCAGTGTAGTACTGTTGCATACTGGGATATAGAGTCCCAGTTAACATGAAAGTTATTTACTCACAGTGAGTCCCGTATTGGCTTGCAATTAGTTGAGCATTACAAAGCATTTGGGAGCCTACTAAAGGTGGAAATAATGCTTTGTAATGCTCAACTAATTGCAAGCCAATACGGGACTCACTGTGAGTAAATAACTTTCATGTTAACTGGGACTCTATATCCCAGTATGCAACAGTACTACACTGCGACATTGATTGACAGCACCTGTGGGTTTGTCGAGCTGCCCAGGAAGAAGAGGACAGGGTCCTCGAAACGCGTCGGCAACAGCTTAAAAGCTTACCTGAAATGCAAAATGCCGGTTCCTGTAATAAAAGCCTGTTGGTTTCAAGTGCTGGGAGTGCGTCTTTAAGCTTTCGGGCCATTGTATTGAAATATTTACACGGCTGCCCTGCCGTGAAAGACTGCACCATCACCATAATGGAGGAGAGGCTGCGCGGCGAATTGGAACCATGCCGTAGCCGCGATCAGCACAGCATTTGAGGAGTCAATTCACCGACATAGCATTTGGGAGCCTACTAAAGGTGGAAATAATGCTTTGTAATGCTCAACTAATTGCAAGCCAATACGGGACTCACTGTGAGTAAATAACTTTCATGTTAACTGGGACTCTATATCCCAGTATGCAACAGTACTACACTGCGACATTGATTGACAGCACCTGTGGGTTTGTCGAGCTGCCCAGGAAGAAGAGGACAGGGTCCTCGAAACGCGTCGGCAACAGCTTAAAAGCTTACCTGAAATGCAAAATGCCGGTTCCTGTAATAAAAGCCTGTTGGTTTCAAGTGCTGGGAGTGCGTCTTTAAGCTTTCGGGCCATTGTATTGAAATATTTACACGGCTGCCCTGCCGTGAAAGACTGCACCATCACCATAATGGAGGAGAGGCTGCGCGGCGAATTGGAACCATGCCGTAGCCGCGATCAGCACAGCATTTGAGGAGTCAATTCACCGACATAGCATTTGGGAGCCTACTAAAGGTGGAAATAATGCTTTGTAATGCTCAACTAATTGCAAGCCAATACGGGACTCACTGTGAGTAAATAACTTTCATGTTAACTGGGACTCTATATCCCAGTATGCAACAGTACTACACTGCGACATTGATTGACAGCACCTGTGGGTTAGTCGAGCTGCCCAGGAAGAAGAGGACAGGGTCCTCGAAACGCGTCGGCAACAGCTTAAAAGCTTACCTGAAATGCAAAATGCCGGTTCCTGTAATAAAAGCCTGTTGGTTTCAAGTGCTGGGAGTGCGTCTTTAAGCTTTCGGGCCATTGTATTGAAATATATATATATATATATATATATATATATATATATATATTCACTGAAAAAACCATAGGTTTCAGACATGTTATAGTTAGCGGAAATTTTACTGATAAAAAACCAATGAAATTCCCCCGTTATAGTTAGTGCAGGCAACTATAACTCACGCGACCGCAATCCTCTGCTGATGCTAATACTGTATTTAGACACTTATTTGCCCATGTCTTCTTCCATAAATTTTTAGCTATACATATATTACAAATATTTTTTTTTCATAAAGACACATATGTCATCAGCAGAAGATTGCGGTCACGTGAGTTATAGTTGCCTGCACTAACTATAACGGGGGAATTTCATTGGTTTTTTATCAGTAAAATTTCCGCTAACTATAACATGTCTGAAACCTATGGTTTTTTCAGTGAATTTGCAAGGTTTTTTAAATGCTAATTCCTAACTATAACGTGTGTGAAACCTATGGTTTTTTCAGTGAATTTGTACGGTTTTTTAAATGCTAAGTTACTTTACGCCATTCGTGGCGTGCACGCCCACTTAACGCAGTTCGTTCCGTGCGCGCACGGTGCGCTTCGCGCACCGTGCGCGCAGAGTGAGCACGCGGTGCGCTTCGCGCACCGCGCGCCCACTTTACGCAGTTAGTGCCGTACACGCAAGGTGGGCACGCAGTGCGCTACGCGCACCGCGTGCCCACGTTACGCACCGTGCGCACATGGAGGACATATTATGCGCTTCCTTGTGATAGGTAATCTGTTAAATTTAATTTGTAAGTGATGACAATAATATGCCATGCACAGAGTGTTTTTTTTTTTTATTAAAATTTTTAGCGTAAGCGCACCGTACGCGCACGGTAAGCGTAATCGGCGAAATTTTCAAAAAATAAAAATTTACCGTTTTTGGCCTTGGGGGATCTTTGAGGACTCAACTAACATGGCTATGTGCATGGGCGCTGTCTAAACAGCCCCTTTATATGTTTTTTGCCTTTGTTTACAGCCCCCCCCCTCAGAGTGCGAGAGAGAAAATGGCGGCCGCCGCTTCCTGGTTTCGACCGATTCGAATGTTTACTTAGATGTAACAGCCAATCAGAATCGCGCTCGCGCACGCCACCGTACGCGTACGGTAAGCTTACGGTAAGCGTACCGTAAGCTGGCTCAGATATATATATTGATTTAAAGGCTATTTTCTCAGAATCTAATGAACAGATTTACACCAAACCTACAAAAGGCACTTCCTTGACCTGAGGACTACCTCTCTGCCAAATTTCTAGTAATTCTGTTCAGCCGTTCGGGCTGTAGCCCTGTCTAAAGGTCCTATGGAAAAATGCATGGGAAAAACGCGTTTTGGGACCCCCCTTTTATCTCAGCCCCCGCTTGACGAATCCCCCCGAGACTTTCAGGGTAGGAGCGGAGCGTAGCGCCCCACCTATTTTGAGAAATTCGCGAGGATTCGTCGACCGGCGCCAAAGTTATTCAAAATAGAATGTTGCGGATTTCCTATGGAAACAGGGTCCTAACTATAACTACCTACTGGCGACCGCCAGTAGGTAATATATATATATATATATATATATATATATATATATATATATATATATATATATATATATATCACTGAAAAAACCATAGGTTTCACACATGTTATAGTTAGCGGAAATTTTACTGATAAAAAACCAATGAAATTCCCCCGTTATAGTTAGTGCAGGCAACTATAACTCACGCGACCGCAATCCTCTGCTGATGCTAATACTGTATTTAGACACTTATTTGCCCATGTCTTCTTCCATACATTTTTAGCTATACATATATTACAAATATTTTTTTTTCATAAAGACACATATGTCATCAGCAGAAGATTGCGGTCGCGTGAGTTATAGTTGCCTGCACTAACGGGGGAATTTCATTGGTTTTTTATCAGTAAAATTTCCGCTAACTATAACATGTGTGAAACCTATGGTTTTTTCAGTGAATTTGCAAGGTTTTTTAAATGCTAATTCCTAACTATAACGTGTGTGAAACCTATGGTTTTTTCAGTGAATTTGTACGGTTTTTTAAATGCTAAGTTACTTTACGCCATTCGTGGCGTGCGCGCCCACTTAACGCAGTTCGTTCCGTGCGCGCACGGTGCGCTTCGCGCACCGTGCACGCACAGTGAGCACGCGGTGCGCTTTGCGCACCGCGCACCCACTTTACGCAGTTAGTGCCGTGCACGCACGGTGGGCACGCGGTGCGCTACGCGCACCGCGTGCCCACGTTACACTAGATGGGCCACATGGAGGACATATTATGCGCTTCCTTGTGATAGGTAATCTGTTGAAATTTTTTGGGGAAATGCTGTGCTCATATATGCCATGCACAAATGGTGGCCTTCGGCCACCATTTGCACACGGGGTGGAGAAAGTGTTTTTTTTTTTTTTTTTTAATAATTTTTTACCGTACGCGTACGGTAAGCGTACGGTAAGCGTAATCGGCGAAATTTTCGAAAAATAAAAAATTACCGTTTTTTGCCTTGGGGGATCTTTGAAGACTCAACTAACATGGTTATGTGCATGGGCGCTGTCTAAACAGCCCCTTTATATGTTTTTGGCATTTGTTTATCAGCTCCCCCCTCAGAGTGCGAGAGAGAAAATGGCGGCCGCCGCTTCCTGGTTTCGACCGATTCAAATGTTTACTAAGATCTAAGGGCCAATCAGAATCGCGCTCGCGCACGCCACCGTACGCGTACGGTAAGCGTACCGTAAGCTCACCGTAAGCTGGCTCAGATATATATATTGATTTAAAGGCTATTTTCTCAGAATCTACTGAACAGATTTACACCAAACCTACAAAAGGCACTTCCTTGACCTGAGGACTACCTCTCTGCCAAATTTCAAGTAATTCTGTTCAGCCGTTCGGGCTGTAGCTGTGTCTAAAAGTCCTATGGAAAAATGCATGGGAAAAACGCGTTTTGGGACCCCCTTTTATCTCAGCCCCCGCTTGACGAATCCCCCCGAGACTTTCAGGGTAGGAGCGCAGCGTAGCGCCCCACCTATTTTGAAAAATTCGCGAGGATTCGTCAACCGGCGCCAAAGTTATTCAAAATAGAATGTTGCGGATTTCCTATGGAAACGTGGTCCTAACTATAACTACCTACTGGCGACCGCCAGTAGGTAATATATATATATATATATATATATATATATATATATATCGAAAAAACACTCCTGCTCCAAACGAAGAGGCACGTACCCAATGTGTGAATGGGAAAAACTTCTTTCATTGTTGTTCAGGTCTCCCACGACCCCCGCATAAAAAGAGACGCGTTTCGCCTGCGCAGCAGGCTTTGTCAATCTAATAGGCGCCATAGGATTTTTAAAATATATAGCCCTCCTCCCGCCATCAGGCATGCAATGGACATAGAAAGTGGACTGTGTCATCGGGAAAATAGCTAGTGCAATATACTGATTTTAACATGCAAAGATGCAAAATGCAAATAATTCATTGACAAATATGAAAAGCTGCATATTGCGCAAATGAGCAGGTAATGTTGATTATTGAACTTGATCAAATTCCCGATGTATACATAACAATGTAAATATGTCTCGTTGGCCTGAGGTTTAATCAAGTCATAATGACATGCCGAGGTGCATATACAATAATTAGAAATATGGCGTCAATGCTCTCAAAACAGTCTGCCGATCACATGCAGAAATAAAATTGCACAAATAAATGAAAACTGCTAGAAATGCAGATGGTGCTGTAACATGACAGTGCGTATTGATTCTCCCCTCATTACCTTGTGACTAAAAAAAGCAAAGAACTGTCCGGTTAGGTGAATGAAAGCCTTGCGCTGAACATAACTGCATCGCACTGTGTTGTCAGCTGCATGCAAAAACGAACACGAGAAATAAAAGCTGGTAATGAGACCACGGGGTTCTGGTTTCTCCTGCTGTGTGTAATGATGGCAAAATACCGGCCTCAAAGAGGGAGCTGTTCTTCTCAGCGGGACCACATGACCCATAATCCCCTTGGGCAGCTCTGGTGTCCGAGAAATATTTTATACAAACAGAGTCATTCCGAAAGTGCAAATATTTCATGGATTGTCAGTGTCTTTAACCGGATGAATGTTGCACAAAGGACTAGGAACTCGAATTCCAAATAGATAGACTGGAGGTACCGCAAATGTCAATGTTAATTAAACAACACGGGATGGATCTTTGTCATCGGCGTGCGCATGGGGTTGGAGGAGACCGATGAAAATAAATAAGATATGTCCAACACACCTCACCGCTTATGTATCAGCAACCGCAGTGTCCAGTCCCCAAAGGGCGCCAGCATATCGGACAGGGCGCTTCCTGCTGCAGAGAACAGACAACCGTGCTGGCAGTCAGCAAGACCGCCCCGCTCCGCCATCCAGACTCTTCACAGTTGTCTTCCTTGTACCTCTTCCTGGCGAACTCTCCGGGGGCTCTACTACATAGCATTACCATGCTCCTCCAGCAACCATTGCGGTCAAAAGTAGAGCCCAAATTGACTGGTGGTACGTGTGTAGCGCCGACCGCCGACGCTAAATTTATATATATATATATATAGATATATATGTTTAGAAAACAATTAACCACTTTGATGCTAGGCCTTCCCCCCCATGCTAAGCCTTTTTTTAGCTATTTGGGGTAGTTCGTGCTTAGGCCCCTGTAACTTTTTGACCACATAAGGTTTCCACACCAAATTTGCGTCCTTCCCTTCCAACATCATAGGGATTTTAGAGGTACCCAGGGTTTGTTGATACTCCTGGAGGGGATCCAAAATTTAGACAAAATGCAGCTTAATATTGTTTTTTGTGGGAAAAAAGTGCTGCAGATGAAAGCGTCTATTTTTTTCCATGCAAATGGAATCCACAAAGGGTTTATGGTGCTGAAATCACCATCTTCCCAGCTTTCAGGGACTGACAGACTTTTGTCAGAAAAACACATTTTTTTACACAGTTTTGGTATTTTACTGGGACATAGCCTATTTTTGCTATTTTTTGTGCTTTCAACCTCCTTCCAGTTAGTGGTAGAAATGGGTATAAAAGCAATATTTGATCCTGGAAAGCTATACTTTTCAGAAAAGTAGACAATTCTGAATACAGCAAGGGGTAATTTTTGTAGATCCTTCAAGGTTTTTTTATAGAAACTAACAGTTGAAAATAGGAAAAAACTGCCATTTGTGCCAACGTTATCACCTGTAAATTCTTCTAAGTATGACATATTTTTTTAAAGCAATATACAATTCCATCTGCTGGACCCTTCTGGTTGTAGGATATATAGGACTTGTAGGTTCACCTAGAACCCAAAGAACCCAGAGTCAATAACTGAGCCGCGTCTTGCAATGGTTTTTATTGTGTACCGTGTATATAGCAATTCATTTGGGAAAATATAAACAGTGAAAAATCGGTATGAAAGACACCTATGTATTTCTGAAATGGGAATAAAATATAGAATTTTGAAACAGTAGCTAGTTGCACATCTCCGAAATTGTTGGTACCCATACTAGCATGTGCATTATAGGACATTTTTCAAAGTGACTTCTTTTTTACACATTGTCTTACATTTGGAAGGCAGAAATGCACAGAAACTCAAAAGGTAATAACAGTTGCTCCACGATTCTGTAATTTACTAAGTCTCCAGATAAAAATGGTACCTCGCTTTTTTGGGTAAGGCTAGTGCCCGCAAATGGAAACGGCCCAAAACGCAATGTGGACCCTACACATTTTGACAGTGAAAACAGACCCTTCTTTTGCAAAGTGCCTAGCCGTGGATTTTTAACTCTAGCTCAGCTGGCACCTAGGGAAACCTAGCAAGCCTATAAATGTTTAAAAACTAGACACCAAGAAGAATCTAGGATGGGGTGACTTGAGTGGCTCTCACCAGGTTCTGTAACCCAGAATCCCTTGCAAACCTCAAACTTTGTAAAACAAAACAAATTTTCCTCACATTTCTGTGATGGAAAGTTCTGGAATCTGCGTGGATCCACAAAATTCCTCCCACCACGCATTTCCCAAAGTCTTCCAAGAAAAATGGTACCTCACTTGTGTGGGTAGGCCTAGTGTCCGTAACAGGAAATGGCCCAATACGCAATGGACACATTTTTACAGTGAAAACTGACCCTTTTTAGGTCTCGCTTAGCTATTGCGTTTACGCAATCGCTATGCGAGACTCTAGTAAGAGGGGCATTTCAAAGTGCTCCCAAAAGTGGATTGCATGGCGAGCACGTGCACAATCACATGCATTGTGCCGCCATGCAATCCGTTTGGGGAAGCGCTTCAGCCCACTCACGCGTGCACGTTATGCCATAGCCTCGGCATCATACTTCAAAGGGTCCGCTCCATGACAACAAATTTGCTTTCACTGTCGCGCGGCGGGCGCTCGCGCCCGGACCACATTACAAGCCGGGCTTGTCTTGTGTCTATGATCGCGATCTGTTTCACTTTCACGGCAGCCGCGCGGCATTTCTACCCTGCTTTTTTCCCTGTATGAATCAGGCCAGAAAACACATTCCAAAAGCCCTAAAAGATACCTTGTCCCAGGAGCACTATTGTTTCCGCTGTACATTTCAAAAGCTTCCTTATCCGATTTGCTAACACTGCCATCTGACATATTTGCTTTCACTTTTGCGCTGCAGGCACTCGCGCCCTCACCACTTTAGAAGGCGGGCTTGTCTTGTGTCTATGATCGCGATCAGTTTAACTTTTACGGGCGGCCGCACGGCTTTCCATCTTTGAGAGCCATAATTCCTCAAAGGGGTATTGATGTCCTCTGTGCTCAATGTGAGAGCAATGTTATGTATAACTGCTATATTAGGAGGCCATGCGTCTTTTAAAATATAACAATGACATGAAAATCTAACCTATATTACAATGTTGTCTACCGTACGCTCGGAACCCTCCTTGCAATAAAAAAAAATAGCTCGACGTTATCGAAAGTTATAGAGATAAAGATCAGAGTTCGTCACGACACATACATCCATCCAATCCCTGAAGAGGGAAGCTGCAAACATCTGTGATGCCACTAGTATTCTTCCACCCTCACGCCCAATTTCGCTTCACCCACCTACTCACCCAATGATATAGGAAGGCTGAAAGGAGCGACACTTTCATCACTCATCCTCCATTCTGCTTACTGCGTGATACTGATTTGGAGTGGACACTCACCGTGGACCATTATTCATGAGACAACCAGGATCATAAATCCTTCTCTCATTTTGCCTGTGCTTTGGCTAGCAACGTCAGAGATTAGCATAGCTTCGTAATGCGCTGTCCACCCTCCACTCAGAGACGTTTTAAGGCATGGGCAAAGTGGGCTCTGGCCCATGGCCTCAGCCTTTCAGGGGGCCCTGACAGAGCCAGCTCTGTTCTGCAAAGGGCCTTGCCCTGATGACCTTGAATACGTTTTCAACAGATTGTTGTAAAGAGCGTTTTTCTATCATTTATTTTTAACCGGTTAGAGTCTATTACAGACATTTGGCAGACAAAATGTCTTTGTTTCTTGCAACATCCATATAAAACGTTTCTTTTAGATCAATACAGGACCTCACATATGTGAAATGGGAGGGTATCACGGAGATTTACAGTAATATTAGTGAGCTGCTGCTGTGTTACTATACTGAAAACAAAATATCACTTTTCCTGAATTAGGATTTGAGCAAAGAGGGCATGTAAGAGCTGAAACAGGATCATTAAAATCAAAGCTGTTCCGAACAGTGGCCCCCAAAATATATTTGGCCCAGGGCCCCTAAAATCCTTAAAACGTCCCTACCTCCACTACAAAAAGTATGCTCTTATTTATTTCATGCGTTTGTGTTTTCCTGTTAATCCACCCCACCAGCTTCGAGGCTCCTTATCAAGTGAAGCAAGGACGCAAAGTTATGGAATTATGAAACAGCCTTCCTTGTTTAGCTGAGCACTCTTTCCCAGTAGGGGAGTGTCACACCGAGCCCCTTCTGGTTTCCTTGGTGCAAAGAACCCAACCAGGAAGTTTCTCTGTGATTCCTGACTTTAACAAAGAGTTTCAAAGAAAAAGTTGACAGTCAACGATTTCAAGCATGCGATATCGAGCAGAAAGTTAATTTTGAAAACTCAGAATACTATAGGTAATTAGTGTAAGTGGTGACTTAAATGGGAAAGGGCTGTCCGGTACTTAGCACCTACACTACTTTTATTTCAACATTAAAATAACAGCTCTTCTCAGCAGGAATGCAGTACTTTTCTTTATTTGTTCATTCATTTTTCTATGTACTTATTTGTAGAGAGGAAACTGTCATCCGCAGGCATCCTAGCACTAGAACTACGGAGAGACACATAGGGAGGGGGACAAACTCAAACAGTGACAGAAAGGCACACAAAACTGAAAAAACAAGCATTGGCATAGCCAATAGGTCTCGCCTTTGGGACCTTATAAGTGTTTAGCCATGCAACACTTGATGTTGTCCCACCAAGGATATTGTGCTGGATAACTTCAGCACAATATCCTTGGTGCAACAACATCAACTGTTGCATGGCTAAACACTTATAAGGTACAAGGTTTAGCCATGCAACAGGTGATGTTGTTGCACCAGGGATATTGTGCTGCAAAATTAAATACTTATAAGGTTCCAAAAGCGAGACCTATTGGCTATGCCAAGGCTTGTTTTGCAATGTGCCTAGCTATAGATTTTGAACCCTAGCTCTGCCGGCACCTAGGAAAACCTAGCAAACCTAAACATTTTTGAAAAAAGACACCCAGGGGAATCCAGGATTGGGTGACTTGTTAGGCTCTCACCAGGTTATGTTACCCAGAATCCCTTGCAAACCTCACACTTTGCCCAAAAAAAACCATTTTCCTCACAATTCTGTGATGGAAAGTTCTGGAATCTGCGTCGATTCACAAAATTCCGCCCACCCCGCATTCCCCAAAGTCTTCCAATAAAAATGGTACCTCACTTGTGTGGGTAGGCCTAGTGCCCGCGACAGGAAATGGCCCAAAACACAACGTGGACACATCACATTTTTACAGTGAAAATTGACCCTTTTTTTTGCAAACGGCCTAGCTGTAGAATTTGAACCCTAGCTCTGCCGGCACCTAGGGAAAACCCTAGCAAACCAATACATTTTTTAAAACTAGACACCCAGGGGAATCCAGGATGGGGTGACTTGTCTGGCTCTCACCAGGTTATGTTACCCAGAACCCCTTGCAAACCTCAAACGATGTAAAAAAAAAAAAAAACACATTTTGCTCATATTTTTGTGACGGAAAGTTCTGGAATCTGCGTGGATCCACAAAATTTCAAACACCCCGCACTCCCGAACGTCTTCTGATAACAATGGTACCTCACTTGTGTGCGTAGGACTAGTGCTTGCAACAGGAAACTGCCCAAAAAGCAACATGGACACGCCATATTTTTACAGTGAAAACTGGGCCTTTTTTACAAAGTGCCTAGCTGTAGATTTTGAACCCAAGCTCTGCCGGCACTTAGGGAAACTTAGCAAACCAATACATTTTAAAAACTAAACACCCAGGGGAATCCAGGATGCGGTGACTTGTCTGGCTCTCATCAGGTTCTGTTACCCAGAATCCCTTGCAAACCTCCAACGTTGTCGGAAAAAACCTCACATTTCTGTGATGGAAAGTCCTGGAATCTGCGTGGATCCACGTAATTCCTCCCACCCCGCATTCCCCAAAGTCTTCCAAGAAAAATGCTACCTCACTTGTGTGGGTAGGTCTAGTGACTGCGACAGGAAATGGACCAAAGTGCAATGTGGACACACCACATATTTACAGTGAAAACTGACCCTTTTTTTGAAAAGTGCCTAGCTGTGGATTTTGAACCCTAGCTCTGCCGACACCTAGGGAAACCTACACAACCTATACATTTTTGAGAACCAGACACCCAGAGGAATCCAGGAGGGGGTGACTTGTGTTGCTCTTACCAGGTCTGTTACCCTGAATCCCCTGCAAACCTCAAATTTACCTGAAAAAATAACTTTTTTCTATCATTTCTGTGTGGGAAAGTTGTGGGATCACGGGGCTGGCAAAAATTTCCTACCACCCAGTGTTCCCCCATCTCTCCAAATAAAAATGGTACGTCACTTTTGTTGGTGGCCCAAGTACCCGCGACAGGCCCTTGCCTTGAAAATGTGTGTCAGCCCAGTGATCCCACAACTTTCCCACACAGAAATTTGAGAAAAAGTTATTTTTTTCAGCTTAATTTGAGGTCAGCAGGGAATTCTGTGTAGGAACACATTGGTGGGTCCACGCAAGCCATACCTCCCTGGACTCCCCCAGGTGTCTAGTTTACAGAAATGTGTGGGTTTGGTAGGTTTTCCTAGATGGCTGCCAAGCCTGGGGCCAAAAACCCAGATGACCCCCCCCCCTTGCAAACCCAGGTCGTTTTGTGATAGGTGATTTTGATGTCTCCTAAATACGTTTTGGGCCCTTGCCTGTTGCAGGTACTTGGACCACCCACACAAGTGAGGTACCATTTTTATCGGGAGACCTGGGGAAATGTTGGGTAGTCGGAAATTTGTGTCAGCCCGGTGATCCCACAACGTTCCCACAGAAAGTTGTGTAAAATTCGAATTTTTTCTGCTAAATTTGAGATTGGCAGGGGATTCTGGGTAGTAAAACATTGGGGAGTCCATGCAACCCATACCTTCCTGGACCCCCCAAGGGGGTCTAGTTTTCAGAAATGTGCGGGCTTTGTAGGTTTCCTTAGATGGCCCCTGAGCCCGGGACCAAAAATGCAGGTGACCCCCATTAAAACCAGGTCGTTTTGTGAGAGGTGGGCTCCTGTCTTTTCGGTCAATAAAATATTTAATAATACATTATTTTAAATTATTAAATAATTATAGTTTATTAACTTCCCACCCTATACCCCTACACACACAACAACCCGCACCTATAATATAACTTAAGAAATATATTTGCACAATTTACATAATTAATTATCAATTAAATGATAAATATTAATTAATTATGAATTATTTATACTGTATTAACTTCCCACTCTGTACCTCTGCAAACCTCACAACCCACTTAGGGCCTCATGTAGGTAGCTAAATACCGGTCGGTAACGGCCGAAATTCGGTAAAAAACCCGTTACCGACCGGTATTTAGATAGTTGAGATGTAGGAGGCCAAAAACCCATATTCGGTAAATATGAATCGGTAAATACCGCTTCAAATTTACCGACTTCTAAAATACCGCTTCAAATTTACCGAATACATATTTTCCGATTCGGTAAATATGAAGTGGTAAATATGAAGTGGTAATACGGAAAAATGGTATGTAGGTAAATTCGGTAATTAAGAAATCCTTGAAAATCGGTAAATAAGAGTCGGTAATTAACACTGATAGAAAGCAGGTGGTAATTTTCAACAGTGCATATAAGCAATCCCAAAATGCAACAGCATGGACAACATGGCCGCTCTGTATGTCATTGCAAGGCGGCTACGTGTACAGGCTGCAGGACTGAGGATATGGAGACGGGAGGAACGCATCTACAGACAGCGCATCACACTCTTCCAACTGACTGACGCAGAGATACATGAAAGGTACAGGCTACACCCCCAAACCATCATGGACCTGATAAGGGACCTGCACCCACTCCTGGACCAGCCAACAAGAAGGGCGCATGCCATACCACCACATGTGCAGGTTCTCTGCAGCCTACACCTACTTGCATCTGGCAGTTACCAGGGGGTGATAGCTGCGGTGGGCGGTGTATCCCAGGGTTGCCTGTCCCGTTTCTTCAGGAAGTTCCTGGATGCCATGATGCAGAGAATGCACCACTACATCAGCTTCCCAAACACACAGGCTGAACTGCAGAAAACTAAAACTGACTTTTATCACATGGCACAGTTCCCCCATGTCATTGGCTGTATAGATGGCACACACATCCCAATCTGCCCACCAGCTGCCACTGAGCACATCTACAGAAACAGAAAGTCCACCCACTCCATCAATGTGCAGGTAATCTGCGATGCAGGGAACATCATCACTGATATCGTTGCCAAATTCCCTGGGAGCACCCATGACTCCTACATCTTCCAGAACAGTGGGATCTACACACGACTGCTTGCGGGAGAATTTGGAGAAGGATACCTGCTAGGTAAGTAACAGTGACGCTCCATAGTACTCAGCGCAAATCATAGTGTATTGAGGCATGTGACTGATGTCTCCCTTTTACTCACCTAGGGGACAGTGCATATGCCGTGCGGTCATTCATCCTCACTCCCTACCTACACCCATCAACCCAGAGTGAGAGACGATATAATGTGGCACACAAATCTACACGCAATGTGGTGGAGCGCACGTTTGGACTACTGAAGAGCAGGTTTCGCTGCCTCCATAAGAGTGGAGGTGCACGCCAGTACACACCCATCCTGTGCTGCAAGATTATTGCCACTTGTGCAATGCTGCACAACCTTGCCACAAAGAGAGGCACAGAGGTCGAAATTACATATATTGAGGACAATGATGATGAGTCTGCACAGGCAGAGGCCAACGCAGCAGGAGTGCCAACAGCAACAGATGGAAGAGTGAGACGGGCAGAGATCACATGCAACTATTTCTGAATGAGTAAGGGGACACAGCCTGTAGTTGGATGCCATAACGTAGTTTAATCAGGCAGCACTACGCCACAACACAAAGGAAATCGTATTCCAACAACAATGAAAATTAAAATGTTGTTACTTAAGGGTTACTTCACCCAATTGTGTCATTGTTTTGCCTGACGCATTAATGTTTGCGCCCACGCGCACCAGTGCGGGGTGGAATTGAGGGGGTGTCCTCACTGGCTGGGGTACCAGTGGCACCACATTGACGCCTGTTGCTCCGACGAGTGTCTGGGACAGGGGGGGTTATGCTGCTCCTGCTGGTCGTGTCTTCTGTGTCGCCAGCATCCAAAGCGCCAGCTGTTGCAGACTGGCTGGTGAGCAGCACTTCTAGTGCACTCGTGACCCTAACCATCCCCCTGGACACATCTGTGCTGCACTGTGCAAGGCCCTCCTGCATCACCACAGAGCGCCTGCAGATCAGCGATGTGGCAGTCGCCAGCCGGTTCACTGCCCTCAAGGTCAGATCCTTCCTCTGATGTCCCCTGCGCCGTGTTGCCCTGTCCTCATTGTACTTTGAGCACAGCAGCATGATGGATTGGGACATGTCCCGCATGCCCTCTGCCATATCAGCCATGCCCCCTGCCATGGTGCTGATGCCCTTTTCAATGTTTCCAAAGGTATTGTTGAGGCCACGCATTTGTCGCTGTACGGACACCATTGCCCTTGCCTTGGTACGTTGTATTTTCACCATGGTGCCCTCAAGACCTGAGAACACTCCATGGCCCTGCCCAAGGGGAGGGGGACTCTGCGGCCGAGCCCTGTGGCGCCGTCTGCCAACTGTGTGTTCTCCCTCAGACTCGGAAGGCACACTGGCATGGGTTACATCCTGGGGTACAGTGGACGTTTCCGGGCCCCTCGAGTCTTCGGATGATGAGTCGGTCACATCCAACCTGGCTGCAGGACGCCTCCTCAACCTGTGCAATGCAGGAGGTGAAGATGGTGGTGACACCTGCAGGACTGGGGATTCTGGCAGGAGCGGCGATGCTGGCTGGGGTGGTGTAACTGCCTGTGGTGCCGTTCCCTGGGCGGAACTGGTGGTGGCCTTCTCTGTGCTGGGTGTGTGGTGTGCCCTCTCTCCCTTGTCATGGCCAGTTCTGTGCGCAGTAGTGCCTGTGAACAGAAAAGCGACAGCAGCTAAGTGTACCTGAAGCATTTTCTTGATGACATGACAATACATTTTCTATACAGTCTCTCAATGTCCTCGTATCATGTTTGGGCTTTCAGGGACTACATCTCCCATGATGCATTGCAGGCATGCACTAATACCTGTACTGGAGTGGGATTCTCATAGCACATTTTGGGAGTTGGGATAGGGGTAGGGGGGGGCACATTGCTGTGCAAGCGTCTTACCTTGTTTGGAGGTGCCTCTGGCGGAGCTGTCAGCGTCCCCAATCCCCACGATGCTTTCTGGCTCAATCGTTGTCTCCACTAGCTCCTCCAGTTCTGTCAGGGCTGGTGCTCTGTTGCGTCCACCTCCTGTCTGGCTGGCCTCTTTTTTTAATTCTGCCACCTTCCTCTTTGTGATAATGCGGATGTCATACCACCGCTTCTTCAGGACATCGATGTCCCGGGGGGTCACTCCCATGGCATTCACCTGTGCCTGGATTCCAAGCCAGATCTTTCGTTTTTCTGACTCAGGCACTTGCTGTGACAGTTTTCCAAAAAGTTTCTGGTGCTGCTTCACGACCTCCTCCACCAGAACTTGCAGCTCCTTTGGGCTGAATTTGAGCTTTCGCTTCCTCTCCCCTCCTTCCCTCTCTGTGTCCTGGCTGGCCATTCTTGCAGTCTCTAGGGCTGAATCAGGCAGTTGCTCTCTTCCTCTCCTCAGCACTCCCAGCCTCTCCAGAGTCTGCTGATTGTGTGCACCTGCCTGGGTGTGGCCACTCCCTGGTTGGGTGGGGTTTAGGTAGCACAGGATTGGCTGATTGAAGTCATGTGTTTTTGAACTACCGATTCGGTATTTACCGATTCGGTATTTACCGATTCGGAAAATACCACTTCGGTATTTACCGATTCGGAAAATACCGCTTTGGTATTTTCCGATTCGGTAAATTCCGATTCATGTTTACCGAATTTTACCGATTCGGTAATGTTTACCGATTGTTGACCTACATATAACTTACCGATTCTTAAATACCGATTCGGTAAAATTCGGTATTTAAGAATCGGTAAAAAAAATTTACCTACATATGGCCCTATATATTACCATTAGCAATTGCATTAAAATTATAAATAACTTAAAATTGCAAACTATATTTAAAAACATTAACAATTATACAAACAATATATAACATATACATTTAAAATATAAATTAAAAGATATAAAGATAATTATAAAATTATATTTTTACAACTATATTATTGAAAACGATATTAACAGCACAAATATTTTTTTAAACAATATTACTTACCTTAAAAAATCGACATTTTAATCACAATACTTCTGCATCACAATCTGTATGTGTCACAATATGGAAAACTTTTTTTTTTTTTTTTGGAAAGTTTTATTGAAATTAGACAAAACAAATAAGACAAAGGTAGCGGCTGTGTGAACAACAGAAATCAAATAAGGAGCCACATTGTGACACTTCCGGCTCTTAGATAAACAATACCATATCATCAATGCATCCGACAACAAGACCCCATCTATCAATCCATCATCAACATATGTTCGACCAGAACCAGGGGGATCTCTGACCAGTGGTCTGTCCCTAGGGTACCAAAGCCACCCCCCTCCCCTTCTCATAGCTCGGTCATGGAAAGAACGCCATGTAGTACACAGCACCTGACCCCAGGAGCTAAATATCCCAGCGTCCGCACCCGCACATGACCACTACATCTACGTAACCTTGGTATGGCATGACCTACCCCACCCCAGTGGGCGCCATTCCGGGATTTGAGGATGGCAGGGTCGAGCCAGGTAAGCCTGCAATGTATGTTTTATAAGGGCCCCAGATGTCCCTAGGACGCGCTATCGTGGGGAGGAGACTAGAGTAGATCTCGCTGTTCGTGCTACAGAAAGCCATGGCTGTAAGCCATGTCTTGGGTGTCGGAGCTGTTTTCCTCCCCCAGTGCCTTGCAATCTCCCTCTTGGCCAGCAGCAGCCCCAGAGAGGCCAGCCTACGGACATTCTTAGGGAAATTGACGGTATAACCCAACAGTGCGACCTCAGGAGTGGGAACCAGTGTAAGTCCGAGCATCTCTTCTAGGATCTTGTGAACCTGTGTCCAGAATGTCTGCAGTCTCGGACACGTCCAGGACATGTGTGCAAAATCGGCATGTGGTGTAGCGCATTTCCAGCATGTGTGCGGCCTCGCGGGATCAATGGAATGGAGTCTATCAGGGGTCATATACCAACGGCGCAGGAATTTATAGTGTATAAGTTTGTGACGACTGTTCAGTGATACCGTGTCGGTGACCTTGCAACACGCCGTCCACTGCTCGTCCGTGATAGGTCTACCCAGGTCCGCCCCCATTCCTCCCGCACCCGATCGTCCGCACAGGGGACCCGAGCTGCGCACGCCTTGTACAGCTTGGAAACAATATGTGCCCCTGTATCGTTGTCAATCAGGGTGGTGAGGGGTTCAAAGGAAGCCGGCTCGAGGGGAAATCCCTTGATCTCCGCTCGCGCGGCGCAATATAGCCGGCGAAGAACGAACCGGTCCATGAATGTAGCCTCACTGAATCGCGCGTCCTCCGACGCCGAGAAAAAGTGCCCACCCGGGTATAAGTCCCCGATCTTGGTGAGGTCGAATTTCCTTAACGTTCGTTGCACCAGTGCCTCATCCGTGCCCGGCAGCAACCCAGGGTTGGGTATCGGGAGGGACGAGGAGTACAGCAACGGATGAGCCAAGTAGCGTGAGAGCCTGCTCCAAGCCCAGCTGGTGGTAGACACTGTTTGAATGTCCATCGGGTCTCTGGGGACACCTTTGGGCAACACTGCCGACAGGCGACCCGGGAGGACAAAGTCCGCCTCTGGGCGAAGAAATGGGATCCGAGCGTCAGGGTGATACCAGGCATAGGCATGTGCACACTGAGCGACTAGGTAGTATAGATATAAATCAGGCACTCCAAGGCCTCCTCGATCCTGTGGGAGTATGAGAGTCGCCCAGCGGATCCGGGGGCGCTTCCCACCCCAGACCAGTCTAATCAGGAGGGACCGCAGGGTGGAGAAAAAGGCTCGGGTAAGAGGAACAGGGATGTTATTGAAAAGATACAAAAATTTAGGGAGCACTATCATTTTAAGAATGGCTATCCTAGCGGACATAGAGAGCGGGAGCCGCAGCCACCCATCTACCTGAGTCTCCAGTCGCGTAATCGCGCGGCCATAGTTTAGGCGGATAATTTCGTCCGTGTTCAAATGTATTTGTATGCCCATGTACCGCACCGAGTCCGAGCACCATTCCAGAGGGAACTCACACTGCCATGGGGAGGTGCCACTAGTCAATGGAAAGATGATGGACTTATGCCAGTTTATGCCCAGGCCCGAGTGGCTACCAAAACGAAGGATCTCATGTATCAAGTGGGCCAGGTTGACCTGCGGCTCCCTGACATACAGGATTGTGTCGTCGGCATAGAGTGAGGCCAGTAATGGGCCCGTCCGAAACTGGAGACCCCTGTGGAGGTGCCGCTCCTGGAAATGCCGAATCAGGGGGTCCATTGCTAAAATGAACAAGAGTGGTGAGAGCGGGCAACCCTGCCGCGTACCGCGCGTGAGTGAGAATGGGCGAGATAGCGTGCCGTTGATACGCAAACGGGCCGTAGGACGACTATAGAGGAGTCTAACAGTAGCTAGAAAGTTCGCAGGCATGCCCATGCGCTCCATGACGGAAAGAAAGAAAGGCCATTCTAAGGAATCGAACGCTTTTTCGGTATCTAGGAGGATCGCTGCAGCCGGTGTGGTCGGGTTGATTCTGTGCAGAACCGTGAAGAGCGTACGCAAATTCAGCGAGGTCGAGCGGCGGGGGACAAAGCCAGACTGTGCGGGCGATATAATGAATTCCATCAGTTGGGAAAGCCTGTTGGCCACTATTTTGGCCAAGATCTTATAGTCAGTGTTTAAGAGGGAGAGGGGCCTGTACGACCCACATAACGTCGGGTCCTTATTTGGCTTCGGGAGCAGCACAATGACTGCCTCACTCAGAGTAGGCGGGAGGGAGCCACGCTCCAACGCCTCCGCATACACCTCTATTAGCTTGGGCGCCAGCAGGTCAGAAAAGGCCTTGTAAAAGTCAGCGGAGAAGCCATCAAGGCCCGGGGCAGAAGAGCCCCGAAGCACTTTGATCGCCCCCCGCACTTCCGCTACCGTTATAGGTTCCGCCATGAACTCCTGCATGCCCCTATCCAGGAACACCAGAGCGATTTCCGCTAGATAGGCCGCACGAGCGGCCGTGGAGTCACCCAGCTTGGTGGTATATAGATCAGTGTAGTAGGCCAGGAATTCGTCCCGGATCTCAGCGGGCGTCGTGCGGAGGGCATCATCCGTGCCCCGCACTTCGGCGATCAGGGACTTGCTGTATGGTGGTCGCAAGGCCTGCGCTAGTGTGCGCCCCGGCCTGTCCCCCTCTCCGTACCTACGCGCAACCTGGTATTTCCCCAGATAAAGGATCTCCCTGTCTGCGGCTTCCCGGAAGTCGGACAACAGGCGTAAGCGCCTGGAAAATACCTCGTCAGAGGGTGTTCGTTGTGCCTCAGTGTCTAGCGCATCTAGCTGTGTCTCCAGTTGTGTTATTGTTGCGCGCAATACTTTCAGGACCCCCGCATGTTTGGCTATGCAAACCCCTCTGATGTATGCTTTGAACCCATCCCAGAGTACTGCCCACGAGTCCACCGAGCCTGTATTTATGCTGAAGTAGTCCTCTATGGCCTCGGAAACCTCGTGTACAAAAAGGTCATCTAATAACGCCCTCCCAGGGAAATGCCACTGCCACTCAAAACCCTCAGGCCGAGGAACGTCTAAGCCAAGTAGGACCGGGGAATGGTCCGAGTACGTTCTCGGGAACGTCCTCAATGCGCGGAACCAGGGGGACAGGCCCGGGGAGAGGAGCCAGTAGTCAATTCTGGTCCAAGCATTGTGTTGTCCTGAAAAGTGTGTGTAGTCAGTAGTGTTCGGATTTCGCCTGCGCCATATATCCGTCAGCGAAAACCGACGGCAGAGGTCCAAGAACGCGCGCCGTGCCCTAGGCTTAGAATCTGTGGCCCCAGAGGTGCTATCCAGCCCCACATCCAGCAACATGTTGAGGTCGCCACCCAGCAGGACGCCGGCCGGCGCTAGGGTTACCAGTTGGGCCGCAAGCGCATGGAAAAAGTCCGGGGAATCGGTGTTGGGAGCATACACACAAACAAGAGTGACTGCATGGCCCATCAAAATCCCCTTTACTATACAGTAGCGCCCCTCCCTGTCCCCCAGAAACGTCTGGCACTGAAACGGGACTCTCTTATGGATTAGCACCGCAGTGCCTCTAGCGTAATTACTGAAAGTGGCAAAATATCGATGAGCGCCCCAGGAAGCTGCAAAGCGGGCGGTCATTGGATCATGCAGATGAGTCTCTTGAAGAAAAGCAATGTCCACATGGTGCCGATTTAGGTAGTGCAGTATTTGTTTGCATTTACTCCGGTTGTTTATGCCCCGGACATTCCAAGTCATTAACGATAGATTGAGAGGAGCTTCATTCAGACCTATATGGGCCATTGATGCCAGTCAGCAGGTGATGGGAGCAACAAAACCGGGATGTCACTGTGTATCAATAAAGTTCGTTCACACATAGCCATATCAGAAAAATCAAAATTGCTTACCCCTACCCCCCTCCCCCCACCCAGCCAAACCACGCAAACGTGAGGCAATCCCAATCCTGGAAAAAAAGAACAGTGCTCTAGACAGTAATACCAAGTAAAACCAAGCAGTAAAAGACAGAGCATCGCAACCAAAAACGATCCCAACGGTTTCAACCAAAGGGGGGTGACAACGATCCGCAATCAACCCAGCGCTGCAGCACAAATAAACTCCAAATGTTAATACATCCCCAAATAGCCAAAGTCCAACAGTACAAAGTTAGGTGACGGGCGCCGCCTCAGCCGACACCGGAGGTCAAGAACAGGTCCTGGCTGCCCGCAGATCCACTACCAGGGGGAGACCGTCCACCCTCCTCCCCCCCCGGCGAGCCTCTGCGCGGCTTGTAGTTACGGCAGACATCCTGCACCGCAGCGGGATTGTCAAATAGCCGAGCTAGGCCATCAACCTCGACCCGAAGCCGGGCCGGATAGAGCATGCAATATTTGAGGCCCAAGTTCCGGAGCGCCGCCTTCACCCCCGCATACTTACGCCTGGCCTCCTGGACCACGGCAGTAAAGTCTGGGTAGAGTGAGAGTCTTGAGCCCTGCCAGGTAATCTCGCACTTCTCTCTGGCAAGCCGCAAGGCAGTGTCGCGGTCCCGGAAGTTCATAATGCGAGCAATCAGCGGGCGAGGCGGGAGCCCCTGGTTAGGCCTCGGACCCAGGGAGCGGTGTGCACGCTTCACCACGAAGCCAGGAGTGAAGGATTCTCTCCCAAAGATGTCGGCCAACAGTTGTTCCACGAAAACATCAAGCCTGCCCGTGGCTGTGGACTCCGGAACCCCAATAATTCGCACATTGTTGCACCGACTGCGCGACTCCAAATCTTCGTTTTTGCTGGCCACTTCCTTCAATATGCGCTCCAGTCTGTCCACCCTTTTGATCTCCTGCACCGATTTATCCTCCACTGCAGAGATCCGGGCCTCGGCCTCTCCCAGACGCTTGTCGTGGGCCTGGATTTTGGCCCCCATAGTTTCCAACGTCTTATCTAGGGCATCAAAGCGACCATCCAGGGCCCTGAAGCCGGCACGCATCTCCTGCAGCCAGTCCGGGGACGGGGCACGGGCCGTCGAGCCGCCGGTCGCTCCACCAGCCGGGTCCGGCATGTCAGGGCGGGTTTCCGCGGGCTGCTCAGATAGTTGCTCGAACTGCAGCGTTTTCTGTTTAGGGTCCTTGCCACCCATGCCCACATCCGCCAGACGGCTACCAGCCAGCCGTGTGAAGAGCAGGGGAGGCGCCAGTACGACGGAGCGTCAGTCCAATGGCGCAGGCCCAAACCTTAGCCAAGCTGCTCTGGACCCCGGGCGTTGTTGTGCCCACCGGGCACCGGACAGCACTCGACCTCACTGTGCAGTAGGCAAGGGCCACAACTCTATGGAGCCAGCAGGGTCCCAATGGAACATCCAGCGCACCAGCGCGATGTAGTCAGCAACCGCGACTCGACGCCGCCTGAAGGGGCAAGGGAGGATCGCACAAACCGACCGCAGAGCACATGGTCAACCCAGGGAGGGCCCAAGGATCGAGGCAGAGACAACCCGGGTGCCAGGCCCAGCGCCGAGCCCCACTGCCCCCCCCACCGCTAGCAGGCCGTCACGCCACCCCTCCCAGGCTCCCCGACCAAATTAGCCCGGGCCCCCGGGAGGAGACAACGAGCGAGGCCGCGCCCGGAGCGCAGGGCAAGAGCCGAGCGCCCGGTCGTCCTCCGGACCGCAATGGCACAGGGAGAGAAGCAGGCCCCCGCCAGACAGTACCGCGGTGCTCAATGCCCCCCCCTCTGAGCCCCCCGGGTACCTGGCTCTCGGCCGGCCGCCGTCCACGCACTCGCGTCCCCAATCCCCGGATCAGCCCGCCATCTTAGGCCTCAGGATGGTGTGGTCGGCGCCGGGCGTCCCCGTGGCTCGGGAGGTCCGTTCAGCATCCCAGCGCACTCCTGGGTCGCGGTAGGGTCAGCGGCGGTGTCTGGCGTCCCGCGCCCGCATCAGGAGGGCGAGGAAAGCAGGGTTTGCGCCGGGTCGATGGCGGAGCTTCAACGCCGTGCGGCCATCTTAGCCCGCGGCTTGGCCACGCCCCCACAATATGGAAAACTTAATATTAATGTCGCTCGATATTTCTGATCCAATATTTTGTCCAAATACTGCTCACCAATGTCAATGGGAAAGATCCTCAAAGGGCTTAGTCGGCTGATGTCTCTGCCCTGAGGGCTGTGGGTTCTTCAAGCCTGAAACCCCCTGGCTCGGGCTACAGGTGCCTGAATATAAGCTCATTTATAGTGCCAGACCCTAACATTAGGAGACTCAAACATGCTTTTGTTTAGCCTGGCAGACACTCATCATGCTTTGAAAGAGGGGGGATTGAGTCCTGACGTCCACATTGACAGGCAGTCACTCGTTCCCTGAATGTGAGCAGCAGAAGGATACAAGTCATCTAAGCAAAAGGATGGTAAAGATGCTTTATTTCAGGGGAGGGAAACATATAAGATGAGAAAGGAAAGCCATCAATAAAAATCAAGCAAATGAGAATGACAAGAACAAGAATGACATCTTAGCAGATGCCTCCTGGGTGAAAACTAATAAAGCTCAATTGTGACAAAATAGAATCCCTCATCTTTAGATGTCCTTCTGTCAGGATTTCATTGAAGGATATACAGGGAAAGAGCTACAAGCACAAGACTGTTCGATTATGTCTGTGAAATACATAAAAAACAGGAAAGGATTGGAGTCTGCGGAGGACCGGCTCTTAGTGACTGGCTCATACAAAAACAGAGGGTCAACAACAGACAGTTCTAGGTCAGGACCAGAAGCGGGAGCCAGCACCTTGGGTTTCCTGCGAACTACCAAGATGGTGCCTGGCAACTTTCTGCTTGTAGTATGGCTCATGTTCTTACTTAGTTTGTACCCTATGTTGTTCCTTTCACATTTGTTATTTTGTTCTCTTCGTTGGTTCATATTTTCCCCTGTCTCTTGTTGCCTTACCTTCTTTCCTCTGTTAGAGTACTATACTCCTTGCTTATTGGATGATTTGCTTCCACTGCTACAGTTGCTTTTCTTGACTGTCCTCCAGGTGCTTCTGGGCTGTTTCCTGGAATCGTTGGAGCTCGTTATTGCCATCTCCTCAGAAGGACCAGGTGAGTCCAAACTGCCTTTTTTCCTGAGTGTGCTTTCATGTGTATTACCCGGTTGTAGTGAGTATGATTGTGACAGTAATTATTAAAGGGGCTTCTACCCAACTCTGTGATTGCTCATTACAACAGCGTTCACTCTAAACATGCAGAGCGAGTCGCCTGTGATGTGTCCACGCTGGTGTGGTGAGTTTCTCCCTCACCTTCCCTTTACCCCTATGCCCATCTTTGCCTATTATGGAGTGATCTTGAAGGTTGGTCAAACTATTCCTAATAACAAGTACATTTGAGCTGAACTCGGAATTGGTCTCTGCCTCCAGCATTTAAGGTGTCAGCCCGTCCAAGGTTAGGGTCTAGTTGTGCCCCTGGCAGTCTCCCACCTCTCATCTGAGACCCTCGAGGTCTGTGGCAAGTATACTGCGGCCTCCAGTATACATGACTTGCTTCTGGTCAATGGCCGGTCACTATTAAAATGTCGAGGTTCGGTGTTGGCAGGGGCCTCACCCAACCCAAAATCAGCCTCCATTGGCTTCAGCCTCCTAGGAAATACCCATGAACAATATGCCCAATCCAGTGGGTGTTGTGTGGAAGGGGGGTGCCGGGAGATGGGAGGGTATGTCTTATTGTTCATCCTTTCTCTCTCTTTGTGCTACTGCTAGACACTTAAAACAACAAATTTGACAACTTGAAATTTTCAGGAACTTAATTTACCAAAAGTCTGAAAGTCTGAATGGCTGTGTTGCCTTTATCAGAATTCAAAGTCCTTAAAGAAATTAACAATAAGTGCTTACTTTGCACAGTTCCCATAGCAGGTGGAGGGTGGAAATAAATGCCTCCTTTCTTAACTTCTAGAGTAGTTCTTACTGTTATTAAAATCTTTTAATTTTCTGTAACTGCACTGTCCTTAAATTGTCAGCCTGTCCTTCAGTTGCATCTGTGCTGTCCTGAAATTGGGTGTCTGATCATAGCCTGTTATATAAGAATTTGAACAAAAGTGATGGGGTGGAATGCTTGAATTATTCTCTGCCACTCCCAGTTCATCATTATATTGCACACTATGCCACCTGCCACTTCAGTTTAGACCCAGTCACATGTAAATCAGTCTTAACCCTGCTACAATAGGAACAGTCCAGCCCGAACTGCAAGCTGTGTCCTCCCTGGACCAGAACACAAGCAACCCAAGACAAGTTTTACCCTGATTGAAGCTCATCAATCACGTGCAACTTCATTCCAGGGGCAAAGTGAGCATGTGTCCCACATCTGGGCATACCCATCACACTAAGTGCATCACACTGATATGTATAAAAAAGTGATGGATGCAATGTTTGAAATAATCTCAGCCACTGGTAATTCATTGGCTGCATACCACCTCATCGTTATTTTGCACACCATGCTACCTCAGTTTGGATCTAGCCATTTGCAAATCAGTCTTGACCCTGCTCTAATCAGAAAAGTTCAGTCAGATTCTCCCTGAAATGGAACAGAAACAACCCAAGACCTGTTTCACTAGATTGGGGCTCATTAGTCAGGTGCACTTAGTTCTAGTGACACAGTGAGCATGGGACCTACATCTGAGCATACCTGTCAAACTTAAGGCACAGCACTAAAGTATACTGTTGGTCTTGGTCCTCTCTGCATGCATATTCGCAAACTTTTTGCATTCACCTTCTTGTTTTCTGAACCCATTTTTTTTGCCTTTAGGACTCTGAACACTTTCCACAACTAACCAGTGTTAAAGCGCCTGTGCTCTCCCCTTAAAACATGGTAGAATTTGTTTACACCTGTGTGGCATACTTAATTTACTTGTAAGTCCCTAGTAAAGTGATACTACATGTGGCCAGGGCCCATAAATTAAATGCTACTAGTGGGCCTGCAGGCCTGATTATGCCTCCCACTCCAGTAAATGCAGCCTGTGTGTGCAGTTTTAAACTGCCATTTCGACCTGGCAAAGTAAATATTATGTCCGGTTCAACCTTTCATTTTAATGCAAATAAGTCACCGCAAGGGTAAGCCCTGAACAGCCCAGAGAACAGGATGCAGTGTATTAGAAAAGTTGGACATGTACTTTTAAGTTTTATATGCCCTAGTAGTCAAAAACTTCTACATTAATTTGTCACTACTGTAAGACAACTTTCCCATAGAATAACATTGGGTTACCATATTACATTGGATAAGTGAAAACTTTTAATTCGGAGCAGGTAGGAATGTCGAGTTTGGTGTCTAAAGAATTGTATTTAAAATCCCTCTTTAATGGTGAAGTCAGATTTTTAATAGGGGCAGGCAGAACTCACAGAGCTTCTGCGGAGTTACACAAAAACTCTGCAAGATTCTGTGGAGTTCCGCCAATGAACAGAAAATGTGCATATCCCGCCACTGCAATTTAGCACCAGTGATCAGCACAAAAAAAATCAGCATGAACGGGCACCTTGCAGTGCACAAGAGCGCGCTGTCATTCGAGTTGACTTTTCTGCCACACGCATAGAAAATCTACATGAGTATCAGCAAATCTACTTGAGAAGCAGCTCTCACACCACTACTGCTTACGACCGCCCGCTTGAGAAAATCATATTAGGGGATGCCAAATTTTGCCCCAACTCACATTTTCAGAGCCTTGCGGGAACAAAATCCCCCACGGGCGATTGGCGGAATTTCGCCAGCACTCCGCATTACAAGAGTAATGCAAAGTCGCTAAATTCCACCAATCCCGCAGGCGGAATGAAACATTTCACCCACCCTTAATTTTTTAACACCGTTCTGAAAATACCTCTTTTAGAAAATTGCAAAAAGAACAATTGATGGACAGAATGTTGAACAATGTCAAACATTCACCCCAGTACAGAGATCTGGGCCTAAATGCATTGTTTGTTTTGCTCCCCATGCCATTCAGTTTAAACCCAGCCATATGCGAATCAGTCTTGACCCTGTTCTCTTTTGAAACAGTCCAGCCCGAACTGCCAGCATCCTGGGACTGGTTTCGGGGTTTCACCCCTCATCAGCCAGGCTAGCTTGGCTCCAGTGGCATGAACTGCATGGATCCCACTCAGGGTGACAAATGTAAAAAGAACAATTTACAGACAGGATGTTGAATAATGTCAAACATTCACCCCAATACAGAGATCTGGGTCTAAATTAATCATTTTCCTGCTCCCCATGACATTCCACTTTAAACTCAGCCATATGCAAATCAGTGTTCCCCCTCATTAGCTAGGCTAGCTTAACTCCAGTGGTCCCTTGCTCGCTGTGCTACTGGATTCAAGCTAGCCTGGCTGATGAGGGGTGTTACCCCAAAACGATCCCAGGATACTTGTTTACAGTCTGGAAGAGACTGCCTTTGCAGTTTGGGCTGGACTGTTCCCATCAGTAGCAGGGTCAAAACTGATTTGCTTATGGCTGGGCTCTAGTTGGGGTGGCTTAGTGGGTAAAAGAACAATGGATTTAAACCACATCTCCTGACTTGGGGGGAATGTTTGATACATTCAGCATTCCGTCCATCATTTGGTGCCGTATCACTCTTTTAGAAAGTTGGCATTTTCCTTTCTCAACCATTTGGTGTCTGCTACCTGCATCCTGAGTCACATAACTAGGTGTTGTTGGTAGTTGGACTTTCTGTATTGCTCCCAGACAGTGAGACAAAGGAAAAATAGGAGTTGGCAGGATGGGCCATTCTGAGTTAATGAGGGAGAGGAGCTGTCATCTGCCACACTTGCACAAAACAAAGGCCCTGCCTTAGCACTCTCACAAAGGGGTTTGACAGTAGTCTATTTTGACCCCAGACAATCGAGAGCTAAAGCTGGGGAGGCAGGAAATTACAAACATCTCTGCGGGTGGAAATCTATAGAAGTTTCTCCTACTTCAAAGGAGCACTAGGTATAAATATTGGACTTCAGACCCCAACAATTCAGATCACGTCTGAACCTGTAGACTCTCCCAGGAAAAAGGACTGGCCAGATGTAAAGTCTGCCCTACTGACCTGCTTTGCAGCCCAAGGACTGCTCTGTTGCCCAAGGACGTCTGTTTCTGCATCAGGATTCTTCTGCCATGAGTTGCTGTGCTGAAACCAGTCTACCTATTTGTCATAGGACTCAAATATCTCCAAGGGTCAGCCAGCTGACCTCCTGTTCTCAAGCCACAGGGATACAGCAGGCTTCCCTGTGCCATGCATCTTCAACACAGGATTGTGAATCCCCTCAACAGCTCCCCAAGCTTGATCCAGCTCAACGCATCGTGACGCCGACAATCGGCCCAGTGCCCTTGTTGCTCCAATGCCAGACCGCACATTGCCTTGGCAGCTCCGCCAGCCTGACACAACTTTACGCCGACAAGCGGCCCAGTTGGAAGCAGTGCTTTGTACCTAAACACAAGTCCTTGCAAGCCCCAGCGACTTCACCAGTACCAGCCCAGGGTGAGACACCTTGACTTCAGTGCTAGGGGTGGGCAGAAGTTTTAATTCCACTGGCAGAATTAGAGGAATTTTCTCATACCATGGTACTTTTGTAACTTGGAATTACTAATAAATTCCTCCACTTTGCCGGTGGAATTAATCAAAGAGGGTAATTCTAAGATTTGTGGATGGCCGCACCACACTTGCTCACAATAAATTTCAACATTCTCTGGCAGGTTTTATACCCACCCTCCCTGCCTTCTGATTGGTAGATTAGCTGTATGACAACTTCACCATCCATTTGCACCAGCTGTCCATTTCAGAACAACCCTGAATTGAGGTATCTCTGGATTAGGTATGGTCCTGCGGCGTCTGTTTAGAAAACAGACTAGCCAAGCCGAGCCGGGAGTTAGAATTATGAGTATCAGGGGACAGGTCCGTAGTAGGTGATCACTGCCGCACAGGAAGAGGTGAGAGCTGTACAGAAGATACTGCGACTCTGGATAATTGTGTGGGTGCTAAGGTAGTCAGGTTCAATCACTCAATCAGGTGTCTTGTGAAGCACGACTACTCACCTGTAAGGGTCTCAAGGTGCTGGGGGTGTGTGACTGCTGATATGTCTCAGGCATTGTGGTGCAGTCGAAGAGCCAGATCTTGAGGTCCTTTCTGAGTTGAGGCAGTGATGGTGATTGCCTGAGGTGGAGAGGCAGGTGTTCCAGGTCATTGCTGCGAGGTAGGAGAAGGATTTTTTTCCGGCTGTGGTCTTGCGGATACGTGGGACGGTGGCGAAAGACAGTTGGGCAGAGCGGACGTCTCTCGTGAGTGCCTGGAATGCAAGGTGGTGGTAAAGGTACGCAGGTCCCGCATCATTTTGGGCTTTGTAGGCGTGTGTGAGGAGCTTGAAGGTGATTCTTTTGTTGACTGGGACCTTGTGGAGGTCTCTCAGATAGCTGGTGATGTGGCTGTGGTGGGGGATGTTGAGGATGAGTCTGATGGAGGTGTTATGAATGTTGTGCAGTTTCTTGAGGAGTTTCTGGGTGATGGCGGTGTAGAGTACATTGCTGTAGTTGAGTCTGCTGCTGATGAGTGCATGGGTGACTGTCTTTCTGAACTCAGTGGGGATCCACTTGCAGATCTTTCGGGCAAGCGTAGTGTGTGGAAGCAGGATGATGAGACAGCGTTGATCTAGCGGTTCATAGTGAGCGAGGAGTCCAGGGTGATGCTGAGGTTTCACGCGTGATCTGTGGGGGGTTACACATGCTGAGGGCCACCAGGAGTCATCCCAGGCAGAGGGGTGGACCCCAGGATGAGGACTTAGGTCTTCTTTGAGTTGAGCTTAAGGCACCTGTTCTCCATCCAGGTGGTGACAGCCTTCATCTCCTTGTGGAAGTTTTTCTTTGGGAATGTGGGTTCATTGGTGATCAGCTGGGTGTCATCAGCGTAGGAGACGATGTTGAGTCCATGGTTCCTGACGACAGCTGCATGCGGGGCCATAGAGATGTAGAAGAGAGTGGATTTCAGGGAGGAGCCCTGAGGTACTCCGTAGCTGATCTCTGTGGGTTCAGAGTGGAACAGTGGTAGTCTGACTCTCTGTGTTCGGCCGGTAAGGAAGGAGTCGATCCATTCCAGGGCTTTGTCGCGAATACTGACCTTGTGGTGTCTTGAGCATATGGTCTTGTGGGAAACAATATCGAAGGCGGCCAAGAGGTCCAGGAGGATGAGGGCTGCAGTTTTGCTTTGGTCTAGGAGGGTGCAGACATCGGCTGTGGCAGCAAGTACGGCAGTCTCAGTGCTGTGGTTGCTTCAGAAGCTGGATTGGGAGATGCCCAGGATGTTGGTCAACTCGAATTAACTCTGAAAGTTGGGTATTGATGGCCTTCTAAATGACTTTGGCTGGGAAGGGGAGCAGAGAGATAGGTCTGAAGTCTTGAAGTCTGTCGGGTCGGCAGAGGGTTTCTTCAGCAAGGGGTTGATCTCTGCGTGTTTCCAGTCTTCTGGGAAGATGGCGGAGTTGATGGAGCAGTTGATGGTGAGGAACAGTTAGGGGTGAGGGAGGTGCCAGTTCTGTTGAAGATGTGGTTCGGGCAGCGGTCTGAGGGTGCTCCAGATTGGATGCTCTTCATGATCTTCAGGGTGTTGTGTGAGGGGGTCAGGCTGAGCGGGTTCTGCTGGAGTCCGGTGTCGTTGGGTGTGGTGGTTGCAGGTGAGGTGAAAGGGTCTTGGGTATCGAGGCTGTTGAAGCTGTTGCATATTGCCTTTATCTTGCAGTGGAAGAAGGTGCAGGGGTTGTTGCAGAGGTCTTGGGAGGGTGGGATGTCTGCTGTCTGTACTGGGTTTGGCAAATTATTTTTCCACCGCAAAAAGTTCTATGCTATTGAGTGCATTGGCATTGATCCTTTCTTGTAGGGATGCTTTCTTTGTTATTCTAATGAGGTGGTGGTGTGCAGAGACATCGGTTTTGAAGGCTGAGTGGTCTTCCAGGGTCTTCCTGCTCCTCCATCTCTTCTCGAGCTGTCTACAGGAGCATCTGAACTCATGAAGGGTGAGAGAGAACCTTGGAGTGTCGTTTGCCTGATGGTTTCTTTAGGGGAGCCATGTGTCGGTGCAGTTGGAGATCCATGGATGGAGTTTGCGTGCAGAGGTACTCGTGTCTGTGGATGTCGGTGGTGGGGTTCTGCTGAGGGAGGTGATAAGCTGTTTTCTGCGACCTTGTTTCAACTTCTGCGAGGGTATCAGTGGGCATGGTGGTGTGTGGTGGGTTTGGTGAAGAGGACGCAGTGGTGGTCAGTCAAAAGGAGCTTGGAGGTGTTGCTGAAGGTGATGTTGTTGCTAGCAGAGAAGATGGGGTCTAGCGTGTATCCTGCTGAGTGGGATGGGAAGGTGACCAGTTGTTTGCTGCAGTGCCCTTATTCTCTGCCGACTCCAGGGCAGAGGCCGGTCACCACGGGAATGCTATCACATACCGGGACGCTTCTGAACCAAACATAGCCAGGTGCTGACAGGACTAAGCAATGCTGGACAGGGCTTGTGCCTTGTTTATGCCCTGCCCCGCAATCATGACAGGGGTAGAAAGGTTCACATTGTACTGTTCCATTGTCTCTTCTGTCTGACCAGCTCACTGCAGCCTCCTTCCCAAACCCTCATTCCTCCCGGACAGCCACTGCTGCTCCTGTGACACACAGACTCTCACTTCCGGCACTGGCTTGCTTTCCTTGACTGGTTGCCATGGGAGGCAATGTTACGGTCCAGTGTTGGTGAAGACAGAATTGGGGAATGGAGAAAAGTATGGAGTGTGCATTAAAAATATTAGGACTTATCCAGAACCTCGCAGACCTTTCCCCTGCTTATTATTTCTGTTTTCCACCTACATAGTGCCCTGAAACTAGGTGAGTCTTATTTTAATGCCAGACAAACCTCCTAAATAAACTGGTGCCCCTGTGATTCACATTGGCTGTGAACATACATGGATACAATAACATACACCTCACACTCTGAAATACAGCTGGGCACTCATAATACCTGCTGTGGCAGTGAAGTTGCCAAGTGTGTTTCACACCAGCACACATGTATCATTGCTGTGGCAACCTCTCTAGTGACAGTGCTGTCCCCATCAGGTAGTGCCTTCCTTCGAGATTCACAATGCACATTCCTGTACAGGGACTACAACTCGAATATTGAGCCAGTGTAGTGATAGAGATCAGGGTATCTAAAATATGCCCACTACCACGGATAGAGTAATCACACAGTTACACGCACATACATTCATCATACGCTAGGGCCCATTTCACTAAAATACGCTCAAATACTCTACCAGCAATAAACCTGTGGAAAGGAAACACCTAAACACCCTGCATCAATATCAGGTCGATCAGATCTGGTTTAGTGACTGTCCTAATCAATAACATAATCTACACAACATATACAATAATGATCAAAAATATAAACCCAATAATTGACAAGAAATAAAATTCAACACCATGTTTAAAATTATATTGCTTTATCTAAAATTAATCAAAGTAAAATCAATCAGAATAAATCATTTCTCATAGTTACCTATTCTAACTAAGTGTCAGAACAGGTCTGGACAAGACTCTCGGTAAAGTCTTTCAAGACGAAGTCCTCAGCACGATCCTCAGCAACGTAGCTTCACGCAGCAAAGGTAAAATGGCAAGTGGCAAAGCCCTCCCTAGGCTAACAATTTTATAGTAAAAATTACAATGGAAACACTCATCAAGTTTGCAAAATTCACTGAATCACTGAGCAGAGCGAGAAGGAAAGGATGCAACATTGCAACATTTGTGAACCTCCGCTCAGGAAAAATACACATAGCGAAGACTACGGAACAGGAACCAAGAAAATAAAACATGTATCACATTAAATCCGGCTTCTCCTCGGCCATCGAGCCACAGTTCAGAGTTTTCCTCTAAGGCTCCTTTGTCTTTCGAGATTGCCAAGGACACTTTCACTTTTCTTGGAGAACTCCCAAAAACTGCTGCTGTCCTCATGGAAAGTTTTATAGAAGGACCATGGTCAGTCAACTTCAAGACCATTTCCAGCAGGGGTCTCCCTCGTCACGTCTTTCACATATTCACTCGAGGCCAGGCTTCAAAATTCAGCCATCTTAATACAGCCTCCATAGGCCACAATAGACCATCTTTAATTAAAGAGACAAAATAAACGTTACTACAGCATAATGATTAAACAGTGTTAACCCCACTAATACCCTTATGCGTATGCATTTATCTAGCTTTGCAACATAAAAAAACATTAATTCAGACAGCGTTTTGTGCTCAAAATAAACAGCACACAGCAACGTTTAAACATGAAAACTTGCACATTATTTTTTAGAAAACAGAAACAGCACACACACGCTAACCCTCGTGTAACTTTCTCTTATGTTAAGACAAACGAATTGATTAATAGAAAACACACTTGCACAAGACAAATAATTAATTGTTATTTATTAATATTTAATAAAACGCATAGACATACTAGAGCTTCAAAAGCCCCTGAATTTTCTAAATGAAAACTCTGCTCCAGCAATCCCCCCTTTGGTGATTTTATCACCAAATAAACCCCCAAAAAAAAAAATTAGTGAAAATTTAGTCCCATTTTAGGAGAAATCAGAAATGTCTTTTCCCCTTACACAACATTAAACACCAGTCACTCTTTCATCATCTCTCTTTGTCTCCAAATAAACACTCTCCCTCAATTCTTCTAGTTCAATTTCTTGAGGTTCTCTTTTCAACTTCTTATTTTTCTTTTCCTTATTCAATTTCTTTTTCCCTCCCCTGTTTTTACAACACACACACACCAATCTTATTATTAATAAAGCCACAATTATACAAGACAAGGGAAACAATATTCTACCTATAATAGTACTACCTATCTTTGCAATAAAATCCTTAACAGCTATCATTTTATTAGCTATTTTAGTCCACAAACTCCCAGCTTCAAGTGGTACTAATTCTTCATGCAAATCAGTAATATTTCTGATATAGACCTTCAAGTCTTTACTTTCGTCAGGAATGTAAGTGCAACAATGTTGAACTTTCAATATTCCACAAACTCCACCCTCCTTGGCCAATAGAATATCAAGGGCAAGTCGATTTTGCATGGACATGGCACGTACGGCACTTAATTCCGTATTCACCAAAAGAAACCCTCCTGCGGTATTTGTCGATAAGCGATCAACCACTGTGGACAGTTTCCGAATTCCATAAGCATTTAAAGAAATTCCCACTGCTGGAATCAAAACCCCAAAAATATCACCCACAATTTCAGACCAAGTTTCTCTCTTAAAACGTGTTAATAAGTTAATATCTTCCACATCTCTTATTTTATCTGTATGAAAAATCTTAGGAAAAACCAGGCCCACATAACATGTGCCATACCAATGGTCCGGCAACTTGTAATAAGCCTTGTTCCCACAAACATAGTACACTCCTGGAAAAATTGTATCTTCTCCACCTCTGAAACCCCAACCTGTCGCAATGAAGTATGTATCATGGCACTCACTAGTTCCCACAAAATATGTATCATATTGGGATTTCCTTCTGGTAATACAAAGTTTACCCTTCTGCGGTGCATCTAGAGCTAAAGTTGGACTAGCCCCATTCTTCAACTCTTTTCCCATCTCAATGTCCCAAATTGTCTCACTCACTTCATATTTTCCCCCTTTTTCATGCATGTTCACTCTCCTCTCTTCTACCATATCCAGGAAAGCTCTCTCCTCTTCTTTCAAACTGCAAGTTAAATTATTCTTAAAAATGTAATCTAATGTTAATCCTTTTTCTTCAATAAAAATCTCACCAAAAGTGTTAGCTTCTTTAGCTGGATTCAGCTCTTTGTTCATTGGCAAGTGCCCAAAAATACTATCTCTGTTAGACATCTTATAATCTATTTTCCCTAACAAATAAAAAACACTACTTAAAATACTACAGGAAATACCATATGTAGCTGGTAAATGGTGATAAGTAACACCCTCTGAAACGGATGCAGGTAATTGCATACAGACGTAGCAATCCCTTACTTCCATTGTCTTCACATATTCATATAACAGTTTAGAAAAAACATTACTAGAAAAATTATTAATTGACCTATCTTTGTGTATGTAACTACTACTTCTAATTGGAACTACTTTTTGTGAATTCTTCTCTACATTTGTCACATTCTCTATATTCATTCCAAATTCTACTCTAAAAGTAACTAATAAAACTAAAACACCCCATAGAAGCATTAATAATCCAGTACAACAGCAGCACATTCTACACCACCTCTTAAAGAAGGCACATCTATTTCTATTATCCTCTATGTTAGCCATTTTAGTTTAGCCTGTACTACTCCACTACTGTTTGAACTTCTTCAATTCTTCAGCAATTCTTCAGCTTTCAGTTTATCCAAATGATCTCTTCGTTCACTTGATCCAAGTGAATCCTTCTTTCACTCAGTTTGGATACTTGTCATTCTTCACTTCAATTTCTTCAACATCAAATTGTATCAGATCTCCAACATCAAGATCCTCAGTACTCGACTCTTCTCCAATGTCAGTCAAGAGTACTTTCAAAATTTCACCAGTATCTTCCTCAACCACTTCTCTCAAGACCACTTCCGGATTATCTCGAGTCACTGTTTCTTCTTCTCCTCCTTCAGACAGTGCCACATAAGACCATTCCGGTGATCTGTACTTTTGGTTGGGTCTTCTTACTCTTTTTATTTCCACTGGTTCGTTTGACTCCTTTGATTCTTCTCCTTCAGCTTTTGAACTTTGACTCGAAACTTCATTCACTTGTTCAGCTTTCGATGAATTTGCTCTTATTACTCTGTATCTCAGCCTCTTAACTCTGTTGTTAGGCCAACGGTCTCCTCTTAACACCTTCTTCGGTTTTATTCCTTTATTACTCCTTTCTCCAATCCAAGTTCTCTTTCTCAGAACTCGACCCTCTGTTTGTTCATCCTCATCATCTGTTTCAAGTGCCTCTTGTTTCCGTTTTTCAGCAGCTTTCTTCTTCTCCACAGATTTTTTCACCACTGTTTGAGACTTCCCTACTCCTGTCCCTCCTCGGGTCTCCGACACGCAATCTTCTTGCTGTCTACTTGTCCCTTCACCTAGCTCCTCATGAATGTTCCCTACACCTCCTCGGGGGTCTTCCGCAATCTGTCCCTCTCTATCTTCTTCTGACCCTACTTCTTCAAGTATAATCTCAAGTGGTTCTTCAATCTCCTCCTCTTCTGATTCAGGAGTAGTCTCTGTGTGATTTTTTTTTTCTTTTCTTTTTCCTTCACTGCTGTTTGAAACTTCAGGCTCTCTTACAGAATCTGATCTCCTTTCTGATACTCGCAGTGGTTCATTCGAAGCTCTTCCTACTTCTTTCCCCACTGATTCTGTATCTTCATCATCACTGGAATCTGACTCTTCAAAATACTCTTTACCAGTCCCTTCTTTCGGATTTGGAACTCTCAGAGTATGACTTGCATGTACCCAGTGCTTCACTCCAGCACACTTTACTGCAGTCGTTGTAGTCAGAATGACTTGTCTTGGCCTTCCCCACCTTGGAATCAAGCAATTTCTTCTTCTGTGTACCTTAATCCTCACCCAGTCTCCTGGACTCAGATCATGGGCTTGCTTCTTCTCAAGTGTGGTAGCTTCTTCTCCAACCTGGTGAAACACAGAATGAACTGCGTCAGCCAGGCCTTTACAGTAATCCAAAATCATGTCATCAGTTATTGTCACCAACTTATTGACAGGCACGAATGCATGGCGCATAGCACGTCCCATGATTATTTCATGCGGGCTCAAACCAGTAGTTCTATCTGGAGTAGATCTCATTGTCATCAAAACTAAAGGCAAAACATCTGGCCATTTCATGCCAGTGGCTAAGCACATCTTTCCAATCCTATTCTTGATCGTGCCATTAATCTGCTCAACCACACCAGAAGCCTCTGGTCGGTATGCACAATGTAGCTTCTGCTGTATTTTCAATGCTTCACAAATCAAACCCATGAGCTCATTCTGAAAGTGTCTACCTCTATCAGACTCAACTGTTACTGGAAACCCGTACCTAGGAATCAACTCTCTCAACAGTAACTTTGCCACTGTCAATCCATCATTTCTTCTAGTCGGGTAAGCTTCCACCCACCTTGAAAACAAACAGACTACCACTAGAACATACCTCAGTCTGTTCACTTGGGGCATTTCAATGAAATCAATCTGCATTCTTGTAAAAGGACCTCCTTCTCTGCCTATTGTTCCCAGACTCACCACTGTCTTTTTCCCAGTGTTAAATTGCTGACAAACTAAACATCTCTGACAGATGCTCTCTGCAATTGTCCTGAACTTTGCATTGTACCAGGTCTGTTTAAACGACCTAACCATCGCGTCTCTCCCCAAATGTCCCTGGCCATGATACATCCTTGCCATTGACGACAAGATAGAGTTAGGCATCACTGGTCTGCCATCTCTGTAGACCCAAACATGGTCTGTTTCTCTTGGAGCACATCCTGCCTTAATCCAATCTTGTTTCTCTTCATCTCCTGCCTCATCTTGTAACTGTTTCACTTCATCCCAGGTCTCTAGGACATTAGTAAACATCACAGAAAGAAAAGACATTTCCCTTTCTCTTTCCCTGTTAATGGACTGATTTGTCTTGGCACAGTACTGCGCAACATCATTGGCGTACCTATTTCCAATCGTTATGAAATCCTCCCCCTGACCATGGGCAGCACACTTTACAACTGCTAACTCCTTAGGCAGCTGTATCGCCTCAAGCAATTTACCAATCATTTCAGCATTCTTTATTGGAGTTCCACTCGATGTCAAGAAACCTCTTTGTAGCCAAAGTTGGCCAAAATCATGCACCACTCCAAATCCATACTGACTATCAGTTAACACAGTCGTCCTCAAATCTTTCCCAATCTCACAAGCTTTGTCAATGCTATTAATTCAGCAACTTGCGCAGATTTCACTCCTTTCAATGGTGATGCTTCCATGACCTCTGAAACTTTGCACACCGCATATGCTGCACATAGCACACCATCATCATTCCTCAAGCATGATCCATCCACAAACAACACATGGTCATTTTCTGGTAAGGGAATATCCCTTATGTCTGGTCTTGGTTTTGTACAGTACTCAAGCACATCCAAACAATCATGATCATCTTCCATCTTTATACCCACATTTTCAATATTCGGCAAGAGTGTCGCTGGATTCACATTCACACATCTCTCAAGAGTCACATTTGATGCACCCAGTATCACTTTCTCATACTTAGTCAACCGACTATGTGACATGTACTGAGTTCTGCTTCTTGTCAAAAGAATTGCCACATTGTGAGGTACGAATACCCTTACAGGATATCCCATTATGATTCCCTCACTCTGTTCTAGGCTTCTGCATGTTGCAGCCACAGATTTCAGACAACCTGGTAAACCCACAGCTACAGGGTCAAGTGTTGATGAGAAGTACGCAATAGGCCTTCTCAATTGTCCATGTTTCTGGATTAACACTGAAAGTGCACATCCATTTCTCTCACTGCAGTACAGCTCGAATTCTTTCTCATAGTCAGGCATACCCAAAGCTGGAGCCTCACACATTCTACTTTTGAGCTCTTCAAATGCTGCCAATTGTTCTGCATCCAGATCTAATGGATCTGTCATTTCACTTTTTGTCAATTTAATCAGTGGCTTTGCTATCAAGGAAAAATTAATTATCCACTGACGACAATAACCCACCATACCCAGGAACATTCTCACTTCTCTCTGGGTTTTTGGAGCTTTCATTTCTCTGATTATTCTGATCCTGTCAGTAGTCACTTTTCTCAGACCTTTTTCAATATTGTGTCCAAGATAATGCACCTCTTTCTTACAAAATTGCAATTTGGCTGGAGATACCTTTAACCCTCCATCTGCCAGATGATTCAGTAAAGCTATGGTATCCACTTCACAAGCTTCACGTGTCTTTGATGCCACCAGTAGGTCATCAATGTACTGCACTAACACTGAATTTTCGGGCATAATCAAACTCTCCAACGATTTCTTCAATAACTGATTGAATATCGAAGGACTCTCTGTATACCCCTGTGGGATTCGACACCATGCTAAAATACGCTGGCCAAACCTAAATGCAAAAATCGGCTGGCTGTCATGATGCAATGGAATTGAAAAGAACGCATGACACAAATCAATCACTGTATACCACTCAGCATCATGTGGAATTTGATACAGAATCACTGATGGATTTGGCACAATAGGACAACATGCCACCACAATTTGATTAACTTTTCTCAGATCCTGTACGATCCTAAATTTGCCATTGGGCTTTTTCAGTCCCATTATCGGTGAATTACACGGACTACTCAGTAGTTCTCTCAGAACTCCCTGCTGAATCATTTTCTCAATTATAGGAGTTATCCCTTCAATTATTTCTGGTGTCATTTTGTACTGAGGAATGTTAGGATATGTAATTCCCTCTTTCACTGCAATTTTCACTGGATCTACATTATTCATCAATCCCACATCCTCTCCTGTAAAATCCCAAACTGCTCTTTTCACTGTGTCTCTCAGCTCTTGAGGCAAATCCTCCGGATTAAACACAGCAAATGCACCAATTAACTCACTTTCTCTATTTTCTAGAGTCATTCGGTAGAAAACATCATCATCTGGTGTTTCAAAAGCTATTCCATCCGGTGTACAAAAAATTGTGCAGTTCATCTTACACAATAAGTCCCTACCTAACAGGTTCACTGGACTCGTGTCACAGACAATAAATCTGTGCATGTCTGAAAATTTCCCTGTCTGTACTCTTACTGGTTCAGTAAGACGTGTTCTGATTTGTGTATTGGCTACACCAACTACTTGGATTGCTTCATCCGAGAGAGGAAGATTTTTAACATCTGTTGACCTGACAGTTGATCTTGTCGCACCTGTGTCTACCAAAAAAGTAACACTCTCCTCATTTATTTTCCCATCCACAAATGGTCCTGCCTGGTCTATTTCTAGAGTTGCACCAAGTATGCACTCTTCCTCCTCTCTTCGGCACCGTCAATAATCACCCTCAGACTCACTCCCTTCACTCTTTAACAAGTACTGCTGTACTTTGTTAGAACGTCTTGGTTTGTTTACCTGCTCATCATTGTAGAATGACGATTCCTGATTATACTTTTGTACCCCTCTATTCTGCGGCAAGGGCGGTTTTGGCTCTTGACTCTGCTGTCTCACAACTTTCTGTTGTTGCTGTTGATTATTCCCTTCATTCTGGTTCTGCACCTGTTGATTTAAAGGTTTACTCTCATTACTCACTAATGGTGGATTAGGACATTCAGATCTCCAATGTCCCAGCTGGCCACAGTTGTGACAAGGGAACTTTTTCTTCGCTTCTTCAAGACTTCCTTTCCCTTTTCCTACATATCTGGGTCTATTTCCTACATTATTTCCTGGATTATTCGCCTGTTCCACTAACTGTGCTTCCTGTCTTTCTGCAACTTTCACTTGTGCCCACATTGCTTTCTCTTTCAGCTTTCTTTGTTTTGCTTCAATTTCATCACTGAAGTATTTTGCATGTCTCAGGATCTCATCTACTTTTTTACTCTGCCAATCCACTGTGTGCTCACGAATTCTCTCACCAATTTCAGGTCTTAGACCATATACAAATCTGTATACAAAGTGACTCAAATCTTTATCACCCAGGTGTTCGTCTCCACTGAATTGTTTAAAAGCCAGTATCAGCCTCTCGTAAAAAGCATGAACTGATTCTTTTGCTTCCTGTTGTGTTCGATCTATCTTAACCCAGTCTGTTTCTTTTGGAGGAACTTTACTCTTCAGGTATACCATCACCTGATCATACTTCCTCATTACTTCTGGATCTGGTGCCCCTGTTCTTGGATCTCTTGGATACTCCTCAGTAGGCCAACTCACAACTATTTTACACTCAGTCCACAAGTCTGCTGGAACAATTATATCAAACAGACTATTCAGGTCAACCCACAGCACTTTTGACAATTTCACAAACCTATCTACCTGCCTATACCACTCGACGGGCTTTTCTCTCAATCGAGGGAAATCATTCGTAAATGATAAAATATCCTGTCTGGTCCATGGAACATGTACATATCCTCCTCCAGGTATTTCTCTCATAGGATAATTATCCACTGTTTTCTCCTTTTCTCTTACTGGAAATGCTGAATAAGTTGTTCTATCTACAGATTCCTCTCTTTTCTTATACCACCTATCCTTCCACTTTTCAACATCACCCCATCTTCGCAGTAATGCCACCATTTCTTTAATCTGTCCTGTTCTACCAGAAACATTCAAATTTTCAATGTCCTTCTCTGTAAAGTCCATCCTGTAAGTTCTCTGTAAAGCTTTTACTTTATCTATGTCAACTCCTTGTTCATTTGCTATTGCTCTTAACCTATCATGTGTATTCCTTGCTCTCCAGGTAACACTTTTGCACATAAACAACAGCTCACCATCATGATGACTCTTCAGGATTTCTACTGGAACTGTTCCTGTCACAAGTTCTTCTAATTCTATACGTAACCTGGCCACATCAATAACTTGTGAATCCTTATCCTTTTTCTGAAGAACCTTCATCCAGTCATTCAAATCATCAACTGTTATTTCAGCAGTTTTTCTCACTGGAACCACTCTCTTCTGCGGTTCTAAAATTGGCATCCCTGAACAACCAGGTTCACTAGTATCCAATAGTTCACTACATGTGTCATGTCTTGTTTGTCTCAGGTCACTTCTTTCTGCTCTTTTATCTGAATCTCCTGAAGGACCAACTGAATTTGTCAAATTATTCCCAACATATGGAATCACTAGTCCATTCTCACCTGCTCTCTGTTTGTCAAACACAGGCATAACTGGACCTATTGTTACAGGCACCGTAACAGCTTCCAGATTCTTCGTTAACTCCCTAATTTTCTCAGTCAGTTCTGTTGTCGTTTTTGCTAATTTTCTGGCATTTTCCTCACTACTTCGATTCTCTCTCTCCCTGAAAGAACTACTACTTCTTGATTCAGGTGTCACTTTTTCTTTCTCAATAATACAGACTGTATCTCTTATCGGAGAAACAACTGGTGTACTCTCATCTGGTTCTGGTCTATATGGAGGTGGTCTCTTGTAAATCATGTCATTTAAGACCTCATCATGATACTCATTAATTCCAACTGCTCCCTCTTCAATTGTTCTCATAGGATATAATCCCTCTGACATATTAACATCTCGCCATCTTTTCATCCGATCATGATGTGTTTCACGATCATGTCTCCTCCCAAACATGTTCCTGTAATACCCTCCAGATCTTTGCTTTTCTCGCTCATGAACTTCCTCTTCCCATTCCACTAAAGCCTCGAACTGTGTAGGTCTCGGCTTCGGGTCCAGACGTACCATCTTTTCCCGTAAATTTCTCAACACGGCCAAATTAAATGAACCATGTTCTGGAAATGCTAGAACACCATCTTCTTTAGTATACCTAACCCAATTCTGCAACCATATACAGGTATGTAATCCATATTTCGCAACCATGAAGGATGCAGGTGTTTTCGCTGGAGGTAGCAACTCACCCTCTCTCGTTTTAACCTCTTTATCCTTGGTAAACCACCTTTTAACTTTCCCAAAGAACGTTTTTTTCTTTTTCTCCTCTTGATAATACATTTTAGCGCTTACTAAAATTCTCTACTCTCTCCGTATTATAAATATACAATACGAGCTTTTCAACCAATAGCAGCGCGACTCACACTAACGCACCAATCCTGGAGCGTTTACGTCACTAAACAGCTCTTCCAATCCCTGCGCGACTCACACTAACGCACCAATCCTAGCGCAAACACTATTCTGATCTGCCATCCAATCAGAGCGCGGTCTTTCTGACGTCAACAGTCGCTGCAGTTTGTCTCTGTCTTCTGTCACTCGTCTACCCCTCCTTTACAAAATCTTTTCAGTAGACTTCGTGTCAAAATTTCTACAAAATCTATTAGTTACAACATAAAAACATCTCCATTGTCTGCTTCGCTAACCACAGAATAGTAAAAGACAGTCTATTTTTCAAGAGTCAACAAACTTTCATACATCTCATAACTGTTTCCTCTAGGACTTATCCAAAGAGTCTTACAATCAATAAATGTATATACATTCACGCACATTCATGCAAGAAAAAAAATATAGTACATGCACACAGAATCCTGTTTCCCGAGAACAGCGCACAATCTGCTCCACTACAGAATTATAACACACATTAACTAACTAAGCAACTTCGCCCAGTTCCTCAAACAAGCTCAGAGAATACCTATTACTCTTCCCGCGATAAGCTTTAACGGAAATCCTTACGGATCCCTGGGACTTAAGACCAGAGTTTCAAAGATAACCTTCACTACGATACACACTCCTTACATACCAGAAATATCTAATAGTAACATACGACGATGTCACTGATTCCGAACCCAGACAATGTGAACGCGCAACTTCAATTGTCACACGTTATTCCTTACAATCCCGTCTTTCCCGAGAGCAGCATATACTTCCCTCTGCCCTTCTACGGAACTGCTACAACAGCTTCCAAGTTCCAGAAGCACTACATATAACTCAACATGACGACTTCAACATATAATATTAGTACATATACCAATATCGACAAAATAAAATCAATAATCAATAAGCTAATGTACAAGCAATCTTATCAGATCAAGACAACCATCTTAAATCATCCTCTGCTACCAGGAAATTGATAGAGATCAGGGTAACTAAAATATGCCCACTACCACGGATAGAGTAATCACACAGTTACACGCACATACATTCATCATACGCTAGGGCCCATTTCACTAACATACGCTCAAATACTCTACCAGCAATAAACCTGTGGAAAGGAAACACCTAAACACCCTGCATCAATATCAGGTCGATCAGATCTGGTTTAGTGACTGTCCTAATCAATAACATAATCTACACAACATATACAATAATGATCAAAAATATAAACCCAATAATTGACAAGAAATAAAATTCAACACCATGTTTAAAATTATATTGCTTTATCTAAAATTAATCAAAGTAAAATCAATCAGAATAAATCATTTCTCATAGTTACCTATTCTAACTAAGTGTCAGAACAGGTCAGGACAAGACTCTCGGTAAAGTCTTTCAAGACGAAGTCCTCAGCACGATCCTCAGCAACGTAGCTTCACGCAGCAAAGGTAAAATGGCAAGTGGCAAAGCCCTCCCTAGGCTAACAATTTTATAGTAAAAATTACAATGGAAACACTCATCAAGTTTGCAAAATTCACTGAATCACTGAGCAGAGCGAGAAGGAAAGGATGCAACATTGCAACATTTGTGAACCTCCGCTCAGGAAAAATACACATAGCGAAGACTACGGAACAGGAACCAAGAAAATAAAACATGTATCACATTAAATCCGGCTTCTCCTCGGCCATCGAGCCACAGTTCAGAGTTTTCCTCTAAGGCTCCTTTGTCTTTCGAGATTGCCAAGGACACTTTCACTTTTCTTGGAGAACTCCCAAAAACTGCTGCTGTCCTCATAGAAAGTTTTATAGAAGGACCATGGTCAGTCAACTTCAAGACCATTTCCAGCAGGGGTCTCCCTCGTCACGTCTTTCACATATTCACTCGAGGCCAGGCTTCAAAATTCAGCCATCTTAATACAGCCTCCATAGGCCACAATAGACCATCTTTAATTAAAGAGACAAAATAAACGTTACTACAGCATAATGATTAAACAGTGTTAACCCCACTAATACCCTTATGTGTATGCATTTATCTAGCTTTGCAACATAAAAAAACATTAATTCAGACAGCGTTTTGTGCTCAAAATAAATAGCACACAGCAACGTTTAAACATGAAAACTTGCACATTATTTTTTAGAAAACAGAAACAGCACACACACGCTAACCCTCGTGTAACTTTCTCTTATGTTAAGACAAACGAATTGATTAATAGAAAACACACTTGCACAAGACAAATAATTAATTGTTATTTATTAATATTTAATAAAACGCATAGACATACTAGAGCTTCAAAAGCCCCTGAATTTTCTAAATGAAAACTCTGCTCCAGCAGTAGCAAACCCAAATGCACTTTTTCACCATCAACTTCCGCTACCCCACTGTAATGATGTATTTTGAAATGCTAAGATGAAGAATTGTACCTCATTGATGTAACGAGATGTATGTTATATCTGACATTTAGTCACAGAAAACTAATAAAGTCACATCCAACAAAAAGAAACTTCCGCTACCCCCTAAAGTGAAATGTTGAGTCAGGGCAAGTGGTGAGGCTGCCCCTCCATTAAATAGAAGGCCCCTCCTGGACAATTTGTAGCTTTTCTTTCTTTGCTGGAAATCTGTTAAAGGCATGTCCCTACCTTAAGCATGTTTATTTCTATTGCTAGGATATAGCGCAAGCAAGCTTCAACTGCTATATCCCAGCGCTTCAGCCAGAAATATGTAGTTAACGTAAAAAGGGGTGGGCCGGGGGTGATAGACGCACACTTGTGACAGGGCAAGCTGGCACACAGTAAGATTGCTGTACGGTAGCACTAACCCTTTTTTGAAATATTTGTAAAGTAGGAAGGATGTGAGAATGTTCTGAAGTCTCTGTAAGCCAGCACTTACCCTGGGATGTAGAGCGGGTTTGGGGTCATCAGCATGGGGCTGATCTTGGGGGAAAATTCAGTGGCCAGGCTGCTGCCGGGGCAGATGTCCTCACCCCTCTCTCCTTCTCCTGCCCTCCCTACCTCTCCAGACTCCCTGTGTTGAGCCTTGGCAGGAAGAGGTCTGTTGCTAGTGCACCCAGAACCATTACACAGTTTTTGTTTGCACAGACATGAGATCCAGTTCCAGGACTGGAGGGGAGGAGCCTCACCTCTCAGGGTGGAGTCTCGGGGACAGGCCTGCACACGGAGTATCGTAGGGTCCTCACGCGGCCACCACGAACACCCAAGCCCCTCATGTTGTCTGGATTGCTGTAGAAGGACATATTTCAATGGTTTCGCATCAGAAGCTTGGGAGGCGGCTCTGAAAGGGGCTCAGGTTTCCAATCAGAAGCAATGGAAATAACAATGAGCAAGATCTTTCGGCAACAAAGGGGTCATTTCTGCAGCCGCTCAGTAGCTAGCATTACTAAATCTGTCTCACAGTTCTTTTCCATCAAATCCTAAATATGGCAGATGTCACTGCTTAACAAATTGACAGTAGGGGAGTAGCATTCTAATAATAACTCCACAGAATCTCACAGAGTTTTTATGTAACTCCGTGGAATTTCACGGAGTAAAACTCAATAAGTTCTTCCCACCCTTACTCAGTGCCGACGCATCGCTATGAAAGTCTTCGTAAGCCCCAGCAGCTTACTTGATGACGACGCAGAACCTCACATCACAAGCTCCTGCGATCTCCGCTGATTTCGCTCTGTAATGCATCTTAATTCAGGACCACATATTGCAAGCTCCCCATGGACGATTTCTCGATGTCAGCAAGCACAACTGAATGCAAGCACTTCGCACCTCTCTGCAACCAGGGTTTAAGGTACTCTTGTTCAGCCGGCCTGACTGGGACCATGTAGCTGTCCCGCCCTCCATCGAGGTTGGACTGAACTTGTAACTTTGTCCTGATCGGGCGTGACTAGTGAACCACAGTTGGCACTTTGTGCTTTTTGACTCCATACTCACTGAAATATTTCAAACTGTATATCTCTGGTTCTACTGATTGGATTGTTAGCATTTTTACCTTATTTTATTTATTGGAACTTACTCTAGTTTTTTAATTTGGTGTGAGATTTTTCTTGAGTTGTGTTTTGACTGTATTACTGTTTGAAGTGCTGCATAAATACTTTATACATTGCATCTGAATTAAGCTGACTGCTCTGTTCCAAGCTACCAGACGGTTGAGAACAGATTAATTTGGGGTTTGCTTGGGAGTTCAACCTGACAAGAATTGTGGTTGCTCCTTGTGCAGGGTTTCACCTGCCCCTCAACTTGTAACCCAATTTCCAACATATACAAAAATGTGATGGATAATATGCTTAAATTAATCTCTGGCGCTTGCTCAGGCCGCATCCCAGTCCGTCTTTATTTTGCACACCATTTCAATTCAGTTTGGCATGTGACAAGAATCTGTCTGAGGTAATTCAATCATCCCGCCCATCATTTTGCTCTACACATAGCCAGTTATATGGCAGGTGGTCAGTCCGTGAGACTTTCTGCATATGATCCAAATGCCTCCAGCCAAAATCGTGTTTGAAAGCTGATTGTAAGTAAGAGTTGCAAAGTCGTTCAATACCACGGGTTAGACCTTCAGTTACTGTTAGTTGTCTGCCAATAAGACTTTGCAAACAGTTTTTTCTAAGCCCAGAGCCTAAAAAAATATAAAAGCACAAAAAACATCATGCAAAGTGATATTAGCTTAAAGGCCAGTGTGGGCTGAAAATATCACTACACGTTGGTTTGTTTGGTAGTAATGAGTCGTAAATGGATGGTTGGGTTGAGAGCCTATTAAATCACATACAGCCTCATGCATCAAGCCAAAATCCAGTCGGTAAAATACCGATTAGCTAATAGCTCCCGGTATTGAGTTAAAAATACCCAATCCCAATGCATCAACCCGAATACTAAAATCGCTATTTAAGGAATCCTTAAATAGCGATTCCTTAAATTGCGATTGCATTTAAGGAATCCCAAATTGAGATTCCGATTCCTTAAATGCAATGCATGAAAGTCAAAAAATTAGCGAATTCGCTAATAGGGGGAGCAAATTACCATGAAGATGAACTGCATGGTAATTTGCTAAAAGTTTGAAAAATGCACTTTTGTGCATTTTTCAAAGTTTCATGTTGCGCACACACATGCCCTTAGAGCATGTGTGTGTGCAACATATGTGCACATATCAATTTCAGGGGTGCAATAGGGTGTCATTTTGACACCCTTGCACCCTTGAAATTGCATGAGCAATTTGCGAGAACCTACTGGTACTCGCTATTTGCTCATGCAATCTCCGATTCATTCCTATGGGCCTGGAGGCCCATAGGAATGATTGGGATGGCATTCCTTAATTACTACTCGCAATTTGCTAGTAGCAATTAAGGAAAGTTAAGGAATCGCTATTTGAATAGCGATTCCTACATGCATAGCCTTTTGCTATTCCTTATTAGCGATTCCTTATTTTTCGCTAATAAGGAATCGCAAATGCCAATGTTGATGCATATGCCCCATTGATAGTATTAGATCTTGTTTATGTCATATAAAAAGCATTGACCAGGAATAGATGGAACATAGCTTTCTATGAGCCTCGCATTTTCTCACAAACAACCAGAGCCACTGAACACTGACTGTCCATGTTAAACCAGAACTGGAGATGGGTGATGGTCTTCCCACTTGTGTCTTAAGGGCTTCAGGTGTGCATTTTTCTGACATGCTTTTTACTCTCAGACAGCTACAATCTCTCCTGCTTTACCTGTCCTAGCTAAGTTGGCAGGTGCACATGAAGTGGTAATGTTTCTAGTTTCCAATGCGATTAAAAGTTTGAAGGAGAGAGATGCTTGTAAGGTGAGAAAGGAAGGACAGGAGTAGAATGAAACATGGAAAGAAAGAGGAGGATAGAAGTGAAATGGTGATTAAGATGGAGGCCATGGTAGGAGTCAGAAAATGGGAGAGCAGAAGATAGAAGAATGAGAAGAAAAAGAACGGTTATAAACATGGATGACAAAGAAGGTACATTGATTATAGGACTTTGAAGGCCGGGACTTTGCCGGGTATAGAGCACTGGAAGAAAGTGAGGAGAGCAAGTAAATAGAAATGTGAAGATGGATGGTGAACGATAAAGATGGAAGTAAGTACGAGGGGTTAAGAAGGTTTACGGTATAGTGAGAAGGGAGAAAAAGAAAATAGTCATAGGAGGTGTTATGGTTAGAGAAAGGAAGATGAGAAGGATGGCAAAGCAGAAGCAAGGACGAGTTTGGAAAGATGTGAAAAAGTCTGAAAAATGAAAATGTGCTCTAAAAGGCCCTATTTTTCGACTTTTTCTAAATTTTCTTATATGGACAACTCTCCTAACCAATCAATCAATTAATCAATCACGTGTTTGTTAAGCGCTACTACTCACCCGTGAGGGTCTCAAGGCACTGGGGAAGGGAGGTTTCACAGGGTCCAGTCCATAAAGGAGGGGGTCTGTCGAAGAGCCAGGTTTTGAGGTTTCTTGTGAAGATGGGGAGAGATGTTGTCTGTCTGAGGTGGAGCGGCAGGGCCTTCCAGGCTCTGGCCGCGAGGAAGGAGAAGGAGCGGCCACCTGATCTGGTCTTTCTGGTGCGGTGGACCACGGCGTAGGAGAGCTGGGCTGATCATAGGGTCATTTGAGGTGCGTGGAATTTGAGTCAGCTGTTCAGGTATGCTGGTCTGGTGTCGTGGAGGGCCTTGTGAGCATGAGTGAGCATCTTGAAGGTGACTCTAGCTTCGATGGGGAGCCAGTAGAGTGTGCACAGGTGCTAACCGCCTTTGTAATGGTCAGAGTCGATCGGTGCATCACTTGCTCTGCAGATAGATTGTGGGGTCTTGTTTGGCAATACTTTTCAAGAATCCTATTAGTTCCCAATCTGGCCCTCTCTCTTTGCTGTGGATTGCATGCATAATGCGCCCAAGTTTATCCTGCGCAGGTTAAGGTTGGCAACGATTTTCCTGGCATTTTTCTGATTAATATTTTGGGAAATATAATAAACCTTGCTACTTCAACCATAATCATGTCTTTGTCTATGTGTGGAAATAATGCCCGGGAGTGTCTGCGGGACGTCAGTGGTGTCCTTCCTAAGGTGTGGCGGCATGATGTCAATGGTACCTATGCCAAGGGGTGACTGCATAAAGTCACTTATACCCATGATAAGGGATGGCTGATGGACGTTAATGGTACCCATGCTGAGGTTTGGCTTTGGGATTGCAGTGGCACACATTTTAAGCGGTAGCTGCGGATTGTCAATGGTACCCATGCTCAGAAGTGACTTAATGGTATTCAAGCTAAGAGGTACAGATGAACCTAAATCAGAATAGGCAGCTCACAGATTCAAGCTGCCCGGTCAAAAGTATGTATGTCCTAGATAGATAGATAGATTTCATTGCACAATTACTTAAAATCATTGCAATTCTTACAACAAGATGTTAAAATCGATTTTCATTCTCTATTAAAAATATAGTACAAAGTATGTATGTCCTACGTAAATACTGAAGTGCTTTGAAACACGCCTAATGTGTATCATTCGATATAAAGTGCATTAAAAGAGTCGTCGTGAGACTGTCAGTGAAATCAGCTGCAGTGAACAATTTGGAAAAGGTAAAGGTGGAGAAGCAGTGTGTCTTTGCTTACTGAAGGGTTGCTGAATCTACTCTTACCCTATTAATGGATAACACCGATGGTTTCGCTTCAGAGGTCTGTTGAAGTACCTGCTGTGTGTGGTTCGGGTAGGATGGGTCCAGTGTTGACCAGCTTGCAGTGAAACATTTAAAGATGCAAATACCTTAACCTGCGGCTACAGACTCACTGGTCCAAGTTTTAAGAGTCGTGTTTTTTTCCGACCTCAGGAAGGTGAAAGCATTTTTTGTTCTTAAGCCCTGCGGCTTAATTTCTTGTATAATGAACTTAAGAAAAGTTACTTTATTTACTTGCGTGGAATAGCTGTTTTAAAGGTCGTCGTAGTAGTGCAATATATAAATTTCATTTAAAGCACTGTAAAGATCAGGTGGAAAATGTGCAGATAATGCTAAAATTGAGAGCATTTTTATCCATTGTGCATTATGAAGCAACAAAATTGCCCAAAGAAATATCATATGAGGTTTCAATTTCAATTGATTTTCAATGGTCAAATCTATTTGTTTTTTCTATTGGCATCTAATGGTCTAAACTATCGATGTCTGGTAGATTCCAGTCACCGTCTCATGCTTGCATAAATACTTCCCCTCCCTTTACTACTCAGAAAAATGTTTGTGGTAAATAGATCATGGTTGCAACTGACAGACTGATAAAAAAAGGCACAGATATTTGTAAGCGTTTCAACAGATTTCACTCATTTTTGCAATTGAAAGAAAAAATTAGAGTGAAAACTTGGGGCCTGATGTATGCAATGTTTTTTTCCCATTCTTTGTCTATGGGGAAATGTGTTAGGGGCATATTATCAAGCACGGCGTTAAAATTATTGCCGCTTTAGCGGCAGAAAACTGCCGCTAAAGCGGTGGTAATGGGCTTGATAATATGCCGCAGAGAATTCCAATAGAAGCCCGTGTTGACCCCAGAACATGGGCTTCTATGGGAATTCTCAAGGGCATATTATCAAGCCCATTATCGCCGCTTTAGTGGCAGTTTTCTGCCGCTAAAGCGGCGATAATTTTAACGCCGTTTCTTGATAATATGCCCCCTAGTTCTTATGGGCCTTAGACTGATAATAAGGTAGTACGGTAACTCCAATTTGGATGTAAATATGAGAGAACAGTCTAAGAAGGATTATGACCGGTGCAGGAACACCACCCTCCTGAGTTGTTTTCCTTAAGTAGCTTTAGCCAATAAACCCCTAGAGAAAAGTTTGCAGTGAAAAATGTCTGCAATCAGTAGAAAACCTGTGGAAATTGTACAAACGCATTGAAACTCTGCATGCCACTAGAATTTCGCTCTAGGAGAAACAATTGCAGCAGTATCGGTGTTTCCTCAGGGGTAATTCCAAGTAGTTTTTACCCGCAAACCTCTAATGAAACCTTCAGAAGTAGAGTAGGTATAATCAGTCCAACAAAACTCCTGATTGGTCAACATAATTCAGTAATTTTGTACACGCAGTTGTAATGGATATGTATATCCGGTAGTAGGTGCACTCATGTCTTAGGTTCCTGAAAGTTAATTCCCACAAACTATTTAGCGTCAGTTAATGATAAAGCAGTTAGAAAAAGATCAAAATGGGGGGCGTGGTTGCGGGACAGACTCTGAAATGAGGTGGCATTCTCCTCAGCCCGACCAGGGCTGAGGCCTTGATGTTTTCGAAGCGTCAAGCACTCTGGGAATGGCTGGACTGAGTTTTGCAAGAGAATGAGCTCCTTTGGGGCTCATACTGGCATTGAGAAGTTCTGAGGTGACTGGAATCCGTTGGGCCCTGCGACGCCTTAAATGCCTCGGACCTCGCGAGACCAGAGAGCCTCGTTTATCGCCTTAGTGCGGGTTTTCTAGTGTTCACGCATGACGGAATTGAAGCGACAGCGCCTCCCTCTCTGCCGGTGTTCCTGAATGGATAGGAGGCTGAAAGACTGCTGCGACGTATGTCATAAACCAATGTAAGACTGTCCTGTATATTTTCTAAGTGCCCCATTGAACGAGAAAATGCATAAAATACTCTGAGATGACTGGCGAAAAACCCGCTCTATGCGCTTACAGAAGATGTTTATCACTCTAGTGTGGTAAAAATGGGCCAGAGACGACTAACACTCCTGTTGATACTGCTGTGCATACTATAATTGAGTAGTCTAAAAAATGAAAGTTTCTGCATACTGCTGATTTGGGGCCGACCTGGATGGAACTTTACGCTGACCCGTGCTGGTGAAAAGGTTACCCGAGATTGCTGAGGAACTGCTGAGTCCCGGAACTTCTAGGAGAGATTGATCCCCACATGATTCAGGATTCCCACCCTTCGCGTCCATAGGCGTTCTCCCTACAGTCTGATTGAGGCAGAAGTAGGGCATCGGTGTTCCTTTAATGTCTACAGTGAAGTGCAATGGGCCATATCCTGCAAATATCTTTCATCCCTGTGGAGGTGGTGGTATCCTGTGGTGTTTCTCGTAACGTCGGTACCTGCCACCCTAGAGGGCTTCAACCCTCAAAAGATCCGGGGACTTCGCTCTTTGTATCTGGTTGCTCTACTAGGCACGCAAGTGGGGAAAAAGTGTCATCGCCTGTGATACTGCAGCTATATTCAGTCTATTGAATTGCCAGGTATCACAGTCAGTACCTATATTGCAAAAGTGTTATCAAGAACACGCCCTTTTCCCTCAACCTCCACAGAGGATGATGCTTACAATGACAGTCTTCAAGATATGAGTCTAGAGCAACCAAGGTGAATGTAGATCACAAGAACTATGGATATAAAATTTGGTGGCTAGGTGTATCAATTCAACGGGCTACTCCCACCCTAATTAACGGAATGGTCGAGCTGGAAGGTTGATATCCGTACAGACTTATCCAAGGAAACTAGAAACCATGAGCAGAATAGCTCAAGTACAAGATACATACTGCTACTAATAATCCTACATCAAAATATCCTAGACCATAGACAAATGTCCAACAATAAACAGGGGAACAATCCATCCAAACAACTTCTCTTTGCAGAAGTACTTAAACAATCACATAATATGCCAACGAAAGGTTCCACCCCTCCTGCATGTGGTTCATCCCAGGTGACCTCAAGCCCAGCAAAAGGCAAGACCATGGATCGCATTCTGCAAGAAATTTCGACGATCAGCCGTCGTTTGGAAGAAATGGACACTAATATATCTTCTCTTACAGCGGACGCTAAGTCAATTAGGACAGACATTGTAGGATTCCTCAATAGAGCAGAGGGGCTGGACCAATGACTAACAGTAGTAGAGAATCGACTTGACTCAGTCCAAAATAAAGATCAAGAACTCTTACTCCTCCTCCGCAAGCTGGTCGATTTGGAAGATCGTAGCAGAAGAGATAATGTTCGTTTCTTTGGATTCCCAGAAAAAATTGAATGCTAGAATATTCTTATGTGATATTCTTCCAAAACTGGCTGGCATTACCTTTGATCCATCACTTGAAATTCAATGAGCGCATCGTATTGGTCCTCCACGTAAAGACATTGACAATCGCCCAAGACCTCTCATTGCCTGTTTTTGAAAAACGAACAAGCGAGACAGCTGTTGATGGGAGCCCGTGCACAAGGCTCATACATATATGATACATATATGATGATCATGAAATCCACGTGGCAGCCAGAGAAGCCAATGATAGAAGTAAAGCACTCCTCTCCTTGAGACCCCAACTGCGAAAAATGGACATCAAATATGGTTTATTTGAACCAGCCCGTTTCCGCATTACCAAAAATGGAGATTCAAAAGACTTCCATAATCCTGAGGATCTACTGCACTTCTTGGACCGCATGAAACCACAAGAGATGGACATTCAGCATAATCCTACTAAGCAGACTCATCGGGCCCTAGACTTTCTCAACAGACGCCAGACAGTAGATGTCGAAATACTAGTAAATCTCGTCATCGTGGTAGAGAACTTGAACGAATAGCTCGCACACATGAAGATAAGACTTCGGGCTTACAAACAGTATCTACCTTTACACAGGAACAGCATAGGGATAAATCTTGCTCTCCTTTAAAATGTGCTCTGGATTCTAAATAAGTTTTAAAAGTGTATAGTTGTGATTGTGGATGCATCTATAGTTAATGTTCTCACCATGCTTAGTTTCAAGTTCCTCACATCAGAAATAGAGCAGGATATCGTCGCTGTGCTTTGAAGAAAAATAACAACTATGCACAGGACAGGTGAGTATTGCTCTCATTCTTATTTTTGTTTATAGTTTTCATTTTATTCCTATTATTATTATAATTATCACTATTTCTGTGGTCATAATCATATTTAAAGCTACTTGCATCCTTCTATTATTATGATGTACTATATGTGATAACTCTGCTTGATATGTTAAAAGTCTTAATATAGGTATATTTATTATTATATGTTATTTGCAGTTGTGACTCATAAGGTCTTAAGTCATATTGGTTTTGTTATATATGAAGCAAATGCTGTTGCTGATCAATGATATTGCTCTGTCCAACTTTAGATAGAACATACATATAATTCTTCTTTGTATTCTTAAAAGCCACTGATGTTCTATTACACCTTTCCCTCCCCAATAGTTAAATAATATACACACTCAGATCCCCAGACCTTCACTATTCTCCTGCATAGTCCTGGCTATTGTTATGTCCACCCGATGGAGCTCCTTCCCGCAGCGGTGCTCCAGTGAGGCCAGACCCTCGGATAAAAGTAGAGAATTCTGTGTGCTGCTACGTCACACTACACATTTCCTTTTCCTAATTACTCCTTCTATCACTGCTACCCTCTTTTATATTTTTATGGAATCTCTCCCAGTAAAATGTACTATCCCTTACTCAACAACAACTGGCTTCTTTTGTCCATTCTTCCTTCTCAACGTCAATACTAACACCATTGCCTAATCAGACAGTAGAATCTAAGTTAAATATCAGGGATATTTCTCCTCATTGGCACTTTTATCTTCTTATATCCCCACACTCTCCAACTCCCCCTCTCCCTTTTATGTAATATCAGCAAAACCTTACAAGTTCCCCCACTTCGCTAAAACTCCTAAATATGTTTACAGATACTATTGTATACAAACACCACTTGGGCCTGTATTGACATGAATAACATTCACCCTTATGTGCAATAACATGGAATGTTCACGGAATCACACACTATATCAAAAGAAAAAAGTACTCTCTTATTTGCAATCAAAAAAGGTGGATGTGGCTCTACTCCAAGAGACACATCATGATGCACTGGAATCTGAAAAGCTGCGTAGAGATTGGGTGGGAAAGGTGTTTCACAGCAGTGTACAAGGAGGGGAATCACCAGACACAGGTCCTATCCATAAATGTGGTGTAGCGATCCTTATCAGTAAATCTCTTCCAGTTGTAGTGTCAAAGACATGGGCAGATCCAGATGGGCGATATGTATTTGTCAAGCTACAAATAGATGAAACTCATGTCTGTGTGGGATCAGTTTATGCCCGACAAGTGCGAAAAAATTATTTCTTCTTCGATTGAACCATTTATTAGCAGAAATAGGTGCCCCGCAATATCTTATAGGTGTGGACTGGAATCTGGTAAGAGATCCGGGTCTGGACAGTACAGGTCCCCTTGACATACTTGCGGATAATGGCCTGATAGGTCATTGGGGCCTTTCCCATCCGGCTGATACTGAATATACATTCTCATCCTCGACTCATGGAACCCTTTCTCGTCTAGATTACTTCATAGTCTCCCAAAGTACGATTCAATTAGTCCAGGAATCCCATATTCTAGAAGCGTCAATCTCTGTTCATTCCCCGGATCTTTTATCTCTGCAAATAGGATTGGTGAAAAGCCGGGACATAAACCTTGGGACATGAATATCCAAAGCCATAGAACTCCTAAGGGTAAATCCCAGCTACGTGATCACCTTCAGAAATACCTCTCCACCAATCAAGGGTTCGTAGACTTGGTTAGGACTCTCTGGGCTGCAGCCAAAGCTATCATCTGCGGCCAACTTATGAGGGACGCAGCTCAAGCCAATAAACAAAATGCTTTTCGACAGAAAGAGCTGGAGCAGGACATTGCGTCATATACCCGCTTATATACTGTAATGCCAACTATACAGCATCACAAGTCTTTAGAACAAGCCCACATGGCATTGAATAGTCTTTTCACATCCAAGACAGAAGTATGTCCTACAAAAAATGAAGGGGAGACATTATGAACAGGGGGAAAAGGCAGGGAGACTTTTGGCAGTGCAGTTGCTCCAGATAGAGGCTGCTATGGCTATACCAGCCATAAGGTCAACTGGAGGAACTATGTTGACCCGACCCCAGGATATTGTTAATGAAATTTACTACAAATCCCAATGTACCCCGGGAAAACAGGTGTACCAGGACAAGATAGACTCTTTTCTTGCAGGAGAGAAGCTACCTCACCTCTCAGATGAGAGCAGGGAATTCCTTGAGGGAGAGATCAGTGAAGAAGAGATTTCACATGCAATAGCCAAACTTCCATATCATAAAGCCCCGGGAGAAGACGGCTTTCCAGCTGAATTTTACCACTGGACAGGTGGGGGGGCAGTTGATACTCTATACGCCCCTTTTCAAGAAGCCGATCACGGAGCCTCTTTAGGATGCAGAAATAGCCGTTTTACCTAAACCTGGGAAGGATCCATTACTGTGTGTCAGTTACCACCCCATTTCGCTCTTAAATTGTGATATCAAAATATTGGCTAGTATCCTGGCCTCTTGTCTTCGCAAAGTTTTGACTTCCCTAATTCATAATACAAAAGTGGGTTTCATGCCGGGAAGCTCGTCTTGGAAACCATTTGCGTCCACTGGCTCATATGCTATGGTCCGTCGGATACCTCCAGGATGACGCACTGGCATTATCACTCAATGCAGAGAAGGCGTTTGATCGCGTCGAGTGGGATTATCTTTTTAAAAATTTGAGCGATTTGGCTTAGGAGATCAGTTTATAGGCAAGGTACGGTTGCTATACGAGAATCCCACTGCACAATTTAATTGTGGAGGCTTTGTTTCAGATTAATTCCCCATCCGCAGAGGAACTCGTCAGGGATGTCCCCTTTCCCTTCTTTTATTTCTCTTGGCTATAGAACCCCTAGCAGCCACAATGCATCAATCGACTAACGTTGTGTGCATTCCTCTTCCGGTGGGAGAATCTGAGCTCTACCTACTATTACTGACTTGCCCCGCTCTTTACCATCAATCAATCAATCAAAACATTTATAGAGCGGGCTACTCACCCATGAGGGTCTCAAGGCGCTGGGGGGAGGGGGGGAGAAGCAGCTACTGATCGAACAGCCAGGTCTTAGGAAGTCTCCTGAAGGTCAGCAGGTCCTGGGTCTGTCGCAAGTGGATGGGGAGGGTGTTCCATGTCTTGGCTGCGAGGTGGGAGAATGATCTGCCACCGGTGGTCATTCGGCGGATGCGTGGGATGATGGCAAGGGCGAGGGCGAGGTCAGCGGAGCGAAGCAGGCAGTTTGGGGTGTACAAGGTGAGTCGTTCTTTGAGGTATGCTGGTCCGGCGTTGTGGAGTGCTTTGTGGGCATGGGTGAGGAGCTTGAAGGTGATCCTCTTGTTGACGGGGAGCCAATGCAGGTCTCTCAGGTGGGCAGTGATGTGGCTGTGGTGAGGGATTCTGAGAATGAGGCATGCGGAGGCGTTTTGTATGCATTGTAGTTTTTTCTGGAGTTTGGCTGTGGTTCCCGCGTAGAGGGTGTTGCCATAGTCCAGCCTGCTGCTAACGAGGGCTTGGGTGACCATCCTTCTGGTTTTGGTGGGGATCCATCGGTAGATCTTGCGGAGCATATGGAGGGTGTTGAAACAGGAGGAGGAGACAGTGTTGACTTGCTGGGTCATGGAGAGCGCTGAGTCCAGGATGAAACCCAGGTTGTGTGCGTGGTTGGTGGGTGTCGGGGCAGCTCCCAACGTGGCTGGCCACTAGGAGTTGTCCCATGCAGAGGGGGTGGAACCGAAGATGAGGACCTCCGTCTTGTCAGAGTTCAGTTTCAGACGGTTGGTCTTCATCCACTCTGCGACAGCCTTCACTACTCCAAATCATAGATGATTTTCCTCCTTTTCTGGATACAAAATAAATTGAACCAAAAGTGAAGCGTTGCCCATATCGGATGGGACCACAAAAGCAGCTATACAAGGATATCCCTTTCACTGGCGACCTTCACATCTAAAATACTTGGGAATATTGGTGAACAAGGGGACAGAAGGGATGGTTACAATTAATGTAAGCCCTTTACTCACTCAGATGCAACACGACTTTGAAAAGTGGAGGGTGCTAGGGTTATCCATGTGGGGTAGGGTACAAGCTGTGGGAATGGATACCCTTCCACGTTTCATTTATACCCTTGGAATGCTTCCTCTTCAGATTCCCTTGTCCACATTACGCCTTATAGATTCTAAGAATAAATAATTTGTATGGAGAGCAGCAAGACCCCGCTTAGCTGTGGCAAAACTGAAAGCACACCACTCTAATGGAGGTCTGAGCCTCCCATCAATAGAACATTTTACTCTTGCGTTACAACTATCTCAAGTGGCGCATAAGCTAAGAGAAATCTATTATATACCACATTGGGTACGTATATAAAGATACCTGTTGTCCACAGAAAAGGATCTCTCAGCCTTATATGGGACAGGAAAAAGTCGCCTTGACCCTACTAATCCATTATTGTCTGCAACGCGTAAAAATTGGCAAAGGGCGCACCGTCTGTTGGGTTTCAATCCACATATACATGAAAAAGCTCCTAACACGGATATACACATTAAGGGAAAAACACTGCCCTGGCCCCAGTGAAATATGTTCAAAGTTGTTATTATTTTAATAATAATTTCAATAAATGATATTTATACAAAACATCGAGCGTTATATGTTTAATATTTTCTAGCTTAACCAGATTTGATATGAAGATGGTTAAGCCTCCTTTGGCCCTACCGGACTTAGAATGTTCAGCTGGTGAGAAGTATGTTCTATAGCCTTGAAGATGGGCTTCTGCAGTTAACCATGTCTCTTGAAGGCATAAAATATTAAAATCTGCTATAAAATTAGTCCAAATATCGTTCTCTAGTTTGGGGCGTAGACCCGCCACGTTCCAAAATAGGACTGCAATTTTTTGTGTATTACGATCCTGGACGGGAGTATTTTTAAAATGTGGGATGGGTGTCGGGGATGCCAGTCTTGCTGATCTTGGCGTCACAGCATTGTTTTGAACTGTATGAGTTAACCCCTCAAAGATTTGACCATTAGGGAATGATAATGGATAGGAGGGGAGGGTGGGTGCTTGTCCCTTCTTTGTACCGTTAAGAGAGCCCTTACTGTGTGCCTCTACGGGAAGTCAATCAACATCCTCGAGTCCTTCAAGGGACGAAAAACGATTTGATATTGGGATGTTGAGGTTAAAAGATCTTAATCTGTCACAAGGAAAGCTATTTGATTTGATCAGGTTACTAGCTAGAGACTGTGGGTAGAAATATGTCAGGTCATATGTTTTTATGGAGCTTTGGTTTTGGTTTTGAAACCAACTAGTTATGTAAGTAGTTGCCCTATGATCTCTGAAATTGACGATTATTACGTCACCTTGTATTTCCTTTGGCCGTGGGCCTACCCAGGTTAGTCTGCGGACATTCAAAATTTCCCCGTTGATGTTAGGAGGGAGCGGCCTATGCTGTCCCAGCCAGTGCATTACCTTGTTTTTCAGATCATAATAGCCCTCCCTTTTCCCTGGTTCCAATGGCGGGACTCCTGTTAAAACTACGACGTATGGTACTGCTTCTGGAGGTAAATTGATATGATTGCAGTTTAAACCCTGGTTGAGTCTGGTGGGAGTGTCAACAGGTACGATATCTCGTTTCTTATTTAAATTAGCAGCTTTGATGTTATTGGTACTCTGATCTTGGGCTGTGTCAGTGTTTCTCTCTGTGACTAGCTGCGAGTGGTTTGAAGTTTCTTTGATAGTTGATTTTATAGATTTTTTTGCGACTAAATTACTTCCGTTTGTTACTAAAGGTGCGATGAGGTCAGCGGGGCTTATTATTATTGGCATAATTATATGTGACGATAATGATTCAAGTTGATCACAATTTGTTTGTGTCAGCTTTGCTAATGAATCTAATTGTGTGGATAAACCCTTTATTCTTTCTAAGACAGGAAGAACAAGAGATTTTACTAATATTTCTAATCGGCCCATCAGTTCGTTGACAATTACTTCATGAGTACAAGTATTACCTTGAGAGCTGAAATCATTTGTGTGTTTAGTGTTCAAAGGATAGGTAACTTCTTTTTGAACTTTTTTGCTCAGGTTAGCGTTTTTTGAGCATTTCCTCCTTTTTTTTGGGGGGGGAGGGAGGATAGTGGAAGTTGATTTTATGGGCTTCATCTGTTTGGGATTAGTAGCAATAAACCTGAGGGGTGATGTGGTAGACGGTACGCAATCAGAGGGAACTTTGAGTTGGAGTTTGGCAGCCAATGGAGGCGAACAAGTGTGGGAGTGAACTGGAGATGTAGACTCAATAATAAGTGGGGATGTCCTAGAATCACTAGGGGTATCGTGTATTACAGAGGGAACAGGGATTGTAGGATTCGGAGACAGTGCAGATTGAATAGGTCCGAGAGAGGAGCGCTTATTTTGTGCGAGTTCAGCCGAAAGGCGTCTCTCTACTATAGCAATTTCTTGCTCCAGGACTGAGGCGGCCCTAGTGATGAAACTGTCTAGTGTGCCACGCACAGAGCCTCCCAGTGAAGTTCTGCTCCTTGTACTGAGTGTGGCCATGGTGGGTGATTTAATTGAGGTACGATGAGTTTTAATTATATCGAGGCTAGTGTAGGTGATCCAAGGCTGAAGGAGAACTAAAACAACACAGTTATAGTAATACGAGTACAATGTCCAAGTCAAAGTATACCTTTCGTCGTTTTGGTCCGGTCGTCAGAGGGGGGGCCCAGCCCAGCCTCTTCCTGCCCCTGACGGCCACGGACGGCCCGCCCTTTGCCCGGGCTTAGCCCGCGCGCGGTCCCGCGTCGCGGGGGGGTGGAACGATTAAGTAGCGCCTCCGGGCGCGCAAGGTCCGTGTGGTTTCCTTCCGGTTCACTCGAGGCTGCAAGGGGACCTGGGTAATGAAGTCCAACCAGACGCTCTCCCCTCACAGCGGTCGCGGTGGCAGGCGACGGCGGGGGAGAGTCGTAGGAGACAGAAGGAGGGCAGTAAGATCAGGTAACCGCAATCAGGGCAAGCAGCGTCCTGTAGCTGGCAGCGTCCCAAAAATTGGTATTTGGAAATAACTCCCTAAGCATGCAACCTAACAAATACTAAATCGCAAACAAGTTACCAAATCTCATTTTGTCTTTTGTACATTGGAAAAAGCACTTTTGTGGTCATAAGTAGCCTGATTCTTTGAATCAAGCTTTTTGCAACTTCAAAATAAGCTTTGTCCTTCTGGCCCTAAATGCTGCCTCCACCCAACCTTAAAGGATAAGGAGTGGACTCCCTGATCAGCAACAGGTAGAAAAGCGCTGGAAGGGCTACCTGCAACATAAACAATGAGGATCACTCCAGCTGACAAGCTTCACCAGAATTTTACTTTAGTTGACCATTTACATTGTGGGAGTTGTAGTCCCAGACCCCAAGAAGCAAACCAGAGCTTCTAAACCCTTGGCCGGTGCTGTGGATAACTTTCCTGCGTCAAGAAACACTTCTGTAAGTTAGTGTAAAAGGTTTACATCGCAGGCGGCCTGAACTTTGTCTCGGTCCAGCGCAACCTTTTTTATCCCTTTGAGAACTATTTGTTTCTAAGCACTAGTTTTAATCTTTAAAAAATCATATTTCTGATTCCCTTATTTGGATTTTTGTCGCTTTGGTGTTATTTTAATCATAAACATATTTCCTATTTATATAAAGTGGTTTTGGATTTTTATTGTGAGTTGTGTCTAACTTATTTAATGTATTTGTGTTTTTAAATGCTTTTACACGCCTGTCTTCTAAGTTAAGCCTGCCTGCTCGCAGCCAGCCACTAAGGGTTAAGAAAGGGAATAATTTAACTACTGGTAGGTCCCTACCTACACCTACTAATAAAGTGCCTTTCAACAAGTGATCCTTAACCTTTTGACTTCTGTGGACCCCCACTGAGCCATTGCTGGATTCCAGCGACCCCCCATTGGATCAATGTTGAAATCTGGAGAGCCACTTTGAGGCATTACTGAAAGCCAGTGTCCCCATTCTAAGCAATTTCTACAATGTGAACCTCAAAACAATACTGTCATATCTCGTTCCCAACCCTTAATTCATCATGTCCCACTGCCCCCCAGCACTTTGCAAATATTTTCCTCTCTGTTGTTCCAGTCACTGAGAATTGCTGCGATCTCGCAAGATCTCTTAACCTCTTCAGTGCCCATGACGAGCTGGACTCGTCATGGGCCGCGGTTGCGCTGTGCCCAGGACGAGTCCAGCTTGTCATGAACCCCGCCCGCTAATGCAACGGCCGGCACAGGGCGGGGAAAGGGCGTGGCACTGAAGGGGTTAAAGTCTTGGTGGACATCTTGGGGGTGGTTCTATTTAAATCACACCCAGGAAGTGAGGCTTGCTTTGCCTCGAGTTAACCAGACTGAAAGTAGCTCTCTATTGATGATTGCAGTGCTACACTTACCTGCATCATAGACGGCCCACATGCCCGCCTTCCAGCAAACTACTCTTGATTCCTCCACACCTTCAGTGAAATGTATTTATTTATTTGTTGAGTTTTGTATAGTGCACACTCAACCCAAAGGTGTCAGAGCCCTTTACATAGTTGACAAAGTAACTGTTGGATGAGTTACATATTGGGTAAGTACAGTTACATGGAATAGGTATAGATGCATAATCACATTAGTAAAGTAACAGTTAGCAAAGTAGCCGTTGCACAAGTTACATGTGGTGTGAGTACAATTATATGGTGTAGGCACAAATACACAGCAACAGCATACAGAAGGATTATATGAAAGACAGTAGCAGTTGCACGAGTAGCATATGGGGTAAGTACAATTACATTGAGTAGGTATAGATGCATAGCAACAGAAGCAAAGTGGCAGTTGGCAAAGCAACAGTTGCATGAGTTCCATATGGGGTAGGTACAATTACATGGCGTAGGCACAAATACAAAGTGACAGCATGCACAAGGAGTATACAATAAACAGTAGCAGTTGCAAAAGTTGCCTATGGAGTAGATACAGGTGCATCAGGTAAGCACCATATGTGGCCACTGAGTGAATGAGAAGTATATGATGGACAGTAGAAGTGGGCGGTATAGTCCTGAGGTAGTTATGGTAATAGTGTATGCAACAGAACACACAAGAAGTATACGATAAACAGTATTGGTTGCAGGAGTTGTCTACGATAAACAGTATCGGTAGCGGGAGCTGTCTATGGGGTAGGTACAGTTGGAGGACGTAAGTACAGATATGTGGCAACACTGTATTCAAGAGGTGTATGATGGACAGTAGGAAATGTGGGCAATATAGTTCTGGATAGTTACAGTAAGGTGTGTCTACTTAAGGTGGTATTGTATGCATAAGCTGACAGAATTTACATAAAATGAGCAAAGAGCATATGGGCATATAGTAACATATATGCATATAGTTACGGTGTAGAACGTTGTTGATGTAATGTGAAGTAAAGAGAGATGGGCAAGGAATAACAGTGTAGACTATCAGCTGACAGTGTTGACGTAAAATGAGCAGAGAGCATATAGGCATTTAATAGCATATAGGCATATTGTCACAGTGTAGATCAGGGTGTATTTATTTATTTGAGAGTTTTATATAACGCTAGCTAGACCAGAAGGTATCAGAGCGCCTTACATTATGACAAGTGAGCAAAAAGAGCAAATAGGCAAAGAATAACAGTGTAGATTATCACTGTACTATCAGAGGATGAGCCACCAGGTAGTACGGAGAGAGGGAGCGACATGGGGCTCAAAGGAAGAAGTTGAAGCCTCCTCACTGTCCCTGCATTTGGAGAATCACAATAGTAAGGAAGGTGGGGTGATCTCATGGTCGGTAGTCATGGAATCAGGAAGAAGGGGGAGCTGCAGGCTCAGCCTCTTGATGTCCTTTTTCTTGTACTCCTAAAACACATTATAGTCCCCAACACATGACAGTCCTTTTGGCCAGCAGTTAATAGGGCAGTGTTTTGCGCTCCTGTAGGAATTCATTGGCAGTAGGGCTCAGTCGCGTGAGCCACGGGGAAGGGGTTGAGAGCAGGGGGCACCGGCAGGCTAACCTCTTGTTATTGATACTCTATCCCTTTCCACATGATACCCCATGCTGGGTGCCTGATGGGGGTCAATTGTTGTCCTGCAGACAGGGAGAGGCTGCACAGGTCTGGCAAGCCGCACGTCAACAATGGGATTGTGGGGGACAGTGTCTTGCATCGGTAGCGCCTATGAGCCCCTGCAACTAGCCCCGGCTCGGCAGCCTTCCTGAAGGCAGGGCCCGGGCTGCACGGGAGGAGCGGGTCAGGTCACTGTCTGCATGCACTATGTGAGACCTTCTTCCCCTGTTGTCTGACAGCAGTGCAAACTTGTCGGATGCACCATGGGCTGAGGGAGGATGATCGCAGGGATGGACGACGGCAGGCTCTTCTCCTAGCAACATGGCCATTCTCTCAGGCCCCCGCTCAGCAGGGTTTAAGCGCAGTCTTCGGGGGAGGCAGGCTGTACAAGCCCAACACTAGTCATGGTCCAAATTCTTGATCCTCAGAGAGGACAATGGCTGCACAGGAGCAACAGGGCTGGCATCCGTCTGCAGGCGTCCAGTAGGGGAAAGCCTTCCCAGGTTTTTTTTCCTTTGTTTCACTATTGCACAGTCTTCACCGCAGTCCTCACTGTGTCACCCTGTTCATTGCCTTGGGCAGTGTTGTGTGCTAAGCAAATCACAAGATAGTCTTCTTCACCTCCAGACAGGCAATGGCTCAGTGGCTCGATGGGGGGCTTTGCTGGAATTTATGCCAAAAGGCAATCCCTGGCCCGGGGAGCTCCTTCATGGAGCTCCCTCATGATCGGCCATCTTGCAATATGAAAGGGAAATTACATCTACCTGTAAGGAGAAAATGAAATAAGGAAGAACCAAAAGAACAAAAGATAAAGCAAGGTACTGTTGAGCATGCATGCATGGTTAGAGCAATTGAGAGAACGTACAGTTCTGATCAATAGACTAAAGACTTCTAGGGTTTGGTGCTGAAATCGAGATGTTGTACTGAGCACAGAAGGAACTGATCTCTGTAAATTGGAAGATGTGAACACAACTCCTTGGCCAACAGAGATTCAGCTGTAGCAAAAATGTCACTGCATAAAAGACTTTAGGTATTGCCTTACTGAGTTGTATACACTAGCACTGAATCAATTCTGTTAAACCAAAAGATGTGGGTTATACCTAAGGCTGAAATGTAGTAATTCTGGGCAAAATAATCAATGTATATGTTTTAACATTAGACCTAAAGAACATTCCTAAGAAAGGAACTGACTGTCAAAGCTACACCACGGTGTGACATTTTCACTACAGAGTGTGACCACTATGCTGCCTAGCCCTTAGGACAAAAGCCTTTTGATCACAGGTAGGGGTGGGCAGAACTTGTGGAGTTGTACTCCACGAAGTAACATAATTCCGTGGAATTCCGCCCTTGGAGCTACAATGGCTTTGGATTAATTTAATCTGCAGATTCCACCCTCCCTCCAGGCCCTACCTCTCCTACTCCTCCCCTCTTCATTAACCCCTGCCCTTGGCTGAGACAAAGGGGTTCACCTGCATGTGGTGATTGGCTGTAATCTGCCGAGCCCAGGAATGCATTGAATGTGGTTAACTGACTGAACCGCTGGGAAGAACATGCAACTAAGGCCAACAAATACAGACACTGTACCTCAGATTACAAACACATTCTTACTGCTGCTGACTCAGGAAAACTCCACCTTCCTGGCCCCTCAATGCAGCCTGCGCTGCGGCATTACAATTCCTGTTCTGACAATTGTACGAGTAATTGGAGAATCAATCTTTTTTGTGGAAAACTTCACATTGGGTTGTTGAAAGAATATGTCTGCTCTTAGAATTAAAGGACCTTGTACCAGATGACTCCATGTCATCAAGGGCACCATTTGACAGCCATGGAATTTCATTTAACTCTACAATGCATTCTGGGATTTGTAGTCATGATTCTCAAATTGGACGAAGATTCTATAAAGCATCCGCTGTGACTTATTAACAGCAGCAGAGGTACTCATCATCAGTGTCATTTTTGGGGCAGTTGTGTAAAGGCTGACTCTTTGATGAGCACTGATACATCACTAAACTCTTTGAAACCCAAATGGTTGAAATGGCCCTGGGTAGAGTCTGCCAAAGTGTCCAGGGCACTTCCCACGGTCATTGCAGCTGTCTCGGAAAGGCATAGCCCCGCTCTCCAAAAGGACGCTTAATGCCCCCTTACTCATTCATTCACTGGAACCAATATATTCATTGACAATGAGTGATTGGTGCATCAGTTGTTTGACATTAAAAGCTATGAGGTAACTCTCCTACTGGAGCAGGTAGATTTTGATGTTCTTTTAGGTGGGAGACTGATTGATCATCCTGAAGCCACCTGGCAAAGCTCTCGTGCCCCTTCCAGAGCCTGCTTCAGCTCCACACTGCTCAGGTCGGGACAAGAGGGTCCTCTGTCACCAGTACCAGGGTGCCGGCGAGAATCTAATGCAAAGTGCGAGCAGCAGTACAGGGTGTGTGCGTGTGAGTGTGGTCTGCCGGCGTGCAGGTGGTAGCGCTGGTGCAATCTCACCGGAGGGTCCCCTCTGATGCCTCGCCTGTGTAGATCAGTTATCTGGCAGAGAGGTCGGCACTTAATCGGGGATTAAAATGAGCTGTTTTTGAAGTATTACCGTATTTATGATGTGATGGTTTTATTTGAAGGGACACACACTGGGTAGAAAATGCTTTTTTCAGTTGTAGTGTAATTAGGATAGCCATGAAGCACACTATAGGGGAGAGTTAATGGGGGATGTAATAATGTATTGTATATGAGTAAGTTTTCATTGTACATGAGTACGTTTGTATCATACATCAAGTTGATTTGTTTCATATCCATTTCAGAGGCCCCTGATGAAGAGTCAATGGACTCGAAATGCATTGGGCATAATTGTTATGAGCCTACTTTGATATATGGTTGACCTCACGTGCGACTGTCAAAAGCCTGGATGGGCAGCAGTTTGCATTTGAAACTGGTGAATAAAAGATATTCAGGCACAACCATCCTGTCTCCGTGGTGATTTGCATAAGCGAGAAGATCACTAAACGATGAAAAATTGTGATAAAAGATGTAAAACATGGTGAAATATGGAGAAAGTTGTTTACGTGAAGGGGTCAGTCCCCACACAGCAGTCCGACAGTTGAGAGCGCTAGGTTAGCGCTCTACGTGTGTTAGCCTCTGACCTGTGGCATTGCAGCTGCCCCAGGTCCTCAGCAGACAGCAGCTCCTGAGCAGGCAGCAAGGGCTCACAGGTAAGGTAGATTGTGTACTGGACTGCCTGACCACCTTACAGCAATGAACACCTGCAGCCAGGGTTTAGAAGTGACAATTCGACCCTCATAGCGTAAAAACATTCTCATTAATGGACTGCGAGGACGGATTTTGTCTACAGTACCAAAATGCAATCCAGGCAGCGAGAATAGATTTAGTTCCACTGCTCACATGCGCATTCATTTTCACATCAAGACCAGTGCTCTCAGAAAGCAGCTGTTTCTAAAGGGCCCGGACTTCACAACACACACAAACATAGAGGGGCAGATTTACAAGCCCATTGCGCCACTTATGCGTCACTTTTAGCATGGGAAAACTGACGCAAAAGTGGCGCAAGGGGCTTGTAAATCTGCCCCAGAACGTCTCTGTGTAAGCCCCAATCTCCTATTGGGATATGTATGTACTAACATGAAGTGGACTAGAAAGTTCTTCGGGGCTCCGTGAGTGAGAGCGGCGTTTCCGGGTGCCTGGTGGTGTGGACACAGGCTGCACCTGGAGCCGAAGACAGGTTTTACAACGTAATTGGCTCATTGGGATAAGGCAATAAATGACCCCCCCACCCTTTTTTTATTAGGTCTCGCCTGGCTATCGCGTAAGCGATCGCTCAGCGAGACTTCTGTAGGGGCTTCAGAAAATGCTCCCAAAGGCTTCCCAGGCGGATCGGGTGGCGGTTACGCGCACAACCACGCGCATTCCATTTGCCACCAGCTACTTCCTGCACGTGCGCCGCTTCACGCATTCAGAGCGATTTAGTAAGGGGCACAAGACCTTAGGAATGCGGTTTATGGCCAGTGCATGTGAGGCATTCAAGCGCGAAGCTGGCATCTGGCATCGGACTTGAAAGCAGCAGACTGCTTTCGCCAGCGCACGCTCGGCCTCACTTCCTGCATCCCCTCTTACAACAATTAACTTTTGTTATAACTCACACCCCATATGCTCGTTCCCTCCCACCCTTCCTTTGATGTCCGCTTTTCTTGTTGTTTACAAACCACGCCACACACTGCTGCAAGCCACACACTGCTGCACGCCACACACTGCTGCACGCCGCACACTACCGCACGCCACACACTGCTGCGCATACTGCTGCATTACACACTGCTGCATTACACACTGCTGCATTACACACTGCTGCACGCCGCACACTGCTGCACCCCTCACACTGCTTCACGCCTCACACTGCTGCACGCCTCACACTGCTGCACGCCTCACACTGCTGCACACCACACACTGCTGCACGCCACACACTGCTGCACGCCACACACTGCTGCACACTGCTGCATTACTCATTGCTGCATGCTGCACGACACTGCTGCACGCCGCACACTGCTGCACGCCGCACACTGCTGCACGCCGCACACTGCTGCATGCCGCAGCATGCCACACAGTGCTGCATGCCTCACACTGCTACACGAAACACTGCTGCACGCCGCACACTGCTGCACGCCGCACACTGCTGCACGCCTCACACTGCTGCACGCCACACACTGCTGCATGCCGCACACTGCTGCACGCCACACACTGCTGCACTCCACACACTGCTTTTATGCGAGTTTATGCTACTGACATTGTAAATGACAATGCCTTTTATTTGTTTTAAAACCAAAACATAAATAAAAGACATTGTAATTTTACAATGCTAATAGCTCAAACTCTTATAAATTCGAGACCTATTGCATTGCAAATGCTTGTTACAACAAGCATGCGCGTGCAAGATTTACTCTTACAACGTTGCTCGTGTTTTACACAATCTATGTTTCTCTGTGCGGACCAATAGACGTGAACTAAACAGGTTTCCAGCGCTGGTCTCTGTCCGGCCCAGGATAAAATGACCAGTTGTTGGTTAATACAATTAGGAGTAGGATGTGTTGAATGTATGCATTTTTTTCTTACCATAGCACCAGAATCTCTTTGCGTCAGTGTCAAAAGATTTATTCTAGACAATAATGCTATTATAAATACTCGCGTCATCAAATACACATTATTTTATCAAGGCTGTCAATGCTATTATTTACCTTGATAACCTTCATGGCTGCGTCATCGGGTCGCGATACCTACTTTCCGGCGGATTGGATCTACATCACAATAATTAGTGCGACTATTTCATATTTCGGGTGCGAATTTGAACAAGAACCCGCACAAAACTAATGTTTGGCTACCAAGACATTTCAAATGTATTTAAAATGTCAAAATAATTACAGGACATCCGGATTGAGCAGGTTAAAAATTTATATTTTGTTGTTAAAATAAACAGAAGTAGCTCTTTGATCCCAGACAGAGATGTTTACCAATAAATATCACTGATGGCACATAACACGCTGATATCCGGCATCGAAACCGTCAACATTCGACTCTAAGGATCAGCGCTCTCCTAAACGGGTGTAGCGTTCGTTGGTATGGCAGGTGCAGTGCCACCAGGGCCTCTGCACCCAATTGCAGCTGCGTTTTATTACTCGGTGGCTGGCGGGACCTTTTCCTTGCTTCCTTGAGAGCCCAGCACGCTCTTGCTACTAATCACAGCTCCTAGCGCTGGCTGCTGGACGGTGCAGGAGCACTTCAGAGGGAGCCCGGCCCGTGGGAGGGGAGGCCTGGCCCGTAGGAGGAGAGGCCCAGCAGCTGCGGGGACACTGGTCAAGCCTGGGCCAAATACAGAATGTGGTGGCTGCTGGGTGAGTGTGCATGAAGCACAGAAAACAACTTCACCCCATCCTGACCATCTCAAGTTGAACAAGTGCCACCTTAGGGGAAGAGACACTGAGTGGGAGACAAGTGCAGGCACGCTAATTAAAACCATATGGCCCCTGCGCGCCGCTGCTGGCTCCCGAGAGCAAAACGCTCTGGGAGCGAACATTTCAAAAGAAGCTGGAACCTCCACACGCCTTTGGCCAATAGCGTACTAAAGCCAGACGCAAAGGCCGATCGCGTGTGAGGACCACAGTCACAAGCTTCTACTGAAGCTGAAGTGATTCCAAGAGGTCGATTTCCTATGGCAGCGCATGCACGCTGCCATAGGCTGGACCTAAAAAAGGCGAGAAAATTCACACAAGATCATCATGACTATGTAATGGGGAAGGCTTACACTTTCTCAAGAAGATTTGATGTTATTAGGAGAAAACGATTAGATGAACTCAACAGAATAAGACAAGACATCATTTTCATTTCATCTTTTACTAAAGGGGTAAGCCACACATCGTTACCTAATTAATTAGATTTTTTACGTTTAGACAGACAGAAAAACCATAGGCTACGAAGAGGAAATGCGGGTTACAGAGGCAAAGGAAGTAATGACAGGAGACAAAGGTAGAAGGAGGAATAAAGAAATACAAAAGGAAGACGAAACAAACAGTGAAATCATGATGGACAAATAAACTGTAATTACTCTTACTTCTGAAATGTTAACAGAAGCGGACAGGGAAGTATTGGTATTAGGACTTTCCTTTTGCCCTGAAGTAGACTTTAATTATGTTCAAACAAGAATCGACCTGTTTCTATTTGCGAGAAAGTTGTAACTAATAAAGTTTTATGAATTGAAGGTCTGTGTTGACAGAAAGAGGCCATGCAAATATGGAGAGAGCTACAGTGATATCTTGTTAATTGAGGATGTGGACTTCATTAAGGAGCTTATAGAACTAGAAGGGGAATTGGAAAATTGGAATGGAGAAGAACTTAACTTATAAACATTTTATGAAGGAAGGAGGGATTCATTTTAAAACAAAATCTAATTTAATTCCCACGATGTCCAAAGATAATATCGAGCAATTTTCTGAGAGTGTTTTTCAAGGTCTGCGGAACTTCCAAATTAAAGGTAGCGAATAATCATATTATAAACCCCAGCTATATAAGTATAAGCAAACCATTGAGAAATTGAAGAATAAAAAGGAGTGGGTAGTAAGAAATTTGGATGATGAGAGCAATGTGGTTGTCTGGCTCTTTGAAATGTACATGCATGAGGCAATGAAGCAACTTAAGAATGTGACCTCTTACAAAAGAGTTGACAGAAAATATTATTCCAATGGTAAATTGTAATATTTCAATAAATTAATTCAGTGGAGAGACTAAGGAATATTCAGTCAGGATAAGTATGGCTTTCTAAGAAATTATTTCTCCAAGGTTCCAGTCTTTTATCTGCTCCTCAAGGTGCACAAGTGTCTTGAGACACCCTCTGGGAAACCTAAGATAGCAGCTCAAGAAGAGCTCTTTGAAAATACTTCCAAGTATATGGATTTCCTCCTAAGACCATATGTATCGAATTTACCATAAGACATAAAGGAATCTACTGTATTTTTATGTTGCAGCTTTGATGTGGCTTGGGAAGAAAAGATGATTGTCATGACTCTAGAGGTGTCCAATCTGTATACTAGCATTAGACATGAGAATGGGAGAAGGGCAGCTAACCAACTCTTAAGGTCAAGTCTTATCAAATATTTTGAACACACATGAATACTATTGGTGATGTTACAGTGGTGTCTTGCTAGAAACATTTTTTTGATCAGTGATGAGTTCTATGAGCAACAGAGAGGAACAGCAACGGGTACCTGCTTCACCCCAGCTTTGCTAATTTGCATATAAGCTGGTGGGAGGAGCAGGTACTATCTCTGACAAATGGAGTGATCACATTGTTTTATACGTTTGCTTCATAAATGGCATCTTTGTGATTTGAAGAAGAAGTGTAAGAATAGTAAAAGAATATGTATCAGAAATCAATATGAAAGACCTCAATCTGAACATTATCAGTAAAATAAGTGATAAAGAGATTCAATTTTTGGATATGAAACATATGGCTGAGAATGGGAGTTTGACTGCCACCCTTTATAGGAAACTGTGTATAGATAACAGCACACTACATGCTAGCAGCTTTCACCCTGAGCCACCCCAAAATGAGTATAACTTATGGCAAGCTAGTCACAGGCAAAAGACTATGTAGCTTGTAGGAGAAGCATACAGAGGTAGAAAATGAGATGGTGCAAAGATTTCAGAAAAGGAGTTACAGGGATCAAGTTTTAAGGGAAGCCAGAACTAGAGGGTACAAAATAAAAACAGAAGAGGCTATGTTTGGAACATGGAGAGCAGTCAGGAAAGGGGAAAGAGTAGTTAGGTTTGCCATCACGCATAATGTTGCACATAATAAAGTGAGAGCCAACTAAAATAGAAATTGGCATGGGATACGTAGTGATCCTGTCATAGGAAAGAAAACGTCAAGGAAAATTCAGATAACCTTCAGAAGAGTCAGATCTATGAAAGATGAGTTAGAGATAAGTAATATTGTAATTAAAAGGAATCATGGTTAAAACTACAAGAGGATTTTATGAAATGTGCCAGTTGTAATGCTTGTCAACAAGATGAGAATGCCACAGAGGCAGCTCATCCACAGAGGCGGAGGCCCACTGCTTTTCAGTACTGCAAAAAAAGGAAAAATAAAATAATGATGACACGATTTTATTATCATTTTATTTTTCTGTGCTGAGACAGATTTTTGGGCACGGCAGGGCTGGACTGGGCAGAGTAGGGGGGAGGAGTGATTGCACTCTCTAAGTTTGAATGACTGTCTGGCCGGCCGTCTTGGACCGGTAAAGCAGTCATGCATACTTTGCATGTTCTCCACCGGCTGTATTTGATAGCCTGGGTGGAGAATATGCACAGACTTCCAGTCCCTGTCTGAGCGCAGAACCACGGCACTGTGACCAGGACGATGCTGTCATGGTGACAGCAACTGCGTGATTGACTTAAGGGAGCCTGGGTGCTTCCTGTTCACACAGAAGGAAGAGGACTGAGGAGAGGCGACAGCTGGCTTGCCAGCTGGCCTGCAGGTAAGTGATCTTTTTTTAAAACCACCCTCTTCCTGCCCCACAGCAGTCATTGGAATGCCGCCTTTATCCAGAATCCCTTTAACAATTGAAAACTGAGATTTAGAGGTCACTTGAATTGCAAAACAGAGTTTGCTGAATATATCTTAAAGTGTCCCTGTCCTAAAATATTTATTGGCCACACGAAACTGCAGGCACATAAGCACATACTACAGCACATAAGGATGATTAAAAACAAGGGCCCTCATTATCAAGTTGTGAGGCACTTTCAGTAAACCCATGGAGGGTGAACCTAGTGAATGAAATATAGTGTGATTGATCATGTGAGAGGAGAAGTAAGAGGTGGTAACAGAGAGAGTACATTGCGCAGGTTGGAGTCCAGATATACTCTGTCCCCCAAAAGGAAGGACGCACAGGATCTCTATTTGGTTGAAGAAATTAATGTTCCCTTATGAATTCACTAAATGATTTGCTGTTTTCCTCTTTTTCACACGGATGCTTTTGTGAATTATTATTCAAGTATTTTTGTGAGTGTTTCTCCTTTAGAGTATCGAGTTTGAATGTATTTATTGAATGACATTGAAACGATTTGGTATTGCAGAGCGATGTTGACAGCATCCATATTGAACTTATGCAACTGAGGAATGTGAAACTCTATTATGTTATGTTATGTTAAAAGTATTTCTATGGCGCATTTCTGAACGGAGGCATCTATTATGCATATTCTGTTTTGTATTTGAAGGTCTAATTGAGGCAAGTATTGTGAATGAAATATTTTTTTTACTTGGCCCACTGGGGCTTAATCAATTATATAGCAAGAGCACTGATAAAAGTGGACATCGTACGAGCTGCAAATATTTTACCACCCCTTAAGCATAATCAATTGCATGGTATTGGCATAGTATAAGTATTGCCATTGATAAAAAGGGACATAGATCAAGTTGTAATTATTGGCACAATATTTATTTAGAGTATTTGGAGAATTTCGGATGATGATTTCTTTTCTCAGGATGGCCAGTTATAAAGGAAAATAAAAAACTATATACTTTTGTGACTGTGCCACATTTATTATTAATTTTGTTTTTGTGAATTGTCAAATATGGATCAATAAGTTGTGCATATTAGCACGACAAGAGCAAGAAGTAAGTATGTTTTCTAGGTTCATGCACATTACGGGTGTATTTAAATGAATTTCAAAATGGCATCACTCATCGTGACCAAGGCTTCGGAGAAAGCTGAAATGTGTCTATGGGTGTGTTCTGTTGATGTATTAAACTTGAAGTATTGCACAATGTGCCCTGAGTGGCGACTCTTTCTTGCATAAGGAGCAAGAGATTTGTCCGATTTTAAGGCATACATGGCGTTCAGGATTCAGCCTGCAACCACTTACATTGAGGAAGAATATAGCTACCTATCCATCTACAAATATATATATAGATATATAGGTAGATAGATAGATAGATAGATAGATAGATAGATAGATAGATAGATAGATAGATAGATAGATAGATAGATGGATAGATAGATAGATAGATAGATAGATAGATAGATAGATAGATAGATAGATAGATAGATAGATAGATAGATAGATAGATAGATAGATAGATAGATAGATAGATAGATAGATAGATAGATAGATAGATAGATAGATAGATAGATAGATAGATAGATAGATAGATAGATATTTTCACTGCTCGCATTTCTTTATATGTCGCCTGCTGCCAACAAACAAGAGCGGATCCAAAAGTAAGTGCAATTATTATATATATATAAAGATATATATATATATATTCACTGAAAAAACCATAGGTTTCACACATGTTATAGTTAGCTGGACATTTTACTGATAAAAAACCAATGAAATTCCCCCGTTATAGTTACTGTAGGCAACTATAACTCACGCGACCGCAATCCTCTGCTGATGCTAATACTGTATTTAGACACTTATTTGCCCATATCTTCTTCCATTAAATTTTAGCTATACATATATTACAAATATTTTTTTTTCATAAAGACACATATGTCATCAGCAGAGGATTACGGTCGCGTGAGTTATAGTTGCCTACAGTAACTATAACGGGGGAATTTCATTGGTTTTTTATCAGTAAAATGTCCAGCTAACTATAACATGTGTGAAACCTATGGTTTTTTCAGTGAATTAGCAAGGTTTTTTAAATGCTATTTCCTAACTATAACGTGTGTGAAACCTATGGTTTTTTCAGTGAATTTGTACGGTTTTTTAAATGCTAAGTTACTTTACGCCATTTGTGGCGTGCGCGCCCACTTAACGCAGTTCGTTCCGTGCACGGTTTTTATCAACTTTAATAAGCCCTGTACATTTGGTGGCCTTCGGCCACCAAAAGCACAGGGGGTGAGGTCAATGTGGATAGTGTTTTTTTTATTTCGATTTTATAATTTCATGTTGCCAAAATTACGTTTTTTTTCTCTATTAATAAGCCCTGCACATTTGGTGGCCTGCGGCCACCAAAAGCACAGGGGGTGGGGTAAGTGTGGATAGTGTTTTTTTTATTTTTATTTTTTTACCGTAAGCGTACGGTAAGCTTACGGTAAGCGTACGGTAAGCGTACGGTAAGCGTACCCCGCGAAATTGCCGAAAAAAAAATAAAACCGTTTTTGCTCTTGGGGGATGTTTGGGGACTCCCTCAACATGACTATGTGGGAGGGAGTTGTCAAAACAGCCCCGTGACATGTTTTTGGCCATCATGTTTGATAAATAACACTCAGTGCGAGAGACAAAATGGCGGACGCCGCTTCCTGGTTTCGGCCGATTCGAATGTTTACTAAGATCTAAGAGCCAATCAGAATCGCGCTCGCGCACGCCACCGTAAGCTTACGGTAAGCGTACGGTAAGCGTACGGTAAGCGTACGGTAAGCGGGCTCAGATATATATATTGATTTAAAGGCTATTTTCTCAGAATCTACTGAACAGATTTACACCAAACCTACAAAAGGCACTTCCTTGACCTAGGGACTACCTCTCTGCCAAATTTCTAGTAATTCTGTTCAGCCGTTCGGGCTGTAGCTCGTTCTAAAGGTCCTATGGAAAAATGCATGGGAAAAACGCGTTTTGGGACCCCCCTTTTATCTCAGCCCCCGCTTGACGAATCCCCCCGAGACTTTCAGGGTAGGAGCGGAGCGTAGCGCCCCACCTATTTTGAGAAATTCGCGAGGATTCGTCGACCGGCGCCAAAGTTATTCAAAATAGAATGTTGAGGTTTTCCTATGGAAACATGGTCCTAACTATAACTACCTACTGGCGACCGCCAGTAGGTAATATAGATATATAGATATACATATACTGATATATCTATAGTTATTTTAAGTAAGGCAGACATACTTACTTACTTACTTTGACTTTGTCAAAGGGTCACAAAGTCAAAATATAAAAAGTAGGCCTATTGGTTTATCAAGGGGTCAGCATATCAACATATATAAAGCAAACCTATTGACTTTGTCATTAATTCACACAGTGCAATGATTAATGAAAGTGATTGTCCTAAAAGCATTTTAATTACTTTTTTTTAAACATCACTATGTCTTGAGTCTTTTCTTTACTTTACTATTTTTCTGCCCACAAAATGCAGCCATAAAAACAACCATAGGAGGACATTGCACTCCAGCTGAAGCGCATAGGGCTAAATCAAGGAGAGATTTAAACAATATATGGTAAGCTCTCCTGAGGATCATGGATTTATTGACTTAATGACTCAGGAGACTTAGGGGCTTATAATGATGTCGGGCAGACTTGCGTCTGCCCGACATGGTCGCGGAAACGGGACAGACCGGCCTCCGGTCGGCGGTCCCTACGGCCTAATTACGATGAGACTGCACATGGTGCAGTCGCATACTCCTATTTCACTATGGGAGCTTGTGTTATGGCCATAAACCAGCTGTAACACAAGCTCCCATAGAGAAATTGGAGATTATGTTAATCCCTGCACCAGTGGCAGGCTCCTCAAGGTGCCTGCCACAAGATGCAGGGATCAAGCCTCTAACCAGAGGCCAAAAACAGAAAGGGGCCCTGCTAGTGGACCCCAAACATGCTTTCTGACAGGCTTTCCATGTCGGAAAGCCCGGCATTGAAAGCCTGCCGGAAACTGTGCATCATATTACGGACGGCGTAAAACGCCAAACCATATGGATGGCGGGCTGGGTCCGCTTGGCCGACAGGCTCACCTTCAGAAGCCAGCCAGAATGCCCGGTTGGTTTCAATACCGACTAACTGTATTGTAATCAGCCGGTTGGAAGTAAAACTGACGAAACCTCCAAACAAAGGTCGGAGGCTTTGAGACCGAGATCATAATCAGACCCTTACTGTTCATGTTCAATGTTGCTGGGTGGCTACTGCACTTCCTGCAGCCCCCACATCATATAAAATGCTTTATGGTGCCACTGCCCCTTCAAGGGCGCCACCAGGGTAAAACAAATCAGTAAAAATCCCTCTGAGGGCATTATGGGGCACTCCTTGCTTGGAACAATGAATAATGAGTGAGAAGCACCAGATGCTTGTTTATTATTCTTTTATTTTTATTTTTAGGTGTCCCGGTGCTCACTCTGGACACCCACATCTTTAACCTTTTTAGGGCTACAGGGTGAGCCCCAAGCCCCCTAAGGCCTCCCTGGCCCCCTGCAAATGGCCCCATGGCCCGCTAAGGAGCGGGAAACATGTTTTTAAAATTTCTTTTACTTAACTGGGGTGCTCCAGTGCCCAGTCAGGGCACACCACAGCATTTTTGTGCAGTGAGGGCTGGGCCTCCAGGGCCCCAAAGGCCCCCGTAGGCTTTATTCTTTATTCAATACTGGAATGTCCTGGTACCCACCTGGGGCACTCCCACAGCATTTTCAACATCTGGGCTGTATGGAGAGTCCCAAGGCCTCCACAGCCCCGCCAGCTCTCCCGCCTGCACCCATCCCAGGTGCTAGGGGAGTTGTCATTGCTCCCACCCATTGCAAGCAGCTTTATGCTCCCACTGAGTGGAAGCACATAACACTTCCCTGCCCAAGCTCTTGCGGGCACGGAAACAACTGTGTCCTCGTAGTTGGGGTTCGCGGGACACCGTCCCTGAGCCTGATCCAGGGAATGGGGTCCCTTGGGCACAGCAAAGGGTCACGGAGGGTGGCTGAATGCCTACCTCTCCAGATTATCTTTATCGGTCTTGGGGTAAGGGCCCCCTGGGCCCTCGTTGAGGCTTGGTGAGTGGGCAGCATGCCTGCCTCCCCTTATTAAATAAATCAGTCCCCAGGGCCCAGCAAAGGCTCGTGGAGGTTGGCTACACCCTACAATTATCTATATCAGCCCCAGGGATGGGGTCTGTAGGACCTCATAGAGGCTCGGGGGGAGCCTCATGGCCCCTTCCCTTATTAAATGAATCAGCAACAAAGGATGGGCTTCCAGGTGCCTGAGCCACACCATGTTTTTTTTTCAAAGGTACAGGTGCCCAGGATCCTCTGAAAATTTACAGCAATTTTTTTGTTTTAATGTATAATTTTTGTGCCCTGATGCCCACTCAGGTGCTTTACATCAAAAAAGCACACTTTTTGGACCAAGATCTAGCTTTCCGCCAAATTTGGTATACTTCCGTTCAGCTGATTTGGCTGTAGATGTTTCTTATTTTCCTATGGAAAAAGGACTAGAGTAAACTTGTTTTGGGACGCCCTCCCCCCTTTTTTTCTTGGCACCCACTTGATGGATCACCCCAAAACTTTCCAGGATTGAGCTGAGGTGGATGATACTTTTTTGGGAAAGTTTAATGAAGATTGATCAAACGGCGCGAAAGTTATAAAAAAACCAAAAATGGTTTGCCTTTGGAAACATGGTCCTAACTATAACTGCCAATAGGTATACCCTCTACTACTCTATATTCTCTTTCTTTACATGTCCCTTTTTCAAGGTGTATTACACAGTCCTGTAAAAAGTGCTTTAAATGTTTCAAATGTTGCTCATTGTTACCTACCAAAAGCACGACAGGATGCACCAGTTTCCACTATCTTCCCATAAAATTGCTACAAGAAAACTACAAACCTCTTTATAAAATAGTGTTTATATTGTCTAATGTTTTATCAGTGCTACGATGAGCCAGTGTACTGTAAAATCCCAATGCATCATATTTGTTGAAATTATTCATTTGGGACAATCACTCAATCATTCTGAAGGGTGTCTTTTTTGCTCAGCCACTACTATAATTTAAGAACAAGTTATTTGCTGGGGACTACTTTGTCATTACAAATCTTAGTTTCACTGATATAGACTATGTATGAATCACGTTCAGCCCTAACTGAGCAATATTACAAGGAATGTCCCATGAGGCTAGCATTCGCTACATAGCATCATGGACTTAAAAGTTTTTCTAGCATCATCTTGCCTCACTTATTAACTTTTTTATTTATTAAAAGAATTTTGGGAACATCACAAACCCTCCAGATTTTAGTTCTTCATTATTAAGGAGGCAGCATTGGTTATCTTAGCATTAAAATTCACTAACCATCATTACATTGGAAATTTCTCCTTGCTTTCTCATACTCTGGCGCTGATTGAGAGGTGGAGGTAAAGTTCAATGCCTATGCACAGAGGACTTCTCATTAGGGTTACACTTCTGAGTAGTGTGGTAGTGCTATTCATAGGCAAGGGAAATACCTAATTCTTTCCCATCTCACTTACAGTCAGGTGCTTTGTGTTTTAGACAGGTGTTGAACAATAAAAATGCTTTCACATTCACACTTTCATCTAATCCCATCCTGGTTTTAAATTCCTGCAGATTTTTCTGATCAAACTTCATACTTACAAACCTGAACTCTATATCATGGCAAAAGATGGCAGACCATTTTTTGACATGCCAGTGATTTGATTGGATTGCTACCTGGATGAATATGTAGTAATGTTCCAAAGTGAACTCTATCACCATCCATGTCTAGTGAAAACATATTATTTTTGAGCATCTATTATCGTACCCATTGTTGGACCTGGTACTTTCTACAGGGTCGCCCCAGATTTTTGTCTTCCTTTTTTAAACCCATTTGTGTTGACTTTTAGAACTCTGTGCACTTTTCCCCAGCTAAGTAATGTGTGGGCTCTACCTTAAAAATATGATAAAAGTGTCCTACCCTTGATTGGTACACTTAATTTACTTGCAAGTCTGTTGTATATAGTACTACAAATACCAGCGTCTGTAAATGAAATGTTACTAGTGGGCAGCAGCCTGTCTCATGCATGCCATTGCAGCCTGTAGTGCTGTTTCAAACTGCTATTTAGACCTGGCAAGATGAACATTTTCTCAGACTGCGACATTCCTTTTAAATACTTATAAGTCACCCCTAAGGTAGAACCTAATAGCTCATAGGGCAGGGTGCACTATATTTAATAGGTAGAAGATGTGGGTTTAAGGTTAACATGTCATGCAGTGAAAGACTCCTTACATCATTTTTCACTGTTGTGAGGCCTATCTCTTCTACAAACTAACACTGGTGTAACTTATTGCACTGAATAAGTGTTAACTTCAGATTGGGAGCAGATAGAGAAATGTTGTTCACACTCAAATGAATTGTAATTTAAAATCCTCTTTAATGGGAAGGTCATGTTTATGTTATTATTCTGAAAATGCCACTTTTAGAAAGTTGGCATTTTCCTACCCAAACCAATTGTGCCTTTTTGTCAGTGTCCTTAGTCACATGACTGCGAATGGTTCTGTTGTTTATTAATGGTTGTGTATTACTTCCAGACATTGAGACAAAGGAAGCCTAGGTGTGAGGGGAGAAGTCCTTCCTGTCAGGATGACTGGAGAAGGGTTGGGCCCTGTTTTCTCTTCAAGGACCCTGTCTGCAGCACACGCAAAGGAGCTTCACACTAGGCCTGCCTTTGACATCCTAGGCAGTTTGGAGCCAGGATCAGAGGAAGGGGAAGTACTGATCAGAACCAGTTTTGGGGGTAGGTCAGGAAATTCTCCCACACAAAGGCTGGTACCAGGCATAAAGATGTCATCAGAAAATGCCGGGACCTGTAGAAGATTCAGAAGAAGTACTACCCTGTTGTCTGAGGAACAGTGATTGCCCTCCTGACTGAAGAAGGATTGGATAAGCTGTCTTGAAACCAGGCTACCGACTGTGAGCTACATGGACACAACAAGCTACCAAGAGGCCTGCCTACAACTAGTGCTTAATTTGTGCCAGTGGTTTCCGGTGTTCTGGCACTTAATGGTCAGCACCGGCTCTAGTGACAGTCCGCAACATGGTGTTACACTTTTGAGATGACCACCACAACCATGTTTATTAAGTCAATATACATTTAAACTGAATAATACCAGTCTCTTGTGTCGTCAATATAGCTTTGTGCGGTTTGAAATGGCCTGATTTGTCACACGTGTAAGAGTGTGATGGTTAGTGTGTTATGTTGGTACTGCCATTGGCAGCGATGGCACGGTATCGGTGGTGCAGGCAGCACTGGCCTTCCGAGAAGGGCCCTGGCTCTTAATGTTTTGCAAATTAAGCACTGCCTACAACTGTCCTGCTGACCAACACTAACTGGACCTGCCTGAGCCCTGCTGCTGGCCACTTCTCACCCTAGCCCAGTCCTGACCCTTGGCTGGCATCAGTGAGAAATCCACTTGATGAAAAGGTGAAGTAGCATACATTTTGGGCTCCTCTCAAAGTGACTTCTTCACCATCTGCGACGACACCAACACTAAGTTCCAGCAGGGCCTTGCCCTTCATGCCGACAGTGACCTTCTGGAGTCTCTATTGAAATAGGGGAGCATCATGAGTATGATACGCTTCCTTCCCTTCTCCAGCCTGTATTGAATATGTGGTTACAAAACTCGTTCCATCATTGCCAGAAATACTTGCTCTGGCAATACATCAATACCCATTATTCATAGCTGGTGCATGTTTGACTAGTAATTTGCAAGAATTTGATACTACAAACTTAATAATTGATATGAGCCTTCTAACTTAATCTGTTTTACCAGTTTCATAACACTGCTGTTTAAAACTCGAAGGCTAACAATTAGATTAAATGTTTTCAGTATTCTAGATCTATTTAGCCTTCTTTCTGTGTCACAGGGAAGAGAAGTGCTCTTTTTTCCAGAAGGCTGGAAGAAACAATGGCTTTTCAGAGACAAAAATTACTTAACTAAAAACAGTTGAATGTATGAGCTAAACCCTTATGCCAGCGAAAAACAATGCAAGTTTGAAACAGAAAATATGTGAGTTTACTAAGTTCAGGTTAGCAAAAGACACACAATTGATGGACGGAATGCAGAACAAATCAAAACATTCAACCCCTGTCAAGAGATCTGGGATAAATCCATCATTCTTTTGCTCACCATGCCACCCCAGTTAAGACCTGGCCATATGCAAATCAGTCTTGACCCTGTGCCTCATGGGAACAGTCCAGCCCGAACTGCCAAGCTAGGTCGTCCCTGGACCGGAAACAAGCATCCTAGGACCGGTTTTGTGGTTTCACCCCTCTTCAGCCAGGATAGCTTGATTCCAGTGGCACAGTGAGCCCAAGACCCACGTCTGGGCATACCTGGCGCACTCAGGGCGAGAAAGCAAAAGACACACAATTGATGGGCGGAATGAAGAACAAATCAAAACATTCACCCCCAGTCAAGAGATCTGGGTTAAATCCATCATTCTTTTGCTCACCATGCCACCCCAGCTTAGGCCTGTTTGTAACTGTATCTGACCCACGCTCTATCGCAGTCAGCCTGAATTTTGGATTTACCCCAGTCTGGCATGACCTAAGGTAACCTTTTAGCGCTATTGATTTCTAATCACTGTTTGTGGTTTAGTCTTCAAAAATTCAGAACTCCGGTTATACTTATTGGATTTTTGTCATTTGGATGTATGACGTTACAACGCAAATGCTGTGACAACGCAAGTCTTTACAATGCAAGTCTTTACATCGACTTGCAGTAGATGGCGTGCTAACATTAAAAAAGGGTAATTTACTATTCTAACTCCAGTCCACGTTGCAGTAGGGAAGGTGTTTGGATAGTAAACTACACTATTTTTAATGTTAGCACGCCATCTAGTGCAAGTCGATGTAAAGACTTGCGTTGTAATGGCATGCGTTGTCACAGCATTTGCGTTGTAATAGTTTTGTTGTAATGGTAGTGCGTTGTAAAAGTTGCGTTGTAAAGGTTGTTCCCCATTCATTGTGATACTGTGTGTGTGTGTTGCAGAAATACTTTACACATTGCCTCTAGATAAGTCTGACTGCTCTGTGCCAAGCTGCCAGAGGGTGAGCAGATGCTATTTTTTAGTGTGTACTTAGCTTCCCCTGACTAAAGTGGTGGTTTCTGCCTGGCCTGGCCGCATACCTCAGCCAACCAGGAATCCCAGTTCTAACAGAACTCCAGAGGTCTGATGCATCTGTCGGGTTCTTAAAGCATACAGGGCTTTGTGGGTGAAACTGAGCTGCTCTTTCTTGATCACATGATATAAAGCCATTGAAAAAATTTGCATTACCATCAAAAAGAGAGAGAAGTGTGGTCTCCCTATGTGTACTGAGAAATGGAGGAGCAAAAGATTTCTAAACAAAATGGCAAAACAATAGATAGAGAAAAAGGTAATTATAGTCTTCTTCTCTACAACTACATTCTCCAGATCTCTTCAAATCTGGCTCCATAAACTGGAAACACCCCTAAACCTAGTAATTAATGTGCACAAATTAGAGAGCATTATGGACTCACTGTAGAACCTTGAACATCAAATAACACACCTGTTGATGTTATGTGTTCCAGTTATGGATTATTTGAAATATAATGCATATTCTAATTTACCTCCATGGAAGCTGTGATTACACTCTTTTTGAGTCATGGCTATGATAATACCATTGATCAGGATTTGCCCGTGCACATTATGGATGCAGTGGCTGCACAGTGCTGTTTTTGTAATGATAAGTACAGAACCAATGGGTTTCATGTGATTGCCTGTGACTATTTTACTGCCATTATTGTCAGCTCAAAAATATATTAGCTTCAAATCACTATACATTGTACATCAAGCCACACACAGTGTGGGCAGTGGCGGCAGGCACCTATCGGGGGTGGCGGCGAGGCGGTGGCGGAAAGGAGTAAATAACAAATTAAATAAAACGTACCTGCTGTCCACGTTGCCGCATCCTCTTCGTCGTGTCTCTCCACTCCTTCCTCTGCCCAGAACAGGAAGAACCCAGGAAGCACCCAGGCTCTCTTGAGCCAATAGCAACACTGCAATGCAACATTGTGATTGGTCTGAGCACCGTGGTTCTACAGGACTGGAGTCCTGGACATGTTCTCCACCCAGGCTGTAATGCAGCCTGGTTGGAGAACATGCGATGTGCGCATGAATGTTTGGCCACCCGAGACAAACATTCAAGCGAACGTAGGGAGTGAAAACCACTCCTCCCCTCCCTTGCTCTTTCAGCAGAGCAGCCCCGCCCCACCCTGCCTCGCGAAGCTCCCGCACCCGCAACAAGGAAAAATAAAATTATAATAACGTTGAATTTTTAGCAATACATTTTTTCTAACACTGCTGAAAAGCAGTGGGGCTATATTCTTCCGCCTAAGCAGAGGTGCCGCCATAGAGTGCAGGTGCTCCTCTTTTTACACAAGCAATTTGAACAACCTAAGCGACCTCTTTACTCAACTCAACTGCTTCAGAGATCATCTCTAATGATAAGAAAGGCAGTTCCAAATATTGACATACTGGCCATAAAGCACCAGAACACTTTAATTCTTTAGTGAGTCCACCAAACGTTTTGCTTTTCAATAAACAAACTCCCATGGTTGAGAGTTTGTTCTTGAAAAACAAATAGCTTTTGACCCCCCCACACCCAGGGATCATTAGTTATTTGTTGCAGTGTTGGTGCAAAATATTTGAATATTTCAGTTTTTCACCTCAAGGTATTTCCTGGTGGTGGTGCCCTTAAAAAGGACCATCCGCCCTATATATGGCAGGTAATGTGATGCCTTTTCTCTGAAGACCAGCACTCCTTCAGGCAGTTGGAATAAGCTTTCTGTTGAAAGAGTTAATGGGGCCACTTCCAACAGAGCGCTGATGGTCCACACGACTTGAAATAGGATGGGGTGACCGAGAATTTGCAAACAGGTTACTATGTCACATTTGTGATGGAGTATGCTGTCCACCAAACTGCTGATCAGAGATTGAAGTCCTCATCACAAGTGTAGCACAAACGTTGATTCAAGCACAAACAATGTGTGTTGAAGTCTAGAAAACAAACCAAGAGCAAACTGCACATCGAGGCGTTTGTCTAAACAGTTTTTGCCAGGTAAAACCTTTTACAAATCATGTACGAAAAGAACACAAACATATATCTTTCTACCACTTAAGGAAAAAACACATGCAATGAACACTTTTCCTATTTCCTTCAAGTCCACCATCCAAAACTGCCAGTCGGGTGCAGATTGTGTACCTGATGAATACAGAACCTAGCACAATCGGTGTTTGACAGGTGTACAATTTGCTCAAGAGGTTTCGGTGCACCTGTGAGCAATTGTGTTGATTGGGATATATCTGGTCTCTGTCTAGAGTGGCATAGTGGCCACAAAAACGATGGACTAGAATGCGTATGTGATCCATCACATAACTCACACAGTCATTTGAAGTTATCATGAAAGCATCTATAAGTGTCTATGTTGATTCTGCAATAAGTTGGACTATCTCTTGTCACTACAACATATATGTTTGAAAAAGCTACCTCTCTTGGTCTGATGCAGGTCTTAACTCTACCATTATAATAAAAAAATAGTTAGTTTAGTGAAGGAGCCCCTGACCTGCTTAACATTAGTGTTTCTTATCTCTGTACCCACCACAGAACAACTCGTTCTCCATACTTCAGAACGCTCCCTTCCTGGCCCACACAGCTTATAGTTTTTGCAAAATGAGCAACGCCAGCAGGCCAAGAGCAAAGTGCATGCCATTCAGGTCTGAGCAATGTACCATATAACCAGGAGAAATCAGATATTTTATTTACAATAGATAATTTAATTTGTTTTCTTGATCGCTTATCACGAAATCTTTCTCCACAAACTTCCATACACATGGTGTCTGTTGTATTGCAGGTACTGTGTTTGCAAGCACAAGGAGGCTTTGACTTGCAGCTTATTTACACATTCCAGACAGATCCTATCTGCTCTGAGCGCATGTTGGCTGTCTTCCCCCTAAGCCAAATGTTCCAAGTTTGCCCTGTTAGCAAGATGGGAGGACGGAGGGGTGCGCCAAGCGCAAGCCAGTAGTGGGTAGTAGCCAGCAGGTCTGGAACTGATCAAGACCTCAAGACCAGGATAAGATCACAAATTTAACCCATCCCTATGAAGTGATCATATCAGGATTCAGTGATGGCCAAAGGTTACTTCCGATCTGCCGAACATGCATATGGTTTATATACATTCCTGCTGCATGTGATGTGCATTAGTGGAAGGTGGGCTCTTAAAGTATCTTTTCAGGAACCCTCGCACTGTTATGATTGCATTATAAAGGGATAGAGGTGATTCACTCAAGATGGGCATTTCATGGCGGATTATTCCAAAGAGTCAGGACGTCATAAAATAACAAAAATATATATATATCAAAAAAACAGGTTAGACAATGTTTTTTTACTTATGTCATGTGCATATATTGCCATTAATCTATGTATGGAAAATGAGATTCTATAACCACCCTATAAAAACTTTCCTTTGACCAGCGCTGGAACTAGAATTTCCTGCAAGTATTTAAACAGAGGATATGTAACTCGGCGAGACACTGTGAACGCTTTCATTCTTTTGGAATTATGGGTGACTAAATCACTTACGTGTGGCAGAGCCACAAATACTGTAAAAGAAATTGAGTCATGCGTTCCACGCATTTGAGCAACGAGCGTGTAAGGAAAATCAAATGAACCCTGAAAATTGTTATTAGAACTGGTTCACTTTTGGCGTTATGTGCGTCCACAGAAGTAATCATTCTGTTTATATTTTGTGCAGCACTTGGTAGTCATGGCAAGTCACATTTTAGTTTAGAGATAATTTTTAAATAATTTTTTTATTAAATTGTAATTCTAAAGTTCCTTCAAATTACAAAGATATAAAAACAATTTAAAAGTAAAAAGAAAGATTTTCTCATAATTTAGTTCAACAAAAATACATTCAAAAAGTTAGGACAAGAAAGGGGACATAAAATGAGAGATTCAGGGTCACATGTATCAATAGCGGAAATAGTGATTACCTAATTGCGATTTTCAGGAAATCTCAATTAGGTAGTCGCTATTCCTAATGTATGAAACTCCATGAGTTTGATTTATCGATTCAGAGTGGGCCTCAAATCGCAATTTGCAACCCATTGTGAATCTCTAAAATCACGGGGGTGGTGGGCTGCTGGAGTCAGCAGACCACCATGTCCGGGACTGCTTATAAATAAAGCACTCATTTTTTTTTTATGCAGCCAGTTGCATTTAAAAATGAAAAACGTCAAGTTTTATATTCAGTTCTTAAGAGCCAGCGGTAGTTCCTGGGACCACTGCCTGCTTTGGAAAACTCTTTTCGCTATTGTGCCCAAAGGAGACAGGGTCCCTTGGGACCCCTTCCCATTTGCGAATGGGTTACCACCTACTTGAAGTAGGTGGTAAAATGTGAATGTTTTGCCACCGCATTTCGGTTGCAGAACATTGTTACTTGGGGCCAGATGTATGAAGTTTTCATTTTGCGAGACTCTAATTGCGAATTTTTGTGACTCGCAATTAGAGACTTGCAAAATGAAATTTACTGAAGTATCTCAGGCATATTAGCGATTCTCAAGTGGGTCACAAGGGACCTGCCTCATCAGTATTCATGAGGCAGGTCACAATTTAAGACCCATTGGGAATGGGCAATAACACAAGGATGGTGGCCTACTGGGGACAGCAGACCACCAAGTCTGTGTTTGCTTTTTAAATAAAGCACCTTTTTTTCCCAAATGCAGCCCGTTTTCCTTAAAGAAAAACGGGATGTGTTTAAAAGAAAAAAAATGGGGGGGGTGGCTAGAAGCCAATCGAGAAGCCCGCATCTTGGCGGCTCGCCAAATAATCCCCCTGTAAATCTGTACAATTACCCGACTGTGCATATGCTATTAATTGAGCACTTAAAAGTGGGGTTCCAGACATCCCTGAGAGGAGTTGCAGGCTGATTTCAGGTCACTGGAAGATAAAGAAAAGTTGAAGACTGTGATGGCAAGGCAGGGTCTACGCATTGGAACATCATCTCGGCGTAGTAGTTGGGAGTGGCTGAGAGGAACGCCAACAAGCTACGGCTGATCGACAAGAGTGTGGCCCGGTGGTGAGAAGAGGAGCAGGGTGGCAGATGAGGCCACTACCCAATGTGACTTTGGTGAAAACACATTGGTGAGAGGCTGCCGAGGCCCCGGATGAAGCCGTAGCCCTCGGCCCAGAGTGAGAAGTGGCGTGTCCTGCTGAGGGAGCGATCAAGGAGGATTGGCGAGAGCGCTCCATGAGACTGAGAGGAGGAGGCGGTGACAGATAATCGAGTGCTCGATAAGTGTGAAGGTACTGGAGGTGGGAGAGTACGGGCATGGGGCGGCCAGCAGTAGCCGTAACAATGGCAAGCCCAAGGTGAGGCGCTGCCGGGTGATTGAGGAACCCGCGGCTCTCTGCTCGGGCCTTGCCCCCCTCCCTCTTTCTCCCGAATGCCTGCCCAAGCATGAGAACATGTTGAGCATGTGATGAGGACATATACAGGCCCTGGGCGAGGTGGCGGTGCTGGTACACTTCGAGGTTGCATGGAAGAGGGTGGCCTGGTAAGGATACATACTACGCGTCTTAAGAGTCGGCCCCAGAATACAGAGTACAGATGACTGCACCAATCAATTCACCTACTCGGATGATATCCATTTTCGGGGGTGGTGAGTAGTTGAGATGCAACCATTGTCCCGGAAGGATGTCGGGGAGCTAAGGTGCACGTGCAACGCATCAAACTAAATTGGACAAATTTGCCCATTCTAAACCAGACTCCCAGGGCCCATCAGCTGAGGAGCAGCAGGTGCACCCCCTTGGCCCAGATGGCACTCCAATGCTTCAAGATATAATGGTGGCAATCCAGGGAGTGCGTACGGCACTGGAATGTAAAATAGATACAGTGACATCAGAAGTCACCCTGATGCACACTGATCTCCATAACCTCGGCTCTCATGTCAAGTCTGTGCCAATTCCACAGAAGATTCTATAGTCACTCTACAGACCTCCACAAAAACACTGGGAAAACAGGTCAGAACTCTATTAACTACCAGGGCTGCATTGGAGACAAGGGTGGAAGAGTTTGAGGGGAGATCCTGTAGAAACAATGTCAGACTTTTGGGGGTTCTGGAAAGGGTGGAGGGCCCAGCAACAGATCTGTTGGTGAGAACCTCACAGTAAAACAGCTTAAACCACGAAACCTCTCTAACTTTTTCTTGATAGAATGCACCCACCGAGTCCCAGGGGACCCACCAAGATCTGTGTTCCCCCCTCTTCTGATAGTGGCATGAATCTTCAACTATAGAGACAGAGACATTATATTACAAACAGCTCCCTCTGGTCCACCTCTCACATTTGAAAATTAGATTATAACATTCTTTCTGGACTTTACAATTAAAGTGCAGAAGCTGCGATGCTCCTTAATGGAAGTCAAAAAGGCCCTAGGAGAAAGAGAAATGAAATATGCAATGATATTTCCAGCCAAACTCCAAGTTGCAGCAGATGTCACGACTTGGTTTTGTGAGACCCCTGACGATGCATGGGCCTGGCTGGATGGCTGGTATAAAGTAGGGAACCAATGGATATGGACCGATCATCGGAGAGATGGCAAAGATCCAGAAAGTAAAGAACTGCATTGAAACCTGAAGGCCAGCACTATAGAGAAAAACTTTTCTAAGAGTGTAAAATCTTATAATCTTCGGTTCTGACTCAACCAAATTCAGAGACACTCTGGCCCAATTGTATGAGCCCGTATGTTTAGAAACCGGACAGGGTCTCACCGGTTGGCCCGCATGCATCACAGATGAAACATAAATGTGGGGGGAGGGCCAGTGGCTGCCCCAGGTTAGGTCATGTTTCCCCAGCAATAGGACAGAGGGAATGGGTCACCGAGGCCCTCTGCAAAGTTGGGGGGTTGGGCAGTTTTAGGTTCACAGTGCAGGGAGGTGGGTTGGGGAGGTTGACGTTACAATGTTCTAGTGTTCTTAGAGTGATTGAATGTGTAGATAGCAGAAATGGCAGAAGGCAGAGTACAACATGGAAATCCAGACACCATATACTAACATGTATTTCTAGCTCAGTTAGCAACAGATATGAAGGCCCAGCATGGTACCCTGGGAGGCTTGGGAACCAACCCTTCACAGCATGTGCAACATTCACATACAGTTGCGACACATTGAAACTGGAAAAGAAACCTAATGACAACACACCTAAGTCCTTATAGTTTCAAGATCTTCTCCTGAAATGTGAATGAGCTGGGAGATAGGATAAAGAGATGGGTGGTGCTACATTACTTGAAACTACAGGCACCGGACATAATCCTTCTTCAAGAGGCTCACTTATAAGGAACATCCTACGGGGCACTAAACAGACTAGGGTACAAATTAGTCACACACGCAGGGTACACTAGGGGGTCGAGGGGAGTGGGCATACTACTCCATAATACCTTCCTCATCACTATCCAACAAAACTCACATGACCCGTATGGGTGCTTTTTGGTGCCCTCTGGGTACTGGGAAGGGAGGCTATTTAATATTATCTCACTTTATATTCCACCGAGACTACATACAGTGGCACTGGCAGACTTGGTTTCACTTATTGTACAATTACCACAAAGGGAACTACTTATAGGCGTTGACTGCAATGTGGCGATTGATGGGGAGCGAGACAGATGGCCAGCGTGGCAACGGGATTCCTCAGGCAAGCTGCCAGCAGATTTTTTGGTGGCTCTGGGCCTAATAGATGATTGGCGTGTACGTAATCCGAATGCCAATCAATTTACCTTTCACTCTGGGGCACACGGTGGTCTATCATGTGTAGACCATATATTCGGGCTGACTGAACACTTCTTGACATTCAGCGACATTGGTCTCCTCTCCAGAGGCATTTCGGACCACTCCCCTCTTTGGGTGGTGTATGGTGGAAAATGTTGCCCAACTGGCCAGATTACACCACTTAACCCATGGTTCCTGATGGCACTGTGTATTTGAAACTGATTTGCAAAAGGCCACCGACCAATATTTTCAAGAAAGCGAGGGCATGGGGGAGACAAGCCAAATCCTCTGGGAGGCCTTTAAACAGTGATAAGGGGTCAAGAAATTACCTCAATGGCGGGCTACAAGAAAGAAAAGGTGGCACAATTAGTAAAACTGGAGAGGGAACTCCACCTCTTTGAGTCCGACTTAATAGCCACAGACCTCCATACAGTTAGACACAAATTGAGTATTAAGCGGAGAGAGTATAGAGATATTGTAGACGATGCGTCTAAACTCAGATACAGAGCAAATCTACACTGCTTATATGAAGTAGGAGACAAGGCAGGTAAACTACTAGCTTCGCTAGACAAATGAGAAGGGGCATCTAGATGGGTATTTGAAATTGCCACGGAGACAGAAACTCCCATATGAGGCAGGCAGGGTACAGCAGATGCTGTTGTATCATACTACACAGAGTGTTATGACAAACTCAGCTCGCGACTTACTGTCCACCCTTAATATGGCAACTTTGACGTCAGAAGATAGAGCCTTATTAGAGACAGACCTCACCGAAAATGAAGTGACTCAGGCCATTCAATCCTTAAACTCAGGAAAATCAATGGGACCCAATGGTCTCCCAAACGAATTATATAAGTTAACAGCATCCAGAATTGCCCCCCACTTAGCAAAAATGTTTAAAGAAAGCCTAGAGGCAGGTATATTTCCAATAGATCAAAGACTGGCCAACATTGTTGTGATTTAAAAAGCGGGAAAGCCGCCAGATCAGTGTTCATCTTAAAGATCGATCTCTTTATTGAACGCAGAAGTTAAGATCTTAGCCAAACTATTGGCAAGTAGATTAACCCATGTTATAAGTTCCTTAATACATCTTGATCAATCTGGCTTTATGCCTGGTACAAATACTGAATTAAATTTAAGACACCTGCATGGGATACTAGGAAGGGCGGGCTCCATTCAGGAGGACACCTTGATAGTTTCACTACAAACCAAAATGGCTTTTGACATGCTGGAGTGGCCCTTCCTCTTTGTAGTTTTGGAGAAACAGGGTCTCGGTTCAAAATGTTCGTCTTGGCTTCGCCTCCTCTACACAAACCCCCTGGTGCTGGTACTGGCAAATGGAGGCAAATCAGCGGTATTTACCCTACAGAGAGGCATGAAACAGGGCTGCCCCCTTTCTCCATTGATATTCACATTGGCTCTAGAATCTCTGGTGGTTTGAATCACCTGATTGGTCGGAGGTCGGAGGCCTGGGAAGACCAGATTTCCAAATATGCCGTTGACATCCTCCTCTACATAGCAAGCCCCTATTCCTCGCTACATAGAGTACTTCACATTTTGGCTCTGTACCAAAAATACTCAAGCTACACCATTAATTGGGACAAATCGGTGAAATTTGCCCTGAGCGGAGACAACACACATATTCCGCGGTCCTGTGTAGCCAAAGTGGTGGCAGAAGGGTTCCAATACTTGGGCCACTATGTTACCAGGGACTCTACGGTGTTTCATAACCACAAATTGGATCCCTACTTTCGACCACTCCGAGATGACGTACAACATTGGAGGACCCTACCCCTAACATTGTTGGGAAGGGCTTCTCTTTATAAGATGAGGGCACTGCCCCGATTTTTATATATACTTCAAAACACACCATACCTGGTATCACCAACATACATTCAGGCAGTAGCTTTGCAAAAATTAACAAAGAGCTGGTACAAAGGCGGAATTGCACTACCAGCCCTACAATACTGCTACTGGGTGGCACAATTGACAGTAGTTAATCATTGGGTCCATTGGCCACCAGACGATCCAGCCTATCAAATGGATAGACACAATATGTCAACAGGAGGTTACCTTAGAGCAATATAGGGGGGAAAATGGAATATACCAGCAAACTCACTAACCTCCGTGATAATTAAAATCTGGCTGACGACACTGACAACGTTAGTATGGTGCAATAAAATCATGCGAGCCACTCCACTGTGGGACTCGATACAATTAGTCTTATTAGCAGAATTCCACGGTTTTGATCAATGTGACCTCATAGGTCTCTCATGGGTGGGTGACCTGTGGTCCGGTGGAGTTGTGAAATCCTTCATTGAACTACAGCAGGAGTATGAGTTAGCGCCCTCTGAATTCTTTTGCTACCACCAGATAAGTCACGCACTGCGGCGGGCCATTCCACAGGTGGGGGAACTTCCTGAATCATCCCCACTAGAAGACAGAATGCTAGATGACTATATGCCAAAGAAAGCAGTGTCCTTAACATATCTGAAAATACTAAATAACTCCCCAGGGAACTTGATGAAACTTAGAGAGAGGTGGGGTGAAGATCTGGGACAAATGGAAGATGAGGAATGATTGGAGGCGACTGCATCTCCCAGAGAGGTTTTCATACGTTCACATTTCCGAATGGTGCAATTGAAAATTCTACACAGAACATATTTTGCTTGCACTATACTGGTTAAAATGGGTAAAATGACCTTGTCCCAATGCACCAGAGGTTGTGTATGGGAGGGCACCTTTTCCATTTATGGTGGGACAGTCCTGTGATCCAGGAGTACTGGGGGAAGTAGGTCATGCATGAGGACGCTCTGTGCAGAAAATGTAGAAATCACTCACCAATTATGCTTGCTGAATATATGGGAAACGACAGATCTCACGACAGGGGAAAGATTATGGGTTAATCTTGGCTTCATGGTTGCGAAACATAATATAGCAAGAAAATGGATAACAGATTACAGGCCGACCCTGAGAGATATTGATTGGTGCATGCAAGAGGAACAGGTGATTTATGAGAGTAGGGGATGCCCCCAGAAATGGTCTAACATCTGGTGAAATTGGAACACTACTAGGGGGATGCTGTGCCCACCCATCCAAGTAAAAACCCAACTGGAAGATGACTGGCAGCCTAGAAGGGCAGCCTGTCCCATGACCTGATAAGAACTATATCGCATTTCTGGAAAACGTAGGAAGGATGATCCTTGTATCTATGATCCGATGCTGTATATCCAGTGCTACACGTTTCTGACTGTAAGAATTATGCTAATGCTATCATGTTTTTCTATTGCAATAAAAAGACATATATATAAAAAAAAGAAAGAAGGAAAAGTGTTCTTTTCATTTTTTAAGAGCAGGCAGTGGTCCCTTGGACAACTGCCTGCTCTGAAAAAATGTTGGCGCCACCATGCACAAAGAGGAAGGAGTCCCTAGGTGACCACTAAATGTTTACGAATGGCTTACCACCAACTTGAAGTTGGTGGTAACTGCGAATGTTTTGCAACCGCATTCCTGGTCACAAAACATTCCTACATACCAGTGTGACTCGTTACTAGGAAGAGACGCCCTTAACATGTCCCTTCCTAATAGCGACTCTCAAACCCTTCTCTGCGAGTCTGTAATAGGTTACTGACACGCAAAATAGGGTTGGTACATGCCAAAAAGCATTTTACTGGTCCGTTTGCGACTGGTAAAATGCTTCGAACATCTGGTCATTACTGATGCGATTCGGTATTAGGAAAGGACGTCCTAAACACGCCCCTTCCTAATACCGAATAGGTATGTATTCGCAATTCCAAATTGTGGTTCAGTAACATGTAATCGAATTGCAAATTGGAATTCAAACATACCAAAATGCATTTTACGGGTCGCAAACTGCCAGATTCTGCAAATCGGCCGTTTGTGACTGGTAAAATGCATGTTACATGTGGCCCACAAAATTTCGCAGAGTTTCCTACAACACTTTCATAGCAAATACGCATTTTTAGACCTGCGTTCGCACAGTGGAGGCATTTCTAAAGAACTGGAAATTTGATTTTTCAAAGAGGGCCCTTGCATCCTTCAGGGTTTAGAGTGTGTTCAATCTTTCTTTGTTAGACAATGTCTTGAAATCTTTTCTGAGTAGTGTCTGATGAAAAAGTCAACAGTATATCCATATGTCACCACCCAGAGGTAATTTAAAAACCGGTTCCCTCACTCAAAGCAAACCTTAGCTCAGCACGTTGCAATATATGCCTGTTGCTTCAGAGGTGTATTGCTGATTTCGGAATATAGAAAAGTTTTAAAACAGATGTTCAGGTGTGCCACAATAATAGAGAAAAGGGGGGGTTACTGACTGAATGAGACAGTTGATAGATGCATGCGTGCCAGCCCATTTAACTTGCTTGATTTGCTTATGGGTCACCAGGAAGAGTGTGCTTGTTTTTGCCATGCATTACTTGAGGTTTTTTATTAGACGAATGAGAAATTGCAAAAGAAATTCTCAGCTTTTGCGAAGGACTAAGGAAAGCTGTGCTACTTAGCAAACATGGCAAAATGGTTTGCTCTGCCACTTCTGCATTAAATGTGTGACTTTTGCAAGAACCTGTATGACATTCTGCCTTATTTGCCACAATCGATGTGGTTCCCAATAAGATAAGCTGTGCGGAAATCAGATACTATTCTGTATTTGTGAGGGTCCTTGGCCATACAAAAGCTCTGCTAAAGGTAAACCTTTGGAAAGAAATTCTAAGTAACTAGGCTGGGTTTCATTAGAGTGAAAATGTTCTTTCTATGTGTTTAATATTACCCTTTTCCTAGGAGAAAAACATAGTGCAGGAAGTATGTGGAATGGTTACACAAAATCTTTGTATGCTTTCAAAAGCAACATTTCAAAACGTTTCTGTCAATAAACATTTGTGCATTCTTACATGTAAACTGCACCCCATGACCTTAGTGGTACGCTAGGGGTAACTCTCAGAAGTCAAGGTGTTAGGTAGGCTCTGCTGGGTGAGAAAAACGGGGAAGTGACAAATCTGGGTCGAAAGAGGCACGACTTTAGAAAGGAATAGGCTAATCAACATTATATCGCACATTCTAGCTAAAGAAGAGGTGATGGTGCATTGTGTGTCATATTGAATACTGATTTGCTGATTTACGCAACAGTAACTGGTCCAGTTGTTTGTGGTGGGATATCCACGTGCCAGCTCCCTAAAGACTCAAATTGAGTAGATCTATTCCAAAGCCCTGCTCTGGGGCACTATGAAAACCCTACCAATGTCGATAAATTACTCATTCTAATCAATACTGGACAAGGTCATCCCTTGTTACTCATTGTCACATTGTCAGGCACACATGCAGTGAACTCTCAGAGGTGACATAAGAGAAGACCTGTCCCTCTCAGAGGAGAAAGACAAGGAAACAGCCCTCAAATCCTTCGACACTCTTGACCATACAATTTTGCTGGACAAACTGGAAAATATGCCAGACTATTGAATACGTACTTGTCCTAGAGCCAATCTTTCCTCGGCAACCAACGTTAAAACAATAAGCACTGGAACAGCTGAGTCTTCCACATGTGAAGCATCCTAGGGTGCCCCCAAAGGATCACCCGTCTTTTCTCTTGTTCAACATTTATCTATGCCCCCAGGCACAGCTGCTTCAGCAATCCCATGTGAACTTCTAAACATATGAAAATGACACTTATATACATTTCTAGCTTGGCGATTACTCATCCAACACTTCCAACACCACCTTTTGGCTTGGACCATGGCTTCATATGATTGAATGCAGAGCGTCCTCTGCATGAACAGAATGAATAATTACATTTGCCTCGTCGTTATCTGTGGAGTCCCTCTCCCCACCCCGCCCTACCTCTCTTACCTGCACTGGCCGCTCCTGCAAAGGGATCAAGCTCTAGCTGTCCCTACTTTACAAAAGCCTCAAATTACTCTTAATATATCAGCAACAGACCCACAAGAACCCTTGTCAAATTCTTTTTGTACCACTGTGACTGCCTTGGTCAACCCGAAACACTCAGCACAGGCCACAAAGGTTACAAAACCAGACAGCAAACATTGCCTTAACCTTCCTAAAGAGAACCACACCAAACCTGCTCTGCAAGCTCTTCACTAGTACCAACCCCAATTCAAGATCAAATACACTGTTCAAAGACTTGTGAGAAAAAGGCTCAAAATACCTGCTGAAAATATCTCTACTCAACACTCTGATCATTGGCTGCCATCCCGAATCAACAATGTTCGGTCAGGGGGAATTAGTATGGCGGTAGATCACTGTAAGTATAAGCTTCAAAACTGTGGCATGTCCTCAATCACTGTTTGAGTATTGGACCTAAACACATACTTTCCAGGAAAGTCCCAAAACTGAATTAATCAGGCCTACTAACTCACCTGTCCGGGACTCTGACGCTACCTAAAGGCTACAAGCAACACACTGCAAAAATCCCAACTAAATAAATGAATAAATGTTGGTGCCATTGTACGATCAATCAATGTGAGTGAGAAATGCGAACCTGAGCTGAACTTTAGCAGGATTGGAACTTGTTGCCCTACATTTAACCCATCAGAAGTGTGTGCCTGTGTCCACCTTATTTGATAGCTTCCTGCCAGTGAAAGCAATGTGCTTTCATGAGAGACGGCTCAAGAGTAAGCAAGAGTAATTATGCCAAAACTATTTACAAGTTGCACAATGTGTGTATCAGAGTAGTTGTTACAAAGCTGTTATGAGGAGCAGAGAGAAAAGGGGAACTAATACCCAAACAAATATCTCGGTGTTCTCTACCGTGTCAATCTCAATATTTTATTTGTCCACCTCTAAGCAGGTCACACACTGCATGCATGCTAAACATGTTGTAGAATTCAGGGACAAATGGTAAGTGTTGCTAACATTGTGCCATTCCCCACTAGGGTATTAGCTGGATGTTCGGTGTTTGGCACAACATTGCCTGTGCATGCTCAATTGATGAAGACTCATAGCATCACCACTGTCATCCAGTGTTTGTTTGCTAAAATCCTGTCCCCCTCCTGGCAAAGAAGCTTAGATTTTTTTAACTAAGGCATGCTACATATGCTTTTCAGCGCCTGATGCGCCTCTCCAGTGGAGAGGATCAGCAAACAATTGTAGATGGTGTAATCGGGTCTGTGTTTGCAGTGGGTGATGTCAGTTTAGCATAAACTGGAGATACATGTACACAGTCTACATTCACTAAGCCTGCAGCCAGGTAGTCTCTCACTCTGCAGTAACAACTCAATTAACGTGGATTGGCCATTAATACAAATAGCAAAATTCACACACACAAAAACAAACAAAAAAAACATCATCTAAGCACAACAAAACTTATGTTAATCGGTGGGCAACCGCACTTAGGGCAGAGGCTCCTCTTTTTTTAAAAAAAGCCAGGATGTACGAGGTCTCTGAACATCTAAAACTCAAAGCATTTGTTGGGAAGTTCGCCTTGTTGAAATTATTGTGCATTTGAAACAACCGTATGGTGGTATAAAGCAGTGTACAATTAACCAGTTTATCATAGCATACCACACCGTGGCAAAACATAGCAGAATAACATATAACATAGCATAACATAATATAACATGTGAAAACACGATAAAACGTAACAGCAGCACATAAAATGACAACATTACACACCAAAACAAAACATTGGCTCTCTTGCTTTTATGGTTAAAATGTGATATGCTTCATCTAACACACATATTGTTGGTCCTGTGGCATTAATCACAAACACCTCATAAACCAAAGAAAATATTCATCCGAATTCACTCGAAAAGGAAAATGTGATCCGTTTTTATTTTGTCGTCAATATATTTGTCAACATTTTAGATGTGGCCGTTCGCTGTCAAACACGTTCCTCCTCCTCTCTCTTCTTACCCAGCACCCTTCAATTGCCGCCTACATGACGTCAGCTGTAGGCCCTCCGAAAAATATGTAGTGGCTACTGGATAATACCATAATGTTGTGTACAATACATTCGGGCATTAACCCTCTTGGTGCCCAAAAGTGGAATAAACAACCTATCCGCGAAGCCGCCGGTGGGGTCAGCGACCCCTCCAGTCGCTTATAGCAGGTGATTTAATGTCACTGCGCCTTTAACAGCCGCTTTGCTGCACCAGCCACACAGTAGTTGTCTCCTGTGTGTGACCGGGCCTGGGAAAATCTATTACGGGAGTGTCATTAATCTGTGACTGCCGCCGCTGGCACTTTCTGCCTCCTCCATTTAATGGGCCTGTGCTTCCTGCACTCTGGAGGCGCGCTGCTTTCCTCTCTTGATCAGCTTTGTTTAATTATCAAAATATTTGATGCAGAAAATTGACATTAGCTCGGAAGGCTTCGCCCCTCCCCCTGCTGCTCCCCCCCGGGGCTCCTGGTGACATTGAGAGACCCTGCACGCGCCGCTTCCACCTGAACATAGTACATAGGTTGGTTGCACAATCGCCTGCTTGTCCAAGCAGAGGCCGCGCGTGAGAGCTACTGGCGCAGATCTTAAATCAGGGCTCGAGCTGTCATTGACCGGCCTCGTTGTTGCAGGTGGGGAAACTCAGTGCAATATATTCATTGTCAAGGAGCAAAGCAAGTCGCATTCCCCAGGACAAGAGCAAGACATGGAAGCATGCCGCATTTGGACTGAGATAGCCCCCTAGATAGATTTTGCAGTAAGGGATTGTGAACAATTCATTCTGCAAGCAGAACACACTCCTTATAGTAAAGTACCCCCGGGATAAACTAAACGTGCGAGTTTAAGCCGACTCTTGTCCATTTAGGGGATATAGCTTCCAACTGAGCGAACCGATGTTGGGTTTGGAAACATGTTTGTAACACAGGCATCTCAAAGTCGCACAGGTGAAAAGCTATACATGGTGTAGTTGGCTGACCACTAGCCTGTACTCACGTTCAGGAGCCACGCATTGACTTGGTTCACACTGGATCTGACCTGGATAGTTTGATTTTTGATCCTTTGACATGTTTGGTCAACTAGAGCCAGTGCTTATAAATCAAACTAGTGTGCATAGAAGTACTACAGGCATGCATTATTTGATAAAAAATCCGGTACAGAACTGAATTAAAGTTTGAATTGTTGGAGAAAGTGTCATGTAGCAAATCACGAATAATGCACTGTCTTCTGCCAGGACACAAATTGCAACTTGATTTTTATAAACTTTTAGGAAAGACACAATGTTGTTCTTCAGTATTAACTCATATAAAATGGATATGTAGAAAAAAAAAACCATAACAGTTATGTCCATGAAAATAATCTGACAATCTGTGTTTGTGAGAGCAATTTCCTTCTTCCAAGAATAACTGAGGACTGGAACGAGCAACAATATGTCTAATGAGCTCACAATCCAGATCCCCGAACCCAACTCACAGTAAATTCTGTCAGATTCTTTTTGTTTCATGTATCTGTTCTGCTAAAAGAGCAAACGTGGCATTTATGCTTTTAATCATTACTTTGATTCTCGTTGCGGTACTCTCTTTGTCACTTCAACCACACACGTGTGTGAATTGGAAGACTTTTTCAAGTTTTGAATAATTCAGTACGACCTGAGCAAACACATATTTTTGGCCCTGGGGCATTCATCACAAACATCAAAGGGTAAAATGTGATATTTGTATATGGTTTTCAACATTTTTGCCAACAATTTAGAAGTAGCCATTCGCTCTCAACCAAGCTCCACCCACACCCTCTTCTCGCATCAGCATCAGCATCCTTCCCCTGTTGCCCACATGGCGCTAACTGTAGCCTCGCCACAAAATGTTTATTGGCAACTGAAAATACCATAATGTTGTATACAATGCATTCGGGAAGATACCATTTTGCTGACAAAAACAGAATAAACAACCTATCCACGAAGCTACCGGTAGGGTCAGCGACCCCTCCAGTCACTCATATTAGGTAATTTAATGTCACAGTAGGGATAGAGATGTTGAGTTCCAGGAAAACAGAAAATATTTGCACTGGCACACAGGTATTTGTTGTTCGAAGAAGGTCATTCACCCTTCATGATAAATAAAATTGATTTGTCTTGGATTACGGATTAACTTTACGTGTTCATGCATATATATAGATTTGCATAGCCTGAAACTAAACACAGTGCTACAGAGTCATACATAAACGTTGTGGTAATTTGGAATACTACAGCATGTGGGGAATGAGGAAGGGACTACAGGCTGGGCATGGAGCATGAGATGGGATCCATCATCTGAGGAGTTACAAGTGCAGGAGGTATTGCTTGAGGAAGTGGGTCTTCAGTTAATTCTGAAAGATAAATTGCGAGGGAGATGGTTCCATATAAGTGGCGATCAAGCTTACAATTATAGGAGCACAACAAAAGAAGGCCTGACGTCTTTTCATTTCTGCAATGTTTTTTGTCTTGAGGTTGATGCTTTTGATGATGCAAGGGACTCATCACAGCTGGCTTAAGATGTTGATGTTGCTTGCCAAATATGATTGAATGACCACATGTAAAACTTTGTAAGTGATGTAACGATCTTTGAAGCTGATGCAGGCAACCAGTTTTGTTGTTTGGTGGTGGGTGAGATACTATGAAACTTCCGGAACCCTTTGATCTTTGGGGCAGAGGCATTAGAGAATGGTCGATGGGTCGATAGCGAAAAAGGGCATGACTTCCTCTAAGATCTAATAGGACCAGGACTCATAGGGCTATTGTGAAGACTGCTTCAGGGTCAAACACTTTTACTTTGTGAAATATCATATGTTATTGACAGGTAGATGGGGAGGTGCTGATGTCGCATGCCTGGAATGTGGCACAGTTGACCAGTTGGAGAGTGACGGCATCAAATCCATATCTGAGAGACATTCCTGCGCACGTTCATCTTGGTTGATTTGCACAGGGATTGACCTTCAGATATAACTCGGACAACCCAACCTCGATTGCAAGGGCAATTTGTGAGTCAGGTAATATGATTTACTGTTATAAATTTCATGTAGCACTGGGTGGTAGCAACAAGATGTTGGATCTTGACGTCGTTGATGTCCAGAAGGATTCACTGTGTTATCAGATGCTTGCTGAAAATGACTGGAAACAAAATAAATTCATATGAGACCCCAAAGTCTACATTGATGGAGTTGAATCTGCAGCGACTCAGGTGGGCAGTCTTGGTCTTGGTTTCAGGTTGGATTCAAACCACTTCGGGAAAAATCTATTGAAAGCTATTTTGAGGAAATGTTGAGTAGGCTGTGATGACCTAAGGAGCTGAAGACACTGTTTTGAATCATCTGATGTGGAGTGCATTGTTGACTACTCAGATAGTGGCTGTTTTGGTCTGGCAAGGGCATCTAAATATAGAGTGGTGACCTTGGAGGATTTTGTTATTCCGGATTAACTATAATGGATTATAGTGGTGGGTCCATTTTCAACGATTGTACCCAGGAATTGTAGATATGTGAATAGTTGTTAGCTGTCCAGATGTTAGGGTCCTTGATAGGGGCACAATAAGCCCAGTCTTATTGCTTTTAGGGAAGATGTTTTGGGTGAGGGATGTATCATTGAAATTAAAGAAAGGTTTCAGGGCATTCTTACAATGTCTTTCACTAATAATGCTCAGATCTTGTTACCTTACATGATGTTGATTTCAATGCATTGAGAGGCTTGAGATTTTCTTAGTGGAGAAGGAGTTAAAGTGGTCCACTTTGTCATGTTCTGAGGATGTACTCTTTAATGGATGGGAATTAATTGCTGTTAACATGCCGTATGATTTTGTATATCTTCTCTTTGAAGAAGTAGTTGACGCCATTTAATTTAATTTGTGAACACTTGGTGAGCTTGATAAATAGATTAGGAGTGGGTTTGCACAGAGCTTGAAAACGTTCAGGGGTTCTCTGTTTCTGCTGGAAGCTTCCTTGATGATTGTGGTGTAGGGTATAATATAGTTTCTGTTATGGGCTTCTTGTGGGAAGCACAGGGGTTATTCAGCAATGTGAGGTCTTCGAGCAATTGCAATCAACACCATGCCTTCATGCTGCATAGTGGCTACTAGAGAGTTCTTGTGATACATTGTTTCTTTGGGGTTGGTTGCTTCTGCTGTGTGGTGTTGGCCTGGCCTTTGCTCTTTATGATTCTTCTTGTGGGCAAGACACACCCTGGGTAGGACTTCATGCAGATTGGACTTCCTGTGGTTCCTGGTAGGTTGTTTCAGTCATTTTCACCATAGGCATCAATGTTAAGTTAGCAATTAAACTACTGTCAAATTGCAAAGTCCTGTATTTCCAACAATCATTACTATAAAGTAGTCCTGGGCGTGAAATTCCGCTCACAGAGTTTGCGGAGTTTTTCCCACTTCGTGTAGAGCGAGGACTCCTGAAAAAACTCAGCGGAGTGGAGTTTTTACCTCACTCGCGCTCACCAGCTTAACCTTGCGAGCGAGGAAAATCTTACTCCACACCTCCTCCCAGCGAGATATCGCAATGCTGGCGGTAGAGGATGGTCATTACCGCTCACATTGGGAAACCTTCCATTCACGTTGAGGAAGCTGCTGCTCAAGTAGATTATCTACTCGAGCAGCAGAAAGAAACAGCGCCCTCTTGTGCTGCACGTGGTGCCATTCATGCTGATTTTACAGCGCAGGATAAACTAAAAATCAGTCCGAATGGTGCAACAGAATGCACTCCGCCGCTTGTGGAACTCCACGTACCGCGGCGGACTTTTTTGGTCACTTCCGCCCAGACCTACTATAAAACTCACAAGCAAAAACAGGTCAGAGATACTATATCATTTCTGAAAATTAGGCAGAGTTGTGTGGTATTATTGACTTACTCCTGAATTTCCAAGAGTATAATAAACTTACTGATGACTAAGGCACTATGTTATCTGGGACTTTATGGCTTGAAGACCTATACAAACAATTATGAAAGAGCTTCTTTATCCAATGTTTCTCACAAACAGAAGTTAACATATAAGAGCTGTGTTAATCACAATCTATTAACTTTGGCCTATCTGTCTACCTATGGTAATGGACTACTCTGTATCAAAGTTAGTTGCAGACTGTGCTCTACACCATACAAGCAAAATTCAGTACCTATTACCTTGTTCACATTATCAAGGAAAGCATACAAGCATGTGAGAGATCTTTCAGTCATGTCATAACGTCATGTCAAGAATTTGGCTCAAGGCACCAAATCTCGCCTATTGTGCACGCCATCCCTTAGGTCCTAGCTATCTAGAATAAACATTTGATTTCCACTCTACCATCCTACCAGGCAGGTTTGTTTTTCCACCATGGTCTGTTTGGTCATCCCTCTCTACAGGAAAGAGCAAGCAGAGGACATACTTTTGCCATTCAAGCTGCCACAGAATGGAAAACCATGTCTCCCTATCGATCACAAATCTCCGATCACCTGAACTTTAAGTAAACATTGAAGACATTCCTTTTTACGTAACTATTTCAATCAGTTGTTCAGTTGTTTTGTTCATGTCTTTCCTCTAGTTCCTTGTGCATCACTGCTTTGTCCATAATTCTGTCAGCGCCAGAACACTCTTTTGTCAACAGTTCTCTTTTAAAAATAAAAAAAACATATAACAAACATAACATAACACAGAGAAATAGCAAACGTTGTTTATTAGTATATGGAAGAATGGCTATTTTCTAATATATGGCGACAGGATGTTTTTCTACTGACCTTTCATCATCATGATACACTTCTTAGGGTCAGATGAACGAAGATTAAGAATACCAATTTCCTAATTGTGACATTTTGCGAATCGGAATTAGGAATTCGCTGTTCCTAATGATATAACTCACTGAGTTTCATTTAGCGATTCTTAGTGGGTCGCAAATAGACCTACCTCATGAATATTAATGAGTAGGTCGCAATTTGTGACCCACTACGATTCGCTGCCATCGCAGGGATGCTGGCCTGCTGGGGTCAGCAGACTACCATGTCAGTGATTGCTTTTAAATACAGCAATCTTTTTCTTTTAGATTCAGTCCATTTTCCTTAAAGGAAAATGTGCTGCATTTAAAAAGAAAAAAATTAAATGTTTGAGTCTAGTTTTTTAAGAGTAGGCAGTGGTTTCTTGAACCCTTACGTGTGCTTAATAATTATTTTTTCAACCATTCTAAAAGGGGAAGGGATCCCTTGGGGACCACTTCCGATTTGAAAATGGGTTACCACTAACTTTGAGTTGGCGGTAAAGGGCCAATATTTTGTGACCGCATTTTGGTCGCAAAGCATTCTGACATACAAACATGAAGTGGTATTTGGAAGAAAAGCTATAAATACGCCCCTTTCAAATACCGATTCGCAAACCCTAATTGTAATTCAGTAACAGGTTGTGATCACATGTTTGTGTTTGTACATATGGAAATAAGTTTTTACGTTAGCAAACAAGCCTGTTTTAGCAAATTGAGCCGTTTGTGACGTCAAAATGGCTTCGTACATTTAGCCCTTAGTACTTGGGTGTCTTGACCTGTGTTTTAACACCACTGAAGTCCTGTACAAAGAGATATAGCTTCACGTTAATGCTGCTATATGTTCAATGCCAAAAACTCTTGGCAAAGCTCTCACCGTGTTACTAGTAAGAAAGGTTGAGTGGATATGCAAAGGTGCAACAAGCATCACTTCTTCATCTTCCAATTGATGTGCCCATTTCCACAATATTCTGCCTTTTTGGACTGTCATTGTGTTTACCTGGATTAATTTCTGCATGCACTGTGTTACTTTTCTGAGGCTTTGTCTAGTATGAAAGAGCAGAATGATACCCTGACAGCATTGTATATGTGTCTGGGGTTTGTCCTCCTCCTCTGGTGGCCACTTGGAGTAAACTGCTGGCTGGTATTGATGAGAAGACCCAGCTACAATACCTTTGTGGTATCTTACTTCCAAGTGAATGTTTGTGGATAGTCTTATTGAGTCAGACCATCAACTGTTAAAAACAATGGAATTAAGGTGAGGGTGGGACAGGGAATTGGGGAAGAATAGTGAAAAGGAAATTCAAAAGAGAAAATAAACAGGATAATAAGAAGGAAAATGAGAGAAATAGAGAGGAATGAGGAAAAAGAGAGCAAGGTCGGTGGAGACAGACACGTGGGAGATAAATATAGGAAAAGGGAGCTGGAGACTAAAATTGAACAGTAAATGATAGAACTGATGCAAGGGTTGTGTGGTGTAAAAATACAGCAACATGCTATACAGATAAATACATGTAAACATATGGGTCAGATTTAGAGTTTGGGAGATGGGTACCCTGTCACAAATATGACAGATATCCAGTTCACCTTGTTACTAGTACATTATATTCTAATTAGATCCTAATGCACTTGTAAGAAGGCGGAAGTGATATCTCTTATGTTTGTATAGGAGTACCCCTCTATTAAACACTAAATCAGGCCCTAAATTTTCAAACCAAAAATAATTAAAAGAATGAAAAAAGCATTGGCTGGATTGAAGGAAAATAAAGAAAATCCAGAATTATAAAGGAAAAATCATCTATTCTCATATTCAACAATAAGGAATGGCAAATGTCCTGCAAAAGTTTTAGTGTTCCCTTTTGGGATTCCAGCAGGAACTGAGGACTAAGGGCCTCATCTATGAGAAAGTTGCATCACGTTTGCACCATGCAAAGTGGTAGATGCGTGACACAAATCCTTAAGTCTGATTTTTGAAGCTGCGCAAAGCCACTTTGCATAGCTCTGCGTGGCTTAAAAAAAGTAATGCAATGCAGCGCAAATCACTGCTTTGCGTTACTCTGCCTTGGGTAGGCATTCCATTGGCCTAGCGTGGATGTTACCACGCACCTCCCATGGATTTTGATGCATCCCTTGATTTACAAGAACTTGTAAACCTGGGGATGCGCAAAAAACTTACATCTTCACAGGGGAGGTGTAACAACGAGAAATATCTATTTCTCCTAGTTTATTCTATCCCCGGGCAGAGCTGGCGTAGTGCGACTATGCGGAGGTCCATGGAGTTGGGAAAAAACTCAGTGGAAATCCACTCCGCCACCCGCCTTCACCCCCTCCTAATAAAGAATATTTACAAATTAATTTTAAAAGAAATAAAAAAACACTTACCTGTACTGCGGCGTCCCCAGGCTGCCCTCCTCCTCGCTGTCCTCTCCTGAGTCGGACACACATAATGCGAGAACTGCGCATGCCTGAGCGCTCAGTTCTCGCAAGACGTCTTGCAAGAAATGCACGAGTGCTTGCGCAGTTCTCGCAAGATGTACGTCCTGCATAGGAGAGAGAAGGCGAGGAGGAGGGCAGCCCGGGGAAGCCGAAGTACAGGTAAGTGTGTTTATTTCATTTTAAATTAATTTGTAAATATGTTTTATTAGGGGGAGTGGAGGAGGGGAGACTATTTAGCAGGGGGGGCTGGCTAACTCTGCTCCACTGCGGAGTCGGAGTTTGCCCTCTACTCCGCATTCTCAAGGGAGCGCGAAGTAGGCAAATCTCCACACACTCCGCTGGCGGAGCGGAGTTCTCTGCCCACCCTGCAAAGGTGCCTGCATTGCCGCTAGGCTGCCAAATGGGCACCAGTGGACAGGAATGTGTTGTGTTGCCTTAACAACTGTGCATTCCTGCATTTTCCGTGTCACGCAGTGTAGCGCTGAAAGGTGACTTGCTGCACTGCATTGTAAATTGATACTTGTATAGCGCACTACTCACCCGCAAGGGTCTCAAGGCGCTTGTACGAATTCCGCTGTTGAACCCATCCTGGCTTTCCCTGTGAGGTGTCCACTCCTGGGCACCCCCAAGGTGGAGGCCAGGCATCCTTAGTGTTGTGGGGGCCGTTGTGGAGATTAAGCAAGCTATTGCCCAGAGTTGAAGAGTGGGACTCCATGATTGGAATAGGCACCGAGGCGAGAATTTTCAGGTGCGTGGAATTTTTGAGCCCAAGACCCACCGAGGCGGGGAATTGAACCCTGGTCCCGGGCCAGACCTCTGCATCAGGGTCTGCCGCTCTAACCATTGAGCCACACTTCTCCGCATTGTGTGACTTCCTCATAAATGAGGCCCTAAGTGAGGTCCGCCACTGAATGTATGTTGTGTGTTGATGTTGGTACTTGGGACAGTCATGATTTTATCAGCAGGCTTAAAATGTATTGCACAGCTCATATCTAGGCCCAGGCGAAATTTCCGTTACACTGGTGTAATATCTCATGTAATTTCGTGATACACTTACTATGCAAAATTCCAGAAATTATACTATTACACCATATTGCATAATTACCTGCTGCTCGCAGTAAAACATTGAATGCAAGCACAGGGGGACATCGATAACCACCACCATGCTGATGTTGTTGGCAGAGCTTGTGCTCCTGGCACCATCTGTTTAGAGAAAAATGTGTCCTAGAGTCCAAAAAGTATGTGAGGGTGCATTTTGTACCAAAATATAACGCTTATTTATACCGAACATGGTGATACCATGGTAGTTGACGTTTTGGCCACAATATTTTTACAGTACGATATTTTTGTACCATCTATTTTGGCATTCAACAAATAATTTACATTAAGTGCCCATCCTCCCTTGTGTGTCCCGGTGTAATATTTTCTGTTTCGCTGTACCGGCTTCTCTTTGTGTCTCCTATTCCTAATGTCTGTCTCTTTTCACAGTATGTATCTATATTTCACAAGGTCTTTATCTCTCAGTACGTCTCTCACTGTCTATTTCCCGAGAGAATGGTGCCTGTGTTGCCAGATCACAGTGCCTGTGCCTCCACGTGCCGTGCTTTGAAGGTTCATTGTTTAGTAGACCCAGGACACTAGATACATAGGTTAGTGAATACCAGTGCTTAATTTGAGCCAAGCTTTCCGGTGCTGAGCACCGGCACTTAATTGGTTTCCGGTGCTCGGCACCGGGACCTAATTGTCAACACCACACTTAGGGCAGTCTGCCACAAGGTGGCGCTGCTCATGTAATTTAGAGATCAGCAGATTAACAGTTGTTTAGGAAAACAATATACATAAAAAATTACTAACACCTGCCTCCCCAGCCATTCCTTTAGCTTTGGGGACCTAGAATAATCTCAACTGTCGCATTTACATGCGAGAGAGATGGTTAGTGGTTGTTTTGGCAGCGATGACAAGGGCCATGTGTGGTGCAAGCTGCAGGGGCCTCCTGGTCAGAGCCCTGGCTCTTAATATTTTGAAAATTAAGCACTGGTGAATACATAGGTATGTGGTTCCTAACTGAGAATAGGCTCGCCACCTTTCTGAGTAAAATTTACGGGCCATATATTTCTGCTTAGATAGTCTCAAAGAGCCAGGATCTTGTATTTGAATACACATTTGTGTAACATCCTTGGTAATGCTATAGATAGCTCTACAATACTTTTAAAATGAGTTATTTTCCTATTTGGTGTGTTTTCAGTTATATTTCAAAGAGAAAAAATACAGTTTTTCAGAAATGTTCTTCTATTTTGTTACCGACGTTTATTTAAAATGCCAGTTAGCGGTAAAATACTGGCCAGGTGACACTACTAGTACAGTACAGAAATGTGAGTAGAACCTCCGACCTGACAGTTTCAGTTTGAATAAAGATATGTTGTTAGGTAGGTATGTGTGGTTAAGTGGATGAACGGATAGATATTGTTTTACAAGTTGAAGCTGCAGTTCGTTCAGTCAAACGTTGCTCTATATTTTAGCACAATGCGGTTCGCAGGGCCTGTGCGCGGCGCACACAGAAAGCATATTCTGTGAAAACCCGTGACAGGCCCCGACACAATGGAGAGCATTCAGGCTACAGCTGTTTATTTATCAAGTCGCACAAGGCTCAGTAACCGCCCTGTACTTTATCACGTAAATGTCGAATGCCACGTTCAGGAGGAAAGAAAATAACCGCATTAAAAAACATCATCTTCAGGAGAGCGAACAAATGTTGGAATTGATATAACTGTGCCTAGATTTGTGACTGCTGATGGCCTTTCAAGCGGGCGGGGTGGGCAAACGTTGCCCGGCGTTGGAGTAGTGGGGAAGGAGAAAGGGGGAGGCAGTTGTTTGTTTAAAGTGTATTCTGTATCCGGGCTGGGTCAGCGGGTGGGTGCACCGAGAAAATGAGTCCCCCCGGGCTGTAATAACGGTAGCTGTCAGGGATAAAGTCAAGGTCTGGCACAGCACTGGTCTGCTCTGACTTTTGACCAGAGAGAGGAAAAAAAATAGAAAACTACTGCCCGGGGCATCTCTAGTGGAATCTGAGAGGATTTAACCCCTGAAGGTCTAAGCTGGCAAATTCCGGTTCCGCTCCCTTTCTTCCTTTCTGCATTCCTTGCTCAAGTGACCTGTGAATAGATGCATTTTCCGAAGGTCTAATTTGCGATGTGCTGTAAATCACAGACTAGTTAAAGCCGAGCATTAAAGGTGCACGGTGGGCAAAGGTCATATGCTAATTTTCTTGCTATACATAAGATTTGTTTGCACAGGCAAGCGCGCGCACATACACTCACCACGTTGACAATATGTGCGCAGCTATTTCCCTTGCAGTAAAAAAGTGTTGAAAACCATCACGATATTAAAAATAAAAACCTAATATGCTTTAGGAGAACAGTTTTAACATGAAACACAATTTAAGGTTGCCGTTAAAAAATAATAATAACAATAGAAATTATGGGCCAGATGTACGATCCTTACAATTTGCGAGTTGCAATTTCATAGGTTTGCGACTCGTAATTTGTGACTCACAAAATGTAATTTACAACAGTGTCTCAGACACTGTTTTCGATTCCTAACGGGGTCACAAATTGCCTACCATAATATTAATACTAATGGGGCAGGTGCAACTTGCAACCCCATTGGGAATGGCTAGCACTCCCAGGGATGGTGGCCTGCTGGGGTCAGCAGACCACCATGTCTGTGACTGCATTTTAAATAAAGCTGTTTTTTTTTTTAATCCAGCACGTTTCCCGCGGCCACTGCTGCTCTTAAAAAATATTTTCACATCCACTCACAAAGGAGAAGGGGTGCCCTGGGGACCCCTACCCGTTTGCAAGTGGCTTACCACCTACTTGAAGTAGGTGGTAAACTGCATTTTGCGACCGCAAGTGCGGCCACCAAACTATCGTACATTGAAGTGCGACTCGCTATTAGGAAGGGATGCCCATGGCACGCCATTTCCTAATAGTGAGTCGCAAACCCTATTTTGCGCGTTGGTAATAGGTTTCAGACTCGCAAAATAGGGTTTGTCATGGAGTAGACCTATTTGGCTGAGCAACGCAAAAAATGGTCCTACATCGGTAAACAGCCATTACAACACGGCTGTTTCCCCGCATGTTATTACATCGCATGCAATGTAACAACGCGTAGCCATTGCTACACATGCCATTACATCGCATGCACTTTTACAATGCATACGATGTAATGGTGATCCACATCGTTGTGAGGAAACTGAGACTGTTCCGTTTCCTCACAACGACGTGCACCGTGCAGATGAAGAGAAGCAGGAACCAGGAGAGAGAAACCACGAGGAGAGAGAGGTAAGGGGGATTGGGCCAGGGGTGGGGGTTACTTTTTTTTAGGGTTTAGGGTAGTATTGGGGTAGTGTTGTGGTGTTTGTGTAGAGTAGGGTTGTGTTTTAGGATTTAGGGTAGTGTCGGGGGGTCGTGCAGGGTAGTGTTTGAGAGTAGGAACCAGAATGGGGGAAGGGAGAGGGTCATGCTGGGGGTAGTGTTTTAGGGTTTAGGGTAGTGTTGTGGTGTTTGTGTAGTGTGGGGTAGTGTTTTAGGATTTAGGGTAGTGTCGGGGGGTCGTGCAGGGTAGTTTTAGGACTGGGGGTCAGAGGAGTGTCATGCAGGGATACTAAATTAGGGTTTAGGGTAGGGCAGGATAGTTTCACTTATCTTTCATACTTTTACCATGAACATACCTTTACCATGCATGCCTTTGCGTTGTAATGGCATGCGTGATAAAGGAATATGCGTGGTAAAAGTATGCGATGTGATGGCATGTCATTGTAATGACAACGCGTGGTAATACCTGCATTGTAATGGCACGTGTTGTATAACTATGCATTGTAATGAGTCATATTCTGTACATCTGGCCCTATATGAATTGCAATTATTAAAATTATAGCCACACGAAAAGCACACAACACAAAGTGATTTGTCTTTGGTTGGGTTTATCATCACATCACACAGATAGTGATGGGGGGGATCAAAGTCACTCCAAAGCTACACAAAGGGGGAAGAGAGGAAAGATGTTTTAGGACACATCCTCCCAACTAAATGCAAAACACAACAGGATGTCTCAACAAGAAATCACAAGTCCACAATCATCATAGCTTTTTTTGTAAGGTCCTCACACTTCCATATTGTTGTCATGCTTCATCATTGGATCTCATCCTGGTCCCTAAAAGCCAGGGTGAACTCGACCATATTTCAGGGAGCACTTACGACAATTTCCTACCGGGACTGATAAAAATACACCGGAACACCTAGATATCCCTTTATTAGTGGTGTTCCTGGTATGAATAAAAAGACGAAGAATGGAATGAATTAAGGAATTTCCGCAGCGGATAAGTGCTTTTGAACAGCCATAAGAGAACAAAGGACAATATTGCTTAAGAAACTGGGGGTCGGGTACAAAATGTATTATGCTTTTGAGTTGTAGGAAATGAAGGTGCAATGAATGTAGACCCCACTTTTCCATATTAGAAGTGAAAAATGTGATATGTTAATACTTGTCCTTCCTTAGATATGACCTCCCATGGTGATGATAGTATATGACCAAACCAATACTATATTAAATATATGATAATAGCAACTCGGCTACCATGGTGAGGTTGCACCTCCATTTGAAAAACCTTTTTAATGATTTGTACTCTTGTAACTTATTGTAACTCTCAAATACGCATATTCATCAATTCTACTTCAACAAAACATGCACAATTAAAGAACATGCATGCCTCCCAGAGTATGGGAATTTTACATTGAACATGCATGTTTGGAAATCACTTTCACATTCAAAGTTGCACATGCATGCGCTTAGCTGTGTAAGTGATTCTCGAACATGCATGTGCATCTCAACCTTCTGTTCAAGAACCACAACAAAAATTGTGTCTGCAAAATTAAATGTGTATTGAATATTTTAACCACAGGTAAATCAAAGTAAACATCTTTGTGCATTGCATTGAAAAAAGTGTAACACAAATACATAGAACCATGAAGAGTTTATTTTCACGTATTCTTCACCAGTCCGTTGATTGGTGGAAAGCTTTTTGGAACACTCAAAATTGTACTTTTCATCAAAAATGGAGTTCAGTCAGGCAAAGAAAGGATTAATATAATTACCCAACATACTGCTATGCCTCAATATCAGAAAGCACTAACCTTGTACTTGTACACTCTTCCACTTCTCACCACACCCACCATCAACTTCAGCTAATAGGAGTATGTTGCCAATACAGAAAACAGGGAAAGGGCAGTGTAATAAGAGAAAAAACAGAATCGCAGGATATAACCCTCTGACTGGTCACTCTGCTGGGCAATTGATGTCTACAGGTCAGTATGGATATGTAAAGTCTTCACTAATCTGTCACTTTAAGTTCTGCACCTAATGTATCCCTAGATATACTATGCCTAATGAATATCTCTTGGTAACCCCCTCTTTGTGTCCTTCAAATTAATGTGATATTTCTGAAATTGAAGCAGGAGAAAATTCAATACCACTTGATTGTTAAATTACCACAATTCTCTATTGATGAGGTAACTACCTTCCACTACAAGAATGCATACTTTCTAAAGGTGAAAAAATTTGCTCCTAGCTGGTATGTGCATACATCTGTGAGGCAATTCAGAAATTATGGGATTTTGTTTTTAGGTTCAGAAGAAATCCAACAGCATCTGACTTCTTTCTGGTGCCCAGATTTGTTTGTTTGTGACCCAGAAAGGAGTCAGATGCTGTTTGGATTTTTAATTTGGCTAAGAGAAATGTACATTGGCTGCTTACTGTGGCACATACTGGAAGCATTTTGCACTCAACATGTCTCTCTTGGAGGCAAAAGGATCGAGAGAGGAAGGAGCATTGTGTTTAAGTGCCAAAAGCACCTTTCAAAAGTAGATTTCTTTTAACTTTGTAAGTCGACTCTAACTTTTTTTCTAATAATCTGTCTTTCTTTAGCTGCATGACTCAGGGTACAAGCTCTACACCTTCTTTCAATAGATAGCCCTTTTCACTTTTTATTAGTCTTTTTTCCTTGTTCTTTATTCCTATATTAATTCTTTTGCAGAACTCAACGATGCGGTTTAGTTCTCTAAATTGTGCGTTGGCTTGGGTGAGGGAGAGAGAGAACTGATTATAAGAGAGAAGGTATCTGCCAAATCCAAACCAATTTGCACTCGTCCATTCCAGGACCTCATGGACCCTCAGGGAATACCACCAATTTCAATTTGACGCCAGGAACTAAGGTTTGGTTCATTTGATTCCAACAACATCCATACTAATGTTTTTCAGTTTCGGCCTCAATGAATAAGGAACATCTTGCTAGAGTTGATTCTTCTTTTCCACACATCGTTTTACTCACTCTAATCTTCCATTAAACACTCACTTTTCTGCTGCCCTGGGTAATGTTTGCTCTGTAGCCAAACACAAATTGGATTTTTTCTCCCTTATAATGCATACGACCTTTGACTTGATTTTTCTTGCTGAAAAATGTGACTCCACGAGGTGCCCGTACCAGACATTGCGACTGCCATTGCGTATAGATACGCACCATCCTGTCCTAATAGAAAGCATAGGAAGGGGGTAACCTTAATTTTCAAGTCACATTTAAAAGACTCTATGGAGGGTTTGGAAGATATTAACCTATAGAAAGTTTGGTAACTAGATGCACTATTTCAGATAATTCCACTACTTTGTTTTAATCTATTATGTTCCTTCAACCCCAAATCCTTTCTCAAACACTTGATTGACCTGGCTAATGTATCACATTAAAAGAAGACTGTATCATTATAATAGATGATTTTAATATCTGTTTAAATACTCATCAATATGGGCCAGATAATCACTGGTTGAAAGCTATGCCGAGCATTGGCCTATTGAAGGGACTGTCCCTACCCATATGGTGAGGCATACTGTTTATCTTATTTTGCCCTCATTTGGGCAGTTTAGTTCCTCTAAAAGCCAGTCTATCATTTCACCAGATCATTGCCTGATATGTTTTCATAATGATGTTACTCAAGCTACAGAACTCTGCACCTTGGACCAGAGTATGTCCCACTCACTGTTGGAATAAATACTATCAGACACAGGCATGTGAGGTTTTTAATCAAACTGCCAGGGCTCCTCCCATGTATGTGATGCTTTGGATAACACCTTTGTTCTTTTCTCTCTGGTACCTTTGACCTACTCCTTCCTCCTAATAGAAGTTGAAATACTTAGCACGATACTGGCAACCTTTGGGTCTTTCATAAGCTATGAGACAAAAGGCTTAAAATTCCAGAAGGGGCAAAGGGCATGGCATAATTGTATTCTGATGAGACAGGCCGTTTTCCACACCGAAATAAGGGTATAAAAAGCATTGTATCTTTAACAATAAATTTGATTTTTCCTATAATGGTATTACCCTTGCTGCAAGTATCCCTAGGCACTGCTTCAAGTTCTATTCCACCTTATTACTCCTATTAGTTTAAAAATTATTATTCCTGATTCACAAGATCTGTGTGATCACTTTTCAAGTCTTCAGAAAGAGATTACAGATATTTGTGATAGCATTTGGTTTGATTCATCATCTTCAGTTTTTCTTGCATATCAGAAACCATCTTCTCTTTCTGATAGCATGATCCCTGTAAGCTTTTGTCCATCAATTTTCAAACTGGAAGTTTCGAAATTTCTCTTTGAATTGAAATCAGAGTCCCTTCATGATGTTTGTCTAGCCAAGATCTTAAAGTCTATGTATTCAACTGTTATTCCTATGATTTCCACTTTTATTAACCCCTCGTTTTTTCTTCGTACAGTTTGGCAAGGTTGGAAAGAGGCTGTTAAACCATTGTTGAAAAAGACTCGTATGGATTCCTGGAGGAAAATAAGATATATTACTTACTACTTGTGGTTTCCAGAATAAGTGAGAGGTTTTCAGGCCAGGACCTCTCTAATAAATATGAATGTTTTCTAGAAGCTTCGCAAATGGCCTTAAGGCTGGGTATTGGAACGGAGACCACTTTGATCTTTCTCTTGAATTACCTCAGACTACTCATTCATGTAGGTAACCACAACTGCCTTGTTCTGCTTGACCTATCTACCACATTTGATATGCTGGACCATTCCATCCTCGTCAAGCAGATGGAAGAGGTGGGTTTATTAGGAGCAACTACGGCTTGGTCTGCCTTCTTTCTCTTTGATGGATAACAGTCTCTATTCCTTCCACCTTACCGTTCTAAATTATTCCTGGTTCTTTGTGAGGTTCTTCACGGATCCTCACTCTTTCTCCAGTACTTTTTAACATCTATATCAAGCCCCTTGTAGACATTATAAAATGGTTAGCCATCAGAGCAGTCTCTTACACTAATGATGCTCAGTTTAACTTGTGGCTTCTTAAACCTCTGCGATTAAGAGATTAACAGAGGCAGCCGTTCAACCATGCTGCATTCAATGAATAACAACTTTTTGAGACTTCGCAGGTCTAAAATTGAAGTGTTGCTGTTAGGTCATAATTCTCCATGGACATCAATCCCATGGCATCCTTCTTTGAGGCCACTGCCCTATCCTACTGAAATTGTAAAAAGTGTATTATTTTAGGTAGACTAAGAAGTGTCTAAACTGCAAAAAATAAAAAAATCTGGCACCTTGCTGGGTCACAGCTGTATGCCTATTTCTTCCCACAATGCACAAGAAATGGGATGTGTATCTCTACTCCAGCAGGGAGCCAGAGTCTATTTGGAATTTGGCTTACCTACTAAAACATGCAACAGTTCCTAATCTTTGTGTGTTGCACCTACTTATATTGGGGGTGGACACAGTTGTGAAGTTCATCGGAGAGGCCAGAAAGCTGTAGAATGCTGAAGTAGATGAAATTCTGAATACAGCAATTGGTAACTTTTGAAGGTTTCGCTAGGATTTCCCAAATAAACTAATCATTGGAAATAAAGAGTGCCTATCAGTCCATAAAAAAATAATAATTGGTAACATGGTTTTCGACAATGCATTTTGCACTGATGGCAGAACTCTGAAAATAGTTTCTTCCTGTCAAAAAGTTGTATAGTGTTTGCAGCTTGTTCAAAAGCCCATCAGACCCTAAACGAACTATCGACCCATAACCTACTCATAATTCTTCAATGTAAAATTATCATGCATCTCTTGATAATGAAAAATAAAATACATATAAATTGATGAATGAAAACAATGTATTGTTTTCATTGTATCCAGGAGTCTGAGTTTAGGATAGGGTTATTATCACACCAAATTCGGAAATTTCCATAATCCCAGGTGATTCTGAACAATTTTGTAGATATTTGGTGGACAATGAATTACACTAGGAAGGCAAGCTATAAGGAAGTTCAATAGACAAATGTCCTACTAATCTGCATTGCCACACTTCTCCCAAATAAAACCCAAGATAGGAAAGGCCCAAGATTATTTCAGTGGAAGACGCAAAAAAAAACACTTGGAATTGGATTGTTTTTTTTAGATGTGTGTAACCGTGGTATTTGGGTCCTGAGGTTGGCCAACACCTAGGGAAACTTACTGATCCCAGACATTTCTCTAAACTAAACAATCAATGTAGTCCTGCGTGGTATGAATTGCATGGAAGGTACCACATATTCTTAGGCAGCATGCCCTGTAAATATTGAACCTTGAGCCAAAGAAAGAGTTTCTCTACATTTTATTTCAGTGGAAAACCCAAAAAAAAACACTTGGAATTGGATTGATTTTTTAGATGTTTGTAACTGTGGTATTTGGGCCCTGAGGTTGGCCACCACCTAGGGAAACCTACTGATCCTAGACATTTCTGAAAACTAAACAATCAATGTAGTCCTGCGTGGTATGAATTGCATGGATGGTACCACATATTCTTAGGCAGCATGCCCTGTAAATATTGAACATTGATCCAGTTTCTCTACATTTTTTTGATAGAAGTGGCCAAAGTTTGTGGGGAACAACAAAAATACTACCACCTAGCATTCCCAACTTTCTGCTGATAACAATACATTATATGTGTAGGTGGCCTTAGTGTAACAAATATAAACAGGGTAAAACTGTGACATGGGAAGTTAATGTAGTGTTCACCTGTTCAAAGTTCCTGCCTATTCCTGTCCCTGCCTTATGGCCATTCACATATGTGGTCAGGAAACATGTGGGAGGTGTGGACAGTAGGAATCCTCCTATTTGCCAGCAGTTCTGGGTTTTTTTTGTCACAGAAACCGAACAAATAATGATTTGTTAACATACTTTGACATTTTCAGGGCATTCTGGTTGATAATAAATGTAGGTATGCATGCCGACTACATCACCTAGCTTCCGTAGGTCTCTCGCTTTAGAACTTTCTAAGGTGCACAGGTGTTCATTGGGTGCTGTCTGACAACAGTTTCGAATATTACAATCATCCTCCAAGGAAGCATTCCATCAAAAACATTGTCTAGTGACTACTGCTTGGATTGCTGCTAAAAACCATTTAAAATTGTGACATACAAACTACACTTGGAGGTTGTGGGGACAAAGATGTCGGTCAAGACTATGCAGGGATATGTGCATTCCCGAGAAAGACCCAAGGAAATTGTTATGTGTTGGAGAGTAGATTGCTTAAAATCTAACAAAGGTTCAGTGCATCAGCCTTGAAAGCTAAAAATGATGACAAAAATGTGGCATACAGAGATATAAATCATGGGATGTGCAGTTGTTGAAAAGATATTACTGTGGTATGATTTCAAAATGCCCAGGGGGTAATACATGGGATCTAATGTCAGGTACCCCAAATTTGCATTTTGCTTTCCGGGCTTTGCACATTTCCTGAATGTACTATTCCCAGTTTTTCACATGTAGGACACAACAATCCCACTGAAATCCAATACATGTTGAGCACCTTCATGCTCAGAAGACCCAGGAGAACCAAGGTGTGGGTCAAGTCTTAGCATGACGTAGTCCTATGTGAGACACTCAGGGGGAAATTACCATGTTTGGGAAAAACTGCTAAAATCTGGCAAATATGTTCAGTTCATTCTCTTGGACAACCAATCTATGTGGGTAAAGTGTGGTATGCAACATAAAAAAACTTAGGATGCACACATTCTGAAAATATATGGTTGCAATACATTTCCATGAGGCCCAGGGGTGTGACCTCCTACCAAAAGACTGGTACACTAAACCTGCATTTTGTTTTATGTATTCCAAATTACCGAAATGCACTGCACCCATTTTATCCTATGCGCCCTAGAATGCACTGAAAAGCAATGCATGTCAGTAACTCCATGGTCAGAGGGCCCAGGATAACACAAATTAAGTATAGCCCTCGGTGGGGTATATTCCTGCACGAAAGAGACTGGAGAGAACTCCCATCGTTTGGAAACAAGGATAAAAATATGGCAAACGTGTTCAGTTTATTGTACCTGCCAACAATGATAATGTGGGAGGTCTGCCACCCAGCAGGCAGCTGGAGAAAGGTTTCATGTGCAAATTTTTAAAAATATATGGTTGTGGTATGTTTCCTTGCAGCTCAGGTTTGGTTCCTGGCACCTAGAAGTGGTACCGTAACCAGGCTTTTCACTAAATGTTCCGAAAGCACAGCATCCACGTTAAAGCCTGAGTTTTAAAAATATATGGTTGTGGTATGTTTCCTTGCAGCCCAGGTGTGGTGCCTGACACCTAGAAGTGGTACCGTAACCAGGCTTTTCACTAAATGTTCCGAAAGCACTGCATCCACGTTATAGCCTGTGTGCACCCTGACTACTCTGAAAACCAATCTATGTCTGGTACCCACATGCTTAAGAGATAAAGGGGAACACAGATTTTGATCAAGCCTTGGCATGGATAGGTTTCATCACAATTGCTGATCAGTGTGAATTACCATGCTTTCGATTAAAAGGCAAACAAACTGGCAAACATCATGTTCAGACTCTTCTGCTGGCCAGCCAGTTAATGCAAGAAATTGTGGAATCCAGAGATAGAAAGCTTAGGCAATGTACATGTTGAAATTATTGGGTTGAGATGTGATTTCGTATGGTCAATTGGTAATATCTGGAACCAATAAATAGATGTCTAAACTAGCATTTCACTTTGCTTTGCCTTCCAAATTTCCAAAATGCACTACACCCAGTTTATCGCGTATGGGTACCCAAACTCACTGGAAACTAAACCATGTCCAATGACCCCATGCTCAGCAGACCCAGGATGATGGCACAGATATGGATGAAGACTTGGTAGGGCTATGTTTCTGTATGAAAAAGATTGGAGGAAAGTATCATGTTTTAAGAAATCATTGCTAAAAATCCGACATATATCATGTTTGGAATTTTCTCATGGTCAACTGTTATGGATGAAGGAGTTGTGTTGCTCAGCAGGAAATCTTCACATATATAGATGTTGATAATGTATAGTTATGATGGTGTGGTTATGGTATGTTTCCATGCCCAAGGGTAATATCTGGGATCAAAAAACAGATATCTGAAGCCAGCATTTCGTTTTCAAATGCATTTCCAAATTTTCAGCATGAATTGTACCCAATTGATCACCTGTGGCCACCCCAAACCCATAAAAGAATTCATATGCATTTGTTACCTCCATGCTCAGGAGTCCCTGGGGAATACAGATATGGTTCAAGCCATGGCAATGCTATTCTCTTGTGTCAGGGAGACTGGAGGGAATACTGGCTGACGCTGACTGGCATCATGTTCAGCGTATTCTCCAGGTTAGGCAACTGAGGTCTGGCCTTCACTACTAGATTTATTTAGTGGTGCAAAATTAGAAAACATATCTTTCTATACTGTCCAGAGTTTGAGGTCTGTAATTTAATAAGCAGCAATTCTGCCACAATGTAGTGATCTTCACTAATATTACATAAATGATTGTACAAACTACATTTCCTAGGGAAACCCACACACATTTAGAATTGCCTGACTGCAGATATTCAGGGAAAGGTTTCCTTAGCATTCAGGATTTATGTTTATCAGTTTAAGAAAAACAACAAAATGTTGAACAAATATTTCAAAATTTCATAAAATTGCTACAAGCTGCAAGAAAATATTGATGTGGAGTTTACACTAATATTTCACATGAGTGTGCTGAAAATAAATCCTTATTGTTTTATGGGAGCACAAACAGACCAAAGAGGTACATACAGGGCTTTAAGTGGGATGAAAAAACTGGGGGGGTCTCCCAAAGGGGTGTGGCCAATGTAATTAAGGGCATGGTTTGAAAACACATAAGGTAAAACTCTGTGCTTACTGCTTAGCATAAAGTGCTGCCCGACATGTATTTTGCAGTTTCTGTCAGAGCATCCAGATATATGATACTAAAAGTAACATGATACCTACAACAAGTCAGAACTATTGGCTTTGTCAATGGTTTTTAATTGCATACGATAAATAAGCAGCAACTATGGCTTGTATATAATATTGAAAAAACTTCCACTTAAAGCCCTGGTGACACCAGGACAATGTTGCTGCTCCTGAGTTTCAAACATAGAAGGGAAATCCAGAGAGAAAATGACTCTCTTTAAAGAATTTCCCTTCCCCTATAAGGCTCACCTGTAATGACGTCATACCGTAACTTCTCCACTAGTGAGAAGTGAGCAGTGTGAGCAGCGCACATCGATGTGCTGTCACTGCAGTCGGGAAAAAACGGGCCGCCTGTGCCAGGGCACAAAACAGAGCCCGATAGAGACCCGTTTCGAGGCCCCCTTTGAAAAACTGCTGGTGCTCAGCACCGGTGAGACCCGGCTCACTTAAAAGCACTGGGTACTTATGTTTAAATTATGATATACCATTTACAAAAAACCGAAAAAGCAACTGCAAAGAGGTGCTGATATACAATGGCAGGAAAGTGGTGAGAGTGGAATTCTCATGGTTTGGGAAACACGCAGTGCTTCCCCTGTTTAATAATAATGCGTCGACTGTTCACCATGTGCTTTGACAATTTCGTGATATAAACACACGTGAAATGCTACAATGGAGGAATAATGGAAGCTGAGTGATCAAATTTAGGAAGACTAACGAAACTTCAAATACACAATGAAATACCATGTCTCTGCCTTCAGACAGCAGTGGCAAGTATACCGTCCAAAACATTGCACTTTCTTATATAATTTAGCAGTTATTTCGTTCTGATTTTATCAATGTAAAATGTTCTTCTATGAAATTCTTTGGAATTATCATGAATACAACAGGGCAGTGATGCAGTCAGAAAACACCTATAACATTTAGCTCGCTTTTACGATTTCTCGCTTAAAATAATATCACTTCTTGTGATTTCTGTAAATGTGTCATCAGCCCTGTCTGATTAGCCGTATTCCAATAATGATGGCCACCGCTACTGTAAAATGCAGATGTTAATAACTATGTCTAAAGGGCCATGGACTAACAGATGAGGTCAGAAATGGCAGTGAAACAAACAATACACCGATTTAGGCAAGTATGAAAAAAGACTAGTCGAAACAATACGATTTGAAAGTACAAAGATGAAGCTGGAAGCCAAGGCCAGGTCTGTATGTGAAGAGAATAAATAGGCACAGCAGCTGGGCATGGTGGTCTGTATATGATATCACGTCTACCTGCAGACCTCGCCTCGGAGAAGTTTGGGACGGTCTCACCCTTTCTGGAACTCAAAGCACCATCCCTGGCCTCAAAGCTCCCCTCCCCAACACCCCCCTCCCCCTTTCATCTTAGTCCAGCTGAATTTTGATCTATTTCTGTCAAGAATAGAGGCTGCTAAAGATTTGTTTACTCTATCCACCAAGCAGTTCTTAAAAAAAACAAATAGAGTTTGTGATGCCTGACCCAATTCGATGCCTCCCCGTTGCCTTCAAACAGACGCCCCGACATCTTAAACTATACCCATCGGGGCTGGTGGCCTGCAATGCCCCGGTTCCGTGCAGATGTTGCCCTGCTTCTGTTATGGTACACTGTGAAATATTACTCCCTCCTGCCTCTCAGAAAGGCCCCATTACCTCAATTAATGTTTCACAGCGAGCACGCTACTGATCGTATCCAGGGGAGTACAGCCGATTACCATTTGCATGGTGACTAGTCAAAGAATTATGAGTACGTGTGAGCAGTGCAGCAGAATTTGCCCTCAGGCTCTGTTTTTTTTTCTCTCTCCACTTGTGACATGTTCTTTTTCCCTCCCGCCTCCTGTTTTGATTTCTACTTAAAGTTTTATGGTTCTGTCCCCTCGAGGGGGCCATTATCTTGTATGCTAATAAGGCCCATGCATATTCTATTAGCGGTGTCAGTGTGAGATAAGAGGCACACGCTGCAAGGAGATCTCAGGAGGTAATATGCTCTGTAGGGGGTCTTTGCGCGCCTGAATTATCATTTATACCTCGTATTTCTCTCATATTTATGTAGGGAACGTCATCGTGTATCTTGTATTCCGTGCAGTGAGACCTGCATCAGAACACCCAGAACCATGACTAAGACCTAACCCTAACATTTCCATCATTAGGAAGACCTCGAAAGAGTTATTTATCTACCCATATCACTGCCAAGAGGCCGAACAAGCTACTAACAGCACAAGAACAGCACAACAAGACCATACACATAACAGTAATGCACTATATACAAATTGACCACATCACCTAACCTCTACAGCAGATTTTAAAACGTTTTTATTGATAGCCTGTCGGCCAGTTGGGCTGACTTGTCTTTCATCTTGTCCAGGTCGATACAATAAGCAGAGACTAACTGGGTGACCTGTTATGTATAGCGTTTTGATTCTGTGGAATGCAAAACTAAGTTCAATCTGAAAAAAAAGTTTATATCTTTATTTGATAAAAATAAGGATTTCGTATTAGTTAGACAAGGTACTTTCTTGGTATTCTCTCTTCAAAAGAAGTCAGGTACCAAACAAAAAAGTAATGTTGGCACCATGCAGTAGTTAATTTGTAAATAAATAAATAAATACATAAATAAGTGCAAGGGTCCAACATTTTTTCCGCCTACTACCTCTAGAGGGATCTCCGACTCCCACCACTGTCCCGGTATCTTCTGGTCTTTAGAGTGCCAACACGATCCTCTGATGTGAAGTGGAAGCAAAGACAGAGTGTGTGAATGGGTGCTTTGTGGTTAAACACCTCTCTTTATACACCAATTACAGACACCCCCCATCACGAACAGTGGTATAACTCATCTCTGACTCCATGAGTGTCAGAAAAACCATAATCCTGTAATTACTTTACTACACTGATCTCAGCTATGAGCAAACAATTAAAACAACTTGGGGGCATATCAGCAAGGGCTTTATCTCTGCTTTTTTGGCTTTAAGGGGCATTCCAGCAACACCCGGCGATAATTATCGCTCAGCGCTCTTAGCGTGAGGATAATTATCGCCGGGTAACGTGGTTTTTATCACTGAGATAGCGTGCTATTAGCAACGCTTATTTCCTCAGCGATAAAAATCCTCGCTCTAACTGCCTAACGTGAGATTATCGCCAGCGATAATCTCACGTAGTGTGGCGTTAGCTTGCTGATAGGGACTCACAAACTTAGCCATGATATCCATCTTCCATAGGATATCATGGCTAAGTCAGCCCTGAAGCAGGCATAAGGAAAGTAGCGATAACAGGGGTTATCGCTACTTTTCCTGCTGCTATGCTTCATAGCGTGGGACTTGATGATAGGAGAAATGTCGCTTAGCGACATTTCTCCTCTCATGTTAGGTCAGGAACGCCCACTTTGCATCTCATTAGAGATGCAAAGCTGGGCGTTAGGAATCCCCACACTAAAGCAAGGTTTCACGCGTTAGCGGTGCCTTGCTAATTAGGCGATAAAATTATCGCCGCTTTTCGGCCGAAAACGGCCGCAAAAGCGGCGATAATTTTTTAATGCCAGCTTGTAAATATGCCCCCATAAGCCGAAAAAGCGGAGATAAAACTATCGCCCTATCAACAAGAGGGTGCTAACATGCAAAATTGCATGTTACCACCCTTTTTCCCTACACTTCCCTTTGCATCTCTAATGAGATGCAAAGTGGGCGTTCCTTCCGAAAATAACTGGAGAAATGTCGCTAACCGACATTTCTCCAATTATCAATCGGCATGCTAACAAGCATAGCGATAAGAAAAGTAGCGCTAACCGCGGTTATCGCTACTCTCCTTACGCCTGCTTTTAGTTTGACTTAGCCAAGATATCCAATGGAAGGTGGATATCATGGTTAAGTATGTCGTGCCCTATCAACAACGTAGCGCCAAACGTTGTGTGATTATCGCTGGAATCTCAGCGATAATTGCACATTTGGCGGCTAACTCGGGTATTTTTATCGCTTTGGAGATAAGCGTTGCTGATAGCGCGCTATCTCCGCAATAAAAACAAGCGATAGCCGGCGATAATTATCCCAGCGCTAAGTGCGCTTAGCGATAATTATCGCCGGTTGTTGATGATATGCCCCTTGGTTTCTGATTGTGATTTTTGAATTCGGGTTGAGCTAATGTCACCAAAAGGTGACACTGTGGGGCAATACACAAACATGGAAAAAATCAATATATTTGTAATTTCTGTCTCTATACAAAGGTAGCACTAACTCCAAAAAGAAGAACATAAACTTGAATGGACTGAGAAATAGATAGAAAAATACAAGAATTCCTGAGAGCAGAAAATAGACAGGACACGGCAAAAGGCACATGACAACAGGAGCAAGCGGACACTGCAGGAGGATGATGGCTTTTCTCTCACATTGAGATCGGTGATAGTCCTAGGACAAATACATAACAATCTCCTCCTAGGTAGGTGGAAAGGACCAGAACATAATCTGGTTTGGCGCTTCCTCTTAGACATGGTAGAGTTGCTCCTGTGCCTGCCTGAACCTTTGGGTCTGGGGAACTCCAGGCAGCACGGTTTACAAGATGGGGACTGCTTACTGGCCCTGCTCCTTAGGGTGTTGGCTTCTGTTCTGCTAGTGGCTCCTGACTTTAGGGCTGCAGGCAAATTTGTAGAGCACAGTATCACCCGGGAGGGCATCCAGGTGCTGCTCAGGTGTGAGTCTAGGCAAACCTAGGGTCTAATGGGGCTACTTGAAAAGCCATGTCTTCAGCTTCCTGTAGAATTCAAGAAGTGAGGAGGAGTCTTTTATGCATAGTTGCAGGTGACTCCACGCTTTAGAAGCAATGTAGGAGAAGGCTCGACAGCCAGATCTATTTTTTTGTATGTTTGGGATGTGTGCAAGTAGGAGTCCAAATGATAGGAGCTGACTGGAAGGTTCGTGAAAGCTGATGCAATTGTTAAGGGATGCTGGGCCGGTGTTATGTAGTGCATTGAAAGCGTGGGTGAGGAGTTTGAAATGTGCTCATTTGTGTATGGAAAGTCAGTGGAGCTCCTTCAGGTGTGGTATGATGTGTCTGCGGCTTCGGAAGGTGAAAGTGATTCTAGCCACATAATTCTGAATGGTCTGTAGCCTCCTGGTGAGTTTTTTGTTGATCCTAGCATAGGGGATGTTCCTGTAGTGCAGATTGCTTGTGACCAGGGCATGTGTGAGAGTTTTTGAGGTGCCTATTGGGAGCCATTTGAAAATCTTCCTCAGTATCTTTAAGGTATGGAAGCAGGAGGTGGTGATGGCATTGACTTGTGCCGTCATGTCAAGTTTGCTGTCCATGATGATCCTGAGGTTCTTGGCGTGGGTGGTAGAGGTCAGTGTTGGTTCTAGCTCTGGTAGTCACTAGGTGGAATCCCACGGTGAAGTGCTCTTCCCAAAGATCATTATTTTGGTCCTGTTAGTGTTCTGCTTTAGAAAGTTACTCTTCATCCAGTGGGCAATATCAGTCATGTAGGTATTGAACTTGATCCGGGTACTTGGAGCCTTGTCCCGCAGGGAGAGAATTAGTTGTGTAACATCGTCATAGGACAAAACGTTAATGTAGAGAGAGGGGATGATGCCGGCTAGAGGGATCATAAATGCGCTTAAGAGAGGTGGGCGTAGGGAGGATCCTCGCGGAACTCTGCAGATCAAGTCTTCTGCGCCGAGGGGTATGGAACCAGGCTAACTGACTGGGTCATTCCAGTCAGGGAGAAGCAGATCCATCAGAATGCATGTCCTTGGGTTCTGATGTCATATAGATGTTGGATGAGGATAGGGTGGGAGACTGTGCTGCGGAGAGGTCCAGGAGGATGAGCACCTCCATTTCTCCTCTGTCCAGAGTCATGCCAATGTAATCAATGGTGGCAATAAGGGCAGTTTTCATGCTGTGGGGTGCATCTGAAACCAGACTGAGTGGTGTTGTGGAGTTGGTGGTCATTGAGTTATTCGGTGAGGCATCTTTTAATTTTCTCTGGCAGGGAATGGTAGCGGAGAGATCAGTCTGTAGTTGACAAGCGTTGAAGGGACACCAGAGGGTTTCTTCAGCAAAAGGAGGATAGTAGCATGTTTCCAAGCATCTAGGATGTTGTGAAAGAGGTGGAGGCATTTAGAATGGGTGTGACCATGCCACTGATGGTTTGCAGTACTTTGGAGTAGTTGTGGTGGGGGCAGTGTACTGATGGGATTCATATGTAGATGGATTTCATGGTGGTGGTGACTTCTTCGGGCACAAAGTTGCAGTTAGCATTAGTTATTTGGCTACGTTTTGGATACTTTTAGGAGGCGTTTGGCGAGGTATGTCAGGTACATTTGTGGGTTGAAGTTGCTGTAAATGGCAGGGATTTTGTTGCTAAATTATTGAGAGACATAGCACAGACATCCTGCCAGGGGTGATTGAGTTGGAATCAGCCGCTGCTGCGCTGAAATCATTCACAATGGCAAAGATTTCTTTGCTTCTGTGGTGCTGGCATTGATGCGGTCCTCCAGAATGGTATGTTTGGTGCTCTGGATTATTTGGTGGTAGCATCTCAGGGTGGATTTAAACGTACTCCTGTCTGTGTTGATCTGACTCCATTTGCTTTTAAGTTATTTGCAGTGACATTTAAGCAGTCTGAGTTCCTCCATATGTGAACTGGCCTAGGGTCTAGATCTTACTGTGTTTTAGGGGGTCCAGTGAGTTGGCACAGGAGGTGATTGAATTTTAGAAATTGGTGGCTTTGAGGAGGCTGTTGCTTTATTTGACTCGGTGGGTGTTGAGAGCAGTGAGTGATGCTGTTCCAGTTTCGGGCAGGCTCAACTGACAACAGTGGGTGTGCAGTGGAACGGGATGAGGATGCTGAACTCGACGGTGGTGGGATCTATCCAGGAGACTATTGTGTGCTTGTAGACACTGATGTTGCCAAAGGTGGTTAAAATAAGGTCCAGGAGGTGTCTTGTAACATAAGTAGGCCTGTTTACTCATTGGATGAGGCTCAGACTTGCAAGGATTCCAATTAATGCTTTTGTGTTAGGGCTGGTGTTGTCTTCAAGACGGAAGCTCAGGTCTCCGAGTAGGTTGTAATTTCTTGCATTGGCGGCAATGGATGTGAAGAAGTCAGTGGTGCATTTGGTGAGTGAGTTTGCTTTGAGAAGCATGAATGCGAGTGCAGCGTGTTGTGTGGATGGTTGCAGGTTTGCGTGAGTGTGAGAGTGTAGGATGCTGAGTACTGTGGGTGTGGGTGTAGTGAGTGCTGAGTGTGGGAAAGTGCATGAAAACTTGCAGGTAGCGCAGGAGAAAGCTCCCTCAGTATTGTGTGGTGTAGCAAGGCAACAGCATGTGGAACGGCGGCCAGGGCTGAGGGCATGGTGGGTCACAGCGGCTGAAGTTGCGTCCTGTGCAGAAGAGTGATAGAAATGAATCCTCTTGCTTGACTTTTTCATTGAAAGACAGTTTGGACGGGGAAACTAGTAATGTCACTTCCTGTGCAGATGGATGATGGGAAATCCAGTGATGTCACTTTGTGTGAAGAAAGATGATGGGAAATTCAATAATGCCTTTCTCTGCACAGAGGGATGATGGGAAATCCAGTGATGGGCAGATGGATGTTGAATACGAGTCCTCTTGCTTAGTTTATTCTTTGTCACACAAGAATCATGAAAACCATAACTCACACACCAAATGCTTTTGACCTCACAATATTTCGACCTATAAATAACACCAACTAACATTTAATGTCATAAATAGCAACACATATTCAAACCAATAAATATTAGTACATTTATAGTCATGTAATTTACAGCGTGAATGGTAATGTGATAGGTAATCTCATGTGTATGATTATGTAGGACCTTTGTAATTGCATTTTCACTAAAAGGGTGAGTTCATATGCATTGCATTTGGTATGTAAGATATGAATTACATGGCTATTGTGCAGTAGCAGCCCGTCCCCTGCCAAAGTGGTGAGGCTGGCCAGAGGAGGGAGGTGTGGAGCGGGGGGGGGGGTACGGGATAACATAAAAATAAAAAAAGAGACATACCTGAAAACCTCCGTCATGGCCTGCCGCATCGCGCGCTTCCTTCTTCTGGGCACAGGCTCGCAGACTGCACTGCAGCCAGTGCTGATGCTGCATGAAAGCAGTATCAGAATCGGCCTGATCGCTGGCAACTTGCTCTCCCAGGAAGACTGGGAGCCTGTGCTGGAGTGAGGTTTTCCCTAAGATCCGTATACCTCCTCCATTTTATCGTATTAAAATTAAAACGAATAACTGATTAATATTAATAGTATTAATGGTTTGCTGTGTTTGAATAATCAACATTACTAATTAGAAAATACACGAGGGAATCGCATTTGCATGGCCTGATTGATACGTAAACTAATTATCGTGCGCATACTAATGTCAGATATTTAGAATTTGCATGTTATATGTTGCTTCTGTGATGTGATTTGTGAATCGTGCTTTAAAGTGTGAGTATAAACCGCAATGCGTGTTGCTTTTGCTAGATAAATACACACACATAGAGGGTTTAGCGAGGGAATAACATTTGAATAGTCATTTCCATGTACTAATTACTTTTTGTGTTTCTTTGCTTAAGTTGACCTTTCTGGAGTGGCCACAAAATGGCTGCCATCCCTATTTTGACGGACAGACGAAATACAGAAGTCACTGAGTGAAGTGCGCCTGCGCTAAAAGATGAGCAACACTAACCTCGTCCTGACCCCAGGCTGACTGTACTCGTGAAGGTCGCACCGGGAGGAGTGCCAATCCTCAGACAATGGACTTCCTTAAACTAATAACTGTTATAATTGATGACACCATGGACACAAACCCGTGTGGGAACCAACATGCCCTGAATGGACTAGTAACTGTTGCAAATTATTAATAAATTGAGAATTACATCTAATGAAACAACGAGCGCATGAGAATCAGGAAGAATGATCCTGGTTCAACCAATCAAATTTGTTTAAAACATGTATTGTAACATTTGTTGTTGATTTTACTATAAAAGAAGTAGACTAGAGAGGGTCAATATTCCTTCCTATTCCTATTCTATCCTATGCTTGCGCATTACCAGATTTCCTGATGTTATGCTGACAGAGAGGACGGTGACACTGCTGGACAGCTGCTTGCCAGAGACTCTGACGGACTGATCAAGATGCCCAATTAATTTACGAACTGATTGATCGATTTATGGGCATAGAGACGAAAGATCTGAATTTGACATAGAGGACGCCATTTAGCCAGATTAGGTAAATATGCGAATCAAAATCTTGAAGGCTTTATGATTTTCTTATGCTTTAATTAGATAAACATTTCAATTCATTTAAGAACTGTGTCGGGTTATTATTTGAAGTGTATTGATGTATATTGTTTAGAAGAATTAAGTGTCGCTTTTCCCAGCAACTCAGCTGATCCATGGCCTATCCATGGGAGGAATTGCTAGGTTAAAAAGGTATTGAGACCCTGGTGAGGTAGGGAGAAATAGGTGAACTTGTTACTCATCAGGGAATTTGTGCATTTTTCCTCCCATTTCCAGCGCATGGAATAGAAAGAAAGAATTCCCCTCTCTCTCGAGGACCAATGATCTAAAGTAGTATGAATGATTGGTGTTATGGGTCCCACCAGTGAATGAGTGAATAAATGTGGTTGAAGAAGATCTGTGGTCTGTGACGTAGAAAGGGGATTTTGGTATTCAGCGCTGGAGCAGGTTTTTCTGGTAGTAGAATGATGGTTAGCTATTGTTTTTGGTTTAGTGACGATTGCTTGTAAATAGCTTATTGATTATTGATTGATATTGGTTTATGTACTAACACTCTATGTTGAGTTGCGTCGAGTTATATGTTGTTTGCACGACTTCTGGTATGTAGGAAGTCGGAAGTTTGTAACAGTTCCGTAGTAGAGCAGAGGTAGGTGCTGCTCTCGGGAAAGATGGAATTGTTGTAGCCTTGTAGGTACACAGGGGAAACGTGTGACAAGTGAAGTTGCACGGCGCATTGTCTGGGTTCGATTCGGCGGCATCGTCGTGTGTTGCCATTAGAAATATTTTCTGTGTGAGAGAAGTGTGTATGATAGCGAAGGTTACCTGTGAAATTTTGGTCTTTAAGTACCAGGAAACCAATTGGCATACCGATAACGCTTATCACTGAAAAGGTAGCAGGTGTTCTCTGAGCTTGTTAGAACGACAAAGTAGAGGGAAGCGCTACTTTGTTAACGAATGGTATATTCTGTAGTAGGGCAGAGGAAAGTGCTGCTCTCGAGAAAGACAGAAGTCTGCGTGAATGATCTACATTTTTCCTGTATGACAGTGTGTGTATGAAAAAGGCATTTTAATTAATGGCAAAACTCTAGTGTTATTTAATTCTAGAGAAGCGGTTAGTTGATGTTTGACAGAAGGATGAAGTAGAGGGATGTGCTACTTTATCAACGAAAGTAAAGTTTCCGTAGTAGAGCAGAGGTAAGCGCTGTTCTAAGGAAAGACGGAATTCTCGTGAGAAAGATCTTTTGCTGTTCTTTGGTTAGCGAATCAGACAATGGAGATGTTTTAGTATTGTTACTAACAGAATCGTAAAAGTTGCAGTAAGAGTTCACGGAGCGGTCTTGTAAAGGAGGGGTAGACGAGAGCAGAGCAGAGCTGCCGCAGCGGCTGCTGACGTCAGAACGACCGCGCTGGGATTGGACAGTAGATTGAAGGCGTAAAACGCTCCGGATTGGTGCGTTAGTGTAAAGCCGCACTAAGAGTGGAGGAATACAGAGTGACGTAAATGCTCCCTGATTGGTGCGTTAGTGTGAGTCGCGCTGAGATTGGAGGATTGTGATAGTGACGTAGACGCTCCTGATTGGTGCGTTAGTAAGAGTCGCGCTGTGAGTGGACAAAATAGCGGTACCATTGTAAGAAGACTAAACGGTACACGGAAATCGAGAAAATGTATTACCAACCACCAGAAAAGAAGAAATCGTGGTTTGGAAAAATCAAAAGGTGGTTCAAGAAAGATAAAGTAGTTGAGACTAGGGAAGGACAGTTACTTCCTCCACAGAAAACACCCGCATCTACAATGATTGCGAAATATGGTATCATACTTGTATTTGGTTAGATAATTGGGTAAAATACACCAAGGACGATGGAGTCCTGGCGTTTCCAGAACATAGTTCCTTTAATTTGGGTGTTTTGAGAAATCTCCGAGACAAAATGATGGACTTAGAACCAAGACCTAGACCGACGCAGTTTGAGGCATTGACGGAATGGGAAGACGAAATGCATGAACGAGAAAAGCAGAGAAGTGGTAGGGGTTACCGATACATGTTCGGTAGATCATACGGACATGAGACACATGACGACCGGATGAAAAGGTGGTGGAATGCAAGTATGACTGAGGGTATGTATCCTGTGAGAATGGTAGGAGAGAATGAAGGGAGAAAATGCACAGAGAAAAGGCGTAATGTGGATTTGAGTGGGTATGAAGTGAATGAATCAGAAGATGATGTTCTTGATGAGGTGTTTTACAAAAACCCACCACCGTATCGACCAGAACCAGAAGCATTGCCACCAAGTGCCCCAATGAGAGAAACATTACGAATAATTAAAACAGAGACGATGTCACCAGAATTAGGGAAAAGTAACTCCGCAAGAGAGATAGAAAAACAGACAGAAAGTAGGGTGAATAGGGAGAATTCAGTAGAACTGGACGAAACTACCCTAGAATTAACCGAGAAAATAAGAGAAGTGACCAAAAATCTAGAAGCCGTAACGGTTCCAGTAACGATAAGTCCAGTAATGCCCATATTTGAGAAACAAAAAGATACTGAACATTGTTTAACAGTGCCGTACAGAAGCCAAAATCTAATTGAAAATACTGAACGGAGTCAAATTGAGAATCCGTGGGGACCGACAATAAATATGTTTGAACGGAGCGTTTCAAATAATCCATTTGTAAATCAAATTTATGCTGAAAAGAGTAGAATGACAATGGAAACATTATTAGAACCACAAAAGGCTCCAGAACAAAATAATGTAGATAACCCAGTAGGGCCATCTGTAGAAGAATTGAGCGAATGGCTCAGAGGGCTACAGAAAAAGGATCAAGAATCCCAGTCAATAGATGTGGCCACATTACGAATGGTATTAGAAGAATTAATAATAGGAACTATCCCTACTGAAAAATTGAAAAACTATCAGGATGAGGAATTGTTGTTTCTCTGCAAGAGTGCAACGTGGAGAGCGAAAAACTTGCATGAAAGATTAGAGGAAATTACAAACGAAATGGGAATAGATTTTGACAAAGTAAAAGCACTGCAAAAATCCTATTGAGTTGATTTCACTGAGAAGGATATAGAGAACATGAATACTACAGGAAGGATAGGTCAAATTAAGGACATAATCGGTTTGTTGAGAAAATGGGGAGATGTGGACAGATGGAGAAGTAAGTGGTGTAGAAGACGCGATAATATTACAGAAAAGACAGTTTCAGCATTTCCCGTTAGAGAGAAAGAAAAGGTAACGCCAGAATACCCCATGAGAGAGATTCCAGGAGGAGGGTATGTTCATGTTCCATGGACAAGACAGGACATTTTGTCTTTCACAAATGATTTCTCTCGACTACGCGAAAAGCCCGTTGAGTGGTACCGGCAGGTAGACAGATTTGTAAAATTGTCAAAGGTATTATGGATAGATTTGAATAGTCTATTTGATATAATAGTACCAGCAGATTTGTGGACAGAATGCAAGCTGATGATAAATTTGCCCACTCAGGAGTATCCTAGGGACCCTAAGACAGGTGCTCCCGACCCAGAAGTAATGAAGAAATATGAGCAGGTTATGGCATTTCTGAAAAATAAGGTACCCCCTAAAGAGACCGATTGGGTAAAAATTGACAGAACCCAACAAGAAAGCAAGGAGTCAGTACATGCATATTATGAGAGGCTAATTCAGGCTTTTGAACAGTTCAGTGGAGATGAGAACCTGAGTGATAAAGATTTGAATCATTTCGTCTATAGATTTGTATATGGTTTACGCCCAGAAATTGGTGGTATGATAAAGCAGCATGCAGTTGATTGGCAAAATAAGAAAATAGATGAAGTTTTGAGACAAGCAAAATATTTCAGCGATGAGATTGAGGCAAAACAGCGAAAACTGAAAGAAAAGGCAATGTGGGCACAGGTAAAGGTAGCCGAACGACAGGAAGCTCAGTTGGTAGAACAAGCGAACAATCCAGGATTAAGACCAAGATTTGGTTCAGGGAAAGGGAAAGGTAATATAGAAGAAGCTAAAAAGAAGTTCCCATGTCACAATTGCAGTGAGTTAGGGCATTGGAAATCCGAGTGTAAGAACCCTCCAAATACTAATAATGAAAATCGATCGTTGAATCCACAGGTGCAGAAAGAGGTGGATGGTCAACTGCAGCAACAGCAGCAGGTGGTTACCTCCCAGCATCAGGTGCCAAAACCACCTTTTCCACAGAACAGAAACTCACAGAAGTATAGTAAGGAATCGGGATTCTACAATGAAGAACAGGTAAATAAACCATCACGCGCTCGCACTGTTTCGCAGTATTGGCTGCAACATGATGAGAGTGATTCAGACATGGGTTATTGACGGTGCCGAAGGGAGGAAGAAGAGTGCGTACTTGGCGCAACTCTAGAAGTAGACCAGACAGGACCATTTGTAGATGGGGAGATTAATGATGATAACATTACTTTCCTAGTGGACACTGGCGCTACTCGATCTACTGTTAGATCAGCGGATGTTAAGAATCTTCCTCTTTCGGATGAAACGATCCAAGTAGTTGGTGTATCTAACCAACAGTTAAAAACATACCTTACAGAACCCGTAAAGGTTAGTACAGGGACATTTTCTGAAATGCACCGATTTGTGGTGTGTGACACTAGTCCTGTGAACTTGCTAGGTAGGGACCTGTTGTGCAAGATGAATTGCACTATATTTTGTACTCCAGATGGAATAGCTTTTGAAACACCAGATGAGGATGTATTGTATAAAATGACCATAGCCAACAGAGAATGTGAGAATATTGGAACATATGCAGTATTTAATCCAGATGAACTGCCCAAAGAATTGAAATTGTCTGTAAAAGCAGAGGTTTGGGATTTCGCCGGAGAAGATGTAGGGCTAATGAGAAACGTAGACCCAGTAAAAATTACTGTAAAAGAAGGAGTAAGTTATCCGAACATTCCTCAGTATAGATTGACACCTGAAATAATTGAAGGAGTAACTCCAATAATTGAGAAAATGATCAAGCAAGGAATTCTGAGAGAGATAATGAGCAGTCCATGTAACTCACCCATAATGGGCCTGAAAAAGCCAAATGGGAAATTCAGAATAGTGCAAGACCCGAGAAAGGTAAACAAAATCGTTGTACCATGTTGTCCCATTGTACCAAATCCATCAGTGATTTTGTATCAGATTCCCCATGATGCAGAATGGTATACAGTGATTGATTTGTGCCAAGCGTTCTTTTCCATCCCATTGCATCACGACAGTCAGCAAATGTTTGCATTTCGGTTTGGAGACCGTATTTTGGCATGGTGCCGAATCCCACAGAGGTATACAGAAAGCCCCTCAATATTTAATCAATTGTTGAAAAAGTCATTGGAAAGTTTGCAAATGCCCGAGAGTTCAGTACTAGTCCAGTACATCGACGACCTCCTTGTGGAGTCGAAAACTGGTGAAGCTTGTGAAGTAGACACTATAGCTTTACTAAATCACCTGGCAGATGGAGGACTAAAAGTGTCCCCAGCCAAACTGCAGTATTGTAAGAAGGAAGTACAGTATTTGGGACATAACATTGAAAAAGGATTGAGGAAAATAACAATAGACAGAATCAGAATCATAAAAGGAATGAGAGCCCCCATGACTCAAAGAGAAGTGAGAATGTTTCTGGGAATGGTAGGGTACTGCCGCCAGTGGATCAGCAACTTTTTGCTGATTGCAAAACCTCTGGTACGGCTAACAAGGAGTGATGTAAAAGATCCCCTTGAATTGAATAAGGAAGAATTGGCAGCATTCAAACGATTGAAAGATGGATTGTGTGAAGCCCCAGCATTGGGTATGCCTGATTATGAAAAAGAATTTGAGTTATATTGCAGTGAAAGAAATGGATGTGCACTTTCTGTGTTAATCCAGAAGCATGGAAGATTGAGGAGACCAATTGCATATTATTAATCGATGCTTGATCCAGTAGCCGTAGGCTTACCTGGTTGTCTGAAAGCAGTAGCTGCAACATGTCGAAGTTTGGAGCAGAGTGAAGGAATCGTGATGGGATATCCTTTGAAAGTGTTTGTACCTCATGATGTGGCGATTCTTTTAATAAGGAGTCGTACTCAGTATATGACACATAGTCGGCTGACTAAGTATGAGAAAGTCATATTAGGTGCAACGAATGTGAGCCTTGCGAGATGTGTGAATGTGAATCCAGCAACGTTGTTACCAGATGCTGAGAATGTGGAAGTGAGAGATGAAGCAGATCATGATTGTTTGGATGTGCTTGAGTATTGTACGAAGCCGCGACCAGACATAAAAGATGTACCTTTGGCAGAAAATGATTATGTAATGTTTGTTGATGGGTCATGTTTGAGAACAGAAGAAGGGGTGTTGAGTGCAGCATATGCAGTGTGCACGGTTGCAGCAGTGATGGAAGCATCCTATCTAAAAGGAGTAAAATCTGCTCAAGTAGCAGAATTAGTGGCTCTGACTCGAGCATGCAAAATTGGGAAAGGTGTGAGAGTGACTGTGATAACTGATAGCCAGTATGGCTTCTGAGTTGTCCACGATTTTGGCCAGTTGTGGCTACAAAAAGGTTTCCTAACCTCAAGTGGAACTCCTATAAAGAATGCTGAAGTGGTTGGAAAGTTGATTGAGGTGATACAGCTGCCTAAACAATTGGCTGTGGTGAAATGTGCTGCCCATAACCAAGGTGAGGATTACTTTACTGTCGGCAACAGATATGCCAATGACATGGCACAGTACTGTGCTAGAAATCAGTATTCAGTCAATTGGGCAAAAGAGAAAGAAATGACTTCCTATTCCTTAATGTTTACTAACGTTGTAGGGACATGGGAAGAAGTGAGACAATTGCAGGAGGAAGCAGGAGATGAAGAAACAAGGCAGTGGGTAAAAGCAGGATGTGCACCAAGGGAAAAGGATCATGTGTGGGTCTATCGAGATGGAAGACCAGTCATGCCTGATAGCATGTTGTCCACCATGGCACGGATGTATCATGGCCAGGGACACATAGGGAGAGATGCTATGATCAGGTCGTTTAAACAGACCTGGTGCAACCCAAAATTCAGAATTATATCAGAGAGTCTATGTCAGAGATGTCTAATTTATCAGCAATACAATCCTGGAAGAAAAACAGTGGTGAGCCTAGGAACTATAGGCCGAGAAGGAGGGCCTTTTACCAGAATGCAGATAGACTTCATTGAGATGCCAACATGTAACAGATTGAGATACGTTCTGGTCATAGTCTGCCTATTCTCCAGGTGGGTAGAAGCATACCTGACAAGGAGAAATGATGGATTGACAGTAGCAAAGCTGCTTTTGAGAGAATTCATCCCCAGGTTCGGGTTCCCAGTGACCCTTGAATCAGACAGAGGAGGGCATTTCTATAAAGAGATTGTAAAATTGGTCAGTAAAGCATTGAATGTACAACAGAAACTGCACTGTGCCTACCGACCAGAGGCTTCTGGTGTGGTTGAGCAAATGAATGGTACAATCAAAAACAGAATTGGGAAAATGTGTTTAGCCACAGGAATGAAATGGCCTGATGTCTTGCCTCTAGTTTTGATGACCATACGTGCAACCCCAGATAGAACTACAGGGTTAAGTCCTCATGAAATAATCATGGGACGTGCAATGAGGCATGCTTACATACCAGTCAACAAACTGATGACGATTTCTGATGACATGGTGTTGGAGTACTGTAAAGGCCTGGCTGACGCAGTTCATTCTGTGTTTCATCAGGTTGGAGCGAATGCCACCACCCTTGAAAAGAAGCCAGCCCATGATCTAAGCCCAGGAGATTGGGTGAGGATAAAGGTCCACAGAAGAAGAAACAGTGTGGTTCCCAGGTGGGGAAAACCAAGACCAGTCATTCTGACCACGACAACAGCTGTGAAGTGTGCTGGACTGAAAAACTGGATCCATACCAGCCTTACCCTGAGAATACCAAATCCAGTGGATTGCAAGGAGAAAGAGTACTATGACGAATCAGAGTCAAGTACTGAATCAGACAACAAAGAACCAAAAACATGAGAAAATCCTGAAAGGGGGGAAAACGAACCAAAACAGATTCTAGTTCCCAGAAGTGTCTCTCTGAGAAGAAGACTGCAGATTTCTGACAGCTCAGATTCTTAAGACGAGCAAAGAAAGAAAGGTCCTAGAAAATAATCTAAAAAGAAGGAAGAAAAAGACAAAGAAGAAGCAGTAAAAGAAAGTCAAAGAAAACAAATCCTAGATGAAAAATTGAGAGAAATTCCACCTGAAATAATAGAATTGAATGAAGAAGGGACAGATACAAAGAGAGAGGGACAGATTGCGGAAGACCCCCGAGGAGGTGTAGGGAACTGCAACATCCAGCTAGGTGAAGGGACAAGTAGTCAGCAGGAAGATTGCGTGTCGGAGACCCGAGGAGGGAAAGAAGTAGGGAAACCAGAACAAGTGGTGGATAAAGAGACTGGTGAAAGGGAAAAGCAAGTTGGGACAGAGTCAGAAGAGATTGAGAACGAAATACCTGAAGGTCGAGTTCTGAGAAAGAGAGCTTGGAGAGAAGAAAAGAATGAAAAGAATGTCAAAGAAAGTAATTTGAAAAGAACTGTAAAACCAGAAGTTTGGCCGAACAAAATAAAGAGACTAAGATATCGATTGTCTCGAGTGAAATCACCAAGAGCTGAACAGGTGAATGAAGTCACGAGTCAGGAAAAATCAAAAGAGGAAGAAACAGTTGTAACCAAAGAGTCCAGAAGAACAAGAAAACCTAACCAGAAGTATAAGTCGCCGGAATGGACGTATGTGGCCCTGCCTGAAGAACCCCAAGAGGCAGACAGTCAAGGAAATCCAGAGGAGGCTTTACTGAAAGTGGTTAAAGAAGAAGAGGAATCAGAAATCCTGAGAGTTCTCTTGTCCGACATTGGAGAAGAAGAAGCGGAGATTCAGGAAATTCTGTATCCTGATTGGGAGAAGGAGGCAAAGGACGATGAGATGCCAAACTGAATAAACAAAGAAGCTGTTGATGTGGAAAACGATAATACAGGAGAAGAAGTAGAAAACTAGTGGAACCAAGTAGAAGCTTAGAAGCTTTGGGTTAGAAACTGGTCATAAAGTAGAAGAGGCTAAGTCAAAAGACACGGTCTATTTTGGTAAAAATGGCTAACACAGATGGTAGTAAAAGTAGATGTACATTCATGAAAAGATGGTGTAAAACATGTTGCTGTTGTACAGGATTATTAATGCTTTTATGGAGCATCCTAGCTCTTGTAATATCATTTAAAGTCACAATAGATACAATAGAAGGACATGGTCAAAACAAAACTAACATAGGTAAAATTTCGAAGGTAGTACCGACTGTAGAAACAAATATTCATTTGCATAAAGATAGGTCTGTTAACAATTTTTGTATTAGTGCCTGCTAATAATAAGCTAAATAAGGTAAGACCTGCTAAAGTTTTAGGTGAATTTTTGTTAGAGACTAGTGAACTAACATTAGAAGTTGTGTTTAAATATAATTTGACATGCAGTTTGCAGAAAGACGAAAATACATTTTTGAATATGGTTGAGGAAAGAAGGCATAAGATGCATAAAAAGGCATCAGAAGGAAAGGTTGAGAAAATGGCTTGGGACATAGAAATGGAGAAACATCTGACAAAAGGAGAGTCTACACCAACAATAGCTTTGGATAGGCCTCAGAAAGGAACATTTTGTATAAGAAGGAATCAAACTGCATATGATAACCTTTCTGTAGGTAATAGTGAGTGCCATGATACATACCGAATCATAGGTGGATGGGGATTCAAAGGTGGAAGAGACCCAGTATTTCCTGGAATATATTTTATCTGTGGGAACAGGGCATATTATCGTTTGCCAGACCATTGGTATGGAACATGTTATGTAGGCCTGGTATTTCCAAAAATCTTTCACATGGCCAGAGAAGAGGGTGTAAATAGTTTAAATAGTCATTTAGTGCGTAGAAAGAGAGAATCATGGGCAGAAATTGTAGGTGACATCTTTTGTGCATTGATACCAGCAGTGGGAATAACTCTGAATGCAAATAAAATTAGAAGATTGTCTACAGTAGTGGATCGCTTGTCAACAAGCACTGCTAATGGATTCTTGTTGGTTAATACTGAAATGGTTGCCATGCGTGCTATGGTAATGCAAAATCGACTTGCCCTTGACATTCTATTGGCAAAAGAGGGTGGAGTCTGTGGAATGCTGAAAGTTCAATATTGTTGCACTTACATTCCAGGCGAAAGTAAAGATATAAAGGTTTACATTAAAAATATTACTGAATTGCATAATGAACTTGTACCACTGGAGGTTGAAGATGTATGGACAAGAATGGGAAAGAAAATAGCTGCTATTAAAAATGTCTTAGCTAAAATAGGTAGTACTGTTATAGGTAAAATTCTGTTTCCATTAACATGTGTGATAGTTGCATTATTAGTGATAAGATTAGGGTGTATGTGTTGTAGAAATAAGAAAACAAATAATAAAACAAAAAGAGATAAACTTAAGAGAAAAGGAAAAGATCCAGAAAAAGATTTAGACGAGATAGCCTTAGATGAGTGGAAAGAAAGTATGTATAAAAAAGTAAAAAGAGATGAATATGAAGAAACTGAATTTTGAGCTATGAGTAAGAAGTCATTTCAAATTTCCGTAAAAAGGGTACTAAATTTGGGTGTTTTGTGGTGATAAAATCACCAAAGGGGGGATTGCTGGAGTGAGGTTTTCCCTAAGATCCGTATACCTCCTCCATTTTATTGTATTAAAATTAAAACGAATAACTGATTAATATTAATAGTATTAATGGTTTGCTGTGTTTGAATAATCAACATTACTAATTAGAAAATACACGAGAAAATCGCATTTGCATGGCCTGATTGATACGTAAACTAATTATCGTACGCATACTAATGTCAGATATTTAGAATTTGCATGTTATATGTTGCTTCTGTGATGTGATTTGTGAATCGTGCTTTAAAGTGTGAGTATAAACCGCAATGCGTGTTGCTTTTGCTAGATAAATACACACACATAGAGGGTTTAGCGAGGGAATAACATTTTAATAGTCATTTCCATGTATTAATTACGTTTTGTGTTTCTTTGCTTAAGTTGACCTTTCTGGAGTGGCCACAAAATGGCAGCCATCTCTATTTTGACGGACAGACGAAATACAGAAGTCACTGAGTGAAGTGCGCCTGCGCTAAAAGATGAGCAACACTAACCTCGTCCTGACCCCAGGGTGACTGTACTCGTGAAGGTCGCACCGGGAGGAGTGCCAATCCTCAGACAATGGACTTCCTTAAACTAAGAACTGTTATAATTGATGACACCATGGACACAAACCCGTTTGGGAACCAACATGCCCTGAATGGACTAGTAACTGTTGCAAATTATTAATAAATTGAGAATTACATCTAATGAAACATCGAGTGCATGACAATCAGGAAGAATGATCCTGGTTCAACCAATCAAATTTGTTTAAAACATGTATTGTAACATTTGTTGTTGATTTTACTATAAAAGAAGTAGACTAGAGAGGGTCAATATTCCTTCCTATTCCTATTCTATCCTATGCTCGCGCATTACCAGATTTCCTGATGTTATGCTGACGGAGAGGACGGTGACACTGCTGGACAGCTGGTTGCCAGAGACTCTGACGGACTGATCAAGATGCCCAATTAATTTACGAACTGATTGATCAATTTATGGGCATAGAGACGAAAGATCTGAATTTGACATAGAGGACGCCATTTAGCCAGATTAGGTAAATATGCGAATCAAAATCTTGAAGGCTTTATGATTTTCATATGCTTTAATTAGATAAACATTTCAATTCATTTAAGAACTGTGTCGGGTTATTATTTGAAGTGTATTGATGTATATTGTGTAGAAGAATTAAGTGTCGCTTTTCCCAGCAGGTCAGCTGATCCATGGCCTATCCATGGGAGGAATTGCTAGGTTAAAAAGGCATTGAGACCCGGGTGAGGTAGGGAGAAATAGGTGAACTTGTTACTCATCAGGGAATTTGTGCATTTTTCCTCCCATTTCCAGCGCATGGAATAGAAAGAAAGAATTCCCCTCTCTCTCTCTCGAGGACCAATGATCTAAAGTAGAATGAATGATTGGTGTTATGGGCCCCACCAGTGAATGAGTGAATGAATGTGGTTGAAGAAGATCTGTGGTCTGTGACGTAGAAAGGGGATTTTGGTATTCAGCGCTGGAGCACCTGTGTCTGCTCTCTCCAACCCCAGCAATGCAGCTAGGGCTGGAAATAGCTTCACTGCGCATGAGGGTTTGGCTGGCCTGAGATGGCCGGCCAAACCTTCGTGAGCAGTGAAGGGAGTGCACTACCACTCCCACACCAGCACTCTGTCATTCCCTGGACCTGCCCCTAAGACTCGTCAGAGCCCTGGAGGCGGATACAGGGAATTAAAATAGAAAGATAATCAAAACGGGTTTAAATTCGTTTTATTACAGTTTTATTTGATGGTGGTGGCAGGGGGTGGCCCTTCTCCGCCCTAATAGAGGTGCCACCGCTGCCATTGTGCAATGTAGGGTTTGTAGAGCTAACCAGAACTGTCAAATTTCAGTGCTTTTTAGATTTTGTTTTGCAACTATAGCCTGATGTTAACTATTCATCTTTAGTAAGCATACAAATTTGCTTAAAATAAAAACAAAGGTTAAAGTGATGTTATAGTTAGGCATGGTAATATTATCTGACTTTGCATTTAAAAAACCTTACAAATGCTTCGAAAAAAAACAATTAAAGTGATATTATAGTTAGGTGATAAGGTCAATTTAAAAATAACATTTAAAATGTAAAAAACCCTCAAATGTACCGGTTAAAGCTATGTCAAGTGTAAGAAAACAAGCCTTTTTGCTGATGCCCCCCACTTTTTGCCCCCATTTTGACTTCTAAATGCAGCAGCGGTCCGTGGAGGGAGTTCCGTGGGGCGGAAAGGCGGGGCGGGGGAGGGGCAGGGTGGGGGGTACTAAACACCGGAACATGGATAATTAGAGGTAAGTAAACAATTAAATAAATAAAATGAATTTCGTAGCACGCGCTGCACCGCATTTTGTGATGCAGAGCGCGCTACGAAATTCGTTTTATTTATTTAATTGTTTACTTACCTCCAATTATCCATGTTCCGGTGTTTAGTACCACCCACCCTGCCCCTCCCCCGCCCCGCCTTTCTGCCCCACAGAACTCCCTCCACGGACCGCTGCTGTCTAAATGTTTGTTTTTGACACTGAGAGTGCACATAAGTCTGCTAACCAGGCAGGCCCCAGTGCCTGTGCTCTGTCCCTAAAACTGATGGGTGTAATAGTAACCCCAACTGGAAAGGACTTTAACCCTCTTCTGTCTGTAATATATGGTACCAGTGATACCCAGGACATGAGTGTTAAAGGGGTCACCAGGGCCTAAAGCACGGTTTGTGCCACCCTGAGGGACGCAAGCAAACTAGTGATAGCAGGCTTGCCATTTCAGCCTACAGGAGTAGTGCAAACTGCTTGAACTCGACTTTGCCCTCACCATGTGTGGCAAAGTCAATGCACTATTTTTGATATATGCCAGTCACCCCTAAGGAAGGCCTCCTATTCGCAGGAGGCAGGGTGCATCACATTAAAGGTGTGGGAATGTAAATACTAGCTTCTATGTCCTTATAGTGGCCATTATAACTAAAGGCTACTTTAAGTGATAGGTGGTCGATAGGATAACATGGGGTGGCACCCGGGCAAACCCGAGGTTGGCATCTCCATTATGGTACCGACCAAATATGTCATGTTTTGTATCAAACAATGTGCCTCATCACCCCTGACATGAATCTCATGTCAAGGACAATGTGGCATGCATCCAGGTGAATACCTTAGAGATTGCCCACCTGCTTGCCCCAGGCTTTCCTGTGCTTTGCTTGCCTGCCCGCAAGAGTCAGGAATCTGATCCCCTGCCAGGAGGTGTGAACTCTCTCAGGACTCAGAAACAATGGCCTGGGTGGGAAAGAGGTCACACCTCCCTCCCTGACAAGATGGCTAGTGAAGTGGCACATCGATATGCCGAGCTTCAAAGGCTGCACCGCCTGTGATATGCAACCAGGCTGCCTCCCAAAGGAGGAAATATCCCCCACAACACATTTGCACCAGGGCAGGTGGGAAAATTAGGTCTCCTGGAGGTGTACACCCCCAGAAAGCTAGCCACACTTCTAGGGTGGGTTGCCTGGGCTGTACATCTAAGGAAGACTTCTGCAATTTTGAAAGTTGTAGAGTAGAGTGTTCTGGGTAGAAAAGGGGGCCTACACCCCCGGATGTGGTCAGCTCAAGGACAGATTAGCCACTGGGACTAGTAACCCATTGGTTTCTTGCACCCAAATCCCTAATGTTCCTAAATCTATGATTCTTGGGTCACCCCTGACACCAAAACTTCAGTTCGGATCTGACTTTCAACAAAGAATACAAGAAGAGGCACTAGTCTGCAACAACAGGAGCTGCACAAATCAAAGGTGTAGTACTCTGCATCTGTGGCAACCTTCCTGGAACTGCACAACTGCAACTCGTCCTGGACCAAGCTAAGTTCCCCCAGACAGAGGGACCCGATGAGAGCCAAAGGCAACTCCAGACTCCCCTGGACTAGGGGCACCAGTCCACTGCACACCGCAGGTACAAACGACATACCGGAACCAAAGAATAGCTGGCCATCGGGTCCTCCGAGGGATCGCCCAAAAGTAGATGGTCCATCGGGGGAAAAAGTATTCCTGACCTCCATATAGTTTCAGGAGGCTTATGTGTTCCCCCGGCCCTTCAAACACCGAAATAACTTTTTGCTGACCTTACTGGAGCCTAGGCTTCTTGGTCGCCAGTCCGAGAACCACCCCTTTACCCGAAGATGCACCTTGAGGGAAATCCATAAAACCTTCATCCAATGTCAGCAGTGGCTTTGTTGTCTACTTTTTGTACCCTGTTCCCCACCAGCACTGTGTAAGCAGTAAAACCAGCTCTCCTGTGGCCCCCGCCTCATCACCAAGGACAGCCACGACAACTCTGCACCCAGGTTTCTCGAGCCAGGTAAAATCGAACTGACTGTTGTGACTTGGTCCTGGTACGGGATGGACTGTTCCCCTTGGGCGCAGGGTCAAGACTGATTTGCATCTGACTGGGTCCAAACTGGAATGGCATGGTGAGCAAAAAAACGATGGATTGAGGCCCAGATCTCTGTACTGGGGTGAATGTATGACATTGTTCTGCATTCTGTCCATCAATTGTTGTTTTTGCATTTGTCACCCCGAGTGGGACGGGTATACCCAGATGTGGGTGCCGTGCTCTCCATGCCACTGGAGTCAAGCTATCCTAGCTGATGAGGGCTGTAAGACCGAAACCAGTCCTAGGATGCTAGTTTCCAGTCCAGGGAGGACCTGGCCTGGCAGTTCGGGCTGGACTTATCCCATTGGGTGCAGGGTCAAGACTGATTTGCATATGGCTGTGTCCAAACTGGAATGGCATGGTGAGCAAAAATACGATGGATTAAGGCACATATCTCTGTACTGGGGTGAATGTACGACATTTTTCTGCATTCTGTCTATCAATTGTTGTTTTTGCATTGGTCCTGAGACCAGCATTACCGTTACCCTCCGAGGGTTCCATGCAACTAGACCTGCAAGGGACCGATTGTGACTAGTGCTTTTTCCCATTGACCGCAATGATAAAGTTTTGCAGTATGGCTTTGCACCGATTTAATATTGCTTCTAAAATCCATAACTTTCAGTATACTTGTCTTTATTCATTCATTTTGGTGTCTAAAATTATATAAAAATCTGTTTTATTTTTTAAATTGGTGTTGTATTACTTACGAATCATATCAATTACTTATTGTCCATGTTGGAACTCTGAAAAGCTTAACACATGTTCCTCTAGTAAATCCTGCCTGCTCTTTGCCACTCTGACAGGACTGAGGTAAGGATTTATTATTGTGAATCCAAGGACCATCTTTGGGGTATTGTGAGAGCTTTCCTTGGTCAAGCCTAACCCGCATCAACATATAATACTACACCTTCTAACATCAAGTAACTATAACTTGCGTTCCTGACATGCAAAGTGCTGTCATCAATGATCTAATTTGGGATGTTGTCTTGATATTATCAATAATGTGATGGACTATGACATGAGTAATGTAACATGTGATGTCATAAGCAGCATGTGGTGAGGGTGCCATGTAGTGCTTATAGGAATAAAGTAGATTTTTTGTCTGGGGCCATAATGAAAAAATAAATCGCCCTCAGGCCTGCTGGACACTCACAGGAGATTTTGAGAGCTCCAGTGTGAGTCCCACAGGACCCAGCGTATCCGTTGTGTGGTCCCACAACACTCTTGCAGAAGCCAATGTGGTATTCTGCGCTCCAAAACAAGCAAAAATGTAGAGTCTGGTACATGGGTGGTGGCCTGCCAACACAGCCAGACCCTCTGACCAACTAAAAGCTGGGCACAGCCAAAGGCCATGTGCAGCTGATGGTGATGTCTCCCAGGTGGTTGAGCGCAGGTGTTTCATAATACCTATAATTTTATGTTGGATAAAGTGGAGTTATATATGAAGAAGGTATTCAGGGGCAGATTTACAAGCCCCCTGCGCCACCAGTACGTCACTTTTTATGATGTACTGGTGGCGTATCTTACTGCACCATATTTACAAGGACAAGAAAAGCCACCCTGCGTGGTTTTTCATGTCCTTGTAAATATGGCCCCTTTACACGCAGCACTTGCGTGAAAGGGGTGTTCCATGGGTGTTGCTGTGGGTATTCCCACGCAACACCCATGGAACGAGACACATTTCCAGATTTACGATGACTCGTAAATCTGGAAAGGCGTGTGAATGCTACACCTCCCCAGGGGAGGCGTAGGGAGACACAACAAGGAATTTTATTTTCATTTCTCCTCGTTTTTTCCTCTTTCAATGCATTCTGCATTCTACAGCATGCATTGAAAGAGGAAAATACCTGCAGTGATTGTTCTTGTGCAGGAAGGTGCCCCTTCCTGCACAAAAACAATCTCTCCACGACGCAGGCATCCTTGCACCATGGCTGCAGTCTGTGCGCCTCCGCAGGGGGCAGCACAGAGGTGCGACATATTGTTGTAAATATGTTGCATCCCTGTGCTTTGAAACTGACTCAGTGCGGCGCAGCCAAATGGCTTGCGGAATGCACTGAGTCACTTTCATTGTAAGTCTGCCCCTAAGATTTTAACATTACATTAAAAAATCCTTGGAAAATATATATATTTTTTTCTGTTTTAAAAGCAAAAAACAGAGGGCCTGATTCACAAAGGTAAACTTACACTTCTGTTTAAGTTGATGTTTGTTTTGGAATTCACATATCTGCATTTTAATAGTACATTTACGAGTGCAGAGACTGTGCAGTCGTGGTGGAGAACTTTGCAAAAAGAAAGATACAACATGCCTATCTTCTTATGTGAGGAGTTTTCCGCCCCAAATACGGATTCTCTGCACTCCTATACTTACCCTTAAAATCTAGCTTTATAAATTGCTAAATAAATTTAAAATTACACAAAAGTGTAAGTTTATCTTTGTGAATCAAGCCCTGAAATCTCAGTTATACATAACTGACAGAAGTATACCTTGTACCGCTATGATGCATGCTTATGACCTCACATATTACATCACTGATGAAGGCTGAAATCTATGGCGTTGCAAGTTATACTTATATCAATTACATATAACTGGAAAATGTCAGTGCTTTATTGGTTTCACAATGGTAATGGGTTTTTCCAGTAAATTTCAAAGTTTTTTAAACATCATTTTAACTATAACTCGCCACTCTACCATGCACTTACAAATATATGATTTGCAATGCCTAAGCTAATATTCTAAATCGTATTATTTAAGATGGTATAACTGATATAATTTAAAAACGTGTAAGCAATGCATGGAGAAGGTGTGAACTTTAGGTAATGTAGTGTGGCTATCGAATTGAATACACTGTGTCTGGAGGTATGCAATTTATAATAATGTGAAGGTGTTGCATAAGTTATAAATTAAACGCATAAGTATAAGTTTAGAAATTGAAATTTGTTGTTCTTTAACTTTTGTTTGCAGCTAAATAGAGTAAATAAAGTTATATATATATAAAGGTTATCTGTAAATTATAAATGTAAGGTCTAACTATAACTGAAGAATTTCTAATATTTGTGTATTTCAAATTTGGGGTTGTATAGAGAGAATAGATAAAGTTTTCATAACTATAACAAAGGTTTAACCTTAGGTTTTTTCATAGGATTTGAATGTTAATAAAAATATTTTTGAAATCGTAGTTTACTGTCATCGAGTGGAGTGTTAATAAGTGGAGTGTGGTGCAGTACAATAGAGGAGAGTGTCTTAAAATGTACTGCCATAAAGTGTAGTGTCACAGAGTGGAGTGGAGTGGAGCACAGTGGAATGTGACACAGTTGAGTAGCGTACAGTGGAATAGCATACAATGGCGTGGTATAGATTGGAGTTGCGTAGAGTGGGTTATTGTATAGTGCAGTGCAGTACAGTGGAATAGCGTATAGTAGAGTGGCATAGAGTAGAGTGGAGTAGAGTGCTATACCGTAGAATTGCATACAGTGGAGTGGCTAAGAGTAGAGTGGCATACAATGGAGTGTGGTAGAGTATAATAGTGTACAGAGTGGTAGCATAGGGTGCAGTGGCATAGAGTGGAGCAGTGTTCAGTGGAATGAGTATAGTGGCATACAGTACAATAGCGTATAGTGCAGTGTCCTAGAATAGAAAGTTTATATAGTAGAAAGTTTATATAGTAGAAAGTAGAATTGAGTAGAAAGTTTATAGAGTAGTCTTATATAGAAGAGTGGTGCAGAGTGGAGTGGCGTAGAGTGGAATAGCATAGAGTGTACTGGCAAAAGTGGTGTTGCATACATTGAAATGGTATTGAGTGGAATACTGTAGAGGGGGCTAGTGTAGAGTGCAGTGGCTTAGACTGGAGTGGAGTGGGGTAGAGTAGAGTGGCATAGAGTACAGTGGCATACAGTGGAGTGGCGTGCAATAGAATATTACATATTATATTGGCGTATATTGGAGTGTCATACAGTGGAGTGGCATAGAGTGCAGATAGGACAGAGTGGAGTGCTGTACAGTACAGATGGGTACAGTGGAATAGTGTAGAGAGGATTGGCGTACACTGCAGTGGTGTACAGTGCAGTGGCATAAAGTGGAGTGTGTTAGACTGGATTGGCATATAGTGGAATGGTGCTGAGTGGTGTGAGTACAGTGGAGTGGTATAGAGAGGAGTGAAATAAGGAGGAGTGTTCTAGAGTTGATTGGCATAAAGTGGAGTGACGTACAGTGTAGAGCAATAGAGTTAAATAGCATAGGGTGGAGTGGCATAGAGTGGAGAGGAGTACACTGGAGTAGCATACAGTGGAATATTGTGCATAGAGTAGAGTAGCATGAAGTGGAGTGGAATACTGGCATACAGTGGAGTACCGTACGGTAGAGTGATGTAGAGTGGAGTGAGGTGCATTGTCATGGTGTATAGTGAAATAGAATAGACTGGAGTGGCGTAGAGCAGAGTGGCATACATTGTAGTGGCATAGAGTGGAGTGTTGTAGAGTGGAGCTCGGTTGAGTGTTGTGGGTTACAGTGTAACAGCATACTGTGGAGTGGTTTAGAGTGTAGTAATCTAGAGTGGAGTGGCATACAGTGGAATATCATAGAGCGTAGTTGCGTAGAGTGCAGAGGTGTAGAGTGGAGTAGCATATAGTGGAATAGCATACAGTAGAGTGGCGTAGAATGAGTGTTGTACAGTGGAATGGGGTACAGTGTAGTAGGGTAGGGTGGATTGGCAGAGAGTGGAGTGGCATAGAGTGGAGTGGCATAGAATGGAGTGATGTACAGTGTAATAGTCTACAGTGCATTGTCAAAGAGTTGAGTGGTGTATAGTGGCATGGCATATAGTGTAGTGGCATAGACTGGAGCGGCATAGAGTGGTTTGGAGTGGTGTAGAGTAGAGTGGCATAGAGTGTAGTGGAATACAGTGGAGTGGCATACAGTGGAACAATGTAGAGTGTAGTGGCGTATAGTGTAGTAGCGTACAGTGGAGTGGCATAGACTGAAGTGTCATACAGTTGAGCAGCATACTGTCCAATACCATACAGTGGAGTGGATTACAGTGCAGTGACATACTCTGCATTGCGTTAGAGTGAAGTGGCATACAGTGGAATAGCGTAGAGTAGAGTGGCATACATTGGAGTGGCATAGAGTGGATAGGCATTCAGTGGAGTGTTGTAGAGTGGACTGGTGTAGGGTGGAGTGAGGTATAGTGTATTTGTGTAAATTGGAATATCATATACTGGAGTGACATACACAGGAGTGGCATACAGTGGCATAGCGTACACTGGAGTGAGGTGGAGTGGAGTGGCATAGAGTGGAGAGGCATAGAGTATAATAGCATACAGTGGATTAGTGTAGAGTGGAGTAACATAGAGTAGAGTGGCATAGATTGGAGTGGCAAACAGTCTAGTGACATAGAGTTGAGTGTTATAGAGTGTACTACTGTAAAGTGGAGTGTTGTAGAGTGGAGTAGGGTAGAGTGTAGAGTGTAGTGGGGTAGAGGGTAATGGTATACGGTGTAATAGGGTGATGTAGTGTGACATTGAGTGGAGCCGGATAGAGTGGAGTGACATACAGTGGAGTAGAGTACAGTAGGGTGATGTAGAGTGAAACAACATTGAGTGTTACTTGTGACTAGTGAAGTGATGTAGAGTTTAGTGGCAAATAGGGGAATAGCGTGAAGTAGAGTGGCATACAGTGGAGTGCCCTACAGAAGAATAGCATATAGTGTAGTACAGTAGAGTGGACTGGTGTAGAGTAGAGTGGAGTAGAGTATAGTGCTGTAGAATAGAGTGATGTACATTGTAATAGCATACAGTGGATTGTCATAGAGTGGAGTGGCATATAGTGTATTGGTGTATAGTGAAGTGGTGTACAGTGGAGTGAAGTAAAGTGCAGTGGTGCACAGAGGAGGAGCATACAGGGCAGTGGTGCACACTTACATGGCGCACAGTGGAGTGATACTGCTTGGAACAGTTTAGAATGTAGTATCATAGAGTGGAGTTGTGTACAGTGGAATAGCGTACAGTGGACTAACATAAAGTGGAAGGGTGTACAGTACATTGGCATACTCAGGAGTGTCACATAATGGAGTGGCATAGAGTGTAATACTGTACAGTGTAGTGGTATTTAGTGAAGTGGTATAGATTGGAGTTGGCTACAGTGGAGTGGCATACAGTGGATTAGTGTAGAGTGAAATGGTGTATAGTGGAGTGACATAGAGTAGAGTGGTGGTGAGTGTAACAATGTAGAGTGGAGTGGCATATAGTGGAGTGGTGTAAAGTGGAACATGGTCATTGAAGAATAGGTAGAGTGAAAGGGTGTTAACAGATATAGATGTAATGGAGTAGTAAAAGTATTATTTAATGTAAATGGTGATTTTCGGTTGTATGTGCAAAGGGCAGACATGTCATTTTTAGCACATTTTGTCTGCATTCTTCATTACGCAGAGTTCTTGGTTACAGTCTTAGTTCTAGATAAATTGTAGGTTTTATTGTTATTCCCTACCTATTACCACAATATTTAAGTGTTAATAGGTAGAGAAAAACGTCTATATGTTTTTACAGCAGTTTACGAGGAACTGCGTATATTACCTTGGTACTCCGTAGACTTCTTATTGAAGATTTTAATAAGTTAAAAATGAAAAATACGCTGTGCAAGACTATATTGCTAAAATAAAGTCTACTACAGTGTATTTTTAATATTTAAACATTTTTTAATGTATTTGTGATACCACAGTACTTCCGAGGATGTACTGCAGTACTATGTACATTAAAAAAAATATATAGAATGTTATAAAAACAATTCCATTTGTATATCCACTTTAATAACTTGGTAAATAGTAGGGTAAAAATATCAAACCGATTGCTTACCTACATCTAAGGACGAAACGCAGAATACAGGCAAAGTGTACCAAAAAACAGCAACACGGCTGCCTTTAACTTTTGTAAAGGCAGTCATTAGCCAATCACATAATGAGTTGTCATTGCTATGTACTGTGGTACTTCCGTATAATATCGCAAAATGCGATGAGATTTCAGGAAATTTCACAGCCATAAATATCACTAAAGTATAATGCCGTATAAGTTAAAAATACTTACCCTATTTACTTGTAGTCCCTAAAAGGCTAATCTGTGCCATAATGTCTAATCCTGACAAATTCCATGTAAAACTGTACATCTGTTTTCAAGCTACGTGAGATGCAAAGGTCTATGGAAAATGCATTGGTGGAAATATGTTTTTGGGGTTCTCCCTTTTATCACTGCACCCCCTTGACCAATCGCCATGAAACTTTGCATCACTCACCCATTTAGAAGGAAGAATGGGTTTGCAAAGTGTTGTGGAGATTAGTCAAATGGGTGCAGAGATATCAGCTGCCACAATTCTGAGGAATTTCTATACCTGGGTATCATAATTATAAGTATGGAGTAGCCACTGATATATATATATATATATATATATATATATATATATATATATATATATATATATATATATATATATATATATATATATGTATTACCTACTGGCGGTCGCCAGTAGGTAGTTATAGTTAGGACCACGTTTCCATAGGAAATCCGCAACATTCTATTTTGAATAACTTTGGCGCCGGTCGACGAATCCTCGCGAATTTTTCAAAATAGGTGGGGCGCTACGCTCCGCTCCTACCCTGAAAGTCTCGGGGGGATTCGTCAAGCGGGGGCTGAGATAAAAGGGGGGTCCCAAAACGCGTTTTTCCCATGCATTTTTCCATAGGACCTTTAGACAGGGCTACAGCCCGAACGGCTGAACAGAATTTAATGAAATTTGGCAGAGAGGTAGTCCCCAGGTCAAGGAAGTGCCTTTTGTAGGTTTGGTGTAAATCTGTTCAGTAGATTCTGAGAAAATAGCCTTTAAATCAATATATATATCTGTGGCAGCTTACGGTGCGCTTACGGTGCGCTTACCGTGCGCTTACCGTACGCGTACGGTGGCGTGCGCGAGCGCGATTCTGATTGGCTCTTAGATCTTAGTAAACATTCGAGTCGGTCGAAACCAGGAAGCGGCGGCCGCCATTTTCTTTCTCGCTTCCTGAGTTGGGCAGCAAAAACGTACCCCAAATATATGTAAAGAGGCAGTTTCATGAGATCCTAACCACCCAGCATTGATACAGGGGTCCCCAAACCACCCCCAAGCCCAAAAAAAAAAAAATTCTTTTTTTTCGGAAAATCGCCGATTACGCTTACCGTACGCGCACGGTAAAAAATTATATAAAAAAAAAAAATATCCACATTCTCCCCACCCCGTGTGCAAATGGTGCCCGAAGAATACATTTCACAAAGATGCGCAAAATATGTCCCCCATGTGCGCACGGTGCGCGAAGCGCATCGTGCGTACATGGCCCATCCCGCTTAACGTGGGCACCCGGTGCGCGCAGCGCACCGCGTGACCACTGTGCGTGCATGGCACTAACTGCGTAAAGTGTGCGCGCGGTGCGCGAAGCGCACCGCGTGCTCACTGTGCGGGCACGGTGCGCGAAGCGCACCGTGCGCGCATGGAACGAACTGCGTTAACTGGGCGCGCACGCCACGAATGGCGTAAAGTAACTTAGCATTTAAAAAACCTTGCAAATTCACTGAAAAAACCATAGGTTTCACACATGTTATAGTTAGCTGGACATTTTACTGATAAAAAACCAATGAAATTCCCCCGTTATAGTTACTGCAGGCAACTATAACTCACGCGACCGCAATCCTCTGCTGATGACATATGTGTCTTTATGAAAAAAAAATATTTGTAATATATGTATAGCTAAAATTTAATGGAAGAAGACATGGGCAAATAAGTGTCTAAATACAGTATTAGCATCAGCAGAAGATTGCGGTCGCGTGAGTTATAGTTGCCTGCAGTAACTATAACGGGGGAATTTCATTGGTTTTTTATCAGTAAAATGTCCAGCTAACTATAACATGTGTGAAACCTATGGTTTTTTCAGTGAATTATATATATATATATATATACTCTATTCATTTGTGCTGGAAGGGAGGACCTGAATTCTATAACAACCTTGTCAAAGTTAGAGAAAGGGAAAAAATAATGTCAACCTAGGTACCAGGGCTAGGTACATATACCCTCATGGGGATAGTGTGCTTTATAAATACACATTATATAGCATAAAACAATATAACATGACATAACAAAACATAACAAAAAGTATAAGATTAAAAGCAGGGAAACTCGCTGGGAGAGCACTAGACAGTGACTATGATGCAATAATTAATATCAAACATATACCAATGAATATATTACATAGTTCAAATTTTATATATTGACAACAGCACACCACGCCAACATTCTGCCTAAACAGTGCTACAACTGCCAAAGAATTACCACAGCAAAATATAAATGCACAGCCCTGAACTCAAGAACAATGATCCGTAATACAATGTGTTGCATAATGGTGTATGCACATCATTTTACAGTGTCCAAATTGCCAATCAGTAACACCTCAATACCCTAAAAGACCGAGCACAGGATACACATGATGAGTATGCTCTCAAGGCAGTAAATGTACTGTAATACCAATACATTTGTCTATGGTAGAGATGTGATAAAAAACTGTGCATGTGCAATTGGCCAACTGACCAAAACTGGAAAACACTAGCAGTCAACATTTTCTGATTTCCTCTGACCTCTTCTAATGACCACTTCCTGTTCCAGGCAGGAAACATCAAGGAAAACTAGTGCCATTCCATAGCTTGCTCATAGCTGCTTGAGAGGACAACTAGGACAGCGTAGAAGTTAGAGCAGTGCCACAAATGATGAGTGCAGGAGGTGTGGGAGCTCAGGGTGCGGCTGGGTCGGAGAACATTATGAGTGGGAGAGCACTGAACCATTAAGGCCAAATCAGGACAAACTTTGGGTGCGCAGGACACGTTTTCTTTGAGTGGCAGTGAGACTTTGTGCTGGTGTGTGTGGATTCAAAGCAGGAAACACTGTAGATGACTGATGAGTGGTTCCAGTCTCCCATTGTCCCTAGCATACCAACATTTGTTTTTGAACTGTGGGTAGCTATACACGTTACAAAGCTGCTCATGGTTGAAAAACTAATTTTCAGAGTAGCAACCCATATGGCTTTGCAACTTCGCAAACCCATATTGTACCGTCTAGACGAATTTTGGGGAAAGAAGGTCTTAATAGTTTCCAGCAGGCAAAACATGTTTAATACACATCCACACACAAAAATTAAAAGTACATGATCCAATTCCAGTTCTATGTGTTGTTATATAAACAGAGACGTGATTTGAGGTTTCCCATTCTGGAAATCTATCATCAAGCATTTCCCTTACAAAAACAGAATGTGATGAGTTTCAATGTGTCCTACCTAACTGGGTCTATCTTCAGTATCTGAATAGGGAACGGAAAAATACCTAAGAACCATTTCCCAAATATTCTAGGAAGAGGAAATGTCCAATTCTTGATAGTAAACATATCATGGCAATTAATCAGCAACCTAACAAAGAAAAGGTAATTCATATTGAACTTGCATCATTATGCTTCAGTGTGGAATAACCGTTTGAAATTACAGAGTAAACAGGAAGAGAACTATAGGACTGACTGGGAATCAGAGATTGGTGAGGAAGTGGGATGCTAGGATTTGGTTGCAATACTGCTCAGACTAAATTTGGAACTGCCATTCATCATAAATTGCACAATAGAGAATTTTGTTGAGATCCTATTGGTCTTCAGCGACGATGTATAAATTACTCTTACAAAACAATGAACTAGTGTTGATCAATTTTGGAGTGAAATCTTTGCAAGAATTAACATGATAATTGGATTTCTCTTTCCACATACAAAAATAGTTAATACGTCAATGGTCAGACCCCGGCAGGTCTGCAGGTCTCCAAGAAAATGCAAACGTTTTTAAGGCAGTGACAGCAGAGGCACAGTGATACCGACTAACTGGAAAAATAAGAATAAGTTAGTTAGATATATTTTGTGGTTAGTTGTTCACTTTAGCCTCAGCAGCAAGGTCCTGATTACAACTTTGGCAGACAGGGTTACTCCATCACAAACAGATATCCCACCCACCAAATTGCAATTCCATAATATCCCATGGAACTTGTAATAAGGTGGGCAGGAAATCCATTACGTCTTTGATGGGGTATCCCATTTGCTAAACTCGTAATCTTTATTACAATTGCACTAAAACGTTGGTGAAATTTCATATTATCTGAGATTTATTCCCAGCCATTTTTGAGATGGCATATTTGTAAAACTGATACCGCTAGTTCATATGTTATGTATCTATATCTCTCGTTTCTTCTCTCCTAAAAATTAATAATGAATTATTTCTTCTTTATTTAGGATTTCTAACTTGAAAACCTGGCCTCCAGATTTATCATTCTGGGTAAAAAAGAAATTAGCATTATCATTCTTAAAACAAACATCAGTCTTTTAAGATGAAACCATATTATTTGTAATGATTGTAGTCATATTTTGTACAGTGTTGCACTGATGAAGTGATAATAAAAATAATAACAAACAAAAACAATCTCGTTTAGGAAAGTGCCTTAAAACCCCAAAATGCACTTGGGTTGGGTCACCAAGCAAGGACCTGGGTGAACATAATATACATCAAAATGTGGTGGCTGCTTAAGCACACTGCTCCAAATAGAGATGGTAATGGTCCACAATAGATCCTATATTGGGGATCTACCCTGGATTCCCAGCATCATGTTCATCACCATTTCTACAACCACCATAAGGATAACTAGAACAATGGCATGTGTAGAGCTCCTTTGAAGGCAATGGAGTGGCTCATTGTTTATAATAGCTGGTATAAGCCTTCCGCTCCAACATTGCAATGCTTGTCTTTCTGTTTCTCTTTTTATAATTTATACATTTCTATCCTTAGTGGGTGGAATGTTCTAATACCATTATAGCCCTTCTGCCTCAGGCTATACCTGTTGTTAAAGGCCCTGGTCCTCATTATTGGCCTTGTCTGCTGCTCAAGCCTATAACTCAGGCTCAGGGCCGTTAATAACCAGTACAGATTTGGCAGCAGGATATAGTAATATAAAAGTCAAATGTAATGTAAAATGTAAGGTAAAACTGGACACATTCATGCCAAATAGGGCTCCATTAAATATCAACCTGTGCTAATGATGGACTAAAATGGGGATCCCAATGACAGCATCTAATATACATCAGGAATAAACACACACCAGATATGGATTACATTTGGATACTAATATTGCTGGTCCCAGCTCATTAGTAGATAACAATACCTAGGTAGAAAGAACAATATTTGCCAGGAGTAATCTTTGACTTTAAAAGTGACTCATAGCAAAGATTTAGCTGCATGCAACTAATGCCTATGAAGTAAGGTGAAAAGAACCAAAAAGGTGATGAGCCATAGAGATGGAACTTACCTACTGCACTAAATGACCCCTTCCCACTCTTGCCTTAGACCACAGCAAAAATGTTTAAGATGCCAGTTGAAGCCAAGAAAGACACTCCTGCTTTCTAAATTCATTGTTGGTGCAGTAAGTTAACATAGATATATGGCTCCAGAAATATTTAGATGTGATCCACTTGTAGGCATTTTGTGTTTATACTATTCAGGGTTTAGTGCATAGGGTCAGGTTTTTGTGATTTAATTGGAGTACTTGCATTCAAGTATTCCAATGATCTTGTAACTATCTCAGAAACACCTTACCAAGGTTCTGAGTTATGTTAGGAATTAGCAGGGAATCACCTGTTTCAAGCATGTTTGCTCAGTTGGCTATTAGGTTGATTTTTGCTGTGCCCTTTGGAAATTTTACTTTCCCTTTTTTAGGTCTCATATACAGCCAACTTTAGCAGCCTGTTCTCAGAGACCTATTTTCCACAACACAATATACATTTGGCTCAACCCTTTGCTCATGATTGCATGACTTTTTTGTATATCTGATTTGCCTACTCCTTATCTGATGGCTTACCATTCTTTTTTCTGTTTGCCCCACCCAAAGAGAATTTCAGACTCACTGTTTTTTTATTAAAAGAGTTGGATGCTTTCACTATTGAACTTGAGGATCCTGGACTGTATAAGGGACTATTTTCTCTCCCACTCTTTAACTCTCACAGACTCCCCTTTCATTCCCACCATGAACAGCTCACTTAAAAAAAGAAATTAGCCACTGAGCACTGATCCCTCAGCACACTCGTGCTTTGGCTGCTCCCAGGTGCTGTATCAGCAGCACAGCAGGTGACCATATTTTATTGGCATGAACCAGCAGCCATCTTTAATTTATTTTCTTTCCTATTAAGAAAACACATTCCAAGATAGCAGTCATGCATCATATGGACAGATCCTATCTGGCAAAAAGTTGATAGGTCTATAACCTGGCACCACAGACAGGACCTATAGCTTTGCCAATTATTTTTTGCGATTATGCTTTTTTGCTCAGTTTTACAGGTGGTGTCTTCAGAAATTATCAGCAACACTGAACCTCCCAAAAAGCATAATGTTAGGGCACAAACATTTTTACTCTCACTAGCTTTCATAGTAAACATGATTTGTAAAGAGGTTAATTAAATAAAAGTATGCACTTCAGCATGGTCATAGCCAAATACTAATCATAAGAAAATATGTGGCCATTTTAAAAAGATAAATATATGCATGAAGATGTACTAATGCACATATTTACTATTACACATAGATGTAACTTTACACTTTTTTGCTAGTCACCATTTCCAAAAGTATGCTTACTCCCAGGTGTAGAGGTACATGTCTCTACCTCCTGCTGACGCCTCCTACATCAAGGGACCTATTATGATGGACGTCGGAAAGTCTCCAACCTTTGGTCGGAGGCTCTCCAAACCCCATCATCAGTTTCAATTCCGACCGGCTGATTATGTATCAACCGGTCAGAATTAAAACTAGCTGGTCATTCCGGCAGGATTCGGACGGGCTCAGGGAGCCTGTCGGCCAGTCGGAACCGGCTCGTTAATCTCAAAGGGCGGGCCTCCACCCTTGGGATTACAATGCACGCTTTCCGGCATGGTTTCAATGCCAGCCTGTATGACATGGAAACAATGTCGGAAAGCGTGTTTGGGGGCCCTCAGCAGGGCCCCCTTGTGTGTGCGGCCTCCCTGTTGATATCTGCACCCCATGGCAGGGGTGCAGATATGAACAGCACCTCCCATTTCCCTATGAGAGCATGTATTATGGCCAGTTTACGGCCGGTATGCATGCTCTCATAGGGAAATGTAGTAATGCAACCGAACAGTGTTCGGTCACATCCTAATTAGGCGGTCATGACTGCTGACCGGAGGCATGTCAGTTCCAGGACCAAAATATGGCTAGGACATCGTAATTAGGCCCCAAGTATATAAACATTTTCAAAAGCTCATTAAAGTTTCAAAACGTTAGAAATATATAATGAAAATAGTCATGGTAAATAATGTCAAATATTCATATAAAGCTGCAACTAATAAAATATGATGTTACAGCACAATAACATAAATGTGCATTAAATACTTAATAAAAGTGTATTTATTTAATGGTTAAATGATATTTCTTAGAGAACAATTAAAACCAATCTCATTTAGATTATGTTTTATTTGTATTTAATATATATTAAGAATGGATTAAAAGTTATTTATAGGATTCATTTCACTTTTTTAATTTTTTTACAAAACCTTAAAATTTCAATTTTAATATCAAAATAGGCTTATTGTTACATTTTATAATAATATATAACAATTATTTAATAATAATATACACATTTTATGACATTAAACAAAATGTATATTTTAAAAGTCAAAGGTTTTACTTATTTAACATTATTTTCTACGGGGTATTATTTAAAGTTGTTGACACACTATTTTCCATGGGAGTGTGCTACAGTACCTATCTGCGCCCGTGCGAGCCTGATCGAGACTGGACTGGGCCACCCCCCTGACCCCTTGTGTTTGGCTTCGACATCAACCCCAGGGGCCTAATCAATTAAGATGTATTCGCGAGCGGAAAACGCTAAGTGAAGTGAAGAGAAGGTAACCCATTTACTGTTTGTTTGACTGTTCGTTTGTTTGTTTTCTTGAACAATGGGGAAACGGACGCCTACTATAACGTCCAAAACAACTGATACAACATTGGTTATTTTTTTACAAAAAGCGGTAGAGGCCCCATCGAAGGAGATAGAAATAGTTGAATGTAGACTCTCTTCTGCTCCCTGTGTGGTTCCTACGGAACATATTGACTCTGAGATTATCATACTAGGAACTGACATAGGGCATAGGTCACAACCACCCTTATCTCCTGTTGTAAATATCTCAAGACAGAGTGTTTTACCTGCTCTAACCCAAGGAACTGACTTCCTTACTGGTCCCGCGGAGAGCTCTACTGAGACTTGCGTAGAAAAAGGAGGGAAGAGAAAAAGAGCCGACGGGGCAAGTCAAGATAATAAATTGAGGAGTCTTTCGCCAAGAGGGAAGAGAACTAAGAAAACTACCACAAATGGCAACAACTCAGGAACTCAGTTGGGAGGATGGAGGGCAAAGGTATCAAAAGTCCTGGTTACTAATGTCAATGATATTGATGATAATGGTGATAAATTGGGTATAGTTATAACAGAGGCCCTAAATCCTATTTTGACTAGATTAGACAGTACTGAAAAACAGCTAGCTGGTATTTTAAGCGGTCTAGTCGATAACCCGGGTTCCAACCAATTTGAAAAGATTAATTGTCCAAGAGGTTCTAATGCCAATACTATTACATCTAGTGTCCCGTCAAGCAGATTGAACCTAATAAATGCAATACCTACTGTGAATGTACAGGCTCCTCTCCCTGACACACAACCTATTAGTGAGGGTAATGGTGGAGAAACCCGGGAAAATCCTGAGCCAGTCCTATCTAGGAACGCCACAGGGTATAACGTGACACTGGGGCAAGGGAATATAAATCACTCTATGATATCTGTGTCAGCAAGGGCTGGTATGCCTCAAGTTAATTCAGTTAGTAATGAGACTGGTCGAGAACATAGGGTCAGGAGGGGTGCTAAAGATGTGTTGAATTTACCTCCACAATGCACACCATATATCCTGGTTTTGAAGGGGGTCCCCTGCTTGGAAGTAGGTCAGGAAGAAACTTTCCAAAGTCTCATAAACAAATCAGCCCACTGGTGTTCCAATAAAATTTTATCAAAGATAAACTGACTTAAAAATATAATCATGGACAGATGAGTGAGCCTGTTGGGTCACACGACCAAAAGCGGGGACGGGGATTGTGTTGTACTTAGCTTCAATAATGCTTGGTGTGCACATTTTGTATTGACTCATTTCCAAAGCCCACATGCTGACTCTATAGAGGCTTATCTATTGGGCTTTTTTTATCCACCACTACACAAACGCCGGACAAGGGAAATCACACATAGGATGAGTCTTAAAGAGAACATGCCTATGCAGCCACCCTCCTTCATTCAACAAAATCGTTTTGATGTCCTTTCAGGGGTGTTAGAAATTGATTGACTAACTGGGTGCTCTAACACTCCTGTATTTCTGATGACAGCAGGGTCTTCCCATAGAGATCAGGGGGTTGGAGATCAACTAGTTTCAACTGTCGTTAAGGCCTCTGGTGTCTCACTGGAAAACCTCTCTAACAATGTGATTCCTAATATGAACAAATGGAATAACTGTGAGAACTCACCCCTCTACCAAAATGTATCCTTAAGTGAGACCTTGTTTAGGGAGGCTCCTGAGTCCTCTAACATGGATACACAAGTTATGAATAATGAAACCACTCGATTGGATAAATGTTGCAAACCAAAGTCTCTTCTCAAACTCATCTCATGGAATATTGTAGGCTTTGGCTCTAAACTGTCAGACGAGTCCTGGAGAACGTTTATCACAGGTTTTGATATTATTTGCCTCCAAGAGACATGGTACACGTAGGTTATTGTATTGAATGGCTATAGCTCCTACATAGTTAACGCCATTCCCTCACCATCAGGAACAGCTAAAGGAGGTCTGGCAATGTTGATCTCAGTAAAGTCTTAAACTATAAATGTTACAGTTGTTGGTACCTTCCCCTGGTATCAATTAGTCATGATCTCCAACCTGGTACAATCTAAGTTATTAGTGATTAACTGGTACTATAATATTGTTAATCATAGTACCTCTCATGTCATTGAGGCATTACAGGTAGAAATTAACATGCTCTCAGAGAAGTGGCAACCCTTGTGTATGCTTTGGGTGGGAGATTTTAACTATTCGATTTGTTCATATAGCTCTGGCCATGCATGTGGGTTGTCAAGTATGGGGGGCAGCCTTTGGCACATTTTAAGCATACCATCCAGGATGAGGCTCTTAATTCTGTTATTTTGGTGAATGATTTAGGCCTTGTTAATGACTTAGTTTGCAACCATCTAATACAGTGCCCTACATACGATGGGGCAGGTAGGGAGAGCACTATTGATTTTATGTTTATATCACAAAGGTTTCTGCAACTTATTGATAATCTTGAGGTGGTCCCTCATAGTGCAAGTGATCATGACCCACTTATAACTGCAATTAATATAATAGCTCAGCCGGGTACTGCTCTGGGCCATAAAGTCTCTTTTAACCCTAATAAGGGGGTTACACTCAGATGGAATAAAGTAAATCCTATTGAGTTTGAAATTAAAACTGTTTGATCACATTATGACTCTATCCTGAAGTGTTTAGCAAATAACCTCTCACCTGCTGAAATTGTTCAGGAGTTTCAATTGATTTGCACTAATATAGCCAAAAATTTGACTAGAATAATTAAGACGGTGGACCACCCAGAGAAAAGATGGTTTAATGCGGAATGCACTAGAGCACACAAAATTCTAAAACTGGCATTACACGCACACCCTCGAGATAGGAACCCGATCAAAATTGCCAGGAAGGTTTACAAAGATTCAGTAAAACAGAGGAAAGAAGAATTAAGGACATAGCCTGGGGTGACCTGGATAGAGCGTGCACCCTCAAGGATTCGAAAAGTTTCTGGGATTTCGTAAACGGCCCTCTTTTTAGTGAGACAGGCAGGATGGATTCCCTCATTGTGGCAGATGCCTGAGTAGCCTGGGTATCCCACTATTCGACCATATTCAACCCCAAAGGCCGCATATATGAGATCCCCAGCGAGGACCTGCCTTTCTTTAGATTTGACCTCAGCATACCATCTAAGTGCATCAATCTCTGTAGCTGAGGTTGAGGAAGCCATAGCTAAAGGTATCAGCATGAGAGCACCTGGCCCGGATGGTGTACCACTAGATCTCTTTAAAACTAATCCTGAACTGTGGGCCCCATTACTGTCTAATGTTTTTAAGGCAGTGGTGATTGGCCCTATCCCGGCATCCTGGAAGGAGGCTATAGTTATCCCTGTGTTTAAGAAAGGTAACAGGTCCGATCCCTCTTGCTATAGGCCTATTTCCTTAATTGATGCAACTGCAAAAGTATTGGGTAGGGTCGTCCTTGCGAGATTAGAAAATTGGGCCAGAGACTCATGGATTATTGAAAGATCACAGTATGGCTTCAGGTGGGGCCTGAGTTCCACGGAACAGTACCTCAACTTGCAACTGAATATTGGCAAGTACATGCGGGCCAGGAAGGCTTCTATCCATCTGGCCTTCATGGACTTGTCCAGTGCCTTTGATAAGGTAAATCGGGACAAGTTGTGGGCACTGATGGGGAAAATGTGAGTCGAGGAACCTTTGGTCTCTCTTTTCCCTAGGCTCCACACCTCTACATCTGTAAGCATTAGATACGGCGCCAATGGCGAAAAAACTAGGCCTATTGCATCAACAGAGGGTGTCTGCCAGGGATGCATATTCGTACCTTTTCTTTTTATAATTTACACTAATGGTCTAGAAGCGTTCCTGGTACAGAAGAATCTTGACTGTCCACGCATAGGGAGCGTCCAAGCTCCGCTCCTCTCTTATGCAGACAACACTGTTCTCATGGCCCTAACTGCACATGGACTTCAAAAATCTCTTGATGCATTCTCCGAATTTATGTTATCATTGGACTTAAAGGTCAACTTTGTAAAATCTTATGTTATGGTCTGTGGACCCCAAACGACCAAAACTAGAAATCATGCATTTGGTTCAATGTGAATTGATAAAATGAAAAGCTTTAATTATCTAGGGAATATCTTTACTAATAAGCTAAAATGGGATTCACTTGTGACATCAAGAATGCATAACGCTAGTAGGGTGGTTGAGGGTCTTTTTCGTTTTGCATCTAAATTAGGGCAAAATCCTGTGACTGAGCTTGTTACAATCTATAAGGCCAAATGTGTCCCGGTGGTAACATATGGTGCAGGTGTCTGGGGGTAACATAAAAGCAGCCAGCTGCAATCAATGGAGAATACATTTATTAAAAGGCTGTTGATGGCTCCACAAGGTGCCGTGACTACCTTCTGTCATCATGAGGTGGGGCTTGACTTTGTTGAAGATTCTATAAACATTGCCCCCCTACTTTTATGGACCACAATTTGGTTGTTGGAGGAGCTAACATTTACTAGAGAAATTATCAGAGACTGTCTTAATCTTGATGGTGTATTAGATATTCGCTGGCTACCCTTTGTCAGGGATAATTTTTATAAGTTGTGCCTGGGACAATATTTTGATTGCCCTGCAAACATTCCTGAGAATGCAAAAATAATTATTAAAGAGGCATATTATGGCAGGATAAATGCCTGCCATTCTCAACCAGAGGTAGCAGGTCCTCTCTGTTTATTTACGGCCCAACAGCAATTTTATTTAACATTTACCACAAATATTCAGACTCGCTTTTACCTAACAAGATTACGGCTATTGACCCTGCATTTTTTAGTAGCTTTCCCAACACAAGCTGGTTGGACAGACAACCTAGTGCCCTGCCCCTGTGACAATAGGGCAGTCCAAAGCACATTGCACCTTGTGCTTTTTTGTACCCTATATAAGGAGCCTAGGTGCAGATTTTTAGTTCAGATTTTAAAAAGCTCCAGGCCAAGCTCTTATACTGATGGTTTTAATCTTTTGTATTCTTTGGCCACATCAGACATATGCATTGGGGTTTCCAATTTTATTAAGGTGGTAATTGCTATTAGAAAACGATATTGATATCTGTAATTGATTCACATTATTTAAATTTAATAACGAATTTCTTTTTAGTGTTGTTTTAGACTGATTTTAGGGATGATGCTCTTAAATGTTATTCCTTTTAATAATAATTGAAATAACTGCATTGATTATCATGTGTATATAATTGGGCTATGGTAACTACAAAATGTATGGTTGATTTTATGTACTTTTATGTTTTTTTTTTTCTCTGAAACCAAATAAAGTTACCTTCATGATGAGTGGCAAGGTGTAGTGCTTGACTTTCTTCAAGGCTGAGCTGATTTACATTCACTGCTGTTTTGGTGCCTTTTTGTCTGCAGTAACTGTAGAAGTGTAGTTTGTGAATGACAGCGCGCTTACTCTGTTTTTTGGGTGGCTGTATATATTTGTATGTCCCTCCCTAAACCACTTCTTAAGACCTCTCTAAACCCACCTCTCCAATTTGGATGAGCGTAGTCCTCATTTTACAGGCACTCTTTTCTTTACCCCTCCCACATTTGTAAAAACAGACCTGGGTGTGCAGAGATCTCCTCGCACAAGGCATAGAAAAATTTAGAGTGACTGAGACATAGGTCTCCGGATACATGTGAGTGAATAGTATTTTGTAGAACCCATTGTTTTCATGATGAAATCTTATGCAAATATGTTAATAAAGAATTACAACACAAATGCAGTTTGTGAAAAAGTCTCATTGTGTTTAAACACGTGCAAGACACATTTTTCAGTACAAAGACAGGAACTTTTTTGGATAGAAACTAACTTATCCTTGTCATGCTCAGACAGGTTCACATTTACTGAAATTATTCTGTCCCATGTCTGTAGGTTTTTAAGATTCAAACTTTTTCTTCATCCTTGGGATCCAATAACAACATCAGATTGGAAACCCTGTAATACGGCTGATATATTCTGAGTATCCTCCATTTGTGGAAATCATTGAAAGAAACTGACAGATAGCATGGTGTGACACAGAAATAGATGTTCATCTCCCAGCCACCTACGAGAGAATTGGTACTCACTGGGCCAATTGATATTTCTGACAACCTTCCCTCATAGAAAGTGGATCATATTTTGTGCAGTTTGGGGAAAGTGGGGAACAACCTTTACAACGCAACTTTTACAACGCACTACACTTACAACGCATTTTTTACAACGCACAACCCATTACAACGAATGACATTACAACGCAGGACACTACAACGCATTTTTAAAAACTACCTTTACAACGCATTCCATTACAACGCATACTACCATTACAACGCATACCATTACAACGCATAATATAGTAATTTTTACCCCTATACTATCCAACACTTACCCTACTGTTGCACTCCCTGGAGTTAGAATAGTAATTTTTACCCCTATACTATCCAACACTTACTCTACTGTTGCACCCCCTGGAGTTAGAATAGTAATTTTTACCCCTATACTATCCAACACTTACCCTACTGTTGCACCCCCTGGAGTTAGAATAGTAATTTTTACCCCTATACTATCCAACACTTACTCTACTGTTGCACCCCCTGGAGTTAGAATAGTAATTTTTACCCCTATACTATCCAACACTTACCCTACTGTTGCACCCCCTGGAGTTAGAATAGTAATTTTTACCCCTATACTATCCAACACTTACCCTACTGTTGCACCCCCTGGAGTTAGAATAGTAATTTTTACCCCTATACTATCCAACACTTACCCTACTGTTGCACCCCCTGGAGTTAGAATAGTAATTTTTACCCCTATACTATCCAACACTTACCCTACTGTTGCACCCCCTGGAGTTAGAATAGTAATTTTTACCCCTATACTATCCAACACTTTCCCTACTGTTGCACCCCCTGGAGTTAGAATAGTAATATTTACCCCTATACTATCCAACATTTACCCTACTGTTGCACCCCCTGGAGTTAGAATAGTAATTTTTAACCCTATACTATCCAACACTTACCCTACTGTTGCACCCCCTGGAGTTAGAATAGTAATTTTTACCCCTATACTATCTAATACTTACCTTAAATGCAATTTAATATTATGCGTTGTAATGGTATGCGTTGTAAAGGTAGTATGCGTTGTAATGGAAATGCGTTGTAAAGGTAGTTTTTAAAAATGCGTTGTAGTGTCCTGGGTTGTAATGTCATGCGTTGTAATGGATTGTGCGTTGTAAAAAATGCGTTGTAAGTGCATGCGTTGTAAAAGTGTGCGTTGTAACGACATACATCCGGGGAAAGTACTTGCTCCCCTTGAGAGGAGTCTTAGTTGGCTGCCTAGAATGGCTTTGCAGTAGATCCACCCTTCTATTCTGCTGGTCTCTAAGTGAATAAAACAAAAATAGAAAATAAGAAGGGAAATGCGTCCTCTTGAGGCCATTGTGATGAGGACTGGTGTCAATGCCAAGCTGTGGATAAAACTTGTGGCTGTATTCTTTCTTACAAACATATCGATATCAGTCCAATTTCTTTTTGTGGATTTTGGTACATATGATATTTTAGTGTCAGGAAAATCATGCTATTTTAGCTAATTGATCTAACATCTTTATTTATTTACACTACATATTGTTTTGTCTATAGACAATAGAAATGCCTTCACCTGTGATCATTCCTTTACCTTCCTAACAACAAAAGATGCTAGGATTACCCTGAAATATGTCTTCAATGTCAGTATAATACCAAATGGAAATGAGCCACATGATACATCATAGAGTACAAAGCAAAATGATTGATGGGATGAAGGACAACTGCTCTCTCCTTCTGACACTTTCCCATTCCTTATCCTCCCCTTCTCCCTTGAGAGGGGTTGGGTTGCCCTGTCTTCATCCTGTGGCAATTGCACACTATCTAACTATTCCTAAATCCAAACCTGCTGTCACAATACCCTGTGGCCTGTGCTTTCAACTGATTGACTTCCAGAGTTATGTGAACAAATGCAACTGTAAACATTATTTGACCTTGTTAGTTCCTGGAAGTGTCAAGATGCTTATGGTCGGCTCAGCTGTTCACAGGTTAATAGCCATTCTACATGTGGCAAAAACCCACTCTTCCCAAGACCATGCATTCCTGAGCACATACTGCCCTTAACTAAATCACCTTGCATGTTCCATCGCCCACAGCTCACCACCTATTCTTTAGGATTCTGTTCCCTGTGGCCAAGCTTTCCTCACTGCTCACCACGTTGTAACCACTCCTTCTACCAACAGGAGTTCACATATTAATTCAGGTGCCCCTTCAACCCACCTGTGTCTTCATCCCTGTTCTTTTGGACACCCTCTGGAACTTGCACAATGAAATGTATCACCAAGTTCAATGTAATTACCATTCAGTCAGGCCCATGATCTCCTTCGTATCAATAGCACCTTGAACCTGTGCGCCTCAGGAGGCAGAATGGAGAGACTTTCATACTGGCAGAAATCCCATATCTAGAGGACAACCACATTCTTTGGGAAGAGAATTGAGAATGCAATAGTGGATAGACTACAGAGGACACAGAAAGTTCTTCCAAATCCACAACAAAGGTAACTCATTTGTCTTAGTCAACCCAGTTTATCACTCTGACTTTACTTTCAATGTGTCACCGTGCATGGCTGGAGAGAGACTGAAGAACACCTCCTAGCCTATTTCTATAGTTGCATAAATGGAAAGGTCTGGGCCATCAAAACCAGGATTTGAACTAAGGCCAGGTGGGCTATCATTATTACCATGTCAAACCAAGATTTTAGAGGAGAGTTGCACTTTGATTTGATAATTTGATTTGATTAGCAAAATAATTCATAGAAAGTCTTCTATGAGATGAGGGTTGTTCACTCAGAAGGCTCCTAATTTGAAGAAGGCATTATACTGCCCCTCTCCAGCCTCTGGATTTGCCACACAGTGCAACCTGACTGAGATTCCCTGCATAGATGTTTTATCTCTTTTGTTTTGCCAAAGAATTCCTAGTACTAAAGCCTCTATTGTATTCACCTACCTCCCTAATCTTTCTTTTGACCACACTCCTGACCACCCCCCCCACTCTTGTTCTGCGAACAAAATGGACAGTGTTGCTGGAAGTGGGTAATCCATGACACAGATGCTTTTGTAGTCTTAACTGCCCCCTTCCACTTCTAATTTTCGGCTGGGGTTTTACCATGTACCACTTTTTTTTTTGTTTTTACAAGTGGTTTCCCTGTATTACCCCTTTGGTGGTTGTTGATCACGGCTTCATCCCAAAAGCATTTCCTCACATGCAACTGTTGTACTGTTTTTTGACACAGTGCAGTGTAGGCAGTTAAATGCCCTGATCTGAATGAAACGGGGCAGGAAGGCCTCCATGATGCCAAATGGCAATCACTTTATAACAACAAATGTGGTCTCCATTTGATAGGTTACAAACGCAAGCTTTATTTTTCTAGCAAACTGTTTCTATGTTAGTGTATTGTATTTCGAAGCACTCTTTTTTATACCATCAGTGAATTTGCACATTGGAACAAAATTCGAATCAATGGTACAAGACAAGAAAATGTTGCAAGATTTTCATTGAAATTCAAATCTACACTGCAAAAGAAAATATTGACTTTGTGGATTTATGACAGGACTACTTTTGGCATTTGTGCCATCATTGAAAAGGCTAGGCCACCGGATGTCTTGTTTAGACATTTCTCACAATCGGCTCAAAAAACAGGAACTGAAAAATGTATTTTCTCTGGTTCCAAGTGCATAAAAGTGGTGCAAGCAATTTCTTTTTTCCGTTGCTGCTCGCACGCTGGGCCTCTCCATTCTGCCCTGTTTGGGTCTGTTGCCTCTGCTTCCAGAGTTCTCTTTTCCGGAGTCTCTTTTTTGTTTTGTTTTACCCTATAGAAAACCAGGCCTACGACACGTCAAAACTGATGTAAACCGGTCATGGAGTCAATTAGACTTACCATGCACATGCCAACCAAGATGAAGCACCTCGTGAGGGATGCGAAGCAAGACCAGAAAAGGCGGGGAGGAGGAAAAGTGAGCCGCCGCTTTCCTGACCGCAGGCATGGTCTGCCCGGCCGTCATTACTCTCGCGCGGGACACTTGTGCAGCGCCTTTGTGTTGGCATGACATCTTTCGCTCGGGCGAGGGAACGCAGGATGATAAATAGAGCCCCGAGATAACAAGGACCGAAATTAAGCGTAATTTCAGAAAGCCATCACATATTCATCAGCAGAACACACGGATGTCATCGGGAGAGAAAGTATGGGAGCAATTAGTTTTCCGCGAGGCGTCTATTTTTTTATTTTTTTTGGGCCAATTCCCTGAAGATGCGCCGGGGCCTGCTTCTGAGATGCCTTTCGCAGTGGGCCCTGATGAAGCAATTAAGGGGAAAGGGCTCGTCAGACTTTGATCTAAAGTGGTAATTTTTGCGAAAACATCTCTGCGCAATAGATACTCATAACTCAGAGCCCTTAATTGTGCTTAATTTGCTTTGACTAGGAATGTGTGTTTAATTAGACCAGAGATTTTCTCTGTATGTTTAAAACATGTTGTCAGGGAAAATTAAGGACCAGTCAGCTTCCATGTCACTGCTTTGTGTCACGGATGGACAGGGATCTCCGAACAGAAGGTTACTGATAATTAGGCCTGAAATCTAGCTTTCTACCCAAACATTTCAGACATTTTCCAGCTATTCCACCTAAAAAATGTGCCCAAAACAATGTAGAAATTCAAGAAGCATATATATGAGCTGCCAAACAAGAACACCGTCGAAGACAAGAAGCTGTGTCTCGTTATCTGGAAACGCTAATGCGTTTTTACGTGTTGGAATTCTTAAGTGAACAATAAATAGGACTGCCAGCTTCATTCAACGGCGCAACATATGTAGGAGCTTTACCTCTGGAGACAAACAGGCTTCCTGCTAATCAGTAAGGAGTGGGGCCCCAGCACAAGCTGCCCATTCTGTGGCATCAACCAAAGTGCTACTCGGAGCTGGCAACCTCAGCGTTTAATCAATAGTAGTGTGTACTACAAAACAGGGTCAAGAAAGCTAACCCATGATTTTTGTGTACGACCTCGTAGTCCTTTAACATGCACATTTATATATCAAAAGTAGTCTGTGACATTTGCAGGGGAGGACAAAATTAAATGTTTTGATAAAATGTAGGGAAATTACATGACATTTCCTGACGTACTGAAAATTGAAAGGAAGGGCATATCTCACATTAAAAAAACACTCAACTTAAAGGCAGGAGTTTGGTTTGTGGAAAGAATATTTCTGTTACATGGGTTTACAGTTCCTGCAAAACATTTTCTGTTCAAACTACTCTCCCATATGTGAAAAATCACATGCAATTTCACCATGGACGTATATTCACCAAAATGCTATGGGTAGCGGAAGTCACAATCCAGATAAGGGTCAGCCCTAATAATCCAATAATCCAACATCACTTGGGCTAAATAGTCGTAAAATGCTGGGGGTAGCAGAAGTGACATCATGTGCACTTTTATCTGTGATGACCACAACATTGATTCTGATGCATTACATAAGTGATGTCATGTGACCTTTGACTCTAACCACATCACAAGAAGTGGCATCACAAACGTAATATAAGTGCAAACTGGAATAGGTTCAATAATAATTACATAACAAAAAAGTTGCTAAACCAGGCATTTATATTTTTTTTGATAAGCATATACCAATTAGGCTGCTAACATGTCAGAGATCCAGCCATCACATATCCAGCAAAAGCCATTATAAAACATAAAACACCCTCCAATGCCAGACACAGCCAAAATGCCAAGGCACAAATTCAATAGGAAAAAGTAAACAAGAGACACTATTATTTATAAAAGCAAGGCCTCCTTCCTGAGTGGCTAGACACAGCCTTCAGTAGATCCCAATATTGGGTCTAACTTTAAGGGACTGATTACGATCTCTCTAGGAAGGCCTCCGAATCGGATTCGGAATTGCAGAAACTGATCCAGAGCCCTTGTTCCCAACTGAATCGTCCCCAGTTCCGAACAGCCAAGTACGATGCAAATATCTCGTCTGCGTCGACCGAATCGTTTCCAAACCTGATCCGGTCAGTGCGACTCGCTCACAGCCAAATCGTGCCGCTCAATGGAGCTAACTTCTGAACGAGCAAGTACGATGCACGATTTGGACAGCCATATCGACTTGGTTTTGGCGAGATGAAATGACTGTGGGAATCAGACTTGGGGGGCTGTAGCAGGGCCCCCTTCACACGGGGCCCTCCGAATTGGTCCCTTGGGGGTACCCATGGGTCCCCCTTTCTATACATGCACAGTGTGGCAGGCACCATGGGGTGTCCGCCACTGGGAGGAGGCTTTTCTCCACCCACTCCTTTTAGCTATGGGAGCCTGTGTGCGCGTTCAGTATACAGGCTCCCTTAGACTTCAATGGGAGTCCGAGCGAACCGAGTCCGTCACTATACGGATGCATTGGAATTGGTAGCTCGTAATCCCGGAGCATGATTGGCTAGGAAAGCCCTCCGGATCCGAGTCGTACGCAGGCTTTCCTAGCGAGATCGTAATCGGCCCATAAGTATTTGATTCTGTTTTAGTGTGAACTCTTCCTGATCCTGCTAGACTGTAGAAGTGGTTTCCTGTCCTGTGTCTGCCGATGAAGCAGCCATACATTTCCACCATCTTGAAACTGATTTTGTTCATTACACTTATTACTCTTACTTATAGCTTTTGCAGGAGCTGGAGAGACAGCTAAGCCTCTTGGAATGCATCTTTTAAGAAGTGTTAATCTGGGACACTATTACAAATGTTTGCACATTTTCTCCAACTCCATTACAAACAGAACAAACAGCCAGTGGAAACACCCTGAGTTTTAACCATAGATCTCACTTAGTGGTAGCCTAATGAAAGCAGTGAACAGCTTCGAGAGAGCTCTCTTTCCAGCTCTAGCCACATTTAAACACTTTGGGCCTGATTACAAGTTTGGCAGTGCAAGAGTGGACCGCCACGCCACCAGCCCGCTCCCACACCACCAAACTTGTGTGCCCACCGCTCGCCAGATTACAAGTTTTTCGGTGGTCCCATGGGGTGAGTTTTAAAGTGGGCACTGCAATGGGAACACCAAAAACAGTTTCTGCATGGCATGGACTGTAAAGTCCAGCATAGACTGTAAAGTCCATGCTGTGCAGGAAGTGGGGTGTATGCACACAAGTGGGCTAAAGTTGTCCCCCCTGCAAATGGGCATCCCTTTTGTTTCAGGACCACCAGCCTTTTCATGGAGTAAAGACCTACATGACCAGTGGCGGCTCCCCCATTGGGGTGTGGGTCGTCGCCCCACTGCTTTTTCGCAGTGCGAGAAGGCAGAAACATAAATGGTAATAACCACCATTTTATTTTTCTGCTTCTCTCGCTGCGAGACAGCAGAAGTGCCTGGTTGGGGGTGGGCGGTCCTGCTCGAGGGTAGGGGGATGTGGCTTGGCCACTGTTGTGGGTATTGACTGTTTGGTCGGTGCTGGAGCCGACCAAACAGTCAATACCCACAACAGTGGCCAAGCCACTCCCCCCTACCCTCGAGCAGGACCCCCCCACTCGACCTTTTTCTCTATGTAGGCTGCTGCATGCAGAAGCCTACATAGAGAAAATGGCCCGGTGGGGCGCGCTCTGCTGCGCCTCACCAATCACAATGCTGCCATTGCAGCGTTGTGATTGATGAAGGGGAGGGAGGCAGGCTGCCTTTGCCTTTACTGATGACGAATTTGAAAATGCACGACGGCGGGAGTTGGACTCGGGACCCATCGAGAAGTGAGGTGGCGCAGGACGGTATTGGTAAGTTTTACTTCATATATATTTTTAACTAAACCCCTCCCGCCTCCCGCTAACCCCCCGAGACGACCCCATTTTCACCCCCCATCCGTCATGCCGGCCGCAACTGCATACTTCAGTGAATGCATTTATGGCTGAGTATATATGCTTCCAGAACATTTGTCACTGTGACTGACGAGGTGGGGCTTTGCGCGGGTTGAGTCTTTACTATCTCGGTCGTCTCACGTTTGTTTGCAAGATGAGTTTGTTCTGATCCGCATTCAGTGTTCAAGTCTCGTGGGTCCTTCTAATCTTCCCTTTCTTTTAAGTCCTCTCTATTTCTCATGTTCTACAAGCTATTTATTATCCTTCTCCTTCCTTCTGTTGTTTATCTTGTTCAGCCTTTTACTCTTTCGTCTTTGGTATACACTGCTTCTTTATTGACGTTTCCTCTTCCTTCCACTGGATTTCTGTGACATTATTTCATGTTTTTGTCTTTTATATAATGTCAGCATTGGCGGGGGGAGAGTTACGCATCATTATTATCAGTTTAACATCTAAATATCACAATTGGCAAATGAAAGGTGACCTGTCATGATCAGAAAAGGACCTGCCACTGCACCTCAATATGTGTGGCAGAGTTTTAGTAACTTTTTTATGCAACGATTTTTGTGTTAAAAACGGAATATTATATATGAGTAGTGGCAAATGCAGCAAATCCACAATTATATAGAAAATGCGGCAGCTGCAAATTCCTGTACCCTGGTTCTGGTTGAGAGAAAGTAAGTTCATCTTCAAATTTGACTGAGAGGCCCTCGATTGCCAAGTTCATGATGCTGCTATCACGGCCCCCCTAGGTCGTGATGGTTATGCTACAGAAGCGGATTGAACCTGGGAAACGTTGCCGAAGACAGGCTCTGTTTCATTATATGTAACTCATCTGGTGTGAGTAGAGCACGTGGCTTAGAGGTTTTACATCTCGCGAGTCTTAAGGTCGAGTATTTCCTATTTGGCACCACCAAGGGGTTTGGCGGGAGTTGGGGGTGGTGGGCGTTAAAAAGACAGGGGAGAAGCTATAGACTGCTTCTACGTGCTAAATATGTACCCAATTCCTGGTGACCTTCACGCTCATGACGTTCTGGACAACATCTTTTTATCCCCCCCACTGTGCCCATCTCAGGAGTATTGATGTCAGCCCGTTACTAGTGGGATGCTGGCATCTGCATTTGAAAGGCCCTCTGTGTCTCTCTCAGCCATTGGCCTGTTTAACCCTTGATTGCCCACAAGAAAAAAGGCAAAATGTCAAGGACATAAGTTTTATTTTTCATTTCAGAAGTTTACATGTACGAGCTAAAGCTTAGCAGTGGCAACTCTTTTGTAAAGTTTAACCCATCACCTTTCAATTAGATATTGCTATATTCAGATGCTCAGATGGTAATAATGTGCACACCTTTGTGCAGACACTTCTAACAGTTGCTGAAATGTCAATAAAAGACTGCTACATCATACACATAATTTGCTGTGCTTAGCCTCATAATTTATCTTATAAATTGGTGCTCCGTTGCTGCATAATTTCAGTGGCCCTGCATATAAAACCATCCACCATTCCTGCCTTTGTCAGATGGGTTTTACATTTTGACAAAGGTATTGAGTCCATTTGAAAAATCTGCTAGCTTCCCTTGTTAAAACTAGGCCTACCTTTAGAATAGTCTTCCATCACCAGGAGCTTTGAGGCAGAGAAGGAGCAGGAGCTAACTGAGGCTGAAGCTCCATGTGCCTCTTACGACAGTCAGCCTCGTTCGCTACGCTCCCTCGCCATAGGGCACTCATCCCGAACCGTTACGCCCTACCACTTTCAAATGTCACCAGCCGCCACTGTACATGACACTGCTGGTGGTCCTGAAACTCGTAATCCGCATGGCGGTGATGCAGTGACACCACCAGCATAATACTGAGGCCCTGACTGCTGCACCCCTGCCAGGGATTGGGGGTTCCCTGGCGACTGCAGCAGTGCATTGGCAGTCCAACCGCCAAAGTTGTGAAATGGTGGTCAGACCACTGGTGCAGCGGTGGTTGGACTGCCACCACCGTGCCCCCACGAGCCTGGCAGTCCTCGGACCGCCAGGCTCGTAATTAGACCCTTTGTGGCAGACATACTACAAAATAAAAACACTCTGCTTAGTTCATTGTAACCATATATTGTGTTTACAGCTAAAGGCTCTGTTGCTAAGGAAAAGAACAGCAAGGAAAGGGGACACCCATGCCGAGTGTTGCGTCCTAATGTCCAGGTCTCTGAGGATTAAGGAAGTGAAGTAAACATATGGGAAAATTGTATAGGTATCATAGGTATATAGATTTTTGGGGAATCAGCCAGATGGATGGAAGACTAGGGTGTCTGGCTTCTCATTTCTGGGCTCTGGCTTACCCAGGTCAACCTGATCTGTGAGCTGTTTCCTCTGAGCTGGGCTTATTTTCTTGCAAGAGTCTGATTGCAGTGTTAGCTCTTGAGTTTGAGTGCCTCATATATACACAGTTTTATATTAGACAGACTTAGATTTTCATAAATACTTATCATACATCATAACTTCATACAAATATACATAAAAGAAGACCGGTTACTTTAGACAAAGTCTTAGAAGTTGCACTCATGTCCCGATGCCTGACCCTTAATTAAATGTGATGTGTACGTATTAAAACATGTTGTAATGACATCTATAGATCAAGTGGCAAGTGATGGATTATATAGAAACCCATACAAGTCCTTAATTATGTTGATTTTTTGTAGTCTTGAATTCCAGTGGCCCTGGTGATAAGCTTGTCCGAATCAAAAGTGTCTGGCTGACATGTTAAGGATTCTCGGCCTGATTACGACTTTGGTGGTGTTGTGCTGGCTTTGCACCGGGACAGCACCACTAAAGCCGTGCATGGTCCGCCTGCCAGATAATGAATTCAACTTGTGTCTGGCGGGCTTTTCTTTTGCTGTTCCCATGGCGGTGCCCTGAAAATGGGCACTGCAATAGGAAGGCAAAAGCAGTTCCAGCACTGTATGGACTGTCTAGTGTTGAAACATGGGGTGGATGCAAACAGGGGGGCCCATTTGAGCCTCCATGAATGCATTTCCATGGCGGAGGGGGCATGGAAGCCCCTTTAGGACCCCCGTTGTTTCACAACCCCCTGCCTTTTCATGGTGGGCTCACCACCATGAAAAGGCTGGTGGTGGTGAAACTCATAATATGCTCGGCGGACCGCGCTGGTTCCGCCTTGTATATTGAATACCACTCTCCACTGTGCCACTGACAGGGAACGCCGGTTCCTTGGTGCAGCCGGAGCAGCAGTCACGGTCAGAAAGGCCGCCTCATAACACGGCGGATGCAGGACCGCCACTGCTGCGCCATCGCGAATCTGGCAGTCAAAGATCACCAGACCCGTAACTTGGCCCTCTGTTTTGATTATGGCTGCGTGTAGTGGGAGGTGAAATGCTTTTAATTAAGTGGGAGATACAAAATAAATTAATGACTGAAAAATGAACTTTAAATAGTTGGAATTTAGAATTTGCTTAAAATGTGCATTATATAAAGTGAATTAATTCTAATAGGGGCAAATTCACCAATATCCTAATTTACTTAATTATTATGTTTTTTTTTCCCTTTTCCATGTACTAATTTGACTGCTTGTTAATGCTCTTAATTTTAGAAGACAAGAAGGGAACATTATTTTCCATAAGAGCTCTTAGTCAAATGTGGAAGCATAGACTGGGAACCAGTGTGGTCATTTTGAGTTTGAGGAGCAAAAGGGCTTCCAAAAATCGACAATGCTTCTGTCTTGCCAGGCCACCATGACTGTTGCCCTGATTAGGATGAAGTGACCATCACAATTTCCCCCATTTATATTGTGCCATTTATTTTATGTACCAAGAAAACAAAGCCTGGCTTTAACAGTCAATTTTCTCAATACAAAAAAAAATTGCAGAGCTGTCCCTTTAAACTTTGAACAGGCATGGTAAGATCTCTTAATAGGGCGAATAGTCCTCAGCTACTTTGGCCACCCTTGCAGGTTAGTGGGCTGTCCATCCGAAACTTAAATGACCACCTGGGTCCGCATTACTGAGAGTACCCCCGGGGGCAAGGACATTTGTGCCCACTTTGCTTCCCCCCATGGCATTTTGGTGTTACAGAAGGGGCCACAGATGCTTGTGTGGCCCCTTCTGTGATAAAGATAGCACTGGTGCACATGTAGCACCAGCGCTATCGAGAGAGGCTGTTCCCTCACTTGCATGGTTGTGTGTTTCCATATATATGAGTGAATCTCTTTGCCTCTGCAACTGTGTGGTATTACCTACCCGGGCGCAGAGGCAAACATTCCCTTAGGAGCTGCACTTACAGTGTGCCACTAAAAGCTGGTGCACTGTCAGTGTGCCCCTAGAGGGCAGCCCTCTCGTGGAATGAAAGGGGGTCCATTAATTTCATGCCTAATACTAAATCAGTGTGAAGATGGTGAATTTAGGAACAAGATCACCTTTTAACGTATATTGAATCCAAGATAGGAAACTATTTTGAAAAGACCAGCACAAAACGTATTGCATTTTATAGATCCTGACTTTTAATTTATTGCAAATGTAACCTGTCAGCCGCGTTTCTAGGGCAACACTTGAATATGCATCTGGAAGGGAGCCGCTGAGTGCTTTAGCAAACTAATGTAAACACTTGGAATGAGCGAAATTCATCTTATTTGCTTTTGCGTAATTATGTAAATTTTCAACAAATATGCTTAATAATGTGAAATGCAAATCCGTCACTAAATGCTGTTTTAGTGCAAAATGTGTCTAAAAATAGTGCAAAAAAACAAAAGTGCAGCAAACAATAACCTCCCACGTTCTGTTGGTCTTGTGTAGTAGCAATTTTTATTATGCAATTTTACCATGAATGACGCAGGATTACGAAAAGAAACCTACTGGTGTAATTTTGGGCATTTTTAATTCCTAGCATGACACAACATTTCTGAAAAGGCACAAATTAATCTGGGGTTATTTAAATTTTGGCCAGGGCTACTAAAAACAAAATTAAGGGAAACCCCTTCCATTAAATCTGAAGGCCTTCCTATCCACTGTAAAAGGGAAGAACACAGTTGCTTTAAATTATTTCATGCACGCCTCATTCAAAGTCTGTAGAAACGGAAACAAAATCAAGACTGTACAAAAGGTACCAAAAAACCAACAATGAAATCACTAAATGTCATCAAGTGAAAGTAGCATGTCTGATGGACCATCGGAAAACAAGCCTTCCAATCCCTGTGATCACCTGGAAGATTCAGGCAGCTTGAGCTTGGAATCACTCCTATAAATCTTATGAGGATCTGACAGGCCCATACTATAGGCAGAACTATAGGTATTTTGTATACCGTGAATAGAAATTGAAGAATTTGAGGCACAAATAAAGAAAATGTACCAACATTTTGAAATGAGAGGATATCCAATAAAGGTGTTGGAACATGCAGAAACGAATGTCCGGAAGAGGAAGAGGGAAGATCTATTAGTGGTCAAGGCAAAAAGTACAACAAATTAAGATGTCGAAGAACCTGTGAGATACATTATGGACTACAATTCATCCGAACAAGAGATAAGAGAACTCCTAAAATGAAACTGGTAGATCTTCAAAATGGATGAGACTTTGAAAGGTTTACTCCCAGACCATCCCTTGATTACGTACAAATAGATCCCCTTCTTACAAGACAGGTTAACAAGCAGTTACATGCAACCACAGAGGAAGAAAAAAACAAAAATTAAGAACTTGCTGATGAAAAATAGGAAGTGGTTCTGGATATGCCAAAAATGTAAAGCCTGCTCTTATGCTGAGACAAAACTCAATTTGAAACAAGATGGATTATAATGATGGGAACAGAGCAACCATGGGGACTAAATGCAGATGCAGAGTTACATGTACACTATTTAACTGTTTTTTCACTATATTTATTACATTTTATAAGCTTCTCATGACATTCAAAAGATGTATTAGAAACAGGAATTAGCATCTGGGATTTGGAATCTGGTCTCAAAATTTGCAAATGTGCTATTATGTGTAAAGATTATGAAGCGAACTAGGTGCCCACCTAAGATTTAATAACCCTAGAGGAGACAATGTAATGATCTGAAAAGAGGAGAGCACACTAAATTTGGACAACTGCCAAAATTTAGGAGTCACCAAAGGATGAATGTATTTTATCATCTTACAAGGGGAGAGGAGTTGGCCTAACGGCTAGGGCGGTCGTCCTTGAATCTGGGGAACTGGGTTCTTTTCTTGGCAACGACGCTGAATATCCTGTGATTCTGGGCAAATCACTTGGGGGCATATTATCAAGACAGGCGATAAAATTATCGCCGCTTTAGCGGCAGAAAACTGCCGCTAAAACGGCGATAATGGGCTTGATAATATGCTCTATGGAATTCCAATTGAAGCTCAGGTTAGATGTCCTTCACATGGTGCAGGGAAATGTAGGGGTGCACATAGATGCCCTCCGAAATGCAGTAACACACTGACCCTGCACAGTAGCGGCCTGCAATGGGCCCCTAAAGTCAATCCCACCAGCCTTTCCATGGAGGGGGAACCACCATGGAAAGGCTGGTGGAGATCCAGCATTCTAATCTGGTGGGTGGTGCCTGCTAGGCACCGCCACCATTCTGAGGGTGTGGGACGGTCCGACCCATGGCAGTCGGGCTTTCCGCCCACCAGCACACCGCCTTCCATCATAATCTGGCGGGTGGTAATTGGCCTTACGATGGCGGTGAACTCGCCACCGACAGCCTTTCGGTCGCAGGTTCACCGCCATTGTAATCAGGCCCTATGTTCTAACTCGTGTTAATGCTACTTAAGACATGCCTTCTTTAAATGCTGTGCTTCCAATATTAATAAAAACTGCATCAACACTTAAACCTTGAGATTTATGGAAAGTTATAGCATATGCTAGAAACACTGGGTCCTGTTGCCGCCACAAATATAAGTCCTTCAGAAGCAAAAAACATGCAATCAATTGACAAATCTGCTTCACGCCCTCATCCTCATAAAATGTTATGGCTAAGTATTCAACCTTATCCCATTTTGGAAACTTATTAAATCAATGACTTTGCCCGTAGCACCATTTACTAACCCCTCCTCTACATTTAAATTATGCCGCAAAATTACTCTACACTTTTTACACATGCATACACACTATTCCAATCCTGCAGTCTTCGAGCCAGACTTTTTCACAGAATCCAAATTTGCTTGTCATTTCTTAGTAAGTAATATTGTTACTCCCTGGTGTTCCATTTTATCAATAGCTGTAATTTTCAAAATATCTTCTTCCTCTAGCCTCAGTAATTGTTTGTTGAAGTTGGAGCACTCTTCAAGTGTAGGCATTAAACAGACTATGCATTTGTCGTTTTCAATGAAATTGTACATCAGTTGTTGTGACACTGGAGCAAACGATCAATAGCTATGATGTAGAAAGAAGATATACAATGTTTTCTTGTTTTATCTTTCCTTTATTTTAGTTCATTCTAATTGCTGCATTATGTTACTTTTTTCTCTTTGGAGATGGTTAATCAGCTTTGTCTTCTCTTTTTCTTTTCTTCAGGGTCTTCGGTCCCTTTCCAGAAAGTTCTGGTTCCCCACCGACGACCCTCAGTTAAGAAGACAAGACTTGGGTAAGTCTCTTGTTTCTTTTCTTTTTTTGCCTTTCCTATTCTTTATTTAGATAAGGAACGTGAGAGGTACGTTACTTTTAGTCACCCACCCTTCACCAGTGCCCTCATTTTCCTTTCTGTTTGCTTTATGTTCTATAGTTTTATATGTTTCATCTTTCTGCCCCGCTCCGGATCTTCCTCCCATCTTGTCTTTTCCCGCACCCCCACACTTCTTCTATTCCTTGTCTCAAGTAGTCTTAAACCAGTTGCAAACCCGGCCACGCACCTGAGAGAACCACGCTCCTCCAGGAATGTGGCGGGGCACCGGCTGTCTTTCTTCAGGTCTCTGGGTGTCAGGAACTCCATCTCTTGAATTTTGAGGAGCTCTCCTAGAAAGAAAAAGATCCATTTTACCTGATATCCCCGCTGGTATTGGTGACGCCTCCATTCTGCCCGGTTATTAATGAGACTGATGTGTGAAGTGATCCACGTGAAGAATTCAGCACACCAAAATGGCGGCCGCCATCGACATCACCTTCAACGCTCTAGTTGTTGTCTTGACTGATAAACGAAGTGTACCTTCCAGTGCGCGCGCTCTGGGAACCGCACACTTCAACTGAATTCCTCAGCGAGTGAACAGTGTCTCTGTCCGGCACTCACTTTGAGGAGATTATTTCGTCAGCCTTGTCCTCTTGTAGTTCCGCCCATTTCTAGATTAGTGTGCACACTAGGAACCTCCTCCTTTTTTGAGAGTAGTGTTCCTCGTGGTTTGCTTATCGAAGAAAAGAATTCCAGTCACGAAGTCTTCGGTAGGTCAGAAGAGCTTTCGTCAGCGTCTCATGTTGGAAGAGAAGTTTTCCTGTGGAGAAGTCTCCTGTTGTACAGTAAGATCATTCCTTTTGGTTCACCCTTGGAAACACTAACGCTCTAATTCAAATAAGGACTAGAATCACCATAGACTGTTCTTCAGAATAGACTATCTCGTCTTCTAGTCCTAGACTATATTCTGTTTCATCATCAAGATCCACTCAACATATTCTGTGTATCAAATGTTGAGTCTGACTAATCTACAGAGAGGAGCTAGCCTTACTAGAGATCCAGGTGTGTATATGTGAAGGATCTAGGATATATATGCTTATCTAATATTCATATTGCTAAAAGATATATTTCTAATTTTGGTTATTCAATGTGTTTAGGTCCTGTTATTTCTCAACCATTGACTGAAGAGTTGAACTTAAATTGACTGAGAAGTAGCAGATGATCACTGGATCTGGAGGTGGTCTCTCTTTTTCTCCCACTCCCCCTTTCCCCCTGGTGTACGCGTAGTCCAGGTTTTAAAATACAGTCTAGGCTCTTGTCCATTGAGAGGAGTTGGGTACAGGCATTTGCTCCTGTGGATGGTCGGTTGAGTCCAGTGAGCATTCTGACACTGGGCAAACTCCTTCTCTCTGGAAATCTGCGTCCCACACACCAGTACCACTTTGGCTATGCGTCCCCGTTTGTCTCCAGACTCGGCGTCTTCTTTCTCACTCGTCGTCCGAACCACACCCTCTTCTGTTTCCGGCTAACAATTTAAAGGGCCCACATCACCTCTGGTGCTTCTCTGCAATGTCTCAGTGTCAGGGAAACTCAGCTGTGTCCGAGCGGCTTTGCTACCCTCGTCATCAAGACTAGTTACAGCAACAGGTATCGTAGGCTGTAAGGAGGGGAATGGAGAGAAAAAGGGGGGTAGAATGTCGACTTCCTCCTCTCCTTCCCCTACCATATTGGTTTGTGTGGGCACTTCGTGACAGTTGTGCTTGTGTGATACCTGATGAAAATAGTTTCTTGGTAAGTCAACTTTCCAAAGCACATTTCCTCCCTTTGCCATAACTCCTACTGTAATGTCTTTAAGAATATGTTCATGTTCCACATCAGATGCTTAAAGCATATTCTTCACAAGTTCCTTGTATTCAAAGTTTACCCAAATATTTACATTGCAAATACTTCCCAAAGAATTTCTTGTTTCATTATGAACAGGTGTCTTGAAAACAGGTTGTCCTTTCACTGGGGTGAGTTGCAGTAGGTCACCGAAGACAATTAAATGCTTTCCTCTAAACAGCACGTCATACTCTGTTTTTAATGTCTGCTGCATTCTTAAGTGTAAAGTGTACGAAGGCAAGCATTACGCTTGAAACCATGCTCACCTCATGGATGATAAAAAGCTTCAGTTGCTTCAATACTCTTAACATATCATGACAAGCTTCATCAGATAACGTTCTGAATTCCAGCTTATTGCCATATACAACAGGTAGCATAAGCAGTCTGTGTAAAGTTATTCTTTTAATGTTGTGTGCAGATAATTGAGTTGGTGTTGTTACTACACATGATAAATTTGATTCTGTAGTCCTCTGTAGATAAGCAATGAGAACTTTAGTTACAAAGCTTTTCTCTGTGCCAGCTTGACCACTGATGTATAGTAGAATTGGCTTAAATGAAGATCATTCACATTCTTTCTTCTTGTACAGAAATCCATGCTCAATTTGATCTTTTAGTTCAACAAACAAATCCCTTTGACTTTGAGAACAAACTGTCCGAGCTCAGCCAGTCACAGTGCTCATAGGAGCCCATCTCTCTATGGGAAAGCATTTTCAAGCTGAAGCTGTACAATTTCTTAGATAGACTCTTTTTTGCAGAAATCTCCACCCACATCTCCTTCCTCTCTGTCTTCTCTGATTTTGTAATGTATGAAGTGACATACCAAGCAATAGCGATGGAGTTGTCTTCAAGAAATTGTACATCAATATTTGCATTCCACATCTTCAGAGTCACAGGGAGGTAGTCATTTATATATTTTGAAGCCTCTGTTATTAGGTTGTATGTGTTTTTCAGTGATTTCCATGTCAATGTATGTATAACTGCAGACATAAACTTATTCACTCTTCTTTGTGAAATCACAGGTCAGGGGAATCCAAATCACCCTCTTGTTTAAAATTTTCCTTTGAATTGGTATCTTTGATGACAGTACTTCCCACGTCTATGAGTTTGAAACCGTAGAACTTGTTGTCTCAAGACCTTTTTACCAGCGTCTCTTGGGATAGCCCATGTTACATAGTGTTGCATGAAAGACAAGACAGGATATCACTGTCTGTTCCAAACTTTGGTGAATCTTTTTATCCATAACAGCATGGAGGAGCACCTCTTGCTTGGTACTCTTTGCACCAAAAGAAATCAGTAACTTCACCAAACGGAGGATTAGTTTTGATGCAGATGAAAGACATCATGGCTTGAAACCTGTGGTTAAAATATTTGCAAAAATTGGCAGGATCCAAGGAGCAAAGTCCTCCTGCTGTCTTCACTTTGATGTCCTTTATGGTTGAGTTTACTTCTCACAGATATTCAAGCAGGCCATCCCTGGCGTACTCAGCACAACTGAGTGTGAGAAACTAAGTAGATGCACCTAGATTTCTCAAAATACATTTATCGTTGGTGCCACATTGGAAAGCCGTCAAATTAATCAAGTTGTTCTCCAAGTTTTCCTGCTTCCCATGGACTTTGTCAATTAATTCCTTTGCAAACAGATTTTGAAATTTTGATATGCTGTTTTCAGCATATGATGTTTTCATATGCTGAAAACAGCATATGAAAACATATGCTGTTTTCAGTATATGGTTAACAGCATATGAAAGTCCAGAGAAATCACTCTCAAACAGAAGATGGAATATGTAAGGAATACATTGGCGAAATCTTGGATCCTCTTAGTATAATCTGGTTGACCAGTATTCAGCTGCTGGCATCTGAACAGGACAGTCATCAAAGCGGCCACTTTCTCCAGTGGGAAACAGCTGTGGAAAACAGTGAGCTTCTAAACCATTCTCCCACACACTCATAGGAGCTCCTTTTGCTTGGTTCATTTGAAAGAGATGAATGGTATGACTGATGACTTCTTTAGAATGCAGAGGATGGATGCTGTAGTGCTCATAAATCTCTTCTGATCGGGATCAATCCACTTTTTCAATCTGTCCACTTGATGGTGATGTTTCATCCTCTTCATATGTCATATCTGGAACAACATGAAAATGTTTAAAATAAACATTATTTTGTACCAGGTATAATGCCACTTGTTTTTAAAGTTTACTAACATCCACTAACTCTTGCCAGATTTCATTACTCTTTGTAGGCACACTATTTACGACAGTGACAACTGGATCATGATCTTCTCTATGTACACCAACAAATTCAATATTCTGTTAAAAATCTAAAGGTAAGTTCACAGCTCATCCTATAAGGCCTTTCTAAAGGTCAGTTAGTGGCAGCTTTCCTGTCATACGCTTCATACGAACAATAGCCTGAAATGGGTGTACACATTGTCTGAGAATGGATTCATACACATTTAAATCTCATAGTTCTTGTGAAATAGATACTAAGTCTAACTTGTTATGTACAGCTCTATCTGGCATTTTGTATTCCTCCAACTTATCATAGCAGTACTTACATAAAATTAGGGCTCCAGGTTTTATGGTATTTATTTTTGGGCCATTTCCATCTGTATTTATCCATATTTATTTTTTGCACATTTTATCTATATTGATCCATATTTATGTTGGTCTTTGTGAAAAAATAAAGCTAGATTTAGTATATTTCCACATTTATTTAACCGCTAAATATGCACTCATGATTGAATGCCTGCCAGGTTTCAGCGCTGTGAACACCCGCTGAAGTTAAATCAATGCACTTATATGAAAACATGTAAATTTCAGGATCAGCCTTGTGATTATTTTCTGACGTTAAAGCCTCTTTACTAAAATCCCAATCTTTTTTAATCCCCTTTCCTATCAACCCACACAGCTATTGGCTGTCATGGCAAACAGAATTTAGAATTACACAAAAAACAACCCAATTTCTGTTTTTATCCACATTTAAAAATAAATACAGACACAAAAATAAATGTTTTCTGTCTGTATTTATCTGTAAAAATCAGTAAAAACGGAAAACAGGGAGCCCTACATATAATTTGCTGTGTGGACAACTCAAACCGTTCCTCTACAAATAAACAGTAAATGTTGCCACTTGTCTCTGTTCTTCCGTTCAGTTTTTGAGAATCCATCTACATTGCAAATTTGACTTTTGTGGTGAGTACTTGGACAACAAATACAAACATAGGGCCTGAATGCGATGTAGGTCGGACTTCTTTTCGACCGTTACTGGGGCAGAAGCAGGACTGCCCGACTAGATGTAGGCGGTCCCCCTGCCCTCATTAGGATGCGACCTCCTTGACAGCAGTCACTTTATGCCTGACTTTTCAGGGCGGGTTAAAAGGGACATCCTAATCTCTATGGAGGTGCCTAGGAGTCAAACAGCCGCACTGACGGGATCCTTCCTTGACCCGGTCGGACGAGGGGGTCTTTCTCCCCGCCAGCTGCGGTTCGACTGTCTGCATCCCAATGCGGTGGTCCGATCCAATGAGCTGGATGGTGGTGGGACCACCACCAACGGCTGACGGTGCTGGTCGTCATTGAAATCAGGCCAATACTTTGATTTCTCAGAAGAAAATGTGTGAAACTTCCTAATCTCTTCTGTAAAGTTATCAACACTAATACCTGTGTCCTGTTCCTCTACACCTGCTCATACCAACTCCTAATTTTCCCTGGATGACTCCTGTTTAAAACCAAAGAAATGAAACTGAACATCTTCACAAACATTTTCTACCTCTGCTACTGTACCATGCAAACAAGCTCTATTCATTTCTCCAAAACACAGGACAGGAATTTTGGCAATGTGAAGCCTCCTAACTAAATTTCACATTTCAGAGTGGTGAACAGATAACATTCTAAAGTGATGAAAGGTGCTTTGCACACTCTCTTTGTTAGACATGCCAGTGAATGTCCCTGTAAATGTGTATACTTTCTTACTTTACATGGATCTAATCCTTTAAAAATCTCTGATTTTTGTTTCAGACTTTTGCATGGAAAGATATGTAGGAAACCTTTCAATCTATCAATTTATTGCTTCCGAAAACTGCTGCAGTTCCATCTGTATACAGGGGCCTATCCACAGCTTCCTTGTACATCTTCAGCTATCACTTCTACAACATTATCTGGTACCTCCCCCTTTTTGGACCGGGGTTCATTCCTTCATGTACCTCTTCAGCTATCACTTCTTCAACATTCCTAGGTACCATCTCCTCTTTTGGAATGGGACTTCGATCCTTCACCTCATAACATCGACCAGTTGCTTCAACTGCATGCACTAATGTGTTCTCTTGCAAGTAGCTTTCTTCATTAAGAAAGGCTCAGTACTGTAAGAATGCTTCCATTCACCACTGATAATTTTACAGAAATTATTTCTATTCACTTCTCTTTTCTTTGGGCTTCTTCTGCTCATAGACAACACTGACTTATCCAGATTTCTCATTATCCTCAGTATCAAAATTAATTGCTTCCTCTTCATTGCTAATGCCTTATCAACTACAGCCTCAACATGTTCCTTTTGTTTCGCTGCTTCTCTTCTTCTTTTATACTGTTTTATACTTAGTATCAGATTCTGAGTTACCCTACTTCGGAACATTCTGACTCTAATCTCTTTAAACTGCCTCTGTCTCCTTGTTAAAGTATTAAAGTATCTCCTTTCTTATATGATTTATTAGTCTTGCTGTCATTAACTTTCTTTCCTATGTTAGCTGATTTGAGACTTTCCATTTTGTTTACTTGGTTTCTAGTTTTCCGCATACTATTTCAAGAAACTTCTTAGTTTTCTTACCAGCAGCTCTTTTCTCTTCAGTCACATTTTCCACATGTTGCCCCTTTTCTTTCTGTATTGTAAGGAGACAGTATAATTTCTTCAGTTTCGTTCTTCTTTGGGTCTTATTTGGCATTTTAAGTACTTGGTATTAAGTAGGTGTAGAACTCTGCAAACAAAAAGAAATACATATATTTAGCTTTTTATTATATATGATAAAATTACATAAATTAACCAATTAATTTCCCATACAAATTCTTCCAACACTATATAATAGCCACTGGAAGTCTGTTACTTATATGTAGTACAAGATTAGCTTAAGGCCTAACAAAAGCTTTTAAATGCCAAGACAACATGGCAGTAAAACTGTACACATACCCTTCCGAAGTAGTAGTCCTGAGACATCTTTAAATGGCTACTTGTCTCATGAGTGACTTGGTATTGTCAGTTCTTCAGTACATATCCAAGTTAATGTCTCAGTGCCTATGTGGGTGTGTCATTGAATATGTAAGTAAGTATGTTTCTATATGGCTGGCTCTCTTAGGCACTCCAGAGGTCTCTAAATGTACATGTAAGGAGTTGCAAGGATTGCTTGATGGCTGTGTTAGTGAGTATTGAGTATTCACTATTTAAGTGTGTGTGCAACTCTCTCCATTACTGCTGGATTCATAAGAGCTGTACGTGTGTGTGAGTGAATGTTTACGTGTGTCTGTCACTGTCTGACTGGGTGTAATGCTGCCTCTATCATTTTGCACATAGGTAAGCGAGTTGCAGTATGGGTAGGAGAGTGCCTCTGTAATTTGACATATGGGTCTGCAAGTGCACATGTAACTCAATCAAACTTGAAACAACATGTGTTAGCTTTTAAATTCACAGCTCCTTGTGTTATGGCCTACCTTCAGCCTGCCTTATACTGGTGAATTACATCTAGCAGAAGAGGATTTTAAGGCTTAGCAACGTGTGTTGAATGCGAAGTTGGCCTAGCAGGGAAACTGTATACACAGTCTCTACAGTAGCAGGCCTGAGAAGTGTTTTAAACACCTGTTCGTCTCCATGAGTGACTTGTTAGTGTCAGTTCTTCTGTACATATATAAATGAGTATCACAATTCCTATGTGGATGTTTAAGCGCCTCTGTCACTGTCTGACTGGGTTTATTACTGGCTCTATCCTTTTACACATAGGTATGCGAGCTGCAGTATAGGTAGGAGAGTGCCTCTGTACTTGACACATCGGTCTGCAAGTGCTCATGTAACCCAATCAACATTGAGACAGCATGTGTTATCTTTTAAGCTCGTAGCCCCCTGTCCTATGGTGCTTAGGGGTGAGTTGTATACAGTAGAACAGGAGTTTAAGGCTTAGCAATGTGTCTTGAATGCGAAGTCGGCCTAGCAGGAAAACTGTGTACACAGGCTCTACAGTAGCATGCCCAAGACATGTTTAAATGCCTACTTCTCTTCATGAGTGACTTGTTAGTGTCAGTTCTTCAGTACTTATCTTGAAAGAGTGTCTCAGTACCTATGTGCGTGTCTCATTGGATATGAAAGTAAATATGTTGTTATATGTGTGGCACTCTTAGAGACTCTAAGGGTCTCTAAATGTGCATGTAAGCGGTTGCATGGATTGCTTAATGGCTGTGTCAGTAATCATTGGGGTATGTAATTGTGTTTGCAACTGCCTCCATCACTGCTGGCTACATAAGAGCTCTATGTGTGTGTGAGTGAATGTATAAGTACTTCTGACACTGTGAAACTAGGTATATTAGTGGCTCTATCCTTTTATACATAGGTATATGAGTTGCAGCATGGGTAGGAGGCTGGATCCATACCTGGATATATCGGTCTACAAATGTACCTGTAACTCAATCAAACGTGAAACAATATGTGTTATGTTTGAACCTCATACCTCCCTGTCCTATGGCCTACCTACAGGAGTAACTCACATTTAGTAGAGGAGGAGTTTAAGGCGTAGCAATTTTTTTTAATGTCAACTCAGCCTAGCAAGAAAACTGCATATACACAAGCTCTACAGTAACAGGACTGGGCGATGTTCTAAGACCTACATGTTTTCATCTGTGACTTGTTAGTGTCAGTTCATAAGTACATATTGTGAGAAGTTGGCCTGGTATATGCTAATCACTAGTTATAGTGGGCACCTTGCACCTGTTCAAAAGAACCTTATTGATGATTAAGTTAAAGACATCCTTTATTGAAAGCTATCCTAGTGGTAGCTATGGAGAGCAGCCTTCAGGCTAAGTCTCGAAGGAATGTAAAGCAGCTTGTTTTACCAGATTATAACCTTCTGAATGACCAAATGAAAGGAGAACCACACAAGGCATATATAAAATATATGTATTTATTACTAAACACTCTCTACTAACCTCTTTATGAGATTAGAGAACAAGATACACAATATTAAAGCACTAGAACGACAGTAAATAGCACAATACACAGTGGGCTCCAGAGGGAGACCAAACTATATACTAAGAAAGTGGTATAACAACCACGACTTGACTAGACACAGGGCCTAGAGCACGTAAAATCGCTGGGACCCCAAGGAACCATCCAAGGTAGTGACACAGCGGACCCACGGAGGCCGGGTGCAGTGTGAGAACACAGCCGCGAGCTCTGTACAACTCTATGGGAAAGTCATGGTTGGAATTTTCAAGATTAAGGACACTTAGGAGAGGACTTCAAGCAAACCCTTTGGAACATAAAAGGTTCTAAGGCCAGCACCCTTGAGAGTACCGCGGTACCCGTGTTACCTATCCCAGGAGAGCCGGGTACATAGGGGTCAAGTGGTGTCGGAAACACTCGTTGATTTCAATGGCGTGATGCGAAGATGTGCTGCTGCCGGGAAGATGAGAAGTGTCCGGTGGATCCAAGCCTGGATCAGAGCTGAGAAGAACATGAGAGCAGAGGGCACAGAGTCTGGGTCACTTCACATTGACCAGGGGCATGATAGACGAATGCCCACCGATATCGGGTGTTTCAGGTGAGAAGAGGTGAAGCTTGACTCTGCAGCCACGGGGACCAGGAGATGTTGACGATGACCAAAGTCTGCAGGTGAGCTGTCTTACGAAGGATGTCGAGTGCTGGGAGTCAGTGTGCGGATTGAACACCAACAAGCCTTCGCTACTGCAACCCATGCAGTCAGGGAAAAGAGGCTTCAGTGAGGACCAGCAAGGTCCTGGGGACTCCCCAAGTGATGGAGAGTCAGGGCACATCTGGAGCAACCAGAAAAGCCCACTTAAAGTTAAAGTTCCCTTCTCAGGGACCCACAGGTCGACGGACCAGGGATCGCGAAAGGACCTCAAGCTGAATCACAAAATACCAGCCCACGGAACACTTGTGGAGTGTAGGCCGGAAATCTTCAGTGGAAATACTGCTCGGGTCAGGACTACAAGTAGCCCAAAGCACAGCCTAAGGGGTCCCCAAAAAGCATATGCTGCTGCAAATGTACACGGTGCCCAGGGGTTCGGGTTGCACGGTCCCCACGAGGGATGCGGGTCTCATAATTGCTGTGAGCACAGATCAACCTCAGAGACCACGGGAACCCACCTCTTGTGTTGCAGAAACCTTCAGAGTCCTTCAGGAGGCATAGATGCACACCGGTCAGATGCGTTTAAGGTGCCTGCCTTGCAGGGGAGTAACTCCTTTACTCCAAGGTTGATTCTTCAGTCATCCAGCGTAGTGTAGATAGTCGAAGTACTTGGTTTCTGTAAAAGAGTTTCATCCGGGTAAATTTAAAGTCCTGTAGTCAGAGGTTCCTACTTTATACCCAAGGAAGAGGTGGGACAAACTCTGGGGACCCACCTAAGGGAGGGTCAGGACAGAGGGGTGGCTACACCCATGTCCTTTGTCCAGTTTCACGCCAGAGCAGGAGCAAATGGCTCCTGCAACCAGTTTGAGCTGGACTATGCACAGGGACACCAAATGTGCCCCCATTGCAAATATCAAAGCACTCTCCGAGTGCACCAACCCAGCCCCAATACACTAAAGCCTGTCTGGGAGGTGGTCACACCTCCCTGTGACAGGAAACCTATTGTCCAGCCTTCCCCTGCCAGAGTTTCATCCGGCAGCAGGAGGGCAGACTCGTGTCTGTGGCTGGCAGAATCCATTTTGTGATGCCAGGTTCTGTTAAGCTAGTACCGGGTGTACCGATGTTGTCATATTTCTCCCTCTAGGAGGGTGGAATCATACCTCCCACACCAGTTACTGGTGTGGAGGTATGATTCCAAGGTATTTGACACCAAACACGACATGTTTCCATGAAGCCGCTTTAAAGTTAGCATTTACCACGAGGTTACAATGCACTTAAGTATATATGGTTGGCTGCATCACAAACAACCCCTGAATATAGGTTCCGAAGGCTGCAGAGGGGCTCTGCTCCTGCAGGAGCGCCCTCTCACATAAAACCCAGCACCCTGCCTTCAGGATTGATAAGGCCTGTCATAGGGGTGACTGATAGGTTTATATGTGCAGTGATATGGAGCAGATATAGTGAACCTATATCTAAGTAAGGGGTGCATGCACCACCTTACACAGGCTGCTGCAGCAGACCTGTTGTGTCATTTTGAATGGTCTCCCTAGGGTGGCACAATACATGCTGCTGCCCCTGAGAGGCCTTTGGGGTACCTATGCCCTGGGTATATAGTATACCATATGCTAGGGACTGATAAAGGTACCCCAGTATCCAATCTGGAGTGTACCTAAAGTACATGCAATCAATTTAGAGGGGAAAGCAGCAAGGCTGGGGTCCTGGATAGCAGGATCCCAGCCAGTCTAGGTCGAAAACTGTGAAACATCAGCAAAAAGTGGGGGTAACTATAAGAAGCAGATCCTACTCTCCTACACAACCCCCCCAAACGTAAGGACAGTAAACTATTCTTGACCAGTTGAGTCTTCATGTTCTAAGTGGAAATATCTGGAGAGTCCATCTGCATTTGCATGGTTACTCCCAGGTCTATGTTCTACTGTATAGTCCATCCTCTGTAGGGAAATGGATCACTTCAAAGGTTTTGGAGTTTTCACCCTTCATCTGTTTTAGCCATAAGAGGGGCTTATGGTCTGTCTGAACAATGAAGTGAGTGCCAAACAAGTATGGCCTCAGCTTCTTCAGAGCCCAAACCACAGTAAAGGCTTCCCTCTCAATAGCTGACCAACGTTTCTCTCTGGGGGTCAGCCTTCTGCTAATAAAAGCTACTGGCTGATCCTAATCCCTCATCATTCAATTGTGATAACACAGCCCCTACCCCCAACTCAGATGCATCTGTTTGGACAATGAATTGTTTGGATTAGTCAGGACTTTGCAGAATGGGGGCAGTGCACATGGCCTGCTTCAGGTCATCAAATGCCTTTTGGCAGCTAACTGTACACTGAACTTTCTTTGGCATTCTCCTGGAAGTTAAGTCATTCAAAGGGGTCACTATGGATCCATAACCCTTGACAAACCTCCTATAGTACCCAGTCAGGCCCAAGAAAGCTCTGACCTGAGTCTGGGTGGTTGGAGCAAGCCAGTCCATGATGGTCTGGATTTTGCCCTGCAATGGTTGAACCTGGTCTCCACCCACAAGGTGGCCCAGGTACACAACCTGACTCTGCCCTATCTGGCACTTAGTGGCCTTGATAGTGAGACCTGCTTTCTGCAGGGCCTCCAAAACATTTCTCAGGTGGACCAGGTGATCCTCCCAGGTGGAGCTAAAGACAGCAACATCATCAAGATAAGCTGCACTATAGGCTTCCAGGCCTGTATGGACTTTATTCACCTACCTTTGAAAAGTGGCAGGTGCATTCTTCAAACCAAAGGGTATCACCACAAATTGGTAGTGCCCACCAGGGGTAAAAAATGCTGTTTTTGGCTTCGCATCATCAGCTGGTCTGATCTGCCAGTAGCCAGCTGTTAGGTCAATTGTGCTCAGAAACTTGGCTGAGGCCAAAGTATCTATAAGCTCATCTGCCCTAGGGATTGGATGGGCATCAGTCCTAGTGACTGCATTGAGACCCCTGTAGTCAACACAAAACCTCATCTCTGGGTGTGAGGTTTAGGTACTAAGACTACTGGACGAGCCCAAGGACTATCTGAGGGTTCAATAACTCCCAAATCCAACATCTTCTGGACTTCAGTCCTGCGACAGTCCCTGACGTGGTCAGGTTGCCTGTAAGTCTTATTTTTAACAGGCAGACTGTCCCCAGTGTCCACTTCATGAGTGCACCAGGTAGTCTGACTTGGAGTCAGTGAGAACATATGTCTAAACTGATTGAGAACTTTTCTTTAATCAGATTGTTGCTGGACAGTGAGGCTGCCTGCCAAGGCTACACCATCAACTGAGCCATCATCAGGGTTCTGTGAGAGCAGGTCAGGGAGTGGATCACTCTCTTTCTCCTGTCCCTCATCAGTAGCCATGAGCAAGCCCATGTCAGCCCAGTCAACATATGGTTTGAGCCTGTTGACATGGAGCCCCCTGTGGGGGCTCCTGGGAGTTCCAAGGTCCACCAGGTAGGTAACCTCTCCCTTTTGCTCAATTATTGTATGGGGGCCACTCCACTTGTCTTGGAGGCCTGCTGGGGCCACAGGCTCCAACACCTATACTTTTTGCCCTGGCTGATGAACAGTCATCACAGCCTTTTGGCCATGCCCGGCCTTTAGCAATTACTGGCTAGCCTCAAGGTTTTTAGTTGCCTTCTTCATGTACTCAGCCATCCTGGAGCGGAAACCAAGTACATAGTCCACAATATCCTGTTTAGGGGGGTTGAGAGGTAACTCCCATCCCTCCTTCACTAGACACAATGGACCCCTAACTGGATGTCCAAACAGAAGTTCAAATGGGCTGTAACCAACCCCCTTCTGAGAAACTTCTCTGTAGGCAAAGAGAAGGCAGGGCAAAAGTATGTCCCATCTGTGCCTAAGCCTTTCTGGGAGACCTGCAATCATGCCCCTGAGGGTTAGGTTGAACCTTTCAACCAACCCATTGCATTGTGGGTGATAAGGGGTGGTACATTTGTAATTTACTCCACACTCCTTCCACATAGCAGTCAAGTAACTAGACATGAAGTTTGCATCTCTGTCTGATACTACCTCCTTAGGAAAACCCACACTGTAAAAGATTCCCAGGAGGGTCCTTGCCACCACAGGTGCTGTGGTAGTTCTAAGGGGAAATTGCCTTTGGATACCTAGTGGCATGGTCCACCACCACCAGTATAAATCTGTGCCCAAATGCAGTTTGAGGATCCATGGGACCAACTATATCAATCCCAACCCTCTCAAAGGGAACCCCCACCACAGGTAGTGGTATCAGGGGGGCCTTTGTGGTGGTACCTGCCTTACAACTGGCTTGACAGGTGGCACAGGAGCAACAAAACTCCTTGGTGTCTTCAGACATATGAGGCCAATGAAAGTGAGGGGCAATTCTGTCCCAGGTCTTGTTTTGGCCTAGGTGACCTGCTAAAGTGATGTCATGTGCTAGTGTCAATAGGAAGCACCTAAACTTCAGAGGTATATCCAACTTCCTGGTGGCACCAGGCTTGGGGTCTCTACTCTCTGAGTAAAGGAGTCCATCATCCCAGTAGATCCTATGGGACCCACTAGCACTCTCAGCAGCCTCAGCAGCAGTTTGCTATCTGAGGGGTTCAAGAGAGGGCCAGCTCAGCTGCTCCTGACTCAGATCTGCCTTGGAGGGGCCCCCTGCCCCTAAGAACTCAACCTAATCAGATTCAAGCTCATCTGGGACAGTTCCTTCTTCAGGACTAAGATCACCTCCCTCAAGAGACTGGTCTGGCTTCTGAGTCAGGGAGGAAGACACTGCCTTACCCCTACTGCTTGGTTTGCCAGATTATAACCTCCTAAATGACCAAATGAAAGGAGAACCACACAAGGTATATATAACATATATGTATTTATTACCAAACACTCTCTACTAACCTCTTTATGAAATTAGAGAACACGATACACAATATTAAAGTACTAGAACGACAGTAAATAGCACAATACACGGTGGGCTCCAGGGGGAGACCAAACCGTATACTAAGAAAGTGGTATAACAACCACGACTTGACTAGACACAGGGCCTAGAGCACGTAGAATCGATAGGACTCCAAGGAACCACCCAATGTAGTGACACAGGGGACCCACTGAGGCTGGGTGCAGTGTGAGAACACAGCCGTGAGCTCCGTACAACTTTATGGGATAGTCGCGGTTGGTATTTTAAAGATTAATGACACTTAGGAGAGGACTTCAAGCAAACCCTTTGGAACATAGAAGGTTCTAAGGCCAGCACCCTTGAGAGTACCAAGGTACCTGTGTTACCTATCCCAGGAGAGCCGGGTGCAAAGGGGTCAAGTGGTGTCGGAAACGCTTGTTGATTTCAATGGCGTGATGCGAAGATGTGCTGCTGCTGGGAAGATGAGAAGTGTCCGGTGTGATCCAAGCCGGGATCAGAGCTGAGAAGAACCTGAAAGCAGAGGGGACAGTGTCTGGGTCACTTCACAGTGACCAGGGGCACAATAGATGAATGCCCACCGATGTTGGGTGTTTTAGTTGAGAAGAGGTGAAGCTTGACTCTGCAGCCACGGGGACCAGGAGACGTCAACGACAACCAAAGTCTGTAGGTCAGCTGTCCGACGAAGGATGTCGAGTGCTGGGGGGTCAGTGTCCAGATTGAACAACAACAAGCCTTGGCAATTTCAACCAACGGGGTCAGAGAAAAGATGCTTCGGTGAGGACCAGCAGAGTGCTTGGGACTCCCCAAGCAATTGAGAGTCAGGGCACGTCCAGAGCAACCAGGAAAGCCCACCTGAAGTTAAAGTTCCCTTCTCAGGGACCCACAGGTCGACGGACCAGGGATCATGAAGGGACCTCGAGCTGAATCACAAAATACATGCCCACATAATACTCGTGGAGTGTAGGCCGGAAATCTTCTGTGGAAATACTGCTCAGGGTCTGGACTACAAGTAGTCCAAAGCACAGCCTTAGGGGTCGCAAAAAGCAGATGTTGCTGCAAATGTACACGGTGCCCAGAGGTTCGGGTTGCACGGTCCCCACGAGGGATGCGGGTCTCAGAATTGCTGAGAGCACAGATCTACCTCAGAGCCACGGGAACCCACCTTCTGTGTTGAAGAAATCTTCAGAGTCCTTCAAGAGCTGCGTAGATGCAAACCAGTCAGATCCGTTTAAGGTGCCTGCCTTGCAGGGGAGTAACTCCTTTACTCCAATGTTGATTCTTCAGTCATCCAGCGTAGTGTAGATAATCAAAGTACTTGGTTTCTGTAGAAGAGTTTCATCCAGGTAAATTTAAAGTCCTGTAGTCAGAAGTTCCTACTTTATACCCAAGGAAGAGGTGAGACAAACTCTGGGGACCCACCTAAGGGAGGGTCAGGACAGAGGGGTGGCTACACCCATGCCCTTTGTCCAGTTTCACACCAGAGCAGGAGCAAATGGCTCCTGCAACCAGTTTGAGCTGGACTATGCACAGAGACACCAAATGTGCCCCCATTACAAATATCAAAGCACTCTCCAAGTGCACCAACCCAGCCCCAATACACTAAAGCCTGTCTGGGAGGTGGTCACACCTCCCTGTGACAGGAAACCTATTGTCCAGCCTTCCCTGCCAGAGTTTCATCTGGCAGCAGGAGGGCAGACTCGTGTCTGTGGCTGGCAGCATCCATTTTGTGATGCCAGGTTCTGTTAAGCTAGTACCGGGTGTACCGATGTTGTCATATTTCTCCCTCTAGGAGGGTGGAATCATACCTCCCACACCAGTTACTGGTGTGGAGGTATGACTCCAAGGTATTTGACACCAAACACGACATGTTTCCATGAAGCCGTTTTAAGTCTTCAGTCATCCAGTGTAGTGTAAATAGTCGAAGCACTTGGTTTCTGTAGCAGAGTTCCTTCCAGGTAAATCTAAAGTCCTGTAGTCAGGGGTTCCTACTTTACACCCAAGGAAGAGGTGGGACAAACTCTGGGGACCCACCTATGGGAGGGTCAGGACAGAGGGATGGCTACACCCATGTCCTTTGTCCAGTTTCGTGCCAGAGCAGGAGCAAATGGCTCCTGCAACTGGTTTGAACTGGACTATGCACAGGGACACCAAATGTGCCCCAAGTGCAGACATCAAAGCACTCTCAGAGTGCACCCACCCAGCCCCAATAAACTAAAGCCTGTCTGGGAGGTGGTCACACCTCCCTGTGACAGGAAACCTATTGTCCAGCCTTCCCCTGCTGGAGTTTCGTCCAGTAGCAGGAGGGCAGACTCGTGTCTGTGACTGGCAGCATCCATTTTGTGTTGCCAGGTTCTGTTAAGCTAGTACCGGGTGTACCGGTGTTGTCATATTCCTCCCTCTAGAAGGGTGGAATCATACCTCCCACACCAGCTACTGGTGTGGCGGTATGATTCTAAGGTGTTTGACACCAAACCCGACATGTTTCCATGCAGCCGTTTTAAAGTTAGCATTTACCGCGAGGTTATAATGCACTTAAGTATATATGGTTGGCTGCATCACAAACAACCCCGGAATATAGGTTCCGAAGGCTGCAGAGGGGCTCTGCTCCCACAGGAGTGCCCTCTCACATAAAACCCAGCACCCTGCCTTCAGGATTGAAAAGGCCTGTCATAGGGGTGACTGATAGGTTTATATGTGCAATGATATGGAGTAGATATAGTATGCACTACCTTACACAGGCTGCTGTAGCAGACATGTTGTGTCATTTTGAATGGTCTCCCAGGGGTGGCATAATACATGCTGCAGCCCCTGAGAGGCCTCTGGGGTACCTATGGCCTGGGTATATAGTATACCATATACTAGGGACTGATAAGGGTACCCCAGTATCCAATCTGGAGTGTACCTAAAGTATATGCAATCAATTTAGAGGAGAAAGCAGCTAGGCTGGGGTCCTGGATAGCAGGATCCCAGCCAGTCTAAGTCGAAAACAGTGAAACATCAGCAAAAAGTGGAGGGAACTATAAGAAGCAGATCTTAGTTTCCTACACATATCTTAATGAGAGTCTCAGTCCCAATGTAGGTGTGTCATTGGATATCTAAGTAAAGATGTTGGTATATTAATAACTGTCTTACTTAGTCTATGGGTCTCTAAATGTGTATGTAAGAGGCTGCATGGACTGCTAACTGGCTGTATGTGTGTGAGTGTTCAAGTGCCTCTGTAACTATCTCGCTTGGTGCATTAGTGGCTCTATGGTTTTCTAAATAGGTATCTCAGTGAGTTCATAGATAGATGAGTACAATTATAAATGGTTATATTGGTCTCTAATTATGTTTCTAACTCACAAAAAATTCAAAATAGATGTTTTGCCTTCTAAACAGATACCATCCTGCCGTATTAGCTACTTACAGATTACCTTAGGGATCATTTAAATTTAATTAAACATAAGCTTAAGACTTTGCAAAGCATTCTAAATATCAGTTCAACATACCAGTGTAAAATGCAGACATAGGTTCCCCAGTAGCATGTCTTACACATATTTGAATTCCTTCATCTCTGTGTTGCACAATCAGACGTAGAATATGTCTACTACCATATAATTTACAGGTCCTACCACAGCTACAGCACTGAACTACAGCCTTTCAAATACATTAAATATATTAATTATGGATTATGTAACAAAACAATATGTAGTTCACAAAAATATTCACATATTAACATATAATCAGTTATTTCACTCCCTTGTATTACTTCATGGCCTTTAACGATATGTTACAGGATATGTAGCTAATATTCAAATGTTATTTCATTTATCTGACACTTATAACACACTATATATATATATATATATATATATATATATATATATATATATATCCACCAAAATGTTGCTCACACGCTTGAGGCCGCAACCCACTGCAGAGAGAGGAACATCCTTTATTTAGACACAAACAGGCAGCTTTGAATCCAGTATTATTCACCCCAGCCTGACGCGTTTCAGAGATTCTCTCTCTTTCCTCAGAGGCAGTTCGTCACATGGGTGGTCAAAATTCAAATGCTCTGCAAGTTTTTGCTTCGTGCTTTTAAAACGTTCCTGATTGGCATCTGGTGTTTCTCATTAACATATAAAGGATGTTCCTCTCTCTGCAGTGGGTTGCGGCCTCAAGCGTGTGAGCAACTTTTTGGTGGATATATTGTGGCGGCTCCAGCCACAGAGGGATCGCACCGCCCGGGAAATGGGAACCACACAGGCTGAATCTTGCTTGTGAATTGGCGCTGCAGTTACACTAAATGAAACGGACAGAGTTGAATCTGGGGGCCCAATGGAGGGCTTTGAAAGGTACCCTAAAACTTTCGGCATGAGTGGGCCCACTAGAGGGTGTTAATTTTGCTGAAATGACTGCAAAGACCAGCGTGCAATGCGAAAATATGTTAATGAGAAACACCAGATGCCAATCAGGAACGTTTTAAAAGCACGAAGCAAAAACTTGCAGAGCATTTGAATTTTGACCACCCATGTGACGAACTGCCTCTGAGGAAAGAGAGAGAATCTCTGAAACGCGTCAGGCTGGGGTGAATAATACTGGATTCAAAGCTGCCCGTTTGTGTCTAAATAAAGGATGTTCCTCTCTCTGCAGTGGGTTGCGGCCTCAAGCGTGTGAGCAACTTTTTGGTGGATATATATATATATATATATATATATTATCTACTGGCGGTCGCCAGTAGATAGTTATAGTTAGGACCGTGTTTCCATAGGAAATCTCTAAATTCTATTTTGAATAACTTTGGCGCCGGTTGACGAATCCTCGTGAAATTTTCAAAACGAATGGGGCGCTCCGTTCAGCTCCTACCCTGAAAGTCTCGGGGTGATTTGTCAAGCGGGGGCCGAGAAAAAGGGGGTCCCAAAACGCGTTTTCCCCATGCATTTTCCCATAGGACCTTTAGACACAGCTACAGCCCGAACGGCTGAACAGAATTACTTGAAATTTGGCAGAGAGGTAGCCATAAGGTCAAGGAAGTGCCTTTCGCAGGTCTGGTGTAAATCTGTTCAGTATTTCCTGAGAAAATAGCATTTAAAAGCATATCAATATCTATACGCGCGCACCGTGCGCGCACTGAGCAAGCCCTGTGCGCGCACCCTGCCGTGCGCGAGCGTAATTCTGATTGGTTGTTAGATGTCAGTAAACATTCGAATCGGTCGAAATCAGGAAGTGTCGGCCGCCATTTTGTCTGTCGCACTGAAAAGGAAAGGTGGAGACCATGAATAGGGGGGCAGGGTAGGGAGTTCTTGACCCCCTAGCCATTGTAAGGGGGTCACAGTAGGACCACGAAGGGCAAAAAAAAAGATTTTAATTTTTTTTAAAAACATCGCGAGGTGTGCGCACCCGAAAAAAAACATTTAAAAAAATAGAATTAAAAATCACGTTTAAGTGTTTAGATATTAGGTGGCTCTAAAAAGAGCCCATGTGTTTATTGAGTGTTTTTCGGTACCTACAAGTAAGTACTGATGCAGAGTCTAAAGTTCAAGAGGAAGACTCTGTTCCCTTCATCATTGAAATGTACACCGTCTCCTCTATAAATGTCTTGCATGTTGTAACGCAAGTTGTTGTGGTATATAGAACCCATACCATAGTCTCTGAGGAAAGCAGAAACAGACTTATTGACGTGCTTTCTTGCTTTGTCAATCTGTGGACAATAATGGTTGGACCAGTTCCACTTTTGCCTTTGGCATATATTAGAATATACAAAGGCAGTTTGTGGAAAAAGTGACATCAATTGCAGAAAGGTGTCCTTAATAAGCATTTCCAGAACTACCTCAGTTAAAGTGCCTAGGTCATTTCCACCAGAGTGCACAATAATAAGGTTAGGCTGTGGGAGATGTAGAAAGGTTTTCACCAAAGGCATTAATTGGTGCCACTTTAACCCTCTCTGACCAATCCATTTAATGTCTACATTTGGCAAAGCAAGGTCTTTGAAAATACCTCTTTTTTCTGCATACTTTTCACTCCAGAAGACATAGCCATGACCTACAATCCACACTGTAAACATCTTCCAAGGAGAACAGGATGCACTCAGGAGGTGTCTTTCAGTAGAATGGCAATATGAAAAGAAAGACAGTTGAAAAATGGAGGCATACATACTTTTTTTTAATAAAAAGAACTCATTGGCTGATTCAAACCATTTTACAGTTAAAACTAGGCTGTATGTTTACATTTTTAAAAGCATGTTTTGGATTGGTACAGAAAAATGTGTTCTCACTGAACATTACTTTGGATTTGCTGTTAGGTTTGAAGAGTCAAGCACTCTTGCTCTTTGGATTTGAAACATTGTGTGCTGAGTCATGTTGGGGGAAGGGATGATTTGGAAAGGGGTTGAAAGTTGCAACCAATAGAAATGTGTGATTCCATTTGAAAAAATGTGGGAAGGACTGTGATTTTACATTAACATGTATATGTGGGAAAAAAGAGAGGGAAAAATTGCCATTTACTGGTTGTGGAGAGAGGAGAGAGGTATACAGCTCTGAGATTCTGGCTCTGATAATCTGCTGTTTGAGTGCCACATTTCTTTCTCAACTAATTAATTTTAGTGGTGAGTTATGAGTTTGAGAGGGGAAGTATGTGGTGTATTTTGATATAAATAATAGAATTGTCATTCTTGTTTTAAAGTTGTGTGTTACATTTTGTGATTTAGGAGAAATTTAACTGTCTTGAACTAGTAAGATATTATGGAGTATGTTTTCACTGTAAGTTAAGGTGTAGTGGTATCACTGAGGAATACTGTTTTGTGCCTAGAATCACATCATGAGTGTGTCTGCACACAGGATTTGTTGTCAGAGATTTAATTTACGTTGCTGTTGTTCTGTTAGCCTTGCACTTGTAGAAAAGTGGCACTTTGTTTACTTAAAGTGTGATGGTTAGCATGCAGCAGAAATTAGTTACTCACAAAAAAGAGGCAAATGCAAACACATTTGAAAATTGCATGGTACATTTTCTTACCACTTTAAAAGTGGTGTTTTACATTTTATGTTAAGGAAGATATTTAAGTGCCTTGAACATGTTAGATATTATGGAGTATGTCTTCACTATAAGTTAAGGTGTACTGCTATCACCCAGGAATACTGTTTTCTGCCTAAAATCACACCATGACACAGTGTGCACACAGGAATTGTTATCAGAGATTTAATTCGTGTTGGTCTTGCTCTATTACCCTTGCACTTGTAGGAAAGGGGCAGCTTGTTTTTTGTAACACATGCTGATGGTCTCAAGTAGCTGTTAGGACATGTGCTCTTTTTTGCCTCTCTAAAATATAAGGGAAATGTGTCAGGCTGTCTCAGTAACTATCACTTGCTCCATCCACAGTACTAAATGTGCTTTCAAATTGCCAAAGGAAATATCGTTTTCTGCCTAGAATCACAGCATGAGTCTGTGTGGACACGGGAATTGTTGTCAGAGATTTTATTTGTGTTGCTGTTGTTCTGTAAAACTTGCACTTTCAGGAAAGGCCCAGCTTGTTTTGTTCAAATGTGATGGTTAGCACTCAGCAGAAATCACTATCTCACAAATGAGAGGCAAATGTGAACACATTAGAAATCAACAGGGTAGATTTTCCTTTCAATCTTGTAATCTGTGAGGTAGTTCCTACATGTAAAAAACTGTAATTGACCTTTACCAAAGATGTAGTCTTACACACATATCTGCAGTCTTCATGCACTTGTAAAAGTCTCCATGCAGATTCTCTTGCAACTGACAATACACAGTCACCAGAAACACACTGTTTGCACACATGCAGCAGCTTCTCCTATACTCTCATGCATAATACTCAGCTCTGTGTTGTATTTCAGATAGCAGTGTGTAACGCAAACACATTCAACGTCATCAAGGCTCATTTCCTTTGCTTTACTCTAATCACTCACCCTGTAACATATGCTGATGGTCTCAAGTAGCTATTAGGAGATGTGCTCTTTTTTGCCTCTCTAAAATATAAGGGAAATGTGTCAGGCTGTCTCAGTAATTATCACTTGCTCCATCCACAGTACTAAATGTGCTTTTAAATTGCCAAATGAAATATCATTTTCTGTGTAGAATCACAGCATGAGTCTGTGTGGACAGAGGAATTGTTGTCAGAGATTTTATTTGTGTTGCTGTTGTTCTGTAAAACTTGCACTTTCAGGAAAGGGCCAGCTTGTTTTGTTCAAATGTGTTGGTTAGTACTCAGCTATCGTTTTCTGCCTAGAATCACAGCATGAGTCTGTGTGGACAGAGGAATTGTTGTCAGAGATTTTATTTGTGTTGCTGTTGTTCTGTAAAACTTATACTTTCAGGAAAGGGCCAGCTTCTTTTGCTCAAATGTGATGGTTAGCACTCAGCAGAAATCACTATCAGAAAAATGAGAGGCAAATGGTAACACATTTCAAATCAACAGGGTAGATTGTCCTTCCACTCCTGCTATGGGTGAGGTAGTTCCTACATGTACAAAACTATAATTAACCTTTACCAAAGATGTACTCTTACACACATATCTGCAGTCTTCATGCACTTGTAAAAGTCTCCATGCAGATCTCTCTTGCAACTGACAATACACAGTCTCCAGAAACACACTGTTTGCACACATGCAGCAGCTTCTCCTACACTCCCATGCATAATACTCAGCTCTGTGTTGTGTTTCAGATAGCAGTGTGTAACACAAACAGAATGTACGTCACCAAGGCTCATTTCCTTTGCTCTACTCTAATCACTCACCCTGTAACACATGCTGATGGTCTCAAGTAGCTGTTAGGACATGTGCTCTTTTTTGCCTCTCTAAAATATAAGGGAAATGTGTCAGGCTGTCTCAGTAACTATCACTTGCTCCATCCACAGTACTAAATGTGCTTTCAAATTGCCAAAGGAAATATCATTTTCTGCCTAGAATCACAGCATGAGTCTGTGTGGACACAGGAATTGTTGTCAGAGATTTTATTTGTGTTGCTGTTGTTCTGTAAAACTTGCACTTTCAGGAAACGGCCAGCTTGTTTTGTTCAAATGTGATGGTTAGCACTCAGCAGAAATCACTATTTCACAAATGAGAGGCAAATGTTAACACATTAGAAATCAACAGGGTAGATTTTCCTTTCAATCTTGTAATCTGTGAGGTAGTTCCTACATGTAAAAAACTCTAATTGACCTTCACCAAAGATTTACTCTTACACACATATCTGCAGTCTTCATGCACTTGTAAAAGTCTCCATGCAGATTTCTCTTGCAACTGACAATACACAGTCACCAGAAACACACTGCTTGCACACATGCAGTAGCTTCTCCTTTACTCCCATGCATAATACTCAGCTCTGTGTTGTATTTCAGATAGCAGTGTGTAACGCAAACACATTCAATGTCATCAAGGCTCATTTCCTTTGCTCTACTCTAATCACTCACCCTGTAACACATGCTGATGGTCTCAAGTAGCTATTAGGACATGTGCTCTTTTTTGCCTCTCTAAAATATAAGGGAAATGTGTCAGGCTGTGTCAGTAACTATCACTTGCTCCATCCACAGTACTAAATGTGCTTTCAAATTGCCAAAGGAAATATCGTTTTCTGCCTAGAATCACAGCATGAGTCTGAGTGGACAGAGGAATTGTTGTCAGAGATTTTATTTGTGTTGCTGTTGTTCTGTAAAACTTGCACTTTCAGGAAAGGGCCAGTTTTTTTTGTTCAAATGTGATGGTTAGCAGTCAGCAGAAATCACTATGAGAAAAATGAGAGGCTAATGGTAACACATTTCAAATCAACAGGGTAGATTGTCCTTACACTCCTGCAATGGGTGAGGTAGTTCCTACATGTACAAAACTCCAATTAACCTTTAGCAAAGATGTACTCTTACACACATATCTGCAGTCTTCATGTACTTGTAAAAGTCTCCATGAAGATCTCTCTTGCAACTGCCAATGCACAGTCTCCAGAAACACACTGTTTGCACACATGCAGCAGCTTCTCCTACACTCTCATGCATAATACTCAGCTCTGTGTTGTGTTTCAAATAGCAGTGTGTAACGCAAACAGAATGAACGTCACCAAGGCTCATTTCCTTTGCTCTACTCTAATCACTCACCCTGTAACACATGCTGATGGTCTCAAGTAGCTATTAGGACATGTGCTCTTTTTTGCCTTTCTAAAATATAAGGGAAATGTGTCAGGCTGTCTCAGTAATTATCACTTGCTCCATCCACAGTATTTAATGTGTTTTCAAATTGCCAAAGGAAATATTGTTTTCTGCCTAGAATCACAGCATGAGTCTGAGTGGACAGAGGAATTGTTGTCAGAAATTTTATTTGTGATGCTGTTGTTCTGTAAAACTTGCACTTTCAGGAAAGGGCCAGCTTGTTTTGTTCAAATGTGTTGGTTAGTACTCAGCAGAAATCACTATCAGAAAAATGAGAGGCAAATGGTAACGCATTTCAAATTAACAGGGTAGATTGTCCTTCCACTCCTGCAATGGGTGAGGTAGTTCCTACATGTACAAAACTCCAATTATCCTTTACCAAACATGTACTCTTACACACATATCTGCAGTCTTCATGCACTTGTAAAAGTCTCCATGCAGATCTCTCTTTCAACTGACAATACACAGTCTCCAGAAACACACTGTTTGCACACATGCAGCAGCTTCTCCTACACTCCCATGCATAATACTTAGCTCTGTGTTGTATTTCAGATAGCAGTGTGTAACGCAAACACATTCAACGTCACCAAGGCTCATTTCCTTTGCTCTACTCTAATCACTCACCCTGTAACACATGCTGATGGTCTCAAGTAGCTATTAGGACATGTGCTCTTTTTTGCCTCTCTAAAATATAAGGGAAATGTGTCAGGCTGTCACAGTAATTATCATTTGCTCCTCAACAGAAGTAAATGTGCTTTCAAATTGCCAAGCAAATATCGATTTCTGCCTAGAATCACACCATGAGTCTGTGTGCACACAGGAATTGTTGTCAGAGATTTAATTCATGTTTGTCTTGTTTTGTAAGACTTGGACTCGTAGGAAAGGATCAGCTCATGTGATAGGATTTGAAAAGTTGAAAAAAAAAATTGTAATGAATTAAAATTACATAAAGGTATTTTTTTTTTAGTTTTTTCTAGGTATTGCTGAGCAACACTGAAAAAATATAAAGATGCCTATAAAGTCAGGAAAGAGAAAAGAAAAGAAACAACAATTATATTTGAAGACGACTGGTAAAAAAAAAATAGGAGGCGAAGCGTGTGTTGGAAAACAGAAAAAGTCTTCTGGTAAGCAAACTAAAGAATTTTTTAAAAATATCTTCAAAAAAAAAAGAAAAAAATGATCGAAACATAAATTCAAACAGTGTTTCAAGTACAAAACAACAACAGAGTCGACAGCAAAAAGAAAATGCTAATGTAGACTCAGAAGTAAGAAAGAGTAACTTAACACGGAAAATAGATTTTAAAAACATTCGTCGAAAAATGTTTCAGAGAAGAGTGATGTTAAATTTGCTAAAGGATGTGAAAAAGTATAAGAAAAAACCAAATTTTATAAGAAAAAGAAATTAATAGAAAATATTGTTACCAAGGCATTAGAAATAAAAAAAAACTATTCATTTTAATTTTGAACAGGATGCGTAGATTAGATAAATTAGTCAATGCAATGAAGTCACAAAGCAAAAGGAAAAGAGAAGTCAAAAAAAATAACTTTTGTAAAGTGTTCTTAGGAGAATGGAAGCATAGTTCAAGTACTGAACCATTTTTTAATGAAGAGAGTTATCTTCAAAGTAATAGTTTGTTGCATGCAGTTGACACCAATGGAAGAGCATATGAAGTTAAGGATGGTTGTGTAATGGAAAAGGAGAAAATGGTTCCAAGAAATGAGGAAGAAGTGATGGCTGATGAGGTTATGGGGAGACGTCCTAAAGCCCCAGTGTACACTTGGAATTGTAGTAGTATTTGTACTGTGCGTCAGGACTCTATTGATAAATTACGTGACTTTCTAAGAGAATATAGTAAAAAGAGTATTAAACAGAAAATTAAGGTGCTTCAAAGACTAGATCCATGCAGAGTGAGAGAGAATACTGGTTTGCAAGGACATTCTCTGGCTTGTCTATCTAGGAAAGAGTGTCAAAGTGTTTTTCACCATTTTAGGATGCTCGCTGTTCATCATACTGAAATGAGAAAGTTTGTGAGAACATTGTATTTTGCTAAAAGTCCAGCACTAAAGTTGAATGAGTTGAATAATGCTCTGTTCCGTGGATCTGTATCAGATGTAGTGAAGGTTACTGATGAGATTCAGTTTTGTTACTTTGGTCCAGAACAAGAAAGTGCAGAAAATGACACAGTTATTGATGAAAATGTAGAAGAGAATGTAGAACTTACTGTTAGTAAAAATTTTGATGATGAAACGACAAAATTTGCTATCATCTCTAATGAAAGACCAAATATTACTTGTATATGTTGCCGGAGAAGCCATTACAAAATTCAAACAAGGAATGTTGATCTGTATAAAAAAAGTGACAATGAAGATAATTATAAGTGGAAAGATTTTGCAACATATATATTTCTGGAAAATTGTTTTGAATTGGGTGAAGATCAGCGTATTTGTAAATACTGTTATAACAAGTTAGAAGAAAATAGAATGCCAGCAAGAGCTGTACATAATAAATTAGAATTGGTTGAAATTCCTCCAGAGCTTTCGGATTTAAATACGTATGAGTCTATACTTATTCAATGTGTCCATCCGTTTCAGACCATAGTGCGTATGGAGCCAAAAACTGGTAAATTACCACCTTCGGATTTACAAAGAGGTTTAAAAGGAAGAGTTGTCTATTTGCCATTGGATTTGAAAAAAAATATGGAAACAATTGATGCAGATACTTTGGAAACTGAACCATTAGTTATTCTGGTTAATGGTGTACCTACGAAAAATAAGAACATTTGGCAGGAGCTGGTGGATGTACAAAAAGTACAAAGAGCAAATTTGTATTTGAAAAAAAATAATAAATGGTATGAAGCCATTTATATGGATGAAGATGAAGAAGAAATACTAGAAGACACAGGAATACAAACTGGGCAAATTGAAAAAGTGGATAAGTCAAAAGAAGAAGACATTTATGAACATTTCAGCATACATCCTCTTCATTCTGAAGAAGTTATGGGAAACGCTATTGATCTGTTTCAGATGAAGAAAGCAAAAGGAACTCCTGTGAGTGTATGGGAGGAGAGCTTGGAAGCTCGTTGTTTTCCCCAACTGTTTCCTACAGGAGAAGGTGGACGATATGATGAACGTCCAGTACAGATTCCTGCTTCGGAGTATCGGACTACAAGATTATATGCAGAAGATCCAAGATTTCGTCAAAGTATTCCTTATTTGTTCCATCTTTTATTTGAAAGTGACTTGTCTGCACTATCTTATGCAGTAAATCACATTTTAAAAACTGGAGTACATCTACATAATGTGTCTGCAAAGGATTTTATGAACAAAGTGCAACAGCGAGATGATCATTTGGAATCTCAATTGATCAATCTGATGGCTTGTCAGCGTGGAACTAATGAATATTGGTACCGACGCCATGGAGAATTGAAGTGTATGTTACGGAATTTAGGAACTCCTACATGGTTCCTTACCCTGAGCTGTGCTGAGTACGCTTGGGATGATTTACTGGATTTTCTGCAAGAGGCAAATTCAAACATTGAAAACATCCAATACAAGACAGCAGGAGAATTGTGCTCATTAGATCCAGTTAATGTTTGCAGATATTTCAATCACAGATTTGAGGCTATGATGTCCTTCATCTGCAATAAAAAAAATCCACCTCTTGGAGAAGTTGTGGATTTCTTTTGGAGAAAAGAGTACCAAGCAAGAGGTGCTCCACATATTCATATGCTGTTGTGGATCAAGGATGCCCCAAAATTTGGAACAGATGCTGAAGAAGCAGTTTTATCTTTCATTGAAGGATATGCAACATATGCTATACCTAAAAGCACAGAAGAGAAAAACTTAAAAGAGAAAGTTTTACGTTTCCAAAGTCATCAGTGTGGAAAATACTGTCGACGAAAGTACAAGAGTAAAGATAAATTCTACACAAAATGTCGATTTGGATTTCCACGACCTGTTCTTTCAAAAAGAAGAGTAAACAGTTTTATGTCAGCTGTGCGATATACTATTACAAGAAAATCGCCTAAGAATACCTACAACCTAAGAAGAAAAGAAGAGTCAAAATATATAAATGACTACAACCCAGTCATTTTATCCATGTGGAATGCTAACATGGATATACAGTATGTGGCTGACAATTCTATTGCTGTTGCTCGGTATGTCACGTCTTACATCACTAAATCTGAGAAAACGGAATTGAAGGAAATGTGGGAAGAGATTTCTCACGAGAAGACTGTCAGTAAGAAGCTATACAGTTTCAGTTTAAAGATGTTATCGCATCGAGAAATTGAATCCTACGAATGCTCAGATAGGTTATCATCTGCAAGCCTGTACTCGAAATCCAGAAGAATAATTTGGGTAAGTTTAGGCCTTGCAGGAATGCGAAATCGGGTACTGAAATCTATTAGAGAAATTGAGTATTTAGCAGAGTTCGAACCAAAAAGTACAGACATTTTAAGAACAAACATGTTGGACACATATTACCCCCAAAGAAGTCATCACCTTGAGAACATGTGTCTTTATGAAGTGCTGCAGAACTTCATTTTTAAACGGAATGCCACAGAAGATATCAACAATGGAAAATATAAAGTCAGTGGTGAGGAGGGATGTTTGGTGAAGCAAACAAAAGGAAGTTTGATAAATCACCGGAAGCTGAGTTGCGACACTCCTGACAAAAAGGAATTTTACTACTTGGCACTTTTGCAGCTGTTTAAACCATGGCGTTCAGAGGACGAACTACTTGGAGAATTCCAGAGTTATGAAGATTCCTTCAGTGCTAGCAAAGACAGCATAGAATGCAGTACTTTCACAACTTATGTTCAAATGTTAAACGAAGAAATTGAACAAGAAGCAACAATTGCAGCTGAAGTAGCTAGAGACAGTTCTCAAGACAGTCAAAGTTCTGGGACATTCAGTCAAGATCCTCTAGGACAACCAATCGTAGAAAATGAAGCAGCAATAGCCATGAATGAAGTGGAAACAGCTATGCATCAAGCTCAGGAAGAATTAGTAGACTTAACATATTTGGAGCAGCAACTGAATGAAGAACAAAAACAAATTTATGAAGAAGTCAGGAAAAAAATTGATCACGGATTACTACATGAAAAGAAAGAGTGCTCATGCACATCATTTGAACCAATCAGGATGTATGTGAGTGGACAAGCTGGAACTGGAAAAAGTTTCTTAATTAATGTAATTAGAAGCTACCTACAGAAGAAAATGGATTCCATTTTGTCTTGTGTTGTTACTGCTCCAACTGGGTTAGCAGCGTATAACATAAAAGGAGTTACCTTACATCGTTTGCTAACGTTACCAGTAGAGCATGAGAACAAAATACAGTACCACAAACTTGCAGGAGAAGCATGCTTGGAAGTTTCAAGAGTATTGAAGAAATTGAAAGTACTCATTATTGATGAGGTAAGCATGGTATCAAACTTAATGCTTGCCTTTGTGCATTTAAGAATGCAGCAAATTCTGAAGACAGAGTATGACGTGTTATTTGGAGGAAAACACGTCATAGTTTTTGGGGATCTTTTACAACTTACTCCAGTTAAAGGACAACCGGTATTCCATACTCTTACACATGAAGACACGAAAAAGTTGTTAGGAAGTATAGGCAATGTAAATATTTGGACATATTTTGAGTATAAGGAACTCATTACCAATATGAGGCAAGCCAATGATGAGGACTATGCAAGTATTCTGAAAGATATAAGAATTGGACTACTCACAGAACATGGCAGAAAAGCATTACAGAGTTGATTGCTGAGTAATTTGTTTACAACAGAAGAAATAGTTCCTGAGAAAATATACAAGAAAATTGCTGAAAAAAATACTGTAATCTGCTTAATGCCAACACTACATGAATGCTCTGTATTCAATCAAGAACTTTTGACATTGGAAAATGAAGAGATCATAAAACTGGAAGCTGTGGATAAAATTCAACATGAACAAATAACTATTATATTGACAGGCAAATTGGCTACTAAATTGGATTCTCTGGAGAAAAACATTTCAAAAACAGCTGGTTTGGAAAAGAATCTTTATGTGTGTATGAACTGTAGAGTAACTTTAAGACGCAATTTGGATGTAGAAAAAGGTTTAGTGAATGGAGCTATGGGTAAAGTTGTGGGTTTTGTAAAGTACCAGAAAAAAGATGGAATTGAATTCTTAAAAATAAAATTTGATCAGATTGAAGAGGTTAAAGTGATTAGTCGTTGTTCAGTTCATTTTTTGCTAGTGAAAGACTTATATGTACGTAGGAAGCAGTTTCCGATTTCTCTAGCATATGCTGCAACTATTCACAAGTCTCAAGGATTAACTGTTGATAGTGCTTTTGTAAACATTGGGTCTACTGTGTTCAAAGAAGGTATGGCATATGTTGCTTTGTCACGCGTGAAAAAATTATCTGGTTTATTCATGATAGACTTTGCTGACTCAAAAGTAAGTGCTGATGCAAACTGTGTAAAGGAGTATAATAGATTAAGAAAAAGCTATGCTCCTCATTTAGGTCAGTATCCTGTGTTTGAAAAACGTGTTGTTTGTCGGAAAAGGAGATTTGAGAATATCTGTAATGAGGATGTACAGAAGAGAAAACAAAAAGACAGTGATGGGACTGCAAGCAAAAAGAAAAAGGACAGTGTGGAAGAGGTTGTTGGTTGTCATTTTGAAAATAGCTCTGGTGTCAACTGGTACGCAAATGTAGTGCTGAATGTTGTATTTTATCTTGAAACTTTGCAAGAGGAGATAATACTAAATCATGAACAAAGATTCTGTTCTTTGCTCAGTCTCCTTTATGAGAAGCTGAGTAATGATAAAAATAAAATAGAAAGTGCTTCTGATGTTAGAAATCTTTTAGATGTATGTTCTGTATGTACATAGTTTAGACAAAATGTCCAGCAAGATGCACAGGAATTCTTGATGTATATCCTGATGGTACTGTAAGATGAAGGAGTAGAAGTAGAAAATTTGTTTGGTGTCTCTTATACATGGGAACATTGTTGTGATAACTGTATGAACACAAGCAGTAGTAATGTAGATTCTGAAAGGTTCATATATTTACCATTACCAGAAAGTAAAACAGTGACTTTTAGTAAATTAGTTAAAGATGCTAATCACAACATAGAATGTTCTAAATGTAAATCTGAAATGTTGTCAACTTTATTTTTAAAGAAATATGGACAGTATGTAATTTTAATGGTACAACGTTGTAGAGCTGATGGAACAGAATTGGAAACTTTACTAAAGAAATTTGTTGGCAACCAATTATCCATATCTGGGAAAACTTTTGTTACAGTTGCAATAATTTTTCATGATGGTCCTTCTATAACTTCTGGTCATTACACAGTTTATCTTAAATGTGAAAAAGGATGGACACTGTGTAATGATTCTCAATTGATTTTCATGCAACGTTTGCCTTATGATTTACCCAATTCTTACTTAATTTTATTGAAAACGAAATTTTAAATACTAACATCATCATCGGAAGAAAGCATTATTAAAATTTAAAATGATTAAAATTGGATATTTCACTCAAAAGGGATTTTAAACTTACCATTTGGCCTTAAGGAAAGGTAAAATAAACAATTGTGGACTTCTTTGACAGATAATATTTTGGAAAATGTTCTTTTGCAACAAGGTTTACAGACGTTATTTTTTTAAAATTGTTATTGTTCTTAAAAGGTATTTTTGACATTTCTATTAAGGTATGTTTTAGTGAGGATACATTTGGGGCTTTTTTAAACAATCTTTCAGATTGGTTTTTTTTTTGCCCGCTGCTAAATGATGAATACAATTGATTTCACTATTTTTAGTGAAAATCAAAACATTCTGAAAACAGCAAAAAAAGGGCAAAAAATTGCTTTGCTAAATATGAAAAACCATGTACTGTTTAATAAAGTGTATTGTTGAATATTAATACTTTTTTTCTTTTTTTCAGAACTAGAAAGAAAATATAGAAGATGTTATTCAGTTTTCTTTGCAATTAAATAAAAACATTTATTTCTAAATAATTTACTTTGATGGTCAGGTAAGTTTAACATATCTGTATGTGTCACTGCTTTCGATTCATGCTTCCTTTTATTCACCTCTCCTTACTCTGCTTTTCTCATTTCTCTTCTCACTCTCTCTTTCTGCTTTAATACTCTTTTGTAACTCCCTTTCTCCTTCTCTACTAGTCCCCTACCTTTACTACCTCCATCACTAATTTTTCATCCATGTTTCTTTCTCTGTATCCATATGTTTTAGTCTTTTTAACTGCCTTACTCCTTCTCAGTTGTTTGCTTTCTGTCTCTGTATCTGTCACTCTCTGTTTGTCTGTTTTACCCTTAACTTCCTTAACATCTCTGGGGCAGATTTACAAGCCACCTGCACCACCACTACGTCACTTTTCTTGACGTACTAGTGGCGCAGGGTGCTCTTCCATATTTACAAGGAGAGGATAAGCCACTCTGTGTGTCTTTTCCTCTCCTTGTAAACACAGCCAATTCAAATGCAGCACTAAAATGAGCAATTATCTTTTTTGATAGGTTTAGGGTACCTATAGGTAAGTACTGATGCAGAGTTTCAAGTTTAATAGGAAGACTCTCTTCCCTTCATGTGTGAAATGTACACCATCTCTTTTTTAATTACTTTGCCACTCCCCTCTCTTTGTCAGGGAGTCCCTGAAGGTTTACTAAAGGTGAAAAAAATGATTATTTTTTTTAAAAAAAACCCATTGGGTGCACGCAGGGTGCGCGCACCCAAAAAAAACAACCAGAAAAATAGATTCAAAAAACAAGTTTTTGTGTTTTGATTTTAGGTGGCTCTAAAAAGAGCCCTTGAGTTAATGTAGGGACAGAGGAAGTGAAAAACGAAAAAAAAAATAACAAAATTATGGCCTTTCGCAAGGATGCTCCTCAAATTTTCTTTGAATGAGATCAATACTGCTCTCACCCAAAGTAATAAGAGTACCACAATCCATGCAGTGTGTACTCATCCTCCCAAAACAAGGACGAATATCCAGAGGTGTGGAAGAAGGTGAAGGCACCATCGCAGAAGACGTGCTCGCCTGAGCTGCCGAAGATGTGCTCGGCTGAGCTACTGCAGATGTCGTTGGCTGAGCAGGTGGAGGGTTTGCTCCAGAAGCTTGACGAAAAGTCACAGGATGCATTGCCTCAACGTGCCTCATCATAGTGTGAATACTAAAAGAGTACTTCTTATTAGCATTCCCACGTGACTAAGTGCGCTGACACAGTATGCAGGTGACCTTTGGTGCATTCACCTTCTTTTGTCCCTCAGGAAAAGTGAAAAACTGCCATATAAAGGAGTCTTTCTGCTTCCTCTGCCTCTGTCTCTCAAGAGTGTCCTGTTCACTCTCAGAAGGTGGCTGGTGCTCTGCCATTGTCTCACAAAAACAGAGTAGCTCCTTCTCCAAGGGAATCAGAACTAACAATGAGGGGGGTGGGTGTGATTTTGGAAGAATCTGGAACTGAAAGTACTTTGAACCAATGAAAAGTGATGTTTCTTGATCACATGACTTGCCATGAGGGGATTGGGTGTGGTGTTGAAACAATCTGAAACTGAAAGTAATGAAAACCAATTAAAAGTGTTGTTTTATTAATCACATAACCCGAGGTGCGCGCACTGAGCAAGCTCCGAGCGCGCACGATGCAATTACGCATGCGCGAACGCGTACGCGCACATGCGCATAAGTATTATGCGCTTACGTAACGCGCATACGCAGCACGCACGCATGCGCGAACGTCAGCGCGCGTACTCTACGCGTATACGGAAGTGTACCGCGTGGAGCACGTACGACGCACTCATGCGTACGTACGCATGCGTACTGGGTGTGCGCTGCGAGCGCGCACTAAAACGTATGTATGCGTACGTTGATAACGTACGCCTGCATACATGAAAAACGTACGCAAACGTACTAGGTGCGCGCTCTGAGCGCGCACCCTAAGAATTAAAAAAAAAAAAAAAAAGTGGACATAACTTAATAGAAGATATTAACTATGCTGTTCAACTTTATCCAAATTCAAAGTAAAAAAAAAATGAGCCGCACCAAATTAAAGGATACAGATAATTTATAAATGTATACATAGGGAATTTTTTGAAAAAGAAATATATATAAATTAGCATTTAAAAAACCTTTGAAATTCAATGAAAAAACCATAGGTTTCACATACGTTATAGTTAGGAATTAGCATTTAAAAAACCTTGCAAATTCACTGAAAACACCATAGGTTTCACACACGTTATAGTTAGGAATTAGCATTATAAAACCTTGCAAATTCACTTAAAAAACCATAGGTTTCACACACGTTATAGTTAGGAATTAGCATTATAAAACCTTGCAAATTCACTTAAAAAACCATAGGTTTCACACATGTTATAGTTAGCTGGTCGTTTTACTCATAAAAAACCAATAAAATTCCCTCGTTATAGTTAGTTCAGCTAACTATAACTCGCGCGCCCGCAATCCACTGCTGATGACTTCACATATTACATCACTCATGACATGGTCAGTGACATCACTCATGACATCACTGATGACATCTCAAATGACATCACTGATGACATCACTGATGACGTCATCCAGTGAGTATGTGTTTCTCAAGAATTTCAATATGTTTTATATATATAGGGAAAGTCCTGTTGAAGAATGAGTGGGTGTACAAGTGTGTAAATGGATGATTTTCTGTGGTGCATAACATGATTCTTTAAGTAAGTCATTAAATGTATCTTACTGCAGACTAGTGACTAAACTGTGTAAATGTGTGTATGTGTCTGTATGTTGGTGTATAAGTGGCTGCATGGTTTTGAGAACAGCTATATGAGTCTCTATATGGGTAATTGATTGGTTGTCTGAGTATCAGTATGGGTTCGTGAGTGTTTGTGTGGGTAGGGTGTGTGTCACTCTATGCATAGATGTGAGAGTGGGTGATTCTATGGGTGAATGGTTTTAGGAGTGCATCTGTGATGGACTGTATGGTTGAGCGAGTGTATGTATGGGTGTGTTAGGGATTGAATATATATTTCAGTAGTACATTTGTGACTAACTACATATGTGAAAGGCAGTATATGTGCGTGTAAGAGTATATAAGTGAGTAGATATGAGAGTGTGTTATTGTGAAAGTGACTGTATGGATGAGTGTGTGCTTGTATCAATGATTCTATAAGAGTGTAAGAATGTGATACTATTTTTATGAGTAAGTGAACTTGAGTGTGTTTTACTGCATAGGTGAGAAAATGGGAGTGTGATTATTTGCATGATTGAGTTGGTGTAGCAGTAGCTCTATGGATACTTGTTAGTGTGTGAGTGTCTATATAAGTGTTTAAATGTGTACAGGTGAGCAAGTGGAGGTATATGAAGACCAAAGAGTTAATAAGTGGGTATGTAATGATTGGTATTGCAGTATATATGGTTTTGAGAATGGAACTCTTAAATTTTTACTCGGTGTATCAAAGGTTATATTATGGTGTGAGAAGATGTGGTAATTTTTCTCATGGATGACGTCATCAGTGATGTCATCAGTGATGTCATTTGAGATGTCATCAGTGATGTCATGAGTGATGTCACTGACCATGTCATGATGAGTGATGTAATATGTGACGTCATCAGCAGTGGATTGCGGGCGCGCGAGTTATAGTTAGCTGAACTAACTATAACGGGGGAATTTCATTGGTTTTTTACGAGTAAAATGACCAGCTAACTATAACATGTGTGAAACCTATGGTTTTTGAAGTGAATTTGCAAGGTTTTTTAAATGCTAATTCCTAACTATAACGTGTGTGAAACCTATGGTTTTTTCAGTGAATATATCTATATATATATATATATATATATATATATATATATATATATATATATATATATATATATATATACATATATATATTCCTAACACCAATTCACCGGGCAGCTGAACTCAACGGCGGGTGCATCCGTAGACGACAGGTGAGTTTGTCTTGTTCCACAACAAATCCAACAACTCTGAGCACTCACGGGGGTCTTTAAAATGATTTATTTCGCAAATGCATTTCGGTCATTACCTTTTTGGTGCTGTAAATCATTTCTAAAATCTGCACAGCTTTCATTCTTTTAAACTAATATACACTCCATTGGTGGGGCTGTAACCAATCAGGAAACGGCAATCCCGCATTGGCATGAATAACTAATGTGCAGGGCCTCAATGTCCCATAATTCACCATCAGTCATAGATGTAATCCGTTATTCAAGTGTCATTCTTCTGATTCCCTGCCATCTCAGGCCGGCAACCAGTTATTATCCTTTTAAGGCTGTGCATATCACCCTTGCCAGCCGCTGATATTAATACACACAGAACCTGTAGATGTCTCTCATATGGTCAGGAAGCCACAGACTTAATAGTCAGCATCCTTCCAAGACAACAGGAACTGACAGCGGCGGTTACAAGACGCCAACAATTTTCCAAATACCACTTCACCAGGCAGCCAAACTCAATGGCGGGTGCAGCCGTGGATGACAGGTGAGTTTGTCTTGTTCCACAACAACTCCAACAACTCAGAGCACTCATGAGGGTCTTTAAAATGATTTATTTCGCAAATGCATTTCGGACATTACCTTCTTCAGTGCTGTAAATCATTTCTAACATCTGCACAGCTTTCAGTCTTTTAAACTAATATACACTCCATTGATGGGGCTGCAACCAATCAGGAAACGTCAATCCCGCGTCGGCATGAATAACAAATGTGCAGGGCCTCATTGTCCCATAATTCACCATCAGTCATAGATGTAATCCGATATTCAAGCGACATTCTTCTGATTCCGTGCCATCTCAAGCCGGCAGCCACTTATTATCCTTTTAAGACTGTGCATCTCACCCCCGCCAGCCGCTGATATTAATACGCACAGTACCTGTAGATGTCTCTCATATGGTCGAGACACCACAGACTAAATAGACAGCGTCCTTCCAAGACGAAAGGAACTGGCAGCAGCGGTTCCAACACCCCAACAATTTTCCAAACACCACGTCACCAGGCAGCCGAACTCAACGGCGGGTGCATCCGTAGACGACAGGTGAGTTTGTCTTGTTCCACAACAACTCCAACAACTTAGAGCACTCACAGGGGTATTTAGAATTATTAATTTCGCAAATGCATTTCGGTCATTACCTTCTTCAGTGCTGTAAATCATTTCTAAAATCTACACAGATTTCAGTCTTTTAAACTAATATGCACTCCATTGGTAGGGCTGCAACCAATCTGGAAATGGCAATCCTGCATCGGCATGAATAACTAAAGTGCAGGGCCTCAATGGCCCATAATTCACCATCAGTCATAGATGTAATCAGTTATTCAAGTGTCATTCTTCTGAGTCTGTGCCATCTCAAGCCAGCAGCCACTTATTATCCTTTTAAGACTGTGCATATCACCCTCGCCAGATGCTGATATTAATATGCACAGAAACTGTAGATGTCTCTCATATGGTCAAGACACCACAGACTAAATTGTCAGCATCCTTCCAAGACGACATGAGCTGGCAGCGGTGGTTCCAATACGCCAACAATTTTCCAAACACCACTTCACCAGGTAGCCAACCTCAACTGTGGGTGCATCCGTAGACGACAGGTGAGTTCGTCTTGTTCCACAACAAATTCAAAAACTCTGAGCACTCACGGGGGTCTTTAAAATGATTTATTTTGCAAATGCATTTTGGTTATTACCTTCTTTAGTGCTGTAAATCATTTCTAAAATCTGCACAGCTTTCATTCTTTTAAACTAATATACACTCCATTGGTGGGGCTGCAACCAAATCAGGAAATCGCAATCCCGCGTCGGCATGAATAACTAATGTGCTGGACCTCAATGTCTCATAATTCACCATCAGTCATAGATGTATTCCATTTTTCAAGTGTCATTTTTCTGATTCCGTGCCATCTCAAGCCGGCAGCCACTTATTATCCTTTCAAGACTGTGCATATCACCCTCGCCAGCCACTGATATTCATACGTACAGAACCTGTAGATGTCTCTCATATGGTCGAGACACCACAGATTAAATAGTCAGCGTCCTTCCAAGACGACAGGAACTGGCAGCGGCGGATCCAACATGCCAACAATTTTCCAAACACCACTTCACCAGACAGCCGAACTCAACAGCGGGTGCATCCGTAGACGACAGGTGAGTTCGTCTTGTTCCTCAACAACTCTAACAACTCGGAGCACTCACGGGGGTCTTTAAAATGATTTATTTCGCAAATGCATTTCGGTCATTACCTTCTTCAATGCTGTAAATCATTTCTAAATTGTGCAGAGCTTTCAGTCTTTTAAACAAATACTCACTCCATTGGTGGGGCTGCAACCAATCAGGAAACGGCAATCCCGTGTCGGCATGAATTACTAATGTACAGGGCCTCAATGTCCCATAATTCACCATCAGTCATAGATGTAATCCGTTATTCAAGTGTCATTCTTCTGATTCTGTGCCATCTCAAACCAGCAGCCACTTATTATCCTTTTAAGACTGTGCATATCACCCTCGCTAGCCGCTGATATTAATATGCACAGAACCTGTAGATGTCTCTCATATGTTTGAGACACCACAGACAATAGTCAGCGTCCTTCCAAGAGGACAGGAACTGGCAGCGGCACTTGCAACATGCCAACAATTTTCCAAAAACCGCGTCACCAGGCAGCCGAACTCAACGGCGGGTGCATCCGTAGAGGACAGGTGATTTTGTCTTGTTTCACAACAACTCCAACAACTCAGAGCACTCACGGGGGTCTTTAAAATGATTTATTTCGCAAATGCATTTTGGTCATTACCTTCTTCAGTGCTGTAAATCATTTCTAAAATCTGCACAGCTTTCTGTCTTTTAAATTAATATACACTCCATTGGTGAGGCTGCAACCAATCAGAAAACGGCAATCCCGCGTCGGCATGAATAACTAATGTAATAATGTAATGTAATAAACACTAATGTGTAACCATCTCAAGCTGGCAGCCACTTATTATCCTTTTAAGACTTAGGGATAATTTATATTTAATTAAACAAAAGCGTAAGACTTTGCAAAGCATTCTAAATATCAGTTTAACATACCAGTGTAAAATGCAGACATAGGTTCCCCAGTAGCATGTCTTACACATTTTTTAAATCCTTCTTCTCTGTGTTGCACAATCAGACATAGAATACGTCTACTACCATATAATTTACAGGTCCTACCACAGCTACAGCACTGAACTACAGCCTTTCAAATACATAAAATATATTAATTATGGATTATGTAACAAAACTATATGTAGGTTAGAAAAATATTCACATATTAACATATAACCAGTTATGTCATTCTCTTCTATTAATTCATGGCCTTTAATGATATGTTGCAGGATATGTAACCAATATTGAAACATTATTTCATTTAACTGACACTTATAACACAATATATATATATATATATATATATATACATATATATATATATATATATATATATATATATATATATATATATATATATATATATATCTACGTTTTCACCAAGTTTTCTATTCTGATTAAATTTGCATGGAAAGAAAGATCGTCATTATTGACGCAAATTATGGAATTGAAAGCTGAGATCCAAAAAGAGGAATCTGAAGAACTATTCAAAAGTAAATTGGATGATATAGCAATGAAAATTAACAAACATGAGGAAAAAATTATTGCCAAGAAAGAAAGGAAATTCCTACGGGATAAAATTGATTACATGTCCGGTCGAGTGTTCACTTTCAGTCGGAAATATGATAACTTGAAACGGAAAGGCGTTCAGGGAGATTTGGATATGGTTCATGTTGGTGGAGAAGTTGACAGTGACATCAGTGAGAGTGATGTCTCGGAAGATGGAACTCCGCAAACCTTGCAAACCACGGCACCCATTATATCTAAGAAGCCGACAAATTTTTGGGAGGAATTCCGACTGATGAACCTGTCATCAAATCAACCGAAATGGCAGATCGACAGAGGACGAGGCAGAGGAAGGGGCTCACGAGGACGAGGCAGAGGAAGAGGAAAAGCCACAGAAACAACATCATCCACAAACAATCCAGGAGAGGTGGATGGTGGAAGAAGAAAAATAACAACCCCAGTGGGAGTGGAAACAAGGGGACAAAAGAGACGCGGAAAATGAAGAACTGCCGCAATGTGGTAAATCTCTCCTCATGTTTTCTTACGTCCATGGAACATGATGTGTTACAGTTTGGTTTATCGTTTTGTCCCACCTCTTTATTTTCTTATCCCCAAGAGAGAATTGATTTATTTTATTTTACTAGGAAACTGAGACTACACAAATGGAATGAATTGAAAGTTAAGACTCATATACATGGTATAGCTGGAAGTAATCAGATTCCAGCTATTGAGTCAATTAATGAAATACAGGCGTTAATTGCGTTGAAGGAATTGGAGGTGGAAAGTCTTGAAGATGTGGATTCTGGACCCATTGATGCTGTGTCCCTGGGCTATAAGGTCGATTTAAGCTGTCCCAACAAGTTTAAACCCAAGTCTATTTTTAATCCCACGTTACCAGTTTGTGGGATAGATACATTTGAGACACTAGTTACTAATGACTTAAAGAAACTTGCTAGTAAAAGGGTTTGGACAAATGATAATTTGACAAGAGAACAACGACAGGCAGTAACGTCTTTGCAATCTGACTCAAATATTGTAATTCGCCAGTCGGACAAAGGCGGTAATGTAGTCATATTAAACATGGTTGATTACATAAGGGAAGGAGTTCGGCAGCTACAAGGTGGTGATTGTTATGAACAGGTTTCTCTCAGTGTGATTGAGGAATCTAACATGAGGTATTTTGGGATGCTTAAATTGTGGCATACTACTGGCATTCTAGAGTGGGATGAGTATGCCTTTTTGCTTAATCGGAATCCTAAGATTGCTATCTTGTATCTTCTACCTAAGCTCCATAAGGATGCTGCTAATCCACCAGGAAGGTCCATTGTGTCATCTAGGGGCTCCTTATTAGAAAAAACATCGAAGTACATCGATTATTTTCTTCATCCTTATGTAGAGAAGTTACCATCCTATATTAAAGATAGCAGACACTTCCTAAGTCTTATTAAGGACTTTGAATGGAAAGAAGGCTACTTGTTAATGACATTAGACGTCTGTAGCCTATACACCTCAATCAGACACACCCAGGGCATACAGGCCTGTCAAGAATTTCTAAACTTTCGGTCCATCTCTTTTCTCAGACACAATGAGATGCTTGTGCAAATGATGACTTTTTGCCTAGAAAACAATTTTTTTATTTTTGATGGAGTATTGTTCAGGCAGAAACAAGGGACAGCTATGGGCACCTGCTTTGCTCCCAGCTTCGCCAACTTGTTTATGGGGTGCTGGGAGCGGCAGGTGTCTCAGACACAGCAGTTATACCGCAGCCATGTCAAATTATGGCTGCGGTATATTGATGATCTTTTTATCATCTGGTGTGGGTCTGAACTATCAGCGACAGAGTTCATCTCCATATTAAATCAAAATGAAATGAACTTACAATTTGAAGGAACGATGAGCAACCAGAGTATTGAATTTTTGGATTTACAAGTGCAGGTTCCGGGCAACAGATTGATTTCCAAGCTTTTCCGTAAACCGACTGCAGGGAACACTCTGCTGTATGCAAACAGCGGACATCCTAAAACCTTGATCCGCAGCATTCCCTATGGGGAGTTTCTCCGGGCTCGGAGAAATTGTAGTTTGGATGTGGACTTCATTGCTGAAAGCAAATGTATGTCCCAGAGATTTGCAGAGAGAGGCTATAACCCTAGTGTAATTGAAGAAGCATTGAGAAAGGCAAATGAATTTACGCAAGGGCAGTTGTTGACACCTAAAGTTAAAGAGGATGACATTAATAGTGATGAAGTTATAAGATACATAGCTACATATCACTCTAACTCCTGGGAAGTGCGTAAATGCCTACACCAACATTGGAAAATCCTGTCCACTGAACCAACTTTGGCTAATAGATTAGGACCATTGCCGAGTATCACCTACAGGAAATCTGATTCTCTCAAAGACAAGCTTTGCAAAAATGAAGTAACCAGCACAAACAGAACACAGAGTGACATACAGGGATTCTTTACTTGCATGCTTTGCAAAGCATGTAAGTTTAGCACTAATGTGAGAAAGGTTTATTACCCCATTAGTGAAACTGAAAGAATCATAGGTAAACATCTTACTTGTTTGTCTGATTTCTGCGTTTATGTTTTGGTTTGCCCCTGTGCTAAGAAGTGTGTGGGTAGCACAATGTTTACAGCAAAAAAACGTGTGCTAGAACATCAAAGGGCAATCCATAACAAGGACAAACTCTCACCAATTGCCAGACACTTTGAACAATTTCACAATAGCAACCGTAATCTGCTGAAGTTCTTTGTGATTGAGAGAGTAGAGGTAAAACAAAGAGGGGGTGACAGGATACGCAAACTCCGTCAATTAGAATCAAGGTATATTCTAGATCTAAATACCAAGGCCCCTGCAGGTTTGAATTCAGAAGAAGAGATGTCTTGGCATTTGGGGGAATAGTATTTGTCAAATATCTTTGATTTGTATGTTTGAGAGTCTATTTGACCATAATGTCCAAGTGAATTTTGTATGTATGTTTGATCTTCCTTGTGTAGTGGAAGCTTCCTTAACAATGAGGCATACTATTGGAACATGTTGTTCCTTATTTTAGGCTTTGCGTAAATTTAGAATCTCTTCATTAGATGATTTGATTTCTTTTAATTATTCGAATTATTTGAATTATTCGAACTATTGCGTACTCTTTAATATCCTTAACATCCATTTTGATATATATGTATGTACTTTTAAGTAGTCATTCGTATGGCTCCAACTGGCGGACCCAATTATAACATTTTGCAGTGTTGATGTTACAAAGAAAACATTTTTCTCAATTGGCTTTCTTTTCTTCTTCCTCCATTTTAGTTTTCTTGAAACGTCAGAAGGAATGAAGATGATCTGTTTGCATTGTTTCAAAAAGGAAAGCATTGATTGTCCATATGGACTATAATATACAAACTTTACTTTCGTACTTACCTGTATGAATTTATTATTATTTTACCCACTGGGGTTAAATGATGCTGCAAATAATTATATGTTTTCAATTGAAGAGAGGTTCCATCCAAGATTACCCACTTGGGTAGAATAGCAGTATTCTAACATGTGATGTGACATGGATAGACGTCGTTATGAAATCAAGTTATCATAATTTGATCTTGAATGTGCACAGAATAATTGCAAAGGTTGTAATATTATTCAGCTAATTGAGGATAATATAATTGAGTAATTCTCCTCTTATTGATGACAACACACGTAGAGATATTTTACGGGTGCTTGAGTGGGAAGAAATGGGGTACATTCCGTTCCGTCTTCTCAATGGTAACTGTTAATAATATCCATGTTCGTAGGTGTGATGGACAACATTATTTTGTGTTAAAGATTTCTAATTTTAGAATTCTTAGAGTTTGGTGCAATAGATTTCTATTGTTAACACTATTACCCTCATTGTTCTATCAAAAACTTTATTTGTTAGAAACTTTATTTGTTAGAGAATACTGCTCTAAAATGGCCGCCGATGTATTGGAGCCTAACCTTAAGGATGACAGTCCGTTATTTATGTTGGTACGTTATACGTAACGTGTTTAAAAACCACTTGGCAAAATGTTTTGTTTACCCGTGACCAAGGCGAGTGTATCGCTGAAACGCGTAGGGTATTTGCTGGCTGGAAACTGATAAAAAGAAAAGAAGAAATGATCATTTTCACTGAATGACGGATGGACTCTGTGTGGTGATTTGTTCCTGACGGGAGTGCAACGGTACCTGTGAGTACTTGGTGAAAACGTATGGATGATTGTGGGCGTCTTCGGACCCACGGTTGCACCGACGCTAAAGTGTCCCGTTATATCTGAAGAAGTGAAGGGTTGTGATATATATATATATATATATATATATATATATATATATTCACTGAAAAAACCATAGGTTTCATACATGTTATAGTTAGCTGTACATTTCACTCGTAAAAAACCAATGAAATTCCCCCGTTATAGTTAGTGCAGGCAACTATAACTCACGTGACCGCAATCCTCTGCTGATGCTAATACTGTATTTAGACACTTATTTGCCCCTGTCTTCTTCCAATAAATTTTAGCTATACATATAATACAAATATTTTTTTTTCATAAAGACACATATGTCATCAGCAGAAGATTGCGGTCGCGTGAGTTATAGTTGCCTGCACTAACTATAACGGGGGAATTTCATTGGTTTTTTACGAGTGAAATGTACAGCTAACTATAACATGTATGAAACCTATGGTTTTTTCAGTGAATTTGCAAGGTTTTTTAAATGCTAATTCCTAACTATAACGTGTGTGAAACCTATGGTTTTTTCAGTGAATTTGTACGGTTTTTTAAATGCTAAGTTACTTTACGCCATTCGTGGCGTGCGCGCCCAGTTAACGCAGTTCGTTCCATGCGCGCACGGTGCGCTTCGTGCACCGTGCGCGCACAGTGAGCACACGGTGCGCTTCGCGCACCGCGCGCCCACTTTACGCAGTTAGTGCCGTGCGCGCACGGTGGTCACGCGGTGCGCTGCGCGCACCGCGTGCCCACGTTATGCGGGATGGGCCATGTACGCACGATGCGCTTCGCGCACCGTGCGCACATGGGGGACATATTATGCGCATCTTTGTGAAATGTATTTTTTGTTAATTTCATAGTTGTGAGAGGCCATGCACAAATGGTGCCCTGCGGGCACCATTTGCACACGGGGGGGGGGGAGAATGTGGATAATTTTTTTTTTTTAATTTTTTTTACCATACGCGTACGGTAAGCGTAATCGGCGAATTTCCGAAAAAAAAAAATTTTTTTTTGGGCTTGGGGGTTGTTTGGGGACCCCTATATCAATCCTGGGTGGTTAGGATATCAAAAAACTGCCTCTTTATAACATTTTTGGGCTTCGTTTTTGCTGCCCAACTCAGAGAGCGAGAGAGAAAATGGCGGCCGCCGCTTCCTGGTTTCGACCGATTCGAATGTTTACTAAGATCTAACAGCCAATCAGAATCGCGCTCGCGCACGCCACCGTACGCGTTCGGTAAGCGCACCGTAAGCGCACCGTAAGCTGGCTCAGATATATATATTGGTTTAAAGGCTATTTTCTCAGAATCTACTGAACAGATTTACACCAAACCTACAAAAGTCACTTCCTTGACCTGAGGACTACCTCTCTGCCAAATTTCAAGTAATTCTGTTCAGCCGTTCGGGCTGTAGCTGTGTCTAAAGGTCCTATGGAAAAATGCATGGGAAAAACGCGTTTTGGGACCCCCCTTTTATCTCAGCCCCCGCTTGACGAATCCCCCCGAGACTTTCAGGGTAGGAGCGGAGCGTAGCGCCCCACCTATTTTGAAAAATTCGCGAGTATTCGTCGACCGGCGCCAAAGTTATTCAAAATAGAATGTTGCCGATTTCCTATGGATACGTGGTCCTAACTATAACTACCTACTGGCGCCAGTGGGTAATATATATATATATATATATATATATATATATATAGTTAGGCCCAGATTTAGGCTCAGATTTCACATAGAAATTCAGCAGTTATAGTTGCCTGAGCCAACTATAAATCATTCCCCCGGCAATGCACTGCTTATGGCCTCACATATTACATCATTCATGACATGGTCAGTAGCATCACTTATGACATCAGTCATGACAATGCAAATGACATCACTGATGCCATCATCAAATAAGTGTAATTGGTTTTGAGAGTTTATGGATGCAAAACATATATACTAACCCTTAAATAAGTTAAATTTGTATACTAGTTGTATTACTGACGTGTGATTCTATCTCTAACACATGTGATCTAAGTGGGTATGTGACTGCCTGTATCAGCATGTAAGTGGGTGTGTGAGTGGCTGTATGGGTGAGTGAGTGCATGCCTGAATGACTGTATGGGTGCATGAGTTGATTTCTGACTTGGTCTCTAGGTGTGTGAGTGGTTGTGAATGTGGTTGTATGTTGTATGGGTGTATGAGTGGGTATATGAGTGGTTGTGTGAGTGGTTTTGTGGGTGTGTGAGCAGGTGTGTAAGTAGATGTATGGGTGCATGAGTGGCTGTGTGAGTGACTGTATGGGTGAGTGATTGGAGTTCTGACTAGGTCTGTATGTGTGTGAGTGGTTGTGTAAGTGGTTGTATGGGTGTGTGAGTGGAAATCTGAGTGGTTGTATGGATGTGTCAGTGGTTTTGTGGATGTGTGAGCAGGTGTGTGTGTAGATGGATGGGTGTGTGAGTGGCTGTATGGGTATATAAGTAGGTATGTGAGTAGCTGTGTGGATGACTGAGTGGTTGTGTGAGTGACTATGTTGGTGATTGAGTAGATCTATCAGTGGCTGTATGGGTGAGTGAGTGGTTGTATGAGTGACTGTATGGGTGAGTGAGTGGGTGTCTGAATGGCTGTATGAGTGAGCGACTGGATGTGTAAGTGGTTGTATAGGTGAGTAAGTGGCTGTTTGAGTGAGTGTTTGGTTAAGTGAGTAGATGTACAAGTGGTTGTATTGGAGAGTGATTTTCTATGTGAATGACTATGGGAGAGTGAGCAGATATGGGAGTGCTTATATGGATGTGTGAATGGGTATGCAAGTGGTTGTGTGGGTGTGTGAGTGTGTGAGTGCTTGTATGGTTGAGTGAGTGGCTGTGTTGACAAGCTGTAAGGGTGTGTGAGTGGGTGTGTGAGTAGCTGTATAGCTGAATAAGTCTGTGTGTGAGTAGCTGTGTGGGTGAGTAACTGGTTATATGAGTGGCATTTTGAGTGAGTGGGAGTCTGAGTGGCTCTATGGGCAAGTGAGTGGTTGTGTCAGTACATGTATGGATCTGTGAATGGTAATGTGAGTGGTTGTGTAGGTATATGAGAGGTTGCATGTGGGTGTGAGTGGTCCTATAAATAATCTCATCAGTGATGCCATTTGAGATGCCACTCACCATGTCATGAGTGATGTAATATGTGAGGTTATAAGCAAAGCATTGCGGGGGCATAAGTTACAGTTAGCTCAGGTAACTATAACTGCTGAATTTGTATGGTTTTGTATGAGTGAAATCAGAACCTAACTAGAATGTCCCTGTAACCTTTGGTTCTTTCAGTGAATGTATACATTTTTTTTAAATTCTATTGTCTAATTATAATCTCCCTGAAACCTTTGGTTATGTTTTAGTGAATTTCTATGATTTTTTAACTACTTGATATGTTTGCAGAGTGGTGGAAAAGGGATGGGGCATCCAAGCAGCTCTCAGCAATCCCACTGTCTGAGACTTACTGCTGGTAAGAGGAGGGCTTCTTGGCCCCCAAGGACCCTCAGCATCCAAAGGGACTTCATCCCCCAACAACTAGTTTGCGTTTGCACTGCAGAGCAGTGGAGAAAGGGGGACCTCCGACAATCTCTCAGCAATCCCTCTGTGTGGGACTTACTGGAGGTAACAAGTGGGAGTCTTGGCCCCAAAGGACCCTCGGCATTCAAGGGGACTTTGTCCCCCAACCAGTTGTGACCAGGAGGCATATTTGCAGAGTGGTGGAGAAAAGACACGAACCTCAAATGAGCTCTCAACAATACCCGCTGTGTGGTGCTTGCAGGAGAGATTGTTGGTCCCCAAGGACCATCAGCAGCCAAGAGAACATCACCCAATCAGTAGTGCACCATGAGTCGCATTTGCAGAGCGGTGGAGAAAGGGAGTGGGACCTCCCACGAGCTCTCAGCAATCCCGCTGCATGGGACTAACTGGAGGTATAATGAGGGGTAATTGGCCCCCAAGGACCCTCAGCATTCAAGGGGACTTCATCCCCTGACCAGTAGCGCACCAGAAGGTGCATTAGCATAGTGTTGGAGAAAGGGGGCGTAGCCTTGGACGACCTCTCAGCAATCCCACTGTGTGGGGCTTACTGGTGGTAGCATGAGAGGTGTTGGCCCCCAAGGTCCCTTAGCAGCCATGGGGGCTTCATTCCCCAACAAGTTGTGAACCTGGAGGCCCCTTTGCAGAGTATTTAAGAAAAGGGGCGGGCCTCTGACAACTTCCACTGGGGCCAGCCTTTCTTTTTTTAAATTGGGAAGGGGGACCTATTTAGGCCCTGGGGATCCCATCCCCCAGAGCCCGACCTTTTATTTAATTTTAGTTGTAAAAGGGGAGAGAGGCTGCTTTGCCAGCTTCCCCCAGCCAATTTTGGCAACGGGAACCCCATCCCTCAGGCCCCAGACAATTAGAAATGGGCAAAAGGGCTGCTTGGCCCCCCTCTCTGGGCTAATTTTGGCTCTGGGGGACCCATCCCTCGAGGCCTGGTCATGTTGCCCTGGGTGCCCCCGGCAGAGCCGGCATTGCTTTCTGACACAGGGAGCTGCAAAACATGCAGCTCCCTGTGTCTGAAAGCAATTGGTCCTTTTCCTGCTGGCAGGCAGGGAAAAAGGCAAGTGATCTGCTTCCTGCAAGCAAGAACATTTTCACTGCTCTTGCTTGCTGGAAGGGAAGTGTTTGCTGTAGCTTACCGGGAGCGGTTAAAACTCCCACCAAGCAACAGAAAAAGCTATGCCCTAGAGCCTGGAGGGTGGCAGTCCTCAGAGCCATCTATGGATCCAGGAGGGGGGTTGCGCAGCCCTCCTCCTTTCAATGGGTATGGCCTGCCCTGGCCCCCTCCCACTTTTAATGTTACTTTGACCTCAGTGGTGGTGGTCCGCGGGGCCAGGTGTGTCTGGACAGCCCACCATTACATTAAATTTAGGGGGTTGGTGGTCCTTAGAGCCAGGGGGTCCGTGATACCCCAATGTATTTTTGCTATGCAGCCCCAGGGAGGTGGTGGTCCACGGGGTCCAGGGGAGGTCCGAGCAGTCCCCCATTATTTTCACATATGTTCGGGGAAGGTGGTTGTCCCGGGACATTTATAAGCATTCATGCCCCCCCTTTAATTCCCCCATACCTCTGGGACCTGGCCCCCCAGGGCTTATCAGAAAAGAAACACAGGAGGCCACGCTTCTTTTTTTTATTATGGCAGTAATATATATATATATATTACCTATTGGCGGTCACCAGTACGTAGTTATAGTTACGACCTAGTTTTAATCGGAAGAGCATTTTTTGTTTTGCCAATAACTTTGGCGCCGCTTAACAAATCTTCACGAAATGTTCCAAACTATTACTTTAGTTGGTTCAGCCTCTGTGTTCAAAGATTTGGGGTGTTCTGTCAAGTGGGGACCAAGAAAAAAGGGTGGTCCCAAAATGCATTTTCCCCCATGCATTTTCCCATAGAACACAACTGTAGCCCGTACCGCTGAACGGAAGTAACCCATATTTGGCAGAAAGCTAGATGTTGGTCCAAACAAATTTGCTTTTTGTGATTTCGTGTAAATCCATTCAGTAGTTTTACAGATATTTAAGATAAAAAAATATAGATATCTAGGGACACATATCCTTGCAGTGGACTCACGGATCCACAGTCCCCATGCTCAAATTTGATTGGTTGCCAGCACTTCAACTAAGAAGTGTTGACAGCCATCTTGGGACTCAGCTTGAACGTGAGTCCCACAAAAATTGTAAAAATAAAGAACGGGAGGCAGGGTAGGAATACCCTGACCCTCCCAGATATGGTGGGGAGTACCACAAGGACCCCACCAGGGGTTAAAAGCATTTTTTAAAACTCAATTTTGCTGTGAATTCACGGGTGGATCAGCGGATCCATGAATATTTTTTTTTAAATGAAGCACAGGCTCCCGCGCTTCATTACTAATCATCCCCTAGGGGGCCAGGTCCCGGGGCATTTTAATAAAGTAGGAAGCGCATTGGCCAACCCTCCTGGGGCTTATTGATGCCCCAGGACCACCACCTCCCCGGGGCTTGTTTAATTAAAAATGCAGGGGAGGCATACATGGCCTCCCCAACTGCACCAGGAACCACCACCTCCCCGGGGCTTATTAATTTATCAATGGGGGCCTCTTGAACTCCTCCATTTCAGGGGACCACCACCTCCCCAAGCTTTATGTTTAAAGAATATGGGGGGGCTGCACAGACCCCCCTCGATGCTGCGGGGATTGCCACCTCCCCAGCGCTATAATTTTAATTAATGCATTAATCCAGACCCCCCCCCACCAGACCCACAGACCACCACAGGGCTGAAATTGGACCAGGGAATGGAGGCCTGTGGCCACCCTCCCGTAATAAATAAATAAAAAATACAAATAAATCGGGACCTGCAAGTCACCGGGGCCCCACCTCCTTTCACCACCACTCTGCAAACGTACCTCCTGGTGCACAACTGGTTGAGGGATGAAGTCCCCTTGGCTGCAGAGGGTCCTTGGGGCCAACAAATCCTCCTGTTACCTCCAGTAAGTCCAACACATTGTTGAGAGGTCTACGGTGGACATTCTCCATTTGTTTCCACCCCTCCCGCAAACTTGCTTCCAGGTTCACTACTAGTTGGGGGATGAAGTCCTCTTAGATGCTGAAGGTTCTTGGTGGCCCAGAAGACCTCCTGTTACCTCCAGGAAGCACAACACAGCAGGATTGCTGAGAGATGGTCTGAGGCTCCACCCTTTTTCTGCACCACTCTGCAAACACAACTACTAGTTAAAAACCATAGGAAATTCACTTACGAAACCAAACATTGCAGGGATGTTATAGTTTGGAAATATAATTTTTTTAAACCTTAGAAAACCACTGGGAAAAAACGGCTTCAGGAACATTACAGTTAGGCTCAAATTTCACTCGTACAAAACCAGTGAAATCCAGCAGTTATAGTTACTGGAGCTAACTATAACTTAAGCCCCCGCAATGCACTACTTATGACCTCACATATTACATCACTCATGACATGGTCAATGACCTCACTGATGACATCATCAAAAGAACCACTCACACTCTCATACAAACTCTTGTATGCCCACTCACACAACCACTCACATACCCATTCATAGACCCATATCAGTACTCACATACCCACTCAGTCCTCAATTGAGCCACTCACTCACACACCCATTCACTCACTCATACAGCCACTCACACAACCATTCACACACACATACAGCTACTCATACAACCAGTCACTCACCTATACAGTCACTCACACAGCCACACACTCAGTCATACAGCTACACACATACACAGTCACTCACAAACCCACCCACCCCCTCACTCAAACAGCCACTCACATACTAGTCACTCACTTTTACAGCCACTCATACAACCATTCATTCACCCATACAGCTACTCCATACAAATAGTCACTCACCTATACAGCCCAACACAGCCAATCGTGCACCCATACAAGCACTCACACACTTGCTCACTGTAATGCTACATGTATTTATGCATTGTGAGATTGTGGTGACCTTTGACTATGTATTTTAACTGATTCCTTTTTAAATGTACAACATCATTTTTGTGCTCTTGCATGATTTCATTTTGTGCCTTCTTGCAGCCTCAGAGTGGATTGTTTACTTCCTTCTCAGCACAGAGCAAAACAGTCTTGTTGGAACGGAATGTGTGGGATGTGCATTTGAAAGCATGAGAGATAATGTACTTCTCTGTCTCAGAGCCAAATCACAGGGGGCTGGACAACCTCCGTCTTGACCCTGAAACAGACTGGTACAGTCAGTCTTGGTTTTGCAATAGATGAAGGGAGGGGAAATTTCTAGAAGTCTCTCTCCGTGTTGGTAAAAAGTATTAAAGACAGGAAGTTTTGGTGCTCATACAGAAGCTCACTCATGAGGTGGGCACATCGTCACAAGAACATTTTTGCTGGCCCATTAAGACTTCTGGGTGACTGAAAGTGCTTCCCAGTCTAGCTGACCACAATGATGTGTTCTCAAAGGTGATTTATGAACTATGATTTTCATTGCTCTGTGATGTTTTCATGTTGTTCTCTTTATAATTGATCCTTTCATTTGACAATGTTTATTACTGGCATTTGACAGTGCTTATTTCTTGCAGTTGACATCCATTATTATTATTTGCTCATGTTTTGCTTCAAAGCATTTGAATTGTGAATGGTCCATTATTATCTGCTTTTGTTTTATCTCATGTATTTGATTACTTGTGAGTGTTTTATTATTACTAGCATGTGCAAACATATAAATAAATTTGAATTTTGTTTCACTTGTTTTATTTGACATCTGGGAAAGTCTTACTGTTAGAGAGTGTTGCTTTAATAAAACCCCACACTTTATTTCAAAACTGTCTTTTGATGTGCCTCATTTTGTGAGTGCTGAGCCTCCTTTCGAGGTGCTTTTTCCTGCTTTACCGAGTGCCTCCTCTTGGGAGTGCTGAATTTCTTTTATTTGGGAGGTTAAAGCACGGCACTCGCACCCACAAAATCACCTAAATACCCATTCACATATCCATACAAGCACTCAAACATCTGCTCACCCACCCATACAGCCATTCACACACTCACTCTCTAATACAGCCACTCACACACAAACTCCTTTAACCAAGCACCCACTCAAACAGCCTCTCACACCCATACAACCACTTACACACCCAGTCACCCACTCATACAGTAATTCATACACCCACTCAGGCACCCAAATAGTCACTACACATCCAGTTACCCACCCATAGAGCCACTCACACTGCCACTGACTCTCCCATACATTCATTCACAAACCCACTCACTCACCATTCAGCCACTCACACAGCATCTCTCACCCATACATCTACTCACACACCTGCCTATACACCCATACAGCCACTGACAGACCCATGCACAGAAGGATACATACTCACTGAATATATTGTGAAGTACAATCACTCAGTAGTAGTGGACCTGGTATACTAATTTACCTTTTGTAGTAGGTTATTATATATGTTTCACACTCGTAAACTCTTGCAGTACATTGCTGGGGCACAAGTTATAGTTAGCTCAGGTAACTATAACTGCTTAATTTCTATTGTTTTGTATGAGTGAAATCTGAGCGTAAGGATAACGTTCCTGTAACCTTTGTTTTGTTCAGTGAATGGCTAAGGTTTATATTTCCTAACTATAATGTCCCTGTAATGTTTTTTTTTTTAAGTGAGTTGCTAAGGTTTTTCAATTCTATTTCGTAACTATAACGTCCCTGTAACCTTTGGTTTTTAAGTGAATTTCTAAGGTCTTTTAACTAGTAGTCACATTTGCAAAGGGGTGAAGAATGGGGGCGGGCATCTGACCAGCTCTCAGGGATCCTGTTGTGTTGGACTTGAGGTATCAAAGGGCTTCTTGGCCACCAAGGGCCCTCAGCATCCAAGAGGACTTCATCCCCAAAGCAGCAGTGCACCAAGAGGTGCATTTGCAGGGTGGTAAAGAAAGGGCCTCTTTTTTTATATATAATTTATGGGGAGGGGGTCAGGGGCCAATTTCGGCCCTGGGACCCCATTTCCCGTAGTCCAGACTGTCTCAAATGGTGGAGGTCGGACATGTGGTCCCCCTCAATGGACTGATTTTGGCCCCGATCCCGGGGCATGAAGGGGGCCCAAGAGGCCCTGCCTAATTTATTTTGGCATATGGCCCATGGAGGTGGTTATTCCTTGGGCCTAGAGGGGTTCAAAAGCCCCCCATTTCAAAATGAATAATCTCTGGTGAGGTGGTGGTGCCTAGGGCAATAATAAGCCCCTTGAGGGAGGGCCATATGCCCCCTCTTTATAATCAAAATGCCCCCAAAATCTTGTCCTTTGTTTAAAAAAGAAACTAGGCTGGAGCCTCAGATCCAGCACGACTCCCACTGAAAAGGTTTGTAAAAACAGTTTTTGGGGGCCCTGCAGGAATTATAGGTGGTCAGGATAATTATACCCTGACCCCGTTTCATTTTTGAAAAATAAAAATCTTGAATGTTTCAGAGTGAACCATCAAGCGGGGCTGAGAAAAAGTGGGGTGGGGGGGTAGGTGGGGGTGGGTCCCAAAATGAATTTTCCCATAGGGATTTTGGACACAACTACAGCCTGAACCGCTAAACAGAATTGGGCAGAAAGCTAGCTCATGATCCAGAAAGTGTGGTCTTTGGTATTTGGTGTAAATCCAATCAGTACTTTAAGAGATATTAACTGAAAACCAACTTTGTACATCTAGGGACGTGAACCCTCCGCATATTCACCCACTGCTTCACTCGCCACAGCAAGCCCCTGAATGGCTGAACGCAAGTTGCCAGGAAAGGTCCTGATCCACCCGCGGTGAGTCAGTGGCTCCACTCTCCACAGCAAGTTTGTGATTGTCTGCCCGCAACTTGACAGAAAAGTTGCGCCCGCGTTTTATATTTAGGGAAACAGTTCCCAGGGCTTAAAAATTGCTTGCATACTAATTGAAGGAGTCTGGTAAGAGCTTTCATGACCACTTGTGTATGTTATAAATGAGGGAAAGCATGTTTAATGGGTAGTAAAATGCCAGAAAATGGGTTTTTTGGTCACTCGCTGTTGCGAGGCTCAGCGCGGCCCCCTGTGTAAATTTGCCAATCTCGCCACAAAGTTACAATGGGGCCACCCTGAGTGTCATGGTGAATCCACGGATTCATGAAAACACCCAACCAAATTGGGCTTCTTCATAGGAAAGTGGTATAACAAAAAAGAAAGATGAAAAGGGGGCATGTGATTTGTTAACTAGAGCAGCATAAGTAAGGGCACATGGTGAGGGGTAGACATTTTACCTGCTTTTCTATTGAGAAAGGAGGTGGTTAGCAGGAGTTCTGTTATGTTATGTTATTAGCATTTATAACACGCACAGCTACTCAAGAGTGTCCCGGCGCGGGAGCCACATGATAACATAGGAGCAAAAGTAGGAAACTGCAGCTTAAATAAACAACAGAGGTTTCAGTCGCTTCCTAAATAGCCTAGGATCTTGGGTGCTGCGTAGTGCATATGGTAGAGGGTTCCACGCCTCTGCACCCCTAAAGGAAAGGGAACTACCCCCATCCTTGCCTGCCGAGGGATCGCAGCCAAACACTGTGAGGCTGAGCGCAGATGTCTCCGTGGCGCATAAAAGCTAAAACGCTTCCAAAGGCAAAATCCGTGAAGGGCTGCATGGGCGAGGGTCAGAGCCTTAAATGTAATTCTTTAGACCACGGGAGCCAGTGCAAGTCATGCAAATGTTGTTTTATACTTGCCCTTCCTGCTACATTAAGCAAGACCCTGGCCACTGCATTTTGTATTGTTCGCAGCTTCTTCAATAGGCAGCCTGGCAAACTTATATACAGACCATTGGTGTAGTCAATGCGTGTGAGGATCAGGGTGCGGGTAACCATTTCCTTTGCTGCTCTGGGTAACAGGGGTAAGAACTTCCTCAATGATTTCAATGTTCTAAAACAATGACCTGCTAATTTCTTTATGTATGTGGCGAACCAAAGATCTTCACTAAACCAGACCCCCAGATTTTTAACTGGTGAACCCACTGATTTAGGTAAAGGGTAGTCTGTTAGCCACAGTGCTTCCCTAAACTGTGGCGGGAAGGACCCATACAAGAGAATCTTCCGCTTATCCTCATTGCACTTAAACTGGGCAGCTGCGAGCCATTTGAAGACGGCTGTGAGACATTCTTTGGCCTGCACCGGGTCAGTGTCTTTATCCCTCCAAGTGAAGAGGAGCTGGGTATCGTCCGCATAGGCAATGATCTTAGCTCCCAGCTCCTCAGCAAGATAGATTAGGGGGGTGACATATATATTGAAAACCAGAGGCTCAGGGTAGAGCCCTGCGGCACCCCAGTCGTGACCTTTTCAGGTGCCGATGAGGGCAGAGGAAGCCATACTTGCTGCGATGTATCTTCCAGGAAAGATTTAAGCCAGTTCAACACCAGACCAGAGATGCCGATGTTCGAAAGACAGGCTAAAAGATAGGAATTGGGCACCATGTCGAATGAGGACGAGAGGTCCAATAAAATCAGCGCTCCTCTGCCACCTGCGTCCAAACAGTCCCTAATTGCCTCTGTCATTTCAACCAAGGCCGTCTCTGTACTGTATGTGGCTCTGATCCCGATTGGGCTGGATGGAGCAGGCCAGATGTTTCAACAAAATTAGTGAGCTGTTATTAAACCTCTTTATCATATACCTTAGCCACCGCCGGGAGAAGGGAGATAGGGCGGTAGCTAGCAGGAATGGAAGGGTCCAAGGATGGCTTTTTCAATTAGGGTAACAGGGCGGTTATCATACCGTCCACCTAGTCCAGTTCAAAATAGTTGAGGAAGAGATTGAGCCTCTAAATCCTTTAACCACAAACTCACTGCTGATTGTTTAGCTTGTTTCATCTGATGCACTTCAATAACATCCCCAATAACCTCTTTCGAATGGAGTGGATTGGTACTGTAATGCTCATATATTTTTTTCACATTACCTCTAGGCACTTTTTCAAACTATCCACTTGAAGGCATCATTTCTTCCTCGATGCAAGTTCCATGTTAGACAGCATCTACATCTTTATTGTACACGCTTTAGTCTTTAAGATATAATGTAGGTTTCTTCACCTTATTTAAATCCACTAGTTCCTGACATATGTTTTGTTTTTCATGAGCACAGCATTCACTAGAATAACAAGTGCTTCTTCCAAATCTCTCTCTACACCCACAGTTTCAACATTGCGTAATACACAACTCTCCCTTTAAGCCTTTTCTGAAGTGGATGATACCTTTAATATTAGAGTTTGCTTCTCACAGAAAGTATTGCAAGTGATCTCATTGATATTCTACACAACTTGGGGTTAGCAATCAAGTTGGTGTTCCTAAATTTCACAACATGCACTTCAGTTCAATATGAGGACGATGCCAGTACTCATTCATCCCAATTTTGCAGCGGTAAAGTAAATAGACAGCAACACTGCAAGTACATGGGTGGGGTCCTCTGTATCAATTTATTCCTGCTGGCAAATACTACTACACTTTCATTTATACACAGGAGCATGTCTACGCCTTCCTTTTACCTCTTGACCCATCTCTTCTACATTTCTAGGAACCACCTCTTCTTTCACAATGGGATTACTGCCTTTTACTTCATAACATCGGCCAGTTGTTTCAAGTGCATAAACAAATTGATTATCTTGTAAGTAGCTTTCTTCATCAAAGAAAGGCTCAGTAGTAGACGTACGCTGCCATTCTCCATTGAAAATTCAGCTAAAGTTACTTTTTTTAATAATCCTTCTTTGCTTTTTCTTCTTTATAGACAACACTGTTGTATCCAGTGTTTTCATTCTGTTTAGCATCAAAATAAATAGTTTGTGCTTCTGAGGAAACACTTAATCAACCACATTCTCAATATATTATTTTCGTTTGAATGCTGCTGTTCTCATCTTAGTGTCTCTCATTTATCTTGCCAAATTCTGTATTACTCTATTTCTAAACATTCCAATTCAGATGTCTTTAAATTGTTTCTTCCTGGCTGTCAAACTAAGTGTTCTTGTATAACTTTTTTACTTTTAATCTGACGTACTTCTCTGTTGCAAATTTGGAGAGGTAAAGTAAATAGACAGCAGCAGTGTAAGTATATGGGTGAATTCCTACAGTAGTTAATCAAAAGCTCAGGTTTCAGTTTGTTTCTGTATTTGTAAATAGTTAAATAAGTTACGTTATGTTTGTTAATTGTTTGGTTAAAATTATATTCTAATATGATTACAAAGTGTACTTGTAAAGTTATAAATATAATTAATATTAATTTAACATAAGGATCGCAAACACACCCATACAGATACTCGCACACCTATACAGTAAATCACACAGCTACTGACACACCTAAAGCTATCATACACCCACTCAAAAACCTGTACAGTCAGTAACAGACATATTTACACATGCAAACATCTACTTATATACACCTAGTGTGCAGGTTTCATTTTTACTCCAATCTTTATATGACTATACAACCTGAGAAACGTAGAAGGGAAAATGGACCCACAGAACGCATTTTTACAGTGACAAACGTGGCATTTTGCACAGTGAGTAATCATCTCACTCAAATCTTCACAGGCCGCTGGTAATATGATGACTACAGCTGATGAAGTTTCTCTCAAGGGTGCTGTAGAGGAGGAATATTCTGCTGCACCTAGTATATCCTGCATCATTCAGTTGTACACCCTTTCATGAATTGTTTTTAAGTGCTTCCAGTTGGAACTTATTCCATGTGCATACTTCTTGGCAGTGCTACTGTCTAACTGTATGGTGCAAATATTACACTGCACACATTTAGATGTAAGGTTTTCCCCTGAAGGTATTGTAAAATGCTTGCAGACATCACATTCTGTTGTGCTTGCTGGTGAAAATATACACCTGTTTGTCTTTAAAGTGCTTGTATGCAAAACTGTTTATCTGTGGTGAGTGCAAAACACAGTGATGCTTTAATTGCATTTTTTTCCAACAATCTTTGATTGTTTTTTCCCCCACTGTTTAACGATGACTGCTTAAAAAGTACATTATGTATGTTGTATGAGTAAAGAAGCTGAGAACAGTGAAAAAGGGAAAATAAAATGCTTATTTATATTAATACATACCATTACAGTATAGAGATGTCTAGCTATTTCTTAGAATTATGTCTTTATGCATTGTTGAAATTGTAAGTTACTTTTGAAATCCTATTGATTGTAAAACTAATAAATATTTCAGTTTTTATTCTTTTCCTTTTATACAGACGAATGGCACCATCTACTGGAGTAATATACTTTACTAATTAGCTCTTGCAGTTTTTTTTCCATAACTTTATATTTTTGAGGATGCACACCCAAGGACGGATTGCTGCAGTTACTAACACCCATAGGCACACATCAGTTCATCAGCAACACACTCACAGCTACATACAGATAGTGGTACTGAAACACACACAGGCTCGCACTGGTACAGCCACTGACACACTCAACTGTACACCGATACAGGCTCTGACACATCCAGCCAAACACTAATGCATCCAATAACACCCAGGCATACACTGACACACCCAGGGACTTACCAATGCAGTCACTCACACACCTAGGCATACAGCATTACAGACACTGAGCTACCCAGAGACTTACTAGTACAGATTCTGACACATCTAGGCATACAGCAATGCAGACACTGACATACCCATCCAAACAATAATGCATCCAATAACACACTCACGCACACATTGATGCATACACTGACATATACAGGGTCACACTGATGCATATGCTAACACACCCAGGCACATACTGATAGATACACTAACACATACAAGCACACACTCATGTATACACTAACACACTGAGGCACACATTCATGCGTACACTAAAAAACCAAGGCAAACACTAATTCATATACTGGAAAACCCAGGCACACACTGATGCATACACTAAAGCACCCAAGCAAACACTAATTCATACACTGGCACACCCAGGCACACACTGATGCACACACTGACAAACCCAAGGACATACCAATACAGACACTGACACACCCAGGCATACAGCAATGCAGACACACTCAGCCAAACAGTAATGCATCCAATAACACACCCAGGCACACACTGATATACCCAGGCTCACACTGATTCATATGCTAACACACACAGGTACACACTGATGCATATGCTAACACACCCAGGCACATACTGATCCATAAATTAACACATACAGGCACACACTATTGCATACACTAACATGCTGAGGCACACACTGACACACCCAGAAACTTACAATGCAGACATTGACACACCCAGGCATACAGTAATGCAGACACTGACGCACCCAGGCAAACACTAATGCATCCAATAATATACCCAGGCACACAGTGACGCACAAACTGAGACACCCAGAGCCTGACCAATGCAGATATTGACTCACCCAGGCATACAGCAATAAAGATGCCGACACACTCATCCAAACACTAATGCATCCAATAAGACACCCAGGCATACAGTCATAGATATACTGACACACCCAGGCATACATCCAAGTCAGACTTTGATGTACCCAGGCATCACCAGTGCAGACATTGACACACCTAACCTAACTCTAATGCATCCAATTACACACTCATATACACTGACACATACAATGACACACCAAGGGTGATGCATACACTGACACACCTGGGCATACATTAATGTAGACACTGACATGGCCAGGCACACACCAAAGCAGGTACTGACACACCCAGCAAAACTCTACTGCATCCAACACCCCACACAGGCATACACTCATGCAGACACCGACCCACCCACTATCACACTGATGCATTCACTGACACATTAAAAACACAGAGTTAGCTCTTTGTTTGAGTATGTGGTGGTTCTAGCAAGAACCATTTTTTTCTAGAAGGGTCTTTTAACAGTTTTTTGTTTATTTTTTTCTTCTATTTTTTAGCAAAAAGGGAAGAGGGTAGTAAAAGGGTAAAGATGGGGAAATACAAAGAAGCAACTGGCCTCACTCTTCAACAAACATTATGTAGTCAAAGAAAGCAAAAAGAAAAAAACAACAGTTGATGCTCAATCCCTGTATCCAAGAATGCACCCAAAGAAGACATTTTTACAGCGACAAGCTGGTGGCATTTTGCACAGTAAGTAACCATGATACTCAGTTCTTTTATTGTATTGACTGTAGCTGATGATGATTCTCAAAGGCTGGTGTAGAGGTTGATTGTCCTGCTGCACCTGCTTTCTCTTGCATCATCTGGTTGAAAACCCTTTCATGAATTGTTTGTAAGTGCTTTCACATGGAAGTTGTCCCATGTGAATACTTTCAGTGCCTCTTGATAACTGGTTGCTGCAAATATTGCACTGCTGCTTTTTTGCTGTTACCTTCTTTCCCCAGAAGGTATAGTATCTTTTCTGCAAGGTGGTGTGTCTTCCTCCTCATCCTTAACAGGTTGTGGATGCTTATCTTCACTCCAGCTACTGTGTAAACGCAGAGCAGCACTGGTCCTCAATCTTTCTTCTGGAGTCTTCACTGGAGATGCAACTACTTTTGGGTGTTGTTTTCCATATGCATGGGTTTGGTCCTAATATATTCAATTAGAAGGCAAGTTTTGAGTGTGTATTCGAGTGAATTCATAAATCTGCCCCGTAAATTAGAAGATTCCCAAAACTCGTAAAATGGGTAACTTTTTGAAAAAAAGAGGTGTTTATATACACTTGTAAATATGTTCACATTGATGTCATTAATGACAATGGAGGGGTGTACATATATCCGGTAATCTATGAAGTTTTCAGCGGATCCGCAGATTCAGAGCCACAGATTCGTTCCAATCACATGATCGGGAGTAAAAACCATAAAGTAGTAGCCCGTCTATGTTTACCGACATGCAAAGGCACGCACGGTCCCTCTCCAAGCCTTGCTACGTCCTTGGGACTCCATCCACCAGGGCCATTTCTAAAAGTAAAGGGGGAGGTACACACCCCCTTCCCAATCCGTTATTGGACCCAGGGACACCATCCCCAAGGGACACTTATTTAAATATAGGGGAGGGGGCCGTGCAGTCCCTCTCCATGAGCCTTGTCGTGCCCTGGGGACCTGATTAACCATTAAACATTACTAAAACACAAAGGGAGGGGGACTGTGCAGCTCCCTTTCCCAAGCCATTATTGGCCCCAGGACCCCATCCCCCTGGATCACTTATTTAAATTAAGGGGAGGGGACCACATGCTCCCCTCCATGAGCCACTTTAGGCCCCGGGGATCACATCCCCAAGGCCATTTTTAATTAAAGGATAAGGGGCCATGAGGCCCCCATACCAAACATTGTTAGGCACTTATGACCCCATCCACCAGGGCTATTTCTAAAAATAAGTGGGTCATGCAGCCCCCCTCCATGAGCCATTATTGGCCCTGGGGACCCCATCCACAGGGCCCCAATTTAATTTAAGGGGCCTCTTTAGACCCTATGGACCCCATCTCCCAGGGATGTTTGTTTTTAAATAAAGTGGAGGGTGGCCACACCTCCCCAAGCCTCTTTAGTGACTGGGGACCCCATCCCCTAAGGATGTGTATTTTTTTAAGGTGCATGGGGCCACACTGCCCCCCCACCTGAGCCACTATCGACCTGAGGACCCCATCCTTGGGGCACTCATTTCTAAAAGGTGACTCAAAAGAAACTCATCACTAATTTATACAAATAAATCCGATTTTCATATACATTTAGACACCAAAACGAAGACAATTGGATGTGTATACACAGAGTTATGGATTTTTAAAGGGAAATTAAACCAGTGCATTCACTCTTGCAAAGGTTAATGTTGCGGTCAATGGGAAAATGCACCAGTGACAATCGGTCACTTGCAGGTCAAGTTCAGTGGAAAATACTGGGTGATAAGGTGATGAGGGTCCCAGGACTAGAATCCGACAGTCAGTTCAATTCTACCTGGCTCATAGGGCCGTGGAGCAGAGTTGTCTTGGCTGTCACTGGTGATGAAGAAAGAGCCGCGGGTTTACTGGTTGCTCGTTTTACTGATTAGACGTTGCCGGTGAGGAAGCGGGTGCAACATCTCTACAATGGGGCTGGTGAGGTGGCAGGTTAAAGATGCTACAGGGTTCCCTTTGAGGGAGAGCATTGAACAAAGGTAGTAGTAGCCAGTCTGACTGGCAACAAGCATTGGCAGAAGCAAGCTCAGCCTTGGGTAATTTCGATGTCTGGGGGATAACGATAGCCATCTGAAACTTGCTGGAGGTCAGGCCTATAACTTCCACAATGCACTGGACAATTTAAGCGATCCATTGGCGGGCCTGATGACCAATGATTCTTTGGTTCCAGGAGTGTGCTTTACCTGTGGACTGGAGGGGACTATTACATCTACTCCAAGGGAGTTCTGGTGTTGCCTTTGGCTTTCAGAGAGGTTCCTCTTTCCTTTGGAACCAGTCTCTGCCCCTGGACGAGTCGCAGTTGTGCAGTTGCAGGGTGGGTGCCACATATGCAAGGTATTGCACCTTTTCTTTGTGAAGACTCAGCTCTCTGCTTTGTCCTTTGTTGAAAATCGATCAGATCTGGTGTTCTGGTGCCAGAGGAACCCCTCAAATCCTAGTTTTCGGACATTAGGAATGTGGGTACTAGTAGCCAATGGTCTACTGGCCCCAGTGGATAATCTGACCCTGAGGTGACCACTCCCTGTGAATGGTGGCACCTTTCCAACACAGAAGCTTCTATTCTGCCACTTTTAAAAATTACAGAACCCTTCTTCGGGTGTGCAGACCATATAGCCCACCTTAGGGCCTTGTGGGGGCGAATGTCTCCTAACTACCTAATATTTCTGTTTGTCCATGTTGTAAATGTGCCTGGGGCAAGGGGTTGGCTTTTTCCTCCTCTGGGAGGAAGCCTAATTGCATATTAGAGGTGGTAAGGGCTTTGACGCTCACCACCTTAATGTGCCACTTCACTTGCCATCCTACCACAGAGGGAGGTGACACCTCCTGTCAAGGCAGGCCTTTGTTTCTCCTGAGAAAGTTCACACCTCTGGACAGGGGGTCAGATTCCATTTTTGGTGGCAGCAGTTGCAGGCTATAAGCCAGGGCAGAGGAAAGGCTGGGACAACCTCTAAGGTAGCCACCTGGTTGTATGTCACATTAAATACGACTCTATAAAAAGGTCAGGCTTGATGAGCCAAGATGTTTAATACCAAACATTACACTTTTCAATGGGACCATAATGGAGCTGGCAACCTGGGGCTGCCTGGGTGGCAGCCCATGTTATCCTATGGCCCCCTGAACACTTATAATAGCCCCTAATAGAAGGAGAGAGGCTATTATAGGGGCAGATAAACTTGGACTTATTTGTCCACACCTTTAATATTATGCCTCCTGGGCTCAGAAGGTCTACGTTAGGGGTGACTGGCATTATTAAAATTATGCTGTGACCTTGCATTCATGGTGAAGGCATAATCAAGTTTTAACAGTTTGCTCTGCTACTGCAGTATGTACTGTCAGCCCTGGTGTCATCTCTTTACCCCTAGTCACTCAAGGTGGCACAATCAGTGCTGCAGGACCCCTTTAACTCCCATGCCCTGTGTACTACTGGTACCAATTGCCAGGGACTTATGGAGTGAAAGTCCTTCCCAATTGGGATTTTCAATTCACATTTATCATATTTAGGGAGAGAGCACTGGTACTGGGGCCTGGTTAGCAGGTTTCAGTGCAGTTTCAGAGCCAAAACCATCAGCATTAGAGAAAAAAGTGTGGGGGTGACATACAAAATGGACACTTTCCTACATGACTCCCCCACAGATGAAAGGCAATGAGCCGCTAACCTCCTGCCTGGAAGTTATCATCATCTAAGTGGAAAAACCTGGAAAGGCCATCTGCATTGGCATGATCAGTCCCAGGTCTGTTTTCCACCGAAAAGCCCTTACCCTGAAGGGAAATGGACCACCTCAACAACTTCTCTACTCTCCTCTGCATCAGACAGATGAGAGACCTCTGGTTGGTTTGAACCTTGAAGTGAGTCCCAAATAAGTATGGTCTCAGCTTCTTAAGGGACCAAACCACAACAGAAGCTTCCCTCTCAATGTCACTCCAACACTATTCTCTAGGGAGGAGTTGCCTGGTAATAAAAGTAACTGGTTGATTCTGGCCCTCATCATTTGTTTGTGACAACACTGCCCCAATCCCATGTTCAGAAGCATCTGGACAATTAACTCTTTTCCATAGTCTGATGGTTTCAGGACAGGTGCTGAGCACATATCCGATTTCAGGGTGTTAAAGGACTTTTGGCATCCTGTGGTCAATTGACCTTCTCAGGCTGCTTTTTAGGGGTGAGCTTAGTGAGAGGTGCTACAATGGTACCATATCCCTTCACAAACCTCTTATAGTATCCAGTCAATGCAAGGAAAGCCCTGATTTGGGTTTGAGTCTTCGGAGCTTCTCAATCCAGGATGGTCTGAAGTTTAGGTTGGAGAGGTTGTACTTAGCCTCTACCCTCAAGGTGGTCCAAGTAGACCACTGAACTTTGCCAATCTGGCATGTACTGTCCCTAATAGTTAGGCCTACCTGCTGCATGGTCTTTAGTACTTTCTTCAGGTGGACTAGCTGATCCTCCCAGGTGGAGCTAAAAAAAGCAATATCATTCAGATATGCTACCCTAAAGTGGCACTGACCTGAAAGAACTTTACTAGGGGTGGCCGGTGACCTCTGCTCCGCCAACAGAGTTCATGGAGTTTTGCTTTTGTCACTTTATGCTCTGGTTGGAGCACTACACTGTGCTCCGATTGGTGCATGGAGTTCCGTAACCTTAACCAACTGTCTGTGGAACGGAGTTTACTGGCACGCGCTAACCTCTACTTGGGAGCGGAAATGTAACAGGGCGCTTATCCACATCAAAAGGACACTTTAAATAAGTAATGGTTGAAAGAGACTCACTCCAAAAAGAAAATGGCTGAGGAGGTTGACCTAAAGCACACTCTCAGTTCTTTGGCTACCCATTGATCATAGAGAAACTGACTATTTAGGAAATTCTTTGTACTTTGAGGCACCAGGGCTACAAAATCTGCTCTTAAGAGGACGCAACCACATCAAGGTGGTTTTTATAGCAACAGCAGTGCTGCAGAAGACACTAGGACTCACGAAGAACCAGAAGAAGTCTGCGATAAGCAAAGCACTTATTAAACTACAGATAGGCTATTCTAGGATGTGAGCGCCATACAGTCATGTGGTTCTAATTCTTGTGGTCGTACAGTCCTCAAAACAATACAAATTGGCTCCAACACCTCAAGGTCAAGAAACCGAGCCATGTTACTGAGAAGTCATTGAGTTTAGCTTTTTCATGCTTTTTTGTAGTCCTGAATGTATAAGCAAGACTAGAATAACCAGAATTAAAGTAGGAATGAATGCAGTATTTATGCATGGACTGCAAGAGCTCTAAGTGTGTTAAACACACACACCTAGCATATGCACAGCCCCAGCACATTTACACTTGAAGAAATATGACATTTGTTATGCTTCTGTGAATCCATTACCCAGTTAAAGGCTGCCACAGCGAATATGTACTAGTTGTTGGAAGTCCTTATATCTTTGATGACTTTAAACATTGTACCTTTTTTCCTCTTCCACTGATTTTCTGATCTCCGTGGTGGAGATGGGTGTAAGGGGGAAGGAAGGAGTTGAGGGATCAGAAACATTCTGCGCAAGGCTCCATTCCCACAACTGCTGCTTCCCAGCTGTGTTCCTAACCTCACCAGCCTACAACATAATCATGCTCACCACTAAAAAGGCAGAATGCCTTTGATGAGGTTCTCTCATCCCAAGTGCCCCCAAGGAACACTTTCATTCTCTATCCACAGTATAGTATACCAGTTTGATTATGTTGGCCACACTTGATATGTGGCTTCAAAGCATTGATCATTTACAGCAACCGGCAAAAGGTGCCATTTTTCATCAAAAGGACCATGCTCAATTTGCCATGGCCGCCATGTGTTGCTTGTGCACTGTGTGAGGGAAGCGCATCAGTACAGAAAAAGGCAGAACCATATGTCAATCCTGGTTTTCACCTGGAGCTTCTAGTGTTTCACACTGAGCGCTGGCTTCCGGTTTTCTCGACAGCTTACTGGATCCTACTTACACTTTACATCTTGAGGCTACAGCAGCCCAAAAACGTGCTCTTTTCAGGCACACTTTTGACTTCCTGGCCTGCAGCCGCCATGGGGATACTGGAGAAGATCTCTGAGATCGAGAAGTAGACACATAAGGGGAGATGGATGTAGGGGAGAAAAGAGTGCGTATAGTGGTGCACCTGACATGCAGCAGGACTGATTGCTGACTTGGGAATTTTATTCAAGAGTGCATGAGAGTTCACCTTTTTTAGCAACATTTTTCAAATTGTTGAATGACTGGCCGCGTCAAAGGCTTGGCAGCTCCGTGAACATGAACATCCGCTAAATCCATACATGCGTGAGACTGCAGGCCCTGCGGAGTCTCAGCCTTCTACAAAAAACTTGGGGTGGCCATGAAACTTTGCCCACTTGTGGAACTCTTGATTTTTGTGGAGTTTTTCAGTAACCCCACGGAATTCTGCAGAGTAAAACTCCATGAGCTCTGATCATCCCTAAACTCTACACACCAACTTTTGAAAAGTGGCAGGTGCATATTTCAATCCAAAAGGCATTACTTTAAATTGAAAGTGGCCTTCAGGAGTAGAAAATGCTAATCTTTCCTTTGCTCCCTGAGTGAGTCTAATTTTGCATTACCCTGATGTTAAAGCAAATGAACTCAAGAATTTGGCTGCACCCAATTTGTCTATGAGGTCCTCTGCTCTTGGAATGGGGTTTGCAACAGTTTTAGTGACTGCATTTAGGCCTCTGTAATCCACACATAACCTCACCTCTGGTTGTCTCCCTTGGAGTGAGGTTTGGGGATCAGTCCACTTGGCTAGCCCAGGGACTGTCAGAAGGTCCTATCACCTCTAGCTCTAGAATCTTGCTGACTTCAGCTTTGATGCAGACCTTGACTAGACCAGTCTATAAAGTGTGTTTTTGACAGGCAAGCTGGCACCTGTGTCCACATCATGAGCACACCATTTTGTCTGACCAGGGGACAAGAAAAAGAGTTCAATGGATAGAGTGGGAGAATCAGTTGCATGTGATGTGGGTGCTTAGGACGCTTTCTTCCATTTTTCCTCCTTACTTGTATTAAATAAATATCTTCTTGAATGGACCTACCTGCCTACCATGTCTTACCTTACTAGCAACAACTGATGTGTGAGGACCTATATTGTTGCTAAGTTCCTGGTAACATCTTCCACTGCTGGGCAGACAATTGTGTTGGTGTTTACCTGAATAATATTGGAGGTGGGATGCAATGCAGCTCATCCATTAACATTTTCTCTTGGTTGGAGGAGTTCCATGTTACTCGCATTACGCAGCCATCTTATCATAGTCATGTGGTGATATGCATGCCTAAAAACAATTTATTTTAAAAGTTTTGGCTTTCGCATGTCGTTTTGACAGACAACCACACTTTATTTGGTCATTTCGGCAACAGGAACCCTTTAAAGCAACTATTTTGAAAAGTTTTGGATCATAATTATAGCCTTACGTTTTCCAGAGGAAATCTGTTCGGCCAAACACACTCCTTTGAACACTCATTTCCTAGAGAACATTGTTCGGCTTGTTTAATGCTTATTTAGGAAAAATTGACGGATTAAAATTGAGACCTGAATTGAAATGATTTTTGAACATTCTTTGCGCATTAACCCAAAGTAGTGGGTGAGGATTCTGCGGCACAACTAGATAAATATAAAGATGCAGTACAACGTTATTGATACACTTTGACAAACCACCTAATCTAATTAACAGAAAGCACAACGGGCATATCAGCAAGCTGGCGATGAAAAATTATCGCCGCTTTAGCGTCCGTTTTCGGGCGAAAAGCAGCGATAATTTTTTCGCTTAATCATCAAGGCCACTCTAACGCGTGATTCCTTGCTTTAGCTCCCTTTCCCATAACGCCCACCTTTGCATCTCTAATGAGATGCAAAGTGGGCGTTCCGTCCCAAAATAACTGGAGAAATGTCACTAAGCGACATTTCTCCAATTATCAAGGGAATCGCTAATAGGCATAGCGATAAGAAAAGTAGCGTTAACCACAGTTAACGCTACTTTCCTTACGCCTGCTTTCACCCTGACTTAGCCATTATATCCAATGTAAGGTGGATATAATGGCTAAGTATGCCCTGTCTTATCAGCAAGCTAACGCCAAAATGTGTGAGATTATCTCTGGATTTCCAGTGATAATCTCACTTTTGGCTGTTAGCGCAAGGAATTTTATCGCTTTTGAGATAAGCGTTGCTGATAGCACGCTACATCAGCGATAAAATTCCACGATAGCCGGCGATAATTATCCTAGCGCTAAGTGCGCTTAGCGATAATTATCACCGGCCCTTGCTGATATGCCCCAACATCTTTTCATGAGAACAAATGGCAGCTGAATCTATTTATATGCATGTTGCATCTTTACAGGTATTAGCAGCAAAATGTGAAGTCAGTGCGTTCACAGATTAGTTCATTATGGATCAGCTAGTTACACAACGTGTTAACAAGACAATTCAGGAGCGTTTAACCTGCCCACAAAAACCCATGTCTTAAAGAAACCGTTGATTGGTTCTGATGCTCCGTCCATCACCACCCCCTTTTGTACCGCTTTGTTCGCCATAAGTTGGCAGGGTATGCTCAGACGTGAGTCCCTTGCTCACTTTGCCACTGGATTCAAGAATGCCTGGCTGAAGACGGCTGAAATGCCAGAAACCGGTCCTAGGAAGCTTGTTTCCGGTCCAGGGAAGGCATGGCTTGGCAGTTCGGGTTGGACTGTTCCCATGAGGCACAGGGTCAGACTGATTTGCATATGGCCATGTCTGAACTGGGGTGGCAGAGTGGGCTAAAGAACGGTGATGGATCAAACCCAGATCTGTTGACTGGGTGTGAGTGTTTGATTGGTTCTGATGCTCCGTCCATCACCACCCCCTTTTGTACCGCTTAAAGAAACCGTTGACATTGCCAACAGCACTCAATATTCTATAGAATACTCATAAGAAATTAATAAGACAACATCTGACACTCTTGTTGTTGAAAGTAAGAAACAGATCTCATTACCAGTTAAAACTGGTTGTCAGTAAAGACAAAAGGAGCAAATTTAGAAGCCCCTATCGCCACCAAAGTGTCACTTTTCAGGATGTTGTGGTGGCGATAGGGGCTTCGCCTTATTTTCAAGGCAGCGTTAAGCCACTTAAAGTGGCTTAACGCTGCCTTGTAAATAACCCTTTCAAGCTATACTTAGCGTATAAGGGGAAGGCAATGGGTGTTGCTGTGGGTGTTCGAATGCAACACCGATTGATTTTGTCACTGCCTCATATTTACAAGGGTGGTGTAAATATAGGGCAGCGCCAAAAATAAGACCAGGGAAAACCTGGTCTCACCCTGGTGAAACGAGGAGAAATGTTTAATTTCTCCTCGTTTTTGCTGTTTACATGTGTGCTGCTTTACTGTTCCCATGGGGCACAGGGTCAAGACTGATTTGCATATGGCTGGGTCCAAACTGGGGTGGCATAGTGGGCAAAAGAATGAAGGATTTAATCCAGATCTTTTGACTGGGGAGAATGTTTGCATTGTCAGCATTCCATCCATCATTTGTTTGCTGTAACACTTTTCGCCATAAGTGGGATGGGTATGCCCAGAGGTGGGTCCCTTGTTCACTGTGCCACTGGATTCAAGCTAGCCTGGCTGAAGAAGGGTGACATACCCTGAAACTGGTCCCAGGATAATTGTTTCCGGTCCAGGGAGGACCTGGCCTGGCAGTTCGGTCTAAACTGTTCCCATGGGGCAGAGGGTCAAGACTGATTTGCCTATAGCTAGGTCCAAACTGGGGTGGCGTAGTGGGCAAAAGAATGATGGATTTAACCCAGATCTTTTGACTGGGGGAGAATGTTTGCATTGTCAGCATTCTGTCCATCATTTTTTTGCTGTAACACTTTTTGCCCTAAGTGGAATGGGTACGCCCAGACGTGGGTCCCTTGCTCACTGTGCTACTGGATTCAAGCTAGCCTGGCTGAAGAAGGGTGACATACCCTGAAACCGGTCCCAGGATGCTTGTTTCTGGTCCAGGGAGGACCTGGCCTGGCAGTTCGGTCTGGACTGTTCCCATTGGGTACAGGGTCAAGACTGATTTGCATATGGCTGGGACCAAACTGGGGTGGGGTAGTGGGCAAAAGAGCGATGGATTTATTCCAGATCTTTTGACTGGGAGAGAATGTTTGCATTGTCAGCATTTCGTCCATCATTTATTTGCTGTAGCACACATGGAAACAGCAAAACGCCAATGATTGTTTATGTGCAGGAAGGTGTCCCTTCCTGCACATAAACGATCATTTAAAATAAATGACGTTTGCAACTTTTGTGGGTGCTGCATTGAGCAGCACACATAGAAGTTACAAACGCCATTTAAAGATTGTTTACGTGCAGGAAGGGACACCTTCCTGCACATAAACAATCTTCCACTGCAACACAGACTCCCCTGCACCATGGTGCAAGGGTGCCTGCGATGGCACTAGGCAGCTAAATTAAGCTCCAGCGCAGGGGGAAACGCAGGACTGCACATTATTCTTTTAAATAGGGTGCAGCCTTGCATTTCTAAAGTGACAGAGCCTGTTGTTAGCCTTCTATGCTAAACTACACTCTTCGCCACTTTACTTGTAAATATGCCCCAAAGTATTTAATGATCCCATGTGTAAAAGATGGACTCAAAAACACAAGTGGCTTCTTTCAAACAATGTCCGGCAATGGGCAAAGAATGCAGCAAATGTGGGGTTATGAATCATTTTGCAAGAGAATGCAGAGCAAACAAGAATGTTAAAGTGAAGGTCAAATCTGTGATGGAAGAAGAACAGATTACATGACTAATGACATGAGTAAAATGGTTCTGTGTCTAGGAATACATGAGAATGATTCACCTTTTTTAAAGATCCAATTGAGAAATGTCTAGCCAATGGTGTCATAATGCCACTAATAATAACCTATTCTGGTTCCCAAATAACCACTATATCCAAATAAATTATTTTAGAGAATAGTCTTTTGCAAGACCTTCTACCCCCTGATGTCAACCCAGGAGAATACAATGGAGTAAACATTGATTTTGAAGGATTCTTTGAATCTCCTATACAATTCGAGGACCGCAAAGTTGTGGGGAAAATTTATGTGTCTGTGGCTGGACCTGACATTTCAGGGTGGCACCATCAAGCATGTATGGGGCTTTAGCTGAGGCCGGAGTGTTTTTCTTAAATTTTGTGTATGAATGTGAAGATGTACCTGTCTCAAGTGTGAATAGAATTTTAGAATACTAATAAGATTTATTTCCAGAGCAAGTGGGAATAGTTAGCAATTTTGAAAACCACATCACATTGAAGGAAGGAGTTTTGCCTGTCAAACATAAGCGTCTTAGTATAAATTTGAGCATTAATAGAACTTTGTCTGACATGTTGGAGGATTTATGTAGAGAGGGTGTTATAGAACCAACTGAATCATCACTATGGTTATCTCCAATTGTTATTGCTCACAAGAAAAACAAAGATTTTTGGATATGTATAGACTTTAGAAGCCTATATACGGCTATATTGATTGATGGGCATTCCCTTCCCAAAATTGATGGTTTAATGGCTTAATTGTTCGGAGCATCGATATTTTCTGAACATGACATGTTGCTTGCCGATCATCGGCTTCTTCTTAGAGAGGACTCCAAGCATTTAACGGCTTTAGACACTCTGAATGGTGTTTTCCAATTCCGTAGAGTACCATTCAGTTTGGCATCAGCAGCTGCCACTTTTCAGAGTGATGGAAGATGTGCTGGTTGGGATTCCTGATGTTTCCTTTTTTCAGGATGACATGTTGGCTCATGGGAAAGCTGAATTCCAACATAATATCAGCCTGAATAGAGTACTAAAAGCAATGGCAGCATGGGGTGTGAAACTAAGGAAGGAAAAGTGTGTGTTAGGGGTTACAGAAGTGGAATATTTGGGTCATGTAGTGTATTCTAAAGGAATTTCACATAGGCCAAGTCGGTTAAAAGCCTTAAGGGAAGTCATTACATCCAGAGATCATGAACTTTGTGTGTTCATGGGAATGTGTGCATATTATGCCAAATTTGTTGAACATTTTGCTACTCTAACTGAACCTCTACTAATGTTGTTGAAAGTTTTTTTAGATATGTGTGCGATATGGAACAGCAAACAGCTTTTGGTGTAATATAACAGAAACTTAGTAATGCTCCATCACTGACTCCTTTCTCACCAGGTAAAGACATGCATAATGGTAGATGCCAACATCATTGGACTTGGTGCTGTTTTGACACAGGAGTGTGCAGGCAAGCAAAGTATCTTCATGTTTGCATCATGTACTTTGAAACCACAGGAAAGAATATATTCTGCAATTGAACATAAAATGTTGGACTGCACTTGGGCTGTGGACAAATTTGAGTGTTATGACTGGGGATCAAATTTTTTTATCAGAACAGATAACAAACCATTGATAACCATACTTAGTGGTTCCAATGTAAACACTAGTTAGACCACTGCTAGATTGGTTAGACATTTGGAGCACCATTTTGATGTAGTGCACATCCCAGGTGGCAAGAACAAGAAAGACGAACGCCTGTCAAGACTACAAATGTCTTTTGAATCGTATAGTTCTGACAAGATTGTTGATCAAGAAGACGAGGATACAGAGGTGCCGATCACGATCCGGTAAAAAAATTCCCCGTACGACTCGTATCCGGTCTTTTTACCGTACGAATCGCACAAGTGCCGTACAAACTGCCAATTACGATTCGCATGGTAAAAAGTCCATACGAATCGCATTGGGAAGTATTCCCCACACGTCTTCGGGTCGGAAAATGTGTCCGACACGTCCACGGACGATTTACCGTACAAATGTGAAAAGTGAAGTCCGACCGAGGAATTACGATCCATCCCGTGCGTCCGATGTTCCAACCGTATGGAAAAAACACTGTCCGCACCGAACTCCAATAGCAGCCATGGAGACATGTGCCCGCATACGTGCCGACCCCCCCCCCAGCCCCCGTACGTACGCGCCGACCCCCCCCAGCCCCCGTACGTATGCGCCGACCCCCCCAGCCCCCGTAAGTTCGAGTCGTACCCCCACCCGTGTATGTACACCCTTGTACGTGTCGAACCCCCGTGTATGTACACCCGTGTACGTGTCGAACCCCCCGTGTATGTACACCCTTGTACGTGTCGAACCCCCCGTGTATGTACACCCTTGTATGTGTCGAACCCCCCCGTGTATGTAAACCCGTGTACGTGTCGAACCCCCCCGTGTATGTACACCCTTGTACGTGTCGAACCCCCCGTGTATGTACACCCGTGTACGTGCCGAACGCCCCCGTGTATGTACACCTGTGTACGTTCGAGTCGTACCCCCACCCGTGTATGTACGGTGCGTACCCCCAGCGCTACAACACGCACAAGGGTGTACATACACGGGGGGGTTTGACACGTACATGGGTGTACATACACGGGGGGGTTCGACATGTACAAGGGTGTACATACACGGGGGGTTCGACACGTACAAGGGTGTACATACATGGGGGTTCGACACGTACACGGGTGTACATACACGGGTGGGGGTACGACACGAACGTACGGGGGCTGGGGGGGTCGGCGCGTACGTATGGGGGCTGGGGGGGTCAGCGCATACGTACGGGGGCTGGGGGGGTCGGCTTGTACATAAGGGGGCTGTGGGGGGGTTGGCGCGTACGTACTGGGGCTGGGGGGGTCGGCGTGTATGTAAGGGGGCTGGGGGGGGTCGGCGCATACGTACGGGGACTGGGGGGTTGGCGCATACGTACGGGGGCTGGGGGGGTCAGCGCGTACGTACGGGGGCTGGGGGGGGTCAGTGCGTACGTAAGGGGGCTGGGGGGGTCAGCATGTACGTACGGGGGCTGGGGGGCGGGTACAGCGCGTACCGGGCCACCTACTCTGGTCGTTTCGCGACGTACTTCGCTTTTCCGGCACTTTTTTGGAGCCGTGAAAATATTGCCGTCCGGACTGCTGTCGGTTCGAATCGTGGTTCCTGGGTCGTGAAACGCTGCCTGACAGCGTACCGACGTCACGTCGCAGCATTCCCGGAGCACATTCGTATGTATATTTCCGTCGGTCGGTGTTTTTTACGATTCGTACGGAAATGGTGGTTCCGTGCGAATCGTAATTCCATGTTTGTGAAGTTTTACGACCGGGTACGAGTCGGACGGTGAAAACGCTCCGACCGACGGTTCGTACCCGGTTTTTGCCGGATCGTAATCGGCACCAGAGTGTTTAGTACCCAGTATTTGTTGGTCAGAATCAGGGTGTATGTCTGAACAAGAGTGGATTGATTCCATGAAAAAGGATAATATTCTGAAGGAAGTGAAAAAGTGTGTGACTTGTGGTTGGCCTAGAGAAAAGAACTTACCTTTAATGTTGAAGAGCTGCTGGAAAATGCAAGATGAATTGTTAGTTGAAGGATACTTTTTGTTCCACAGTGATAAACTTATTCCACCTACAAATATAAGGAATAGGTTGCTTGCTCTAAGCCATGAAGGACATTTAGGCATGAATATTTATAAAAAAAGGTTGAGGATATTGTACTGGTGTTCTAGCATGGGCAAGGATGTTGAGGAATGGATGTCCAGGTGTGTTAATGGTCAGCAAAATGACAAAGGGTTAAAAACTAGAGTCCAGCCTTTGACACCTGCTATTCATCTAAAAAGGTATGGGAGAGAGTAGCAATTGATTTTGTTGAGTCATTTTATTATCTTTCAGTTCAGCACCATCTTACTATTGTTCTAGTGGACTTTCTATCTATGTGGTTGTAAGTCAGATTTATCAGGGAAACTCATTCGAGGAGTGTTCTTGCTTTCCTGACTGAAACGTTTGCCTGAGAGTGATTATCGGACAATTGTGTACAGTTCACCTCAAAGGAGGGGTTGGAATTTTTACAGGGGGCTGGTATCAAACACAAACGTTGTAGTTTATATCATCTTCAAGGAAATGCCCCAGGTGAGCGCATGAATAGGATGATTGTGAAGTATGTGCACGGCACATCCTTAGAAGGTGTGGATGTTTAAAATGCTATCAGGGCTATGCTTTGGGCATATCACAATGCACCCAATAAAGACACAAACATTACCCCTTTTTGTGCTTTGAGGGGAGGGGAATATTTGAATTTTCTCAGAGCTGCATGGTTATCCGAGTCTGGTGTTTTGGCAGACAATCTTATGTCAACCGAATACAGAGAAAGAAAAGTTCAAGAGAATATCACTATCAGACGGGATCAGATCAAAATCAGATTTAATAATATCAAATGTGCAAACAAATTACAGATCAATAAAGGGGATTGGATGCAAGCAAGGTTACCCAAAGTGGATGTTAGAATGGGGGAGTAAGATTCAGTCAACCTCATAAAGTTCAAGAGGTTAGTGAGAATTCAAGCGCTGTAAGGTTGGAGAATGGTGAGTGATGGAATTGTGGTAATGTTTTGAAAGTGAGTAGAGAATGTGCTGAAATTTTCTAGAGATTTGGACATCACAATTCTGGAATTGTGCAGAAAGGTGTTGGTTGTAGTTTTTCACCAAGTTCAAACAAAATGTGAGCTGAACAAATGATCCGAGGTAGACCACACAGAGACAAGTTCATGCCGACTAAATTCCAGAATTATTAAATGTATTCGTTTTTCACTCAGTGTATACATTTTGCTCTTTTATTGAATCATCATTTCAGTGATTATTATTTTTATTTGCATATTGAGATCTTTTAATCAACCTAAAATGTGTTGTTTTGTTATATTATTAAATGTAGTAGTTCTTGTTTTTGTTGGGTTGCAATGGAGGGAGGTGTGTTTTATCCTGGTGTTGTGCTCCCAAGAGTTCCTGTTAGGAAGGTTCGTGAGCAAGATTGCAGGACAACAGTTAGACTGGGAGAATTGGTTGGAGCGGGCTTGATGTGGGTGCTTCGGATGCTGTCTCCCATTTTTCCTCCTTACTTGGATTAAATAAATATCTTCTAGGATTGACCTACCTGCCTACCATGACCTACATCACTCTCCCTCAAGAGAACTCTCCCCCTGATCCTGGGACCCCTTTGAAGCTGACTGGTCAGACTTCTTACCCTTTTTCTTGCTTTGGGAGGTTAGGGCCACTATTCCAGGCTCCAAATTCCAATGACCTACCAGTTGTGCTGTCTGTCCTCTGGTTGCCACACATACCCACTCAGGGAGACCTAGCATTTCTGCATGAGCCTTCCTTTCCACTTCTGCCCAAGCAGAAGTTTCAAGATCATTTTCTAACAGACACTCCTCTGGGGGCCAGGGGGCACAACTACCTTTCTTTGGACCGGTAACCCCTCCACATTCTAAGCTTACCAAGGCCATCAGATGCAGCTTCGTATCATTGTCAGCATTGGTCACCTGGTAACTAACACCAGGCATCATTTGGTCTGGGGAAATCAGCCTGGGTGTCACCATAGAGACACTGGCAACTGTATCCCCCAGAGCCTCTACCTCAGTCCCATTGATCGTTGGCCTTTGTCTATACTTCTTCATCCTTGGATGTAAAACTCTCAGGGCATCAATATCCAGTCTACCCACAGACACTATGGTAGCCTCTCTGTAACCTCTGGCCTCTCCAGACTACACTTCCTTCTCTATTCCTATGCTAGTCAATCCCTTGGATTGTCCACCATTGTGGGGGACTTTTTGGAGCATGTTGAATTTCCTCTTTTATTCCCTGACTGATTAAAGTAATGCCTTATCCCAGAAGCTTTGTTGGGTCCCTGTTCTTACCCTAATACACCCTACCTTTGGACTGGGAAGAGACTTGGGCCCACCCTCCTGAGAAGAACTTTGGGGGCCTTTAGAAAACTCCTTCTTTTTGTCCTTATAGTTGCTCACATCTTTCCCTAGCTGAACAGTCTGAGGACGCTTTTTCTGGTCACTCCCACCATGGGCCTTCTAAAACACCCTGGTTCTGACCCATGTTTCAGCTATATTCCCCATCTCTCTGGGAGAAAACTACTTTGAAACCAATAAATGCTGGTGCAATTTCAATGTGGTAAAATTAGGTAAAAGGTGCTCTTTCACAATTAAATCACAAATCCTATCATATGTGTCTGGATCATTGCCTTTTATCCAGCCTTGTAGTGCTTTAACTGAGGTGTCTACAAAGGCCACCCATGTCTGGTTTTGACCACTATGGGTGTTCCTAACCTGTACTCTTCTGTGGTGAGCCCAAATCGTTCTATTAAAATTTCCTTCATATACTTGTAGGACTCTGCCACATTCTCATTAAGGGTCAGCAGTTTATCTTTGCCCTTGACTGAGAACAACTCCCACAATAGAGAGCCCCATGCTGGTGACCTATCCTTCTCTTTTTGAAGGTCCTCTTAAAGACTGCCAATCATTTTATAATGTCATCACCATAGCTACACTTGGGGACAATACCTTTGGAGATCTTAGGATCAAACATTTCTTCCTCTTCCCTATTTGCTTTGCTACCACCATTATCTTTGGACTTCAAGCCCATATTAACACTTCTTTCTTCAACCCTAAACCAAGTTAAACGTGATAAAGGCTCCTTCTTGCCCCCTACTCATAAAAAATTACAGAAAACAATTCTCAGTGAAGCTACATGAAGGCAATTGCAATATAGAGAATTTATCATATTTTAACTGAACTGTTCCTCAGAACACATTCATTGCTGATCAGATCAAGATCATCTCCCATCTCCCACCCTTTTTCCTATACACTCGAACATGCCTAATGGTACCTCTCTCACACCAGGAAGGTCTGCACTACCATTTTCAGTTTCACGTTCTCCATCATCAGAACAGTAATGACTCTAAAACTCTCCAGACAAGTTACCTGTGATCTTAATCTAATCCATTATCTGACATTTTCCTGGCTCTAACAGTATGTTGCTATACTCCACTACAATCACAATACATCCTGTCGCTCTTTGATTTGTCCATCTGTTTCCAGCTCCCTATCAGACATGGATCATGTTTCACTCGATGCAATAGACACCTACCTGGAATTTGACGGCTGTAATGCCCATAAAATTAAATACCCACCCAATCTAACCAAAAAGGCCCCCAAGAACTTCAAACACAGACTTCTCAATCTGCACCCAGAAACCCTAATCTCTGACCCCTACTACTGCGCATCTAAAGGAACCATAATAATAATCTAATCTTCTACACAAAGAAAAGAGCCCAATGGAGGAAAGCCATCTACTCGATACTCTTGATCTCTACATCCAGGAAAACCTCACACAGCATATGACTATACATTGCTCCCTCACCCACCTTTAATGCAAAAATAACCATCTCCATTTATAATAATGGGATAATCCTCATCCAGTCATCAGATGGCAACCTAGATCTATTCAACACATTTTTCCCCATCATCAAACATGCAGTATCTAATAAAGATTCAGCCCCCTCTCTAGATCATCCTGGATCTATAGACGACCTACATGCACCCCAAATATTGTCCTTGCCCAGGCTACCCACATTAAACAGCCTACTCTTATCCCCTACACACCCCACCATAGAAATCAGCCCACACAATACCAACTCCTCCATACCCCCGATGGACCAGAGTCTTTCCCATCGAATCACCAAACCAATACGCGCCCACAAATCACTGCGACAACAAGGGCCAGCAAGTCGCACAGCAACGAAAATATCTCCTCCACTCCAACCCCACCCCCAATTTCAGAATACAAGCCTAAAACCATCGCCAGCCAGACCTTCCCCTTACCATCACTCTCGAACCAGCACCAACCCAACTACACAATCCAGAGCAACCCAGGCCCCCTGACCCAAACCATAGCCACATGCTCTCATGCCTCAATAGAATCTATACTTGACAAAATTACACAAGACCTATACCAACTCAAGTCTGACCTACAGAGACTAATAAATATCACAACAGAGCTGGCCTATAACGGATGGCCAAAAAGGACTCCAGAAAGTAATAGGCACATCTACCCACAACCGAACATATCCTACTCACGGATGCCACAAATAGGCACTCCTTACAAAAGGTTGGCAACCATCTCACCATGCCCTCTCACAAGATGGCAAACCATAACTTACTACAACGCCCCCACGAGGCCAGTCAAGCTTAAGCATTCGCTATCGGACAATGACATACACTCCCTTCTCCTCACATATAATCCAGCACACCACGAAAACCCAGACATCCTGACTCCCATACTGACAATTGTCTCGAACCCACACAGAGAGCCTAGGCCTAACTCCAGAGAAATAAATAAGTCCAACCTTAAGCAGGTCCCCATTGTACCGACAACCTCAGTAGACACCAAACCACACATGAAATGCATGCTTCTAAATTGCAGATCGGCCATGAAATATGCAGTGGACATTGCTGACATCATCCTTGCGCACAGGCTTGACCTCTTACTCCTAACAGAAACATGGCTAAATGACTCCTCTGCACTAATCCTAGACATATTAGTTCCACCTAGCTAACACATTATAAGATTAGACAGACCGAATCGACTGGGTGGAGGCATTGCCTGCATATACCACAGTGACCTCGCAGTGAACCAGTTGCAAACCGTCGAGTTATCCGCTTGTGAATACCTTTGCATAAACATTGCGAGTAACAACAATCCACTATGTACACTACATGTGATCTACCACCCTCCACGTGACAACCTCTCGTTCATTGAACAAATAATGGAAATCATTACTACCAATGTAGGACAAAATTGCTCCCAGATCTTGCTTGGAGACTTCAACCTTCATTTGAATAATCCTAATGGCCCCTCAATTAACAGCCTAAAATCCTTTCTAGTGGATCTTAACCTGAACCAAATGTGTGACAGCCATACGCACAACCTGGGTGCGACCCTGGACCTAATCATAGCTAAAGCAAACTCCATTCAACTCGAGTCTATCGTCCCATGCGACTGGACAGATCACCACTGCATCACCTTTCCCATCACCGAATCAGTGAGGACACACAAAGCACAACTTAAGAAACCCAGACAATGGAAAAGGTTCACTCATAACATAGACCTTAATGACTTGACATCCCTCACCAATTACCTTTTGCCTCCTCCAGCGGACATGTCTGATATCAATGACCTTACAAACCACTACAACAACTCCATGACGACCATTCTTGATACCATTGCACCCTTATAGCTAAAAATACTGTCCACTAGAGACTCCAAACCATGGTACAATAGGAGTCTAAATGAAGAAATACGCAATTTGAGACTAGCAAAATGAGTGTGGAGATCTTCGCTGTCCCTAGATCACCTCAAGCACCTGCGATCACTGAGGAATACCTACAATATTCATATCAGAAACTCCAAAGCAAATTTCTTCAGAGTTCAACTAGACAAAGCCAAAAATCATCCAAGAAAACTGTTCGAAATTATCAAACATCAATCTACTCAAAAACCCAACCCCTGCACAATGGAATCCCTCTCGCTGCCAAACTGCAATATATTTGCCTCCTTCTTTCTTGAAAAGTCTAAAAAGATTGAAAGTGATCTCCAGACAGCAATTGAGCTCCTCCCAATGATACCCCCGAATAGCCCAGGCCAGCATATGAATGTTCAGCACCCAGACCTACATGGACTCTCCCTCAAAAACAACGCGTCGTGGGACACTTTCAAAACCTTTGAAGAAAATGCCATTCTTAATATCTTAACAACACTTAAACCGTCAAACCACTTCTTCAATGAGATTAAAACCTCTTTACTCCCTCTCTGGACTAAGATAGTGAATGCTTCACTACTCCAAGGGGCTTTGCCAGACTTCCTAAAATCAGGTCAGGTAACCCCAATTCTAAAAAAAACCACAGTGGATCATACGAACCCCGATAACTTCCATCCCATCTCCCCCATTCCCTCTCTGGCAAAGCTCCTTGAGAAATGCGTACATACCCAGCTATGCAATCACATTGATCAGTTCCACCTTATTGACCAATTCCAATCTGGTTTTCGTCTGGGTCACAGCATGGAAACAGTCCTTACCCACATAGTAGATGACGCACTTAAAATGCTAGATCAGAACAAATCTTGCCTCCTAATCCTCCTAGACCTATCCTCAGCCTTCGACATGGTCAAACATGACAGCCTCCTTGAATTACTTGAACACAGAATGGGATTATCAAGAGTTGTCCTAAATTGATTTGCTTCATTTCTACACAACAGAACTCAAAGAATTAAGTTTAATCAATCCTTGTCCACTACCACTCCTGTCACTTTAGGGGTCCCCCAGGGGTCCACCTTATCACCTACTCTCTTTAACCTGTTCATGGAGCCTCTAACCGAAATTCAGAAATTTTTCAATGTACAATACCACATGTATGCAGACGACACCCAACTATACCTTAAAATCTCCTCACCTGAGGATATCCGCCTACTCAACACAACTCTCTAAAAAACCCAAAACAGGCAAACCAGAAACCACCTTAAACTCAACTCGCTCAAAACCAAATTCCTCTTAATTGCCCCACCAAAAAGATCCTTCGACGTCGAAGATTGGATGAAACACCTTACAGTTTTCAACTGCATTCCACACGTTATAGATTCCACAAGATCGCTAGTAATTACACTTGACAAAAATCTCAACATGCAAGAGCACATCAGCTCAGCCACCAGAGGAGCAAACTCTCTAATGAGTATTCTAAGAAAAATAAAACCCTTCCTCCCCCGCGACGACCTTAAATCAGCGGTGCAAGCGCTAGTTATCCCCAGATTAGCATATGGGAGTGCTACCCTATGTGGTCTGCCAAGATCCAGGTTGGCTTCACTAAGGGCATCCCTTAACTCTGCTGCAAGGCTTATCACTGGATCATAAAGGTACAGCCACATCACTCCAGATCTGAAGGCACTAAACTGGCTCCCTTATGAGGCAAGGATTCAGATGAAAATTGCTTGCATGACCCACAAAGCCCTACACTTCAATACACCGAAGTACCTAGCTGACAAACTGGAGCTGTCCGGTGGTGGCAGATCATTTAGAAGCACCAGCACTTTACTGTTGAAACCTCAAAAGTTTCAAAAAAAGAAAACCTACAACCGAGCCTTCTCCAGATTGGTCCCTAGAATCTGGAACTCCCTGCCCCCTGAAATCAGATTGATCCCTTCAATCACTTCATTCAAAAAATAATTCAAACTGCTTTTCATGAACAAATCTCTACCCTGAACCCACAAACTTATTCTCTGGATACTGATCTGACTAGCTGTTCTCCAACCAGGGCTTGCACGCCCTCTAAGTACTGGTTTATAACTCACTGTCTCACTCCTGATTGCAACAGACATCGTCATCGTTTATGTTTCTTGGTTATCTATTTTCTACATATTTAACTAATCTGTTCTCCAACCAGGGCTTGCACGCCATCTAAGTACTGGTTTATAACTCATTGTCTCACTCCTGATTGCAACGGACATCGTCATCGTTTATGTTTCTTGGTTATCTATTTTCTACTTATTTAACTAATCTGTAAAGCACTCTGATACCCTCTAGGGTCAAGTTTGCGCTATATAAAACTTTATGAATAAATAAAATAAAATAAATCAATCAAATTAAAATAAATAGGGCTAGTATCCTTTCATCAAGTTCAAGCTTTTTCTCTTGTAGTGAGAGGAGATCAAGCTATTTCTCAAGGTTATCTCCCACTCTGCCAGTAGGTAGGTCACCAGAGTAACTTCTGTCACTTCCTGCTGGTGAAGGGGGACTGGGGAAGGGTGGAGAGTTTTGGCCTTCTCCTTCCTCCTCTTCTATTTGGTCCAAGGCATAATCCTCATCCTCTGCAGGATCTTCTTCTGTGAAATAGCCTTCCCTCTCTAGCTTTTCCTTCTCATAAGCGCTGAGGGCCTTCTCAAGAACCTCCTTTTTGGCTGTGGTTCTGAAGTAAATGCCCCCAATTTTGCAGAAGGCTCTTACATCACTGATCTTCAAAGCTGGGAGGATGGACAGGTTGATGTTCTTGTCAGCCTCCATTGGGCGCTAACATTTTATTTAAAAGTTGGGACCTTTTTAAAACTTTACAAACATTTTCACAACTTTTTCCTAACTTTCTAACTTTTTAGTTCCATTTGGAATGGGGGTCTACACAGGGCCTTAACAACTCCAATTAAAACATTTTTTTAAAGGAAAAATCAGAAAATATTATTTACTTCTAATGTCAACAGTGGATTTCTCATGCAAAGTCAATTACGACCAAGTGGTACTGCAAGACACAAGTTAAGAATCCCACCACCACTGTTACACCAATGTAGGAAAGTTGGGTATTATGTAGTGAGGCTGGTTAGGTTTCACTATGAAATACCTTCACATTACCCCAAATTGGTCCTTTAGATTCACACTAAGAAATCCCTAGCTCAGACTTGGTAGTGTGGCACAGAGCAGTTAGGCTTTAATAGAGGAACATGTCTTAAACATTTTCAGAGTACCAACTCAGACAAAAAGTAATTGTCACAACTCAAAAGGAATCTGATACCAGTTTATACAAATAAAGCATATTATTATATAAATGTGGGTACCAAAATGAAGACAATTGGATGAGTATAACCAGAGTTATGGATTTTTAAAGGAAAAATAAATCAGTGAATTTCACTCTTGCAAAACTTTAATGCTGTGGTCAATGGGAAAAAGCACAAGTGACAATCAGTCACTTGCATGTGAGCTAAGGGATGAAAATATTCAACAGCAGGGCCACTGAGGCAGTGGGTTGAAGATGCTGTAGGGTCCCCTCAAAGTATAGCTTTCAACAAAGGTAGTGGTAGCCGGACTAGCCACCAACAAGCCTTGGAAGCTGGAAGCCAGGTTTTTTTGGCACGCGAGAGTCTGAGGGAAAATGATAGCCACCTGAAACTAGCTGGAGGTCAGGACTACGTTTCCCACAATGCACTGGACAATTTAATTTTGGGCAATCCGTCAACAGTCCTGATGGCCAGTGATTCTCCAGTTCCAGGAATGTGCTTTACCTGCAGACTGCAGGGGACTAGTACCTCTAATCCAAGGGAGTTCTGGTGTCACCTTTGGCTTTCAGAGAGGTTCTTCTTTTCTTTAGAACCAATCTCTGATCCGGGACGAGTAGCAATAATGCAGTTGCCAGGTGGTTTTCACAGGTGCAAGGTATCTTGAGTTCGCTTTTGCAGGTCCTGAAGTCAAAGACTCACATATCTTCTCTGTCCTTTGTTGAAAGTCAATCTGATCTGAAGTTCTGGTGCCAGGGTTGACTCATAAATCCTAGATTATGGGGTGTTAGGTGTGTGGGTACTAATCTGCTCCTGAGGTGACAACTTTCTGTGGAGGGTGGCACTTTTTCTACTCAGAAGCCTCTATTCTGCCACTTTTAATATTGGCGGAATCCTCCTTCAGCTGTACAGACCAGGTAGCCTACCTTAGGGCTGAGGCTAGCCTTTTGGGGGTGTACGCAGACCCAACCATCCAGATATACAATTTCACAAAAACTACAGAACAGATTTACAGCACATCACAAAAAGTACAATCTGTCGACCAAGGTCTAGCTTCCTGCCAAATTTGGTTTAATTCTGTTTAGCAGTTTTTGTTGTAGCCGGTCTTAAGGAAATCAATTGAAAATGCATGGCGATTGTGCGTTTTGGGACCCCCCGCTTTTTTCTAAACCCCCGTTGGATGGATCACCCTGCTTTTCCAGTGCAACAGCTTACCTAACTATAACTACACAATGGCGACATATCTATATCTATATCTATCTATCTATATATATATACGTGATCAAGGCAGAGGAGCTGCCGAAACGTGTCATGGCGGAGTGTTTCTACTTGCAATAAACGAAAAATAAGCACTCACTTGGGTCTACTCTCGTTTTGTTCTCAACAAGAGGGAGTGCAGAAGAGCGAGGATTCTTCATATATATATATATTCACTTAAAAAAACCATAGGTCTCAGGGGTGTTATAGTTAGCTGGACATTTCCCTCGTACAAAACCCTAGAAATTCCCCTGTTATAGTTAGTTCAGCTAACTATAACTCGCGCCCCCGCAATGCACTGCTGATGACGTCACATATTACATCACTAATGACATGGTCAGTGACATCACTCATGACATCACTGATGACATCTCAAATGACATCACTGATGACATTACTGATGACGTCATCCAGTGACTGTGTGTTTCTGTAAAGTTTAAATATATTTTATATATTTATAGTGAAAGGCCTGTGGAAGAATGAGTGGGTGTACAAGTGTGTGAATGGATGATTTTCTAGGTGCGTAACTGACTCTATAAGTGAGTCATTAAATGTATCTTACTGCGGACTAGTGACTAAACTGTGTGCATGTCTGTATGTGTCTGTGTGTTGGTGTATAAGTGGCTGCATGGTTTTGTGAATAGCTATATGAGTGTCTATATGGGTTATTGATTGGTTGTCTGAGTATCTGTATGGGTGCCTGAGTGTTTGTGTGGGTAGGGTGTATGTGACTCTATGCATAGATGTGTGAGTGGGTGATTCTATGGGTGCATGGTTTTAAGAGTGCATCTGTGATCAACTGTATGGTTGGGTGAGTGTATGTATGGGTGTGTTAGGGATTGAATGTATATCTCAGTGGTACATGTGTGACTAAGTACATATGTGAAAGGCAGTATATATGTGTGTAAGAGTATAAAAGTGAGTATATGTGAGAGTGTGTGATTGTGAGAGTGGCTGTATGGATGACTGTGTGCGTGTATCAATGATTGTATAAGAGCGTAAGAATGTGGTACTATTTTTATGAGTAAGTGAACTTGAGTGTGTTTAACTGTATAGGTGAGTAAATTGGACTGTGTTTAATTACTTGCATGACTGACTAGGTGTGTCAGTACCTCAATGGATGATTGGCGGTCTGTGAGTGTCTATATAGGTGTATAAATGCATTTGATAGTCTCGTACGGAGTGACTGTAAGTATGAGTGACTGTACCGGTGAGTGAGTGGAGGTGTATGTAGACCTAAGAGTTAATGAGTGGGTATGTAGCTATTGGTATTGGAGTATCTATGGTTTTGAGAATGGACATCTGAAATTTTGAGTTGGTGTATCAAAGGTTAAATTAGGGTGTGAGAAGATGCAGTAATTTATCACATGGATGATTTCATCAGTGATGTCATCAGTGATGTCATTTGAGATGTCATGAGTGATGTCACGAGTGATGTCACTGACCATGTCATGAGTGATGTAATATGTGACGTCATCAGCAGTGCATTGCGGGGGCGCGAGTTATAGTTAGCTGAACTAACTATAACAGGGGAATTTCTAGGGTTTTGTACGAGGGAAATGTCCAGCTAACTATAACACCCCTGAAAACTATGGTTCTTTAAGTGAATTTCTAAGGTTTTTTAAATGCCAATTCCTAATTATAATCTGCCTGAAACCTATAGTTTATTCAGTGAATTTCAAAGGTTTTTTAAATGCCAATTCCTAACTATAACGTGCATGAAACCTATGGTATTTTCAGTGAATGTCAAAGGTTTTTTAAATGCTAATTCCTATCTATAACTTATCTCTGAAGATATCATGTTTAATGATTTTGATTGGATTTCTATATTTTTCAAATTCAGTGTGTCAATTTCATTAATTACATTTTTTTTAAAATACTTTTTTATCACCATTTTTTAAACGTGTTTTTTCAATTAATTCCTTTAAAAATTAAAAAATATTATTTGAACTTAATTGGTTTTACAAACATGTTTTTTTATATGTTGGTATAGCTGGTTCAATGCATCCCTGCGAGTACTCATGAGGCAGGGCACCTGTTAGACCCTATTTTCTCGAATCTTCACCCTATACAGGTCTCCTCCCCAGTTCCTCTGGCCTGGACGGACCATTATCTAGTCTCTTTTGCCTTGCGAGTGAAGGGGAAAGTTGTTCCCGCCCTCGTTCTGTCCCTGTGCTAAAGCGTCCTTGGCACAAACTAGATCTTGGCCAACTTCTGGCTTGTTTGGCTGAGAGTAGGCCTCTAATGCCCTGGGACGTGGAGGCAGCAATTTCCTGCTTCCATGAATGGGTTGTCCATAGCCTGGATACTTGTATCCCGGCCCGCCTGGGAGTAAAAAGTAGAGAGTTCTCCAATTCTTGGTTCGATGCATCACTTGTCTCAGCTAAAAACGGCTGTAAGCAGTTGGAACGTGTCTGGAGGCGTTCTTATGACGTCTCGGCTAAGCGGGAATATCGGGCCACCATTAAACAATATCACCGCCTTATTCGGAAGGTACGTGCTGAGTATGTGGCTAAAGAAATCTTGGCTAGTACTAATCCTGCCAAGTCGGTATTTGCCCTACTCAATAGTATGAAAAGTGCTGGTTCTGTGGTATCCTCCCCGATTGTCTCCAACCAACAGTGTAGTGAGCTGGCTCGTCACTTCTTGGATAAGGTTGAGCAGATTTATTCCAACTTGCCGCCGGTAGATCTATGTGCTGGGAGTGAGTCTTCTATCACTTCTGGCCCTTTGGCGGGTCGCAGCATGGTATCCTTTCCATCCCTATCTTCCAACGAGTTTTATGTATTCTGTCTGAAGATTAAGTCTGGATCCCCAGCTGATCCCCTGACTCCTGCCTTATTTCGCCAACTCCACTCCGTGATCTCCCCTTGGGCTGTGGGTTTAGTGAATTTATCCCTGTCTTCTGCATTGGTTTCCAGGGTTTGGAAACATGCTAAAGTCATGCCTTTGCTTAAGAAACCCTCCCTGGACCGTGGGGAACCGGCCAATTACCGGCCTATTTCCCTGCTTCCGTTCCTGGCCAAGGTGACAGAATCCCACATCAACTCTGTCCTTTCGAAGTATATAGATCAAAATGCCATCCTTGATCCCTCGCAACATGGTTTCCGTGTGCATCATGGGACCGAGTCTGCACTGTTGGCAGTATCGGAAGCTATCAGGGATAGTCTGGATAGGGGTGACTCCGTGGCGTTGGTCCTATTGGATCTAAGCGCTGCCTTCGACACCATATCACATTCAATTTTATTAACTCGTTTGCAGGAAATTGGTGTTGAGGGGAGGCCTTGGGCTGGTTTCGCTCCTTCCTGAAAGAAAGGTCTTTTCAAGTCTCTATGCCTCCGTTCCATTCCCGGGAGTTTGCCCTGCAACAGGGAGTACCGCAAGGCTTAGTTCTGAGCCCGCACTTGTTTAATCTCTATGTTCGCCCTCTGGCTGTGGTAGCTAAAAGCAGAGGTCTGGCATTGGTGTCATATGCTGATGACACAAACTGTTGATCTCCTTTTCTAAGAACTGTGATGCTAACCTGAAGAAATTTAAGGAGGATCTTTTAGCAGTGGCGGATTGGATGGCTGGTAATTTTCTGCAGTTCAACGCCAGCAAATCCGAGATTGTACTATTTGGGAAGGATCGAGAACTATGGTCCGAACAGTGCTGGCCTGAGCGTCTTAAACCTGCGCCCTCTCCCAAAAAAGTTGTAAAGAACCTTGGGATATGGTTCGATCAAGGTCTGATGTTTGAAGCGCAATCCAAGACTGTGGCTGGGTATGTGTTTTGGGCTTCTACGTGGCCTAAGACCCGTGATTGGCTTTTTCCCCCCCAAATTGCGTCAAACCATAGTCCAGGCCCTAATTTTGTCTAGGCTGGACTATGGGAACGTACTCTATCTGGGCGGTAATAAGGCCAGTATTAAGCGTCTGCAGCGGGTTCAGAATGCCGTTGCGCGACTGCTGGTAGGGCTTCCTAAGTCGAGCTCAGTGACTGCTTTGCTTCCTAAATTGCACTGGCTCCCTGTGGAAAAACGCGTCCAGTTTAAGGCTCTATGTGTGGCGCATAAAATCCTATTGGGTCAGGCCCCTCTGGGCCTGGCCAATTTACTTATGCCTTATACCCCACGACGCCTACTAAGATCGGCTGGCTGTGCCCTGGTCTGTACCCCTCGCGTCTTCAAAGCCAGAGCAGGTGGCCGCTCCTTTTGGAACTTGGCCGCCAAACTCTGGAACTCTTTACCGGTTTCTATTAGAACTATTCAGAAGCACTTGGCCTTCCGTAAAGCTATAAAAACCTGGCTTTTTTCTGGTCCTGCTAAATCTTCATATATTTAGCGGTCTTCTTGCGACTGTCTCCTGGGTGTTGGTCTCGGTCAGGGCCGCGCTGGGACGCCCCGTTGCTGGGGCAGCCATGCGCGCTACAAATCAGACTAATAAAAATAATAATAATAATAATATATTTTTCAAAATATTTTTTTAACTATATGTGCAAAACTTTATTTTATATATATTTTTTCCATGTTTTTGGATCCGCGCACCCTACGTGCACCGTTCTCGATCCCTATGCGATAGCATCCGCGCATGGTATGCGTTGGGTACGTGTTTAGTGCGCGATTGCAATGCGACCGGTACGCTACCAGCCTATACGCGACACGTTCGATGTACGTAACGCGATGTTTACGCGCTTCTGCGATGCATCATCTACATCTATGACGCGGTAGGTACGCGGATCCCGCGAAATATTTAACATTTAAAAAAACATATATATTTCATGTGAATATTAATTGAAGACAAACTCTAAACTAGTCTTAAAACTAATATATTTTTACATCTAATCCTATAATTTTTTTTAATTCAATTTCGCGGATGCGCGCTGGGTGCGTGCTGCGTAAGCGCAGGGTGTGCGGATCCCATGTGACCTGCAAAAAAAGAGATTTGATTGGTTCATTACACTTCCTGTTCTAACTACTGAAATACCCCACCCATTTCAATCATTCTTCTTTGAGCTTCTTTGGAGAACCATCTCTTTGGAGAGAAGAAGATTTTTTAGACTAAGTTTACACTTAGCTCTAACTTTTTTCAACCAAAAATTGCTTCAGGGCAGCAGGCATCACCTCATAGTTCTGAGGATGAATTTTTGCCGGAGGCACCACTCAAAAAACGTTTTTCTTCAGTGGTGTGGACATTTTTTACTTTTCCCGAGGGGCAGAATAAGACCAATGCCACCTTGGTCACGTGCAAGATTTGCAAAAGAGTCCTATCGAGAGGGGATCCTAACAAGAAATACTCTTGCGGCACGGCAAGTATGATGAAGCACATGAGCACCCTTCATCCAAACAATCTTGCAAAAGAAGAGTGCCGATGGATGAGAAACACTCCTGCTCCTGCGCCATCCACCTCATCGCAGCCGAGCACATCCAGAGTGCATCCATCAGCCCAAACCTTGGACATCCATCCTCAATTTCATATTTTAAAAGTGCTCTGCACTAAGTGCAATGCGACTTTGTGCTATGATGAACAGTCGATCGATCTGATCTGCCGCCGCCAAGAAAGTCACATTTGCTAGTTTTTATTTTTATTTTTTATTGATCCCTGAACTTCATTGTTTGGTTTCTCCTGTTTTTTTTTTTTTTTTTTTTTTTGCAGAAAAACCCTAAAAAACTTAAAAATTGTTTAGAAAACCCCCCAAAAATTATAAAAGAAGAAAGAAGAAAAAAAAGTTCTTGGAAGAACTAACTTTCCTGATTGACTGAATGAATGCATTAGTAGCGTATGGTGAATGTATAAGTGCAGAACTATAAGGAAGTGCTGCAGCGTCACACAGTAACCTCTTTAACTGCAGTGTGCTGTAGTACTTCCCAAGCACAGGGATGCAACATATGTACATAAATATGTTGCAAATCTATGCTTCTCTCTGCACGGCTGCTTAAACTGCAGCCATGTGGTGCCACAGGCACCCTTGCACCATAGTGCAAGGATATCTGTGTCATGTGCTGTTTTTCTGCAGGAAGACACACCTTCCTGCACAAAAATAATGAGAAAATGCATTTTTTTCCTTCAATGTATGCTGAACATTTTTGCATGCATTGAAGATATAAAAATGTGGAGAAATGAAAACAATTCTCCTTGTTGTGCTTTCCTACACTATTTTAGAATGGTACAGCATTCACACACATATCGAGATTTATGATTTATGATAAATCTAGACATGTGTCTTGTTCTATGAGTATTCAGTGCAATCATGCACAACAACACTTATAGAACACCCTATCAACGCAAAGTGGTCTGCATGATGAGGTTGTATTTACATGGAGTATAAAAAGTGCACAGAGTGCCTTTTCCTCTCTTTCTAAATATGAAACAGTATCTTACACAATAACTATGTTACAAAAAGTGACATATTTCCGTTTTTAAAATTCCTTGCGAATGATAAAAGTAAGCACAGAGTTTTGCAAACATGTTCAAAGAAGAATGATTGAAATGATTGCAGTCCTTCACCAGCTAAAAAGGTTAAATATTATGAACCCCTCAAATCTCTTTTTTTGTAGGTCACATGATATCTGATTATGGTCAGATTTCAAAACTACATAACATACATAACTACATAAACAGACTGTTTTTAGAAACGTGTTTCAACTTTGTAGCTTCTTGCAGGCCTCTTCATTCTGCATATTGAGACTTAGTTAAACTTACCTTCACAGTAATAGGAATAAAAAATGGTATACATTTTTTTTCTGTTTTTCATTCAAATATAAATTCTTAAAAATTGCTTATTTTAAAATTTGGATCTGTGAAAGAAAAGAAAAAAAATTATAACATATAATAATACATTTTTTACAAGACAACATAATTTCCACAAAGTAATTTTTTTGCCTTTTTTTGCTGTTCTCAGAATATATTGAATTTCACTAGAAATAGTGATTTCAATGGTACTCATCACTTAACAGCGGGCAAAAAAAAAACAATCAGAAGGATTGTTAAGAAAAACCCAACATACTATTCTCAGTAAAATACCAGAAAATACAAATCATACATATGTGAAATGCTTAAAGATTACAAAATTTTATAACTTTAACTTATAAAAACTGTAAATGTTGCCGCATTAAAATAATCACCGAATAAATGACCACCAAAAAGTCCATAATTCAAAAATATACCTTTCCTTGAGGCCAAATTGTATTTTTGCACTTCTTCTTTATGTAAATTGTCCAATGGTAGTCATATTAAATTATAATAATAAATTCCTCAGAGAGTGAATTATCTTCCTAAAACTTTGGCTTTAAAAATATTAGGTAGGAATTTGGTAATTCACTAGGCAAACGTTGTTTGAAAACCAACTGGGCATCATTACAAAGTGTCCAGCCTTTGTCACATTTTAGATAGGCAGTGTAATGTCCAGATGTGGTGGAAGGACCATCATGGAAAATTATTGCAATTGCTACAAAAGACCTTCCTGATATTGATAGTTGTGCTGCTACAAATTATTTTATTAGAGTATCCAATTTTCTTCCGTCAGCTGTACAAAGTTGCATCATTAAAATTATGTATTTTCCATATTTTGTTAAGAATAATGTGGATAACATTTCTGATTTACATTGGCTACACTCCATGTTTTGAATTGCACATTTCACTAATTTATTGAAAGACACTGATTTACAGTCTGGTAATGTTAAATACAGAAATCTCTCAGTGTCTACATTGGTGCTACATGTATACATGCAATTTTCACAATAATGTTCCCATTTGTAAGGAAGGCCAAAAATATTTTCTATTTCTACACCTTCATTTTCAAAAATGGTAAGCATATACATTAAAAATTCCTGAGCATCTTGTTGGATATTGTGTGTAAATTGTGTAGAACCAGAACACACATCCAAAAGACTACGAACATCTGAAACAGATTGTATATTACTTCTATCTGTTGTCAATTTTTCATAAACAGAATGCAACAGAGAACAAAATCTTTTTTCCCGATTCTGCATAATTTGTGCTTGCAAACCTTCCAGATAAAAAACAACATTGACCACTATATTAGCATAGCAGTTGACACCTGAACTATTTTCAAACTGATAACCAACAATCTCTTCAACAGTGTCCAATTTCTTTTTACCTGCAATCACAACATTATCTTGTTCTTTTCTTTTCTTGATACCTTCGAACAGATATTCTCTAACCTTCGTTTTCGACCAACCATACGCTTTTCAAATACAGGATATTGAGCTAAATTTGGAGCATACACCCTTCTTAACCTATTATACTCTTTTACACAGTTTGCATCTGCAGTAACCTTTGTCTCATCAAAATCAATCAAAAACAAACCAGATAATGTTCTGACTCGCGACAAAGCAACATATGCCATACCCTCTTTAAATACAGTAGATCCAATGTTCACCAATGCACTGTCTATACTTAATCCTTGAGATTTATGAATAGTCACGGCATATGCCAGAGAAAATGGAAATTGTTTCCTACGGACATATAAATCTTTAACAAGCAAAAAACGAACTGAACAAGGACCAATTTCTTTAACTTCATCAATCTGATCAAATTTAATTTTTAAAAATTCAATTCCTTCTTTTTTCTGATAATTCGCAAAATCCACCACTTTGCCCATTGCACCATTAACTAAACCTTTCTCTACATCCAAATTTCCAAACCAGCAGTTTTTTTTCTAAACAATCTAGTTTTGATCTCAACTTACCCGTCAAAATAATAGTGATTCCTTCATGTAGTATTTTATCGATGGCTTTCATTTTTAGAATTTCTTCATTTTCCAATTTTAATAATTCTTTGTTGAATATTGAACACTCACGCAGTGTCGGCATTAAGCAAATCACTGACTTATTTTTAGCAATTTCCACATACACTTTTGCAGGAACTGCATTTTCATTTGGAAAGACATTGCAAAGTATCGACTCTCCAAAGCTTCTTGCCCTTTTTTTGAAAGAATTCTTATATCTTGAAGAATACTTCCATATTCAGCATCATTTGCCTGTCGCATATTTGTTTTCAGTTCTTTGTATTCAAAATTACTCCAAATGTTCACATTACCAACACTGCCAAGAGATTTTCTGGTATCTTCATGGGCAAGTGTTTTAAATACCGGTTGTCCTTTTACCGGTGTCAGTTGCAGCAGATCTCCAAAAACTATGACGTGTTTTCCTCCAAATAACACGTCATACTCTGTTTTAAGAATTTGCTGCATTCTTAAATGCACAAAGGCAAGCATCAAGTTTGAAACCATGCTCACCTCATCAATAATGAGAAGTTTAATTTTCTTCAGCACTCTTGAAACTTCACAACAAGCTTCTCCAGATAGCTTGTGGTATTCCAATTTGTTCTCATGCTCTACTGGCAGCATTAGTAAACGATGTAAAGTAATTCCTTTAATGTTATGTGCTGCCAACCCAGTTGGAGCAGTGACAACACAAGACAAATGCGACTCAGTTGTTTTTTGCATATAACTTGTAATTACTTTAATTAACAAACTCTTTCCTGTTCCAGCTTGACCACTCACATACATTCGGATAGGTTGAAATGAGGTACATGAGCACACTCTCTTTTCGTGAAGTAATCCATGGTCAATCTGCTCTTTCACTTGCTGATATATTTGTTTCTGTTCAACATTTAGTTGCTCTTCCAAGTTTCCTAACTGTATTGCATCTTCTTGTGCTTGATACAATGCTGTTTCCACCTCATTCATTGCAATCACTGCTTCATTTTCAACATTTGGTTGTCCTAGTGGATCTTGACTCAGTGCAGCAGAACTTTGACTGTCTCTAGCAATCTCAGCTGCAATTGTAGCTTCTTGATCAATTTCATCATTCAACATTTTGACATAATTTGCGAAAGCACTGCATTGTATGCTATCTTTACAAGCATTAAATGAATCTTCATAGCTGGAAAAATCTCCAAGTAATTCCAGTTCAGAACGCCATGGTTTGAACATTTGCAAAAGGGCTAAATAGTAAAATTCCCTTTTGTCACCAGTGTCACAACTCAGTTTTCTGTGATTAATTAAATTTCCTTTCCTTTATTTCACCAGACATCCTTCAGAACCAATCACTCCATATTTTCCATCGTTGATGTTCTCTGTAATATTCCGCTTAAAAGTGTAGTTTTGCAGCACTTCATAGAGACACATGTTCTCAAGATGATGACTTCTCTTTGGATAGTATGTGTCCAACATATTGGTTTTCAAAATATCTGTACTTTCAGGGTCATTTTCTGCTAAATATTCAATTTCTTGAACAGATTTCAGTACCCGATTTCACATTCCTGCAAGACCTAGACTCACCCAAATGATTCTTCTACTTTTGGAATATAGACTTGCAGATGATAACCGATCTGAACATTCATATGCTCCAATTTCACGATGCGATAACATCTTCAAACTGAAACTGTATAATTTCTTACTTAGAGTCTTCTCGTGAGAAATCTCTTCCCACATTTCTTTCAATTCAGTCTTTTCTGATTTAGTAATGTAAGATGTTACATATCGAGCAAAAGCAATGGAATTGTCCGCAACATACTGAATATCCATGTTAGCGTTCCACATGGATAAAATAACTGGATTGTAGTCATTTATGTATTTTGATTCTTCGCTTCTTCTTAAGTTGTAGGTGTTTTTTGGAGACTTTCTTGTGATGGTATGTCGTACAGCTGACATAAAACTGTTCACTCTTCCTTTGGCTAATACAGGACGTGGAAATCCAAAATGACATTTGGTATAGAACTTATCCTTTGACTTGTACTTTCGTCGACAGTATTTTCCACACCTGTGGCTTTGAAATCGTGAGACTTGTTGTTTTAAGTTTTTCTCTTCTCTGCTATTTGAAAGAGCAACATGTAGCATAATTTTCAATGAAAGACAAAACAGTTTCATCTGAATCTGTTCCAAATTTGGGGGCGTCCTTGACCCATAACAACATATGTATGTGAGGAGCACCTCTTGCTTGATACTCCTTTCTCCAAAAGAAATCCACAACTTCTCCAAGAGGAGGATTCTTTTTATTGCAGATGAAAGACATCATAGCTTCAAATCTATGATTGAAATATCTGCATTCATTGACAGGATCCAAAGAGCACAATTTTCCAGATGTCTTGTATTCAATATTTTTTATATTGGAATTTGCCTCTCGAAGAAATTCAAGTAAATCATCCCAAGCATACTCAGCACAGCTTAGTGTAACAAACCATGTAGGAGTTCCCAAGTTCCGTAGCATACATTTTAGTTCTCCATGTCGACGGTACAAATATTCATTAGTCCCACGCTGACATGCCATCAGATTAATCAACTGAGATTCTAAATGATCATCTCTCTGATGCACTTTATTCATAAAGTCCTTTGCAGTTACATTTTGCAGATGCATTCCAGTTTTTAAAATGTGATTTACTGCATATGAAAGTCCAGACAAGTCACTTTCAAACAGAAGATGAAACATATAAGGGATACATTGTCGAAATCTTGGATCTTCTGCATATAATCTTGTTGTCCGATATTCAGATGCAGGAATCTGCACAGGACGTTCATCATATCGTCCACCTTTTCCTGTTGGAAACAACTGCAGGAAACAACGAGCTTCCAAGCTCTCTTCCCACACACTCATGGGACTTCCTGTTGCTTTTTTCATTTGGAACAACTCAATTGTATTCTCCATCACCTCTTTGGAATGAAGTGGATGTACACTGTAATGTTCATAGATCTCTTCATATCTGGACATGTCCACTTTTTCAATTTGTCCACTTAATGTTTCACTATCTTCTGCTAAATCTATTTCTTCTTCTCCAACAAACACATTTCTATAGTACTCATTATTTTTTAACAGATACAATGATGCCTTTTGCACTTTTCTAACATCCACTAACTCTTGACAGATTTTCTTATTCTTAGTAGGAACACCATTAACTAGAATGACTAGTGGCTCATTTTCTGCATGATCTACACCAACAGTTTCAACATTTTTCCTTAAATCTAATGGTAAATAAATGCACAACTCTTCATTTCAATCCTCTTTGCAACTCTGATGGAGGTAATTTACTTGTTTTGGGCTCCATATGAACAATAGCCTGAAACGGGTGAACACATTGTATCAGAATAGACTCATACGTATTTAAATTTATCAGCTCTGGAGGAATAGCAACCAACTCTAGATTATTATGAACAGCTCTAGCAGGCATTTTATTCTCATCTAATTTATTATAACAATATTTACAAATACGCTGCTCACATCCCAAATCAAAACAATCCTCTACCAACAAATAAGTTGCAAATTCCATCCACTTATCATTATCTTCTATTGCACTTTTTAAATACAGATTGACACCCCTAGTCTGATTTTTATAGTGACTTCGCCGACAACAAATACAAGAAACATTTGGTCTTTCACCTGAAATTACCTTAAACTTTGTGATGTCATCCTCAAATTTTTCTGTAATTACAGGTTCTACATTGTCTTCAACATTTTGTTCTACTAATGTGTCAGTTTCTTCACTCTCTTGCTGAGGCCCAAAGTAACAAAACTCAATATCCTCACAGACCTTCTTCACATCTGAAACTGACCCACGTAAAAGAGCACTGTTCAACTCACTTAACTTTAGTGCTGGACTTTTTGCATAATACAACCTTCTCACTAACTTCTGCATTTGAGTATGATGTACTGCCAGCATTCTGAAATGGTGAAAAACACTTTCACAAACTTTCCTAGAACGACAAGCCAGAGAATGACCTTGCAAACCAGTATGTTTTCTCACTCTGCAAGGGTCTAGTCCTTTCAACAGCTTAATCTTTTGTTTTACACTTTTTTTAGTATAGACTCGTAAAAAACTACATAATTTTTCAATAGATTCCTGTCGTACACTACAAACACTACTGCAATCCCAAGTGTACACAGGGTTTTTAGCACGTCTCCCTAAAACTTCATCAGCTATCACTTCTTCTGCATTTATTTCAACCATTTTCTCCTTCTCCATTGGACAACCATCACTAACCTCATAACCTCTACCACTGGTGTCAACTGCATACAATAATTTTTCACTTAGTGAATAATTCTCTTCATTAAAAAAAGGCTCTGAACTAGAACTGTGTTTCCATTCTCCCAAAAAAACATCACAATTTTTTTTTTTATTAATAACTCTTTTCCTCCTACTTTTGGCCTTCATTACATATATTGGCTTATCAAGTGATCTAATTCTGTTTAACACTAAAATAAACAGTTTCCTTTTTACTTCAAAAGCCTTTCCTACAATGCTTTCAATATGCTTCTTCTTTTTATAAAATAAAGCTCTCTTTTTATATTTCTTCACATCTTTCAGCAAATTATGCACTACTCTCTTGTAAAATATTTTTTGCGTAATTCCTTATACTGATTTTGTCTTCTTTTACCATTATTATTATTATTATTATTATTATTACATTTATTAGGCGCACAGCTACCCTGATAGGGTTTCCCGGCGCAATGAGTCTTAAGTTAGACTAGGTAATTCAAGCCATTTGCTGAGTGAAGAGCCATGTCTTAATATCTCGGCGAAATTTTAGATAGGAGGATTCCGACTTCACATGATTAGGAAGAGAATTCCAAAGTTTTGGACCAAGGTATGAGAAAGAGCGTCCGCCCATTCTTGTCAATTTAAACCTGGGAAGTATTAGATTACCCTGGGTAGAGGAACGCAAAGCGCGGTGTGGTATATAAGGGCAGATAAGTTATCTCAAGTATACTGGAGCTGCACATTGTTTAATTTTAAAAATATGGCAAAGAGCTTTGAATTTAATGCGGTTATTAACGCAGAGCCAATGAAGATCCTGCAGGAAAGGAGTAACTGAGTCTCGTCGCGCAATATGACAAAGAAGACGTGCAGCGGAGTTTTGAACCATTTGCAATTTCCTAACAGGTTCCTTATTGCAACCCAGGTAGAGAATATTCCCGTAATCCAATTGGGAAATTATAAGGGACTGAACTACAGTTCTTTGTGTAGCAAAAGGAAGTATCCCAATTATTTTCCGCAGCCATCGTAATATGGAGAAACAAGTTCCAACTGTATTTACTGCTTGTTGTCTCATAGAGAGTTGGCTGTCAATGATGAAGCCTAGATTACGGGCTTGGGTGACCGGCTGGGGAAATGAACTAATTTCTTGAGGCCAGTGAGAGTGGTTCCAGAGATGTTTATCTTTTCCCAAGATGATAGCCTCCGTTTTATCCCCGTTTAATTTCAAGCAGTTGGTATTCATCCATTTCGAAACTTGGAGTAGGCCGTTCCGTAACGAGGATATCGTGTTGTCTTTAGAGGAGGATAATGAAAAGATGATTTGAGTATCATCTGCATAGGAGTATAGGGTGAGTTCTGCGTCCTCAACGATGGTAGCAAGGGGATGCACGTAGATATTAAAAAGTAGTGGACTCAAAGTAGAGCCCTGGGGAACTCCATATGCAGAAACTCAAGAGGTGGAACAAACCCCAGAAGAAAAGACCTGAAATGAACGGTCACTCAGAAAAGAAGACAGCCAAAGCAGAGCTGAACCTTCACCTGCTAACTGAAGAAAATTCAGCAAGATAGGGTGAGATACGGTGTCAAAAGCTGCGCTCAGATCTAATAAAATGAGCGCCATGGTCTCACCCCGATCTAAACATTGCCGCAATTTTTCAGTTACTCCCAAAAGGGTAGTTTCAGTAGAGTGGTACGTTCTGAAACCTGATTGGGAGGGGTGCAGATATCCCGATTTTTCAATGTGGGCGGTTAAATGAAAGTTGATGTGCTTTTCCAAGATTTTAGAGAGTACTGGTAGAAGTGAAATGGGGCGGAAATTTGCCAAAACCGAAGGATCGGCATTAGGTTTTTTTAGTAACGGAATCACCATTGTGTGTTTCCAGTCCGTAGGTACATGTGATTCACGTATTGATGCATTTAGGAGATCTCTACAAAGACTCAATATGGGTGGAGAAAGTAATTTTAGAATATTGGCAGGCAGGGGATCTAAAGGGGAGCCCGAGTTTACCCTGGATAGACAATAATTAAATGATTCCTCATTGAGGAGAGGCCACTGTGAAATTTTCATTATGTTAGAATCGGGGACCTTTTGCCCTCTACTCATACCTATAACAGAGAGATTTGAGTCCTGGGGCAGGGTAGGAACAAATTTGCTATATATTATTTTCACTTTTTCAGTGAAAAAATTAGCAATATTGTTGCATTTAGTAATATCCAGGGCAGGGGGTGCGGGAAGAGTATTTGCCCCGGATAATTTTTTGACCACTGAGAACAACACTTGAGGTTTGTTCAATGCATTAGTGATGGTTTTGGAAATATGCAAAGCTCTTGCTGCCTTACAAGCTGCGTGGTATTTGTGAAGGGCAGTCTTGTAATCAATTTTACAGTTGGAATCATACAATTTCCGCCACTTCCTTTCCAAACCTTTGCATTGTGATTTTAAGCTCTTCAGATCTTCATTAAACCATGGAACAGGAGTCCGATGGGAAGAACAAGTTTTCAACGAGAGAGGCAAACAGAGATTTACAGAGGAAAGTAACCAGTTTGATATTGCCTTGTTTAAAGGAATAAGTGGAAGTGTTGAATCTGGAAGATTCCCTTCCAGAAGATTGTTTAACGTGTCTAGGTTCAACTTATACCAGGGTCTCTTATTCCTAGATTCATGTAATGGCCTGGACGTTGAGGGATCAAAAACCTTGAGTTGAAAAAAGACCGCGTAGTGGTCAGACCAACTTAGAGGCAGAGCTGGGTAGTTACATACAAATGAAAGATTCGAAAAAATAGGATCTAATAGATGCCCTGCTTGATGTGTAGAGCCCTTGTTATGAAGAGAAAAACCAAGGGCTTCCAGGTTGGCTATGAGAGTAGTACTATGTGAATTCATAGGGTCTTCCAAATGCAGATTAAAATCACCCAAAATCAAAAAATTTGTAGCGTGTAAAATAAAGGGGGCAATTAAATCTGGCAGTGACGATGACCAAGGTTTTGCATATCCAGGGGGGCGGTAAATGAGAAGTCCAGAGATAGTAAGTTGCGGAGAAAGGGCAAATCCAAATAGGGCGGCCTCACAACCTGGAAAGGGTTGGGACTCAAATTTACAAGAATAGTCCGATTTAAAAATAATCCCTATTCCGCCGCCCCTTCCCGTGCTCCTATCACTTCTGACGAAGACATAATCAGGAGGAAGGGCCTCAGCAATATCTGGTCCAGACCCATCGTGGAGCCAAGTTTCCGTTAGGAACAGGGCATCCGGTTTCCTTGAAAGTAAAAAGTCATAAATATGAGCCCTATTTTTCGGGAGTGAGCGACAGTTTAAGCTCCAGAAGTGGAAAGCCTTGTCTACTCCTAGAGATGACGTATTCTTTGCAGTGGACCGCTCTAAGTACCTCTGTCGTTTTTTAAGACTGCGGCCAAATGCGAAATGGCAGTTATCACATACAAATCTTTGCTGTAGACATGTGGCTGTGGTGCATTTGGAAGAGGCCTGGACTCGCAAAGACTTCAAATTCGTTGCAGAATATTTGATGATAATAGGTTTTACAGTACCGTCTCCTTTGACTGAACATTTGCTTTTTTACTTTTCCTCTTATTTTGATTTTTTTTCTTACTTAAAAAATTCTCTGAAGTTGCAGCATTATCTACATTCTGTTTGCTCCTACAAACATTTTTAATAAATTGCTTTGTGATCTTACCAGAAGATTTTTTCCTTTTAGCCACATTATCTTGTTCATTCAATACTTGTGGTTGATGTTTCTTCAAATAATCCTCCTGTCTCTGTTCTTTTCTTTTTCTTTTTTTTTCTGGCATAATTTCTCTATTTTAATGTTGAAAAACAGTATCTGCAAAAAAGAATCAGAAATAAATGTATATTAATAACTTTCAAATTTACAGTATTCCATTACTGTACAAACACATTTTATATAAAAACTGACTAAGAAACTATAGCCCTGAACCACAAGTGTGACGATGATTAAAACACTACATACATAGTGCATACTACATTGAAGCAGTTCATGCCCTAAAGCCTACCTCACTAAAAGACTACATGCTAACTGACTGAATGATTACAGTACTAAAAGGAGACACACTGGGTGAGTAACAGGGTGTTTGCTAGAAGTGTATGAATACTAACTGGGGAATTGAAGTTGTGAAAGACAACTGTGTAGCTGATTAGAGGACTGAATGCATACTGGATAGGCATTTAAAGCAGTCCATGTGCTAAGGCCTGGCTCACTGCATGAGTACTTGGGTACTGACTGAATAATTAGACTACAGCAAGGAGACTGCCTGGATGAATTTATAAGTGGTAGGCTTTTTGCACAGGGAATGGATTAGTACTTGGTACTGAATGGGTCACGAGAAGAGTGCAAAGGGAGTGACAGGATGTTTGCTGGACTATATGGATACTGACTAGGAAATTGAAAGTGTAAGAGACAAGTGTCTAGGTGGTTAGAAGACTGCATGCATAGTGCATAGGGGTTTGAAGCAGTCCATGTGCTAAGGCCTGGCTCAGTGCATGAATACTTAGGCAGTGACTGAATCATTGGAGGACTGGAAAGACAGTGTCTTGGTGAATTTATAAGTGTTTGGGTTTTGGCACAGTGAATGGATTACTACATGCTGCTGAATGGGTCACTAGAAGACTGCAAGGGGAGTGACCCTGCCAACTTGGCGAACAAAGCGGTACAAAAGGGGGTGGTGATGGACGGAGCATCAGAACCAATCAAACACTCACACCCAGTCAACAGATCTGGGTTTAATCCATCACCGTTCTTTAGCCCACTCTGCTTCTCCAGTTCAGACATGGCCATATGCAAATCAGTCTGACCCTGTGCCTCATGGGAACAGTCCAGCGCGAACTGCCAAGCCATGCATTCCCTGGACCGGAAAAAAGCTTCCTAGGGCCGGTTTCTGGCATTTCAGCCATCTTCAGCCAGGCTTGCTTGAATACAGTGGCAAAGTGAGCAAGGGACTCACGTCTGAGCATACCCTGCCAACTTGGCAAACAAAGCGGTACAAAAGGGGGTGATGATGGACGGAGCATCAGAACCAATCAACCGCTCACACCCAGTCAACAGATCTGGGTTTAATCCATCACCGTTCAGATGTCACTGACCATGTCATGAATGATGTAATATGTGACATCATCAGCAGTGGATTGCGGGCGCGCGAGATGTAGTTAGTACAACTAACTATATCGGAGGAATTTCAATGGTTTTGTTCGAGTGAAATGTTCAGCTAGCTATAACACCCCTAAAACCTATTGTTTTTTCAGTGAATTTCTAAGGTTTTTTAAATGCTAATTCCTAACTATATCAGGCCTGAAACCTATGGTTTTTTCAGTGAATATTTTATATATATATATATATATATATATATGTATATATATCGAGAGAGATAATGAGAGAGAGGGAGAGCGAAAGAGAGAGAGAAAGGGAGGGAGAATATATCAAAGTCTAATGTGTTATTACATATGTATGCCTGTGATTCTACCCTGGGTCACAGGATTCCTATACTTCATCATTTGCACATAAGACTAGTCGATTATATCAGTGATGAAGTACACGGCATTTAGGACATGGAAGAGCTTTTTTTCTATTTATGATGATGTTTGAAAAATCACAAAGCCCCATCCTTGTATTTAAACTTTAAGCAAGCCTATACTTATCCTTTTGTAACTACGGTTTTTCTTCTCCCATTAGGGGTATATTATTTTACCCTTTCATTCCCTGCTCTGCGTCAGCCTCATGCAATGTGACATTCCCTGCCTTGCAGGGGAAAAAAGCTTCCTTTCAAGTGACAGCCAGAGGAATCGTTTACCATTTCAGTGCTCATCAATGGCTGGTTTGCCAGTTGCTGCATCTTTCATTTTAATTTGGTGGCTGCGGCCTGTCGTCTATTCGTTATGATTTTTAGTGCGTTCGAGCCACTCATCGCAGCTATGGAACATAGGTGGTCGGTCGAGTGTCTCAATCTTGTATGACACATGCTGTTGACGTCATTTACTTGGTGCCTCCCGAGCTAAGATAGACTTCAAGTTCTCAAAAGGCCGGACCTAATGCTCAGGGACAGGTGCATTTGACTGTGCGTGGAAAGTATGCTGCGCAGAGGGACTGGGAGACACACTCAATGTCTCCTTTCTGTTTCCAGTCCATTTCAGCTGACAGATCCACTCTGCTTTCTGCCGCGCGCAGCCAGACATCTTGCAGGCTCATCTCTGCAAGCTGTCATATTAGCGATACAGGGAGTGTTCTTCAAAGTAGGAAAATGCTCCATTTCGACTGTGGCACATCTGCATTCAGACGCGGCGTTATGAGTCCTGGCTTTTCATTGGTCAACTCTGTTAACAGAACGATGTGGCTGTGTCATGCTGCCTACTTTTCCATTGGGGCATATTTACGAAATTGTCACACAGTGCATGGCAGCAAGAAACCTTGCTGCGTTGCACTGCATGGCAGGGAAAGGGTAGGAATGTGCCGTATTTAAGTCAACACAGCACACTCCTGCCCTTTCCCCTGCACTGGCACCAGTAGCGGCTCGTGGAGGGAGTTTGGTGCGCGCGCATTTCGCGATGCAGCGCGCGCAAAGAAATTCGTTTTATTAATTTAAATGTGTACTTACCTCCGTTCATCCATATTCTGGTGATTACATTTCCCCACCCCGCCTCACTGCCTCACCGAACTCCCTCCACGAGCCGCTACTGACTGGCCCCCTTTTGCAGCCTAGCTCCAACGCAGGCACACTCGCACCTTGGTTCAAGGGTGCCTCCATTGCATGCAGGATTGTTTTTGTGGAGGAAGGGGCACCTTCCTGCACAAAAAACATTCCCTGAGGCATATTCCTCTTTCTATATGTGCTGCAGAATGCAGCACACATAGAAAGAGGAAGTAACAAGGAGAAATTAAGCTATTTCTCCTCGTTACACCTCCCCTGGGAGGGCATATCTTTTAACTTATTCCCAGGTTTACCAATTCTGGTAAAATCCATTAGATTTGCATGGGAACACCCACGCAACCCCCATGGATGACTTTCCAGGTCAGAGTAAAGCAACGCAGCGATTTGCATTACGTTGCTTTACTTCAGATCTATGGAGTCACTAAGGCCCACAGAAAGATAATGGGCTTGATAATATGCCCTTGTGAATTCCCATAGAAGCCCATGTTCACACCGGAACATGGGCTTCTATGGGAATTCACAAGGACATATTATCAAGCCCATTATCGCCGCTTTAGCGGCAGTTTCCTGCCGCTAAAGCGGCGATAATTTTAACTCCGTCCTTGATACTATGGCCCTACGTTTGCTTTATGTGCATTAAAGGGCAAACGCGTTCATCTCTTAAGGAAGTATCACTCAACTCGTCTGACCACAGCATCATGTAACAACACCACCAGTAAGATTCAAAGGTGCAGCTAATACTGAAAGAGATCTGTAGCTTTGGTCTACCATTTTCAGTTATTTTGCATACACAATTAATTTTTTTCGTATTTCTCACCATAGTGACCTATTACATATTTTCTGGATATTGTTATGCCACAGCTCTTATTTTGTCTTAACATTTTTGTTTCAATAATGCATTCTGATTCAAATGATAGCAATATGTCCATCAAAGTTTATTGAGGCATCAGACAGCAGATGCAGCTTGAAAGTGCCAGGTCATATGCCGATTTTATGTTTTTTTTCTTGTTCAGAAAATGTTTCTGTTGATACATAGGGGGCGACAGCAAACATTGAAGAAACAGTGGTTATTACGAGATTTTGAGGAGGATGGTGATGGTAGATCCTCTTATTGCTGAAGCAACTACAAAAGTAAGAGGCAAATTCACTGTTGGAATTTCCTTTGCTATGCAAGTCATTTGGTGAAGGAAATTCCACCTATCGATTGCTCTCAAAGTTCTTCCAGAAATATAAGAATTCAATTATTACTCAACTAGGATAACATCTCACAATAATGTGCTGAAGCTTTTGATATGTCATCTAGATTTTAGGTTTTCATTAAATAATTTGGTAGTAGAAGCAATATTTTTTTGATATTTTGTTATTTTTTTACTGCTAATAATTTGCACACTGCTGATCACTGACAGAATATTGGAACCAAAAATATTGTGTGGACAGATTGTTGTTGTGTCAAAAATAGCGAGGACCAAAATATCGAGAAGGTACAAGCAAAGAGGTAAGTATAGATTTACTATTCTTAACTCCACATCTGCATACCTTGAAGATATATATATCATCAAAGTACATATAAGTGGAATTATATATAGTAAAACTTTACTTACCTATGGAAACTTACCTTCACAATACTTTTGTCCTCGACATTCTTGCAACAATATTTTGTCTCACAATTTTTGTGGTTCTTACATTCTGTGTAAACACAGCACAACTACAATGCCTCTATACATGGAACACTTCTGAATTTGGAAAAAAGAGGTTAACCAGAGTTGGAAGAGATAGGAAATAGGTTCCAACCATTTAAAACCCTGTGTGTTCTTGCTTTCTTGCTATCCGGTTTTTGACTTTTTCTGTGTTCTTTTCTGTGAGTCAACCTCACCAACTGAGTCTCACTCATGGCAAATTCTGTGGAAATGGATTGAGGATGCAAGCCACGAGTGTCCGCATTTTAAAATATGATCTGGTGCTGCATAGCTGAGTAAGAGGTTCTGGGCTAGTTACAAGGGCAGACATGCGCAAATGCATGTGCACGCGAGTGTGGGCCGAGGGCTGATTGTGTGAGTAACATCTAACTCAGCCCTGTGTTTGTCCACAGATAGCCTGTTGCAGGAATTGGTGCTGACCTGGTGCAGGCCTCATAATGTAAGCGGGTATTCACAATGTACATCTGCAGTCTTTACTGAAAGCTGTGTGCTCACTGAAACATACCTTATAGGCAAATTGTATGCCTCCACACAGTCTTGCAATATTTAGACTAGAAATATCATTCAAAAATAATATAGCATAGCTGGTCCCCAGGATCAAAACAACACTAACATGATGAACAATTGCGGTATAGGGCTGGAGACAGTGCCATCTGAGATCTGGCCCTGTGCGGGCCTGGAGCAAAACTGAGTGCATAGTGTTCTGCTGACAATTCCTAAATGTCCCTTGAGAGGGGGGAGCCGCGAGGGTTCAGCACATCCTCATGTAAATAATGTTTTTAAAGTGGAGGGGCATGCTTTGAGTCCATATCCCCGAGATATTCTATGGCGCATGGGACCCCATTCCCTGGGGCCCAAAAGAGTGAAAAACTGTCCTGGGGGACCCTTATCTAAAAAGACGACATGATGAATCCGACCACTGCCATGCTCCACTGTTCTTATGCTCTTGGGGAGAGCAAATCTTTTGGGAGCATCCCTGGGTACTTGCCCCTGCTCCCCATGCCTGTGTCTGCGGAGGGCGGTAAGCATTCAGGGTGAATATCCCCACCTGCGCTACCTGCTTGTCGGAGGAAGGAGGTAACACCATCTTGCGCTCCCTCCACAAAGACATGTAGCTGACCATCGGTGTTGGCTTCAGAAGAAGCCACAGAGCAGAGAGTTTTGCATGCCACATGGAGGTGGGTTCTCTGCTCAGCCACAACCAAGTACGGTCAGCAGGTGCCCCATCAAAGTACAGGGCACTTTGGATTTTAAAAAAATGATTGTGGCACAAAGCCACATCACTAAGAAACAAAAATTTCAAAGCTGCTCAAAACATATTCAACCCTTTGGGCAACGTAGCACCCCTAATTCTCCGAGAGGGCTGACAAAATGATCACATTCTTCTAATGTGGACCTCTGGGAAAGACAGCACTTTTCTAAAGTGTTCAGGGGGCGGCAAAAGATCCCTTATGATAGTGTGTCCTTGCATATGTGTCAGAGTGCTGTGATTTATTTTGTGGCTTGCTCGTGTGATAACTGTTCTGCCGCTGTCACCTACGTTATTTCCAACTGCCTATTTGTAGATATTTGTAAATTGATGCGTAGTATAGTATTGTGTGTCTGCAATGAAGTACTTTATATCAGAAAACCACGGAGTGGATAATGATTTATTGAGGATTGTTGTGACATATGAGTGAGCTGGAGGGACTATCCTCCCTTAAGAAGGGTTTGAGCTGCTCTGCTTCACTACCCTGATGGAGTCGAGGCCTACAATGAGTACTTGGTTCCAACTAAAGAGAAAGTTACTGATGTATAACTTGTGAAGGACTCACATCCTTGGTAAATAATAACCCAATTTCTTACAGTAGAGAATTTTGTTTGTAAGGCTTTCTTTACAGAAATATGTTAAGTGCTCTGACATATGAGCGTAGAGGTTCAGCGAGACTGTGGAAGGAATAAGAATCTGCTGCTGCATTGTTTTAACATGGTTACAAGGCTGTGGACCTGGAGGATGATGGATTTGCTGATGTATAGGGTAGAATAGTCATTTTGTCATACTGTGTCAAGTAGCCATTTACCACTGTATAAGATCATAAAATATCACTGCTCCAGCTCCTCAACTACTTAAGACACTGCTCAGTCTAAAACTGTGGTAGAGATTGAGTCTAAATTAGCACCCACAATGCTCGCTTTATGTGATGCGGCCCCTGTACACTTTTTTCTTTGCCAGGTACCTGACTGTACTGCAGCATTCCTTGCTTTATGGGGTTGTTGAATGCTTTTCATTTACCATCTTCTCATGTACAACATTCATGTAATCCGTAGATTAGATACATTGAGTACCCAACCTCTTAGCATTTGTCGATATTAGTGGGTCTCTATAGAACTTGAGGCGGATCAGTGTCAAAAACAGATTTGTTTACACCAAGGTGGTCATAGTGGCATCATAGACAATGAGAGAAGAGAGAATCTTTATTTGACTGAATTATCGATTTGAACCTAGAGGGGAAAACTGAGCATTACTTACACCTACTGCTTCTACAATTTCTGTTGTGTAACTCCCATGTGAAACCCCTGTAAGTTGTGCAGAGAGAGAGGCCCACAGTTGATTCACACAGATAATGGTCTTCCTCACTCTCCCCACCTTCTAATGGACTTCCTTCACTCCTTCCCTTAATATGTGTCAGAAAAAGAATGTCTTGTCGCGGTCTCATATCTCCCTCTGTCAGAGCGTCAGCCTCCATTACTTTCAGGATTTCTATTCATGTTTCACAAATCATGTAGGACATCTTAGGATTCGTTAAATACCTAAGAGGGTTACTTCCGCCTAACAACATGGCGTCTATCTGTATGTGACGAAAACCCCCATGTGTCACCTGGGCCGGACATTGAAAACATACCAGCCCTGGCAATTTAGTCAGACCTGCTAGTCTCAAGCACTGCTGCTGCTTCTGTTACAGGAGGCCAACATCGCAGAACTGCTGCAAAATCGACCCTCAGCAACAAAAACGGCTCACACTGCTCCAAAACCGGCCCCCACCCTTCCAGCCCACTGGGGAAACGCCCGGTGTCCGCTCCGACCAGTCCGGCCCTGTGTGTCATGCAGATGTTGAAGAACCACTGCAGAAAACAGTTTTAATAGAATGGCTTCATTGTAACCGAGGTTTCAAAGTCGGGTAGGTGGGTCACTGGTCTTTTCCAAACTGTCTGGGACTCCCTGAAGCAGTGGACGCGCGGATGCTCGCGCATTTCCTACCGTTTGCCTGCCAAGGACCAGAGGAGACAGAGTAATGCCTATTTTCTTCTGCGTGTCAGTAACCTCGAAACCCTGTTTCATTTAAAATACATGTTTTAAGGTATTTCACATTTCGATATATGTTGTGTGTGTATAATTAGGCAACTTCACAGAAGAGGAAAGCAAAACGGTATCATTATAAAGCGATTTAAAAGGATTGTGCTCAGATCCCATTCGTGGACAGTATCCCCTTCTCTGACTCAATAGCTTCTTATGCTACACTTTTAGTCCCAATACACATTAAAACAGTTTTAAATCAAATATTCCAGTAATTACCGGCCTTAGGCTAATCCCCCGTCACCCAGTGAAGTATTACAAACTCCACGGGGAGCTCTAAAATACCTATTAGTGTCAGTGCTTATCTTTAGAATCCACGGAATTCATTGTGTTTGGTTAAAAGTAATGTGATACGCTTAAATGATGATTTTTTTTATACTCCACGGCATAATTCGGTAATTTTTGGAAAATGATTTAGGCATAAATCCACAACAATATTCAGTGCTTACAAAGCACCAGACCAAGAGCAGATGTTTGAGAAATTATTCAGATTTAATTCTGCCAAAAGGTTAGGGATATGAGTGGGTGCACAAGAGTCACACATCTCCCAAGCATATTGCACTTGGTCCTAGACGATTTAGCAGAAGAAAAAAATAGGATATGTGACATGGTTTACTCCAGCCTCTAGGACTGTGCAGACACTAATTAGTTTATTTATTTACTTTTTCAATTTTGTACAGCTCGAACCAAACCTTAAAGGGTTACAGAGTGCTTTACACACTCTATGTTGTTTAATACAGAACTAGTAACGTGATTAGAAAACGTAGCAAATGAGGCTAGTGAAAAACAGGTGCCAATATTATTTGCAAGGAAGGAGTAAAAACAAACTGGAGGATAAAAGATAAAAGAACATTATTAACAAAAGCACTTTACATGCAAACATATTTAATTTTGAACCATTCTGATAATTTTAACCTTCAAACGTTTGGGGCAATGTACAGAATGTAAATTGGCTTGCACTTGAAGGCTTTATCAAGGGACATGGTTATGACAGTGATAAATAGAGAAGCCAGGTGTGCCACCCTGGACTCTGATTCATATATTTTAGTAACTTTCAGATGCTGTTTTGGGTGACACTCCTATCGACCAGTCAAAGCACCGAAGAAATGAGATGGTACCCTTGATCCCACAGTTCATCCATCCTGCTACATTCTAGACCATGGGTACTCACAAACTTTCTCTTGGGGGCCAAATTTACAGTGTGGTTTATGGCCAAGGGCTGCACTGGTGGGGGAGGGGGAGTAGGGTGAGGGGGCGGGGCTAGAGAAAAAAATAAAACTATGCCCATGAGGTTGAACACAGGCCCCTGCAGCAGACGCCTTCGTCCACTGAGCCACCAGACCCGGCATACACACATCTCTCTCTCTATTTATCTCTCTCTCTCTCACTCTGTCTCCCTCCCTCTCTCTCCCTCCTTCTCTCTATCTCTCCCTCCCTCTCTCTCTCTGTCTCCCTCCCTCTCTCTCTCTCTGTCTCCCCCCTCTCTCTCTCTCTCTGTCTCCCTCTGTCTCACTCACTCTGCTTGTCTCCCGCTCACTCTCTGTCTCCCTCCCTCTCTCTTTCTCTGTCTCCCTCTCTCTGTCTCCCTCCCTCTCTCTCCCTCTGTCTCCCTCCCTCTGTCAACCTCCCTCTGTCTCCCTCTGTCTGTCTCTGTCTCCCTCCCACTGTCTCCCTCTCTCACTCACTCTCCTTGTCTCCCTGTCTCTCTCTCTCTCTCTCTCTCTCTTTGTCTCCCTGTCTCTCTCTCTCTCTGTCTCCCCCCTCTCTCTCCCTCTGTATCCCTCCCTCTGTCTCTGTCTCCCTCCCTCTGTCTCCCTCTGTCTGTCTCCCTCCCTCTGTCTCCCTCTATCTGTCTCCCTCCCTTTGTCTGTAAGCCTCCTCCCTCTGTCTCCCTCTGTCTGTCTCCCTCCCTCTGTCTGTCGCCCTCCTCCCTCTCTCTATCTCTCCCTCCCTCTCTCTCTCCCTCCCTCTCTCTATCACACTCTCTCTCCCTCTCTCCCCCCTCTCTCTCTCTGTCTCCCTCTGTCTCCCTCTGTCTCACTCACTCTGCTTGTCTCCCTCTCTCACTCTCTCTGTCTCCCTCCCTCTCTCTCTCTGTCTCCCTCCATCTCTCTCTCTTTCTCCCTTTCTCTGTCTCCCCCTCTCTCTCCCTCTGTCTCCCTCCCTCTGTCTCCCTCCCTCTATCTCCCTCCCTCTGTCTGTCTCTGTCTGTCTCCCTCTGTCTGTCTCCCTCCCTCTGTCTCCCTCTGTCTGTCTCCCTCTGTCTGTCTCTGTCTCCCTCTGTCTGTCTCCCTCCGTCTCCCTCTATCTGTCTCCCTCCCTCTGTCTTTCACCCTCCTCCCTCTGTCTCCCTCTGTCTGTCTCCCTGGCTCTGTCAGTCTCCCTCTGTCTGTCCCCCTCTGTCTCCCTCCCTCGGTCTCCCTCTCTCTCTGTCTCCCGCCCTCTGTCTCCCTCCCTCTCTCCGTCTCCCTCTCTCTCTGTCCCCCTCTCTCTCTGTCTCCCTCCCTCTGTCTGTCTCCCCTCCCTCTGTCTCCCTTCCTCCATCTCCCTCTCTCTGTCCCCATCTGTCTCCCTCTGTCTGTCTCTCTCTGTCACCTCACCCGCTGCTCTCACTCCCTGCTGCCCTCCATCACCTCACCCGCTAATCTCAAACCCTGCTGTCCTCGTCACCCTCTGTCACCTCACACCACGTTTGTCACCCCGGGCTGAGACTGCTTCCCAGGCACACACACAGCCGCACCCGAGTACTTCACAGGTCTTTAAAAGACCATTCACTTGTTAATGAGGCTTTGTTGTATTTCAACTCCTCTTAGCGCCCCTGCATCTCCACTCAATCCGAGGGGAGATGCAGGGACGCTAAGAAGAGGTGAAATACAACAAAGCCTCATTAACAAGTGAATGGTCTTTAAAAGAATCGCCCGGCCACATAGCTCTGCGCTGCTGCAATCGGCTGTGTTTGCTTACACACTCTTTTAAAAATAAAAAACGAGCACAGGTACGATGTCTGCAAGGTCCGCGGGCCGCCAAGGAAGGCTTGCCAGGCTGCTGGCAGCCCGCGGGCCATACTATGAGTACCCGTGTTCTAGACCTTGGTCAACAGATTGACCGGTAGCAACAAGGAATAGCTGCTCTAGTAAGTCATTGTTGGAAAAAATACAAAGGCATGAGATAAATCTGTCATAGGATGTAGGAAACTGATGACTAAACTGACACTCTTTAAACCACCAGATCGTGACACCAAAAAGGACATTTTCATACCCATTGCATCACTAATGACATCACATAGTAATTTAAAAAGTCTTCTGCGTCTGAGTGTGCAGAGGTTTCCTGTGTTGAGTTAATTTATTCATTTGTGCTTTGCAATCTCACATTTTCATTTCCAAATTGCAGGGTTGGTTTCCAGGATAGTTTTTAGTGAGTTGTGTATCCCAAAATAGAGTCATCAACACATCACTATTCATGGCTTCCAATCAATATTTGAAGTTTGATGGACATTGTCACCTCGCTGCACTCATAACGGCAATTTATATTGTATGGAAATACTTCACTGGGTACCTCATAAACTTAAAGTGGTCCTGAAATGACAATGAACAGATGTCTTTACAATGATTATGTCTAGATAGAAATGCAGTACCACTTTTCATTACTAGATGCCCAAAGATTTTGTATCCTGAGAGGCAACCAGCAATTTCATTGATTGCAACATCATGTTTCTTTAGCCAGGCAAACTGGCTGTTATTAGATTTCCTGTCAGAACGTTAAAAGTAATTTAAAAAAACAACTATTGCATGATCTAAATGAGTTGATATGTACAAAACAATTTTATGTGATGTCACACTCACAATGTATATATAGTCATATTCTTTAAAGTATTTGAACTCGATAAAATCTATCCCAAACTTTCCATTTAATATCTAAGATGTGCCATTAGTCTTTTTTTAGTAATACAGGGTCTATTACTGTTCAGAAAATACTGGTCTTAATTTACAACCAGCATTTTCGCAACCAGTAAAGAATTTTCGAGAACCGACCTTTGTACATATAGGTTGATTCTTAAAGTTCTGAATTGCAGTGGGTAAGAATCTGACCTGCCTCATGCATATGTATTAAGTAGGTTGCAAATTCGGACTATGATTGGAGGCCATCACAGGGCTGAAGGCCTGCTGGGGTAAGATGACCACCATGCATCTGATTGCTTTTTAGTAAGGCAAACCTTTGTTTAAATGCTATCCATTTTCTTTAAAATAACTGGGATGTTTATGAGGAGGCAGTGGTCCCCTGAACTACTGTCTCCTGTTACAGTTACTTATTTTCTCCATTCACAAAGAGAAAGGGGTTTCAAGGAGACATCTTTCCTTTTACAAATGGGTTACCACCTCTTTTCAGGTGAGGGTAAAAACAATCAATGTTTTGCAACCGGATTTCAGTCGCAAAACATTGGTACATTAGATACTATTTCAGTACTTGGAATGGGTGCCTACAACATGCCTCTTCCAGATACCAAATCTGTATCAATTCAGAATTCCATTTTAGGAGTTGGAAAAACTTTCCAGACTCCTAAAATGGTATTAGCAAATAAGAAAAAGCAGTTTAACTATGACAAACGCAGAATCGGAGCATTTGCAACTGTTAAAATGGTTAATACATCTGACCCATAATCATATAACCAAGTAGCCCTGCAATTGATAATGATGACTACACTTTTATAATGTAGTAGCATTGCAGATGTTCCATACATTTAATAGCTGGGATGGCTTGTATTCATTTTTCTATGAATAATATGTAGCATTTGTTGGATACACAAATTTCTAAATGGCACCTAGTAGTAGTTCCTGACACTTCAATCTTTTTTTCTGACTGCATAAAAAACACCAAGACCAACTAGTAATGATCTGTTGGACTGGTTGGACTTAATTACTTATTTGGTAGATTATGTGTTACTTTTAGTGGATTGGTTTATGCTACTTTCATGGTGTGTGTTTTGTGCATTATGAGCTGAACTGGTCATGGATGTTTATTGTGTGTGGAAGAGTTCACCATTTCTGGGACTGTGAGTGTGGTTGACTTAAATGTTTGTTTGTTACTAATTTTTTGAATCTCCTAGGCCACATTATGTCTGCGGGGTTTTGCAACAATTTAGGTAGATTCAATACTATATCTGCAGTTTGTATGACCCCCAAAGTATGAACAAAGCCAGATTAGACATAAACATCTGGATTATGCGAAAGCAATTTTTAATTGCACTTGAGCTCCTAGTGAGTTTTGTTGCCGTCCTTCATGCCCTAAGTCAAAGACCCATGACTGATTTAGCCAAATGCCTTTCTTATGAATTGCAGACTCTGGGCTTAATTACGAGTCTGGTGGTCCACAGACCGCCAGACTTGTGGGGGTGCGGCGGCGGCAGTCTCCTGACCGCCCTGTTATGATTAGGGAGGGCGGTCCGCCATTGCCCTGCCTCAGCCACCAGCGGACCGGGCACTGGGGTTTCCTGGCTGTGTTGCGGCAGTCTGGAGGCCTCAATATGCTTGGCGGAACCACTGCGGTCCAGCCAGGCATATTAGGAGTTTCTACTCCTGCAGGATTTTTATGACAGGTCCTCCTCCATGAAAACCCTGGCGGAGAGGAAACAAAGGGGACCCTGCAGGGCCCCCTGTGCCTCCTCCGTATGTGAATGATTACAGGGGAGCACAACATGTTCCCCCCTGTATGTATGCAACCCAGTTCCTGCACAGCACGGGCTTTTCAGTTCTTGCCTTGCAGGAACTGCTTTTGGCATTCCCAATGTAGTGCCCATTTTCAGGGCACTACCAGAGGAACGTCAAAAATAAAGCCCACCGGACAGTAGGAGACTCCTAATCTGGTGGGTGGCCTGACCACGGCTTTGGCGGTGCAGCAGTGGGGCAGACATGGCGCTGCCAAAGTTATAATCAGGGCACATGTGTTGAGTACTCATGTCGAAAGTACATCAGGGCATTGCTGTGTCCCTGTCCTATTGGCACTGGATGCAGAAAATGGTCTTAAGAAAAGGCATATTTACAGAGGATGTACAAACATTTAGCACGTGCCATGGCATGCAGCTATTTCTTGCAGATATTGGGAGCACAGCATGGCCTTTAGCCATGCCTTGCCATGAATTCTTGTGCCAAAAGTACACAAATAGCTTGAGCTATAGATGTGCCCGGTACTCATAACTTAACTCATGCTTAACATCACACAAGACCAGGACGTATGGCCATGCAAATTACATATAGGCAGATTTATCATTATTTCACACAGCGCAGCACAGCAAGCCAGCTTGCTGCACTGCTCTGTGCTGCGTGAAAAGTCAGGAATGTGCCATATTTAACATTATATGGTTCATTCCTGTCCTTTCCTTGTGCTGCCTAGTACCAACTCGGGTACCTTTGCACCTTGATGCAAGGGCACCTGAATTGCAGGCAGGATTATTTCTGTGCAGGAAGGGACATCTTCCAACACAAAAACATTACTCAGAGCCATTTTCCTCTACGTGTGCTGCGGAAAATTAGGAGAAATAAAGATATTACTTCTTGTTACGCCTTTCCTGGTCTATCAGTAATGGTAAATCAGGGAATGTGCCAAAATCCATGGAACACCTTCCTGAGGCAGAGTAACACAGCGATATGTGCTACATTGAGTTACTGTCCACCTCAGGCTATCCCCGTCGCTAATCCTGTTCAGAAAGGATCTCAAGACCTGGCTCTTCGACTGAATCTTAGTGCACAGATGGAATTGCAGACCCCCAGTGCCTTCAGACCCTAGCCGGTGAGTAGCCTCGTTTAACAAATACTGATTGATTGGTTGAGAGATTTATCAAGCCACACAGGCTACGCAAGTTGGCCTTGCTTGGCTTGATAAATCTGACTTAGTAGTTGAGTTGCCCTGGAGCCTCCTTGCGTGGCGCAAGGGCGACGTAACTCATATATAAATCTGCCTCATAGTATTTGTGCCTGAATTTCCTCCTGTGTATGGCCTATAACCTTGCATTAAAGATATCAAACACAGAGCATGGCATTCAGCCATGCTTGTTCAGTTTACTCATATCATTGGTTCACATGGGAAATTGACTGTTAAAAAAGTGCATAAGGCATGAGTTTTGTCCTTTGACCATAGTTTGTGCAGTGTCACTGTGCCAACAGTACTCATAGTGTAAGACTTTCATCCAGCAGTTTGTGTTCTCGTTTCCTAAAAGTCCATGTATGATTTTGAATGGGAAACACAATATTTTGGTCTCATTTGGGAAGAAACATATTATTTATTTTGCAAAAATTGTAGGTTTATTAAATAAAGCCAAAGATATAAGCTTTCCAGAAAACACTTTCCAGTGAACAGCACATATGACTAGAATGGGTAAGTACATATTTTTCACAGTACATGCTAGCACTGTGAACACACCATTGGGTTTGCTCGTGCCCTGCCTGCAGTGTTTCCAGTACTTACAGATTCTGCATACAGGATTATGTTCAAATGTATGGCCAGGATTAGGTTTAGGGGTAAAGTCTTACACTATTTTACCCTAAATGGGCAAGAAGTGAAAAAGGGTCAAATTTATTTTTTAATTCTAGAATTATGACTTTACAACTGAAGCAATTGAAAAAAATATAAGCTCCTGGCTACAACCTTCTCTCCTCTGTTTCAAAAATAAGTTAAAGAAGAATCTGAAGACAACATCAAAATTCTATACAATGTTTCACTCTTGTTCTTTATTTCACTTTTCTGTTTTCTCACAACCGGAAGATAAATTTAACAAAAAAAACTAGCAAGCATTGTCAAAACCAATTGGTCTGACCTTGTCAAACTGGAGATGGGTTTAATACTTTTTTTTAATAATACTTGCAAAAGGCATTAAAAGTGTAAAAGTAATCAAAAGTAAAAAGGCTGCCATCTAAAGGTGGCATAAATGTGTTGGAAAGCTAAAATAAAAAAATATGTCCCATTGCTAAAACAAATAAATGTAATTGCCTGCCAGCCCTGGCACTGAAATGGACTACTTTCTAGGTGGATGTGCAAAAGTAAAATGCTTATATATATCATCCATTGGTCTGGTAACGTGTCAATCAGATTTCTCTTCCATCCACCATAGCATTCAGAATGAAGCAGTGGGTCACCCCACTTCAGTAACTAGCTAACGTCACTGTAAGTGACAGCATTCTGCTCTTTCCACAAACAAAGTAGTTACCTTGAGTATCAAGGACTTCTATGGCAATGTGTGCTTTTTGAAACCGAAATATATTTTTATTCTTAGCCAATTGAATTTTGCATAGGCGAAGGCCATGGTAGATCCCTCAATAACAACGTTTTCCAAAAAACATGATAACGCAAAATAAGCATTAACAATTCTAAAAGGTCGGCAGCCAACCCCGGGCCTATTCTTGTTTATAATAATTTCTTTTTTACATGAAACAGATAAAACTGTCTAAGACAGACCTTAAAAAAGGAGTATGAAACATAATGATTGATGTCTTCAGTTCATGTTTAATGTTTCTCTCCACAAAATGTCCTTATAGGAATTTGAATAAGAAATGGCATGACCTCCTTATAACTCTCAACCTTACTTTATTTTTCACCCATAACATTTTTATAATTTGCTGCATGAGTTCAGTTTTGATAATTTCGTCTACATTGGCCAAAGGTTTAAGCAATCCAAAAACCAACACACACACACACACACACGCACGCACGCACATGCACACGCACACACATTCTCTCTCTCTCTCTCTCTCTCTCTCTCTCTCTCTCAGTAGAATCAGTTGTGCAATAAAAATAAATAATAATTCTCCTGGCGGTGCCTAGCATAGCATCAGAGCTAGGGTGTATGCCTAGTGTCCCGAAAAGTAAACTCTATGAATATTGAGTCAGAACCGGCGGAATAATTGTTCTCTGGTGGTAAGTGGAGTTGAAAAGGCCACTTTAGACATTGCCATCTGTAAAATGCGCCTCACACATCTCTCTCTCGCAAGCCAATGTCAGGTTTGCAGTTTTTAATGGCTGGGCATACATCTTTTAAATTATAAATCAATAAATAGTTAATTCAATAAAAGAAATCCTTTCAATATTTAATGCACTGTGTAAAATGGCCCTCTAACTAAATGTTGATGCAGCGGTGTCAAAGAGATTAGACTCAAATCTGTTCAAACTCCAGTCTATATTGGTTAAAATGTCAACTCTTGCCACACACAGAAGCATGGCTCCGGCCCTGACAAATGCGGCTTTCCAATGCTCTGATGAGGCTGTTTGATACATTAGCTCTCGAGGGTTAATTTAAAGTCTTCCAAGTGCCAGAGCTAACTACAGCAGAAACTGTGCAGAACATATGTCTGATCTCTGTGTCTTTTTTACATCGAAACTCCGTATACAGCAAGCATAAAAAAATAAACAATGAAACAAAATAAAGTCACAACATTTTAAAAGAGCCTAAGGAAAAACATCAGTTAAAAACAAATTAATTATCAAAGGGACTATTCTATTAAACAAAAGTTCACATTGAGGTAACCTGCCATTCAATAGGAAGTAATTTTAACACCGTTTATCTTGTTGTGACTCGTGATTAGAGCGCAAACTGGAGTTTCTACAGAAAATATGTCCTCGTTTGAATTGTTTAGAGCACTAACCATCATTTCTATGGGAATAAGACCCTCTCATGGACAGGCAACCAGTTGACCACGATGGGCAGGTGGTAGCAGCAGTAGCAGCACAACAGACCATGGAGGGCAGGGAAAGGGGGGGCAGGGGCTACAAACCAACCATGCAGTACAGGCAAGAGAGGCTGTGACAATAAATGACCATTGAGGGCAGATGAAACAAGTAGTGGCAGTACAACCATACAAACCAACAGACCTGATTCAGGCAGGAGACTCCCGATGTTTTTAAGGCCAAAAGGGCTTTATTTTATCTGTCTACTGCCTAAACTCTCCTCTTTGTCAATGTAAGACAATGGGAAAAATCAAGTCCCCAGTTCAAAATCTCCTTCTTACCAAGTTCAAAATGTTGGCAAGTAAGGTACATTGGATCACGGAGTGCTGGTGGAATGGGGTTGTGTTAGACCTGGCTGCTTTTGGAGTGTTTCCCCTGTCTTTTTGCTTTCTGAATGCCCAGTTTTGTCTCTGTTTTTGCTGGTTTAGTGTCTCTGCACACTTTCTCACTGCTGTTCAGTGTTAAAGTGCAAGTGCTCCTATTGTAAATTGCATTATGGAATGGTGTTTCCATGACTGACATATTTGATTTACTGGTAAGTCCCTAGTAAAGTGCGCTGAAGGTGCCAGGGCCTGGTAATCAAATGCTGCTAGTAGTCCTGCAACACTGATTGTGCCACCCACATGAGCAGCCTTTCAAGGGTCCTCAGACCTGCCACAGCAGTGTCAGCACACAGTTTTTACTGCCATGTTGACTTTGCAAGTGCACCCAATTGCAAAGCCCTAACTTTCCATTTAATAACATTTGAATCACCCCTAAGGTAGGCCCAAGGTACCCCTATAGGCAGGGTGTGGTGTATTTGAAACATAGAACATGTACTGATGTGTGTGACATGTCCTGATAGTGAAACACAGTATATTTCGTTATTCATTATTGAAAGGCTATCCATCCCGTAGGATAGACTGGGAAGTACTGGATAACATTTTACGAGTATATCTTCCCATTGGGACAAGATAGAGGAATAGAGTTTAGTATACCTGAACTCAAAATGCAGAAATGTGAAGAGCGTTGACTTTGGTGTCGGTATTAAGAAACACGTGATTAGTAATGACTAGAAATTAATTATTTTTTTGTATTGAGTTGTTATCTGTACATATTTCATGAATTCTATATGTATATTATGTATGAGATGTTACCTGTTCACACTTCTTATGTTGATGTTTTACATGGTTTGTTATTGTCCCACATTTGTATTGTTGAATGTTGATATTCATTGTGTACCTTGATTGTATTCATATCTTTAGATGTATTGTGGTTTTCTTTATTTTTTCTATTTTACTGTCCATGATGTCTAGAATATTTAATTATTTGATAGTCTTTAAAGGATTGAGTTTCTAATCTATTTTTATATCAACTGAAATAATTATAAGGAATAATCAGTTAAAAAATAATAATAAATACAAAAAGAAATATTACAAATATTATGTCCACATATGGCCTTTATTATGTAATTACAAGAAAACCTATGTGGTTGCCAAGGGGTTCTTCATTACGTTGTGAACTCAGAATGTAGAAGTGCATCTTTTAGTAAAGATGATTTTTATGTTCTGTGTTTAGAAATCCCACTTTTAGAAAGTAGGTATTTTATTGCTTAACCATCCTGTGTGCCTCTGCTGGGTTGTGGATTGACTGTCTGGCTTTGGAGTGACAGGGGGGATGGTGATGGGCATTCTCTTCAGACAGCCACTGGGGGGGGTAAGGTGTGTCCTGCCTTTCCTGGACGAGTCAGGGCTGAGCTGAATATACCTGGGCTGCATTTAGAGTAGTGGGAGGAGATTTCCTTGCACCTGAAAGGGCCTGGTATGCCTTGGACACTGATGTCTCCACCTCCTGCCAGGAAGCTGGGCCAGGGAGGACCAAACTGGTGTAGACTAAGCACAGACACTCTCTGCCCAAAAGAACAAAGAGGAAACTGAGTATAAATATTGGGGACCAGACCCCAGAACTTTAGAACTTGGATCAAGGAACCTGCCAAGATGAAGAGCTGGAAGAACTGCCTTTGCTGTGTTGTTGCTTTGCAGGGTTGGCCTGCAGTCGCTGCTTCTGAAAGGAGTGGACTGAACTTTCCTCACTTGTCGCTGAGTATCTCTGAGGGCTTGAAATAGAGCTTACCTCCTGTTCACGAAGTCTCAGGAACAGCAAAGACTTCACTTACCTCTGGGTATTGCCTCTGGAACCGTGGGTTTCAGTTGTAACAGAGGGGTAAAGCAGCTGACACAATCACAGACACAACTGCTGGCTCCTTGTCTTGAAATCACTGCAGAAGGCACTGCTACACTTCCCACCACAACCCTGGTCTCACCGATTACGACGACTGTCACAGCCACCAAGTGTCTGCGTTCACCGCAACCTGTGGGCACTGCATTCCACACAGCCTCACTTCACTCTGCCACCCTGGTCTCACTGACGACATCGCTGCATGCTGACCTCAACACCCGTGACTGTACCGTGGTTTTGAGGCACTGCTCATAAGTTCCACGACGCACCGCCCTGTCCAACATGGCAGTCTGGGCCGACCAATCCCAGCTCCCATCAACCATCACTGCCGCTTCCACTGTGACCTGTCAGCATCGCAACAACCGCCTCCCTGCTTCGCACCGCAGCCCTGTTCTCACCAATGCCTCTCAACGACCATCACCGAGCCGCTGCCTGCACTTTAACTAGAGGCCACCACACGCTGCACCGCTACGCTTCATATCACAACCGCAATGATTTCCACGACCAGCCCACACTGACGCAGTCGGATGGAACTGTTGGATTCTGTTGTCTTCAGCACTGCAATAGCCCCAGACCGAGCTACCGGCTTTAATGAACTGCATTTTATAGTCATTCTTCTAAAGTTAATATTTTTGATTACTGTATGTTGGTCGTTTATTCTTTTGGTCTTGTTTGCACAGATAAATATTCATTATTTTTTTCTAAAACTGGTGTGGTGTCCTTTTGTAGTGTTTTCACTGTATTACTGTGTGTTATGTGCAAATGCTTTACACATTGCCTGTGAGATGAGCCTGACTGCTCGTGCCAAGCTAAAAAGGGGGTGAGCAGGGGTTATTTTAGAAGTGTATCTCCCTTACCCTATTTGGACAAAGTTGCAAACTATTGCCAACTAGAGACCCCCATTTCTAACAGGTGGGGACATGGACTCGGATAACAGAGGGCCGGAGGGATATGGGCAGGCCTGCCAAACTGACCTCACAGGGCAGGTGTCATGGGTTGCAGCAACACGATGCACCACACAGGGCAAGCGGGAATGCAGTGCAGCACAGCAGACCATGAAAAGCAATTGAGAGGGGACAGGGCCATGCACATAGACAACAGAGAACAGATAGGAAAGAGGCAAGGGCAGCAAGCTGACCATACCAGACACACAAGAGGGATAGTTGCAGCATAACGGACTATGAGGGGCAGATGGGAAGGGGCAGGGGCACAAGAACAGACCAGACAAGGCAGGAGGGAGGGGATACAGGTCTGCACATGGAAAAAAGAGGGCAGGAGCAGCAAGTTGACCATGGATGGCAGGTGGGATGGGCTTTGGAAGCACAACACACCATTGAGGGCAACAGTGAGATTATAATGGCACACACACAGACAACAGAGGGAAGGTGGGAGTGGATCAGGGGCAGCAAGCTGACCACACAGGGCAGGTGGGAGGAGCTGTGACAGCACAGAAGACCATTCATGACAAGCGGGAGGGTTAATGGCTGCACAACGGCCATGGTGGGCAAGAAGGAGTGGGCACAAAGGACCATGGAGGACAGAAGGGAGGGGTAGGAGAAGGACACAGACAATAAAGGGCAGGGGAAGCGGCTTCACAACAGACCAAAAGGGCAGGCAGAAGGAGAATTTGCAGCACAACAGAGCATGGAGGGCAGAATGAAGTGGCTGCAAAATGGACCATAGATGACAGGAGACGGGTGATAGAGGAATGGTACTTGGACAGGCAGGGTAGAGGTGGCAGGGACAGGCGGCAGTTATCTGTCTATGCTTAGCAGGTGGGCAGGTCAGTGGCAGCTCAACAGAACACTCAGAATAGATAGGAGGGTGGCAGGTTCATTGAGTATGGTGGGCAAAAAGGAGGGAGTAGGGACATGCAAACAGACATTGGAGGGCAGGGGCAGTACACTAAGCACAGAGGCTAAGTAGGAGGGCAATGATGGGGTATAGAATTTTGGCAACGTAGGGCAGGAGGAGTGGGCAGAAACATCATGCTAAGTGGAGGGCAGTGGCAGGACATCAGACCGTGCAGGGCAGGATGGAGGGGGCTGGTGCATGGACTCAGACAACAGAGGGCAGGGGAGATGGATAGAGCCGCAAGCTCACTGTTTAGGGCAGGTGGGAAGGGCAGTGGCAGAACACTCACACATTGCTGGAATGAGGGAGCAGGGTCATGGATTTGGACAATGGGTGGCAAGAAGGAGGAGGACAGAAGCAGCAAGCTTTGGTGAGGGCATCACAATGTCAGACCATGCCCTGCGTACAACTGCATGTGCATTGGAATGGACATCTTACTTAACAGTAAAAGAACTTACACAAATTCACTGAAAAAAGCAAAGGTTACAGAGATGTTATTGTTGGGAAATTGAACTAAAAAAACCTTAGAAATTTACTGAAAGAAACAAAGGTTGGAGGGACATTATAGGTAGGCTCAGATTTCACTGTGAAATTCAGCAGTTATAGTGACCTGAGCTAACTCTAACTTACGCCCCTGCAATGCACTGCTTATGACCGCACATATTACATCACTCATGACTTGGTCAGTGACATCACTCATGACATCACTGATGGCATCTCAAATGATTTCACCGATGACACCATCCAGTGATTATGAGTGTTTTCTAAAGACTTTTTGGACATATTTATAAGCCCATATTGCCACCACAATGTCACTTTTAGTGATGCTGTATTGGCGAAAGGTGCTCCAACCTATTTACAAGGCAGCATTAAGCCACGTAATGTGGCTTAATGCTGCCTTGTAAACAAGGACCCTTTCACACTATACTGAACGTGAAAGGGGAGGGCAATGGGTATTGCGGTGGGCATTCCACCGCAACACCCATTGATTTTGAAACTGCCCCCTATTTACAAGGATGGTATAAATAGGAGGCAGCTCCAAAATGAAGACATGGGAAAACACGGTCTTAAACAGGCGAAATGAGGAGAAAGGTTTGTTGCTCCTTGTTTTTTGCTGTTTCCATGTGTGCTGCATTGTGCAGCACACATAGAAACAGCAAATTGCCATTGATTGTTTATGTGCAGAAAGGTGACTCTTCATGCACATAAACAATAAAAATGACGTTTTACAACTTCTATGTGTGCTGCATTAAGAATAGAAGTTTTGAAATGCTATGAATGATTGTTCATGTGCAGGAAGGGAGACCTTAATTTCCCCCAATGCAGACACCCTTACACTATGGTGTAAGGGTGCCTGAGTTGGCGCTAGACAGCTGAACTCAGCGCCAGCGGAAACGCAGGGGTACACCACATTCTTGTGAATACAGCACATCCCTGCATTTGCAGAATGGAGAAGTGTGGCATTAGCAATGTTTGCTTAATGCCACTCTTCTCCATTGTGTTGTAAATATGCCCCTTTGAGTGTTAAACATATATACTAAGGTACTACAAAATTAAAATGACTATACTTCGTGTACTACTAATGAGTGATACTATTTCTAACGTATATTATGTGAGTGTCTGCATGACTGTGTGTATCTATGTGAGAGTGGATGTCTGAGTGGCTGTATAAGTGTGTGCAGGGGTGTGTGAGTGCCTGTATGACTGAATAAGTGGGTGTGTGAGTACCTGTACAGGTGAATAAGTGTCCATGTGTGTAAGTGTATTGGTCTGAAAGTGACTGTGTGACTGCCTTCTTTGGTGAGTGAATGGGTGTGTGAGTGGCTGTAGGGGTGAGTGAGTCGGTGTGTGAGTGAGTGTCTGTATTGGTGAGTGAGTGGGGATATGAGTGGCTGTATGGGTGAATGAGTGACTGTGTGAGTGGCCATATGGGTCTGTGAGTTTATATGTGAGTGGTGGTATGAGAGGCTACGTGGCTGTGTGAGTGGCTTTATGGGTGGGCTGTGTGTTTAAGTGGCTGTATTGGTGACTGAGGGGTTGCCTGAGTGGGTGTTTGGTTAATTGATTAGTTGTTTGAGTGGCTATGTGAGTGACTGTATGGGTGATTGAGTACACATGCGAGTTCTTGTATGGGTGTGTGAGTGGGTTTGTGGGTGGCTGTATGGGTGGGTAAGTGGGTGTGTGAGTGACTGTAATGGGGAGTGAGTGGGTGTTCAAATAGCAGTATGAGTGGGTGACTGGATGTGTAAGTGGCTGTATGGGTGAGTGAGTGGCTGTTTAAGTGGGTGTCTGGTTAAGTGAGTTGCTATGTGGATGGCTGTATTAGAGAGGGAGTGTATGTGTGAATGGCTTTATGGATGGATGAGAGGAAGTATGAGTGGTTGTATGGATGTGTGAATGTGTATGTAACTGGTTGTGTGGGTGTGTGAGTGACTGTGTGAGTGGTTGTATGGGTGAGTAAGTGGCTGTATTGCAAGGCTGCATGGGTGAGCTAGTGTGTGTGAGAGTGGCTGTATATGTGAATAATTGGGTGTGTGAGTACCTGTATGGGCTAGTTTATGGCTTTGTAAGTGGCTGTATGGGTGAGTTATTGGCTGCATGAGTAGCTGTGTGGGTGAGTGAGAGGTTGTTTGAGTGGCTTTATGTGTGAGTGAGTGGGTGAGTGGGAATGTGACTGGCTTTATGGATAAATGAGTGGCTGTGTGAGTACTTGTATGGGTCTGTGAATTGGTATGTGAGTGATTGTGTGGGTGTTTGGGAGGTTGTATAGGGTAGTGAGTATGTGTGAATTGGTCTGTGAATTATGTCATCAGTGATGTCAGTTCAGTTCAAAAGCTTTTATTCGGTTTGCATAACACAACCATTTAAGCTAAACAGTTATATCAACATTTATAAAATTCAAAATTTAAAATATCGGTACTCCTCTTCATGTATAATTATTACAAACACAAAGTTATCAGTATTTCTCGACCTATACAATTATTATAACACATGTTCGTGGACAAAAACATCAAAGTACATTGTGCTATACAATTGTCAAATGCCAGAATCCAGATGTACAAATATCCATCTGACTAACTGTTACAGTACATAAAACTGTGCAAATTCGCTATAAAGTGACATATGCTTATGTGAAAATTTGCAATTTAAAGCAGAATTTCATAGTACTATCGACTTTCTAGCAGCTCTACATTTCCAACATACATAGTCATTTCATAGCATTTGCAGTTAGACGGGTATTATATTTTTAAAAAATTGGCTTTAAATAACATTTCCTAAGTGATACATAAAATTTACAAAATAATAAGAATTGGCAGCAACTCTGGTTAGAAATATTATCACATGGGCACTTCACTTTGGAGCTTTTTCCCATAACCGGGAACGCTACGAGATGGTGAGCGATTCCCAGTCTAAGACGTGTTAATACAAATCGGTGCGAAGATCTTGACACATCTACCAAATACTGCTGAAGCCCACTTTTGAGTTCAAGTTGCCTATAAAACACAAATGTTCTTTGGGTCCCAATTAATTTTTTTACTCGTTCCCCCCTCTTGTAGGACATAAAGGAATCTTTTATCTCTTTTTTAGATAATGTTATTGGATATTCGGACTCATCAAGGATATTGAAATCAAATAAAACGTTATACCAGTGGTTGATGTAAATTATCCACGGTATACGGGTACAAAGGTCCAACTTCAAACAGTCCTTAATTATAGACTGTATAAACTCAGTTTCACTCTTAGACCAGATAGAACGCCATAAAAGTAAGGGCCGCAAAGCAGCCAAATCAGAAATATAATTAAGACCAGTTTCCAGATGAATTAACTCAGTGGAGGCTGAGGCAGGTGCACTCAGCAACCGTTTAGGAAAACTGTTTTCGTCTGATTGGAGGTGGTCAGCGGGACAATGGCCCCATATTCCAGCCCCATACAGGGCTGAAGAGATACATCATGCGTCATATATGTTCACCATGTCCTTTACCCTCCGATCCCCTAGTTTAGCTGCAAACCTAAATATGCCATTCGTATTCCTGATCATTTTATATCTGATATTTTCATGTTCATTGGTCCATTTACCACTTCCAGCAAAAGTAATACCTAAATAGCAAAAAGATGTAACTGCATGAATTTTAAAACCATCAAAAAAAAAGGACCTTGATGAGTTCGACTTTTTGCCACATGTCATAGTAAAAGTTTTTGATGTATTAATTATGAGTTTCCTGCCTTTGATAAAATCTGTAAAATTCTTAATGAGCCGTGGAAGGCCTGTCGGGGTACGGGATAATAAAACAGCATCATCGGCATATAATAATACTGGTACTGCCTTTTTATCTATCATTGGTGCATCTGCTGAAATCTGACTTAAAACCGTGGCTATTTGATTAATAAATAAAGAAAATAAAAGGGGGGCCAAAACACGCCCCTGACTGATACCTCTTCTTACATCAAAAAAGGGGGTTCGTTCACCGGTTGGCCCATATCGTACGCTACAGGATAGTCTCTCATATACTCGTGCCAAAAAGAATACTATCTCTTTCGGGGCCCCAGATTCAAGCAGTACGGTCCACAAAAGGGAGTGGTCCACTAAATCAAAAGCGCTGCTTACATCAGCAAAACATAAAAACAAATTACCCCCTTTCACTGATATATATTTATTAATTAACAAATCAAGGTTCGCACATTGTTCAAGGATGCCTAGGCCTTTCCTAAATCCATATTGAACAGGAGATAAAATCTTATAGTCCAAGGCCCAGGTTTCCAATCTTTTTAAGAGAACCCTGCTCATAACCTTTATTGAAGAATCCAATAAAGATATTGGACGGTAATTACAGGCTTCAGAGAGGGGACCCTTTTTATAAAGTGGGAAAATTAATGATTGACCCCAAGATATTGGGAAATTCTCTAGAGCCACAATATTAAAAACCCTCGTAAGGATTGGGGCCCATAGATCCATTTCGTTCTTATATAAATCGATCAGGACTCCGTCCGGACCTGGTGCTTTTCCCCCCTTACTATTAACTAGCCCTTCCTGTACTTCTTCCACGTCAATTAGCATGGGCAATGTAGGCCACGTAAAATCACCATTTGATAGTACAGTTGGGAGCACCCTGTCTGGGTTAAAAATATTAGTATAATGTTCAATCCATTCTGTACAATTCACATAGGACGTTAATTCTTGGGGTACATTTGTCTTTTAAGAAGGGACTATTTACAGTTTCCCCAAAAAGTTTACTGTTATTGGTATTGGCTGCCAGACTTAGTTTGTCCCATGCATCCGCTCGGAGCTCTTTTTTGTGGGCCAATATAACTTGCTTATATTCAACTCGCAACTCATGTATATACAATTGGTTTCGAGGTTTGGTCCCCAGCGCTAATTTCAGTTTCTGTAATGCAAGGGTACATTTTGATTTTGAGTCAAACCACCTCCAGCCAGTTTTTTTCGAGTTTTTAGTGCTTTTGGTTAGTAAACTCTTTATTGATCTGTTAATATCAGAGAAAGCATCTCACAGGGTATCAGGGAGGATCTCTTCACTGAGGCAGCAATCAATTTCTTTCCTACAGTTTGTCACCACTTCCTTTTGAACTTTGGGTGGGTCTACTCCGACCCATTTAATTCTCATGCCATTAGGCCTAACAGGGAGAATATCCGAGACACATTCCTCCGTATTCATTAATTTATTACCCCAGTCTAAAAGTACTATAGAAATGCTATTGTGGTCACTCACCACCTGTTCAGATATCCATAGATCAGTGTAGAAACTATTTTTGGAAATTAAAATATGATCTATGTTACTAGAAGCATTCCGCCCAGTGAAAGTTGGGCATTTATTATAGCCCTTTCTCATCGAGCAATCTAATAAATCGAGGTCGAATTTTGCCATTATCGTATTTAAAATCATACCATATCTACAGTGAGGAAAGTGTAACAAGTCATCATTATTCCCATTAATATTACTATTAGCTTTCATAAACCCACATGAGTTAGTTTGTGTTGAAAGACATGCTCGTATGTTAAAATCGCCTGCCCATAGGATAATGGCAAGTTTACCAGATAGTGCCAATACCCTATCTATCTCCTTTTCCAATGCGTCTAATGATCCTCCCCTATCATTGGTAAAGGTAGAATTATAATAGTTAATTAAAACCAAGTACTTGCCCTTTGGGAACTCAAATCTCAGTACTTGGCTATGATTATGAATGGATGAATAGCTTAGAATTTTGCATGCAAGTAATTTATTTGATATAAGCAGCAGCAATTCTCCCTTGGCTCTTCCTGCTATGGAAGGTGTCGCACTCAAGCAATATGATGAATATCCTTCAACCACAACCGGGACTGTACTCCATGTTTCCTGTAGGCAAATGAAATCATTGCCACAGGAGATAAAGTCCTGCCAAAAAGGGGTATCTAATTTTTAACCAAGGCCTGCAATATTCCATGTTATAAATGTAATACCCCCTTGTATTATTGTTGGCATTCTTTGGCTAGTGGTAGAATTTGTGGTTGCGGTTACATTCACCGGGGTCTCTACATTCTGTAACCCGATTACTAACTCATTAACATTATTTATAACAACAAAGTCGTTACTCCCAGTGCTATCATAAGCTATATCCACCTGCTTGTGGTCTATATATGGGAGTTGTTCTTTACTGATTTCATTTCCCCTTTCGGTTAGTCTGTAAACTACCCTCCTATCAGATTCATCAGTTGGGGATACATCCTCAAGTCTCTTACGTCAATCATTATCCTCCATAGGGCTCAGGGGCTGGAATCTATTGTACAACGGGATAGAAAAACATGTAGGTCGGGGTACTAATGGGGGCATTGAATTGATATTTGAGTAGTAGGTCTTTTGGTTAACAACGTAATCACTTGTTGGCAAATATCTATAAAAATAACCCAATGGCAATAGTGTTGTATTAAAATCCCAACATGAAGGGGGAGGAGCATTAAGTAGGGATTTGTAGGCCCAACCTGGTGACCTAAAGTTAATTATTACGCAGTCACCATCAAATCTTTTGGGTAATGGTCCTATCCATCCAACTCTTTGAGTAAGTATTATCTGATCAGCCCCCATTGTGGGAAAGCCACAATGCAGTGTTTTATTTTTTTTAAGTTTCATTGGCTTCTAATTGACCTTCCCGTAATTTGGGTACATTAGAGAGAACAGCGACATATGCCCCGCATTCTGGTGGTAAGTTAATGACTGCTGGTATATCAGTAATTTTAGGATTATCTATGTTACGTGATCCTCTTGCCTGCTCCGGGGTCACTTTCCTTTGATTTTCCTTACCAATCGGTGGCATAATTCTTTTCTCGTAAGGTAATTTATTTGATACCTCTTCATTTTTTCCATTATCTGAATTTTTGGCTGTAATCATACCTATACTAGGGCCAGCCAACGCTAGGTTTGGCGAGTTATTGGTTGCCAAATTGGTGGGGACATTATTTGTAATCACGTTAATCTGATCTCTTGGATGAACTATTTGATCTTGTAATCTAAATTTATCCATGTACCCATCAAGTTTATGTACCTCTCTTGTCAAATTATCGATTTTTTCATGTAATGGCCGGATTAACTCTGTTGTTTTCTCAATAAGATCCTCCATACTGAAAGAACACTTAAGGTGCTCATTATTCAATGCAGCTTTCTGTTTTGTCAAAGTCCCTCTTGTGACAGCTTGCTTTTCTTTGGCTAACCTGCTATTTCCCTGGCCTGTATTTCTCCTTTTACCCCCTTTAGCTGAATTTATAAGCAGGGGCGAGGGGGGTGAGTTAGATAAATTCGGTGTAATTGAAATCCGAGAGACATGTAAGTTCTCCATGTCAGCCATAGCTATGTCAGATGTCGTATCCGGTACCCAATCTGTAATTGTCAGTCCTTCCTCCCTAGTTGTATGGATCTCTGCACTCTGCAATCAAACTAACTTGTTCCCCACCCCTTGTACCTGTTCCCATGGAGATACGTCTTTCTGTTCGATCTATTTCATCCGCCAGGGCACTAACTGCTTTGGTCAGATACGTATCTATAGAATTATGTGTTTTATCCATTACTGGTTTTACTCGACATCTGGACATGATTAAATAATCTCAAAATATATGCTAGATAACCATATGAGCAACCAGCAGATAAAACCTAGCATATATGGACATGGATCGCGTATAGCAATATCCTAACACACTTTAACTCTACGTTCTTACTCAGTTCAATAATATCAGTAGGGTAGCCCTGCCCGGCCTCCTCTGGCCTCGGACGGCCGCAGATGGCTCCGCCCTTCTCCCGGGCTTCTCCCGGCGCGTCCCACGGGACGAGGTTCCACACAGACCTTTATGCGCCTCCTGGCTCCCGGAAGCAGCGTCAGCGGCGTCCTCGTCAGAAGCAGGGCTGCTGGGGGATGGAGTCCCGATCACACCATACAGCGGAGCCAAGCCCGGCTGAGGGGAAAGTCACAGGGGAATAGCGGAGCCAAGCCCGGCCAGGGATAGTTGTTTCGAATAGGTTCCACAAGGGCCTCGGCCCCACACAGACCTTTATGCGCCTCCTGGCGCCCGGAAGCAGCGTCAGCGTCGTCCTCGTCTGAAGCGGGGCTGCTGGGGGATGGAGTCCCGATCACACCATACAGCGGAGCCAAGCCCGGCTGAGGGGAAAGTCACAGGGGAATATCGGAGCCAAGCCCGGCCAGGGATAGTTGTTTCGAATAAGTTCATTTGAGATGTCATCAGTGACCATGTCAAGAGTGAGGTAATATGTGAGGTCATAAGCATAAGCAGGAGCGACCCTTGACCCCACCAGGTAAGTCACTCCCCCTCCGCACAGCACCGCCTGTGTGTCCCTGCCCCAACTGCCGCTGCTGCTGAGGAAGTTCGAGGCCCTCCACCACCCACAGGCTACCACCAGCGTCTCATCCCTGGTGGACAGTGGTAGGCCGTAGGTTTGTTCATCTTCCTCTCTATTGTTTTATTGTATTGCCTGGATTTCATTGTTGTATCTGTGACTGCTGTTGTTCTGTCTTCCCCCGCTGCCTGTTCGTGGTCCGTGACCGTTTTCTTCCCTCGCTGTCCCCGTGTCTCTCAGCCCGGTTTTTCCTTCTGTACCCCTCGCTGCCCCCGTGTCTCTGCCCGGTTTTTCCTTCTGTACCCCTCGCTGCCCCCGTGCCTCTCCACCCGTTTTTGCCTTCTGTTTCTCAGCTGCCCCTGTATTCTTGTGCCCTGTTTGCCTTCTGTGACACTAATTTTTCCTGTATTTCAGTGCCCTTTTTGCCTTCTGTGCCACTCGTTTTTTTCCTGTATTTCTGTACCCTCTTGCCTTCTGTGACACTCGTTTTACCTCGATTTTGTGCCCTTTTTGCCTTCTGTGCCGCTCGTTTTCCCTCGTTTTTTGTGCCCTTTTGCCTTCTGTTCCCTTCATCATCCCTCACCGCCCCCGCTGCTGTGTCCCCTGCGGCCCCGCCCCCTGACTGCCCACTGCCTATTCGCTGCTCCCGCCTCCCAGCTGCTCCTCCCTCCCACCTCCCCATATATGCCGGCCCCTGTGCGGCTGCGCAGCGGGCACGCCGAAGGCGCTCCTAAGGCAAGTCCGTCTGCGCCCGTCTGTGCCTGGACCACGCCCAGCGCCAGAACCCCTGGCCCCCGCACTGCCATGACAACCGCCGCCACTACGACGCCAGAACTCTGCACGCTCTCAACTTCAGACGGACCCACACCTGCTTCAAGGCCACCCCAAAACGCAGGAACTGCAGCTACACCAGCCTCAGAGCCGACGAACCACCCGCCAAGAAAGACCCCAACCACCTCCGATGCATACTACTGAACCCCCGCACCGTATGCAAACATGCCATCGAGCTCTGGAATCTGCTCAACACAACATCCCCGGACGTCGCCTTACTGACAGAGACCTGGCTGAACGACTCCTCCGCACCTGACATCACCATAGCTGCTGACATGCAGCTCCCCGTGTGGAGAAGCAATATCGTTTGGATTTTGAAAGAGAGAGCAGGTTACCCTGCTCTCTCTTTCAAAATCCAAATGAAGTTTGCTATGGGAGGGCGGGAGACTCCCGCCCTCTCATACCAAACAACAATGTCCTGGGGGTGGGCACCCCAGGACACTGTAGGAGCCTGGGGGGGGCAGTCCCCAGGGCCCTCGAGGGCTCCAGGAGGGGGGCCATGCAGCCCCCCTCCCTCAAACAATAAAGCCCCGGGGGGTGGTGGTCCCCGGGGCTTGGGGGGCCGTTCAGCCCCCCTCCCTATTTATTTTGAAGCCCCTGGGGGTAGCGGTCCCCGGGGCTGGGCCCTTTAAAAATTTTATGCATTTTCCCCCGGGATTTGGCCCCCCGGGGGCTAAATATTAAGGAAGCGCAGAAGCCCGCGCTTCGGTTTTTTTTTTCCGGCCGGATCAGCGCACCCTGCGCGCATTTTGCTGTTTTTTTTTTAAAGGGGGCCCCGGGGGGTCCTTCTGGGACACCCTAAGCAACACTAGACGGTCAGAGTATTTCTACCCTGCCCCCTTTACATCTTTCACACACTTATTTCCCTTACTTAATCAGCCTCGCTTCTACAGAGGCACAAAATGGCAGTCAACAGTTCCTGGTTTCGAATGCAGACAGACACTTGACAGCCAATTAGCATTCAGCGCATGATCGGGAGGCCATAGATATATCTATCTTTTTAACTCTCATTTTCTCAAGAACTACTGAACGGATTTACACCATTTATGCAAAAGACACGAGTCTGAACTGAGGACTACCTCTTTGCCAAATTTGGTGTAATTCCGTTCAGCAGTTCGGGCTGTAGCTGCGTCAACAGGTCCTATGGGAAATTGCATGGGGAAAATGCATTTTGGGACCCCCCTTTTTTCTCGGCCCCCGCTTGATGAATCAACATAGGATAGGAGCTGGCCAAAAGTTTGGAAAATTTCGCGAAGATTCGTCAAACGGCGCCAGACTTATTGGGAATAGAATGTTGCGGATTTCCTATGGAAAATAGGTCCTAACTATAACTACCTACTGGCAACCACCAGCAGGTTATATATATCTATATATATATATATATATATATTGAAAACTGTTCAACTCCTGCAACTTCCAGCCTCCAGGCGGTGAAGGAGACGCAGACCCCGCAGTATTTCAGGCAAGATGTTTTATTCTTTTAAAATCTCCAACCCACGCACAATGCGTTTCGGGCTTAAAGAGCTCTTGTTCACATGCGGATTAACAGATCGCCATTACATTTTTAAAGTGTTTGCTTGGTATCCACCCACCTCCACTGTTCCGTGTCACATGATTACTACCATGGAAGAAAGACTCCCGTTTTGAAATGCCTCTCTACGGTGCTATGCTTTGTTCATTGTTTTTACTGGATATTTATAAAACCTGTTAAAAACCACAGGACAACACAAACTTTCTGCATAAATACACGCTATTAAATGTCACATAGCAAATATTTAAGAAAAATGTATCATATTTATGTAAAACATGTTTCTTATGGGATAATCTCTATACATAAAATGCATGTGATGAGAAAGCAATTGAAATTGGTCTTCTTCACTAGGAAAAATTAATTTCTGGATAAATCCAGTGAGAAATCGGAGTAAAGTGCATATGTGTTTTAGTAGCAAGAAAAATTATTATTAACGTGCAAAATGGTGCAATGTGCAAAAAAAAAATATATATATAGAGTGCAATAGAGTATATATCTAAAAACAGTTCTTAGTATAATTAAAATACATATCTTATAAATATTAATAATAGTAAAATCCGATAATGGAAAATACCACTAAAAAGCATATAAATAAAATCTGTTATCAAAAATTCATTATACTAAAAAAAGGTCTGACTTGGGAAACATGATAATTATCTTGATAGCAGCTGCTGCAATTATTATACACACAGTTTTCTGCCATTCGTTGCCATCATTATACATTTCATTATTTCTTATTTTGGCCAAGTAAACACTGGGTAACAAAGAGAATTCAGTCTTGCAGATCTTGTTTAACAACTCCGGAACACTACTAACATACTTTACTGTCTGTTTAAAGAAAATTGTACATGTCTTCCATGTTGTTTAACCCATTAGGCCACTTGCTATCGAATTCCAGAATAATCTTTGTTTCTAATTGTCGAAGTTGACGTTCCCTATTGCCTCCCCTTCTTGGTTTTGGGATGGCAATAATATTAATAACATAATAGGTAAGACAATTTACATCATTAGCATGGATTCTTTTAACCCCTTCGCCGCTGGGGTAATTCCCAAACGGCACGGGGGGGGGGGCCCGCGGTGCTCGTGACGAGCCCAACTCATCATGAGTCACAGTGGAGCTGTGCTCATGACGAGCTGGGCTCATCACGACCCCGCCCACTGATTAATTCTCCCACACAGGCAGTGAATCAATCGCGTGTGTGCGGGCCGCGGGCGTTATGACGAGCCCAGCTCGTCAGGAGCATGGCTCCACTGTGACTCATAAGGGGTTAAAGTGCCTTGCTACTGGGTAGGCTAGGTCACTATGAAGAATGGCTCTTATATGCTGTAATATTCTGACATGCACCTGTAGCTTCGTACTACCAATGTAATTAAGGCCACAGGTGCATGTCAGAACATAAACAGCATATTCTGTTTTGCAGTTGTAATTGCCATAAATGGGAATTCGAGATTCACTATAAGGGGTAGAATAATGTGTCATATTACAGCCAAATTTGCACGCTCTACAGGAAGAACACTTCTTAAAACCATGTGCTGGTTGTAACCAATTTGCATCTTTTCTGATCTCCGGAGAGTTCTTATCAAGGATAGAACCCATTGTTTTTGCTCTTCTAAAAGTGATCATAGGGGTTTCTGCTATTCTATTGCGAAAAACGCTATCCGTTAGCACGATGGGCCAATGTTTTTTGATGATCGATCTAATTTTACGTTCTTCATTACTGTATGTAGTAATCAATCTAGGAGTATCCAACTTATTTGGCCTGGATACTGTTCCTTGTTCTTGCTCATGAGAGTCAATATTATCGCTCTTAAATAAGCTTTGTCTAGGTCGTAGGCTAGCCTTTTTCATAGCTTCACTGATGATTTTTTCACTATATACTCTAGCCTTCATTCTATTAGACATATCATATAAGCACTCATTAAAATCTGTATCATCACTGCAAATGAGTTTGAGTCTTAATATTTCTCCATAGGGTATACTTGAGACTAGATGTCTGGGATGTGCACTATTTGCATGCAGCGTGATGTTGCCAGACGTCGGCTTTCTATACACAGTAGTTTCAAGTCTACCCTTTTTGATGTGAAGCCTCACATCAAGAAATTCAATTTAGGTTTTATGAATGTGAGACGTGAAGGCTAGGTTCATGGAATTGTCATTAATGATTTCAATAAATTGTAGGGCTTCTTTCTCACTGCCCTTCCACAGGATAAAAGCATCATCAATGTATCTGAGATAGCTAAGAACGTGCGACTCAAATGATGCCTGATGTGTCTTCTTAACAACCTGTTCCTCCTACCAGCCAACATGCAAGCATGCGTAGCTGGGGGAGAAACAGGCTCCCATAGCTACTCCTCTCTGTTGTTTAAAAACATCCTTAGTAAAAAGGAAAAAATTGTTATTGAGGCACCATGTGATAAGCTCAAAAATTACCTTGTATGCTCATAAAATTCACACAATCTTGTGTCGAAAAAGCGTTTGACTGCTCTCAGACCTAAGCTATGATCTATGCTAGTGTAAAGTGACTCTATGTCCAACGTGATTAAGTATAAGTCATCAGTCCACACTAGCCCATCCACTTTCGTTAAAAAGTCACTGGTGTCTCTGACATAGCTGGGCAAATCCTTGACCAAGTCCTATAAAAAATAATCTATATATTGACCTACTTTTTCTCCTACACTGTTAATGGCCGAAATAATAGGCCTTCCAGGAACGGGCATAACATTTTTATGTATTTTTGGGATCAAGTATAGCACAGGTAACACTGGAAATTCGTTATACATAAACTTATACTCTTCAGTTGATATAAGACCTTCCCTTCTCCACTGTGCTAGCAATTTCTGTAAAGTGTCCTTAGCTGTATTATATTCCTTCATATTGGTCTTTTTATACCATACGTCATCATTTAATTGTCTCTGTGCTTCTTGTACATAATCATTTTTTGGCCAAATGACCAGATTACCACCTTTATCTGATTTCTTGATTACAATATCATGATTTTCACTTAGCTTTTTCATTACCTTGTTATATTCTCGTTTCTTGTAATGTACATTGTTCTGTTTTCTATTACTGCTTACATTATGATACAATTTTTTCAGATCATTAATAACCATATCATGATATGTATCAACAGCGTCTTTTGGCATCAATGGCACAAAGCAAGATTTGGGTTTGAAAGGACTGATCCCAGCCCCTTTCTGCACTAAGTTAATTTTCCTCAATCTTACTTGTGTGGCCACATCAGTTTCAAAGTAAGACGATTGTGGTTCAGTTTGTTCATTTAAATCATGCATTGTGAGCAAGGCTGGAATATCAGAGACTGCTAACATTAGGCCTTGATCTTCTGGTACATTTTCCGATTTTTGTTTGCAAGCTTTCAAAGCAAAGAACTTTTTGAGTTTAAGCTTTCTTATAAAACAATAGACATCGATCCGGGTGCGTGCTTAATTGAAACTTTCTCCTGGGCAGAAGTTCAAACCAAGCGTCAAAAGTTGTTCCTCCACTTTAGTTAGCACAACTGCTGACAGATTGATGATACTTTTATCATTCAGCGCCGTTTCCTCTGCCATTGTGTTTTCTTCTTTCCGTTTTTGTTTTCTTCTTTTGCGCCTTTCACGTCTACTTGTGTTTTTTCGTTTTCTACTGGCCTTCTTAAGAGATAGATAGATAGATAGATAGATAGATAGATAGATAGATAGATAGATAGATAGATAGATAGATAGATAGATAGATAGATAGATAGATAGATAGATAGATAGATATCCCACTTGTCTGTACTTCTGCTGGACCTCTATATATATGTGTGTGTATGTGTGTGTCTGTGGTGTAGATATATATATATATATGTGTGTGTGTGTGCCTGTGTGTGTATATATCTATATATATCTATATAATCTATATATCTATATCCATATCTAGTCCTAAATATCTATATTTATATATATAATATATAAATATATATATATTATATCTGCCAAATCATCTATTGCTTTGAACCTGGGTCAACCTGGGAATAGTGGTATCACACCCCTATCTTCGTCTGTCTCTGATCTGAGCTCAGCGGTGGAAAGTGAATCGGAAAATGACCAGCTGGCGATGGCCAGAAGACAGGGGCTCCCAAAACCCAGCCTCGCACAGGAACTGGATTTTATCAGGCAAGACAGAATCAGGTCATTACGACCGCGTGCCCAAAATGCAAACATCAACAGGGACTCAACTTCAAAAGACGGGAGCGGCACAAACACCAGCACCTACGTAAAAAACAACAAGCAATTAAACAACAAAAAATGGAAACGCAAGTGAAAGGACAATCCAATGCGCAGTCAGTAATCAACTTAACGGACTGTGTGCTTAGTGAGAGTGATCATAACATACTCGCACTTGGATTATCATTTAGCCCTCCTAGTAATTTTTCATTACGCGCAGACTAGAATAGATGTCTACAAATTCGTTCGCAAACTGAAATTGCGGAAATATCATCTTATCCAAGGTACCCAGAACAAGACCAAAGAGATCAACTTACAAGTGCAGGGCAGTGGTGCCGCATTAACAGCTGGGGACGCAGACTTCTTTGCAGCTATGCAAGAACTCCAGGAGGAAAGCAATGGGGATGACAATGAAATAAGCCTTGATATGGTTCAATCAGGTGGTGGTTCACAAACCAACTTTAGAATCAAATCAACATTTTGCCCTATGATGCTGCGAGATAATGTGGACATTTTTCACAATAATATAACATCTGAATTGAAAAAACTGCAGTGTTCTGTCTCCCACGCCCCCAAGAAGTACACAAAACAGGACAATGCATACTTCCAATTGATGAAGAAATTGCAAGGAGATGACAAGATTATCATTAGACAATCTGACAAAGGGGGCAATGTGGTTTTGTGGCCACGGTCTTTGTATATGGAGGAGGCCCTCTCACACCTTAATGACAGAGACTGTTATAAACGTAGTGATATGCAAGCAGTCAAAACCTCTTGGAGCTCGTTCTACACGAAATTGGTAGCCTGGAAATCGGCTGGTTTACTGACTTTGAATGAATTTAAATTTCTCAAGGTTGAACACCCCATCATTCCAGTTATCTACTTTATACCTAAAATCCACAAGCAAGCATGTAAACCCCCAGGTAGACCAATAATCTCTGCCCAGGGTAGCATCATGGAGAACGCCTCAAAATTTGTTGATTATTTTCTACAAGAACATGTCAAGAAATTACCTTCGTACATACAGGACACGGGGGATTTTCTTGGCAAAATTGATCATGTGAAATGGGAATCCGGATATGTATTAATCTCCTTAGATGTGACATCGTTGTATACGAGCATTCACCATAAGGACGGATTAAAAGCTGTGGAATACTTCCTGAACACACGTCCCTTAAACAGACATTCACACAACAGAATGATTTTGAACATGATTTCCAATTGTCTGGAAAATGATTTTTTCTTGTTTCATAATCAAGTTTATCAACAGGTCAGGGGCGTTGCCATGGGGGCTTGCTTCTCTCCGAGCTATGCTTGTTTGCATATGGGGCTCTGGGAGGAGTAGGTTCTCATGGCAAACCATGGTGAAACTGTAAGAAATCAGATTGTTTGTTGGTACAGGTATATTGATGACTTGTTTTTAATTTGGAATGGCACGGAACAGACAGCACAGGAGTTTATTGTTAAATTAAACATCAATAACTTAAATCTCAAGTTCACGGCTGAGATGAGCAAGAGTAGTATATTCTACCTAGATGTTGAGGTCTTTGTGTTCAATGATAGACTGGAAAAACGACTTCATAGAAAACCCACATCTGGCAATACAGTCCTGCCTGCGCGTAGTCATCATCCGCCACATTTAATCAGTAGCATCCCCTTCAGGGAAATGTTGAGGATTCGCAGGATCTGCAGCACAGATAAGGAATGTACACTAGCTCAGCGGGAATGCAGAGGGAGATTCCTTGACAGGGGATACTCAGAGAAGGTCTTAGATCAAGCCATGACCAAGGCTAATAAAATACAGAGATCGGATACATTGAGGCGTAAATCCACTTTGAATATCGATCTGGTTCAGCCTACTCCTCTCATAATGACATATAATGTAAAACATAAATAAATACGTAGGATTGTCAACAAAAGCTGGCCTTTAGTCTGTAGTGACCCTGTTTTGGGTAAAGAAATGCAAAAATCCCCTAGTATCGCTTTCAGAAGAGCGCGGTCTATGAGTAATTTCTTGGTCAAGAGCAGCCCAGAGGTCAGGCTTACAAACACTTGGCTTGGCAAAAGAAAGGGATTTATTAAATGTGCTATCTGTAAGGCTTGTAAATATAGTATTAGTACACAAACATACCAAACACCATTTCAGCCCAATCCTGTGAAAATCAGCAAAGCCTTAAACTGTAAAACAGAGTATGCAGTATATGTGCTGGAGTGCTCGTGTGGCCTGCGGTACGTCGGCAGTACGAAACTGCAGGTTCACAAACGGGTGCTCCAGCACATTAGAGCCATTATTAACTGTGATGCGGCATACCCAGTGGCGAGGCACTTCAAGGAGTGCCATGAAAATAACTTGGCACACCTTAAATACTATGTTATTGACACGGTTTTGCCACTAAGAAGAGGTGGTAACCGAGAACGGTTATTACGCCAGATGGAAACGAGATATATACTCAAATTGGATAGTAAGGCACCGCAGGGGTTGAATGCTAGCGAAGATTTTTTTACCTCTTTATAAAAATGAATAATTATTGACTGATATCAAAATTGAAAATTATTGCTGCTTCTTGATTGTAGATAATTTTCTTTTAATGAAACTGATGATTTTAATCCTGTGTATAAGTTGTGGGAAAATGAAATCATATTCTCATTTCCTTTTTGTATATGTTTACATACCTTAATCACGGCTGTGATAGGATGTAATTTGGCATACTTTGCACAGCACATTTTTGCACCTTATCTTTCCCACGTGTGAAGGTCTAGGCCCACTGGGGCAGACAATCAGACATTTTATGCATGCAATGAGCTCTTAATGTTGCAAGACTGAGATTATTGTTCCCTAATTGTTGGTATTTACAATGGGCATTTATGCCTAAAAATCGATTCTATGACAACTAAAAATGATGTTTATGTTTAACTGTGTACCTTAGATAGAGATGGGATTGGGCATTATGCTGCCAAACTCTACCAGGCGAGATGGTTTTAACTAGTATAACATTTTAGCTGTGGATCAGTTTTAGCATTTTTAAGGTATTTTATCAATGCCATGATTTTATCCATGAGTATTTATATATTTATATCTGTATATATTTACTATGCTCAGCGTCACTTTGCACTTTGGTATTTTATCATGGTACTGTATTACGCTGCTTTATTTGCACAATTAAGGGAACACATTGCATACGCGGGGACAATCTGTTCTCTATGTCTATGAATCAATGTGGGAGTGTTTCAACACACGTTTTTGCGCACTGGCACTTTAAAAGAAGAAAAAAACTCTCTATTAGCGTATCATGTGATCAAGGCCTCCGCGAGGCTGAAACGCGTAATGGCGATGGTGCAGGGCATCTGAAAATAAATCTTTGAATGAGCACACAAACTTGGGTCTATCTTTGTCTTTCTGGAATGGATGTTGATGACGGAGAAATGGAAATATATATATATATATATATATATATATATATATATATATATATATATATACATATATATATATTATCCACTGGCGGTCGCCAGTAGATAGTTATAGTTACAACCTATTTTCCATAGGAAATCTCAAAATTCTATTTTGAATAACTTTGGCGCCGGTTGACGAACCCTCGCGAAATTTTCAAAACAAATGGGGCTCTCCGTTCAGCTCCTACCCTGAAAGTCTCGGAGTGATTCGTCAAGCGGGGGCCGAGAAAAAGGGGGGGTCCCAAAACGCGTTTTCCCCATGCATTTTTCCATAGGATCTTTAGTCGCAGCTACAGCCCGAACGGCTGAACAGAATTACGTGAAATTTGGCAGATAGGTAGCCATAAGGTCAAGGAAGTGCCTTTTGAAGGTCTCGTGTAAATCTGTTCAGTATTTCCTGAGAAAATAGCATTTAAAAGCATATAAATATCTATACGCGCGCACCGTGCGCGCACTGTGCGCGCACCCTGCCGTGCACGAGCGCAATTCTGATTGGTTGTTAGATGTCAGTAAACATTCGAATCGGTCGAAACCAGGAAGTGTCGGCCGCCATTTTGTCTCTCGTAGTCTGAGGGGGTGAAAAACAAAGGTGGAGAACGTGAAAAGGGGGCAGGGTGGACAGTTCCTGACCCCCTAGCCTTTGTCAGGGGGTCCCAGAAGGACCCCCAAGGGCAAAAAAAAGATTCTTTTTTTTTCGAAAAATCGCGGAGTGCGCGCACCCTGCGCGCACGGTGAAAAAACGGTAAAAATTCCGCGAAGTTCGCGAAGTGCGCGCACGCTAAAAATCCCATTAAAAAAATAAAAAATACATACATAAATTAGCATTTAAAAAACCTTTGAAATTCACTGAAAAAACCATAGGTTTCACACACATTATAGTTACGAATTAGCATTTAACCCCTTCGCTGCTGCGGACATTCCGCTGCAGCGCTGGGGGGGCAGGGGGGCAGCGCGGTGGGCCTGTGCTCATGACGGAGCTGCGCCGTCATGAGCCACAGTTGAGCTGTGCTCATGACGGAACGGTTCCGTCATGACTCCGCCCATTTGCGTTGTCCCCCCGCACAGGCGGGGAAACAGCGCCGCGTAGGCGGAGCGGCCGCCAACGGGCGTGTCATGACGGAACCGTTCAGTCATGAGCACGCGGCAACCGTGGCTCATGACGGAACGGTTCCGTCATGAGCGGGGAAGGGGTTAAAAAACCTTGCAAATTCACTTAAAAGACCATAGGTTTCACACATGTTATAGTTAGCTGGACATTTCACTCGTAAAAAACCAATGAAATTCCTCCGTTATAGTTAGTGCAGGCAACTATAACTCACGCGACCGCAATCCTCTGCTGATGACGTCAGATATGCAAAGCCTTCTAGCGGAAACAGATCCAGAAGAATCAGTGACACTTACAGGTACGGACATTATCACCAACCAAGCGACTAGAACAGAGTTCATACCCAAATCTAAATTCTACCCGAACCTGTTACATGATAGCATCGACACATTTCAAGAGACCATGATGCATGAACTTATGAAAACACAGGAACAAAAGAAACAGAAAACGACCAATTGGAATATATCCCAAACTCAGAAGGACATAATACAATCTTCAGCTAAAGACAACACTATTGTGATCTGCCCTTCAGATAAAGGAGGGAACATAGTGATTTGGGACAAATAAATTTACATACAGGAAGCACTAAGGCAACTTGATGAGCAACATTTCTATTCCAAAAATGACATATGGGAACACAATCAAAGTATAACAGCCATGTGGGAAAGACTCGCTGTGTGGAGAACCAACGGAATACTACACTGGGAAGAATTCTGCTACCTAAAGCGTGATTACCCAAGATTGCCTATATTTTACTTACTCCCTAAAATACACAAGAACCCCACTACACCACCAGGGAGACCCTTTGTTTTCTCGGTTGGGAGTATTACAGAGAACATATATAAATATGTTGACTACTTCCTGAAATTTTGTCACCGAGCTACCATCTCATGTCAAGGACACCAAGGACTTCCTGACAAAAATAAAGAATGTACAATGGGCAAAAGATTTGATCTTAATAACTATGGATGTGAACGCATTGTACACTATCATTCATCACAACGTAGGGATAAGAGCATGCCAACACTTTTTAGATCAGAGACCAATTACATACTTAGAACACACAAATATGTTAGTTGAGATGATAAGATTCTGCCTCACTAATAATATTTTTATGTTCAATGACAAGATCTATAAACAGACACTTGGCACAGCAATGGGGACAGGCTTTGCCCCTAGTTTTGCCAATAGGTTTCTAGGGGCATGGGAGGAAGCAATACGCAAAGCTCCCAGCATGCAACAAATGTGGAACCAGGTGAATACCTGGCTCTGCTACATAGATGACATTTTCCTGATCTGGAAAGGTAGTGAAGAGAGTGCTATCAAATTTATTGAACGGTTGAACAATAACATATGTAACATCAAACTCACCTACAACATGAGTAAGAAATCCATTGAATTCTTAGATGTAGAAATAAAAACAGAGGGTGACAAATTGAACACGAAATTGCACAGGAAGAGTACAGCCGGAAATAGTCTTCTCCATGCTCTCAGCAGCCACCCCCATGTACTTAAATGGAGCATTCCATTTGGGGAGCTGCTGAGAGCAAAAAGAAACTGCAGTACCGAGGAAGCATTTGAATCAAAGAGTAAAACAATGCAGCGAAGATTCAAACAACAAGGTTATCCTAACTGGGTGATCAAAAAAGCCATGAAAAAAGTCAAACGCATAAGTAGAGAGCAAACCCTCCAAGAGAAAGTGAATAGGAAAGAAGACAACACAAGTAGAGTTATCCTAACCTACAATGAGGAATCCAAACGGGTGGCTAAAATCTTGAACGATAACTGGAACATCCTAAAAAGTGATCCAGTGATCGGACATGATTTGCCAGATCGCCCCATGATAACAGACAGGAAAGGAAGAAGTTTGAGAGACATCTTAGTGAGAGGCAATATCAGTCCAGAACAGAAGATACACAGCCACAACCTGCAGGAATTTTTTCACGGGGGCCACCAAAACCATCAAACAATTTCTAACATGCAGCACTGCTTTTGTAATTTATGTACTAGAATGCCCCTGCAAGATTAGATATGTAGGGAGCACCACCTTTGCAGCAAAGTAACGGATATTAGAACATCTACGTCAAAACATATGATACCCCTGGGGCCACCAAAACCATCAAACAATTTCTAACATGCAGCACTGCTTTTGTAATTTATGTACTAGAATGCCCCTGCAAGATTAGATATGTAGGGAGCACCACCTTTGCAGCAAAGTAACGGATATTAGAACATCTACGCGCCATACATAACAAAGACACACACTACCCACTGGCACGCCGTTTAGAGTAGTACCATCTCTTCAACAGCTCACTTTTGAAATATTTTACCATTGAGCAAATCCAAATGGGGAAAAGGGGAGGCAACCACACACTCCTTCTGAGAAAACGCGAATCATGGCACATAATTGACATGCAAACAAGAAGCCCATGGGGCCACAACCAGGATGAGGAAATGACTATACACTTATAGGAGGAGTAGGGATGCACAAGCCTATATGAGCCTCACTATATCCAAATACAGTTAGATGTTTACTAGTTAACTCTTTTACTGTATAGCCATATGTGTGTATGTTGAGTAGTTTTTTACCTCAGGCTGGATTAATATTTTAACACTCACCTCTTTTTCTTATTTACAGGAGGAAAGGAAGGTACCAACACTCATCTGTATGTAGCAGTAGAGGTCAACTACCCTTTTCTTCACGATTTGGAGGAACCAGCACTGATAACGGTTTAAGATAAGACTAAATTCACCAATTGTTTATTTTAATCCTGATAGTTTAACATAATTTGCACAATTTACACATTTATTATCACAGTTTTCTTTATATTTGCACAGAATACACAATGAATGTGAGAGTTTTCAGATATCCATTTGCTGACGTTGGGTGCACCTCCTACTGTGAGCTCACTTAAATTTTGGGACAGCCACCTCAAGATCTAGATACCTGAGGGAGACAGAAGGCTACTGGAATGCTATCATGTAATCTAGGACCAGCAGTCATTACGTGTATAAGACCATTTACATGTGCCCTACTAGGTAGTATCACAGACCACTACACCAGCCCTTGCCACTAGAGCGAGCACAATGCCTCTCATTCTTCCTCAGATACCGGGGTGGAGTATAGCAATCCCCACTATGGGAACTATACGAGGATTCATCGTAGATGATGCTTTCTCCACTATGGACCGACAATGGTATTACAATGGTGACATTTAAAAAATTTAAATTTTAAAAAATGAAACTTAGATGCAAAATATGTATCTACTGTATCATCCAAAAATGTACCAATCATATTTGCATGCATGGCAAGATGTTTAATCACAAAACAAAAAGGACATCGTAATTGTGACTAGTAAACGCCTATTTAGGAGTTAAGTTGGTCATACTCGGATACCAGCTTCATGGTATTAATATGTGATGATTACGTTAGAAAATACACAAATGTATTGCATTTGAACCAGACACCCTTTGCAACCAATATTATGAAGTAATAATATGCATGTGTGCCAAAAAAAGACATTTCAAAATGGATTGCGTGGTTTCAACAAAATACATCACTCTTGAGAAGTGAATTGTCCCTCAACTATGTCTAGGCATTATATGTACGGCAGTGCAACCCACTGATCAGTGTGTGAGCAAGGGGACTGTGTTCTCCGAAACGCATAACTGGTATTAAAAACTTTGCAACTGGAACGAACTGAGAGAGCATTTTTACTTGGACTGTAAAAATAATTGAAATTCCGGTGGGCTTCGCCGGAGCACGCTCCATTTACCACTGGCTGTGTGGGGTGGAAGGAGCAATACGAGAAAGAAAAAAAATATAAATATATATATATATATATATATAAACCACCAGGGAGACCAATCGTATCTGCAAAAGGATCGCTGCTGGAACCAATTGCGAACTTTGTAAATAACTTCTTGTTCCCGTATGTAAAGGAATTGACATCACACCTACAAGACACCAAGGATTTATTAAGAATAATACAAGACATCACCTGGGAACCAACATATAAGTTAAATACAATGGATGTGATCTCGTTATATACCAATATTAACAACAAAATTGGTGTAGCAGCATGTAAATATTTCCTAAAAGAAAGGAATATTCACTTCGTAAATTACAACGCAATGATATTGGAAATGATTGAGTTATGTCTAACAAAAAATGTATTCATGTTCGGAGATGAAATCTATTTACAGAAAGACGGTACAACGATGGATTTTTCTTTTAGTCCGAGTTACGCGTGTCTCACTATGGGTCGGTGGGAACAAAAAGTGGCATGGGAGACAAAAAATGACCGATATGTGGAGAAAATAGTATCATGGATGGGATACATAGATGATCTCCTCATAATCTGGGATGGGTCAGAAGAAGATTTTGACTCATATTTCAACATCCTAAATAACACTAACACCAACCTACATTTCACGTATAACATTAGCAACAACAGAGTGGTTTTCCTGGACACGGAGATTTACATTGTGGAGATGAAAATGCATACAACACTGCATCGGAAGAGCACAGCAAGCAATGCTACACTACATGCGGAGAGTTTCCATCAAGCAACCCTTGTAAAAAACATCCCATATGGAGAACTATTGAGGATACGACGAATTTGTTCGGAGGAACATGCATGGCGCAAACACAGCAAACAATCCATGATGAGATTCAGGAAAAGAAAATATAATAAAAAAGTATTGACAGGTTGTTTGAAAGGAACTGAAAATCAAAAAAGAGTTGACATCATCAGGAACAATAAATCACAGAAAGAAGAAGAGGGGGATGTAATCCGATTAATTACAACACTTTCTACACAGTCAAAACAAATTGAGCAAACCTTACGGAAACAGTGGAACATTCTGGTTTTGGATTCCACTATGGCAAAAGTGGTGGGAAATCATCCAAAAATCACTTATAGGAGAGCTAAAAACTTAAAAGATGAATTAGTTCATAGTCACTTTGAAATGCGAAAACAGAAGACATGGTTACAAATAAGAGGATTTTACAAATGTTCAACGTGCAAAGTTTGTCAAATAGCGCATAACACAAAAGAGATCACAATGGCAAATCAAAAGAAATGGAAAATCAATCAACTGATCAACTGTAAAAGCCAATATGTGATCTATATAATTGAATGTCTGTGCAAACTGAAGTATGTGGGGAGCACGGTGTGTGAACTAAAAAAACACATTCTTGAGCACGTAAGGGCTACAATAAACAGAGACCGAAGCTATGCTGTTGCGGAACATATGGAGAAATACCATGAAAGTGACTGGAAGAAATTGAGTTTTTATGCTGTAGAAATGGTGGGTTGTCATGTGAGAGGTGGCAATCGAGAAAAAACTTTGAGACAGAAGGAATCACGTCAAATTTTGTCATTCAGAACTCTGGCACCTTATGGCCTTAATAAGGACGAGGAGATATACTCTCATTTATAAAGCAGCTCTTTTAATTAACGGCAATAGGGTTCATACAAACAGGGAATTGGTATACTATATTGGATAGAGTACACCACAGTCACAAATTAACTCTGGTAAATGCATCTCTCTATCCAGACAGAAATTTGGTAATTACATGGAAAGACCTGAGTGTATTCTCTAAATGTAATGTTTAAATCACATACTTCACGATTTTATGGGGATATATCAACAACTGGGTTCAATAGGGTATAGGTTTTGTACAATATAGAGAACCACCCAGTAGAGGGTATTTATAAAGTATAAAAGTATAAATATATACAGATATACATATACACATCAGAAAGTGATAAAAGAGCAAAAATTAGCCCGTGCTACCTTTGAGATTAAAAAGATTATTAAAAAACAACACCCAACAGAGGGCGTTACCACTAAGGAATAATGGGAGGAACAGTAGAGGTACAATACAGGACAACCTGGGTACGGGTAGGATTGAAAAAGGCCCACCAGTGGGCATGATTGTATAATTAAATAAACGTAAGAAGAAGTAGATGATATTAAATTGGAGCCATCATAGGCATTACATAATGCGTGAAATCGCATTAAAAATCAATACACCTTATGTTCACCTTATGAAAAGGTTCAGATCCCCCCCCCCAAAATAAAACACATATCAAATTGCACTATTACTAGAAACAATGACATTGTCATTAATGTGATGGTGGAGATAATCACACAAATTGCACACTTCACTTTTCCTTTTCTTTCTTTATTACACTACAAAGACCAGAATGCAAGGCGACAAACAACTAGGATGTGATGTAACATCATGTGACTATTGTATAAAAAAACAATGGCTGAAACGTTTTGCTACCCATGAACAAGGTCTGTGGGCAGACTGAAACGCGTTGGGTTATGAACTTGTTTGCAAAATGCTGTTGCCGTAATTAAAATTGGATTCGCAACATCGCGATACCAGTGAGTGCGTGTGGAATAATTCTGTAAAAGGAATACTGGTTGTGATATATATATATATATATATATATATATATATATATATATATATATATACATATATATATACATACACGCATTGGAAAAACCAAAGGTTTCAGGGGCGTTATAGTTAGGAAGTGGCATTTAAAAAACCTTAGAAATTTACTGAAAAAACCATAGGTTTCAGGGGTGTTACAGTTAGCTGGACATTTCCCTCATACAAAACCCTAGAAATTCCTCTGTTATAGTTAGTTCAGCTAACTAGAACTCGCGCCCCCGCAATGCACTGCTGATGACGTCACATATTACATCACTCATGACATGGTCAGTGACATCACTGATGACATCACTGATGACATCTCAAATGACATCTCAAATGACGTCATCCATTGAGTATGTGTTTCTGAACAGTTTTATTATGTTTAATATATATAGGGAAAGGCCTGTTGAAAAATAAGTGGGTGTACAAGTGTGTGAATGGATGATTTTCTAGGTGCGTAAGTGAGTCTATAAGTGAGTCATTAAATGTTTCTTACTGCAGACTAGTGACTAAACTGTGTGAATGTCTGTATGTGTCTGTGTGTTGGTGTATAAGTGGCTGCATGGTTTTGTGAATAGATGTATGAGTGTCTATATGGGTTATTGATTGGTTGTCTGAGTATCTGTATGGGTGCCTGAGTGTTTGTGTGGGTAGGGTGTGTGTGACTCTGTGACTAGATGTGTGAGTGGGTGATTTAGTGGGTGCATGTTTTTAAGAGTGCATCTGTGATGGACTGTATGGTTGGGTGAGTGTATGTATGGGTGTGTTAGTGATTGAATGTATATCTCAGTTGTACATGTGTCAGTAACTACATATGTGAAACGCAGTGTATATGTGTGTAAGAGTATATAACTATCTATATGTGAGAGTGTGTGATTTTGGGAGTGGCTGTATGCGCCATAGTGAAAGTATATCTGTGTCATGTGCTGTTTGTTTTTCTGCAGGAAGACACAGAATTTGTTAGTATTTTTATGAGCAAGTGAACTTGAGTGTTTTAACTGTATAGGTGAGTACATTTTACTGTGATTAATTATTTGCATGACTCACTAGATGTATCAGTACCTCAATGGATGATTGGCGGTGTGTGAGTGTCTATATAGGTGCATAAATGCACAGAGTACAGTAAGTATGAGTGACTGTACAGGTGAGTGAGAGGAGATGTATGTAGACCTAAAAGTCAATGAGTGGGTGAGTAGTTATTGGTATTGGAGTATCTATGGTTGTCAAAATGGCCGTCTGAAATTTTGAGTCAGTGTATCAAAGGTTATATTAGGGTGTGAGAAGATGCACTAATTTATCACATGGATGACGTCATCAGTGATGTCATTTGAGATGTCATCAGTGATGTCATCAGTGATGTCACTGACCATGTCATGAGTGATGTAATAAGTGACGTCATTAGCAGTGCATTGCGGGGGCGCGAGTTATAGTTAGCTGAACTAACTATAACAGTGGAATTTCTAGGGTTTTGTACGAGGGAAATGTCCAGCTAACTATAACACCCCTGAAACCTATGGTTTTTTCAGTGAATTTCTAAGGTTTTTTAAATGCCAATTCCTAACTATAACGTGCATGCAACCTATGGTTTTTTCAGTGAATTTCAAAGGTTTTTTAAATGCTAATTCCTATCTATAACTTATCTCTGAAGATATCATGAAAAGCATTCTTTTTTAAAAGTAGGGTGCACATTAGTTTTGTGGAAAAGCATCTTTGTGATTGGTTAAGAAAAAGCAGTTTCAACGTGGAGTACATATCATAGGATAAAATTTGCTCAGCTCAACCACACCTGCTACTTGCATTTGGAAGGCACTGTTCGAACTGAAAACAATCGTCAACTTTTAACCTGCATGTGTCGTTAAATGTTCAAGAAAATGTTACAAAAAAATATCATAAAGTTTTTAAAAATTGATGAACTTTTAACCTGCACGTATTGTAGAATGTTCTAGTAAGTGTGTTGATAGAATACGTTGCACTTCTGACTTCAATGTGTTGTTGAATATTAAAAACAACGGTTCATATGGAAAATTAAAAAGAAACCAATAGAGAAGTTTTGAAACCTAAAAGAATCAAGGAACTATTCTAATTTATTCTTTACATGTATTTATGTGTGCAGCAACAAAATTATAGACACAACAGCACTAGGAAGAGGAAGAAGCAGGGAGTGGGGGGAGGGGGGAGATGGGCAGAATGGCACACATGCACAATTAAGTACAACACACATATAGACTAACAATGGCCAAAATGAAACACACCAACAAGGAGCACAAGTCACACAACCTGCCAACATCACACCACTGAACGACCATAGAAGTGAAAACCACGCTGCATTCACACAGGATGTGTACAAAGGCCAGTCGTTGGTGATGTGGGATGTCTGCGACCGTGGTCATCATGGATGAGATGCCCAGCATGTGGCACATGGTCGAGTTCACTGTGTGTTATGTTGCCAAATGGCTGCTCCTCCCTCCTACGAGCCCCCACACTTTTGTACGGTGAGCTGTTGTATCTCGTGCACTCATACAGCATGCCATTGTAATGCCTATTTGTGCATGTGCTGCTACAATCCAACAACATCACAGTGCCGTTTGGAGGTGGTGCATGCCACTTTACAACATCGACTGCTGCGGCTCTTGTAACAGGCCACACCAGAACACAGAGACAAACTTACCGCACTTCCTGTACACAGACATCTCCAAGACACCCCGTTCCCCTTGCCGGATAGGCACACCCCTGCACTGACCTGTGAACCCCAGACCAGCACACGCCAGTTGTGCATGTAGGAGGATGCGTACGTAGCTACACATCCAGGCTCACTGCCAACGCTGAGGTGACAGTACACTATGATGTTGCAGGGCTCGTGCCTATCATGCTAAGGCAATGACCACAGGGACACACTTACTAAGATGTGGGTTTGGGGGGCATTGGCGATCCTGGAGATGTTGAGATGAGTCTTCTGGCCCTCCTGGGTATCCCTGTACCATGCTCATTGACTCTGTGGCACCTGTGGGTGTTCTGGTGTGGCTCTTGGCTGTGTTCCCTTTCATGGTGTAGGTAGTTGTCCTGCTTAACACCAGCAGAAAGCAGGTGTAAAATCCCTGGTGCTAACGTGTCTTATCGCCGGAATTTGTTTCGCCTTGCAATTGGTGTGAAAGTTGTGATGTGATTTTTTTCGTGTGCACAACGATATACAAATTGAGCAGTGTATCTCGTCAAGATCCAGCACCTGACGCACTATTCCCAATCAATATAAATACAATGAGATTTCTTAATAGATTTTGTGTGTACACTGTAAGTGCAGCCAATACCTCAGTGCAATACAATACAGGATTTTAGTATTTAGAATAAATCGCAAAGGTGCACCTCATGTCTTTTTGCACAGGAACGGCTACTCTCCATTTCATTATCAGCACTTTAACGGAAGTAAAGTTGAGATAAATCTAACACACTATTCAGAAGTTGGTGCAAACTGCAGATATCACTAGTATTCCAGCGATAAATGCCCCAAAATTTAACACCATGGTGGACTCCATCAAATAACAGTAATAAGAACAAGAAAGAGTCACACAGCAGTTAAGATAACAACCAAAAACATTATTAATTTTTTTTTCAAACTTTATTTTTTATAATAATAAATATATAAACGATAAACTATTTGCAAACTTAATTTTTTTATTAACATAAATATAAACAATAAACTAATAAACAAAATGTAACAACAATAATGCAAAACAACAAAGCGGAACACTCCTGTGGGAACCACGGATGTCGACGACAGACCTGGAAAATCAAAAAGATTGTTAAAAAAAAAACAACATGGAATTCTCAACAAAATACCACAAGAAACAAATCACAGATATATAAAATGTATACAGCTAACAACATTTTATAAGTTTAACTTACAAAAACTGTAAATGTTGCCGCTTTAAAATATTTACCGAATCTGAGGAATTTTTTTGCAGAAGGCACCACGCCCACAACGTTTTTCTTCAGTGGTGAAGAAATTTTTTACTTTTTCCAAGGGGCAAACAAAGACCAATGCCACCTTCTTCATTCGCAAGATTTGCCAAAGAGTTCTGTTACGAGGGGATCCTAACAAAAAATACTCGTGCGGCACAGCAAGTATGATGAAACACCTAAGGACCCTTCATCCAAACAATCTTGCACGAGAAGAGTGCAAACAGATGAGAAACACTCCTGTTCTGTATCTGTAAAAAAGAATCACAAATAAATGTATATTAATAACTTTCAAATTTATACTATTCCATTACTGTACAAACACATTTTATATAAAAACTGACTAAGAAACTATAGCCCTGAACCACAAGTGTGACGATCGTTAAAACACTACATGCATAGTGCATACTACTTTGAAGCAGTTCATGCCCTAAAGCCTACCTACATGCTAACTGACTAAATGATTACAGTACTATAAGGAGACACACTGGGTGAGTGACAGGGTGTTTGCTAGAAGAGTATGAATACTAACTAGGGAATTGAAGATGTGAAACACAACTGTGTAGGTGATTAGAGGACTGCACCCATACTGCATAGGCATTTAAAGCAGTCCATGTGCTAAGGCCTGGCTCACTGCATGACTACTTGGGTACTGTCTGAATGATTAGAGTACAGCAAGGAGAGTGCCTAGGTGAATTTATAAGTGCTAGGCTTTTCGCACAGGGATTGGATTAGTATTTGGTACTGAATGGGTCACTAGAGGAGTGCAAAGACAGTCACAAGTGCTGGACTGTATGAATACTGACTAGGAAATTGAAAGTGTGAAAGACAAGTGTCTAGGTGGTTAGAAGACTGCATGCATAGTGCATAGGGGTTTGAAGCAGTCCATGTGCTAAGGCCTGGCTCAGTGTATGAATACTTAGGCACTGACTGAATGATTAGAGTACTGCAGAGATAGTATCTTGGTGAATTTATAAGTGTTTGGGTTTTAGCACAGTGAATGGATTAGTACATGGTGCTGAATGGGTCACTAGAGGACTGCAAAGGGAGTGACTGGGTATTTCCTGGAAGTGTATGGATACTGACTAGGGAATTGAAGGTGAGAAAGACAATTGTGTAGGTGGTTAGAGGACTGCATGCATAGTGGATAAGGGTTTGAAACAGTCCATATACTAAGGCCTGGGTCACTGGATGAGTACTTGGGTACTGACTGAATGATTAGAGTACTGCAAGGAGAGTGCCTGGGTGAATTTATTAGGGTTTGGCGCAGTGAATGGATTAGTACATGATGCTGAATGGGTCACTAGAGGAGTGCAAATGGAGTGACAGGGTGTTTGCTGAAGCGAACGGATACTGACTGGGGAATTGAAGGTGTGAAAGACAAGTGTGTAGGTGCTTAGAGGACTGCATGCATAGTGGATAGGGGTTTGAAGAAGTCCATGTGCTAAGACCTGGCTCCGTGCATGAATACATAGGCAGTGACTGAATCATAAGAGTACTGGAAAGAGAGTGTCTTGGTGAATTTATAAGTGTCTGGGTTTTGGCACAGTGAATGGATTAGTACATACTGTTGAATGGGTCACTAGAGGACTGCAAAGGAAGTGACAGGATGTTTCCTGGAAGTGCATGGATACTGACTAGGGAATTGAAGGTGTAAAAGACAAGTCTATAGTATGTTAGAGCACTACATGCATACTGCATAGACATTTGAAGCAGTCTATTCGGTACTTAGAAACTGACTAAATAATCAGACTACTTCTAGGACAGTGCTTAGGTAAAACTTTTAAATTTTCAGTTCTGCCACAGTGAACAGAATAGTACATGGTACTGCACCTTAGTGTCAAACCCTGACTCATTTTATCCATGCATAAGCAAAGACTAGCTTCTAATGCTACTAAAATTTGACAACATGAGAGGTTTTAAATTAGTTATCTGTCAGCAAATACACGATGTTACCAAATGCTTCTCTCACAGTGGTTCTCAAATGCACACAGACTCACAGTGTAATTCTAGACAACAACCACTATACCTAGGAGTTTACCAAAAATCATTCACTACTGTGGAAGTGGTAAGCGAACTGCACACAATCTTCATATTTCAGGACTGCACTTTTGTGTCAAAGCCTGACTCATTTAATCAAAGCATAAGCAAAGACTGGCTTGTAATGCTACTACAACTTCACAACATGACTGGTTTTAAAACAGGTATATGTCAGCAAATACACGATGTTACCAAATGCTTCTCTCACAATCCTTACCCAAATGCACACAGACTCACAGTGTGATATTAGACAAGCAACACTATCCTAGGAGTTTACCAAAACTCATTCACTACTCTGGAAGAGTTAATGGTACTGCACGCAATCTACATATTTAAGTACACCACATCAGTGTCAAAGCATGACTCATTTAATCAACGCATAAGCAATGACTGGATTCTAATCCTGCTAAAACTTCACAACATGACAGGTTTTAAAACAGTTATCTGTCAGCAAATACATGATGTTACCAAATGCTCCTCTAACAATGATCCCAAATACACACTAACTCACAGTGTGATTCTAGACAAGCACCACTATCCCTAAGAATTTACCAAAACTCATTCACTACAGTACAAGTGGTAAGGGAACTTCACACAATCTACATATTTCACAACTGCAATTTACTGTCAATGCCTGACTCATATAATGAAAGCATAAGCCATAACTGTCTTCTAATGCTACTAAAACTTGACAACATGACATGTTTTACAACACTTATCTGTCAGCAAATACACGATGTTACCAAACACTTCTCTCACAGTGGTTCCCAAATGCACACAGACTCACAGTGTGATTCTAGACAAACAACACTATCCCTAGGAGTTTACCAAAACTCATTCACTACAGTGGAAGTGGTAAAGGAACTGCACACAATCTACATATTTCACAACTACACTTTAATGTCAATGCCTGACTAATTTAATCAAAGCATAAGCAAAGACTGGCTTCTAATGCTACTAAAACTTGACAACATGACAGGTTTTAAAACAGTTTTCCGTCAGTAAATACACGATGTTACCAAATGCTTCTCTCACAATCCTTACCCAAATGCACACAGACTCACAGTGTGATTCTAGACAATCAACACTATCCTAGTACTTTACCAAAACTCATTCACTACTGTGGAAAGGGTAAGGGGACTGCACACAATCTACATATTTAAGTATAGCACATCAGTGTCAAAGCATGACTCATTTAATCAACATATAAGCAAAGACTGGATTCACTACAGTGCAAGTGGTAAGGGAACCGAAATTTACTGTCAATGCCTGACTCATTTAATGAAAGCATAAGCCATAACTGTCTTCTAATGCTACTAAAACTTGACAATCTGACTGGTTTTAAAACAGTTATCTGTCAGCAAATACACGATGTTACCAAATGCTTCTCTCACAGTGGTTCCCAAATGCACACAGACTCACTGTGTGATTCTAGACAAACAACACTATCCCTTGCACTATATCAAAACACATTTCTTCATCTAGAAGTAGTACTACATTTTAGTATAGAAACATAACATAACTCATTTCACAAATTCATAAACAATGACTGGTTTCTAATTCTACCAAAATATAAAAACTGCACAGTTATCTGTCTACAAACACATGAAAAACACAAATGCCAATCACAGAATGGTTTCTACATGCACACACATTGTAGAGAAAAAAAGTACTCCCTACACTTAAGCAGGAAAAATACATTAGTCTGATGAAAATCAAAATAGTCCACATAGATCCCCTCACAATGAAATAACTCATCTTTCAAGTTCTTTTGTAGATTAAGGAGTATATCAATCACTCACCATAATTCCTTTTACAGAATCGCTGCACTGTGCACCTCTCAGCAAAAGCAAAGAATTAAAAAGTTTCCCTTTCATTTTCCACATATATACATGTAAACATCAAATCACAATCCTTCGCACATAAACTCAAAAGCAAACACACATTTCTATTGGTTAAACATTTCAACCCTTTCCAACTGAAATACATTTCAACCCTTCCCCCAATCTGCCTTCTGCCTGTTACCATAGAAACAGGTCATGGAACACTGCACTGAGCTCACAGGTCACAAGTTCAGCACACAATGTTCCTACACAAGACAGGAAGAGTGCTTGACTCTTCAACATATCAGCTTATCATATATAATGTTCCTTACAATCTGTTTTTGTTAACCAACAACAATCATACCTTTAAAAAACCAAAATATACACCCTACCTTTCAGTGTAGAAAGTTGTTATACAACCAATGATTTCTTGTCGTTTTTCAAAAAACGTTGCCGTGGATCCGCGCACCCACCGCGAGAGAATCCGTGCATCCAACGCGGTAGGATGCGCGCACCGTGCGCTCATTTTGCCGTTTTTTTAAATGGGGGGCCACAGCGGGTCCTTCTGGGACCCCCTAAGCAGATCTAGAGGGTCAGAGTATTTCCACTCTGCCCCCTTTATATCTTTTACACACCTATTCCCTTTCCATCTTCAGCCTCGCTTCTACCGAGGCAGAAAATTGCCGCCAACAGTTCCTGGTTTCGAATGTAGAGAGACGCTCGACAGCCAATTAGCATTCAGCGCGCGATCGGGAGGGTGCGCACTCCGTTCGGGGAAGGGTGCGCTTACGGTACGGGTACAGTCCGCAGATCCACCGCGGCCATAGATATCACTAACTTTTTTACCCTAATTTTCTCAGGAACTACTGAACAGATTCACACCAAATATGCAAAAGGCACGAGTCCGTACTGAGGACTACCTCTTTGCCAAATTTGGTGTCATTCCGTTCAGCGGTTCGGGCTGTAGATGCGACAACAGATCCTCTGGGAAATTCCATGGGGAAAACGCGTTTTGGGACCCCCCTTTTTTTCTCGGCCCCCGCTTCACAGATCATGGCAAAACTTTCAGGGTAGGAGCGGAGCGGAGCTGGCCAAAACTTTGGAGAATTTCACGAAGATTCGTCAATCGACGCCAAAGATATTCCCAATAGAATGTTGCAGATTTCCTATGGAAAATAGGTCCTAACTATAACTATCTACTGGCGACCGCCAGTAGATAATATATATATATATATGTATTACCTACTGGCGGTCACCAGTATGTAGGTATAATTAGGACCTATTTTCCATAGGAAATCAGCAACATTCTATTCCCAATAACTATGGCACCAAGTCTTCCAAAATTTTCAAAACTTTTGGCCAGCTCCGGTCCGCTCCTATTCTCAAAGTCCCGGGGTGATTCGTCAAGCGGGGGCCGAGAAAAAAATGTGTTTTCTCCATGCAATTTTCCATAGGAACCTTTAGTCGCAGCTACAGCCCGAACTGCTGAACGGAATTACACCAAATTTGGCAAACAGGTAGCCATTGGTTCAGAGTCGTGCCTTTTGGTTAAATGGTGTAATCCGTTCAGTAGTTCCTGAGAAAATCTTAAAAGTAAAATCACATATATATCTGGGCAGAGCCTAACCACACATCTCATCGTGAGATCTGATTGCCTGTCAGCACTTCATCCAAGAAGTGTTGGCAGCCATCTTGGGACCAATATACATGATAGCACCTCATTAAAAAGCATTGCAGTTGATAGAAGGTTTTAAGACTTTAGTTACATTATAAATTATTTGTTGATGGTACCATACTCATTTTAGGAATTGTGGTGTGTTCTAAAGTGATTTTACCATGTGAAAAAGCCCTCTACTGGGGTATCATGAATCATGTTTGAGAGAAAACTATTTTCTCATGCTTTTCCCACAGAGGTTTGGAAGGTGATCTATAAGCTAAACTGAGAGCATATTTTCTGTAAATTCACATTATCTTTCTCAGTCATGTGAGAATGAAGTCTGACATTCTCAGTAAAACATGTACATCCAACAAGGGCAGAGAATGTCAGTTGATTCCTTTGTGTTCTACTGCAGCTTCCAAGAGTGTTCTAAAGAACAACTAGAGCGCTAACAGTCCTACTTATGACAAACGTATTGCACACCTGAAGCCATCTTGATTGGAATAAAGTGGTAACTCTTAAAACATTTAATTTAAAAAGGAACAAAATGAGGGGATTCATTTTGCCATAGAAAGTATGAGGGCACATTTTGAGTGACTTCTCAAATCATCTTCTATTTCATTAAAAAACTTCTGACATGCAGACTGAAACATGCACTTTCAATACCAGTAGCATACTTCCCCGGTGAGCAGTAGCTTTACTACAGTGATCTAATGAGCAACTAGAGTGCTAACATTCTGAATTTATGGCAAAAGTGTGACACATCTGAATGCCTTCTTGATGGAATCAAAGTAAAAAAACTGAAAGAATTTCCTACTGAGGAGACTTTAGTAAATGAGGAAATTAGGAAACTTCATAACAAATAAGTCTCCCAAGATGGCCACCAGAGACAAAAGAGCCCAAATGTAGCACAAATATCACCGAGATGTAGCCCAAGTATAGCCCAATGACAGAATGTCCCAGAGTGTTCTAAAGAACAACTAGAACACTAACAGTCTTACTTATGACTAGGGGTGGGCGGAATTACCGGAAGTGCCTTTCGCCAAATATCGCAAACCGGCACAAAATCTCTGCGATCTCGCGATATTTCGCGTGATCGCGGAGATTAGTGCTTCCGGTTGGGTGCCCTCGAGTCAGCTGTCCGTCATAGTGGGGGAAAGGGCGGGAAGACGTTGCCCACCGCTGGTGTGTGTGGCGGGGCTTCCATGCAGTTCACATGCCGCTTGTTTAAAGGGCCAGAGACTGATGAGAGCAGCAGACGAGGAGACAGAACCTCCTGGTGTCAGGAACTACACGGGGATTGCGCTCGAAAAAGTCGTGGATGCAAAGAGCTCCATCGAGGATCACAGCTAATTTTTGACGGGAGTTAACTGGACTCTGAGTACTTTCTACTGGCTAATCAGTAAGTGCTACCTCGTTGGGTAAATGTATAGTGCTTTTCCTACACTACAACTGCGTAAAGGGCCAGAAGAGTTGTCTACAGTGACCATGTGTGTCTTTAACGTTGCCATGGCGCCGACGGGCCCTGGGGTTCCGTGAGGCAGCTGTCCATCATAGTGGGGCAAAGGGCGGGAAGACGATGCCCACCGCTGGTGTGTGTGGCGGGGCTTCCATGCAGTTTACATGCCGCTTGTTTATAAAGGGCCAGAGACCGATCAGAGCAGCAGATGAGGAGACAGAACCTCCTGGCCTCAGGAGTTACACGGGGGTTGAGCTCGAGAAAGTCGTGGATGCACAGAGCTCCAGCGAGGATCACAGCTAATTTTTGACGGTAGATGTGGGGAGAAAAGCACACCTGCCCAGCCTCGACCTAGCTACTCCCGAATGTTTTGTGCTGATTAATGCGTTACTGAATTTGAGCTCCAACTCGGGCACCTGCTTTATTTATATCTGTAAGTGCTTCCTGTTGAGGTTTAATTTTTGTGACAGGAGCATCGTGCCAGAATGAATCCTGTTCATCATATGTCCGTTCTGGTCGCGGATCGCAGAAGTTTCGACATTTTTGCGTTCCGCGCGGAACGCGAAAATGTCAAAATGTCGCAATTTCCGTGAGCGGAACGGAAATCTCGCCCACCCCTACTTATGACAAAAGTATGGCACACCTGAAGCCATCTTGATTGGAATAAAGTGGTAACACTTAAAACATTTAATTTGCAAAGGAACAAAATGAGGGGGTTAATTTGCCATAGAAATTATGATTAGTGCCGCAGAAAGAAAAATTAGGGCACATTTTGACTTCTCAAATCCTCTTCTATTAAAAAATTCTGACATGCAGACTGAAACATGCACTTTGAATACCAGCAGCAGACTTCCCTGGTGAGCAGTAGCTTTACTACAGTGATCTAATGAGCAACTAGAGTGCTAACATTCAGAATTTAAGGCAAATGTGTGACACATCTGAATGCCTTCTTGATGGAACCAAGTAAACAACTGAAAGTATTTCCTACTGAGGAGACTGCAATAAATGAGGAAATTAGGAAACTTCATAACAAATAAGTCTCCCAAGATGGCCACCAGAGACAAAAGAGCCCAAATGTCCAAATTAGGGGTGGGCGGAATTCGCGTAATCGCGTTATGCAAATCTCCGCGAAACGGTAAAAAATCTCCGCGAACACGCAGAAATTCCGCGAACACGCGGAATTGCTTGTTCGCGATACTTTTTTCCTATTCGCGATCGCTGTTTGCGTGCTCGGGGTGAAATATCTTGCGAACACGCATATTGAGAACGCGAACAAGCAAAAAATTTCGCGATGTCGCGGAACTCAGATTTGTGGGCAATTTCGCGTTCTCCGCGGAACGCGAAATTACCCAAATTCCGCAAATTCCGCGAACGGAACGGAATTTACCGCCCAGGCCTAGTCCAAATGGGCTTTATTTGATCTGTCTCCTGTCTACAATCTCCTCTTTTTCAATGTAAGTCAAAGGGGAAAATCAATACCCCAGTTTTTTTTCAAAATCTCCCTCTTACCAAGTTCAAAATGTTAGAAAGTATGGGACATTGGATCATGGAAGGCAGGAGGAATTGGGGTAGGGACATGGACTCGGATAACAGAGGACAGGAGGGACATGGAGAGGTGCACCAAACTGACCCTACAGGGCAGGCATCAGGGTTTGCAGCAGCACAATACACCACACAGGGCATGTGGGATGGGAGTGTAGCACAACAATCCATAGAAAGCAATAGGGAGGGGACAAGACCATGCACATGGACAACAGAGAACAGAGGGGAAAGAGGAAATGGTAGCTAACTGACCATAATGAACAGACAGGAGAGAAAGCTGCAGCATAACAGACCATAAAGGGCAGGAGTGACGGATCAGGGGCATTACAATGGAACAGACTAGCCAGGAGGGAGGGAATAAGGGTCTGCACATGGAAACAGAGGGCTGGGGGTAAGGGGGCAGGGCAGGAGCAGCAAGATGATCATGGGGGTTAGGCAGGATGGGCACTAGAAGCAAGACACACCATGGAGAGCAACAGTGAGACTATGATGGCATACACACAGACCATGGAGGGAATGTGGGAGGGGGTCAGGGGCAGCTAGCTGACCACACAGGGAAGGTGGGAGTGGTCGTGGCAGCACAGAAGACCATGCATGGCAAGCGGGAGTGTTAGTGGCAGCACAATGGCTATGATGGGCAAGAAGGATGGTGCAGGGGCATGCACAAAGGGCCATGGAGGATAGAAGGGAGAGTCAGGACCTGGGCACAGACAAGAGAGTTCATGGGAAGGGGCCTCACAACACACCACGCGGGGCAGGCAGGAGGAGCAGTTGCAGCACAACAGACCAGGGAGGGCAGAAGGGTGTGGCAGTAAAATGGACCATGGAGGACAGGAGGAAGGGGATAGGGGCATGGAATGTGGACAGGCAGGGTGGAGGTGGCAGGGACAGGTTACAGTCATCTGACAATGCTAGGCAGGTGGGAGGGGAGTGGCAGCTCAATAGAACACTCAGAGTAGATAGGAGTGGCAGGTCCATGGAGCAGGGGCATGCACAAAGACATCAGAGGGCAGGGGGAAGGAGAATAGGGGCAGCAAGCTAAGCACAGAGGCTAAGCAGGAGGTCAATGATGGGGCATAGAACTAGGCAATGGAGGGCAGGAGGAGTGGACTGATAGATCATGCTAAATGGAGGGCAGTGTCAGCACATCAGACCATGCATGGCAGGAGGGAGGAGGCTAGTCCATGGATTCAGACAACAGAGGATAGGGAGGAGGTGGATGGGGCAGCAAGCTAACTGTTCAGAGAAGGCGGGAAGGCCAGTGGCAGAACAACGGCCACACAGGGCTATAAAAAGGGAGCAGGGACATGGACTTGGACAATGGATGGCTAGGAGGAGGAAAGGCAGGAGCAGCAAGCTTGGGTGGGGGCAGCACAATGCCAGGCCCTGCTTCCAACCCCCCACCATCCATTGTGCTATGCATCTTACTAAACGTTAAAAAAAAAACTAGAAATTTGCTGAAAAAAACAAAGATTACAGGGACGGTATAGTTAGACTCATTGTTCACTCATACACAACCATTGAAATTCAGCCTTTATAGTTACCTGAGCTAACTATAACTTACGCCCCCGCAATGTACTGCTAATGACCTCAGACATTACATCATTCATGACATGGTCGGTTACATCACTCATGACATCACTCATGACATCTCAAATGAGCTGTGAATGGAATGGAACTATAATTGCTAGAACTTTATTTAGGGATAGTGTGTGTATATTAACACCACTTTTTTCCTTTTCTTTCGTGTACGAACCATTATAATACGCAACGTGCCCAGATTAATATGGCCGATAGCCTTTCACTTTAAAGTAAAGTGTAGTTCATTGTTTATGTTGATGTTTGCAATTCTAAGTATGTTTATTATGAATAAGTCACGTTGACGAACATACAGGTATGGCGGTCACGGGGTAAGATATGCTGAAATGACATTGTGTGCATATTAACACTTGTTTTCTTTTCTTTATTGTTTCAATTCCTGAATTTTCACATCGTGACCAGGCCAATATGGCCACCAGCTTTTTGGATTAAAGTAATGCACTGCTGATGACATCACATATTACATCACTCATGACATGGTCAGTGACATCACTGATGACATCACTGATGACATCTCAAATGACATAACTGATGACATCATCCACGTGATCATCTGATGCACCTCCTCACACCCTAAAATACAGACTACCATTCTCGAAACCATAGACACACCAATACTAGTACAGCTACAATATTCTGTGCACTATGCATGCAGACCTCTAATCAGCTACATAGCTTTGATACAGTCTAAATACTCAGTTAGTACCTATGCAGTCTAGCACTTCTCCATTCAACCATCTAGCACTATCTACGTATCCTATCACTCTGCCAATACCTAAGCACTAATACATTTAGCATGCACTCTCTTTGCAGCACTGAAATTATTCCAGTTATTAGTCATATACTTAAGGAATGGCCTAGCCACTAACATAAGTGCAGGTACAATATTTTGTCCACTATGCATGCAGACCTCTAACTAGCTACATACTATTGATACGCTCTTCTAAATACCCCGTTAGTACCTAAGCAGTCTAGGAATCCATCTGTCTGTCCCATGCACTTCTCTATTTACCCATCCAGCACTATCTACGTATCCTATCACTCTGCCAATACCTAAGCACTAATAAATTTAGCATGCACTCTCTTTGCTGCACAGAAGTTACTCCAGTTATTAGTCATAAACTTAAGGAATGGCCTAGCTACTAACACAAGTGCAGGTACAATATTTTGTCCACTATGCATGCAGACCTCTAACCAGCTACCTACTATTCATACGCTCTTCTAAATACCCAGTTAGTACCTATGCAGTCTAGGAATCCATCTGTCTGTCCCATGCACTTCTCTATTTACCCATCCAGCACTATCTACGTATCCTATCACTCTGCCAATACCTAAGCATTAATAAATTTAGCATGCACTCTCTTTGCAGCACTGAAATTACTCCAGTTATTAGTCATATACTTAAGGAATGGCCTTGCCACTAACACAAGTGCAGGTACAATATTTTGTCCACTATGTATGCAGACCTCCAACCAGCTACATACTATTGATACGCTCTTCTAAATACCCAGTTAGTACCTATGCAGTCTAGAAATCCATCTGTCTGTCCCATGCACTTCTCTATTTACCCATCCAGCACTATCTACGTATCCTACCACTCCACCAATACCTAAGCACTTATAAATTCAGCACGCACTTTCTTTGCAACACTGAAAGTACTCCAGTTATTAGTCATATACTTAAGGAATGGCGCAGTCAAAAACACAAATGCAGGTACAATATTTTGTACACTATGCATGCACACCTCTAACCAGCTACAAACTATTGATAGGCTCTTCTAAATACCCAGTTAGTACCTATGCAGTGTAGGAATCCTCCTGTCTGTCCCATGCATTTCTCCAATCACCCATCCAGCGCTATCTACTTATCCTATTACTCCACCAATACCTAAGCACTTATAAATTCGCTATACACTCTGGGGCAGATTTACTACTGCTGGTGCATCTCTGGGAATCAGCAGGGATGCGCCAGAAGAGTTGCGACACATCTGCCCACCCATGCGCCACCACTGATGCACCGCATTTACAATGCGGCGCACCTTGGTGTACGGATGGACAGATGCATGTCGCATCCCCCCCGCGGAAAGGCAGCACATTGCTGGAGTTGCGTGGCAAGCGCGACGCAGCTCCAGCAAGGCTCGGGTGCCCCTATCCCTAACATGCTGCGTCAATCCTTACGCCTGCGTCAAGCAGGCGCAGGGTTTTGACGCAGCATGGCTGTAAAAGTGACTGAGTGAAATCTTGTAGATTTCACTCAGCCACATTTCGGAGGCGTTCCTGCGCCAGAACGCCCCCCCATGCAGGAATGTCCACATGTGGCGCAAGGCTTTACAACGTGACGCATCTCCCTAGATGCGTCATGTTGTAAATAGCCCACAGCATGGCGCTGGATTTGCGCCGCCACTGCGTCACAAAAGTGACGCAACGGAGGCGCAAATCTGGCGTAAGGGGCTTGTAAATTTTCCCCTCTGTTTGTAATACTGTAATTATTCTAGTTACTAGTCATGAACTTATGGAATGGCCTAGCAACTAACACAAGTACATCTATAATAGTTTGTGCACTATCCAAGCAGACCTCTAACTAGCTACATACTATTGATACACTCTTCTAAATACCCAGTTAGTACTCATGCAGTGTAGGAATCGTCCAGTCTGTCCCATGCACTTCTTTAATCACTTATCTACCACTATCTACTTATCCTATCACTCCACCAATACGTAAGCACTTATAAATTAAGTATTCACTCTGTTTGCAGCACTGTCATCATTCCAGTTACTAGTGGTATTCTTATAAAATGACCTAGGCACCTACACATAAAATATTTTGTGCATAATCCCTACAAATCTCTAAGCAGATACATACTATTGGTCCACTCCATTAAATACTGAAGTAGTACCCATGCAGTGTAGGATACCTCCTGTCAGTCTCATGCAATTCTTCAATCACCCATCCAGCACTATGTTCTTATTGTATCAGTCTGCCAATACCTAAGCAATTATGGGGCAGATTTACAAGCACCCTGCGCCACCAGTACGTCTCTTTTTGTAACGTAGTGATGGCGCCAGGCACTCCTTCATATTTACAAGGAGAGGAAAAGCCACCCTGCGTTGTTTTTCCTCTACTTGTAAATACGACCCCTTCATACACAGAACTTTGCGTTGAAGGGGCATTCCATAGGTGTTGCTGTGGGTGTTCCCACGCAACACCCATAGAACAAGACACATTTCCAGATTTATGAGAAATCATAAATCTGGAGATGTGTGTGAATGCTGCGCCATCCTATAGTTGGTGTAGCAAGCCATGAGGAGAATTGTTTTCATTTCTCCTAATTTTTTCCTCTTTCAATGCATGCTGCATTCCACAGCATACATTTAAAGAGGAAAATGCCTTTACTGATTGTTTTTGTGCAGGAAGGTGTCCCTTCCTGCACAAAAACAATCTCCACATGACACAGACATCCTTGCACCATGGTGGTCCAAGCCCGTCACAGACCGAAGGAGACCGGACCGGGCCAACCCTCTGACCTCTAGTGGGAACTGTGAGTACCATCTAAAACCTGTTCCTAATTCTAATTTTTGACTATCATGGCAGCCAGAAGGGGTATGAAACCGACACCAACAGGGCATGTAGCTGGGACCCTAGATCAATTTATCTTGAGAGCATCATCGGTATTGGAACGTGAAATTGCAATGACGGAACGCCGTCTGTCCCAGGACCCGGTCTTCCTAAGGAGATCTTCCTTGGGCCCTGCCGCACAAGCATGCTCACCAGGTTCCCCCCAGCAAAATATAGTTACTGAAGGGATTTCTACCAATTTAAACCCCACCGAAAGCAACATATTAGACCTGGCGGATGGGCCAACCCAACTATTATGTGGGCAGACTACAAACACGACACCTGCCCACTCAGAACCAAGTAAAAACCCGCCGGACATGACAAGATGCATAGAGGGTGCTATCCCTAAAATGAAGAGGGCCGGCGCCCCGCTTCGGGGTAGAAAACCCAAACAGTCTAAACATAACAGCCAACTGGATCCCTCAATTGCAGAACAACCTGAGCACAGTGCTCCTGTGGTTTCCTTAGATAGCTCTGTTAGGGTTGGCACCGATTCTACACCTAGATGTCCCCTTGACTTAGACCTACTGGTGGGAAAACTAAGTAAGGTTTTATCTACTGTTATCCAGCCCATGGAGCAAAGATTGAAATCTATAGAAAAAAGGCTGGGGAATATGGAGGAATTGCTTGTGAAAAATATGGGTCTAGTAAAGGATCCATTGGTCATCCAAGCTCAAGTTAAAGCCCTGGCCATCACAGCGAATGTCCCGCAGACCCAGCACAAGCCAATACCTACTACTCCTAATGGTCGACCCATTGCAACCACTAACCAGGGGTCTAACCCAAGCTCCAGCAAAACTGGCCCTAAAACTGGTCCCACAGCTGTGAAAAAGGCACAGCCCTTGCTACCGGCTAATCCTGTAAAAATTAAAACCCCAGGAAAAGAGTCCACAAACCGACCCTGGGGAAACAACTTCTCTTCAGATCTACCATGCATCAACTTACCCCCGGATTGTGCTCCGTACGTGGTCGTCCTTATAGGGGCCCCTAAGTTGACGAATGACAGTAATGAATCGTACTGGGAACTTAAGAATAAGACGATGCATTGGTTGAACACCCATAGACCCTTGCCTAGAACCATCCAAAGCAAAATTTTGTTTGTCAGAAGGGTGGGGTGGGTGGGTTGGAAACCAAAAAATGTGGACGGGGACTGTGTAATTATTAACTTTGAGGATCATATGACAGTTGATCATGTATGTAGTAGGCACCATACAAGCCCTGATACAACTATCAAAACACTGAGGCTAGACCACTTTTACCAAACGGCCTATGTACACCGTGCCATCAACCATAGGCCTTATGACCTATGGCCTCAGCAAGAGGATTCCTGGCACTATGTAGACAGAAGTAGGGGTGGACAGGTTAGGTGTGAGGAGCTGGGCATTCCAGTAAACAATAGATATAATTTGCTGGATCAAGTGGATTGACTTCATATGCCTCCCAGCCCCCTAATGGTCCATCCAATGGATGCTAATAAAATGGAGGAAGGTTTGAAGTTTATCAGGATGGATTATTTGGGGGTGGCCAACATCGTAATCGACCTTCCACCCTCTACTGAAGCAAGAATGTTCCCTGAGGGAAAACCTTATGCAACCATAGGGGAGCCAGGGGATGGCCCACTTCCTCCTGTGATTGAAAACCTTATACCCTTGCCGCAACATCAGATTGCCCGCCCACACTCGGACCAGCATTCAGCTGGTCCTGGAGTTCGTGGTCTTGCCAGGCGTGGTCAGGAGGGAACTTTGGGAAATAGGCAGATATCGACGAAGGGGACCCTTAAAATGTTATCCTGGAATATAGCGGGTCTCGCATTCAACTTATACATCCCGGATTGGTGCACATTCGTGGATTTACACGGGATCTGCTTATTCCAGGAAACGTGGGCGGTAGACCCCACTCATAGAATGGGTTATGTAACCTTTGCGGAATCTGCAGTAAAAGGCCCGAGAGGTAGACCATCAGGGGGGCTGTGCATATGGGTGGGTGTCCATCTTGGATTCACGCTGAAAAGGCTAGAAACAAATAGTCCTGATCTGACGTGTATCCTGATGTCAAACAATGAAACACCAAAATTGGCACTCATTAATATATACTCACGGCCAGTGCGATTGGGGGAACTTCCAACACCTTAGACAAACTGACCACCCTATTGCATTCGCTTGGGGGTGACGTTGCCTTGTTGATCGGAGGAGACTTCAACTGTCATTTCGAACCATTACAAGGGGTCCCTCCGATCACAACTGAAGAAGATGAAACCTGGTCAGTTCTGCCCCCCAACGACTACCCTGTGGGAAATTGGACAGCTCTTACCCTCCAGTTGACTTCCCTCACTTACACGTTTTCCATTAGAGCTTGTAATTGCCGATTCCAGAGTGACACTCCAGCTCAGCTAACTTATAGTGGCATGGGGCATGCATCTGTAATAGACTATTTTATGGCCAGCTTGGTCCTGTGGCCTCAAATTATAGACTTTAGTGTCCCTCCTCGCATTGAAAGTGATCATAATCCCCTGATAATTGAGATGGACTTTCAACTGACCAGTGAGGATAGTGCAATGACGATTACCTCAAGTAGTGACTTGAGAATAGTGCAAGGTGGGAGAAGAATCCAATGGGCAGCTGTGAAATTGTCCACTGAAAATATGGCGAAAATGTATCGAGATGTAATACCCCTGCTTGAAAGGGTAAACTCCAGCATTATTAATCCCTTGGATAATGTTATGGGTGACCTTACAGGCATCCATAGGGAAATGGTTTCAACATTGAAGGACACATTTTATAAGACAGGTCTTTCCAAGCCTAAACTTCGTGATGATGGGAATCCATGGTTTAATAGGTGCTGTAAGGACGCGAAAGAGGCACTATTGCTGGCCCTAAGGCAAGGTAACAAACTTTGTGTTACAGAAGCCAGGCAGGTATACAAGAAGATGCTAAGTAACGCAAAATCAGAATGGGAAGCAGATCGTTGGTCTGCTATCACATCCGCACTTGCGGCAAAGGACGTAAGGTCATTTTGGAATCTTGTCCATACTGGAAAACCAGAGGGCAGGACTACAATTGACCCAAACATCTCTGAAGAAGCATGGTCTTCTTATTTTAAAGACCTTTATTCTCTCCCCTCTACATTTATAAGTGAGCCCCCATCGAGCCTATTGGCCCTGAACCACACGTGGTCAATACAACCATTCACGCTGGTTGAAGTTCAATCGGCCATTTCAAGTATGCAATCGAATAAAGCACCGGGATTGGATAGGATCCCAGGTGATCTATATAGAGAAGAACTGACAGTTTGGGCCCCATACCTTTTAGCACTATTTAATGCGATATTGCAGGGGTTACCACTTCCAAGTACTTGGTTGGGGACGGAGATAATACCGATTTACAAGAAGGGCTCTCCGCTCCAACCCTCCAATTATAGGCCTATTAGCCTTATCGATGTGACCCAAAAAATGTATGCCAGGCTCCTTTTACAACGTTTACAGGCTTGGACTAACGACAATAATATTTTGACTCTGCTCCAGGCGGGATTTAGGGCTAAAACAGCAACAATTGACCAATTATTCCGGCTGCAGGTCCTTCACTGGAAGCATGTGGTCTTGGATGGAGGTAGGCTATATCTTACATTTGTGGACCTAAAGTCCGCATTTGACATGGTGGATCGGAACCAGTTATGGACCATTTTATTATCAATGGGGGTTCTGCCATACTTATGTCATCAATTTAAGATCTTACACGAAGGCACTTTTGCCAGAGTTCGTTTTGGCAAGCAAGGCCAGTTAACTGGACCATTTCCGATTGAGAAAGGCGTTAGACAGGGTTGTGTGCTTGCCCCATCCCTGTTTTCCCTCGTTCTCAATGGGCTTATTGAAGATCTTCTTGCCATGAACGACATTGACTCCCCCAAACTGGCCGCCCAAAGATTTCCCGCATTAATGTTTGCGGACGACACTCTGTTGCTTTCAAACTCTCCAATGGGTATGCAGCGGGTGTTGAATCAGTTTGTCAAATTCTGTAATAAAAGGAACCTGATGGTCAACATCAATGAGACCAAGTACATGGTTTTTAATGCTAGTACCACCAACTGCCCCCATCCTATGATGGAAGGCAGACCCCTCGAAAGGGTCCCAATTTTTGATTACCTGGGTTTAACCTTGAACGATAAAATGGGGTGGGGTCCTCAATTGGCCAAGGCCAATTTAAGATTAACTCAGGGAGCTGGGGGTATCTCAAAAGTGCAGAAGAATTGTACCCACAAAATAATAAGCACCCCCCCTTGAAATGTTTAGAGTTCAAGCCAGAGCATCATCCCTTTATGGGGCGGAACTCTGGGGACATATATCAGCAAGTGACCTATCCACAACAGAAAATAATTTCTTAAGGCAACTACTGGATTTACCAAGAAGTACTCCCTTGGGCCCGCTCAGATTGGACTTGAACATTCGCACAATCACAGATGCTATTGCTGCACGGCCCCTACTTTATTGGAGGCAGCTGTGGAGCACTCCTGAGCTGTTGAATTATAAGGAGGAACTTAAAGTGGTCATGGCTTTACTAGGATCTGGTAGGATCCCTTGGCTATCATTTGTAAGACGATCACTCACATTGATTGGGCTCGAGGATCTCTGGTTAAACCCTGAGGTCTCTTGCCAAGCCATTTAAAAAAAAAACATGACATGTGTTGTAAAAGATTTTAATTTAAGGAATCTCTTCCGCTCAGCAAAAATTTCAAGTTTAACTGACATCTTCTTGGATGTTAAATCTTTTTATAGTTTTGAGCCGGAGATTGATGCAATACAACCCACTTTGGCGAAGAAGCTCTACCTGCAATTTAGATATGGCACTTTGCCTCTTTATTCCAACATTGATAGGTGGACAGGGGGCCCGGAACGTCCTTGCCCAGGTTGCCGAACTGAGGAAGAAACTCCCGTACACGTTATCCTTTTCTGTCCAGCATATGTGAACATCAGGAGGAAATGGATAATTCAGTTGTGTAAAAATCTGGGTGTAAAGCAATATTTGTTGTTTTTTAGGATCTTAAAAACTGACACCAATGCAGTGATTGTGTCTGCAGTAGCCAAATATTTGTTTTCAATGTGGTCAATTCGAAGGAACTTGACAATTAATATTGCTACACATCTGCACTAAGTCTATTGGACCAGGAGGGAACAGATAGTATTTTATCAGTATAATAACCATTGTTTTTATCAATTTTAGGGCTCTAGACACTATTTAAAATTTATAGTTTTAAAGGATATGTTTAACAACTTAGCTATACAATTGTGATATATGCATGAGTTGTATTGATTGATTAACATATTGTATAGAATTGTTTTTTTATGTGCTTTTATGGTAAATCAAACCGCAATAAAGCTTAAAGAAGAAGATAATAGTAATTTTTTAACACACTAATTATGAGTTATTATCTATATGAATAAATAAAGTGTTGTTTGTATAAGTGTGTAGCTGAGTAGATGTAAGTATGATCAATTGTTTCCATAAGTGAGTAGGATGTTTGAAAAAGTGAATAGGATGTGTGCTGGTGTCTAATGTCGATATAGGTGTATAAGTATATTTAATAGTGTGCTATTGATCTTTCTCAGCATGTATGAGTAAATGTATAGGTAATTGTTTATATGTGTGTGTTTAGATCTACAAATGACTGAGTGGGATTTTACAAACTTGTATTGGTGTGTCAATGGTTTAAACATGGTACTCTATATTTTATACTGAATGATTAAAGGTTATACTACTGTGATGAAGTGTTTCAGGTTGTCACGTGGATGATGTCTTCAGTGAGGTCGTCATCAGTGACGTCATTTGAGTCATCAGTTAATAGCGTGCTATTGATCTTTGTCAGCATGTATGAGTAAATGTATAGGTAATTGTTTATATGTGTGTGTTTAGATCTACAAATGACTGAGTGGGATTTTACAAACTTGTATTGGTGTGTCAATGGTTTAAACATGGTACTCTATATTTTATACTGAATGATTAAAGGTTATACTACTGTGATGAAGTGTTTCAGATTGTCACGTGGATGATGTCTTCAGTGAGGTCATCAGTGAGGTCATTTGAGTCATCAGTGATGTCACTGAACATGTCATGAATGATGTAATATGTGACATCATCAGCAGTGGATTGCGGGCACGCGAGTTATAGCTAGCTGAGCCAACTATAATGGAGGAATTTCAATGGTTTTGTACAAGTGAAATGTCCAGCTAACTATAACACCCCTAAAACCTATGGTTTTTTCAGTGAATTTCTAAGGTTTTTTAAATGCTATTTCCTAACTATAACATGTCTGAAACCTACGTTTTTTTCAGTGAATTTCAAAGGTTTTTAAAATGCCAATTCCTAACTATAACATGTCTGAAACCTATGGTTTTTTCAGTGAATTTCAAAGGTTTTTAAAATGCCAATTCCTAACTATAACATGTCTGAAACCTATGTTTTTTTCAGTACATTTCAAAGGTTTTTTTAAATGCTAATTCTTAAGTATAACATGTTTGAAACTTATGGTTTTTTCAGGGAATTTCAAAGGTTTTTTTAAATGATATTTTTTAAATATATTTCTTGTTCTAATTTTTTTAAATTCTTTAACTACATTTTTTTAATCTACTTATTATGATATATATTTTTTTTAATTACACTACACATTTTTTTCAAAAATATTTTTTTTAAATACAAATATATCTTTTTCTTATTATTTTATATTATTTTAAATATACTTATATATTATTTTTTTTTTTTTGAGTCGTGCACCCAAAGCGCACCCTTCTCGTTCACTGCGTGGAACGTGAACGTGTCCGCCATTTTAGGATTGATGTGTAGGATCCGCGTACGGTGTGCGGCGAGTACGACTTTCCCAACGCGGACGCTATGCGACTGGTACGCGACTTGTAGCGCATATGCAACTTGTACGTATTACGTGACGGTTGCGCGTTAAGCATATCGGACGCGGTGGGTGCGCGACTTTCCTAATTTTTTTTATTGTTCAAAAACTTATATATGTATATATATTTAATATAAATATTAAGACGACATTATTTGAGCTAATCTTAAAAATAATATTCTTTAACTTTAAATAAAGTTAAATTTCTTTTAAATGCAATTTCGTGAAGTTGCGCTGGGTGCGAGTTGGGTACGAGCTGCGTGCGTGCACCCTACGCAGACCCCATGTGACCACAAAAAAGAGATTTGATTGGTTCATTACACTTCCTGTTGTAAGTATTGAAGGACCCCACCTATTTCAATCATTCTTTTTAGACCTTCCTTAAGAGAAGACATCTGCTAGCAAAAACTGCTCTTTTTGCTTATTGCACACGTTTGTCCTCAAATTTGGAAAAATGGCAGCTAATCCACCATCATCTAATTCAGAAGATTCTGAGAGAAGAATTTGTGCCTGAACCTCCCCCTCCAGAAAAGTACACTTCAATTGTGTGGAAGTTTTTTACTTTTCCACCAGGGCTGAAAAAGGTTATTGCAACCAAAGTTACTTGCAAAATATGCAAGGCGGTCCTCTCCAGGGGAGACCCTACAAAAAAATACTCTTGTGGAACGGCGAGTATGCGGAAACATCTCCAGACACGACATCCAGTCAACTTCGCAAGAGAAGAGATGAGAACACTGAGGGAAAATGCTCCTGCACCACCGGGTGCTGCAAGTTAATCTGGGGCAACACCATCAACTTCCACATCTCGTCCTGATATTCGTCCCCAATTTGAGAAAGTCCTGATGCATTGTGTTAAATGCAACCACCTAATTGCATATGGAGAGAAATCAGTGGACCTTGTTTGTCGTGCCATCGACAACCACCGTTGCTAGTTTCCTTTTTTTTTCTTCTCCTAGTTTTTGTCCTGCTGACATTTTTTCCCTCTTTAAAAAAAAAAATACAAAATTGTTCCAAAACTCAAAAAGAAAATATAAAACAACTAAAAGAAAAAACTACTCTGGTTAAAAAAAGAGCTAAACTTGTATGCTAGTGTGTGAAAGTTTACATGAATGTATGTGTAGTAGATAATTGACTGAAAGAAAGCATTTGTGGTGTATGGTGAATAGAGAAGTGCAGAACTATAAGGAAATGCCGCAGCATAACACTGTAAAGTGTTTAGCTACAGCGTGCTGTGGTACTTTCGAAGCACAGGGATGTAACATATGTACATAAATATGTTGTAAGTCTGTGCTTCCCTCTCCACAGCTGCTTAAACTGCAGCCATGTGGTGACACAGGCACCCTTGCACCATGGTGTCATGTGGAGATTGTTTTTGTGCAGAAAGGGACACCTTCCTGCACAAAAACAATCAGTGAAGGCATTTTTTCCTTCAATATATGCTGTGCATTGTAGCATATATTGAAAGCGAAAAAATGAGAAGTGAAAACAATCCTCCTTGTTGTGCCTTACTACACCAATTGGAGGATGGTGCAGCATTCACATACATGTCCAGATTTATGATTGTTTTTTAAACTCAAGATGTGTCTTGTTCTATGAATCTTCTGAGCAAACACGCACAGCAACACCTATAGAACGTGTTTTCAATGCAAAGTGGTGTGTATGATGAGATTGTATTTACATGGAAAACAAAAGGTATACAGAGTACCTTTTCCTCTCCTTCCAAATATGAAACAGAGTTAATAGTAGACCAATTCTTATTATATGAGTACATTTCTGTACTGCTAACAGAGAACAAGATAAATTTATAAGTACTTACGTTTTAGGAAACTTATAGGACATTTTTATATATTACTGAAGGGAAGGGATGGGGCTTAATGTGACATGTGCAAAAACACTCAGTTATGTACTTTAAGTTAAAGAGATTTATCTATTTTATTTCTAAACTTACCAGGTCCAACAGGACCACCATATCTCTCTATTGTATACTATATCATGTGTCTTGCAGACAGGTGCTCTGAAGTTGTGTCGTATTTTATACCTGTCTGCAATGGAATTCTCTGGCACAAATCTACTCCATCCATCTTCACTTTTTTCAACTGTGTTGAAACACACGCCATTGTGCATTTTAAAACTTACTGAAACTTACCTCAGCAGTACTACATTTAAAAAACACTACACATTTTATTCAGTTGTTTTTTATAATGTTAATTGTGGTAAATTGCTTATTTTAGAATTAGGATCTGTGAAAGCAAAGAAAACATAGTTATAACATGTAATAATACATTTGTAACAGCACAGCATAATTTAAACATTTGACAAAGTAATTTCTTTGCCTTTTTTTGCTGTTCTCAGAATTTATTGAATTTCACTAGAAATAGTGATTTCAATCGTACTCATCACATAACAGCGGGCAAAAAAAAAAGATTGTTTAAAAAAAACTACAATCTATCCTCAGTAAAATACCAGATATTACAAATCACGCATATATAAAATGCTTACTGCTAAGAACATTTTATAACTTAAATTTATAAACACTGTAAATGTTGTCGCTTAAAAATATACACCGAGACAATGTGTAAGAAAAAGTCCATAATTCAAATATATACCTTTCCATGGGGCCAAATGGTATTTTTGCACTCCTTTTTATGTAAATTGTCCAATGGTAATGCTATTAAATTATAATAATACATTTCTCAGAGGCTGAATTATCTTCCTAAAACTTTGGCTTTAAAAATATTAGGTAGGAATTTGGTAATTCGCTAGGCAAACGTTGTTTGAAAACCAACTGAGCATCATTACAAAGTGTCCAGCCTTTGTCACATTTTAGATAGGCAGTGTAATGTCCAGATGTTGTGGAGGGACCATCATGGAAAATTATTGCTACTGCTACAAAAGTCCTTCCTGATATTGATAGTTGAGTTGCTACAAAATGTTTTATTAAAGTGTCCAATTTTCTTCCATCAGCTGTACAACGTTGCATCATTAAAATTATATATTGTCCATATCTTTGTAAAATTAATGTTGACAACATTTCTGATTTACATTGGCTACACTCCATGTTTTGATTTGCAGCTTTAACTAATTTATTGAAAGACACTGATTTACAGTCCGGTAATGTTAAATATAGAAATCTTTCAGTGTCTACATTAGTGCTACATGTATACATACAATTTTCACAATGATTTTCCCATTTATAACAAAGGCCAAAAATATTTTCTATTTCTACACCTTCATTTTCCAAAACAGTAAGCATATACATTAGAAATTCCTGAGCATCTTGTTGGATATTTTGCGTAAATTGTGTAGAACCAGAACATACATCCAAAAGATTACGAACATCAGAAACGGTTTGAATTTTACTTGTATCAGTTCTCAATGTTTCATAAACAGAATGCAACAAGGAACAAAATCTTTTTTCCCGATTCTCCATAATTTGCTGTTGCAAACCTTCAAGAAAAAAACAACATTGACCGCTACATTAGCATAGCAGTTGACACCTGAACTATTTTCAAACTGATAACCAACAATCTCTTCAACAGTGTCCTTTTTCTTTTTGCTTGCAATGACATTATCTTGTTTTTTTCCCTTCTCTACACCTTCAGTACAGATATTCTCATACCTTCTTTTTCGACCAACCACACACTTTTCAAATACAGGATATTGACCTAAATTGGGAGCATACGCTCTTCTTAACCTATTATACACTTTTACACAGTTTGCATCTGCAGTAACCTTTGTGTCATCAAAATCAATCAAAAACAAACCAGATAATGTTCTGACTCACGACAAAGCAACATATGCCATACACTGAAGATCCAATGTTCACCAATGTACTGTCTAGACGTAATCCTTGAGATTTATGAATAGTCACTGCGTATGCCAGAGAAAATGGAAATTGTTTCCTACGGACATATAAATCTTTAACTAGCAAAAAACGAACTGAACAACAACCAATTTCTTTAACTTCTTCAATCTGATCAAATTTAATTTTTATAAATTCAATTCCATCTTTTTTCTGATAATTAACAAAATCCACAACTTTACCCATTGCTCCATTAACTAAACCTTTTTCTACATCCAAATTACGCCTTAAAATGACCCGACAGTTTATACATGCATATAGATTCTTTTCTAAACCAGACGTTTTAGATATCTTTTTTTCTAAAGAATCCAATTTTATTTTCAATTTTCCCATCAAAATAATAGTGATTCCTTCATGCTCTATTTTATCGATGGCTTCCATTTTTATAATTTCTTCATTTTCCAGTTTCAAAAGTTGTTAGTTGAATATAGAACACTCGCGCAGTGTTGGCATTAAGCAGATTACAGATTTATTTTCTGCAATTTTCATCTATATTTTCTCAGGAACTACATTTTCATTTGGAAACAACTTGGAAAGTAATCGACTCTTCAAAGCTTGTTTGCCATGTTCTGTCAGTAGTCCAATTCCTATATCTTGAAGAATACTTCCATATTCAGCATCATTTGCCTATCGCATATTTTTCGTCAGTTCTTTGTATTCAAAATATGACCAAATGTTCAAGTTTCCAACACTACCCAGAGACTTTCTGGTGTCTTCATGCGCAAATGTTTTAAATACTGGTTGTCCTTTTACAGGAGTCAGTTGCAGTAGATCCCGAAAAACTATTACGTGTTTTCCTCCAAATAACGCGTCATACTCTGTTTTAAGAATTTGCTGCATTCTTAAATGCACAAAGGCAAGCATTAAGTTTGAGACCATGCTTACCTCATCAATAATGAGAAGTTTCATTTTCTTCAGGACTCTTGAAACTTCACAACACGCTTCTCCAGTTAGCTTGTGGTATTCCAATTTGTTCTCATGCTCTACTGGTAGCATTAGTAAACAATGTAAAGTAATTCCTTTAATGTTATGTGCTGCCAACCCAGTTGGACCAGTGACCACACAAGACAAATGCGACTCAGTTGTTTTCTGTAGATAACTTGTAATTACTTTAATTAAGAACCTTTTTCCTGTTCCAGCTTGTCCACTCACATACATTCAGATAGGTTGAAATGATGTGCATGAGCACTCTTTCTTTTCATGAAGTAATCCATGGTCAATCTGTTGTCTCACTTGCTGATATATTTGTTTCTGTTCAACATTGAGGTGCCGATTCTGATCTGTTAAAAATATTCCCCGTACGAATCATACAAGTCCCGTACAAACTGGCAAGTATGATTCCTATTGTGAAAAAATCCATACGAATCGCATTGGGAAAATTCCCCGACACGTCCTCGGGTCAGAAAAAGTGTCCGACACGTCCCCGGACAGTTTTACGTACGAATCGGTAAACTGAAGTCCGAGCGCGCAAGTACGATCCATCCCGTCCGTCCGAATGCACAACCGTATGGAAAAAACACCGTACGGAGCGAACTCCCATAGCAACCATGGAGATGTCCAAACATGTGCCCGTATATGCGCCGAACAGCCCCTAGCCCACCCCCAAGTACGCGCCGTACCCCCAGCCCCCCCACGTACGCGCCGTACCACAGTACCCATACGTGTACGTGCCGTACCCCCACCCCCATATGTACGGTGCGTACCCCCACCCCCGTATGTACGGAGCGTACCTCCACCCCCGTATGTACGGTGCGGACCCCCAGCGCGTCGCGCTGGGGGTCCGCACCGTACATACGGGGGTGGGGGTACGCTCCGTACCTACGGGGTGGGGCGGGGGTCCACACCGTACATACGGGGGTGGGGGTACGCACCGTACATACAGGGGTGGGGGTACGGCGCGTACACGTATGGGTGCTGGGGTACGGCGCGTACATGGGGGGCTGGGGGTATGGTGCGTACTTGGGGGGGGCTGTGGGTATGGTGTGGACGTGTAGGGATGGGGGTACGGTGCGTACTTGGGGGGGCTGTGGGTATGGTGTGGACGTGTAGGGATGGGGGTACGGTGCGTACCGGGCCCCCTTTTTGTCGTGCATCGCGTCGTACTTAGCTTTTCTGGCACTTTTTGGGTCCCGTAAAAATGTTGGCGTCCGAAGTGCTGTGGGTACGAATCGTACTTGCTGATCCGTAAAACGCTGCCTGACTCCGTGCGAATGTCGCGTACGCGGTGTCCCGGATCAGAATTGTGTGTGTATTTTAGCCGGTCGGTGTTTTTTACAATTCGTACGGAAATGGTGTTTCTGTACGAATCGTACTTGCGGGTTTGTACGGTGTTTTTCCCGGGTACGAGTCGGACGGAGAAAACGCTCCGTCCGACGGTTCGTACCCGGATTTTACAGGATCGGAATCGGCACCTTAGTTGTTCTTCCAAGTTTGCTAAGTCCATTACATCTTCTTGAGCTTGATGCATTGCTGTTTCCACCTCATTCATGGCAATTGCTGCTTCATTTTCAACAATTTGTTGTCCTAGTGGATCTTGACTCAGCGCAGCAGAACTTTGACTGTCTTGAGAACTGTCTCTAGCAATCTCAGCTGCAATTGTAGCTTCTTGATCAATTTCATCATTCAACATTTTCGCATTATTTGCAAAAGCACTGCATTGTATGGTATCTTTACAAGCATTAAAGGAATCTTCATAGCTCTGAAAATCTCCAAGTAATTCCAGTTCTGAACGCCACGGTTTGAAAAGTTGCAAAAGGGCTAAATAGTAAAATTCTCTTTTATCAGCAGTGTCGCAACTCAGCTTCCTGTGATTAATCAAATTTCCTTTCCATTGTTTCACCAAACATCCTTCGTAACCAATGACATCATATTTTCTATCATTGATGTTCTCTGTAGTATTCAGTTTAAAAATGTAGTTTTGCAGCACTTTATAGAGACACATGTTCTCAAGAAGGGGACTTCTGTTTGGGTAATATGTGTCCAACATATTCGTTTTCAAAATATCTGTACTTTCTGGTTCTTTTTCTGCTAAATATTCAATTTCTTGAACAGATTTCAGTACCCGATTTCGCATTGCATCAAGACCTAGACCCACTCAAATGATTCTTCTAGTTTTGGAGTATATACTTGCAGATGATAACTGATCTGAGCATTCATATGCTCCAATTTCTCGATGCGATAACATCTTCAAACTGAAACTGTATAATTTCTGAGAGTCTTCTCGTGAGAAATCTCTTCCCACATTTCTTTCAATTCTGTCTTTTCTGATTTAGTAATGTAGGACGTTACATATCGAGCAACAGCAATGGAATTGTCCGCAACATACTGAATATCCATGTTGACATTCCACATAGATAAAATAACCGGATTGTAATCATTTATGTATTTTGACTCTTCGCTTCTTCTTAAGTTGTATGTATTTTTCAGAGACTTTCTTGTGATGGTATGTCGCATAGCTTACATAAAACGGTTCACTCTTCATTTGGATAATACAGGACGTAGAAATGCAAAACGACATTTGGTATAGAACTTATCCTTAGACTTGTACTTTTGTTGACAGTATTTTCCACATCGATGGCTTCTGGAATCGTAAGACTTGTTGTTTTAAGTTTTTATCTTCTGTGCTTTTGGGTACAGCACATGTGGCATATTCTTCAATAAAAGACAAAACAGTCTCATCTGAATCTGTTCCAAATTTGGGGGCGTCCTTGATCCATAACAGCATATGTATATGAGGAGCACCTCTTGCTTGATACTCCTTTCTCCAAAAGAAATCCACAACCTCTCCAAGAGGAGGATTTTTTTAATTGCAGATAAAAGACATCATAGCTTCAAATCTATGATTGAAACATCTGCATACATTAACAGGATCCAAAGAGCACAATTCTCCAGGTGTCTTGTATTCAATATTTTTTATATTGGAATTTGCCTCTCAAAGAAATTCAAGTAAATCATCCCAAACGTACTCAGCGCAGCTTAGGGTAAGGAACCATATAGGAGTTCCTAAGTTCTGTAGCATACATTTCAGTACTCCATGACGACGGTACCAATATTCATTAGTCCCACGCTGACATGCCATCAGATTAATCAACTGAGATTCTAAATGATCATCTCTCTGATGCACTTTATCCATAAAATCCTTTGCAGATACATTTTGCAGATGCACTCCAGTTTTTAAAATGTGATTTACTGCATATGAAAGTCCAGACAAGTCACTTTTAAACAGAAGATGAAACATATAAGGGATACATTGTCGAAATCTTGGATCTTCTGCATATAATCTGATATTCAGATGCAGGAATTTGCACAGGACATTCATCATATCGTCCACCTTTTCCTGTTGGAAACAACTGCGGGAAACAACGAGCTTCCAAGCTCTCTTCCCATACACGCATGGGACTTCCTTTTGCTTTTTTCATTTGGAATAACTCAATCGTATTCCCCATCACTTCTTTGGAATGAAGTGGATGTACACTGTAATTTTCATAGATTTCTTCACATCTGGACATGTCCACTTTTTCAATTTGTCCACTTGACGTTTCAGTATCTTCTGCTAAATCTATTTCTTATTCTCCTACAAACACATTTCTATAGTACTCATTATTTGTTATCAGATACAATGTTGCCTTTTGCACTTTTCTAACATCCACTAACTCTTTCCAGATTTTCTTATTCTTAGTAGGAACACCATTAACTACAATAACTAGTGGTTCATTTTCTACACGGTCTACACCAATAGTTTCAATGTTTTTCTTTCAATCTTACGGTAAATACACAACTCTTTCTTTTAATCCTCTTTGTAAATCTGATGGAGGCAATTTACCTGTTCTAGGCTCCATACGAACAATAGCCTGAAATGGGTGCACACATTGAATGAGAATAGACTCATAGGTATTTAAATCTATCAGCTCTGGAGGAATAGCATCCAACTCTAGATTATTTTGAACAGCTCTAGCGGGCATTTTATTCTCTTCTAATTTGTTATAACAATATTTGCAAATACGCTGGTCAGAACCCAAATCAAAACAATTCTCTACCAAAAAATAAGTTGCAAATTCCTTCCACTTATCATTATTTTCTGTTTCACTTTTTACATACAGATTGACACTCCTAGTCTGATTTTTATAGTGAGTTCGCTGACAACAAATACAAGAAAAATGTGGTCTTTCACCTGAAGTCACCTTACACTTTGTAATTTGATCTTCACATTTTTTGTAATAGTGGGTTCTACATTATCTTCAACATTTTGTTCTATTAATGTGTCAGTTTCTGCACTCTCTTGTTGAGGACCAAAGTAACAAAACTCAATATCATCACAAACCTTCTTCACATCTGATACTGACCCAAGCAAAAGAGCACTGTTCAACTAATTTAATACAATCTTCTCAGTAACTTCCGCATTTGAGTATGATGTACTACCAACATCCTGAAATGGTGAAAAACACTTTGACAAACTTTCCTAGAAAGGCAAGCCAGAGAATGACCTTGCAAACCAGTATTTTGTCTCACTCTGCAAGGGTCTAGTCCTTGCAACACCTTAATCTTTTGTTTAACACTTTTTTTACTATATGCTCGTAAGAAATCGCATAATTTATCAATAAATTCTTGTCATACACTACAAATACTACTGCAATCCCAAGTGTACACTGGGTCTTTAAGACGTCTCCCTAGAACTTCATCAGCTATCACTTCATCTGCATTTCTGGGAACCATTTTCTCTTTGTCAATTGGACAACCATTTCTAACCTCATAAGCTCGACCACTGGTGTCAACTGCATGCAACAAATCATTGGTTTGAAAATAACTCTCTTCATTAAAAAAAGGCTCAGAACTTAAACTATTTTTCCATTCCCCTAAGAAAACATTTCAAAAATTGCTTCTGTTAATTACTCTTTTCCTTTTACTTTTGGCCTTCATTTAATGGATCGGTTTATCTAGTGATCGAATTCTGTTTAATACTAAAATTAATAGTTTCCTTTTTACTTCAAAAGCCTTTTCAACAATGGTTTCAATATGCTTCTTCTTTTTATAAAATAGTGCTCGCTTTTTATATTTCTTCGTATCTTTCAGCAAATTATGTACTACTCTCTTGTAAAATAATTTTTTTTGTAGTTCTTTATACTGATTTTGTCTCCTTATACCATACTTCATGTCCTTTGACAGTCCATTTGCTTTTTTTCATTTCCTATTATTTTGAGTATTTTTTCTAGTTGAAGCATTCCTCAGTGGTTTCAGCATTCTGTACATTCTGTCTGGTCCTACAAACATTTTTAATAAATTGCTTTGTGATCTTACCAGAAGATGTTTTCTTTTTAGCCACATTATGTTGTTTATCCAATAATTGTGGTTGATTTGTCTTCAAGTAACTGTCCTTTTTCTGTTCTTTTCTTTTTCTTACTTTGTGCGGCATGATAACTTTATTTTAATGGTGATAAACAGTATCTGTAAAAATTTATCATAAATAAATGTATATTAATATCTTTATAAATTATGCTTTTCTATTACTATACAAACACATTTTATATAAATACTGACTAAGAAATTATAGGCCTGCAGCACATGTGTGAAGGTGGTTAGACCACTACATGCATAGTGCATAGCAGTTTGAAGCACTCCATGTCCTAAAGCCTGGGTCACTGCATAAGTATATGCATACTGACTGTATGATTACAGTACTATAAGAAGACACACTAGGTGAATTCCTAATTGATTGAGTTTTACTTTAGTGAATGCTACATGGTACAGAAAGAGTCACTATGGGTTTGCAACAACAGTCACAGTGTGTTTGCTGGAGTGTATGGATAGTGACTGGGGAATTGGAGGCCTGAAGCACAAGTGTGAAGGTGGTTAGACCACTACATGCATAGTGCATAGCCGTTTGAAGCACTCCATGCCCTAAAGCCTGGCTCACTGCATGAGTACATGCATACTGACTAAATGATTGCAGTACTATAAGGAGACACACTAGGTGAATTCATAGTTGGTTGAGTTTTACTTTAGTGAATGTATTACTACATGGTACAGAAAGAGTCACTATGGATTTACAACAACAGTCACAGAGTGTTTGCTGGAGTGTATGGATAGTGACTGGGAATTGTAGGCCTGAAGCACAAGTTTGAGGGTGGTAAGACCACTACATGCATAGTGCATACCAGTTTGAAGCACTTCATGCCCTAAAGCCTGGGTCACTGCATGAGTACATGCTTACTGACTGAATGATTACAGTACTATAAGGAGAGACACTGGGTGAATTCATAATTGGTTGAGTTTTACTTTACTGAATGGATTACTACAGGATACTGAAAGAGTCACTATGGGTTTGCAACAGCAGTCGCAGTGTGTTTGCTGGAGTGTATAGATAGTGACGGGGGAATTGTAGGCCTGAAGCACAAGTGTGAAGGTGGTTAGACCACTACATGCATAGTGCATACCAGTTTGAAGCACTTCATGCCCAAAAGCCTGGGTCACTGCATGAGTACATGCTTACTGACTGAATGATTACAGTACTATAAGGAGAGACACTGGGTGAATTCATAGTTGGTTGAGTTTTACTTTACTGAATGGATTACTACAGGATACTGAAAGAGTCACTATGGGTTTGCAACAGCAGTCGCAGTGTGTTTGCTGGAGTGTATAGATAGTGACGGGGGAATTGTAGGCCTGAAGCACAAGTGTGAAGGTGGTTAGACCACTACATGCATAGTGCATACCAGTTTGAAGCACTTCATGCCCTAAAGCCTGGGTCACTGCATGAGTACATGCATACTGACTGTATGATTACAGTACTATAATGAGAGACACTGGGTGAATTCATAATTAGTTGAGTTTTACTTTAGTGAATGGATTACTACATGGTACAGAAAGGGTCACTATAAGATTGCAACAGCAGTCACAGTGTGTTTGCTAGAGTGAATGGATAGTGACTATGGAATTGTAGGCCTGAAGCACAAGTGTGAAGGTGGTTAGACCACTACATGCATAGTGCATAGCTGTTTGAAGTACTCCATTCCCTAAAGCCTGGCTCACTGCATGAGTACATGCTTACTGACTGAATGATGACAGTACTATAAGGAGAGACACTGGGTGAATTCATAATTGGTTGAGTTTTACTTTAGTTACTGGATTGCTGCATGGTACAGAAAGAGTCACTATGGGTTTGCAACAGCAGTCACAGTGTGTTTGCTGGAGTGTATGGATAGTGACTGGGGAATTGTAGGCCTGAAGCACAAGTATGAAGGTGGTTAGACCACTACATGCATAATGCATAGCTGTTTGAAGTACTCCATGCCCTAAAGCCTGGCTCACTGCATGAGTACATGCTTACTGACTGAATGATTACAGTACTATAAGGAGAGACACTAGCTGAATTCATAATTGGTTAAGTTTTACTTTAGTGAACGCGTTACTACATGGTACTGAAAGAGTCACTATGGGATTGCAACAGCAGTCAAATATCAAAATGCTTCTCTCAGAATCATTCCTAAATACACTCAGACTCACAGTGTGATTCTAGTCAACAAACACTGTACCTTGGATAATACCAAAACACATTTAGTATACAGGAAGGGATAGTCCATATTAGTATAGGAGCCTGACTCATTTTTCAAATATATAAAGAATGACTGGTTTCTCATCCAACCAAAATGTGAAAACAGAATATGTTTTTAATCAGTTATGTGTCTGCAAACACATGAAGTAATAAAATGCTTCTCGCCAAATGATTCCTTAATGCACACAGACTCACTGTGTGATTCTAGACAAGCTACACTATCCCTTACATTTTTCAAAAATACATTTACTAGTCTACAAGACGTAAGGTGACTGCACATTTTCTAAAAAAATTCTACTACACATTAGTACCCAAATGCTTCTCACAAAATGATTCCTAAATGCACACACACTCACTGTGTGATTCTAGACAAGCAACACTATCCCTTGCATTTTGCCAAAACACATTTAGTAGTCTACAAGACGTAAGGTGACTGCACACATTCCACAAACGTTTCTACTACACATTTGTGTAGAGTGCTTCTGTCAGAATGATTCCTAAATGCACACACACTCACTGTGCGATTCTAGACAAACAACACTATCCCTTGCATTTTACCAAAACACATTTAGTAGTCTACAAGACGTAAGGTGACTGCACACATTCCACAAAATTTTCTACTACGTATTTGTATAGAGTGCTTCTGTCAGAATGATTCCTAAATGCACACAGACTCACTGTGTGATTCTAGACAAACAACACTATCCCTTGCATTTCACAAAAATACATTTACTAGTCTACAACATGTAAGGTGACTGCACACATTCTACAAAATTTTTTACTACACCTTAGTACCAAAATGTTTCTCTCAAAATGATTCCCAAATGCACACAGACATACTGTGGGATTCTAGACAAGCAACACTATACCTTACAGTTTACCAAAACACATTTAGTAGTCTACAAGACGTAAGATGACTGCACACATTCCACAACATTTTCTACTACACATTAGTATACGGTGCTTCTCTCAGAATGATTCCTAAATGCACACAGAGTCACTGTGTGATTTTAGACAAGCAACACTATCCCTTGCATTTTACCAAAACACATTTACTAGTCTACAAGATGTAAGGTGACTGCACACATTGCACAACATTTTCTACTACACATTAGTACCAAAATGTTTCTCTCAAAATGATTCCTAAATGCACACAGACTCACTGTGTGATTGTAGACAAGCAACACTATCCCTTACATTTTACCCAAACACATTTAGTAGTCTACAAGACGTAAGATGACTGCACACATTCCACAAAATGTTCTACTACACATTAGTATAGAGTGCTTCTCTCAGTATGATTCCTAAATGCACACAGACTCACTCTGTGATTCTAGACAAACAACACTATCCCTTGCATTTTACAAAAATACATTTAGTAGTCTACAAGATGTAAGGTGACTGCACACATTGCACAACATTTTCTACTACACATTAGTACCAAAATGTTTCTCTCAAAATGATTCCTAAATGCACACAGACTCACTGTGTGATTGTAGACAAGCAACACTATCCCTTACATTTTACCCAAACACATTTAGTAGTCTACAAGACGTAAGATGACTGCACACATTCCACAAAATGTTCTACTACACATTAGTATAGAGTGCTTCTCTCAGTATGATTCCTAAATGCACACAGACTCACTGTGTGATTCTAGACAAACAACACTATCCCTTGCATTTTACCAAAACACATTTCATAGTCTAGAAGGAGTACTGCATTTTAGTGTAGAAACTTGACTCATTTTGCAAATACACAAACAATGACTAGTTTCTAATACTACCAAAATATGAAAACAGCACAGTTATCTGTCTGCAAACACATGAAAAACACAAATGCTTATCTCAGAATGGTTTCTAAATGCACACACACACACAACAAGATTCTTGACAAAAAAAAGTACTCCCTGCACTTTAGCAGGAGAAACACATTAGTCTGATTAAAATCAAAATGGACCACATACATCCCCTCACAATTAAATAACTCACCTTTCAAATTGTTTTGTAGATTAAGAAGTATGTCAGTCACACACCAGATTTTATACAGAATCTCTGCACTGTGCACCTGTCAGCAAAACCAAAGAATGGCAATGTTTCCCTCTCATTTTGCACACATATACATGTAAACATCAAATCACATTGCTTCCCACATTAATTCAAAAGCAAACACACATTTCTATTAGTTACACATTTCAACCCTTTCCAAATGACATAAATTTGAACCCTACCCCCAATCTGCCTTCTGCCTGTTACCATAGAAACAGTTCATGGAACACTTAACTGAGCACACAGGTCACAAGTTCAACACACAATGTTGCTAATCAAAACAGCAAGTGTGCTTGACTTTTCAACATATCAGCTTATCCTATATAATGTTCCTTTCAATCAGTTTTTGTTAACCAATAAGAATCATGAATTTAAAAAACAGAAACATGCACCCTAGTTTTCAGTGTAGAATGTTCTCAAACAACCAATCATTTCTTTTCTTTTTTCAAAACTGCATCTTATCCACCATTTTAGAAAAATCTTACTTTTCAAACTGCCATTTCATTTACAGAGACCATCTGAGTGCATCCAGACCTCCCTTCAAGATGCTTAGAGTGTGGATTGTGGGACACAGGTATATTTTCTGGAGCCAGAGGTATGCAGAAAACAAAGGCATTCACAAAGACCTAGGTTTGCCAAATGTAGACATTAAATGGATTGGACAGAGAGGGTTAAAGTGGCACCAATTGATGCCATTGGTAAAATCCTTTTTGCATCTCCAACACCCTGACCTCATAATTGTGCACTGTGATGGCAATGACCTAGGCACTCTGACTGGGGTAGGTCTGGAAATGCTTATCAAGGACACCTTTGCAGAATTGATGTCACTTTTCCCCCAAACTGCCTTTGTCTATTCTAACATATGCCAAAGGCAGAAATGGAACTGGTCCAATCAATTTTGTCCACAGATTGAGAAAGCTAGGAAACATGTGAATAAATCTGTTTCTGCTTTTCTCCAAGACTATAGAATGGGGTCCATTTACCACAACAATCTGTGTTTCAATATGGATGGCATCTATAGGAGACATGGTGTACATTTTACAGATGAGGGAAACAGAGTCTTCCTCATAAACTTTAGACTCTGCATCGGTACTTACGTGTAGGTACCAAAACTCTGTCAATAAACACAACGTCTCTTTTTAGAGCCACCCAAGATCTAAAGACATAAGCTTGATGTATATCTCAAACATTATTTTTTTTTTGCTTGGAGTCGGGCACCCAACGCTTTAGAATTGTGCATCCGACACGTAGCAGTCATGCACCACATGCGCTGGAGTCACGCACCATACAAATTAGTATTCGTACATCCAATGCATGCACATCAGGGGGCCGCGCTGAGAGCCGCGCTGGATGCGCGACTCCTAATTTTACCGTAAAAAAACAAAATAGCCCCTATCGCTAATTTTTATTATCCCCGGGGACCTCATCCCCCGGGGCTTATAAAAAACCTTGGGGACCGTGGGGGAAGCCTCAATGCCCCCACGGTCCCAGGCAGCTCCCCGTGTCCTTCGGGAGCCGGCATTGCTTTTCCACCTGGGGAGCTGCTAACATGCAGCTCCCATGTGGAAAAGCAATATGGTTTGGATTTTGAAAGAGAGAGCAGGTTTCCCAACTCTCTCTTTCAAAATCCAAACAAAGTTTGCTATGGGAGGGCGGGAGACTCCCGCCCTCTCATAGCAAACAACAGTGCCCAGGAGCCGGCCCTGGGGGGTGGAGGTCCCCAGGGACCCCGAGGGCTCCAGGAGGGAGGCCACGCAGCCCCCCTCCCTCAATACATTAGGCCCTGGGAGGTGGTGGTCCCCATGGGTTGAGGGAGCCGTTGAGCCCCCCCATAAATTGTACTGAGAGGGACTTTCAAGCCACTCCCAATTTATTTTGTAGCCCGGGGGGGTGGCGATCCCCGGGGCTGGGGGGCCCCTCTGGGCCCCCTTTAAATTAAAAAATGTTGCCCCCGGGATTTGGTCCCCCGGGGGCTAATTATAAAAAAAACAGTTTTATTTATTTTAATTTTTTTACGGCAGGATCCGTGCACCCTGCGCGCACTTTGCGGTTTAAAAAAATAATAAAATTTGGGGGCCCTCGGATTCCGTCTGGGACCCCCTAAGCAGGTCTAGAGGGTCAGGGTATTTCTACCCTGCCCCCTTTATAAGTTTTATGCATTTATTCCACAGACTTCTTCAGCCTCACTTCTACCGAGGCACAAAATGGCTGCCAACAGTTCCTGGTTTCGAATGTTGACAACCACTTGACAGCCAATTAGCATTCAGCGCGTGATCGGGAGGGTTCACTCAGGGTGGGCTCAGGGTGCGTGGATCCACCGCGCCCATAGATATATATGTACTTTTAGCTGTAATTTTCTCAGGAACTACTGACCAAATTGACACCATTTAAACAAAAGGCACGAGTCTGAACTGAGGACTACCTCTTTTCCAAATTTGGTGTAATTCCGTTGAGTAGTTCGGGCTGTAGCTGCGGCTAAAGATCCTATGGGATATTGCATGGGGAAAACACGTTTTGGGACCCCCCTTTTTTCTCTGCCCCTGCTACACGAATCATCCTGAGACTTTTAGGATAGGAGTGGACCAGAGCTGGCCAAAAGTTTTGAAAATATTGCGAAGATACGTCAAGGGGTGCCAAAGTTATTCCAAATAGAATGTTGCGGATTTCCTATGGAAAATAGGTCCTAACTATAACTACCTACTGGCGACCGCCAGTAGGTTATATATATATATATATATATATATATATATATATATATATATATATATATATAGTTATATATAGTTATATTTAAACTTTACAGAAACACACAGTCACTGGATGATGTCATCAGTGATGTCATTTGAGATGTCATCAGTGATGACACTGACCATGTCATGAATGATGTAATATTTGACATCATCTGCAGTGCATTGTGGGGGCGTGAGTTATAGTTAGCTCAACTAACTATAACGGCCAAATTTTCCAATGGTTGGCCATTGTTGGAAATATGATTATCACGGGCGCCATACCGTGGGGAGGAGCACCATCTCAAGAAAGAAGAGAGGCTGTTTTCGGTAACTATCGCCGGATGTTATGCAGCACAGTAAGCCGTTCCAAATTCACTCACCTCATGTTCCTGGACCTTACTAAAGGAAAGAAAGATGTGTAAAATATGGACAAGAGAGGAGGAGCCTAGCGCGCAACCAAGATGGCCGCGTAGGTGCGAGGCTCCCGAGGACCTCCGCGACCTCCTGAATTAATCCTGGCGATATCCTGTCCTTGTTGAGGGGACTGTGTCGGTGAACCCGAGCTGAGGCGCCACCCGTTTTTTGGGCTCGAATCGGACCCCGAACACCGGTGGGAGCATCGATTGAAGGTTGCGGCCTTCTCCTCGCCGGCCCCCCGGATTGGAGTAGTGGGGCGATCCGGGGACGAAGTGAATAACAGCGGCGAGCGGGGCTGGGCGACTCGCGTACCCCGCACTTTCACTTTCGCTTTTGCGCCCTCCTTGCCTCAGGCGGGGTCGGGCTGCGGAGCGGGGTGCGGTGGTGTTGCCTTGTCCAGGTGCCCGGCTGACCCGCCGGCGGTGGGTTGACCCGCGGCCCGGTGGTCGCCCCCGCCCCCCCCCCTGACACCCGTGATTTGGTGTGGCGGCCCGTTTGGAGATCTTGGCACGACGGTGGAAGGGCCAGCATGTCCACCAAACAAGATGGCGACCGGGCGAAGATGAAGACAACCCGCCGTGGCACGGCGCACCAGGCCAATAGTATGGATCGCTATACGCTCCAGAAGGGTTCTCCGGAGACATCGCGGTCATCCCTGGTGGGCCCGACGGAGGCTCCTGCCCAACCGGTGGATCTGACCCTCCGGGACGTCATGGGCGCCATCGCAGAGATGAAGGCCTCAGTGGACCAGCGTTTCGATACCTTGGCGCAAAAAATTGACTCGGTCCTGGTGGATGTGGGCCTTGTGAGGGCAGACTTGTCAAAAACGAACGACCGAGTTGACTCCCTGGCCCACACCACAACGAGCCTCACTACGGACGTGGTGGCCCTCCAGAAGGAGGTGCGCCGGCTTGGCCAGGCGAGCGCCCTGATGGACCGGCGACTGGAGGATTCCGAGGGTCGGGCCCGGAGGAACAATGTTCGCATTATTGGTGTGCCGGAGGGCCGAGAGGCGGAGGCGGCAGATCTCTTCGTGGAAGAACTGATCCTGACCCATCTCCAGCCCCGGGGGCTGAGTAAGCTTTTTGCGGTGGAGCGTGCCCACCGGGTCCCTGGGGGCCGCCCCAAGACCGGTGCCCCGCCGCGGCCTATTATTGCCCGGATTTTTAATTTCCGGGACAGAGACGCCATCCTCCAGACCTCCAGGCAACAGGGACCGGTCAGGCTGGACAACATGGATGTACACTTCTACCCAGACTTTACTCCGGCGGTCCAGAAGCAGCGACAGAGCTTTCTTGGTATTAAACGTCGCCTAAGGGACCTAAACCTCAAGTACTCAATGCTCTTTCCGGCTAAGCTGAGGGTGGAGGTGGATGGCCGTACGCACTTCTTCGACCGGCCCGAGGTGGCTGGGGACTGGTTAGATACTTTGCCTGGAGATCGGGGTGGGGGGGGCGCGGCTGGCGGGGAGGGCCCGCCGGATCAGAATTGAGGGGTGACTGTATAGGCCTTGCTCTGGATATTGTTCCTTTACCATATATTGCTTTCGTATGTTCCCCTCCCATGGAGGTCGGGTGGGGTCTGCTGGGGGCTTCCCTCCTCCTCGGGGGGACTAGTTAGTACTTAGCTATGGGGCGACAGGCACACTGCACTTTGGGGGGGCTGTCTGGGCTCATGCAGGGGTGCAGGGAGGGGGGAGTTCTGTTGGGACCGGGGGGTGGGGGGGGTGTGTTGTTTGTTAGCACCGCAAGGCAAACCCGCAACTGTTTTGTTGTTTTTAAGATGCTCGGTGGGGGGCGACCGATTGTTTTGACGTATGATGGGGGGTAGGGATTTGATTGTGTTGTCATGGAATGTTAATGGCCTGGGGGATAGGATTAAGCGTGGTGTGGTCCTGCAGTATTTAAAACGTATTTCTCCAGATGTTGTCTTCCTGCAGGAGACACACCTTATAGGTAACACCTTTCATGCAATGAATCGGCGGGGATATCGTTTGGCGGCCCACTCCGGCTTCACTTCGGGCTCGCGGGGGGTGGGTATTATGGTCAAGAACTCGCTCCCGTTGGAGATTGACGAGGTGCGCCATGACGAGAGGGGACGTTACACGGTTCTGGTGGGACGAATGGAGGGTAGAGTGTTTATCTTTATATCAGTGTACGTCCCGCCTGGGTTACAAGCCACTACATTTGCGGACCTGGGGCGCCTCCTTCTGGACCTTCCGGGTGGCCTGTTGGTGGTTGGAGGGGACTTTAACGCGGTTGCCTCTGGGTCTATGGATCGCCATCCCCCTAGGGACCTCCCCCGGGCACAGGCGTGGCTGCCCGGCCTTTTAGACACGCTGGGCCTGGTGGATTGCTGGCGCTTAAAGCATCCCGTATTGCAACAGTACACCTTCCACTCGGGGGCCCACGGTAGCCTCTCGCGGCTTGATTACATCCTTGTCCCGGCGGCCCAGGCAGGGAGGGTGGGGGAGGTGCGCCATTTGGCACGGGGTATCTCAGACCACTCCCCATTGTTGTTGCATTTCGATGTCTTCCCGAGGGGGGATGGCAGAGTGGCCCCGATCAATGCATGGTATTTGCGCGACCCCACCATTCGTGCCGACTTGATCAAATCCTTACAGCGCTATTTCGATGAGAATGTGGGGTCGGTCCCGTCTGCCATCTCCCTGTGGGAGGCTTTCAAGGTGGTTCTTAGAGGGGAGGCCCTCTCCTTTATTTCCAATGCCCGGCGGCGCGAGCGGGAGGAGGTGACCCGGGTTGAGGCCGAGATTGCAGAACTGGAGGGTGACCTGGGGAGCGGGGTAACAGACGCCAAGTTGCATGTTTTGCACTTAAAGCAGGCGGCCTATCGGGCCCTCGTCACGGAGGCGGCCAGGGGCCTCAGTAGAGAGCAGCAGGGGCGATTGTATGATGTGGGTGACAAGGCTGGCAAATTGATTGCGTGGTTGGACAGGAGGGAAAGAGCGAGCCGCGTGGTGCCTGTGATTGAGAGCGTGGATGGTGTGTGCGTCACTGAGCCGGAAGCCATTGTCTCCTGCTTCGCGGATTATTTCCGCGAAGTCTACTCCCCGGTTTCTCCCTGCTCGGAGGAAGATTCCCATGCCTTGCTTCGGGACATCGCACTGCCCTCCCTTACGGTGGAGGACAGGGATTCGCTGGATGCCCCGCCCACCTCGGACGAAATTGCCTCGGCTATTCGCTCGGTTGCATCCGGCAAGGCCATGGGCCCCAATGGTATTCCCATTGAGCTATACAAGCTACGCCCGGATGTGTTGGCGCCCCACCTGCGCGCGATGTTCCTTGCGGCCCACTCGCAGGGCTCCCTCCCGCCGGACCAGCGTCTGGCTACAATTGTGGTGATCCATAAGGAGGGGAAGCCCCGTGGGCGGGTCACATCCTATAGGCCGATTTCGCTTCTGAACGCGGAGCCCAAAATCCTCGCCAAGGTGTTGGCCAACCGGTTGGTTGGCGTGGTGGGCGATTTGGTCCACCAAGACCAATCGGGCTTTATACCACACCGCAACACGGCGCTTAATCTGCGGCGCTTACACGGGGTGCTCGCGCGTGTCCCATTTGTGCGGGAGCCAGCCATCTTGGCGTCCTTGGACGCCACCATGGCGTTTGATACGCTCGAATGGCCATATATTTGGGCGATGCTGGCGAAGTTTGGGTTCGGCCCGGGTTTCGTCAGCTGGGTCAAATTGCTATACTCGGGCCCGTTGGCGCAGGTGGTGGTGAATGGGCGAGTATCTGCCCCATTCGCGCTGGGGCGGGGCACGCGACAGGGTTGTCCCCTGTCGCCTCTCCTGTTCGCCCTGGCCATGGAGCCCCTGGCGGAGTGGTTGCGGTGGCACCCTTCTATCCGTGGTCTCCGCTGGACCCCCGAGCATGAGGACCGCGTGTCCCTCTATGCTGACGATATCCTTTTGTATCTCGCCTCCCCGCGCAAGTCACTGATCGTCCTGGTGGATGTTTTGCGCTCCTTCGGTCGCAACTCAGGCCTGGTCATCAACTGGGCGAAATCCTGTGTCTATGTGCTCTCCGGGGAGGCCCCGGTCTTGCCACGGGACTGTCCGATCCAGATTGCCTCCCAGGGTTTCCGGTACCTGGGTATATATATCACTCTTGACCCGGAGGCCCGCTATGAGCGGAACTTGCTGCCCCCCCTCCAGCGTCTGAGGGAGGACGTGGTGCGCTGGCGGCGTCTGCCGCTCTCGCCGCTCGGCCGAGCGGCCTTATTTAAAATGATGTCCCTGCCGCGCTTCCTCTACGCCCTCCAGAATACCATGGACCTGGTCCCGGCACGCTACTTTCGCGAGGTGGAGGGCCTCCAGCGGCGCCTGTTCTGGGACGGGAGGCCGCGTATTGCTCTGGCTAAATTGACGCTCCCGTGGTACGATGGAGGGGTCGCCCTCCCGGACATCAAACGGTATTACTGGGCCTCCCAACTAGCTGCAATTAATCATGGCCTTTACGGGCCCGCCTTGAACCCGGCATTTGAGATGGACAGGACGCTTCTGCCCGGTGCCGATTATAATCGAGCGCTCTACTCTGGCGCGCCCGACTCCCGTTTGACGGGACCGACGCGTGTCATGGTGCGTGTCTGGCACGCGGCTAATGCAGCTATGGGGTGGAAGGACCGTTTGACCCGAGCGTCTCCGCTGTATGCATCTGAGAGGTTGGGCTCCCTGTGGACGTCGAAGGGCTTCGAGAAGTGGGACACGATCGGAATCAGCACGGTGGGAGATCTCTGGACGAGGGGGGGATTCAAAACTTTTGAGACGCTGCAGGCGGAGTTTCAGCTGCAGGGCAGTGAGTACTTTCGGTACCTACAGGTCCGCCATGCGCTGGGCTCCGTCTTCCCGGATGTTGCATCCATTCCGGAGTCTTCCCCCCTGGAGGACAGAGTGCTAGATGGCCATGTCCCGGACAGCACGATCTCCCTCATATACAAAAAATTGATTAACGATAGATCGTGTCTGCTGACTAGTCTCCGCGAGGCTTGGGTTGCCGACGGGCTGGAGCTGGACGACGAGGATTGGGTCTCCGCGGTGGCCTCTCCGAAAGAGGTGGCCATCCCGGCTCGCCTTCGTTTCGTCCAGCTCAAGATCCTTCACCGGGTCTACGTGACGGGGCCAAGGCTTTTACGTATGGGTTTTGCCGGTGATGGAATGTGTAAGCGTGGCTGTGGTGCGTTGGCGACTTTCATGCATATACTGTGGGAGTGCCCGAAGGTGGAGCGATTCTGGCGTGGTGTGCATGAGGTTCTACGAATGGTTACGCGTGTCGCGCTGCTGCCTGAAGCGAGGAGATGCTTGCTGAATGTCTGGGAACCAAGTGACTACTCGGTCCCGCAGGCGCGGTGGGTGACTCTGGGATACATGATAGCCAAGCGTGATATTGCCCAATTGTGGGGATCCCAGAGGCCCCCTGCGGTGTCGGCCTGGAAAGAGCATATGGATTGGTGTATGTTTCGTGAAAAGGTGGTGTATGTGGCGAGGGGTAAGCCTGGGGCGTGGATGAAACTCTGGGGCCCCTGGAACGCCTACCGCGGGGGTATTTGTGAGCCGCCGCTGCTACCGGCGGCCTCGCCGGCTCCGTCTCCCTAGATGGCGCCCCTCCCTTGGCCGCGGTCGCGCGGTCCCCCAGTCCCTGATCTACTCCCGTCCCCCTCTTCAGAATTTTGCTGCTGGTTTGGATCCCCCACTTATGGAGCACGTGTTGTCACTTTGGATTGAGGGTTGCCTTGCGGTTGTGGTTTGTTTACGTTGTTTTGCTTTAAGAAAATGGAACCGTACTGTGGGCATGGAGCTGTGAGGCCTGCACCATTGATCACTCCTGTCTTCCTACTGTGCACCGCTGAGAAAGTTTTTTGCTGTATGTATGTAATATGCTTTTGATGCTCTAGCGGCCGGCCGTGTGGTTGTAGGCCCATACCTGTAACTTCTATAAACTGCAATAAACGGTTTCAAAAAAAAAAAAAAAAAAAAAAAAAAAAAAAATATGGACAAGACTGCAATGCACCTACTGTGGGCAAGACTGGTCACTCGTTTTTGAAAACAACACATCCCAGAATGCACTACTCCAAACAGGTGCAGAGAGTTCAGCCCACGAGGGGTTTGTGAACCAATAAAATGCTGGAAAAGATAGTTTAAACGAGTTTGCATTTCATTTTTGTCTAATCAGCCCTGGAAGAAGAGGCAGAGAGCCTCGAAACGCGTTGGCTTAATAAAGAAACCATCTGGGGACTGAGGCGAGCGGAGAGTATGCCAGTAGGCAGGCGAGCTGTGTGTGCCTTCCTAAGCCATTGGCCATTGTTGGAAATATATATATATATATATATATATATATAAATATATATATATAAATATATATATGAAGCATATTTAAACTTAACAGAAACACACAGTCATATGCCTCCTTTGCCTTTGGATGTCAAGGTCCCAACAGTGGATTGACATGAAATAGTCATCGCGAGTCGCCCGACCGAAACAATGAAAGATGGACAAAATTAAATTCGGGATAGGGGCACTCGCCAAAGGAAATTCTATAATGATTTTGCAATAAGTTTGAGCATGGAATTATACGTGTTTTGCACTGCTGAATTAATATATTGTTATCCATTTTGTTTCAAATAATGTCGTTCTCTCTAATTTTCTTTAAATGGATGCTTTGATTAATTGTAAATATACGAAATATTGTGGGCTCTTTTATAATCTAATCCATTTGATTTTCTTGAATTAAAGCAAATCATGAAAAGAGAGAATCAGGCACTATGCCAAGAAACAAACAATTGTGTGTTGAATCGGCATTACATGAAATAAGCAATAGTCTGTTTTCCATGTTCATTTAGGAACCAACCATGTGACTCTGTGACTTAGGTTTAAATGTAATTGATTTGTTTGCGTTAAACTATGTGAGCAAGGCAGTTGTGCCGAAACGCGTAAGCGAAAAGAATAAATACCCAAGCCGGATGGCTGAAAGCATTTCCATTGTCGGTGTCCAATTTTTTAAAGAAGTCGGGTTTGGTTGGAATATATATATATATATATATATATATATATATATATATATATATATATATATATATATATATATATATATATATATATATATGAATGAAAACTCACTACATTCGGGAGTAAGTGAAAAACTGCTCCCTTTATTGCAGCAGGTACTTCATGAATATGACATTAAGTGTTTCGACCCGGCTGGGTCTTAATCATATGCCGCTTGTAGGATTCAGTTACTGATGGGTTTGAATATACTTAGGTGATAAACAGTAAGGAATGACTAACAGTGCACATATTTCATTTGTGTAATATCACTTTAAATACACTTTCATGTTTCATAGCCGCATGGAGATTGATTTAGAACCCATCTTCTAACCAATATTAGTGCATAATTTTGGAAGTTTTCGAGTGGGTTGGTCTCCAATCACAATGTGCCCTTGATTGCAAGAACTCCAAAGTCCATAATGCAATGTAATGATCTGTAGTAAACCTTAGCATCCTTCCACAAGTACCCAGTTCCTACAAGTCTTAATATGCGAGAAACTTTTCCATATCTGGTATGTCACAAGTTCACTCGAATTTCACTTTCAGCACCCTCCTCGTACATTTATTCAAAAAACGATGTTTCTCATACAAGTACCTGCGGTTTGATGTATTAGGCGTCGTCACGCTTCTGCTGTGTTAGGGTGAATACCCCCACAAACTCTGGCTGCTTGAAGTGCTCCAAACAAAATAACAGTCAGGTCTCCCGCTCCAACAGTGGCTGAGCCTCCCGTGAACAGTGGCACTAACTCAGCCATTCCTCCATTGCAAAATCCCAGGCAGCCAGCGGGCATCCATAATATAAGTTCCAAATGTAGTCTTGACGAAGAGCACGCCTGGTCGCGGAGTCACCGCAATATATGCAAATGAAAACCCATGAAGTAATCACTACATGTCCAGTCGGGAGTAAGTGAAAAACAGGTCCCTTTATTGCAGCAGGTACTTCATGAATATGGCGTAATGCTGTGTCAATAAAGTTTGACATGAAGGCTGTGGCCAGAGATACATTTGGATTGAGCCATGACCTGGGAGATAACCTGGAATTTATTGCAAAGTGTCAGTGCATACGATGGTGGAAGTATGGAATATAGAGGACTGTGTCTATTTCTGGCCATCAGTGTGGCACGTTATAAATCAGCATTCACGCTACTGCACGTCAATGTTGAGAGTCATTTGCGACTGTGTGGATAATATTAGATGTAGAACGAGTACTGCCATTTGGTTTCACTGGAAGCAGGATGCACTGACATGGCTGCCATGACTGTTGAATATCTGAGAGAACTGCAGATGTCCTCTTTTGGGTGCAAACATTAATTATCCAATTGGAATGTGACTTTTGAATTTAAAAGTATTATGGTGATGTCATGACATTAAATATGATGAGTATTGACAAAGGCGAATGCCGAAACTTGTTTACTCGAATTAAATAACACAATTTTATCCCAGAAGTGGAGAATTCCTTATGGAGAGGTACTCTGGGCAAAACGTAACAGCAGTACGCTTGAGTTTGTTGAGGCTGAGAAAGATAAGAGGATTGTCAGATTAAAAGCGAGAGGATACTCACTCAAAGTGATCAAAACAGCATGTGACAAAGTATCCAAGGTTGAGAGGAATAGCCTATTAACACCTAAGAAAAGAAAAGAAACTAACAATGAATTTAGATTTATTACCACCTACAGTCACAAATCAGGGGCTATTAGCAGGATACTCAGAAAACATTGGGGCATGTTGAGATCAGACATGATCATTTGCAAGTTGGTCAGTTCTCTTCCCCGCATTATGTACAGGAAGAGTAAATCCTTGAGGGATATATTGGTGCACAGTTAACGCACAAAGAACCCACGAGCCACAGGTTTGTGGCTTAGTGAACAAGAGTTCTTTAAATGCGGCAGATGTAAGGCGTGTGCACATAGCATTAATGTGAAGTCTTACACCCTACTAACTGGAGGGAAAGGTAAAATCAGGAGATTCGTCATTTGCAGCACTGATTTTGTCACATATGTCTTTGAATGTCCTTGTTGACTTCAATATGTGGGGAGTACCATCTTCCCCGTGAAGAAAAGGATTCTTGAGCATATGTGTGCCATAAGAAACAAAGATTTCAGTTACAATTTGGCTAGACATTGGCATCAGGTCCACACGAATGATACTGAAAAGATTTTTTTTTATAGTATCGACAGGGCTTTGACGAGTACGAGAGGTGGTGATAGGGAACGCATCTTGAGGAAAATGGAGTCTGAATATATAATGAAGCTTAACAGCAAATGTCTTGTGGGGGCTCAATCAAGATGAGGAACTTCACATTCATATCGGATGTCAACTTTTTTCATCTTGGACATCCATGGTTGTTTCCAGTCTGAAAGTTTATTGGTTTATGAGAATAGATAATTGTTCAACTGGATTATTCTCATACTTTGTAATTCAGATATTAAATAGTGGATTATTTCTTATCTACCACTTTGTTTTTTATTTATAATTTTCATAATGTATTATTTGTGTGTACTTTAGTAATTTGTGGATTTTGTTTGATCGATCACATACGGTGTTTTTAGTATTGCATTTGTAGATATACGTGAGCTATTATGCTGGATTTGTGATGTTTTTTATTTCTCTGCCACTGGGCAGGCATCTTATATTAGATTTTTTTTGGTCAAATTTTTCTTTTTTTTCTGTTTGCTGTCCAGAAATGCATAGCCCGCAAATGTAGGTATTTTACCTTGGACACGTCTTTAGTTGTAGATCGTCCACTTTGCCGATATTCGTACTTAGTCTGTCAATGATTTTCTGTTTGTTTTGAAGGAGTGGGGCCGTTTTCGTGAAACTTTTCTGCACTGTAGTCACAGAGAATATTGTGCTATTGGGTGAAATAACATAACCCTGCCTCCTCTAGCAATACTCCATAGGCTGCCCTTTCTGGCTACCAAATCGATTACATTTCATGTTGCATTTGGTAAAATTAATACTTTTTAGGATACATATTGCAGAATGAAGCAGGTATAAATTGCTTAATTTTGATTAAAATTGCAATGTATTCTATTGATTTGTATGATTTTCCTAATGTATGTTGAGTTTGTTGTTTCTTTTCATGGTGACGTGGTGTTTAAAAGCGAACACTCACATTTTTCAAATGTATGGCTTGTGACAAAGACCGTGTAGGGGGAAACATGTCAGCCTTTGATCAAATCCCTGGAGTGCGAGTGTCATTCTGTGTGTGATGTTACACATAGATTACTGTTTCTCATTTTGAGTGGTGCTTGCCCCCTCTGCCACTCTGCTGAGTGGATGTTGGCAGCGAGTATATATATATATATATATATATACATGTTATAGTTAGCTGGACATTTCACTCGTGAAAAACCATTGAAATTCCCCCGTTATAGTTAGTGCAGGCAACTATAACTCACGCGACCGCAATCCTCTGCTGATGACGTCAGATATTACATCACTGATGACATATGTGTCTTTCTGAAAACAAAAATATTTGTAATATATGTATAGCTAAAAATTAATGGAAGAAGACATGGGTAAATAAGTGTCTAAATACAGTGATGTAATATCTGACGTCATCAGCAGAGGATTGCGGTCGCGTGAGTTATAGTTGCCTGCACTAACTATAACGGGGGAATTTCACTGGTTTTTCACGAGTGAACTGTCCAGCTAACTATAACATGTGTGAAACCTATGGTTTTTTAAGTGAATTTGCAAGGTTTTTTAAATGCTAATTCCTAACTATAATGTGTGTGAAACCTATGTTTTTTTCAGTGAATATATATATATATATATATATATATATATATATATATATATATATATATATATATATATATATATATATATATATATACTCGCCGCAGCCACCCACAACATTTAAAAAAATTACTACTGGTGTCCCTGTATATATAGGCAAGGACTTGTGCTGGAACAGACTCACCAGGATGTATACTTTGAACTACAGAAGAAGAGGAAGACTCCCACATATTCTTCTCATACCTGCTGTGCTGCATTTACCTGCTGCAACTGCCATGTATTTAAATGATTTAGCAAGCAAGAAGTACCAAACAAGAACTTTTTTTCACCGCCTCTGCTGAACTATTTCTGACAAAATTTTCAAGTGAGCAGTTTTCCCAAGTCCTTCTTTTCTCCAGATGGTACGGAGCAGAACTCCCGCATAATTGACTCAGGATCGATACTTGGCTGCTGTTCCTAACTTTGAGGGTTTTCCGTGCTGTTGGGTGTCATCCAGGTGCCACGTTATATCAATTTCTGAGATTAATACCCCCAAAAAAGACAAAACTCTCAGAAAAAAAATAAAAGAGTTCACAAGATGTCTCACAGCGATGCGCAGATCCCTAGTCATAGTAAACTGGCAGGAACTACTTCAAAATGCATGAATGCAGTCATATTGACTAATCACATTTAGTTTTACTGTGAATCATTGATACGGTGGTACCATTTATTGGTACCATTATACTGCAACACTTAATTTGTTTTCAAATAAACTCTCCAACATGTTTTCGGTATTTGACCTTGTCTGCAAAACCCTAGCCTCAACCTTGAAATAAAATAACCCCTTCACAACAAAATAACTTTACTTAAAACTTCTGGGTATCGCAGTATTACTGCCAGACTAGAAAATATAGTAAAAGACTTTGGAGAGTGATGCAGCACTGTATTATTGGCTCTATGGTTCCCGCAAGGGCATTGCTGTACCAAAGGGACACCACAAAAAATGCAAGCAGATATCTGATAGTCAACTCAATGTACGCTCCTCAAACAATAAGCCCCAGGTTAAAAAAAAAGCTATAGCAATTTCCTGATCACCGTTAGCGCATTGGTGTTTTACTGAGGAAGACTGCTTTGGAAAAGATCCCAATCCAGCATGGCCTCAGGAACAGCTCCACATGAACGAATGAATGAATGTGAATTTATAAAGCACACACAGCTATCCATAGAATGTCCCAGTGCTAAGATTCACAAGTAAAGGTGTTCAGCTTTAAGAGAAGAGCCATGTTTCAACCTCTTTTTGAAAGATTGGTTCAGATTCAGCTAGGCAGAGGTCCAGGGGAAGTATTTTCCAGGCAGAGAGACCCAAGTATGAGAAGGAGCACCCACCTGCTCTGGAACGGCGTGTCCTAGGTTCTTTTGCTAATGACCTGCTAGAGGAGTGCAGATTCCTAGCAGGGAGATAGACCAGAGTTCTGGACGCAAGATACCTGGGACCAGTTAGGTGTAGGGCTCTATAGGTGAGTGCAAGAGCTTTGAACAAGATGCGTTTCCTCACCGGGAGACAGTGCAGAGAGTGAAGATGAGGGAAACCTGAGTTCCCAATGGAAGATTGTGGAGCAAGCGAGCTGCTGTATTTTGCACCACCCGAATTCTTTTTGATTATTTAGTCAGGGAGGCTACGCTAAAGTGCATTTGTGTAATCCAGCCTGGATGTTTTGAGGGCTTGAATCACTGTTTTCCTGGCTGGTAGAGAAAGGAAATGAAGAAACCTTTTCAATATGTGGAGAAGGCCAAAACTGAGTCTTCCATGGCTTAGACTTGGTCCTGGATGGACAGAAGGTTGTCAAACTTGACCCCAAAGAGTTTTGACTGCTTCTGATTCTAGGCCTAAAGGAGGAGCACCCTCTAGCCAAAAAGCCTGCCAAACTGAAGGTGAGTTGAAGAACTTCAGTCTTATCTGCATTGCACTTCAGTTGGTTAAGGCGCATCCAGTGAAAGACATCAGCTAAACAAGGTTTAAATAGGTCTGGTGCAATATCTTCTCCTTTGTTAAAGGAGTAGAAAAGTTGTGTATCATTCGCATAAGAGATTATTTTGGCACCAAGGGATTCCGACAGGTATGCCAGCAGAGTGAGATAGATGTTAAACAGTGTGAGGCTTAGTCCAAGCCTTAGGGAACTCTTACTGTGAATTACTTGGTACCTGAAGAGAAGGGGGTCGGGGTCATACCTCCTGTCCGCCATTTCCTAAGAAAGAGTCCAGCCATTCCAATACTAGGCCCTCAGGTCCCATAGTCTTGAGGCTAGAGTGTGGTATTCTATCAAAGGCTGCTGATAGGTCTAACAATATCAGCCCAGCCTTCCCACCTGAGTCGAAACTATCTCTAATAGGCTCTGTTAGCTTGAGCAGGTCAGTTTCAGTACTAAAATAGGTCTGAAACCCGATTGACTCGGGTGCAGGAGATCGTTGGACTCCATGTAGCAGGAAAGTTTATGATTGACAAATTTCTCCAGCAACTTGAACAGAGCTGGGGCAGAGAAATTGGCCTATAATTAGTTGCCAAATTGGGGTCTGCTGACGTTTTTTTCCACAGAGACAGGATGTTCACCTCCTTCCAGGAAAACTACCAATGTGGTAAGAGAGTCATTGAGCAATTTGTTGACTATTGGGTTAATCGCTTGTGCCCCCAGAGTTAAAAGATTGGGTGTGCAAGGATCGAATAGTAGCTGTCATGGTGTCTTCCAAGGAAATGGGGTCAAAGGATAATAGTGAGCATTCCACTACTTCCGAGATGGGAAGACTTGCATCGTACAGAGAGATTATATTTAGGGGTGGGCGGAATTTGCGTAATTGCATTACGCAAATCTCCGCGAAACGGTAAAAAATCTCCGCGAACACGCAGAAATTCCGCGAACACGCGGAATTGCTTGTTCGCGATGCTTTTTTCCTGTTCGCAATTGCTGTTTGCGTGCTCGGGAAGAAATATCTCGCGAACATGCATTTTGATAACGCGAACAAGCAAAAATTTCGCGAAATAGCGGAAAGCAGACTTTTGAGCAATTTCGCGTTCTCCGCGGAACGCGAAATTACGCAAATTCCGCAAATTCCGCGAGCGGAACGGAATTTGCCGCCCAGGCCTAATTATATTCAGACTAAATTGGATGTTAAGAATTTTCGGCCATATGTAGGTAAAACTCAATTTGCGAGTTCTTAATAGCGATGTTTACCGAATCGCTATTAAGAACTCGCAAAGTACGATGTAGGTACTAATTAGTTAAAAAATAGCGAATCAATAAAAACCAGTAAAATGAAATACCGATTCCGATTTACCGATTAGTAAATAGCGATTATGTATTACCGAATCGGTATTAACGAATCGGTATTTTAAGAAATCGCTAACTATTTAAACTGCCATTCCAGTGCATTCTGATGACATCACAAGCAGGAAGTGGCCTGACAGCTGCTGCTACACTGTGGCTGAAGCTGTGGGAGAGGCAGGGAGCAGACCTTACATCACAGGAGCTGCTTTGCAAACAACTTGCAGACACACCAAACCAAAAATGGACAACCAGGAGAAGGAAAAGGAGGCAGGCAAACGAAAAAGAAAGCACAAATTCAGTGAGAGGGAGCTGTAGGTGCTGATAGAGGAGGTGGCAAACGACCATGACAAGCTCTTCGGCAAACATTCCCTGCACGTTCCAGAATCCCAAAAGAGGAAAATATGGCTGGTGATCCAGGAGAGGATAAATGCAATTGGCGTAACACATCGCTCAATAGATGAACTGAAGAAGCGCTGGTATGACCTCAGAAAACGTGCCAAAGAGAGGGTGGCTGAAAGGCTCAAGCAAGCCACGCAGACAGGTGGTGGGTCATCTACAGTGCCTGTACCAACTGCCCTGGAACTATTGGTGGAGTCCACCCTCCAGCTGGAGAGCGTGAGTGGGATTGGAGACGCAGACAGCTCAGCCAGAGCTGGCAACAGGCAAGGTAAGATGCATGCACAGCATGCTGTGCCCCCCACTCCCCAACCCCAATCCACAATCCACAATGAGCCAGCATGATTCACACTCCAGTACATGTGTTCCAAAAAACCAGCAATGCATTATGGGAGATGTAGTCAGAAGTAACACATATCATAACAGTCTGTCCACTGAACCCAAAGGCATGTTACACACATCAGTAATTAGCAAGCGGAGGACAGTCAGTTTGATTGGCAGTCATGAAATGTATTATTACACCAATGCTGCCAGACAAGTGAGTAAATGTACATTCTTTCTCCACAGGCGAGGCAGTGCACAAGTCTGCTGAAGGGGACACAGGAAAGGCACCCAGGAGAGCCAACACACAGGATGAGGAGGTTTTGTAACCTGCTGAGCACACACCACTACCACCGTCACCACCACCACCATCACCAACACCGCCATCACCACCGCCCCCACCACCGAGAGCCAGGAGGCATACAGTGGTTAGCCTCCAGGAGATGGAGGGGTCAGAGGAGGATAGCATGGGAGGCCAACATTCCAAGCGGGTAGAGGATGAGAACAGTGCAAGGACACAGTCCCCCACCGAGCGCGCCCACACAGGTGTCAGACGCCACAGATCGAGGGCAGCCAGTCCTGTTGCACAGGGCGAGGAGTCCAGCGTATTCGAGGGTCTGGAGGGGAATATGCTGGAAGTACAGCACCTGCAAAGCAAAGCCATCAAATCAGTTCAACGCCAGATGGTGTACATGAACAGACACATGCTTGAAATTAAGGAGGGCATAAACAGCATGAACAACACTGTGGCTGAGGGCATGCATGACATATCAGAGGCTGTGAGGCTGCTGTGTAGCAAAGTGGATGAAGATCATGTGGTGAGGCGCAGGGACCGACAGAAATTGGACAGCTACACTAAGGCGGTGAAACGCCCCTCCACTGCCACCTCTGTCCTCAGCAGGCGCTCGGTGGCCATGCAGGAAGAGATGGCCCACTGCAGCCGTGACATTGCAAGGGGGCTAGTCACAGTTACCAGTGCTCTGGAAGTGCTCCAGACCACCCAAATAGCCGCAACAGGTGCAGGGGATGGGGGGACAGTGAGGAGGCAACTAGCCGCAGCAGCATGACACCCCGATAACTGAGTCCAGGAGGCGCAGTGAAAGGCACGGAGCTGCCACAGGACAGACCCCCAGGGAGCACAGTGTGCCCAGGAAACACGACAGTGCTTTGCGTGGGCGCAGAAAATAATGACAGCCATCACCTGGCATTGTGAGATGGGTGATGTAACCCATTTCACCTTTTGAATGTTTAGTGAATATTGGCATGGCATGTTGAGGCCTTCATGGTGTGGCGGTGTGCTGTGCTATTGCCTCAGTTACGGTTAATAAAACACCGTCACGCATTTACAGTTACTGGCTTTGTCTCATTACTTACTCAGAAATAGTTGTGAGTGATCTCAGCCCATCTGTGTCTCCCATCTGGTGCTGCTGCCACACCGGCTGCGCTGTGCTCTGGCTGTGGACAATCCTCACCCTCATCCTCTGAGTCGGTTAGTTCCACTGCTGTTCCTTTCTTTGTGGCAAGGTTATGCAGCATGGCACATTTTGCTATTATTTTACAGCAGATGATAGGGCGGTACTGCCGTGCACCTCCACTTTTGTGGAGGCAGTGGAACCTGCTGTTTAGGAGCCCAAATGTGCGCTCCACAACATTGCACATAGATCTATGTGCCACATTGAATCTCATCTCACTTGGGGAAGATGGGTTGAGATATGGAGTCAGGATAAATGCCCACACGGCATATGCGCTATCACCTAAGTGAGAAAGGAAGAGTCATTAATAACAGTCACCAACACATTCATACAAGGTATACATCAGGGTGTGTCACATTGATTTACCTAGCAGGTATCCTTCCCCAAATATGCCACCAGCCAGACGTGTGTAGATCCCACTGTTCCTGAATATGTAGGAGTCATGGGTGCTCCCTGGAAATTTGGCTATGATGTCGGTGATGATGTGGTCCGCATCACAAATTACCTGCACGTTGATAGAATGTGTAAATTTACGGTTCCGATATATGTACTATGTAGCTGCAGGTGGGCAGATTGGTATGTGTGTCCCATCAATGCACCCTATTACATGTGGGAACTGTGCCTTTTGATAAAAATCCATCTTGGTTTTATGCAGTTCCACCTGTGTGCTGGGGAACCGTATGTAGTGGTGCATTCTTTGCATCATGGCATCCAGGAAAGTGTTGAAAAAACGGGACAGGCAACTCAGTGACACACCACCTGCCAGAGCTATCACCCCCTCGTAATTACCTGATGCAAGTAGGTGCAGGCTACAAAGCACCTGGACAGGTGGTGGTATAGCGTGCGCACTTGGTGTCTGATGCTCCAGGAGTGGGTGCAGGTCCCGTATCAGGTCTAAGATGGTTTGGGGATGAAGCCTGTACCTCTCATGGATTTCAGCCTCAGTCAGTAGGAATAATGTAATGCGCAGTCTGTACACGCGTTCCTCTCGTCTCCAGATCCTCAGTCCTGCTGCTTGCATCTGAACCCGCCTTGCAATGACATAGAGGGCCACCATTGTGTTCACACTGTTGCATTTTGGGGCTGTTTAAATGCAGTGCACCTGATTACCACCTGCTTAGAGTCAGTGGTAATTTGCGACTCCTAAATAACGAATATCTGAAAAATCGGTAATAGCGATTTTTGGTACATCGGTTTGCGATTTATTTTAAGGATTTCTTATTTAGCGATTCGCTATTTAGGGATTCGGTGTGTGCTAATCGCAAATTAAGGAATCGCTAACTGGTTTCCCTTGTTTTTAGAGATTCCTTATTTTGCGATAGCGTTTGGCATTACCTACATTGTACATGGCTATTTACCGGTCGCAAACGCTGAAATTCTGCGAATTTCAGCGCTAGCGCTCGGTATTTGGACACCTACATCTGGCCCCTTGTTAATAAAGAAGGACGCGAGTTGTTCACACCATTCAGCAGAAGGTTGTTTGCTTGTGACACATGCCATAAATGAAATTAAGTTTTTGACCACCTTGAAAATGTCTCAGCAGCAACTCACTACACCAACCAAAAGCACTTGTACACCTTTGTACACCTAGGACATCACAGGATGATAACATCATTGTGATGCCATCAACATATGCAGCGGAATCCAACTAGACCCGAAACGATTATCGGTGATATGGAAGTTCTGTTTATTTCCAGATGGTCAAAAACAATAATTATGTTCTAAAAGTTACATGCACCTTGACAAGCATGTGCTCCTTAGAGGCAAACCTGACTCACACTTCATGGTAAAGAACGGGATATGGAATCATTGGTGGGCTCTGTGCGCCAACAACATAACTCCAGTGGAGATGAAAAAAAGAAAACAGGGAGCAGAGTTTACAGGAAGAGGAGGACGTCAATGTGCAGCATTTTGCTACACACTGCAATTGCTGTTTCAAGGTCATAGTTACTAGCGAGTCAAAAAAAATCATTTTAATGAACGCACTGCAGGACCATTTCAAATAAGGACACCAAGACTTGCACAAAACAGAAGAAATAAAAAATACACTACATAAAAAATTCAGTTCAGCATTTTAAAAATAGAGTTTAAAAAAATGTCAAACCCACAAACGGTTAAAAACCATTTTTTTAAAAGCACAAAAAACCACATTCTCCAGAGGTAAATCCCTTTATCAAACCTCTTGGACGAGGTCAGGTTGGGTGCTTGCTGGGAGGTAGGCACAAGGTCTGGCAAGAGGCCAGGCATTATGTCCAACCACCATTGTGCATGGCATTTGGCTACTTGAACACGGAGTTGCACATGCTGCATTTCGAATATGCTCAAACAACTACAGAAAATCACTGAAAAAGAACGGTTAAAGTGATGTAATAGTTAGGTATGGTAAAAAGCTCTTAAATTATGTTTAAAAAAATTCAGAGAAAAAAGAAAGTTAAAAGTATCGTTAGCGATAGGTGATGGAATGAGATGAGTACTAACGTCTAAAAACCAAAACAATACTAAATGTTGGCAGTTAAGATTAGTCAACTAACTATAACTAGAGCCCCATCATTCAGTGCTTATTCCCTCATGTATTCCATCAATCATGACATGTTCAATAACATCATTGATGATGTCACTGATGACTTCATTTCACAAATGTCACAATTGGAAAATGGAAAGTTAGAAAATCAACAGGCTATGTCTCTGCCCATTTTTTGTACCACCAATCAAGTGATAATGGACATAACCTTAAGCAGCATACAAGACACATGCATATTTATCAATTTACCCACATTTTGTGAACATTACCTGACTAACAAACAAAATGTCTCCATAAACTTTAAAAAGGTCACCCACTTATTAAACCTTGAACGCCATTTTCAAAAAATTGTTTGTTCTCTAGTCATCTTAATTAGATCATATCATTAAAGAGTTCACAAGACCAGCAAGTTTGACTGGTATAAATTTGCCACTGATAAAAAACCTTCATCCAGGCACAATGGACAATTCTCCATGGTTTGGTGAAATACACTACATACATCCTGATGTGATCAAAATGTCATACATTCTCAGAGACATGGTTATAAGCACACTGTAAGTTGAACTGTCCCTAAGTGGATTCCCCTTCTATTCTACATCATTAAACAATGTGCAATGTCTCAAAATCCAAGGACGTTTTATAAATAAACATCCACCCCCTCATAAGCATCCACTTTACATGGAACCTCTCTATAGCTTTGTATAACAAAAAGTTAACACAGGCACATGCCCAAACATTCACTGGTGGGTAATCTGTGTAAAAAGAAACTTTGAGTTTTCTTACAGATTTTTGAAAATAGGTTTAAGTGACAACCTATTGAGCATCATGCCTCTTTTATCAAACCCAGATGTGATCAAACTTTACCTTATTTGACATGGACTACTGATTGCACCTGTAACTTTACTGGTCAGTAGATCGTTCACTATATACCTTTCACCGTGTACAACCGTACTTCACTCCATGCTCAAGGCTATTTCCATTCAATGGTGCCATATGAGTACATACAGTAAACATATACTGTAGATGACTGTAGGCCATTTAATACCAGCTGTATTTTTTAAATCATGTAAGAATTTCAATATCAGTATCATGGATTTATTTAGTTATTTATTGCGATTTTATATAGCGCGAACATTACCCGAAGGTGTCAGAGCGCTTTACAAAAGAATCTGTTGCGTTACATAAGGACTTTAGATTACATGAGTTACATAAGAGATATAAACAGAAAAATAGTTGCAAATGTACAAGTGGAGCGAAAGGTCTACTACATATACTAGTGGTTGGAGTTATATATACACAAGTGGAGTGAAAGGAGGGGAACATTGCAACTGTACAAGCTGTAAAGTCACTCAAGGAAGAGATACACACAGATAAACTCTAAAATCACATAGGAATGGTAGTAAGTACAAAGTCTACTACATATACTAGTGGTTAGAGATAAATATATATACAAATTGCAAATTTACTCAGGATTACATTTTAACAGCGATTAGGCTTGGACAATTATATATTACATATTTACAGAGCAGGAAATTCTTGCCATCGATGAAGTCAGGTGTTCTAATTGATGGGCATTTATGCTGCTCCACCCTGAGACTCAGGGTGGGTGGACAACTCCGTTCCGCACGCGGAATGTGCGGAGGTTTGCCCTTCCGCGATATAGGTGGAGAAACAAGGCAAATCTCCGCACACTCGGGCATAACGGAAGTTGGCCGCCCGCCTCCCGCCCGCCTGCCTCCCGCCCGCCTGCAGTATTAAATACATTAAAAAAGCAATTTTCAAATAACCTTACCTTATCGGCGGTGTCCCTGGGCTTCCATCCGTCTCCATCGCGTCTTCTTCTGGGAACTGCGCATGCGCGGGAGCCCGCGCATGCGTATTCCTCGGCAGACAGAGGAAGATGCTCTATCAAAGGTAAGCTTGCATGCAGCTTAACTGCTCATACTTATGCTGCACCTATTCTCTTACAGGGAATCTAGCTATTTTTTGACTTTGCTATTGCATCTTGTTTATTGTCAAAGTTTTATGGCATTCAGCAGTAGAGATAATAAGCAAAGTTCAGCTTTACTTTGTCCACCACATTATTCTTCAGTCCATCAAAAAATTGCATAGCATATTTGGTTTTCTGTCTCCACTGATTGCTGTCCAATTAACCTACCTACTTACCGGACTTAAAGCGGTCACATGATTTAGCGCAGGCACAGTAACAACTGATGATGAGTACCCATATTTCAAAGCAGTATGTTAGAGACAAACTGTCCATAGTCACTCTAAGTTTTTAACTGGATGTGCTGCGTGTGTTTGTTCTGCATTAAAGCATAGCCCGAGTCTAACATCCACATTTACCTGTCTTGATCAACATTTGTTGTCTTTTTTTAAACCTTTTTTTATATTGTTTATAACAGAAGAACAATTGTAAACAATTACTAACCCCCAACAGAAGGCTCATATAAGTAGCATTAAAACTCCCCTACATAATGGTTTATCTCCTCCCGGATTCTTCCCCCTCCTCACAATTGGTCAACATTTTCTTGTACATTGTGGAAACAGTAAATTGTTATGTTATGTTGATCAGTATAGCATACTAATCACCCGAGAGTGTACCCAAGTGCTTCTGCAGGTGTGTAGGAGGGTAGCCCCTAAAGTGCTTATAAAATACAAAGGGCCAGGTGTTTAGCTTCTTGTGCAACTCAAGAAGTGAGGAGGAGTCTCTGGTGTGTTGCGAGAGGTCGTTCCATGTCTTGGGTGTGATGTTTATTGTTCAGGACTGGAAATTCTAATTCCTGTCTCATAGGCTGTCAACTCAAGCAAACGTAATATTTCCACACATACCAAATTTACATTATCGTTTGCTAATTCTGTTAGACTTCACTAGAAAAAGATGAGATTATGTTGTACATTGAAGATTCAAAAGTTTATTTTATTTTTGAAAGATTAATTTGTATAAATATTAACATCTTCAAATAAAGTCTGAAGCAAACATTGAAAGGCACTATATTACAGGATGTGTTATGTTAATTAAAATAACTAGGGCATAGTTCTCAGTATTCTTGGAGGGCAAGTCACAGCAGCATAAATATCCCTTAGCACTTGGAGCCCTCAGCATGATTAGCATGAATGAGGTTTTTAATGGTTTATTTTGGGCCTTATTATGGACCAAACTGAGATGTTTGCACATTATTATTTACATTCTGTACACTGAATTGCTTTCTACCAGTAATGGCCTAAAATGAACAGACTTTTTAAATTGTTTTAAAAGTCTGAATATTCTAATATGAAAAAGAAAGTGAAAGGTGAAGTCACCCGTGACTCATAGGACCGACTTCATAAACCCTTATTGAGCGTATTCCAGACGGTAGAAAAAGTGGAAAGCTAATCTCAAAACCTAATCCCACATTTAAAATAATAAAAACGAATAATAAAAAACGAGTAGAGGTGATTGTCCCTGAGGTCTGGTCCGTGTACAGGGTCACACAAATTTGGTGTACACACATTACGTCAAAACTTTGTGGATACTCACAAATATTTACAATGTCTGAACCACACTTACCAGCACATCTGAATATGCACTTAAATGAACCAGGTCAAAGTGGTGTTGTAAGTGTAGGAAAGGACCAAAAGTGTAAGCGGGAAGATATTTTAATGAAAAAAGCACTTTAACCACCAAGTGACAGGCCATGTTCACAATTAGTATTGCCCAAAGTCGCTTAGATAAAACTAGGACATTCAGTGCTGAAACTAGGGATGTGCAAAGTGTTCATAAGGCAACCACATCTCTCCTTGATCCCGGTTACCGATATTGTCGTTCTCATGAGTTTTCATCTTTTCCTCTGCTTACACCTTGGCGCTGTTTTCACGCTTTTACATCTGACAATATTTCTTTGCAACTGCTAGTTGTTACTGAAAACGGATCGGCTGTTTTCTCTTGAGTTAGCCTGAAAACCATGGGGCATATTATCAAGAAACGGCCTAAAAATTATCGCCGCTTTAGCGGCAGAAAACTGCCGCTAAAGCGGCGATAATGGGCTTGATAATATGCCGCAGAGAATTCCAATAGAAGCCCATGTTCTGGTGTCAACATGGGCTTCTATTGGAATTCTCTGCGACATATTATCAAGCCCTAATTTTAACGCCGTGCTTCATAATATGGCCCCATGTTCCTTTTGAGTTTGGAATTGATTGGACCCCGGTATGTTTTTTTTCTTGAAACAACTTGACAAAGGTGCCGAAGTCCTTTTTTAATGGGAAACCCCACATGGTGAAAACCTGGCCCCGTCAGTAGACAACAATTAAGTTATGTTTGCAAGATGAAACCCCCACAACCCCAGCTAAAATCTACTAACAGGAGTATCTAACCTTACTCCAAGGGAGGGTGTTGCAGTACCTGTGCGTGGCCATGGGTGGTGCTCGACATACGCCACCACTACCTAAGGGACATCAAGCTAAATTATCATAATGTGCCATCTCAAGGGTAATGTGTTTCACTGAGCAAAGCGCTATCAGGCCAAGAAAACAATTCCCTCAAAGGATTTTTAAAAAAATACACTTCTGCAGAAATCATTTCATTCCTGTGCAGCTGCAGTCAATACCAACAAAAAATGGTTCATTAACTGAAGTGGAAGCTATTGTATTCTTTATAAGGGAAAATCTATTCAATGTTAGCTGGTTCAATATTTATAACTTGCTCGAATAACAAATTGAAGTTTATGCTCGTGTTGCGCACCATTTTTTTTTCAAGGGCTGCGCACTGCACCTAGTTGCGGGTGATGGATTTCAGCGCAGTGACAGCAGAGATATATCTCCCTAATCGGCCAAAATGAACAAGACACACTAGGTGACAGCTCAATTTTCTCGTAACAGATTGTTGCTCTCATAGTTCACCGCTAGCTTGATGTTTCCTCCTCTTCCTAGCAGAGATAATGCTTCTCTGGCAGGACCCTGAGTCCCAGCCTGCTCATCAGGCCCCCATTAAATAAATCTCAACACACTGAGGGGCTCCATTCAGCTGCTGGCGTCAAAAGCTACGCAGGGAGGCAGGACAGATGACAGCATGAGCGGGGATGTGGATAATGAAAGTAAAAGGAGGAACATAAAAAACAATGGCACTGAGAGGAAAGGCATGAGAGAGAGAGAGACAGACAGACAGAATCAAAGAGAGAGACAAACGGGGAGAGAGCGAGCGAGACAAATAGAGCCAGAGATAGAAGCAGGAAAAATGGACAGAAAGAGAAACACAGGGAGAGGGATAGAGGTACATAAAGCGATAAAGCTAACTAAGGGGAGAGAGAACGAGAGAGAGCGAGTGGGAAGGTTTTAATACATAAAAAGGTATGTCGTAAGAATAGAGAACAGTAATGAAAACAGAAATGGAAGCAAAAGAGCGAGAAAACAAGTAATAGATAGAATAAAGAACAAATATTAATGAGTATAGAGGGGGAGAAATGAGAAGGCTGAGAAGTGAATGTTGAAGAGAGGAGAGGGTGGGATTGGATAGAGAGGGAGAATCAGTGATGGAGGGACCCAGTCCCAGGGTGAGCAAGGAGGGAAAGGAGGCTGTGAGGAAGGAAGCAAGGGATGGATGGGAGGAGGGTTCTCATGTCTCTTCTCACATTCACATTCATAGGATGCCACCCCTGCTGAGTCATGGAACACAATTTGGAGACTGACCACCCAGAATGGAGTTTGTCTGCCTTTTGGGAACATCCAGGAGCCATGTACAAACAGAAGGGCATTCATGCTAAGTAGGTAAAACATGCTTGGCTGAGTTTAAGTAAAACTAATGACGTTGGAGTAAAAGCAATACATAAAATACTTACCGGTAAAGTCATTACACACAATCTTAGTCTTCCACATACCAGACCATATTACATGAAGAGAGCCTCCTCACAGACACAGTCCTGTTTCTGTTTCTATTAATAAGGCCTCCCCCTTCCCACACAAGGTCCCTCCTCATACTATGAACTGATTTACAGAAAGCTGCATTTAGAAATCGAGACCAATAGCATGGGCGAGGGAGGTATCTTGAACTGGGAAATGGAGGACTAGGGGTTTTGAGTAATGAAGATTAGTGGTATGTAGTGTTTTCATTACCCCTAACTCTTCCCACCTTCCAGTCCATACTACTTGAGGAAACACCAAACCCGAGGTTCACTTTTTATACCAGAGAATAAAACAAGCAACCAAAAGTCATCATCTCTTTTTAATGTCACTATTGGATACATCAATTGCTATTACTCCATAGCAGATTTTAAAACACCCAAACCAAAATTATGTGAATCAGATAAATCAAGTTTGCCGAGCTTTACAAAAGTATCCTCTGAAGCCCAGGTGGCTGCACTACAGATTTTCACAAGCGAAACTCCATTCATTTCTGCCCAAGAAGCAGGTACACTTCTTGTAGTCCTTCCTTGAATTCATCCAGGAACCAGACAACCCATTCAAAAATATGCCTTAATGCTAGCTAAGCTAAAGACAGCACACACAAAACCAGTATGATAACAATAGAAAAAACACACAAAAATAAGCTCAACATCAAAGTATAAAGGGGGAAGAATAAAAAAACAGAAAGACAAAAGGGTGAGCACATGTTTACACTTAAAAATGCTTTTTTGCTGGCTCACTCTCAATATGTTGAGAGAAAGAGACGGAAATCTAGCAGTCCCACTTTTCAGATTTCAGTGGGGGTCGCTGGCCATCAGGTGGTGAGCTACCACAGTGATGTTCTTCTTGACAACTGCCCTGGACATCAGCAAGACAGAACCTCAAATGTGCAGTTGATGTTCTTTAACGTCCTGCAACAATATATTTATTTAAATAGTTATTTTTTTAGGTGTTTTTAAACCATTTTAGTTACTTCAAAGCAATTTGTCACTGTCACTAAACAAGGTGCTCAGTTTGAAGAATTCCCCTGAAATTCAATCATTTTAAATCTGTCCTTTGCTAATGGTCCAGATCACTTCAGAATTTGGGACCGTGAACTCTCAGTGCATAGAATAGTGCATGCTGGGCTGGCACCTTTGACCACAGCATTTATTATGGAACCAAATAAGATAAATACATTACAAATAATTCCCAGCGTCTTGGCTTTCTGTCAGACTGAAGATGGAGGCACTCGGCTTTAAGGTCGCTTACATTAGGAGCATGGTGGCATTTGCTCCCGGTGCTATAGACTCAGATTTGGTGTCATTCAGACATCAGGTGATGTTTGCCTGGCTACATGGATCATTTTCCATTGAGATGTGGATCTGGGTGTCCAAAAAGTGACCAGTTTTGTTGTAGCACATGTGCTAACGTAGTCACACCTCCTTGCACTCTAGGCAGGATTATTTAATTAACCCAATGCATGCTTTCTTGCAATGGCTATGGAGGAATGAAGAGAATCAGTCTCAGGCACTTCTGGATACCAATATGCAAACTTATCAAGAATATTCAGAATAGAATCATGGTCCACAGAGTCATATATTGCAAGGATGGCAAGGAGGATTAAGACAACTTGACAGCATTGATCATGTCTGTGTGTATATATTTATGTAGGTATAAGAAATTTCTATAATGCAAACCGAGCCAAAACACAACAGAGAGCTGTGCATGGTCAAAGACAAGGATAAAAGTCAATGAGTAATAGGAGAGGAAGCTGGGTTGTAAACAGCCAATACATTGATGTAGTGTTCCTTAAAGAAGTCTTAAACACTTTCATAAATTGGAGTAGCTTTGGTGTGATCATGACGGATACAGGAAAATTGTTCCAGGTTTTGGCTGCAGACATGGAAAAGCCTGTTGCATTGTTTTTTCTTTTTAACACTTCTAGGGCCGTATTACAGATGACTGCGCCAACGCTAATTGTCGCTGTGTGCCCGAGTATGCGCCTGATGGCATTACAGAAAATCGTTTTGTACTGTGCCATGATGTTGGCGCAGACTTTGAACTCTGTGTTTATGTGCGCTTGCGTGCTTATTGTATTAATGCACAGGCGCAAATGCATACTCGGGCTCACAGCGACAATTAGTGCTGGTACAGTGATCTGTAATATGGCCCCTAGTCTGCAATCTGATGGTGCACTGGGTGCGGGTTTGCTGAGAACCACCAGAGATGTTGACCTTGTCTGCAAGATGAGCGGGGTGCTGGTTGTGATGGTGAAGGCAGTTTCTTTTAAGTGAGGCAGTATATAATATCCACTAAATTGATTATAGTCCCCACTATGCGCGAAGCATCACTTACATTTTGATTTAAATCCAGTATGTACATGTTCTCAATCAATTAATTCACAGATTGCTGTTTCTATTGTCTTTATGCATGTTGAGTTTAACAACATCCAGAAATTTTGATACTACTTTTTACAAACACAAGGATAGATCTAGACATGTGATTAAGAATTTGGGCCATAACAATTAATTGCTGTAATATTGATCTTTGGGCCAGATATACTATTTTTTGATTTGCGAAATCGTGATTTGTGATTGCTAAGAAATTGCATATTGCGATTCGGAAAATTAAATGTACTTATGCTCACATGTCCCAAATAGGAATGTATTAGGAATCGCTTCCCTAAAATACTGATTCGCAAAAAGCTATTTGTTTTCGCTCGCAAAACAGGATACAGATCCACACTGATGACATCACAATCAGGAAATAAATTGTAGCACTGCCATTCAGAAGCACAGGCGTTTGCAATATGGACCTGTTTAGACTCACAGATACAGCTTTCAGGTGCAATGGAAAGTCAAGAATGTAGGCGGAGGACTCTGCGAGAAAAAGAAAGCAGAAGTTTTCTGATGATGAAGTAGTTGATGTAGTATAGGAGTGTGTAGCAAATAATGATAATCATTGTGATAAAACCTCCCCAACCGACCCAGGAGCCACCAAATAGAGGATATGGAGACATATTCAAGGACAGCTTTTGCTCTGGGGATAACAACATGAATTGTTGCAATAATCTGTAAAGCACAAAGGAGAAGCTGACAATTAGGAGGAAGGACGCTGCTGGCACTTGAGGGAAACCTATTATACAGGCACCAGGTACAGCGATAGATGAGGCAATCAAATACACTCTGCCTACTGAGGCAATATCTGCCTTGCAAATGTAGACAGAATATAAACTGAACCTCCTCAGCAAAACCCAGGCTAGTGTAAAATAAAATACTATACTACTTTAAAAGCTATAAAAATCTTAATTATATAGCTGTTATGAAATAATTGTGTAAACAGATTACATTTGAATTCAACTTCGGCTCTTTTCACATGGCAATGCATTTACATACTTTAGGTTAAAAAAATGCATGATGGGATTTGTAGTGCAATACAAGTCATGCAGCTTTTGAGTGTAAAAAGAAATGTAAAATTTGCAACTGTCTTAGAAGAGAATGACTTTTCCAACTAGAATAACAATAATATTTAGTAGCATAATCCTATGAAAAAAATATATTACTAAGTGAATCATATATCTAACATGCTTTCACTTATATATATGATATTATATCCAAACTAAAAATATACATTTGAGTGCAATACATATCACACCTTATATACATATATAGAAGAAAATATTACAGAAGGTCATGATGATAACAATGCGGATGCCATAGAAGATCAGGTGTATAAAATGAACAATTTGCCAACACCAATGGAGATTGCACCTACATTGTCTGAAACAACAGTGCCTTCAAGAAGGCACCCCCAGGTCTACGCGAAAATGAAGAACAAAGGGGCTTATTTATTTACACGACCCTTGCTCCGCTGGTACATCAATTTTACCTATATTAAAAGTAATTCACCAGCGGTGCAGGGCTTTGTAAATAGTTTTTTATCCAGAGACACTGGAGGCAATGACTCTTACCACTACCACCATGGCTTCCCACAAGATCTGGTGATACAGGTGCCCCACCACCTAGAGCTGAGTTTGTCTAAATAGAAAAATCAATGTTAGATGTTCAATATAAACAACAGAAAACATTAACAGGCTAGCAGGAAACATGGATGGATGAAGTAATATGAGTAACAGCATTGTTATTTTAAATGAAACTATGAAGTCATTGCGTGATTCTATTTTTAAGGACACCCAGCATCAAATCAAAAGACATCCACATGTTCTCTTTAAAAAGCAAAATCCGAGTAAAAGTTTAAAGAAAATGGGGCTGCTACAGGATTCTCAGTCAGAGAACCATACATTTTCAGCAAGAAATGGCACACTGTAGCAAAGGTGTTGCATATAGTTTAGGCTAGGTTACATCATGTCTGTAATGTATGCAATCTATGCAAACGTTCTCGTGGTCAAGCTACCCCTGCTGTAGAAAGTGAGGAGAGGTATAGCCATAGCTGTACGTCTGTGTCTGAAGTCATAAGATTGAGGTGCACACGGAGTCAAGCTATTGATTTAGGTGGTATGTTGCACAGCATAGAGGCCTGCACCCAGCAATTAAAGAATGAGGCGTTAAAAATATGTTTTATGAATGCCAAATGCAAAACTTTCTTTTGATAAATTAAAGAACAATTCAAAATGTTGTTAAAAAGAAATTATTCTGTCCCATTTGTACATTTTCACATTTGTTGTGACTGAACATGGAAATACAATTTACTTTTCAGCATTTCAACTGTGACTACTTCATCATCATTGCATGTATTACTTTTAATAGACTTACCTTAAAAAATTTTAGGTTATGTAACTGCATCTCTCCCTTCCATCTGCTGCTCTGGTGGCATCAAGTGCGTAGTTCATAAGCACTGTCACTTAACACAAGTAGAACGTATGATTACAGACAACATATATATTATGTATTAATACAAGTTAATTAAGACAAATATAAATAGTTTAAAGAAAGTAATCCCTACACTCTCCCTAGCAAGCTGATTGTGTAGGGACAGTGTCGGAACATATAAGAATCATGTGGCCACAAGATGAGTTATTTAGCCCCAAGTTCAGTTATTAAAGAGCCAGCTTCTTATATAAAATGCATTAGTACTTGGAGGGCAAATTAATACACGTGTGCCATCAACACATCCTTGACCTGTGGAAAATCTACCAAACAAAAACAAATCCAGTTTAGTTTGCTACAGCTCTTGATTAGTGCTTGGAAATTAAATAAATGTATGCTGCATCCCAATATTGGGGAAAAAATGAGAAAGTGAGCTTTGCAAAAGCCCTCCTGCTGTGGCAACATTACTCTAACAGCTTCCTGAGGCTAAGAGTTGAAGGCCGACAAATATCCAAATATATGTGGGTATAAAAATACTCCTGTGTGTTACCCTAGACAACATATTGAAAATTGTAAATATATTTATATAACACTTACGACCTCTGGTGAGGTATTGAAGAGCTTTTTTTGACAAGTAGCACACTACTCTGGAAACCATAATTAGTAGTTTGTAGGTTAGTGCAATTGTTTTTGTTTTGTTTATCCTTGTGCATTAGTTCTGTTAGGATTGTGCTCTTGGTTTCTTGTGTGCTTAGTAGATTTTAGGGTAGGAACAGAATGATAAGAATAAATTTGAAGAAGGGAAGTAGTGAATTGTTTTGGGAATTAATGGGCCTGTGTGCTTGTTGTTAGTAGGGTGGCATGGCTAAAAAGGAGGGGTGAAAGATTGAGAAGGATATTTGGGAGTTCATTGTAGTCGGAAAGTTTGAGATGAGTCACATGGAGTAGATTATGGGAAAGAGAGAAGATTTTTTTTGTTTTTTGTTTTATAATAGTAAATAATGTATACATACATGATTCTTGATAAAGGTTATGTTCGCGGCAAATGTACAGATTGAAATATGGTTATATACAGTGATTTCCTTGCCACCGCTGCCCGGCCTCAGGGATGTGGGCTCACCAGCTGTGTACGACTGCCTAAATAGCCACGTAAGATATGGCACTGGCAATAGCGGTGCAGGAATGTTATGAATGTACGCTGCTTATTACATTGTTCTGCAATAAAAACGGTTTTACAAAATGATTCTTGATAAAGGTGTATTTGCTTGATTACACCCCTCTATATAAATACCAATATGCACATTGAAGGGCAATAGCTAGGTGGTCTGCTGTTCACATTTACAATGTGGTACACATTTTTTATGCTTTCAAATATCATTAACATGGCACTTATTGTAGTTATTAGCAGCAATTATGACATGGTATGATATACATATGCATCCTGTGGTGTAATATACAATTTTCCCCTTATGTAAATGCATCTGCTTAGAACCAGAGGCATGGTTCAAAGTATATTGATGTGTAACAACAGCTCTTTTCCATACCATCAATCATGAGAAGTATAGTTTGTCATGTCTGAGTATACTGTTGTGGTACATTCTTGAGTTGTGAGAATAGTTGTCATGTGGGGAAGCTTTTGACTTATCTTCTGAAGTGGAGATGGAAGTCTGAAGATCTTATGTTGGTGAGTAAGAAATTCCTTGGTTTGGCAGCTTGAACAGACAAAGACAATCTTGTTGGATTTGTTATTTATTGTGTCTAATGAATTGCACCTATTTGAGTTTTTCCCCTAAAATGGAGATTAACATGCACATTTTAGTAGTTAAAGCACCAAAATCTGTGTGAATCAGTGTTTACCTGGCATTGTCCATTGATAAATATTAGCAGGCTTGACCTGCTAGAACGTATCTGGGGAATGTGCTTCTTTTACATGTGGTATTTACCGGGTTTGATAAAATCCTCACAGTCATAATTCTGATATGTGCCATAACAGAAGTTACTGTACATATGGGAATTTATCAGACTTTTAATTAAATGAAAGATATTACTAAGCCCGGGTGGAGTTGGTGGAGTGCCATTAAGCGGAGTTCCACAGAGTTGCCTAAAAACTCTGTGGTACTCCGCTCCGCTCTGCTCCACAAGAGGAAATGGGAAGTAGGCAAAGCAGCACTTACTTGGTCTGGCTTCTCCGCTCTCCGCCATGCCCTGGCAGCCCTCCTCCTCGCCATGGTCTCCTCTCCGACTCGCCGTCCTCGCCGCAGGTCGCAAATCCCTACGTTGCACCTCTTGGGAGGACTGCGCAGATGTACAAAGTCAGGGTTTGCGACCTGCAGCAAGGACGGCGAGGAGGAGAGGAGACCACAGCGAGGAGGAGGGCAGCCCGGGCATGGCGTAGAGTGGAGATGCCAAACCAGGTAAGTGCTGCTTTGCCTTTCTCCTTACTTGGGCATGGGCGGGCAGGGGCAAACTCCCCTATGCCACGGTGTCGGAGTTTTTGCCCGAACTCTGCGTTCCCTGCAGAGCACGGAGTAGGCTAAACTTCCCAAACTCGGCAGGCGGAGCAGAGTTCGCCACCCAGGGTTAGATATTACAAGATTTTATGTGTGAATTAGTGTCACTCTGCCTCTACTTTTGGATTTTCTCTTTTTGTGGATGATTCGAAAAACCATTGGGCTTATATCATTAAAAATGGTGCTCCAGCTGTCTCTGAGCCACGTTTCCATAATGATGAGTATATGACACCTTTTGCCCAAAAAATTGTTGAATGAGAATGTTAGGTTCAGAGGTCAAGTGTGTGTTCATAAGACATTGCTCAAAGAGGGGATTTATTCACACAGGGTATTAGGACTGATCATGTTGTTTTGGTTAGTTCACTGAATACCCTATACAGCAGAGAGTTCAACTAGGTAAGTCTGGAGGGCTGCTGGTGTATTCAAATTGTTCCTGTAGAGATACGCGAAATCAAGGGAAAAGTCTTCCATGAAAAAGTTGTTTGCAGCAAAACTTTTCAGCAAATCTTATTTTGCGGGACATTTCTACTTGAAACATATATTTTTACAGGTGTTATCTCATGCAAAATCTACTTTTAATATTTATAATATCACCCTCTACTTTCCCAGAGATTGCATATTTAAAAATTGATCATGAAATTTGTGAAAGTGAAACCTAAAGTTCTCTCCCTGATAGCTTTTAATTGATTACAATGTAACAATGTTGGTGGGAAGCATGGTATATGGCAGGGGTCAAACGAGCCACATATGGCTTCTTAAAGGCTGTGCAAGTTTTTTAAGCTAGTCAGGTTATTTGGAGATGGGAGTGAATGTGTGGACCTGCTGCATATCAAAATTTGAATTGAGAAGGTGAATGATGTGGTAAGGCTGCATGAGTGGTGCCCTGCCTTCAATGTTGCAGAACTAAGGTGTAAAATTGGTGTTTTTTAGTTCCTGATATATTGATTTTCAATTTTAGTGAGGACATCGTTGTTAATGCCATTGATAGGGATGCACTATTACTCTTTGGGATTTCATATGTGATATATTAAGTAGCTGAAATGTTTTTGCCATTGACTTGGGTCTTAACATAATTTTCTTTTCATATCATACAAATCACATTAGTAGCAGGCCAAACCATTAATTGTTGGCTTATCTTGTAATTCCATTCAATTTATTGATGACATATTTGCCATCTAGGGATATAACATCAAATGAGCAGAAACAATGGAATGGAGCTCAGTTGTGCCTCAGGCTGATCATAATATCTTTCCACTTTTGAGGCAGACTGCATAGCTGTCTGAGGGCTAAACTATAAGAGATAGACAAACCTCTTTCTATGTCCATCTCTTCTATATTAGCAGCAGTGCAATCTGAATCATTTTTAGGACCCTGCACAAGATTTATTTTGGGTTCAACTGATCAAAACAACTTTGAATTTCTTTCCAATTTTCAACAACATCAATATTACAAATGATAATGAATTATACATTAAACTTTCAGAAAGGAGCAAACAAAACGCTAAAGAGTGGCAAAAGAAAGCATTAATAAAGTCAATCAATCAATAAACTTTATTTTGGCTGAAACAGCCATAATAATTTGACAATCATACATTAAAAAACAAAAAAATAAATACACAACTATAAATTGTTCGAGCCATAATTATAGAGCATTTTAGAAAAACTGCTTAAAAAATACTCAAAAAAACAGCCAAGGCATTAAACATTTTTGAGAGATGATAGATTCTATACTGATGTCTGAGAACGTAATCTTAATCGCTGTCTTTCACCACAGTAGGACCGCACATGTTTATATTCATATGATGACTTCTCATTTATCGTGCCAGACAGTCAAAAGTTAAAATTAGAGATAAGCCAAGGTAATTTAAAACACAGCTGTAATGATTTATCCGAACATACTAATTAAACATTTCAAAGCAGCACTAAATGCACGTTCATCGATCATTCAGAAAGTGCATTGTGGTTCCACCATCTTTTTATCAGCCACATCATTATGAATATACGAAAAAATATAATAATATGTTCTGTATAAACGTTAGTAATATAGCCTCAATCACTTGATGGTCAGGGGTTAGTAGTGGGGTAGGCTGATTTATAAAAAGCTACTAACAGTGTGTGCTTAGGGAGGAGTCATAAGTAACGCCTTTGTTCTGAAGTTACAGGCCCATTGCAGATACTGAGAGATAGCAAACACTAGATGTTCACTCATGTAGCTCTTTAAGATCCCTAAAGCATCCTTGTGTTGCCTCACACCAATGTTTCGACGTAATAGTCAATCTTTTACGGGGCAGGACATACTTCAGGCAGAAAAAGAGGAAATGTGCCTCCATCTCCGTATGTTGCGGGCAGTTGGGGCAGTGACTTGAATGGCATCCTGATTTGCCCCATTTTGAAGTGAGTGAACGTAGCTGTAGGACACCACATCTGAATTGAACATATAGGGCCTCATTATGATGGTGCTTAAATGGGTAACCGACTGCCCGCGCAGTGGGAGTGATACCACCCAACAAACAGTCAGAGGTCCCACCCACCAGATTAGGATGAGACCACCGTGTAGGTGATCAGAAACATCTCTTTTTATATTGCAGCTTGCGCTGGAGCCCAGAAAAGGGCCACAGCACAAGCCGCAATAGAAAAGGAATGTTTTTAAACATCTATGCACCGTTTGCCAGTTACTATTTGGTGTCTGGCACACACTCAGTGCATGGATGTTTGAGGGGGTACCACATGTGCCCCCCCAAGCCACATAGGGGAGGCCAATGGGGGACAGGGGTCCAGCTAGAGTCCCCCAAAGTCACTTTCCAACAGCCTTTCAATGGAATGAAAAGGTTATCAGAAACTAGCATCCTAATCCCCACGGCAGTGCCACCAAAAGCACCACCTCTATTGCAGGGATTAGGCTCTAACCGCTGCCCAACAGGCTCCTTGAGACGGTCTGAGGTTGCAGTCTTTCCCCCACCGGCTGCGCTCTGACTGCCAGTATCATAATCCGGTGGTCGGACCACTGCCCTCGATGTCGGGTGGACTGCCACTGACAGCCTGTCTGCAGTGGTCCTCCCAAGATCGTAATCAGGCCCTTATGTTTTTTAGCAATAATAAAGTCATTTCTTTTGGCACGTGGATCTAGAATGTTATGCCTTGCAACCACAATATTTTATGCAGAATTCAGTGTTCCATTATAGGAAAGACACGTGAAATTTGGCTTGGTGAATGTTCAGTGGACCAATGAATAATATTAAAATAATCCATTTACAACTCAAGCTTTGAAATGTGATTCTAATTGGTGGATGTTCATAATCACAAATAAATCCCCCTTAACAATTCGCATTCTTGCTAAGTATACAGTGACCTCTTCCAGTGTTGAGTAGGGGAAATAGAAGCGGGGAGGGAAATGAGAAGAACAAAAAGTTAAAGAAAATGGTACAATGAGAGATGTGGGAGGTAGAGATACAGATATAGGTAAGGAAGTAGCGACATAATGTAAAGGGATACGGTGAAGTAGATAGAATGAAACATAAAAAGAGGTAGAGAGAGGAAGGAGTAGGTAGAAAACAAGTGTTGAGAGATAGCAAGGTTGGTAAGGTTGTGTGAGATAGAGTGGTCCAGAGAGCTAGGATGAGAAGAATGGATTGTAGAGACAGGGAGAGGGATGAGACACACTGAGGAGTAAGGTAGGGAGGGAGAAGTAAGGTAGAACAAAAGGTCAGTTCAATAGAGGTAGATGCAGGGAGAGGTAGAGCTATATACGAAGAGATGAAAACTGGCAGAGAAGTGTTGAATAATGCCAGGAAGATATAGTGTGAAGGTAGTGTGAGGGGCAAAAATAGATAAAAAAGGTCAGGTAAAAAGAGCAGTGAAGGAGAGATAAAGCTAGAGGGGAAAGGACAGAAAGTGAGGTAAGTTGAAGAGAAAAGAGATGAAGCAGAGAGACAGTGATGAGTCCAAAAAAGATAGATGAGGTTATTACATAGAGAAGGTGAGGTAGAGGGAGACTTGTGGAGTAAAGAGACAGTGAAAGAGGGTTGATGTTAAGTGTTTTTATAAAAAGAGAGGGGGCACAAGAGGTGAGGTTGTAGTGGGCAATCTGAAATAGAGAATGAGGTGCAGAGAGAAGTGAAAGAGACAAAGGAGGAAATTAAAAAAGAGGTATAGTTGAAGAAACAGAGGAAGGGGAAAAAATGTAATTTAGTGGGATTTAACATAGAAAAAAGAGAAAAGAGAGGTAGTGGAAATGTGAAGTAGTGAACACATGGGGCCTCATGTAGGTGGCATACACTTTACCGATTCTAAAATACCGAATCATACCGATTCGGTATTTAAGAATCGGTAAAGTGTATGTAGGTAAAAATTCGGTAAATGTTACCGAATCGGAGTGAGTCGGTAATTACCGAATCGGTATTTACCGATTCTGTAATGAGGCATACCTTCCCATTGATGGGAAGGTATGCCTCATTACCGAATCGGTAAATACCGATTCGGTAATGGGGGAGCACATGCAAGGGTGGCAGGGTGTCACATTGACACCCTGTTGCACCCCTGATTCGGCCATGTGTGCACATGTGGCACACATACATGCCCTAAGGGCATGTATGTCTGCCACATTGCACACTTCTAAGCGCTATAAAATGCGTTTACACATCCATACTTTATTTACCACCAACTATTAGTTGGTGGTAAATACCGACTCCAAACAACACCCACACACTCCCCCTACATCTCATTTCTGTATTCGGAATTTACCGAATCGGTAAAATTACCGAATCGGTAATTTTACCGATTCGGTAAATTCCAAATACAGAAATTCTCCCCCTACATCTCAAAAGCCAAAATACCGGTCGGTAACGGTATAATTACCGAAAATCGGCCGTTACCGACCGGTATTTGGCTACCTACATGAGGCCCTTGGTGAGGTAAATTGTGAGGATGCATAGTGAGAGTGAGAGAGTGAGACAGATCAGGTAGGAAGATGACATAATGAGAGAGATGAGTGGCAGAGAAATAAGACAGAGAGGTGAGTTACAGAATAGTGGAATACACTGGGCTGAGAGAGAGAGAGGTCGAAAGAGGTTAGGTAAAGATGAGATTCAGAGAAAGGTGCAGTATATGGAGGGGAGATACAGGTATGTGAGACAGGAAAATAGGAGAATGAAGAATGATAGATACATAGATATGAAGATTTTGTAGGAAATCACTAGGTGTACCAATTTCCACAGCCGAATGTATCTGTCATAAAGAAATTAACTTAAATTTCATAGAGGATTTTATCAGGGCTTGCCCTGCCCTTTTCTGGTTATCTCTATGGAAAAAGTTGGCTGCATCCCTAATGAGAGAGATCATAGGCGACTGCATTAGGTGTGAGAAAGGGAAGAACATCCCATGGCTGTCCGTGTTGTACAGAAGTATATGTAGTGTTAACCTAGGAAGTCTCTTTTTGAATCCAAGCTTAGCTGAGACATTGCTCAAAAATGTTGTTAGGAACGCACTCTATTCACTTTACAGGTCGGGAAGGACAGAGAGGGAATCCAAGAAACCTTCTGTCCTTAATTTTAAGACTACTGAACAGACTGTGCATCCCTTGGCCAGTTATCTCACCCTGCCTATGAGTCATTGGGAAAGGAGTCTCCTCTTTCGCCTTAGGGCAGGTACTGTAAAAAGTTTATTGTGCTTCCCTCTCGGCCATTACGCAAATCTTGATTTACTACCTTGTCCATGTGATGGCCAGAGTGGTCAAACCATTTTAAATTTTCTGCTTTTTTGTAAGTACTATATAAAGTATGCTAAGTGGCTTTTAATCCTGTTTTTTAAAAAAATATATACCCATTAGTCTGGATAATGCTTATATGAGGTTAGTAACCCTGGACGACGAAGAATTGGACTTTCGCACCGGCACTTTTCTGAGAATTGCTTTCCGAGCATGCAATATGATGTCTAACTCATGAGAGTTTTTATTACCAATGTATGAGTTTTTGCATCAAATTGATACTTTTTGAGCAATGCGTATTTATGTACATTGTAAATGAATTTTATTGTGTGTATTTACTCGTGTATTTCAAAATTGTTATATTTATTGCGCTTTTATGGATATAGCTGTATCCGAATAAAGTATTTTTGAACTTGAACTTGATAGGAAGAAATAATTAGTGAGAGAGAGAAAGAGGGAAATAGAGATGTGTGAGGTAAAAGAGGTGCGGTCAGTGCTCAATTTGAGCCGGTGGTTTCTGGTGCTCTGCACTTAATTGGCAGCACCAGCACTTATGACAGTCTGCCACCCTGTGGGCTGTTTGTCTGATTTAGAATTCAATATATATAAAAAATGACTATTACCTGCCGCCTATGCTAATCTGCTAATCTTATAGCTTTGGGGGCCTGGAATAGTCTCAATTGTCACACTTGTATGAGTGTGCTGGTTAGTAGCTGGTTTGGGACTGTCATTGGTAGCGCTAGCAGGGGCAATGAGTGGTGTAGGCTGCAGTGGCCTTCTGATGAGGGTCCTGGCACTCAATGTTTTACAAATTAAGAACTGGGTGCGGTGAAGTCAGGAAAGAGGCACAAGGTAGAAAGCTTTTCATAATTCAGTTGCCACTTACTGAGCATGTGAGAGTTAATGTTTGGCAACATGAGCATGCACAGCAAACTATGGTGAAGCACACACACACACAGCCACACACAAACACACACATACACACGCGCACACATACATACACAGATATAAAAATAAAAGGAATCTTCTGTCTTAATGCACCCCGGTATTACGATGAAATTTCTGGCTGCCCAACCAATTTACCAGGAACCACCCAATTAATAGGCCCACATATTGGTAATAAACTAACACCATGTTGAGCAGACAAATAGAGTGGGTTGGAATTCTACCATGAGTGATTGTAAGTAGTTAGACTTATTGTAAGCTCCCTCCATCACCTTTTGTGGGTTTGATGTACTGCCCTAAGTGACCAAGGGCATACCCAGATGTGGGTCACTTGCTCACTATGCTACTGGAACCAAGCTGCACCCAACTGAAGAGCCAAAAACAGGATGAAACTGGTCTTGAAACAAATATCTCTACATGGGCACATTGTGAACAAACTGTCACAGATACCTTGTATGTGTGAACATTCATCTGCACCAGCATATATGAACTGAAAAAAACAGAGCTACAGACTAAAGGTCACACATTGTTATTCTACGACTTTCTAGGACTTTGATTGCAGTAACTTAATTGCCTATGCAACACTAGGGACCACATAGTTCTTTTGTAGATATAAATTCCATTTGAATGAGTCACAAATATTTTGTGTCACAATTAAGAACCATACATACAACAACAGTATGGATGAAACACTTACAGTCACAAGTGGATTCATGAGATCAAGTGAAAATCTTTTAGTTTAATGAAAAACTACCAATATATTTTATACAATTTCTTTAAATATTTTTTTCTCACCATTCATATAAACTCTTTTTTGAACAATGTGAGTTTCAACATATTTTTCATGTAAAGCTATTATAAGACCTATGTTTAAAAATGTTTTTGTTTGTTGTTCCACAGATTTAATTATGAAATGAATGCACATTGTTATTTTTTAAAGTACATCTTTAATTACTTTGCAAAAGGAAGAATAATATTTAATAACATTGTTGTTTTTATAACATTATATATGTAAACTCAGGTTGCAATGATTTTTTATGTACCAGGAAAACCCCTTTTTGGTTTATATTTCCAGTAATCACGTTGCACTTTGTGCACATTGATGCGCCATGTCCCAGGCACCATGTGGTGCACGGCACATGGTGCATGGATGTGGGGTAGGCACTACATGTGCCTCTCAGACAACTTAACATTTTTGGGTCCCCAAATTCCCTTTCCGTCTGCCTATTCATGTCAGTGGGACTGCCATGAGGAGGCAGTAGGGGAGGGATACCCTAATCCATACAGTGGTACCTGCGCAGGCACTGCCTCCATTGTAGGGTTAAGAATCCAACCACCATCCCGGGGGGATCTTTCATACTGTCGGAGTAGGTGGTCTGCGGTCCAACTGTCTGCATAGTAATGCAGTGGTCAGACCGATGCCCTGGATGGTGAGTGGACCGCCACCAACGGCCTGTCAATGGCGGTCCGCCTGCAATCATAATGAGGGCCCAAGTGTTTTTTTCCATTGACAAAATATGAACATGTAGGAAAATCGGGTTTCTGTAGTACACAACAATGGTCCCTGTTTTATAAAGTTTTGTTCAGTGCATAAGTGGACTTATTCCACTAAATCTGGAGTAGGTCTCACTTACTCACAATAAAACTTGTGTGAATCAGGCCCCAAGTCACAAGACTACATCTCCTCACATTCTGGGGCCTATTCACCAATGCATTTTTGGCCTTAAAATATTCCTCCTGTAGGACTCTTTGCATACTCACAGATACTACTCACTAAAGGTTCAAGCAGAGATATCCACCCACGCCTCCCTTATATGGTATAGGGTCAAGTCAAGTCACAAAGGTATTCATGAGTATGTAATGTAGTACTGCTACATTAGTATTACCTGTGCTCTTAAGTGCCTTTTGTAAACTGGTCTCTGTGTTTCAAGGATTTCTCCTAAGCTTAGATTCTGCATTTAGTAGACCTTCAAGAGATCTGTATACTGTGCAAGAATTCTTAAGCTTGTGATGCAGGCTAAAATGGAACATGCCACGGATAGAAATTGTGCACAGTTCTGATCCCATAAATATCCTATCATTTTAGGGTGTAATGCAATCCGCAGTATCTTATTCAAAGGATTTTTTTTTACCCACTGGCTCATATAAAATGTATTTTAATGTTTCCAGTCTTTCAGGTTCTTTTGATGATTGGGGAAGGTCGGCGTCTTCAATCGATGAGCTTTGGAAACATTATTGCAAAATAGTTTTGAATTACCCAATTTACAGTCCGTAGCTCATGTTGGGGACCGTGCTCACACCGTGCCAAAAGGACTCTTAATCCCACTACTTTTGTAAAAATCACGCGTCTTTTTTCAAAGATGGTTGCAGGATAACTACATTTGAGCATGATACTTTCTGTAAATAAAGCAGTTAGTTGTCAAAAAAACAAAGCAACAAAAACTCGAAGCTTGTCAATAAAGAAAGTAACCCAAAATTATCTTACCCTGAAGCGAAGCACAGCTAAACTGTGATGGAAGGGAATACACCTGCAAACAAATTGAGCAATAGTTAACATAACACACATGTTTATTGGAGCAACAGACAAGAAAACACAAAGGGGCAGATTTATAATAACTGGCGCATCCCTGCATATCAGCAGGGATGCGCCAGTTATTATGCGCCACAGCTGCGCCACCATGGATGCACCGCATTTATAATGCGGCGCACCATGGGGCAAAAACGGCACAGATGCGTGACGCATCTGTGCCGTAAAAGTGGCGCATTGCTGGAGTTGCGTCGCAAGCGCGACGCAGCTCCAGCAATGTTCTGGGGGGCCCTATCTGTACAATGCTGCGTCAATCCTTACGCCTGCTTCAAGCAGGCGCAGGGTTTTGACGCAGCATGGGCCTAAAAGTGACTGAGTGAAATCTTGTAGATTTCACTCAGCAACTCTTAGGAGGCGTTCCTGCGCCGGAACGCCCCCACCTGCCCTGGATCGCCTACATGTGGCGCAGGGCTTTACAACGTGACGCATCTCCCAGATGCGTCACGTTGTAAATACCCCGCACCATGGCGCAGGATTTGCGCCGCTGCTGCGTCACAAAAGTGACGCAACGGCGGCGCAATAGTGGCGCAAGTGCAACATAAATCTGCCCCATTAGCTTTTGAGAAAAACAGTTAACAAACCACAAAAAAAAACAACTTTATCGGAGCAACAGCGAACAGAACATAAGACTTTATCAAAATAACGGATAACAAAACACAAAACTTTATTAGAGCAAAAACTAACAGAAACAAAACTTTATGAGAATAGCAGTTAACAAACCACAAAGTTTAGCAGAGTAACTGCTAATAAAGCTCAAGTTGAATTATAGCTTTCAATTTCATAATGATAGAAGCTAATGAAAACAGGCCCGGGAAGAGGGTTACATCTTCAACTTCTACTAACGATCACATAAATGTGAAATTAAAACCCCATCATAGAGTTAGAAAATCAAACCATCCTACCAGGACTGTGCCAGAATATACCCCACTGTTGCCCAATGTTGTGCATCATTTTTCGTGTTTTCGTTTGTCAAAACAGGATCATTTCATGGAGAAACGTGTAACCTAACATTCCATTATTTATCTAAAACACAGTAATGGAAATTGGATTGTTGCAATTGATGTGTGGGGATATGATTATAATGTATTACTTCAAGCCTGGAATACAACTATACAGCATAATTCATAGATTTCACGGAGATGATTTGAGAAATTGGAATGTAAAGGAAGATTACATCATCTCAATAGATTAATTCAAAAGAAGGCTTGTGAGCAAGTAAATTTGAGTATGAATGCTAAGATAGAATGAAAGTGCTGCAAGGTAAGGAGGCTGGTTTTCAGGACAGTCTTGGGAGTTAGAAGGAACGAATTACCTGGGGGAGAATTCACCCATTTAAAATATTTGTATTCTTTAATATCAGTATATTGGAACAAAGCATATACAAAGCAACAAATGCCACCAAAGTTAAGAGGGAGGGGAAAGGGAATATCGAGTACACAGCCCCTGGTGTAGGCCCCCAACATATGGAAGATGATGCATGAAATACAAAGAGCAGCATCACATATGTAGGTAGAGCAAAGCCAGAGTCCAGGTCTGAAAAGTGAAGCTGAGGAGGCGGGCTGTCTTGCAGTGTCCAGGTATTAAAATATTTGTAAGTGGTGTCCAATGTGAAAGGCAGCTACATTGGGCAGTTGTGGGGTAATTGATGGATAGGAGACGACTATTAAGACTGGCAGAGCATTGGGCCTTATTTAAAGGTTGGCAGAATTAGCACATCTGTGAAAAAATGTTGGATGTCCTGACCACCAACTTCATGGCACCCCGTACCCCATTTAAGGGTGAGGATCCATAGAGTTTCTGACGGCGGAGTCTCGGCTGACTCCACTAGTAGAAACCCTTGACTTGGTGGCCTGTCCAAAACTGGTCAATGAAGTCTCCCTGACAGTTTTGCAACTCTTTTTATGGCAAGACAATTATCACTGAATTTCCATCCTAGGGACCACCATGCAATGCATAGGACGCTCATGCAGGAAATCAAACAATTACACTTAGACACAGCAAAAAAGGTACCTGTGCGTCAGAGCCACTGATTTTTTACTGAAACAAACTACCAGTTCTCCTTATCACCACCTTATCAACACTCCTTCCTTCTCAAGATTCCTAACTCATCTTCCTCACCATCCACCCTCACCACCTCACATCTCCATTCTGGTCCTCACTCCTATGTCTCTGGTAGCGTCAATCAATCAATCAGGGAATTGTAAGTGCACTACAGACTTGTGGAGTGGTGTGGCTCACTGGTTAGAGGCAGCAGACCTGGAAGAAGAGGACGGCTTGGGACCAGGGTTCAATTCCCGACGCGGCAGGGTCATGGACCAGGGCCAGCGGACTCGATAATTCTCGCCTCGGTGCCTACTCTAACCAGGTATCACACTCGGCAACTCTGGGCATTAGCTTGCCTCATCTCCACAACGACCCCCCACATTCGCCGGGGATGCCTGGTTTCATCTTGGAGATACCCAGGAGGGACCATCTCACAGGGATAGCCAGGACGGGTTCCCCAGCGGTCTACAGCGCCATGACACCTCAGGGCAGCAGTGCGTTTTACAAGACACATACATTTACATACAAGGTGCTGGGGGGGAGTAGCAGCTCCGATCAGTCGAAGAGCCAGGTTTTGAGAGCCTTCCTGAAGGTGTTCAGGGAGGGGGCATGCCTGATGTCGTTAGGGAGCTCATTCCAGGTCTTGGCCATGATGTAGGAGAAGCTGCCCCTGTTCTGGCTCTGCGGTCCCCCTCACCACCATCGAGAGACAGCACGGCCTCAGCATAGTATCCTATGCCGACGACACCCAGCTCATCCTCTCCCTCACCAAGGACCCCACCACGGCCAGACTAAACTTCCATGAAGGAATGCAGGACGTCGCATCCTGGATGAACAACAGCTGCCTGAAACTCAATTCGGATGAGCTGGGTGTCGTCGGCGTAGGATACTATGCTGAGGCCGTGCTGTCTCTCGATGGTGGTGAGGGGGACCATATAGATGTTGAAGAGGGTTGGGCTAAGTGATGATCCCTAGGGTACTCCACAGTAGATTTTTGTGGGCTCACAGAGGAAGGGTGGCAGTCTGATTCACTGGCTTCTGCTGGTGAGGAACGAGCGGATCCAGTCGAGGGCGGTTCCTTGTATGCCGGCATCGTGTAGTCTGCTGGTGAGTGTGCAGTGGGAGACGGTGTAGAATGCTGCTGACAGGTCGAGTACGATCAGGGCTGCAGTGTGGCCTTTATCAAGGAGAGTGTGGATGTCATCTGTGGCGGCTATTAGGGCTGTCTCTGTGCTGTGGTTGCTGCGGAATCTGAATTGGGAGGGGTCAAGGATGGAGTTGTCTTCGATGAACTTTGTTAGCTGTGCGTTGACTGTCTTCTCAGTGACTTTTGCCATGAATGGGAGGAGAGAGATGGGCCAGTAGTTCAGGGGTCTGACTTCTGCACATTTCCAGTCGTCGGGGAAGGTGCCGGTCACGAATTAGTTGCATTGATGGTGCGTTGTAATTCTGGTGCGATGGGGGCTCTGTGGTAGATGTGTGGTGGGCAGGGGTCCCTGGGGGCCCCCGATTGGATGCCTTTCACGGTTGATGTTGTCTCTTCGGTCGTGACCGGTGTCCAGGTGTTGATGGTGGGCAGGTTGGTGTTGCCGGAGGGCGCAGTGGTTGCGGGGGCAGGTGTGTGGTCATTGAAGTTGTCGTAGAAGTTATTGATTTTCAGATGGAAGTATGATCCGAGCTTGTCACAGAGGTCCTGGGAGGGGGTGATGTGTGTGGCTTCACTGGGGGTCTTGGTGAATTCTTGGATGATGCTGAAGAGCTCCTTGGAGTTGCTGGCGTTGGCGAGGATTTTGTTGTGGATAAAGGTTCTTTTGGTAGTTCTGATGTGTTGGTGGTCTTTCGTCATGGAATTTTTGTAGGTGGTGTGGATGTCGGGTGTCTTGTTGTTTCTTCAATTCTTCTTGAGGCATCTGCAAATGCTTCTGGCTTGTTGGAGGTCGGCGGTGACAACCATGTGGCTTTCTTGTGGCACTGTCTGTCAGAGTTGCCTAGCGGGGCAAGCTTGTCTGCGCAGTTGGAGATCTAGGTGTGAAGCTCCCTGGCTACGCTGTTGGCATCGGTTGTTGCGGTGGGGGTGTCGTGGTTGAGGGGGGAGTTGAGCTGCTCTTGGGATATTCTGCTCCAGTTTCTTCGCTGTGGGCGCGGAGCAGGTTTGGGTGGTTTGGATTTGTTGATGAGGAAGTGTATGAAGTGGTGGTCAGTCCAAGTGGTTTGAGTGGTGTGGCTGAAAAGGGTTCTGTTTCCCCCTGTGAAGATTGGGTCGAGGGTGTGTCCTGCCTTGTGGGTGGGCGTGGTGACGAGTTGTTTGAGTCCGATGTTGGCGAGGCTGTCAAGGAGGGTGGTGGAGTTGTGGTCGCTGGGGTTGTCGAGGTGGAAGTTCAGGTCTCCGATGAGTATGTCGTCCATGGAGGCGATGGCGTGGGGTGCAATGAGGTCGGTGATGGTGGATGTGAAGGGGGCGCGGGTGCTGGGGGTCAGTAGGCGAGGGTGCCGCGGAGTGTGGATTTGGGGCTGGTCTAGACCTGTAAGTGTAATTGTGCGGCGGCAGAGACCGCGTAGCTCTAGGTGGAGAGGCTGAGGGAGTTTTTGTGCGCGATGGAGAGTCCTCCTCCTGGGTGGTTGTGTTTTTTTGCCTCTGGATCTTGTATCCTTCTGGGATGACGATGTCAGGGGCGGAAGCGGCGTTGGTCCAGGTTTCTGTAAAGAAGTCGATGTCTGGTGAGAGGGCGTATGCCTTGCACAATCAAATCAGCAGCTAAAGAGCAGTCCCTTTTGCAGGATTTATGTAGTTACAAGCCTATTGGTACTTCATATAACTGCTAGAGTGACGTCTTCCAAAATACACAGGAGAGGTGATGCACTGACAGTCTCTATAGTGACTAGCTCCTCTAAAGCCTAGCACTGGGATATTAGTGTGTGCCTATAAAACTAGCAAAATGTTTAGACCTGCAAAAGTGAATATGCAAATGTATTGGTGGATGCCTGCCATTTGGCAAGACTTAAAGTCTCAACCTCTCCCATGCCCATCATTCCTCCCAGATTCAACTTTTCATTGGCAGTGCTTCTTAGTTTTGAACTTAATGGTGCCCAGTTCAGTATATTGGGACGTTAAGCCAAACAACCTATTGCACCTCTTCTTGAGTAAATTGAATAACTTTTGTTATGCATGTGCTGTCTCCAGGGAAATAGGTTGCATTCATTTATTTGTAAGGAAATTACTATTAGGAAGCCTGAAAGAAGGAGAAGTGCATAGGAAGCCCAGTCTTGTTGCTACACTGCAGTCCTTTCACACTGCAGTATGGATGGATTGATAAGCTCCTTTTTAACGCTCTTGCAGTGCCTCATTAGTTAAAGAATAAGTGCCAGGGTCCAAAGTTTTGTTCAGGAGTCCTCAATCAGTACTATGGAGCACCAAGGTTGTCTGGTTTTGTTCCCACCTCATGTCTGTTTCATCCAACCATATAACCCCTGCCACTTTATCACAGTCCTGCAGGTTGTTTTTCATCCATTCTTTCTCACTTTGTCTCTGTTTTCTGTGTTTCTCTTTCTCCTTTTTTCTCCCTTTTCTTCCTTTCTTGCTCTTGATGCGGGTCAAAGTCTGATCATGAATGAGTTCTGGTCACTAGAAATGAGTACTGGTGGGCCTCACCTTCAACCACCAGCTCATATTAAGCACTCCCTTCTCGCTCTGCCCTTTCTCTGGTTCCTACTGCTCTATTTTTGTGCCAGAGTTCTGTTCCCTCTGCCAGTGCTCTTTGCTCTGCCTCCCTCCTAGTTTGTGTCCTTTTTCTTCTCCCAGTTTCCCACCCATGACAAATTCCCTGTTTGGTACACTGTCATTACTTCTGAATACTGCAGTTCTGGATTGGCTCCAGTAGTGTTCCCACTCAGCCCTCCACTACGAAGCACTTAGTGCAATCTCCCCCGCATCAACCTTCTCACAGAGAGATGAGAGGATGCAGAGCAGCTAACATTGCATGCTCAAGTAGCAGCAATTAGCATTAGCCACTGTGTAATCAACAAGGCTAATTCTGGTATCACTGGGTCATTAGCACTTGGAAAGGAATTTTACACAAAGCAAGAGATGGAAGAACACAAAAAGAGAGCTCAGCAGAACATAGTATTGAGAGACTCTGGGATTTTGCGAGGGAATTTGGCAATGTAGCTCCATAGAACAGTTGGCTGGGCACCAAAGAGCATAAGGGCCAGGGGGATCAGGGTTACTGGAACTGTCAAAACGTGGCACTTCACAGAATTCCTATCCATGTGCCTGCAGTCTAAGCGCTATCTCCAGTGCCTGAGCACAGGGCTAGGGTGGCTACCGATTTAGGAACAATTGACAGAGAGCGACAGAGGTGGAATTATCCCCTTCAAAGTGTGCTATTTCGCACTGTGAGAAATTGGGTTTTTGGTTGACTGGAATGTGAACCCTGGTCAAGCAGCAACCACAACCCTTGTCAGGGTGAGGCACAAGCCAACCCTAAATTAACTTGTGCTCAACCCTCTGGTAGCTTGGCACAGAGGGGTCAGGCTTAACTTAGAGGCAATGTGTACAGTATTTATGCAACCATTCAAACAGGAATACACTGAAAACACCACACACAAAAAGGTTCCCACGCCAAGTTAGAAACATAGAACCTTCTTTACTAAATACAGCAAGAACAAAATGACAAAAATCCAATCAGTAGAACCAGAGATATGCAGTTGTAAAGATTTTAGTAAAAATAGTGCCAAAAAGCACAAAACTGCAACTGTAAATATCTGGTCATGCTGGACCGAGGCAATGTCACAAGTTCAGGCTGAATCAATAGGTTATGGATCCCGCACTCCGTGGGGTAATCTGAAGTTCAAATTATTTTTGTATGACAAAATACACTGATTTATTTGGCGTGCAGTGAGGTATCGTCCTCTGAACCTGGACGTCAAGTTTGATGAGACTGTCGCGTTATCCCCACTGGGAAAAGTCCCTCAAGTGCACTGCCAATGTCCAAATTTGGAACCAACTTCAATTGAGATTCAAAATGTTAATATAATGAGTTTTTTACTTAGATCATAATAATCAACTTTGTAGTTTCATGAATAATTCACATCATTCATATTATAGCGTCATTGATTAAGCATCATAGAATAAGGTGCAAGTCATCCCCAGTGCATTTCGGGCATGATGAATACCCTTTGTCAGGGGGTTTGCTCCTTATAAAGTTCCAGTTTGCCCGTCTGCTACAGTCGTATCACGACTGTAGCAGACGCGCAAACTGGACAGTCTCACAAGTTCAGGCTGACCCTGATGGAGTGGCTGCAGGGACCCAGTTAGGCCCGCTAAGCAAAGTACCTTAAATCCTCGTTTGTGAAGCATTGCAAGGATCTGAGTCAAAGATGAGTAGCTCAGCCAAAGCGATGCGTTGGTTCCAAAATGTAAAATGCTGCAATGCTAGGGCCTGCATTATTGTTGAGGATCCCATTGATGGGGCTTGAAATGCAAAGTCCATTGTTTCAGGATGTGGTATGCAGTCAGGGTGATGCGTTGGTTCCGAGGAGCTTCAAAACTGTGATGTGGTGTTCGTCGTTGTCGTCGAGGCTACTGTCGACGAGTGATGCGAGGGCCTGCGCAGAGGATACATCACACAGAGGCAGTTCCGATGGGCTGCATTGCGATGCATGTCTTTTCAACGGGTCTATTCTACACAACAGCGGCAATGTATCGCTTATGCTTGTATGTGTGCCACACAGCAGAGGAGATGTGTTAGTTCTGCTGGATCCACAGGGGCTGGCAGAGCACCTTAAACCCACTTCCAAGGGTCCAGGACTGAGGTGGCAGAACTTGGCAGGCTAGACACAGAGATGGCCGAGTCCAGCTGCAGGTGCAAGGTTGCTGGAAGCCTGTTGTGTCCCTAAGGCTTCAGTTCAGGAGGCAGCAAACTAGCCCTTGGAGTCACTCAGGGGCCTGGGTTCAAGAGATGCAGGTCCAGTCCTTCCCACCCAGACAACAAGGCAGTAGGTCATTACAGGAGGGTAGCAGTCCTTCAGAGCAGCAGTCCAGCAGAGTGGCAGTCCTTTCAGCAGCACAGCCTTCTTCCTGGCAGAGTATCCACAGGTCTAGAAGTGTACCAAAGAGTCTGAGGTCCAGTATTTATACGCAGTTGTGCCTGTGAAGTATGGAGAAGCTTCTAGAGGCACGCCTTTGATGTATACAGGTGCCCTGTCCTCCTGGCCCTGGCTCCAGACTAACCACAGGGGATATTGAGCCCTTGGTACAGAGGTAGGACACAGCCTATTCAAGTGTAAGTCAGGCGGTGCAGTCCTGCATGTGATGGCCCATCGAGGCACACCTAAGCTCCCTATTGGATGTGGCTGGCTAGGAGAAATACACAAATCCCAACTGTCAACTACATCCAGTCATGTGACCAAGAGAGAATCTTCAAGCACCAAATGGCAAAGGCAGGAAATGCTTTTCTAAATATTTTTAATACAAATGAGACTTCGCCATAAGGTAGGATTTTTCATTACACAATCCGACTTTGCCATAAGTTAGGATTTTTAATTATCATTCCAAGACAGCAAACATGAATTGGTTACCTGTTCCCATTTGGAAATGGCACTTGTTAAATGTAATAAGTTAACTCCAATGTTATTCTATGGGAGAGGTAGGCCTTGCAGTTGTCAAAAACAAATGTAAGAGTTTTTCACTACCAGGACATGTAGACATGTTGTGTTATCTACCATAACTGCATTTCTTGCTATCTTTATGTACGGCATTTTTGCTCAAAATGTGAGGTCGCTTATGTAAAATAAATAGAAAAAAGAGCAGAAAGACCAACATTGTATTTGTGCAATATCAGTGGAATAGGACATGTACTCTAGTTACCCCCAGGCATGAACACGTGAAAGCATGGCGAAAGACTGACTTAAACTGATAACTCATCAGACACCAATTTACTTATGCATCCAGAATATACATATGCAGCATTGAGCACGGTGGAATGAGTACCATCCTCACAATCTAACAAACACCGACTGAATCATATGAGCCAAATACTCCCTGGTGCAACATTCACACACTTGTGATAACCCTGTGAACTAAACACTCATCAGTCTGACATTAGTTCAATCACCCAATCGCTTATGCTTTGAAGAACAATAGATGCCCTATTATGTCGTACCCTATGAATATGCATTGAGTTTACACCACAATGCACACCATTGCCCTTCATATGAACACATTGCAGATCTGTGCATCATTCATACTGACACTGTCCACATGGGCCGAATATACATTTGTGCAACATTAGGCCACTCCTCAATTAGTACCATAATTATTTCACTGACCATTGCTACAATAAGTGATCACTCAAGCATGGACAGATCTTTCCAAGTAAAACACACAATTCGATGAGGTACATATACATATAGACATACATGTAGCATTATGAAAATAATGAATGCATATCACTACTCCAATCCAATACGGCCCACTTATATAAATGGACTAAGTATACATTCTCAAAACTCACACACCACTCCTTCAGAAAGGATATCTGCTTTCCATACATACATGCAACCCAGAACACAAACATGTCCCAGGAACACACATTTTTTGTAGCCGCATCTGTATATTATTCAATGCTCAGACATAGCAGACACATTAAAATGCATGAAAACCATACATTAAAAATCAATGTAAAATGTCCTATCTTAATTCGGTACAATTGTGCTGCATCATTAGGAAATATCAAACGACGTGCACGCATTAAAATGTATGGCATTCTAAAATAACGTTGAATTATTTGCATGGTCCGTGTGCAAAGATCCATTGTCCATTAGCTAAATAGGTTGGAGAGCAAAATCAGCTGAGAGAGCTTCCGTCTGTCTTTCCCAGAGGCATGTATAATAAGGCACTGTGCACTGTACACTTTGAGGCATTGTTCCATAACACAGAGCATCTGTACATTCGCAATTTCCAAATATTCTAAATAATGTGAATAGCAATTCCAACGTTTGGAAAATATAGAAGAAAAGGCCCATATTTTAGGGGAACTTTTTCAGGAAACCCATGGTAATTAGGAGTTACTGGGCTCAAACTGGAGCAGTAAAACCATTTATATTATTGGTATTTGAAGGCTGTCCTTATTAATAAGCCCCAAATTGAGTACCAACTGCACCTCTTTAGAACTGGACCGTAAAGGTAGCAAAGTCAATCAAATCAAGGCGAACTAAGAGAGGTGGGGTGGGTAGAAACTCAAAACTCAGTAAAGCATATTCATTCTATCATTTATTATCCAGCTAGTGCATTTAGTTGAAGTCATTTTACTTTTAAAATACATCAAAATACTGTACAAAGAAGGGGACAGCAGTGCTACACACTGTTATCAAGTGGGTAAGCACTGTCTGGAGGAATCAGCAGGAATTGGCTTGTGCTGCCCCCTAGGTAAGTTATCATAAAAATACAGCCAGTGGAGGATAGGTCAAATTGCCCCGTAAGTGTGAGTGTGACTAAGTTATTGGTAGACCATAATGTGTCCTAAGAAAGTTAGTTCACATTCCAATCTTGGCCTCCTGATAGTCTTTAACGGGTGGGTCACACTTCTGTCAGCAGAAGTGTTAGAAATGGGATTTCTGGTTGAATACGGCATGCGCATAAGCCAGGCAGAAACCACCACTCTAGTCAGGGCAAGGGAGTTACATACTGAAGATAACCCCTGCTCGCCCCCTTGGTAAAGCAGTCAGGCTTATCGCAGAGGCAATGTGCAAAGCATTTGCGCAACACACACACAGTTGTGACACACTAGGCACACCACACAAGGTTATGTAAAAATAGCCTTTGTATTATCCATAAAACACATTACAGCATAATCTCACATATACACTGTGCCACCTGGCACTAGGTAGTACTTTACAGGGGATTATATACAGGACAGGGCCAATCGTGCCACTGTCAGAACCATCAGAATCGGTAAGTAATAAAACAACAAGTAACTACTCAGCAGAAACACATTATGCATCATCCCATATAGGCATAAACCACATTATGCATCATCACATTAGACATAAATCACGTTATGCATCATCCCATTAGGCATAAATCACATCTAGAAGTGTACCATAGTAACACTCCCCAGGTGCATACATCACCTTAGGGCCTTGCGCCCTACCAGCACATCAGGTGCTCACAGGCCAACTGGCCTTCCTCGGGGGCTTGTCTGGGACTCCCCCACAATGCCCTATGTCCATCAAAGGTCAGGGCTCTAGGCTGCCACTGCAGCAGCGTACTGGCCCATTAGGCCGGTACCAGAAATAGGGTGCCAGGGAGAAATCCACCCTTATCTCTCTTGAGACACACAATGCCCCCCAACGTTGCAGCTGCCGCGGACTGGTGGTGCAGCCCTGTGGGTTGGGACCGGCACCAACAGTACCTGGAGAGCCCCCATCACCGGGTCTCCTCTCGCAGGACAATCAACACCAACAGTGCCTCCTCAGCCCCACTCACCGGGGCTTCTATTGTGGGCCAAAAAAAGGAATGCCCCCGTCGTTGCAGCTGCCCGCGCTCTGGTGGTGCAGCTGTAAGAAGAGTCACCCGCACCAACAGTGCCTTGGGAGCCCCTTCTTCCTGGGGCTTCTCTTTCAGGTAAAACTGGCGCCTTAAATAGGCAACCGCAGTGTGCCCTCCTAGCCCCACTCACCGGGGCTGTCCTGGTAGCAGATGCGAGTAGCAGAATTGAGGTGGTCACCGAGGGAGCCGGCGAGGCTCTGGTCCTCCTCTCCTGGTACCCTGTGAGCCCGCGAGGCTCCTTCTCCGAATGCCGGCACGCGGGGCTCTCCTCCTCAGTGCGGGGAGCCCCCCCTCTTCCAGGCATGAGCTTGCCTGACTTCCTGCCGCCTCCTCTAATGTGACCGGCCACCCAGCGGGACTTCCGCGGAGAGCCTGCGATGTCCCGCTCCTTCTGGGCAACACACTGGGGGTCACCTCAGCGTGGAGAGAAGGCTCCGTCAATCCCTGCTCCTATCTGGGCAACACGCGGTGCTCCCACTAGCACACGGGGACCCCGCCCTTCTCTAGGCACAATCTTGTCTGACGCTCGGCAGCCAAGTCCGCCCTGATTGGTCTGCTGTGCGAGGCGCTTCCTCACCCCCAACCAAGCAGCCCACCTGACTACTCGGCTTCATGGAGCAACGTCTCTGCAACTTCTCGGGCTCTGGAAAATTTATCCCAGAAATGCCCACCACACGCTCTTGGCACACAGGCACAGCGCTAGGGGCACAGTAAGTGCAAGGTGCTCCTCGCGCTCCAGGGTGGTGCATCAAGTGCAGCACTCATCAGGCGCTGCTGTGGGTCGAGTCCACTCCAGGGGCTCAATACCTCAGGACTCCTGCAGCACCCCAGGCCTGAAAAGCAGAGGGGCAGAGCTGGGCTCAGGCAGGTCAGCACGTAGGGACCTCCAGGAAGCAGCAGCTGGGTCCCATGGTGGTTGCTCCTGGTCCAGCATCCTTCCAGTCACACAGCTCCAAGCAGGTAGATTTTACATGGGGTCACAGCCCCCATTTTTATACCAGCCAGGTCTTTGTTCTGCCCTGGCTTGGGGATCCAGCCAAAACCAGTTCTGGGGGGCACTCAATATTTTATTTACAGTGCAAAACAGTCCCCTTTGACATTGCAGGTCCTGGCCTCAGAAACACCACCGGAGCGCGGAGCCAACATTGTACAAGGCAGGCACAGACCTATTCAGGGTCAGGGGCTACTCCTCCCACTACTCCAAATGCAGATCTGCCTATTCAGCCTAGCGCTGACTTACCCAGCCTCTCTGGAGCCAGGGCACCTCCCCAGCCCCTGTCACCCCAGAGCCAGACTTGTAATACACATCAGGCAGGCACAAAGACACAAAGCACACAGAAATGTCAACTTCTAAAAGTGGCCTTTCTAAAATAGTGATAATAAATCTGCGCACACCATTACGCAGCATTTATTATTACTATTCCAAACATACCAAACTTGACCACGCTGCTCCTCTCATATCAGGAATTACCACTGAAACACTTATCAGAGAATCCCCAATGCCGTCCTATGAGAGGGCAGCCTCACAGCAGTGAGAAACCAACATGGCTGTTTGTCACTACCAGGACATGCCATACAGTTAAGGCACATGTCCTACCTTTTACCTACCTTGCACCCTGCCCTTAGGGCTAGCTAGGGCCTACCTTAGGGGTGACTGATATGTAGTAAAAAGGGAGTCACAGATCTGGCACCTATTTTATGTGCTACGTCACAGCGGCAGTAAACTACATGCGCAGGCCCTGCAATGGCAGAGACCTGAGACAGGTTTAAAAAGTTACTTTGTTGGGTGGCGCAATCAGCGCTGCAAGCCCACCATTAGCATTTAATTTACTGGCCCCAGGTATATGAGATACCACTTTACTGGGGACTGATAGGTAAATTAAATACACCATACAGGTGTAGACCAGTCTTACCATGTTTACCACAGAGAGCACACACACTTTGCACTGGACAGCAGTGCTAAAGTGCCCAGAGTCCTAAAACCACCAACACCAGGTCAGAAAAAAGACTAGGAGGAAGGCAAAAAGTTCAGGGATGACCCTGCAAAAAGGACCAAGTCCAACAAGAAGTGACGGAATTGAGCTGCTCCTGGTGGTGTGTGGTCATTCACAGCAAACACAGAGAATTTGCCCCTCAATACCTGTGCCCAGAAGCACACATATTGTTGGGGAAGGTGGTTCCTAGGCCTAAGGGAGGATGCTCTCCACTTATCCAATTGGATTCTCTCTACTCCAATCGCGGTTGGCTGGATCTTCTCTGTAAGGGATCTTCGTCAGGCCCAAACGCAAGCTCACCATGCAACCAAAGCAAAGAGCAGCCTTAAGATGCAGTGGTCATCCAGCGAGAGGTAGGGAAAATCACTGAATATGGTTGAAAATTTGACATAATGCCAAGCCTTCAAATTGATCACCTGTGTTGTGGGGCAACCGTCACCGGACGTTATGTTGCTTATTGGCACCATATAGTCTAGGTGCTCTTTGGTCTGGTCTGCCTCTGTAGTTCATGTAGAACTACCACTTGCTGCAGTACATGGTCCTCCAAGGGTTGTTCAGGTGAGAGGATGGCCCTCCAAGGGTTGTTCAGGTGACATGATCTAACTGCCCACATATGCAGAGTCAGGGAGCAAACGATCTTGCTACAGGGCACACCGCAGGGTGATTCAAAGCCACCTGACAGTGCAGATCCATCCCTTAGCTGCAGAGAACTGCTTCAGTTCTTCCTGCTCCTGTTCCTCACAGTCCTCCTTTTCTAGGTAATACTTTCCTTTGTGCAAGGCTGCCTGTAGCACCCCACCTCAGCAATAAGCCACCCATTCCCTCAAGGTATCCGTAAGGCAACCCTTCATGGCACTTGAAGGTTCCTGTTCCAGAACCTGGCAATTTTTGCAGTCAGCTACCCCAACCTTGAAGCACAGATGAGATTATTGGTCTGCACTGGGGTGGATTCCCTGTTACCGGTTTATGAATAATCTTGGCACACAGACTGGTATTTTCTGTCCCCACCAAGTTGGCAGACAGAGTTTGTATATTCAACAGGTCCTGCTCTGGGATCAGTTTTTAGGCAGTTTCAGATTTTTCGGTACTCCTTCTAAATAGGCCTGGGCTGATTTTGCAGAGTCTCCGCGATGTGACCCAAAAACTCTGCAACGCTACGTGTGAATGACACCATATGCAGTAGATTTTCTGCCCAAGCTGCAGCTTTCTCAATTCAAATGGAAGGTTTCTCAATGCAAGTGGTCGCGACCATCTGCGACCACCCACATTGAGAAATCTGACCGTCCACAATGAGAAATCTTGCCAGGAGGTGGATTTCCTCGCTTGCCGTGAGCAAGGAAAAAACTCCGCTTTGCGGAGTTTTTCGGAACTCCGCTTGCTCTACAGTGTACGGAGTACGGAAAACTCCATAAACTGTGCGAACAGAGTGGATTTCACCATCCAGGCCTTCTAAACTGGTGAACCTATTGTCTTTGTCTTATAGTGCCCGCAGGAAGGCAGGGTGCAGCTGGAGCTTCCTGTCAGGGGAATCGGAAACAAAAAACCCACGAGAGGTAAAGGAATCCACATTTATCTACCTTTTAGATTGATGCGTGTAAAACCTCTGGGGAGTATTGTGTCAGGAAGGGGCAAGCGCTGTCACTACATTTCAGAGGGACTCTCTATCTCCTGATGTTCGCACTCTAGACTCTGGCCAAATACAAACAACTTGAGGAATACTGTGGAGAAGGCCGGCAATTCACATCGCTGCTAGGCAGGAGCTCTTCAACCTACATCTTACGTACCACCAATGCACATGAAGTCAAACCCTGGCGGAGGAGTATATACTTATCATCATGATATTTTTGTTATCTAAATTCGTGCTAGGATATTTTTGAAGCACAATATTTAGGCTTGATATACTGGTAGTAAACCTACTAGAATTCTCTGCACACCTTTAGAGAAGGTAGTAAAAACTATTAAATTTCCTACAAACACGGTAAGGGTATTTATCTAACTGTTATAAAAGGCACTCATAAGGATCTGGATGTTTCGTTTGCATAAAAAAAGAATGCCCCTTTGAGGAAGGTGCTAATAAAGAGAAATGTTTTCACTTTTCCTAACTTTTTAAACATGTAGTCTGCACTGTATAACACACATACAATGTGGGAAAGTTTTTAAAGAATGTTGAAGCATCGTATTTTGTATTGGAAAGTTGCCTTTCCAGTGGAAAACCTATGTTAGACATCAAGCACTATAGTGCAAAGGTCTATGTGTGGTGCTAGATAGCCTGTATCTGTATATGTGCTAGGAAAGAGCAGGACCACCATATCTTAATAGATATGGCTAATATATCTGCCCTCAAGTATCAGCGAGCACACACAATTTAGGGTAGAGTGCACACACAACATATGAGTTCACCTGTCAGACTGACAAAACACAATGTCCAAGTCGCATGTTGGAATGCCAGCGCCATTGCACCCACAGCTGGACTGAAAAAGCAAACTAGCCCTAGCAATTTAGTTGGACCAGGCCCAGGGGTGGGGAATACTGCTGCTGTTTTTGTTACTTTGTTACAAGGGGCAGATAATGTAGCACTGCTGCAAAACTGGCCCCCAGTAACAAAAGGTCGTCCCCCACTACTCCAAAACCAGCCCCCACCCTTCCGGCCCACCAGGAACACGCCTGGTGCCCGCTACGGCCAGTACGATTGGATCTGAGTCAAAGGGAACTATCAGGTGAGTCTGGAGGGGGCACTTTTTCCAAATGTCATCCAAACCAAACTGGGTTGCTACAAAATCTGTGTTTCAGCCATACTCCTCTCCTCTTCAACCCCATGTGCCTCCTAAACATTTTAGACAACTACCTGTAACATGTGTGTGCATTTTATGCATAAGAAAGCCTTATTATATGGGGCTCTGCCTCCTAGAAATAAACTCCATCCACTACGCTTGCCCAACCAGTAGACTTATGGGTCATTATTCAGTAAAAAAGACTAAAACGCCCGACAGGTTGGGGGGCTACGTTGATTTTCGCTGCTGGGACATGTATTGTGAAAAGACCGTCAGTAGTTTTCTGATTGCTTACATTAATTACTTAGGTAACACTTAAATGAAAGGTTGTTGCAACAGATGTTAACCATTGACTTGTTTTCAATTTTCCTAATATCCAAAAATGGTTGTGACATTCACTATAATCAGTAAATAATTGAAAAAAAAACAGTGTCTTTGATTTGGGGAGACGTTTATGAACTTGGCCTATATCCGTTTTCACATGCAGTGCACAGGCATCTTCTATGTAATTGTAAATTGCACATAGCACTTGCCGAGACTTTAAAGCTCGCTACTGTGGAATCCTTGCTTAGAGGTAATTAGGTAGTAGGTTAGTAATATGTGCTTTCTTTCCTAGTAGGATTAGTTGTGCTAAATTGCTCTTGAGAACTTATGCATTTACTCTTGCGTTTTGAATAGGGATCTATTAATTGAAAAGTGTCAGCGGCCAATCACAGGCAATATCTCAGAGAAACCCCTAGTACATGAGCAACTGGCACACATTGGAGCACTGCCACCTATTTCACGGCCGCTCTTGGCTGCAACGCAGCCCTGGAAAAATCACTTTCTATATGAAGAGTTAAAAAGCCTCAGCTACCGCAGTCCTTGCCAAATCCTTCCCGCCATCTCTGCTCAGAGCATCCTCCCTGCGCTCGAGCTGGTCCAAAAATGTCTTCTCTGGAGAGGTGATTCCACAGGTTTGTGAGCCTACAAAGGCCACGCATGGCTAGCGGCAAGCAGAGGAAAATACGCCTCACAGCACCGGAGAAATATGAAGGGCATTGGCCTGTGGCCAAGAAGCATCTTGGGCATTTCGCTCATCAGCCACGGGCCCTCGACAGGCATCCAAAATATACAAAGACTGGAAAAAGCGGAAAATCAAGTGTCATCATCCTTAGCAGGAGTTGAGGAAGAACATTGGAGTTAAGCGTATTACATTGTCTTTCCATTTTCTCATTCTTTCTAGTCGCCACTCTCTTTTTCTCTGTTCAGCTCTTTATATCTTAATCCCTCTAACTCTCTCATCTCTCTATTTATTTCTCCCTCTCATAGTTTCTGAAACTCTTTCCTTCTCTTTCTCTCTCCACTGCTCTCTCTTCTCTTCCTTTCTCATGCTCTCGACTCTTGTCCTCTCTCTCCAGCTCTATTTCAGTCTCCTCTCATGATGCCCTTCTTTCCATCTCTTTCTAGCTGACTTATCTTCTCTCTTTTTCCCACTCTCTCATATATCTCTCTGTTTACCTTTCTCTTGCTCGCGCCCTATTACTCTCTCTGTTACTGTCTTCTTTCCTATTCTCTATTACAATATCTCGTGTTGTTGTACCTCTCCCACCTTTGTCTCCCTTTCACTTCTTCCTCTCACTCTCTTTATCCAATTCCTGCACTCGCATTTTCTTTCTTGATCCTAAATTTCGGATTGGGGGAATCACACTGTTAAGAACACTTCTCCTTCAAAATCAATGACAATTAATATTATGGATTTTTTTTTTAATGTAAAAAAAAAACTGATTATCCAATTTGCATTAAACTCCCTATGAATAGATGGATTGGATATATAGGCTGATTATGAATTTCTCGTCTGTTCATTCCTGGCACATGGATCATTTTTAGTTGACTTCAGATTATGGCACCAGTAGAGTGTTTAATGTTTTATTTTACTAAGCACACGTATGGGGAAGCCAACATTCAGGCCTTCCTGAACCTCTACTAATACTATATTCCAAGGGAGTATCATTGTTCTAACGTACATTGAAAATATAACTCAACCTAACATATGATACATAGTACTAATTAGGTAGCAACAGGTTGTTTAAATCATGTCCGTCTTTTATGCTACCCTCGTTTTTTTGTCATTATTCTAAAATGCTAATAATACACAACACTTCATGTAATTTTGAATGGAAGATGTTTGCCATAGACACTTTTAATCGGGTGATCCCATTGAGTGACAAAATCAGTCTGCACAGCCAGATCCATTGCTAGTAGATAGGGCTTTACTTAAAAAACCATAGGTGGTAACATGGGGATGCCTACGCACCACCAATGGGACATCTCTTCGATGCAAAGTACTGCAAAGCACCATTAAAGGCTACTTTGCAGCAAATATATAGTTTTGTGTCTGTAAGTAATACTTTTAAATATTTTGTGCTTCTTTGCGGAACTTTGTGTGACTTTATGGCAGTGTAAAGTGTTGATAATCTAGTCTGTAACCGATGCAGGAGAAGGCTCTTCCACCCGCTCTTGCTCTTTGGATACGAGGGGTTTCTGTGAGGGTGAGACCGGTGGAGCAGATGTTACTCTTGGGTACACGGAAGGAGACTCTGTCTTTGAGGTATTTGGGTCCGGTGTTGTGGAGGAATTTGTAGACATGGGTGAGTAGCTTAAATGTTACTCTCTTCTCGACGGGGAGCCAGTGGAGGTCTTGCAGGTGTTGGGCGATGTGTTCATTCCATGGGATGCAGAGGACGAGTCTGGCCGCAGTGTTGTGGATGGTCTCTAGTTTGAGTAGCAGGGATTTGTTGATTCTGGCATAGAAGGCGTTTACGTAGTCCAGTCTGCGGGTTATCAGTGCATGGGTGATGGTCATTCTGGATTCAGGGGGATCCATTTTAAGGTCTAGCGAAGGATGTAGAGGGTGTTGAGGCAAGTGGAGGTGACGGCGTTGAGCTAGTGGTTCATGGTTAGGGAGGAGTTGAGTATGATGCTGAGGTTCCGGGCATGGTTCGTGGGCCACCAGGTGTTGTTCCAAGCTGAGGGGGTGTGCCCGAGGATTAGGACTTCTGTCATCTCCGAGTTGAGCTTCAGACAGCTGCTGCTCATCCAGGATGCAACGTCTTTCATTCCTTCCTGGATGCTGAGTCTGCTGGCATCGGGTTCCTTTATGAGGGAGAGGATGAGCTGGGTGTTGTCTGCGTAGAATACTATGCTGAGTCCATGCTGTCCAGATGTTGAAGAGCGTGGGCCTGAGCGATGATCCTTGGGGTACTCCACAGTTGATCTCTGTCGGTTCGGATAGGAAGGGCGGGAGTCTGATTCTTTGGGTTCTGCCTGTAAGGAAGGAGCAGAGTCAATCGAGAGTGGTTCCCTGTAGGCCGGAATCATGGAGTCTGGTGGTGAGGGTGCGGTGGGAGACGGTGTCGAAGGCTATGGAGAGGTCGAGAAGAATGAGGGCTGTGGTGTGGCCTTGGTCGAGGAGCGTGTGGATGTTGTCTGTGGCTGCCAGGAGGGCGGTCTCAGTGCTGTGGTTGCTGCGGAATCCGGATTGGGAAGGGTCGAGGATGGTGTTTTCCTCAATGAAGTTAGTCAGCTGGACGTTGATGATCTTCTCAATGACTTTGGCTGCGAACGGAAGGAGAGAGACGGATCAGGAGTTTATCAGGTCCGCCGGGTCTGCAGAAGGTTTCTTGAGGAGGGGTATGACTTCTGCACATTTCCAGTCATCAGGGAAGATGCCGGATTTGAAAGTGGCGTTGATGCTGGTGCATCGTAGATCGGGTGCTATGGTGGTGGCAGCTCTGTGGAAGATGTGTGGCGGGCAGGGGTCCGTGGGGGCTCCTGAGTGAGTGCTCTTCATGGCCTTGGTGGTATTTTCAGTGGTGACCGGGGTCCAGGCGGCAATGGTAGGCCGGCTGTCGTTGATGAAGGAAGGAGTGGTTTCTGGAGTCTGTTCGCTGAAGTTGTCATAGAGGACCTTGATTTTCAGATGGAAGTAGGAGCCGAGCTTGTTGCAGAGGTCCTGGGAGGGTGTGATGTCCATGGCTTTGCTGGGGGGTTTGGTGAATTCCTGGATGATTCTGAAGAGTTCCTTTGAGTTGCTGGAGTTAGCGAGGATTTTGTTACAGATGAAGGTCCTTTTGGTGGATCTGATGAGTTGGTGGTATTCTATCATGGTGTTCTTGTAGGTGGTCTAGTTTTCGGTGGTTTGCTGTTCCTACATGCTCCTCGAGACGTCTGCAGGTGCGTCTGGATTCTCGGAGGTCAGTGTTGAACCAGGTGGCCTGTATGGGGCGCTGTCTGTCGGGGTTGCAGAGGGGGGGCGAGCTTGTCTGTGCAGTTGAAGATCCACCATTGTAGTTCTTTGGCTGCAGAGTTGGTGGAGGTAGAGGCGGGAGGGGGATCGTAGTTGAGGGTGGAGTTGAGGTGCTCTTCTGTGGCCTTGCTCTAGTTCCTTTGCAGTGGGTGTGGTGTAGGTTTGTGAGCCTTGGTTTTGTAGAAAGAGAAGTGCATGTAGTGGTGGTCCATCCAGGGGTGTTGGGTGGTGTGGCTGAAGTGGCTGTTGTTCCCTCCTGCGAAGATGGGGTCAAGGGTATGTCCTGCCTTGTGGGTGGAGGTGGTGAAGTGCTGTGCCAGTCCGAGGTTGGCGAGGTTGTCCAGGAGGGTGGCGGAGTTGGGGTCGCTGAGATTGTCAAGGTGTAAGTTGAGGTCCCCGATGAGTATGTAGTCCATTGAGGCGATGGCGTGGTTGTAGAAGGTCTTTGTGGGCTGACCAAAAACGTATAGTGGGCTTAAAAACCGACCATTGCTTCCCATTGGTTCGGTTATTTGTCACTCTCATTTGCTTGCTTCTTATTCAATGGCTTGCCTTTTCTCTTTCTTGTGTTTGTCCATCAGCTATAGCATAGCCTCTTTACTATCCTTTTGATTGGCTGACTTATATAGTCCACAGCTTACTTTTTGGGAGCTACATTTTAATTTGTGGTTAAGCATTCTATGTGTGTACATTAGTTTTCCAGCTCTCCCCTTCATGTGCTTCTCTGCAGAATATCCTCATTCTCTGTCACTCTCTCCCTGGTGCACTGCTCACTCTTTATTCTATGCTTCTGTCATTGCCAAACTACCCTGCCCTCAGTGTTGCTCGCTCACTTATGTGCTGCTTACTCCCCTCCCTCGACCTGGTTTTATTTTTATATTACCTCCCTTCCCAATCCTTGTTGTTCTCTCCGGTTTGCTCACCACCCCCACCACTGTCTCAAGTCATTAGCTATTGTTGGCCCCACCACCCTATAACATGCATTTGCAATGCAATCGGTCTCACTTTGGGACGTTATATGTATTAAGCGATGCAGTGGGACCACTCCAGAGGGTTGTAGATGAAAGGGATTTACGTGGGTATGCTTTAAGCAGAACGGGTGCAGAATATCAGATAAACACACAGTAGTTGTTTCGCACTGAAGGTAGGACCAATCAAAGCACACATTTTCTTTCAAATTCGAACCCGGTGTCACTCCTGATAGTAGGCATCTTCCCAGGCTTTTCAGGAGATAAGGAGAGGAACTGGCACCAAAAGGTCAAGATATTCACTGTATATCAGCTTTTTCTATACAAGGTACTTTTAGCCGAGATCACAGGGTGGTTGAGGACACCCTACACAACACAGCAAGGGGCTATGGTAGCTGAGGGGCAATAGCAGTCAGAAACTGGATGGCAAAGAGCAGATGTACATTCTCCCAGCCCAACCTATGCCTGCATAGCTCTGGGGCAGGGTCTCATGGACAGTGTGCATCAACGGTGTCACGTACACAGAAGGATGGCAAAGATGACAATAAGAACTTGGACACAAACCTCCACATTGTGAGGAACTCACTGTCCTCGAGAGGACATCATTTACCATGTGGGACACAGCTAACAAGTTACATACCACAAACAACAGAGGACAAAGCCTAGCTATGGAGGGGACTAGATGGATTTTACATGGAGCTGACATACACACCCTTTCTCTACCAGGGCTACAGACAAAAAGGTCAATGATGCTGGGTCAATGATCAAGTATTGCCAGCATTCAGTTACCACGTAGACTTGTGGGGTGATGGGGGGGGAGGAGTAGCCCCATCGACTACAATTAGTGCCGTAGACTTTGAAACAGCCCTTAAACAACAAAACACACTAAATGGAACACCTCCAGTGACCCACTGCTTGGCCACCAAATTGGATGACAACACAGGGGAGGACAGAAAAAAATCAAACAGGGGCATGCCATGATAGCAGTGTAGCCATGCCAGCCATACCGTGTACCCACCATTCATCCCTACACATGAATCTACCACTAGGCCCATTATAAAAACTCAAAAACAACAGTTGATGGACAGAATGCAGAACAATGTCATACATTCACCCCAGTACAGAGATCTGGGCCTAAATCCATCGTTTTTTTGCTCACCATGCCATTCCAGTTTGAACACAGCCATATACTAATCAGTCTTGGAACAGTCCAGCCCGAACTGCCAGGCTAGGTCCTCCCTGGACTGGAAACAAGCATCCTAGGACCGGTTTGAGGGTTTTACCCCCCTTCAGCCAGGATAGCTTGATTCCAGTGGCATGGAGAGCACGGGACCCACGTCTGGGCATACCCGACCCACTCGGGTGACAAATGCAAAAACAACAGTTGATGGACAGAATGCAGAACAATGTTATACATTCACCCCAGTACAGAGATCTGGGCCTAAATCCATCGTTTTTTTTGCTCACCATGCCAATCCAGTTTGAACCCAGCCATATCAAATCAGTCTTGACCCTGTGCCTCATGGGAACAGTCCAGGCCAAACTGCCAAGCCAGGTCCTCCCTGGACTGGAAACAAGCATCCTAGGACCAGTTTCAGGGTTTCACCCCTCTTCAGCCAGGATAGCTTGATTCCAGTGGCATGGGGAGCATGGCACCCGCGTCTGGGCATACCCATCCCACTCGGGGTGACAAAGGCAAAAACAACAGTTGATGGACAGAATGCAGAACAATGTCATACATTCACCCCAGTACAGAGATCTGGGCCTAAATCCATCGTTTTTTTGCTCACCATGCCATTCCAGTTTGAACCCAGCCATATGCAAATCAGTCTTGACCCTATGCCTCAATGGGAACAGCCCAGCCTAAACTGCCAAGCCAGGTCCTCCCTGGACTGGAAACAAGCATCCTAGGACCGGTTTCAGGGTTTCATCTAACCCAGGATAGCTTGATTCCAGTGGCATGGAGAGCATGGGACCCACGTCTGGGCATACCCGTCCCACTCGGGGTGACAAATGCAAAAACAACAGTTGATGGACAGAATGCAGAACAATGTCATACATTCAACCCATTACAGAGATCTGGGCCTAAATCCATTGTTTATTTGCTCACCCTCACCATGCCATTCCAGTTTGAACCCAGCCATATGCAAATCAGTCTTGACCCTGTGCCTCATGGGAACAGTCCAGCCCGAACTGCCAAGCCAGGTCCTCCCTGGACTGGAAACAAGCATCCTAGGACCGGTTTCAGGGTTTCACCCCTCTTCAGCCAGGATAGCTTGATTCCAGTGGCATGGAGAGCACGGGACCCACGTCTGGGCATACCCGTCCTACTCTGGTGACAAATGCAAAAACAACCCAGATCTCTTGACTGTGGGTGGATGTTTTGACTTGTTCTGCATTCCGTCCATCAATTGTGTGTCTTTTTCTTTCTCGCCCTAAGTGCGCCAAGTATGCCCAGACTTTGGTCCTGAACTCACTGTGCCACTGGAATCAAGCTATCCTGGCTGAAGAGGGGTGAAACCCCGAAACCAGTCCTAGGATGCTTGTTTCCGGTCCAGGGAGAACCTGGCTTGGCAGTTCGGGCTGGACTAATCCCATGAGGCACAGGGTCAAGGCTGATTTGCATATGGCCAGGTCTAAACTGGGGTGGCATGGTGAGCAAAAGAATGATGGATTTAACCCAGATCTCTTGACTGGGGCTGAATGTTTTGATTTGTTCTGCATTCCGTCCATCAATTGTGTGTGTCTTTTGCTTTCTCACCCTAAGTGCACCAGGTATGCCCAGACGTGGGTCCTGGGCTCACTGTGCCACTGAAATCAAGATATCCTGGCTGAAGAGGGGTGAAACCCCAAACCGGTCCTAGGATGCTTGTTTCCAGTCCAGGGAGGACCTGGCTTAGCATTTAAGGCTGGACTGTTCCCATGAGGCACAGGGTCAAGACTGATTTACATATTGCCAGGTCTAAACTGGGGTGGCATGGTGAGCAAAAGAATGATAAATTTAACTCAGATCTCTTGACTGGGGGTGAATGTTTTGATTTGTTCTGCATACTGTCCATCAATTGTGTGTCTTTTGCATTGTAAAGACTCACCACCGACTACTGAACATGAAACATAAATCATCCTCCAGTACTTAAATTCAGTATCTGGAGGTGGGTGACCTCATAAATACACTATAAACTTGCATTCTCTTCTCTCAGCAAATAAATACTAACACACGCCCTCAAACCCACCACTCAGCCATAGTGATGAATTCAGCGTTACGCCCCATACATAAATTTACCTTTAACTATCGTACGTGGACCTACCAACTTCTGTATATGGCTTTACCACTGTCCCCTGTATGTGGATTCAGCAAAGAACCTGTATATGAGGCACCACTTTCACTCTTGATTGAACCAACCGCTCACTACTGAATATAGGCTACCCCAGTTCTGGAATCTGGACCCCCCAGACACTACTGCACACGCTCACCCATGTGCTTGAAGCACCAGTAAAAGGGTGGTATGACATCCTCTTGCACCCACATGAATCTCCAAGCTAACGTCTCTATATGGATGCATCTTTAACCTGTTGCTCATGCAAGAGGGAATCAACCGAAAATACCACTGGTAATATGAAGTATTGAACAAATCGCAAGAAGTGCTATACAAATGTAATAAGCGCTACACAAATGTAATAAGTTCTATACAAAGGGTAGTAATCGCTATACATATGCACATAACCTAACGTATGTGTAGGATTCTACCACTGACCCCCTGCACTCTGATCTATACATAGCCATGATCATGCAACCAGCACTTGCCTTAACAAGAAACCACACAATCACAAGAGAATGTTAACCTATGGTAATCAGACAGGTTGCTATTTTTTTCTTTTCACGATGACATGGTATTACCCCCAGCCTAAGGGATGAGGATCTGTGGAGTGGATGCTTCTGACATGTCAACAAACGCATGCACGTCCTTTCATGGTTTCACGTGCAGTGATAACTGAAAAGCCAAATTAAAGACGGTTTTGGGTCGAGCCTCCTCTCAAAAGGCATCAAACATACAACAGGACTTCTGGTGTAGCTGTCATTGTCCATGCCTGAATGATCAAAATTAAGGCAACAGTCAGAGACTCCCTTGAAAAAAGCACTTAAAAATTGAGACAATCTACATGTCTCCTGGTGGAGTGGATTATCCCAGCCTCGGGTTCTGTGTGTTTATATATCAGCGTATTATTTTGCCTTTCACGTTCCTCTCAAGGCCGCACTTCACCGGCAAAGCGCAATTCCATCACTTTAGTCCTTTAAAAAAAATATCTGGTGGATTATTAACTTTCAGCAAAATATTCCCGGGCGGGGAGTGAGAATAAAAAATAAGCCTTGGGGACTGATTTGGGGAAGGCTGCACTGCTCCCAAATATTCCATAAATGGCACGCGCACAACAGGTTTCTACCTTTCTCGTGCTGCGCCGATGATGGGTCTATGGTAAACAAAGGGCAGTAACGTCCCATCGCGCACCACTCTCGTGCAAACTCCGGATCTGATAACGCGAAGAGGAATGCCACCAGACCAGGCTGGGGCAGAGGGGCACCGGTCAAGAAAGTTCACTCACTCAGCTCTCAGGGGAAAGGCACTTACTGCTGCACTCTACGTCCACGCAGCGCTTCAGGTCTGAGAACCTCCTTTCCACAGAGTCAATCTTCTTGCCCCGGCTGGGTCAGCAGCAAAGCAGGGCGGCCAGTAGGCAGAGGAGGCGCCCGGCTGCAGCCATGTTGCCAGCAGCGCCGGCTGGAGTGTGTCATGTTAATGTGAAAGCGGGCGCCATGCTAGAACCTAAAGCACGGGGCCCGGAGGCGGAGGGGGCTGCGGGCGGCAGGCGCCATTGTTGATTGTGCGCCGTGTAGCTCATTTAAATAAAAAAAACAATGTTTGTGTGCCGGGTTCACAAGAAAGGGCAGTGTGCCATATTAAATGTAATGCACACTTCGACCGCTTGAAGGCGGCCATATGATGTGTAAACGTAAGAAATTCACTCCAATTAAAGCGCGGAGGGAGAGGGCTGCAGGGGGCGGCCGCCATTGGTGATTCAACACCCATGTAAAAACTCATTAAAAAAGTAGTGCCCACAGATTTAAGAACAGGTTCTATGTAACAACCGAAGTAAAGGGGCCAGTCACCATGGGAGGTTACAGATGAAAACTAAGGAGGGACTAACAACCCAATTAAGGAATCAGAAGCCAGCATTTAAGAAGGACAAAGACACAAGCCAATTAAAAATATGGGCGTGGAGTGAGCAGGGCTTCCATTCCATACTCCACTACAACAAGTCTCACAGAGCAGCGCATGCATGTTGACTCAAACTTGACCTAAAAAAAGGTTTTAACACAAGTACAATTTCATTTTTGATTGTTATTTCATAAATGCACATATGCATTGTGATGCAAGCTTGCACTTGCAAGATGATACATGTTCACGCATAAGTCATCACACATGCAACCACCTACGAAGTGAGAAGACCGGTGGTCACATCTTCCTACCTTTTTTTGAATTATGGCTGATGCACATTATTGGCAAAAAATGCTTTTAACAGAATTGGCAAAGTCAGTAGGTCCAAAGGGCAAGATGTATTGGTTGTACCATTGCTTGTTGTTCCAATGCCACTGACACTTCAAGCCTCTTCTGCCTTGCAGCTTTCCCATAGCATGGAGGCAAAGGGGGCAGAATGTGACTCTAATAGAAGGGCATCTTCTAATGGAGTGAAATAAGAGTTACAAAAAATCTGCTTTTCATTTTGGTCTCTGAAACTTTACAGCACTTACGACTCAATGTACAAAACCATTTTGTGATTGCACACTCTGCAATTAGCAAAATCACAGGGTTACAACTGCAAATTTACTTTTTTCTGTTTGCTAATCCAATTTTGTGACTCCGAAAACCTTTTTCATTTTTAAAATGGGTTTTGTGATCAATTCCAAATTGCAGTTAGGATGGGTATCCCCTCCTGATTGTGAGTCACAAAAGTACTTAAATTGCAATTGGAAAGCAATGACTGTTTACCAACGCTTTAGAAAGGGTAATAACTTATTGACAGAAGAGACAATGGGGCTTATTTACAAGCTCTTTGCGCCACCGGTGCGTAACTTTTAAGATGAGAAAAAGTGACATACTGGCGGCGCAAGGGGATGAAAACAAGCCTCAATGTCCGTTCAGGACAACGTTCCCTTATTGCATCCTGTTGGGAGACAACTGTCCGCTCCTACCATTGATTCCAAAATGGACAAGTATTTTCTAATATGAGCATTGGTACCTTTAACCCCTTCGGTGCTCATGACGGAACGGTTCCGTCATGAGCCACGGTTGAGCTGTGCTCATGACGGAACCGTTCCGTCATGACCACGCCCGCGCAAGATTCCGTCAGCACAGCGGCGGAATTTGCGCAGCATGGAAGGGGTTAAGGAGCATAGGCTGCTTTAAAAAAGTTGTCATTTAGGAATGCAGATACAAGTCGTGGAGCTGTTGTTCTTTGCAGACCACCATCCTTTTCTTCATCGTCAATCACAGGGGGTCGCAAATAGTGCTCACACCACCAAGGAGCTATAGAGGAATTACAACCAGGTCGTCCTCCACTCAAAATAATCATAAACAACAAAGACCTGATACATTCGGGCAATTAATTCTGTTTGCTTTTCTTGCTGAGTGGGAATAGGAGTTTACTTTCTCCTTTCACAACAATCCTATATATAGTGTATATGTTGTCCCTACTCATACTAGCCCTCTCTTTACTAATTCTTAAAAATAAACCAAACTCTGAGTAACCAGTCACCGTGTCAGAAAATAAAGTACCCTGTGCTGTAACAGGTGTACACCGCAACAAGATACAAGAGTCAAAGTACAAAAGATTTTGAAAAAATGTGAAAAACAAGATAGCACCTCACCTGCGCACCACCAGAGGAGCTTGCTGGTTATTGATTACCAGAAATGCTCACGTCTACCATCATAGGTTGCTATCTTGTAAAAACAAATACTGTGGGTGTCCAGAAAGACCAGTGAAACATCACTATCAGACGAGCGTTGTCTCGTTCTTGTCAAGAACAAGACAAAGCTCGTCTGATGGTGATGTCGAGTTTGGATAACACTAGGGTCCTACTTGAGAAACAGGATCATTATTAAAAGTTCCTGGGTGACGTGGTGTCCAGCTGGTATGAGGGGCCTTGGCTGTCACTTGTCTCTGTGTTCTTGAAATAAGGGTCCAGAAAGGGTGGACAGTGTCCCCGTGCCCTGAAGAAATTGCCACTATAAGGTACAGGCAATGAAACATGTCGGCCCAGCATTATATGGTCTGCAAACATGCAGTTTGGTTTTAATTTGAATAAGCCCACAAGTAGTGAACAAAAAGTATCCTGATGGTGACAGTGGGACTTATTTCAATTTTACTCTCACGGGGTTGTTTTGTGTGATTTCTTCACACATTTTCATTTGTTTCACTGGTCTTTCTGGACACCCACAGTATTTGTATTTACAAGATAGCAACCTATGATGATAGACGTGAGCATTTCTGGTAATCAATAAACAGCAAGCTCCTCTGGTGGTGCGCACGTGAGGTACTATCTTGTTTTTCGCATTTTTTCAAAATCTTTTGTACTTAGACGCTTGTATCTTGTTCAGGCCTGGGCGTAGTGGGGCTACGTGGAGCAGCGCGTAGTGTGCCCAAATCTACGCACACTCATGAGCTCCGCGTAGCCCCACTACGCGCCGCCCGCCTCCCGCCCACCCTCCTTTTAAAGTAATAGAATACATGATAAAATATTTAAAAGTAAAGACTTACCTGCAGCGCTGCGTCTCCTGGGGCTCCCTCTTCCTCGTTTCCAACTTCTTGTGACAAACGCGCATACGCGGACGCCCGCGCATGCGCATTTTTTGCGAGAAATGTGCATGCGCGGGCATCCTCGCATGCGCATTTGTCTCAAGAAGTTGGAAACGAAGAAGAGGGAGCCCCGGAGACGCCGCACTGCAGGTAAGTCTTTACTTTTAAATATTTTATCATGTATTCTATTATTTTAAAAGGAGGGTGGGCGGGAGGCGGGTGGCGGGTGGCAGGCAGCTACGCTTCGCCCTGACGTGTGCGTAGAGCTGCCTGCTTTGCCTACTTCGAAAACTGCGAAGCGGGCAGCGCTATGTACACTACGTGGGCGAAGCGTAGTATAATGCCCAGGGTTAATCTTGTTGCGGTGTACACCTGTTACAGCACAGAGTACTTTATTGTCTGACACGGTGACTGGTTACTCAGAGTTTGGTTTATTTTTAAGAATTAGTAAAGAGAGGGCTAGTATGAGTAGGGACAACATATACACTATATATAGGATTGTTGTGAAAGGAGAAAGTAAACTCCTATTCCCACTCAGCAAGAAGAGCAAATGGAATTAATTGCCCGAATATATCAGGTCTTTGTTGTTGATGGTCACAAATAGTGACCTGCCCAATTAAAATTCATTAAGCAGGTCATTCAGCGATGCCCCGTGATTTGGGGGTTTTGTGAAGCGACCTAAAAATACATAGGCCACATCGTAAAAAAAGACACGTCACAAAACGGTAATGAGCGATTTATGACCACTTTTTACTACCTGCCTCTTAGACCTGGGTAGCCTGCTAAAGAAAAGAAAACATGAAATATATAAAGGTTAGCACAAGCCTTTGTCATGAGGATGAATGCAAGAGAAATGGGGAGCTGTCTGATAGAGTTCACAGCAATATAAGGGATTATTACAGCCATACACAATTTGTCGTTTTACCCTTGTCCTCCTCCATTTGCAACCATGACATTTGCTGCTTGCTCGGGAAACCTTCTACCATGGGTTATAGCACCATAAGAAGTCACCTGGAAATGCTGTACCCTAAAACTAGTACTAGGATGGAAGGAGACAATGTTAGGAATTTTATGACCATCACAATCTGATCTCAACATTTTCCTGTGAGCTGTAATACTACATACCAGTTGGTCTCTCCAGAATAGACACACTCACTGGGGGAGGCGGAAGTTTGCTTGTTGAGTAATGATAGGGTGAAAGGAGAGGTACAAGGGGACAGAAAGAGATGGATCAAGAGAAGAATACAGTGCATGCAGTCAGCCTATATATATGTTGAAGTTTTCCTTTCATCTATGATCTTTGCAAAGCTGTTTTGTCCCAGGAACCTTTCACCACTTCCTCAAAAGCTGTAAGAGGGATAAGGTCTAAAGAAGACTGATACTTTTGTCTAATAAAATAGTTTGTGAAAAGACAAAAACATTAGCTCTTCCTGCAGCTGCAGATTAGGTACTTTAAGAAAGAGTAGAGATGGTGCTACTTCTTGCTGCACAGCCCTGCCAAAAAGGCCATTGCCTGCCTTTGGGGTGACCTTTTCTACGAGGGATCAGTTGATATGATTTCTTACTCAATCCTTGACCTAGAAATTGAGATGGTGTTTGCCTGTGAAGCCAGAGTCTGCATGCCCCCTTTAGATATTTAAATTAGATCCACCAACTTACCACATAACGGCTGATGTAGAAAAAACAAAAAACAACTGAGAGGTTAAAAGCCCTTCCAAAGTATTGAGTCACTAGAACTGTTCAGCTGTGGGCTTTATAAGTATGAGTATTTATAGAGCACGGACCTACTGGACAAAGCACTGGTGCACTTTCAAACCTACCTACAAAAAAAGAATGACTGCAATTCTCAGAATAATTTAAATTTGAATTACCATCTAATTCATAAGAAATGCTGTGAGATGCTGTAAGACATCTTAGTAGGGCCACAGTTGCGTAGCAGAGGGAGCTATTATAGGACTCCAGCCTAAAACTTGTCTGCAGCATGTACAAAATACAACAAACATATTGAGGTCATGCCAACTCATGGCTGCAGGGGTTGAGATCCCTGCCACTATAATGCTCATGATGATACTGTGGGTTTACTGCCTTCTGCCAAAATGAGGTTAAGAAAGGGAAAGGGAGACCATCCAGGGGCCTAGTGATTTGGATGCATGACGTTACAACACATACCTTTACAACGCATGCACTTACAACGCAATTTTTACAATGCAACATCCACTACAACGCATTCCATTACATCGCATACTACCTTTACAACGCATACGTTTACAACGCATAATGTTACATTGCATTTAAGGTAAGTATTGGATAGTATAGGGGTAAAAATTACTATTCTTACTCCAGGGGGTGCAACAGTAGGGTAAGTGTTGGATAGTATAGGGGTAAAAATCACTATTCTTACTCCAGGCGGTGCAACAGTAGAGTAAGTGTTGGATAGTATAGGGGTAAAAATTACTATTCTAACTCCAGGGGGTGCAACAGTAGGGTAAGTGTTGGATAGTATAGGGGTAATAATTACTATTCTAACTCCAGGGGGTGCAACAGTAGGGTAAGTGTTGGATAGTATAGGGGTAAAAATTACTATTCTAACTCCAGGGGGTGCAACAGTAGGGTAAGTGTTGGATAGTGTAGGGGTTAAAAATTAATATTCTAACTCCAATGGTATGCATTGTAATGGTATGCGTTGTAATGCCTGCGTTGTAGTGACATGCGATGTAGTGTCTGCGTTGTAATGGTATGCGTTGTAATGGTATGCGTTGTAGTGTCATGCGTTGTAAAGGATGTTCCGTTGTAATGTCTGCGTTGTAAGTGTAGTGCGATGTAATAGTTGCGTTGTAAAGGTTGTTTCCCAGTGATTTTGGTGAAAATTTCACTCTAATGTAAAATCAAAGCTGTCCCTGTAGATTCCCTGGATATTTTGGCTGTTGATCTTGCTTTCCGGTCTGGATTGAAAACTAAAGTCTATAATGTGTACAATCGAGTGGGATCCGGCAAGGAGTATATTAGTACTATAATTGTTCTGGACCACGTTCTTACTGAGAACAAGGGCAGTAATCGGCTACTGGTAGCAGGGGACTTCAACTGTACGTTTGAACCCTTTGCAACCACTCCCCTAGATTTGACTTTAGAATGGGACAGAAATTGGAAAATCCCACAGATAGATTTACTTGCTGTTAGATGGACAGGAAAAGCAGCCCAGGTGATAGCTTTGACACTGCAATTTAACCTGAAGGCTACTAATGGCAGGACCAACTTGGATTGAAAAGGCAAAATGACTTTTAACCGACCCAGTTACTAGTCAAGTCAAGTCAAGAAAGCTTTATTCGACGATTGTCATAAAAGCATACAAAATTTATATATATACACATTTACATATAGCATATTAAGATGGTTTAAAACAATAAATAAAGGCATTTGCAGAGAAATTAACGTTACAGAATATCGGGATGGTTATCCTGCCAACATTTTATTCCTGATCACCCAAGCCCTACCTAAAAACTTGGCAACAGATATGTAAACAAATGGGATTTCAGCAGTACGCATAATACGCACTGCCACCTTAGCATTTCTGGTACCTAATAATCGGCACATTGATTTTAGCCACAACTTGCGGGGAAATACATAGGATGGACATTGGAACAGAAGATGATTGACTGATTCAATGGGTGCAGTACAACCTGGACAGTTTAGCACACTAGACACGGCCCACCTAGAAGTGAACTCTCTGACTGGGAGACTGCCAACCCTAAATTGAAAGTAAAGCTTCCTGTCAAAAGGATTTGTAATGTCATCCCAAAAAGGTGCCAGGGAAATAGTGTCCTTAAAATCAAGAAAGATACCAGACAATGAAAGCGGGGCTGTGGAACTAAAAACTCGAGTTGCTACTTTTTCCCAGTAAACAGCCTTCAATGCTTGTTTAGACGGGAAGCTAGCATTTAGTGGATCCTCCCACAAGTTTTTTAGGCCCAAGTCTTTGAACGAGTCACGTATTCTACAAAGCCACTTGACCTTGTGAAAAGTGTCCAATTTAATAATATCCAACAGGCCAAGAGCAAAAAGCCTGAGTTCAGGAGTCACCCATAGGCGTCTCCAATACAAAACTGGGCGAAACAGAGCAATTAGTGCTATTGGCCTTATGCCTAAATCATAGGTCAAGGGACAAAGGGGAGTACTCTGAGGTAATTTAATAAGATTCCTTAAGAACCTATTTTCAGAGGTAGATAGTTTATATACATTATCAAATCCCCACAATTCTACCCCGTAGAGCGCGGCACCAACTACTTTACCATCATATACCCGAAGAGCGGGGTTAATGGGTTGAGTCAGGGATTTGGCGTGTTCTTTGCTTAACGCGCCAGAAAGCTGGGAATGTTTAAGGGATGCCAAATCTACTTGGTTTTTCCATCCCAAATCATGTTGAATGCAAATACCTAAATAAGTAAAATCTTGGACCTGGTCCAATGGCATGTTATTCATATATATTTTACTTTTAAAAGATTTAGATTGGTTAAAAGACATAAATTTGGATTTTAAAACATTGATTTCGAGGCCGCGGGCTAGACAGAAGTCCTCAAAAATACTTAGAGACTTCTGGAGGCCACTCGGCATTTTAGAAATTATAAGACAATCGTCTGCGAACATTAAAATAGGAATTTTATTACCTGCCAAGGAGGGGGCATCTACATTTGCATCTATCAATAATGCAGCCACATCGTTGATATACAGGGAGAATAAAGTTGGTGCAAGTACACATCCCTGTCTGACCCCCTTCTGGATAGGAAACTGTTTAGTCACCTGGCCGACACCACCCCATCGGATCTGTGCAAAATTGTCTACATGAAGTCTGGCAATTAGGGAGATTAAAACAGCAGGCATCCCCATCTTGTCTAGTGTGGTCCATAGGGATGCCCGGGGGACAAGATCAAAAGCTGCCCTGAGATCTATAAAGGCAGCATATAGGCTCCCCCCCCCTAAGTGGACTACTTTCCAATAGAGCATAGCAAAGTGTAGCACCTGATCAATGGTGCTTATTCTAGCTCTAAAACCAGCCTGTAGATGTGAAAGGATTGTATTCTCTAAAGCCCAGTCCAGCACTTTATTTAGGATCAACCTGCCTAAGATCTTTTGTGTAGTATCAATCAAACTGATTGGACGATAGTTGGCAGGGAGGGACTTATCTCCTTTCTTGAACACCGGAATAATTTCGGCACCTTTCCAAGAAGTGGGTATCGGGGCACCTCTGGCTATCAAGTTGGCTAAAATTAAAATATAATTTCCCCAGGATTTACAATTATCCAGAAAGATATCAGCAGGGACTCCATCCATCCCAGGGGCTTTTCCAGGAATCAGTGTCTTAAGGGCAATGTCAACATCACCTAAAGAAAATGCATCTTCCTTATAAAAAATAATTTGATAAGAAAAAGAGCACGAGTCATCTTCAGTAGCATATAAAGCCTCAAAGTGATTGACCCAAGCATCATGCGAGACCCAATTTTTGGGTTTTTCAGGGTTACCCCCAGCACCCCATTTGAGAACAGACCAGAAACGTCTCATATCCTTCTGGGCACCAGCTTCCCTAAGTTCCTCCCATCTTAGAAAGTCCCACGCTTTCTTTGCTTTAAAGATAGCTTGTTTATAGTCATATCTGGCGTTACGAACTTTCAAACTATCGCCAGATTTCAATGCAATTCCCAGATTATCACGGGCATCTCTGCACTCAGTAGAGTACCAACGTGTTGGGAGATCATGTTTGGGCTTAGGTTGTTTGGAGGGCTTTACAAAAATATTTTTAAGTTCAAGGAAGAAAAGATCGTGGATCGACATTTCAGGTATCGAATGTGGATCCAAAAGACACTGGTTGTAAACAACACCTAAATCTTGGGTAGCAAGCTCTAAACTGTTTAAAATATGTGTTAAGCATTCTTGACTTTGGACAATCTTGGTCCACTTAACATGGCGCAAATCGGTAGCAACAACTACATCTTGATGATACTGAGGAGGAGAATCACTAAGGGCGGTGGTAGTCACCCAATACGAGATAGACAGGGAGAGAGGATTGTGGTCACTCTCCACTCTGTCTATAACCGTCATATCCCTCAGGGTCTCCCATAGCTCTAGTGATAATAAAATATAGTCAATCCTGCTAGTACGGCCTCCACTCTTAAAGGTGACAGTCCCTAGCTTATCATGTGCAGCCCTGCCATTTGTTGCACGAAGCCCCATGTTCAAACAAAGGGCATTAATCTGGATTGCTATTTCAGTCCATCGAATAGCAGGTTCAAGGTCTAGACTAGGGACACCCCATAAGTCATCCTCTACCACTGATATATTCCGATCAACACCAAGAAGCGGTTCAAAGGTTGTGTTAAAGTCACCAGCTAAAATAACATAAGAATGTTGGGAATATAAAAACATAAGTTCATCCAATCGGCCTATGGTATCAGATTTCTTTCCGCCTGTGCTTCTAATGTAAACATTATAGATATCCAGACGTTTACCATCTTTAAACTTTAGTTTAAGCAACTGGATATCTGGATGTGAAGTAGGAAGTTCCTTTACAATGGGACCAAGATCCTGCTTGATCCAGACAGTGAGACCACCAGAAGGGCGACCCTTTTTGCCCCTGATCGCTAAAACATTATAATTCAGGAAACCCAACAAAAACTGGGCCTCGAGTGACCAGGTCTCCTGGAATAAGCAGATATCATAAAGATTAATAAATGTTACCCAATTTGGATCATCCAATTTAGTTTTTAACCCTGCAATATTCCAGGACAAGAGCATCCCAAACTCTACATATGATGCACTGTCCGTCTTTTGGGACACCGGGGTAGTACTCAATTGGTTTGCCCCAGCCGGATCTGTGGAAAGGCCTTCTATTTCCACACAAGCCGAAGTACCGGACTCAGTATTTGGGATTTTATCAGTCGGCAATGAGCAATCAAGATGGACTATTGGGCTGCAAACTTTATGCAGTCAATCATTTTGTTCAAGGCACGACTGGCCCATGGGCAAGGTAGAGGCTCGATCTAGACGAAAGGAGCCAATGGGAGTAGACCTCATTTGAATAGCAGAGTTATCCGGGGAACAGCTTCTAAACTCAAGGTTAATTAGGTTGTCTGCTATAGTAGGATCAGTAAAAGTGACCTCAATAGAGTCCCTCCCACTTCCATCCTGGGGAATCCTACTTACTCTTACTATATCTGCTCTAATTACAGAGCAACAGCCCCTTACGTGTCTAATCCAATGGATAACCTTATTGGTCAGGGATTCATTGGTTTCATAATCAGAGCCAGATGCCGGACTCGGGACATTCACCATATAGATTTTCCGAGGGTGCGGAACAGATGTTTGTAACCCAGAATTTTGTAACAAAAAATGGGGGATACTCTTAGGGATGGTGCCTGAACTTACAACGTCACATGGGGGACCTCTAGCATACATAAAATTCTGACAGAAACCAGGGGGACCAGGGAGGATTCTAGTAGGAGCTGGAATATCAGCTAGGTGAGTATCAGCCCTAGGTTGAGCTATTGAACGGGACTGGTTACTCGAGGGGCGAGAGACATGAGGCACGGTCCTACTAGATATGTTAGGTGACTTATGTAAACCATCTACGACTTCAGGAGGGGCTATAAGCCGAACCCCTTCAGCAGAGATGGAGTCGTGGTAGGTGCCTGAGCCCAAGTTAGATTTTTCCAGTTTTTTAACAACAACCGTTAACAACTCGATCTTGTTTTGCATAGTTTCAATCAAGGAGCAAAGTTTTTTCACTGTCACCACTAAAGATTTCACATCCTGGTTGCTACCCTCAGGCCCCAAAAGAACCTCTGTTAAGTTCATGGTAAGACTTTCACCAGATGCAGAAGCACCCGGATTAGGGACCAAGGGTTCAATGGAAGGCAAAGCAAGGGTACTAGCAACAGTGTCGATTTCACTTAGTACAGAAAACCTATTGCTGCAAACAATAACAGATGGGTCAATAGAGGCATGAGGAGGCTTAGCGGAATGGTCTTGACCTTCAGACAATACTGCTGTATAGGTAGTAGAAGCCACTTCTTTAACCACTTCCACAATTGGTATATCTTCCCCACCCTTTTTTGGGAGAAACATGTCCGGAACCGTGACAACACCTCTGGTAATCTCCCTCCTCCCACCAGCGGCATTTTGAGGGGTAGGATTAAGAAGGACCTCACATTCATCAATAATGCCATCTATACGATCCATCACACAGTTACTCCCCGCATGGTGATAACTTTTCTTCGTTTTAGTCCTCCTCAGCTTAGATTTAGAGGCCACAGATCTTGATGGCTCAGACCCGCCTTCCGGGGTTTTTCTCTTACCCATGACTTGGACTTAGAACAAGGGCACATAGACCAGATAACAGTACCTTAAGGTGCCGGATACGTGATGTCGGAGACCTGGCCGACCCGACCCTCGTCGACCCCGGACGACCACAGACGGCCCGCCCTCTGCCCGGGCTCAGCCCGGCGCCGCCCGCGCGCGTCCCGCGACGCGGAGGCAACGGCGCTCTTTTGAACGCCGAGTGGCGCGAACACAGCGTCAGCGGGTCCGGTGGCGCACAGGATGCCGGGAAGTGTAGTCCGCCCCTGTCCCCTCACTGCGGCCGCTGATGGAGATGGCGGCGGCGGGGGATTTCAGCACACAAGGTAAGCGGCGCTGGCGTGGGCAGCAGGATAGCGCTTCAGGAGGTGGCCAGCCGGACACAGGAACCCGCTCCGTCGAGGCAACGGCGCTCTTTTGAACGCCGAGTGGCGCGAACACAGCGTCAGCGGGTCCGGTGGCGCACAGGATGCCGGGAAGTGTAGTCCGCCCCTGTCCCCTCACTGCGGCCGCTGATGGAGATGGCGGCGGCGGGGGATTTCAGCACACAAGGTAAGCGGCGCTGGCGTGGGCAGCAGGATAGCGCTTCAGGAGGTGGCCAGCCGGACACAGGAACCCGCTCCGTCGAGGCAACGGCGCTCTTTTGAACGCCGAGTGGCGCGAACACAGCGTCAGCGGGTCCGGTGGCGCACAGGATGCCGGGAAGTGTAGTCCGCCCCTGTCCCCTCACTGCGGCCGCTGATGGAGATGGCGGCGGCGGGGGATTTCAGCACACAAGGTAAGCGGCGCTGGCGTGGGCAGCAGGATAGCGCTTCAGGAGGTGGCCAGCCGGACACAGGAACCCCTCATACTAGTCATATTGATTATTGTTTGGTTGACTGCAGACTCTGGGCAGCGGTTCATGATTTGGAAGTAATTTAAAAGAACAGATCAAGACCACGACGATTTGAGTCTAATTTTAGGTGACTCTAAGTAGAAGTGGCCTACGGGGGCACCAGGCACCTGAGTGAATTGCTACAAGCCAATAAACTCAAGCTACAAAATGGGATTGGGTGGACAAAAACCCTGCAGCCCTCAAAACTGTTAATAATAGATTAAGAAAGGAGGTGGACTTTCTTTCCTCCCTTCCCCAATAAACTAGAACAGAGGAAATGAGATTAACAAATGATGTATAATATTTGTGGATTAGGGATATTTTGGGACAACCCAAACGGTTAGGAAGAAAGCCAACAAAAGCAGTAGAATGGTACAACCAGCGATGTAGTAACGTGAAGAGCAAGCTCCTATCGGCATCAAAATAAAATTCACGCCAGGATCTTGCGAGGAGTAGAGTTATGTATAGACTGGCATTGGATCTTGGCAAAAGGCAATGGGAATTTTTGTTGTGGTCCACTCTCCATAAAGCTTTGGTAGACAAAGACAATAGGTATTTCTGGAAGAAGGCAGCATTATGTCTGAATGGGCCAAAGACCGCCCTGGAATTTACTGTCCAACTAAATGAGTGGGTGAACCACTTTGGCGGATTGTACTCATGTGACTATGGTGAGGAAGAGGGTAATTGTTGACTTTTGGAAAAGGTCCCATCCAGCCCGTAAGATGCTCTTGGGCTTTCTCCTGAAGAAACCCATGCAGCAATTAACGCATGTATTCCAACCAAAGCCCCAGGCCTGGATAAGATTCTGAATGACTTATATAGGGAAGACCCAGAAATGTGGTTTGACTATATTAATCTACTGTCAAATGCCATCCTTCTGGGTATGGAGATTCCCGCTTCATGTAAGCTGGTGAAGATTATACCAATTTTCGAAAAGTGGGACAGGGCTAATCCCAGTAATTATAGACCCATCAGCTTAATAGATTCACTCTAGAAGATATTTTGTAAAAAAATATTGGCACGTCCCCAGGAGTGCATCACTGAAGGAAATATTTTGCCTGATTTTCAGGGCAGGGTTCATTGCAATATCAGTACCCTGGACCAGGTTTTTCATTTTATTTGTGTTTTGTTGGAGAAAAGTGATAATTAAAGGGGGCAAACTGTTTGTAGCATTTGTGGATCTGCAGGCAGCCTTTGATCTTGTAGAAAGGGGCACAATCTGGAAGGTGTTGGCTGAGATATGGATCCCAGATAAACATCTGGTTATTTTGAGGAGATTGCATGTAGATAACATGGCCCAGGTGAGGTGGGGGGAAGAGGGGCAGCTAACAGAGCCTTTTACGATCAAGCGTGGAATCAGGCAGGGGTGCGTCTTGGTGCTCACTCTGTTTTCACTATTCATTAACGGAGTGGTGGGTTATCTCAACAGAGATGGGTGTGACGCCCTAAAAGTCAGGAGAGAAGGGATCCTGCCCTTCTCTTTGCCAACAATACTCTACTGATATCAAAATCACCTCAAGGGCTCCAACAGCTATTGAATGACTTCAACTCCTTTTGTGATGAGAGAGGGCCGAAACTAAATGCTATAAAGACAAAGTACATGGGTCCCAATTATGAGTTTAGCAGTGATGGAGCCGGACCAGCACACCACCGCCCCGCTCCCACACCACCAAACCTGTGTGCACACCACCCGCCAGATTATGCCTTTTACAGTCACTGGCGGTTCTTTGACGGGCCCATGGCGGTGACTATGAAATGGGCACCGCAATGGGAATATCAAAGGCAGCACCTGCATGGAATGGACTGGTGTAGTCCATGCCATGCAGGTACTGGAGTGCATGCACAATGGGGGGCACAACATGAGCCCACCCTGAATACACTCCATGGCCCTGAGGCAACAGGGGGCCCTGTAGGGTCCCCTTTGTTTCCTCTACGCCATGGTTTTCATGGGATAGGAACCGGCAAGAAAACCGTGGTAGAGAGGAAACACATAATATGCTTAGCGGGACCGCAGTGGTCCTGCCAAGCATATTGCGGCCTCAACACCACCGTGCCACCAGTGCCAGGGATTGTGGCGGTACAGTGGAGATTCAACTGGCCAACTTGCAATAGGACTGTCTGACTGCTGGTTCGATGGTGCCCACACCCCCACCGCAGCTACGGTGGTCCATACGACCGCCGTTGTCATAATCAAGCCCATGGTCATTTCCAATGGTGTTTTGAAGTCATTCAAGAGATGTATGGTACTTGAGGTCAACCCTATCAAATTGGTCCCCACTTTTGATTATTTATGTATCCAGCTTACCCCAAATCACTGGGCTCCACACTACTCACACTAATTTAGCAAACTTCATATATATATATATATATTACCTACTGGCGGTCGCCAGTAGGTAGTTATAGTTAGGACCACGTTTCCATAGGAAATCCGCAACATTCTATTTTGAATAACTTTGGCGCCGGTTGACGAATCCTCGCAAATATTTCAAAATAGGTGGGGCGCTACGCTCCGCTCCTACCCTGAAAGTCTCGGGGGGATTCGTCAAGCGGGGGCTGAGATAAAAGGGGGGTCCCAAAACGCGTTTTTCCCATGCATTTTTCCATAGGACCTTTAGACACAGCTACAGCCCGAACGGCTGAACAGAATTACTTGAAATTTGGCAGAGAGGTAGTCCTCAGGTCAAGGAAGTGCCTTTTGTAGGTTTGGTGTAAATCTGTTCAGTAGATTCTGAGAAAATAGCCTTTAAATCAATATATATATCTGAGCCAGCTTACGGTGCGCTTACGGTACGCTTACCGTACGCGTATGGTGGCGTGCACGAGCGCGATTCTGATTGGCCCTTAGATCTTAGTAAACATTCGAATCGGTCGAAACCAGGAAGCGGCGTCCGCCATTTTCTCTCTCGCACTCTGAGGGGGGAGCTGATAAACAAATGCCAAAAACATATAAAGGGGCTGTTTAGACAGCGCCCATGCACATAACCATGTTAGTTGAGTCTTCAAAGATCCCCCAAGGCAAAAAACGGTAATTTTTTATTTTTCGAAAATTTCGCCGATTACGCTTACCGTACGCTTACCGTACGCGTACGGTAAAAAATTACTAAAAAAAAAAAACCCACTCTCTCCACCCCGTGTGCAAATGGTGGCCGAAAGCCACCATTTGTGCATGGCATATAAGAGCACAGCATTTCCCCAAAAAATTTCAACAGATTACCTATCACAAGGAAGCGCATAATATGTCCTCCATGTGCGCACGGTGCGCGAAGCGCATCGTGCGTACATGGCCCATCTAGCGTAACGTGGGCACGTGGTGCGCGTAGCGCACCGCGTGCCCACCGTGCCTAACTGCGGAAAGTGGGCGCGCGGTGCGCGAAGCGCACCGCGTGCTCACTGTGCGCGCACGGTGCGCGAAGCGCACCGTGCGCGCACGGAACGAACTGCGTTAAGTGGGCGCGCATGCCACGAATGGCGTAAAGTAACTTAGCATTTAAAAAACCGTACAAATTCACTGAAAAAACCATAGGTTTCACACACGTTATAGTTAGGAATTAGCATTTAAAAAACCTTGCAAATTCACTGAAAAAACCATAGGTTTCACACATGTTATAGTTAGCGGAAATTTTACTGATAAAAAACCAATGAAATTCCCCCGTTATAGTTAGTGCAGGAAACTATAACTCACGCGACCGCAATCTTCTGCTGATGACATATGTGTCTTTATGAAAAACAAATATTTGTAATATATGTATAGCTAAAAATTTATGGAAGAAGACATGGGCAAATAAGTGTCTAAATACAGTATTAGCATCAGCAGAGGATTGCGGTCGCGTGAGTTATAGTTTCCTGCCCTAACTATAACGGGGGAATTTCATTGGTTTTTTATCAGTAAAATTTCCGCTAACTATAACATGTGTGAAACCTATGGTTTTTTCAGTGAATATATATATATATATATATTCACTGAAAAAACCATAGGTTTCACACATGTTATAGTTAGCTGTACATTTTACTGATAAAAAACCAATGAAATTCCTCCGTTATAGTTACTGTAGGCAACTATAACTCACGCGACCGCAATCCTCTGCTGATGCTAATACTGTATGTAGACACTTATTTGCCCATGTCTTCTTCCATTAAATTTTAGCTATACATATATTACAAATATTTTTTTTTCATAAAGACACATATGTCATCAGCAGAGGATTACGGTTGCGTGAGTTATAGTTGCCTACAGTAACTATAACGGGGGAATTTCATTGTTTTTTTATCAGTAAAATGTACAGCTAACTATAACATGTGTGAAACCTATGGTTTTTTCAGTGAATTTGCAAGGTTTTTTAAATGCTAATTCCTAACTATAACGTGTGTGAAACCTATGGTTTTTTCAGTGAATTTGTACGGTTTTTTAAATGCTAAGTTACTTTGCGCCATTTGTGGCGTGCGCGCCCAGTTAACGCAGTTCGTTCCGTGCGCGCACGGTGCGCACGCGGTGCGCTTTGCGCACCGTGCGCCCACTTTACGCAGTTAGTGCCGTGCACGCGCGGTCATCTATCATTGCCATTGATGGAAACACCAATGCGGACTTGACCAAATGCGCAAGGCTAAGACTAGGGTCCATATTCTCAAGGCGATATCGCCACATTAGTGGCACTTTTCTGCCGCTAAAGCGGCAATATTATCATCCTTGTATTCTCAAGCTGTAGCTAACAGCCGTTAGCAACAGCTTTCATAACATCGCCAACGATGTTAGCGACAACTAACACTAATTATATGCAATGTAGGCGTTCCCGTGTTAAAACGCACGCTAACCCCACTTTGCGATATTCTCAACGATAGCCCTGACCGGTGATGCGATAAAAAAACACACGCTAAGGCCCATTAGCTGCTGGAACTTAAGACTAGAAAGAGGGAGGTCTTAAAAATGGTGATAACACTTGGGGCCACATTAAAGCAGGTTTTTGTGCTGGACAGTGCTGCAAGCAATGTAGCAGCGCTGCCCTGCGACAAAACTACAGTGCAGGTATGCACACCATCAATAAGATAGTGCGCATTCCTGGGCCTCAAGCATGAAAAGTGTTGCAGTGCTGCGACAAGACAGCGTTGCAACACTTCTCATAATGCCCTTCTTACGACAGCATGGATTCGCTGTATTGACTGAACAGCGCTCCAAGACGCAAGTAATGACAGATACATTAGGAATCCTGACGTATCTGTCTGCGCTAAATTCACGCATTGCTGCAGTTGTGTCACAACCGTGACGCAACTCCATCAATGCATGGGACCAGCCCATCCCTGTGTGTGGCACTGCATCACCCTCACGCCTGCCATCAGGCAGGCGGAAGGTACTGATGCAGTGCCGTTCATATGGGGGTGCTCAAATGTTGGCACTGTTGGAGATCCATCGGCGGCGATTGCGCGCTCTGGTGTCATCGTTTGGAAGCATTGGTGGAGTGTTGGTGCGTAGGAAGTTGACCAGACGTCCTTTGGAGGCCTTGATCCAGCTGCGAGGGGGTGCGATGATGGCGGTGGTGTCTGGTGGGCAAGGTGAAGACGTGATTTTACCAATGATGGTCGGGGCAGGAGAGTCGGTGTTGTGGCTGTAGTAGAAGTTCCCGCTGGCAGAGGTGACGTGCCCGACCGTGTGTCCTGCTATGTGGCTTGTTGAGGTGACTTGCTGCTTGCGTTTGATGTAGGGGACCTTCCCCAGGAGGGGGTGGTGGTCTGGCTACTGGTGATGTCCAGGTGGAACTTGAGTTCACCGAGTAGGATCTCGTCGGTGGATGGGAGACCCTGGGGTACAATGAGATCTACAATGGTATTGGAGAATGGGGGGCCTGCACATGAGGTGCCGCAGAGGATGTGCTTGGGCTTGGTCCGGATCTGGGATTTGAGGTGATCCATGGTCACCCTTGGATCATTAGAGTGCGTGGTCAGTCGTAGTGTGCTTCTGTAGGTGATGGCAATGCCTCCTCCTTGACGGTCGGGGTGCTCCTTGCAGGTGAAAGTGCAGCCGTCAGTGATGGTGAAGGCGATGTCTGGTCCGGAGCAGAGATTAGTCATGGCAGCCGAGGTGGCATCCAGGGTTGATGGCAAGGAGGGTGCTGGCGTGGTAGCGGTGGAGTGTCCAAGAGGAAGGCTCCTTGGTGCTGAACGCGGTCCAGGGGCCCACGGACGCAAACGGCGTAGCCTCTGGGTTGCCTTTGGCACGGGACACGTCCATTACAACGCAGGCAGTACATCATTAACAACGCAACTCCGACAGAGCAGGAGCCTTTACATCGCATTTGATTACAGTGCATTGTGAGGTCATCAATGGGGTAAATATGAAAATTGGGGGGTGTTTTGGGGTGAAATATGAAAATTGGGGTGTGTTATGGGGTAAAATATGAAAATTGTGGTGTATTTTGTGGTAAAATATGAAAATTGGGATATGTTTTGGGGGCTAAATAGGGAATTCCAGGGTTCACAGTTGGGTTTGGTGTGCAAAGGTTAGTTTTAGGTTTCAATCACTGAAGTGAGAATATTGATATTTATGTCTCCGCTATGCAACACCTACCCTACTGTAGCAATGTGCCTAGTATTAGTAGGCATTGGAATGGAATGGAATGTCATGGCATGCATCGTAACTACGTATATGCCTTTGGCACATGAGTGGTACGCCCGCTGTGTATGGGCGCACAGCCTCCGGCACTGAGAAGTGCTGGGGGGGCTGGACAGCTGTGAGATGGTATACGCCATAAAGAATAATGGATAATGTGTGGACGCGGGGATGTGTGTGGGAGCAGGTGTTGTAAATATATTTATGAGAGAAGTCTTACCTTGAAGCCGGGCACATTGTCTTTGTAGCTCCTGCTCTCATGCACCTGCTTCCAGGAACAGGAAGTCGGCAGCCAGGCTCCCTCCCCTGAGTCAATCACAACACTGAGATGCGGCGGTGGAATTGGTAAATGGCAATGGGACAAGGCATGCAGCCAGGGGCTGGAGGGGTGGGCATGTTCTCCATGTAGGCTGTCATGCAGCCTGCATTGCGAAGAGAGAAGTGGCATGACTGCTTTGGGCAGCCTGAGCAGGCCAACCAAACAGTCATTGCGCACTTGAGTGGGCATGCCAATCCGCCCATGTCCTGCTCCATGCTTGAAGCAGTCCTACCCAGCCTCCCACCTCCTAAGGATACATAGCATGATTACATCAGTCAGTTATCATCATGTGATGATTGTCCCTCTTCTGCACTGCTTGAAGGCAGTTAGGCAACGCTCTTCCGCCATAGCGGATGAGTCGCCACTGGGGGTTGTGTCATCTACGTGTGATAGGAATGAGCGACACGCCCTCCTGCGCTATGCGTCCCACCTTCTCCTTACCTGGACTGGACCTCTGACCACGGCCATCGCCAGGAACCCTGGATCTAAGACCATCCACCATTACAAATCATCTACCCTTCACGCACTCAACCCCGGAAGAAACAACTGCCAAATATCGACGACAAACACCACCCTCCTTGACAAACTCGCCAACATCATACAACAGTTCACCAAACCACCCAGCAAAGTGACAGACATCACACCATACCAGGACCTCTGTGACAAGCTCAGCTCCTACTTCCATCTGAAAATCAGGGCCCTCTACGACAACTTCACCGAACAGACTCCCGTCAACACTCCTCACCCCGACAACCAACCGACCATCACCACCTGGAAAACCGCAAGTACCGAAGACACCAAAACGACCATGAAGATCAGCCACTCAGGAGCCCCCATGGACCCCTGTCTGCCGCACGTCTACCACAGAGCTCCCACCCCCATAGCACCTGAACTAGGCCAGACCATCAACACCTCCCTTGAATCCGGAATTTTCCCCTGCGACTGGAAGCGACCAGAGGTCACGCCCCTCCCCAAGAAACCCTTGAACCTGAAAAACTGCCTGCCCATCTCTCTCCTTCCCTTTGCAGCCAAAGTCACCAAGAGATTTATCAACGCCCAGCTGACCATCTTCATCTAAGTGAATGCCATCCTTTTTTTTTGTAATTCTTTTTATTTAACATAGTTGGTAGTACCAAGTCACAATAGATAATGATCTAGAAGCAGATTAAAAGTAAGCCTGGATGTCATGCTCCGCTTGGCGCACGGAGTGCACGTAGCGCTGCCTGCTTTGCCGTTTACGAAGTAGGCATAGCAGGCAGCGCTACGGACATGCTGCAGCGAAGCAGAGCTGCCCGCCATCCGCCTCCCGCCCGCACTCATTTTAAAATAATTTAAAGAAGGTTAAAGGTAAATAAACCACCTTATCTTCAGTGCGGCATCCCGGGGCTCCCTCTTCTTGCTGGACGGTAACTTCTTCACACAAATGCGCATGCGCGGACGCCCACGCATGCGCATTTCTCACGAGAAATGCGCATGCGCGGGCGTCCATATTGCTACTATTAAAGTTAGACTTTTGGTCTAAATTTACCTTTGTGAATACCAAAAAGTAGTAAAGCTAGACTTTTAGCCTAAGTTTAACTTTGTGAATTGTGCCCTAATTTTTCAAGATTTGTATTACACTAAATAGGGAATAATACTACATTATTCACTATTAGTGTAAGAAAATGTGAAGCACAGTTAGCTGGAATATGACCTTCACTGGCAGCTGAGGTAAGGAAAAAACTGCTTTTAAATGTATATTGCGTGTGTGCTCGTGGGTGAGAGTGTGTTTATGTGAGAGAGAGTATGTGTATGTGTAAAAGTGTGTGTGGGTGAAAGTGAAGGTCAAATGGCGCGTGATGTCACTTCTGCTGTCCCCTGGAATTTTGGTTAATTGATGTCCAGATGCCTCAGGTTTGGACAAATCATTACTGTTAAAAAAAGCAAAATTCACACCTTGATCAGTGGAAAAATATATTCTCTAGAAAAGTAGCTAAAATTTGTTTCTGCAAGACATCATTGAACAATCATTTGCACCCTGCTCCAAAACCACAGTAACAACTAAAAGCTCTTGCATCCCTAACAATCTGGCTTGAGGTAATTATGCAGCAATGAGGTAGTTGCCTTTATAAGAAAAGCTTTTGCTTTTATACTTTTTGTACTTGTGGACCTCTCGATGGACTTTGAGATGGATGACCAGAAGACTCTTTTCCTGATCCTGACAATCAATTGGGAGTGGCAGAAATATCTTTGCATGATTTCTCCTTTTCTTAGAAGGAGTATCTCAAATTGTTTAAGAAATCTAGGTGCCCTCTTTCTTTTTCCAGTCAACTCTTTAAATTATTAACCAATTTTTGCTAAATTATCCATGGGAGTACTTGTACTGAGTAGGTCACTATAGTTCATCAGTATGTCGATGCTAAACATTTGGGGAAGTAGAACTATGTTGATACCTGAAATGTCCCTGTCATTAGGTTAAGACGGCTTGGAGAGAGGAGCCCATCGTCCTGGTGAAGGACATGTTTTAAAGCTTGTGTTAGCAAAGTCGATTTTGTGTTGTCCCTTTGGGTCAGTCAATAGAGGGGCTCATGTCAGTAAGTATACTATTGTAATTGTAATTGCAATTGCATTTATATAGATCTTACTGCCCAAGACGAGGCATCAAAGTGCTTTTTATGAAATGAATTGGAGCTGTGAACATTTCAGTCTGTTAGTTGGTTTGAAAAGGATAGTGGAGGGATAGAAGAGGGAAGGGTCTATAACGTGTTTTTTTGGAGATCATAGCAGTTGGTGGAGGTTTGGGATGAGTTAAGGAGAGATGAAGGAGAAGAGTCTTTAGAAATGGATTAGGAAGAAAGATGAGGTATCTGATAGGTCTAGTAGGAATACTTGAAGGAAGAGGTTAGAAAGGCTTGTTTGTGAGATCAGAATAGTAAGAGAGGTTTGCGATGATGCAAAGAGCAATAAAGGAGGGGAGAGAGAGTTTAGAAAGGGTTGTTTTGGGGATCATATTAGTAGAATGGGGTTTGGAATAAGTCAGAGAGTGGAGGTAGACAGTATATTGAGAGGTACAAGGTGAGATATAGGGTAATGCATTGGAGATGCTGAATTAGGAGTAAAGTAATAAATATAAAGATACATAAGTACATGAAAGGCATATATGTTGAGGATATATCGAGAGAGGTATAGTTTGAGGTATACGGTAATGCATTGGAGATGCTGAATTAGGACTAAAATAGTACATATAAAGATACATAAGTACATGAAAGATATATATGTATAAGGAAGGTAATACATCTAGATTTAAGTTGCACTTAATAAACTCAGACTTTCAAGTGTTGTTTTACTTAACGTTAATTTATTTGTTTTTATATATCATTTTATATTTCCTTTTAATAGTTTAATAGTAAAGCAATTGTAGATAAATAGTTCTGATAAAACTTTACTTATTTATGCAGTGACCTACGTACAAGTTAAACCTTGAATGACTAGATATGTACAGATAATCCAAATAAATGCTGATATACACAGGGATATGCTGTACATTTATGTTTGAGTATGGTGGTTATGTGGGAAAGAGCCAACTCTTGAGTAGGCTTCTGAAGGTAAGATAGTTATCTGTAGATCTGACATTTAGGGGTAAAGAGTTCTATAGTTTGGCTGCTTGAACAGAGAAGGGTGTGCCACCTATATTATTTTTCTTGTGGGATTTTGATGTGAGGTGCCAATCTAGGGCTGAGGTTCCTTTGTTGAATTTATTTGGTGATTTTATTCCTGATGAAGAGTGGCCTTGTTCCATGTATCGCTTTGTGGGTGATACAAAGCAGCTTAAATGTGGATCTTCTAGCAACTGGTAACCAATGTAGGGCCTTCAAGGCTGGGGAGATGTGGGCTTGTGACTTTACACGGAGGAGTAGTCTGGTAGGAGAGTTCTGAATCTGTTGTAGTCCTTTCATAGTTGTTAGAGATGATCCATGGTAGAGTCTATTGGCATGATCAAGTTTAGACAGTACAAGAGAGATAGTAGCCTGGACCTTGAGTGGAAATCCCAGGTGGGGGAAGATGCTGTGCAGAGTTTTTATAATGAATCTTGATCTTGCTAGTTTGTCCACTTGGGCCTTCATTGATAGCTTGGAGTTCCAATGTTTCTTACTTCCTTAGTTACTTTACGCTGTGTTACCAAATCGGCAGGCCAGGTGGCGAGTGGGTCATCATTGTTCCAATCGTCACAAGTGAGTATTTCTGTTTTGGAAGCATTCAATTTGAGATGGCCTTATGTCATCCACTGATAAATGGCTCTGAGGCAACTGAAAATGTGTGAGTTTCCAATGTCTTTGAGGCTTTCTAGTTTAAGGAGTATTTGTGTGTCGTCTGTATACTTAAAGCATGTGAGGTGAAATTGATTGAGCAATGCCGTTAATGACTTCATATAGATGTTGAAAAGCATGGGTGAGATGATGAAGCCTTTAGGGACACCTGTTTTTGTGTAATACCGTTTGGATGGGAAAGAGGGGGTATGGATGATATTTGTTCTGTTTTAAAGGTAGAATGTGATCCAGTCAAGAGCACTCCCCTCTATGCTGGCCTCGTTGAGTCTTTATAATTAGAGTGTCATGGTCAACTGTGTCAAAGGCAGCTCAGAGGTCCAAGAGAAGTGAAGCAGCAACCCCATTCCAGCCATTTGTTTCCTTAAGGTCATCCCAGATGGCAATGAGGGCAGATTCTGTGCCTCTTCCTGGACCTAATCCTGTTTGGAAATCTGAAAATATGGAATGATCTTCAATGAATTGTGACACCTAGGAGAATGCTGCTCTTTCTAACAGTTTCCCCAGGAGAGGTCCATTTGTAATCGGTCTGTAGTTGTCGGGGATAAACGGGTCCAAGCTTGTTTTCTTTAGTAAAGAGTGTCTGTATGACTTTTTTTAGGCCTTCCAGAAATATTCCCATAGTTCAGGAATTGTTGATAATTCTTGTTACTGGTTTGGTGGTAAAAGTAGTTAGACAAATTTTCTTAAAGATTTGTGGTGGAATATGCAGTTCTGGCATTCCTACACCTCCGCCTAAAATGGAAATTCAATACCTCTCCCTAGTTTCCTATGTTGCAAATGTATGTGATATGTACTGTTGGATTTCTCCTAGTGACATCACCTTTTTCAGGTCTTGTGTCATCAAGTATCAACAATGGATCATAGTCAGTATACCTTTCTTGTAACAACTTTATTTAAAGTTTTGTTGGGATTAGACAGATTTTCTTTTACATTTGTAATTGATAATTGAAAAGAAGCCATGTTTCACAATACACAGTAATATTATAACAAAACCAAATTAGCCATGCAAGGAACTCCTACAACACTGGGCTCCCACTCCAAAAATAAAAGATTCACATCTAATCCTCATCATACACCTAAGACTGCATGACAAATGTCTCCAAAACGTTATTTTATTATTTTCACCTCCTTAATAGCAAATGTGTAATAATCCCCATTGACTTACTTTGAGCAGCCCAAGTCCCACTTCTGATGTGTCACATGTTTGAGGAGGAAACCCTTTACTCTGTGGCTTACCAAACTCTACTCTACAATCTGCTGAAACTCTTCCGGCCCGTGGTATTGAACCTTATAATCGGGTAAAAGATATCTGACCACATCTTCCGCCTTCTTCACATACTACATTGGCTAAGATTAGACATTAACATTAAATTTCAAATGTTACTGCATTGCTTTTAAAGTTATACTCATCCAACTGTGTTTCTTTCTGCAAAACACACTAGGTATCACCAGAAGATAAGCTGTCTGATGTTCAACATCCACAAGACGGAGAAGTCAAACACTTTGATTAATTAATTACATAATTTTTATTTTATTTACTGGTTTACTTATTTATGTATTGATTAATTTATCATAGGTTAGCATGAGCTACTGACTGGTGACCTTTGAGCAACTTTAGTGATGGGCTCTATAAGGTGATGCAGCAGATACTAAAGTGCATTACAAAGTACACAGAACCAGGTAGGTAATACAGTAAGAATGCAGTGAACAGGACCTCGTGCCATCATGTATATTCTAAAAGAAGATAAATCCTTAGATGAACAGAGGTCTGAACGTCATTGGTGGAGAAGGAATGCTAGCATTAGGCATCTGATCTGTTAGAGCTACGAGGAACTTACAGATAAGGAACATTTTAAGAAGCATTGAATCACCCTCCTACAGAGAATATGTGATACATAAAGATTTAACCTAATTTGACAAAATTCTCCTCAAAGTGTGTTCAATGTGGGCCTGGTTCCTTTCCACATTTGAAGGAAATCCCTATGGTAACATTTTTTAAGTTTGATGTCTTTGTTATAATCAGTGTTTATTTTGAAAATCTGGCATGTTCATGCTCCTTTAATTCATGGTACATTACGACGAAATCAGGTACAGGTATGTTGGCCTTTCATACGGCGTTACAGGATTCACTCATGTGAGGACAAAGTTGAACCCCACCCTCCATCCCTTTTATATAAGCCTTTCCTTCTGTGCACCATGAGCTCAGACGTTGCTCCTGACCGGCATTCGGGTAGCACCAAGCTTCTTTTACTCAGGAAATCTTGGGAATATTACTAGATAAACAGTACCTTTAAATCTTGCTTTAAACGCACTCTGAAGTCCGACAAATATATAAAATACTACAATTTCGATGCTGCTTAGTAGTAAAAAAAAGTATCCATATAACTTATTCGACTGGGGCTATAATTCCATTGGTACAATCTACAACCTATTCATAAAATGTTTGTTTGTTTTCCGTTTGTTGCAAGGTTGTACAAAAATATCCGGTATTATTTTCACTTGGTGTCAGATGCAATAACAACGAAATAAATCTCCTTGTGAAAAAAGCAAAGTACTCAGAAAGTGACATGCTACTTTAACTTAAGGTTCACAAAGGCTCCCTGCTTTTCTTGGATTGATGTCGGATTTAATAATAACAAAATCAATCTCCAAGAGTATAAATAAAATGCCAGCATGTCAGTGGCATGTAAGAACCAGACAAGACCCAAGGCTATTGGGCATTCTGCCCACTGAAGGATGAGCCAATTCCAGTACTGAATGACTGGCCGAAAATGTTCTTGATCGCTTTTGACCTATGCTGGTCACTGAGCAAAACTGACCAGTGTGAGTTCTTATACTGCAGCCAAAGTTCAATTACCATGTTAAGTTAAAGGGCAATATATTGCTGTTGACATATTATGCTCATACATAAATACAGTGATCGTCTTTGTTTCTGTAAAACGATAATGCTGGTTGCAAACTTGGGGGCATATCAGCAAGGGCCGGCGATAATTATCGCTAAGCGCACTTAGTGCGAGGATAATCATCGCCGGCCAACTCTGAATTTTATCGCGGAGATAGCGTGCTATCAGCAACGCTTATCTCCAAAGCGATAAGATTCAGAGCACAAGCTGCCAACTGTGCGATTATCGCTGGAAATGCAGCGATAATCGCACAACATTTGGCGATAGCTTGCTGATAGGGCTACACATACTTAGCCATGATATCCACCTTCCATAGGATATCATGGCTAAGTCAGTTTCAGAGCAGGCGTAAGGAAAGTAGCGATAACAGAGGTTATCGCTACTTTTCTTGTCGCTATGCTTCTTAGCGTAAGGCTTGATAATAGGAGAAATGTCGCTTAGCAACATTTCTCCCGTTATTCTTGTGAGGAACGCCCACTTTGCATCTCATTAGAGAGATGCAAAGCTGGACGTTAAGGGAAAGGGCGAAGAAGCATGGATTCACACGTTTGCGTGTTCTTGCTAATAAGGCGTTAAAATTATCGCTGCTTTACGTCCGAAAACGGACGCAAAAGCGGCGATAATTTTCTATCACCTCGTTGATAATATGCCCCTTGGACTCACCAATCATCATTGTAGAGAGATTTTGGCACCTCTGAGTGACTACTAATGTCACAGTATAAACTATATGTAGGAAGTGTCTACTGCATGCAGTTCCATTGTCAGCCTCTTACCTAGTTGTAAAATGATTTCGATAGTACTTCTTTTTGCTGCTGTAGATTGTTAGAAACAGGTCAAAATGGAATTGGCCTGAAATTCTAAAATAACACCTCCATGCACACGCATGTATGTTATTGTGGATGCTCTACAATGTATACATTGTATCACAGTTTGGTTGCATTATAGTGCAGCAGTTCAAAGGCAACAAAGCAAGCTGGCAATTTTCTTTTATAGCTCCCAATTAAAAACAGCAGCTATAAGCAGATATTATGCAAAGGTCAACATGCCACGTAAATTTAGGAGTGGTGGTGTTGGTTAGAGGAAGGGAATTCCGCATGGTGTGGATTTAGGAAGCAAACTCATAAGCATTCGATTTTGTATTAAATTTAAATTCAGATAAAATAATTCTGTTCACTTTTAGTGATGAAACTATCTCACCAATGTACTCAAAGTTTCACAGGCAACCCAATCTTAGTTGATGGCATTTCCTTTAAGGAAGTGGAATGAATTGGTGGAAACCTTTAATAGAAAATTAAGCTTTCACGTTGGTAGAGAAGTTAAGTTTTGGCCATCAGAAATGGGAAAAATGCTTAAACCAGTTGGTGGATGAGGCTTATTTAAACCTTTTGAATAGCCAAACGAGTGAAATTGCAATTCACACAACCATCTGAATGCAGATGAGGGAGGAAAATGCCTCTGGTTAGCGGGTCCTTTCACTATTCGTCCATAAGGAGAAGGATGCTCATTGCAAGTCTAAAATCAAAATTGCAACTTAATGAAGTGATCTTCAAGCACATTGCTAATTGGCAATCAAGCATGATTCCTACGTTCTCTACACAGTCATTTGTTAACAGTGGATGTCCTAGTGCATCTTATATGAAAACGATTTAGGGGAGAGACTATGGTGCCAATTACGATCCGGTAAAAAAAATTCCCGTACGACTCGTATCCGGTCTTTTTACCGTACGAATCGTACAAGTGCCGTACAAACTGGCAATCACGATTCGCATGGTAAAAAGCCCATACGAGTCGCATTGGGAATAATTCCCCACACGTCCTCGGGTCGGAAAAAGTGTCCGACACGTCCTCGGACGATTTACCGTACAAACGTGAAAAGCGAAGTCCGACCGGGGAATCACGATCCGTCCCGGGGGTCCGAATGTACAACCGTATGGTTAAAAGACCGTCCGCACCGAACTCCAATAGCAACCATGGAGATGTCCAAACAGGTGCCCGGTACGCGCCGTACCCCCCCCCCAGCCCCCGCATGTACGCGCCGTACCCCCCGTGTATGTACACCCGAGTACGTGTCGAACCCCCCCGTGTATGTACACCCGAGTATGTGTCGAACCCCCCGTGTATGTACACCCGAGTACGTGTCGAACTGTACGTGTCGAACCCCCCCGTGTATGTACACCCGTGTACGTTCGAGTCGTACCCCCACCCGTGTATGTACGGTGCGTACCCCCAGCGCGTAGCGCTGGGGGTACGCACCGTACATACACGGGTGGGGGTACGACTTGAACGTACACGGGTGTACATACACGGGATGGTTCAACACGTACTCGGGTGTACATACACGGGGGGTTCGACACGTACAGTTCGACACGTACTCGGGTGTACATACACGGGGGGTTCGACACGTACAGTTCGACACGTACTCGGGTGTACATACACGGGGGGTTCGACACGTACAGTTCGACACGTACTCGGGTGTACATACACGGGGGGGTACGGCGCGTACATGCGGGGGCTGGGGGGGTACGGCGCGTACATGCGGGGGCTGGGGGAAGGGGTACGGCGCGTACATGCGGGGGCTGGGGGGGGGGGTATGGCACGTACATGCGGGGGCTGGGGGGGGTACGGCGCTTACCGGGCCACCTACTCTGGTCGTTTTGCGCCGTACTTCGCATTTCCGCGACTTTTTGGGTGCCGTAAAAATATTGCCATCCGGACTGCTGTCGGTTCGAATCGTACTTCCTGGGTCGTGAAACGCTGCCTGGAAGCGTCCCGACGTCACGTCGCAGCATTCCCGGATCACATTCGTATGCATATTTTCGTCGGTCGGTGTTTTTTACGATTCGTACGGAAATGGTGTTTCCGTGCGAATCGTAATTCCATGTTTGTAATGTTTTACAACCGGGTACGAGTCGGACGGAGAATACGCTCCGACCGACGGTTCGTACCCGGTTTTTACCGGATCGTAATCGGCACCTTAATATTTGGAAATGTAAAATCTAGCTTTTCCATGTGTTAAGGGCTAACATCATGCATCTAAAAATGGATCTCATATAAGAAGCACAGACCCTGCCTTACACTCCTCGAGCGTCCCCTGCAGTTGTATATCATCAGCATACAGTTAAAGCATCTAATTACAAGGGCCACATATGAAATATATGCACTAATCAGGAAGCTGGTGTGGATTTAGTAATTTTAAGGACATTTGCAAGCATTTAGAGTACAACGCACTTTGCCTTGCTGTACTTAACTGTTATTGTGAAATGGCTGAGTTGGTACAATAATACTCTCCTGGCTATATACTGTGATTATAATTTGCTTGGAAAGGACACAAAGATAATGCGCTTCATTTTGCATAGATCACTGCACATGAAAAATTATGTATGTAGAAGAAGTTGACTGATGGTTGCAGTTTATGGTGCATAGACTAGTCAAATGTGCGCTTTGGAGTGGTCACTTATAATCTTGTTCTTTTTGACTGTTCTTAGATTTTCCTTGACATATTGTTATGGTTTTAAATAACTAGAAACAATAAAAAATGCTACTAAATTACAGGAAGCAAGTATTGGCTGAACCTTGACAAGCTCCACCACTAGGCTCTCTGGCTTAGGAGTGAATATCTTGGAAGTAGATGTAGCTACATTAGACTTGTTGCTTGGTCCAATCAAAAACAAATCTTAAGCCAAGGCTTAACTATACCTCTGATCCTCAGCTCATGGTAAACATTCACTTGGCTAAATACAGTAATGCATCAAATCAAAGGGAACTGGCACATCCAACAAACTGCGGGCCATCAACCAGGGTTGGATTGGGATCAAAAATCAGCCCCGGCACACTAAACAAAAGTGGCCCACATTTGCTTATTGCCTTTCCGCAAAACACTGCTTCAGCGAAGTTTTATGAAAAGAAAAGGGGGTGGGGAGCATGCTTTTTTTTAACTTCACTTAGATAGAAAGAATGCACAGATTAGTTCACACTGCTGAGCCACACATGAAGGCAAGTGAGACCACTTCTGCTCATCTGCTCAGGCAGGCCTGCCACCGCTCAATCAGCATACATTAATGGGCCGGCCCAGCGAGAGAAAGGGAGTGATACCTCCACCCATCTGCCTCTAGAAAGGCCACTCAGGCACCCACTGGGCCGCTGGCGGCATCCTAACAGCACAGACAGCCCCCAGGCTGCCCAAAAAAGCAGCCCACAGCTAGAACTCAGCTACTGGCCCTTCGGCCATTTCCTGAGTACCCGTGTTACCAATCCAACCCTGCCATCAACTAACCACAATTGTGCCTCAGACAGGTTTTCTTTAATGACAGTCACGATTAACTCTATCCTATAATGCACTGAAATCTGGATGACATTTATTCCACAAACTGTCCTAATGTGTAATACTATAACTGTTCATTCAGGATCTTGGCCTGCACCGGCAAGTTAGAAATAAGCCTAAAATCAGACAGATCATCTGGTTAGATGCACTCCCATTTTTACAAGCAAAGTGACTACTGCATGTTTCCCTTGTGGTGGCACAAGGCTCTTAGCCAAATCACATTTCTGATCCGTGCTCATCAGATTTGAAGCTGGTTATGCCCAGACCATCAGTGGACCTGAGTCTAAATAAGAGCCTCCCAGACTAGATCATGTGAGATGCTCTTCAGATTGAACTACTGAAACAAGATAGAAGAATGTTATGTCTGCGGTAGTAGGAGGAGATGGAGAAAAACAATTTGACATGTGTTGATGATCTTTTCGATATATTGTCTGATTGTTTTTAATGCTTTGTTTAAAGACAGGACTTGCATGTTGTCAGTGTTTAAGAAGGCAGAATCTTGGGCTTAGACATGGTGGTTGTGTTAGTCTTATAAATGCCTTGAATACTTAAGCTGCACTGATGTCAACCAGTGCAATTTGGCATTTATTGAACGCCTTTTTTGCATTCCTGGTTCGGCTTTTGATGGGGCATGTTCTATTATGCTGTGCTGTGTCATAACATGCTACTTTGTGCTGTGCTCATACTTTATCATTGCTATCTTCAGATCCTGGACGCTATGTCCCCACTTTCAGGTCGGCCTCGTAGATCCAGTAACATGAATCCTCTGGTTATTGTTGTGTGCACTGCTGCCATGCTGCATTGACTCAGAACTATGACTATATATGTCAAACAAAGAGGCTCTTTGCAGAAGGCAACATGTTGAGAGATTGACAAGAACTATCTTTACCATTCGAGGTAATCTAGCATAGTGACAAAGTCTTCAAGAAAACATTAACTTGTTCGTTTTAGAGGAACATAGCTACCTAATTAATATATTGCAAAGAGAATATGGACCAGTGTCAAATTACCAACACGAATTTGAAAAAAACAGAAAGAAGGACATAAATGAGAAAAACCATCATGGGAGCACCTAGGAAAGAGCTGATACAGATAACAAACTTGCCAGACTTCTCATCATTGGTGTAAAACTCATTATAAAACAGCACCAGAACAGATCGAATTGAGTGTATTTCCGACAGGGACATATTTCTGTAGCTATCCCTGCCCTCAGACTACATCCTACATTAGTTCCTGCCTCAAACATACAGAGTGGTCACAGTGTTAAGCTAAAAATTCCCGTCTGTGCTCACCCCTATGCTTGGTGACGTGCAAATAAGCATTGTATTTCCTAACTACGAAAACCGAAGACCTTCTGACATTCAGAAGACTTCTCAAGACCTGGCTCTTCGAACAGTAGCTGCCTCCCCCCCCCCCCCCCTAGCGCCTTGACACCCTCGCAGGTATGTAGTGCGCTTTACAAATGCCATGATTGATTGATTGATTGATTGATAGCTCATCATATCTACTAACATTGTGAGTCAGGGTGTCCATTGGCAGCTCCTCCATTAAGACCGAGGAGTGTTACCCCACTTCTAATTCAGCAGTGCACATAAGGAAAAGAAAATGATAATAGTGTAACATTTTTATCATTTTATTTTTCTATGCGGAGCTCGGAGCAAGGTGGGGGCGGGGCTGGACTCCATGATGCCAAGCAGAGTGAGGAGTGGTTTGAACGCCTCAAAGTGAGCATGACGATTTGGCCGGCCCTTCTGGGCTAGCCAAACCATCATGCACACTTGGCATGTTCTCTATTGGGATGTGTTGCACAGACCCATGGAGAATATGCCCAGCCTCCCCAGGCACTGCCTGAGCGTCTACACAGGACGCTCAAACCAATCATGATGGACGGAGAGGAGACGTGCCGCGGTGAAGGAAAAAGTATGATAATTATTATTATTTTTTTATTTGTAATCCATTCCCCCCCTGCCCTACCACCCCGTTCCGAGGCAGCCGCCACTGAGGATGTCACTAAATTAATGTCACTAAATTAATTTTATTAGCAGAGTGCTGACAACCTGAACCCATAAGATACCACATTTTCTAGAACAATCGTTCATAAAAATGTTGACATGTTTCACTGCTTTGAGTTGGCAGATTCAGCATTCCCTATTTGTTTTAGAACTCCGCAATTGTATATGAATTTGTCCTACTACCCCATATACTCTCAACCCAAATATATTCTCGAGTAAACATAGGTAAAAACCTACAATGAAAAACAAACCATATAACTTCTTTATCATTAATCTAGTCATCAGAAGATATCAAAAAGATGATATACGATACAAAATAACATAACTGTGGTATGGATTTGTATCAGTGACTCTGTCTCTCATGCTTCTACCAGCTACTCACGAAGCTTCTGCATAGCTACAAGTTTGGCATGCCCAGTTCAGAGCACACCTCGAAGGCTCACACAAGACACCAAACTGCTCCCCCCATACACCACTGTGAATGAACAAAACTCTACTAATTATGCATTACAAGTAGGGCTACTCCTATTTGTCCATTCTAGAAGCGTGTTCGGCATCCCGATAGATATGGAAAGGGCTATTGAAATGCCATCACAATACATACAATTTAACGTAGGGTCACCCTAATTATCCTGATGTAGTGATTATTGGAAATAATGGTCGTCAGTGTATTATCTCTATTTTACTATTTGACTCGTTAGAATACACATAACTGGACGTTGCTGCATGGTATCAGGTGTTCCCAATGCTAGTAAACCACTTGATCAAAGAAAACTGAGTAACAGGTCCATTTGATCAGTCCTCTACACTTCTAACAAAGGACTGTCAATTACAATCTAAAGATTGTTCACATTTGGGAGGCATCCTTTTCTCAAAAGAAATTCCACCAATAGTGCCCGCTCTGCATTCTTTGACTTCCTAAAAACAACCCCTTAAAGTGGGCCCTTGTTTCAATTCATAATAGCCCTGTTGTGTAGGGAGTTTTCTCCCTGTGAGTTGGGGCTATTGTTGATTTTCCCTGCCCTGATTTCTCTTGGCTCCACATGGTAGAGTTGGGCAGGGATAATCCATGCTGAGAAATCAACCAACATTGTGAGCCTCCTGACACTCGGAAGTCTGCTTCCCAATAGCGGGTGGGCCACCATCAATGATTGTACTCCAGGAGAGGCTTCATCAGAGCAAAATCAGTGGTTCTTCCACCTCAAAATGTGGTCAATTTAGAGCAGGAGACCTGCTCTTTCAAGCTCTAAATAGCTCCCCGAAAAAATGAAAATGGAACAAAGACCAATCTTGATGGACAAGGTCAGGCCCACCAAATGAGTTCCTGGCTGGATTTGTGGTACAGGTGGCAGGCGCCATGATGAAGACTTAATTCTTCTAATGTAGATTCAGGATTGATGTCATGTGAAGGAAAGACCATAATGTCTTCTTAAGAGCAGCTGGAGTTTTAGAGTGCTCAAATCAGCCCAAGCTTACTCATTGCTCCTGCTGAAAAGTTGTGGCATTTGATATTGCTCTCTAAGCAAGATCTTCTCTTTGCACTTCCCAAAACGGGGTTTTCTGTTAAAAATAACTTCTAGTAAATAGTTGGTGTGGGTTTTCAGAAAGCCACGCTGTCCAGCACCAACTCGTTCTGGAGTGTGAGCAGTCTTTGTTTAGGATTAGCTCTTGAAGATGCAGCTTCCCAGTCCATCCGACAGGTGTCAGTGTGCTGGTCTTGTGAATCACTTTGGGGCATATTATCAAGAAACGGCGTTAACATTATCGCCGCTTTAGCGGCAAAAAACTGCCGCTAAAGCGGCGATAATGGGATTGATAATATGCCCTTCAGAATTCCCATATAAGCCCATGTTCTGGTATCAACATGGGCTTCTATTGGAATTCTCTTGGGCATATTATGAAGCCCATTATCGCCGCTTTAGCGGCAATTTTCTGCCGCTGAAGCGGCGATAATGTTAACGCCGTGCTTGATAATATGCCCCTTTGTTGGGCATCTCTCACTTGCTCTGGGTCAGAGTCTGATGATGATGATAATGACCACCAATAGCACAGATTAATCAGTGGAGGGGAGAATGTCTATGTGCACTTAGCAGTCTCTGTGAGGTTTTGGTTGCCTACAGGTCAAAATGATGTAGAGTTAAAGTGTGCCTATGTATTTTAAAAGTGGGCAACAATATCAAATGGCCTCTATGGTCATCAAAACGAGCTGTACATTCAACTATTATTGATATATGTCGCTAATTGGTAGACAATGAATTGATATTTTGAAGGTTAAAGGCTATCCTCTTATACGTTAGTCACCAGAGCCGCTCTAAAGTGGGTGGATGGAAGGCAAACTGTTGTTACACATGTAACAAATAAAGCTAAAGAAAGATCACTCAGTAGTTTCGGAGGTTGCTGCAAGAATTATAGCATAACCTGAGCTTCAAAGGTTTGAATTTCAGTGGCCCCCTGTTTTTTAGGTATGGCGTTAGCCAAGACCTTTTACTCTAATAAAGGTTTACAGGGCTTTAAGTGGGATTAACAAATGGGGCTTGGTCTCAGTAATTAAGGGAGTGGCTTAAACATGTACACTAAGGGACATATTTAAAAGCCCATTGCACCGTTGGTCCATCACTTTTTTTGACGCACCAGCGGTGGAGAATGCAGACCCATATCTACGAGATAATACAAAGCCACTTTGTGTGGCTTTTCATGGACTCATAGATATAGGGTAAATCAATGCAGCACAAATTGCTGCGTTGCCTTACTCTGTGTCTAAGAGGCGTTCTATGGGTGTTGCCATGGGTGTTCCCATGCAACACCTATGGATTTTGGCACATTCCCAGATTTACAAGGACTTCCAAATCTGGGAATGCGTCAAAAGCCTACACCTCACCAGGGGTGGCGTAACAAGAAGACATGTATTTCTCCTCATTTTTTCCTCTTTTTATCTTTGCTGCGTTATGCAGAACACATAGAAAGAGGGAAACACCCCCATTGATTGTTTTTGTGCAGGAAGGTGTCCCACAAGGTACAAGGATGCCTGCACTGTGCAAGGAGGCCATTTGTTTGCAGCGCATTGAAAGAGTGCAGGAATGTGCTAGTTCTCATAGATACGGCACATTCCTGTCCTTCATTTTGACGCAGGGCAGGGCGGCACAGCAAGAAGCCTTGCGGCGCTGCCCTGCACCAAAATGTTTTAAATGAGGCCCTAAATGTCTTTGATTCCATAGCGTACCACATGGCCAGACTTTTGGTGCCCTTCTGAGTTTCTGTTCTGAACCCAGATATATAAGACAACTGACGTACACCTAAACAGCCATGATTATTGGATTTCTAAATGGTTGTTAGCTGTTTAAGATAAGTGAGTAACAACAAGGATTTTGTTATGAATATTTAATATTGAAAACGTTTCAATTTCGAAATTATGAGACTGTGAATTAAACATCACTGTGAACTGTGGGAGGGTAAGTGGTCTTCAGAGAGTTTTAATTACTCCTGTTAGGTCCACTCTATGTTAGACATACCTCCTTTTTCTCTCCACATCTCATTCATCTGCAAATCTTACAGCTCATCTTGTCCCTCTTCATCATCCTCTTTCTCCAGAATGCTCTTTCTCGCCTCTACTTTACCTCACCCCCAAACATACAACACACCCACTCACATTTAAGCACTATGGGCCATATTATCAAGGAACGGCGATAACATTATCATCGCTTTAGCGGCAGGAAACTGCCGCTAAAGTGACGATAATGGGCTAAATAATATGCCCTTGTGAATTCCCATAGAAGCCCAGGCTCACACCAGAACCTGGGCTTCTATGGGAATTCACAAGGGCATATTATCAAGCCCTGTATCGCCGATTTAGCTGCAGTTTCCTGCCGCTAAAGCGGCGATAATGTTATCGCCGTTCCTTGCTAATATGGCCCTGCATTTTCTTTTACTTTCGCCTTGTCAATATTTTGACAACTGTTTACCTCCTTCACACACCGAATCCGACACAGATTCACAACTGCAACTGGAACAATGTGACCATTGCTCTGTGCACTCTGGGTAGAGGCCAAGGGGCATATTTACATGAAAATGGGGCAGAGCGGTGCCGTAAGCAATTTTGCCACGCAGAGTTGCATGATTTTCAAAATGCAGGGATGCATGCACCTGATTAAGAAGAATACAGCGCATCCCTCTGCTCACCCCTGTGCAGGTGCTAAAAAGCTGCCTAGCGCAAATGCAGGCATTCCTGCATCATTGTGCTTGTGCAGGAAGGGCCACCTTCCCGCACAAAAGCAATAATTAATGGTGTTTTGCTCCTTCTATGTGTGCTGCAGAATGCAGCACACTTAGAAAAAGCTGAAAACGAGGAGAAATAAAAGTATTTCTCCTTGTTGCGCCACATTAATGCCTCTTTTTGAAAGGTGTTAGTTTTTGGCGCTGCCTCAGATTTACAGATCCTTGTAAATCTGGAGCAGTGTCAAAAAGTCATGGGTGTTGCTGAGAACACACACAGCAAAACCCATTGCATGCCTTTTGTAGCAGAAAACTGCGTTGCACTGAGCCATATTTACATGGCTGTGTTTAGCCATGCAAAGTGGCCTAGTGCGGTCTTGTAAATACGTGACGTGCTAGTTGTATGGCAAGAGAGGGCTCCGATTGGTAAAGCACATGCATTCACAATGATATCATGTTTAACAAATGCCTTATCCCTCGTGGACCGTTCTACATAATTATGGAGTTGTCTTAAAGCAGCACAAGTTTTGATATGTTCATCTCGGACTTCTTTATTTGTGAAGCACGGTTGAGATGAGTAATATTATTTCAGTGAGAAGAACAGAGATAATAAGCTAAAATATAATAATTTCTTAACCCCGCTAGAGGGCGCCAGAGAACCGTTTCTTCAAAAAGCTCCTTAAAAGAAACAGCAGTGAACCTTCCAAGATTCTTCAGGAGTTGAATACACCTGGCCGGATTTATACCGGCATGACCAGCATTTTAACGTCCCGGCCGACGCAAGAAATTGAATAATTACCCAAAGCCTGTTATTAATTCCACATTTTAGTGCATACTTGAACAGTAAATGTAAGAGAAAACACGTTAAATGAGCCCCTGACTGAATATTAAAGTAGACAAATACAGACATGCTGTGTTAAAGAATGAATACGGACGAGTTTATATGAAGTTATACTAAATAATCATGTTCAGGCCTTTGCAGAATGTTAAAATGAGAAGAGATGGCTGGCAGTGTTTTCTCGGAAAGGTGGGATCTCTACTTTCCACCTGTAATTTAAAACTAGATATAAGAAAGCAGGGGCGGCTGGTGACATTTGAAAATGGCGAGGCGTAAAAGTGCTGGAGGAGTGCCCCGTAACATAACCTGGACGCTAGCTTCCGTTTATCCTCGCCTCTACCTCTCCTCACCTCTCTCTCTCCAACTGCTATCTGTTTATTTCTATCGCTCTAGCTTATTCGTATCCCGCACACCAGCAATTACCCAGAACAGGCAATCTTCGCCAATGGAACAAAATACACCTAGAAAACAGGGCCAAATTACCCTTTCCCCTTCAACTACAACCAAACTGCTCTTTTTCACACAAACTAGACCTTCCCACCATTGCTCCCACACCCCTAAACCCATTCCCAAAAACCTAGAACACCCTAAATTAACATCCCAAACATATGCGTTACCGCCAGCTCCCAGAGGCCTAAAGTTGTGTCAAAACGCACTCTGAAACTAGGCCCAAAATACACCTTCCCCTCCATGGATTTTCTTCAAAACACTTGCAATCAAAATTAGACCTTCCCAACTCTGATCCCAGCTAAGCAAATCCACTCGGAACCACCTGCAACACCCTACAATCGAACCCCAAAAACATGCAAAACTCACGTTTAACATGGGCTCCTATGACAGCTCTTGCCCTTCCTCGACTTTGCCAAAAAACACCCTTCCCATCGATCGATTCCTCCCAAACTTCCTGCACACCCATCAATTCCACCTCCCTGCCACTCACAGCAGCCCCATTCCTGTCGATCCACTGGAACCCCCTAAAAAACACTTCTCCACGCACCCCAACACCGCCCATTGGATAACATTGCAATCCAGGCCTTCACAAAAAATGCTCTTTTTTCTCACTTCCACTACTTCGATCAACTTCAAACTCACTGGAACACTAGTTCCAGCCATTCCCAAGAATCTCAGCAAGAATTACACAAATCCATCCACTGGAAGGGGTACGACTTTTCACCCAAAAACAAGCCCCCCGCAAACCCACAAAAACACCCCAAAATCAGCCAAATCTGGATGGAATTTTGACAAACCACCCTAAAACCTTCCCAACACCAACCCAGCCAAATCTACATCAAATCCAGCCAAACCTTCTCAACCCCAACTCAGCCAAATCTGGATGGAATTTTGCAAAACCACCCTAAAACCTTCCCAACACCATTATGCACGAACCTTAAACACCACCCCAACCCTACCACCTAACCCTAAACACCACCCCAACCCTACCACCAGCAGCGGGAGAACTGAATAAAATTAAAACAAAAACTTACCTGACCGCCTCTGCTCCTGGTCCGCGTTGGCGCCTCTGCCCCATTCAAACCGGAACACCACGTCAGCACTGGAGTGGCAACCCCTCAGCCAATCCTGGCGCTGCTGCAGCGCCAAGATTGGCTGAGGGCACAGCTTACGCTACGCCCGCCGCCTGCCCATTAGAAGACCGAGGGGCTCCTAATGGGCATGCGCAAGGCAGTAAAAACACAAGTACGCATGACCTCGGCACGGGCTAAAAATTACTCTCCATGCCCACTCATGCGCACTTGTGCTGCAGTGCTGCCTTTCCCTGGCTTGTCTGACAATGCATGTCAGTCAACATGACGCCGGGCCGCCCACGGTCCGACGTCATGCTGACTGACATGCATTGTCAGTTCTCCCCACCCTCGGCGTCTCTAAACTTAAGTAAACTAAGTTCAGAGACACCGAGGAGGGAGCTGCGGGCGCGGGCGGGGGCGGGGGGGGGGCAACGCTCCAACGCCCCAATGGACGCACCGCACCAGGAAGAAAGAGGCAGTTTGTTTGCGATATGAAGAGGCCCTGCAAGAAAAACATAAAAAGATGATATTTTTTATACTGTTGTTGATTTGTGTCAATCCGAGGTGCGCTTTGGTACTGTCCGCTCTTGAGCATACAGAATTTATTACCCGACCCATCCACCCATTGCCCTCAAGCTACAAGAGCATTAGAAGTAATTCAGGCCAAGATAAGGTAAAGGCGGGCCCACTGTAATTATGCGGCAGAGGAGCACCAAATTATGCGATAGGGTTGACTAAATTATTGCGGAAAGAATAGACAAATTAAGCGGAACAATGCAGTACATTTTTTTATAGTAATACTTCATTATATTGTGATTTTAACATTTTAACACTGTCTGAGCAAATATTTCACCTGTTTAGTACCAGATACACAACCAAATACAGAAATAAACAACTGGAATATTACCAGTTAACGTTTGTGAAAAGCCTTTCACAGCATGAGAACAAATGTCACAACGTTTTAAGGAACTTTTGATCCTTTTGAGTTAGAAACACTTGTTTTATTAAAATCAGCACCAATGACGTCTCAGATATTATGAAATAGCAGTGTAGTTGGAAGCATAGGCAGGTTAGAATATTAAATTAACAAACTTAGTTATGTGGAATTAAATTCATTATCCACTGAAAATTGATTGCTCCATTGTTGACTTAATGTAATGTACATGAATGAACCCTATGGTATACCATAGTTTTGTGTCTGTTCTTTAGTACCCAGGTTACATTGGGTGAGATGGGCAAAACCCATCTTTTTATTTTTTTTTCTTTGCAGACACTAGAACTATGCAGCAAGGGAGGATTCCATTATGTGGCAGAATTTTTAATATTATGCACTAAGAAAAATCTAATTATGCAGCATATTGCAGCACATTTTGTAATAGTATGGCCTCATTATTTTGTCATTTTTACATGTTAACTCTATCTGAGCAAAGCTTTCACCTACCAGTGTGATACCCAAATACAGCAATTAGCAACAGAAAGATGACTAGTTAACCTTTGTGATGGGTCTTCCACTGATAAGCAATATAGTAACTTTTGATTTGTTCAAATTATAAACGTTTTTTTGTTGCTAAAATCTGCAGATTTTGCAGCAGATGATGGATTACATGGCAATAGCACATTTATAATTATGCCAAAAGTGCAGCAGCCACAAAATTGCATAATTCCATAGGCCCTGATCCTATTCAATCATAGAACAAAAGATGCAACATATGACAGCACAGTGAAGCCTTAACCCCTTCAGTGCCTCGCCCTTTCCCCGCCCTGTGCCGGGCGTTACATTAGCGGGCGGGGTTCATGACGAGATAGTCTCGTCATGGGAACAGCGCAACCGTGCTCCATGACAAGACTATCTCGTCATGGGCACTGAAGAGGTTAAAGGGAAGAGAACATATCACTGCCACATAGACAGTTTTTACTGTGCGGACAGTTGTGCTCTGCCATAGACTCCTACTTTTATATGTTGTCATTACAGCTACAATAAACTTTTTAAAGTTAGTTTTGTTGCCTCTTGAGCATACTATGATGCTCACTTAGGGGCAGATTTACAAGGAAATGACGCATCTGCATAGATGCGCCAGTTTCCTTGCGCCAGGGTCAAATGTCCTTGCACCACCATGGATGCGCTATATTTACAATACAGTGCTCCATGGCGCAAGGATTAAAAGATGCATCAGAAATTCTGATGCATCTGTTGGCCCAAAAGTCACGTATTGCTGGAGTTGTGTCACAAGTTCTCTTCTCTTGGGGGCTAACCAGGCAGAAATATCACGGCTGCAGCGCGTTCAAAATGCTGCCGCTAGAGCCTTATTTGGGCTCCCGCGCTTCTGCTCTCCTGTCAGTGCTATTCATAAACTTCACTGGCTCCCCATTAGGGAGCGCATTCAATTTAAGACGCTCTGTCTTTCATTTAAGATCTTGAAGCTGGCTACTCCTAGTCTGCTTAGTAATCTAATCGTTCCATAACTGGGCGTCAGTTGCGTTCCTTGGGGCAACACCTGGTCGCTGTCCCCCGTATTAAACGACTTCGTGCGGGGGGGCGGTCTTTTCGCTGCTTAGCAGCAAAGCTTTGGAACTCGCTGCCTGTCCAGATCCGTAGCATGACCTGTTTATTCGGCTTTAGAAAGGCGATTAAAACTTTGCTTTTTCCCCCTACCTAACGCTCCTCCTTTTTTTTGATACTTCCTTTGCCGCTCCCCATCTCAGTTATTCGGCTCGCTCTCTGATACTGCAGCGCCGGGACGCCCCTTTGCTGGGGCAGCTGTGCGCTTTATAAATCAGCTAACATAACATAACAAGTACAACGCAACTCCAGCAATGTATTTTGAGGCCTATACCAACTGTACTGCATCATGCCTTATGCCAAGCAGGCGTAAGGTTTTGACCCAGTGACGTACTAAAAGTGGCACAGTGAAATCTTTTAGTTTTCACATCGTCACTTTAATGAGGCCTTCCTGTGTGGGAACGCCCCCCTGCATACATTATACCTGACACAGGTGTAATGTAACGCAGGGCTTTAAAACGTGACTCATCTCCCTAGATGCGTCACGTTGTAAGTAGTCCACATTGTTTGCGCCGTTGTCGCATCAAAAAATGTGAAGCAATGGCGGTGCAAAGAGGCTCAAGGGGCTTGTAAATCTGCCCCTTAGAGAGCAAAGGCTACTGAGTTCATAGCACATGCAGAGGGTCGCTAGCTATATTCAGAGAGCCCAATAAAGAAGGAGAGGATCTCTCTGCGGTGGCTCCATTGAAGGCACTGATCCTTAGTCGCGCAGGTGCTATGGTTTATGCGCCCAAAGCCTGTGTTAATTTTGTTTTCAGTGCATGTAAGAGCCAGTGCACTTTTTATTTCCATCCAACTGCCATGCTACACATGGTTAGTCCAGGTAGTGAAAACAAGCAGTGTTGGCTCTGCTCTAAACAGACGGAGAGAGTGTCACAGTGACCAGATGATCTTGCATCACTCGATACCGCCTGGCAGCCATTACTTCAGCAATGCCAACTGAGGTTCCGCTGGTGTCCATTTAGCATGCCCCTGACTCTAAATCGAGGGAAAAATTAATTTGGCTTGTCCAGAGCCCGGACAAGTTACTGAAGTCTACTCGCTCTGTGAAAACTCTGATAGATCCCTTCTGTTTTTGGGGGACACGAACGGCTAGATGCACTGAAATGCACCAATGTGTTGAAAACCTGAGCGATGTCTACTTTTGGATGTGCATTTGAGTAACATTTGTGTGCAATGGAGTGGCCAAATATAGGTTTCTGCACTTACCATATCTATTCCTTCCCAGGTAGAATTTGGACCTGGTTAGCAAGGTCGACCGTCCGACTGCATTTCTCCTTTGGTCTGTAGTCTAAGGACTTACTTTCACGGCTCGGGCAGCTGCTAAATTCTACATTGGATAGTGTCCACAGCCATATTCTCTCTCCAGCCACTTGCTAAGACCTGCAACTGGCTGATAGAACCTTTGCTTCCCTCATAGAAAACAGCACCTTTTAATGAGTGGATTGTTTTCTCACTGGCAAAACAGGCAACTTGTGAAGCAATGTGTTTGACAAGGCCCTTCTTATGGGATTTCCTTAAAACGTTTTGTATTTTCTCCTCTTTTTTTTTTGCTAATTTCTCTTCGGGTCATTAGGACTCTGGGACCACTGTAATGCAATATGAAAGCGCATGCGCCCTTCCTACCTGTGCTAGGAAGTGTTGCTTACATGATTGGTTTTGTTGTTGTACCTGTGAGACCCCTGTATAAAGGTACACCACATACCCAGGACCAGTACTGCACTGGCTAACGGTGGGATGCAGCACATATTGTGTCACCCACCAGAATGGCCTTTCAAACATGCATCAAGCCTGTCATTGCAGGCATATGGGTGCACAGTTGCACCTATGCTCAGGATGGGATGTCTAACTCATTAGCCAGCCCTGAGTGGGCCTTCCACTACCAATAGAGCACCCCTAGTGTAAGCCCTGAGGGGTGGAGAAAGTGGTAGGTGAAAAGCAGCGCAGGTACACATGGGTGTTCCCTGCCCAGGTAGTGAAGAACGCCCATGTGGGTTTTCCCTACCTAGGAGATCGGCTCTTCCCATGGGACAACACCAAGGTTTTGCTGATTCTCTTTTAGTGGCCTTAGGGCTCTGGGGACTTTCCCACTGTAAACGCAGTGTGAAAGTGTGCGCTTTCTTCCTGCACATGTTGGGAAGCAATGTTTACCTGATGTTTTTAAACATGCCTAAAGCCTGCCATTGCAAGCCTGTGGGTGCACACTTGCACCTATTAGGTTTTTAGACATGTGTCAAGTCTGACATTGCAGGCCTTTGTTTGTGCGATTGCACTTATGTTCATGTTGGCCTTTCTAAACCACTGGCCAATCCTAAGGGGACCTATCACTACCACTAGGGCTCCACTGGGGTAAGTCTTAAGGGGTGAAGCAAGTGGTAGGTGAAAGGCAGGGCAGGTGCACCTGCATGTTTCCTGTCCACGTATTTTCACTACCTATGGGGGTTGCTCTTCCCATAGGTTAACATAGGAGAATGATTGAAATTACTTCAAGTTGCAATAGTGGCTTACAGTGGAACAGCCTCATGATGTTTCCTATCATTGGATTCACAATGACAAACCACTCTTTTGTTAAAGAGGGATTTGCCATTAATAGCTTAAAAGTGCTACTTTCCGAACATGGGTATTTCTCTGCTCGAAACCTCTTTGTGTGCCTTTTAGTTTGACTTCAGTCCACACTGGAGGCTGGGGGAGCATATCTGTGCATTCCCCAGAACAGCTATAAACATTGGGCATGCAATGGAATGACAGACTTCTGCCATTTGAGGGCCGGGCTGGATAGATTGGAGGAAGAGGTTTTGGCACTTGGCCTCTGGGAGCCAGATCAATGCCCCTATAAATATAAAGATGTGCATTTCCAGGCCTCATGGCAGACAGGAGTGACATTTAGGGGAAACATCTGTAGTTCAGAGGGTGACCCTCTGAAAAACACCCAGCTTCAGTATAACTGCTGGTGCCATACTTCAGCAGGGGAGAGATACACTTGTTGGGATGTGGAACTGGAGATCCTGGAACTGCGTGGCGCACACTGCCAGAAGAATCTGTTGTGCACAATATGGATTACTGCCATTGGAACGGACCGTGCACACTTCTTGAATAGTGGCTGGCCTGGGCTAACTACCTGCTGCTGTGTGGTACCCTGAAGTGTGCTCTCCAAGGGTTTTTTGTCTTGCCCCCTGTTCTCTTGTGGAGGTCTCAGGGACATCAAAGACCTCCTGCAAGGGTCCCACGCCATCTACTTATGACACCTGGAGAGTGGTGACATCTTAAGTGCCCACAACATCTGCTTCATCCCAACTGGTAGTGAGGCATGAGCGTGGAACTATGTATTGCACCTGAAGACCGGATTGCCTTGTCTGGAGACTCAAAAGTACTGCTCGTATCTAAGGAGTGTGGCCCCTGCATCGTAGGGCCTCAACACACATAATTGGAAAAAGAACAATTGATGGACAGAATGCAGAACAATACATTCACCCCAGTACAGCAATCTGTGCCTAAATCCATCATTGTTTTGCTCACCATGCCATTCCAGTTTGAACCCAGCCCTATACAAATCAGTCTTGACCCTGTGCCTCATGGGAACAGTCCAACCCGAACTGTCAGGCCAGGTCCACCCTGGACTGGACACAAGCATCCTAGGACCGGTTTCAGGGTTCACCCCTCACCAGCCAGGATAACTTGACTCCAGTGACATGGAGAGCACAGGACCCACGTCTCGACATACTTGTCCCACTCGGGGTGACAATTGCACGAGTATGCCTAGACGTGGGTCCCATACTTTCCATGCCACTGGAGTCAAGCTATCCTGGCTGATGAGGGCTGATAGCCTTTGCCTAGTCCAAACCAGTTCTGGTCAGTCCTGGAGCACTTTGTTGACAAGACTCCTTCTTTCCTTTCACAGTGTAGGCAAGGGACATCAGACGCACCACAGGAGGTGGAGCCAGCATTGTGGAGGGAAAGCTCAGCCCTATTCAGTTCCCAGGTGCAACTCCTCCCACCCAACCACATGCAGATCTCTCTATTCATCCGTGTGCTGACTCACCCAGTCTCCTAGAATCCCCCAGCCCCTGTCACACAAACTCCAGACAAGGAATACACAACCTAGCAGAGGCAGGCTTGGATAGTTAGGCAAGAAAATACCTACTTTCTAAAAGTGGTATTTTCAAACACAGAACGTTAAAACCAACTTCACTAAAAGAGGTATTTTATCATTCTGAGTTCAGGCATACTAAACTCCAATTTCTATCTAGTTCCCTGAGTCAGTTAGGATTATAAGATGTTATAATCAAACTGCCCATTCCTGCCTATGGGGAACAGGTAGCCTTGCAATAGTGAAAAATGAAAATGGCTGTAACTCACTATCAGGACATGCCACACACACCAGGGCATGTCCTACCTTAAATGCACCCTGCCCTTGGGCCTACCTTAGGGGTGTCTGATATGAAGAAAAGGGAAGGTTTAGGGACTGGCAAGTGGGTGCACTTGCCCAGTCAACATGACAGTACCAGACTGCACACAGGCTCTGCAATGACAGGCCTTAGACACACTTTACAGGCTGCTTCTGTGGGTGGCACAACCAGTGCTGCAAGCCCACCATCAGCATTTGATTTATCATCCCTAGGCACACTCAGTTCACTGTACTAGGGTCTGACAAGTAAACCAAATCAGCAAATCATGGAGTCACTAATCCATACATCAATTTTACTATAGGGAGCACTTGCACTGTGGCACTGAATAGCAGTGGCACAGTACCCAAAGCATCTAACACCAGCAAAAACACATGAGGCAAGAGCAAAAAATGGAAGGGAGACCCACGCCAATGGTGCCAGGTCTAACAATCCCTTAATATGATGTGGCTATTTCATGTAATGGCACATGAACACTTGTAATGAGCAGTGTGTTCATTGTAGGTGTGTGCCAGGCATAACCAACACAAAGGTCCCCTGTGTTCAAGATTTGGTTGTTGTAGGCTGGGTCACAACTTATGTCAAGCCCATATCACTATGCTTTGGCTGCTCCAATCAGCAATGTGGATGAAGCGACAGGAGCCAGATTAGAACGGTGAACCCAAAAAACCTCCACACTCCTTGTTCAGTTTTCTGCATGTCCCTATGGAAAATGTAACAATATTAATCTCTACTACTTATGAAGAGGTATACAAAGAAAGGGCCCTATTGGGAGATTGGTGGGAGGGCTCTCCATCTTAAATATGGAAGACGTCTGGCCACAAAGTCAGGAGAGTCATCATAGTTCCAGCAGCAAAGCCTAAGCTGGCATCGCTGGTCGAAGCCTTTGACAGATGGCCAGTCAGATATTGGATGACCGGTCAAGTTACCTCAGACCGTCCTTTTTAGTGTGAATGTTCTGACATCCATTTTTCCTGTTCAAAACCAGCCGGTAATGCCCGGTGGCCTGGCGGTCCTGAACAGAAATGTTAGAAGGTGGTTCTGACACTATGGGCCGGCCGGATTCTTTGCTTTTTGAGCACCTGCAAATGGCGATTACTAGCCCACACCACCTCCCTTGAGTAAGCCTCAGACTGCTCTGCAACGCTACCCTCTGAGAGTCAGGCGCTACAATTGGGTGTTTGGTTCCCAGTGAAGGACAAATGTAGTCATGTTATTTGTGCAGGCCTCACAGATGCTGCCTCATTTTCCAACATTGGTGTCTAGCAGCGGGAAACATAGTATCCCATTCTGGTGCGCATTTATTGCATTTGATAAGTCCAGTTTTGCCACACATTACCTATGCAGCAATGAGCAAATGGAATAGCGCAAGGCTCTGAGAAGGGTTCAAAGTTTTGGTTATGTGAATTAAAGGTATGGGAAAGGAAAGCTCCGCCCCCATATGTGTCATGTGAAGTTATTATGGTTTAAATGTAAACTGTATTGATATGACCGTGCTATGCTGATTATCATGTGCTAGCGGGATGGTGCTTTCCAGGAAATAATCGCATACAAATGTTCTAAGCCATTTTGTACACCTTTGAACCCTAACACTACATACAAAACACCTGCATGAGGAGGGTGTCTACTCAAGAGATAGGGACAGCAACTGATATCTACATCACAATGGGAGGAGGGTGTGGTAGAGTTGGGTGTCCGGCAGGTCCCTCAGGTTAACTGGTGGGGAAGTGAGCAACCCAGGGGTGGCCCCTGGTAACGGGTGGCCCCCAAGGAGGGTAGTTCTTGAGTGATGGAGTGTGGTGGTATCCCCTAGGTATCCTAGGTGGGCTAGGTAACTGACCCAGTGGAGATCTGATTGGGGGTGATGTGCTCCCTAGTTCCAGGTGAAGGGTTAGTGGTGGACCCTGAGGTGTCAGGGCCGGGTGGTCGGTGACCAGTCCAGTAGGTCCTGTGGGACTTGGACCCAAGGACCAGGAGCATGGGGGTGTTCTGCTAGCTCGAGGCAGGAGGTGGACTTCTGCCAGGTAGTACCACCCTGAACACAGGTGGGGCCTATCTTAAGTGAAGGGACCCTATGTTTCACGAAGGGGTGGTGCAGGCCTAGCCGGGATCTTTAGGGTCCCAGGCTGAGAGTGGTAGTACTACCCTGAAGGCAGGTGGGGCCTATCTGAAGTGAAGGGACCCTGCTATTCAGAAGGGGTGGTGCAGGCCATTCAGGGACCATGTAGGTCCCTGGGCGGTCTCCCAAGGCACTGCAGGGAGACCGGGGAGAGCCATGAGAGGTGAGCTTGGGTCTAGCTAACACGGGGCCCACAGGCTCGCTAAGGGTACTCTAGGAGGAGAGCGCGCCTCTCAGAGGGAAGGGTGCATAGGCCCTGTTCTCGCAGCGGAGAACAAGGAAGGGGTCTAGATTCCCGGGATAGTTTCCATGTGGAGCTACTGACGGGGGGATTGAGCTGTAGGATGTCTGATGAGGCACCCTCAGTGTTCCTTCCTGGCACTGCCAGTGTGGTGGTGAGGCCGGTCTGAGGTCCTATCAGGGAGCCAGGCCAGTTGCCAAAGGGTGCTTTTCTGTGTGGGGAAGCACAAGTGGCTGTGCTTTCTTTAGGGAAGCCAGTCAACCCGAAAGGGTGGTGGCAGCAGGATGACCTCAGCGGCCGGCTGAGGGTGAGGGTCCAGAGAGGTTGCATCTTTGGGGTGCAAGGACCAAACGGAGAGAGGGTACTGGTTGGAACAAACTCTGGAAGGGAGACCAGCTAGTGACTCAAGGGGTGGGATGTAGACCTATCCCAGAAGACCGCATCGGTGCTGAGGCACTGTACCCTTGTCCAGAGAAGTGCTAGGCATAGTGTTGCATGCCCAAGGGCAAAGGTGGGCCTAGTTAGGCTGAGTCCATGTAGACCATGAGTGACCTAGAGGTATCTAACCTAGAGCCCTGAGGTTTCTTAGGGTAGTCTGGGATCCCTGTCATGGGTGGAGATTTCATGGATGGGAGGAGTAGGTGGTCTGAGCGGATAACTGGTCAGTAAGGGGGGTCTGGTCAGAACCCCTTATAACTAGTTTTCGCTGACTACGGGAAGTGTACCCATGTAGAGTGGCTACTTCTTCCCTGTAGGAATCAGCCGGGCATGGCGTGTGTTAGAAGGTGGTTCTGACACTATGGGCCTCCTGAATTTTTCGCGTTTTGAACACCTGCAAATGGCGATTACTAGCCCACACCACCTCCCTTGAGTAAGCCTCAGACTGCTCTGCAACGCTATCCTCTGAGAGTCAGGCGCTACAATTGGGTGTTTGGTTCCCAGTGAAGGACAAATGTAGTCATGTTATTTGTGCAGGCCTCATAGATGCTGCCTCGTTTTCCAACAAGAAAGCCAAAGACATTGCCTCCACCTGAAGAAAAAACACTGTCAGCAGAACATCTGTATTTTTGTTTTCTAATGCTTTTTAACTTTGTTCATAAAGATCAAAACAATTGGCACCCACTCAGCAAAGTGTCAGTGCCTTCAGTAGAGCCGGCATAACTGAGGCTCTGCAGAAGTTAGGGAGATCTCTGGCTGCCTGACGGAAATATCTGAATCTGGAGTACATGCCTCCATTTCTATGTTGGATGGACAAACAAGCCGTCGTACTCGAAATGAGACTGTAAATCATTTGTACACAAACTCTTGCTTTGCCTTAGCATTTTTTTCAGCACTATATGTTGTTTAGAGTGAACAAATCTGTACCCTGTATGCCATTTGTCTTCCTGTAGCCAACCCCCAGGCTAGTCTGTGTACCAAAATCAATCATGGCCAAAAATTTCAAACAGCTCCATTCATGTAAGCATATCTGGCCTCGTGTGCCTTCACTGGTGAGGTTTTGGAATGCTGTTAAGCTGTAGATTTTAGAAAAAAATTGTCCTACTTCATAAGCAATTTTTTTTAAATACATTTGCTTTGCGAGTCATTCGGAAGCAGTACAAATGAAATAGTCTAGCCTCTGCCATAGTGAACATGAGTCTATATAGATACTGAAGGATAGATTACAAAAACTGTAAGTGCATAGGAAGGAAATATTTGCATCACAGGCGATGCAGTGGGTATCTGAAATAGTGAGGTCCTTGAATATATGACGATAACAAATCCTATGACAAGAGAAATAACACGCATTTTACATTTTGTTTCAGGACATAATTCCATCCACTGTTTATGTGCCAGCTAAGAGGCCATCAAACTGCTTGTGCTGCAAATAATACAATGCAACATGTATCATTGATTCTGCTTACATGTCTCAAAGATCTGAAAATGGCATTCCAGTAGGGGGATCCCTTGTTCCAGAGACAAGGTCTGCGCTAATCATTGTGACTCGAAGCACCTTGATATTTCAGTTGGTTACTCTGGCTCTAGTTCAGGTTGCAAAACTGGCACAATTTATACATTACTCAGCCTCATACGTCCGAGTAATATTCCGTTATTATTATTATTATTATTAGAAATTTTTATAGAGCGCGTAGTCACCCTGAGGTATTCCAGCGCTAAGGATCCCTACACCTGTGGGGTCGGGGGTGAGAAAAAAAAAGGGGGGGGACAGCAATTTTAAACAGATGTGGTTAAAAAAAAAATTAAGGGAACAAGTGTGTTTTGAGTCGTTTCCTGAATCGCAGGTAGTTAGGTTCTTTCCTCAGGTCTCGGGGGAGAGCGTTCCATAGGCGAGCTGTGTGGATCGAGAAGCGTCTTCCACCCGTGCGGGCTTTCTTGAATCTCGGCAAGATGATGAGGGACTCCTTGTCCGATCGGACGGATCTAGGGGCTTTATACGGTTGTATAAATTTCCTCAGAATGGGGGGGCCCTGATTCTGCAGTAGTCTATGGGCCAGGCTTAAGGCTTTGAATATTACTCGTTCCCTTACTGGAAGCCAGTGAAGGAGCTTCAGAGCAGGTTTGGCTGAAGCTCTGGCAGGGGTGTGCGTGAGGATCCGGGCGGCAGCATTTGGGATTTTCTGTAGTTTGTTTAGGGTTGCTTCGGGTGCGCCCAGGTATATAGCGTTGCTATAGTCAAGCCTGGACAGTATGAGGCCTTGGATGAGAAGTCTTTGCGATGTGGGTGGAAGAAGGGGCAGGATCTTTCTCATCGATTTGAGTAGCCCGAAGCAGGTGCCTGCTACTTTTTTGGCCTGCGTGGAGAATGAAAGGTCTGTTTCAATCCATACTCCCAGGCTTTTTACTTCCTGTTTGGGGGCAGGGGGGGGTCCCAAACAGGGTGGCCAGATGTTCAAAGGGAAGGTGAGTCCTTTCTGACCCAAAAGGAGAATGTCAGTTTTAGAACCATTCAGCTTTAAGGCTGAGTTATTCATCCACCCTTGGATCTGCGTCAAGCAGTTAAATAGGTCCGCAGGCTGTTGACTAGGGTGGGAAAGGGAGACAACTAGTTGTGTGTCATCCGCATAACTGACAATGCTCACTCCGAACGGGGTGACAACCTCCTCCAATGGGGACATATAGATGTTAAACAATGTGGGGCTCAGGGAGGAGCCCTGAGGCACGCCACATTGGAGGGGTGTGTCGGAGGAGCGGGTGTTATTCTCCCATATCTGGAAGGAACGTTGGGCCAGAAAGGAGGAAAGCCAGGATAGAGCGGTGCCTTCTACTCCTACCTTCTTGAGCCGTTTGACCAGGAGTTGGTGGTTGACGGTGTCGAAGGCCGCGCTCAGGTCGAGGAGGATCACTGCCACTGAATGTTATGGGCATTGCGATGATAAGATCATCTTCATTGCCTCGGTATGAGCAGCAAAACATTCTTATAGCGGTTTCTAAACTGCCCTCGTGGGTTCATGTAGTGGACCCACCTTTCCCTGGACTGTAGAGCACCTTCATTATGACAACAACCAATGCATGCCTCCAGCTGAAGTCGGTTGGATTGACCTATTGGCAATCATGGCAGAGTCCACATTGCAGTGGAATGGACATTGACATTGTCAGGCCAGTGATGAAATTGGCCTCTTATCTAAAGCCCATTTCAGTGCAATCACTATTTCAGATATGTTTCCCACTCTGACTCCGGTTACTAGCAGGCTGAAGCTGCATGACTTGAACGTAGGGGTATGCTCACCTACCAATGTCCAAGGTTCAAACTGTTCAGGACACTACTGATAGTAGACAGAATCCTGTGCTTCCCGCTTCTTCCACTGTATTTCTGATTTTGTCATAGCACAGAGGCAGAATGGTTCTCTATTTCTGCTTCCAGCTACAATCATTTACAAATTAACTCTTTCGCATGCATCTACCTGTGTTAGACCTGGCACCTTTTGGCTTGGTTTCTTCTGTCTTTTTGCCTCTGACCTGTTTTGATCGTGTGCTCCATTTCATTTGTGCTGGTTTTAGGACTCTTGACACTTTACCACTGCTGATCAGTGCTAAAGTGCAAGTTCTCCATGTCTAAATTGTATTGGTGATTGATTTAAACATGATTGGCATATTTGATTTACTAATAATTCCCTAGTAAAGTGCACCAGGTGTTCCCAGAGCATGTAAATCAAATGCTACTGGCGGCCCTTCAGAATTTATTGTGCCACCCACATACGTGGCCCTGCAAACATGTCTAAGAACAAAGAGGAAATGAGTATGAAAGGGGGGACCCAGACCCCAGAACTTTAGATCACTTTGGGAAACAAGAAGAACCTTTGCTGAGGAGAGGAACCAGAGAAACTGAGGAAGAGACTATCCCTAGCTGAGTGCTGTATGGGGGATTGGCCTGCAGTGGATGTCTGACTGCCAAAGAAAGGAGAAAGGACTTTGTGCTACTTTCAAATCAACTTGTGAATGATCTCCAAGGGCTTTAGATAGAGCTTGCCTCCTGCTGAAGTCTCAGGGACAACAGACTTCACCAACCAGCTCCCTAAGAGTTATTTTGAAGTGCCTGCTGTTGTGCTGGGCCTTCTCAGGGACTGCATGTCGAAAGGAGCTGGAAGCGCGACTCACGAAGAAGAAGCGTGTCGCCTCCTCAGCCGCTGTTGTCGCATCACTGAAGAAGGGTGTCGCCGCTGCCGCTGTTGCTTCGCATCGCAGAAGTGCCCCTCATCGCCGGAGAAGACTGTCGCCGGTGCATCAGACGCTGTTGCATCATCGGAGAAGCGTGTCGCCACCACAGTCGCTGTTGTTGCATCACTGAAGAAGGGTGTCGCCGCTGTCGCATCACATCGCCGAAGCACCTCGCATCACCGGGGAAGAGTGTCGCTGTCGCATCAGGCGCTGTCGCATCACCGGAGAACCATCTCACAGGGCCTGTCGCGGCTCAGAAGAATCGTTGAGTCGCCGCATGGCCTTCGGGCGTGCACGCATCGTGTTGCATCAAGAAGAAGACGCCATTTTCTTTCCATCGCACTGGATCTTCATCGCATCACAGCTTTGCGGGTCGCACCGCCACGAAAGCGCAGTAAGAAACCGAGGCATCACCTCCCCATTCAGAGCAGAACCGACGCATCACCGTCCCCTACGCATCAGTAGGGAACCAATGCATCACCGTTCCTGCATGTAAGGAACCGACTCATCACCTTCCCTGCAACACTTTCGTTGTATAGCAGTACGCATCCAAAAGTTACAGTGAACTTAAAGTGTTGCATTTACCATCTTAAGAGAACTAAGGTATTTCTACCATTTTTAAAGTACAGTATTGTGGATTTTTGTCGTTTGTGGTCTTGTGATAAGTCTATATAAAGAATACTTATTTTTTATATAAAAACCTGTGTGGTGTCCATCTGTAGTGTTGTCACTGGATTACTGTATGTGTTCACAAATGCTTTACACACTGCCTCTGAGATAAGCCTGTCTGCTCGTGCCAAGCTACCCAGGGGGTGAGCAGGGGTTATTTTAGGAGTGTACCCCTTACCCTGACTAGAAGCAAGGGCCCCTATTTGGTCAAAGGTACCTACCTCTGCCAACTAGAGACCCCCAGTTCTAACATTGGTGGTCAGCGGTGGGATTCTGGACTTGCATTTGTGGCTCATATACAGTGATTGGAGAACACTACTAGTGAGTACAGACCAAACGCAACCACATACTTTTGGTAGATTGTTTTTCCTGGGATTATCTATTTTTGCCAAGAACTGCTAAATTTTACCACCATGAGTACAGCAGCATCCATAGCATTCATTGATTTTGATTGGGAAGAGGAGAAACTGGAATGCTACAATGTGAGACAGCTAAAGCACTTCTGCAGGAAATTTAAAGTTGCTATGACCGGTCTCACCAAGAAGGATGAGTTCCAAAAGGCGCTGAGGGCCTGGATCAAAGCAAAGAATACCCCTGAGAATGAGGAGGGGGCTGAGGATGCAGAGGAACAGCTGGAGGGGCCATTGGGTCCATGGGGGAGGAGAGCAACTTCCCCAGTAGGTAGCAGTATTTCTGCCAAGGGCCTGTCCCCAGCGAAGTTGGAGGACAGGGAGAAAAGTAGGATGCACAAATTGGAGCTGGCCAAGCTCAAATTAGGTGGGTAGTTGGAGTTGGAGAATAGGAAATTGGCACTGGAGGAAAAAAAGATGCAGTTGGATCATGAAAGGAACTTGAGGGAATTGGAGCTAAAAGCTAGGAGCTTAGAGATTACTCCCTCTGGTGGGAGCACACCGTCAATGCCTGTTGAAGCAAGGGTGTACATACCTAAGGATGTAGTTTGAGAGTTTTATAAGAATGATGACATTGGGCAGTGGTTCAATGCCTATGAGGTAGCCATGTCCTCCCACCGGGTCCCTGAGAAGGATTGGGGAACGGAGTTGTGGGGACAGTTGCTTAGTGATGGGCGGGATACATTGTTAGACTTGCCCTCTGAAGTCCATAATTCTTATAGCCACATGAAAGAAGCATTGATGTCCAGGTATGGGTTGACTCCTGAATTGCATAGACAGAGGTTTAGAAATTGGAAGAAGATGGAGTCAAGCACATGGGTAGAATATGTAACTTTCGTTTGCAGAGCATTGGATGGTTGGGTGAAGGGTAGCAAGGTGAATGATTTTGAGGGGCTCTTTGATTTAATTGCATGGGAGCACTTGTCAAGTAATTGTTTTCCAGAGCTACGCCAGCACCTGATTGATAGCAGGCTGACTAACCCTAGGAAGCGTGCTGAGGAGGCGGACCGCTGGGTGAGCACCCGGGTCCACAAGGGTCACGTGGGATACTCCACCAAGAGTGGGCAGGCTCCCCAGCAGAAGAGTGGGGGGGGCAAGGGTAAACAGAGGGAGTTCCAGAAAAGGCCCCAAAGAAATCCCCAAGAGAACCAAGGGAAAGGTTCCCAGCCTCTCCCTGAGAAGAAGCCCGGGGACCCGACAGGTAAATCTGTTCCTAGGGGACCCCTGAGGTGCTACAAGTGTGGGGAAGAGGGCCATAAGTCTATTGATCTCCGGTACCCACAGTTTGGAAAGACAGCACCCACTGGTGCACCACCCCGGCAGATGGCGAGTGTAGCCCTAGGGAAAGAGATGGGTGCCTAAGGTGGGTGAGGTCCTGCCAAGATGTCCCTTGTCTCTTTAGGAGACTGTGAGGTGGTCCCCAGAACCCAACTGCCTGATAACACTAAAAAGTAGGCCTGGGCAAAAATTTCGTTCCGTTCGCGGAAATTGCGATAATTTGACATTTTTGCGTTCCGCGGAGAGCGCGAAAATGTCAAAAATTCCGGTTTCCGCAGCTTGGCGATAATTTGTTTCTTGCTCGCGCTGTAAAATGATACATTCTCGCGCGCGCGCGATCGCCTTACCTGAATCCCTGCGTTCGCCGACAAGTTTTCTTGATCCGGTCGCGTTCTCCATGAGATGTTGTATTGTTTTTAGCCATTTGCGCTGTCTCGCGACAGTTCGCGCCCGCAGTGACGTCATGCGTCGCGCGATCACGTCTTTCTTCTCGCGATCATGCACCGCGAGAACAACTCAAAACAAGATGGCCGCGCCCGCAAGCAACCACATGGGTAAGTTGGCGACCCGCAACCATGCAGAAAATCTCGCGAACATGCCGGAAAAAAACTTCCGCATCTTTGCGATATTTCTGCTTGTTTGCGATAATTTTAAACATTCTCGCGATAATTTGCGAAGGTTAATTCCGCAAATTCCGCCCACCCCTACTAAAAAGTACAGGCAGTGGGTGACCATAAATGGCCATAGAGTGGAGGCTCTTAGAGACACAGGAGCCAGTGTGACAGCTGTCAAGTGTCACCTGGTGTCTAAAGAGCAGGTGGTCTCCAATGCATTTTAGCCAGGTGTTGCCTCTGACAACACAGAGAGCCACTGCGAAGTGTCTCAGGTTCCCTTTGAGTGGGGGGGGGGTCTCTGGTACTCTTCAAGTAGCTGTGAGGCAGGCCATGCCTGTTGACTGTTTGTTGGGGAACGATTTGGAGAGCTCCCCTTGGGCTAAGGTGGAGCGAAGTGCTCATTTGGAGTTGTTGGGTCTGCCTGACTGGGCGTGTGTGACCACACGGTCCATGGCAGCCAGTAAGGGTGTTCAAGAGGACCTGGAGCCTGAGAGGAAGGCCCAGGTGCCTGCCTTAAAGAGAAGAGGCAGGGGGTGCGGGAAACCGGCCCCCAAAGTTCCCACAGTCCAGGAGGACACATACCTTGAGGGGGATGTCCTGGAGCCTACAGGGAAACAGGTAGCTGAACTGGGGGACCTGCCTGAGCTGACCCATTGGCAGCAGGAAGGAGGACCCTCCCCTCCAGGGAAGAGTTCTGCTAGGAACAGAAGAAGTGCCCTTCTCTTGTGGGTTTGCAACAGTAGTCTGCAAACCAGGCAGCAGGTGATCAGTCTGGATCACATTGGATCTACTGGGAGAGTGTTCTCCTGTATACTGGGCCTAAGGTTGCTGAGCCTGGGTCAGCCCGTGTGCTGGTGGAACTCCTGCGCTTCAGAGCTTTCTTACTGGGGCTGGCTCATGATGTGCCTTTAGCAGGACATTTGGAGCAGGACAAGACCTTTGAGAGGCTTGTCACCCACTTTTATTGGCCCCAAATGCGCAACAGTTCAGACACTCATTGCAGGACCTGTCAGACATGCCAGGCAAGTGAAGAGTGGGAGGAAGCAAAAGGCTCCTCTCCAGCCATTCCCTGTGGTCAGCACCCCCTTGAACGGGTGAGTATTGACATTGTGGGGCCACTGGACCCCAAGACAGCCATGGGCAACAGGTTCATCCTGGTCTTGGTGGACCATGCCACCTGGTACCCGGAAGCCATACCTCTCAGGACAGTGACGGCCCCCGTGGTGGGACGGGCACAGATGGGAATTTTCTCCCGTGTGGGGTTCCCTAGAGAGGTGGTGTCTGACCGAGGTCAAACTTAATTTCCAAGTATATGAAGTCCCTGTGGCAGGAGTGCGGTCTAACTTACAAGTTCACCACTCTGTACCACCCCCAAAGAAATCGGTTGGTTGAGAGATTCAACCGGACCCAAAACGGCATGATTATAGGTCTTGAGGAACCTATGAGGCATAAGAGGAATGTCCTCTTACCATGCCTTCTCTTTGCAGACCGTGAGGTGCCACAGAAATCTCTAGGGTTCAGCCCCTTTGAGCTTCTCTATGGTCACCCAGTGAGAGGACCTCTGAGTCTGGTCAAGGAAGGCTGGGAGAAATCTCCCAGGAAACCCCCCCAGGATGTATATAGCTACATGCTGGCCTTCAGGAACCAGACTAGGCATAACAGGTAATTCACTGAGGCAAATCTGGAAGCCAGCCAGGAGGAGATGAAGCGGTGCTACGACCAGAATGCCACTCTTGTGGAGCTTCAGCCTGGTTAGAAAGTGTGGGTCATGGCCCCAGTGGAGCCCTGCGCGCTCCAGGATAAGTGGAACAGACCATTTGAGGTGGTGGAGTGCAAAAGTCCGGTTACCTACTTGGTGGACTTGCAGTCTCCCAAGAACCCCTTGCCGGTCCTGCATGTCAACCACCTGAAGCCCCACTTGGAGAGGTCCGAAGTGGGCATGCTCTCAGCGACAGATGCTGGAATGGAGGAAGAGACTGAGCCTCTTCCTGACCTCCTGTCGGCGACAGAGCGAGATGGGTCAGTGGATGGTGTAAACCTCTCTTCCACCCTAACCCCTGAGCAACAGAATGACTGTCACCAGTTACTGGGACAGTTTTCTGATCTGTTCTCCCTGATTCCCAGTGTCACTGATTGGTGTGTCCATGATGTGGATACTGGAGATAGTCCTCCTGTGAAGAACAAAACTTACAGGGTTACTGACAGGGTGAGAACTTGCATCAAGGAGGAGGTCTCCAAGAGGCTTGCGTTAGGGGTGATTGAGTCCTCTAACAGTCCTTGGCCCAGCCCAGTGGTCTTGGTCCCAGAGGCTGCCGCACCGGGTGCCACACCAGAACTCCGGTTCTGTGTGGACTACCGAGGGCTCAATTCAGTCATGAGGACTGACGCGCACCCCATCCCCAGAGCTGATGAGCTCATCGATTGGTTTGGGGCTGCCCGGTACCTCAGCACGTTTGACTTAACGTCTGGGTTCTGGCATATCGCCTTGACTGATGGGGCAAGAGAGAAGTCAGCATTCTCCACACCAGATGAGCACTACCAGTTTCGGGTTCTGCACTTTGGGATGAAGAATACCCCTGCCACCTTTCAGAGGTTGGTCAACCAGGTGTTGGCTGGACTGGAAGAGTTCAGTGCCGCCTACCTGGATGACATTGCAGTGTTCAGCGCCAGTTGGGAAGAAAATCTGCACCACCTCTGGGTAGTGTTGATGCGCTGCGGAGAGCAGGCCTCACGATCAAGGCGAGTAAGTGCCAGATCGGGCAGGGTTCCGTGGTATACTTGGGACACCAGGTTGGGAGCAGCCAGGTGGCGCCCCTACAGCCCAAAATTGAGACCATCCTGGCTTGGGAGCACCCCAAAACCCAGACAGAGGTGAGAGCCTTTTTACTACTCACTGGGTATTACAGGAGGTTTGTCAAGGGGTATGGCAGCATCATTGCCCCCTTGACAGAGCTGACATCCAGGAAGTGAGTGATTTGGACTGACACCTGTCAGAAAGCTTTTGAGGCCCAGAACTGCCATGTGCACAGCGCCCGTGCTCCTGTCACCCAACTTCTCAAAAGAGTTTATTGTTCAAACAGACGCTTCAGAGCATTGTGTGGGGGCTGTTTTGTCACAGATAAATGAGGAGGGCCTAGATCAACCTGTAGCCTTCATCAGTAGGAGGTTACTTTCACGGGAACAGAGGTGGAGTGCTATTGAACGTGAGGCATTTACTGTGGTCTGGGCACTGAAGAATAGGCCTGGGCCAAAATTCTATTCCGTTCGCGGAAATTGCGAAAATTTGGCATTTTCGTGTTCCGCGGAAAGCGCGAAAATGTCAAAATTTCCGCATTCCGCAGTTTAGCGATAATTTGTTTCTTGCTCGCGCTGTAAAAAAATACATTCTTGCGAGTGCGCGATCGCCTTACCTGAATCCCGGCGTTCGCGAACAAGTTTTCCCGACCCAGTCGCGTTCTCCACGAGATATTGGATTGTTGGTAGCCATTTTGCGCTGTCTCGCAACAGTTTGCGCTCGCATTGTCGTGCGATCACGTCATTCTTCTCGCGATCATGCACCACGCGAGTATGAGAAGATTGAGATCTCGAACACGTCATTCTACACCGCGAGCGAGAGGGTGAGGACGCGGGCACGTCTAATCGAACGCGAACAGTAGAAAGAGACCCCGAACACGTCATATCCAACGCTACAGGGAGCAAGAGAACGTGATCATGTCATTTTCGACACGCCGGCGGAAGTAATGTGAAGCTCGAGAACTTAAACATGTAAAATTTTCAATTTGGAGAGGAATATCAGCTCTAGCAGCATGAAACCTTCTGCAAATGCTGATTTTGTATGAAAACAACTACTCAGATTGACGTTTGGCTGTCCTTTTTTGTGCAAGGAGCCCTTTTTTAAAAAGGTGGGGAGAGGGAGGAAGTGACACAGAATCTCCAACTTCCTGTTCCTGTCCAGCAGGCTCCTCCCAGTGCTTTGTCCATCTCCTGCTCATTCTGCCTTTGGATTTGGAGCTGGAAAGATCACTCTTTTTGTCTGCTGCATCATTGCAATTGGATTTGAGGATTTTTGGAATAGGATATTTTACAAGTAAGTGGTTGTTGTGTCTGTTTGATTGTGGGCATTGCAGTTGTTGTAACTACAATTTATTTTTGATAACTATCATTCCTTTTTTTTTTTAAATGTTGTGGGTAGAAGTAGTAGGCCTGAGCTAGCCATGGGCATGGACTCATGGGTGTGTGCATGATGAAGCAACTGTTCCTTTTGGTGTTTTTTGAATGTATTTCATTTTCAAGCATCATTTAGGGCATGGATGGCATTGGATTGAGTTGGGGAAGTGGGTTTTTTTGGGGTGGCCTTTCTGATGTTGCTGTGCCTGGCCATGTGGCTGGTGGCCATTTTGAAGCCTAGGCCTGCAAGCTTCCCTGGCCTTGTCTGCCAACAGGCCTGCTTTCATCCACTAGGATCAGAGCAGGTAGCCACAGCTTTATTAATCAAGTGTTTTCTGTGTGGTCTGTTGAATTTAGACTTCATTTAGGGCATGGATGGCATTGGATTGAGTTGGGGAAGTGTGCTTTTTGGGGGTGGCCTTTCTGATGTTGTTGGGCCTGGCCATGTGGCTGGTGGCCATTTTGAAGCCTAGGCCTGCAAGCTTGCCTGGCCTTGTCTGCCAACAGGCCTGCTTTCATCCACTAGGATCAGAGCAGGTAGCCACAGCTTTATTAATCAAGTGTTTTCTGTGTGGTCTGTTGAATTTAGACTTCATTTAGGGCATGGATGGCATTGGATTGAGTTGGGGAAGTGTGCTTTTTGGGGGTGGCCTTTCTGATGTTGTTGGGCCTGGCCATGTGGCTGGTGGCCATTTTGAAGCCTAGGCCTGCAAGCTTGCCTGGCCTTGTCTGCCAACAGGCCTGCTTTCATCCACTAGGATCAGAGCAGGTAGCCACAGCTTTATTAATCAAGTGTTTTCTGTGTGGTCTGTTGAATTTAGACTTCATTTAGGGCATGGGTGGCATTGGATTGAGTTGGGGAAGTGTGCTTTTTGGGGGTGGCCTTTCTGATGTTGTTGGGCCTGGCCATATGGCTGCTGGCCATTTTGAAGCCTAGGCCTGCAAGCTTGCCTGGCCTTGTCTGCCAACAGGCCTGCTTTCATCCACTAGGATCAGAGCAGGTAGCCACAGCTTTATTAATCAAGTGTTTTCTGTGTGGTCTGTTGAATTTAGACTTCATTTAGGGCATGGATGGCATTGGATTGAGTTGGGGAAGTGTGCTTTTTGGGGGTGGCCTTTCTGATGTTGTTGGGCCTGGCCATGTGGCTGGTGGCCATTTTGAAGCCTAGGCCTGCAAGCTTGCCTGGCCTTGTCTGCCAACAGGCCTGCTTTCATCCACTAGGATCAGAGCAGGTAGCCACAGCTTTATTAATCAAGTGTTTTTCTGTGTGGTCTGTTGAAGTTAGACTTCATTTAGGGCATGGATGGCATTGCATTGAGTTGGGGAAGTGTGCTTTTTGGGGGTGGCCTTTCTGATGTTGTTGGGCCTGGCCATGTGGCTGGTGGCCATTTTGAAGCCTAGGCCTGCAAGCTTGCCTGGCCTTGTCTGCCAACAGGCCTGCTTTCATCCACTAGGATCAGAGCAGGTAGCCACAGCTTTATTAATCAAGTGTTTTCTGTGTGGTCTGTTGAATTTAGACTTCATTTAGGGCATGGATGGCATTGGATTGAGTTGGGGAAGTGTGCTTTTTGGGGGTGGCCTTTCTGATGTTGCTGGGCCTGGCCATGTGGCTGGTGGCCATTTTGAAGCCTAGGCCTGCAAACTTGCCTGGCCTTGTCTGCCAACGGGCCTGCTTTCATCCACTAGGATCAGAGCAGGTAGCCACAGCTTTATTAATCAAGTGTTTTCTGTGTGGTCTGTTGAATTTAGACTTCATTTAGGGCATGGATGGCATTGGATTGAGTTGGGGAAGTGTGCTTTTTGGGGGTGGCCTTTCTGATGTTGCTGGGCCTGGCCATGTGGCTGGTGGCCATTTTGAAGCCTAGGCCTGCAAACTTGCCTGGCCTTGTCTGCCAACAGGCCTGCTTTCATCCACTAGGATCAGAGCAGGTAGCCACAGCTTTATTAATCAAGTGTTTTCTGTGTGGTCTGTTGAATTTAGACTTCATTTAGGGCATCGATGGCATTGGATTGAGTTGGGGAAGTGTTCTTTTTGGGGGTGGCCTTTCTGATGTTGTTGGGCCTGGCCATGTGGCTGGTGGCCATTTTGAAGCCTAGGCCTGCAAGCTTGCCTGGCCTTGTCTGCCAAGAGGCCTGCTTTCATCCACTAGGATCAGAGCAGGTAGCCACAGCTTTATTAATCAAGTGTTTTCTGTGTGCTCTGTTGAATTTAGACTTCATTTAGGGCATGGATGGCATTGGATTGAGTTGGGGAAGTGTGCTTTTTGGGGGTGGCCTTTCTGATGGTGTTGGGCCTGGTCATGTGGCTGGTGGCCATTTTGAAGCCTAGGCCTGCAAGCTTGCCTGGCCTTGTCTGCCAACAGGCCTGCTTTCATCCACTAGGATCAGAGCAGGTAGCCACAGCTTTATTAATCAAGTGTTTTCTGTGTGGTCTGTTGAATTTTGATAGACTTCATTTAGGGCATGGATGGCATTGGATTGAGTTGGGGAAGTGTGCTTTTTGGGGGTGGCCTTTCTGATGTTGTTGGGCCTGGCCATGTGGCTGGTGGCCATTTTGAAGCCTAGGCCTGCAAGCTTGCCTGGCCTTGTCTGCCAACAGGCCTGCTTTCATCTACTAGGATCAGAGCAGGTAGCCACAGCTTTATTAATCAAGTGTTTTCTGTGTGGTCTGTTGAATTTAGACTTCATTTAGGGCATGGGTGGCATTGGATTGAGTTGGGGAAGTGTGCTTTTTGGGGGTGGCCTTTCTGATGTTGTTGGGCCTGGCCATGTGGCTGGTGGCCATTTTGAAGCCTAGGCCTGCAAGCTTGCCTGGCCTTGTCTGCCAACAGGCCTGCTTTCATCCACTAGGATCAGAGCAGGTAGCCACAGCTTTATTAATCAAGTGTTTTCTGTGTGGTCTGTTGAATTTAGACTTCATTTAGGGCATGGATGGCATTGGATTGAGTTGGGGAAGTGTGCTTTTTGGGGGTGGCCTTTCTGATGTTGTTGGGCCTGGCCATGTGGATGGTGGCCATTTTGAAGCCTAGGCCTGCAAGCTTGCCTGGCCTTGTCTGCCAACAGGCCTGCTTTCATCCACTAGGATCAGAGCAGGTAGCCACAGCTTTATTAATCAAGTGTTTTCTGTGTGGTCTGTTGAATTTAGACTTCATTTAGGGCATGGATGGCATTGGATTGAGTTGGGGAAGTGTGCTTTTTGGGGGTGGCCTTTCTGATGTTGTTGGGCCTGGCCATTTTGAAGCCTAGGCCTGCAAGCTTGCCTGGCCTTGTCTGCCAACAGGCCTGCTTTCATCCACTAGGATCAGAGCAGGTAGCCAGAGCTTTATCAATCAAGTGTTTTCTGTGTGGTCTGTTGAATTTAGACTTCATTTAGGGCATGGATGGCATTGGATTGAGTTGGGGAAGTGTGCTTTTTGGGGGTGGCCTTTCTGATGTTGTTGGGCCTGGCCATGTGGCTGGTGGCCATTTTGAAGCCTAGGCCTGCAAGCTTGCCTGGCCTTGTCTGCCAACAGGCCTGCTTTCATCCACTAGGATCAGAGCAGGTAGCCACAGCTTTATTAATCAAGTGTTTTCTGTGTGGTCTGTTGAATTTAGACTTCATTTAGGTCATGGATGGCATTGGATTGAGTTGGGGAAGTGTGCTTTTTGGGGGTGGCCTTTCTGATGTTGCTGGGCCTGGCCATGTGGCTGGTGGCCATTTTGGAGCCTAGGCCTGCAAACTTGCCTGGCCTTGTCTGCCAACAGGCCTGCTTTCATCCACTAGGATCAGAGCAGGTAGCCACAGCTTTATTAATCAAGTGTTTTCTGTGTGGTCTGTTGAATTTAGACTTCATTTAGGGCATGGATGGCATTGGATTGAGTTGGGGAAGTGTGCTTTTTGGGGGTGGCCTTTCTGATGTTGTTGGGCCAGGCCATGTGGCTGGTGGCCATTTTGAAGCCTAGGCCTGCAAGCTTGCCTGGCCTTGTCTGCCAACAGGCCTGCTTTCATCCGCTAGGATCAGAGCAGGTAGCCACAGCTTTATTAATCAAGTGTTTTCTGTGTGGTCTTCTGAATTTAGACTTCATTTAGGGCATGGATGGCAATCGATTGAGTTGGGGAAGTGTGCTTTTTGGGGGTGGCCTTTCTGATGTTGTTGGGCCTGGCCATGTGGCTAGTGGCCATTTTGAAGCCTAGGCCTGCAAGCTTGCCTGGCCTTTTCTGCCAACAGGCCTGCTTTCATCCACTAGGATCGGAGCAGGTAGCCACAGCTTTATTAATCAAGTGTTTTCTGTGTGGTCTGTTGAATTTAGACTTCATTTAGGGCATGGATGGCATTGCATTGAGTTGAGGAAGTGTGCTTTTTGGGGGTGGCCTTTCTGATGTTGGTTGTCTTAAAGACATGCTTTTGTTGTATGTGTCTGGTCACTGGTGTGTTGGTGTGCAATGCATGCACCCTGCAGACCTTTTTGGGGCCTGTGAATGTTCGTATTTACATTTTGTTGCATTAAAAGGCAGAGTAGTGTGCTTTAGCATGCATCCTTTACCTGGCTTTTATAGGCCTTTTGTCAGCTCATGGTGTTTCCCAGGCCCCCGGCTTGTTTGTGATTTGTGAGTGTCCATGTGGGTGGTGGCCTTTTTTTGTGTTTGGACTGGGAGTTATTAGTGTCCTGCTTTTGCCATAGGCCTGCATGGTTTTTCTTATTGGCTATTTGGCTTGCTGCTTCCATCCATCCACCCCCTTTGCCAGCAGCAGCTCCATGTATGCTGAGATGCTCAAATAATTTATTGGAAATCGGGTCCACCCCACTTCCATTACATTTTTATTTTGGTGGTTATTATTAACTTTTTTATCCTTCCTGAGAGTGTAGTGTGTGGCTGTACACAGTAGTATAACATATCCCTAGTTAAAAAAAGTCATAAATGGCTAGCCTATCTTTTGTTTGCACTAGTACAGTACTAAGTAACTGAACAACAACAACAAATGCAACATTTCACTGATGTTCTTCTCCTGGCTTATTTGCTTTTAGGTGCACAAAATACAGAGTAGGAGGTGTCATCAGCATCACCCGGCTATCCGTTGTACTGCCAGCCAGACAGAAGTCCTGCTGCACATTACGTCCACGTGTGACCAGAACTTGTTGTGCATCAGCATCCTGCCTGACATCTGAAGAAGATGGCCCCAAAGAAAGGTACCAGGTCCAGTACCAAGAAAGTTGCCGGTGAGAAGAAGGAACAGAAAAAGGAAGTGCCATTAACCACGCTGGGAGCAGCACAGTGGTCCAACCACACCAACCTAGGCCCAAGGGCTTTAGTGTCGCAGAGGTAGCCAGTCTACTAACGAGCAGCGATGTTGAAGAAATGTCATTACCGCAAAGTAGTACACAATCAAATTCAACGCAGGTGCAAACTCAGCAGATCAGTGTGCAGCCGCAACAAGAACATCAGCAAGAACAGCAGCAGCCACCGCAACAAGAACAGCAGCAGCAGCTGCCGCAACAAGAACAGCTGCAGCAGCCGCCGCAACAAGAACAGCAGCAGCCGCTGCAACAAGATCAGCAGCGGCCGCAACAGCCCACCATAGTAGTTGTTGCTCCTGACGTAGGGGCATTTCAGGAAATCGAGCTTCCTGCAGACAAAGTGGAGCAAAGTGAAACCACTGTTTCAGAAGATCTATTGTCTTCCAGTCCACCAGCAAGAAAAAGGAGGCTTAGTCCATCATCTTCTTCTTCAAGCCCCGCTTCTGATGATCGTGATGCCACTTGGCTCCCACCAGCTCAGTCTGAGAGTGATATACGCCACAAGACAATGCTTCTGAAAAGGAAGGTCCCAGAAAAACTTAGAGTTATGGAGGTAGATGTAGAAGAGGGGGGTGATGATGTTGATGAAGACGAGCCAGTCATCACGCACATTACTCCCGCCCCAAAGGGATTGGAGACCAACATTCTCACCCTATCCAGAAAGGCTGCTACTGAGAGGGATGTAGCACGGATATCACCAACACAGGTTACACCACCACTACCTCCAGCTTCCATATTTTCCAAGGCCCGGCAGGGACCTACATCCAGCTCAACCATCTCAGTAGGTAGTGGTAGTAAAAGTCACAGTCTAGGTGCACAGGGTCACATTTCAAGCACCCCCTCCAGTTCATCTGGTGTTGAAAGTGGAACATCCAGCAGTGCCAGAAAGTTCTCCTCCCCAGTTTGGGACTTCTTTCTGTTAGCACCAAGGAGGAGAACGTTGCTATCTGCTCAATTTGTCGTCAAGGTGTCCGGCGTGGTAAGCTTGGTACAAACTATGGTACCGGAGGACAAGCAAGTCATCTCAGAATACACCACACTATCGTCTGGGAGAATCACCTACTTAAGTTAAAAGAAAGTAGAAAAACTCAACCCATTGAAGTTGGTCAGGATGAATCAGAGAGCGATATTATTGCGGTGGCAGGTGAAGAAGAGGGAGGCATTTCTAGCCCTGTCCCCAGTAGTGCAGTGGTAACGCCCACATCCTCCTCAGTAACATCAGAGTGGCACCGCAGTAAGAGCCGTACTCAGAGTCAGGGTGAGACACCAAGGCGACCGAGTACCTCAATGAGACAATCTGTGTCGTTGAGCCTTAGTGGGTTAATGAAAAAGCACCACAAAGGAAAGTAATCCAGCCTAGCATTGAGAGCATGTTTAGGTTGGAAGGGCAGTTCCAATGCAACCACCCAACGGCACGATTGTACAATGCGAAGCTGGCTAAAATGTTAGCGCTGGACCTTCTTCCTTTTTCATTTGGGGTGGGTTTCCTTGAATTTGTGTCTGCCATCTGCCCTAAATGGAAGGTTCCCAGCCGGTCCTATTTCGCAAGAATTGCTGTTCCGGCACTACATCATGATGTGCTGGAATTGGTTGGACAAGATTTGCAGCAGAGTGCTGTGCACAATATCCACCTGACAACAGACATGTGGACCAGTTGCCAAGCCACAGATTACATGTGCATCACTGCACACTGGATTTTTTTTGTGGGGGTTAGAGATAACCTATCTGCACGAGGTGTTGTTGACACTGCTGCGATTTTTGAAGGTACTCGGAAACATGCAACTGTAGCCATGTTCGCCATGGAGAAATCTCATACGGCTGAACACATTTTACACGAGTTTCGCAGCAAGGTTTTGGAATGGCTGCGGCCCAGAGGGCTTAGTATTGGTTTTGTTGCCACAGACAATGGCAGTAATGTACTTAAGGCCATGGAACTTGGTTCCTATTTCAGGGTTCCGTGTTTGGCGCACTGCATAAACATTATAGTTCAAGACTTTCTGAAAAAAGAACCCATAGTCAGCAATTTACTGGCCATCTGCCGAAGAATATGCACTCATTTCAGCCATTCTTTTAAAGCTTGGAAGCAGCTGAGGATCATCCAACGTGAACAAAGGATTCCAGTCAAGGCACTCATCCAGGAGGTGGCAACACGTTGGAACTCAACGTATTACATGCTTGATCGTCTGTACGAACAGTACAGGTCACTCCATGAATATGTCTGGAACAGAAGCGGGGATGCTAGTGTTAAAGGCATGAACCTTGAGAGGGATCAATGGACCCTAATTAAATGCCTGACTGATATGCTGTGTCCTTTTGAGGTCTTCACACGTGAAGTCAGCAAGGAGGACTGTACAATGGGCCAAGCTATCCCATTATTACAAATGCTAGAGCATGAGCTGAATAATGTGTCTGAATCATACAAAGGTGTAGAGGACAGAAGGCAAGCCCATGACTTGGTGGAGAGCTTATCCCGGCGCTTAGCTGAAAATGTAAGGATACAAAATAAAATTTTGTCACAAGAACATTACATTTGTGCCACAATTCTGGATCCACGTGCAAAATTAGGACTACTGAAGACATTCTTTGCTTTTTCCGACATTGATGTTTCCCACTACAAAAGTTGTATAGCTGAAGCAGCCAGTAAGTTGGAAAACGAACAGCTGCTAATTAAAAGCCCGCAAGATCAACCCAGAAGAAGTACTGAAGCAGGCCATGCAGGATCAACTGCAACTTTGTCGGCAGAGGGCAGTGCGTTTGGATCACAATCACAACACTCACCATCACTATCGACTACAGAAACAATGACTGGATCATTAGGCCGAGTACAATCATTATCATTACAGGATTGGTATGCAAAGGTAGGCTTTAATAAGCACAGTGCTGATGTACAGAAAAAACAGCACGAAAGCTTACCAGCAGCAACCCTGAACATTGAGCGGATGGTCCAGGCCTATCTGGACGACCCAACAGAGGTGTACGTTGATCAAAACCCATTGCAGTATTGGTATAGGAAAAGGTCTGAATGGCCACAGCTCAGCAGGCTGGCGATAAGCTATCTGGCTTGCCCTGTCGCAAGTGTCTCTTCCGAACGTGTTTTCAGTGCTGCTGGTTCCATTGTACCATTGAGAAGGACCAGTCTATCGCCAAAAAACGTGGAGAGGTTAACAATGATCAAAATTAATCAGCACTTCATACCACCGAATTACACAATACATGAAGCAATGGAGGAAGATGAATACAGCGGCTCAGGTGACGGAAGTATTGTGTCAGATGATTACCTACTACTGGCTGAACCCACAGAGTTTGAGGATGAGCTATACTTCCCTGACAATTAGGCTCGCACTTACTGTCTTCCTCCCTTTTTCCCCCTTTGTTTGTGTGTCTGTCGTTCCGGTTACAAACTTGTGAATCACAACAAATCCATTACCACCGTCTTCTACTCATACTGAATCTCCCACCCAAATCCATTGCCCTCATGAATGATGATTGGATGAAATAGAAGAACAAATTCAAACTTTCCTAGTCCCGCCAAAAGAAGTGGAGCATGAATCAGATGACTACTATAGCTATCCTCCTTTCAGAGCCGAGAGAGACTGCCATTAACTGAAAATAAGATGGAACGGGTAATGATTGATGCCATGCATTGGACGCAAAGTCGCAGACTGAATGATTTAGATTTTGTTGTGTTTGTTGTGCATGAATTTATGTAATTGTGCACTGCCACTAATCAACTTTCTACAGAACACACTAAACTTAACTCAAGGTAAATTCATTTTTCCCCTTATTGCAATTATTAAATTTGTACTTCTCCTACAGCTAGGTGATACATTGCTTTTAATTCAATACAGGAAGGGGACTCACTCAATCTACGCAATGAGTATGATTGAGACAACAGCACCGTCCATCATGATGATGGCGAAATAGACGGCCCGTTAACTTAAGATGAGAAGGAACAGGTAATGACAAATAATGGCATGCATTGGACACCTGACTCTGAGCGATTGGTCTTTGTGTTTTCGTTGTTTGTTTGTTGTGCACAAAGTGAAGTCAAAGTGTACTAGTAATCTATCTTTCTGTACACACTAAAGAATGACTCAAGTCAGTAATATTTATATTTCTACTCTTGTTGTGTCATAAAAATTGTACTTATCCTGCAGGCCGATCTTCACAGTCAGTCAGTAAAAGTATCGGAGATGATGATGCAGTCAGGAGGACGTTTCATGAGTGGCATAAAACGGAAAAGCCTAAAGGTAAACACGTCAACAACAACCACAGCAGACCCAAATGTCTGTGTAGAAGCTGAATAGAGTGTAGCGGTGGGATGACTGCAGTGCATTGATTTTACTAACTTAAACTGTAAAATGCTATGTTTGGAATGGATAATGTGCTTTGCGTTTGTCCAACTCTTTGAGAGAAAAAAAAGGACTCTAAAGTGTTAACGTAGGATGTGCTACTGCTAAGCACTGTGGGCCTGCTCTCTCCTGTTACTGTTGAAGGTCAATGCTGGAAACAGACTAGAGTAGAGATGATGCCTACATGCCACCTCGGAAAGTGTTCTTGTTGCACTACACCATAACTTGTGCATTTGTTTCAACTTTGTTTCTCAATATCCCCTTTGGTTTTCCATCTACAATTACAGGCTGGGCCTTGCCCTATACTTTGGAAAACATTACAATGCATACTTACCTTACCAATAAATCAAAAAAAATTTCCAGCCGGGCAGTGGCGAGTGGCGAGGCGACACACCCAAGATTGATGGACGAGAGGAGCAAGAGGAATGCCGAGATGCAAATCCAGTCCACATTTTTTACCAGGATAACACAGTAACAGTATCCACTTTAATCTTCTTTTAAATAATTTGATTAATATTTTGTATACAATCTTTACAACAGTGTGTTCTTGGAGTTGTTATTATCATCATTAGGTTTGCTCTGTGTTAAGATTCTTCCCTACCAATATTTAAAAATTCTATTTGCTATCTGTAAGAGTATTAAGGCCGGAACAACAGAACAAGAACTAGAAGTGTATGTAATCCGGGTCTCTCATCATCATGCATGCATTGCCTTTTTCTCCCTTAACATATGGATATGGTAGTCTTCAATGATTTTCATTTGTTTGTCTATGTATGCATACTGTTTTTCTATGTCAAACCTTTCCCAAAAACCCCCTTCCCATCCATTCAACAAACCCTAACCCTCTTCCCCCGGGCTGTGTGACTTATTGTCGAGATGAAACTAAATTAAATGTACACCAATACTTAATCACACACTTGCTGGGGCGGATGTGGTGAAAGCAACACTACTTCAATTTCAAGGCAGAGCGATGATCTTCTTCTGCTTGGCCACCCATGAGTAGGATATTTCAGAGGTTATTTTATTTAACAAAGGAACATATACCTCAGCATGAATTGCCGGCATTGATTGGATTTGTTTGTTGTCATTCCTCATATACAGCACTAACTGTTAGGCTGTAGGCCTAGTCAAGTGACTCGACACAACTATAGTTTGTAACTCTGTCTAGTAGGCTATCCCAACCACCATTATGTTTTTTTGTCAAATATTTGAGCATATTATTGTTGCTCTGTAAGTTCTGTACTGTACTTCATTCTACTACTCCTCTAACAGTCTCTCAAAGGCGATTGACTGTCTCCTTTTCTTTTTTTGCAAATGCTGCCACCCTGCCAGTGTCTACTACTACTACTATGCTACCACCACCACCACCCCAATCATGGCAGGTATGAAAAAGGAAACCATCTTCACCATGCAGCCAGTGCTGTGCCACAGTTGGACATAAACATCAAGCCTTCTGGGGGAGGCAGAATTAATAATGGACATGTTGTCAATGATTTCATTTTCACACACCAGTCCAAAGAATGCATAGACTAGAGGACAGACTGAAAGTACTAGAAGGACAAGTCAATGAGTGAGGTGTGTCGCATCTATCTGTTTGTGTCTTATACAGTCAGCCAATTATTTAAATCAAACACAGGCTATGGGCGGCCATGCACCAGCAAGGAAACAGTGTGATGTAAAACAGTTACCCCACCTACAAAACATTAACAACATTGCATGTAACATAGAAAAATATATTTAATTTACCCTAACAAAAATAAACTATACCCACAAAAGCTGACCCACCCCCTTCCCTAACCCCAACCAATTTCCATAGGAGAAAAAAGTCTGTAACGCCCAAACAAGTTCCCACCCACCCACCCAAACAAGAATTAAAAAAGGGGCAGAACAGGATGACAGGGACTAAGTGGTGGGGCGGGACTCAATGAGGACACGCATTTGGCCCTCTAAATGGGCGACGCGGCGTTTAAGGGCGTGGCAGTTGCAGCCACAGTGGGGGGCACCGGAGATGGCACTGCGGTGGCGGCGGGCAGCGGGCAGCCGCCAGACGGTGGCGCCGTACCACTGGAGGGCGGTGGCTGGGGCCCGGGGCACTGGAGGAGGCTTGAACAATTGCTGCCGCAGTCTCTTCCTCCTCCTCGGCTAGGACCATCAGCCGCCGGTATTCCCGCTGGATTGCCTCCATCTTCCGGCGCCGTGCCTAGGCGGCCAACTCCTTGTGATTTTGTTTCGGACAATTGTAAAATATACTCTTAGAAAAACAGTAAGACAAGTTAATTAATTATACACATAGTGGCATGGTAGAGTAGCACTATAAAGCACAGTAGTACATAACATTTTAAATCTCGCCCGTCCTTCTTCCTTCCACCCGTCTTTCACTTTTTAGTTGAACAGTGCACCAGGTGCTCTTCTCCATAAAACTTTCGAGTTGAAATCAGATAGATGAGGCCATTGGTTACTCAATACTCCCGCTCCTATGCCAATTAAAGGAAATTCTAGTCTTCTAGTTCACTCTTTAAACGTCCCCAACAACTCATACTTACTTACGACATCGGATAGCGGGCGGACTTTGTCCACCCGCCATCCTCACGCTAAAAATGGTGGGGGTCCCATGGGGACAATTAATTAGGATGATGCGCCTGGTACAGTGGTAGGCGCATCCTGTTTTTTTTACATTCTGGCTGGCGTTGCCGAAAGCAATGCTAAAAATACATGTTGTGCTGCTTTTCCAAGCACAATATGACGGGCCCCGCACGGAGCCTGTCACGTTTTGCTTTGAAAGGCGGGGGGGTACCATAGCATATGTAGGTACCCTCCATGGGGGCCCCCAAGCATACTCTGCAATGTCTGCATGCCTTTCCGTGGCGGATGGCAATGCCGCCATGCAAAGGCATTCCAAAATGCAGATTATATGGCTGGCGGTGTGTTCAGACCACCGCCATATTGAACCCTTTTCTGCCTGGTCGACATGTGGGGGGGTCTGAATATTTTCTACAGGGATGGCGGGAGGTTTGCCCCTGCGGTGTCGGCAGTGAATTCCAGCCGGCCCGGCGGGGACAATACACCCACCATCCTAATGGGGCCCTAAGTCACAACTGTACAGTATACATATACATACAGTACACCCTTGCAGTGAGTGTACTGTCAAGTTCAACAATAGTTAAGGATTATGAATGTAACTTACCACCGCCTGCCACTGGTGCTCCCACTCCCCCTACCGCTCCGATGCTATCTGCAGCAACTGCCGCATCCTCGCCCTCCGCGTCGCCTTCGCTGGCCCCGGCAATGGTGGTCGGTAGTGCGCCTAGAAAACATGTATTAGGCGTCATATACACCTCCCCCCTATTGATCAGTAGCAAGGTTGAGTTAATACTAACATACATCACTAGTACAAATCAGGTAGTAGTAGAGTAGACACTAATAGTTATATATGATCATTGTAGCCTTTGCTTAATTAGCCCTAGCCATGCTACCATTTTATCTTTGTGTCTTTTATTTTTGCACATGTGACGTTACCTTGCAGCTTCTTGTATAAGACACCTTTGAGCCCACATGACCTGCCTCACACTGCTACTGTCTAGTCTACGCGCTGCGTACAAGCGGTCAACAAAAACATTAACAAGCCACTTTTTTAGGAAGTACTGGTGTACTACTGTTACTGTTAGTCCATATTGCTTATCCATAAATGCTGCCCTTTTTGGCACGGCTGAGAAATGCTTGCAAGTTGCAATATACTAACGCACACCATTTCATTTTTCGCATTACAGACAGAAGATTCCCTTCTACGAACCAGAGCTTCTGAATGATGCAACAACTACCAGTACTAGGTTCTTCTAAGGTGAGGGGTCCCTTCACTCACATCTTCATTTATAAATTTCTAGGGGATGGTGGTGCTGCCTTCCACCACTGTTCAGTTATGATGATTTAATTCCCAACTGTATAAGTGTAACAATGTATATTGTTTTAATGTTATCGATTTTCCGGTTGGTGTTGCATTTTATAATAAAACAGTGTACAGAGCTTCTCAAATTGAAATAAACATTTTGAACGTACATAGACTTGGTGGTATTTGGTGTGGACTAACTTACACGAGTGAGCAAATTAAAGTAAGGGTGTGCATGTGCATTGCTTCCACGACTGAGAGGTTGGGTGTGTTATGTTCTGGGTTGTCTACTTGTTGGGTATCTTGGGGGGAGGGTTCCGAGACCTAATAGTTATGACAAGACAGTACTATAGTCAAGCAGTGGAATTGTGTTGGGTGCGGAATTTCTGATTGAGGTGTGTGAGGAAGGCCCAACCTACCATCACCAACATCCTATTTTCTGGTGCAAATGTCTGTGTATGTGCAAGATCCCTACAACAGTAGTAGTATGTCCTATAGGCTATCATATCAAAATAGTAATAAATCTGGTAGGGCTGTTGTTGCTGTGAATTTTCAAAGCCTCAAGATTAACAAAGACTCAAGATCAATAAGAGTAAAAGTAGTACAAGACGACGACCCAAAGGATTGGACTCAATGGCTCGAGCTACTGGTGAATATGAGTTTTATATTACAACCTTTCACATAAAGAGTGGCACTGGCCAACTGGGCAAGACTAGCTACTGCAGTACAGACAGACTGATAGTATGTAGTAGTAGTAGTACTGAGAGTCATCATAGCGGAGGCAGGGATAAGATTTTTGAAACCGTACAGATCGAAGGATAATTGGTGGTAAAAAAATAGCATTTGGAAACAAACAATAGTTCGTGAAAAATATGGGGCAGTAAAAGTTATGGAATAAGAAATATTATTAAAAACAAGAAGACTTACTGGGGCCAGCAGAGGAGCCCTCAACGGTGTCCTCCTGGTGGTGTTCTGACTGTCCCGCCGACTGCCCACTCCCTGTCTGTCTGCCCCTGGGTGCTGATGAACAGGAAAGATATAAGAAAGAGACAAACATTGATGGATGGTGTCAAACAAATACAATATTTTTCAACAACGGTCAAAAAACACTTAAACAACAATTGCAATAACTAAATTGACCGATCTCATCTGGTCAAAAAATAATATCGGGGGATTCGCAGTTCGACTACTTAAGTTACTATTTATCAACAGTAATCCAGTCTTCCATTCTGATTACAGAATACTAAGTTACAACTAAGCCTAAGTACAACGTACCACCCAACCTAGCCCACCTATTCCAGGCATGCCAATTGTACATTAAGTATGTATTTCCACTATATTCCTCAACAATGCATATGGTCAAATCATGGAGGACACATGACTACATTTTTTGTATACACCAAATTTTTGGTTTGATTGATTGATGCTGATCTGCTAGTGCTAACTGCTAAGCCTACCACCACTCATTGAACAAACTAGAAAAGGTTCTAATAAAGACTGCCGTACTAGCAGCACGTCACGTAACTGAGTGAGGGGGCATCACGCATACCACTAACAAATTAGAAGCTCATACAAAGTACCTAAACCTAAGTATCAATCCGCCCCTATCTATTAGTGACAGGACAAAGTAAGGATTGGACTAGAGTCACTGTAGCATTACGTAACTTAATTTCTCTAAAATAAACTCGTAAAGAATCACGCTAAGCAAGCGCAAACGCAATGCTGCAAACAAGTAAGATTAGTAGTAGCGCAGAAGAGCACCTGTGTCATAATCACAGAAGACTTTTAAACGTTAATAACCTGGAATGTATTGTAAGCAGCAACATTCTAGCTGGTTGGAAGGAACAAAAGATATTCGCAATATATAACACAGAGCAGAAGAACAGACACAAAGTTGTAATAATTAAATAGGTACTCACCAAGCCCCGGGACCTCCACTCCTCCTAGCAGGTCCAGCAGGTCCTGCTCACGGTCCAGGATGTCGGACCACCGGTGCGTCAGCTGCGCCTGGGTGCGCCGGACCCCAGAGAAGCGCGACACTGCCCGGCGCACCTTCCCCCACCGCTGCCGATGCTCCCGGAGGCCGTACCCGGACCCAGGCCTGCCACCTACTGCCAGGGTTGAGGGGAGGTGGCGCTGCACAAAGAAAATTAGTGCAGCCAACTCCACCTCCCCAAATAAGGCCTGTGCCTGCACCCCTTGTGGGCGCCGCCTTCCGCAAGGAAGGCGGTCGCGGCACTGGCTGCGACGGCGAACAGCCCTACCCTTAGACATGGTTCTGGGGACGGGGCGGGAAAGAAAAGGTAAAAAAAAAGAGAGAAAAAGTAGCTAAAAAACAAAAAAAAGTAGACAAAAACAAAAAATATAGAAGCAGGAAAATAGTTAGAGAAATAATAAGTAAGAAAGATCCAAAAAAAGTGGCTATAAACAAAGGATTGAAAAGATTTTGGGAGGATTCAAAATCAGGCCCCAGAACCATGCAATAGAGTGAAAAACAAGATGGCCGCGCCCATTGCGACCACGTGCGCAAGTTTGCGCGATATTTTCTCGCCGAGCAAGCAAAAAGCAACGCGATCAAGTAAAAGCGGTCGCGAACAGGAAATAACTACCGCAAACGTGCGCGAACATGAATTGCGCGACCCGGAACAGGAAGTAAGCATCGCGAGAGGACGGGACAAGTGAAAACAAGATGGCCGCGCCCGTGAGCAACCGCATGGGTAAGTTGGCGGCCCGTGATCACGCAAAAAATACCGCGAACAGGCGGGAAAAAAACTTCCGCATCTTCGCGATATTTCCGGCGTGTTTGCAGAGATTTTCAGCATTTTCGCGATAAATAGCGATAGTTAATATCGCAAATTCCGCCCAACCTTACTTAAGAAGTTGAAACCATACCTGTTTGGGACTCACTTCCGGGTTCAGACAAACCACAGGCCCCTCATATGGTTGATGCAGATAAGGGGTGAGAATCCAAAGCTATTGAGGTGGTCCTATTCCCCACAGGGGAAGGACTTCACGGTGGAACACTGCCCTGGTACAGAACACGCCAATGCTGATGGTCTGTCCAGATTTTTCCACCTTAGTGATGAGAACTCCCAGGAGGTAGGGTAGTTCTCCCCTCATTTCAGCTGGAGGGGACAAGTGCTAGACCTGGCACCATTGGTGTGGGTCTCCCTTCCATTTTTTGCTGTTGCCTCTTGTGTTTTTGCTGGTGTTAGATGCTTTGGGATCTGTGACACTGCTATTCAGTGCCACAGTGCAAGTGCTCCCTATGGTAAAATTGATGTATGGATTAGTGACTGCATGATTGGCTGATTTGGTTTACTTGTCAGACCCAGTGTGCCCAGGGCTTGTAAATCAAATGCTGCTAGTGGACTTGCAGCACTGGTTTTGCCACCCACAGAAGCAGCCTGTAAAGGGTTTCTAAGGCCTGCCATTGCAGAGCCTGTGTGCAGTCTGGTACTGTCATGTTGACTGGGCAAGTGCACACACTTGCCAGTCCCTAAACCTTCCCTTTTCTTCATATCAGACACCCCTAAGGTAGGCACAAGGGCAGGGTGCATTGTAAGTGTACGGTAGGACATGCCCTGGTGTGTGTGGCATGTCCTGATAGTGAATTACAGCCATTTTCATTTTTTCACTATTGCAAGGCTCTCTGTTCCCCATAGGCCAGAATGGGCATTTTGATTATAACATCTTATAATCCTAACTAACTCAGGGAACTAGGTAGAAATTCGAGTTCAGTATGCCTGAACTCAGAATGAGAAAATACCTCTTTTACTGAAGTTGGTTTTAACATTGAGGTGCCGATTACGATCCTGGAAAAACCGGGTACGAACCGTCGGTCGGAGGGTTTTCTCCGTCCGACTAGTACCCGGCTGTAAAACTTTACAAACATGGAAGTACGATTCGCACGGAAACACCCTTTCCGTACGAGTCGTACAAAACACCGACCGACGAAAACATACATACAAATGTGATCCGGGAAAGCGCCGACGTGACGTCGGGACGCTTTCAGGCAGCGTTTCACGAACCAGGAAGTATGATTCGAACCGACAGCAGTCCGGACGGCAATATTTTTACGGCACCCAAAAAGTGCCGGAAAAGCGAAGTACGCTGTGAAACGACCAGATTAGGGGGCCCGGTACGCGCCGTACCCCCCCCAGCCCCTGTGAGTACGCGCCGTACCCCCCCCCAGCCCCTGTGTACGTACGCGCCGAACCCCCCCCGTGTATGTACACCCGTGTACGTATGAGTCGTACCCCCGTGTATGTACACCCGTGTACGTACGAGTCGTACCCCCGTGTATGTACACCCGTGTATGTATGAGTCGTACCCCCCGTGTACGTACGAGTCGTACCCCTGTGTATGTACACCCGTGTACGTACAAGTCGTACCCCCAGCTACGCGCTGGGGGTACGCACCGTACATACACGGAGGGGTACGACTCATACGTACATGGGTGTACATACACGGGGGGTACGACTCGTACGTACACGGGTGTACATACATGGGGGGTTCGGCGTGTACTCACAGGGGCTGGGGGGGTATGGCGCGTACATACACGGGGCTGGGGGGGTACGGCGCATACGTACACGGGGGCTGGGGGGGGTCAGCGCGTACGTACACGGGGGCTGGGGGGGTCGGCGCGTATGCGGGAACATGTCTCCATGGTTGCTATGGGAGTTCGGTCTGTACGGTGCATTTTCCATCCGGTTTTAACATCGGACGCACGGGATGGATCGTACTTGCGCGGTCGGACTTCACTTTTCACATTTGTACGGTAAACCGTCCGGGGACGTGTCGGACACATTTTCCGACCCGAGGACGTGTGGGGAATTATTCCCAATGTGAATCGTATGGATTTTTTCCCATACGAATCGTACTTGGCAGTTTGTACGGCACTTGTACGATTCGTACGGTAAAAAGACCGGATACGAGTCGTACGGGGAAATTTTTTACAGGATCGTAATCGGCACCTCTGTGTTTGAAAATGCCACTTTTAGAAAGTTGGTATTTTCTTGCCTAACTATCCAAGCCTGCCTCTGCTAGGTTGTGTATTCCTTGTCTGGAGTTTGAGTGACAGGGGCTGGTGGATTCCAGGAGACAGGGTGAGTCAGCAAAGGGCTGAATAGAGAGATATGCATGTAGATGGGTGGGAGGAGTTGCACCTGGGAATTGATTGTGGCTGTGCCTTCCCTCAACAATGCTGGCTCCACCTCCTGTGGTGTGTCTAATGTTCCTGGCCTTCACTGTGAAAGAAAAGAAGGAGTCTTGTCAACAAAGTGCTCCAGGACTGACCAGAACAGGGTTTGGACTAGGCAATGGCCTCTCTGCCTTCAGAGAACAAAGAGGAAATGAGTATAAAAGGGGGGACCCAGAAGCCAGAACTTTAGATCACTTTGGGAAACAAGAAGAACCTTTGCTTAGGAGAGGAACTAGAGAAACTGAGGAAGAGACTATCCCTAGCTGAGTGCTGTTTGGGGGATTGGCCTGTAGTGGTTGCCTGACTGCCAAAGAAAGGAGAAAGGACTTTTGCTACTTTCAAATCAACTTGTGAAGGATCTCCAAGGGCTTGAGATAGTGCTTGCCCCTGCTGAAGTCTCAGGGACAACAGGTTTCACCAACCAGCTCCGCAAGAGATCTTTTGAAGTGCCTGCTGTTGTGCTGGGCCTTCTGAGGGACTGCGTGTCGCAAGGAGCTGGAAGTGCAACTCACAAAGAAGATGCGTGTCGCCGCCGCAACCGCTGTCGTCGCATCACTGAAGAAGGGTGTCGCCACTGCCGATGTTGCTTCGCATCGCCGGAGAAGAGTGTCACTGTCGCATCAGATGCCATTGCATCATAGGAGAAGCGTGTCGCCGCCGCAGCTGCTGTCATCGCAGCAGCTGTCATCACATCACTGAAGAAGGGTGTCGCCGCTGCTGCTGTCGCATCACATCGCCGAAGCGGCTCGCATCACCGGGGAAGAGTGTCGCCATCGCATCAGGCACCGTTGCATCACCGGAGAAGCATGTCGCAGGGCCTGTCACGGCTCAGAAGAATCATTGAGTCGCCGCACGGAGATGCCATTTATTTTTTCTTCGCACCGGATCTTCTTTGCATCACGGCGTTGCGGGTCGCACCGCCTCGAAAGCGCAGTAAGAAACTGACGCATCACCTCCCAATGCAGAGAAGAACCGATGCATCACCGTCCCCTACGCATCAGTAGGGAAGCGATGCATCACCGTTCTTGCGTGTAAGGAACTGACGCATCACCTTCCCTGCAACACTTTCATTGTATAGCGTTACGCATCCAAAAGGTACAGTGAACTTAAAGTGTCTCATTTACCATCTTAAGAGAACTAAGACATTTCTACCATTTTTAAAGTACAGTATTGTGGATTTTTGTCGTTTGTGGTCTTGTGATAAGTAGGCCTGGGCTAAAATTTCGTTCCGTTCGCGGAAATTGCGATAATTTGACATTTTCGCGTTCCGCGGAAAGCGCGAAAATTTCAAAATTTCCGCATTCCGCAGCTTGGCGATAATTTGTTTCTTGCTCGCGCTGTAAAATAATACATTCTCGCGTGCGCGCGATCGCCTTACCTGAATCCCTGCGTTCGCCGACAAGTTTTCTTGATCCGGTCGCATTCTCCATGAGATGTTGTATTGTTTTTAGCCATTTGCGCTGTCTCGTGACAGTTCGCGCCCGCAGTGACGTCATGCGTCGTGTGATCACGTCTTTCTTCTCGCGATCATGCACCGCGAGACAACTGAAAACAAGATGGCCGCGCCCACGAGCAACCACATGGGTAAGTTGTCGAGCCGCAACCATGCAGAAAATCTCGCGAACATGCGGGAAAAAAACTTCCGCATCTTAGCGATATTTCCGCGTGTTTGCGATAATTTTAAACATTTTCGCGATAATTTGCGAAAGTGGATTTCGCAAATTCTGCCCACCCCTAGTGATAAGTCTATATAAAGAATTCTTATTTTTGATATAAAAACCTGTGTGGTGTCCATTTGTAGTGTTGTCACTGGATTACTGTATGTGTTCACAAATGCTTTACACACTGCCTCTGAGATAAACCTGTCTGCTTGTGCCAAGCTACCCAGGGGCTGAGCAGGGGTTATTTTAGGAGTGTACCTCCTCACCCTGACTAGAAGCAAGGGCCCCTATTTGGTCAAAGGTACCTACCTCTGCCAACTAGAGACCCCCAGTTCTAACAGGGATATAAAATGATATGATGTTTTGACTTCCATCTTTGGAAAAATATCAACAATGTTGCCATAACTACATTGCCTTCCATTAGAATATGTTTGCCAGTTTCAAGTGCATCTGAAAGCTTGGCTTTTTAAGAATCAAGGGGCAGAAGTATGAAGGCCCTGTTTTGTGATATCCTAATTGTGAATCTTTACGATTCGCAATTAGGAAATCACAAATAGGAATGAATGAAAGTGTGTTTAACACTTTTAGCAATTCCTAGGGGATCGCAAATGACCTACCTCATGATTAATGAGTTAGGTTGCAATTTCCGACCCCCTACGAATCGCAAAAACTACAGGGATGGTGGCCTGCTGGGCACAGCAAACCACCATGTCTGTGATTGCTTTTAAATAAGACTCTTCTTTTTTTTTTAAATGCATCTCGTTTTCCTTAAAGGAAAATGGGATGCGTTTAAAAAAACAAAATGAAAACTTTTCTTTTCATTTTTTAAGAGCAGGCAGTGGTCCATAGGACCACTGCCTGCTCTTAAAAAATAATTTTACTAACATACACAAAGGGGAAGGGGTCCCTTGGTGAATGGGTTATCACCTTCTTGAAGTAGGAGGTAAAATGTAAATGTTTTGCGACCGCATTCATTGTCACAAAACATTCATTCATACCATTAGGCTTCGCTATTTGTAAGGGATGCCCTAAACACACCCCTTCCAAATAGCGAATCGCAAACCCATTTTGCGATTCCGTAACAAGTTACCAAATTGCAAAATTGGGTTTGCATCAGAGCTGCATGTTTTGCGATCGCAAACGGGCTGATTCCCAAAGGAGCAAAATGGATGATGCATCTGGCCCCAAATCCCTTGCTCCCTCTTTTTTTATCAGATTTTTTGTCATGTTTCTCTAGAGGCTGTCTTTCAATAAATGAACATATGAAACCTACAACTTTTTAGATATTTTCAATAAGTAACTAAGTAAAAATTCTCGGTTTGACATTAAATTCTGGCCATAACTCAACATGAATAATGGTGTTTTCCTTATGAAACTTTAACATGGATAGAAAGTGCTAAATAAAATAATTAACAAAGGTCAAAAACAGTGAAGTATATCATTTTATTGCAAGGGTGAATTTGATATATGTTTTGGTTGTGAAGTCATGCATAGGTTTTGTACCAGAAAGAGACTTTTCCAGTAAAAAATACAGTGCTTTGACGTAAACAAAGAAAGATAGCAGTGAACTTAACATAAGTATTTGTAAAGTGCACTTTCACCCAGAAGGGCATCTTATACTGAATAACCGATGTTTATTGTCACCCAACTCAATGGAACTCATTTTATCGATCTCAGAATGTTGAAATGGTGAGTGGACCTGCTGGGATTAGAACCTGTGGCCAAGAGATCAAACACAGGCCCCTAAAGTGGACATGCTAGCCCACTAAGCCACAAAACCCGGCTTCCATTCCCCAGTAGGGGGTAATTCAATGGTGCACATGCTCACGATACAATCTGTAGCACAACAGTGGCAAGTGTACAAGGTCTTAACCGTGAACATTCAGTCACAAATATTTCTTCGTTTAAGGTGATGATTGTGCTAGCATGAAACCCCTGAACTGGGATGCTACCCCCTAAACTGGGGCAGGAGGGAGAAGGATCAGGCTTGAGGGTAGGCAGAACTGAGGTGGAAAATGGCATTGGTGTCTTATTGGAGCAGAGCTCCAGCCATGACATTGGTAATGCTGCGGGGGCAGTTATGAGCTGAGCTCATGCGGGGATGCTGTGGAGCAGGAGATTGGGTGGCAGTGAGGTGGAGAAGAAGCCGAAGGGGAAGGGGGGGACCCTGCCTGGCTTAGGCTTAGTTGAGTTCTGGTCAGAGCCGTTAGGTGTCCCAAACGTGGTCCTGGGGGTGGGTCGTCATTGTGTGTAAGCTGTAGAGATTGGTTAAGGAGAGTATTCTATGCCATGAAGATCTGGTGCTTGTGAAGGTGTTTGGCTTCCTCGTATTGGAGCTCTTAGACAGAGTTTAACCCTTTTACAACTTTGCATGTGTCAAACTTTACCTTGAGAAGGCATTCATTTTGGAACAAAGGCCCGTATGCCCTTTTTTAGTAGATTGGGCTTTGCATCAAAATCTGTCCCTCAGGTGTACACTTCTGACTTATTAAAGTTATCAAAGATTTCCTGGAGTGCTCACGGAAACCTTACAGAACATGGTGCGAGGAAGGAAATGAGAGGGGTCTGAAATGGCAGAAATGTCCTCATGGGTTTCTTTTGTTGGCATTCTCACTTGGCTAAAGCATCACTTTGAAGCAATTGTTGCAAAGATGTGTGCACCCTGCAAGTCACAAAATAGAATTGTAACAGGCAAATGGTGTCTCTAGCTGGCAGTGGTTTGCACCCTGTCAAATTAGGGACCCTCACTTTAGTTAGTGTAAGGGAGTCACACAGCTAAGATCACCCCTGTTCACCCCTTTGCTAGCTTGGTATGAGCAGTCAGGCTTATCTCAGAGTCAATGTGTAAAGAATTTGTACTCATACACACACAGTCACAGAGTGAAAATACTACAAAATAAGTCCACACCAGTTTGGAAAATAGCCAATATTTATCTGAATAAAAGACTAAAACAACAAAAATCCAAATGACACAAATCAACATATCACTTTTAGAAAGATTACAGTAAAAATATAGCTCCTAGAAAACAATAACTCCAACGGGGGCTATCTCGAAGTTGTGACAGGTACTAATCAGTTTGGCACCAACCACGAGAAGCGCAGGCCAACTACAGAGTCACCCGAACCCTCAGTAACACTACCTTGAAAACAATAAAATCAAAGACATTGCACATCATCAGGAAAGTGAGGCGTCCCTGGTGCCAGTGCAAAGTCGGTTCCTTACTGCTCTGCAGGGGGAATGTATGACATTACAACGCAAACATTTACAACGCATGCCTTTACAACAGAGTTTTTACATTGCAATATCCATTACAACGCCTGATTTTACATCGCATGCCGTCACAACGCATTTTTAGAAACTACATTTACAACGCATTAATTCCATTACATCGCATTATACCATTACAACGCATACCATTACAACACATACCATTACATTGCATATAAGGTAAGTGTTGGATAGTGTAGGGGTAAAAATTACTATTCCCACTCCAGTGAGTGCAACAGTAGGGTAAGTGTTGGATAGTGTAAGGAAAAAAATTACTATTCTCACTCCAGTGAGTGCAACAGTAGGGTCAGTGTTGGATGGTGTAGGAGTACAAATTACTATTTCCACTCCAGTGAGTGCAACAGTAGGGTAAGTGTTGGACAGTGTAGGGGTAAAAACTATGCGTTGTAATAGTATGTATTGTAATGGTATGCGTTGTAGTGACATGCGTTGTAATGACATACGTTGTAGTGACATGGTATGTAATAGCTGCGTTGTAATGGCATGCAATGTAAAGGATGTTGCGTTGTAATGACTGCGTTGTAAAGGTAGAGCGATGAAATGACTGCGTTGTAAAGGTTGTTTCCCCTGCAGGGGAGGTGATGCTTAGTTGGTGGCGAGGCAGCAGTTCCTTACAATGGTGCGGTTTCGATGAGTTTGGGAGATCATCCACATTAGTTATCGACTCCCCTATGGTGTGGTTGAGGCGCTGGCATCGACTGGCGTCAGGGCTGAGGTGTAAGTCGGGCAGTGTGTTGTGTTCTTCACGAGCTGTGACCTCGGCTTCGGTGCAGGCAGGGGTATGGCAATAGTGTGGACCGCTGCCATCGAGAAGGTCGGGTTGCAATGCAAGTCGGGGCAGAGCATCGTGAACTTCACGAGGGGTACCCCCAGCTCCGGTGCAGGAAGAGGCCTCGTTGACAAAGTCTGCATTGATAAGTTGCTGTTGTTGGAAACACCAGGGATGCGGTGTATGTTGGGGCGGTGTGTCGTGATCTTCATGAGTGGTGCCCTTGGCTCCAGTGGAGGCAGCAGCATCACTGACGACGTTAAAGTTGCTTTTCTTGAGTTGCAGCACCAACCACACAATTTCAAGGGCCAATGAACTGGGCTGTTGGAAACCTTGAGAATGCACACATTAGGTCCTTCAAAGAAGGGGTAGCTAGTTAATAACAACATTTGGTTATGTTTTTTTTGTGTGCATCAGGTTACTCACACAACGAAGTGTATGCAGAGCATTTTTCTGCACACAGATATTATTACGAGGAATGAGTGGCTCAAAGATCTGACCAAATACGAGAATGGTGTGATTTCATATGCGCTATTAAATAATGGGGCGGTGATGAGATGAGTCAAGCTAATGGTTGGTACATATTTCTTGTGTAGACATCATCAACACAGAGTTTCAGCACATTTGAGGAACACGTAAGTGTGTATTGTTGTTGAATTAGTGTCACTCTATACTATGGGCAGCAACAGGGAGGATCAGCAGGTGTGCTTACACAAATAAACAGATAACTGAGACCACAGGCACAGTTGGATGTTGTGAGCGTTGTCTTAGATGTTCTTGGTGTGATAAACAAGGGAGCGTAGGTAAACGTGGTAAGCGGCTCTCTTCGCTGAATCTGTTGGGCACCTTGTGGATTGGCACTTTTATTCTAATTTATTTCATTTTCTTCTTATTTATAGTTTCACTTAGCGATTCACCACAATCACGATGTTAAGACTATTAAATCAGTAAAGCATTTGATAGCTGCTAGTTGTGTAGGCAGCAGACCTTCATGACATTTTATGCGAGTTTATGTTTGTTTCATTTGCAGGTACAATCATCAGCGCCTGAAGAAGGCAGTGCATCCCAAAATCCATTGGACTATTTATGTTATGCTAACGATTGATTGTGTAATTATATTTTATATTGTATGGAGTAATATGATACATTGATGTACAAAGCTAAGACATTAGCTATATTGTAGACTGCAGGAGTGGTCTGTGTATTAGAGCACAAAAAACATTTGTATCTCCACTAAATGGAATATATATTCTCTAAAAAAGATAAAGTTTCATATTGAGTAAAATTTATGATCACACGGAGTTAAGTGTGTGTATTGTTTATGATATATTCGAAAGAATTGCGGGGGGTCCAGAGAAACATTATCTTTGGCAGTATTGATAAAGTGGGTGCACCTGCCAGTTCAAAATTGCACACACAGACACTGCAGTGGCAGGTCTAAGACATGGTTACGGTGCTACTCATGTGGGTGGCACAATCAGTGCTGCAGGCCCACTATTAGCATTTGAGTTACAGGCCCTGGGCACACCTGGTGCACTTTACAAGGGACTTACTAGTAAATCAATTATGCCAATCAGAAATAAACCAATCACTAATTCAGTTTAGATAGAGAGCATATGAACTTTAGCACTGGTTAGCATTGGTAAAGTGTCCAGAGTCCTGAAACCAACGCAAACATGTCAGACAAAATAGGAGGAAGAAGGCAAACAGTTTGGGGATAACCCTGCAACAAGGGCCATGGCAAACTTAGTATTTCATCCTTATGAGCAACACTGATTTCTGCAACAATAACATTATTGAATAAAGGCACCAAGAGGAAATCGTGTTTGCAGTGTGTTCTATATAAATGTTAATTGGCCCTCTATCCCTTACTATAAACACAGTGGGCTAATTCAGAATGCATTTGTAATGAATGCATGCATCTTAGAGAACAATAGGTAAAGTCTGAATAATTGAACAGAAAAAAGCCTAGGTTATTCATACAAAATCTACTTGTGAATAGGATGTCAGTAAATGTGAGGCGATAGTTGTTCAAAATGTAAGCGTACAAAGAAGAGCAGAGTGTCAGAGGAGAAGTCAGTATGAAAAGTGAAAATCTTTTTGGAGTTCACAAAATGGTGCATGGTAGGTGTATTTGCAGTACTTTTGAAGCAGTAATGATTGGAAAATAATCAACCAATCATTTATTGGCACAATACATAATAAATAAAAATAGAACTCCATGAGTTGGAAGAGATTTAATCATAAACCTTCTGACAGTAAGGGATACATCATTCCAAAAATAATAACTGTTCTATTCTAACAATTGTGTATTGAAGCATCATACATAATTCACACTCTTAAAATCCATGTTTTCCGGGGAAAAAAGGTGCTGCACTAAAGTGCTCACTTTTCTCTGTCTTGACCACAGGTACACAATTGGTTGCCTAATTTGTACAATTACAAAAAACAGTGCTTGCCACTTCCTCCTAATGGTCGAGGCTTCACGGGAAGATAAACAAAAAGTAGGATATGATCTACTGTATCATCATCACAGATGCACAAAATAGTTGTGACCTAAGACCACATCCTTTTCACAGTGGCGGCCGGCATGGCTCGTGGGTGGCGGGCGGGGGTGGGGCATTGCAGGGGGGGTGTCACGCGGGGGATGGACTGAGTGCACAATATAAATAAAAACATATTTTGCCGCCAGTCCCATGTCTCTGCTCCTGCTCTCCTTGTCTTCGAACAGGAAGCACAGCCAGGCCCCAGCGACCAACCACACACTGCAGCGTTGCAATTTGTGAGAATACAGACTCCCCTGACCAATCACAGCGTTGTAAAGCAACGTTGTGATTGGTCTGAGCGCCGTGACACAGAGCTCAACCAGGGACTGGAAGGATGGGTCTCCATGCAGGCTGTAATGAAGCCAATCAGTCATTGCGCACTTAGGAGTGGGCAAACCCCTCCTCCCCTGCCCTGCTCCCAGAGCACAGCAGCCCTGCTCACCCGCCTTCCCACAAAGCAGCACGAAGAATAAAATGATAACAACGCAAAGTTATTAGCATCTTATGTTTCGTGCTTTGCACTGCACAAAAGCAGTGGGACGACGCTCCTCTGCCATAGCGGAAAAACCGCCACGGCCTTTCCATTTCCAACTTACCCTAGAGAAGTGCAGAACCACCGGCCGGAAACAGATTTACAATTATTTCAATAAAGATGACGTCATTTTATCTAGGTACTGGTCACCACCCTCATCCCCTCTACCAAGTAGACAGATCAAAAGGTGTAGGAAACATAAATAATCATTCAATGTCTGCTCCAGTTACCTTCTTTCATAAATGTGCACCCCTTGGCAGCAAATGGAATTGTCCACATTTTCTGGATTATTCAGTTGCATTACCACACATTTGAGGTTAGAGAGCTTCCTTGAAATACTCTTGTAAGAGTTTACAATGGTGATTTAGCCATATCTCGAATAGTGGTGGAACATTTGCACCTTGAACCCTAATGGAAACAGCCCTACACGTGTGTAGTAAAATACAGTCCTATTTAGGGTGAAATGGGTTCTCGTACCCCTTCACCCTTTGTCACTTCAGGTTTGGAACTAAGGACAGATACATCCAAATCCTAAATCAAAGAGGAAGGGTTTGAAAGTTGGATTAAGCATCAGATCCATCCCAGGAGGATCAGCCAGGTGCCTCTACCCAAGTGGAGCAGTTTTATTAAATGTTATCCTCAGCAAACAAACTTTAGCAGAAAAAATGTAGTTCACGAAATCCTGCCCAAAATACACTAATAACACAGCTGAAAGTACATCCTTTCCAAAGCAGTGATTTAACCTCAATATTTCCTTCATCTTCCGGCACTCTGGGCAGTGAGGGCTCTGCTCTTCCGAATATGTTGGTTTCAGTGACTCCAATCATTAATCTTAAATCCAGGGAAAGAAAAGAACAAACTATTTCAGTGGACCCAATCAATTAAAAAACCTATGTTTAATAACGTATCAATGTCTCATCACCATGATTTTGGTTTTGGTAGAATAAACACAAAGGGGCATATGCATCAACGAAAATACTGATCGCAAACGGGCAGATTGCGACCGGTATTTTTGCTTTTTTGATGCATCAATCCAAATGCAAAATCACAATTTAAGTAATAGCAAAATTTGCGATTACTGTGAGGCGATAGTTGTTCAAAATGTAAGCGTACAAAGAAGAGCAGCGTCAGAGGAGAAGTCAGTATGAAAAGTGAAAATCTTTTTGGAGTTCACAAAATGGTGCATGGTAGGTGTATTTGCAGTACTTTTGAAGCAGTAATGATTGGAAAATAATCAACCAATCATTTATTGGCACAATACATAATAAATAAAAATAGAACTCCATGAGTTGGAAGAGATTTAATCATAAACCTTCTGACAGTAAGGGATACATCATTCCAAAAATAATAACTGTTCTATTCTAACAATTGTGTATTGAAGCATCATACATAATTCACACTCTTAAAATCCATGTTTTCCAGGGAAAAAAGGTGCTGCACTAAAGTGCTCACTTTTCTCTGTCTTGACCACAGGTACACAATTGGTTGCCTAACTTGTACAATTACAAAAAACAGTGCTTGCCACTTCCTCCTAATGGTCGAGGCTTCACGGGAAGATAAACAAAAAGTAGGATATGATCTACTGTATCATCATCACAGATGCACAAAATAGTTGTGACCTAAGACCACATCCTTTTCACAGTGGCGGCCGGCATGGCTCGTGGGTGGCGGGCGGGGGTGGGGCATTGCAGGGGGGGTGTCACGCGGGGGATGGACTGAGTGCACAATATAAATAAAAACATATTTTGCCGCCAGTCCCATGTCTCTGCTCCTGCTCTCCTTGTCTTCGAACAGGAAGCACAGCCAGGCCCCAGCGACCAACCACAACGCTGCAGCGTTGCAATTTGTGAGAATACAGACTCCCCTGACCAATCACAGCGTTGTAAAGCAACGTTGTGATTGGTCTGAGCGCCGTGACACAGAGCTCAACCAGGGACTGGAAGGATGGGTCTCCATGCAGGCTGTAATGAAGCCAATCAGTCATTGCGCACTTAGGAGTGGGCAAACCCCTCCTCCCCTGCCCTGCTCCCAGAGCACAGCAGCCCTGCTCACCCGCCTGCCCACAAAGCAGCACGAAGAATAAAATGATAACAACGCAAAGTTATTAGCATCTTATGTTTCGTGCTTTGCACTGCACAAAAGCAGTGGGACGACGCTCCTCTGCCATAGCGGAAAAACCGCCACGGCCTTTCCATTTCCAACTTACCCTAGAGAAGTGCAGAACCACCGGCCGGAAACAGATTTACAATTATTTCAATAAAGATGACGTCATTTTATCTAGGTACTGGTCACCACCCTCATCCCCTCTACCAAGTAGACAGATCAAAAGGTGTAGGAAACATAAATAATCATTCAATGTCTGCTCCAGTTACCTTCTTTCATAAATGTGCACCCCTTGGCAGCAAATGGAATTGTCCACATTTTCTGGATTATTCAGTTGCATTACCACACATTTGAGGTTAGAGAGCTTCCTTGAAATACTCTTGTAAGAGTTTACAATGGTGATTTAGCCATATCTCGAATAGTGGTGGAACATTTGCACCTTGAACCCTAATGGAAACAGCCCTACACGTGTGTAGTAAAATACAGTCCTATTTAGGGTGAAATGGGTTCTCGCACCCCTTCACCCTTTGTCACTTCAGGTTTGGAACTAAGGACAGATACATCCAAATCCTAAATCAAAGAGGAAGGGTTTGAAAGTTGGATTAAGCATCAGATCCATCCCAGGAGGATCAGCCAGGTGCCTCTACCCAAGTGGAGCAGTTTTATTAAATGTTATCCTCAGCAAACAAACTTTAGCAGAAAAAATGTAATTCACGAAATCCTGCCCAAAATACACTAATAACACAGCTGAAAGTACATCCTTTCCAAAGCAGTGATTTAACCTCAATATTTCCTTCATCTTCCGGCACTCTGGGCAGTGAGGGCTCTGCTCTTCCGAATATGTTGGTTTCAGTGACTCCAATCATTAATCTTAAATCCAGGGAAAGAAAAGAACAAACTATTTCAGTGGACCCAATCAATTAAAAAACCTATGTTTAATAACGTATCAATGTCTCATCACCATGATTTTGGTTTTGGTAGAATAAACACAAAGGGGCATATGCATCAACGAAAATACTGATCGCAAACGGGCAGATTGCGACCGGTATTTTTGCTTTTTTGATGCATCAATCCAAATGCAAAATCACAATTTAAGTAATAGCAAAATTTGCGATTACTTAAATTGTGAATGTATTTAGGGAACCGCAAATTGCGATTCCCTAAATGCAATGCATGATGCAATTTCAAATTGCAAATTCTTAATTAGGGATTGAAATTTCCATCAATTTCAACTGAATGGTAATTTGCAAAAACTTTGAAAAATGCACTAAAGTGCATTTTTCAAAGTTTCATGTTACACACACATGCCCTTGGGGCATGTATGTGTGCAACATGTGGTAACATGGCAATTTCAGGGGTGCAACAGGGTGTCCTTTTGGCACCCTTGAAATTGCATGCTCAATTTGCGAGTACCAATGTGGTACTCTCAAATTGCGCATGCAATTCTCATTCATTCCTATGGGCCTCCGGCCCATAGGATTGAATGAGTAGCTATTAAATAATTGTGATTCGCAATTTGCGAGTCGCAATTAAGGAATATGTAAGAATCGCAATTTTTTTTGCAATTCCTACATGCATAGGGATTTGCGAGTCCAAAATAGCGATTTCTTAAAATTGGCTATTTAGGATTCGCGAGTCCTGACTTTGATGCATGTGGCCCAAAATTCTTTATTGCAACAATACTAAGCAAGACTCTGCAGAAGTGCAAAGTGGCACTTTAATTGTGGATTAAATAAGTGTGTTCTCAGTAGAGGATAGTGTTGAGATCAGTGCATCTATCAGCATTAGAATATAATTACTTACGTTGTGAAAAGCAAGGGGCCTACATTTCAAGCAACCATTGAGCTCTCCTGAAACCCTGAGGGGAAATGGCCAGATCGAAGAGTACACTGAGGGGCAAATGTACAACTGAAGTGGCAGAGTGAGGCGTTAGCCATCATGGCTTAATGCTTCACTCCACCACTTCAGAAATCCAAGGCTCCACCATATTTACAACAATATGGTGCAGCTTTGGGTTTCCCCCTGCACAGGCGCTACACTTAGCAGTGTAGCACCAACGCAGGCACCCTTGCACCTTAGTGGAAGGGTGTCTGCATGCAGTGGAAAGATTGTTTATGTACAGGAAGGTCTCCCTTCCTATACATAAACAATCTTGAAATGCCATTTTGTCACTTCTATGTGTGTTGCTTAATGCATGGAAGTCACAAAATGTAATTTTTTTAAAAGATTGTTTATGGGCAGGAAGGGGAACCTTCCTGTACATCACAATAAAAGGCTTTTTGCTTTTTTCATGTGTGCTGCACAAGGCAGCACACATGGAAAAAGAAAAACGAGGACCAGGTTTTCCCTGCTCTTAATTTTGGCGCTGCCTCCTATTTATGCTGCCCTTGTAAATAGGGGGCAGCTTCAAAATCAATGGGTGTTGAGGTGGAACGCCTACCGCAACACCCATTGCCCATCCCTTTCACGTTAAGCATAGAGTGAAAGGGGGCCTTATTTACAAGGCAGTGTGAAGCCACGTTAAAAGGCTTAACACTGCCTTGTAAATAAGACTAAGCCCCTATCGCCACCACAACGTCAGAAAAAGTGACATTGTGGTGGAGGTAGGGGCTTGTACATATGCCCCTGAATGTGATTCAAGGTTGCCTTTTTGTGATTTTTTTGGAGTACCAATGAAGGAGATCAGTTTGTGAGTACACAGTTGGCCCCATCTTGAACATTAATAAAATATCAGCACATATAAGGTGGGGGGAGTAATGGTCAGTGAAGGAATGATATTAAAAACAAAACAGTTCCCCACAATTCAGAGTACATTTTAGATAAATATACAGTAATACAATACATTCTTCAGACTGTAATGGGTTTGTGATCATTGCAAGCATTTTTATTTTAATTCAGAGACAGAGAAATGGAAATGACATAAAGTCCTATGTTTTTCCATCATGATGGACTAACGCATGGATGAGTGTGTAGGTCATAGTAGAAACCCAAATCAGAGCTTGTAAAATGGGTCACTTAGTCACTAGAACAATGAGTAAGTGCCCAATTGGTCTACAGCCTCCATTCCCAAGTGTGGGAACATCTCTAATTCACTTGACTTATGTTTCATTGCAGCTTCAGTCACTCCTGCCCATGCTTCATGTGCGGTTCCACATTAAATTTCATGTACAGACTGCTGTTGTTGAAGACCTACTGTCTACAGTACAATAATATATAGAGTTGCCTTTGTTCCAGTACCTTGGTCATTACTGGGTAGCTTTATTGTTTATCTCAGTTTTATACTCCTAAGTCATTGTCTATCCTCTCAATTCGTTCAATTCGTGTATTTTTCCTGCCCAAGCAGCAATTCTTTTTACTCTCCTTTTGATTGGATGAGTTCTATCCATCACTGCTGACATCATCAAACTATTTGTATTCATTTGCCTTGCTGTGCTCCATGGATATGGATGGCTTTTCGATTGCTCTCTCCCTATATACTCTCCACCTCCCCCTCGCCAACTTCTCCCTCGCCTCCACCAGCCCACACTTCATTGATTTTCTTTTCACAATTTTAAAATGTTTTTTTTAATCCAATCAGCAAGGACCCGCAGATTCTTGCTGCTATTTTGTTATTTGCGTCCTTGCTTGTTATTGCTCCTCAGACTCCACCATCCAGCTTGCTCTTTGATGTTTTACTAATTATTTTAGTGTTAGCCCTGCAGCAGCATACTGCTAGGGGGTAGCCTGCTTCTTTTGCAGTGCACAGCATCACAAAAGGTTTGTTCAACTTACAGTTCTACAATTCTTGCCCACTTCATCACCAGGGAAACTGGTGTAGAGTTTTGTACCTCCTCCATTGCCTTGTTACTCTTTAGGTTGACTACCACAGTAAATGTCAAACTTTATCAAGGAACACTAACCTGCTTGTGGTTGATCCTGTGGGAGCAATACGGAATTTCAGGATGCATGCTCTCAATTCCTCTTCAGAAGTAATGCCCCCTCCATGGATGTTCTTGCATGGGAGTGGCAAGAACCTAGGAAGGGAAAGGGGAAATGGGACAAGAGAAAGAGAGAGACTATCTGCACTGTTGTGAACCTCTTCCTGAGTCACACTCATTCTTTGCTGTGCTCTAAGTTGTGAAAGGGCAGTATTTTGTATTACACTCTCGAAAGTGGAGGATTTCGGCATCTCCGTGTTACTATTTTAATACAGAGGTCCAGCCAAATTCTACCTACCACTGAGTGGTTGAATTTGTATCCTGTTCAGCAAAGCAATGACTACTGAAACAGTGTGAGGTTCCAGCAAGCGAGTTGGTGAGCGTGACCAAGATTTGGCATCCCATAGCTCAATTTCTGGTTGCTGGGTAGCCTATCAGTCTGATTTTCTAACATTTGCAGTTGCGGGAGTGTTCGGCGGCAGACAGATGCTTCAAGAGTAAATTTTCTACATGAGCAGCAGCAAAATCAATTCAAATTACTGCATTCTTCTCTGCACCAGTTGGTGGCGTTTGCGCTGATTTTTCATTGGGGAGTGCTCTACTGGCACTAAATCTCAGCTTAAGCAGCGTGACATGCATTTTTTCCACCCATTGGCGGAACTCCGCGGAATCTCCCAAAGTTTTTATGTAACTCTGCGGAATTTAGCGGGATGAAATTCCACAAGTACCACTCACCCCTATTCTAATTTTATAGAGAACCAATTGGCTTGCCTTGGTGATGTCTAGAAAATAAGAGTGAAAGGTTATGTGCCATAGGTATAGCCTCCCTGCTACCTCCTAAACTCAATTGGTCTACTTGCTATACCTTGTTTATTGCCCCTTCCCCTCCTCAACAGCTGGTTGGAATGTGATTTCTATTTTTTCAGCCCCTGTAGACATTAACCTTCTATAAAGACAGCACACAACATCAGCAAACAATTGGTTCCAGAACCTATACTTATGTCACTTTTTTACTTCAGGATGATAGACAACTATACATCGGGTGTTCAGAATACTCTAGAATCTATTCCTCATTCACCACTCCACTATTCACAATAACTTCTTGTGATGTAATCTTAGCGAATGCTAGTTACATAGATCATTGCAGTGTTTCTCTATCAGAATACTCTAGAATATATTACTCATCAGAACATTGGAATGTTGGGAGCTTCATTAAAAACAAAATAGTGCTCAGGACTTCTAATGGCTAGTAGAAGTCTGGAGCTCCAACATTCCAATGTGTATTTATAGCTGTTGCTGTGAACAAAAGAACGCATGGAGCCCGAGGGGGTTTGAATCCCCTTGGGCTCCGTGAGGCCTTTGCTTTACAAATTAGAACATTCTGCACTCTAGGGGCGGTATGTTCTAATAGCCTTAGAGCCCTCTGTGGCGGGCTTCACCAGCCATTAAAGGCCCGCTCCCTTTTTAAAGACCCTCACCTTTGTCTCTGGCCTTTAATGCTGGAGCTGGCCTTTAGTGGCTGGAAGAGCCTGCTACGGTGGACTCTAAGGATATATTCACAACTCCCACTATTCACAATAGTTTCTTGTGATGTAGTCTTGGAGGAAGTGAGTTACATAGATCATTGCAGTCGTTCGCTATGATTTGCATGTATGCATGACAGTTTCAAACAATTCTGCTCTAAACACACATATGAATAACACTGATAACAATGTCCTTGAACTTGCAAGTTCTAAAGTCTCTTAAAGTCTTTCCTGGTATTGTTACTCCTCCAGAAAATTGCAATGTCTTTCTTTACAGGAGGATGTGAGCTCTAACACCACAGGTAGGTGTTTAAGTTCTCACAAGCGCAGGAACGATAATGAGGAACGATAATGTACTACTGACTTTGTTGAGCTTCAGTTCTTAATTCCTTTTGTTTTCTTTCTTGGCAGGTAGAATCTTAAAGTAAGGTTCGTGGTTATCAGAAGGAAGACGGAAGGGGTGGCAACAGTGCTTAATTTGTAGAAAAATAAGTGCCAGCGCCACACATTGCCCATCTATGCTGCCAATGATAGTAACAACACAACTACTAACCATCACACTCTTATAAGAGTGTCAATTTGTACTATTCAGGCCCCAAAGCTAAAAGAATGGCTTGGGCAGCAGTAATAGTCATTTTTAATGTATATTGAATTAATAAATAACTGTTGCTGTGGTAATCTATAAATTGCTGGTGCCGAGCACCGGAAACCACGGCCTCAAATTAAGCACTGGGTGGCAACCTCATGAACAAAGAGAATGACAAGAGAGGCTTTCTCGAAACTTTAATTTAAATACCAATTGTTTGGGACTCAATGAGAAAATTAAATGGGAAAATGTGAAAGAGGGACGCTTCTCTTTGTAGATGTTGTTTTTTCCCTCCAGCACCTTTTTGTGTTCAAGCTTAGTTATAGAGGTTAGATAGTTAGCAAGTTTCAATTAATCTTTATTTTGCAGGGTGGTTGTGCCTCGTGCGTTTAAAACTTCTCCGGTTTTTCTTCTTGCTGACTCTCATACTTGAGAAAGTATGCTACCAGGATACCTGGCTATGACTCTTGCTGGTGAGCTGTCAGATAGCAGGCTAGTCTCAGAAGCGTTTTTGTGTTCGGGTATTCTTCTGTGCTGTTGTATTCTAAGGATGATGGTAACTCTCCTCAGCCATGCTGACTATGTGCGCTAGTGTTACATTGTCCCTTTCTTGCTATAGAGAGGTTTCCGAACACCAGTGAATCCCTTGGGGTTGATTTTTTTGTGTATTTTCTGTTTGTCCAAGTAAGCGTTGAGGATAGTAAAATGATTTTATGGATCATCTTGGATGCACTTTCAATGAGGCCATAGCTGTATATTTGAGTTGTTAGCCACCTATTATCAGGGCCGGAATGGCCTACCGGTCAATGGGTGTTCCCCAAAAGGCTGGAAGGGTGGGGGCTGGTTTTGCAGTGGTGGGGGCCAGTTTTGTTGCTGGGGGCTGGTTTTGTAGCGGTGCTGCACTATCTGCCCCCAGTAACAAAAACAGCAAGCGTTTCCAGCCTCCCTGGCCCAGGCAGTGCTTCTACAATGGCTGGTCTGAGGAAATTTCCAGAGCTGGTTTGGATCCCCAGTCAGCCCTGGATATTAGGATGGTTTGACTCCAGCCTGTGATTGTGCATTTATGGCTTGGGGATTAAACTTGGAAAGTAATTTCACATTGTATCTTCATGTATTCAGGTGATTGATTTTCTTTATCTCAATGTTTTGCCAATCATGGATATTGTTCTTCTTGTGTTCTATAAACCTTTTTGAACTGCTTTTCATTCATCACCTTGATATTCAGTACCTTGTTTTTGTTTTTGTTCAGGTATATTTAGAATGGCTTTATGGTTATAGAGTTGCAGTCAAAGAATAATATTTTTACTGTTAGAAAAACGTGTGTCCTGTTGTGTTTTAATTGTATCACACTTTTGGGTATGTTGCTAAACATTGGTTTTACCATGAGGATCTTTGCTTAGCAATTATCAGGCTATTGAGGATCCCATTGTTTCTTCTTATCTGTGATTAGAAATTCTTTTTGGTCTTTGAGCCTTGATGAATGCCCTCTGCTTCATCTGATCATTTGTCCATTGTTGCACTACTGTTTGCAGTCTAGCAATGACAAATTCCCCTGAAGAGGTCCAGGGTGTGATGATGGGAAACTACCTTTTTCTAGTGGTTTAGTCTTTCTCTGGTAAGTTATCACACCAGCCTTTATGGTAGGTTATTTTGTCTTTTAAAAGCTGTATGGAGGGGTGGTATTTATGATAATTAGCAAAGAAGATTAGAAAGTTTCCATCCATATGAGGGTTTCAGGATTTTTTCTGTTGCTTATCATTATCATGAATCTGCTGCTTTGGGTGGCACCATGGAGATTTTGAGTTTTGCAAAGATTAATTGAATGTCAACAATGTTCAGTAGAGCAGGGAAGAACAGTGTTCAGTAGAGCAGGGAAGAGCGGGGATATGCGGTTCTTTAGATATGTCTTTCTTTATTTTGAGAAGTTTTGAGACAATATGGAATTCAAATGCTGGACTATTTGATCATTCTCTTTCCATGTATTAATGTCTCTCTAGAATACAGATGTGTTGAATTTTATTTTGTAAATGTATTCTATTGTGTCAACAGGTGGATCTCTCATGATATTGAGTATTTTTTTGTATTTTGTATAGACCCCCTTGCAATTCTATAGAGATTGAAGATCTTTTTTCCCTATATAAATATTTCTGTTGATGACTTTTAATCTGCCTACTGCTGGTGGCCACGTAAGGAGGAAAAAACATATTGCACCTCCTTGACGCTTTAGCTATATGTCTACAGCAGAGGCCTTGTTTGTAACCAAGGACTTAATGTTTGAATTTGAGCAACTTTTTAATGTTGGCGGCAAAGCTGATGTGGGTGTATTATATTTAGAATACATGCCTGAATTGTGATTAATTGCTTTCTGTGTTTCTGATAAATAATGAAATTATTCATTAATGAATTTGGAGTAAATAAAATGATGAGTTGAAGAAGGTTATCGTCCTGATTATTTATTGTTTGGGCTAGGAGGAATTGTGTTCTGGTATCCAGGTGGCCAGAGGCCCATTATCTGGAAGAAACTGTATGCTAATGAGCTTTGGCCAGAAGCGCAACGATGGAGATCGTACAGTGGTGAGTTCTGGAACAGCAAGCCTTTGCTGTTGCCTGGGTGCGGCTTAAATAGTAACCGCACTCAAGATGGCCATCGCCTCTCACAAGACTTGAGAATCTGGCAAGAGTTTGGTTCCTAAAGAGTCCCCTTTGGCAGGGATGGTTTTAGCCTCTGCTTCTGCCTAACTTCCTCAATTGGATGCCTGATCTCAGTTTGGGCCCTTGGAATGCTCCTCTTCCTCAGGCTCCTAATGCACAGAAGGGAAGGTCTTTGGGGCATGTTCCTCTTGAGGCACTGAGTTGCACTAGCTAGCCCGACGGGATACCACATACTTCCCTCACAAAATAAGATCACTTGATTCTTCTCAATAGGAAGATAGGTCTGACACAAACACAACCAGCTGCATTGTTTTGTGATATTCCAGTGTATATGCCTACTTTTGGCTTTAGCTTCAGTATCTCCTAAACCAGAATCATCTCCTTGAGATTTGCAAACAAATCTAAGGTATTACCCAAGCCTGCATGAAGCTCTCCTGATAAATCTCTTTCAGGCATTAGAAGCCATTATTTACACAGACTTTAATCCCCCTTATGTAGAAAATGTATAATTTGAGTCATGCCTTCTCAGTAAAGTCCATTGTCCTCTCTGATTTTTGTCTTACACTCTTTTACACATGGAAGTTTTATTTACTAGTGAGAGAGCTTGGGCCCACCTAAACATCTCCCCTCAACCAGATGGTGTTTTTAGCAGCTCGAGAGGTAAGAGAGAGGAACCAATGACAATTAAATTTCAATATAGTGTGACCAATATTGTGACACATTAATCCACTTGACAACGGAATCTGAGATTAGTAAAGTTTGATTATAAATTCAGAAACAGATTAATATAAATCAACATCAGCATTATCATATAGAAAAACAGGACGAATGGGCAGAATAGAAACGATTAAGATGATGATCACCCCAATGATTAATTACCTGTTGTGCATGCTGCCACTTTTCATCACTGACGACTTCCACCGCAAAATAGATAACCTGATTAATAAATTCCTATAGCGAGGCAAAAAAGCACGTATAAGTATTAAAAAACTAAGGCTAGAAAAAAAAACTGGGAGGACTAAACCTAGCAGACTACAGAACCTTTCAAACCGTTTTCTTAGCAAAGCAGGGAGCCTACTGGATGTCACCCCCTCAAGGGTACACGCTGGTATGGCTATTAATCGAGCGAGCCATTCTAAACAACCTAAACCCACTGATACTACTAACAGCTAATAAACACACAAACGTCTCCAGCCCAATATTCAAAAACGGATGTATGACGTTACAACGCACACTTTTACAACGCATGCACTTACAACGCATTTTTTACAACGCATAATCCATTACAACGCATGACATTACAACGCATGACACTACAACGCATTTTTAAAAACTACCTTTACAACGCATTTCCATTACAACGCATACTACCTTTACAACGCATACCATTACAACGCATAATATTAAATTGCATTTAAGATAAGTATTAGATAGTATAGGGGTAAAAGTTACTTTTCTAACTCCAGGGGGTGCAACAGTAGGGTAAGTGTTGGATAGTATAGGGGTAAAAATTACTATTCTAACTCCAGGGGGTGCAACAGTGGGGTAAGTGTTGGATAGTATAGGGGTAAAAATTACTATTCTAACTCCAGGGGGTGCATCAGTGGGGTAAATGTTGGATAGCATAGGGGTAAAAATTACTATTCTAACTCCAGGGGGTGCAACAGTAGGGTAAGTGTTGGATAGTATAGGGGTAAAAATTACTATTCTAACTCCAGGGGGTGCAACAGTAGGGTAAGTGTTGGATAGTATAGGGGTAAAAATTACTATTCTAACTCCAGGGGGTGCAACAGTAGGGTAAGTGTTGGATAGTATAGGGGTAAAAATTACTATTCTAACTCCAGGGGGTGCAACAGTAGGGTAAGTGTTGGATAGAATAGGGGTAAAAATTACTATTCTAACTCCAGGGGGTGCAACAGTAGGGTAAGTGTTGGATAGTATAGGGGTAAAAATTACTATTCTAACTCCAGGGGGTGCAACAGTAGGGTAAGTGTTGGATAGTGTAGTGTAATATTATGCGTTGTAATGGTATGCGTTGTAATGGTAGTATGCGTTGTAATGGAATGCGTTGTAAAGGTAGTTTTTAAAAATGCGTTGTAGTGTCATGCGTTGTAATGTCATGCGTTGTAATGGATTATGCGTTGTAAAAAATGCGTTGTAAAGGTAGTGCGTTGTAAAAGTTGCGTTGTAAAGGTTGTTCCCCTTCAAAAACACAAAAATTGCCCTACTCAAAATAGACAAGAAAATGGAGAACAGTGTAAAGAACTCAAAATGGGAGTCTCTGTGGGCCAACTGTCAGTTTAAATACAAGGGGAAATGCCTGTCTATAGACGCATGAAAGGTGAAAGGCATCTCTTACCCAGCCCAACTGGAGGAGGAAGGCAATCCCATCACTTTTGTCACGCTAAAAGAGAGACATAGGCTACCAGACATCGAGTTCTACAATTTCCTAAAAATCGGAACAGCGCTAACAAAAGCAAAGCTAGCACAACACAAACCATCAATTATGCAATATATGGCGAAACTCAACAGAGTAGGCCATCGGGTATCGCACCTTTACAAACTTCTACGCCCAAGCACCACCAAAAATTTAAATATCCCATCGAACTACTGGGCAAAACAACTCAACACCCCACTAAGTGAACAAGACCTGGCTATTCTCTGGGCCTCCCCCGCATGTAACAAAATCTCCCCAGTACTATCCCAAACAAAATTTTGACTACTCCACAAGACCTATTGGACCCCGGCTCGGCTAGCCAAGCTAGGCCCCAGGGAAAACGACCTTTGCTGGAACTGCGGCAACGAAAAGGGGGACCTAGCACACCTTATCTTCTACTGCCCCAAAATTAAAACGTTCTGGGAAAAAATCTTCGTTTTCATAAAAAAGGCGCTGGGGTGCACACTAAAACTAGAATTCTCTACCCTTACCACCGCGTTTATGACCACAGGACTAGGTTCACAGCATGACAGGGATCTGCTAGAACTCCCACTGACCTCGGCAGTGAAAATGGTCCTGTCCAACTGGAAAGATACAGCTAAGACGTCATACAAAGGCTGGCTCAATTGGGTGACATACCTCAGGGGCGCAGATAGCACCGCATTGCAAAACTCACCCTGGAGACCAGCTACTAGGGGGATGTGGAAATTGCTGGACGAGTATCTGGACCCCTATGAACCCCCGTGAGATCACTTGAGGGAGACGGCGGTCCACAATACAAAACGCTACAAACTCAGACTAGGCCCATTGCTAAAGTACTCTTCTTGTAAACTTTCTCCTCCCTTTCTTTTCTATTCTCTTTCTTTCTCTTTCAGCTGCCCTTAATCTCCTAGCAAGACATTGCTAAAGGGTGCACCCATACATGTATATCATCTACCTGTAACCATGGCAACACCAACCAAGCTTGGCTGGTACCCTGTAACGGTAAAGCGGTACCTGTCTGTAAAATTTAATAAAATACTTTGAAATTAAAAGAAAAAGAAAAACAGGACAAATAGAATATCATATAGAAATACAGGACAAACAGAATGAGTCCAAATCTCCTAAATGGATTTACCCTTTATTAAATAAAAGCATACATCTAGTCGAATGATGATGATGCAAGTTATCAAAGAAATTAATTGGGCATTAAATTGCATCAAATGATTCTCAAAGCTAAGCATCAGCAAACTAACCCTTCCCCATTACCTTAAAAAAGGACAACCCTAGACTAATAAGCATTGAGTGAGAATGAAAATAGAAAGGTGTTAGCTGTCAGAGTCTTCAATAGAAGAAACTCCAATTAAGGGTCAAATATCATGAAGCCATTCAAAGCAAAAGCAGAGGTCTGTTCCTCATGAAGTCCTAAAATATCTCTCTGTCTAGCCCTCTCTACGTTACAGCATAATACATTAGTTGCACTCATGGTAAGTCACATGTTCCTCCAGTAACTTTCCATGGGTCTAGTACAAATTGGTTACTGGCACCACCTTTTCCACATCAATAAGTTGCTACTTCATTTGCCCTTGGCCATTCCTCACCTTCTCCATGAGTACTTGCCTCCATGCTCGTTACCACGATTCTTCTTGCCAAGATCCATCTTCTCATACCTTGCTATCTAAATAAAACAAAAACCCTTCTTTTCGAACTAATAAGGCCTCGTCCACACCTGCAGTAGAAACAAAAATACAACAAAATGCATTCTACATTAAAGATTAAATACAAATTACATGTTAGACTTTAAATGTGAGCTTGCACTGAAACAGTTCTCAAGCCAAAAATAATGGCAACTTCATAGTGCACAGGGTTACAAATACATGCACATCTCTACACATATATCAAATGCAGTTTATTTATGTATGAACACATTATTTCAAATATACAAATATGAATGAAATTTCTCGTTACTCATATAAATGTTTAAACATTGGTCTACACATTCACCTTATTTCATTCGCTTCACACTAAGGCACATCTAACCTTTAATTTCTTCTCAAAGAGTAATGTATAAATGCTGCAAAGACATTTATTAATCACATTTCTATGCACACAATTTATAAGTCTCATTAGTTTCCCATGGAGTACTTTAAATATGCAATACCCCATGTTTTCTTAGTAACATTTAATCACACAGAAGGTATTCGAGAGCTGACTACACATGATTATGATGCACTCCTACGGTATCTCAGGATGGGATCACAATTATGCTGCTCCACTTGGTTTCTCTAATTTAACATGCTTGCCTACCTCTCTTTGCAGATTTGATTTTTGAAAGTTGGTGTTCTTCACAGTGAGATCCACTGGTTTACCGCAAATATGAACTGATTTTGTTACTGCTCAATCAATCAACCAGTCATTTGTAGAGCGCACTAATCACCCGTGAGGGTCTCAGGGCGCTAGGGGGGCGGGGGGGATGCAGCTACTGGTCGAACAGCCAGGTCTTGAGGAGTCTCCTGAAGGTCAGCAGGTCCTGGGTCTGTCGCAGGTAGATGGGGAGGGTGGTCCATGTCTTGGCGGCGAGGTGGGAGAATGACCTGCCGCCGGTGGTCGTTCGGCAGATGCGTGGGACGGTGGCGAGGGCGAGGTCAGCGGAGCGAAGCTGGCGGTTCGGGGTGTAGAAGGTGAGTCGTTTGTTGAGGTAGGCTGGTCCGGCATTATGGAGAGCTTTGTGCGCGTGGGTGAGGAGCTTCAAGGTGATCCTCTTGTTGATCGGGAGCCAGTGCAGGTCTCTCAGGTGGGCGGTGATGTGGCGGGGGATTTCGAAAATGAGGCAAAAATGAGGCTGCTGACAGAGAAAGCCTCCGCTGACCTCCAAGAGCAGCAAGCATGGTGTCCGTGGTACTATCATTGACGCCCGTAGCTATTTTATGAACATTGTTGCACCTCAGCCTAAGCTTTACTGTCCAGCTACTGAGGCTTGGCTAAGTTCCAGCAAATCAAACTCTTTCTTGAAGGTTTTCCACAGGTCTCTACAGCAAATGCATTAACTCGGTTAACTACCATTAGAAACAGGAAAGTTAAGAAAAGCTAAATTAATTAACTCTACTCTTAGAAGCATCTCTGTGAAGGACTTTAGCATAATGACCCGTGGCCACAACTCAGAAGCATCCATTTCAGAGGCATCGTGTGTTTTTCCAAGCAGTCCAGCTGTTTTTTATCATCCCGCATGTCGCCAATGTCCAGCACTTCCACTAAGCAGGAAGAGCGAACATGTTATGCAATGAAGTGTGACCTCTGACACCCATGCGTCTGACACTGTTACGCACATCTCTGCAGTGAGCTCCAAGCAGACTCTGTTCATTCCTCTCTCATTTTCGTTATGTGGGGCAGAAGAGAAGAACAGCTTATTTCACATGAAAACTAGGGTTCTGAGGACAGAGATTAATCTACACAGAAACCCCCTCGACCAGACACAGGGCAAAGCACTGGTGGGAGAAGCACCCCCCTCCCCCCCGATTCATGGCGTGGAATCGATAGCACGCTTATGTTGTGCGTTGATCACTTCCAATCCATCTACAAACCAATTAGAACAAGAGAAACGAAGACCAGGCGCACATGCAATCACCCAACCTACAGGCTTGACGTCTTTTTAATACACACTGTAGCATAGTTTATTTGACCAAATCTGCAGCTATAAACAGCCAGAAGGGTCTGGTTTATTTTTATTGATGTGAGGCTGTTGGTTTTAAAACTGTCGGAGAGTATTTGGGTGAGGCGGAACACTCCTTCCTTCGCGACTTCCAAGTTCCAAAGGAACACCTCATTTTTGCCTAATTTTCTCTCTCGTTGCAATTGAATTCTGCATCAGCCAGAAAGAAGTAAGGCGACTGGCGCGGCTGCCCAGCACTCATGACTGTGCTTAAAAATGTGAGCGACTGATACATAATCATAGCGACCGTATTAAGAAGGTCAGAGGCCAGAGAAACGGTCTGCATTTCTGCACTCAGACTGCATAGAACCCGAAGTGCGAGATTAAAACTCCTGAGGGGTACACAAAGTTAACCCCAGCCCGATTGACTAAACTATTTGGAGATAACTGGATTTCTGAATACAAGAAATTCACAAAAGATGATTTTCAAGGCCCACATCCTTTGACTCCTACATAATATTACCCCACCAAAATGTAATATTACAGAGGAAAGGTTAGTTTCAAATTGTGGTGAGCCCTGAAAGTTTTTGACATCAAAAAAACATCAACAAAGACATTTCTATGTAGGTGTTCACCTTTTCACTTGGAGAGTTTAAAAAAAAAAATTGCTTTGCACAAGGACGTTAACTCTCCATTGTGCGTCATTAGAGAATACATTCCTTTCCCCATTGGGTAAACGTAAATTTCAGTACCAAACAAGGAATATGCAGAGCTTTCCAGAATTACGTCTGGAAAGCTGTGATTGGTGCAATTTTATAAGGGTAAAGGGGTAATGTTTGGAGACTTTCTCAAATGCATAAATCCATAGGCCCATAACAATTTTCCCTATACATTTTCAAATTCTAATAATTCAGCTTGTTTTATAGATTTAGTCATGATTTCCATTGTATCCTGAAATGCAATTTCGATTCAGTAACGTGACCTCCTGCTACTTTGACAGTATAGCCAGGGCTGCCAGAAATATGAGATAAGGGAAGAACAAATTATGCAACAGGGATGACAAAATTATGCAGAAGTAAAAGGCAATTATATATGTCGGTGTCATTTTGCTCTTTTGTCATTTTAACAAATATTGATATTGATCGGCAACTAAAATATGATAATTTACCTTTGAAAAGAGTCTGCAACTGTGTGATACCACCAGTTGATTTAGTACCTTTTGATTAGTTTAAACTACAATCAGTTTTCGTTGGAATCTGCAATTTATTAGGCCTGGGCTAAAATTTCGTTCCGTTCGCGGAAACTGCGATAATTTGACATTTTCGCGTTCCGCGGAAAGCGCGAAAATGTCCAAATTTCCGCATTCCGCAGCTTTGCGATAATTTGGTTCTTGCTCGCGCTGTAAAATAATACATTCTCGCGCGCGCGCGATCGCCTTACCTGAATCCCTGCGTTCGCCGACAAGTTTTCTTGATCCGGTCGCGTTCTCATTAATGAGATGTTGTATTGTTTTTAGCCATTTGCGCTGTCTCGCGAGAGTTAGTTCCCGCAGTGACGTCATGCGTCGCGCGATCACGTCTTTCTTCTCGCAATCATGCACGGCGAGACAATTGAAAACAAGATGGCCGCGCCCGCGAGCAACCGCATGGGTAAGTTGGCGAGCCGCAACCATGCAGAAAATCTCGCGAACATGCGGGAAAAAAACTTCTGCATCTTCGCGATATTTCCGCATGTTTGCGATAATTTTTAACATTTTCGCGATAACTTACGAAAGTGGATTTCGCAAATTCCGCCCACCCCTACAAATTATGTAGCAGATTGTGTACATTGTGGCAAATGCAGAAAGTCCTTAATTATGCGGAAATGGAGAACCACGTATTTCCAGGGGCCTGGAATATAGCTAAAGGGTACTGTTTCATTTCATGTATGTCAGGACTGTGCAGCCTTATAGGAAGACTATTAAGTTCTGATGTTTAATGTAAGAATGGAAAACGTCCCGGCAAAGTTGCTCAGTACAATCAGTAGCACATAACTCCCTTAAGTATGTCAAAGTAATATTGGAAGCTCGAATAATGGTGCACAACACATATTACATCCCACATGTGTTAGCTGCAATATTTCAAGGATAAGAAAACAGGATGGGAAACTCAACTTGAATGTTACATTGTATTTTTTTTTTGTGGTGTTATGTTATGTAGCATTATGTCATGATGCCACTATACGTTATATTATGCTTGGTGGGGGGGGGGTAACTTCACGTTAATTCAAAAGGCTGATTGTCAAGGTCCAGCAAACATATGGTAAATATACTGTATATTCAATTCAGTTGTAAGCTTTATTCGGTTAAAAATCACAAAACCATAAAAGCATGCTAAGATGATAAAAAACGTTGTACATCGCAAGATGATAAAATTCATTAAAAATAGAAATTCATGATAGAAAACATAACAATTAACCCCCCCACAGACTTTGTGTAAAAAATATCTAATTACAATTTTTCTATATATAGCTCTGTTCATTTTTTAAATTTGCCATGGTGTTTAACATCTCAATATTCGATAATATGATACAGGGAATAAAATACAAATTGGTAAGGCATATATTTTAAATCGTAAATAAATATACAGTACAATCATCATTTGTCCTATTATATCCTGGTTTCTTCATAGGCAAGTGCTTCAAGATATGAGTTATTATGTCTTATATTAATTGCCTTTGGATGAAAATTGCCACGGCGTTACAAACTTTGATATTACCTGGGCTACAGATATATTGAAAAGCAGGTCTATAGAAAAATAACCTCTCCTTTAAGAACAAAGGTCGTAAATATGAATTCCTAAGTTCCCTATAAAAGTTACAGAACAGAAAAAAAAGTAACATTGTCTGATTTCATTTACCGTCACAAGGGCCCTTTGGCAAATTTTGCCTCCACTTGCTCATTTTTGGGAAGGCTATTAAAAAATGAGCCAAACCCATCCGCAGTCTTATAATGTAAAATCTGTGTGTTGTATTTGTAACCTGCAATAAATAGTTTTGTGTCCCAATCCCAAAAATTCTCTCACAGTAGTCCTTTGTCTAGGGTTTCGTATTGGCATCTACTTCCCTCAACCAGTTACGTGAGTCCACCAAACTTCTTTTTAATTCTTTTTTATTGTATTCGAGTATTTAGGAGGGATTTTCTAGATCAACATCCTCAACACATTCCTTTAAAAGGTTTCTCATGTATATCAGCCACAGGATTTTACTCCCATGGTAAAGGGCAGTACAGTCTCTGATTACCTCTTGTGTAAACCTTGCACCTTCTTTGCTCCATATTCTATACCAAGCATTTAAACTTATAGTACTTATAAAATCACTAATATACGGTGCCCCAAGTTCTTTATGTACACTATATGTAGGGGTGGAATTTGGTACAACAAGCAATCTTTGTAAAAAATTATTTTCTTGGGTTTGGAGTGATGAGCAATTTGCCACGCCCCATAGTGCTGCTCCATAATAGGTTCCATTAAACATTGACTACTATATAAAGTCATAATTTCCCTAATAGGTCTGTAACCAATCTTTTTCAAAAATCTAAAGACTGCCTCAGTCGACCTGACAAGTTTTAATTTACATTGTTCAATCTGGGTTCTCCAGTGTCCCTGTGCATTGTAAACTAATCCCATATATACAAATGAATGTGTTGCTTTAATAGGAACATTATTTACATGGTGGAACTTTGGTTTTGGTTTCCCTTGTCCACACAACATTGAAAAAGTTTTATTCAAATTTAATACAAGGTCCCTATTCTGCATAAATTCAGCAAATTTTTCTATCAGGGACTGTAATCCATTTGCAGTTCTTGATAAAAGAACTGCATAGAGTAAAATTGGAACCAAGCGTTTGTCTACTCTTGGGGTGTCAGCCTTTAAATTTTGTAGCTCTGCATTCACTCCATTTACATATAAAAAAATAAAAGGGGGGCAAGGATACAGCCCTGTCTAATTCCCCGGGTTACCCTAATACTTGATGTACACTCTCCTCCAACCCCATAGCACACTCTAGTACTCAGACGACTATACAATTGTGAAAGATAATTCACAATATCATTTGGTGCCCCCATGTTAATCAACGTTTGCCATAGTTTTGAATGATTTACCAAATCAAAGGCACTTGTGAGGTCAATGAAACAATGGTGTAAGTGACCCTTTTTCACAATTGTATGTTTAGAAATAAGAAGGTGCAAATGTATGCACTGTTCTATTGTCCCTAGCTCCCTTCTGAAACCATATTGTGTTTCAGCAAGGATTTTGTTCTCCCCGCCCACAATTTCAGTCTCTCCAGCAATATCCTGCCCATTACTTTAGATGTTGTATCGAGAAGGGAGATTGGGAAGTAACATTTGGCGTTATTCCTATCTCCCTTTTTGAAGATTGGGACAATGATACTTTCTGTCCATGTTCTCGGAATCAAACCTTCAGCAATAGTGTTAAACACATTTTGGAACAACGTACCCCATAAGCCCACATTCTGTTTGAAGAGGTCTATAGGGACACCATCAACGCCATGTGCCTTTCCATTAGCACTTTTTTCCAAGGCCGATGTGACTTCCTTTTCAGTAAGGGGGTCTAAATTGAAGGTATCAAAATTTATAAAGATGTTATTATCATCTAATTCAGAAATATATATTGGGTCGCTATGTACTGCCAAACCAGGATTTCCTTATCTGAGTTAAAACCTTCGTAAAATGGTTAATCCACTCTTGGGGTTGTACTAAGCTTTCAATCTTTACAGCACTATTGCCTTTAAAACAGGGCTGGTTTATTGTTTTCCAAAAAAGGGAAGAGTCCCTAGTATTAGCTGCCTGTGTGAGCTTCTCCCATGCTTTGCTTTGAATCTCCCTCTTTCTTCTTGCCACTGTCAATTTATATATCGTCCTCCGATTTTTAATCTGTTCATTGTTTTTTGGTCTAACTTTCAACGCTTTCTTTAGTAGGTGGTTTGCCTCCGTACATTCTGAGTCAAACCAACTAACTATCTTTTTCCTTTTGTTCTTATTCTTAGCTTTTAAGCCCTGCAAAATTGCTGTGGTTATTTTACAAAAAGCCCCAATGTTGTCTTCATTTTTATTTTTTCTTCAGAGTTTTATATAGCGCAAACTTGACCCGAATCCAATCAGGTATCAGAGCGCTTTACATAGCACCAGTTACGTTACATTAGGACACACATTAATTCTTTTTTAGGCACGGGGAGATTAAGTGATTTGCCCAGAATCACAGGATGTTCAGCGTCATTACCGAGACTCGACCCCAGTTCCACAGGTCCGAGGTCGAGCGCCCTAGCCGTTAGGCCAACTCCTCTCCTCTGTTGTTGAGTCCCCGCTTTTACATAATTCAATATCGTTTTTACAATCACTCAGTAATCTCTCTATAAAATCGGTCTGATTTATCCCAGACCATTTGATCGAAACGCCATTTTCTCCCTGGGTTTTTATACGTTGTGCAAAACACAATCCTTCACTAGGGATATCATTTAATCTAACAGTTAAAAATACTGGGTTGTGGTCGCTTAGCTTTTTTCCACCTCCTTTTTTACTATCTGATTCTGGCCATGTACCGAGATTAATATGTGATCGATTATAGAACACTGGCCATGCCCTTCAAAAGTTGGTAACTCCACTTGTCCCTCCTGGAGCATCTGATCCACTACTTCCAAATTATATTTGCACAAAGCCCAGTTAATTGATTCCCCATACGTGTTATGTAGGAAATGAGTGTAGCTTTCTCCGGACTCATTCTCATATCCACAGTACTTCCCTTCGAGGATGTCGCATTTCCTGCTATTAAAATCTCCAACCCAAATCAAAAAGTAGTCACCCTTGGTCTGTTTTAAAAATAGATCAAGCTCCTTCTCAAGGAATAAGATTACTTGATTTCTATTACTATCGAATACATTATTATAGAAGTTAATTATCACAAAAAACTGATGGTCGATGGTATTTAACCACAGAAACTGGAAATAAGGTGAATCAATATAAACTTGCTTCAATGTCAGCGGGCATGTAACCGAAAGTAAAACAGCTAAGCCTCCCTTTGCCCTTCCACTTCGTGAGGGGGTTGCTTGTGTACTAATTGTTGAGTAGCCATCAACAAAGAAAGGTTCTGTGTGCCAGGTCATACCTTGGTATTCAATTTTGAATTGATGCCTGCAATGTTCCATGAAGCTGTGATCAGATTATAGGCCTGCAAATTTGATGTTAACAATAAGCCTTTATCAACAAGGGGAGACGTTTGTGTGCAGTCAGTCTATATCACTGCACCATCTAAGAGCTGAAAATCTATTAGACAAGGGCAAAGGTCTATGTCTATCAGCTGTCAATGGACCACTGTCATACTCTTTTGGGTTTCTTGCAATTGGTCTATAGAAATAACCAAGAGGTACCCCGGTAATATCACTTTTCCCATTATTTGCTGACATTTCTCCATCATTAGATATTTCTTCAAGCAAAACCTCAAGCATTGCCGGGTTTCGAAAAGAAACAACCACACAGTCTCCCTCTCTATTGTTCTGGTATCTCCCTACCCAGGGTACTCTTCTCACCATAATAATATTTATTACCAGGCTATCTAGATTGTGGAGAGAGTGTTTTGTAAACCAATGCAAGACCTTGTTCTTCAAATCTACCCAGCTTTCATTAACACCATCCTGCAGTACTGGAACATCTCTAAGGATAATAGTGTAAGGTGTAGCCTCAGGTGGTAGATGAAGCGAGCCTCGGTAGTTATATCTAGGTTCAGATCTTTCCATTGTTTTATCCTGTCTTCTAGTTATAGGGCATGTAGGGCTTGTTCTATCACGTTTAGGAATACTGGTGGTAAATGCAAATCTTTTTTTGTAGATTCCTTCACTAAATTATCTTCAATTTCTCCCCTATTTTTCTCATCATGCCTTAATACAGGTTTCACTGGGCCACGTACAGTCTTATTACCAACAATATTTCTCGTTTTATCATTTCCCACTGTTTCTGATGGATTTTAGTCCGATAGTACTTTCCCGTGTGATGACAAATCTGTAATGATTTTCAGGATCTTCACTACATCATCCTTAATGTTCCCAATATCTTTAGGAGATTTTTTTCAACCGTGTCAGTCTTCCCTAATAGTTTTTTTGAGGCTAGATCCAATTTAGTTGTACAGTCATTACCAATATTGGCCTTTATACCTCCATTATATTTAAGGGTGCGTTGGCTGCAAGTTTTTAGTTGAGTCATCATCTTTTCCTTTTACTAGCTGTTTGCTTTTAGCTATTGGTGGAATAAAATTACTTATATTCTCCGGGAAAGTCAGTATTTCCAATGGGTCAATTGATACACAAGGTGCCCCACAGGTGTTATGCACTAAAGCTGTTACTCTTTTCGTTTTGTTATTGTGGGTCAGATCTGCTTCTAATACATTCCCAGGTGGAGCCAGTGTGGTCTCATCTATCACAGTGGTTAATGCATTCTTTGTGGCTGCTAAATGTTCTTCAACATTTTCGATTTCACGATTAATTAGACCTATAGCATTATTAAGGTAGTTGGTTATAGGAGCACTCAATCTAGCCGTTTTGCTCTTGCTACTGGCAGCAGCACTCACGAGTTTCCGTTTCCCCATGTCTTGTGATGTGTTCTTTAGTTTGCAATATGATACCACCTTTCCACTACATAAATAGGGGTATTAATACAAGAGAAATGTTTAGAGTCTCAATCTCTTACCCCAGTTATCTGTATTTGCACAGCAAAATTCAGGGACGTGGCCCAGCCCAGCCTCTTCCGGTTGGTGACGGGCGCAGAAGGGCCTGCCCTTGGCACGGGCTTTACCCGGGCGCGGTCCGTTCACGCCCCTCACCGTGGGAGCCCGCTGGTGATTTTAAAGCGCTTCCTAGCGCTGTGATTGGCTAAGCGGCTCCGGCCGCAAAACGGTAGATTCAGGAAGGCAGCTGGTGGCAGGACCCACGCTGGGGGAGCCTGCTTGTGATTTTAAAGTGCTTCCTAGCGCTGTGATTGGCTAAGTGGCTCCGGATGCAAAATGGAAGATTCAGGAAGGCAGCCGGTGGCGGGACCCGCGCTGCGGGAACCAACTGGTGATTTTAAATCGCTTCCTAGCGCTGTGATTGGCTAAGCGGCTCCGGGCGCAAAACGGAAGATTCAGGAAGGCAGCTGGTGGCGGGACCCCGTATATTCAACATCATTATGTAATATTGAGGCGGACAATGCAAGCTAACACTATCAAACACAGGAAAACATGTAGCCGATTATGCCAAAGATATCTTGTAAAGGCACTGCTTGTAACTTCCCTTCTTCAGAGCAATGGAGGTTCTGCCAGGCATGCAAATTCACTGAAATGGATGCAGTGTGAATTTTCTGAGTCTTTTAACGGCTAAGGGAGGTTAATAATGTTGTGGGCTACTTATCCTGCTCTTCACAGAAGAGTAACAATGATGCTGGTGTTGATGAAGTTGATAATGATAAAGATGGCATTGACTTCAAAATGATTTTGGATTGCTTTTGATCAGGTCACTTTGTCACCCTCCCTCTGGCTTAATTATTTAGGTAGTACACTAGTAACCTACTATGCTGACATTTCAAGACTGACTTCCATCTCATTTCTTCCAGCATTTGGAAGATCTTTAAAAGTGTGTCATTGACCTCAGGTGCTGCCAGGAGTTCTTTATCTATGGTTTCTTGTCTCTTGTCTGCCTCATTGACTTGCTAGAGCAAGATATCACCTTTGAGGATTAGGTAGACTTGGACTGCAGGTACGATTGGGCTCAGGAGACAATCAGTTTTGCCTATGGTTTGGAGAGAGGTTCAACAAATTATTCTACAAATCATCACTTACAAAACATCTTCAAACCTTAGATTTAAACTACTAAATGTGCATTCTCTTATTCAGCTTTTCTGCAGGGTCATATCACTACGTTTTTCTTCATATCGGCAACTCACTGTGATTGTGACCAACACATGGCTCCTACAGATCATCTCCATTGATCACGTACACTTTAAAATATACCTTTTCAAGGATCAATGCCACTGACCCATTTCCTTTCTGGCTAAAGACAATGGCAATTTGGGAACTGGATGTTGCTGAGCTGTCACAATGTGGCTCTTCTTCCCACCCGCTTAGAAGGCCTGTGTGAGATGTCTTTTCTTTATTGGAAGGAAAGAGAAATACCTCTGGACTATGATAAAAGTTGCAGGCCCTTAAAAGGGTTCCTTGCAGTTATTGCAAGATGATTGGCATCCATTTCACACCATGTAATCTGATGCTTGGGTGCATCATGTGAGACCTTTGGGATGCCTGCTTTTCTATTCCAATATATAAGTGCCACTTCCAGTTCCTGAAGTTTGAGATGCAGGGAAGGAGGAGGAAGGTCCTCTGCTCCCCTTCAGCCTTTCCTCCACCCCTTGGTGCTTTACCAAGATGCTAAGGATGGTTGAAGCACACCTTCATGCAAGGGGTGTCGATCTCAGTATCTGTGTGGAAAATGTCCTACTCTTGAATCAGTCTTGTTCCTAATCGGCCCTGAATCTCAACATGGTGATCAGTCTGTTGCACAAATATGGCTTCTTGGTTAACTTTGTGAAGTCGCCGTGCTTTTATGCACAGATCCCAGACTTTGTGGGGTTCAAAGTCAACACTCACAGATGCAACCTGCAGCTTTCCCAGGATTCATAAATAATTGTTTACAGCCTTAACAACGTCCTATGAAAAGGAGGATAAAGTAATAAAGGTTTAAGCACTTAATACCAAATTTACTGTCTTTAATACAATCTTAGATTGTCTATGCATTGAAAATTGCATCGTCCTCGTTTCTAAGTGCATTTCTAGATGTTCTGTGTGAAGACGGTTATAAGACAATGTTGTTTTAACTTGATGTTATAGCATAAACATGTTTTTTCTATACCTAATTTCAGTGTGGTAATACTATAAATCAACTCTGAAACAGTATTCCACAGATGATAACCACTTTGCAACGCTCAGTTCTACTCAACAGTATTATTCATAACTTTTATGCACTCTCACCCGATATATTACAATGAACGCAAAACATTATTAAAAAAAAGAATTTCTTAATTTTGTTATGATTACAGTCGCGCGACACTATTGCAATTTTATTAACACATTTTATGGCCTATTACAGGTAATTTTATGTAACTATTGTTTGGGCATGGCAGTTTTTTGCTTTTGGAAATTGGACTTCACACACAAACAAAATAGATACAGCATAGTAAGCTTTGGTTGTCCACACACACACACAGACACATACACACACACACATAGACACGCAGTAGTCAAGCTTCCTTCCTATAGAACAGATTCACTAGAGTGCAGTTGCAGTGAAAGCAACTATCGACCTAGAAAACAATTACAATGAAGACACAGATTAGATATCCACCATAAAATATGGCAATGATTGCAATATTCTGTGTTACCTTCTACCGACCATCTGAAATACCTTTTCATGAGACTTGGCAACATCTCACACAAATTAAGATTTCACCTGTCAAGAAATGTTTCATGGCTCTTGTAATATAGATCAAATCTTAGTAACATCTTGGTGTTAGATCTTTAAATGGACGCATACTCCCAGACAAACCGCCTGGCCTATCATACTTAACTTCATCTGGGACATTTCTAATCGGCTACACCTTTGTCATTCTCCCCCTGCTGCACACTATGTCCTCCATTGGATTTGAGGAGAAAATGGAGAGAGACAACCAACCACAAGAGATGACCCTTGCTTTAGTCCTGGATGACCATGCATGTGTGGCTGATCAAGGGATCAAAGGACACACAATCAATCTCAAACGCGTCAGGTGCACCTTAGTCACCTTCTCATTACTGGCCTCAGGAGCTAAACTACTGGCATCAATTCATACACTGGCAGAAGACCCTCTGTCTTGCTGGGAAAGGTTCACCAAAGAATTTGCAAGCCAGAACGCTAAGCCAATCCTAGCCAAAAAGAAGACCAAAGCACAAAATACGACCCTCTCTCAAGGAAGGGAAAGCAACTATTCAATAAGGAGGGCCAAAAGGAAGGTAAATACACTGTGGAGAGGTCTTATAAAGTCGGTAATGGACTCTTCAATACTGCATAATCTAAGGGAGGTGAGAAGAAAGTTGAAAGGGGAGAAAAAGAACAGTCAAAGAGAGAAATGGAACTCCTTCTGGTCACAATTACTGCATGCCATCAAGTCAAACAACTCTGTGAACTTTGGCGGACCAGACACAGAGTTGGCAGATATCTTCCAAATGCAGCTTCCTCCAACATCTCAAAGTCAACTTGGTATCATTTCCTGCTTGACCACTTCAATCTGTAGGCACAGATGGACGAGGCTTACACTCAGGGAGATGACTCGGAGCCAATTAAATCCCTGTCAAAACAGCCCTGGACCAGTGACTGTAATTCACCTTGGTGCACTGTCACCACAAGTCTAGTCCAGAAACAAATTGCAAAGGGCTGCAGAGAGGGGGCACCAGGCCTGGCCAGAATTACACCTGCCATCTATAAGGACGACCCAACATTCTGGGCACAACTAACACCACTTTCCTCCACCATCCTGCAACTAAATCGCATTCTGCCAGATTAAACTGGGTTCACAAAGCATCCAGGGACCTCAGTCAACATAATGGCACTCACCCTATTAACTGACCTGGCAAAGTCCAACAGCCAACAATTCTACTGAGCTTCATCAACTCCAATTCAGCATTCAACAGGGACAACCGGGGGAGGCTTTGGTGGAAATTGACCTACCTTAACCCGAGTGGCTTACTAAGGGCCATGGAATTACTGCATAAAGACAAATGGGTTAGAATTAAAAATTGGGGAGGGCTCCCGCTTGTCCAGGTCAATCAAAACCACGCAAGGTCTCAAGCTGGGCTACATCCTTGCTCCAACATTATTCAACCTGTTCTTATCAGATCTTACCCCCGGCATTAATCACAGTCAACTCCCACCCGCCCAATCTGGGGGGGTTTCAGATCTTGAATTAGCTGTATGCAGACAATCTAGTCCTGATTTGTAGAACCAAGGTTGGCCTGCAGCGCCTTCTTGATGCAACCTCAGCCCATTCAACAGGGAATGGATTGACAGTTAACAGACCAACAACTAAAATCCTAGCAATTTAAGGCACTAGATCACAAAAACCCACTTGGTTTCTAAACAAAGAAAAGGTAGGGTCAACTAAATGTTTTAAGTACCTCGGAGTCTACTTCAACAAGAAAGGGAGGTACAGTGATCAATTATAAGAAATCAGAAAGAAAGGGCAACACTCTGGCCTTTGGCCTTAGGTCTCTGTACACAAAATCAAAAGGTCCTACATCGTGCCTGCAGGTGGCCCAAGCACAGGTTATTCACAGGTTCTTCAAACCTTAACATATGGAAGCGAGGTTCCTATGGGGTGGGACAGCGCAATGTTGGACAAAAGGCTACTTAAGATCTGCAGATCAATTTTCCAGCTACCCTCCCACCCATCTCCATCCCAGATTAGGCTGGAGTTTGGCATTGTTAAGCAGTCTCTGGCACGGCAGGCAGTCTTCACGATATGTTGCCATAAACTTAAGTAGGCAAAGGAAGTCTCACTGGGCTGTTACCTTTGGTCCAAACTGGAAACAAAGCACAGTTTCCCGGCACAGACCTACCTGTTGCTCGTCTTGAGCACCCTTGGTCTAACGAGCACTTGGGACCTACCCATTAGCCATGAAGAGTTTAAAAAGCTGGCAAAAGCAAGCACACAAATACTCTCACTGCTTGAGGACAAGGACTGCCTGTCTCGATGCAAAAACGGCCAAATGACGCTTTAAGACTACACAGTGCTGAAAGTACAGAGCTACTGAAGCAAACCCTATAACGATTGGATGAAGGTACAGTTTATGAAACACAAGATGGGCATATTACTGACCATAAATTACTATCCAGCATGGAAAAGACGGAAGGTGTAGGAGAGCTGTCGTCTATGCGACCAGGGTCAGGAAGACACTGTCCATATACTCGGCTTGTGCCCATACTTATGGAGGATTGACGGGATCTCCTACGAAGACCATGGAATGACCAAGGCATTAGGTCCTGCAGGGAGGCAGTGCTGACCTGCTTTTAACCCTCGGCCATCAGGTTGTGTATTGGTGAAATTCCTCCAGAGATTTAGGAAAAGGTTGAGGCCACGGTTTCCAGCAGATGAAGGGGTTGTGGGTGACTAGATAGTATATAGCTTTTTATTTAGCTTAAACCGCTGCTCTTGACTCATTACGTGTTTGTAGGCTTTACAAGCTAGGCAAAGTATTTAGATGCCAAACCTGTTGTACTCACTCCTTCCATGATAACGCCCATCATACCCTACTTACCCTGTCCTCTGTCAAGCTTTTTAATCTTCGTCGCCTCTACCGTTCCTCATTTAGAACATCAACAAAGCCTCCGCCCCTGGCTCATTACATGCATGAAGGCTCACTTGCCGGTTAAAGTATTTAGATGCCTAGGCCGCTGCACTCACACTTTTCTCCTATAACTTTCACTGCACCTTAGTCACCCTGTGCTCGGACGCTGTTTTATTTGCCGTCGATCACTAGTCGGAGCGCCAATGAGGTTTATTGCACTTTACCTGCCACACCTGCACTTTTGCAGTTTTATTGATTATAGCAATTGCTTAATTATGCAAACCCGTATCCAGCTGGGGGAGGGGGCATGCTAAGCAAATCGGCTGCACTCTATTGGCGCGCCTTATTTATATATATCCCGGCAGTCGAGATACCTGGCACACATAGCCTTTGGGCCGATTCACCTCAATCTACAGGGCAGGTAAAGAGTCCCTTTTTTAAAATCTTTCTACAAAACATTGCTCTAGATGGATTCTGATCTTTCAGTGACAATGATGATGGCCCCATGTGCTTGTTTTATGTATTTATTTAATGTATTCATTGTGTACTTTATTACAACGGTTTTAATAATCAAGCAATAACGATTTATTATTGTGGCAACATCTGACCAAACAGCTTCAGGCCTCAAGGGTCAGTAAAAAGTCCAGCAAGAAAAGTTAATCTATTAGCAAAGTTGACCTAGCAAACAATAGGTACTTCCGGTTGGAAACGGGGCACCTTCGACCACAGCGACGGGGCCGCCATGCTGCAGGACTGCATTAGGTGTGTTAGAAACTGGGACAATGTTTTGAAAGCAGAGCGCTTCTATGCCTCTTTGACAGCTCTGTAATAACTGGAGCTTAACTTTCATTTCCATATAAGAGCGGAGTCCCTGCCTGACAAGCCCCCATTTCCCCCACATTGCTTCTCTTTTCCTGTCATGTCAACAAGTGCAAATCTATAACCTGAAAGGCAGACACGTAAATCTGCGAATGCAGGTTTTAAACTTTAACGAGAGACTAATGGAAATAAAATGCAGAGAAAATGCAAAATTCAACCAAAACGTATTTTTATTACGGGGGCGATGTGTTCTAAATAATAAATAAACCTTGCATGTTTTACAGGGCTCCTTTATATGCGTGAATATTTAAAACATTCAGAAATATGGAATATGCATTTGCCTTGGACAAAGAAAAAGCATAACCTTTTCACAGAAAACAAGGGCTGCTGCTGCCGGATCATAATGTGGAAAACAGAGAGGAATGCATTTTTAATGGGCACGAGGCGCAGGCATGAGATAGATTATCAAGTGTGAACATATTTGTAGACAAACTGATCCGACAAGCTACATCGATGCAGTTAAAACGAATTTGCTTGTGAAATAGGAAAGTGTTCTAAATATGTTTAGTTGGCACAAAAAGAGAACAGGCGATGTTTTAGCTTTCTTGGCACTGGTACAACTTTGACTGCAGTTGCAAATGCACCTTTCACTTCAGAAACTGTTTGCAAGATTAAGACAATCATATGCTCGGAATAATGCTAGAATGAATGAAGATGATGTGTTATGATGTAGTTACTATGTTAAAATTATGTTTCACTTCTCAACACAGCAAATGTGAGTACTGGGTGAGAACACCAGCTTAGGCACTCTTAGGTGAAGCTGCGTTTCCCAAAACAGGACGTGCATTGGGAGGTATTTTAGTGAATTATGTTGTATTGGTCTTTAGTATTTATATAGCCACTCTGCTTGTGCAGTGTGGAACTCTCACGATCTCGTCTGGTATTTTGACTAGTAGTGAATGTTTCTTGACCCACGGCTTAGAAAGGTGGATCACTGCCAGAGCTCTAGAGAGCCTCTCACACTGCTGAGCTTGGAAATGTACATAGTGACAAACAACATTTGCTCAAAAGGCCAGAATTAATTCAAGTTTTTCACTGAAGCAATAAATTGCCCTAATCAAGGCCTCACGATCTGTTGGGGTGCAAAGAGAGACAGTAAAGTAGAAGCCTGTGTTCTATTAATTTTCTCAATTATTGGGACATTTCTGTGTTGCTTGCTATCATTTAAAGGGCAATGAAGTGTTGTGCATTCAACATAAGACAGACAGCAACATCAATTGTGCAGTACTGTAGAGAATTTCCTAAAGGCACTTATAGAATATTGGTGGAGTCACAGAAATTGTCCATAGGATAGGCTGTCCCCCATAGAATGGGATGGAAACTGTCAATTGATAGAAGAATATTTCCGTCAGTTTTATTCTTAATGAAACTCAGTTTTAAGAAGACCTTGCAATAATAACATTAGTGGGTTTAGGAAAGCCAATTCTTTATTTGAAATTGTGGGGGTACATTTCAGGAGTACATTTTGACTGCTGATTCATTGTAATAATTCCTGAGCCCTCTGTCTGCTTTCATGCCAGATCATAAATATGTTGATAATAAATTGAAGCCAAACGTTTGGGTTATCTTTAATGGGATTACTATCTGAATAGATGAAGTCCATTTTAAATGTATGGGCACATAAGCGTCGTAGGCTAGGAGCAAAAGTGCTTCTCATGGATGTCCCATAAGCCTATAAATATGTTTTCTCTTCAAATTTGGAAAAACATTTTTTTGTTAGGGTAATTCTGGCTATGTCGGGTTAAAATGCCTAGGTGTTTGATTTCCCAATCACTGTGATTGAGGAGTTCTTTGATTACTCTGAGAGAGTTCTCTAAAAGACTTCACACAAGACATCACTGACAACAAAATCGCATATTTCAGCACTAATGATACTATTGGCATCACTGTATGAAGAAGTATAAGTTATGAGACAGAGAATAGTCCACATAGGTTTATCACAAAATGTATTTGTATCAATAGAACTAGGAGGCCCAAATCTTGCCCTCTCCTCTAGCCTCCATGTTATCCACCATATTTTTTTTTTAATGATTTTTGCTCATCACATCTTTGCGAAATTTCCATTAGCTCCACAGTTCTTACAATTATTCCCCTTGTTGCTCTCTGGATTTTTGCAGTCACATTTGGTGCAGTTCTCTTCTGTTCTATACTCCCTTTAAATGTTGACATTTCACTATATTTCGTGAAATCCTCTGTGTTTTAATGTTTATCACAGTTAAAGCATCGTGATTTGCCTCTTGAAGATGGCATAATTGCTTAATATTTTTGTGCTGTGGCTATTGGCTGATCTGAGATGGAATTCCTGCAAGCCAATAACCTTTCTTGTACTTGATTTGCTTAACAGTAAGAAACAACCTAATTCCTGATAATTCGATCTATCAAATGGTCATCTTTGCAGCTTGCTTCTAGGTTTTGTAATGCTTCGATTTATCGTTCTAGTTAGAAATGGCATTTTTAGTAGGCTAGGGCGTGGGCCAAAGCCAAGCAAAAATCACCACTCTAGTCAGGATGAGGGAGTTACATGTCTAAAATAACCCCTGCTCAAAAAGCATTTGCACATTACCAACAGTAATACAGTGTACGCACTACAAAAGGACAACACACCAGTTTAGAAAAATATCCAATATTTTTATATATTTAAAACAAGACCAAAAACGAAAAAAAAATCCACAATACTATACTTAAAAGATCACAGTACAATAATACGTTGATTAAAAAGAGTTCCTTGTGTGGGTAGCTCCGTCTGGGCTACCACGGCGTCGTGAACACACAAATCCCAAAACAGTTCTGGCTGACCACGTGGTCGCAGGCCAGCTATCGTGTCGGGACGACCCACAAACAGTACCTTTCAGAGATGCAGGACGATGGGGCACTTGAAGTCACTCGCGTTGCAGGTCAAGCTCCTTTCTGATGTGATCAGGTGCGCTAGTGCCAACAGGTGTCGGGTGCTGCGGTGCGAAGCGCAGCGGTGTGTGGTGCATCCAGGTCATGGTGCGAGCAGCGGCTCGGTGACGGCTTCAGATGCCGTCGTCGGTGAGACCAGGGTCATGGGGCGAGATGGAGGCGGTGCTCGTCACCGTGCTAGCAGGTTGTGATGCCAGCAGCGGCATCGTCGTGGCTGACGCGTTGTCATCGGCTGACGAACTGGAGTCGATGACACTGGCGTCGGTGGGCCAAGGCTGCGGTGTGGCATGAGGGTGGTGCATCGTGTAACTTACAAGCGGTGCCCCTGAACCACGGTGCAAGCAGCTGCATCGATTTCAGCGGGAAGTGGCGGTGTCAGAAAGGCCATGGCGTCATCGTGTAGCGAGGAGGTGCAGAGTGCTGTGCCCATAGGTCGCGGTGCGAGCAGCATCTCAGTAATGGTGTCAGCAGGCGGCGTCGGTGAGACCAGAGTCGTGGTGCGGCATTGCAGCGGTGCCCTCTGCGGTGCCCTCTGCGGTGCCAAAGCTTCGGTGTGAAGCAAGGCGGTGCGGAGTGCGGTACCCACAGGTCGCAGTACGAGCAGCGGCTCGGTGATGGCGTCCGCAGGCGTTGTCAGTGAGACCAGGGTCGTGGTGCGGCGTTGCGGCGGTTCCCTCTGCGGTGCCTTCAGGACACAGGGTTGGCCGGGTCATCATAGGCGTCGTTGAGGTGGCAGTATGAAACACACAGTCCCCAGTGCTGCGGGTCGAAGAACCTGGAGTCTTTGAAGTTCCTGAGACTCCGTGAAGAGGGGGCAAGCTGTACTTCAAGCCCTTGGAGAGTCTCACCAATGCGGTTGTAGAAAGTCCAGTCCAGGCCTTTCACTGCCCAAGACAGAAGCAGCCACTGCAGGTCAGCCCAGCAAAGCACGCAGCAAAGTAGTCGTTCCTCTTAGCAGCTTCTCCGGCTCTTCTTCTTGGCAGTCTTCTTGATCCAGATGAGTTCTAAAGTTCAGGGGTCTGGGACCCAGTATTTGTACACAAACATCCTTTGATCTTCCAGGCAGAGGGTGTCTGTGTCTGGCCAGAACCAGTCGGGCCTTCTCTGGCGTGAATTCCTGGCAGGAGGTGGAGATGGCTTTGTCAGAGGCAGACCAGGTCCTTTGAGGTGCAAGGAAATCTCCTCCCTCTTCCTCCCATCGCAACCCAGGTCTATTTAGCCCTTTCCTGACCTACCTAGATTATCGGAAGCCACCCTGCTTCCTAGCCATCTGTCGTCCAAAACCCAGACAGGCAATCCACATTCCAGCAGAGGCACATGGGAAGAGCGAGCAAAATAAAACCCACTTTCTAAAAGTGGCCTTTATGAACTCAGAATGAAAAGGGCACCATCGCTAAAGGCTGCATCTTTAGACGCTGAGTTCGGGCATACCAAACTTCATTCACTTATACCTTTTTCGGGCTACATACGTGGGTGGCACAATCCGTGCCGCAGACCCACGAGTAGTGGTCGACTCACAAACCCCGAAACCGCTGCGCCAAACTCTCACCTGGAAGAAGCAGCGGCACCAGCCAGCCTGCGCACTCACGCAACCAGAGCCACGACCCACTGGCTAACCCAGCAGGCTCAGGTGAGTCGCCCACTCAAACCCTCTGTGGCTCCTGGAAGCGGTGAAAATGCCGGCCTGCTGGTGCTGCCCACCACGATCTCCAGACTGGCTCCTCCACTGTCTGAAAGTGTCTCCAATGCGCTGAGCAGGAAAACTGTCCCTTCCACTCGACTTTCACTGCGTCTGTTGATTGACACTGCACACGCAGGGGGGAAAACAAAACTGCTTGTTTCGCAGCGCATGCCCCTACCTCTGTATCGCGTGAGGTTAATCCCCTCCTGCGTGCAGCAAAATGCACTGCCCGTGCTCCTACACGCCACCTACTCTTCTGTGTAACAGACCATGCATGCCCAAAATTGCACCCCTGCGATCACACCTGATATTTAACAACTGTTTGAACAATTCCCCAAGGTGTGCTGTTTACTCAATGCTATCCCGTTTTGTCTGGTTGCCCAGAATTCCTTTGTGCCTGTTTGAACCTTTGCAATCGCAGGCCAACAAATTGGTGTGCACCCACTGCCTGCCCCTCTGGCTGCCCCCTTTGGCCTAACACACTGGAAAACAATCGCCGCTAGTGCGCCGCGCCTCCCCCTGGGCTTGAAATATTGCCAATACCACCGTAAACATAAAGCGCTGTGCGCTGGTTGCTCCCTTGACGAGCGCTACGCTGTACGCGTTTGTCCCTTTACTCGCGCCTCACAGCTTGCACACCTATGCACTCCAAAAACTGAAAGCGCGTCACCTCTGTTGACTTTATGCTGCCGGGAGACCGCCTCCCCCTTACCGGCTTCCGCAGCTCGCTTTAGGTCCTTCAGCTCCCTCCTTGCGATGCCACCTTCACGCTTGGCTTTCCGGCTCCGACGAGAGACACACGACCGCTCCTACCGCCGCACTGAGGCTCCGCTCCTGAAAATCCGTTCCACTGCAGGCCTGGTATCCTATCCTGTGGGGAGCAAGGAATAAGATACTGTTCTGCTCCCCACCACCCCCTCTTAAAGGGGGAGCCCAGGGCAGGCCAGTCTAGACGGTCTGCCTGGCCGTCGGCTCGGCGTTGGACCGGAAGCACTAAAGTGCTTTCAGTTCATGCTCTACCTCTACACTAACCTCCCTATAGGTCAGCCTGGGGCTGGGAGCGCCGCGTCATCAACTGGCGCGGTGACCCCCCTCCACCCTGCCACCTTCCCCCAGGGCCTGGTTCAACCGCCATAATGGCAGCGCTGGCTATTCTAGGCCTCGGCCTTGCCCACTCTCTCTTTCTCTCTCTCTCGCTCTTGCTTTCCCTCCCCCTTCTCACTTTGACTATGGGTTCCTGTAATTATCTTAGAGTGTGCTGAAAAGCTTGGTAGCGTGCTGGTGACACTAGCAGGATTGAACTGCTAACGTTACCCACCTCACATGCCCTTTGCAGTCTGCTAACACATATTTGAGCAGCGCGCTGAGCACATCTATCGATAAGCCCTTTCCTGGGCTGGCCTTATTATTAATGCTGCATACTCATTCCTGATGTGTTGGATGGCTGCCTGGGTCCTGTGAACACCTTCAACCTCATGCACAAGAGCATCTTCTATGAGCGCTGCACTGACAACAAGAGCTGGATGGTCCAGGACTTGCTGGTAAGGCGCAAGCACATACATACATGGGTTGTAAACTTTGCAGCACTGAGGAAAGTCCCACCAACAAGCTGCTGGCCCTGGCATGGATGAAGGAGCCCACCACTGGCAATGCAATTGCCATCCAGGTAGGGATCGCAGACCTGCAGCAGACGGTGAGTGAGCGTGCCTGTCGGCCAGTGGCCAAGAGGAGCCTGACACTGCGTGAGACTGGAGGTGAACTAGCGAGTGAGGGAACAAGACCACTGATGAGTGTGCCTGACAGTGCGTAAGCCTGGTGGTGCGTGAGCCTGTGAGTGTATGAGACTGGAGATATACACATCTGTGAGTGAGTGAGTCTGGAGGTGCATGAGACTGGAGGTGAACTATCCTGCAAGGAAGTGCTCCAGGTAATAGGTGAGACTGCAGATGACTGAGTCTGTAAATAGACAAGTCCACTGCTCAGTGAGCTTGGGGGTGCAGTTGCCTGGACACGAATGATCCTCTATGAGTGTAAGCCCAGCGGAGAAGGGGTGAGTGTGGAGGGTGACAGAGCTTTCTTGTCAGACACTCAGCTTTGTATGAGCCCATTGTTGAATGAATCTGTCAGTGAGCGAGTGCATTGGTGATTGTGTATCAAGTTTACAGAGCCTGGAGATGTGTGTGCATGAAAGAGAGTGATTCTGTCAGTGAGTGAGCAACACAGTGGATGAATCTGGTGTGCACAGAGCTGTGTGTGAGCTTATTGACACGTGAGCATGGCAGGGAGTGTGTATAATAGTGAGTGAGCATGGTGGTAAGTGAATACAGCCAGCAGTGAGGGAGCCTGTTGGTGAGCGAGTGCAATGAGTGAGCATGATGGCAAGTGAACCCAGTGAGGAGTGAGAATAGTAGTGAGCACACAGTGTAACTCTAGCAGCGAGTGAACCTGTCAGTGAGTGAGTACAGCAGTGATCGACACCAGCGTTGAGTGAGCCTGTTGGTGAGCGAGCATGATGGGGAGTGATTCCAGTGGTGAGCAAACATAAAACTGAGTGAGCACATAGCATGAGCCTGTAAGTGAGTGAACCTGTCTGTGAGTGAGTGCAGCTGCAAATGATTCAGGCTGCTGGGACCAGCAGTTAATGAATCACAGTGGGGAGTGCTAGCTTTCTGTGTGAAAACACTGCCTGCCGCCAAGTGCTGTTTTTCACTTTATTAAATGCATTTTGATGTTTTACTGAAAATGTGCATTTATATTTTTGGAAAGATGGTGTATGCATGCACTTCTAAATAATATTGAAGAGATTCGTTCAGAACTGTTAGGTGGTACTCATAGGAGGGAGTATCTGAGCAGAACTCCCACAGACTGAGCTGCGAGGTGCCCTCAGAGTACTTGAGGGGATATGTCCTGACAGTGCTAATGATTGGTGAGCACACTGCGGAGGGGATTTGGTGGTCTTAGTCTTGTGGTTATTCTCTGCTTGTTGGGAAGCAGCAGTTCTCCAGAGTCCACAGACATTTGCAATTTCATTGGGAGGAGCGCCGTTGATTGGTTGCACTGGCCTGCACATAAACACTGCCGCTTTTCACAGAGTTTCAATTTTTGGAGGTAGGATGAAAGTGGGGCTCTGGGGGATAGAAGGCCGTAACTCCACAGCAGGCCAGGCATAAGACAAAGATGGGCAGAGGCAGACGGCTCCTTCTAATGAGATTCAGGATTGCTGATGACACAAAATGAAAGTCACTTATCATGTGCATCATATATGTGGTGTAGGTTGTTATTACTACACACTGAGCTTTAGAGTTGCACAGGAGAGATTTTGTACAGTGCACACTCTGAACTAATGCATGTCAAGGTGATGTAATGTGTGATAAGGAAGAAAGGGGAGAATTGTGCTGCAGAATTTATAGCTCTTGCTAACCCAGTGTGGGGCCCGGCAAGTTATGCCATTTAGGATGTGTGGATGGAAGTGTTTTCTTTGGTTAGTGATCCCATGTAGGAAGTGTTTCCATGTCTTGCCTGATGAACACCAAGGTGCGGTTATCATGTTATTAATTGAAAGATCTTGAAGCATGGTGACAATCTAAATCCAAAGCCATTCCTATCAGTATTTCAAGGGAACTCTAAGTATTTAGTTCAAACCACAATATGGGCTCAGAAGAAATTCGGCATATGAGTCAGTGAAACGCTGGTCGTGGGGGGTCTCTCAAAAAAATGTTTGAGATGCTTGGCCTCTATTAGCTCATGACGATTTTCACTGATCAGAAGTAGCTCTCACTACAGAAAAGGTTGGAGATCCATGGAGTAGAACATTTCTTTGATCATCTTTTTATAATTTGGAGAGGGTCCGGGAATACTGCTGTTGAGTTTGCCAGTAAAATTAATAAGAACTGTCTCAGTCCCCATTTCACTAGCTCTATAGGTTTTGAGGATGTAAATTTTCTTTAGAATCAACTGTGTATGTGAACAATAGCAGATTTCACACTATACAGTACATAAAACCTACAGCGGGTAACATAATTTTGCATGATACCAGTTTCCATCCTAACAACGTGCAGATACCTTATGCGGAAAAGTTGCGTCTTAGACATAATTGTATTGACATTGAGGAAATGTGGAAAGCACAAGATGAATTAGCGAAGAGGTTCTCACAGAGAGGATATACTCATGAAGTAATTCTGTCTGTTAGACATAAGGCCAAAGCCAAAAATGGAAAGGATCTGTTACTCTCTAGAAAATGTAAACTCCAGAGTTTAGACCAGGAGTTTCGGATGATTACAGCTTTCAGGAAAAAACATGGGATGACTAAGAAAATACTCACCGAGCATCGGCATTTTAATGGAAGTGATTCTCTAAGTGGAAGCAAGGATTCACAACAGGCCACTAATGCCCTTCAAAAGAGCTAAACCCATGAGTCAAGAATTGGTCTGGGGTAATCCTTAAACTACAATACAGAGCACTTAGTTATTGAGCAGCCGTGGTTTCAGAAAATACCCTAATTGCAAGACGTGCAAATATGGAGTGAATAAGACTGAGCTTATGTACACCCAACCAAGTTCCCTTTCAAGATTGTAGGGCATTTCACTGTAAAAAGTGAATACGTCGTGAACATTTTGTCACACCGCAGTCCCAAACTCTATGTGGAAAGTACAGTTCTGCGAGTGCACAAGAGAGTCTTGCAGCATGTGGGAGCAATCAAACACAAAGTTCATAGCTACCGAGTTGCTTGACATTTCAAGGAAGTGCATAATAGCAATGATCGGGAGCTTAAGTATTTTATTGTTGGCTGTGTGCCAATGAATGTAAGAGGGGGCAACAGAGAGAAATGCTTGCAGATATTGTAGTCCTGGTCCATATTAGAGCTGAAAACCAAGGTCCCTGGGGGCTTGAACATAGAAGAGGAACTATGCTCCCATATAAAACCTCCAACCAAATCTTCAGTCTCAGAGTTTAATTAATTTTCCTGTATCAGATTTTGTTCACCAACTTTCTTATTTTTTATTTTTATTAAATATGTAAATTTGTGGTTGAATGTTTAGTGTGCCCAATCAATGCCCACTTGGGCATGATGTTCATGTTTCTCTGCAGTGGCGTTCAACAATATTGATTTAGGTTTGCAGGATTATACACAAGATTACAACGTAGAATGTATTTATACAATTTAAATATTCAATGCACAATTGATGGTGGAACGTTATAATACATGCAGCAAACGTATTGGAATGTGAATGATATTGAGTTTTAGGGAGGATCCATGAATGGATGATGGAATTTCACATTTTAAGTGACCTTCAGGTGGGCTTTCGTTCAAAAGTTAGCACCCTAGACCAGGTCTTCCATTTTATCTGCATGTACTGGAAAGGAAGTGGACTTTAAAGGGGATAGATTTTATGTGGCATTTGTTGACTTGCGCACAGCTATTGTCTCTGTGCCCCGGGCGAAGCTGTGGAGAGTATTGAGAGAATTGGGCATCCCCGTAAGCCTCTTAGATATCCCAATCAGATTACATGCCTCAAACACAGCCCAGGTCAGGTGGGGCTCAAGAAGTGAAGTTACAGAAAAATTTCCTGTAAATTGTGGAGTGAGGCAGAGATGCGTGCTGGCGCCCACCCTTTTTACCCTCTTTATAAATTGTGTTCTTGATTTTCTGGACAGGGATGGTTGCGATGCACCGAAATTAAATGACAGAAGAGTGCCCGCTTTGTTATTTGCGGATGACACCCTATTAATTTCTAAATCTCCCCAGGGCCTCCAACAACTTTTAAATGATTTTATACAGTTTTGTAATGATAGGGGGTTGTTCTTAAACGAGGGAAAAACCAAATACATGATTTTTAACAAAAGTGGGTCAAAACTCTCTAGTAGATCTATTCGGGCAGGTAGCACCCTACTTGAACAAGTTGACGTCTTTGATTACCTAGGAATGCGTGTATCTCCATCTGTAAATTGGGATGCACAAAAGGAGAAGGCTAAATTTCATCAAATACTCCAATATAATCATATCAGCAAAAAATACACAGGAAAACTACGTAACGGCAGATTGCTCCTGCACTTGAAATGTATAATACTAAAGAATTGGGGGGCTTAATGTATGGTATAGAGTTGTGGGGGATAGGAAATATATCTTGTTTAATAGCTATGGAAAATCGGTTCCTGAGATCTTGAGTTGATCTCCCCACTAGTACCCCTCTGACACCTTTATATATGGATCTGGCACATAAACAGCTAAGACACAAGGCAATTTTCCATATTGATAATGTTTTGGTTTAGTCTATGGACTGTAGAAGAGCTGGCGACCTATCGAGAGACTCTGTTAGACCTCTTGAGATTTCCTAAGGCCTCGTAAAGTGGAAAACTGGTTTTCCACTCTACGGAAATCTCTGGCAAAATTGGAATTGGACGCCTATTGGTCAAATCCAGAATCCATGAGGCAAATTCCCAGAGAAAAAATGAAAAAAGTGTTTTGGGACTCGGTTTCAACAGAAGTTCTCTCAGCTCCAGCATCCAGCCTGACCGAAGCCTTTCTTAAATCGAAATGCTCTCCGTCCTTTGAGCCGACCATTGATGAAATTGTGCCACAGATGGCACGGAAACTTTTTCTGCAGTTCCGCTATAAATTACTTCCCACCAAACTGTTTTGCTCAAGATGGTCCTGCAATAATGATTCGGTTGACTTGTGTCCCACTTGCCAAGTTAGCTCTAAATCCATAGTCCGTCTACTCTTTTTTTGTCTGACTAACCGGTCGCTGAGAAAACAATGGATTATCCTGTTATGCTTTTTGGTGGACCAAGGGAATTATCTAGAGGTCTTAAGACTCTTGTGTACTGATACCAGAAAACCTATTGTATTTGGTCTTGCTAGATTCTGGCACGCTCTTTGGATTAGGTGGAAAAAACTATGTAGCTGAGTCACTGTGGTTTGGAAAGCTTTGCCAGATCAGAATGTTATCAAACTTTTTTAAAGCATTTTGCTATTTTGTACTTGTGGGAGCTTTAAACACCTTATCTTGTGTCATACATTTTGCTGCTTTGGACATATGCATTTTAAAATTGTCTTGGGGGTCTGGTCTATTTGAATTTGTACAAATGTTTTTTACTGATTTTTTTTCCTATACTCCTTTATTTCTATATTTCGGTGTATACTATCGTAGGACTTTTTGCTGTATACTTTTTAGGATCTGTGTGATCGTAATAAAGTTTTAAGTAAGATATTGATTACCATGTCTTATTTAGTGTAGTTTATTACAATTGATTTTAGTTGCTACACAATAAATTCCTATATTTGAAGTATTTAATGTGACATTAATATTTTAGGGTTGGAGGCACTATGTTTATATAATTTCTTTGCGGCAAAATGCAATTAATTTTCCAAAGGCACAGGAGTATTGAATTATATCGTTTGGGATTTAAGTTCAAGCAATTTGTGACTATAAGGACCTTTAAATTGACACACCATTCCATAACATTAGAGATATGGATGAGCCTTTTTGTACGTAGCATTTCGTCTGTTTCCATAAAGGAAGAAGAGTAGTATAAATACTACTACTAGGATGGTGCTTTGGCATGTGGCCAAGGTCGTAGTATCAGCTGAAACAAATTATGGTGATTATCAATAAATGAATTGCATATTATCCCAAGCAGCGTAGGAGCCGTTTTTCTTCAATTTTGCATTACAACTTAATATTTAAATATATATATTTCTCATCAAAAATCCTCGCGCATTATTGCCCCTTGATTGGCCCTCATGCTGCCAGTGCACAATGGGGGTATGAAGTAACCCATGTCTATCTCCAAAAATAATGCTTTGGCCACCCCCTATAATGACGCACACTCCGAATGCTGTGCAAGTAATTCTTTATTATAATTGGTTGCAAAGCCCAATGTGTTTTAGGTGCAATTCTGCCATCGTCATGGGTTGGTGGTCATAATTAAATTTAGTGCTTATAAACAGTTCCTCGACATCAACAATGCCTGAACAGTGCACAATATATTAGCCTAAGAAATTGGAATATTCAAATGGAGCAGGGGTTCACAGTAAACAATGAATATCAACATTACAACCATCAGATATCAATATTCCACATATATATATATCCATGCACCATGATGTGAATCATTCATTTTTATAATTTCATAATCATATCCTCACAATCACTTTAAGGGCTATTTTATCTATAATAACCTGATTAGCAGAGCTCAAAGAAATATAAAGCCATTTAATGCATCACGGGCAAATGATTGGCTCTTGCAAAAACCCAATATATCACCATTGTACAGCATCATTGCATGAGATGTACCATACTTATAAAATAAAATATAATGAGATGAATAAAAACTTCCAAGGTTATGAGGAAAAACAGGCCACATGGGGAACTAAAACTCGAGTTTATTAGATTCCGAAATGTAGGTGATTCAATTTGTTTGTATAAACACACAATTGTTGTAAATACTAATGATTTATTATACCAAGGAAAGCCTGAAATAAAGCCCAAGTGGGGAAAGTATATATAAACATAAACAATCAACATCATATATTCAGCCCAAGTGGGTAACGCTTAGCTTTCTTTGGATTCTAGTCTTCCTTTCTCGACTCTCTGACATCCCAATCAGTACTCAAGTACCTGTATACAAATTATGATATAAGTTAAATACACATGAATAAAAACATTGTACAAATGTGATTATCACATAGTCAGCCAGACAAGATTGAAATATTATAAGGCAACTTGATTCTAACTTGTTCCTAGGTGTACACTCAGTTCCTCTTCAGTATTGAGACCTTGCAGCCCCATTTTTTCCAGCTCCACCATCCATCTCGATTCAGCTTTCCTAAGCATCCTCTCTCTGTTGCCTCCTTTCTTGCAAGAGGGACCCCTGTCAATTGCATAGAAACTGTATAGGTCTCTATCACTTCTGGGTACTCCTGAAAGTGTCTTACCACTAGATATTGGCAATCCCTGTTCTGTATGACTCTCATATGTTACAATACCCTCTTCTTTACTGAGTGTATAGTGTTACGCACATATTGTTTCCCACATGGACATACCACAATGTATATGACAGGATCCATTCAGTATACTGTGTATCAAATTGCAGGTATGTGCACTTTTGCTCTGTAATACACTGTTCCCCACCATGTGTTTTCTAAATGAGCATATTAAGAGCTTTTCATCACAGTCTTCATTTGTAGTGTCTACTCATTCCACACTTGTGTTGTTTATATTCTCCACAAATTCCAATCATTCTCACCTGGAGACTTAATAAACTCCTAATCCAAAGCACATGGGCCATTCCACTCCTAGGATGGCCGCTCCTTCAGAACGGAAATTCTTACCATTACCACAGCCCCTTCCCCCACCAGTCCACCAGTAACTCACCAAATTGTTTGTTGGTAGAAATCACCTCACTTCTACTCAATCTCGCAGCAATCTGGATCACACAGCTGTCTCTTTCCTTCCTCTATATGCATTGTTCTTTATTAAAGGTCACTATATTACCTCCTTTACTAGAGGGTCTGGTTACCAATTTAGATTCATGTTGTAAGCTCTTAATAGCCTTAAGTTGGCTCTCTGTTAAGTTACACCTTTACATTTCCTTATTTTTCCTCAATATCTTACTGTAACGGGTGACCTCATTTTGAAAGGTATTTACCAGATCATGGGGCATGTTGGGTGTGAAATTGGAGGCTGGTTTGAAGTTACTAGGGCAGCTCATAACAACCTCCACTACCAAGTCTACCAAACTCAAATAGGGATCTTTCTCAATATCCTCATCATCACATAATTTAGTCAATGTAATCAAAGTATCCACATCACTAATATTCAAATTAGAAGGCTTTGACTTTTAATCTAGATCATTCCTATTTTTCTTCACTCTAGTTTTATACCATTTCATTTTCTGAGCTTCAGTTTGCGAATAAACTTAAACAGAACCATTCTGCTTTGTGCGTGGTCAATGTGAAGATAAGACAGAATGTGAAGCAAAATGACAATACAGATAATTCATCATTACTGAATGCTTTTCGGTTAGATTGACAGTGTTCTCCATTATTTCATCTTTCTCTGACCACTTGTCATTCCCATAGGGGTTTTGCATTTTGATTTCCTCCATCCACTACTTCGCGTTTGCCCTCTTGGTCATCCCATTGTTTTTGACTCCTGTCCCCTTGTACCGTACACATGCTGAGCAGGCAGATCTGGTATTAAAAAACTACTCCTTACTGTACCAGCGCTGCTCACACTTGTAGTACATCCTGTCAATGTGTCACTATCTGTGAGTCCTTTCAAAGTCTGTTCATCTGTATCTTTTCTTATCTTAGTGTGCTGACATCCTGCCTTATACTCCTCCTTAGTCAATCATATTTCTTACTATTTGTTAGTATTCTCCCACTCTGATAATCATTATAATATCTCATGAACTTCCTATGTTTTTTCCTTTTAATTTTTCCATCAAGCTTATCCAGTCTCTTATTTATTTTGCCCATGAAGTTCTCTGTTTTTTTTCGTGACATTCCTACTCAAATCCTCTCTTAGCTCCAGCATCTCTTGGAGCGGCCACTCTCTATCATGCCAGGCATATTTCACTCTTGGCCAGATGTACGACCGACCAATTAGCGAGTCGTAAACTGCGTCGCATTTGTGACTGGCAATTCGTGACTCGCTAATTGGGATGCACAACAGTGTCTGAGATACTGTTTGCAATTCCCAATGGTGTCGCAAATTGCATGCCTCATGCATATTAATGAGGCTGTCACAATTTGTGACACCATTGGGAATGGCTGGCACTCCCAGGGATGGTGGACTGTTGGGGTCAGCAGATCTCCATGTCTGGGACTGCTTTTAAATAAAGCAGTTTTTTAAAAATGCATCCTGTTTTCCTTAAAGGAAAACGGGATGCATTTAAAAAATAAAAATGAAACTTTTCACTTTAATTTTTTAAGGGCAGGAAGTGGTCCCCGGGCACACTGCCTGCCCTTAAAAAATATTTGCGCATGCATTCACAAAGAAGAAGAGGTCCCCTGAGGACCCCTTCCTGTTTGCAAGTGCTTTTCCACCCTTCTGAGAAGGGTGGTAAACTGTGAGTGCTTTACGACCGCAATTGCGGTCGTAAAACATTCTTACATAGCTTAAGGAGTCGCTATTAGGAAGAGATGCCCTTGGAACGTTCCTTCCTATTAGCGAGTTGCTAATCCTATTTTGCGAGTTGCACCTTGAATTGTGACTCATAAAATAGGTTGAGTAAATGGGAACTGTTTTGTTGCGGGCGCAAACGGGTCTAAAACCCATTTGCGCACGCCAAAAACCTTTGTACATCTGGTCCTCAATGTTTAAGCATCCCCATGGAGCAGTTCTCTTAGTTCAACTATTGGTCTGTGTTCTCATAGGTTATGACCATATAAATTCTTAATCCTCGTGGTATCCTGCCACTGTCTACATGTTTATGCAGGGACAATGCTTCCCACCTTTTATTTAATTAATTTAGAGATTGATTTTTCTAATTTGTCAAATTTCTGTTTCAGTGTTAAAGCCATTGTTAGTGATTCTGAGTCATTCTTACCATTATTACTCATCAGTAGATTTCAAAATAGTACAATCCTATGATTGTTTGTGTTTATAATAGCTTTCTGCTGCCATTTTGCTTGGCAATCTGTTACAACAATTACCCTAATGTGTCAATGCTAAGCCTTTTTTGAACCAACTCCTTGAGTATATTACAAAGTCTCCTTGACTTGCAGCTGCTGCAGTAAAAGATTACATAAAGAAGATTATAGGCTCACCGATGTCCTCTGTTCCCACACTGTATCTCGCTGTTCCTCCTAGTCAGCCCACGGTTGCCTGTCCTGTAGGAGCTTGAGAAGAAGACCTTGATGGAAGAAAATGAAGGACCAGAGCGTTAACTAAAAGGCCTATTCAGCAATTTGTCAACCTGGTATGTGCATGTAGATACAATGTTGTTCCCATGTTTAGTGTGGGATATTTGGAAATTATAGCAGCCTAAAACTTGAAAAGTGGAGAAAGACAATAGACTCTTGATGATGTTTGCAAAGGGGTGTTATACTTAGGGCCTCATTATGATGCCGGTCGGACCGACCATTTGACTGCTATGGCTGCGATCTGATTTGGCCCACCGAGACCGTGAAAGTTCCCCCAACCGTATTACGATGCAACCACTGCTTCAGAGGTAGTCTCATCTACGGCGGTACAGATATCCCCAAATATGTCGCTGCAAGTGTGCACAAAATCACAGAAGACATGCAAATTGTACACACATGCATGACATATGTAGGGATATGCCTTGTGCTCCATGTACCCCATTGCTGGAGGGTGGCTAAATGTGCACAGTCCAGTCAATGGGGATACATACTGCAGAAGAACTTACTTGGATTCCCGCTCCCACAGGGTTGTAGACATCAGGGTTCACCTCCTCAGGTGTGGTGGGGAACTGGAGAAAGGGGTCCATGGTGGAAGCTGCTGGGGAGTGGAATTGGGTGGGTTTGCACCCCAAACTCTTGTCTGTGACGACTGGCGCCAGTTGGTTGGACCACTGTGGTTGGGTCGTTGGAAACCTACATCATAATCCGGACAGCGATTGGAGATTCCTGCACTATCCTATGGCTGCAGTTTCTCTCTGACCGCCATCTTGGCAAACCAACGGATCCCGATGAGACTGCAGCAGTCTGACTGCCTCCAAAAGGACCATGGAAGCCGGTCTGACTGACATCGTAATGAGGCACTTAGTGTTCATATTGTTGAAGATTCAGATTCTTTCCAGATACCTTGTAGATTCTTTCAGGGTCCCTTACAGCGCTATTCCTTTTGACTTTGAGAGATTTAGATCTCTATGCTTTCATTGATTCTTTGTTGAGTGTGACTTAGGCTAACACTTGCATGACCCGTGAAGACTCTTGACCAAGCTTCTAAAATGCTGACCCCTTTCTTACTTATTTTTCCTTACCTAGTCCTTATTTCCTGTATGGAAATGACTGATTTCTGGGATCCTTTAGATTTTTAGAACATCCCTTTAACAGGAACTCAACTTTAGCTGATTTAGATTTATACATGTATAGGTAACAGAACATGCGACTCTTCTCTGAGCATCAGATACTCGTCTTGATCTTTTGTATTGCTGTGACCGAATGTATTGTTTGCCTAATATTGGTCCGCCTAAATTTCTTCTACAGGTTGGGGCTGCCTGTTGTTGTTCTGTACCTTTACAGCATGATGTGAAGAGTTATGTATCTTAACTTGATTCTGAATTTGTAATAAACCTTCTTAACCTTAGTTACTGATTCCTGTTCCTCACTGTGTAGTCAAAGGGGTTGCATTGTTAATTGAATTTGATTTATGTAAATGATAACTCCCATCACCTCTCAGTCGGTGAAAAAGGTCCATCGGAGGACCAATGGTAACCGAGAGGGCCTAGAAAACGCTGTATCAGCTTTGAGAGTAAAAACGTATCAAAATGTAAAGTGCAAAGACCTAGCAGATTACAGATTAGAAAGCCACATTTTTTTAGCAATTTCTAAAAACACAATCACTCTTTTGTTCTATGTGGAGGGTAAGAGCATCTAATTCCACTAAAAATGCATAGTAACCAAAGGTAGCAGTGCACATTCTAGTGACAGTTAAGAAATCAGAAAGAATGGGTTGGTAGATGCACGGTAATTTTTTTGATAGGAAATGTGGTGTTTTGGCATGCATTGCTCTGTTATCCGTTGACATGTTCTTAAACACGATACTTGATTAAATGGGAAGCCAGCGTAGGAATTTTAATACAAGTGTAATGTGGGTTCTTTTATCTGTGTTTGTAGCCAAATGGGCACCGTATACTGAATAATCTGAAGTCAATAGAGTAGTTTTGCTGGGTGCCAAATAGATTGCTCTGTCATAGTCGTGTTCAGATTGGACTAAGGCATTTATCAGAGGGGTAGAAAGAGCTAGCTCAATAAATGATTACAAGACCTATATTAACATTCTAAGTTGAAGGAAGCAGGTTTGGGCTACTCTAGTCACTTCTGGTTCTAATGGGGCATTGTGCATCAAACCCCCCAAATTGCATACCAATTTGGCCAGGGCAGGAGGAGAGCCCCTGATTTTGGCCAACATGTTGGTTTCCAGTTAACTGTGGTTTGAGGCACTTAAAGAATTTCTGTCTTGGGTGTACACAGCATTGATAGAAATGGAAAGATTTAATTCAATGGAGAACATTACCTTAAAAAAAAACAGTTTCTACCAAGGTAAAGAGTAGAACGTTATGACTGATGTTATCAACGCTGCCAACAGGTCTAAAAGGGTCAGAATACCAACTTCTGTTGGGCCAATATGTTTTTTGAGATCGTCGTGGTTAGCTAAGAATTTCAGTTTGGTGCTATGACCTGGGCAAAACGTTTCTTGCCGTCCATTGAAGGGGAGTTATTTTCTGAGAAAGCTGCAATTGAACTAAGACAATATGTCTAATAGTTTACCTAAGTAGGGAAAAAGACAGAGGGGCCAACAATTATCCACGTCATAGGAATCAAGTATGGACTGTTTCAGCAACAGCCTCATAATCACCAGTTTCCAAGGAAAGGGATAAAGAGAACTGCATGACTTGTTTTTCAACATGTGATGGTCGACTATTATAAGTGGTAACTACTTGTACATCATTTTAAAATTACCATTTTGTCTGTCGATGTACGTCAATAGATGTTTGTTGTTCATTACAGAACGTATGTTTCTAACATGACAAAGTAAAATAAAAGATCCTCATGGTTATATGGAAACCACACAGAAAATATTTTACACTTTTTTAAATAAGCCCTTATTAAAATTAATACTTCACAACTTCTCTTTATTATGAAAGCTTTGTTATTGTAAAGTTCCATTGTGCTAACATATTTGTATAAAATTATTAATATGCCATTTCTTTTCATTTACATGAAATCCAACATAAATACATTCGGTCAACAACACATTTTACAGGACGTCATGTGGTACAGAAAACTATCCTAAACACTGTAAAGAAGAACCTTAACTGCACAACACTTTCACAACATATATGTGCTTATAGTTATTAATTCAACACTTCCCACCTTTCTACTGCACCTATGCCTCAAACTGAGCATGGAGGTTTGCCAGGCTGTTTTAAGGACCCCCCTGTGCATTTGGGTCATAGGAGATGCTGTGTATGTGGCTGTAAGGAAGTCCCACCACTTCCTGTGACTTCATGCATGCCTAGCACACAAGATCTTCCAAGTGTCTGCAGTACTCCTCCCATGTACACATATGATAGCCACTGCACTGCAACGTGTTGTGATGTTCCTCCATATCTGGACCTTCCCTGCACTACTCACCTGGTTGTCTGTCCCTCATAGAGCTGAGGAAAATGTTGGAGGACCCCTTTGGAAATAATCTCCAATTCCTCTTCAGAAAATATAGGAGGCCTCTCTTTGCATTTCTCATCTTTTTTAGACAGTATTGAAGAAAAGCAGCAGCAGGTTGGAATATGAGTATGTTGCGGTGAAAGGATGGTTCAGGAAAGGTCAACTTCCTGTATGCCATTAACTTTGTGGTTGAAAGAGATCTCAGGCATCTGAATTGTGGAGATCTCTGCTGTGAACGTGGAGTTCTCTACCCAAGTGTGGCATTCCACACACTCAAGAGTAGTGGAGGAGACATCTGGTATGGACTTAAAAAACAATATGAATGAATATGTCTGCATTGTATGTGAAGGATATTTGCATTTATAATATGTAATTCGTGTATGAATGTGTCAAACAGATATGCTAATATGTTGTGTGATTGTGACAACACAGTATTGCAGCAGTGTTGTCTTAGCTAGGTGTATGAGACCAGAGTCAAGGTCAATCCATTTATTGTTGACTTGATATTGTGCAGCCAATGTTGTGCAGCAACCAAAGTAGTAGCCAGCACAGGTGAAACAAATGATCCTGCTAGTTTGCGATGCATGTGCAGATATTGACCTCTGTTAAGTGTCTCATCCCAAGAACTAGGATGGGGCATTTTTTCAGGGGTTAAATCTACATATGATATAAGCCCTTTCGCTTGGTGATGTTGTGCAAAACAAGAGACCACAACATTTTTGCACACAAGTTTAGTCAAGTATTGGATCGCCCCCGCCCACATAATCAAGAAATGTGAAGTGTGACTTGAGGATGTCAAAGCACCCTCAGGGATGGTTTCTGTATGTGTGTGTGCTGTGATTTAACTCTTTTGATACTGTGTGGTAGGATTTCAGAAGGGGGTGCTTAGATGGACGAGAGGGCTTACCTAGCATGACCTGCAATAAAGACATATGGCTTTTGAATAAAACTTTGTTTCATAATTTAAGCTGCAGCCATTCTGTACATGAATGCACACAATGAAAACTTAAGGGTATGTACAAGGATGAATATTAGACTTTACCATGCAAACATTTACAACAAGAGATGTTACCACACATTTTATTGTATCCCTATGTATATTACCTTAACTATGCATGCATTTACCATGTATATAATAGATACCATGTTTATAACTAAGGGTCTGATTACCACTCTGGTGGCTTGGGAACCTCTGTTGCTTTTTGGGAGTCTGATTACCTACATACCTGGTGGTCATACCACCAGTTTACAATGCTGTTGGGGAGACAGCCTCCAAACCACAGCCATTGCCAAGATCCAGGCTCCCGCGGTGGAAGTGGTAGGGACAGCGGCAGTCAATGTTGGTGATGCCAGCATGGTCCCCGCTGTGGGAATTATGACCTGCATTTCTGCCGACCTTTTAATGGTGGGGACACTGCCATGAAAAGGTTGTCAGAAAGGCGGGTAAAGTGCCACAGAAACTGCCCCATGACTATAACTCCATGTGGACTGTCACCGGAGTCCATTTTGTGTTTCCCTATGCCTGAACTGTTGGTGCACAAACTATTTGTTATGCATGACATGGTGTATGGAAACAGTGCACCTGACCTGCAGGAGGCTTTGCAGTGCATCCGACATTGGCTTTAGGCTCTCTTCTAGAGTCAAAGCATGTCAACGAGGTGGCTGTGCCTGTGATACACCAACAGCCCCACTGTGATGTCGTTGTGTAGAAGTAGGGGATGCTACCGGATCGTCCGTCGCTGCCGAGGTTTGGCAGTCCTCCCACTAATCTCACAATCAGGCCCTTAATTAGTCAAAATAACCATTCTGAAGTGGCATACAAAAACGTTAGAAGAAAAAAAGATTACGGTAAATAGTACCCCTCACCAAAATGCCACCCAGTTCATATCAGTGAAGTCAATATGTTATACAAAATAAATTAATAAAAATAAAACAGCTTTCAGTCAGATTTACATTTAAATTTAAATTATCTTTACAAAAAATGTTTTCTAAAATACACATTTAAAACCACTTCTATGTTGACAACTCAGGCAAGAGGATGTATTGCTGAACACAGCTTACAGAAAACCAAAGTCATCTATCTTTCAAATCACATAATTACACATAAAATCACATATTATCACATTACTTCAAAATTCAGTAAATATTAAGGAAAAGAAAAAAAAAATTTGTATTAATAGTTTTAATGAAAAGTATGTCCAGTGAGACAAAGATGGAACACGTTTGGACACTTCAAATTACTAATTCAGCAAAACATCACATCAGGGTGCCGATTCCGATCCTGTAAAACCCGGGTACAAATGGTCATACGGAGCGTTTTCTCCGTACGACTCGTACCCGGGAATTCCACCGTACAAACCAGCAAGTACGATTCGTACAGAAATACTATTTCCGTATGAATCGTAAAAAACACTGTGCGGCTAACAAATACATACAATTCCGATCCTGGACAGCACAAACGCGACGTCCGCACGGAGTCAGGGAGCGTTTTACAGACCAGCAAGTACGATTCGTACCCACAGCACTCTGCACGGCTATATTTTTACTACTACACCTAACCACTCTGTAACCGAGCTTAACATTAGGGGAAGTGTGCAACAAATAAAATGCCTTGCGACCAACTCCAGGGAGCCATGTGGTTCAGCTCTAATGGAGGTGTCCAATAATATCCCAATACATGCTGTAGCAGAATTGCATCCTATTCCAAATGTAAAAAAGATTAATTAGTCGTAGAGAGCAAGCAAGCAAAGGTCTACCCACTCTTCCCAAAACAATTTATGACATGTACAGTCCTACCAAACTAACTGAAAATTATAATCACAAACCATAATGTTCTGATATTAACATACTACTAAGCGAATACAAATGTTTACTACTCTTCATAATTTTCATCTCTTAGAAAAAAAGTACTATTTGCATGATGTGTGGGTCAAGTAAGTTAACACCACATCTATGCAATCAGCTATGCACACTACACTCTGATATAAGTGTTAATACTAAGGGGTCGATTAGGATGTAGAGCGGATCGCGACCACCCACATGGCGGTGGCGATCCGCTCTTCATCTTTCCCCGCCATTTCCCCTCCGCCATATTAGCATGGTGGAGGGGACCCAGGCGGACGGAAAGACCGTCTGCCAGTGTTCCGCCGGTCAACACGTAGACCGGGCGGAAAAAGGCCATAACATTGAGGCGGTGTCTGTGAGACACCGCCATCCATATTATGATGAGTGCGGAAATGAGCCTTTCCATGGTGGCGTTGCCGCCATGGAAAGGCTCGCGGTCTTTGCTGTTGGGGGCCTGTAGCGGGTCCCCAGGGTTTTGGGAGGGTAGGGGGTGCACATGGGGGAACCTATGTTACCCCCTCATTGCCATGCACTACGTTGCATGCACCACAAGCTACCTGCCATGTAGTGCATGGCAATGCCGTGCACAGTCCATTTACACTACGAGTGGGTCTGCAGCCAGCAGATCTACCCGCAATGTAAAGGGGCCAGGATGCGCCCGCCAGTGTGGCAGGCGCATCCTAATTTACATGGCTGGACATCCGTGACTTCGGCGGATGGTCCCTGGCTCCCTTACGGTGGACCCCTATGCCTTTAAACTATGCTTTACTGCCTGCCAAGCACACAGCCATTTATATTCGACTATTAATTGCGAATAAAAAAACTAAAAGCATAAGCACAGAGAAAATTATTTAAGACTTTAAAGTGGCCACGATTTCCTAACATTCCAATAGAGGGATTTTGTTTCCGGTTTTTTCAGCTATTTGGAAAAAAATGTCTGACAGCAAAATATAAAAAAAAATAAAAAAATTAAATGCTTTTGCTTTTGTCCCTCATGTTCAAGTAGGCTACCAATCCTCAGCCATTTTTTAGCCACAAAATGAAGAAGGATTGGCACCACTTTGAAATTACAATCTAGATTGGCTATCTAAAAGGTCAGGCAGTGCTGTTGACAGTTGACATAATAACTTTTTAACTATCTTACTTTGAAAAGCCCAACCTAATTTCTAGCAGTTTTTGAAAATTTAAAAAAAGGAGTAAAGTTTCCATAAAAAGTGAAATGGAAAATCTTTTACAAATAGTCTTTAGCCACCAATAGCAAGAAAATTGTAAGAAATGAAAGAAAGACTTCTATGTATGGTACAACAACACAGAATATTTAGTAGCACTGAATATTTGGAAATATGCATACAATTACAGTACCAACTGTGCTAAAATTACAACCCATCTTTATTTTCCTGTCTTGCAAACATTTTATGCAATTCAAATTGAAATATTTTTTGGAAGGACAATAGTTTGTTAAGAACATCAACTGTCACTCAGCAGTATTCCAGTGATTAATAATCCATTTAAAAATCCGATTTGTTTTTAAAATTCCAAACCAAGAAACATAAATCATAAAAAATAAGTATCCATCAAATCTACACTAAAATTGCTTATAACTCATGGCAAAATAACAAAAATTAAAAATGTCAATAATTCAATAAAGAAAAATCCAGTATGACTTATCTGCTGCAACCTAAATGGAAAAAGGGTTAAAATGCACACTAAAAACAACATTGCAATGAATATCTCTACATATTACAACTCTATTTGACTCTTCTGAAAATAAAGGTACCTTTACAACTCCACCAAATATTTTTTTTTAATGTCTACCTCTCCAATGCAGCAGCATCTGTCAATCATGTCCACAATGCTCCACTAACTAACGCAAGAGAGCTAAAACCAGGAAATATGTCAAAAAAAGTGCTAGCAGACAAAAAAATTGAAAAATCTTTAATGATTGCATGGCTTACAATGGAAATGCATGAGTAAGTTGATTATTAATTCTTTTTAAAAAAATCAAACATTTACAAATGTTATAAAAACAATATCTATTTTAAAAGTTAGCTTATGCATTTGACATTAATGTTTAAATACAATTTAATGAACTTATTAAAAATAAATGTTATTTTTTAATACATTTTGACTTTAAAAAATGAATTTTTGGTATGTTTTGATTTTTAATAAATATAAGAAAACATTCTTATATTTACATAACATTTTTATAATGTTTTACAGTTTTTTAATTTTTAAAAATGTTAGATAAATTTTATTATAAAACAAGGGGCATTAATTTTGAATTGTAATTTAGTATTTTTTATAATTGTTATATTTATTAATTAGTCCTCCACCTATAGCCTCTATTCCCTTTAAATTCATTACCTAATATTTATAATTGTTTTTAAATTTTAATAAAAAAAATATCCTAGAATATTAATTAGGGTACAAAGTACCACATTATTAATCTATATTAATTACTTTTACTCAGTATCAAACTACACCCCACCCTGGGCTCATATACCCTTAAAATCCATTTCCTGTATTTTTAATTACATTTTTTCCATTGTTTTTATTTTACACTTTTCAAAAATGATTACTAAAGAATTAATTATGCATTCAATTACTATGGGCCTGATTATGAGTTTGGCAGTCTTGGCGCTGCTGTGGTGGGCGGATTCACTGCTGCACCCCTGGCAGTCTGACCGCCATATTATGACACATGCAGTTACATAGACGAATGACCACCACTGGAACACTGCCACAAACTCCCGACCGTGGCAGAATAGGCCAATGCGTCGGTTGAAAGGCAGACCACCAGTGTTACTGCAGGCCAAATTACGAGGTGTTTTACAGGCCGACGTGAATGTGGCAGTCCAACCACCACATCTGAGCTGGCAGAAAGGGAGGGATATAAGGCCTAAACTCACCTGTATATGCTTCCGCACGTCCTGTTCCGCCATATAGCCGTTCATACATGTTCTGCCGCTGCTGAACCTGCTTGATGACGTCCAAATCCGACACGGTCATGGACTCAACCGGCAGTAAGCTATACTCTTTCCTGTTTCTATCGACTCCTCAGCAAATAAATGTCCTGCCATGAACCTGGCATGGAGGTTGGGGTCCCTGGGCCAAACATATTTTGAGGGCCCACAGTTGGAATTGTTTTCAATGTATGATCCAATTACAGCTCTATGATGCCCTCTTTGGCCAGGTTACTGACACTGTACAGGCACACTCTACACAAATAGACATGTGTTTACATCTCATAATCAGTTATAGTGATGTGTGCATTACATTTTGTCACACAACAGTACTTCCTTGTCAATATCACACTTATTAATCTATGTGACACCCTCTCATAGCCCTCATCCTAGGCCCTGTTGTGACATCAAAGATACATCTGTATGGATGTGTCATGAAACTGAAACATCTCTGTAATGGTCTCTCACACACCACCCACATTAAAAGGCAATGGGGCCGATTCACAGAACTAACTTAAGACAAAATCCTAAACTTACTACTTTTGGTATTCACAGAAGTTAGGATTTTGTCTTAAGTTTGTCTTAAGACAAACTTAAGACAGACTTAAGACAGACTTAAGACAGTCTTAAGACAGACTTAAGACAGTCTTAAGACAGACTTAAGACAAACTTAAGACAGACTTAAGACAGACTTAAGACAGACTTAAGAAAAACTTAAGACAAAATCCTAACTTAAGTCTGTCTTAAGTCTGTCTTAAGTTTGTCTTAAGTCTGTCTTAAGACTGTCTTAAGTCTGTCTTAAGACTGTCTTAAGTCTGTCTTAAGACTGTCTTAAGTCTGTCTTAAGACTGTCTTAAGTCTGTCTTAAGTTTGTCTTAAGACAAACTTAAAACAAAATCCTAACTTCTGTGAATACCAAAAGTAGTAAGTTTAGGATTTTGTCTTAAGTTAGTTCTGTGAATCGGGCCCAATGTCAGTAAATGGGACTACAAATAATCAGTGTGCGGAAGTATGCAAAGGACACAATGTAAACACTCTCGGCAGAATAGGTATCCCTCTACCAGAGGGAACACTGAAAGGCGAGGTCCCTGGGCCACAGTCCACTTTGCATATGCCTTAAGACCTCTATGTGCACAATGTCATTTCAGATTCATCCAGGGTAAGTGAAAGAGAAGGGGCCAACATCATTTGGGATACAGCTGGTCACAGTGGATGTAGACGTGACAGCACAGACATGGAGGGACCCAGTGACCAGGAGGGCGTAGGGAGTACCACAGAGGACACAAGCTCAAGTTCTTCATTATCTGAGTCATCCACTGTTTGGCACTTTCGGGTGGCAGACCCCACAGGATTAGTTCTACCTTCATCCTGACCCCCACTCTCAGTTCCACCACCACCCTCTCTGTTGTTCCCCAGACAGTTGGCCATGCCTGCTCCCCTAAGAAGGAAGCCATCTCCTTCACTCCAGGAACCTCAGCCCCTTCCTCTGTTACCCCCATTGCCCTGAGTGTGGAGGCTATTGACCTTCTGAGAAATATCTCTGTGCTGCACTACTGAATGCCATCCAGGTGCAAAGAAGTCAACTGCAACAGATGGTGACCAACCTGGAAGCCATCCACAGTGCTATGTCTGCCCAACAGAGATCTTTTCAGCCTCTGGCGTCCTCCATCATGGCAGCCGTCTACCCATCCCAAACTTCCACCCCCCCTCCTGCCTCTACCAAATTCCCTATTCCCATGATGGTCCCAAGCACACTCACACATACGCGCGCACACACTTCAACAGCCCCAAGCAGCACATGCAAACAGAAGACCTCAAAACAGGCAAGCATGCAACCATTCACATGACACTCACCCCCCAACCACCACCAGCCCAATATATCCCCAGACAAGATACAGACACCCACAGACTCATCCACAAAACCTAGCATTCCAACAGACACCGCACCCACAGACTCATCTGCAAAGCCCAGCATTACAACAGACAACACACCCACAGACCCATCCATCACTCTCAGCATTACAACAGACACCACACCCACAGACCTATCCACCACCCCCAGCATACCCACCACATACGCATCACAAACCCCCAAAAACAAAAACGTGCAGACTCATCCACACAACAGACACCTACAAAACACAAACAAGAAACATCAGACCCATAGATACCTGCACCCTCAACATACACATGATACTTCCACTCCCTCTGCCTCTCAACTCCTACTCCCTCCTGAATATCTTGCTCATTTTCCTAGTGAAAGTGTCTTATTTTCCCCTGCCCTTGGCCCTGTCAAACTTGACCCAATCTCTCAAAGCCAAAAGGACCTCATCCACAGCACAACTCATCCTTTCCATATCCTTATCCACCCCCGATAAACCTGATACCCCACCAAAACCAAAGACACCGCTCCCAAAACCAAACCCACCCCTGTCAAGACCAACCCCACACCACCATAGTAAGATCTTCAAGGTGCCTGCCATGCCCAATTGATGCCCCTTTGGTAGGAGGTTCCCTGGCAGTGTAATGAACAGCAAGTTTAGTGGCACAGCAGTGTGCTGGACCACGCCATCTGAAAAAGGACTGCCCATTGGTCTTTGGCTTAGTACTTGTTCATGTGTTTGCAAAAATTAAAAATTTGCATTGTTTATAACACATTAGCCCTGCCATCACGTTTTTGTTTATTTGATGTTATTGGATACTTGGTGATGTGTGACTACAGTTGTGGTTGTTTCACCCTGATTGCTGATCCATTATAAGTGGTTAGTAGTATGATCTGACCATGCAATCAGTGCTGGAATCACACACAATGTTTAAAGGATAGTCATGTGGGATGAATTCCAATTGGGTCTGACATTGCATTGGTTGATATTTCATATGGTAAGTGTTTCAGCTCAGCTTGGCCAATGTCAACATCATTTAGCTTGCACTTCTTCCTATGATATATAGGATATGTGTTTGATGTGTGCACGTTGGATATTTGTTTATCCGCACTTGGAGGGTGTTAAACTGTCATACCTTTGTAGACATTTTTATGGACATGTGTCCATTTTCATGTGTGTACCTTACACCTACTTTATGTAAATGTGTGACAAATGCTGTTAATGCTGTGTTTTCTTTCCTGACTTGCACTTACACAGTTCCCACATATGCATGCCACTTGGTTATGCTGTTGATTGTCTAAGATATACTTTAATCCACATGTCCTGTACATATGGAGGTTTTGAGGCATGTGGAAAGTGGACTGTGGCCCACAGCCCCAGCCTTTCAGGGGTTTCCCTCATAGAAGCATGCCTAATCTGCAGAGAGTCTTTACATTGTCCCATTTGAATGCTTCTCACACTGATTATTTGGATTCCTATTTACCTAACATTAGCTTGTAATGTCGGTGATGTGTGAGAGATTTAGGGGTGTGTGTTTGAGTTTCATGACATATCCATACAGATGTATCTTTGATATCACAATAGGACCTAGCATATGAGCAATGTGAGGGAGTCACTGAGATCAATAGGTGGGATATTGATGAGGAGGTGCTGTTGTGTCACAAAATTTAATTCACACATCACTATCCCTGATTATGAAATGTAAACACATGTTGACTTTGGTACAGTGTGCCTGTGCAATGTAAGAGACCTGGCCAAAGACGGCAAAATTGAGCTTTGATTGAGTCATACATTGTGGACAATTCCAAAAAGGGGCCCCTCAAAATGTTTGGCCCAGTGTCAGGACTAGGGCGGTGCGCGGTCTAGGGCCTGCCTCACCTCCCACAGGTATTGCTCTAATTGACCATCGTTGTGTTATGCCCTTTTGTGCTAAAAGGAGATGTGGGCGTGCGCATTGCGCTGTATCACCAACTCGGTGGTGGTCATGGTGCCATTCTCATGTATAAAGAGTACACTGAGCAACAGGTTATTTGTCTTGTTGTTGCCTATGCTTGGTTGTTTCTTAATTTCTTTGCCGGTGCTGTTTTGGCAGAGATTTCTAGCCTGAGACTTCATTTCCCATGGTTCCCAGGGAGAAAGAAAACACGTTCCAACGTTAATGACAGGGGACACGCCCTTTCCATTGTGCTCACTATTCTGAAGCCGAACTGGTGAGAGGATCGGTGTTTCATAGCGCTCCAGGAAGGTTGGTCTATTTGAGCCTTCTGGGTGAGTCTTTACTATTTTTTCAGTTAGCGATCTCCTACTATCCATAGTAGTTGAGGATCGCTCGAGTTTCGAGTTTAAGGAAGTTCTTTTGGAGATTTTGTTTGTGAGGCCACGCCCCTTTTTATTCCGCTTGAGTTTTCTCGAACTGCACAGCATTTCTGAAGCCGCTAAGGGCGTTTTGGAGAATAATATTCCGGTTTGGTGTTATTTGTGGAAAAGATCATTGGCCATTGTGTGTTTAAACATTTGAACTGCATTATTCGTATTAGCTCGTTTTTGGCTAAAAACGGAGCGTTCTTTGGGACTTTGTTTTGACAGTCGAGCAGTGATTATCAAGAACAAGAATAACAAAAGACATTGCTAATGTTGATTTGTGAAATATTTGAATGAGTGATTTCTTTCTTTATTTTAGTGTAATTGAGAATAATGGAATGAGTGATTTCTTTATTTATTTCTTTGAGTGTGTTCTTTCGACAACAGAAAGGCTGAGACAATCAATGTGGAACTAAAATCATGTGTATAATTTTCATAGCTAATCATAGACAATAATTGATCATAATTGCTGCATTAGAAATGTAACACAGATATTCTGTAAATGAATGTAGCTTGCTTTTAACTTTTGCTTTACAGGTCTCCCTCCCAGCAGTTACCTTCCTAAATCCCTTCCCCCCGCTTGATCACATCAATCTTCCAGTATATTACGATTGGAGTTGGTGGTGTCGAGAGGTGGGCCTATTGTTCGTTGTGTGCAGATCCTGAGGAAAACCGGTGGTCCTGACACCCAGGGACCCCAAGCCCCTTGCCAGGTCCATGGCTGAGGAGTCTATGGAAACTGGCAAGAGTGTGGCTTACCTTCGGTTGCGTCCATGTCCGTGTGGGTTTTGGACATTATCAAGCAGGAGCATCAGTGCCAGTATGTGTATGATCAGCTCCATGGTGGCACAGGACTTGTGGAGGTGAGGACAGGTGAGTTTCAGCCTTATGTCCCTTGCTTTCCGCCAGATCAGATGTGGTGGTTGGACCGCTACAGTCACACCGTGGGAAAGTCACATTTTAATTGGGCTGACAGTAACACTGGCAGTCTGCCCTCCGGCTGAGACATTGACCTATCCCGCAGCAGTTGAGAATTCTTGTTGGCAGCAGTGGGACCGCAGCAGCCTTTCATCTATGAAACCGCATGCATTGTAATACGATGGTCAGACCACCAACTGCATGGCAGTGAATCCGACGTGACGGCTAAGGTGGGACCACTGAACTCGTAATCAGGACCTTATTCAGTAAAGCCACACCATAAACATTGCTAGCACACATCCATTTTCTAACTTCCTGAATTACATTGTTTACTCAATTCAGTTCAGTAAGAAAATTCCATAAAAGAGACATACAAATACAAACATAAGATATGTTTATGTTCTCGTTCATGTTCTTAAAATAATAAATATGTAAAAACGTAATAATACAGTTTTACGCATTTCCTAAGATCAATACATATAGTTTAAAATCTTAAAATCAGTTAGTCATTATCAACTGTACACCATAGCGAGTCCTAGTTAATCAGATTTGGCAACTACTCCCTTTTTCTTCCGTACAAGCCACATACTCTTCAAGAACTAAACCTGGGCGTAGTGGGCGTAGTGGGGCTACGCGGAGCATCACAGAGTGGAGGCAAATCTACGCACACCCCACACACTCTGCGTAGCCCCACTATGCGCCACCTGCCTCCCTCCCCCCCTCTTTTAATTGCAGTAATAATGTTTAAAAACAAACTCAAAGTAATTAAAATAACTTACCTGAGCTGCGGCGTCCCGGGGCTCCCTCTTCCTTCTCTATCGCCGACTTCTTCCTCACAAATGTGCATATGCGGGCGCCCACGCATGCGCATTTGTCGCGACAAACAAGCATTCGTTCAGCATTGTACAGCAACTACCCCCAGGGCCATTCCACAGATTTGCTAAGCCCGGTTCAGAAAATGTTTCTCTAACATATCTCATCCAGGGGAGATCTACAGTCACAGGATGCATCAGGATTTCCTTGAGACCTTTACGGTATAGTATCAATTCAGGAATAACCCAAATTTGCCTCCCAAAAATTATAGGTCTAATCGCCGCCCGCTCTGACATTGCTCTGAGGCCAGCATCAACCCTTAGAGGAATCAGGTGGGCACTGACCGGAATATGCAGCACCTGCCTCAAAAAGCAATTTTCCACCATATCTAGCTGTTATATAGTTTTGTGACCCCCAAAGCTCCGCTCTATATAATACCACCCACAAGGACTGGTACAAGTAAAGTTGGAGAATTGGAGAAAACGGTTTATAGCGGAGCCCTCAAAAAATCTTCATCAGGCCACCTGTCTGCTGCTCTAATTTTAGCCTTTCACTTGGAGATATGATGTGTCCAATCCATCTTCCCAATCTAAGGTGACTCCCAGATATTCAAAAGTATGGAGCCGGTGAGAGGTATCCCATTCAGCATTGGATTCGATTGGGAGGTGTGGCAAGGATTAAAAACCATATACTTGGGTGACAATTACGATCCTGTAAAAACCGGGTACGAACCGTCGGACGGAGCATATTCTCCGTCCGACGCGTACCCGGTCGTAACAATATACAAACATGGAAGTACGATTCGCACGGAAATACTATTTCCGTACGAATCGAACAAAACACCGACCGACGAAAACAAACATACAAATGTGATCCGGGAAAGCGCCGACGTGACGTCGGGATGCACGCAGCCTGCCATTCACGAACCAGGAAGTACGATTCGCACCGACGTCATCCCGCACGGAGAATATTTTCCGGCAGCCAAAAACTGCTGGGAACTCAGGACAACGCGAACAAGGAGTACCTGCACGCGACGGACAGACATGGACCCGAACCTACGTGTCATCCCCGCCCTCATAGCAGTCGACCTCCTCTACAGGTTACGACGCAGACGCCCCAGAAGGTCAGAACAACAAAGGGGGGGGGGACAGGGGGGGGGGCAGGAGCAGGGGCAGGCCACAAAACCCCCACCCAAGTCACACAGCACACATGCCCTGGACATACCTGACACCCAGGCCCTGGTCACTACGAGGGGGTGGGGGCGTGTCCAGCAAAGCCAGCGCCCGCCACAACGGCAGTGGTTGACGACGCGAACCGGTAACACAACCATATAGGTACGTCCCGTACCCACGCCTTAAGAGCGTGGGTACGAGTCGTACCACGCCCACACCTACGTCACCCCAACAATGGCGGTACGGCTCATACCCACGTGGCAAAGGCCTGGGTACGGCCCGCACAAGCATTCCACAGCGTGTGTACGGATATGTACGGACCGTACCCCCACCCGCGTATGCATGGAGCGTACCCCCCACCCCAACAGTGTATGTATGGACCGTAACACCACCCCCATATGTATGGAGCGTACCCCCCACCCCAACAGAGTATGTACGGACCGTACCACCCCCGTATGTATGGAGCGTACCCCCCACCCCAACAGTGTATGTACGGACCGTAACACCACCCCCGTATGTATGGAGCGTACCCCCCACCCCAACAGTGTACGTACGGACCGTAACACCACCCCGTATGTATGGAGCGTACCCCCCACCCCAACAGTGTACGTACGGACCGTAACACCACCTCCGTATGTATGGAGCGTACCCCCCACCCCAACAGTGTACGTACGGACCGTACCCCCACCCGCGTATGCATGGAGCGTACCCCCACCACAACAGCGTATGCACGGACCGTACATACACTGTTGGGGTGGGGAGTACGCTCCATACATACGGGGGTGGTATGGTCCGTACATACACTGTTGGGGTCGGGGGTACGCTCCATACATACGGGGGTGGTACGGTCCGTACATACACTGTTGGGGTGGGGGTATACTCCATACATGCGCGGGTGGGGGTACGGTGCGTATGTACACTGTTGGGGTGGGGGGTACGCTCCATACATATGGGGGTGGTACAGTCCGTACATACACTGTTGGGGTGGGGGGTACGCTCCATACATACGGGGGGTGGTACGGTCCGTACATACACTGTTGGGGTGGGGGTACGCTCCATACATGCGCGGGTGGGGGTACGGTGCGTACGTACACTGTTGGGGTGGGGGGTACGCTCCATACATACGGGGGTGGTACGGTCCGTACATACACTGTTGGGGTGGGGGTATGCTCCATACATGCGCGGGTGGGGGTTCGACTCGTACGTACAAGGGTGTACATACACGGGTGGGGGTTCGACTTGTACATACACGGGTGTTCATACACGGGTGGGGGTTCGACTCGTACATACGAGGGCTGGGGGGTGGTTGGGCACGTACATACGGGGGCTGGGGGGGGTGTTGGGCGCGTATGCGGGCACATGTCTCCATGGTTGCTATAGGAGTTCGGTGCGGACGGTGTTTTTCCCGTCCGGTTGTAACATCGGACGCACGGGATGGATCGTACTTCCGCGGTCGGACTTCATGTTTCACATTTGTACAGTAAATCGTCCGGGGACGTGTCGGGCACATTTTCCGACCTGAGGACGTGTGGGGAATTATTCCCAATGCGATTCGTATGGACTTTTTCCCATGCAAATCGTACTTGGCAGTTTGTACGCCACTTGTACGATTTGTACGGTAAAAAGACCGGATACGAGTCGTACGGGGATATTTTTTCCAGGATCGTAATCGGCACCTTGGTTTGGAAACATTCATTTTCAATCCATTATCTGTGCACAATTTGCTAAACTTATCAAATGCTCTCTGGATCCCCATGGGTGATTTAGCAAGAAGGAGAGTGTCATCTGTAAACGTGATGGCAGGAACCCTCGTGCTTGCTAATTTAGGTGTATCATTATCCCATTTATTTATTAGTTAACAAAATTGTTAATAAACAGGGTGAAAATGGTTGGGGCCAAGACACAAGCCCTGTTGCACACCCTTACTTAATGGAAAAGGTACAGTCACCTCACCCACCTTCCCACAACGTACCTGGGCGTAATTATATTCATGCAAGCGCTCTATGATTCTGCATGAATACACAGGGACACCCGTCTTACTCAACAGGGATCAGAGAGTTGCCCTTTGGACGAAATCGAAGGTTGCTCTAAGGTCCACAAACAATGCGTAGAGTCTAAGGTGCCGATTACGATCCGGTAAAAAAAAAGCCTGTACGACTCGTATCCGGTCTTTTTACCGTACGAATCGTACAAGTGCCGTACAAACTGCCAATTATGATTCGCATGGCAAAAAGTCCATACGAATCGCATTGGGAAGTATTCCCCACACGTCCTCGGGTCGGAAAATGTGTCCGACACGTCAACGGACGATTTACCGTACAAATGTGAAATGTGAAGTCCGACCGCGGAATCACGATCCATCCCGTGCGTCCGATGTTACAACCGTATGGAAAAAACACCGTCCGCACCGAACTCCCATAGCAACCATGGAGACATGTGCCTGCATACATGTCCAACACTCCCCCCAGCCCCCGTATGTTCGAGTCGTACACCCGTGTACGTGTCGTACCCCCCCGTGTATGTACACCCCTGTACGTGTCGTACCCCCCGTGTATGTACACCCGTGTACGTGTCGTACCCCCGTGTATGTACACCCATGTACGTGTCGTAACCCCCCTGTGTATGTACACCCGTGTATGTGTTGTACCCCCGTGTATGTACACCCGTGTACGTGTCCTACCCCCCCTGTATGTACACCTGTGTACGTGTCGAACCCCCGTGTATGTACACCCGTGTACGTGTCGTACCCCCCGTGTATGTACACCCCTGTACGTGTCGTACCCCATGTATGTACACCCGTGTACGTGTCGAACCCCCCCGTGTATGTACACCCGTGTACGTGTCGAACTCCCGTGTATGTACACCCCTGTACGTGTCGTACCCCCCGTATTTACACCCGTGTATGTGTCGTACCCCCCCTGTATGTACACCCGTGTACGTGTCGTACCCCCCGTGTATGTACATCCGTGTACGTGTCGTAACCCCCCTGTGTATGTACACCCGTGTACGTGTCGTACCCCCGTGTCTGTACACCCGTGTACGTGTCGAACCCCCCCGTGTATGTACACCCGTGTACGTGTCGTACCCCCCGTGTATGTACACCCGTGTACGTGACGAACCCCCCGTGTATGTACACCTGTGTACGTGTTGAACCCCCCATGTATGTACACCCCTGTACGTGTCATACCCCCCTGTATGTACACCCGTGTACGTGTCGTACCCCCCCCTGTGTGTACACCCGTGTACGTGTCGTACCCCCCGTGTATGTACACCCATGTACATGTCGTACCCCCGTGTATGTACACCCGTGTACGTGTCGAACCCCCCGTGTATGTACACCCGTGTACGTGTCGTACCCCCCGTGTATGTACACCCGTGTACGTGTCGTACCCCCGTGTATGTACACCAGTGTACGTGTCCTACCCCCCTCTACGTTCTTGTCGTACCCCCGTGTATCTACACCCATGTACGTTAGAGTCCTACCCCCACCCGCGTATGCAAGGAGCGTACCCCCACCACAACATTCTAAGTACGGAGCGCACCCCAGGCCCCAACATCACAACCGCATGTACGAGTCGTACCAAGCCACACACAAGGACAGCACTGTACAACAAAATGGCCCATGTACACACCGTACACATGCTAAAAACGCACGTACACAACCAGGACAAACCAAAACGACACAAGAATACACCATTCGAATGGCACAAAGCCACAAAACATGTCCAACAACCACTAAAACAACACATTCACTGACCTGCAACTGCCAAAAACAAACAGAGGCCCAAAACACCACCACTCCTTATAACACACCCACCCAAAGTTCAAACACAGCCACACCCACCAATGGACCAATAAAAAGGGCCCACACACACAAACCATGAGCCTTTGCAACAGACTCACTGCTGCCAGACGCCACAGACAACCTACAGCACCATACTAGAAGCTTTACCACACCTTATACTTGCACACCTTCACACACACACCTTCACAAACACCCCCTCATCACATTCACACACACACCTGCACAACCACACCCACACACCCACAACCATCCACACACACCCCCCACCACCTTCCACACCCACACCCCTCACCATGCCCAATAACAAGAATCCAAAGTTCACTAGCCGAGAGTTGGAGGTCCTTGTCGATGAAATCCTCAGAGTCGAGCCACACCTCTTTGGAACATTGGTCAGACAGACCAGCCCTTCAGCAAAAACAGCCATGTGGCAGACCATCGTCGATGCTGTGAATGCTGTTGCGGACACCAGAAGGAACAAGCAGGAATGCCAAGCCAGGTGGTACGATCTGCGGAGGAGGGTCCAAGCCAAGATGACGGATGAACACAACTAGGCCAACGTCACTGGAGGAGGGCCGTCCCGCAGACCCGTACACTACCATCCCTGGGAGGAGAGGGTAATGGCCATACTGCCGGTGGAGGCAGTGGACGGATTAGGAGGACTCCGAGACCCGGGTGAGTACACAAGCAACGCACCTCACATGGGGGGAACCTCATCCACAACCAAACTCACAAACAGGCACGCAACCACCCCAAGCTATCGCATGACTCAACCACACTTCATGAACACGCACATGCCACTGGCGCCACCATGCCCCATGCACCCAGCTGGACAATGTCAAGTCACAGGCCACAGAAGACACCAACACATGACACGGTAAGCCAGATGGAGGGAGGGTGGGCCCAAAAAATCACATAGTGCAACTCAGAAGCAGACAACAATGCCCTCTGCCCATATGGCCTAGGTCACAGCCAGACAAACAGTGTGTCCCCACACAGGAAAGACTTGCCAGCAAATGTCGGACGCCTTGCATAAAGACATGGGGGTGACGGCACGTTCTTGCACATGACAGCAGCTAATGAACAGCCAACACTGTGAAAGAGTGGCAGCACACACCACCACAGTAGCAGTGCAGACACAACACCCAATGGGTGCCTGGAGATCAGAAACAAACTCACATCAACAATCCAAGGCCCATTCAAAGATCTGCTAACAGTGTGTGCACAGTAAGCTGGGCTGAGGTGACAGAGGCTGACACACAGAGGGAGGGAGAGGGGGACAGAGAGGGAGGGAGACACAGGAAGACGGACAGAGGGAGGAGGCCGACACACAGAGGGAGGGAGAGGGGGACAGAGAGGGAGGGAGACACAGGGAGAGCAAATCAGCCTTGTGGTGTGTGGGAATGTGTGCTAGTCAGCAGGTGGACTGCGTGCATGTAGACAAGGGTGGCCAGTGCCAGCACCCCCCCTCTCCTCCATGGCAAAACACAGTGCCATGTCACAACCTGTGCACGAGCACAACGACAGCTACCTGCATCATATAAGTGTGTGGAACAACTGCATGTGCCCACGTACAGCGCCACACGGAAGGCGCCAATGCACGGCTTGCCACACCTGCCCACTCCACTGCTGACTGCAGTCACACTTGACGCAGCAAGTAAGACTGTGCCACACATAGGTAAAGTTGCCAAAGCTGTGCCCAAGGGACATACCCATGCACAAGTGCACTGTGAGTGGAATGCAAGACATATCCAAATTCCCAGAGGAAATGTGCCAACTTTGAAACTAATGAAACATGGATGTTGCATGGAACAAAATTAACATTGTCTCTCTCACACACAGGTCAACGTCGTGGATCACCCCCCAACACTGGGGGGGAAGACTCACAGGACCCGGGTCGGCGGGATGAAGGAGCCACCGGCAGCGACGACTCTCACAACTCTGTGGACCAACCCGACCCCGACCAACCTGGCCCCTCTGGTGTCCAACGACCTGCAGCACCTGCGTCAGGTACAACGGGGCCAACCACCACCCCCACTCCTGCCACATCCCAGGAGACACCCTGGATCCCTGCCCCACCACCACAAAGCAGCCAGGCTGGCCAGGAGGGACACGGTGTCCCGGGCACCCAGGAGGAGGCAGGCGACAACGCCAATGCCACCCCTCAGGGGTCCCGGAGACCCGATGTGCCCACAAGGGCAGGCCAGGTGCAAGTAGGCAGGGGTGGTGGGAGTGGAGGACGGCGGAGGCGCCAGCCTGACCAGTTGGCTGGGAAACCGGTATTTTCCCATGTCCGAAACATCCTGGACACATACCGGCAGGACACCACAGGCATGGCCCAGGTTGAGTCCATCCTCGAGGGGATCAAGACCCAGCTGGCCCAGCAACATGCGGAGCAACATGCCTGTCTACTGCAACACCAACGGAGGATGGAGGACAGACAGGCTGAGCTCGTGACGGTGTTCACGGGAATTCACAGTACACTCCGTCGGATGGCCGACAACATGGGCAACCCTCCCTGTGCCAGAAGCCGTAGAACATCACCACCCACAGGGAGGGATCAGGAGGAGGAGGAGGATACATCCGATGGAGCATCCCAAACATCGTCACGGCCTGCTTCTGAGGGTCCCTGCAGGAGGGCGGGTCGTCCACGTAAAAGACCGTGAGGGTCGGCGCTACAGCACCATCTCCCAGGACACCTGGCCTGGCACCTGGCCCACTGGAGCAACAGCAGCACAGCATCAAAAGACATTCTCTGCCACATGGACTTGCTGGTCACTGTCTGACCAATGTTGACAAAGACTGTGGCATGGACTCTGAGGATTTCTAATGGCAAGGACACCAACTCCCCTAGTGAACTTTGGATTCCACACACCCGGAAAGCCCCTCATGTCAACCCCCCCCCCACTAAAATAAAAAGTCACACCATGAAGAGAAGATGCCTGCTGGTTGCATTATTTCTTTACATGTGTCTTGTAAAGTCTAACCATGCCTGAGTTCTCATTTGACTTCAACCATCCACACCCTGGGGCCTGAGTCTGGCACAGGACACACGGGTCACAGTGTATTAGGCAAGACAGACATGGAGCACCATACACACCCGTGATAGGCCAAACCAGCTGAGGGGGTGGCCGCACAACCGTGCCGACAGACATATTGAGTACAGCAACAGTCATGCGCAGAGGTCAGGGATCATGTCGAGTGTCCTGGGGGGCACCCAGGTATGTGTAGACAGGTGGCAGAACCATGTCCTGCAAGCTTGAGTCAGGTGGATGCAGAGAATGGTGGCCTGGCCAACGTTGGATGCATGGGGATGGCACATGTCACAATACCCACACAGTCATGGACATCATGCACAATACACGGTCTAATCCCACACAAACAGCTTGCATCTTGTTACTCTACACATAGACACATAGCCACTATCACGGAAAACCATGCCAGACATGCCGGATGCACCGTGGCAACACACCAGCATTGACAGAGAAGAGGCACCTTGGAGGCATAGGGACACCTTTATTAGTCATGTATTTGGGATTGCAGAGGCAAGTCGGAGTACACATGAACGGGTCATGTGGAGTAACATGTGGGTCCAACACTGGCACTCCCCTTCTGCAGCCCAAATGCGTGATAGCCATGGAACTGGCACACAAGTGTCGGCTAACAGCTAAACACCCCCTGCTGCTCACGGAGAGACTGCCATACACCATTGATCCGCTGATGTGGAAGTCCCACACCATGTCAAGCCAATGCAAACCATATGTGTCCGAGGGCAGTGTTACACACATTGATGCCATCATCACATTCCACAATCCCATCACTGATGACTGTCAACAAGTCTGACCATCTATTCAGGTGTACCCATCTGCATGTCATGTGTACCATGGTGATGCAACATGTCTGCAGAGGAAACAAACATCGACAGGGGCAGTGTGCATACATCGTGAACTACTGCCACACCCAATACACCCCTGATGCATCCCTTACCCTAAGGAGACTTCCAAACTTGTCCGTGCGTGTAACGCTGAGTCAGCACACGATGACGTGTCCATGAGGAATAGCAGTGCCACAACAATGCAAGCAGCAGACGGCATGCGCAAGTACCTGGGGAAGAGAGACACACAAGAAGTCAGCCACAAAAAGCACAGCCACTTGCATGTGCATGTACTCGACACATGGATGGATGACAACATGCTATGTCACAATTATGACTGGGGAAATACACTCATCACTGGCATCATCACTCGAGTGACACATCCACACACACCTCTGACTCACGTGCCATACATGCAGATGGAGACACACATCGCAACACAAGCCACACGGGGACCAATGCGTGCACACTCAGACACTGGTACTCACCACTAAGCAAAGAAGTCGTGTATGAGCCGAGTCCGGATGTCCTCTTGCGGCTCCACATCCTCCACATCACTAGCCCCATTGCCAAGCCCTTCGTCCTCCACGGGTGGATGGTCCTGGTCATCTTGATTAGGGGTGGGCGGAATTTGCGTAATTGCGTTACGCAAATCTCCGCGAAACGGTAAAAAATCTCCGCGAACACGCAGAAATTCCGCGAACACGCGGAATTGCTTGTTCGCGATGCTTTTTTCCTGTTCACAATTGCTGTTTGCGTGCTCGGGGAGAAATATCTCACAAACACGCATTTTGAGAACGCGAACAAGCAAAAATTTCGCGAAATCGCGGAAAGCAGACTTTAGAGCAATTTCGCGTTCTCCGCGGAACGTGAAATTACGCAAATTACGCAAATTCCGCGAGCGGAACGGAATTTACCGCCCAGGCCTAATCTTGATCCAGGATGAGTGGCACAGCTTTCTGAACTGCCATATTGTGCAGCATGCAGCAGACCATGAAGATTTTGCAGACCTTCGCCGGGGCATATGGGAGGGCGCCGGCTGTCTTGTGGAGGCATCTGAATTGGCTCTTCAGGAGGCCAAACGTCCTCTCTATCACTCGCCTTGTCCGGCCATGGGCGGTGTTGTAGCGGAGCTGGGCCGGCGTGATGGGGTTGGGGAGAGGTGTGATCAGCCATGGCATGTTGGGATAGCCAGCGTCCCCTACATGGAAACCACATGGACATAAGTAGGACAGGAGAAGCGGTCGTGCTGGAAGTCTACGCAAAATACAGGACAGACAGACTGTACCCACCAACAACACATGCTCGTTCGTTGCGCAGCTGCGTCATCATTTCAGGCATCCTGCTACGCCTCATGATGTAGGCATCGTGTGCTGATCCTGGAAAACGAGCACAGACATGTGAAATCACCATGTTGGACAGACACACCACAAGGGCATTGATGGAGTGGTAGTGTTTGCGATTCCTGTACGCTACCTCCTGTGCCTGTGGTGGTACCAAAGCCACATGTGTCCCATCTATGGACCCAATGACCCCAGTCAACATTTCAGGGGTTGGGAAATGGATGAAGTCATCCAGGTGAATCAACATGGCCTCTAAGAAATCATGCAGCACACGGCAGAACATGCTCTGGGACATGCCACCAACATGAGCTATGGTATTTTGAAAGGTACCCGTGGCAAGAAAATGTAGGGCTGCCATTACCTTCAGCTTGGGTGTCAGTGCCGTAGGGTACCTGTGCAGCGGTTGCAGGTGTGGTGCCAGTCTCGCCGTCAACTCCAGAATCAACTGTTGTGGGAAGCGGTAGCACCGGATACAGTCATTCTCCCGCATGGCAGCCAAGTCCGGAATTGGTCGGGGAAGAGGCGGCGCTCTGCAGTAATTTGGAAGAGACAAGGAAGAGTGAGTGCCCCACAACAACAATTTATTTGTACTGAGCACATGTTAATCTGTCTATACACATATGCTACATACGGAGTCAGGTATGTGCCACATGCCCTGGATACGTATGGCTGCCAGGTGACACTCCTACCAAGACCCAGCTACACACGGAGATTGTGAACCTCCACATGCCATGGCATGGGATTAGCTGTGGCCCAGTGTAAGTGAACAGCCAGACGCAAGACAGGAGTGACATACATCCACACATCAGCAGAAGTAGGATGTCGATTTCAGAGACTGGTAGTGGAACACTAGAGCCACAGGTCACATGACATTACACTAGGACAGCCCACACACCTTGCCATTAAGGTGTACATGTGATGACTCATCACACATTCATAGAGGGGATGCAGACATGTCCTTGTTACGCTACTCCGTGTCCCATGCATACATACGCACCTCACATCCGATACCACATGTGGCATGGTGTGCGGAACAGTGTGCAATGTCAATCTACACACAGACACATGTTGGTTGCTGCAACAGCTGCAGCTTTTGAGGGAGCTCCAACATCAAGCTAATGCGAATCCCCCACACATACATGACAGAGTCACATCGTGCACCGTGGGTAGTGACATGTCAGGTGTGGTAACCCCTGTACCGGGCCTCAGGGGACACTTCCGTGTGTTGGTGTCCGTGCCATGCCAGTGACGCTCATCCCAAGTGTGCAGTACGACATGCACACATGTCAAAGGAGTCAAGGGCACGCCTGGCACACATTGCACCTTCACACATTACATGTGTACACATCTCATCATACATCTGGTGCCTTCTTGACTCAGGAGTAATGTGCCACATCACAGCCTTTCACACCTGTGCCCCACACATGTAGTACTGGCCAGACAATGCCTTGATGTCCATCCATGGACAAGTATGTCAGCCCTATTCCTTCCTGTGTGCTGCCTGTCACCACTGTGATGTGTGAAAACCACCGTACTTTTGCTAAGAGGGCCTGTGTACGTTCCCGTATCACTATGGGAGTGCTGCCGTATGTGTACCCATAGTGATGGTGAGCGTACAGGCATGTGTACGGGCCGTACCACTATGAGTACGCATACGCAAGAACACCCATAGTGGTACGGCCCGTACACACGCCTGTACGTTCACTATCATTATGGGTGCCCTCGCGTATGCGTACTCGTAGTGGTACGGCCCGTACACATGCCTGTACGTTCACTATCACTATGGGTGCCCTCGCGTATGCGTACTCGTAGTGGTACGGCCCGTACACACGCCTGTACGTTCACTATCACTATGGGTGCCCTCGCGTATGCGTACTCGTAGTGGTACGGCCCGTACACACGCCTGTACGTTCACTATCACTATGGGTGCCCTCGCGTATGCGTACTCGTAGTGGTATGGCCCGTACACACGCCTGTACGTTCACTATCACTATGGGTGTTCTCGCGTATGCGTACTCGTAGTGATAGTGAGCGTACAGGCGTGTGTACGGGCCGTACCACTACGAGTACGCATACGCGAGGACACCCATGGTGATAGTGAACGTACAGGCGTGTGTACGGGCCGTACCACTGCGAGTACGCATACGCGAGGGCACCCATAGTGATAGTGAACGTACAGGCGTGTGTACGGGCCGTACCACTATGAGTACGCATACGCGAGGACACCCATAGTGATAGTGAACGTACAGGCGTGTGTACGGGCCGTACCACTATGGGTGTTCTTGCGTATGCGTACTCATAGTGGTACGGCCCGTACACACGCCTGTACGGGCCGTTGCTATGCATTTGGGGTGCCCTAGGGCCCCGGAACGCACCGTACCTGTGTGTGAAGCTCAAAATTACATAGGGGACACATGAGGGACAAGTATTAAGGCCTACATGCATGCTGGTTGTCATGGAGACCAAGTTTAAAGTTTGAATTTGTTCTGGAAGGTGCACAGCAGAAGTCAGTTGGAATGAATCTACTTTGTTGCAATGTGTTTGTGGGGTTGACATCATGCTGAAGAAAAAAACACAATAAGAACCCACTGACTGTGCTAGGTTTGAAGGGATTGGAGGAAACATAGGATGCAAATGTGAGTGACCAATCACTCTGTACTCCTGTGCATGAAACAGGCCAGCAAGGCAGATATAAGGCAGCCAGGTCCCATGAGGGAGCACTTGCCTGCACATCTTTGTATTCCACGACCCAGCTGCTGCTACTGATTCCCTGCAACCATGTCAAGGTCTGTGGAGAGGTCACAGCCCTTCACCCTGGAGGAGAACATGGCTTTGCTGGATGTGATCCTCCCACAGTACCCCATGCTGTATGGGCGTTCAGGGTATCAGGTGAGTGCAGAGTCCACTGGCACAGACTGTGTCCCTTTTTTGTGACTGTGACTTCTGGCATTGTGTCCAGGTGTCTCACACATGCTATGTACTGTAGGGGGGGTTCCAGGGGGGGGAATGCCTGATGTCTCCCAGCCAGAGCATGCAGTGGTGCATGTCTGCCGTCCTCACTTGCATCGTGTTTACTGTGACAATCACTGCATGGTGCATGCCACATTCTGCCTGTCTTATCCTCCTGGGAATGTTGCCTCTACAGTCCTCATGTGATTATGTGGTCAGCCCAGTGTGACAGGTGACTGTACCCACAGATGTGTGTTAGTTCTGTGTACCTGTGCTGAGAGTGTCCACCTGATGTGTTCGTACCCTGGACATCGGTGTGTGTGTAAGTCCCCTGTCATGTGGGTGGGTGCATATGTGGAGTGTAGCACCCCAGCTGCATGAGGGATGGATATACCCTGGCCATGTGATGTGAGCAGGGAACAGTGCTGTGTGTCTGACGTGCAGAGCCAGCCCCACACCTGTGAGCCCCCCCCAGTCTAGTGGCACATGTGCAGAGTGAGGTTTGTCGCTGCATTTGGCAATGGCAGGTGAATGTCCTGTGCCTGTGTGTGTCTGTGTACTCTGCTGCCATAGCGTCAGTGGCCTGTGGCATGTGACTGCTTAGAGGTGCTGCACATTATCCTGGTGTAGCTTGTGATGCACAGTGTGAGCCTGGATCATTGATTGTGTCGTTGCCCTCATTCCACCTGTGTCCTTTCAATGGCACGTACTGCTTTTGCCCTTCTCCAGAGGATCATGTCCCTATGACAAAGGTGCAATGCGTTGGATGCATACTATGCCTTGTTGTAAACAGCAAATGTGTTCTAATATGTGTCTCTGTGACATGTGCCAGGTGTATTGATGTAGTGTCACTTGTTCATCCTCACAGGTAGGCGCCTCTGCCAAGGAGCAGATATGGCTGACCGCCGTCAGCGCCGTGAGGAGTGCGGATGGTCGGAAGCGGCGCCTGTCCCAGGTGAGGAAACGCTGGCAGGATATCTGGTGCTGGACGTGGAGGATCGCACGGGTCCTGCTGGGGGATTCACCTGAGAGCCATAAGAACCGCGGGCGCCGCCGACTGAGCCACATCCACAAGCGTGTGCTGCCGGTGGTCTTTCCAGACTTGGAGAGGCGCTTACAGAAGATGCAGCAGCAGGAAGGGGGTAGGTACATGTGTGCTTGTTGTGTTTCACCAGCATTTGTAAGTGCACTGTTGCATGGATACACTGCCAGGGTTTAAAGGTGCTGTGCAGATCCAGTTACCCACTGTATAGCTGTGCTCTCCTGCCTCCCTTCCCCTCCTTGCAATGTGTTCCCTGGTCTGTGTGTAGTCACTCCTTCACAAGGTTATCTAGGCTGGCACTTTCTCCACGTGAACTATGCCTGTAGCATCATGTGTGGGGGTGGTGTGTAACCGGTTTTGGGACCTTGCCTGTGCCCTGTCCAGTTCAGTACATGTGGGTTCCATGTCAGTTGGCACTGATGCAGAGTCCAGACATGGGAGTTAGTCTCACAAGTGTCATGCCTTACAGTGCGCATGTCCTATGTTGTGGCCTGTGACATGATGTGCATGAGTGTGCGATACGCATAGTGCAGGGATGGTGGCGTGTGTTGCAGTCATTCCCATTCAGGACCATGGAGCTGTGTTGCCACTACTGTCCCCTGGGGCATATTTTCCTAGGTGTCATGTGTGTCATCACAAGACGTGGACACTCTCAGTGTCTACAGCATAGGTTGTGCTCTGTGCCATTGTCCCCTGGCACCATGTATATTGACGTGAAATGTAGTACAAGTGTCCACTGTACAGCCTGACCTGATTTACCTTGTTCATAGTCACAGTGGCCAGTGCCTGTGTGTCTTGTTACAATCATCTGATGATGGCCATTTGTATATGATTATTTGGACAGGCGCACCTCGGGTATTTGGCGTCCGTCTTGCATTTATGCATCCCCTGTGTATTCCACCCAGACTAAGAGGTGTACGTGCCACCTGTGTCTCAACAGATTGTCTCATGTAGGGGGTGGTTGGTGCGGGGCAAGCCTACATGTCAAAACCTGAGATCTCCTTGCTAGTTCTGGCCAGTGTGTGATGTTTGGCTGGACATACACTCAAGGTGCAGTGAGCCAGTCATGTTGGGCATGTTTTCAGTATTATCTATGCAGCATGTGTCTCAAGCTCATGGAATTTGTCCCTCTTCATCCCTATTGTCGGCAACGCTGTGTGGTGCAGATGCAGTGCTGGATTGTCCCCAGGGCCTGGCTCCTCTGTCAAGCTCCATTTCATGTCATTTGCTATTGTGTCATGCTCTCCATGGATTTTCATTGGCATGGTGGGTCAACCAACTGTGTGTTGCATGCCCTACATCTGTACCTTGTTTTGTAGATGTTACTGATCTTACTTTCCAGGCTATGCACTGTAACCTACGTTGATTGGACTCATGTGACATATGTATACAGGTGTGTGATTAATTGCTGTCTCTTCACCTTGCCCACAGCATCGTCGGGGGACACGGAGGGAGACATGAGCACAGACGGAGCGGAGGGACCGAGCACCAGTGCCAGCGTTGACATCGTGGCTGGCACATTGAGTGGTACAGAGGCGGAGGAGAGTGAGGCCGAGGACCTGTCCACTGGCACCACCGAATATGAAGCCGACGGGTCCGAGGATGATCTCTCCGAGTGGGCGGAGGCTGCACCACCAGCTGACAGCGGCACAACATCGCACCCCGCCCCCTCCATTGCCATCAGCCGCCTCCCACTTGCTCGTGTCCCTTCCCAACGTCCACGGTCACCACATGTCTCCTTCCTGCCAGGCACCGCACCCCCTGCCCCTGTCTCCACTGCTGCCGCCAATGCCGAGTCTCTGGACATCCAGCAGCAGCTGCAGGTTGGTCAGGCTGCGATCCTTAATGTCCTCCATGGCCACAGCCAAGTGCTGCACAACATGGAGGCATACTTGGAGGGCATTTTTTCATCGCAGTGAGGAAATATGAATTTTTATGATCAATTGTGTCCCCTATCTAGACCCCAACGGCTCCATGTACGTGCTACAAGTACATGTATGTTCCCTCCACTTCAAGCTATGAAGACGCAAATACAATTGTGTCCAACGTTAATATGTCCTCTTTCAGATCTGCCATGAATGGGTCAGATATTCCGTTCCTAAGTATGCCTTGCCACCGTCTTTATATGGTATACTTTTCACGTTTTCCAGCTCTGGCAAGGTAGGCCCTGAATTCTGCCATCGAAGCTTTTCCTGCTTCTGCCTCTGAATGCTCCAGCCTGGACCTGCATCTGTATCCATGAACTTTGTCTTACTTCCTGCGCGGCTAACGGTGCCTAGCCTGGCCTGTTGCCTGCCAAAAGTGTATTCAGCCTTCAAGTTATCTGCTCCGCTCCTCGAGAAATGCATTCCTGTCTAGTAGCTTAGGTAAACATCCCTCCAGCTGCAGAGCAAAGGGCCCGGCCTTACTGTCTTCGAGCAAGTAATTCATGACTTTCGTTACCATGGTAGGCCCATGCCCCCTCGCATCTCATGTAGACACTTAGACGCTTGTACACGCACTAGCAGTCAGTATAGAATAGGCTCTGTCCGAAAGACCTTTCCTTCCAGATAATATAGTTCCTTAAACACAAGATATTAGATATGATTTGGGATTAGGTTGTCCTGACATCCCAGACTCCTGTCTCCTCATGTAGGGCTAAATGTCAAGTTCCCTTCACCCTCTAGTTGCACGTCAATCACACGTCATGCGGCTGCGCGCGCATCTCTGCCATGTATTTCTGCTGACTTTGCAGGATTCTCTTATGGATCCACCCACTTGTGTCATCATCATAAATGACGTTTCTAGTATACGCCTTTATGCACGCCTATTGTAACACCTTTTTTATTACGTATGTGTATTCTTATCTCTCTTCTCAGCTGTTACGCCTCCTGCATCTGTCTTTACTGTAATGCATTTTATATAAATATGACAACCTGTCAATAATGTATTGCTGATCCCTTCCTGAACCTTCGTGGTGACGAAACTCGATTGCCTGGTTCGAACCATCATTCCTTTGTAAGGAATAAATTCCCTTTTATAACCTCAAATACCACGGATTCTGCCTCTTATTTTTACTGAGTTATTCTTCTTGAATTTTACCGCATAAATGAAGTCTAGGTAATTTAAATTTACCACATAATTGGCGCCCGAACAGGGACACCTCTCACACCCCACGCGCCGGAGGTGCGTTGCAGACCCGGTCTCCTGCCACAGAAGGACGGACAATTACGCGTACCCGCAGGATTTCCTGTATCTCCCTCAGGCCAACGGGGGCGACTGAGGCTGCGATCAACACCCAGACGAGGCGGTGAGGAGTGCGGAGAATCCCGACCAGAGCCTAGCTGAGAGAGCAAGATCCGCGGTATACAGAGGCCCACCAGATTCCGAAGTTCCGAAGTATCTAAGTCACGAGTCGAGTCCAGTCCAGTTTGGTCTAGTCCAGTCCAGACTTCCGAGGCCTTCCGTTCCGTGCTTCCCGGTGAGTACCGTTGCTGGGGACGCATCTAGACGTGCACATTAGTTTGTGCCGGTCAAGACGGGTTTGGGTACACAGACCTGGTCTGCACTGTTTTAGCAGTGTATCTGTACTGTTTAGCAGTACATACAGTATATTTAGTATTATGCAGTTAACTAGTTTTATTCTAATTATTATTGTACGTTCTAAAATGTTTTGATATGTTTTAAATGTCGTGGTATGAGTGATTGTTCGATCTTCATTATTGTGTTTATTGTAATTATTGTGTTCAAGTCCGAGTAAGAATTAAGTAGCAAGGTTCAAGATGCCGTTATTTTCAAAATTAAGACAGATAAAAACTAGAAAAGGGATACTCGAGGAAGCTGTTCCCATTCCACCTAGGGACACTCCAGGGTACTTTATGTACCATAAACATGGCCTAGATGCCGTATTATATCTTGATCTATGGGTGGACTACACGAAGGATTTAGCAGAGAGTCAGAGATGGCCCGCTACTGGAACATGGGATGCAGATTGCATCATGAGAGTAGAAGAAGTATTATGGAAAAAGAAAGCCAGACAGTCACAGAAAGATGCCATTGAACTATGGCGTAAAGAATCGCATAGACGCACAGAGAAAGCGCTCAGAAAAGAAGAGAAAAGTAGGGAAGATTCAGAAAGAGTCCGAGAAAACATATTAATTGACGAAGGTATCCGAGTAAAAACAGAACAAGTAGACAGACAACGAAACACTCTTATGAATGGTATGTATCTTCTTCTGGCCGAGGGTTTGCCTAAGGCCACCCTGGAGGTACCAAAAGATCTGCCACCTCCATTACTCCCGATTAAAGTACATCCCAAGACCGCAAAGGACATTTTCCTTTCTTCCTATTTAGATGATGCAGCCCCCGAATATGCTAATGGTGCGCAGCAACGCACACCACCTGTTAACGACGCTCAACCCCAAGATCAGCTGCACCCACCTCCGCAGCAACAAACCCCTCCTCACGCTCTAAACATTCCATCTGTTTCTACAGTCCTTCCTGCACCCACACTCTCTACCCTACACCCAACAAATCCTTTTGGACTTGGCACCTCAGGAGGTGCGACAGGAGGTTTTTCCACGCCACCGCCAGCAACTAGATTGACTTATAGGGATTTAGCACACCAACGTACACCCCAAAGAGCTAATGACAATATATTAAATGAGCCTCTTACAGATTGTAGATATGATCCAGTGCCAGGTAAACACGACAGAATGTTGCTATCTTCAGTACGTTTACGACGAGTTGCAAACTATTTAATGACATTACCAGGAATGGTTGAACATCTAGACAAAATATATCGCTTTGTCCAAACAGGGCAAGGTCCTGAAAGTATTGGCGAGGCCATGGAATACCAGAAAGTAGATATGCAGAAATTATTGTTACGCTTTTTCATAAACTGTTTGATCAGAAACAGAGATAGGCCTGAGGTAGATTCAGAGGAAATGCAAGTACTTACCAGATGGGGTCAGAATATAGCAGACGGAAAACATGATAAACAGAAGTATATAGAAGTCATGTGCCGAAAGATCAGAAAAGAAGTAGAACGAATACATGAAAGAAGATTAGAAGCAGATAAAACTGAATCAGAGGAAGAGGAGGAGGAACAGTCAGAAATGAACACAGGACAATTAGAATTACCAGCTAGACAAACGATAGCTTATGTAGGAAAAGGAAGATCTTTTAATAAAACAATACGCCCGATACATCCAGAATGTAACAGAATTTTTCAAGGAGCTATCTCAAATCCAAGGACCCCTGAACACTTATTCCAGGCTACTGATAAATTACTCAGAGAACGAAGGGGGTACCATGTGCTCGATTCTATGGATGAACAAGAATTAGCCAGGTCAGCAGTACAATGGGCTGACAGCTCTGAAAAATACAGTGATGATGCGCTAGCACACACGTTTCTGAATCTCGCCCCAGATGAACAGCGTTTAGCTAGTATATACATGATACAACATCTCCTTATATTATATAAAGGCCAACACTCCGATCCTGGTCCCCTACCTGATATACTGATAGAACTACTAATGAATAAATGGAGAGGTCTAGGTACCGATCTAATTAAAGTAATTCTAGAATACCGACATAGATATAGTGCCTTTTTGTGTCCAGAACATGATCCAGCTCCTTCCATGGAGAGAAAAACATATTACATAGACAGACAGAATCCCTTACGCGAAGTACACCCAGTTAGAAATGATGATAATACGTTTAGACGCGTGTTTGTGTACACGCCCATAACTAAAATAGAACTATTGGAAATGAAAAAATTAGTGCCCAGCCATGACAAAGATCCAGCAGGTTTTCACCGTGAACTAAAGGACATGTTACTCATGGGTGATTATACCTATCCTGACATTATGAAAATATTGAAAGTATTATTGCCTGCCGGTATTTATGAGAAACTCAAAGAAAAAGAATGGGAAGTGGGAGACCAAAAGATTGATTGGACAGTATTAGAAAACGAAGAAAATGCCCGAACTGCAGGCGTAGGGCTTGGGGACAAAACAAAAGCATTGCCAGGATTATTAGTACAAGTATTGCCACGTTTATTAACTACGAAAAAGGAAGACTGGGGAGCAATCTCAGCCTGTAAACAGAAACCCGATGAAGACACTAGTGATTTCTATTCCCGATTTGAAAAATGTTTTGGTATTAATAGCGGCCTGAAAGCAAGTAGCGAGTCATATCCACATCTTTTTGTAACAAAATTAGTTGAGAATTCCCTGCCACAGGTTAAAAATAGAGTATTGAAAGTTGAGAGCACTTGGCAAGCTAACACTCCTTCACAAATGTTACAAATGTTACAGTATCACCAGAATAGAATTAGAGAAGAACAAGAACACGAACAAAGACGTATGAAAGACACGAAAATGAAAATGCTCGTCGCTCAGTCAGTTCCAGCTGACGGTCATAAAAAGGGTGCGACACAGTCCAGTAATTCAGCGGTTCCCGTTAAAGGGACATGCAACTATTGTAAACAGCCAGGTCATTATATAAACGATTGTGCAGTTCTGAAACATAATATCTCTACGGGCAAAACTAAGGAGAGACCACGTCCGCCTAGACAGGATCAGATCCAACAACAAGCACCTCAACATGTACAGCCTATGCCGGTTCCACAACAGACCGTAGTGGTACCACAGCCACAGCCTATTGCCGCAACACAAAACACGACACAACAGATGTACCAGTATGCACAAAATGACTATCCAGATTATCAGCGCTACACATGAAGTAGCCTAGAGAGGGAAGTTGGCTTACCCCTTATTGGGGTTCCTGTAGATCAAGAGGGTCCTTATGTACAGAGTCAAGTATTAGGGAAAGACAGAAGGTTCCTACTTGATACAGGGGCAAGCAGAACAACTATAAGTCACGACGAAGTCCCAGGGGCACCCCTCTCAGGCTCACAAAATATTCCCCTTGGTTTCTCAGGTAAACGTACTATTAACGAAGTATCGCAACCACTTGCATTTACAGTTGGTCCATTGACACGGACTACAGATCTATTGCTTACAAAATCATGCCCAGAAAACTTGTTAGGTATTAAAACATTGAAAGCTCTAGGAGCCATAATATGTTGTTCTCCGGACGGAGTACGACTATTTTTGCGTGACTTTAAAGGTCACTACGTGTCAAGAGACATGGATCACCGGTTACAGAATCTACCTGCACATTTATGGGCAAAAGGCCCCACTGATGTAGGTTGTATGCACATTACACCATATCGAGTCACACTCAAAGCAGGAGTGGTATTACCACGAATGCGACAATACAAGTTACCTCCAGATGCTGTAGTGGCTTTACTGCAAATCATTGACGAGCTCATTGCACAAGGAGTGGTTGTAGAAACCAACTCCAATGTATGTAATTCTCCGATCATTCCGATTCTTAAACGAACTGATCCAAAAACACCCCCAGTATATCGATTAGTTATTGATCTGCGCGAATTGAATAAATGCATTGTACCACAATATCCCGTGGTCCCAGATATCTCTTCATTACTGACAGCTATTGATTCAGAAGCAACGTTCTTTACTGTAATTGACCTCAAGAACGCCTTCTTTAGCGTCCCAATCGATCCGGAAAGCCAATATTTGTTCGGATTTAGTTTAAATGGACAAAGTTTTAAATTCGCACGCGCACCTCAAGGATTTACAGAAAGTCCTAGCATCTACAGCCAAGCACTGAAAAGACAACTTGACAGTATCCACATGCCAGTTAACACTGCACTGCTTCAGTATGTCGATGATCTGCTGATCACCGCCCGAAGCGAACCCGAATGTGAAAAAGCATCACTGACGGTTTTACATTTTCTGGCCGACAAGGGGCACAAGGTGTCCCCTTCGAAGCTGCAATTCTGTGCCCAGCAAGTTGTGTACCTAGGGCACTTGCTGTCCAAGGGGGGGAGACAGCTCACACCTGACCGCATCCAGTTAATTATAAACATGCCACCACCCAAGACACAAAAGGAGGTACGGGCCTTTATAGGCCTCACTTCGTACTGTAGGCAGTGGATTCCCCAATATGCATTTCTAGCAAAACCACTTATTCAGTTGACAACCCAGGAGGCAGCGATATCGACTGTCCTCCCTTGGACTCCAGAACATACACAAGCATTTGAAGACTTAAAGAAAGCTTTATGCCAAGCACCTGTTTTAGCGACACCATGTTACAGTAAGCCTTTTACACTCTTTGTTACGGAACGTGAAGGTACTGCTTTGTCAGTACTCACTCAGAAACAAGCAGGATCACACAAGCCATGTGCTTACTTTTCTAGCACATTAGATCCCGTAGCTCAAGCTCTTCCTGCGTGTCTGAAATCAGTTGCAGCAACAGCTCTAGCGATCAGACAAAGCGATTCCATAGTATTAGGACATCAATTGACAGTACAAGTACCACACGCAGTAGAGGTTCTCTTGAACCGGACACAAACACAACACTTGACTATAGCACGACTGACAGGTTACGAACTAACATTGTTTCAACCACACATAGAAATCAGACGTTGTAGTACATTAAATCCTGCCACACTTATGCCATTAAGTGGAACAGACCCACTGGCACATGATTGTATTGAAGTCATTACTATTACGACGAAACCCAGACAAGACTTGACAGATGTCCCATTACCAGACCCAGACCTGACACTTTATGTGGATGGTTCATGTATGAGAACAAGTACAGGAGAGTTAGTGGCCGCTTATGCAGTCACGACAGACACCGAAGTCATTGAAACAAATTGTATTGACGTATTATCAGCTCAAGCAGCAGAGCTTATTGCTCTGACACAAGCCTGTATTCAAGCCAAGAATAGAAAGGTTAACATATACACAGATTCACGTTATGCATTCGGAGTTGTACACGACTTCGGAGTCCTTTGGCGAGAGAGAGGTTATTTGACTTCTCACGGTGCCAACATTCAACACGGTCCCCTCATTCAAGCTCTGTTAGATGCAATACACCTACCTACTTCAATATCTATCATGAAGTGTAAGGCCCATACAAAAGTCACCGATATCATTTCCCAGGGTAACGACCTAGCAGACCGAACAGCTAAGCCCTTGATGTAATTGACATACAGACACATGCTACACCAGAGGAAATAAAGAAATGGACTGAATTAGGAGGGATCCAAACAGATCAGGGATGGATGACGAAGGGAAAATCTATATGGTTTCTCCCCGACTCAAAGGTTCAAGTTATCATTAATACAATACATAGTCCAGCACATCTAGGAGAAAAAGCTATGTTAGACAGTATTCAACACATTTGGTTCAACAAACACTTACGAGCTGCAGCCAAACAGAAAGTCCGAACTTGTATGATTTGTTGTCAGTTCAATCCAGGTAAAGGCGTACCTGTAGAGCAGGGTGGATTTCAACCTCCCGATCATCCTTTTGAAGTCCTCCAGATGGATTATATCCAGATGGAACGATGTCGAGGATTCAAATATGTCCTCGTAGTTGTATGCGCTCTTTCCCGTTGGACAGAGGCATATCCCGTCTCAGATTACACTGCCCCGACTACTGCCAAACAATTAGTTCGTGAATTCTTCCCACGGTATGGTTTGCCCCGTATCGTGTACTCAGATAATGGCCAGCCGTTCTCATCCGAGCTAATGAAACACATTTCACTCTTGTTAGGCTATCAATGGAAATTCCACTGTGTCCGACATCCCGAGGCAGCAGGTCTCGTGGAACGTCATAATCAGACCCTGAAAATACGACTTTCTAAAATCTGTAGAGAGAAAGGCGTCGACTGGATAGTAGCCTTACCAGTTGCACTCTTTTACATGAGGATGGTAGCACATTCTCGCACAGGGCTATCCCCGTACGAGGTGGTCTTCGGTAGGCCACCAAATATGTGGGGGACGCCTATACCTCGTAAAATCACTGATGTTGATTGTAATATGCTGACAGATTACCTTGCTTCCTTGATGTCTGCACTACAATCTTGCCGTTCACAGGTAGCTGCAGCCTTTCCCGACAACACCGAGGTGAAGCCCCATGAAGTGGTTCCTGGAGACCTTGTCTTCATAAGAAACTTCGACAGGAGGAGCCCGTTGGAGCCTCGCTGGCAAACACCAAAGCTGGTACTTCTAACCACGAGGACAGCAGTGAAGGTCGAGGGTCGCAAGGGTTGGTTACACTCGAGCCATATCAAGAAATTTCATGGACTACCATCTGATTTGAACTCTCAGCCCTGCCCCCTTCCAGAGACTGATTCAAAACTCCCCCTGGTTGAAAAGACCGAATCTCAAAACTATAAACTGAAAATAAGGTCTAGTAAGTCAGACAATTCGATTGTTTAAGTCCTCTCCAAGGTGAATCGGTTGAATTAAGTCTCTGACATGTATCCTCTAGACCGAATTAGAGAGAGAAATAGACAGAAACAGCTCAAGAAACATGCATACTGTAAATCACTTCATAGTCACTGTATAGTGACATTGTTGATTATGTTTTTTCTAAGTCTTTTTATTATTGCTGCAAGTATACTGTTGCACATGTACTATCCTATTTTCAAGCGTGCTCATTCTGCTTACAATGTTACTGCCGAACATTCTTTTAGTGAACTACCTCCACATGAGTTGTCCTATAGATTTGCGCTGCGCAACAACACATTCATTAGTATGTTACATCATTCCCATCAGACCAGCAATGCTACAAATTGTTGGATATGTGGCCGACTTCCTCCCTATCAGAAATATAAAGGAGTTCTGCCTCTCTTTCCGTACCCGTTCACACACAATGGTTCCTGTGGAGCATGGTTTAGTTTGATTAACTCTTTAGATTCAAAAACTGTAGTTTACCAGAGCAACTGGGTATGGGGAAACCTGAACTTAGTTTTGCTTAAAGCCTGTTATCCTAACAAGGAGGGACTTCCCAAAAGAACAGGAACTGATCTAGAAAATGAAGTATATGGATTAGGTAATTTTACACTTAACCTCATGATTCTGAATATTGAATCTGAAGCTGCACTAGTCTTGCCTGCTATGTCAGTATTACCAGTCAAAGGTGAATTCTGTGTAAGAAAGAATGGTTCAGTACACCTGGGTCATAGTAAATGTACTACTGTGATCGAATTCCGTGATAAAGGCAAGTCTACATTTAGAGCTTCCCGTCATTCCTACTTCATATGTGGTCATACCGCATATATACGCCTACCTCTAGATTGGGATGGTACCTGTTACATTGCATTCCTTCTGCCACCTGTTTTTCTAGCCCCTCCTGATTATCATAGAAATACCAATCTAGTACACCATAGACCCCAGAGAGATATCCCGATTGTTGACTACACTGAAACAGCATGGGAACAATATACAGACTTCAATAAAGGTCTCTTTCCTTACATAGGTGTGGTCTCAAATAGTAAACTGATACGTAGATTAACCAGAACCCTTGAAGCAGTAGTGAATGAAACTACTTCCGCCCTAGGCAACTTAACAGAGGAGCAGTCTGCGATGCGGATTGTTGTTCTCCAAAATCGTCTTGTCCTTGACGTCATCCTAGCCGATAGGGGCGGAGCCTGTAGGGTCATCGGATCAAGTTGCTGTGTTTTCATCCCAGAAAACGCGCCATCCGTATATAAAGCCATAACTCGTCTTCATAAGATTGCAAACCAGATACATCAGAATCCAGGCACCTGGACATGGTTCGGTTGGTTCTGGAGCGTGTTGTCAGCCTGGGGATGGAAAGTCCTATCCTTCCTAGGTATTGGCCTTCTCATAGTATTCAGTTGTTGCCTGTGTCTACAATGTGGACCAGCGATTTGCGGCCTGTGTGCCACATCGTGTATTCCACGTTCAAGTTTTCATTCAAAATCCCGTAAGAAGAAAGAAGAGCAAATGATGTTACATGAACAGATTGATGGATTCCTGAAGATCGATATTTCATGAAGGGTCCGTAGGGGACAAGGAGAGAATGAGGAAATATGAATTTTTATGATCAATTGTGTCCCCTATCTAGACCCCAACGGCTCCATGTACGTGCTACAAGTACATGTATGTTCCCTCCACTTCAAGCTATGAAGACGCAAATACAATTGTGTCCAACGTTAATATGTCCTCTTTCAGATCTGCCATGAATGGGTCAGATATTCCGTTCCTAAGTATGCCTTGCCACCGTCTTTATATGGTATACTTTTCACGTTTTCCAGCTCTGGCAAGGTAGGCCCTGAATTCTGCCATCGAAGCTTTTCCTGCTTCTGCCTCTGAATGCTCCAGCCTGGACCTGCATCTGTATCCATGAACTTTGTCTTACTTCCTGCGCGGCTAACGGTGCCTAGCCTGGCCTGTTGCCTGCCAAAAGTGTATTCAGCCTTCAAGTTATCTGCTCCGCTCCTCGAGAAATGCATTCCTGTCTAGTAGCTTAGGTAAACATCCCTCCAGCTGCAGAGCAAAGGGCCCGGCCTTACTGTCTTCGAGCAAGTAATTCATGACTTTCGTTACCATGGTAGGCCCATGCCCCCTCGCATCTCATGTAGACACTTAGACGCTTGTACACGCACTAGCAGTCAGTATAGAATAGGCTCTGTCCGAAAGACCTTTCCTTCCAGATAATATAGTTCCTTAAACACAAGATATTAGATATGATTTGGGATTAGGTTGTCCTGACATCCCAGACTCCTGTCTCCTCATGTAGGGCTAAATGTCAAGTTCCCTTCACCCTCTAGTTGCACGTCAATCACACGTCATGCGGCTGCGCGCGCATCTCTGCCATGTATTTCTGCTGACTTTGCAGGATTCTCTTATGGATCCACCCACTTGTGTCATCATCATAAATGACGTTTCTAGTATACGCCTTTATGCACGCCTATTGTAACACCTTTTTTATTACGTATGTGTATTCTTATCTCTCTTCTCAGCTGTTACGCCTCCTGCATCTGTCTTTACTGTAATGCATTTTATATAAATATGACAACCTGTCAATAATGTATTGCTGATCCCTTCCTGAACCTTCGTGGTGACGGAACTCGATTGCCTGGTTCGAACCATCATTCCTTTGTAAGGAATAAATTCCCTTTTATAACCTCAAATACCACGGATTCTGCCTCTTATTTTTACTGAGTTATTCTTCTTGAATTTTACCGCATAAATTAAGTCTAGGTAATTTAAATTTACCACAGCAGGCTGACCAACGGCAGTTGCTGAGGTCCATCGACTCGACACTGACTGCAGCAGTGGGTCTCCTGCAGCGCTACGTCCCACCCCCTACCCCTGCCCCATCCACACTTCCCACTCCCATGCCTGTCCCACGTACACCCAGACGTACGCATGCACACACCACAACAGACACAGGCACCACACCAGCAGGGAAGGTCATAAGCACACCTCCTGGCACGCACACACAGGAAGAAGTAGGCACACCCACTGGGTCGGGGGGCAAACGTAAGACACGCAGCCAGAGTGGGAGTCCGCATTCCACCCAATCCACTCCCTCCAAATCCCCTCCCCTCAGCTCTCCTGGCCACATATCACACAAAGACTCCTTCATGGCCGCTCTGTCCCTGAGCCCCACAGTGACACCACCCCGCAAGCGGTCAAGGGAGTCCCCGGTCAGGGTGGTTGATTCCCCCCCCTGTCTACACCCTCCCCCAGTGGCGCTGCGACCCATCCCTCTGACCCCCCTCCTCTTTGGGGCCTGTGGTTCCTTCGGGTGCAGGGGATTCCCTGGAGGACCTTGCTAAGGTGTGCAGTGAGATCCTGGCCTCCGCTTTTGGCCCTGCCCCACCCCCTGTGGTTGAGTCCTCCATCCCTGCACCCACGACGCCTACCCTTCGCCCTCCTGTCCCTGCGGTGCCTGGTTCTTGCCCCCCAATTGATGCCCTCACCCCTGTGGAAGACGACGGAATCTAACTGTGCAGGCAAGCTAGGGGACACGCATCCCACTGTGTCCCCCATCCAGCTGTGACTTCTGGACTGCCCTATGGGCTTTGTAAATATTGAACTTCCTACAAACAAGACGTTTTTGGTTCATGCTGAATAAAGCAATTTATTTTTTTCCTCTTGGAACACTACTGCTTTGCTGGTATTGCTGTTGGTGGGGCTGCTACATGGTTTTGGGTGGTGTTCATGTGTTGGGTGTGTGGGAACTGTAGTAGTGTGCTGGTCATAGGGGGGACCCTGGGATCTGTGTGCCATCACACGGTGTTAGCTAGGTTTCTCTGTTCATGTAAGCAGTTGCTGCATGGTGAAATTGTCCAAAGGTGTCTTCCTTGCTCTGTGTACCCTGACATCTTCCCTGCAGGGTGTTCCCAATATTTAGCGCTGAGCTGTGTGTACATTAGCTGGGTGTGTGACGGACTCCTTCTACTTTGCACATGCATGCTGAGCAATGTCTCCACCTGCATCATTCGTGGCATCCTTGGTAGTGATTGTACTTGTGTATGTGGACTATTGACATGACTTCATGTGGACATGTTTTCTTTTCAGCGCTATGCATGCGTATACTCCCAGCCTCGCACACATGTGGTACATGTACTGCAGGGTCTTTGTGCACCTGACTGAAATTTGTGGGCATGGTATCTGTGGCTACTCCACCCTATGCGTTACATGGGCACTGCTGGGAGTGAAAGGCACCCACCCCTCCTGCGTCTGGGCACTGCTGGGAGGACTCTGCACACACCCCTCCTGTCTCTGGGCACTGCTGGGAGGACTCTGCACCCACCCCTCTTGTCTCTGGGCACTGCTGGGAGGACTCTGCACCCACCCCTCCTGCGTCTGGGCACTGCTGGGAGTGATAGGCACCCACCCCTCCTGTGTCTGGGCACTGCTGGGAGGACTCTGCACCCACCCCTCCTGCGTCTGGGCACTGCTGGGAGTGATAGGCACCCACCCCTCCTGCGTCTGGGCACTGCTGGGGGGACTCTACACCCACCCCTCCTGTCTCTGGGCACTGCTGGGAGGACTCTGCACACACCCCTCCTGTGTCTGGGCACTGCTGGGAGTGATAGGCACCCACCCCTCCTCTGTCTGGGCACTGCTGGGAGTGATAGGCACACACCCCTCCTATTTAACAATATGTACGCTTAGAACATACACGTGTGTGGGTTCGCTCCATGGGGGTATGGTTCGTACTTACACTGTTGGGGTGGGAGTACGCTCCATATGTACGCGGGTGGGGTACGGGTCGTACATACACTGTTGGGGTGGGAGTACGCTCCATACGTACGCAGGTGGGGTACGGGTCGTACTTACACTGTTGGGGTGGTGGTACGGTACGTACATACACTGTTGGGGTTGGGGTACGCTCCATGCATACGAGGTGGGGGTACGGGTCGTACTTACACTGTTGGGGTTGGGGTACGCTCCATGCATACGAGGTGGGGGTACGGGTCGTACTTACACTGTTGGGGTGGGGGTAGGCTCCATACGTCCACGGGTGAGGGTACGGGTCGTACTTACACTGTTGGGATGGGGGTACGCTCCATACGTACGCGGGTGAGGGTATGGGTCGTACTTACACTGTTGGGGTGGGGGTACGCTCCATGCGTACGCGGGTGAGGGCACGGGTCGTATTTACACTGTTGGGGTGGGGGGTACGCTCCATACGTACGCGGGTGAGGGTACGGGTCGTACATACACGGTTGGGGTGGGGGGTACACTCCATGCATACGCGGGTGGGGGTACGGTCCGTACGTACCCGTGCCCACGCTATGGAATGCTTGTGTGGGCCGTCCCCAGGCCTTTGCCACGTGGGTACAGCCGTCCCGCCATTGTTGGGGTGATGTAGGTGTGGGCGTGGTACGACTCGTACCCACGCTCTTAAGGCGTGGGTACGGGACGTACCTGTATAGTTGTGTTGCCGGTTCGCGTCGTCAGGCACTTCCGTTGTGGCGGATGCTGGCTTTGCTGGACACGCCCCCACCCCCTCGTAGTGACCAGGGCCTGGGGGTCAGGTATGTCCAGGGCATGTGTGCTGTGTGACTTTGGTGGTGGTTTTGTGGCCTGCCCTTGGTCCTGCCCCCCCTTTCTCCCCTCCCTTAGTTGTTCTGACCTTCTGCGGCGTCTGCGTCCGAACCTGTAGAGGAGGTCGACTGCTATGAGGGCCGGGATGACACGTGGGTTCGGGTCCATGTCTGTCCGTCGCGTACAGGTCCTCCTTGTTCGCGTCATCCTGATTTCCCGGCAGTTTTTGGCAGCCGGAAAATATTGTCCGTGCGGGATGACGTCGGTGCGAATCGTAATTCCTGGTTCGTGAATGGCAGGCTGCGTGCGTCCCGACGTCACGTCGGCGCTTTCCCGGATCGCATTTGTATGTTTATTTTGGTCGGTCGGGGTTTTGTACGAATCGTATGGAAATGGTGTTTCCGTGCGATTCGTAATTCCATGTTTGTATATTGTTACGACCGGGTACGCGTCGGACGGAGAATATGCTCCGTCCGACGATTTGTACCCGGTTTTTACAGGTTCGTGATCGGCGCCTAAGTTTACAAATTAAACCCATCTTCCAATATGTTAACTGGAACCTAAAAATGTGATCAATGGTTGAAGTGCCAGAGTGAAAACCCGCCTGGAAGGGACATAATACCTCATTGTTGTCTAGCCATTACTGAAGCCGGAAAAGAATAACTTGATGAATAATTTCTGGGTGATGTCAATTAGGCTGATAGTCCTATAATTTGCAGGGTCCAAAGGAGAACCTTTTTTATGCACAGGAACAATTTCAGCTCCAGCCCATGTGTGATGAAACAGTAGGCCCTTCAGAAAGGTGTTAAACACCAAAGTAAGATTAGGGCCCCAGATTTTAATTTCTGTCAAAAATAGATCTGCCAAAATGTTATCAATACCCAGGGCTTTATGGGGAATTGCCTTCCTAATGGCTTGCTTCACTTCTTCACAGGTAACTGGGGGAACACCTCAGTGCTGATAGAAACAATCCTGATAGAAACAATCAGGTCAAGATAAGGGTCCCTTGGGTTCTCTGGAAGGGATGTGCTACCTTGTTGGAGTGAGTATAGGTCAGCAAAGTTGAAAATCCATACCTCTGCTGCTATGTTGTTCTCTAGCTTGGCAACCCCTTTGGCATTTCCCTTTGCAACAATATCCCTAAAGGTGGCATTTTATTTTCTCTAGTTGCTGCCAGAAACACCTTCCAATTCTCACAATCCCAATCTCTTTTAGCTTGTTTGATAGTTTTGCTATATCCAGATCTACTTATTTGGATCTTATCAAGGCCTTTTTAGCCCGACAACATTGCTTGTTATACTATGGGGGAACATCCTTTTTTTACCCTGGCTCCCCAGTTCTATGTAGAAGATGTTTTTAAGATCCTCAAATAGTTTAAGATGTATGTCTCCAATAGTTTTAAGGCAAGTTACCTGATCTAAAGGTCAGCATAGGCTCCAAAATTCTTTTAAACGAGGGTGTAAACACACCTCATGGTTTCTTCTGATCGACTCACCTGATATCATTGGGTTCTTCTCCTATTATGGGATGGTTGACATCTGACATCCAAGGGTTTAGTCCTGGTTAATCCAAAAATGAGTTCCAATGGGTTATGGTCGCTTTCTATTCTATTGATGATGCTGATGATGCTGATGCCCAAGACATGGGACCAGAGCCTTATATCAACCAAAATATAATCAATAAGGCTTGTACAGGTAGCTCTTTTGAAAGTACGTTTCCCATCCCAGTCAGAATTTGGTAAACAGTCTAAATATCGAGTTTTTTATTTAGACCTACAAGAATATCGAGTTGGAAATATCATAGGGACATAATATCGAAGTCAAGAATATCGACGACTAGAATATCGACCTGAAGGTAAGAAAAATCGTTTTTGTTAATAACGAAGTTAGTAATATCGATAGCAAAAATATCGATGTTACTAATATCGATATTAATATTAGTGTTGTGTATTTTAATATGTATTTTATGTTTGTTTTTATATTTTTTGTTAATTATTTTACTAGTTTTAGAATATATGTATTACATTTTTAGAAGTTAGTAATAATTTTTAGTAAATTGTGCGTTTTAGTACCATAGCGGGTTGTGGATTTATAGGGGAATAGGGTGGGATGTAATTTAATTATAGTAAATCAATTTTTTTTTTTAGGAATTAGTAATTATTTTTAAATACATTTTGCGTTTTAGTTCTGTAGTGGGTTGTGGGTTTATAGGGGAATAGGGTGGAAAGTAATTTAATTGTAATTAAGTAATTATTTAATTTTTATTTATTGGTATTGATAATTAATTTTATGTTAAATAATTAATTGCTAATTATTTTTTATTAATTGCTAATTATTTTTTTATTAATTGATAAATTGGTAATTATATTACGTGCATTAATTTATTATTGAAGTGTGTTGTGAGGTTATAGGGCAATTGGGTGGGAAGTAATTTAATTGTAATTAAGTAATTATTTATTTTAGTGTTGAGTATTGATAATTAATTTATTGTTAATTAATTATTAATTGGTAATAACTTTTAAATAATTAATATTTTTGGGGGGAAATTAATTAATAAAAAATGTTTTTGGTTCTCATTCTGCAATAGTTTGTATAAGGAGTTGTCGGGGACCCCACCTTTATCTTTCCGACCCTTCACTACCCCATATTTTCATGGCCCGAATGGGGTGTTTCCTTTTGTTTATTGGTAGGGGTCCCTTTGTTTCCTTTCCAATTCCAATAAATATTTCCGAGGGGGAGGGAGCTAGCCTTCATGGCTACTCTGGCAGACTTTCTGCCTATTTATTTATTGCCATCGCATAATCATTGGACTTTGAACAGTACGGATCATGTTTTCAGGAAAAGTACAATTACTTTTTGGGTTAATTGAAATTTTTCCCAAATTTCCCAGAAGTTATATTTCTTACTCGGGTTCCCCCTTCTATCCAGTTTGTATATTTTATATATTGAGGTCAGCCATTCCCAGTGTGTAGGTGGTACAGGGCTTACCCGTTTGATACATATTTCCCTTCTAGCCAATAGAATTAATAGGAAGAGCAAATTCTCTTGTTTCTTAGTTAGCTTAATTAGACACTCCGACTGGTCTACCCCAAATATAACAAGATCATTACTTACATCAGTTGGTCTTTCTAGTAAAGTGTCGAGAGTCTTACCCACTTCTTGCCAGAATTTTTCGAGCTGGGGGCCCTGCCGGAACATATGCAGGTCGTCCGCTTTCTCCTTACCACATTTTGGGCAGTTCTTTATTTTTGCCCCGCTGAACTTTGATAGTCTCTTTGGAGTCCAGTAGGCTCTATGAGTGGTAAACAAATGGTTTCTCCTTAATGCAGAAGATTTTACAATAGACCAACATTTTTCCATAGAGACACGCCAGATTTTTTTCGCGTCCAACGACGGCAGATCTTTCCCCCAGGTCTCTTCCGGAATTAAGCATTCTTCCTCACCAGCTGATATTAGGGCCCAATACCACCGTGAAATTTCTTTTTTTAGAGGCGCATTTTCCTGCATCTCCGTCTCTATTGCGGTATTTCCTTTCTTGTTTTCTGTTAAAGTTTTTGCCCAGCTAGTAAGTTGGTAAAATTTTAATTTTGATAGGGAGGAATTTGTTATTGTTTCCAAATGGTCCCATTCAATAATATTATTTACTAACACCAATTGGCACCATTTTAGTACTCTGGATGTTCTCAGCGGGGCAGCAAGCCTGTCTTTGAGGCATTCCGGGGTTCCTGGTGAGTCCCATATGGGGGCAAATTTGCTGTAATATGGTATCTTCAGGGTATTTCTGATGTGATACCATAGCTTTGCGGCTGACTTAAGGACCTTCAGGGAAATTAATGTATTGTTCATTAATTAATCATTAATAATGAAATTTGAGTAATTATAATTTATTGGTATTTATCAATAATTAATTAATAATTAGTTATTAATTGCTAAATGTTTGTTTAATAATTAATGTTTTTGGTATTGAAAGTTAATTATTTTGTATTTCATTATTATTTGGTAATATCTTTTTAATAATTAATTATTAATTGTATTTATCATCAATTTAATTGTTAATTAATTATTAATTGATACATTTCTTAAAGTAATTATTTATTGGTAGTGTTAATTAATTTATTGTAATTTATTAATTAAATTATTATTATATTTTTTTAAATATTGTAATTATTAGTAAGTTATTTTAACCCCTACGCTATCCAACACTTTCCCTACTGTTGCACTCTCTGGAGTTGGAATGGTCATTTTAACCCCCATGCTAGTATCCAACACTTTCCCTACTGTTGCACCCTCTGGAGTTGGAATAGTTATTTTAACCCCTACGCTATCCAACACTTTCCCTACTGTTGCACTCTTTGGAGTTGGAATAGTAATTTTTACCCCTACACTATCCAACACTTTCCCTACTGTCGCACCCTTTGGAGTTAGAATAGTAATTTTAACCGCTACGCTATCCAACACTTTCCCTACTTTTGCACCCTCTGGAGTTGGAATAGTCATTTTCACCCCTACGCTATCCAACATTTTCCCTACTGTTGCACCCTCTGGAGTTGGAATAGTAGTTTTAACCCCTGCGCTATCCAACACTTTCCCTACTGTTGCACCCTCTGGAGTTGGAATAGTCATTTTGACCCCTACGCTATCCAACACTTTCCCTACTGTTGCATCCTCTGGAGTTGGAATAGTAACTTTAACCCCTACGCTATCCAACACTTTCCCTACAGTTGCACCCTCTGGACTTGGAATTGTAATTTTAACCCGTATGCTATCCAACACTTTCCCTACTGTTGCACTCTCTGGAGTTGGAATAGTATTTTTTACCCCTACACTATCCAACACTTTCCCTACTGTTTTAGATAATGTATTGTATCATTTTTTAAAACTTTTTTTACAATTTGTTATATACAGTTTTTATATTTTATTTACATTATTGTTGTATGTGTATGTATGTATTTATAATTTTTAAAACTTTTTTTTAACAATTTATAAGTTATTATAATAATTAATTGTAAATTTTATTAAGTATATATATTATATTTTATATGTGTATTTTTTTTTACATTATTGGGCCGATTCTGATCCGGGTCGGAAAGCACTCCGACCGAGTCGGATACGGAGTGTTTTCCGACCGAGCCGGACCATTACAGTCCGACCGAGCGAGTACGATGCGCACGTATGCTGTCGGACTTAGTTCGGTCGGACTCCCATAGAAGTCAATGGGAGCCGGTCGTACGATGCGTACATGGACTCCCATTGACTGAATGGGTACGTCTCGAACAAGTGCGTCCCCTACAGTGGGTACACGTCGGTGCCACCCGCACCGTACATGCCTGTGTTGGGGAGACCCATAGGTCTCCCCCTGTGTCCGAGTCGTAGGGCTGCGGGTGTCAGGGGGTCCGACCCCCAAAGTCCGACTCCGGGAGCTTTTGCGCGCCGGACACTCCGGCTCACACAGGCTGTCCGACGCGTGCATCGCACTGGCTCGGTTGTAATTCGCATCCATTGCACGCCACGGTTAGCTTCCGACCGGGACCTACGGAGCAGTTCGGATCCGGAAACGACTCGGTCGGTGAATTTCATGTAGCTCGCATCGTACTTGCTCGCTCTTACAGCTGTACGAGTCGGCCAGAAAACACGAGTACGGCTTGTAGTTTTTCCGGCCGAACCCGATTCGGTGCCCTTCCGACCGAGATCGGAATCGGCCCCTATATGTATTACTTATAAGTTTAAACATTTTTTTAATTATGTTTATTTTAATTATATGTATTATTTATTTAATTTTGCATTATTTTTAAACATTTAAAAAAAACGATATTTTTAACAACAATATTTTGGACAACTATATTTTTTTTCTCGATATTTTTGTACTTAATATAATGTAGATAGAACTTCGATATTTTTGACATCGGTATTCCGCCTCAGATATTTTTGATGTCGATATTTTTGACGTTGATATTCAGTCAGACATTCCAGAATTTATTCTGCCATTGCACGTACGTATACCGTTGTTTAGGGTTACCGCATTAATTTGAATTGCGAGCGGGGACCATTATTTAATGGGACAGGGTATAAGGTTGGGAATTGACTAGAGTCTGTCTTCTTCAGAGAGAGATGCACAACAGGAGATGTCCAATGGTTCAAACTGGCAGTTAAAATCACTTTCTACAATTTTCCACACTGATGGAGGCAGTTTAGCCATGTGGGATACAAGGTGAGGTAAAATGGGGTATTCTAATTTACTGGCCGATGGTCTCAGATATATGTTATAAAAACTGATGATTCTACATGAAAAAAGTTCAGTTGTGACACACAAAACATCCTTAGATATCTCCTCTGTGCTCAGCATGGTACCACTTACATGTGACCCTACCCATGTCAATAGGCCACCAGAGGGTCTACCTCGCTTTCCTGCTATAACTGCTATGCCATATGAAGCATACCTAATCCGGTTGATTTGAGAACAATGCCACGGTTCTTGGAAGAGACAGATGTCATAAACACTAACAAATGCCTCCCAGTCTGTGTTAATAAGCTTCAAACCCATACCTGCAAAATATTTCATACTATCCTCAGGGTGGGTAATCTTCGAGTGTTATCATTATTTGTGGGCTCACCCAGACCTAATATTGTAACTTCATGAGGGCTGTGGGGAAGTGAGAAGTCTCTTTTCTTGGGTTTTATCTTCATTGTCTTAGAGGATCTAAAACTGTTAGAGGGGAAGAGAACCTGGCTCCCTGTGCCTAAATCACTTCCTGACTAATTTTGGAATACATTTCGCACATAAGAAATGGCTAAACTAGTTTGTAGAGATCCAGTTTGAGTACCCCCAGTGTGTTGAGTGGGCCTAGTAGAATGGAATATGCACAGAAAATCTTCGTGAGCTATGAGTCAGTCAGCTTGATCGAAGGGCCCAAATCTGTTGTAGACTGGAACATTATAGGTATCACGGGTCTGGATCTGATTTGAGCCAAGAAGAAAGTTACTATGTATGTTTTGGTGTGATGGTTGGAAGTTATTCAAGGGGGATCTCTTAGGTGGTTTATGAAAATAACGTATGGGAAGAAGAGTCAATCTTGATACCCCTACACATACAGGACCCCTAAAAACATCAGCAAACATCAATTTCTGAACCACATCAGGTTCTCTGAAGTTTATGTCTATACAGTCACCCTCTTTATCTTTCAATCCTGTTCCTATCCACCTCTCCCTCTGGGTAAAGAGAGCATTGCCTGCGAAAATGAAAGGAAACATTTTGTTAGTGCCCAGCCAGTTTAAACACTTGTTCTTAAGTTCCCAAGATTTTTCAGACTAGCCCAATCTAAGGCCAAGAACACCTGCCAGCAGCACCATAAATGGACATGCACGTTAGTTATTATCATTTTCTTTTTCCTACTGCAGTGGCTCTGTTGTTTCCTGGGGGCGGGGCTTGGCCAGTGACACTGAGCACTGCAGGGGGAGGAGAGGTGGCAATCTAAGTGTGCATGACATTTTGACCAGCCCTCTCGGACCGCCCAAAATAGTCATGCACATTTGCCATGTTCTCCATCCAGGCTGCATTAGCGCCTGGGTGGAGAACATGCCGCAGGCTCCCAATCTTGGTCTGAGCGCCCAACTACGGAGCTTGGGAGCCCGGTTTGGTTGCTACCTGCTGCTGGCTTCCAGACAGGAAGAAGATGAAGAGGATCGGAGGAGAGTCGTTGGCAACACCGTTGGTAGCTAGGTACGTGTTTTTATTTTTATTTTATCTTTTTCATTTCCCCGACCTACCCAACCCACCACTCGAGTCCGGTAGCAGCTGCTACTGAACAGGTGCAGCATGAATACCAATACTATAAGCTCATACAGTGCATACTATTTATGACAACTGTGGTGGTCACCTAATTTATTTTTAATCTGTATATAGTCTTCAGAGCAAATCTCCCTTGTGTGCCATGTAGCAAAAATGCATTTGATCATGATTGTTGGCCTGATCGTATACACTGATTATTTCTTACAACATTGATGTTTTTACTAATTTTCTTCCAATATGTGCCTAAATGTTTAAGCACACAGAAACTGGTTCGCTATCACAATATGAATCGGGTAAGTCCTCACCTCTCCGCTAGCTGAAGACTTCAAGTAATGTCATCTGCTGGGATTTAGACATATTGGACCCTTGCCCCTGAGACGCCATGAAGAGTAACCCTGCTTTCTTGCTTCAAAGTGCAACACTCCGTTGCTCTATAGCTAAGTTTGTGATGTACAACTTTGCTTACATACACACATTTGTGCATCTGGAAGCCCACGTTATGAGCCAGATCTGCAGGATGTGACATTAACCCCAAAATAGAGAACAGAAAAGCCTGACAGCCTTGGTGTGGTGATACTCACATTTGGGTGCCGATTCCGATCCGTTAAAAATAATTTGCGTACGACCCGTATCCGTATTTTTTTACGTACGAGTCGTACAAGTACCGTACAAACGGCCAAGTACGATTCGTACGTGAAAAATAACTATGAATAGCGTCGGGAAAAGTGTTCGAGAGTGAGCCGGACATTTTTACGTGCAAATCGTAAAACACAAGTCCGAGCGCGCAAGTACGATCCTGACCGTCCGTCCGAATACATTATCGCACGTAAAATGGCCCGTACGGAGCCAACGCAGTAGCACACATGTACACGGGTAAACTTATGCCTGTGTACGAGCTGTACAGCCCCCCACCCCCAAATATGTTAGAACCCTACACCACCCTGTCCGCACTGTACCCCAGGCCCGCAACTGTATGCGCCGTACCCCCCCATGTACGCGCCGTACCCCCATGTACGCACTGTACCTCCGCATGTACGCGCCGTACCCCCGCATGTATGCGGTACGCGCCGTACCCCCCATGTACACGCCGTACCTCCGCATGTACGCGCCGTACCCCCGCATGTACACGCCGTACCTCCATGTACGCGCCTTACCCCCCCTGTCCGCATTGTCCCCCAGCCCCGCAACTGTACACGCCGTACCCCACCAAGAACGCGCCGTACCCCCCCAAATACGTGCCGTACCCCCCATGTACGCACCTTCCCCCCATGTAAGCGCCGTACCTCCGCATGTACGCGCCGTACCCCAGGCCCGCACCTGTACGCGCCGTACCCCCCCTATGTACGCGCCTTACCCCACCCGCATGTACGTGCCGTACCTCCGCATGTACGTGCCGTACCCCATGCCCGCACGTGTACGCACCGTATCCCCACCGCATGTACGCGCCGCACTCCAACACTGTACCCCAGCATCCACACCCACCATCCCGTATGTACGGACCGTACCTACGCGGAAAAGACTCTTACAGAACCAGGACACTGTAAAACAGCACAAGGAGGGTCAATTCTACTCGCACAACTCCACAAAACACGTCTACATGACAAAATACATCTCAATGACTGACCTGGCACATCCAAACAGGCAAACAGAGGACCAAATCACAACCACCTCTTATAACACACCCACCAAAATTCAAACACAGCCACACCCGAAAATGGACCAATAAAAAGGGCCCACACACACAACCCATGAGCCTTTGCAACAGACCCACTGCTGCCAGACCCCACAGAGAAACAACTCTACATCACTGATACCTTCACTACACCTTCACTCACACATCTTCACACAACCTCCTTCACAAACATCCCCCTCTTCACATTCACACATACACCGTCACATTCACACCCATACACCCACAACCATCCACACCCACATCCACACCCCACACCATGCCCACAGACAAGAATCCAAAGTTCACAACGGCGGAGCTGGACCTCCTTGTCAACAAAATCATCAGAGTCGAGCCACAGCTGTTTGGAACATTGGTCAGACAGACCAGCATAGCTGAAAAATCTGCCATGTGGCAGAGGATTGTTGATAAGGTGAATGCTGTTGCGCCCATCCGAAGGACCAGGCTTGAATGCCAAGCCAGGTGGTACGATCTGCGCTGGGCGGTCAAGAGGAAAATGAACTAAGAATATGCCCAGAGTAACATCACTGGAGGTGGGCCGCCCCGCAGACCCGTACACTACCATCCCTACCATCCCTGGGAGGAGAAGGTGATGGCCCTGCTACCGCCGGTGGGAGTACACGGAGTCGAAGGAGTCGCAGAGCCTGGTGAGTACACAAACAACTTACGTAACATGGGGGCAATGGGGTCCACACCACATATACACCAAATGCACGCAACTTCCCCCAAGCACTCACCGCACACAACCACACTCAAAAACCATGCTCATACCACTAACGTCTCCATGCACCCTTCACAAATCAAGGCAAGGCCATGTCCAAGGTTACAACACCCACAAACACAAGACTGGATGTCCGGGAGGCGGGGAGGGTGGGCCCCACACAACACATTGTGAAAATGAGATGCAGACACCAATGCCCTCAGCCCATATGGCATAGGTACATACCCATGCACAATGCACAGGGACTGGCAAAGTACTGACAAGGTAGCTGACACCTGGCCCTGCTAGATGCAGCACAAGGCCCTCCTGGGACCACTGTACACTCAAACACCAACTCCACAAGCACAGGTATCTAGCACAGGAACTCACACTCACTGTCATGCCAGCATGCACCATGAGGGGACAGACACATCACCTGGGAGACCCAATGACAACTCACACTACACACAACAGCATGCCCGGTCACACCCCCCCTAACACAAGCACACACCCCCGGGGCAGGCAACGGATTTACACACTCCCACAATGGACATGTGACACAACAAGACCTAACCATAGCCAACTAAGCATCATAGCCAACAATCTGCAGGTCAAACACTCAGGAGAACATCCCGATCTGTCCCCCGCAACATACCCATCCCCAAGTGGACATTGAGAGGAATGCTAGGCACATCCAACTACCTGGAGGAACTGTGTCAACTTGAATATGTATGAAACATAGATGTTGCATGAAACACCATTAACATTGTCTCTCTCTCACACACAGGGCAACGTTACGTCGTCGATCTCCCCCCAACACTGGGGGGGAAGAATCACAGTCCCAGGCTCCGCGTGAAGATGATCCCACCGGCAGCGATGACTCTCACCACTCCGTGGATGACCCCGACCAACCTGGACCCTCTGGTGCCCAAGCCCCTGCAGCACCTGCGTCAGGTACATCTGTGCCAACCACCACCCCCATTCCTGCCACATCCCAGGACACACCCAGGAGCCCTGCTCGCACTGAACAACAGAGCCAGTCTGACCAGGAGGGACAAGGTTCTCCGGGCACCCAGGAGGAGGCAGGCAACCCTGCAAATGCCATCCCTCAGGGGTCCCATAGACCCGATGTGCCCACAAGGGCAGGCCAGGCTCAAGTGGGCAGGGGTGGTGGGAGTGGAGGCAGGCGGAGGCGCGAACCTGACCAGCCAGCTCAGGACACCGGTATGTCACACATATGCAACATCCTGGACACATACCGGCGTGACACCAGAGGCATCAACCAGGTCGTGTCGAGACTCTCAGAGATGCAGGGGACCCTCGATGAGATTAAGAACCTGCAGGTCGAGCATCATGCCAGTCATCAACAACACCAAGGACGGATGGAGGCAAGACTGGCTGAGCTCTTGGCGGTGCAGAGGGACATGAGCCAATCACTCCATCAGATCGCCCAAAGCATGGGAGGAGGAGGATTCGTCTGACGGCGCGTCCCAAACATCGTCAAGGCCGCAATCTGAGGGTCCCCGGAGGAAGGTGGGTCGTCCACGGAAAAGACCGTGAGAGTCAGCGGACCATCCACATCTCCCAGGTCACCTGGCCTGGCACCTGGCCCTCTGGCGCAACAGCAGCACCTCATCCAATGACATTCTCTGCCACATGGGCTTGCTGGTCACAGTCTGACCAATGATGACCAACACTGTGCCCTGGACTCTGATGACTTCCAATGCCAAGGTTACCATCTCCCCTGTGAATTTTGGATTTTATTCCCCCAGTAGAGCACCTAATTCCATCTACCAAAACACGTACCCCACAGCAAATAAATATATTACTTTGGTCATGAGACGTTCCTGTCATTTTGCATTATTCAACAACATATGTGTGTGGAAATGTCAAACTATGCCTGAGTGTTGAACTAACTCCAGCCATCCATACCCTGGGATCAGAGTCTGGTACAGGACACACATGGGTCACAAGGTATCATTCAATGTAGGCATGGAGCACAACACTCACCTGTGATGGCCTCTGGCTGCTGAGGGGGGCCTTGCTAAACTGTGCGGACAGACCTATTTGGGAGATTATCATCAAGGTGTAGAGGTCATGGCTCATGTGGAGGTTCCCGGGGAGGGAGTCCCAGGTATGTGTGGCCAGGTGGGAGAACAATGTCCTGTATGCTGGAGTACGGTGGATGTGAAGAATGGTGGCCAGGGCAAGGTTGGATGCACGGAGATGGCCCAACAGGATCTAGGATGACAGACGTACAAAGTTGGTTTGGGGTCGGGGTTGTGGACTGCCTCCTGAGTGTGGGTGGGGAGTGTGGAGGTCATCCTGCAGCAGACAGTGATCCATTGCAGCTATCTATGGTGGACAGTGAGGTGGCTGGGGCGCAGGGTGTTGAAGCTGAGGTGTGCAGATGCACCCTGGATGTGGGCAAGTTTCCTGGGAGTTTGGATGTACTTTCTCTGTAGAGGGCAGGGCAGTATTTGACACGGATGTTGTCATGGACCTGGGGGATGGTCTGTCTTTTCTTGGAGTGGATCTATCTGTGGATCATGTGCATAATGCAGAGGGCGTTGCAGCATGAGGTACAGATGCTGTGGACTAGCATGGCAAATGTGAGCGAGCCAAACATGAGGCACACCATCTTGTGTGTGTGGCCACTGGGTGCTTGTGCAGGGCTCTTGCGGGTGGGACACAAGCACTTGACCCAGCTGGAAGGGGACGATCCTCAGATGATCACCTCAGTCCTGTACAAGTCCAGCCTCAGGTGGCTTGTGTTCAGCCATTCATCAATGGATCTCATGCAAACTTGAATGATGGAACTGCCAATGTCTGTGTCTTTGTTGAGGGTGAGGAGCACCTGGCTGTCAATGGCATACGAGCTGATGATGAGGTGCTGTGCACATGTGTAGGTGGAGAGGGGGGTCCTGGACACTCTGTAGATTGACATGCTGAGAGATGATACCTGAGCCATGTCCCAGACGATTACACCATACTACATGCTGAAGCCTTGAGTCCCTCTCCCATGCCCTTGCTGGGCTACAGAGCCGGTGGGGAGTATTATGGATGTGACCTGGTTGGTGTGACAGGGCCTGGAAGGAGGGCAGCGCAGTGTAGGCAGTTGGAGTTGCACACTCAGCATGCAAAGGTGTCGTGTGTGTGCCCAGGGTATGTCTGACAGCAGGCTTTAGGTGTGCGGATGGACATAGCTCGGAGTGTGGCTGCCACATCAGACTGTAGTGTGATGTGGGTTATGCAAGGATAGGATGGTGGTGCAATGTGCACCTTGCATGTGCTGATGGTCCAGCCTTTGGCACCGCGTGATGTCAACAGTGGCATAGACAAGCTGAGGACAGCCAAATGAATGGGTGGAGGGAGGAAGTGAGGAGCATCTTGGAGGCGTGTGTGTTGCCAAATCTGGATACTCTGTGGGCCCTTGCTGCAGGAGCCGCAGCAGCAGGCGGCATCTCCTTGCCAAATGCCAGAATTTGCACACAAAGACTAGGATGTCAGAAGGACAACTGCAACAGGCGCGTGTGTAAAGTAAGGAGTGTCCAGTGTCACATGGCACACCCAGAGACAATGCATGCACAATCACCAAAGAAGCATGACACCGGATCAGGAAACTGAAGGCCGACCTGCGCACAGGAGACACACCCTCAGCAGGTGTTGATGGCTCATTGTGTGGACCAACATGCCAAAAAACATACACAACCATGTACTTCATGCCCAATAGGGAGCCTAATCCATGAGCAACTGCATGCATGTTGGTAAACTACACATGGACTCCTATGCATAATCTTCCACAACTATGCCAGATATGCCGCATGCAAAGTGGCAAGAGACTAGGACTGGGCGGTAAATTCCGTTCCGCTCGTGGAATTTGCGGAATTTGGGTAATTTCGCGTTCCGTGGAGAACACGAAATTGCCCAAAATTTTGCTTTCCGCGACTTCGCGAAATTTTTTGCTTGTTCGCGTTTTCAAAATGCGTGTTCGCGAGATATTTCTCCCCGAGCTTGCAAACAGCGATTGTGAACAGGAAAAAAGCATCGCGAACAAGCAATTCCGCGTGTTCGCGGAATTTCTGCGTGTTCGCGGAGATTTTTTACCGTTTTGCGGAGATTTGCGTAACGCGATTACGCAAATTCTGCCCACCCCTACAAGAGACCTGCATTGACAGAGATGAGGCACCTTGGAGTGTGACGGACACCTTTATTACTCACACTACGGGAAATGCATCAATTGGAACAGACTCACAAGTCATTTGGCTGACCATGTGTGACCTACACTGGACACCCCCTTCAACACACAGATGTGGTAAATCCTACCGAGCTGGCACACAAGTGAAGGGGTTGAGCCTAACACCCCTTGCTGCACACGGAGAGTCTGCAATTCCCCATTGAGCCTCATATGGGGATGTCCCACACAATGTCCACCATTAGCATCCCATATGTTCCTGAGGGACGTTATACACACATTGATGCCTTCATCAGAATCCACAAACTAAAACAGATGACTGTCAGGAAGGGTGACTATCAATTCATGGGAGCCATGCAACACGTCATGTGCCCCATGGTGAGTCGACTTGTATGCATGGTAACACAACATGCACAGCAGCAGTCCCCACATATCACAAACACGTACCACCCACAAAATGCCTTGCTGCACTCCTTACCCAAAATGACTTTTCACCATGTCTGTGCATGTAACTCTGATCCAGCACACGTTGCAATACTCATGAGGAATAGCAGGAGGGCAATGATGACATTAGCAGACGACAGCCGCAAGAACCTGGGGAGGACAGACACACAACAAGTCAGCGAAGAGCTAGTAATCCGCAGACATGTACATGCACTCTACAGGAATGATGTTGTCACCATGCTCTTAAAAAATGTAGTGTCCCAGCTAAAATGTGTGGAATGACATCATCACTTGAATGACACATCAGAACACACCTCCAATCACTTAGCACACAGTCAGCTGGACACACACATTGCAACACATGCCACACAAGGCCCAAAGCCTGCACACTCAGACACAGGGACTCACCATTATGAGAAGAAGTTGCGGATAAGCTGACTCCGGATGTCCTCATCCTCATCCTCACTTGCCCCGTGCCCAAGCCCTTCATCCTCCACGGGTGGATGATCCTGCTCACCCGGATCAAGGATGAGTGGCACGGCCTTCTCCACTGCCATGTTGTGCAGCATGCAGCACACAATGAAGATTTTGCAGACCTTCACCGGGGCATATGGGAGGGCGCCGCCGGTCTTGTGGAGGCACCGGAATCTGCTCTTCAGGAGTCCAAACATCCTCTCAATCACGCGTCTCGTCTGCCCATGGGTGTCATTGTACCGGTGTTCTGCGGCTGTTCTGGGGTTGCGGAGAGGCGTCATCAGCCATGGCATGTTGGGATAGCCAGAGTCCCCTACATGGAAACATCATGTGAAGAAGTGGGTCAGGAGATGGCGTAAGATACAAAGATAGCGCAAAACACAGGACTAACAGAGTATACCCACCAACAAGACATGCTCGTTCCGCGTGCAGCTGCAGCATCATTTCTGGCACCCTGCTACGCCTCATGATGTAGGCATCGTGTGCGGACCCTGGAAAACGGGCACAGACATGGGAAATCAGCATGTTAGCAAGACAGAGTGATAATGTTTGCGGTTCCGAAAGGCTACCTCATGTGCCTGTGGTGGTACCAAAGCCACATGTGTCCCATCAATGGCCCCAATTACGTGAGGCATCCCTCCCAGGGCATAGAACTCACCCTTGACACCTGTCAACTGCACCAACATCACTTCTAAAACATCATGCAGGACACGGCTGAACATTGTCTGTGACATGCCACCGACATCAGCTATGGTCAATTGAAACGTACAGGTGGCAAAAAAATGTAGGGCTGCCATCACCTTCATCTTGGGGGTCAGATCTGTAGGATACCTGTGTTGTCGTTGGAGGTGTGGTTCAAGCCGTCGGGTCAAGTCCTCTATCAACTCTTGCGAGAAACGGTATCTGCGTATGGAGTCATGTTCACGCATGGCATCCAGGTCTGGCATTCGTCTGGGGAGAGGCGGTGCCCTGCAGAGATTTGGAAGGAATAACCAAGAGTGAGTACATTACCACACCAATGTCACTGAGGTGAGCACATGTTCAACAGCTAATAAACATCTGCTTAATACAGAGTCTGGTCTGTGCAATACATCCAGGACACGTAGGCCAGCCAGGTGATACTCCTACGAAGAGCCAGCCACAATAGTTGCATGGCAGTGTTGACGTGACATACCATTAAAATAGCTGTGGGCCAGTGTAAGTGACCAGCCAGACACATTACATGAGTGACAGACATCCACATATCAGCATTTGAAGGATGTTATCTCATACAGACAGCTGGCGGGAGTCTAGACGCACAGGTCACATGTCATCTGAAAAAGGACAGATAACACACATTTCCATGAAGGGGTACATGTCAAAAAACGGATGACACAGACATTGAGACAACGCAGATATTGCCTCATGTCAGGAAGTCATCTTCGAACCATCATGACACATGTAACGTGTGAGTCCACATGTGGCATGGTGTGCGTATATGTGTGTCATGCACATATGCACACAGACACATGTTGGATGCTGCAACAGCAGATGGAGTTGACAGAACACCAATGGCAAGCTCATGGGAACACGTGACACACACATGACATAGTCACATCGTGGCACGCTGGTAGTCACATGTAAGGTGTAATTATCCGTGTACCTGGCATCAGGGGACAGTTGCGGGTGTTGGTGACTGTGCCATACCAGTGATGCAGTGCTTGACACGTGTGTCCTACATGCACACATGTGCAAAGTATAAAGGGGAAGTGTGCCACGTAGTGCCCCATCACACATGACATGTGTAAACAGCTCATCACACATCTATTGTGCCACAACATGATGAGACATGTGCCACATCACTGCCTGACACACCTAGGCCCTGCACATGAAGGACTGCACTGACAATGACTTGATGTCCAGCCTTGTGCGAGTCTCACACCTCCATTCCTTTCGTGTGCGCCTCCTATCACCAGTGTAAGCTGTGAAACGCAGTACACACGCTCTGAGGGCGTGTGTACGAGCCGTACTCATGCGTGTACAGACCGTACACGCGTGAGTACGTGCCGTATCACTAGTGCCTACGGTACCCCCAACTATAGTGATAGGCACGTACTCACGCGTGTATGGCCCGTACACGCGTGAGTACGTGACTATCACTATAGTTGGGGGTACTGTAGGCCCTAGTGATAGGCACGTACTCACGTGTGTACGGCCCGTACATGCGTGAGTTCGTGCCTATCACTATAGTTGGGGGTACCGTAGGCCCTAGTGATACGGCACGTACTCACGCGTGTACGGCCCGTACACGCGTGAGTACGTGCCTATCACTATAGTTGGGGGTACCGTAGGCCCTAGTGATACGGCACATACTCACGCGTCTACGGCCCGTACACACGTGAGTACGGCCTGTATCACTGTAGTGAATGGTGCCCTAGGGGTACGTGTGAAACGCGCCGTACCTGTGTGGGGATTTAAGAATTACAATGGGGACACATGAGGGACAAGAATTAGGGCCTAAATGCATGCTGGTTGTCATGGATACCGAGTTTGAAGTTCAAAATTTAACATCATGTGGTCTGGAAAAAGCAGTTGGCCGCATTATACATTGTTGCAAAGTGGTTGTTGACTTGACATGATGCTGCAAATTCGAAAGATGCTAAGGCTGTCACTGGTGTATGTTTAAAGGGATTGGAGGAAACATAGGATGCAAATGAGTCTGACCAATCACTCTGTACTCCTGTAAATGAAATAGGCCAGCAAGGCAGATATAAGGCAGGCAGAACCCATGGGAGGGCACTTGCCTGCACAACATGTCAGTCGATACCACTGCTGCTGTATTGTCTCCCTCTGGCACCATGTCAAGGACTGTGGAGAGGGCCCAGCCTTTCACCCAGGAGGAGAACGAGGCCCTGATGGATGTGATCCTCCCACGGTACCCCATGCTGTATGGTCGACCAGGGGAGCAGGTGAGTGCTGACTCCACTACCTTTGCCTGTGCATATTTTTTGTGTCTGTCACTTCTGGCATTGTGTCCAGGTGTGACAGGCATGCAATGTTGGGTGGAGTGGGTCCTGGGGGGGGGGGTGGATGGCTTATGTCTCTCATGCAGGGCTTGATGTAGTTCATGTGTGCACTCCTCACTTGCATTGTGCTTACTGTGACATTCACTGCATAGTGCATGGCACATTCAGCCAGCCTAATTCTTTTGGGCATTCTTGTTCTATTGTCCTGCGGTAATTCAGTGATCACCCCGGTGTGACAGGTGACTGCACCCACAGATGTGTGTGAGAGTTGAGTGGAGCTGTGGTGAGAGTGGTGAGAGTGTCCAAATGATGTGTACGCCCCCTGGACATTGATGTGTGTGAATGTTTTTTGTCATGTGGGTGAGTGTCTATGTGGAGTGTTGCACCACAGCTGCATTGAGGAGGCAACTGCTCAATCCATCTGATGTGAGAAGTAAGCCGTGCTGTGTGTCTGACTTGCTGAGCTAGCCCCACACCTGTGACCCCCCCTGGCAAGTGGCACATGTGCAGAGTGAGGTTTGCATCCGCTGTTGCCAATGGCAGGTGATTTATGTGTGCCTGTGTGTGTCTGTGTACTCTGCTGAGGTTTCGTCAGTGGCCTGGGGCATGTGACTGCTTTGCGGTGCTGTCCATCAGCCTTGTGTTGCTTGGGATGCACAGTGTGTGCCATGATCAGGGATTGTTTTGCACCCCTCATGCAACCTGTGTACTTACTATGCCATGTAGTGCATTGGTGCGTCCCCAGTGGAAAAAGTCCCTATGACTAAGGTGCTATTACTTGCCAGCATACTATGCCCTGTTCAACAAATCAAAGATGTTCAAATGTGTGTCTCTGTGACATGGTGCAGGTGTAGTTGTCCCACTTTGTCATCCACACAGGTAACCACAAGGGGAAGATCTGGAAGGATGCCGTCAAGGCCGTGCAATCGGTGGAGGGTCGCAGTCGGCGCCTGCCACAAGTGAGGAAGAGATGGCAGGACATCCGGTGCAGGACCCGGAGGATCGCCCGGGTCATGCTGAAGGAGGAGGCTCCTCGCAAGCATGGTGGGCGCCGGCACCTGACCCACCAGATGAAGCGTGTCCTGGCGGTGGTCTTCCCTGACCTGGAAAGGCGGATACAGGAGTTACAGCAGCAGGAAGGGGATAGGTACATGTGTGTTTGTTGTGTGTCGCCAGCTTTTGTAGCTGTTCAGTCGCCTGAAAACACTGCCAGGGTAAATATGTGCAGTGCATATCCTGTTCCCCCAAGTCAACCTGTGCTGTTCTTCCTCCCTTTCCCTCCTTGACATGTGTTACCTGGTCTGTGTGCTATCACTATTGCACATGGTCATCTAGGCTGCCAGTTTATCAAGGTGCACACCGCTTTCAGCATCATGTGTGGGGGTGGTCTGCCTGTGCCCTGTCCTCTTCAGTCATTTGGGGGTGCATAATTGTTGGCACTGATGCTGAGTCTCAACACAGGAGTGTGAGGGTTCAAATGAACAGACTTGCAGCATGCATTACCAATGTTGTGGCCTCAGACATGATGTGCATGAGTGGGATATATGCATAGTGCTGGGACGGTTGCTCCTGTAACAGTCAGCTCATTACAGGACCATGGAGCAGTGTGCCCACTACAGTCCCCTGACACAGCCTGCCCTCCTACTCATGTGTATCATCCAACACTGTGCACATTCACTGTGGGTTCAGTATGGCTCTGCCTCTGTGGCATTGTTCCCTGGCCTAGGTAGTATTTTTAACATGTGGGATACATTTGTCCACTGGACAGGGATACACCAGTTTGCTTGTGCATACTCACACTGGGCAGTGTCTGTGTGGCTATTCACAACAATCTGTTGATGTTTGTTTGTGACCAATATGTTTTGGCAGCCCTACAAGGTGATGTCGTGTTAATGAAGCTAGTTTTCAAGCACAGTTATTGTAACCCTGAATAAGAGGTGTCACTTCTTGATCGGTATCAGTCACATTGACTCAGGTATGGGTGGGTGTGTGCGGGAGGGGCGTACATGTTCAACCCTGATGTTTCATTGCCAGTTCTGACTTGTGTGTGATGATTCGCAGTACAGAAAGTCATCGTGCAGTGCCCCCGTGATGTTGGCCAGTGCTTAATGTTCGTGCTTCGTAGCCTGTGTCAGATTTTGACAATCATGTATCCTGCTTGTACATTTTTGGCACCTGTGTGTGGTTCAGATGCTACACAGTTGTGACTTTGTGTGCTGACATCTGTGGGTAAATTCTGGCTTGCCATGAGGGGTAACCCACAGTACAGCTAGGCTTTTTTGCTAAACAATTGCAGGCCCATTAGCTTATGCATTGTCCTGGGTGTGGACATGTGTGCCACTCCAGATGACAGTCAGTAGGTCATATGTGTAGCCAACTGTGTGATCAGGTGACGGATAGCCATGTGACAAATGACATTATTCAAGTTGTTACTCAGAGAAAATGTCCATAGGCACTCACTACACCTGTCAACATGTCTCAATGTTTCATATGCTTGACCTTGTTGTTTTGTTTTGAAGGACAATGATGTGCCTGCATGACAGATGTCTCCCAAGGAAGTGCACAAGACACCACCTTTACACTTTCCAGGGACACGCTGGCACATTTTAAAGTAAGGCACAGTTTGAACAAAACTTGTTTGGAGTTCATACATATACATGTTCCCACAGTGTGGTAGCATTTGGGTTAGTCCTTGGTTGTTGCTGATACCAACTTACGAGTGTCAAGTCATCCAGACCACCGTGGTGCCATGTATATGTACTTACTGGTACGCCATTTCTGCCTAACAATGGCTGCTTTGAATGAGTCTGGCAGCTCAGACAATGACTGTGTACATGTAGTTTGGTGTGCACCTCCTTGTGTGACTTCTGCTATACAGACACATGTGTGTTGTGTTCACAGAGTGCCACATTCACACATTCTAGACATGTCCATTGTGTAAAGGGTTGTGATTCTCCAGGAGTCACAATGTATTTCTTTGGGGTGTCAAAAGTACTCACAGGTCTCTGAGTGTGGGGACACCTTCTGCATTGGCATGTGGTATTTGGCCTTGAGTGTGACAATACTGTTTGGTTCACAGTGAACAAGAGGTGGCATGCCTTCATAGTCTCGCTGTGCTCAACTGATCCCAGACACTAGCTTCTCATGATCTTGTGATTTCAAATTATTTGCTGTTGTGTCCTAATTTTCATTGTCTCCAAGTGGCATGGTGGGTCAACCAACTGGGGAGTGCAGGGCTTACATATGTGGGGAGTATTCTAGATGTTACTCATGATGCCTTTCCTGATATGCACTGTTGCCTATTTTCTTTGGACTCATGTGTCAGATGTATACAGGTGACTGATTTTTTCCTGTCTCTTCACCTTGCCCACAGCATCATCGGAGGACACCGAGGGAGACACCGGCACAGACGTGGAGGAGGGATCGAGCAGTGGTGCCACCACTGCTGAAGAGTCGGTGGAATCTAGTGGCACGGAGGGCGAGGGGAGTGAGGCGGAGGACCTGCCCAGTACCAACACTGACTACGAGGCAGACGGGTCCGAGGCTGAGCTCCCAGAGGGGGCGGAGGCTGCTCCCACAGCTGAATGCAGCAGTACATCTCTTGCCGCCCCCTCCATTCCCATCACCGCCCTCCCACTTGCTCGGGTCCCTTCTGTCCGTGCTAGGCCACACCGTGTCTCCTTCGTGCCAGGCACCGCACCCCCTGCCCCTGTCCCCCCTGCTGCCCTCACTGCCGAGTCTGTGGACATTCAGCGGCAGTTGCAAGTTGGGCAGACATCGATCCTGACTGTCCTCCATGGCCACACCAGAGTGCTGACACAGATGGTGTCGTACATGGAGGGCATGTCATCAGCGATGTCTGACCAACGGATGTTGCTGAGGTCCCTGGACTCGTCACTGACGGCAGTAGTGAGTCACCTGCAGCGCTGCCTCCCCCCTACCCCTGCCCCATCCACAAGTCCCACACCCATGCCTGTCCCAAGCACACCAAGACATCCACACACACGCACCCCACCAGACACAAGCAGTACACCACCACGTAAGGGCAAGCGCACACCTCCTGACACGCACACTCAGGGGGAAGCAGGCACACCCACTGGGTCTGGGGCACACAGGCAGGCACGCAGCCACAGTCCTCGTACACATGACTCACTCCCCAGTCCCTCCGATGTCACTCCCCTTGGCTCCCCTGCCCCAGATTCGGAGAAGGAGGCCTACTTTGCTGGGCTGGGCCTCAGCCCCACTAGTTCACCTGGCCGGAAATGGTCAAGGCACTCCACGAGTAGGGGAGTTAAGTCCCTCAGCCTGTCCACCACCTCCCCCAGTAGCGCTGCAACCCATCCCTCCGACCCCCCCCTCCTTGGGGCCTGTTGTTTCTCCGGGTGCAGGGGAGACGCTTGAAGAACTGGCAGAAGTGTGCAGCGCTGAGCTCACCTCCACCTTTGGAGCTGCCCCACCCCCTGTGGTGGAGTCGTCCATCCCTGCACCCACCACACCTACCCTTTCCCCTCCTGTCCCTGCGGTGCCTGGTCCTTCCCCACATGATGCCCCCCCCAGTCGCTGAACCAGAGGTTTAGTATGTGCAGGCAAGCTAGGGGAGACGCGTGGCCATGTGTCCCCCCCAAGGACTTCATATCTGGACTGGCCATTGGCCTTTGTACATAGTGTTCTTTACTACATCTTATTTTTTCATGCTGAATAAAGCATTTTATTTTCCGTTTTGAAAAGTCTTGCATTTCATGTATTGATGTTGATGCTGAGGCTCCAGTAGTTGGGGTTGTGGGAATGTGTTATGTTTCATGGAAATGTTGTAGTCTGCTGCTCATGGGGTGGAACCTGGTATCTGCGTGCCCTCACAAGGTCTCTGCAAAGAATCTTTGGTCGTGTCTGCTCTTTGTGTTTGGAGACATTGTCCCTAGGAGTGTTCCTTCCTCTGTGGCACCTGACATCTCCCCTGCAGAGGGTTGCACAATTGTTGTGTTGCCCTGTGTCTACATTTCCTTTGTTGGTGATGGATCCTTTCAACTCTGGCCATGCCTGCTCAGCAATGTCTCCGGCTGCATCGTCTGTGCCATCCTTGGTACTCACTGTACTTGTGTATAGAGTATTTTGCAATGCCTTCATGGAGAAATTGTCCCTTTTCCGCACAATGCATGTGTGTAATCCCAGCCTAGTACACATATGGTACTTATTCTGCTGGGTATTTGAACACCTGACTCACAATTGTGGCCATTGTATCTGTGGGAACTCCACCCTATTCCTTCCATGACAGACAACATCTTGGTGGCTGGCCCAGCACCTGAACATTCTTATCAGTCCTGGGATGTGCGTGACAGTGTGTGTTCTCTTTGGCTCTCGTTGGGCCCGATTCACAGAACTAACTTAAGACAAAATCCTAAACTTACTACCATTTTCGTATTCACAGAAGGCACTTACTCATTTTTGCATTCACAGAAGACACTTACTCACCTCGGTATTCACAGAAGTTAGGAGTCCTAACTTTAGGACTCCTAAATGCCTTCTGTGAATACTGAAAGTATTACAATTAGGATTTTTCTCATTTTAGGAGTCCTAAAGTTAGGACTCCTAACTTTAGGACTCCTAAACTGAGAAATTTTAAGGCTTTCGGTATTCACAGAAGGCATTTAGGAGTCCTAAAGTTAGGAGTCCTAACTTTACTACTACTAAATAGAGAAAAATCCTTATTTTAAGGCTTTCGGTATTCACAGAAGGCATTTAGGAGTCCTAAAGTTAGGAGTCCTAACTATACTACTACTAAACTGAGAAAAATCCTAATTTTAAGGCTTTCGGTATTCACAGAAGGCATTTAGGAGTCCTAAAGTTAGGACTCCTAACTTCTGTGCATAACGAAATGAGTAAGTGCCTTCTGTGAATACCAAAATGAGTAAGTGCCTTCTGTGAATGCCAAAATGGTAGTAAGTTTAGGATTTTATCTTAAGTTAGTTTTGTGAATCGGGCCCTTAGATTATTAGGCAGTGACATGACTATACAGTCTTGTGGCATGATCTCAGTGTGTGTATTGTGCTGCATCTGCCAGGGGTGGGTATGCATGTGTTATTTGTTCTCACACCCACATGTGGTGTGTCATGCAGTGGGGGAAAGACATCCATCCTCCTGGGAGTGGGACACTGCTGTCAGTGATGTGTTGTTATGGCACTATCATCATTGTCCAAAGTTAGGGATGCGTACATACACCCATGGAGTTGTGGTCATCTGATAATGATGTACACCCCCCCATGTCTCTGTCCACTTCTGGGAGTCCTCTGCACCCACTCATATATGTCTGTCCACTGCTGGTATTCCTCTGCACCCACCCCCATGTCTCTTTCCACTGCTGGGAGTCCTCTGCACCCACCCCCATGTCTCTGTCCACTGCTGGGAGTGATGGGCACCCACCCCTCACATGTCCCTGTCCACTGCTGGTATTCCTCTGCACCCACCCCCATGTCTGTGTCCACTGCTGGTATTCCTCTGCACCCACCCCCATGTCTGTGTCCACTGCTGGTATTCCTCTGCACCCACCCCCATGTCTCTGTCCACTGCTGGGAGTGATGGGCACCCACCCCTCACATGTCCCTGTCCACTGCTGGTATTCCTCTGCACCCACCCCCATGTCTGTGTCCACTGCTGGTATTCCTCTGCACCCACCCCATGTCTCTGTCCACTGATGGGAGTGATGGGCACCCACCCCTCACATGTCCCTGTCCACTGCTGGTATTCCTCTGCACCCACCCCCATGTCTCTGTCCACTGCTGGAGTTGATATGCACCCACCCCCATGTATCTGTCCACTGCTGGGAGTCCTCTGCACCTACCCCCACGTCTCTGTCCACTGCTGGGAGTCCTCTGCACCCACCCCCATGTCTCTGTCCACTGCTGGAGTTGATATGCACCCACCCCCATGTATCTGTCCACTGCTGGGAGTCCTCTGCACCTACCCCCACGTCTCTGTCCACTGCTGGGAGTCCTCTGCACCCACCCCCATGTCTCTGTCCACTGCTGGGAGTGATGGGCACCCACCCCTCACATGTCCCTGTCCACTGCTGGTATTCCTCTGCACCCACACCCATGTCTCTGTCCACTGCTGGTATTCCTCTGCACCCACCCCCATGTCTGTGTCCACTGCTGGTATTCCTCTGCACCCACCCCCATGTCTGTGTCCACTGCTGGAATTCCTCTGCATCCACCCCCATGTCTGTGTCCACTGCTGGTATTCCTCTGCACCCACCCCCATGTCTCTGTCCACTGCTGGGAGTGATGGGCACCCACCCCTCACATGTCCCTGTCCACTGCTGGTATTCCTCTGCACCCACCCCCATGTCTGTGTCCACTGCTGGTATTCCTCTGCACCCACCCCATGTCTCTGTCCACTGATGGGAGTGATGGGCACCCACCCCTCACATGTCCCTGTCCACTGCTTGTATTCCTCTGCACCCACCCCCATGTCTCTGTCCACTGCTGGGAGTCCTCTGCACCCACCCCCATGTCTCTGTCCACTGCTGGGAGTCCTCTGCACCCACCTCCATGTCTCTGTCCACTGCTGGAGTTGATATGCACCCACCCCCATGTATCTGTCCACTGCCTGGAGTCCTCTGCACCTACCCCCATGTCTCTGTCCACTGCTGGGAGTCCTCTGCACCCACCCCCATGTCTCTGTCCACTGCTGGGAGTGATGGGCACCCACCCCTCACATGTCCCTGTCCTCAATTTCCCGGCAGTTTTGGGCTCCCGTAAAAAATGCTACGTGCGGAGTGACGTAGGCACGAATCGTACTTGCTGGTCCGTAAAACGCTGCCTGACTCCGTCCGGACGTCGCGGATGCGCCGTCCAGATTCAGATTTGTATGTATTTTTTTGCCAGTCGGTCTTTTGTACGACTCGTACGGAAATAGTATTTCTGTGCGAATCGTACTTGCGAGTTTGTAAGGTGTTTTTCCCGGGTACGAGTCGGACGGAGAAAACGCTCCTTACGACCATTTGTACCCGGGTTTTACAGGATCGGAATCGGCACCTTGGTGATTGTCCAAAAATAAGAAAGCCATTTTTCTAAAGCAAATCTGAGGAAATTAGATTAAACACACCAGAAAAGCTGGGAGCATGGGAGAAGAAAACAAAAGAAAGGAAGTATGGATTAAATGGGCAAGAATAAAGGAGCGGGAGGAAGTAGACTATAGTTGGGGGTCTAGGTAGCAGAGTTATGGTAAGGGAGGAGTACAAGGGCATACGCAGGTACAGCAGTACAATAGTGCATGTAAAGTTGATTTACTATGGTAGAGGAAGGAATAGGGTTTCTAAGTTAGAGGCAGCGCGGGAGGATTGGGTAAAGAATATTGTGAAAGAAGACAGGGTAGCAACCAACTTGGGTGTAGGAAGGAGGGATGCAAGTAAGAGGAATATAAAAAAGAGGGGTGTGGAGGATTCTTGCACCCCACAACAAGATAAACACAGCACACACAAAAAGGAGTGACAGATGCAGTACAGATTTCCCCCCTTCAAAAATCAAGTGATCTATGTGATCCTGGAAAGAAATGACAGCATGGAATTTGTTCAACATGAAGGATATTCACCAGGATTGATCCAGCATACGGGGAATGCTGCTTACTTGATGGAAACAGTTTAGTAGAGAAAGCTTTCCCAGAAAATGTTTCCTAAAGTAAACTTTTTAGAAAATATATATTTTTGAAAATATATTTTTATTGATGACACAAGGACATCCATCAACCATTTAGTATTTACAATAATGCATTTCCAACAGACAATTAGCATTACATAGCCAAAGTATCTTATTAATTAATAAGTAATCATAACATTGGTCAATAGCTGTTCTTGACATATAGACAAAAAAATGCAAGTAAGACAGGTAAAAAATAAGTAAGTAAATAGAAGCCAATCATGCATCATTCTAGTAATCATGCGCGAAGGTACCCCATATGGATTCAAGTTTCATTGTTAAGCGTAGTCCTCTGGCTTGAATCAGAGCCTTCTCTCTTTCATAGACTTCCATCAAGATAGCTCACCACTCCACAGCCTTGGGGGATCTTGGGGAAATCCATGCCCTTGCTTTAGAAAGTTGCGTAGCAACCAACATGATAGAAAAAAGAGATCACAGTGAAGAAATGGTTGCTACATTATAACCCAACATGATCTCATTAATGGTCAAGAAATAATCTAGGCCAAGGCGGACCCTAGAGATATACCTGATTTCCTTCCAAAATATCTCCAGCATTGGGAAGGTGACAAACATATATACAATATTCGCAGCCATCAGGTCGCACTTTGGGCATTTACCTCGATTGCTCACATAGCTTCCCTCTTTCTGTCCTTAGCTGGCTATTTTTTTCAGAGTACAGTATAGCATACTTATCATCCAGAATTGTTGCAGCTTTAAATTAATTGAGTGGACGGATCCATCCAAAGTTGCTAGGGCGTTACTAACTACATGGAAGTAATATCTTCCCCCAGCGCCATGCCCCATTTTGTCACCAGTTTTACACACAAATCATTCTAGGCTGGCTAAGAAGTTGATATACAGTGCTGATTACTGATTTCACACATTTATCATACAAGTACACCATTATCTCAGATACTTCCACCGTTTAATCCTTTGTCATCTCAAGAAGTAATCCCTAAACTGCAGATATTTGAAAAATTACTTTTGTGGGAGTAAGAAGGAGGCTTGTAAATTTGGAAAGGTTCGAAAGCAGTTGTGGTCATAGAGATGTCCCAGTCGAAACACCCCGTGGCTAGCCCCTATTCTAGAAGCATTATCAAGGAATATCTCTGGAAAAATCAGGTTGTCCCATAGTGAAAAGCCACCATGAAATACTGGCAAGGAGCATTTAGCTAAGATTGCACGCCATATGTACACTATATCTAAAAGTCTTAAAGCGGACTCTCTTAAAATAATTTGGGTCATTAGTCCTGTAGAGAAACCATCTGCTGTCACGCCTGAGAGCTAAACAATGGCTAAAATCCTGATTCTCGGCTGAAAGGAGGCTCCGCAAGTGATCCACAAATGCTGTCCAATAGTAAAATTTTAAATCTAGAAGATGTAGCCCCCCTTGATTATATGGGAGTTTAATACATTTTATTGTGCTGTGTGCGTGTTTATATCCCCAAATAAAACTACTTATCGCAACCTCTAGTTTTTTAAAGAAAGAATTAGGAATACACAAAGGAATAGAATGAAACATATATAACATTTTTGGAAGTATTTTCATTTTAATATGACATCTCCCAATTATGTTGATTGGCAGTTTGTGCCAGCTTCTCGGCTTCTTATTTACAGATTGAAACAAAAACTCACAGGTCAATCTTATTATTAGTTCGTTCTGCAGGGAAATACGATTCCCCAAGTAAGTAACAGTTGAACACTTCCCAAAAATTGGCCTATCCAATTTAAAATTAGAAAGTACTTGTGTCTTATTGAAGTTTAATTTATATTCCAAAAAAGAACCAAAAATATCTGCTTCATGTTTTATAAAATCCACAGAGGCAGCAGGGTCGAATGTAAAAACAGCAAAATCATCCGCATAGGCAGTGACCTTCAAATCAGAGGATCCTGATCGGAAAGTTTGTATGTTTTTATTATTATGTGGTTCAATATATAGCGCAAATAATAACGGTGGAAGGAAGCATCCCTGACGCCTACCCCAATATATTCAAAATGGGGTAGACTGTAGCTAGTATAAAGCAGTTTGGCCTGTGGTTTACTGTATAATGCCTGTATCCACATGATATACCGCCCTCCCAGTCAAAATGATGAGAGTGTTGCCCAAAGACACCCCCAAACCACACAGTCGAATGTTTTTTTCTGCATCTATGTTCATATATTTTTCTCTCGAAGAAATAGCAAAACTTACAGAACAAAGAGCTGAAACCTTTGTATTTACAAATGAGGAAACTCAACAAATTTATTCTCTGATTGAAGAAACTGAGAGTATCAGTACAAGTACCAACTCTATGCAATCAAGCATAAAGCAGTTACTATGCATATCTAAGAAAACAATTAATCAACGTCTTCACGCAAGTACCCTCATCAAATACCACAAAGTACAATGAATCCAGAGGGGATTAAGAATTTCATTAAAATCTACATTGGGCAAGAACAACACGAGATTCACGGAAAAGTGGCAGGCAATCTTAAACAAGTCTTCTCTAGATCTGTCAGAAGCTGTGCAACCACAAGCACGGGAGCAGAATGTCGCTAGCTCCCAATGCCCCACCAAGGTTTCTCAGCAAGACACAATTTCTATTTACACAATGCCGAGGGAACCCCAGGGGGGAAAGGTTTGGGACAGAGAAGAGGCTGCTCACACCCGTCTGATTCTTCCTTCAGCCTCAGACGCCTGCTGCTCGTCTTCTTCCGGCAATTAGGTGTTGCTGTAAGAAAATAATTGTTAAACTGAAAACTCCTGACACCTTCCTACTTCCCACACCAGCCCTCTGTAAATCTACCTACCCTGAAGTGGTGTGAGCTTTGCTCCTCTTCGTTTTAAGTGTTATTCTTGACCTTGTATTCTGTAACTGTAAATAATATGATTACCTTTTCTATTGAACCTGTTATTCTAATTATCTATGTATTTATTCACAGGCGCCTTACTGGTTCCTCACCTCAACTGGTCAATGCTGTTGTATTGTAAGAAGGTAAGTGTTCTTCCTCAGAATCTAATATTGGTCTTCTAATTAATTTCTCTTCACCATGAACTTAAGCTGGAAACTCCTCTTTTAAATTCTTGAAGTTAACTCGCTTCCTACACTAGTTTTAACGATTCTACTGAACTAACTTAATTATACTATTGCTTCGTTTTTTGGTTTCATTTCCAACATTAAAGTTACTTGTGCTGACTCTCCTTATTGTACTGGTGCCCAATGAAAATATGCGCATGCTCGAAGACAAACACACTTGTCCTTTCCTCATGCACATTACTAGAAAATATTACGGAACAGTCTTACTGCAGTTTTCTGATAATTCCGCTTCCTGCCGCGACCTTCCGAAAATGCTGCTGTCGCTCTACACTCTCCCCAGGTAAGTAAACACGGGAGTTTTCAGATGCGTCCTATCTTCCTCACAGTTCAGGTGAAGTGTGCCACAGAGCGAGATCAACACCTGAAAGTTAACGATTGCGGAAAAAAGCTAGAACGCGCCACAGAGTTTTCTTCAGCAGTCTCTTTTAACCGCTATCTTGGGAATGACGGGTGACCGCTTTAATTTCCTTTGCCTTGACTTATTTTTAAGAGCAATTATGCTCACAGAGAATCTCGTTCTCAACAGATTTTTGGGGATCCTGACAGTACCCTCCCTCAAAGTAGTACCTCTCGGCTTGGGTTTGCCTGGAAACTTCTTGTGAAATTCCTTTATCAATCTTGGAGCAGGAACATCGTTGACAACTCCCACGATCTCTCTTCAGGTCCATAACCCTTCCAGTCTAGAAGGTAGTACAGTTGTCCCTTGCGAATCTTTGCATCTAACACTTGCTTCACTTCAAATTCCTCACGTTGTTCGGTTTGAATTGGTCTAGGAGGTTTACTTATTCGCACCTCATTTGATATTTGATGCCTTCTTTAATAGAAAGACATGAAACACAGGATGAACCGACAATCCCTTAGGTAAACTTAGTCGATAAGTCAAGGCACTTAACTTCTTCTCAATCAAATAAGGGCCTATAAACCTAGGCTGCAACTTCCTGTTTCCCTTAAGTCGAAGATTCTTCGTGGTTAGCCAAACCTTATCTCCTACTCGTAATTCTGGTTCTTTTCTTCTCTTTTTGTCAGCATAATGTTTGTAATTTTCTTTTGCTGTGGTTAAGTTTTTTATGGCTAAACTATGTACCCTAGTCATATGCTCTACTAGATCTGTAACTGCAGGGACATCTGCTTCCTGAAAATTTAAAGATTGATTGGGATGCCTTCCTGTGTTCAAATAGAAAGCAGAATAACCTGTGGACACATTTTTCGCGTTATTATGTGCAAACTCTGCTGCCCACAAGTATTCTGGCCAGTCGCCCTCCTGATCTAACAAACATAATCTAAGGTACTGTTCCAGCTCTTGATTTGTTCTCTCAGTTTGGCCGTCTGTTTCTGGATGATAACTAGTTGTGTACCTAGATTCTATATTCAACCTCTCAGTGAAAGATCTCCAAAAATGAGAGAGAAATTGGGAGCCTCTGTCGGATATTAACACCTTTGGTATTCCATGAGCTCAAACTATGTTTTGGCTAAAAACTTGAGCTAATGTCTTGGCTGTGGGTATACCTTTTAAAGGTATAAAATGTACCATTTTGGAAAATGCATCTATACAAACTAGTATAGTATCAAACCTTTGAATCGATGGTAGTTCTACAATTAAGTCTAAAGTGACTGTGTGCCACGGATAGGGTGGGGTGGGCAAGGGCTGTAAAAGACCTTTGGGAGCTTGTCTCTCTGGTTTTCCCCTCGCGCAAGTCTCACATGTGGCTACGTACTTACGTATATCCTTGATCATATTTGGCCACCAAAAACGTCTTCGAATCAGGTCTTCAGTTTTCAAGATTCCTTTATGACCTGCTAAAATGTTATCATGACATTCCTTTAAGGCCTTTTGTTGCATCTCCAGCGTAGGCAGGTAGAGGGCTCCTTTGTGATACAGTAAACCCCCTCTAACTTCTCGTCTGGGAATTTCTTTTAACCAGTTCACAATCTCTTCTTGGGTCATCGAATTCTGATTTTCATCTTCTAATGCCTCTTTTAAAACTGCGCCTATTACTCATTCTGCAGGTATAATTTCGTGTCTCTTGATGTCTTTCGAAATATCTTCTGTACCCAATCTAGAAAAAGCGCCAGGCGTACCATTTTGTGAACCTGGCCGATACGTGATGATGAAATCATAGTCAGGGAAAAATAAAGACCAACGCAATTGCCTGGGTGTTAAAGTTTTAGCAGATTTTAGAAACTTCAAATTTCGATGGTCTGTATAAACTGTGACCACATGCCTGGCACCCATTAAGTAGTGTCTCCACTCTTTATAAGCATCTTTAATGGCCAATAGTTCCTTTTCAGTTATTGTATAATTGACCTCAGCCGGGGTCAACTTTCGAGAACGGAAAGCCACTGGATGCAATTGCCCTGTGGTTTTATGTCTTTGAGATAATACACCTCCTAAGGCGAAGTTAGAGGCATCAGTCTCCACATAGAATGGCTCCGATGGATCTGGGTGAAGTAAAATTGGTCCAGAAGTGAAGTCTTTCTTCCGCAGTGAGAAGGCCTCTTCAGCCTCCCTTGACCATTCAAAGCTCACCCCCTTCTTCAGCAATCTGGTTAATGGAATACATTTTTTAGAAAAGTCTTAAATAAATCTCCTGTAGAAGTTTGCGAATCCGATGAAACTTTGAAATTCTTTCACTGATTTAGGGGAATCCCAATCCATCACTGCCTTTATCTTGTTTTTATCCATAGTAATTCCATCAGGAGAGAGCACAAAACCTATGAATTCTACAGAGGAAACGTTAAATGCACATTTTTCCAACTTTACAAACAGACGTAACCTTTGTAGCACTTTTTTCACGTGTACTTCATGCTACTCCACAGTGTTTGAATAAATCAGTATATCATCAATATACACAATGGCATTTCGATCTATGAACTCCTTTAACACATCATTTATAAAATGCTGGAATGCTGCAGGAGCATTACATAGGCCGTAGGGCATCACTTGGTATTCAAAGAGCCCACACTTAGTTCGGAAGGTGGTTTTCCATTCATCACCTTCTCGTATCCAAACAAGGTGATATGCCCCCCTCAGATCCAATTTGGTATATACTTGTGCTCCTTTTACCTGGTCCAAAAGGACAGAGATTAAAGGCAAAGGATATCTGTTCTTAATGGAGATCCGATTGATTGCTCTATAATCTATACAGGTTCTCAATTCTCCATTCTTCTTAGGGATGAAAAAAGTGGCAAAGAGACAGTCGTATAAAACCATTTTCAAGATATTTTTGCAAGTAATTCTTCAAGTGGGCGTCTTCATGCTCCGTTAAAGCATAAATTCTGCTGCACGGAAGATTGGCGCCTGGCTCCATTTCTATTTTACAATCAAAATCTCTATGCGGAGGGAGTCTTTCTGCTTCTACCTTGCTGAAAATATCTCGAAATTCTGTGTACTCCTCTGGTAATTCGGTAGTAGTTATTATACAAATTGTTGCCTCTCTTTCACTTAAATGAAACGCTGGTGACTTCATATGATCTCTCGGACATTTCTTATAGCAATTCTTCTTACAATATTTCGACCTTAATGCTGTAGTTCGAGCACCCCAATCTATTGTCGGATTATGTTCAGTGAGCCATGGCAGACCCAATATCAATTGAAACTGTGGAGCATCAATTAAATTGAACTGCAAGGTTTCCAGGTGTCCTTCATCCGACTCTAACTCTACTGGTTCAGTATGGCTCACAATGGGGCCGAATGAGAGGTTGGTGCCATCAACCGCACAAACTGCTTCACTCTGTTCCTTCTTGATAGCTCTTAACCCAATTTTCTCTGCAAACCTCAAATCGCAAAAATTGCCTGTACCTCCTGAGTCGACCATCACTGTTACTTGAGTCAAAGTTTCCTCTCTGAATCGCAATGTCATCATCATAACTAAAAGAGGGGATGCAGACTGTAAGGTGTTGGCCAAGGTATGCGTATCTGGAGTTGTTTCCACTTTTGCAACCACCAGTCCAACTCCATTTACTGGTGGCGCACGGCGTTTTCCGCCGGTGATTGCTTGGGTTTCTTTGGACAATTACGAACAAAATGTCCGCTGCCACCACAATAAAGACACTGTTGATTAACTCTTATTCGTTCCTTTTCCTCCTTAGAGAGGGGGCCTCGAATTGCTTCAATTTGCATTGGTTCTCCTCCCCGGACCGTGTCAGTTCCTTTAGTACTTTCCACTCTGACTCGATCAAATCATGGAACACTGGAACGAAATTCCCTCTTTTTCTCACCTCTTCTCTCACTTTGACGAAAGTCTATTTCCAGAACCAAATCAACTAATGAGAGATTTCCGAAGGTCTATTTAGCACTTGAGCCAATGCGCCTTTTAACTCATCTTTTAAACCTCGATAGAACACCGCCACTCTCTTGTTTTCTGGCCACTCCATCTCTACTACCAGTTTATTAAACTGAGCCAAATAAGAAATTAGATCACGGTTCCCCTGTTAAATTTCCAGTAGCTCATTTTCCGTTGCCTGCGTTGCCTTTCGTCTGTCAAAAAATCGTAGAAACTCCTTTTTGAATTCATCAAGGTCGTATAAAATAGGGTCATTTCTGGTCACCATTGGCATCGACCATGACGCAGCGTCACCGCTTAAATATGATAGAATAAATGCCACTCAAGACTGCGCATTGGGGAAAAGTTCTGGGCGACACATAAAGTGAAGAGTACACTGTGTCAGAAAGACTTGAGCCTTCTGTGGGTCTCCATTAAAACGCTGTGGTGGGGCTAATGGGATCACAGGTGATAAAGAATGAATTACTTGAGTTGTTATCTTGGGCTGAGAGACAGAAGCATCACTTGAATTTCCTTCTTGAGAGGTCGAATATTTAAAACTGGGTTCCGACATAAAATTACTCATCTTAAACATCAGGTCTGCAGTTTCTTTCCTAAGCTCTCTATTTTCCACTCTTACCGAGATTAATTCCCTTTGTATACTATCTAAAAGTTCTCCTAACTTTTTGAAATCTAAACCCTCCGCCAATCTGCTCAGGTGCTAATTAAGTACGTGGGCACTTCACTCTGTCAGAAGCTGTGCAACCACAAGCACGGGAGCAGAATGTCGCTAGCTCCCAATGCCCCACCAAGGTTTCTCAGCAACACACAATTTCTATTTACGCAATGCCAAGGGAACCGCAGGGGGGAAAGGGGATGGGACAGAGAAGAGACTGCTCACACCCGTCTGATTCTTCCTTCAGCCTCAGACGCCTGCTGCTCATCTTCTTCCGGCAATTAGGTGTTGCTGTAAGAAAATAATTGTTAAACTGAAAACTCCTGACAACTTCCTACTTCCCACACCAGCCCTCTGTAAATCTACCTACCCTGAAGTGGTGTGAACTTTGCTCCTCTTCATTTTAAGTGTTATTCTTGACCTTGTATTCTGTAACTGTAAATAATATGATTACCTTTTCTATTTAACCTGTTATTCTAATTATCTATGTATTTATTCACAGGCTCCTCACTGGTTCCTCACCTCAACTGGTAAATGCTGTTGTATTGTAAGAAGGTAAGTGTTCTTCCTCAGAATCTAATATTGGTCTTCTAATTAGTTTCTCTTCACCATGGACTTAAGCTGGAAACTCCTCTTTTAAATTCTTGAAGTTAACTCGCTTCCTACACTAGTTTTAACGATACTACTGAACTAACTTAATTATACTATTGCTTCGGTTTTTGGTTTCATTTCCGACATTAAATTTACTTGTGCTGACTTTCCTTATTGCACTGGTGCCCAATGAAAATATGCGCATGCTCGAAGACAACACACTTGTCCTTTCCTCATGCGCATTACTAGAAAATATTACGGAACAGTCTTACTGCAGTTTTCTGATAATTCCGCTTCCTGACGCAACCTTCCGAAAATGCTGCTGTCGTTCTGGAATCAGAAATCAGTTTTTTCAAATTCATGCACACACTGAGATTATGCCACTTTTTTGCTCATACAGTGGAGGAGAACTTACGTCCACAAACCAACACCTTACTAGGACTACGGAATAAAAGGACATTCATTGCCCCGATAAGCTACAAGGTATTAGATGTGTTCGAGACAGTTGTAAAAAAGGATCTGCGCAAAGTTTTCAGGCAAACCAAATCCAAATCTTCAAACTTTACACACAAAAAAAGACAAACATTAGAACAAATCGTTCTGACCCAGAGGTAACCATCTGTCAGGCGGATAAGGGAGGCGCCATGGTGATCATGGATACTTGTTACTAATTGGAGAACATTCATGAGCATGTGCAAGGCAATAACACCTACATGAATTTGTAATTTGATCCCACTAACAAGTTTCTTAAAATTCTTTCTAAGATCATAGATGACGCTATGGGTAATGGTACCATAACAAGAGAGGACAAGACCTACCTCATCAAAAGTAATCCATCAGTCTCATTCATACACATGATTCCTAAAATTCATAAACACGCTACTATACCGCCATTCAGACCTATTGTATCGACAGTCAACTCTATACACTAACCCATTGGCAAATATCTGGATAAACATTTCCAATCACTTGTACAAAGTATGACTACTTACATAAAAGATACTACTGACTTTTTAAATATTCTGGAATCCATTAAGACTAAAGTTACTATGGACACCATCTTATGTACTATTGATGTTAAATCATTATATACCTCCATTCCCCACAACGTAGGCATCTCAGTGGTTGAATCATTTCTAACTAATTGTGAGGAAGATGAGCAACTGAAAGTTTTCTTGATGGAATTATTACATTTTACACTATTCCACAGTTATTTCAGATGGCAAGACAATTTTTACATTCAATCATCAGGAATATCAATTGGCAATTGTGCTGCACCGACGTATGCTAATCTCTTTATGCACATATTAGAACTAGACCACAAATCGAATCAAGAAACATGGATGGAACATCTCATCATATATAAGAGGTATATTGATGATATATATCATCAAAGTTATAAACGCCTAGGTCGCATTCGCGCACATAAGACAGCGCGATGTAAACAATAAACGCCAGCAATAAGGGCAACTCTGCAACAATACATTCATCAAGAGAAAATTTAAGTGTACTTAACTGGCTGCGGAGCAGCAAAGAAAGAGGACTCTATGTGCTGACAGGGACCTTATATAGAAGGGACTCTATGGTTGTCACATGTTTTTGTCTCTGTTTTTCATTGGCTGCTGTGAGCTTCTAATAAAGATTGAGAAGCATAATCGGAGCCTCCGGTCCTGACATAGAATTGGCAATTGTGCTGCACCGACGTATGCTAATCTCTTTATGCACATATTAGAACTAGACCACAAATCGAATCATGGATGGAACATCTCATCATATATAAGAGGTATATTGATGATATATATATGCTATGTAAAGGGTCAAAAACTGAGTTATTGGAAACTATTGAGACTCTCAATAAGGTGGATGAAAGAATTGAATTCACTTCATAGAAACGTACTGAACAGATTACTTTCCTTGACACATGCATCACCAACAATAATGGACAATTGATCACTAGTATATACACTAAACCGAATGACCAAAACCATTTTTTATATTTTCACAGCTTTCATCAACCATCCTTAAAGAAACATCTCCCTTATTCGCAGCTTCTCCGGTTATAAAGAATTTCATCTAATGATGACATATATAAAGAGAGCATGATCACTTGTATCAAAAAATGCAAAGAAAGAAGCTACCCCAATCCTATATTACAGGAAGCCAACGCTAAAGTTGAGAAGAAGACATGGGAAAGTTTATTAAAAAGCACTAATCCCACAGAAAGTGACAATAGAACTGTGTTTGTGTCCAAATTTTCCACTCACAGCTACCAAATTATGAAAACCTTTTTAAAATATTGGCCGATGCTGAGAACAGAAGCTGACTTTAAAGGCATATTTGAACTGCAACCTACATTCGCCTACTTGAGGACAAGAAATCTCAAACAGATATAAAGGAAGCCGATTGACAAAAAAGAAAAGAATTTCTAAGGAATGGCACCCTGCTTAAATTGTGGGAGCTGTAACTCCATCATTAAAGGCAATACCACACAGCATCCGAATCGAGGAACCTTAATCAAATTAAGGGTAACAGGCAAAACGTCTTGTACATGTTGAAATGCCCATGCAGTATAGCCGCTGTGGGAAAGACTGAGCGAAAAATCAGAGTAAGTCTCAATGAACATAAGAGCAACATAAGTACCAAAAACAAAATCCACGGTTGCTGCACACTTTTATTCTATGCATCATAATGTTAGTCAACTGAGATTCTTGATCCTTGAAATAGTCCCTATCCAACAGAGACGTGATAACACTCAATTCCTTTTACAAAGGGAAACATATTGGATTAAATTCTTGGACTCTGTAAATCCCAAAGGGTTAAATGACAGATGGACCTTAGTTGCTTTCTGTGAATTGGATATTGCAATTTTGATATTTTGAACTTTTGGTCTATGTGGCTTGGATATTCCTATTGTACACACATTTTTGTTGAAAGATATTGCTTGGTATACTGTCATTTTACATTGGGATTAATGTTTTCTCTGTGCTAGTAATTCGTTTTAATTTACCTTTCCATTTTGAATTTTAATTTCTTAATTTTGAATATTGTAAACATTTTTTACCACAGTCACGTGTTCATATCTTTATGACACAATATTTTGCTTTTGCAAATTACGTACATTTATCTGTTTGTCAACATGAATCTTCATGTAGCAGTCATTATCAGTGCCTGCATGCCCTTGAATTAATGTAATTTTTATAGACCAAAGTTGTACTCGCACACACACACCTTGCATGCACTCTAGACGTCTCTTTTCTATTTTTATTGTCGTGGTAGTTTTATGATTACCCAGAATCACCTAGTGCACTTCCGGGTTCTTGTTTTTTTTTAAATAGCATGCATGGTATCCGTTTCCCACACGCGTTTACACGGAATGGCCGTTCACGCCACTTCGATTTTCAGCACGGCTAAGCTTTCATATTGACTTTAATACACTTCACTTTGACGCACGTTGAGTGATTCTAACTCCTGCTTTATGTGTGCAGCTATTTCCACAGTACTTATACATCGTTCAACAGCCTGATTACGCGGTGTTGAGTAAGTGCACTTATTATCTGTACGTGCATTTTATTCACCATAGTCACTCACATTCAATCATCGCTTTCACTTTTTTGAGCACATCGTTTGATTGATTCACCTTTCATGATAATTTCGGGACTCATTCGGTATTCATCACTTTTTCCAATCGTATTTTCACCAGGGAATTAACGAGCACTGCGATTGCCGAACTGGTTTTTTTTCACAAACTTTATTCATGCAAGGTTGTTCACAATTTACATTTTGCATCACACTACTGATTATCTTTATTGACACCGGTCTTTTTCGTGCTTTTTACAGTCTTTAATCTAAAGGCACCCACTGTATTTGCCCTTGTTCTTATATAGTCCTATGCACATTTTAAGCATGCGCACTTTTTAATACGTTTTTTTTCACCTTTATTGGTATCTATGTCATGTGAACGTTCTACACTTGTTCCAGTCACCTAAGGGACTATCAGTTTTGATATTATGTTCAAGATCTTGGCATGTTCACCATTCTTTGTATTGAACTTGAGTTTCTGATATATTTCAGAATCCAGACCCTGACCACGGGCAATTTGCCCGAAATGCATTGGGCATATGTTTAAATTTAACCATGTCACAAAATGAAAATTACTGTTATGAATGAATAACGAATGATAATATCAATGAACAATTCATGAACTCAATAAAGTTTATTGAGAAAATGATTACTAAAAAGTGTCTGCATCTAGCAATATCATCCCAAGCCTACTGGCACTTTTCCTCGCCAAGTCAAAGGTGATGACTGATGAATAGACATGAGCCGTAGTATCCCTGCCTGTAATAAATCGATGCTGTTGTCTTGAGAATAATCCTGGCATCAGAGGTGCCCATCGACCTGACAGAACTTTGGATTTTATTTTAGCATTCGTGTTAATGAGGGGTATTGGGTGAAAGGAACTAAATGCTTCAGGTGACTTGTCCTTTTTATTAAAAAAAAAATACCATATTTGTCGTATCCCATGATGAAGGCGCTGCTCCACTAGCCACTATCTCTTGTATGACCTCGGCCAGAATTGTTATTATAATATCTTTAAATACTTTATAAAACTCAATTGGTATTGAGTCGTTGTCGCCCATGGCCTTACCCGAAGGCAACGAAGTAAGGACCTCCAGGATTTCCCCTACATAGAACATCTTGACTTTGAGAGGCGGACTCCTCTGCTTGGAATCTCAGAAGATCAGCCCTTTTTAGATATGTAGACAAAGCTTTCCCCTCTAGTAGATAGGGTTGTTCATAAAGACTTTGATAGAACTGGGAGAATTGCTCCACTATTAAATATGGGTCTGTGTAAAGTATACCATCCGCGCCTCTAATAGCTTTGATTTGTCACTTAGCTTTGTTATCAGCCAGCTGCTGTGCCAGCACACTCCCGACCTGTTCACCATATTCATATTGAAGGGAACGGTGCTTATTATAACAAGCGACCACCTTTTCCTTAAGTATCCTTCCTAGTGACGCTCATTTGTCTATTAAAGAGATGTACAGCTGGACCTGGTTTTGTCCCTATTGTCTTATTTCTTCAGAATAAATTCTAGGTTTGTGAAAGATGACCAAACAGCTCCAGTGGCTGCTTCCCTAGCTTTGATTTGCTGCAGGACATATTGCTGAGTGATACCCCTTATGAACACCTTAATTGTATCCCAAACGATACCCGGGGATGCTGTGTTAACTTTATATCGTATTAATTCTGTCAAGTTTTTATGGATATATGGGACATAATCACTATCTGTCAATAAGTGGCGTAGGAATGAAAATGGACACCATGATTCGCGTGCTGACTGAGATTGGAAGAATAACAGAATAGGGTTGTAATCAGAGAGTATCCTATGGCAAACTTCTATTTTAGCAGATTGTAGTATTGGATCAGCGACCCAGGCCATGTCAATCCTGGAATACTGCTTATGTGGGGCTGAATAATACTTGTACCCTGGCACTACTGGATACAGTAATCACCACACGAATGTATGATGTTACAACACAAGCATTTACAACGCATGCCTTAACAACGCAGTTTTTACATCGCAACATCCATTACAACGCATGATTTTACATCGGATGCCATCACAACACATTTTTAGAAGCTAAATTTACAATGCATTCAATTACATCACATTGTACCATTACAATGCATACCATTACAATGCATACCATTACATTGCATATAAGGTAAGTGTTAGATAGTGTAGGGTAAAAATTAATATTCCCACTCTAGTGAGTGCAACGTAGGGTAAGTGTTGGATAGTGTAGGGGTAAAAATTACTATTCCCACTCCAGTGAGTGCAACAGTACGGTAAGTGTTGGATAGTGTAGGGATAAAAATTACTATTCCCACTCCAGTGAGTGCAACAGTGGGGTAAGTGTTGGATAGTGTAAGGGTAAAAACCATGCGTTGTAATGATATTCGTTGTAATGGTATGCGTTGTAGTGACATGCGTTGTAATGACATGCGTTATAGTGACATGCGATGTAATGGCTGTGTTGTAATGGCATGCGATGTAAAGGATGTTGCGTTGTAATGACTGCGTTGTCAAGGTAGTGGGATGTAATGACTGTGTTATAAAGGTTGTTTCCCTCACCACGCATCTTTCAGCCCATGTATCCGTGCTAATTCGTGAAAAAATGTCCTTACTTTCATCTTTATTAAAGCTGCACGGAGGTTAGTGGCATCTATAGCATAATTCATGTTACAGTTGAAATCCCCCATAATTACAAACAATCCCTGCCAATCTAGTAATTCCAAAGTTAAAAAATCAACTATATCAGGATTGTCGGCGTTAGGTCCACCAATAGAACAAAAAACATATTTCGGACCCAAGATTTCAAGCTGGGCAATTGCCCATCTACCCCTGTGATCAGCTTGAACCATGTGAATTTTGCATTCAAGTGATTTGCTTGCCAATATAGCAGTTCACCTAATAGAAACACTCTGAGATGTGCATCCAATTGGTTGGCATCCTAGCTGTTTAACCCCTTGAGTGCCCCGCCCTTTCCCCCTCCTGTGCTGGGCATTGTATTAGCGGGCGGGGTCCATGACGAGATAGTCTCGTCATGGGCACAGCGTAACCGCGCTCCATGACGAGACTATCTCGTCATGGGCATAGAAGGGGTTAAACAGTCCCCTATCTTTATAGGCCAAGTGGTTTCCGTCAAAAAAACAATATGGGGTTTATATATTTTCAATTCATCACACACAAGTTACTTTCTAAATTTAAACCCGAAACAGTCCACCTGATACATCCAATTGCCCCCATGTTAATAATGTATTGTTTTGGCAGAACATATGGATTTTCCAAACCAGCCCATACCTTTCAGCTTATAGCCTTTATTAGAAAAAATAACAAATACATTTTTCCTTATAATCACATTCAAGCATATATCACAAGGAATGGCTATTTATTTTCAGGCCTGGTTACAGTCCCTAAGCAACAGCCACAACATGCTATCTGGCAAGGCAGTGGTAAGAGAGACAGTGGTGGACAGGAATGCATACTCGCTGTTCAAGTAATGTATTGCAGATTGTTTTATGGAGCGGGTGTCTCTACGACAGAATGCACCATCTTCTCAAATTGAGTCAGGGGCGTAAAGCAGGTCCCATCGGTGCAGTGGGCCCCACACCTCTTTGGGGGCCACCAACCTTTCAGGGGACCCACATTGAGTCCAAGACCAATAAAAATCTTTGAGATGTGGTAGACTCATTGGCTCATCATCACCCTCTGCACGGGGGTCGGGGGGGGGCATCATTTTGCATTATGCCACTGAACTGAGGTAAGCAGATATTATAGAGGGTCCGCTCGCGTGAACACCAACCGGCTCAGATTCTAATCTTCCTGAATTTCTGGAGGTCCCCACAGGCCAGAGTGCTGAGAGGCTGAAGTTTTTTTTGGTTTTGAGGAGTCAGTACGTTGCCAATGGCCTGTAGCTTAATGCCTATGTTTTCTTCGAAGAAATTTCCCTTCAACTCCCTTTGAAGCGCGGGCGGCTGGGGGGGCTTGCACAAATCTCTCAATCCTCCTGCAAATTGGGTGTTTTCCTAAGCAAGGAGGAGGGCCGTGTCCAGGGCACTTCGTGTGTAAATTTATGCAATGGCTGCAGCACGCAGCTCCTCAAATCGGGCTGTGTGGTCCCTTCACATAGCTCATTTTATTTATGAATCCGCTGCGAAGCACACACGTCTTTCTGTCTTGCAATAAAAAAGAGCTCATTTATCAGAGCATCTGCGTGGAATGCTCTCTCAAGGGGACGCAGGGACCATAAACCTTTTACAAGTCGAGTTTTATAAGGCATAGTGAGCAAGGTCCGCATTATGATTGCAAACCATATTTAATAATTCGGGTCCGGGTTCGAAGTTTGCCATCGTTTGGTTTGGCCCTTCCTTCTGGCTCTCTATCAGAGCATCCAAAGAATGAGAATCCGGGGCAGTAGGGAAAACTAAATGACCACAGAGTCACATTGTAAAAACAGAACAAAATTACAGATGCACATTTACACGTTATGAGCGCAGACACCACCCTCTTTCCAACAGTGAAGTAACCTTAACCACCAGTTTGTGATTAAAGCTCTCGGCCAGATTGCATAGGAACGAGTCCCATCTTCTATCCTGCTTTCAACGTTGCAAAAAAAATTCCAACACTTTCCCAGATGGGAGGATGGATGAGTGACTATTTGCTTAACATCAAACTTTTAGGTCCCTCGCTCTGTTTATTTACATTCCTGGCATTTTGCATCCAAATAAAAAAAGACTACAGGCTTGCTAAATATGCAGCTATTGAAGGCCAAATTATGTGAAAGGATTGGCTAAGGCCTGCAGTAATAGTAAACAAATTATGTGACATTATCTTTCACATTTCTTGGCAATATATATGTATATGTAGATATATATATATGTATGTATATGTATATGTAGATATATATATCACCAGAGTTTGCATATCCCTCTGCCTCTTTCAATGGCGGCGGGCTGCCGGCGGGGTCGTGCACCCCTTGAATCTATAACACTAATTACTTCGTAGTGCAGAAAGATTATGCCGAGCCCAAATCCGTTATAAACGTGGTTTATTTATTTTTCATCAAGGCAATCAGTCCCCCGACACGTTTCGGAGCGTCCGCTCCTTTGTCACGGGTCAGTCTGACATTTGTTTCAAGCAATAACATATAGTGCACTAATGTGATAAAAGGTCTACTTTGATACCTCAAATGTTTGGCAAAAGTGGCATCCATTTTAAGGTGTTAAAATGTTTACACTGTTTTTAATGTTGGAGACCAACATACAGACCCATTCTTGGATCCAACCATTTCGCAATTAGATATTAAACCTGACATTTTATCTGTCACAATTACTTGGTAAATATCTTCAAAGTAAAAAACATAATTTTATAATTTTAAATTCAATTCTGCCCCAGTGGGCTATGATTTGTCAATTCACAATTATTATAGAGAAATGCATTAACAATTAAGCCCCAGTGGGCAATGGTAATACACAAAATTAATTTTTCAAATTTGACATTCTTCATGGTTGCTCGTTTGCTTTTTTTCATAGCAAAGTATTAACTCCGTCTCCTATAAAATAAAAAAACAAGTGCACCAATAAGTGAAAATCCTAAAGATCTATAAAATACAAATATCCTACCTAAAATCTACACTCGGGAAATATAGACACTCCAGAACCAGTAATATTTACTCCTGTCCCTATTCAACCCAGATGTACAAACAGCTCTTCATCTTTCTTCATTCCTTCCGGATGCATAGTCTCATATTTGATAATTAGCCTGGACTCTAAACATCGCAATTCACGTACCCTATCTCCCCCCCTCTCAGAAATGGAAATTCTGTCCAGAGCACAGTACCGCAGTAAACTTACATCTTTGTTATGGCACTCCTTAAAGTGACGAGCAATAGGATATTGCTTGTCCTCATTAGTGATTGCCCTCATGTGTTCCGAAACACGCCTCTTTACTGGATGGATTGTGCTGCCAATATATGTTAGCGGGCATGGACAAATCAAAGCATATACACAGAAATCCAATTTACATGTCAGATATTTTAAGATTTTGAATAGTTTCTGAGTTTTAGACAATTGTATCTGTTTACAGTTGCTGCTATAGCGACATGCCTTGCAAGATTTACAAGTATAGAAACCTTGTATTGTAATTTGTCCCTTTGGGCATGTTAGTATAGTGCTTTTGCACCTCGATCTCTTGCCGATTGGGGACACGCAGATTCTTGTCTTCCCCTGGCAATTATGTAAAATGCGTGATTTTACTCCAGCTGGTTCTTCTTTCTCTGGGGTTTTATTTATAGGTCCTTCACTTCCGGTAGATTCCGGTGTGGTGCTCTGAACAGTAGTAACCATTTCACTCTCACCATCTATATCCTCAGTATCTTGTGCCACCTCTGTTCCTACTTTTGTAGTGTCCCTTAGATGATCAAATTTCTTGCTGAGTGTCAAAATTTGTCCAAACTCATAGTCAATTTGATCGCGATTAAACTTTTGCTGTTTTAATATTTTGATTTCTTCCTCCGCTTTTTCTAATCACATATTTAATTTCTTTGGTTCCATCTCAAACTTGCTCTCAGAACATTTTTCTTTTAAAGTCTTGGATATTTCCTCCATTTCTGTTGAGAGCCGTTAGGTATCTTTAATTGCATATTTTATTAGCAACTTTAGCATCACCATAGAACAGTCATGGTTATTCTGTATGAGGAAATTCGATTTTCAATCACGATCGAATTGAGCCCCCATTTTGTGCTCCGCCGCCATTTTGTATTGCCCTCACTCAGGCAGCACGACGAACGAAGTCTTTTCTGCTTTTCCTGCAATATTGTGTCAAAACAGCCTTGTGCCTCTGTTTACAAAGCTGGTGTTAAAGACCAGCCGAGTACACTAATCCCTGTCTGGTTTTTCTAATCCCTGTCTTAACTATCTGTTGGTTCACACTATTCTCTTCTGACTTTATCTTATCTTCTGGCCTTCGCTGTCCTCTGCTCGTATTCTCTCGTTTCACAACTGTCCTCCAAAACACACAAACGTATCTCGCCACCTGCAAGTCAGTTGCGGACATGTTAATACCTTAACCTGTGGGAGGGATGGCAAACACAATTGGAGGAGAGACTTCTTCGGGTTACTCGATACTTATGTTTTCCAATCCTTTCTATTGGCTCTGACTTACTTCTAGACTATTCTTATTGGTTTTTCATGTATGTCTTGGGAGTGTTCTTGGTTAATGTATATGTCACTTATGTACTATAAAAGATTGTGCGCCACGGAGTGAAGTGGCAGTCTCCTGAGAACATACCGTGTGTACTTCTAGGACAACTGTACTAGCTGCAGCTAATAAAATCTGATCTTTTATGCCGACAGAGTGTCCCCGTGTCTCTGTTAGCTGAAGCAGGTGAACCCAGGAGATTAAGGCGTACCCTGCGCCGCCAGACCCATAAGGTTTCTGGTTCTTCAAATGGCGCCCAACGTCGGGCAGCTTCAGAGGTAGTGGTTCTGCCTGAAGGTCGTGAGGAACCCCGCAAGAAAATTCTGGAGGAATCGCGAACCACGTCAAGCGACCCCTGTATGTTGAAAGTGGTCCGAAGGTCATTTGCAGCGTGGGTACTCCTTCCTGACGGCTACTGACGACTGCTGCCCTGACTGCTGCCCTCTTTTTTGGTGATGTATGGTAAAGCGAGACAATAGACGGGCCTCTGTTGGTGTAAGAAGACATCTTAGTTAAGTATTGGTGGGTCGCTCCCACATTTGGTTCTTTGGTTCTCTGGTTCTTAGGTTCTTTGGGTCTTTGATTGGGGTATTGCAATAACCGAAGCCGAGGGGTAAGTACATTTGTGCTGTGTTAATTGAGTTAACCCCCTTGATGTTTGTGAACAGTCCAGTGAAATAACGATGCCTGGTCTGACTAAGTTTAAGAAACTTTGTTGCTTTGGTTGTAATAGGGATTCCCGGCTAGAGGACTCTTGTCCGATTCCTTCGGTTGGAACTCCCACTTATGAGCTCTATTCTAAACATGGTGTTGGCCCCATTGCCTTTAACGAGACATTGATCCGATACACGAAGAATGATGGTGTTTTAAAATGGCCAGAAAATGGTAGTTTTGAGCCTGACATACTAGATAATTTGGAAACTATTTTATTCAAAAGAAAAGCCCGGCCGGCAATGTTTGACTCTTTCCGCCTTTGGCGTAAGGAAGCCAAACAGAGAAAAATTAAGCAAGAAAAACAAGATAGGAAAGCACAGGGTATGACAATTATACAGGCTGCCCAGCAATTTAAAGATGATGAAGTTAACAATGCGATGGAAATTTCAGAGAGACAGCATCGTATGGCGATAGATAAATGCTATCCGATGTTGCCAGCTTCCCTTTCTGATAAAAGAAAGGACTTAGAGGAAGATCCCTTGATGTCTCACCTATTGAGATTGCCTCCGCCCTATGTACAAGGTGCTAATGCACCCCCGTTGTTACAGCCTGCTCAGCCGCCAGTTGCGCCTCCGCTTGCTCCGGCTCTTCCACATTTGCCCCCTCAAGTGTTGCCTCCTCTGCCAGCTTTGCCTTCGACTCCATTTCCTTCATCTTCTTTGCCCTCTGTTACCCCGGTAATTACTGATTCTTCTTTAGTTAGTTCGCCTAATACCTTGTCCCCTATCCTTATGTCAAATGCTCCGTCTATGCGTAAACGACTCACAGATACGGTCTCTGGTCTTTTATCTCCTTTCTTTGAGGCGTTAAATGTGTCTCCGGCATTTTCTCGAAGACAGTCTCGTAGTCAGTTCCCAGCTTCCGAAGAACAAGAAAGGTTGGACTCTCTCGCTCGCAAATGGATTGAGAAGGGTCCTCAGTATAATGTACCTGACATTATGCCTACCTTCTCACAGTGGAATGCGCCTACGCAGAGATATGTTTCCAATGTTATGTGTGATACTCTTGTTAAAAGTTGGGAGGATATGGATTTGGGTTCGGTTCCTCAGGGTCTGTTGGATATTCAGGCTAATTTTGATAAGGGACTCATTGTGGGTTCTAAGGTTGAGGACGCTGTAAAGACACTTGTTACCTTTAGAACTTTATTTACCTCACAGACTTTTCTTGACTCCGATCCCTCAGTTAGGTTGACACAAAAAAATTATCCAAGGAGAGAAGTTCCTCCGGTATGTAGAGAAGAGGTTCCAGCAGCAGGTGCTAATCTAGCTATTCCCGCACACTTCCAGCATATATGGGTACATGTGCCCTGGAAAAGATCTGAAGTCTTGGCTCTTAAACATCCTCTATCGGATCCCCGTAAGAACCCTGCAGGTTATTATAAAGAATTGTCTCAGTCTGTTGATGCCTGCATTATGAATTTAGCAGATATTGATATGTTAATGGGGAATGTAGTCCCACAAGCATTATGGGCTCGAATTCGGAGAGAGAATCACTCACAGGAATTAGGTGTTGATTGGAATGCTATAATTGCCGCAGATGCAGCCCAAGTGGGTGGTGCGAAGCCTGATGCTTTGATTTCAGAACTCCCTGGTAGGATTATTACATTAATGAATTCGATGATGCCTGCCTTGAGAGTTAACTGGGATAAACTAGCTGCATGTAAACAGAAGAAAGATGAGAGTGTCTCTGATTTCTTCACTCGTTTCGAGGAGACATTCATTGATTACAGTGGTCAGGATATGACTACAGAGGGTGGACAGCGATTATTTGTAGATAAGTACGTATTTAATTTGCTACCTGAGCTATCGCATAAGTTGAAAGACTCCGAAAGTTCATGGGCCGTTTCCTCTTCAGCCCAGATATTGGCTACTGCTCAATATTATGAAAATAGAGATAAAAAAGAAGGAGATAAGCAAGAGAAAAAGACTAAAGAATTGAAAACTAAGGTTCTCTTACAACAGGCTCATCCACCTCGTTATGCTCAGCCCCAGTTCCAACAGCCTCCACAGTTTCAGAGGGTGTATCAAAAGCCTGAGCCATATACTCCGCGACCTTTGTTAGGTCCTAATCAATGTGCCTATTGTAAGGAGGAAGGCCAGTTTAAGAATAGTTGTCCGGTTTTATTACAGCGCAATGGGACACTATCTGCTCCACGAGGTCTTGGTGGCCTCCAGTCAGCAAACAGAGGTAGAGGTCGAGGTATGTTGACCCAAGAACTGCGTTCCCTTCCTCCTTCTAATTCTGTGAACTACTTTGATCAGCAAAACGTTCGGTCTACACAGTATTACAATGAGGATTGTTATGTTGAAGGTGAGAATGAAAGTCTTCATGTTAACTAGGACAGCCATGGAAAAAGTGAGGGAGTTGTGTCGATTCCAGTAGATCAGAATGGACCTTATGTTAATGTCACTACAATGGGTGTTTCAGAGCCATTTCTTTTAGATACTGGTGCGATGAGAAGTTCTATCATTCATTCAAAACTCCCTGGGGCACCTTTGTCTGGCTTAACGAATGTATCTGTAGGTTTTTCTGGCGCCCCAGTTCGTAATCCGGTTACTTGCCCTTTGCCTATTTCAATTGGCCCTTATGATTTAGAAGTTCCGCTTCTCTTAACGAATGGTTGCGGCGAGAATCTATTGGGCTTGGATCTATTGAAAAGATTGCATGCAGCGATATATTGCTCTCCTTCTGGTGTATATCTTACTTTAGGACAGAAACTGATTTCTCCAATGTATTTGTCAAAAGATCAATTCCCACCTGAATTGCTCTCTCTTCCTACAACGCTTTGGTCCACGGGTCCAAATGATGTTGGTTGTCTTGAAATTCCACCTTATGTTGTTACTCTCAAACCTAATGCTGAATTGCCACGCGTTCCTCAATATAGAATTTCCACTGAAGGTGAAAGAGCGCTTTTGGAAATCATTCATGATTTGATTCAGAAGGATGTAGTTGAGTAAACGAGAGGTAACATATGTAATAGCCCTATTCTTCCTGTTCTTAAACGCACTGATCCTTCTCAGCCTCCTGTTTATCGCATTGTAATTGATCTTCGGGAGATAAACAAAATTGTTGTACCACAGTTTCCTGTTGTCCCAGATATCACTGCGTTGTTGATGATGATACCTTCTACAGCGGTTTGGTTTTCTGTTATCGATCTGAAAAATGCTTTCTTTAGTATTCCCATTGCTGAAGAGAGTAGGGACATTTTTGGCTTCTCTCTTGGAGGCCGAAGCTTCCGGTTCAAACGCGCACCTCAAGGCTATTGTGAAAGTCCCTCTATTTATAGTCAAGCTCTGAAATGTCATCTTGATGCTTTTTCCTTGCCGTCTGGTGCTGCTCTCATTCAGTACATGGACGACTTGTTAATCGCTACTGATTCAGAGGATATATGTAAGAATGTGACGGTTGCATTGTTGCGACACTTATCCAATCTTAATCATAAGGTTTCACCTTCTAAGCTGCAATATGTTCGCCGAGAGGTTACCTACTTGGGTCATCTCTTATCAAACGAGGGAAGACGATTAACCCCAGAACGTATCCAAGCTATTGCGCAAATGTCTGTGCCATCCACACAAAGAGAGGTACGTGCCTTTCTATGCATTACTTCCTATTGTAGGCAATGTATCGCTAACTTCTCTCTGTTGGCCAAACCTTTGTTGGCACTGACCTTAAAAGATACGCCTCAGCCCCTTCCATGGACTGACAAATGTCAGAAGAGTTTTACTGACTTACGTGCTGCTCTGTGTTCCGCTCCTGTGCTAGGTACTCCTGATTACAGTAAGCCTTTTACGCTCTATGTTCATGAAAGCGAAGGTTGTGCGTTGTCAGTCTTAATATAGCGATTTGGAGATAAACAACGACCATGTGCCTATTTTTCGGCTACATTGGATCCAGTAGCTAAAGCATTGCCTAGTTGACTTAAAGCGACAGCAGCAGCAGCAATTTCTATTCGAAAGTCTGCTGGAATGGTGTTAGATAACACTCTTATTGTTATGGTGCTACATGCAGTGGATACTTTGCTAAACAGAACAAAAACACAACATCTTACGAGTGCTCGTTTGTCTGGATATGAGCTGACGCTCTTGGCTAGTCACGTGCATATCAAACGATGTAATACTTTAAATCCAGCTACTTTGTTGCCTCTTCCAGAAGAGAAAGGTGTTCAAGAACAACATGATTGTTTCTTCCGTACTGAGGAAGACACAAAGGGTAGAATTGACTTAACAGATACGCCATTAGTGCATCCGGATGGAACGCTATGGGTAGATGGTTCTTGTTTTAAGCTTCCTAATGGAGAGACAACTTCAGCCTATGCTGTTACTACCTTGCATACAGTTGTAGAAACAGCACGCCTCAGACATAATTCAGCTCAGGCAGCTGTATTGATAGCCTTAACCAGAGCGTGTGTGTTATCCAAAGGAAAAAGAGTGAACGTGTATACCAACAGCCAGTACGCTTTTGGTGTAACGTTCAATTTTGGACGTTTGTGGAAAGAAAGGGGATTCCTTACTTCCCACGGCACTAAGATACAACATGGTCAGTTGGTGACTGACCTTCTTGAGTCACTTGCTTTGCCTACCCAGATAGCAATTGTGAAGTGTAGCGCACATAAGAAGATTATTGACGATGTTGGTCGCGGAAATGCATTTGCGGATGAGGTAGCGAAAAAGACAGCCAGAGATGCTACAAGTCGCATGTATGTTGCAGGCCCTGCAAATTGGGTCAGAGAAAAAGGAATGTGTGAAGACACAGTAGAAAGTGTGAAGTCAATTCAAGAAGAGGCTACAGAGAAAGAATTGAGAAAGTGGAAAGAAAGTACAGGAATGTTAGACGAGATGGGATGTTGGGTGGAATTGTCCGAGCACCAACGTTGGCTGTTACCAGACGCTTATGTACTACCTGTAGTTACTATGGCGCATGGTCCAGCCCATCTAAGTGCAAAAGGAATGTGCAAGCTTCTGGCTCCAGTGTGGCAAAACAAAGGAATCCCAAAGTGTGCAGAAAATGTAGTGAAACACTGCATTTTTTGCTTAATGTACAATCCGGGAAAGGGAACACCAACTCCAGCAGGTCATTTTGCTCCTCCGACCTATCCATTTGAGGTGTTGCAAATCGATTACATTCACATGGAACGATGCAACAATCTCAAATATGTTCTAGTGGGGGTATGTGCCTTTTCCAGATGGATAGAGGCTTACCCCCTGAAAGACAATACTGCTTTATCTACAGCCAAAGTACTTCTAAAAAAGTTTTTCCCTAGATTGGTTTGCCGCGCCTTGTCTGGAGTGACAATGGGAGCGAATTTGTGGGCCAAGTCATGCAGAAAGTTTGTGCAGGTCTTGGTATAAAACAGAAGTTCCATGCGGCAAACCATCCACAGTCAGCGGTTCTAGTGTAATGCCACAATGGTACTTTAAAGCTTAAGCTTGCGAAAGTGCAGGCTAGTACAGGCCTTAGTTGGCCCGATGCCCTACCTTTGGCTCTTCTATCCACCAGAACGGCTGTGCATTCTCATTTGGGACTTAGCCCTCGCCCTAAAAAGTACTCTGATATACCTTACCCGATGTTGATAGATTATTTACACGACCTCACAACTAAATTATGTGTTCTCCATCAACAGGTTCAGAGCGCTTTGCCAGAGGCCTCCACAGACTCAGGTCATTCCATCATACCAGGTGACTGGGTTTGTGTGAAGAATTTCCAAAGAACGAAGAACTTGGAGCCTCACTGGAGAGAACCCCGTCAGGTTCTCCTAGCTACTCGTACAGCAATAAAGGTCGAAGGAAAGAAGAACTGGATCCACGGCGTGCACTGCAAGAAGGTTCCTTTGCCTTTGGCCTTTGATCAGTGGGTCCGTAAGGGTATAAGTGACTCTGAAAGCGAGAAGGTTCCCCGATTCATACCTTTTAGTGATGCACGCTTGAATGGAACTATGTCAGAAAAAGAAAACGACGACATTCTCCAAGAAGCTGTACCACCACATTTTCGTCTGAACACCACAAATCCACGAACATTGTTTCAGGATCAGACTGTACCTGATAAGCCTCATTACGATTTTTGACCTAGATTGAAGAAGAAAACTTGAGATTCTCTCTCCTATGTAGTTTCTATCCCGGTTGCAGGGTCACGGTAGGAGTCTTGGTTGTGACCTGAGTAGTGGCAATAGGCCTGCAGGACATGCAGTGTCATAGGACAGCAGACAATCGTGTCCAAGTGATTAAAGAAGATTGCCGTGAGCATCCATTTAGAAGATGGAAACTACATTAGGCGAAAGAGAGAGAAAGAACAAAATGAAAGACAATTATTATAAAATAATATACAGTCGTTGTGGTATAACTTTATGTGGTTTTTATACTATTTTGTATTTTGTTGGCGTGTATAGGTTGGATTGTTCATGATATGCAGCAAAAAGTTGTCCCTTCTTCTATTACTGTGCCTCCTTATTCTACTATCTCTCCGCATCTATTTCATACACTTCCTCAACATGAACTCGTTAGAAGAATTGAATATTACAACAATTCATTTATCCAGTTATTACACCAACACCAATTAGTAATTAATACAACCGATTGTTGGGTGTGTGGACTAATGCCTCATACCACAGAAAAAGGGATGCCATATTTAGTCCTTCCGTTCTCTTATGAAGGTTCTGCTTGGGCTTATTTTATTATTTTCTCTAACGCTTATCAAAGCCGATTTAAACAACCTGTCAGTTCCTATATTGGTGGACCAGATTTCAGTCATAGTTCTTTGATAAAGGGAATGGTAGCTATGGCCAAAATCATGGAAAACAGTACAATTTCTGTTGATGAGAGAAAAGCATATACTAATTGGAACGTCACTCATTATGTCACTAGCCTTAGTGATAAGGTTAAACAGGGAAAATCTCCACCAATTTGGACTGTACCTCATCAAGGCAATTTTTGTTTGCAAATAAACGGCCAGTCTACTGACACCGAACAGAGAAAGAGTTTTTGTTCCCATACATACATCTACTCATCTCAGAATTCGCCGCCATTAGTTCCATCTCAGGGCACGTATTTTATCTGTCACGATAGAGCCTATACGTGGTTGCCAACTGATTTTTCTGGAACTTGCTATATAGCTTTTCTTCTTCCCCCTACATACACTGCTTCTTCAAATTTTCATAGAAACAGATATGGCAGAGGAATTATTGATTCCAAAGATACAGCAGGACAAGAGGGAGGAGACTTCCTTAAAGGATTTCTTCCTTTTTGGGGTCCTATGGCAAACAGCAGGAATATGAGACAACTGGTTTGTGTTGTAGAGACTACCATAGACATCACTGTAGGAGCTTTGAGTAATATTACAGCTGAACTACAGGCGAATCGTCTTATGACTTTGCAGAACCGAGTTGCCTTAGATGTTATTCTTGCAGATCGTGGTGGAGTCTGTAAATTGATCAAATCAAGTTGCTGTATTAATATACCTGATGATGCTCCGACAGTATACCAGGCCATCTCTAAATTACACATAATCTCCGAGTCGATTCATCAGGACGAAGGAGATTGGTCGTTATTGGGATGGTTTTGCCGAGCCCTCGAGAGAACCTGGCGCCCTCGAGAGAACCTGGCACAGAGACCCAACACCGGACAACATGACTGCCCTCAAGCTCGCCACCCGAAAACACCACCAACTGATCCACGCCACCAAGGAAACTGCATTCAAGGAACGACTGGACAACAACGCACACAACAGCAAGGAACTCTTCAACATCGTTAAAGAGCTCTCCAACCCCAACGCCGGAAACAACGACATCACCCCTTCGCAAGACCTCTGCAACTCCCTCGCCTCCTACTTCCACAACAAGATCGCAGACATACACAACAGCTTCAGCACTCAACCGACGAACGCCACGACCGAACCACCGCCCCCCACCACCACCCTCCGCGCCTGGACTCCGATCAGCACCGAAGACACCGTCCGCACGAAAAACTCCATCCACTCCGGATCTCCGACCAACCCCTGCCCTCACCACGTCTTCAACAAAGCCGACGCTGTCATCGCACCCCACCTGCGGGACATCATCAACACCTCCTTCGACACCGCCACCTTCCCGGAGAGCTGGAAACACGTCGAACTCAGCGCCCTACTCAAGAAGCCATCGGCCGACCCGACCGACCTCAAGAACTACCGCCCCATCTCGCTGCTCCCGTTTCCTGCAAAAGTCATCGAGAAGACCGTCAACAAGCAGCTGGCCGCCTTCCTCGAGACGAACGGATCCCTCGACCCCTCGCAGTCTGGCTTCCGGGCCAACCACAGCACCGAGACCGCCCTGATCGCAGCCACCGATGACATCCGAGCGCTGCTCGACAACGGAGAAACAGCGGCCCTCATCCTCCTCGACCTCTCCGCGGCCTTCGACACTGTCTGCCACCGTACCCTAGTACAACGCTTCAGCAACGTCGGAGTCCAGGAGAAGGCACTGGAGTGGATCATCTCCTTCCTCGCCGGAAGGACACAGAGAGTCCGTCTCCCTCCGTTCAGATCTGAAGCCACTGAAGTCATCTGCGGCGTCCCTCAAGGCTCCTCGCTCAGTCCAACCCTCTTCAACGTCTACATGAGCCCCCTCGCAGACATCACACGCCAGCACAACCTCAACATCATCTCATACGCCGACGACACCCAGCTGATCCTCTCCCTCACCAACGACCCCGCCACCGCCAGAGCCAACCTTCACGAAGGGATGAAAGAGGTAGCCGAATGGATGAAGAACAGCCGCCTGAAACTGAACTCGGACAAGACGGAAGTCCTCATCCTGGGATCCTCACCCGCCGCTTGGGACGACTCCTGGTGGCCCCCCGCCCTAGGCAGCGCACCCAAACCAACAGACCACGCACGCAACCTGGGCTTCATCCTGGACTCCTCCCTCTCCATGACCAGACAAGTCAACGCCGTCTCCTCGTCGTGCTTCAACATCCTGCGCATGCTACGTAAGATCTTCCGGTGGATCCCCACCGAGACCAGGAAGACGGTCACCCAGGCCCTCGTCACCAGCCGTCTGGACTACGGCAACTCCCTCTACGCCGGAACCACCTCCAAACTCCAGAAGAGACTCCAGCGGATCCAGAACGCCTCAGCACGACTCATCCTGGACATCCCCCGTCGCAGCCACATCTCCGGACACCTGAGAGACCTGCACTGGCTCCCGGTCAACAAGAGAATCACCTTCCGTCTCCTCACCCACGCACACAAAGCCCTACACAACCAAGGCCCAGGATACCTCAACAGCCGCCTCAACTTCTACGCTCCCAAACGCCAGCTTCGATCGACCAGCCACGCCCTCGCCGCCGTCCCCCGCATCCGAAGAGCCACCACAGGGGGACGGTCCTTCTCCTACCTCGCCGCCAAGACATGGAACTCCCTCCCCACCCACCTCCGCCTGACCCAGGACCACCTCGCCTTCAGGAAGCAACTCAAGACCTGGCTGTTCGAGGAGTAGCGGACCCCCCTCCCCCAGCGCCTTGAGACCCTCTGGGTGAGTAGCGCGCTATATAAATGCGATGATTGATTGATTGATTGATTTTTGGGGACTACTGTCCAAATGGGGTTGGAAAGTGCTAACATTTCTTGGTATGGTTTTAGCCATAATTTTCTCTTGTTGTCTTTGCATGCACTGTGGTCCCGCCATCTGCGACCTTTGTGCTACTATGTGCATCCCAAAACCCAAGACACAAAGAACAGAGAATATTAGAATGATGTTAGAGCAACTGCTCGATGACCTCATGGCTATCGACATCGACTCAGATTAACGTGAGTCTGTGTATCTTGCCTGAGTTCTGGCAAAAGGAGGGTCTGAGGAAATTCGATTTTCAATCACGATCGAATTGAGACCCATTTTGTGCTCCGCCGCCATTTTGTATTGCCCTCACTCAGGCAGCACGACGAACGAAGTCTTTTCTGCTTTTCCTGCAATATTCTGTCAAAATAGCCTTGTGCCTCTGTTTAAAAAGCTGGTATTAGAGACCGGCCGAGTACACTAATCCCTGTCTGGTTTTTCTAATCCCTGTCTTAACTATCTGTTGGTTCACACTATTCTCTTTTGACTTTATCTTATCTTCTGGCCTTCGCTGTCCTCTGCTCGTATTCTCTCGTTTCACAACTGTCTTCCAAAACACACAAACGTATCTCGCCACCTGCAAGTCAGTTGCGGACACGTTAATACCTTAACCTGTGGGAGGGGTGGCAAACACAATTGAAGGAGAGACTTCTTCGGGTTACTCGATACTTATGTTTTCCAATCCTTTCTATTGGCTCTGACTTACTTCTAGACTATTCTTATTGGTTTTTCATGTATGTCTTGGGAGTGTTCTTGGTTAATGTATATGTCACTTATGTACTATAAAAGATTGTGCGCCACAGAGTGAAGTGGCAGTCTCCTGAGAACATACCGTGTGTACTTCTAGGACAACTGTACTAGCTGCAGCTAATAAAATCTGATCTTTTATGCCGACAGAGTGTCCCCGTGTCTCTGTTAGCTGAAGCAGGTGAACCCAGGAGATTAAGGCATACCCTGCGCCGCCAGATCCATAAGGTTTCTGGTTCTTCATGTACCCACTCTTCAATTAACTCTGGGTCAGGATTCATACAAGTAGGAGTGATAAAGATGCGCAAACGTCTTGGGACCCTCTCATGATCTACATACTTCTGAAGGGCTGTTGCCTCCCACCATTTCGCCTGCTCAGCTTTGGCAGCTTTCCACAACTTATCCCAAAGTTGCCGCTTTGTCTGGACATCTTTCGTTTTAGAGCCACTTGCATTTTCTCCATTTGTGCTGTTGCTCGAAATCGGTATAAATAGCAGTTCGGATGCCTCCCGATGTGTAGCTTATCTGTTTGCCAACATTTTACAGAAGAATTCAAGGGTTTGCTTTATTTTCAAAAAGAAACCCTGCCGCTAGTTTCCCAGTCGTACCCACGTGCAAGCAACAGTGACGGAATTTGTTCGGTTCTGTTGCGTAAAATAATATTTTTTAACATGCATTGTTATAAAGTAGATCCCAATTTCCAAATGTAAAGATTTCTTGTGAATGACAACTACACACGTTCAACAGATCCTATTTGAAATGTTATTTACAATGAAATAAAAAGTTTGTGTTGAATGGAAACACCATTTCATGAAGACAATCCCTCCTAATTCCTGTAGTTAAAAAGTTTACATATACGAGATAAAGTACCTCTGCCATTTATTATAAGGATATTGATGTTCCAAGACAATTTTGAGAAACGAGGCCAAAGTGCAAATTCCTCCATAGAGTGATGGACCTCAGAGGGGCCTTGCAGTATCCTTATAATGTACAGCAAGGGGTATTTGTATTCCTTCTAATACATGGTCACGCCATCATAATTTCCCTCAAGCCACTTCCACCCTTGGTGTCATGCTGTTTCATGTGGAAGAAGTAGTATGGTAGCATATATGGACATTAATAGTGAAATCTATTATGGAATAAAACACATCAAAAAAAGATATTAGAAGCACATTCAAAATCTTCTTAGGCCCAGAATATGTAGGAAAAGTCAGATAAATTCTATTTTTCCTGTAGTGACCGAGGGGCCGATTTATCAAAATGTCACTCAACACGGAGCACAAGACACCTTGCTGTGCTGTTTTGCATGACATGGAGAGGGCAGGAATGGTCCATATTTAACATTACATGGCATATATCTGTCCTCTCCTTGCAATGGAACTCTATGTACTGCTCTCACCAAGACAGAAACCCTTGCACAAAGGTGCCTGTGTCACAGGCAGGATTGTTTTTGTGCAGGAACACTTTCCTGCGCAAAACTATCCTTTGAGGCCTTTTCTTGTATATAGGTGTGCAGCAGAAGGCAGGTCATATAGAAAGAGGAAAAACGAGTAGAAATAAAAATATTTCTCCTTGTTATGCCTCCCCAGGGAAGGAGTAGCATTTTGGCATATTCCCAGGTCTAGCACTCATGGTAAATCTGTGACTGCACCAGAATCCTTGCCTGGGTGTGTGGGAACACTCACGCTCCACTCATGGAACACCTCCCTGGGGCAGAAAAATGCAAAGCACTGACTTGTTCTGCCTTGCATTACTCCAGATTTACCAAGCCACACAGAGACAAGCAAAGTGGCCTTAAATGGCTTGGTAAGACTCATTCTAGGTTTTGTGTCACCCTGTGTCCCCTTGCGTGGTGCAAGTGACCTAAAACCACTGCTCAATATGCCACCCAATTTACTGTGGAAAAAAAAACATGAGGCCATAAATATCTCCTTTCTACTGATCATTGTTTGTTTAAAAAACACAAAGAATAAGAATGAAAAGTTGTGGTTGTATTGTTTAAACTGCAGCTGTAAGTATGCTCCATGACCTGCCGTTGGGTATGGATTTGGCCTCTGGCAGGAGGCATTATCAATCAATCAATCAATCAATCAATCATAGCATTTATAAAGGGCACTACACACCCGTGAGGGTCTCAAGGCGCTGGGGGGGGAGCTGCTACTGTTCGAAGAGCCAGGTCTTGAGAAGTCTTCTGAAGGTTAGGAGGTCTTCGGTCTACCGCAGGAGGATGGGGAGGGTGTTCCATGTCTTGACGGCAAGGTGGGAGAATAATCTGCCACCGGCAGTCACTCTTTGGATGCGGGGGATGGTGGCGAGGGCGTGGTCTGCGGAGCAGAGCTGGCGGGTGGGGGTGTAGAGGCTGAGTCGGCTGTTGAGGTACGCTGGTCCGGTGTTGTGGAGTGCCGTGTGTGCATGGGTGCATGGGTGTGGAACTTGAAGGTTATCCTCTTGTCGATGGGAAGCCAGTGCAGGTCTCTCAGGTGGGGTGTGATGTGGCTGCTGAGAGGGATGTCAAGGATCAGGCGTGCTGAGGTGTTCTGGATCCATTTCAGGAGTTTGGCTGGGGCTCCAGCATAGAGTGCATTTCCGTAGTCCAGTCTACTGCTGTTGAGTGCCTGGGTGACCATCCTTCTAGTTTCGGTGGGGATCCACTTGAAGATCCTGTGAAGCATGCAGAGGGTGTTGAAGCAGGAGGAGGAGACGGCGTTGACCTGCTTCGTCATGGAAAGGCTGGAGTCGAGGACGACCCCTAGGTTGCGTGCGTGGTCGGTGGGTGTAGGGGGTGCTCCTAGTACAGATGGCCACCAGGAGTCGTCCCAGGCCAAGGGGGTGGATCCGAGGATGAGGACCTCTGTCTTGTCTGAGTTCAGCTTCAGTCGGCTGTTTCGCATTCAGTTGACGACGGCCTTCATTCCTTCGTGGAGGTTGGTTTTGGCAGTGTGGGGGTCTTTGGTGAGGGATAGGATCAGCTGGGTGTCGTCGGCGTAGGAGATGATGTTGAGGTTGTGCTGTCGTGCGACCTGGGTGAGCGATGCCATGTAGACGTTGAACAGCGTTGGGCTGAGGGATGAGCCTTGGGGTACGCCACAGATGATCTCGGTGGCTTCGGAGCGGAAGGGGGGAGGCGGACGCTCTGTGTTCTGCCAGAAAGAAAGGAGGTGGTCCAGTCCAGGGCCTTCTCTTGGATTCCGGCATCGTGGAGACGTGATCGTAGTGTGCGGGGGCAGACCGTGTCGAAGGCGGCTGACAGGTCCAGGAGGATGAGGGCCGCGGTTTCACCGTTGTCAAGCAGGGTCCTGATGTCGTCGGTGGCGGCGGTGAGGGCAGTTTCGGTGGTGTGGTTGCTGCTGAACCTGGACTGGGACAGGTCCAGGATGCTGTTCTCCTCAAGGAAGTTGGTTAGTTGCTTGTTGACGGCCTTTTCGATAATCTTTGCCGGGAACAGGAGCAGGGAGATGGGTCGGAAGTTCTTGAGGTCTGTGGGGTCCGCCTTGGGTTTCTTGAGTAGGGCGTTGATCTCAACGTGTTTCCAGCTAACCGGGAAGGTCGCTGTCTCGAAGGAGGTGTTGATGGTTATCTGTGGATGGGGTGTGATGGTGCTGCTGGCTTTGTTGAAGATGTGGTGTGGGCATCCAGAATGGATGGTGTTCATGATTTTAATGGTGTCGTCATCGTTGATGTTGGTCCAGGCGAGCAGGTGGTTGGTGCGGGTGGTGGTTGTGGGAGCGGGGGTCTCAGCGGTTGCCGGGGTGGTGACGGCGTCGAAGCTGTCATGGATGTCTGCGATCTTGCGATGGAAGAAGGTGGACAGCAAGTTGCACAGGTCTTGTGACAGTGGGATGTCGTTGGTATTGGAGCTGGGGTTGGAGAGTTCCTTCACGATGTTGAAGAGCTCTTTGCTGTTGTGTGTGTTGTTGTCTAGGCGGTCTTTGAAGGAGGTCCTTTTGGCAGATCTGATGAGGTGGTGGTGTCTGCGGGTGGCGTTCTTGTGGGCTGTGTAGCTTTCAGGTGTTCGTTCACGGATCCAGTTTTCGGCAGGTATGTTTGGAGGCCTGGAGGTTTTTGGTGAACCAGCTGGCTTTCTTGTTGGTGTGGGTGTTGGAGGGCTTCTTGAGTGGGGCGAGGGTGTTGGCGCAGTCGTTGATCCACTGTCTGAGGCTACGGGCTGTGGCTTCGGGGTCAGTCGGGTCTGCGGGTGGTCTCTGGGTGAGGGCGGTGGTTAGCTGGTCCTCGGTGGCTTTGCTCCAGTGGCAACACGGCATCTGCTGGGTGCGGGGGTGTGTGGTGGATTTCTGGAAGGTGAAGTGGATGCATTGGCGGTCCATCCAGTGGAGTTCGGTGGTGTGGTTGAAGAAGACATGGAAGCTTTCTGAGAAGATGGGGTCAAGCGTGTGGCTGGCGGAGTGGGTACGTGTTGTGATGAGTTGTCTGAGTCCGAGGTTGGTGAGGTTCTCGATCAGGGTGGAAGAGTTGGAGTCATTGTTGTTCTCGAGGTGGAAGTTCAGGTCTCCGAGGAGGATGTAGTCCATGGAGGCGAGGGCGTGGGCACTGATGAAGTCGGCGATGGAGTCGCTGAACTGTGGTCGGGATCTGGGGGGTCTGTAGATAAGGGTACCTCTGAGGGTGGTGTTGGGGTCAGTGTGGATCTGGAAGTGCGTTCGGCGGTGCTGAGGGTGTCATTGGTGTCTGTTGAGATTTTGAGAGTGTTTCTGTGGACGATGGTGATTCCTCCTCCTACTCCATTGGAGCGGTCCTTGCGGGTGATCTTGTAGCCTTCCGGGATGGCTATGGCGATGTCGGGTTGCCGAGGAGGGGGTCAGCCAGGTCTCCGTCAGGAAGGCGACGTCTGGGGCATTGGTGTCGAGTAGGTCCCAGAGTTCGACGGCATGTTTGTGGGTGGAGCGGGTATTGAGCAGGATGCATCTGAGGAAGTTGGGTTCTTCTGTGGGAGGGTTGGCAGGCCGGATGCTGGTGAAGCTGCAGTTCCGGCAGGAGAATGGTCCTTGGGTGCCTCTCGGGATGGCCAGGCAGCAGGTGCATGATCGTCCGGGGTTGAGTGCGTGGAGGGTGCTGGAGCCATAGCGGAGGTGGGCGTCGTGGCGTTTGCGTGGGCCAGGGGTCCTGGAGTTGGGCCCGGTCCAGAAGTGGACGGGTGCAGAAGGGCTTGCCTTAGGCGCAGCCTCCATGTAAGGGGTTAAGGGAGGGAGGAGCAGCTGGGAGGTGGGAGCGGGTGGTGAATGGGCGCTAAAGGGGTCGGGCCGCGGATCACAGAAAAAAGGGGGAAAAAAACAGGGTTACCACAAAATGAAAATACAACAATGTCAAGAGGGGGGCGGAAAATTGAAAAAAACAGCGGGAGCCTGCACAGCGGATCACAGAAGAAAAGGGGGAGAAAAAACAGGGTTACCACAAAATGAAGATACAACAATGTCAAGAGGGGGCGGAAAATAGAAAAAATGGCAGGAGCGGGCACAGCGGATCACAGAAAAAATAGGGGGAGAAAAAACAGGATTAACACAAAATGAATATACAATAATGTCACGGGGGAGGCAAATACAGCGTTGGGAAGACAACAGCAGTGGCACAGAGGAGCAGCAGTGAGCGGAGTGGAGAGCAGCCTACCCTGAACCAGGGTCAAGGGTCGCTCTTCCTACTGCTACTGCTCCATATAAGGGGTTAAGGGAGGGAAGAGCAGCTGGGAGTAGGGGAGCGGGGGGCGAATGGGCGATAAGGGGGCGGGGCCGCAGGGGAAGGCAGCAGCGGGAAAAGAAAACGGCAGGAGCGGGCACAGCGGATCACAGAAAAAAAGGGGGAGAAAAAACAGGATTAACACAAAATGAAGATACAACAATGTCACAGGGGGGGAGGAAAATACAGCGTTGGGAAGACAACAGCGGTGGCACAGAGGAGCAGCAGTGAGCGGAGTGGAGAGCGGCCTACCCTGAATCAGACAACAGAAGTAACAGTAATAACTTTTCACAGTTGACCAACTACAGTATTTTTTATAACAGGTGACTAGAGACATCGCAAGTCACCTCTAATAAGGAAATCAGAGAGAGGCTTTTACATAGGGATAGCAGGCTCCTATGCATTACAAAGTGTAAAATGTTCAGCAGAAAATAGACAATACTTGTAAAAAAAAGTTATACCTCTTTTATTTTGTGCATCCCAGTTCTGTTTTCAGACTGGCCTTAAAGTCTGTTTTTTCAGTGTGTTCATAATAGTGTGCCTCGGATTACTCTATTTCCATAAAATCACAATGCTGCAAAACAAAACTGAACATTGCAGATGAATTATGTAGGTGTCTCACTCCTGGAGACAGTTTAAGACAGAAATCTAGTATGTGGGTTTCTTCTTAACTCTGAAAGCCCTCGTGACTGAATACTCTGTTATGTACGATGAATATTCATGAATAATGCCCAATATTTTCGCAACAGAAGAAGAAATGATTTTTTCAAACTAGTAAAGACACGTTGTATAGGTGTTTTGCAATGTTTCAGGGAAGGCATGCATTTGTGCTTGCTGCAGGCAATGTTTATTTTCATATCAAGGAAATCCACAGTAAAAACCAGCCCACCAAACCATAAAACATTCCCACAAACAGCCAACAAAAGGCCCGTAAATTGAGATGTCAGAGATGGCCTTCGAGCATTACCTGATTGCCCTGTATGCCACTCCGACTCTACAGTGCTACTGGGCGATACTGTTGATCCGCGATAATGGATCGATAATTTTTCAGTAACAAAGGTCCATTTACACTACCCAACTGATCCCTTCATGCTGGGGTTCAGTGTGATGCAAGTTTATACCTAACTTACCAAATGCACAATAGAACCTGCATTTCTCCTTACTAAATGTAAATACATGTGGCGATGAACCTTTTGATGTTGAGAAGTTGATAGCAATAATCAATCAATCAATAATTTACTATTAAATAATAACAAACTCAGTAAGTAATTTTATAATGTTTATCAGAAAATAATGTGTAATTAATGCTCATCAAGTACGGTCATACAATGCAAATCATGGATTATCATGGAAAAAAAGGATTAGCAATGTACAGAATCAAACTAATATCAAATAGACAACGCATTGAAGTAGTGGGTAGGCGAAGAGAGAAAAGTTTCAGAGACATAATACATTTGCAAATGAATATGCAAATTCAGAGTTATCATCTATACTAACCCAAGTAGGAATCAGGGAAATCTACCCTCTGGCCAAAAAGAGCAGTAAGGCCCTCAAGAAGAGTCAATTGGCAAAGACTAAGTCAGGAATCAGGAAACAGGTAGGCTTCTATCTGGAAAGAGCAAACTGACGACAGTGACGATCTCCCGCTAGCTGACCAACACCTACTTCATCCCCCGCCCACCGGGCACCTCAATTATACCCTAAAACCTAAATGTCCAACCCACATGTGTTTCAATATGAGAATAAACTCCGTCTCTCATTGGTTAAGGATGGGGGTGTTTTGTCACACCACTTTCATCATGACCATTTTATTCATTATCCTTTTGTCTTAAACTTTCAGCATTACGACAGATTCTTCCCAGGAAACAATTTTGAACACAATCATAGTACACATTTCCTGCAGCACACTACAAGTTGCAAGTTTCTGCGCTTCCATTGTTTGCCTCTGCCATCTTTAGAAGGAAGTTGTCCGCTTCCACTGATATCCTTTTACTCTTTTCTGTAACTTGGCAGTCACACAGTACACTACGAAGATTATGTTCATGCCTTTGCGTTCTCTCTTCTCATTCGAAACCCTCTTTTGGTCATTTTAAATTTCTCTGCCAAATATTAACCCCAGACTGGCATGCAGAAGTGTAGGCCCATGCTTACTTTTCTACAGAAAAGAAATACAAACATTCATTATTTTCATGAAATGTAATGTCATCGCACAACATCCCAGCATTGCACTAACCCATGCATCACCCGTGTTAATTCCCTAGCAATCATTATTATTATGCACAAAGCAGCATTAATCTTTTTATCAAAGCACTTGCTGCCTAATTTTCATGCATTAGTTTACACATGCGCAAAAGCATTTCCACCTATTTTAGTTTTCTTTAATACAATTTTCACAGCACACTGTAAATTAATGTTACTGAGGGTTCAATCCGAGCTGTTTTTATTTTCGCAAAACCCTGCTCCATCAATCCCCCCTTTGATTGCATTTTTGAGCCATCATAAAAATACCCAAACAAATACAAGTTGCCTCTTATTTAAAATACTGTACTTCTTTCTCGTTTTATCATTCTTCCGTCTAAGGGGCCCATTAGGATGGCGGGTGGATCACCACGGCCATGTCCCTGGTTCACCCCTGCCATATTAGTATGGCGAGGGTCACTGCGGCGGACGGAAAGACCGTCCACCGCTTTTCCGCCGGTCGGATTGCCGGCTGGGCGGAAAAGGGACACGAACATGGTGGCGGTGCCTTGCAGGCTCCGCCATCCATATTATGATGACTGCAGTTGGATGCCGTTCTATGACAGAGACTCTGCAGTGGAAAGGCATGTGGAGAAAACATTGGGGGCCCATTGCAGGCCCCCGGGGTTGTGGGTGGCTTCACTTCGGGGGTACATATGGTAGCCCCCTACATTGGCATGCACAAGGTGGCAGGCACCGCGCGGTGCCTGTCACGTTGTGCATGCCAATGCACAACATGCATTTATTGCATTGCGATGGGTGGTGCTGACAGCACCGCCCACCGCAATGTAAAAAATGCAGGATGTGACCGCCTTGGTGGTGGGCGCATCCTAATTGCCATAGCGGGACTGCCGCACCACTGGCGGTCGGTCCCGTTTACCGCTTTGTCCACCCTCCATCGTAATGGGCCACCAAGTCTTTCATGATCTCCTAATAGTTTCCTCTCATGTCCTCTAATTCTATCTCTTTTCTCTTTCTTTTTCTAGCTCTACGTTTAAGATCTGATACCTCGTTATTTCTACATTTGCATTTGCAACATTTATAAATCATGATCATCATCAATATCACCATAACTACAGAAGTAATAGGTATTAATATTTTTCCTAGTAAGCTACTCCCTAAAGTAGAAAACCAATTTCCCACTGAGGAAAACTCTTACCAAGTTTCTCCCATGCATCATCAACCTTCATTTCAGTCAAATCTCTATGAAGTTCTGTAATATTTTTGATATACCCCTCAAGATTTTTACTCTTATCAGGGATATAAGTACAGCATTGTTGTATTTTCAACATGCTACAGACTCCACCCTCCTTTGCCAATAATATATCATGGGCAAGTCGATTTTTTCAAAACCGTAGATCTAATTGCAACCGTTTCAGATTCAATCATCAAAAACTCTCCAGCAGTATCGGTTGATAAACAATCAACCACTGTGGACAATTTTCACATTTTATGTGAATTCAAAATGACTCCAACTGAAGGTATCAGTGCTCCAATAATATCCCCCATTAATTCTGAATAACTCGCTCCTCTCTTATTATGTATTAGTCCCTGTTTAATTTAATTAACTCTAGTATTCTTATCTACATGGTACACTTTTGGAAACACTATGCCTAAATACCAACATCCATACCAACCTGTAGGTAACCTATAATAGGCATTCTTACCACACACATAATAAATTCCCAGGAAAATAGGATCTGTTCCTCCTTCAAATCCCCAATTTCCTTTTATCAAGAAAGTATGCAAACATTCACTTGAACCAATGAAGTAACTATTAAGTTCAGTATTTTCTGTATGCAAAGCTTTCCTCTATGTTGAAAATCTAAAGTCATGGCAGCGTAAGTCTCACCCTTTTTGTAATCACTCTTTCTGAAAGCCCATGGAGGTACATGAGACTTTTGCTCAGCAGCTTTCTTTTTGAAATCTCATCTTCTACCATATTCATAAATTCTATTTCTTCATGTCGTTGTTTACAGGTAAAATTATTTCTATGTGCATCTATTATATCTATTGGTTTGTTACTAATGAAAAAATCTCCCATGTATGCTGCATAAACAGGACCATAAACAATTTTTAAATCTCTCCTAACAGGAATGTCTGGAAATATTAAATCAAAATTAGAGTAATAATACTCTAATCCTTCCCTCTCATAAAACAGACGTGTTAAAACACTACAAGATACACCATAAGTTAATGGTAGGTGATGATATGTCACCCTCTCTGAGACAGACAATGGTAATTGCATACACACATAACAATTTCTCGCATTCATTGTGTTAACATATTCATACAACAATTTAGTGAAAACAGTTAACGAAAAGTCATTAATTGATTTACCATGATGATAAATACTATAATTTTCTATCTTTTCTATATTAGTGTTTAAATTTTCTTTAGTAATTGAATCCATTCTCTCACCTCCCACATCATTAGTATCATTTTTCGATTAGTTACCATTAGAACAGGCACAATAACAATCAGTATTAACCACACCATCATTAGTAATAAAACACTACTTAAGCAAGGATTAATACATCTACGTTTTAAAACTATGACTTCGATGTCCAGTCTCTGTTACCTTTACCATTTTAGACACTATATAATAAAGTAATATCTAAGAAAAACTTTAATCTAAGAAAAACCCTAAAATTCTTAAAACTTGAAAAACGTATCTAAAAACCATCTAGGGTAGTGTATCCTTGCACTTTACCCTTTCTTCTTTACCCCCTCTTTTTCGTTATATATATATATATATATATATATATATATATATATATATATATATATATATACATACATCTTCTTCTTCAGATTCTTTGGAACTCTTTAAATTATCTTCATTGAAATTGTTGCACCTTAATTTTCACTGTTCTTTTTAAGGCGGTTTTAGTTTACTTCCAACACTTCGATCAGTATCAGCTTCTTCTTCTTTTTGATTTGTGTTTTCAATCTCTTTCAACACTACATATGTCCATTCTGGAGCTGTGTACTTCTTATTCGGAATTCTTATTCTTTTTGTTTTCTTGTACTAAATCTTCTTCTGAATCACTTTGTTCAGTTTGACTCAATATTTCATTTATTTGATCTGGCCTTTTCCTTTCTTGTGTGTATTTCAGTCTTTTCACTCATTTTGACCACTTATCACCTTTTCTTGCTTTCTTAACTTGAACTGCTTTTTTACCTTCATTGTCAAGCTCGCAAGTTCTTTTATTCAGTTTTCTTCTTTGTTGTGCTTGCTCTTGATTTTCACCAATCACTTTCTTTTTTTCTTTCTCAACAGCAGTCTTTTGAGACCCAATAGCTGGTGCCCACTTTATTCGACTTGTGCTTGGTTCTTCCTCGTATTCAGCCCTTTCAGAATCTGTAATATTAGATTCTATAGCTTCATGTTGTTCTTCAGCTTCTGGTTGTTTTCTTTTCTTTACCAGTTGCTGCTCTTCTTTTTGTCTTTCAAGTGGACTTGGGACTCTTCTTGTATGACTCACATGAATCCAATTAGGGAAGCCACCACACTTTACTGCTGTCGTTGTTACCAAAATAATCTGGTATGATCCATGCCATCTGGGTTCTAAACACGACATCCTCATGTGCTTCTTCACCAGAACCCACTCTTCTGGACTTAAATCATATGCTTGATCCGGCTGTGTTGTGGTTGCAATTTCTCCAACCTGATGAGCCACAGAACGCACCTGAGCAGCCAAAGCTTTGCAATAATCAATCACTAGATCATCAGTAATATTCATCAGTTTGTTTGCTGGTACAATTGCTTGTCTCATTGCTCTCCCCATCAAATCTTCATGAGGACTTAATCCAGTCTTTTTATCAGGATCGCTTCTAAGACTCATCAATACCAGGGGTAAAGCATCTGGCCATTTCAGTGTTGTCGACGCGCACACTTTTGATAGTCTGGACTTAATAGTGCCATTAGTTTGCTCAACCACTCCTGATGCTTCTTGTCGATAGGCACAAAGCAGCTTTTGCTCAATTTGTAATGCTGCACAAAACATTTGTATTATTTCATTATTATAATGAGTTTCTCTATCTGTTTCTAAAGAGACTGGAAATCCAACTCTAGAAATTATCTCTCTTAGAAGCAATTTAGCAACAGTCAGGCTATCATTTCTTCTTGTTGGATATGCTTCAACCCAACGAGAAAACATGCAAACAGCCACCAACACATATTTCAGTCCATTACAAGGGGTAAGTTCAATAAAGTCTAACTGTAACCTAGTAAATGGTCCGGCTGTTTTTCCAATACGACCCCAACTAACGACGGTCTTTCTACCTGGACTTTGCTGCTGGCACACTATACACCTCTGGCATAGACTCTCTGCAATAACCCTAAACTTTAGATTATACAATGACTGCTTATAGCATCTATTCCAACATGCGCAATTCCATGGTACATCCTTGCCATTTGAGAGAGTAAACAATCCGGCATTACTGGTCTTCCATCAACATACACCCACACCTCATCTTCTACTCTCTTTTTACAACCTGATTTTATCCAAATTTCTTCTTCTTCCTTGTTTGCTTCTTCCTGTAACTGTCTAATTTCTTCCCATGTTTCCAAAGAAGAAAACATCAAGTGGCAATTTGAATCTTTTTCCTCCAGTCCTCTCTTGATTGAAATTGAATTGTGTGCACAGAAACGAGCCTCTTGGTCTGTGTATCTGTTTCCATTTGTCACATAGTCATTTCACATACTCATTTTCTGACTTGTGTGCTGAACATTTTACCACAGTAATCTTCTTGGGCAATTGTAATGCATTCAATAAATCCTTCACATTTTTACTCTTCCAGATTGGGGATCCTTAAGAAGTAAAAAATCCTTGTTGCATCCACAACTGTCCAAGGTCATGTACCACCCCGAAACCATATTGACTATCAGTGAATATTGTTACTCTCAGATTTTTGCCAATTATACATGCTCTTGTCAAAGCAATTAGTTCAGAAATGTGAGCAGGATTTACCCCCTTCAGACAGGATGCTTCAAGCACCATAGCCACTGTACATACTACATAAGCAGCACTCAATGCACCTTCTTCATCTCTCAGACAGGATCCATCCACAAACATCACACTATCTGATTCTTCTAGTGGTGTATCTTTTATGTCAGGTCTTGGTTTGGTGCATAATTCTGTCACATCCAAACAATCATGGTTTGCTTCATCCTTCACTTCTTCACAATTTGAACTCGGCCACACAGTCTTGTGCATCTCGTTACTGTCACATTTTCAGCACCCAAAATCACTCTTTCATATCTAGTCAGTCAACTATACGTCATATGCTGAGTCCGGGTCCTTGTTAATAGGATCTCAACAGAATGTGTCACATATACCTTCACTGGATGTCCCATAATAATCGCTTCTCTCTGCTCAAGACTCACACAAGTAGCAGCCACTCTTTTTAAACAGCCTGGCAATGCTACAGCCACCGAATCCAATGTAGCAGAAAAATATGCCATTGGACGACGTGCCATTCCATGTTTTTGTGTTACGACTGAAAGTGCACACCCATCTTTTTCCCACAGAATAATGCAAAATCTTTTGTGTAATCCGGCATTCCCAATGCCCAATGCAGGTGCTCGGCAAAGACTATCTCAAAATTCCAAAAAAGCTTTCATACACCCTCCATCCAACTCAATTGGATCAACCACATCTTTATGTGTTCACCTCTGTAAAGGTTTGGCAATCAGTGAAAACCCACTGATCCACTGTCTGCAGTATCCAACCATTCCCAAAAATATTCGAACTTCCTTTTGAGTCTTAGGAGGACCCATTTGCAAAGTCACAGTAATCCAGTCTTCTGTTACTTTTCTAACTCCTTTCTAAATTTTGTGTCCCAAATATTGAACCTCCCTTTGACAAAACTTTAATTTTGCTGGTTACACTTTACGCCCACCTTTTGCCAAATGATTCAGTAAGGCAATTGTATCTGTCACACAGGCCTCTCGTGTTTTTGATACCACTAGTAGGTCATCAATGTATTGCACTAACACTAAATTTTCTGGTATGATCAATGACTCTAAACACTTTTTCAAAATCTGATTAAAAATTGAAAGACTCTCTGTATACCCTTGAGAAACTCGGCACCATGCCAAAACAAGTCTCCAAACCGGAAAGCAAATAAATATTGGCTATCCGGATGTAAAGTTATCAAGAAAAATGCTTGGCACAGATCAATTATTGTTTACCAATCTGCATCACAAGGAAATTGATAAAGAATCACTGCTGGGTTTGGCACTATTGGACAACAGGGTACCAAAATCTTATTAATCTTTCTCAAGTCTTGTACTATTCTGTATTTTCTGCTTGGTTTCTTAATCCCCATAATTGGTAATTACACAAGGACTACCTAATATTTATTTTAAAATACCTTGCTAAATCATTTGATTAATTACAGGAATCACTCCTGCTGTAATTTCAGGACTCGTCTTATACTGAAGTGTATATGGATATATTGCACCTGGTTTAACTGTAATCTGAATAGGATCCACACCCTTTATTAAACCATTGTCCTGTCCTGTAAAATCCCATACATCAGATCTTACTGTATTTCTCAACTCTGCAGGTAAATCTTCTTCTGTAAGTAATGAATACAAGTCCTTCACTTCTGTCCTTTGCTTTGCTAGCATCATTTTAAAAGAAAAAATCCTCATCTGGTGTTTGAAAAGCAATACCATCTGGTGTAAAATAGATGGTGCAATTCATTTTGCATAGCAAGTCCCTTCCTAAAAGGTTTACCAGACTAGTATCACATACCACAAACCGATGCATGTCTCTGAATTTTCTAATATGAACTTCTATTGGTCTTGTTATTGGAGTCTTAATATATTTATTTGAGACTCCCACAACTTGGATAGTTTCTCCTGAGAGGGGTAGGTTTGGAATTTCTGCTGCTCTCACAGTGGAACGTGTAGCACCAGTGTCCACAAGGAATGTAATTTAATTACCTTCCACTTTCCAATCAACAAAAGGACCTGACTGATCTACCTATAAAGATGCGCCAAGCACGCACTCCTCCTACCCCCAGGCACCGTCATTGAGATGAGTCCGAATCACTCTCAGAACATTGCAACAAATATTGCGAAACCACTGGTACATTTTGGTTCTTACCAACGTGTTCACTTGCGTGAAATCCAGTATTCGTACTGTATCTCTGCTCTTGAGCATTTACATTATTTGGCATAGGAGCTTGTGGCACCTGTACTTGTTGTGACTGTGGTTTAACTACCTTCTGCTGTTGTTGCTGTTGTTGATTCACTACCACCTCATTCTGCATCAGTGGATTGAAATGTTGATTCATTCCATTATTCTTTATTAAAGATCTACACTCATTCTTCCAATGTCCAAAATTTCCGCACACATCACAAGGACATTTCTTTTTCATTTCTTCTCTATTTATTTTACCTCTACCTCCTTTTAATATCTGACCATTTTGATTTTGTCCTTTCATTTGAAAATCTGTCTGAGAACCATTGTTTCCATCTTTCTGTTCTGCCACTATCACCTGTGCTCACATCATTTTCTCCTTCAACTTTTTATGCCTTGATTCAATGTCATGACTACAATATTTAGCATATCTCAGAATCTCATCAACTGTTTTACTCTGCCAACAAATTAAATGCTGCTGAATCATATTACTAATTTCAGGTTTTAATCCAAAAACAAACCTATATACAAAATGTCCCATATCATTGTCACCTAAACTCTCGAAACCACTATACTGTTTGAATACCTGTAACAACCTCTCATAATAAGCATGTACCGATTCTTTGGGTTTCTGTGTTGTCCTGTCAATTTTAACCCAATCTGTTCCCTTCGGAGAAATCTTACTTTTCAGAAAAGTAATTACTTGATTATATTATCTCATCTCTTCTTTTGAAGGTGCTCCTGTTTTCACATCTCTAGGATATTCTTCCTTAGGCCAATCAACAGTAATTTTACATTCAGTCCATAAATCAGCTAGAACTACAATCTCAAATAAAGCATCTAAATCTTTCAACAAAACTTTTAAAACTTTTACAACCCTTTCAAATCAATCGTAAAGGATAATATATCCTGTCTTGGCCAAGAAATTTGAACATATCCACCACCTGGAACTTTTCTCATCGGGCATACCATTTCTGTTTGTCCTGTTTCCCTTAAGGGAAATAAAGGCACATTTTTACTTGCAAGCATTTCTTCCTTCTTTTTCGCCCATCTACCTTTCCTCCGTTCTAAATCACCTCATTTCTTTAAAGTATTCATTAATTCTTTTATTTGCAATAGTTTGCCAGGCGTATTCAAACTCTCCAAATCTTTATCGGTAAAATCCAGTCTTAACGTTTTCTGCAAAACTTTAGACTGCTCTATGTCAATTCTTGTGCAGCTTCTGCCAATGTCTCATGCAGATTCTTTGCCTTCCATGTTATATTCTTACACAAAAATACCAACTCTTCATCTCGGTACTTACTCAATCTCTCTGGACTTATTGTACCAATAATCATTTCTTCCAGATCTACTCTCAGTATACCTACCTACATCTATGGTCGATTGAGACTTATTATTTCCCATTCCTCTTATCCAGTCATCTAACTCCTCTGGCGAAGGACCCACTGAACTCCCTGACACTGGAGTTGTTCCTCTGACATCTTGCACTATTTTTCTAGGATCAATCTGTACACTTGTCTTGGGCATTTCAGTCACGCTTTCACTTACTGGAAGATCAATCAATGAAGTACTCATCTCAACTTGTTCTGATCCACTAACATTCCTGGCATTATTCACGGGAATTGTCAATGCATGTACTATCGATATGTTTTGACTCTCACCATACAAGGGAACTATAGGACCAATTGTTACTGGAACCGATAATGCTTCTGCATTCAGACTCATCTGACTAATTCTCTGATTCAACTCCTCTATCGCCTTATTCAACATGTCAATCTCACTCTCCTGTAATACTCGAGTACCTAATGAAACTTGTGAAGCTACCGGAACTTGTGTAACCTGTGAAGCTTGTGGAACTTGTGGAGTTTGTGGAACCTGAGGAACTTGTATTTCAATTAGTGGTGCATTTGGAATTGTTTCCCCTGAACTTTCCTGATAAGGTGGAGGTCTTTTTAATATTTCATCCATTAACTCATCATCTATTTCATTCAGATCTATTTCTAGTTCTGAAGTCTCTTGGTTATTCTTTTTCTCTTTACATTTGCCTCCCGTCTGATCTTTAGCAACTATTACTGGATATAATCCATATGCATTTACATCTCTCCTCCATCTTTTCATTTGATCATCCCATCTAGCCTCAGAATATCTTGATATTATATTCCTGTATTTTATTCCATTCCTTTCTCTCTCACTTTTATATGCCTCATGTTCCCATTCCTCAAGCGCTTCATACTGAATAGGTCTAGGATTTGGTTTTAATGAATTCATTTGTCCCCTCAAATTCTCCAAAATCCTTACGTTAAATGTACCATGCTCTGGAAAAGCTAAAACTCCATCATCTTCCATATAACTCATCCAATTCTCTAACCATGTACATGTATGCTATCCACGTTCCAACATCATAAAAGAAGTGAGCGTTCTCGGAGGAGGAACCGGAAGTCCCTCTCTAGTAACTATTGGCTTGTCCTTTTTAAAGAAATCTTTTATTATTTTTATCATCTTCATTTTTCAACTCTTTTATACCAAATATCTAAACAGACAAAAACAAAATCTTTCCGTAACTCTATTTATTCTATTTGCTAGCGCTCGTCCAATACCAGCGCGACTCACACCAACCAACCAATCACGGCTCACTACATATTCCCTATTCTGTCCAATACAGCACAGCTCACAGTAACTAACCAATCCCATGCACCCGCTGCCTGACAAATGCCAGCGCTGCCTTTTTTGACATCAGAATTACTACTGCTACTGACCCTCCCTTTATAAAATAATACAGCAATGTATTTCTAGGTTTTATCAACTAAATTATTGCTAAAAACAACACAAAACAATGCAACATTGTCTGCTCCACTAATAAAAGAGATAGTTTCTTTATTCAAAAAGAGATTTTTTCACTTCTAGTAAAATAATGACCAGCGCTACTCTACTCTCAATCAAGTTAAAGGAAGATTTGGTACTCCTCTGGGGATACTAGCCAAAGTTTCGGAAGAGGACCCTCTTCTTTTCAGAAAGAGGCCTTGGTACTCCTTTGGGGATGTAAGGCCAAAGTTTCGGAAGTGGACCTTTCACTATTACATGCAACCTTCTTTCGAATGAATAGTCCCTAAAATAACATCAACATCCTTTCACTGTTCGATATTATGACAACAGACAAAGTACTTCTGCAGTGTGATACACTAGATTGCCCTGTATGCCACTCCGACTCTGCAGTTCCACTGGGCAATACTGTTGATCCAGTGATCATGAATCGATAATTTTTCACTAACCAAGGCCCATTTACACTACCCAACTGATCCCTTCACGCTGGGGTTCAGTGTGATACAAATCTATACCTAACTTTCCAAATACACAAGAGAACCTGCATTTCTCCTTACTACATGTAAATAAATGTGGCAGTGAACCTTTTGATGTTGAGAAGTTGATAGCAATAATCATGTACTTATCATTTAATACTAAATAATAACAGAATAAGTAAGTAATTTTATGATGTTTATCGGCAAATAACGTGAAATGAATGCTCATCAAGTACGGTCATATAATGTAAATCATGGATTATCACGGAGAAAAAGTATCAGTAATGTACAGAATCAAACTCATATCAAATAGACAATGCATTGAAGGAGTGGATAGGCGAAGAGAGAAAAGTTTTAGAGACTAAATACATTTGCAAATGAATATGCAAATTCAGAGTTATCATCTATACTAACCCAAGTAGGAATCAGGAAAATCTACCCTCTGGCCAAAAAAGGCAGTAAGGCCCTCGAGAAGAGTCGAGTAGCAAAGACTAAATCAGGAATCAGGAAACAGGTAGGCCTCTATAAGCAAACTGACAACAGCGACGATCTCCCGCGATCTGACCAACACCTACTTCATCCCCCATCCACCGGGCACCTCAATTGTACCCCAAAACCTAAATGTCCAACCCACATTTGTTTCAATATGGGAATAAACGCCATCTCTCATTGGCTTAGGATGGGGGTGCTCTGTCACACCACTCTCATCATGGCCATTTTATTCAAAATCCTTTTGTCTTTCAGCATTATGACAGATTCTTCCCAGGAAACAATTTTGAACACAATTATAGTACACATTTCCTGCAGCACACTACATGTTGCAAGTTTCTGCGCTTCCATTGTTTGCCTCTGCCATCTCGAGAAGGAAGTTGTCCGCTTCCACTGAAATAATTTTTTCTCTTTTTCGTAGCTTGGCAGTCACACAGTACACTATGAAGATCATGTTCATGCCTTTGCATTCTCTCTTCTCAATCGAAACACTCTTTTGGTCATTTTTAATAGTAGCCCCAGACTGGCATACAGAAGTGTAGGCCCATGCTTGCTTTTCTACAGAAAACAATCACAAACATTCATTATTTTCATGAAATGTAATTGCATCGCACACCATCACGGCATTGCACTAACCCATGCATCACCCGTATTATTTCCCTAGCAATTATTATTAACGTGCACAAAAGCAGCATTAGTCTTTTCATCAAAGGACTTGCGGCCTAGTTTTCAGGCATTAGTTTACACATGTGCAAAAGCAGTTCCCCTTATTTTAGTTTTCTTTAATAAAAGTTTCACAGCACACTGTTAATGAATGCTACTGAGAGTTCAATCCGAACAGGCTTTATTTTCGCAAAACCCTGCTCTATCACTGTCACCTTTTTTATTATATGAATGCAACAGTGTTTAATCGGCTAGGAAATCTTTAAAAGGTGCCTGCCACCACATTGCACTACAATTACTGCTTTTTTAGTAACTTTTAATCCATATGGGAAAGATATATGTTTGTGATACTCTGACAATTATGCAGCAGAGATGATGGATCTTTTTGCAGTTGCAGCAAATCCATTTTTAAGTCGAATCTATTACACATGTACTGTCTATTGCATGGCTTTGCATGAACATAGAGGGCTTGGAGCCCACCTATTGCTTACAATTGTTTGCTTTCCTTGTCACTCTCATTTGCCTGCTTATTTGTGTCCCAGTTTCTCAGCCTTGTATTTGTCCCTCCTATTGAACATTGCCTCTTTGCCATGTCGCCATGTCTATGTTTGTCAGTGTCTGTGCTCGAGATTAGGGAACTACTTTTTCTTTTGTGTAAGTACTCACAGAGAGCAAATGTGTTATTGAGACGTCACACTTCTCTACTTCTCTCCCACTTGTGCAGGTAAATCTCCCCACCCACCATCCCATTACATGTGTGCTTCTCTGTGTTCCATCTGCCACCGCCTCGCCCATGCTGTTTCCATGTCCCTCGACTCCCCCGTTCTGCCTCCATATCTCAAGCCCTCCCCTTGTTCTAGCCATGTTCCACACACTCTTCATGTTGTTTCATGTCCCCTGCCCTCCAGTGTGTTGCTTCCATGTATCCCCTCCCCTGCGTTGCTTACGACCCCACTGTTGCTTTACCCCCAGTTGCTTCACCCTCTGTTGCTGTCACTCCCTCCTGCTTTAAAAAAAAAAAAAGGCTGTTGTGCAGTTTGTTTTGTTTTCATTTCCAATCTGTCTTGGATCAGTAACTGAAAAACAAGCAACCATGTCATTTTGTTGGCATGCACATGCGCTGTGCACACTCCTTCAAGATGATAAGGTTGCAGCATAAACTTTTTGTTGTTTTTTTTTAGGATGCTTTGTGGCTTAGCTAAAAACTACTGGCAAAGCCAAAAGGTCACAAAGGTCAGACCCATTTGTTTTGCCAATGTTTTTTTTTAAATGCCTCAAAAGCAGAATTGGACAATCCCAGTGGCCCAAACATTTACTCAATAGCAGAGCAGTTGCCATGAAATTCTGTCCAAAGTGAGCAATGTAAATCACTGATGCACTTAAAAACGTAAACATCGGGGGCGTGGCTTGGAGCCTGGCAGACATGGATGCGCAGGTGTGAGGCCGGTGCAGGTGAATCGCGCCCACAGTGAGCAGTGCCAAGATTCCTGTGGGCGAATGCGTGCTCGCAACGATGCGGCCTCTTTTCATGTTGCTCCGGTGACTTTGATATCTTTCTTGACGGAAGAACGTGCATCTGGGAAGTCGCGTATATGATGGCCGCCATTTTGCTTCTCGCATCGCGATGCGAATGTCTCTTCAACATCAAAGGAGGTGATTTTTATTTTCTTCAGCATTTATTTTAGACCCCTGTTTGTTTGGGAAATGCTTTTTCTTCCCCCAGCAGTGGTCCACAGTGACGTGATAGCCCAGTTTCACCTCACCTTTTTATGAGTGTGAGGTGATGTGGCTACAACCGCCATTTTGTGCTTCAGCTCCCATTTCATTTTTATGAAATCAGTCCTCATCATTGCAAAGTGGCGCGCTGAATATGATGTTAATACTTTAGGAGGCTGTGCATGAAATATCCCTCGCCTATGTGACACTTTTTTGATTTAAACATTTTATTCTATTTCCTCAAGTGATTTGCTTGTCCATTCTGTGGTGGTATCTAAATAGACTCTGGTCATTTAAAGACTCCTATCATATACCTTCAGTATTTACTCTGAGTTTGTGGCCTTGCTCAGCTGTACATTTTTTCAGCCAGATTTTTCTCCTTTTCACGAGTTTCCTCATTTTCATTGTCTATATTTTCCTTCTGGTCTCTTGATAACACAATTTGATGGGCAGATTAAAGGGCAACCCTCTCACTGTTCCGAAACCAAGACACATTTTCACCAAAAACTCAACAATATTTTCTGAACTCTCTAAGCTGGAGAAGTCAGGGGTCCTTGATATAGACCAGTGCAACGCAGATATGGAGCCCATGCAGATAGCAACAGGAAAGGCCAGCGTGAAGCGTTTAAAAAAAGATCCTCCCTCACCACCCAAACTGGCCTCTCCTGTCTCGATGGAATTAATACTTAAGGAAATAAGAACTCTCAGACCTTTTGCTGAGGAAACAAACACCAAATTGCAGATCCTTTCAGACAATTGGTCGCAGCTGGACGCTAGGCTCACAACAGTGGAGCATACTGTTTCATCTTTTCAAGATACTTCCAAATGCGTTACCTCCTTACATTCTCAAATCTCATCCCTACAAAAACAGGTTGGGGACCTTGAAAATCGAAACAGGAGAAATAACTTACGCATTTATAATTTGGCAGAAGGTCTTGAAGGTACAGATCTCATTGCCTTCTTTAAATCTTTTCTTCCTAAGATTCTCCGTTTGCTAGAAGGAACTAAATTAAACATACAACGCACTCACAGACCGGGTCACATTCCTAATATGAATTCATCTTCACAGAGGCCAAGAGGGATCATTTTGGACTTTTTGGGGTATACTGATTTGTTAAAGGTTTTAGATGCTGTCAGAGCTATTTAAAAAATTTCTTGGTCTGGTGCTACATTATTTTTTGCACAGGATTATTCAAAAGCCACTGCATCGAGACACAAAACCTTCCTGGACATGAGACCAGCTCTCCGCTCCATGGGTGCCAGATAGGGTCTCTTTCACCCTTGCTTGTTTAAAGTCACTTACAACAACAAAACTACTTCTTATGATGATCCTCTGTGCGGCTACAAAGCTTTATTAATGCACACATGACAGATCTCATGGATTCTTCAAGACCATCCTCTTCACATGTTACTTGACTCACTTTAGCCGCCACTTTAAGTTGTCTTTTTCCTATCTATTGCAGTATTTATGCTGTTTTTGTATCTCTGTTGGTTTTTGCATTATAGTGTTTATCTTAGACATTGTTCATTATTATTACGAGAATCAGCTTCATATATGACTTTGTTTAGAATATAAACTACAGTTAATCTGATCATCTCCTTTCTCTTTTGCTTCCACAGTCACATTTGTATTTTGGTGTGTTCCCTTCCAGGTCCGCTCCAGTCCTCGCTGGACGTCCTGTCTGCTTTTTGTGCTTCCACCTACCCCTCCATTCCCTGCTCTCTTCGTGTAGGTATGTCTTTCGTTTTGTCTTTCATTTTTTTCTTGTTCTTATCTTCTGATTTTGTCATTTCTAGCGTTCTTCAGTTTTTTTCTCATTTCTCTTTTGTTTTATGTATTGCACTATATTTTCTTACCTCGCTCTTTTACCATCTATTCTCCTCAAATATTTTTTCTTGTATGACTATTTTTTTCTTCATTTCATTATCTGTTTATCTTTTGCCTATAGTTCTCAACGCTGTGAACCTATTTGTCTTCTTCCTCTCTCTTATATCTCTTATAAAACTCATCGATGTTTTGGCAATGAATTGGACTTTGTTGTTTTAAGTTTGGATCCTTCCATTTCTGATTCTTTCACCTCTTCCTCTCTTTGCTTAAAACTCTCTATATTCTTCATCGTCCTAAACTCATTTTACTCTCGCTTCTTTTTTCTCTTTTTCTTAATATTATGCACTGTTTTTGTATTTTATTGGACTTCTGCACTGCAATGCTTGGATCAAATTTTTTTTAATTTTTTTTTATTATGTTTTTATCTTTTTGAAATGGATCAATATTTTTTTGTTGTTTTTATCATTTTACTTTAATAACCCATGTCCCGTAAATTAGTTTCATGGAACATTAGGGGTCTAAATTCTCCTATCAAGAGACAAAGAGTTTTATCACACTTGGCTAAGTTGAATGCTGATATTGTTTTCTTACAGGAAACCCACCTTGCAGATATTGAATCTCTAAAATTGAAAAGGGGCTGGGTGGGTGAGGCTTATTTTTCTCCAGGTGATGGCAAACGAAATGGGGTGGTGATACTATGCTGTAAATCTTTACCAGTTACATTGTTATCACAAGAATCAGATGATGAAGGGAGATGGCTCATTGTTAAACTTTCACTAAGAGGTGTTCCAGTTTCTCTTCTTAATGTATATGCACCTACAGGTGGAAATGTTTCCTTTTGGCCTGCTTTGGCAAAGCATATTTCTCAGTGTATTGGTGATAATTTTATTTTGGCTGGAGACTGTAACCAGGTGTTTGACCCCTTTTTAGATAGATGTTCAAAAGTATCCTTTGTACCAAACAAATCACATAAATCTTTCATTCATATTATTCATCAACACAAATTGCTTGACGCTTGTCGCCTTTGTAACCCAACTACTAGAGAGTATTCCTTTTATTCCTCAACCCATCATACCCAATCAAGAATTGACTATATTTTTGTATCTCATAATATTTCACAGTCCCTCAGTCATTCAGAAATTGGTCCTATTCTCTTATCGGATCATGCACCGGTTTCCATTAGCTGCGACATACTCCCCAGGATTAATGCTCCTAGAAGATGGCGTTTTAATAATGCACTCATTAGATTCCAAATTCACGACAGCTTTCGCTTCGTTCTCTACAGACTACTTTGAAAGGAATACAACAGACTCCTTATCTCCCGCAATCATATGGGATGCCTTTAAGGCATCAGCAAGATATTTCATTTCAAATTTTGTGGCAACGAAACAAAGAGCTGCGCGTAAATCTACTAACTATCTTCTTCAAGACATTAAGGCGTTAGAGCATTCATATTACACATCACACTCAGAAGAAGGATTAAGGACTCTCATTAACGCTAAGTTGAAGTTTAACAAAAAATCAACAGAAGATGCTTCACTTTATTTATTAAAATCCAGTGCAAAGTTTTACGGAGGCAAAAATAAGGCGGGGAAAATTTAGCCAATTACTTAAAAGTTCGCCAAAACAGATTAAACATTGAATCTGTCTTCGATGAGCAATCAGTTTTAAAATTTAAAGACGCTGACATTTTACATGAATTCTCTCTCTTTTATAAATCCTTATACTCATCAGAAACCCAAGCTACAGAACATTTACTATCGCAATTTTTCTCTTGTATTCTAAAACCTCAACAAACTCCTTCGGATCTTTGCCCCTTAGAAGCCGACCTTTCCCAGCGTGAACTTCTAAAAGCCCTTCAAAATCTTAAAAAAGTTAAAGCTCCTGGTCTGGATGGATTTACTGTTGAATTTTATACCCATTTTCTACGCTTTTAATACCCAAACTACATTCACTTATACATTTCTTCTGTACCTCAAAAAACTCGTCTGGATCATTCTCCGAAGCTCATATTTGTCTGATAACTAAAGAAGGTACAGACTCTAAATATTGTAAAAACTATAGACCTATTTCGCTGGTCAATATTGACTATAAAGTTTTCTCTAAAGCTTTAGCTATACGTCTTGACTCTTACCTCCCAAAGTTACTAGGTAAGGAACAATCCGGCTTTGTTAAAGGACGAGTCATCACAGACAACACACGCCTCTTTTTTGATATCTTATCTAAATCTCCGCATCTTGACCATCCTTTGGCGGCAATTGCATTGGACGCCGAAAAGGCTTTTGAAAGAGTTGAGTGGAAATATTTATTTTATACCCTTAAATGGTTTGGATTTGGCCCTAACTTTATAAATTTATTATCCCTTCTCTACTCTAATCCTCGTGCAGCAATCTGTGCTAATGGCTTAATGTCCTCATTTTTTGACTTAGGCAGAGGGGTGCGCCAGGGTTGTCCTCTTTCTCCTTTCCTTTTTAACTTGGCTCTAGAGCCTTTTTTATCCAAATTACGACAAAACCCGAACATTTATGGATTTCAAACACCAAGGTGCCAATTACGATCCGGTAAAAAATTTCCCTGTACGACTCGTATCCGGTCTTTTTACCGTACGAATCGTACAAGTGCCGTACAAACTGGCAATCACGATTCGCATGGTAAAAAGTCCATACGAACCGCATTGGGAATCATTCCCCACACGTCCTCGGGTCGGAAAATGTGTCCGACACGTCCTCGGACGATTTACCGTACAAATGTGAAAAGTGAAGTCCGACCGAGGAATCACGATCCAACCCGTGCGTCCGATCTCACAACCGTATGGTAAAAACACCGTCCGCACCGAACTCCCATTGCAACCATGGAGACATGTGCCCGCATACGCGCCCAACACTCGCCCCAGCACCCATACGTTCGAGTCGTACTCCCCGTGAATGTACACCCCCCCTGTATGTACACCCGTGTCGAACCCCCACCCGTGTATGTACACCCCTGTACGTTCGAGTCGTACCCCCACCCCTGTACGTGTCGTACCACCGTGTATGTACACCCCTGTACATTCGAGTCCTACCCCCACCCCTGTACGTGTCGTACCACCGTGTATGTATACCCCAGTACGTCCGAGTCGTACCCCCACCCGTGTACATGTCGTACCACCGTGTATGTACACCCCTGTACGTGTCGTACCCCCGTGTATGTACACCCCTGTACGTTCGAGTCGTACCCCCACCCCTGTACGTGTCGTACCACCGTGTATGTACACCCCAGTAAGTCCGAGTCATACCCCCACCCGTGTACATGTCGTACCACCATGTATGTACACCCCTGTACGTGTCGTACCCCCGTGTATGTACACCCCTGTACGTTCGAGTCGTACCCCCACCTGTGTACGTGTCGTACCCCCGTGTACCTACACCCGTGTACGTCAGAGTCGTACCCCCACCAGTGTACGTGTCGTACCCCCGTGTACCTATACCCGTGTACGTCAGAGTCGTACCCCCACCCGTGTACGTGTCGTACCCCCGTGTACCTACACCCGTGTACGTCAGAGTCATACCCCCACCCCTGTACGTGTCGTACCACCGTGTATGTACACCCCAGTACGTTCGAGTCGTACCCCCACCCCTGTACGTGTCGTACCACCGTGTATGTACACCCCTGTACGTTCGAGTCGTACTCCCACCCCTGTACGTGTCGTACCATCGTGTATGTACACCCCTCTACGTTCGAGTCGTACCCTCACCCCTGTACGTGTCGTACCCCCATGTATGTACACCCCTGTACGTGTCGTACCCCCGTGTATTTACACCCCTGTACGTTCGAGTCCTACCCCCACCCGTGTACATGTCGTACCACCGTGTATGTACACCCCAGTACGTCCGAGTCTTACCCCCACCCGTGTACACGTCGTACCTCCGTGTATGTACACCCCTGTACGTTCGAGTCGTACCCCCACCCCTGTACGTGTCGTACCACCATGTATGTACACCCCTGTACGTTCGAGTCCTACCCCCACCCCTGTACGTGTCGTACCACCGTGTATGTACACCCCTGTACGTTCGAGTCGTACCCCCACCCCTGTATGTGTCGTACCACCGTGTATGTACACCCCTGTACGTTCGAGTCATACCCCCACCCCTGTACGTGTCGTACCCCTGTGTATGTACACCCCTCTACGTTCGAGTCCTACCCCACCCGCGTATGCATGGAGCATACCCACACCACAACATCTTAAGGACGGAGCGCACCCCAGGCCCCAACATCACAACCGATAGTACGACTCGTACCAAGCCACACACAAGGACAGCACTGTAAAACAAAAAGGCCCATGTACACACCGTATACACGCCAAAAAACGCACGTACACAACCAGGACAAACCAAAATGACACAATAATACACCATTCGAATGGCACAAAGCCACAAAACATGTCCAACAACTACCAAAACAACACATTCACTGACCTGCAATAGCCAAAAACAAACAGAGGCCCAAAACACCACCACTCCTTATAACACACCCACCCAAAGTTCAAACACAGCCACACCCACCAATGGACCAATAAAAAGGGCCCACACACACAAACCATGAGCCTTTGCAACAGACTCACTGCTGCCAGACCCCACAGACAACCTACAGCACCTAACTAGAAGCTTCACAACACCTTACACTTGCACAACTTCACACAACCACCTTCTCAAACACACCCTCATCACATTCACACACACACCTGCACAACCACACACACCCACCCACAACCATCCACACACACCCCCCCACCATCCACACCCACACCCCTCACCATGCCCACTAACAAGAATCCAAAGTTCAGTAACCAAGAGTTGGAGGTCCTTGTCGATGAAATCCTCAGAGTCGAGCCACAGCTCTTTGGAACCTTGGTCAGACAGACCAGCATGTCAGAAAAAACAGTCATGTGGCAGACCATTGTCGATGCTGTGAATGCTGTTGCGGACACCAGAAGGAACAAGCAGGAATGCCAAGCCAGGTGGTACGATCTGCGGAGGAGGGTCCGAGCCAAGATGCTGGATGAACACAACCAGGCCAACGCCACTGGAGGAGGGCCGTCCCGCAGACCCGTACACTACCATCCCTGGGAGGAGAGGGTGATGGCCATACTGCCGGTGGAGACAGTGGAGGGATTAGGAGGACTCCGAGACCCGGGTGAGTACACAAACAACACACCTCACATGGGGGGAACGTCATCCACAACCAAAATCACAATCAGGCACGCAACCACCCCAAGCTATCGCATGACTCAACCACACTCCATGAACACGCACATGCCACTGCCGCCACCATGCCCCATGCACCCAGCTGGACAATGTCAAGTCACAGGCCACAGAAGACACCAACACATGACACGGTAACCCGGATGGCGGGAGGGTGGGCCCCAAAATTCACATAGTGCAACTCAGAAGCAGACAACAATGCCCTCTGCCCATATGGCCTAGGTCACAGCCAGACAAACAGTGGGCCCGATTCACAGAACTAACTTAAGACAAAATCCTAAACTTACTACCATTTTGGTATTCACAGAAGGCACTTACTCATTTTGGTATTCACAGAAGACACTTACTCACTTCGGTATTCACAGAAGTTAGGAGTCCTAACTTTAGGACTCCTAAATGACTTCTGTGAATACCGAAAGTCTTAAAATTAGGATTTTTCTCATTTTAGGAGTCCTAAGGTTACGACTCCTAACTTTACAACTACTAAACTGAGAAAAACCTAATTTTAAGGCTTTCGGTATTCACAGAAGGCATTTAGGAGTCCTAAAGTTAGGAGTCCTAAATTTAGGACTACTAAATTGAGAAAAATCCTAATTTTAAGACTTTCGGTATTCACAGAAGGCATTTAGGAGTCCTAAAGTTAGGAGTCCTAACTATACTACTACTAAACTGAGAAAAACCTAATTTTAAGGCTTTCGGTATTCACAGAAGGCATTTAGGAGTCCTAAAGTTAGGAGTCCTAAACTTAGGACTACTAAATTGAGAAAAATCCTAATTTTAAGACTTTCGGTATTCACAGAAGGCATTTAGGAGTCCTAAAGTTAGGAGTCCTAAATTTAGGACTACTAAATTGAGAAAAATCCTAATTTTAAGACTTTCGGTATTCACAGAAGGCATTTAGGAGTCCTAAAGTTAGGAGTCCTAACTATACTACTACTAAACTGAGAAAAACCTAATTTTAAGGCTTTCGGTATTCACAGAAGGCATTTAGGAGTCCTAAAGTTAGGACTCCTAACTTCTGTGAATACCGAAATGAGTAAGTGCCTTCTGTGAATACCAAAATGAGTAAGTGCCTTCTGTGAATACCAAAATGGTAGTAAGTTTAGGATTTTGTCTTAAGTTAGTTCTGTGAATCGGGCCCAGTGTGTCCCCACACAGGAAAGACTTGCCAGCAAATGGCGGACGCCTTGCATCAACACATGGGGGTGAAGGCACTGTTTTGCACATGACAGCAGCTAATGAACAGCCAACATTGTGAAAGAGTGGCAGCACACACCACCACAACAGCAGCGCAGAGACACACACTACACCCAATGGGTGCCTGGAGATCAGAAACAAAATCACATCAACAAGCCAAGGGCCATTCAAAGATCTGCTAACAGTGTGTGCCCAGGAAGCTGGGCTGAGGTGACAGAGGGTGACACACAGAGGGAGGGAGAGGGGGACAGAGAGGGAGGGAGAGGGGGACAGAGAGGGAGGGAGACACAGGGAGACGGACAGAGGGGGGAGGCTGACACACGGAGGGAGGGAGAGGGGGACAGAGAGGGAGGGAGACACAGGGAGACGGACAGAGGGAGGAGGCTGACACACGGAGGGAGGGAGAGGGGGACAGAGAGGGAGGGAGACACAGGAAGACGGACAGAGGGAGGAGGCTGACACACAGAGGGAGGGAGAGGGGGACACAGAGGGAGGGAGAGGGGGACAGAGAGGGAGGGAGAGGGGGACAGAGAGGGAGGGAGACACAGGAAGACGGACAGAAGGAGGAGGCTGACACACAGAGGGAGGGAGAGGGGGACAGAGAGGGAGGGAGAGGGGGACACAGAGGGAGGGAGAGGGGGACAGAGAGGGAGGGAGAGGGGGACAGAGAGGGAGGGAGACACAGGGAGACGGACAGAGGGAGGAGGCTGACACACAGAGGGAGGGAGAGGGGGACAGAGAGGGAGGGAGAGGGGGACAGAGAGGGAAGGAGACACAGGGAGAGCAAATCAGTCCTTTGGTGTGTGGGAATGTCTGCTCGTCAGCAGGTGGACTGCGTGCATGTAGACAAGGGTGGCCAGTGCCAGCACCCCCCCTCTCCTCCATGGCTAAACACAGGGCCATGTCACAACCTGTACATGAGCACAACGCCAGCTACCTGCATCATTGAAGTGTGTGTAACTACTTCATGTGCCCACGTACAGTGCAACACGGAAGGCGCCAATGCACGGCTCGCCACACCTGCCCACTCCACGGCTGACTGCAGTCACACTTGACGCAGCAAGTAAGACTGTGCCACACATAGTTAAAGGCACCAAACCTGTGCCCAAGGGACACACCCATGCACAAGTGCACTGTGAGTGGAATGCCAGACAGATCCAAATTCCCAGAGGAAATGTTCCAACTATGAAACTGATGAAACATGGATGTTGCATGGACCTAAATTAACATTGTCTCTCTCACACACAGGTCAACCTCGTGGTTCACCCCCCAACACTGGGGGGGAAGACTCACAGGACCCGGCTCTGCGGAAGGCCGATCCCACCTGCAGCGACGACTCTCACCACTCTGTGGACGAGCCCGACCCCGACCAACCTGGCCCCTCTGGTGTCCAACGACCTGCAGCACCTGCGTCAGGTACAACGGGGCCAACCACCACCCCCACTCCTGCCACATCCCAGGAGACACCCAGGATCCCTGCCCCACCACCACAAAGCAGCCAGGCTGGCCAGGAGGGACACGGTGTCCTGGGCACCCAGGAGGAGGCAGGCGACAACGCCAATGCCACCCCTCAGGGGTCCCGGAGACCCGATGTGCCCACAAGGGCAGGCCAGGTGCAAGTGGGCAGGGGTGGTGGGAGTGGAGGACGGCGGAGGCGCCAGCCTGACCAGTTGGCTGGGGAACTGGTATTTTCCCATGTCCGAAACATCCTGGACACATACCGGCAGGACACCACGGGCCTGGCCCAGGTTGTGTCCGTCCTCGAGGGGATCAAGACCCAGCAGGCCCAGCAACATGCGGAGCTACATGCCTGTCTACTGCAACACCAACGGAGGATGGAGGACGGACAGGCTGAGCTCGTGACGGCGTACACGGGAATACACGATACACTCCATCGGATGGCCGACAACATGGGCAACCCTCCCTGTGCCAGAAGGCGGAGAACATCACCACCCACAGGGAGGGATCAGGAGGAGGAGGAAACATCCGACGGAGCATCCCAGACGTCGTCACGGCCTGCTTCTGAGGGTCCCCGCAGGAGGGCGGGTCGTCCACGGAAAAGACCGTGAGGGTCGGCGCTACATCACCATCTCCCAGGACACCTGGCCTGGCACCTGGCCCACTGGAGCAACAGCATCACAGCATCAAAAGACATTCTCTGCCACATGGCCTTGCTGGTCACCGTCTGACCAATGTTGACAAAGACTGTGGCATGGACTCTGAGGATTTCCAATGGCAAGGACACCAACTCCCCTACTGAACTTTGGATTCCAAACACCCGGAATGCCCCTCATGTCATACCCTCCCCCCCCCCCATTAAAATAAATAGTCACACCATGATGAGCAGATGCCTGCTGGTTGCATTATTACCTTACATGTGTCTTGTAAAGTCTAACCATGCCTGAGTTCACTTTTGACTTCAACCATCCACACCCTGGGGCCTGAGTCTGGCACAGGACACACGGGTCACAGTGTATTAGGCAAGACAGACATGGAGCACCATACACACCCGTGATGGGCCCAACCAGCTGAGGGGGTGGCCGCACAACCGTGCTGACAGACATATTGAGTACAGCAACAGTCATGCGCAGAGGTCAGGGATCATGTCCAGTGTCCTGGGGGGCACCCAGGTATGTGTAGACAGGTGGCAGAACCATGTCCTGCAAGCTTGAGTCCGGTGGATGCAGAGAATGGTGGCCTGGCCAACGTTGGATGCATGGGGATGGCACATGTCACAATACCCACACAGTCATGGACATCATGCACAATACACAGTCACATCCCACACACACAGCTTGCATCTTGCTACTTGACACATAGACACATAGCCACTATCAGGGAAAACCATGCCAGACATGCCGTATGCACCGTGGCAACACACCAGCATTGACTGAGAATAGGCACCTTGGAGGAATAGGGACACCTTTATTAGTCATGTTTTCGGCATTGCAGAGGCAACTTGAAGTACATATGAACACTTCATGTGGAGTAACATGTGGGTCCAACACTGGCACCCCCCTTCTGCAGCACAAATGCGTGATAGCCATGGAACTGGCACACAAGTGTCGGCTAACAGCTAAACACCCCCTGCTGCTCACGGAGAAGCTGCCATACACCATTGATCCTCTGATGATTAATTGAGGACTCTGCACACACCCCTCCTGTCTCTGGGCACTGCTGGGAGGACTCTGCCCCCACCCCTCCTGTGTCTGGGCACTGCTGGGAGTGATAGGCACCCACCCCTCCTGTCTCTAGGCACTGCTGGGAGGACTCTGCACCCACCCCTCCTGTGTCTGGGCACTGCTAGGAGTGATAGGCACCCACCCCTCCTGTCTCTGGGCTCTGCTGGGAGGACTCTGCACACACCCCTCCTATGTCTGGGCTCTGCTGGGAGGACTCTGCACACACCCCTCCTGACTCTGGGCTCTGCTGGGAGGACTCTGCACCCACCCCTCCTGTCTCTAGGCTCTGCTGGGAGGACTCTGCACACACCCCTCCTGTGTCTGGGCACTGCTGGGAGTGATAGGCACCCACCCCTCCTGTCTCTGGGCTCTGCTGGGAGGACTCTGCACACACCTCTCCTGCCTCTGGGCACTGCTGGGAGTGATAGGCACACACCCCTCCTATTTAACAATCTGTACGCTTAGTACATACACGTGTGTGGGTTCGCTCCATGGGGGTACGGGTCGTACTTACACTGTTGGGGTGGGAGTCGGCTCCATACGTACGCGGGTGGGGTGCGGGTCGTACTTACACTGTTGGGGTGGGAGTCGGCTCCATACGTACGCGGGTGGGGTGCGGGTCGTACTTACACTGTTGGGGGTGGGAGTCGGCTCCATACGTACGCGGGTGGGGTGCGGGTCGTACTTACACTGTTGGGGTGGGAGTATGCTCCATACGTACGCGGGTGGGGTATGGGTCGTACTTACACTGTTGGGGTGGGAGTACGCTCCATACGTACGCGGGTGGGGTACGGGTCGTACTTACACTGTTGGGGTGGGAGTACGCTCCATACGTACGCGGGTGGGGTACGGGTCGTACTTACACTGTTGGGGTGGGAGTAGGCTCCATACGTATGCGGGTGGGGGTACGTGTCGTACTAACACTGTTGGCATGGGGGGTATGCTCCATGCATACGAAGTGGGGGCACGTGTCGTACATACAGGGTTGGGGTGGGGGTACGCTCCATGCGTCCGCGTGTGAGGGTACGGGTCGTACTTACACTGTTGGGGTGGGACTTATATGTACGCGGGTGAGGGTACGGGTCGTACTTACACTGTTGGGGTGGGGGTACGCTCCATACGTACGCGGGTGGGGGGACGTGTCGTACTAACACTGTTGGCATGGGGGGTACGCTCCATGCATACGAGGTGGGGGTACGTGCCGTACTTACACTGTTGGCATGGGGCGTACGCTCCTTGCATACGCGGGTGGGGGGACGTGTTGTACTCACACTGTTGGGGTGGGGGTACGCTCCATACGTACGCGGGTGGGGGGACATGTTGTACTTACACTGTTGGCAGGGGGGTACGCTCCTTGCATAGGCGGGTGGGGGGACGTGTCGTACTTACACTGTTGGGGTGGGGGTACGCTCCATGCGTCCGCGTGTGAGGGTACGGGTCTTACTTACACTGTTAGGGTGGGGGTTCGCTCCATACGTCCGCGGGTGAGGGTACGGGTCGTACTTACACTGTTGGCATGGGGGGTACGCTCCTTGCATACGCGGGTGGAGGTACGTGTCGTACTTACACTGTTGGCATGGGGGGTACGCTCCTTGCATACGCGGGTGGGGGTACGTGTCGTACTTACACTGTTGGCATGGGGGTACGCTCCTTGCATACGCGGGTGGGGGGACGTGTCGTACTTACACTGTTGGGGTGTGGGTACGCTCCATGCGTCCGCGTGTGAGGGTACGGGTCGTACTTACACTGTTGGGGTGGGGGTACGCTCCATGCATACGGGGTGGGGGTACGGTCCGTACATATCCGTCCCCACGCTATGTGATGCTTGTGCGGCCCGTACCCAGGCCTTTGCCACGTGGGTACGAGCCGTCCCGCCATTGTTGGGGTGACGTAGGTGTGGGCGTGGTACGACTCGTACCCACGCTCTTAAGGCGTGGGTACGGGACATACCTGTCTGGTTGTGTTGCCGGTTCGCGTGGTCAAGAACTTCCGTTGTGGCGGTCGCTGGCTTAGCTGGACACGCCCCCACCCCCTCATAGTGACCAGGGCATGAGGGTCAGGTATGTCCAGGGCATGTGTGCTGTGTGACTATGGTGGGGGTTTTGTGGCCTGCCCCTGGTCCTGCCCCCCCCCCTTTCCCCCCTCCCTTTGTTGTTCTGACCTTCTGCGGCGTCTGCGTCGTAACCTGTAGAGGAGGTGGACTGCTATGAGGGCCGGGATGACACGTAGGTTCGGGTCCATGTCTGTCCATCGCGTACGGGTACTCCTTGTTCGCGTCGTCCTGTCTGTCCGTCGCGTACTGGTACTCCTTGTTCGCGTCGTCCTGATTTCCCGGCAGTTTTTGGCTGCCGGAAAATTAGTCACCGTGCGGGAATGATGTTGGTGCGAATCGTAATTCCTGGTTCGTGAATGGCAGGCTGCGAGCGTCCCGACGTCAGGTCGGCGCTTTCCCGGATCGCATTTGTATGTTTATTTTCATCAGTCGGGGTTTTGTACGATTCGTACGGAAATGGTGTTTCCGTGCGAATCGTAATTCCATGTTGGTAGATTTTGGCGACCGGGTATGCGTCGGACGGAGAATATGCTCCGTCCGACGGTTCGTACCCGGTTTTTACAGGATCGTAATTGGCACCCAAATGTTCATGTCAAACTCGCAGCCTATGCTGATGACATTCTCCTTTTTCTGTCCAAGCCAGAAGAATCAGTTCCAGCTTTTTTAAAGGAGGTGAAATCGTACTCACTTATTTCTGGATACAAATTAAACAATAATAAGTGTGAAATACTACCTCTAACAAAACATACTTTTAGTTCACAGTTTCAAACTTCTCAATTTAAGTGGAGTCCCAATCATACTAAATACTTAGGTTTACATTTTACACCCTCAATCCCAGAAACAGTAACTTTGTGCATGAATAAATGCCTTCAAAAGATCACAGAATTGACTTCGAAATGGCATCCCCTTTATTTGTCTTGGTGGGTTCGTTTGGATACCATAAAGATGATGTTATCGCCCATAGTATTATACACTATCTCGAATATCCCAATACCCATTACTTCCAAATTAATTAAAAAAATTAATTCATTTTATCCTGTTTCTTATGGAATAATAAGAAATCTTGAATGTCTCTATCAAAATTAATCCATCCTAAAACAGAGGGTGGAGTTAATTTTCAAGACTTCCAGGCTTATCACAAAGCTTTCTTACTGCGCCAGTCCTCTTTGTTGTTGCTTGACTCTGCAGACGATTGCCCTCTCTGGACTTCAATTGAGCGCCTCTTTATGTCTCCTTACTCATTTTGTGAATATCTTTCTTTTTCACGTAAGCCACAGTCCATTTCCACTCCTGTATTGAAGTATACTTCCAAATTGCTCGATATACCTTCTCACACTACTCTAGATTCTAAGGATTCCTTTTTTAACTCCACAATCTGGCATAACAAAGACTTATTAATCCATAATAGACCCTTTTATTGAAGGACTTGGAGAGATAAGGGTCTGCTATAGATTCATCAATTATTCTTAAATTCAGAATTCATACCTTTTGTTACACTTAAGCAGATATTCAACTTACCGACTTCCTTTTTACATAAATATAATATACTTAAGCAAGCTGTAGTGGAAGTATATTCCCATATCCCTGACGGGTGAACAACCTTTACAACGCAACTATTACAACGCACTACACTTACAACACAATTTTTACAACGCAACATCCACTACAACGCATTCCATTACATCGCATGACACTACAATGCATTTTTAAAAACTACCTTTACAACGCATTCCATTAAATCGCATACTACCTTTACAACACATACCATTACAACACATAATATTACATTAAAACCCCTACACTATCCAACACTTACCCTACTGTTGCACCCCCTGGAGTTAGATTAGTAATTTTTACCCCCATACTATCCAACACTTACCCTACTGTTGCACCCCCTGGAGTTAGAATAGTAATTTATACCCCCTATACTATCCAACACTTACCCTACTGTTGCACCCCCTGGAGTTAGAATAGTAATTTTTACCCCCATACTATCCAACACTTACCCTACTGTTACACCCCCTGGAGTAAGAATAGTAATTTTTGCCCCTATACTATCTAATACTTACCTTAAATGCTATGTAATATTATGCGTTGTAATGGTATGCGTTGTAAAGATAGTATGCAATGTAATGGAATGCGTTGTAAAGGTAGTTTTTAAAAATGCGTTGTAGTGTCATGCGATGTAATGGAATGCGTAGTAGTGGATGTTGCGTGGTAAAAAATGCGTTGTAAGTGTAGTGCGTTACAATAGTTGCGTTGTAAAGGTTGTTCACCCGTTAATGTATATTGTTTTCTATTATGTTTCACTTCTGTATTATCCACCTATTTCCTTTGCTTGTAAACAACAAGATTGAAATGTGAGGTAGTAAGTTCTACAATGTATACTTTGTATGTTCACCTTGATTTCTTTTCAATAAAACTATTTGAAACTTAAAAACTTAAACATCTTTACAAACTTCACGTAGATCACAACGTGTGTGAGGTTTAAACGTGTTACCTACATGAAAATATTCAGATGACAACATTTATGCAAAATAAGTGACTCCTAAAGTGCTATTAACAAAGGGGCAGGGTTACAATAAATGAAAACAGCGCGATGTAGAAAGTCATTTTGCTGCGCCGCGCAGCATTAGTTTCGAAGCACAGGGATGCAACACAATTTACAACAATATGTAGCATCTCTGTGATTCCCGCTGCGCTGGCACACAAACTGCTGCCATGCGCCGACGCAGTCACCCTTGCACCATGGTGCAAGGATGCCTGCTTCATGAGGAGATTGTTTGTGTGCAAGAAGGGTTCCATTCCTGCACATAAACAATCAGAAACGGCGTTTTACAACTTCTATGTGTGCTGCATTAGCAAAACGTAATTGTTAAAATGATTGTTTATGTGCAGAAGGGACACCTTCCTGTACATGAACAATCACCCAAGGTGATTTCCTCTTTCTATGAGTGCTTCAGATTGCAGCACGCATAGGAAGAGAAAAATAATCAGGAGAAATGAAAACATTTCGCCTCGTTCTGCCTCCCTATGTAGGCGTAACATTCAGACCCATTTCCAGATTTACAAATTCTTGTAAATCTGGAAATGTGTCAGGTTCCATGGGTGTTGCGTGGGAACACCCACAGCAACACCCTTGGAATGCCCCTTTCACGCAAAGTGCAGTGTGTAAAGGGGCAGTATTTACAAGGACAGGAACCTTGTAAATAGGGGACAGCAAAATGCGCTGGTGCATCACAAAAAGTGACGCACCGGTGGCGCAAGGAGCTTGTACATCTGCCCCTAAATGTATACTCCAACAAAGGTAGAATTCCTCCTTTTCTGCTTCAGCAACAATCTTTTTTTATTCAAGCCTGGCACTCAGAAATGAGCCGGCAGTGCTTGACCTCCAGGTGATATCCAATGCCAAATCACCTCAGCCTGGACATCAGACTTTGCTTCTAAATGCACTGCTAAGAAAACCAATCCAGTCCGATGCAAGCTCCCACTCCTGAAGAGAGTTAAGCCTTTTCCACCTGAAGCCAGCTTCGGAACAACTGTCTTAAAATGAATCCTCTCCCACACTTGGATGGAGGTAACCTTCTCTTTCTTCTCTGACAGCATACTGGCATCACTTAAAGCTACCTTGAAAGCTGCACTTTTCATCAAAGTTGTTAAGAAAGTTGAGCTTATGAGACAAATCCTGAAGCACTTACACTAGCCCCCTTCCAGACTCACATTAAGAGCAGCAACATTACATACTACGCCATGAGAAATGGCACCTGTGCATAGCGAGAAAGAGATAAATACCTTGATCGGACAGCATTAGACAAGCAGGCACAACACGGCCAGCCTAGAAATAAAAAATGCAAAAAAGAGAAAAAGCAAAAGACAGGGCTTCCTCATATACATGACAGGACGCAGAATAAGAAATACAACTTACCATTATGTTGGGTTCATGTGCAAGGAAACAGTACCTTCAGATAATTTACACTTTGTTCCAACAAAGCGGTCAAACTGGTTTCAAGCTGCTTTCGCATTGGAAACGTGCCATGCTGTAGAGCACCAGCAGTGAACTTTATTTCCCAGTGGGCCCCCGACTCTTGTGCATCTGACGAAATGGCAGCCATCTTTTATCTTCAAGTATAACTTCATTTGTGATGATTGGCACCCTTGCTAGGCATTTTGTACTACATTGTTGCTGCAGCTGGACCTCACTACATGAATGTCTGTTTTTGAGCATCAGGGCCTCTAGTTCTCTAAGGCCTCTCTCTGCAGGATCACCCCATATTTTAACCTTCCTTTGCGGCACCCAAATTTGTTGGGTTTTTAGACTCTGCACATCTTACTCTTGCTAATGAGTGGAAACATGTCCATGCTCTCCCTTCTAAACATGGGAAAATTGGTATAAATCTGATTGGCCCATTTAATCTACTTATAAGTCGCCAGTAAATGGTAATATAGGTAGCCATGGCCTGTAAATTAAATACTACTAGAGAGTTGCTGCGCTCATTGTGCCACCCATTAAAGAAGCACTGTAAAGCATGTCTCAGGCCTACCATTGCAGCCTATAGTTCAGTTTTAAACTGCAATTTAGACCTAGCAAAATACAACTTTTGTGAAGGCCTACACCTTCCTTTTTAATACTCCTAAGGTAGACTCTAAATGCTTATAGGGCAGGGTGCATGGAATTTAGAAAGCATGACACGTGGACTTGAGTTGTACATGTCCTGATGATGAAAAACTCCCAAAGCCCTTTTTCACTGTAGCAAGGCTATCTTGCCCGTAGACTACCACAGGGTAACCTTTTTACACTTAATAAGTGATAACCTAATTTTGGGAGCTGTTAGAGAAATACTTATTCCTCTCATTTGAATTGACATTTAAAATCCTCCTTTAAGGTAAAGTCAGATTTTTAATTACTATTCTGAAAATGCAACTTTTAGTCAGTTGGCATTTTCCTTCTTAAACCAAATGTGTTTTGCTGGCAGCGTACGGCGTCTCATGATGTTAATGGCCATCCTGTGGTGAAATGTGTATTCCTTTGAAACAGAGGACAAAAGGGGCCTAGGTATAGAGGGAGAAGGTCTTTCTGACAGGATTGCTGGAAAGATGTTGTGCTCTGCCTAACTACACTTTGCAAAAACCTGCCTACAGCACACACCAAAGAACCTGACACGAGGCCTGCCTTTGTCCCCCTAGCCAGGTTGAAACCCAGGGAAAAGGGAAGAACTGGACAGAACTAATTTTGGAGTAGGCCAAAGATTAACCCCCCACGTGCAGTCTGGCACTGGGTATAAAAGTGGCACTCTCAGAACATAGAATCAGAACATTCCTGGACCTGAGAAGATTCAAAAGAAGGACTGCTTTGTGGTTTGGAGAAGTAAGACTGGACCTGCTTGCCTGGAAACCAAAATCACAGAAGTGAGTCCATGGGTCAGTTAGCTGAGCTACTGTTTGAGCTACAGGGACTTCCAGAGGCTTTCCCCACAACTGCTGAGGTGACTAGCACCAACAGGTCCTGACTTGATCCTGCTTCTTACCTCTGCTGGAGTGAGTCTTTATCCCCAAGTGGTGCCTACCCAGGTCCTGGACCCTTGGCTGGTGTCAGAGTGTACTCCTCCTCCTGCAAACTGCAAGAACTAGACTCCAGATGACAAAATCCATAGGTTATAAGCTCTTCGTGTCAAGAGCGAGCCATTCTTGGCCTCTGAGGGAATAGTAGCGGATTTCCCTGAGGCCAACATGGGACATGCATCTGACTGCCAACTTGACCTTCATGGCAGCAGACTCCAGATTTCACCAGCATGGTGCACTTTATGTCAGCAACAACTGCCAGACGTTTCCTGCCAATGTGACACTGTGACAAGCACCCAGCTCTTTGTGCTGACAATGAAAATGGGCAAACTGCCAAAGCGAAACTCCGACTGAGGGTCCTCGCATGGAGCTGAACTGAGTTACAAGATAAACTTCCACTAGGGCGAACCTGGTCCTTGTATCGCACCCGCACTTATTTGCATTCGGCCTCATCTTTTGACTTTGACCTGGTCCAATGCGACAAGATAACAGCGATTGGCGCTTTGTGCCTCTAGGTGCTATTTTGATTTAAAACTTTAAAAATTGATAACTCCTGGTTCACCTATTGGATTTATGTTGTTTTCATGGCATTTTATTTTATAAAGAATACTCTATGTTTCTAAGTTGGTTTGGGATTTTTCTTTATTCACTTTATTACTGTTGGAGTGCTGCATCAAAACTATACACATTGGGGCATATTCTCAAGAACGTGTGATAACCATCGCAAAAGTAACCTAATGCAACTTCCAACATCGCAGTCTATCTCGGGAAAATTACGCCATGTTAACGAAGCATTCTCAACACGGCGGTACCATGCAATACTCCCCAGATAAAGCGTCAACTGACGGCATTAAAATCAACGCCACGCCACAAAAATGCAAAGCGCAAACAGAATAAATCCTGCGATGAGGCCAATCGTGGTACAAAAATCACCGAAAACCAGCGACCGGCTCGCAAATCCCACAAGTCTGGTGGGAAAATGCAACATAAAAGCAGAGTAAAAAAATGGTGAGATGACAACGTGCGAGCAAAACCCCACAGCTGTGACGCAGAACAAATGACCTATGTCCAAATCAGATAGGCATTTCCCCACAAACAGCCACAATGCACATTGACATGCATTCAGTATGTAACCTGCACCAATGCAGAAACAAACATGGTACACACAGTGAAACCGCATCTCCCACTCAGATTGCTGAGGGACAAATAACACCCCCTGGACACTGATGTGCCATGGCCATGACCAAACAAGAATGAAAGCACAGACTAATGTAGGGGCAGTGACTCCCCCTTACGTACATTTTGCCCATGTCGTGGGACTTGAGTCACAGGGTGCATCCCTGCATCATGGCGGCACATATCAGAGCACAAAAGAATCCCTGTTGCCACCTGTAGGCCACAAATGACAGCCAAAATTGAATATTTGGGACACATGTGAAACGCCGAAGAGTGGGATACCGTAACAACTGTGACACACAGAACTGGCACCTCGAATACGTGACACTATAAACAGACTCACTGCACAGAGGTGACACCCACCATCCATCAACAAATCCCTCAATTGACAGCACAACATGTCACACCCAAACTTGTCTGAGTGAAGTGCCTGTACAGATGAGTGACATGCACACAGGGAATGTGTATCGGAATGCTTTTATTAGCACATGCAGTGCCTTTGGCAGTCAACGTACTGCGCCATTACTGTGAAGGACCCACACAATGTGACGTCAACCAGAGAAGAAGTTGCCAATGCTGTAGTCCCTACGTGCTATTCCTGCTGCAGTGGGGTGTGGGCCACCTGCTTCATCTTCATCATCATCGTCCGGTGCATTTGGCAACTCGTATCCATGGGGCTTTGTTGCGTACACATATGTTGTTCAACACACAACAATCAACTGTCATCTTGCACACAAGGTCTGGGCTGTACAGGAGCTTACCACCTGTGATGTCCAGGCACCTGAAATGTGACTTCAGCATGGCAAATGTGCGCTCCACAATACCCCTGGTGCATTTGTGGGCCAAATTGTCCTGGGCCTGTGTGTTCATGGCTCGGAGGGGTGTCATCATCCAAGCACATAGTGCATATCCTTGGTCAACTGTGACAGTGCAGAGACATGAGTCAATACTACGTTCTGCATGATTTGTTGGCAGGCACACTGGTTCATTGGTGTGTGATATGTGTGACTTAGTGATTCATGTATGACATGTACTGTGTGCTGCAACTGAGCTGCATCGCTGTGTACTACGTTGCCTCACTGCTGCACCTCACCCCCGAGCACATTCACTAGTGTGCGCAGCGCGATGACATCACATGCACCCTTATGGCACACCACTGACATGCCAGTTTGCGCATGTCTACAAGCCTACAACCCTGAGTACGACACAGTGATGATGCTGCGCAGGATGGGGCTGGCCACGTGTGTGTAGGCCTATTGCAAGGCCAGGGCTGACACAGATGTGGAGCACATGCCTGGCTGAACTCGGCATGCAGTTGAGGGCACATCTTTGGCTCATGCTGCGCTCATAGCGACACACACAACAGTTGGCATGTGTGATCCCTGACCCCGAGTGGGCATGCCCGCCCCCATGTACCCCTTCATCCGACCACACACACCGGGCACATAGCAACATTGGTTATTACGTGACGGGTGGTGCAGACCCTACAACAGAGAGACATGCATCAGCCACATCCTTCGAAAGGCCCACACTGAACCACACCCAGATCCACGTGTGGAGAAACCACACCCCTACGCTGGCCTGGCGTACGCCGGGCCAGCCCACTCCGCTCACACTTATAGGGGGGACGTAACTAGCTACATTTCTGCAAACTTCCACACTGGCTGGGGTGACATGGTCGCGTCCACTGTCCACTACACTCCATACACAAGCGGTGTGTGTCGACATGGATATGTGTGTGGTCTGCATACTGCAGTCTGGCCAGCACATCCATGCCACATTCGGCATTGTGTACATGCTTATTAATGGGTCACTTGCCTCTGTCACACATGCCAGGTTCCCACCTCTCCCCACAATCTGCTATTGTGTGGCAAAGGTGCCATGCCATTGATGGCTTGTGTACATGGCTAGCCCAGGTTACCACAGTGAGTAGTGCTGTCGTGTCTGGTAGGTGGGAATGTTGTTTGGCATTTTGTATGTGAGTTTGTAACGTGTGCATTGCCAGAGTTGTGGGTTGCATGATTGTGAAGTTGAGGTGTGTGGTGTGTTCATTTGGTACTTACCAATGAGCAGTGCATTCCCGTAGGTGCCATCCTGGAAGCACCAGTTGATGATGGACTGTCGGAGGATGTATGAATCATGCACACTGTCTGGGTAGTTGGCGACGACATTGGTGGAGAGTCCCCGGTGGTCCACAATTGCCTGCACATTGATGGAATGCATTTGCTTTCTGTTGCGGCAATTGTGTGCAGTGTTGGCAGGGGGCACAAGTAGGACATTTGTGCAGTAAATTACCCCCAACACAAGCGGGAATGCAGCTATGGTGTAGAAGCCTTGCTTGGTCTCCAGCTGTTCCTGCGCAGTGTGGGGGAAGTATAGGTACTGGGGTGCCAAGCTGATGGCGGGTCTGGGGGTGGTGGCGGCGGGTGTTGTGGGCCTGTTGGGGCTCCGAGCTGCATGATGAGTAGCTTCATGGCATCTGTTGTTCTTCAGGTGTGGCTGTGGGCTGGGCTTCCTTTTGTGATGCCGACTGCCGTCCGACTTTGCACCAGGTCAGAGCAGGTGTTAAATTCCTGGTGCTAACACGCCTTATCGCATGTTTTGTGGTCGTATCGCTGATGTGGCTGGTCGTTGAGAATGTTGGGGTCCGTGGCGATGTCTTTTGCAGCTATTATCGCAGGTAGACTGGTGCTATGGGCTGTTAGCACCAGCTTGTGAACGGGGGGGTTAAATTTATTGCGAGTTTGGCTGCGGCAAAGTGCAGTTAACTCGGCGATAGCTCCTTGAGAATATGCCCCATTGTTTTTAAGTTAAGCCTGACTGCTTTTTTGCCAAGCTACCAGAGGGTTATGCACAGGTTTATTTGGTGACTTTTGTGGTTAATTCTTAGAAGGACTGCATTTATTAATTGAATTGGGCTCTCACACCTCTTAAATAACTACCCAATTTCTTACAACTGGTTTATGCACTTTTGGCTCTCACAGAATTATCATGAATTTGTGTGTAATTTGAAAACAAATTTGAACTATTTTTGAGAATAAAGATGGGGGATTATGTGTTCTTATATAGCTCTTGTGACAAAATATGACGCAATCCAAAGCAATAATTCATATGTATATAAATGTTAATGCATAAGTGTGTAAGGTATTAGCATTCCAGTATACACATATATTGTTAATTGTAGGAAATCAGAGGATGTTATTTGGGCTCTTGTGTTTCCGGTTTATAGCAGTCAAGTAGAAACTATGGGCAACCAGAAAACAGCGTGCAGTTTTTTTAATACTCAGGTAACTGGGACCCCCTTTGCCCCCCGAGGGCTGCTATAAGAAGGTGCACTTGAATATGGTGCAGAGGCAAAGTGATTCCCTCATTTGCATGGGACATGCCCCCATGCAAATAAAGGAACACCTACTGAAGATAGCGCTGCTTCTTTAAGTGCACCAATGCTATCGGTATGACAGAAGGGGCCCAACAAGCGTCTGTGGCTCCGTCTGTAATAACAAAGTACCCCGGGGTGCGCAAAGGGGGCACAAACGCCCATTGCGACCTCGGGGCACTTATGTAATATGGCCCCTGGGACACATAGCCCCCTTCCCTGGGCTGATTTTGGCCCCAGGGACCGCATCCCCCAGGTCCCATCACATTTTGTTAAGGTGAGAGGTAAGTAGCCCCTCTACCCAGGCTGTATTTGGCCCAAGAGAGCTCATCATAGGGGCCCATCATTTAATTTATCAGGGAGGGCTTCGGCCCGAGGATCCCATGTTCCGGGGCCCGGCCATATTTTGAATGGGGAGGTGACACACAGCCCCCCTCCCGGGCCTATTTCTACCCAAGGGGACTACATCTCGTGGGGCCTGGAAATATTAAGAAGGGGACCAACAACCCTACTCCCTGGGCCAATATTAATCCCGGGATCCCCATCCCCAGAGGCCTACACCATTATTAATTCAGGAGGAGGCCGCACCTCCTCCCCCAAAATAAATTAATAAAATTCCCTAGGGACCTGACCCACCCAGGGGACAAAATAAAACAGATGCAGGTAACCACGCTTTCTCTTTTTTTTTAAATTTGCCAGCAAATCCTCTGCAAATTTGCAGGAAAATGTAACAAAATAAAACTTTTAGGATCCCAGCACCAGGTTCAGGAGGTCAGGTATTCCTACCCTTCTATCTTATGCTTTTTTATAATATTTTTTCCCTGGGAATCCGAGTCGCAAGATGGTTGTCAACACTTCCTAGTTAAACTGCTGATCAGATCTCACCAAGAGAGCTGGAAGATCTAAGAAAGATTTGCGTCCCTAGATTTATATAAATCTTTTTTATTTATAAACTCATAAACTACTGAATGAATTTTCACCAAATTGCAAAAATGACTCTTTCTGGACCAAGAGGTAGCTTTTTGCCAAATTTGCTGTAATTTCGACTGTGGTTGTGATGAAAATCCCTATGGGAAATTGCAGGGGAAAAACGAGTTTTGGGACCCCCTTTTTCTTGGCCCCCACATCACAAATTACCACAAAACTTTCCAGACAGCAGTTCAAGTGAGTTGTGCACTAGTTTTGAAAATGTAATGCAGATTCATCAAACAGCACCAAAGTTATCTGCACAACAAAAAATTATATTCCTATTGAAACTAGGTCCTAACTATAGCTACCTACTGACAACCAACAGTAGGTAACATATACATTTTATATATATATCAAAACAAGAGTCCGATCAGGCAAAATGCTGTCAGTCGGGCGGTCCGCACTCAGGGTATCAGAAACCCTGTATCTATTATTCCACTACTTCCCGAATTACGGAAATATTACGGACACAGAGGCAATTGCAGCAAAGGGTTTATTTAGGCTGCATAGCAACGCGTTTCAGCTATGCAGCCTAAATAAACCCTTTGCTGCAATTGCCTCTGTGTCCGTAATATTTCCGTAATTCGGGAAGTAGTGGAATAATATATATATATATATATATATATATATATATTTCGCTCCGTGGTCCACCTTAAGGCGCAGCTGCACTCTTCACGACGGGTTGCAAGCACGCACGGAGGTGGGTCCGTGCCAAATATCACCGCTCCAGTTTCAAAGAAACTTGCTGCACTCACAGGATCATTAAAAATGACTTTATTCGCAAGGACGCGTTTCGGCGGTATGCCTTCTTCTGCTTGCTTCATAAATAAAACGTCACTGGCATGATTCTGCTTTTAAATTCATACATGGATCCTCATTGGTCCCTGCACAGTAACAGGAGAGGGGATTGGATGATCATGGGCCAATGGCAGTGCCCCGTTTCAGATTTTTCATATTGTCCGTGTACTTCGGTATAATGAATGTTATGTTCTTGGGCAACATGCCGATGTTATTTTCATATTGCGCCCCCAGATGGGCACCTCCGAAGCACACGAATCCCCACACTCTTTTCCCTGTGCTGGCCATTCACACTGTGGTGACGGTCATCTTGCGTGATCCCTCGTCCGACCGTTGGGGTTCTCAGCATGACACGTAGGAGTCGGTAGATAGCCGTAACTCCAACAGTCTGTATGACTGTCGACTATGTCGCCGTTTCCTGCCAGGACTCCCCTCAGGCGGTGCAAGACGCCATGTATACAATACTTCGCTCCGTGGTCCACCTTAAGGCGCAGCTGCACTCTTCACGACGGGTTGCAAGCACGCACGGAGGTGGGTCCGTGCCAAATATCACCGCTCCAGTTTCAAAGAAACTTGCTGCACTCACGGGATCATTAAAAATGACTTTATTTGCAAGGACGCGTTTCGGCGGTATGCCTTCTTCTGCTTGCTTCATAAATAAAACGTCACTGGCATGATTCTGCTTTTAAATTCATACCTGGGTCCTCATTGGTCCCTGCACAGTAACAGGAGAGGGGATTGGATGATCATGGGCCAATGGCAGTGCCCCGTTTCAGATTTTTCATATTGTCCGTGTACTTCGGTATAATGAATGTTATGTTTTTGGGCAACATGCCGATGTTATTTTCATATTGCGCCCCCAGATGGGCACCTCCGAAGCACACGAATCCCCACACTCTTTTCCCTGTGCTGGCCATTCACGCTGTGGGGAGTCCTGGCAGGAAACGGCGACATAGTCGACAGTCATACAGACTGTTGGAGTTACGGCTATCTACCGACTCCTACGTGTCATGCTGAGAACCCCAACGGTCGGACGAGGGATCACGCAAGATGACCGTCACCACAGCGTGAATGGCCAGCACAGGGAAAAGAGTGTGGGGATTCGTGTGCTTCGGAGGTGCCCATCTGGGGGCGCAATATGAAAATAACATCGGCATGTTGCCCAAGAACATAACATTCATTATACCGAAGTACACGGACAATATGAAAAATCTGAAACGGGGCACTGCCATTGGCCCATGATCATCCAATCCCCTCTCCTGTTACTGTGCAGGGACCAATGAGGACCCAGGTATGAATTTAAAAGCAGAATCATGCCAGTGACGTTTTATTTATGAAGCAAGCAGAAGAAGGCATACCGCCGAAACGCGTCCTTGCAAATAAAGTCATTTTTAATGATCCCGTGAGTGCAGCAAGTTTCTTTGAAACTGGAGCGGTGATATATATATATATATATATATATATATATATATATATATATATATATATATATATATATATATATATATATATATATATATATATATATATATATATATTACCTACTGGCGGTCGCCAGTAGGTAGTTATAGTTAGGACCCTGTTTCCATAGGAAATCCGCAACATTCTATTTTGAATAACTTTGGCGCCGGTCGACGAATCCTCGCGAATATTTCAAAATAGGTGGGGCGCTACGCTCCGCTCCTACCCTGAAAGTCTCGGGGGGATTCGTCAAGCGGGGGCTGAGATAAAAGGGGGGTCCCAAAACGCGTTTTTCCCATGCATTTTTCCATAGGACCTTTAGACACAGCTACAGCCCGAACGGCTGAACAGAATTACTAGAAATTTGGCAGAGAGGTAGTCCTCAGGTCAAGGAAGTGCCTTTTGTAGGTTTGGTGTAAATCTGTTCAGTAGATTCTGAGAAAATAGCCTTTAAATCAATATATATATCTGAGCCAGCTTACGGTGCGCTTACGGTGCGCTTACCGTACGCGTACGGTGGCGTGCGCGAGCGCGATTCTGATTGGCTCTTAGATCTTAGTAAACATTCGAATCGGTCGAAACCAGGAAGCGGCGGCCGCCATTTCGTGTGTTTCACTCAGAAAAAAAAGAGTGATATCTTGAAAAGGGGGCAAGGAGGAGAGTTACAGACCCCCTAACATTTGTAAGGGGGTCAAAGAAGGACAGAAAAGTACAAAGAAAACATTTATTGATTTTTAAAAAAATCGCGGGGTACGCGTACGGTAAGCTTACCGTACGCGTACGGTAAAAAAAAAAATTAAAAATTAAATTAAATGCAGATTTAAGTGTTTAGATATTAGGGGGCTCTAAAAAGAGCTGTTGTGTTTATTGTGATTTTTTAGTGGTACCTACAAGTAAGTACCGATGCAGAGTCTAAGGTTCAAGAGGAAGACTCTGTTCCCTTCATCACTGAAGTGTACACCATCTCCTCTATAAATGTCTTGCATGTCGTAACGCAAGTTGTTGTGGTAAATGGAACCCATACCATAGTCACGGAGGAAAGCAGAAACAGATTTGTTGACGTGCTTTCTTGCTTTGTCAATCTGCGGACAGAAATGATTGGACCAGTTCCATTTTTGCCTTTGGCATATGTTAGAAAACACAAAGGCAGTTTTTGGGAAAAGTGAAAACAGTTGTGCAAAGGTCTCCTTCATAAGCATTTCCAGACCTACCCCAGTCAAAGTGCCTAGGTCATTGCCACCACAGTGCACTATTATGAGGTCAGGGTGTTGGATTTGCATGAAGGATTTCACCAATGGCATCAATTGGTGCCACTTTAACCCTCTCTGACCAATCCATTTAATGTCTACATTTGGTAAAGCAAGGTCTCTCACCATACCTGTTTTCTCTGCATACTTTTCACTCCAGAAGACATAGCTGTGCCCTACAATCCACACTGTGAACATCTTCAAAGGAGAACTGGATGCACTCAGGAGGTGTAATTCAGTAGAATGGTAAAAAGAAATGAAAGACAGTTTGGAAATGGAGGCATACATATTTTTTTCATTAAAAAAAGAACTGATTGGCTGTTTCATATCATTCTAGAATAAAAACTAGGCTGTATGTGTAAATTAATAGAAGCATGTTTTGTATTGGTACAGAAAAATGTGTTACCAAAGAACAGTACTATGGATTTGCTGTTAGGTTTGAAAAGTCAAGCACTCTTGCTCTGTGGAATTGAAACATTGTTTGGTGAACTTCTGACCTAACTCCACACAGCAGTGTTCCATGAGCTGTTGCTATGGTAGCAGGCAGAAGTCAAGTTGGGGGAAGGGTACTAGGCAGAAGTCAAGTTGGGGGAAGGGTACTTTTGGAAAAGGGTTGGTTTTCAACCAATAGAAATGTGTGATTACATTTGAAAAAAAGGGGGAAGCACTGAGATTTGAAACTTACATGTTTATGTGTGGAAAAAGAGAGGGAAACTTTGCCATTATCTGGTTCTGCTGAGAGGAGAGAGGTGTAAAGAACAGAGATCCTGGCTCTGATAATCTGCTGTTTGAGTGCCACATTTCTTTCACAGCTAACTAATTTTAAAGGTGAGTTTAGAGTTTGAGAGGGGATGTATATGGTAAATTAAGAAATGAATAATAGAAATGGAATTCCTTTTGTTGAAGTTGTGTTTATTATTTTCTGTTTTGGGAGAAATTTAAATGTGAGGAACATGTAAAATAATATGGACTATGTTTTCACCATAAATTAAGGTGTACTGGTAAAAATAAAGAATACTTTAAGGGTTTGAGGTTGGACTCAGTAATGCAAATACATACAGCATCAGTAAGGCTGGTTGCCCTTGCTGGAGTGTAGGCAGTCACCCAGGTTACACATGGTGCTGGTCTGAAAAAGCAGTTTGGACATGTGCTTTTTTAAGAATCTGAAAAGTGGATTCATAATGTGTCAGTCTGTAAAAGTGTTTATCACTTGCCAAAAAAAGAGTAGTAAGTGTGCTTTCAAATTGGCAAAGAAATTTCGTTTTGTGACTAATGTGAAAACATGAATCTGTGTGCAAATAGGAATTACAGGCAGAGATTTATTGCGTATTGCTCTGGTGATTTCACAGTTGCATTAGATGGAAAGGGGGAGCCATTTTTTGGTGCAGAAGCAGACTCTTAGCACACACCCAGCTGCTTACCCTGTGGAATCATGCACAGTATTCACAAGCGAGTGGGGTTTGAGGTTTCAGTCAGTAATGCAAATACATTCAGCATCACTAAGGCTGGTTGCCCTTGCTGGAGTGTAGGCAGTTACCCAGGTTACACATGGTGCTGGTCTGAAAAAGCAGTTTGGACATGTGCTTTTTTAAGAATCTGAAAAGTGGATTCAAAATGTGACAGACTGTAAAAGTGTTTATCACTTGCCAAAAAAAAGAGTAGTAAGTGTGCTTTCAAAATGGCAAAGAAATTTCGTTTTGTGACTAATGTGAAAACATGAATCTGTGTGCATATAGGAATTACAGGCAGAGATTTATTGCGTATTGCTCTGTTGATTTCACAGTTGCATTAGATGGAAAGGGGGAGCCATTTTTTGGTGCAGAAACAGACTTAGCACACACCCAGATGCTTACCCTGTGGAATCATGCACAGTATTCACAAGCGAGTGGGGTTTGAGGTTTCAGTCAGTAATGCAAATACATTCAGCATCACTAAGGCTGGTTGCCCTTGCTTGAGTGTAGGCAGTTACCCAGGTTACACATGGTGCTGGTCTGAAAAAGCAGTTTGGACATGTGCTTTTTTAAGAATCTGAAAAGTGGATTCAAAATGTGACAGACTGTAAAAGTGTTTATCACTTGCCAAAAAAAAGAGTAGTAAGTGTGCTTTCAAAATGGCAAAGAAATTTCGTTTTGTGACTAATGTGAAAACATGACTCTGTGTGCATATAGGAATTACAGGCAGAGATTTATTGCGTATTGCTCTAGTGATTTCACAGTTGCATTAGATGGAAAGGGGGAGCCATTTTTTGGTGCAGAAGCAGACTCTTAGCACACACCCAGCTGCTTACCCTGTGGAATCATGCACAGTATTCACAAGCGAGTGGGGTTTGAGGTTTCAGTCAGTAATGCAAATACATTCAGCATCACTAAGGCTGGTTGCCCTTGCTGGAGTGTAGGCAGTCACCCATGTTACACATGGTGCTGGTCTGAAAAAGCAGTTTGGACATGTGCTTTTTTAAGAATCTGAAAAGTGGATTCAAAATGTGACAGACTGTAAAAGTGTTTATCACTTGCCAAAAAAAAGAGTAGTAAGTGTGCTTTCAAAATGGCAAAGAAATTTCGTTTTGTGACTAATGTGAAAACATGACTCTGTGTGCAAATAGGAATTACAGGCAGAGATTTATTGCGTATTGCTCTGGTGATTTCACAGTTGCATTAGATGGAAAGGGGGAGCCATTTTTTGGTGCAGAAGCAGACTCTTAGCACACACCCAGCTGCTTACCCTGTGGAATCATGCACAGTATTCACAAGCGAGTGGGGTTTGAGGTTTCAGTCAGTAATGCAAATACATTCAGCATCACTAAGGCTGGTTGCCCTTGCTGGAGTGTAGGCAGTCACCCAGGTTACACATGGTGCTGGTCTGAAAAAGCAGTTTGGACATGTGCTTTTTTAAGAATCTGAAAAGTGGATTCAAAATGTGACAGACTGTAAAAGTGTTTATCACTTGCCAAAAAAAAGAGTAGTAAGTGTGCTTTCAAAATGGCAAAGAAATTTCGTTTTGTGACTAATGTGAAAACATGACTCTGTGTGCATATAGGAATTACAGGCAGAGATTGATTGCGTATTGCTCTGGTGATTTCACAGTTGCATTAGATGGAAAGGGGGGGCCATTTTTTGGTGCAGAAGCAGACTCTTAGCACACACCCAGCTGCTTACCCTGTGGAATCATGCACAGTATTCACAAGCGAGTGGGGTTTGAGGTTTCAGTCAGTAATGCAAATACATTCAGCATCACTAAGGCTGGTTGCCCTTGCTGGAGTGTAGGCAGTCACCCAGGTTACACATGGTGCTGGTCTGAAAAAGCAGTTTGGACATGTGCTTTTTTAAGAATCTGAAAAGTGGATTCAAAATGTGACAGACTGTAAAAGTGTTTATCACTTGCCAAAAAAAAGAGTAGTAAGTGTGCTTTCAAAATGGCAAAGAAATTTCGTTTTGTGACTAATGTGAAAACATGACTCTGTGTGCAAATAGGAATTACAGGCAGAGATTTATTGCGTATTGCTCTGGTGATTTCACAGTTGCATTAGATGGAAAGGGGGAGCCATTTTTTGGTGCAGAAGCAGACTCTTAGCACACACCCAGCTGCTTACCCTGTGGAATCATGCACAGTATTCACAAGCGAGTGGGGTTTGAGGTTTCAGTCAGTAATGCAAATACATTCAGCATCACTAAGGCTGGTTGCCCTTGCTGGAGTGTAGGCAGTCACCCAGGTTACACATGGTGCTGGTCTGAAAAAGCAGTTTGGACATGTGCTTTTTTAAGAATCTGAAAAGTGGATTAAAAATGTGACAGACTGTAAAAGTGTTTATCACTTGCCAAAAAAAAGAGTAGTAAGTGTGCTTTCAAAATGGCAAAGAAATTTCGTTTTGTGACTAATGTGAAAACATGACTCTGTGTGCATATAGGAATTACAGGCAGAGATTTATTGCGTATTGCTCTGGTGATTTCACAGTTGCATTAGATGGAAAGGGGGAGCCATTTTTTGGTGCAGAAGCAGACTCTTAGCACACACCCAGCTGCTTACCCTGAGGAATCATGCACAGTATTCACAAGCGAGTGGGGTTTGAGGTTTCAGTCAGTAATGCAAATACATTCAGCATCACTAAGGCTGGTTGCCCTTGCTGGAGTGTAGGCAGTCACCCAGGTTACACATGGTGCTGGTCTGAAAAAGCAGTTTGGACATGTGCTTTTTTAAGAATCTGAAAAGTGGATTAAAAATGTGACAGACTGTAAAAGTGTTTATCACTTGCCAAAAAAAAGAGTAGTAAGTGTGCTTTCAAAATGGCAAAGAAATTTCGTTTTGTGACTTAAGGTGAAAACATGACTCTGTGTGCATATAGGAATTACAGGCAGAGATTTATTGCGTATTGCTCTGGTGATTTCACAGTTGCATTAGATGGAAAGGGGGAGCCATTTTTTGGTGCAGAAGCAGACTCTTAGCACACACCCAGCTGCTTACCCTGTGGAATCATGCACAGTATTCACAAGCGAGTGGGGTTTGAGGTTTCAGTCAGTAATGCAAATACATTCAGCATCACTAAGGCTGGTTGCCCTTGCTGGAGTGTAGGCAGTCACCCAGGTTACACATGGTGCTGGTCTGAAAAAGCAGTTTGGACATGTGCTTTTTTAAGAATCTGAAAAGTGGATTCAAAATGTGACAGACTGTAAAAGTGTTTATCACTTGCCAAAAAAAAGAGTAGTAAGTGTGCTTTCAAATTGGCAAAGAAATTTTGTTTTGTGACTAATGTGAAAACATGACTCTGTGTGTATATAGGAATTACAGGCAGAGATTTATTGCGTATTGCTCTGGTGATTTCACAGTTGCATTAGATGGAAAGGTGGAGCCATTTTTTTGTGCAGAAGCAGACTCTTAGCACACACCCAGCTGCTTACCCTGTGGAATCATGCACAGTATTCACAAGCGAGTGGGGTTTGAGGTTTCAGTCAGTAATGCAAATACATTCAGCATCACTAAGGCTGGTTGCCCTTGCTGGAGTGTAGGCAGTCACCCAGGTTACACATGGTACTGGTCTGAAAAAGCAGTTTGGACATGTGCTTTTTTAAGAATCTGAAAAGTGGATTCAAAATGTGACAGACTGTAAAAGTGTTTATCACTTGCCAAAAAAAAGAGTAGTAAGTGTGCTTTCAAAATGGCAAAGAAATTTCGTTTTGTGACTAATGTGAAAACATGACTCTGTGTGCAAATAGGAATTACAGGCAGAGATTTATTGCGTATTGCTCTGGTGATTTCACAGTTGCATTAGATGGAAAGGGGGAGCCATTTTTTGGTGCAGAAGCAGACTCTTAGCACACACCCAGCTGCTTACCCTGTGGAATCATGCACAGTATTCACAAGCGAGTGGGGTTTGAGGTTTCAGTCAGTAATGCAAATACATTCAGCATCACTAAGGCTGGTTGCCCTTGCTGGAGTGTAGGCAGTCACCCAGGTTACACATGGTGCTGGTCTGAAAAAGCAGTTTGGACATGTGCTTTTTTAAGAATCTGAAAAGTGGATTAAAAATGTGACAGACTGTAAAAGTGTTTATCACTTGCCAAAAAAAAGAGTAGTAAGTGTGCTTTCAAAATGGCAAAGAAATTTCGTTTTGTGACTAATGTGAAAACATGACTCTGTGTGCATATAGGAATTACAGGCAGAGATTTATTGCGTATTGCTCTGGTGATTTCACAGTTGCATTAGATGGAAAGGGGGAGCCATTTTTTGGTGCAGAAGCAGACTCTTAGCACACACCCAGCTGCTTACCCTGTGGAATCATGCACAGTATTCACAAGCGAGTGGGGTTTGAGGTTTCAGTCAGTAATGCAAATACATTCAGCATCACTAAGGCTGGTTGCCCTTGCTGGAGTGTAGGCAGTCACCCAGGTTACACATGGTGCTGGTCTGAAAAAGCAGTTTGGACATGTGCTTTTTTAAGAATCTGAAAAGTGGATTAAAAATGTGACAGACTGTAAAAGTGTTTATCACTTGCCAAAAAAAAGAGTAGTAAGTGTGCTTTCAAAATGGCAAAGAAATTTCGTTTTGTGACTTAAGGTGAAAACATGACTCTGTGTGCATATAGGAATTACAGGCAGAGATTTATTGCGTATTGCTCTGGTGATTTCACAGTTGCATTAGATGGAAAGGGGGAGCCATTTTTTGGTGCAGAAGCAGACTCTTAGCACACACCCAGCTGCTTACCCTGTGGAATCATGCACAGTATTCACAAGCGAGTGGGGTTTGAGGTTTCAGTCAGTAATGCAAATACATTCAGCATCACTAAGGCTGGTTGCCCTTGCTGGAGTGTAGGCAGTCACCCAGGTTACACATGGTGCTGGTCTGAAAAAGCAGTTTGGACATGTGCTTTTTTAAGAATCTGAAAAGTGGATTCAAAATGTGACAGACTGTAAAAGTGTTTATCACTTGCCAAAAAAAAGAGTAGTAAGTGTGCTTTCAAATTGGCAAAGAAATTTCGTTTTGTGACTAATGTGAAAACATGACTCTGTGTGCATATAGGAATTACAGGCAGAGATTTATTGCGTATTGCTCTGGTGATTTCACAGTTGCATTAGATGGAAAGGTGGAGCCATTTTTTTGTGCAGAAGCAGACTCTTAGCACACACCCAGCTGCTTACCCTGTGGAATCATGCACAGTATTCACAAGCGAGTGGGGTTTGAGGTTTCAGTCAGTAATGCAAATACATTCAGCATCACTAAGGCTGGTTGCCCTTGCTGGAGTGTAGGCAGTCACCCAGGTTACACATGGTACTGGTCTGAAAAAGCAGTTTGGACATGTGCTTTTTTAAGAATCTAAAAAGTGGATTCAAAATGTGTCAGACTGTAAAAGTGTTTATCACTTGCCAAAAAAAAGAGTAGTAAGAGTGCTTTCAAATTGGCAAAGAAATTTCGTTTTGTGACTAATATGAAAACATGACTCTGTGTGCAAAGAGGAATTACAGGCAGAGATTTATTGCGTATTGCTCTGGTGATTTTACATTTGCATTAGATGGAAAGGGGGAGCCATTTTTTGGTGCAGAAGCAGAGTCTTAGCACACACCCAGCTGCTTACCCTGTGGAATCATGCACAGTATTCACAAGCGAGTGGGGTTTGAGGTTTCAGTCAGTAATGGAAATACATTCAGCATCACTAAGGCTGGTTGCCCTTGCTGGAGTGTAATCAGTCACCCAGGTTACACATGGTGCTGGTCTGAAAAAGCTGTTTGGACATGTGCTTTTATCAGAATCTGAAAAGTGGATTCATAATGTGTCAGTCTGTAAAAGTACTTTTCACTTGCCTAAAAAGTAGTAGAAAGTATGCTTTGCAATTGGCAAAGAAATTTTGTTTTCTGCCTAATTTCAAAGCATGACTTTGTGTGCACACAGGAATTATTTTTAGAAATTTAATTTGTGAAGGTGTTATTGTGATTTTCATTTATAGGAAAGGGGTTTATAGTATTTTAAGATTTCTAAAGAACATAAAAAATGTAGTAATATATTTAAATAAAATAAAGGAATTTTTTTTTAGTTTTTTTCAGGTATTGCTGAAGAGCAGTGAACAAAATTTAAGATGCCTACAAAATCCAGAGTAAAGAAAGACCACAAAAAAAACCTATATTTGAAGACAACTGGAGGACCTAAGTTAGTTGGAGATGCTCATGTTGGGAAAAAGAAAAAATCTTCTGGTAAGCAAACAAAAGATTTTTTAAAGAACGTATTCAAAAAAAGGAAAAATGTACAAAATGTCTGTACTGGAAAGAATGTTTTCAATAGAAAAGGAGAGGAAAAAATTGAGCATTTAGATAATGCAAATATACCTTCTGCAACTAAAAAGATTAACTTAAACAGAAAAACAGCGTTTAAAGAGATACGTAGAAAAATGTTTCAGAGAAGAGTTATGTCCAATTTGATAAAGGATGTGAAGAAATATAAGCAAAAGGCTAAGTTTTATAAGAGAAAAAAAGAAATTGAAGCCATTGCAGCAAAGGCATTAGAATTAAAAAGGAAACTATTCATTTTAATTTTGAATAGGATGCGTACATTAGATAAAATGGTTAATGTACTGAAATCACAAAGTAAAAGGAAAAGAGTAGTGAACAGAACAAACTTTTGTAAAGTGTTTTTAGGAAAATGGATGCATAGTTCAAGTAGTGAACCTTTTTTTAATGAAGAGAGCTATTTTCAAAGTAATAGTTTGCTGCATGCAGTTGACACCAGAGGTCGTGCTTACGAAGTGAAAAATGGTTGCATAATGGAGAAGGAGATAATGGTTCCAAGAGATGAGGTACAAGTGATGGCGGATGAGGCTATGGGGAGACGTCCTAAAGCCCCAGTGTACACTTGGAATTGTAGTAGTATTTGCACTGTGCGTCAGGAATCTATTGATAAATTTCGTGAGTTTCTAAGAGAATATAGTAAAAAAAGTGTAAAACAGAAGATTAAGGTGCTTCAAAGTCTAGATCCATGCAGAGTGAGAGAGAATACTGGTTTCCAGGGTCATTCTCTGGCTTGTCTATCTAGAAAAGTGTGTATTAGTGTTTTCCATCATTTTAGAATGCTGGCTGTTCATCATACTGAAATGAGAAAGTTTGTGAGACGGATGTATTTTGCTAAAAGTCCAGCAATAAAGTTAGATGAATTGAATAGGGCTCTGTTCCTTGGGTCAGTATCAGATGTAGAGAAGGTTGTTGATGAAATTCAGTTTTGTTACTTTGGTCCTGAACAAAACAGTGCAGAAAAGGACACAGTAAATGAGGAAGAAGTGGAAGAGAATGTACAACCATTTGTAAGTAAGACATTTAATGATCACATAACAAAATTTGAAAAAATCTCTAATGAAAGACCAAATATTACTTGTATTTGTTGCCGCAGAACTCATTATAGAAAACAAACCAGGTATGTTGATCTCTATAGAAAAAGTGAAAATGAAGATAATTATAAGTGGAAGGATTTTGCCACATATATATTTCTTGAAAATTGTTTTGAATTGGGTGAAGTTCAGCGTATTTGTAAATACTGTTATAATAAGTTAGAAGAAAATAGAATGCCGACCAGAGCTGTACATAATAATTTAGAATTGGATGCTATTTCTGCTGAACTTTCTGAATTAAATACATATGAGTCTATACTCATTCAATGTGTTCATCCGTTCCAGACCATAGTACGTATGGAGCCCAAAACTGGTAAATTACCTCCTTCAGATTTACTGAGAGGTTTAAAAGGTAGAGTGGTGTATTTGCCCTTGGATTTGAAAAAAAATATGGAAACTATTGATGCGGATACTTTGGAAACTGAACCATTAATTATTCTGGTTAATGGTGTACCTACAAAGAATAAGAAGATTTGGCAGGAGCTGGTAGATGTACGGAAAGTACAAAGAGCAAATTTGTATTTGAAAAGGAATAACAAATGGTATGAATCAATTTATATAGAAGAAGAAGAAGAAGAAGATTTACAAGAAGACACAGAAACACCAACTGGACAAATTGAAAAAGTGGACAAGTCAAAGGAAGAAGAAATTTATGAACATTTTAGCATACATCCTCTTCATTCAAAAGAAGTTATGGGAGACAATATTGAGCTGTTTCAGATGAAGAAAGCAAAAGGAACTCCCGTGAGTGTATGGGAGGAGAGCTTGGAAGCTCGATGTTTTCCCCAGCTGTTTCCTAAAGGAAAAGGAGGACGATATGATGAACGTCCGGAAGAGATTCCAGCTTCTGAGTATCGGACTACAAGACTATATGCTGAAGATCCCAGATTTCGACAAAGTATTCCTTATTTGTTCCATCTTTTATTTGAAAGCGACTTGTCTGCACTGTCTTATGCAGTAAATCACATTTTAAAAAGTGGAGTACATTTACAAAATGTGTCTGCTAAGGATTTTATGGAGAAAGTGCAGCACCGAGATGATCATTTGGACACACAACTGATCAATCTGATGGCTTGTCAGCGTGGGACAAATGAATATTGGTACCGACGCCATGGTGAATTAAAATGCATGTTACGAAATTTAGGAACACCAACATGGTTCCTTACCCTAAGCTGTGCTGAGTACGCTTGGGATGATTTACTGGATTTTCTACGAGAGGCAAATTCAAACATTAAAAACATCGAATACAAGACAGCAGGAGAACTATGCTCATTGGATCCGGTTAATGTTTGCAGATATTTCAATCATAGATTTGAGGCTATGATGTCCTTCATCTGCAATAAAAAAAATCCACCTCTAGGAGAAGTAGTGGATTTCTTTTGGAGAAAAGAGTACCAGGCAAGAGGTGCTCCTCATATTCATATGCTGTTGTGGATCAAGGATGCCCCAAAGTTTGGAACAGATACTGATGAAGCAGTGTTATCTTACATTGAAGAATATGCAACATGTGCTATACCAAAAAGCACAGAAGAGAAAAAGTTAAAGGAGCAAGTTTTACGTTTCCAAAGTCATCGGTGTGGAAAATACTGTCGACGGAAATACAAGAGCAAAGATAAATACTACACTAAATGTCGATTTGGATTTCCAAGACCTGTTCTTTCAAATGGAAGAGTAAACAGTTTTATGTCATCTGTGAGACATACTATCACAAGAAAATCACCTAAGAATACCTACAACCTTAAAAGAAAAGAAGAATCAAAAAATATAAATGACTACAACCCAGTCATTTTATCCATGTGGAATGCTAACATGGATATACAGTATGTAGCTGACAATTCCATTGCTGTTGCTCGATATGTAACGTCTTACATTACGAAATCAGAAAAAACAGAATTGAAGGAAATGTGGGAAGAGATTTCTCAAGTGAAGACTGTCAGTAAGAAGCTGTACAGTTTCAGTTTGAAGATGTTATCGCATCGAGAAATTGGATCCTACGAATGTTCAGATAGGTTATCTTCTGCAAGTCTCTACTCGAAATCAAGAAGAATAATTTGGGCAAGTTTAGGCCTTGCAGCAATGAGAAATCGGGTACTGAAATCTGTTGGAGAAATTGAATATTTGGCCGAGAATGACCCAGAAAGTACAGATATTTTGAAATCAAACATGTTGGACACATATTATCCCAAGAGAAGTCATCATCTGGAGAACATGTGTCTCTATGAAGTGCTGCAGAACTACATTTATTCACGGAAAGCCACAGAAGACATCAACAATGGAAAATATAAAGTCATTGGTGAGGAAGGATGTTTGGTGAAGCAAACAAAAGGAAGTTTGATAAATCACAGCAAGCTGAGTTGCGACACTACTGACAAAAAGGAATTTTACTACTTGGCTCTTTTACAGCTGTTTAAACCATGGCGTACAGAGGATGAACTACTGGGAGAATTTCAAAGCTATGAAGATTCTTTTAATGCTTGCAAAGACAGCATACAATGCAGTACATTCTCAACTTATCTGCAAATGTTAAATGAAGAAATTGAACAGGAAACTACAATTGCAGCAGAAATAGCTAGAGACAGTTCTCAGGACAGCCAAAGTTCAGGAACACTCAGTCAAGATCCCCTAGGACAACCAATCATTGAAAATGAAGCATCAATAGCCATGAATGAAGTGGAAACGGCTATGAATCAAGCTCAAGAAGAATTTATAGACTTACAAAATTTGGAAAGACAACTGAACGAAGAGCAGCAACAAATTTATGAAGAGATCAGAAACAAAATTGATCACGGATTTCTACATGAAAAAAAAGAGTGCTCATGCACATCATTTCATCCAATCAGGATGTATGTAAGCGGACAAGCTGGAACTGGAACAAGTTTCCTTATAAAAGTCATCAGAAGCTACCTACAGCAAAAAACGGATTCTACTTTGTCTTGTGTGGTTACTGCTCCAACTGGGTTAGCAGCATATAACATAAAAGGAATCACTTTACATCGTTTGCTAATGTTACCAGTGGAGCATGAGAACAAAATACAATACAACAAGCTAACTGGAGAAGCATGCTTGGAAGTTTCAAGAGTATTGAAGAAGATGCAAGTTCTCATTATTGATGAGGTGAGCATGGTATCAAACTTAATGCTTGCCTTTGTGCATTTAAGAATGCAGCAAATTCTGAAGACAGACTATGACGTGTTATTTGGAGGAAAACACGTCATAGTTTTTGGAGATCTTTTGCAACTTACTCCAGTTAAAGGACAAACAGTGTTTAATACTGTGACACATGAAGACACGAAGAAGTCATTGGGAAGCATCGGTAATGCAAATATTTGGTCCTTCTTTGAGTACAAGGAACTTACTACTAATATGAGGCAAGCAAACGATGAAGAATATGGAAGTATTCTGAAAGATATCAGAATTGGACTACTCACTGAAGCTGGCACAAAAGCATTACAGAGTCGGCTGCTACATAATTTATTTCCAAAGGAAGAAATAGTTGCAGAGAAGATATACAAGAACATTGCAGAAAAGAAAAGTGTCATCTGCTTAATGCCAACTCTACGTGAATGCTCAATATTCAATGAGGAGCTTTTGAAATTGGAAAAGGAAGATATCAGGAAATTGGAAGCAGTGGACAAAATTGAGGATGGAAGAATTACTGTCACATTAACAGGCACACTGAAAAATAAATTGGATTCACTAGAGAATAACATTTCCAAAACAGCTGGATTAGAAAAAAATCTATATGTTTGCATGAATTGTAGAGTATTTTTAAGGAGAAATTTGGATGTTGAAAAAGGTTTAGTTAATGGAGCTATGGGAAGAGTTGTGGGTTTTATTAATTATCAGAAAAAAGATGGAATTGAATGTTTAAAAATAAAATTTGATCAGATAGAAGAAGTTAAAGACATTTGTCGTTGTTCAGTTCGTTTCATGCTTGTGAAAGATTTATATGTAGGTAGGAAGCAGTTTCCGTTTTCTCTAGCATATGCTGTAACTATTCACAAGTCTCAAGGATTGACTGTAGATTGTGCTTTTGTGAACATTGGTTCAACTGTGTTCAAAGAAGGTATGGCATATGTTGCTTTGTCACGAGTGAAAACATTATCAGGTTTATTTATGATAGACTTTGATGACTCAAAAGTTAGTGCTGATGCAAATTGTGTAAAGGAGTATAATAGATTAAGAAGAAGCTATGCTCCTCATTTAGGTCAGTATCCTGTGTTGGAGAAACGCGTAGTTTCTCGTAAAAGGAGAAATGAGAATATCTGTAATGAAGATGTAGAGAGGAGGAAAAAAAAGAGGAGTGATGTAATTGCAAGCAAAAAGAAAAAGGAAAATGAAGAACAGGTTGTAGGATGTCATTTTGAAAATAGCTCTGGTGTCAACTGCTACGCTAATGTAGTGCTGAATGTTGCATTTTATCTGGAAAGTGTGCAAGAGCAGATAATAGTAAATCAGGGAAAAAGATTCTGTTCTGAGTTGAGTCTCCTTTTTCAAAAGCTGAGTAATGATAAAACTCAAATAGAAAGTGCTACTGAAATTAGAAAACTTTTAGATGTATGTTCAGGACGAACACAGTTTTCTCAAAATGTACAGCAAGACGCACAGGAATTCTTGATGTTTTTTCTTCAGGTACTGGAAGAAGAAGGGGTTCCCATTAAAAATTTATTTGGTCTCTCTTATAAATGGGAACATAGTTGTGAAAACTGTTATAATATATGTGGCTCTAATGTTGATTCTGAAAGGTTTATTTATTTAACATTGCCAGAAAGTAAAACAGTCACTTTTGCTAAATTAGTTAAAGATGCTAATCATAGCATGGAATGCAGTGAGTGTCAATCTGACATGTTTTCAACGTTAATTTTAAAGGAATACGGACAGTATGTAATTTTAATGATGCAACGCTGTAAAGCTGATGGTTCAAAATTAGATACTTTAATAAAGAAGTTTACAGGACAGCAATTATCAATTTCAGGAAAAACTTTTGTAACAGTTGCAATAATTTTCCATGATGGACCTACTGTAACTTCTGGTCATTACACAGTTTATTTTAAATGTGAAAAAGGCTGGACACTGTGTAATGATTCCCAATAGATTTTTTAAGCAACGTTTTCCTTTTGATTTAGCAAATTCCTATCTAATCTTCCTGAAACCTAAATTTTAGAGAGATTTGGCAACATCTGGACAAAACAATTTTACCATTTTATTGGATTACCATTGGAATTTTCAAAAAAAATGATTTTACAAATTACCATTTGGCCTAATGGAAAGGTAACCAATTGTAATGTGGACTTTTTCAATTTTTAATAAAACTTTGGAAAACCAAAAATTTAGAAAAAATCGGTAACATCTGCACAATTGAAATTTTGGAATGTTATTGGATTGCCATTGGAAATGTATTCAAAAAAGATTTTTAAAATTACTATTTGGCCATGCGGAAAGGTAAACAATTCTATTGTGGACTTATTTAATTATTAATAAATCTTTCGGAAACCAAAATGTTACAGAGAATCGGTGAGATCTGTACAATTTAAACTTTAGATTTTTATTGGATTAACATTGGAAATTTAATCAAAAAAGAATTTTAAAATTACTATTTGGCCTAAAGGAAATGGAACCAGATGTATTGTGGAGTTATTTGAGATATATTTTTGTGATTATACTTCTGAAACAAAAATATCAGACGGTATTTTAAAGAAATAAGTATTGATATTAGATGATATTTTTTAAGAATATTATGCATTTCTATAAAGTTATGTTTATGCAAAAAGAGATTGTGGGCTTTTTTAAAACAATCTTTGAGATTGTTAATTTTTTTTTTGCCCGCTGTTAAATGATGAATGCAATTGCTTTCACAATTTATAGTGAAATGCAATATATTCTGAAAACAGCAAAAAAAAGGCAATTTTTTTTTTTGAAAAATATGTAAATATGCGTACTGTATTATAAAATGTTTTATTAAATATTAATACTTTTTTCTTTTTTTTCAGATTGAGATAGAACATTTTCGAAAACTAGAATCATTTTTAAAGCAATTAAAAAAAAATTTAAATGAATAAATATTTTTTTGAATGGGTATGGTAAGTCAAAAATATCATGGTCCCTTTTTTCCACTTCTCCACAATCACATTTTCAGTTTTTCATTGTAGTCTCTCAAGGACCTTGTAATGTGATAATTGATTTTTAGTGTTTTTTTAAAAAAATAATAATAATTACGCGTACCGTACGCGTACGGTAAAAAAAAAAATCAAAAAAAAGTTTTAAAAACATATATAAAAAATAGATGAAAGGTAAGGTTGGCTCTTAAAAGAGCCGTTGTGTTCATGCAGGGACAGAGGAAAGAAAGAATGGGAATATTAGACGGTACGACAAGTGTGCTGATCTATTTTATTGTTCACTAGGGAAATACTGGTCTCCCTATAACAAATTAGATCATGACAAGTGGCGCACCGTATTTCAACCGTCAGAAACCGAGGGTTGGTTTCCTGAGGACGAGAAAAAGGAGATGCTCCCCCCACAGATGAAGGGCTCACCTGACCTGCAGAAGAAGGACTCGGCCCTGCAGATGATGGTCCAGGCTGAGCTGCTGTGGATGTGCTTGGTTGACTTACTGAAGGGTTACCTTCAGTATGTCGAGCATGTGTCCTTTTGTGTACATCCTTAAGGTGTCTCAACATGGTGTGATTCCCGAAGGAATACTTCCTGTCGGGATTCCCTCTTGAAAGTACACGGCCACACAGCTTACAAGTCACTAAGGGTGCATTTACCTTTTGCTGGCTCTCTGGAAAAGAAAAATACTCCCATATGAAAGAGGTCTTTTGTTTCCTCGTTCTCTGCCTCAAGGTAGTGCTGCTAGCCTCACTCTCAGAAGGGCTCTGCTGTTCTGCCATCGTATCACAAAGACAACCCAGCTCCTTCTCCTAAGGGATCACAAGCAGAAATGAGGGGAATGGGTGTGGTGTAGGAGAGTTCTAGAACTGAAAGTAGTTTCAACCAATCAAAAGTTGTGTTTCATGATCACATGACCCACCGTACGCTTACGGTGCGCTTACGGTGCGCTTACGGCAAAAGTACGCATGCGCGTTAAAAAGACACGCGCACGCGCGCATGCGCAAAACAGGCACGCCCCTTCACTTCCGCGTAACGTGCGCGTGCAGCGTACGCGTTACGCGCTGTGCGCGCGTGACGTGCGTCTACGCAAATTGCGTAAATGAACGCAAACAGCGTAGAAATCTAACGTAATTACAGCAAGACGTGCGCTTACCGTACGCGCACGGTAAAAAAAAAAAGGAAAAAAAAAAAAATATGTAATACTAATAAATTTTACCTGTTTATTTTAAAAAAAATGGTAAAATAAAAACATATTGTAGAATTTTTAAAATTTAACCATAGTCTTTAAAAAAGGATAAAAAATTAAAATAAAAATATGTAAAAAAAAAAAGAAGAAAAAAAAAAAATTGGCATTTAAAAAACCTTGCAAATTCACTGAAAAAACCATGGGTTTCACTCACGTTATAGTTAGGAATTAGCATTTAAAAAACCTTGCAAATTCACTGAAAAAACCATGGGTTTCACACACGTTATAGTTAGGAATTAGCATTTAAAAAACCTTAGAAATTCAATGAAAAAACCAAAGGTTTCACACATGTTATAGTTAGCTGGACATTTCACTCGTAAAAAACCATTGAAATTCCCCCGTTATAGTTAGTTCAGCTAACTATAACTCGCGCGCCCGCAATGCACTACTGATGACGTCACATATTACATCACTCATGACATGGTCAGTGACATCACTCATGACATCACTGATGACATCTCAAATGACATCACTGATGACATCATCCAGTGAATGTGTGTTTTTCTGAAAATTAAATATGTTTAATATATGTATATCTCAAGGTCGATGGAAGAATAAATGGGTATATAAGTGTCTAAATGGATGCTTTGTTTTTGAAAAATGTATTGTGTAACTGACTGATTAAGTGTATCTTAGTGAATACATGGGTTAGTGAGTAATGTTTAAATATGTAAATATCTGTATCAGTCTCTCACTTTGTGTATAAGTGGCTGCGTGGGTTGGTGAGTAGCTACATGAGTGTTTATATGGGTTATTAGTTGTTTTTTTGAGTATCAGTCTGAGTGTCTGTATGGTTCGGTGGGGGGTATTACGTAGTGCATAGGTGCATGAATGAGTGACTCACTGTTTGTATGTGTTGAAGACAGCATGTGTGCAGGACTGTATGGGTAGATGAGTGTGTGCATGGGTGTGTTAGTGAGTGATAGACTGTCTCAATAGTGTCTTTATGAGTAACTACATATGTTTTAAACTAGTATATGTGACTATTGGTGTTTATAAGTGAGTATATGTGAGAGTGAGAGATTGGAAGAGTTCCTGTATGAATAAGTATGTGTTTCTATAAGTGATTGTTTAAAAGACTAAGTATGTGTAAGTTTCTGTAAAAGTAAGTGTGGTGGTGTGTGTATAACTGTATATGCAAGTAAATGGATGTTTGATTCTTTATTAGCATGAGTGACTATGTGTGAGTAACTCTATGGATGAGTGGCATTGTGTTACAGGATGTTTAGGTGTATGAGTACATATGATGTGTGAGTACATGTATGAGTGACTGTATAGGACTGTTGGTGAATGAGTGGATGTTTATGTGGATCTTAGAAATATTGAAGAGGATGTTGTAATTGGTATTGGTATGTCAATTTTTTTGAAAATTTCAGTCTCTTTTCTTGAATGTTTGTATCAAAGGTTATATTAGGGTGAGAGGAGGTCTACCACTCTGTCACAAGGATGATGTCATCAGTGATGTCATTTGAGATGTCATCAGTGATGTCATGAGTGATGTCACTGACCATGTCATGAGTGATGTAATATGTGACGTCATCAGTAGTGCATTGCGGGCGCGCGAGTTATAGTTAGCTGAACTAACTATAACGGGGGAATTTCAATGGTTTTTTACGAGTGAAATGTCCAGCTAACTATAACATGTGTGAAACCTTTGGTTTTTTCATTGAATATATATATATATATATATATACATATATATATATATATACATATATATATATATACATATATATATATATATACATATATACATACACACACACACACACATATATATTATATACAGATGCACACAAATATATATGTATATATATAGATGCACACATATGTATGTATATATAGATGCACACAATATATATTTATAAATAAATAAATATATATATATATATATACACACAAACGCACACACACACACAATCACACAGATATAGATAGGAAGACATATGGCTTTTTACATTTAGCTTTTGTGAATTTCCATTACACTATCAAAGCACAGAGAGTTTCTGATACAAACTTATCACTAAGGTTGAGAGGTCTCTTTATCTTGTTGTCTTGTAGAGATACACTACATCCTGTAAACGTCCTTGTCCCCTGACATGACAGGGTAGAGTGTGGAGTCCTGTTTCTCTGTTTCACTTCTTATACCATTTATCACTTCTACCACTGAGGGGCTCATTACAATATCGGTCAGAAAGCCTACAATCGTCCAAAGCTTTCTAACCGCGGTCAGAAGCTTTCCGACCAAAACAGTTGGTTTACAATCCAAACGCCCAATTACGATGTCGGTGGTCAGAACGTAACCGGCCATTCCTTCTGACGCCATTCCAAGCAGGTCTCTGAGTCTTCCTGTCGGTCAGAATTGCACCGTAATCCCCTACGGGAAGTACGTTGTCGGTTTCTCACAGCCTTTCCATGCTGGCCTGTCTGACACAGAAAGGCTGTCCGAAAGCGACTTTGGGGACCCTAGCAGGGCCCCCCAGCCTCCACGGTCTACGGTTGGTGGCTGAGGGGGTACCCAGGATACCCACCTGTATAACCCTGCACTGTGTGGCAGGCACCATGGCGTGCCTGCCACAGGGTGCAGGATTTTACACAAACCCCCATTTTTCTATAGAAGCCTGTATTACGGGTGGTTTATGGCCATAACACATGCTCCTATAGAGAAAAGTGAGTAAGCGATTGAACAATGTTCACTAGCATCGTAATCAGACAGTCGGAACCACTAACCAGAGGTCGGTCGGTCTCGAGTCTGAGACGGTGTCAGTCGGAGGCAACTCCGATCGACATCGTAATTGGTCCCCTGAGTCTTATTTATATTCTAGTGTATTAGGTAACTGGTGGGGATTGTCAGTAATGGAAATGAACATTGCTTTTTTTAGCTTTTGCGCACAAAGTTAGTGAACAATCTGACAATACTCTATCAGGATCTAAAATGGCTTCCTCTTCAAAATCTTAACTGCCTTAATACTTCTGCAATAAGAAATTAAGAGCTGAAGATGGACCCAGTGGCATAACGAAAGTTGAGGGGGCCCACCTGCAAGGTAGACAGAGGGGGCCCCCCCTCCTGATTAAATCCCGACGTCTCAGGCCTGAGTACAGTGCTGAGGGGGGCCCCTGCAGCTTGGGGCCCCCCCCACACCGCGGGTGATGCGGGGGCTTGTGTTATGCCCCTGGATGGACCTCTTCAGAGAACACAATGGGCCCGATTCACAGAACTAACATAAGACAAAATCCTAAACTTACTACCATTTTCGTATTCACAGAAGGCACTTACTGATTTTGGTATTCACAGAAGACACTTACTCACTTCGGTATTCACAGAAGTTAGGAGTCCTAACTTTAGGACTCCTAAATGCCTTCAGTGAATACCGAAAGTCTTAAAATTAGGATTTTTCTCAGTTTAGGAGTCCTAAAGTTAGGACTCCTAACTTTACTACTACTAAACTGGGAAAAATCCTAATTTTAAGGCTTTCGGTATTCACAGAAGGCATTTAGGAGTCCTAAAGTTAGGAGTCCTAACTATACTACTACTAAACTGAGAAAAATCCTAATTTTAAGGCTTTCGGTATTCACAGAAGGCATTTAGGAGTCCTAAAGTTAGGAGTCCTAACTTCTGTGAATACCGAAATGAGTAAGTGCCTTCTGTGAATACCAAAATGAGTAAGTGCCTTCTGTGAATACCAAAATGGTAGTAAGTTTAGGATTTTGTCTTAAGTTAGTTCTGTGAATCGGGCCCTACATCTCTAAATACTAGGAATCGTCATCTGTTAGATCGACTCAAAAACCTAGCACCTGCAGAAATTTGCCTAGAACAGTAGAAAGTAAGAACGGGGAATTCGTATAATATGATTTGACATAATTATGTGAAAGTTTGGCAAAATTATGGGTAATTATATGAAAAGCCAAACTGTCGAATCTACGCTATATTTTAGTGCGAAATGCGTCCTTGCAACAATTTGTGACACAGTATAACAAAACAATAACGCAGTCTAAGCAAAAGCCACTTGTGTTCTGTTTTCCAGTGCATTTCCAGTTAAGTTTTATTGCATAATTACGCAAATGGAATGATTTTGGGAATTTCATGTAATAAGCATAATGCTAAATTCCTAAACTTAAGCAAATTATGCTGGTATTGCCCAGGGCTAGATAAGAATAGCAAATCTGCCTCATATAAGGAAACTCTTTCAACCCAGACTGGTTGCCATTACACATTATTACATAACAAACTAACACCTCTTTAAAAGACAAAAGGCTCATTTGATTTATTAAGAGATCCTATAAAGTACACAGTTTATTTATGCTAACTAATAACTTAAAGAAAGTATACAAATATTTTTACTTTGAATGATTTCTATTTTCAGTTATCCCTTAACACCTGAAAGAGATACATGTGATTTCCTAACAGAAAATGACATCTATAATGTCTTTCTGAATTTAGATGTGTGTCAACATTATATGTTTTACATTTATTTGGTGGTGAGACATATGTTTGCAGATTTGTTGAGCACACTATCACCTTCGGGGGTATCCTGGAGCCAAACCTAGGGCCTTGTGAGTCTACTTGAAAAGCCAGGTCTTCAGCTCCTTGTGGAATTTAAGAAGGGAGGAGGAGGCTCTTATGTGTAGTAGCAGGTCTTTCCATACTTAAGAAACAATGTAGGTGAATGCTCGACTTCTGTATCTGGTTCTATCCATGTGTGATGCGTGCAAGTAGGAGTCCGAATCAGTGGATGTGTCTGGAAATTTTGTGAAAGCAGATGTGATTGTTGAGGTATGCCGGGCCAGTATTATGTGGTGCCTTGAAAGTGTGGTTGAGGCGTTTGAATTGTGTTTTTGTGTGTATGGAGAGGCAGTGGAGCATCTTCAATTGTGGTGTGATGTGAGTGCAGTGAGGGAGGTTGAGAGTGATTTTGGCCGACAAGTTCTTAATTGTCTGCAACCTTCTGAGGAGCTTTTTGTTGATCCTGCCATTGAGGGTGATCGCGTAGACCAGCTTGCTTGTGACCAGGGCAAGTGTGACAGTTTTCTGGGTGCTGATTGGGAGCATAAAGGAGGCTGCCAGAGTGCTACAACAAAAACAGACATAATAACAACACAAACCTGCAAAGCTTCCCAAAGCAAAGTTTTCGTTCCTTCCCTTGCGTTTCGCAATTACATGACAGTTATTCCTCGTCATTACACTAGCTGAGATACATTTACTTGTAAAGAATAATGAAGTTTAATAGTACCTTGAAATAAATAACAGATTTATATTCAACACAGAACTTGGTTTGCTTGTGTGTTGGTGTGCTTACATGATCATCAGGAATGGGGAGGCATCACAAGCTGTTTTTGTCTAGGGCAGCAACAACTTCGGCCATGGCTCTGTCATCAGGGGCTACCCTACCTCACTATAAACAACCCTGAATTATAATAAGTGATTCTTATTAAGTGCCACACTACTGTGCAGCTAGTTATGCACTATACAAGTACATCAGTCTCACACATACAATCATTTTGGGGGTTGTTATGTCTAGTTACACCTGCATTCTCAGAATTAACCTGTATCACTTACACCAAGTAGTGTTATAAGAGTGCCCTTGCATGAATCATCCACCCACCCACAGAATACAAGGCACTGACTTATAAAAACATAAACTCCAGAATATTTAGTTAGTATGTATATACTTACTAAATGTAGTGCTGACTGGACTTATCGCAGTCAGCAATTTGTCATAACTTTGATAACTTCCACTTCTTTACAAAGCAAGTTATGTATAAGGAGTAGGATGGGTGGGTGAAAGTATAGTTTGAAAAGGGTGAGAAGGGGGTATGGATTTCCCCCCCAAAAAAGAGCATTTGGGAGTTGGTTGCCTCCCCCCTAACAAAGGTTGGTTAGAGGGCTTAAGAAGAATTAAATAAAGGGAATTTTTTCGGGTTAACATCCACAAATAAAGATAGGTTCAAGGGGGCAGATTTACAAGCCCTTTGCGTGACTTTTGCGCTGCAGTTGCATCACTTTTTTGACGCAACAGCGGCGCAAACAATGCGGCCTATTTACAACGTGACACATCTAGGGAGATGCGTTACGTTGTAAAGCCCTGCGTCACATTATACCTGTGTCAGGTATAATGTTTTCAGGGTGGGCGTTCCCACGCAGGAAGGCCTCATAAAATTGACTCAGTGAAATCTACAAGATTTCACTGCGCCACTTTTAGGACGCCACTGCATCAACATCTTATGCCTGCTTCAAGCAGGCGTAAGTAGTGATGCAGTGTAGTGGGAATAGGCCTCAACACGCATTGCTGGACTTGCGTCGTGCTTGCGTCACGACTTCAGCAATGCGTGACTTTTCCGCCAACAGATGCGTCAGAATATCTGACGCATCTGTCAACAAGATCACTGCCGACCAGCTCACCACATCCCTGAGCCAGAACCCCCCCACCAGATCAGCGAACCCCAACCAAGCCGCCAACAACCTTACGAAATGGATCAGCAACTGCGCAGACGACCTCGCTCCACTGAAGACCCCCCCCCGCCAGACCTGGCACCAAGAAAGCATCTTGGTTTACCGACGAACTCAAGAGCTCCAAGAAGAACTGCCGGGCCCTCGAGAAAGCCTGGCGCAGAGACCCAACTACAGACAACATGACCACCCTCAAGCTCGCCACTCGAAAACATCACCAGCTGATCCACGCCACCAAGAAATCCGCATTCAAGGAACGACTGGACAACAACGCCCGCAACAGCAAGGAACTCTTCAACATCGTCAAAGAGCTCTCGAACCCCAGCGCCGGAAACAACGACATCACGCCCTCGCAAGACCTCTGCAACTCGCTCGCCTCGTTCTTCCACAGCAAGATCACAGACATACACAACAGTTTCAGCACACAGCCAACGCACCCTACGACCGAAACAACGCCCCCCACCACCACCCTCCGCGCCTGGACCCCAGTCAACACCGAAGACACCATCCGCACGATGAACTCCATCCACTCAGGATCTCCAACCGACCCCTGCCCTCACCACATCTTCAACAAGGCCGACTCCGTCATCGCACCCCACCTGCGGGACATCATCAACGCCTCCTTCGACACCGCCACCTTCCCAGAGAGCTGGAAGCACGCCGAACTCAGCGCCCTACTGAAGAAACCATCAGCGGACCCCACCGACCTCAAAAACTACCGCCCCATCTCGCTCCTTCCTTTTCCGGCCAAAGTCATCGAGAAAACCATCAACAGACAACTGGCCGCCTTCCTCGAGACGAACGGATCCCTCGACCACTCGCAGTCCGGCTTCCGGGCCAACCACAGCACCGAGACCGCCCTCATCGCAGCCACCGACGACATCCGAGCTTTGCTCGACAACGGGGAAACAACGGCCCTCATCCTCCTGGACCGCTCCGCGGCGTTCGACACGGTCTGCCACCACACCCTAGTGCAGCGCCTCAACAACATCGGTATCCAGGAGAAGGCACTGGAATGGATCATCTCCTTCCTCGCCGGAAGAACACAGAGAGTCCGCCTACCCCCGTTCAGATCCGAGGCCACCGAAGTCATCTGCGGCGTACCACAAGGATCATCACTCAGCCCCACCCTCTTCAACGTCTACATGAGCCCCCTCGCAGCCATCGCACGCCAACACAACCTCAACATCATCTCCTACGCCGACGACACCCAGCTGATCCTCTCCCTCACCAACGACCCCGCCACCCCCAGAACCAACCTACACGAAGGATGAAAGACGTAGCCGAGTGGATGACGAACAGCCGCCTGAAACTGAACTCAGATAAGAAGGAAGTCCTCATCCTGGGATCATCACCCTCCGCCTGGGACGACTCCTGGTGGCCCCCTGCCCTTGGCAGCGCACCCAAACCAACAGACCACGCACGCAACCTGGGCTTCGTCCTGGATTCCTCCCTCTCCATGACCAGACAAGTCAACGCCGTCTCCGCATCATGCTTCAACATCCTACGCATGCTACGTAAGATCTTCCGGTGGATCCCCACCGACACCAGGAAGACGGTCACCCAGGCCCTCGTAACCAGTCGACAACGGGGAAACAACGGCCCTCATCCTCCTGGACCTCTCCGCGGCGTTCGATACGGTCTGCCACCGCACCCTAGTGCAGCGCCTCAACAACATCGGTATCCAGGAGAAGGCACTGGAATGGATCATCTCCTCCCTCGCCGGAAGAACACAGAGAGTCCGCCTACCCCCGTTCAGATCCGAGGCCACCGAAGTCATCTGCGGCGTACCACAAGGATCATCACTCAGCCCCACCCTCTTCAACGTCTACATGAGCCCCCTCGCAGCCATCGCACGCCAACACAACCTCAACATCATCTCCTACGCCGACGACACCCAGCTGATCCTCTCCCTCACCAGCGACCCCGCCACCGCCAGAACCAACCTACACGAAGGGATGAAAGACGTAGCCGAGTGGATGATGAACAGCCGCCTGAAACTGAACTCAGATAAGAAGGAAGTCCTCATCCTGGGATCATCACCCTCCGCCTGGGACGACTCCTGGTGGCCCCCTGCCCTTGGCAGCGCACCCAAACCAACAGACCACGCACGCAACCTGGGCTTCGTCCTGGATTCCTCCCTCTCCATGACCAGACAAGTCAACGCCGTCTCCGCATCATGCTTCAACATCCTACGCATGCTACGTAAGATCTTCCGGTGGATCCCCACTGAAACCAGGAAGACGGTCACCCAGGCCCTCGTCACCAGCCGACTGGACTACGGCAACTCCCTCTACACCGGAACCACAGCCAAACTCCAGAAACGACTCCAGCGCATCCAGAACGCCTCAGCACGCCTCATCCTGGACATTCCCCGACACAGCCACATCTCCGTACACCTGAGAAACCTGCACTGGCTCCCCGTCAGCAAGAGAATCACGTTCCGACTCCTCACCCACGCACACAAAGCTCTCCACAACCAAGGCCCAAGATACCTCAACGACCGCGTGACCTTCTACACTCCCACCCACCAGCTTCAATCAACCAGCCACGCCCTCGCCGCCGTCCCCCGCATCTGCAGAGCCACAACAGGAGGAAGATCCTTCTCCTACCTGGCTGCCAAGACGTGGAACTCCCTCCCCATCCACCTCCGCCTGACCCAAGACCACCTCTCCTTCAGGAAGCAACTCAAGACCTGGCTGTTCGAGCAGTAGCGGACCCCCCTCCCCCAAGCGCCTTGAGACCCTCCGGGTGAGTGGCGCGCTATACAAATGCTTGATTGATTGATTGATTGATCCTTGCGCCATAGTGCGCTGTATTGTAAATACGGCGCATCTATGGTGGCGCAAGGGTTTCTAAGGGTGGCACAAGGAAAGTGACGCATCTGTACAGATGCGTCACTTTCTTGTAAATCTGCCCCAAGGAGTTAAAAATAGAGTGGAGTTAATCTCTCCAAAAATAATTGTTGCAAGAGCTAGAAAAAAGAGTGTGGGGTATATGAGTATTTCTTTTTGTGGTTTAAATATTTTTATTGAAATGTTTTCGAACAGTCACCGCCACCTACATCCAATGGCCAGTGGGGAGACATTGTAGGAATACATAGGGAGAAAGAATAAGGTTATAGCTGTAGAATAGAGAGAAAAGAAAGGGAAAGAGAGATTTAGGAATCTGATGCTGGCTTATATTTGAGGGAGTGGCCTGTGTTTTTCCTAATCAAAGCTACCACTTTGAGGATTGTCTATTGATCTTGTGAGTGAACCCTGGTGAGTCTGAGTACCCGTAGATATTTCGGACATGTGAGTTCATTGAATTCAGCTGACAAGACCTCTAGGGTGGATCCCCATGTTTTGTCGAAGCGGGGAAGTTGACGTGCTAGGCTTGCTGTTTTATTTTTTGGCATGTTGGCTACCTCCCACAGCTTGTGTAACCAGTCCAGCCTGGTCGGGACTCCCTCCGTACCCCATCTAGATAGTATCACCTGCTTGGCTGCCCCAATGACCGTGTAATAGCTCTTCCTCTGCATGATCCCAGGGACATATGTTAGGGTGTTAGGAAGGCCAAGGAGTATGTAGCTAGGGAATCTCGGTATGTCTGTGTCATAAGTAGCATTTATGTCAGGTAGTATGCAATCCCAAAAGGGCTATGTCTCCAGACATTGCCACAGCAGATGGGTCAGGTTGCCCACCTGGCTGCAATATCGCCAACAGTGGGCGTCTCCTCCAGGCTTCCAGTGTGCTACCCTGTTGGGGGTATAATACCAGTAATGTGCCATTTTGAGAAACATCTCCTGTCCTGCTGTACTGCAGGAGGCAGGTCTGTCTCTGTGTATTATGTCCTGCCATTCCTTTGGGGAGAATTCTCGTGCACACTCTGACTCCCACCTACGCTGCACAGGGGTCTTGCTTTGCTGTGTGGATGCAATAAGGAACAAATAAATATCAGTAAGCAGGCATCTGTCTAAGTGTCTGGTTATGAACCATTTTTCAAACTTTGTTGAGGAACGGCTTGCATGGACGCTAATTTGTGGTTGTGTGACCCAGTGTCTTAGGGCCAGATACTGCTAGTACGTTGTTTTAGGTAGGTCATAATTAGCAGTTAGTTGGGGGAAGTCCATTATCCCTTTTTCCCCAGAAAAGATCGCCCACCCTTTTACACTTGGCCTCCTGTCTTTGAGGTAGGCCTGTCTAGACCGGGTGGTAGGAAAATCTGCGTGGCCTATGAACGGAGTCAAGGGGGACGTGGGAGTAGATAGACTACAGGGTACCTGAACCCTCTCCCGTGCATTCATCGGGGATCACAAAGCCAGTCAAATGCAGTGTCGTCAGCGGAGCCAAGGCACTTTCCACACATGTATGCCCGCTATTGCATGGTCGATAAAGTACGGGTGCATTTTTTACATTCGTTTTTACTATTCAATCATGTACCATAGCTGAGCCGCTTGATAGTACCGCACTAAGTGTGGGACCCTCGTCCCTCCATCATCCTGTTTTATGTACGTTTGGGGACGCCCCGTTTGGGCCTTCTTACCACCCCAAACAAAGTCCACCAACAAGTGCTGCAGTTTGGCCAGAACATGGGAGGGGTGCTGCACCGGCAGAGTGTACATTACGTACAATATGTGGGGGAGTAATGTCATTCTTGTAGCAGCCAGCCTGCCCAGCCAGGACAGTGTGAGCCGTCTCCAATTTTGAAGTTCTGTCTGAGTGGTGGACAGTAGGGCACCATAGTTCTCATGCGTCGTACAGCCAACCGTAGGGAATACCTGGAGGCCCAGAAAGGGAACACCCGCTGCAGCACATCCAAAGGGAAACTCTACCTTTCAATGCCCCAAGTCGGCGTGGGAAGTGGTTAGGCTAAGAGCTTGCGTCTTTTGTATATTGATCTTAAAGCCCAAGACTAGTTCAAATTTGTCAAACTCCTGCATGAGGAGACGCAGGGAAGTGAGTAGGTGAGTGAGGAAGAGCACGACTTCTTTGGCATAGAGGGAGATGTTATGCTTCCTATCCCTCATATGAATTCCGGTGATTGCGCCATGCTGGCAGATACGCTATTCAAAGGACTCCATATATAGTGTGTGTTAGACCTGCCAGCCCTTTGGCTGTCCCCTCCTCATTTTTTTTTCTTCCCTTACCCTCTAATTTTTTTTCCTGTCCACTAGTTTTCTTTTTGTGTGTTGACTTAGAGGCTTTGGGCGCCCCATTGTCACTAATTGATAATGTGGCGCAAGGTGCTTCCCTAAAATGGAGGGAGAGAGAGAGCTCCTCCACAAACTGGTGGCCTAAACTGTCACCTCAGAACCTGGGCCATAGGCTGGCATGAGGAGTTCCAGAACCTTCTGGACCCTTCTGGACAGTTAGGGCCCAGGCTATAAATAGAGGTGAGGGGCAACGGCCATTTTGTGCGTGGTGAGGTAGTCAGGAGTAAGGCACCTGAGTGGGGAGGTGGGTGTGCCAGAGGGGGGAACTGACTGATCTTAGGGCCTGCTTCTTCCCCACCTCGGTTGACACTGCCCCCTACCTCGTGACCTAGCCCTGTTTCCAACCTGTGACCCTAGGGTGACCTCAACCCGCCACAAGACCTTCTCACAAGAACTTTCCGTGAGAACTTGTCACAGAACTGTTGGGGAATCAACCGGGGCCCTGCGCCGTGTCATCACTCCGCCTGTTGATGTCATCTGGGCCCCCTTCCTAGTTCTTTCTGCCACTGGCGTGTGGCCTACTGACACTCAACCTGCCTATTCTGAACCGGGACATCCCTGCGAGTGAAAGGAAATACTGAGCGCTAAGTGAATTGCCACCCCCGAACTGCAGGTTACCCCGTTAATTGGAACCACACCCGGCAGGGCTGCCCAAAAGAATTACTCACCACCGCAGCCCTGGGCCGTGTTTCTTGCTCCCTGCCCTCCTTGGGGCCCGCGGGGAAGACCGGGGCCCCACCGCTGCTGTCGCCGTCTGAGCGAGGCGGCCCTCCGTGTGGAGAGGGCTGCTAGTTTACCAGGAAGGCCGCGTAGGTCTGAAGCCAGCATCTGGGATCACCTGACGGGGGCAGACTGCCAAACGCCACCCCCGCCGACTTCTGAGGAGAAAGAGGCCACGCCCCGTAGGTCGCGCAGCTTCGGCGGCTGCGGGTGCGCTCCAACGCCGACTTCTGAGGAGGCCCTCGTCCCGGACGTCGCCGGGAGGCCTGGTAGGCTGTCGGGTGGGGCTCCCAGGGGAGTGAGCCCCTGCCGGTTGGAGAATCATCCCCAGGGCCTTCGGGAGGCCAACAAGTAAGGTAACTTCCCCCGGGGAGGAGGGGGAGAGGCCCGGAGCTCGTCCCTTCCCCTGGAGAGATCCATCGAGGGTCTGCTGGGTTCCCTACGGCCGGAACGGGCTTTCCCCTACATTGGCTGACGGCCGCAGAAGTTCTGGCCCGGGAGAGGGGCTAACTGGAAGCCAACCCCCAAAGTAGATTTTAAGAAGGGAAAGGGGGAAGGGGGGCCGCATATCGCTGGAGCTCGGCAGACAGCCTCCTTCCACCATGACTATCGAACCTCGGATCTCTGATCCAGAATACCACCCTAGGTGAAGACTCTGACTGAAGGCTGGGCGTAAAATAGGAATTTCAGGCCCCAATTAGCGCTGGGAAAACTTGCCATGTCTAGCGCCTCAATGGAGTAAATGATTAGCGCTTTGGGTTTGGGGCTATGCTCTGAAGTGATACTGGGAGGACTTGACATAACTATAGTACCCTGAGTCCTCCCCAAGTGTTAGCGCTTCCAGGAAATACAATGTTTGGCACGTTAGTGAAAGGCAAGGTTTCATGTTAAGACATTGCCGAGTTAGCGCGTTTAAGAATTGCTATGTGCAGTGCCCCGCTTAGAGTGTCATGATGAATGCTATAAAATGACTATGTGCGGCGCCTTGATGAAGACCAGGTTTGATAGTGCTATTGAAAGACAATGTGCGGCGCTATGTTGAAATACATGATCTGAAGCTCTAATAATTTGCTTGGTGCAGTGCCTGGCACATTCACTGTGTTGACACTCCTCAGGATTCCCAAGGGTCGCGCTCTGGTTCCATACCAGGCTTAAAGTATTCATGTGATGCCAAACCAGTCATAATAAAATGTTATTGATCCTAATGTGTATAAGATAAAACTGATTGAATTCATTGACAAGAAGAAAAGTACATGAAATAAGGAAAGATAAAGCTTTTCTACCTTTTCTAACCATTTGGTGTAGCGTCATTTTTAGTGGTGGTACGCTGGAGTGTGAAGTGAGTGTGATGCAAGCACAACATGTCTCTTGGGCATAGGCCTTTCCACTTTAGCCAGGCTACCCTAGGACGTTAGGTCCAACATTGTGAATAACAGGGGCAACAGGTGTCGGGTATCTCTCCAAATCTTAAAGGGTTGGGACCAGACCCCATTCACACTAATGTTTGCCTTTGGTGCATTGTAGGTACTGTTTACCCAACTGCAGAAACCGTGTCTCCAATCCAAATTTTGCCAAGGCCAGACACAGGTAAGGCCAGTGAACCCGATCGAAGGCCTTCTCGGCGTCCAATGATAAAAGCAAGGTTGGCTTCTGGGAGCGCTGGGTTTTGTCTAAAAGATGACACAGTCACCTGGTGCCATCGCTACAACTGTGTTCTGGTATGAAGCCGGACTTGCACGGATCTTCCAGCCCCTGCATGTAGGGTGCTAAACGAGCTGCTAGTATGCTAGTGAAGATTTTCAAGTCTACATTCAACAAAGAGATGGAGTGATAGGAGGTGCACTTCATCGGGTTCTTACCTGGCTTTGGCAGGACCACAACTGTGGCCATGCGCATGGAGGGAGCAATGGATCCATCTTTGCTGAATGAGTTGAAGAGTTGTGCAAGCAACAAGGCCTATTTGGGTGCGAAACTTTTATAGAATTCGGAGACAAACCCATTTCCTCGCCTGCAGCACCTCATCTGGCTTGATGCCAGCAATGCATCCAGTTTATATGCCTCTACTGCCGGGAGTGAGGTTACTGGTGCCTGAGACACATATGTTGCTGCTGCTTCCTCATCCAGAGGATCTGTGGTATAGAGGGCAGTGTAGAATTTTTCGAATTCAAGGACTATTAGATCGTCCACTTGAATTTTATCTCCGTAGAGGGTCTCAATCTCTGCGATGCGGGATTAATTATTTGAGTTCAAATTTGATATGCCAGTAGATTCCCAGCCTTATTCCCCCCTTCATAATAGCGCTGCTTAGTGCGTAATAGTGAGTATTCGCCCCAATCAAAATCCAGCTGTTTCAATTGTTTGTGAGTGTTGGCATGTTGGTGGCGGGTTTGAACGGTGCCCGTGCGACGATGCATGTCTCCAATTCTTTGATCCCCTCCTCCAATTGTTCACTTTTGTCTTTCCTATCTCGATTCATCTTGGCCACTATTGCAAGAAATTGACCCCGAATGACCGCTTTCAGATTATCCCACAGCAAGTGAGTAGTGGTCCAAAAAGGCATAAACGGCCCCTTGGACACCCTTGATGTTTGCATCATACGTAAGAAGTTTGTGATTATGTATCCACGTCCTCTATCTTTGATGGTCTCCCTCTAGCTTCCAAGAGAGACTGATAGAGGAATGGTCTGAAAGTGAGGCAGTACCTATGGTAGTGGCTGGTATCCCTAAGGTAAGACGCGGGATTCTTAAAAAGAAATCCAAACGGGCGTAGGACTGATGCGCCTCTGAGAAGAAAGTGTAGTCTCGGGCAATGGGGTTGCCCTGTCTCCAGATATCCACTAGCCCCACTTCGACCAGCCACTGTTTCATAGAAAACAAAAGTGTCCTGGTGTGCCCCATCCTCTGCATGGATCTGTCTAGTGCAGAGTCTTGTACTATGTTGTAGTCTCCTTCCCACTATAAGGTTCTCGCCCGAGGTTTCCAGGAGGTTTCCAGGATCGAGCTCAACGCCTACCTGAGAAACGTCTCTTAGCCATCATTTGGGCCGTATACCAATGCCAATGTGTAAGTGTGTCCTCCGGCGATTATCACTCTCACCAGCCAGCAACCTCCCGGCTATCTCTGCCTGAACGTTTAGTATCTTACTGGGGAAGTGTGTTGCAAATAGTATTGCCGTTCCTGCTCTCTTCCCCGACATGGAAGAAAAGAATTGGCAATCAAACCATCTTGACCGGAGGCATTTCCAGTCTGCCTGTTTTAGATGAGTCTCCTGTAGTCTCCTGTAGGAAACATATATCACAGCGAGAGTCCCTAAGGAGAGTCAGGAGTGCACGCCACTTTACTGGTGAGTTAAGGCCTCGGGCATTGAGGCTCACTATCAAAGTGCTAAGGGGAGCTATTGGGGTGCTCTGGGTGTGGGTGTACCACATGGGGGGTTCCCCTCCCTACTACAGCTAGAGACCATTTCCTCTTGTTTTACCCCTGGTGGTGGGAGCTACCTCGCCCAGCTAGGTGAGGAAGCTGGTGTACCCATTTCAGCCCAAACGACATCTCCACCTCTGTGATGCACAAAAAAAGGAGTAGAACCCACACGTGTCTGCAGCAGTCTCATATTTGTAGCGGGCCCTTCCACCCTAGGCCTCATTTTAGTGTCCAGTGTAGGTCTTGGGGCCGGACCCCTGGCAACGAGTATCCAGGAACCCCCCCTAGGATCATAGTGTAGCAGGTAGATCTCTCACATCGTATATCACCAAGAGGCACCTGAAAACTCTCAGTTCCTAACTGGGAGGAGAATGCGTAAAAGAGGGGCAAGAAATAGAGGAAGAGCAAGAGGTGAATAAGGGAGATGAATAAGGAAAGTATCAGCAACAAGAGAACTGCCGACAGGTGGGCAACTGTAGTGCCATAGCGTAAGGGTCCATCCAGCAGATGACAGTGTACTATCGTTTTGTTTGAAAAACTTTTTTTGATTCAAGAGAATCATAAAAGTACATAGTTAAAATGATAAAACAAATCTTAAAACTTTCCATATAGCATTTTAAACATATTAAATATATCCAAACAACAACATCTGACATATTTCAAAGCATGATTTACATAAAATCCACCATTTTCCATATCAATCCAAGGATATCATGATAAATTTAAACCCTATAATTGCTTAAAGCCCTTTTTCCCTATTTCGCTATCGCGATTCATACCTGTTCCGGATTAATAAAGCAGTTCTAATAAAATTTAACACAGCACAACAAGTGTCAGGATTGGACAAAGATTGTAAGTAATTAAAACCATTCTGATATGAGCAGGGGGAAATTTCCCTCAGGATAGGCCTAATAAAGCGTGCCCTTGTATCTTTATATAAAGTGCAAAATAGCATAAAGTGCATTGTGCTTTGTTTCGCTGAATTATTACAGGGGCAGGGAGTCAGTTTCTCACACCAGCTCACCTGATTAGGAAAAGCCACAAAAAAGTGCAGTGTACAGAGACGAAACCTGTTCAGGAGGAAGCGTGATTGTGTATGGGTACTAAAAGATAGATAAAATTGTTGAAGGCTTAGCAGCCCATGGGTTGAGGCCTCATTTTCCAGATTAGATGTTCTTAACTCTTTGTAATAGGCATTTTTGATAGTTAGTTTTATGTTAGATTGTATACCATCCGGGTTTTCATAATAATTTCCCAGGCCGATCTTATTAAATGCATTTTTAACATAGCAAAGTCAGGTAATGGACGATACATTTTCTAAACTTAAACAATCCCTTATAATCGCACTGGTAAATGATAATTCCTCCGAAGACCACACTTTCCCCCATAAAATCAAGGGGGCATTTTTAACTCTATCTTCAACATAGTCCAATCCTAGCTCAGAATGACAAAATGTTGTGGGAGAATAGGAACCATCAACAATCTTTGTATAAACTTATATTCCAAAATTTGTAACTGACTGTTTTTTTGGCTTCCCTATACTGCTGCCCCATAGTTTGAAACTGACCGGCATTTTGATTTATATAAAATTAAACTTTCTGCCACTGGCTTATGTCCAAGTTTGCACGCAAAGCAAAACAAGCCCTCTATTATTCTACTGGTCTGTTGAGCCCTGGTCATGATCGAATGGTCCCAATTCAATTTATTATTAAAAACATTCACTAAATATGTAAAAGAGGGTACCTTTTCAATGGTTCTTCCATTGACCACGAATTTTCTCGTTTTTGTATTTTTTGGGCCACAAATCATAATAAAGGACTTGCTAAAATTAACTTTAAGATCCAATGCCGTCATAAAATCAGTGAAAGCGATCAGGGATTTTTGAAGACTATTAGCTGTTAAAGTCATCAGTACTGTGTCGTCGGCATATGACAACAGGGGAACCGGCTTGCCTTCTATAGTCGGGTAGTCCAATTGCTGATCTATTAGGAATTTCTCCACCCCGTTTGTGTATAAAAGGAATAAAAACGGGGCCATAATACATTCCTGTCGAACACCCTCTGTGGAAGCATTAGGCCTGGTTTTTTCTCCTCCTGGTCTGTAACGTATAGAAACAGAGGTAGATGAATGCATCCTATGTAGAAGGGTAATAAGTGCCTCCTCGAAGCCCAACCCTTCAATAAGTAACCACAGCTTCCCACTGTTAACTGTGTCAAATGCACTGGATAAGTCCATGAAGGACAAGTGAATTGATCCTCTCTTGGCCTTCATGTACTGACCCATGACTTAAGAGAGATTGAGGCATTGTTCATAATTACCCATTCCTTTCCTAAAACCGTATTGTGAATGGGATATCAGGCCAGAGTCATTAGCCCACGACTCAAGACGGGCAAGAATTACCCTCCCCAAAACTTTGCATGTTGCATCGATTAAGGAGATGGACCTATAGCAGACAGGATCATTCCTGCTGCTCTTCTTGTATATCGGGACCATCACGGCCTCTTTCCATGAGACAGGAATGCGGCCTACTATTATTGATTTAAAAACATTTGCCAATAACGATGCCCATAATAATGGGTTACCTTTGAATATATCCAAAGGGACACCATCTGGCCTTGGGGCTTTAGCAGAAATACCCTTCAACAGTGCGTCTTCAACCTCACCAATAGAAATGGATAAGCTAAGTTGGTTCGCAGTTTTTTTTTCTCTGTTTGCAAACGCTATTTGCGTGCTCAGGGAAAAATATCTCACAAACATGCATTTTGAAAGCGCGAACAAGCAAAAAATTCCGCGAAGTCGCGGATCGTGGAATCTTTGCCTATTCCACGTTCTCCGCGGAACGCGAAATTACCCAAATTCCGCAAATTCCGCGAGCGGAACGGAATTTACCGTCCAGGCATAGTATTTACCCTACCCCCCCCTGAAATGTTGAAACCTGTTTAAGTGGAGTGCAGACCAGAGTATCGACAAAACGTAAATCATTGATTGCAATAATATCATTTAGGGCTTCACCCTGCATGGTATGTTTAAAATGGGAGAGAGATTGATTTTCAGTATCTAGCACCCCACAAACCATGTGCGTACTATACTTACATAAAGTGCAGTTAAAATCCCCCAACCAAATTATGCATACAGGAAAGCATTTAGCCATGGCCTTATTGATCTCCTCTTTTAGACTATTAATGACCCCACATTCATTATGGTCAAAGATGTTATAATACCAATTGATCAGCAATATTGGGACATCAATTAGTTTTGAGATTAAAATAATCTGAAACCAAGGGGAGTCCACAATATTCTCTGTCTTTATCGATCCAAATTTTACAGAGATCAGGGTCCCTAAGCTACCCTTTGCCCTCCCTGCAGCAGACAGAATTGCCTGGACATTAGATGAACAGAAACCATCAATATCCACCTCATCCCTGCTCCATGTATCTTGGAGGCAGATAATGTCAAATATCTTAGCATATGATAGCCAGGCCTCATCTAAGATTCTTGATCTAATGCCCGCGATGTTCCATGAGACCATTCTTAGCACATGTGTGTTTTGAACAAGTACATCTGCCTCCCCACCGCCAATGTCAGCGTTGGGGGGTATTGCTAACAAAGTACTTGAATCCCCATTTTGCCTCTCACCCCCGACTAAAGCTGATTGTGATGGATAAAAAATATCTACTTGATCAGTTACATGAGAGCAAGCCAACGAACCATTAGGGGGATCAGGGACTATCTTTGGGTTACTATTTGTAATTTCCAGTTTCTCCAGACCACTCATAATTAATATCAGTCAGTCTATATTTTCAAGGCTACTCAATGGCTCATACCGGTTTGAGAGATACTATGGGGGTACATAGGATGATGATTAATTTGTCTGGGTCTCACCCTTTCTATATCAGACCCCAGATCTCTCGGTGGCTGGTAAAAAAAAAACAAAGGTAGAATGGAAACTCCCTTTGAGGGCAAGGACCAGGTGTTAAACCTTTCCATAATAGTTTTAACTAGGCCTGGGGATCTAAAAGATAAAACAATACAGTCCCCAAGAAAAATTCTTGGTGGATTCCCCAACCCACCCAATCCGTCGTACCATTTTAAATTCAGTGAACAATGAGTCATTCATCCCAATCTTCTCACTCAAAAAATGAAGTGACTTGATCTTCAATGAAGACCAGTGCTCAAAAGAGCCGGGCGACAATGGAGGAACATTAGCTAATATAGCAGTGTAGGGGGTAGCTTCAGGAGGTAATTGGAGGTTTGTATGTACACACTCAAAGGTCTTTAATTTTCCTCCAATTAAACTTGGGATGTGATGTCTTTCATTCCCTGGATAGTTACCACTTGGGACATTTACTTCCCGGGCATGGGTGAGGGCCAGGTCATTTACATGTAAGGAGTCTTCCACTCTATGCTGTAACAGCCCCTCCCCCTTGTGCAAAACAAACTATTCTGGTTATCCGTAGTATTAGTAGGTATGTTTTTATCCATATTTCTATTTGTTTGATTATTATTTGTCGTAGATCTTTCAATGTACAACAATCTAGTTTCAATAGCCGAGAGCCTTTGAATCAAAGGATCTAGAAGAAGTGCTACTGTAGTTTTGAGCTTTTTCCAAACGTTAGCCTCTATGGAAATCGACCCCCCCCCCAAAACAGTCTCAGCGTTGTCAAAATTTGAGTAATGGATGAGCTCTTTGTCAGTAGATTTATTCCTGCGAAGCTTAGGTGGTGAAAGGTGTTGTTTACCCACAGCTTGGCCTTTTCTTTTCTTTGGTGGTGGAGCAGAAATGTTCACATGATTGGTTTTGGATTTGGCTTTTTGGCCCCGGTTGACCACATTTGGCTTACTCAATGAACCCGAAGTGTCAGCACTATTCCGTATTGTGTGAGTTTCCTAAATTTCAGGGTCTTGAACTGTTATGGGAAAACTGTTATTTTGGGGTGCAGGGTCTTCTGAATTTGAATATGAAGCAGGGGCAACTGAAGCTAGGGCCATAGGATCAGATCTATTATCAGTATTTATTACAGGATCAAGGGAAACTCTCCGCTCAGTTAGTACGATTTAGTGCATAGGTACCGACTCAGCCCTTAATAAAAATGCATCCAATGTTCCCTCTACCCCCTGCCCATTTCCAGGTCTTAGCCTACTCATACTGGCCTAACCCTACAAGCTATGATACTATTTGTTTATGACACTGTACCTTTAAGATGCATGTAAAAGAAGGTCCATTGCCACAATGAGATGTTGGTGATATGACCCAGCCCAGCCTCGATCAGTCTCGGACAGGCTCAGACGGGCCCGCCCTTGGTCCGGGCTTCGTCCGCGTGTGCGTCCCACGCTATGGGAGTCAGAGTGCTGTTTTGTAGTACCTCCAGGCGCTATTGGCTTACATTGCGGCTGTGCACCACAAGCAGAGGGCAGGCCGGTTGTTGTGGTTCCTCGAAACCAGGCACGGAAAACAGATGCTGGAGCAAGTTGGCTTTTTAATCCCGCACTGCGGGAGTTGGTGTGCTGTTTTGTAGGGCCTCCAGGCGCTATTGGCTTACGTAGCGGCCGTGCGCCGCAAGCAGAGGGCAGGCCGGTTGTTGTGATCCCCCGGAACCAGGCACGGAAAACAGAGGCTGGAGCAGTGTACTATCATATTCAGGTACAGTTGATGTGGGGCGGGCTTCACCCATGGTGACCGATCTCATGTGTCATCCCTGTGTCCGAAGGCAACCGACAGGTGCCGGCAGTTGGACATTCAGATTCGGGGGCACGGTCAGTCTCTCAATTGTTCTCCCCCGCCATCTCTGTCCTGCAGCTGCTTAATGAGGGCCTCTCGTTTCTTCTGACTTTCCATTTGTGTTTCTTTACCCCACCTGTATTGTACTTCTTGTGCCCGTAGGAAAACGGTGACTGTTTGCAGGGGTCTGCGCCAATGGAGCATTAGTTGGGAAAGGTCTAGATAGATGCCCACTTGTAGGCCTTCAAATGAGATATTCACCTTGTCTCGAGTAGCCGCCATGATGATTTCTTTTTGCCGATAGGAGTGGAGCCACGTGAGAATGTCTTGTGGCTGGCCAGGCGGCCTGCCCGATGCGTGCGGTCCATGACAATCTCCTGATTCCCCAATGCCAGGGGAATATGGCGAAAGAGCCAGACCACAAAGTCCTACAGTTTTGCGGCATCTGCGCGGAGGGGAACTCCTTAGATGTGGATATTGGAGCGCCGGAACCTATTTCCCAAGTCTTCTAGCCGCGGGCATAAGTCCTTGTTGTAAGTAAGTCCAGCAGCTACAGTAAATGCATGCTGATCTCTTCCTCCCTGCTGTCCCTGGCCTTCCCCAGTGTGTCCACGGGTTCCCCCAATTCGCTAATGTCAGCTCTGACCTGTTTTTGGTCGGTTCAGACCTCTTGTCGCAGCCCCGCAAAGTTCTCTCTTAGGGCCCCATTAGGATGGAGGGTGGCTAGCCACCGCCGGCCCGGCGTTGGCGATCCGCCGGATGGCCCCGAATCACCCCCCGGCATATTACTATGGCGAGGGGCACCATGGTGGATGGAAAAACCGTAGCTTTTCCTCCGTGCGGATTTCCGACCGGGCATAAAAAGGGCCTGAATATGCCTTTGCATGGCGGAGACTCCATGCGGAATTTGCTAAGGGGGCCCGTTGCGGACCCCAGGGGGGTGGGGGGCTGCACTTGGGGGGTACATATGGTACCCCCCAACATTGGCATGGACAAGGTGGGCACAACGTCCATTCACAACATTGTTTCGGGTGGTACTCTGAGCACCGCCCGCCACAAGTTGTGAATGCAGGATGCGACCATCACGGTTGGAAGTGGCATCCTAATTGACGGTGCGGGACAACCGCAACACTGGTGGCCGGTCCCGGCACCGCTAGGGTGGCGGGCAGACAGAAGTCCTCCCGCCATCCTAATGGGGCCCTAAGCATGGTAAACAGGTGCTCCAAGAAATGATGGATGACCGGCTCCTCCTTCTCCCGTTCAGGCAGGCCTGTGTCTCCTGCTCGATTGTGGGAGGGTGGCAAATCCGCAGCTTGTCTGTCAGCTCTTTTGCCCCCAGGCTTCTTTAAGAGGTTCTTGATGTTTGCCTCCCTTTTGGCACGGCTGGATGCCATTTTATTAGGCCACCAGGCGCAGTGAGCAAACTCCCAGCCTGCAGCCGGCTGCTGTAAGTGTACCAGGCTCTAGGGTGTCCTAGCCTAACAGTGTCTTCTACTGTATATGACACGCGTGACCCTCCCCTTGAGTCCTGGCCATGCTACTTTGGCTCAACTGCTTCTGAGCATGTCAGGCCTCTCACCATCCAGTTCTGGGGATCCCTAGTCTTTATAGCCTAATTAGTGTGGGCCCTCTTCTGGGCCGCCTTGCAAGTCCTGCTGGTCGTATTGGGCAGCAGTCCCAAACTGTCCACCGCTCCTGGGGGCGTCCCTGATTCCTCCTGGGAACTGTCCCCACCTCCTCCACTAGGCCCAGGGAGTAACCTCTACCCCTTTCTTCTGCTGTGGCACATACCTCCCGCCAATGCCTGCCCGCTGAACCCACAGCCTCACCTCACTTTGCAGGGAGTCACTGCACTCACTCTGTCAGGGGGTTCCGGGAGATCTTCCCCAGTGAGTGTCGGTGGCTGGGGCAGGCCTGGCCGGCATGGGTCCCGCTGCCTGTGTCACTCATTCTCTCGCTCAGGGTTTGCTTGCTGGGGTTTGCTGCGCCACTGGCAGTCGCTTGCCGCCGCGTTGCTTCTGCGGCCACACTGCATTACACCGCACACCTGAGCCTCAGCCGCCTCTCCTACCGGGGGTCGGGTGCCACGCCGCCAGTAATGGTGGCTGCCTCTTGGAGAACCGCTCTGTGCCCGCAATGCCACAGTCGGCCGGGCGAGCTTCACAAGGCCCGCCAAGCGACTCTTCCCATCTGTGCCACCACCACCTCGTCCGCAGGTAACCAGTAACCCTGGGCTGACAACTACGCTCGCGTAGTTTGTGTAGTTTGTGCTACTTCGCGCTACGCGAATTGCATGTAGCACAGTGCAAAAACGGGTAGCGTAGCGTAGTTGGCATTTTTTGCTCGCTCGCGGGCCTCAACGTCAAGTTGGCGACCGCGAGCGAGCAAAATGACATCGCGGCGAGACTTTTTCCTCGTTCGCGAACAGCAACATCAAGTTGCCGGTCGCGAGCGTGGAAAATAAACCTCCCGGTGAGATTCTCAACACAGGGAGGTCAGGTTTCCCGAGCATACGCGAGTGGTCGCGTATACTCGCGACCGCTCGCTATGAGACACTATCCGTCTGCGTTGAGAAAGCTGCTGCTCGAGTAAAAATCTACTCGAGCAGCAGAAAACAATAGCTCGCACTGTGCAAGATGCCGTTTTCAATGATTGCAAAGTGCGGACAAGCATCCGGCACTGTGCAATCATCACGAACAGCACACTACGCAGTTCGCGTAGTGCTACGCGTATCTCGCGAAGTGCACTTTGCATAGCTACGCGTAGCACTACTACGCGAACTACGCCCAGGGTTAGTAACCAGCAGCCCGGATGTTCCCTAAAACCGTTATGTCTCGGCCTTACAGGGCAGAGCTACATGAAGTGGCTGCTACTCTCCTGCCATCTTGGCCACATCCTGAGTATTTCTTTTTGAAAGGATTTCTATTTCCAATTTAGAACGTTTTAAAATATTTTTCACTGTGCATGCACAGTGATAGGAGTCAGATGTGAGGGTTATAGTGGATGGGGTGAGGAGTGTATTCATTTTGAAGTGTTTAATTGTTTGGGCCTGTAGATATTCAGAGTGCGGGTGTTTATTTTTCAGGGATTTAATTTTTTTCAATAACAATTTTTGGGGGATTATAAACTGTGCATGCAGTGATAGTAGTAGTAGAATGTTAGGTTTATTGGAGATATGGTTAGGGAGTTTAATAATTCTGAGAAGTTTAATATTTTTGTGTATGTTTAATGTAATTGTGTGTGTGTGCGCATATGTGTGTGCGTGTGTAGGTACGTGTGTGTGGGTGTGCGTGGGTGTGCATGTACGAAAACGTGCATGGAAATGTGTGTGTGAAATCATGAGAAACTTGTGTTATGCGTGTTCCTGCTTGTGTGGCATCTCTTCTATTCGCCATAGGTCCCAATGTCATCAGTGTTACAATAAGGCTAAATATAAACAAAGAGTAAAAAGAATAATAATTGAGCATGGAGAAGAGAGGAAGTGATGGAAGTTGTTGGCGTGCTCGTTTCACGTTTCATGTAACATTGCACGGAGCGTCTTAAATTACACTAAAATACTTTTTGCACCGCTTCCCCCTCGCGGGTCTGAGAAAAAGCCCAAGGAAATGTTTTAATTTCAATCAGTGTGATATTCTCAGCAGCACAATGCCTTTCGTCGAGCCTCTTCCATTTGAGAGGCGTGTCTGTTCACACAGGAAGCACGCATGAACCAGAAGAGAAGTTGGTTTATTTGTCCACGTTCACGTTCTATTCCCCATTGTGACATTTTATTCCTAAATGAGTTATTAAATCAATTATCAAGTGCACGGTAGAATGCTCAAAGGCCAAGTAGGAAAACAAACACTTCCAAGCACAGCACTACCCACCTCCTTCGCCCTGCTCAATTTAACCAAGTCAGGTCCTTTACATGCCCACAACTTGTTTATTTTCAGTCATTACCACAACTTTCCTGCAAAGGCCGCAAGGTCATCCTAAAATTTTGGAGTTCTCTTCCTCGGAGAATTTCTAAGACTAATTTGTTTCCGTTCTGGTTGTTGGAAGAATTTGCAGTACTTTGATGTCTTTCATTTATTTTCAGATTTGCAAGTTTCCAAGATGGCGGCTCTCGAATTCCATTACATTGATCTGAACATGCACAGGTTTTTAGTTATTCGCTTTAGTGCATTCATGAACATTTTTTTAAGCTGTTGGCAATGTTTCATGCACTCCTTGTGATTACGAAGTATCATGTTCATTAATGCCCAGAAAGTCATTTTCGCAGGATGATGCAATCAAGTGGAGCGATCTGGAGCATAACTGCCCCCTGGCTCAATAATGACACCTTAACCATTGCAACATAACTTCTTCACTTTCAAATATGTTTTTTGTGTTCATTAAAGCAGTACAACATCACGAACCAATCCCAATAACACGCCACACTGTGATTTCTCCTTTCGCCCTTCATTTATTTTAAATATACCAAGCCACCCCTAAGGAGCGATTGAGAATTCTTACACGAAATGCCCAATGTTGGAGGTATTTCTTGGCATGAGTAGATTTATAACAGTTATATATAGAAAATAACCAAAAATGCGAGGGAGTGCTAAGTAAAATATATAGAAACATGTAAAGTGATAAAAAGAAAAAAACCTCTTCTGAATAAATTAGTTGGAATTGTAGTGCTGTCCTCTTAGAGGTTGTAGCCATGAAGCATCTGTATGTATATAGAGGTTAAAGATAGCTGCTCTTCATGAGCAAAACCTTTGAGGGTCTTTGCCCTCAGCTTTAGAGAAATTCTTGTTGCAGAACTGAGCTTTGTTTCTCAGCAGGCAGGCTTTAAACTATGGCTGATGTTCAGAATGACTTCTCGATGAGCTTGGGTGCATTGGCCATCGTGGATTGATAAATTAATCTTACAAAAAATAGCAAAAATAGACGCAGATGCATTGTAATGCGCATGCATATGTTGTGATGTGACAATGCACTTGCATTCCCATGTTGGATGGCTTTCTTTAAAAAAAAAAAAAATCACAATGGCTGTCCATTATCAGACGCGGCCGGCATGACATGCGGGTGTGGAAGGGTGGGGGGTTGCGGGTCATGTGGGGGGGTCGCGCGGGGGATGTTAATTTGAAAAATAAACTAAACTTACCTTCCCGGATCACGCGTCGCCTCTGCTTCTGACCTGCTCTCCTGCTAAAGGAACAGGAAGCAGGTAGCCTCCCTCCCCTCCCCTAAGCCAATCACAACGCTGCAATAGCAGTGTTGTGATTGGCCTGGACGCCGCCCAGCCAGGCGCCTATGAGGAGGCCATGTTCTCCATGTAGGCTGCATTGCAGCTTACATGGAGGAAGGGCAGAGTGCGCATGACGGGATTGGCGGCCCCAGGTGGGCCGACCAAACAGTCAACCCCCTCAACAGTGGGCAAGCCACTCCTCCCCTGCCCTAGAGCAGAAGCCCCCAACCAAACCCTTCTGCTTTCTCGCAGTGCTAGAAGCAGAGCGAAAAAACAGTAGGGGGAAGCTCCTCCTCCGTAGTGGAGGAGCCCTCTCCTGTCCATTATGTACACGTGCTTCTGATGGAGGGTCTCGAGCCACCATTTAATAAACTTAAATACCATTCCCTAACCTCCCCTGACAGAATAAAGTGTTGATGTCAGGCTTCTGCTCTTTTGACAAAACCTGCTAGCATGCTAAGTTACCATATTCCCACTGAGCATAGTAAGACACATAGAAGTCCATAGCACCTGTAGAACCCAACGTACATAAGCCCAAATAGGAGGCCCAAGGCCCAAAGGCCACCACCCCATGATATCAGTATGTAACATTCAGAAGTTACTAGGCCTAGGGTTTCCAGAGTTGCATTTCAGTCGCACCAGAAAACACGAGGAAGCCCAAGCCACTAGAAAAACACGGTAACTTTCCACCGTTACAAGGCCATTGCACACCCCCACGTAGACAGAAACTCAGCTGGTACAAGTTGACATTGTTTATCATCACTGAAACCCTATTTTTGGAAGTTAGCTTGCTCAAGATAAACCGCAATGTCTGATGAAAAGCTGCACCTGCCTTGTGGGGGTTGGTCACATGCATACTGTAAGAAATGTACGTGATCACAACATTTCCTTTGTTTATACGTTGCGGTCAGGCATGACCTATCAACCGTTGTGCCACCCGGCCGCCTTACCCCACCCACGGCCTTGGAACACATGCGGTTGACCCTTTCCTGTATCTTGGAACACATGCGGTCAAGCCACCTGTTGGCAAAGGCGTCAGAAAATACGTCAAGTCCACCCCTGGTTCCCCATATCAAGATATTTAAGATCCAACACGACAGTTGGAAGGTAGAACTTTTCTGTGCTGTCCACAGGCCTGTTCTCCAGCCGGCTGCCTATCTGATTTGGGACCTTACAGCCTATTTCAGTAACTGTCGAGTTGGTGCCTGCGATCACCCACGGAGGGTATTTCTCACTCTTGAGGGCCAGTGACCACACCCTTGGGGTTTTGATCTAAGATCTCCCTTTCTCATCTGGCGCCCAACGTGTCATCGTACCACAGCTTGCGGTGGAGGAAGTGCTTCCCCAGGAGCCACCGTCGGGGGTCCGCCGGCGCCAGTACAGACCTCGGGTAAGACAAGGTTTTTTTTCCCTTGCATTTCCCTGGTCACGCCTGGCTGCCTGCGAGTACCGCTGCCGGTTGGCACTGACTGAGGCACACCTCACACCTTACAGCACTCTCTCTCTGGTCACGATTTTCGAACTCTCTTTCCTTCCTGTGTGGTCCTGCCCTGCTTCGTTCTCTTCTGTTTATGCCTTCCTTTTCCTTTTTTTATCGCCTGCCGGCTTGCGGTTAGTCGTCTATTTTTGTATCATTGAGGGCACACAGGATAGCACTGTGTGTGGAGCCTTAGTGTGTGTGTCTCACGCCTCGGTGTCTGTGAGACCGTGCTTTTGAGGGCACACAGGATAGCACTGTGTGTGGAGCCTTAGTGTGTGTGTCTCACGCCTCGGTGTCTGTGAGACCGTGCTTTTGAGGGCACACAGGATAGCACTGTGTGTGGAGCCTTAGTGTGTGTGTCTCACGCCTCGGTGACTGTGAGACCGTGCTTTTCCCCTGTTTTTTCTGGACACATAGATTTCGCCCTGACACTACAATCTCCATCTTTCTCTTGCTGGCGCACCCTCCCCCATGGGGACCACCCGCCTCTATCCCCCTGTTTCACCCCCTCCTGATCTCTATTTGCAAGGGTTGAGTGCCTTGGTTCTCGGTATCTCCCTTCTTCTTCGGCTCTCTGCGCCACTTTTTCGTACCCCTCGTCCGCCGCCCTTGCCGGTGCCTCACCCTACACCCACCCACCGCCGGACCCTACCTTGTGGTGTTTGCAGATCTCTCGATCCAACAAACACGCACTTCCTTGCCTGGCTCCGGCCCGTTCCTCTGCCTCACTCCGCCTCCCCTCCCTGACTCCCCCACATCTTTCTCTCCTGCACTTACTTTTCTGTCCCTCTGCCCCCCCATATCCTCCTTCTCTGCATTTCTTCCCTACCTCCCCTCTGTCTTTCTTCCCTCTCCCTTGCACTCATTCTTCCACTTTTTTCTTCCTTTCTTTCCTCCCGCCACTGCCAGCGCGACGGCTCCTGCATGGTCTATTTTGGGATCAGGGTGTACTGCAATGTTTTCATTTGGGGATTGCCATGTCGTTGTTATTTTTGACTTCTCATTATTTTCCCTTCTGTTTATGTTTTCTGTCGCCTTGTCTTAAAATGTATTGCGCTTCTTTGTCCCGCGTCCCCTGTGTGCTTTCCCATTCCCGCGTTGTGCTGTGCATATTAGGTGCTTTCATTGTGTCAGTGCCAGCTCCTTTTGCTGTTTCATGTGCCTCAGTGCGCGCGCTCTGTTCAGTACTACACTTCCTGCACCACCCCCCTGCCGCATATGTTCCATTGCCCACTGATAGTCTCCTTCCTTCCTTCAACTGGGTGCCTTCGCTACAGTCTCTCCATTCACACGCACGGTTTTTCACCCAGCCCACCTCCTCACATTTTGTCTATCATTTGCTCTCGCCGATGATAGCCAAAAAGGGGGGCTCAGGGGTCTCTTAGTTGCACCCTTGCCTCCCTCCTGTGCCCCATCACCCAACAATGACCAGCTCCCCCTTACACCAGTAATGTCCCACACCCCCCCACATATTATTTATCGCACTCTTCAGTTCGTACACGGGATTCCGCAAGCTGTCCACAATCCCTCCACTGGCGAATTCATTCAGCTTAATGACGACGACCGCGATATATTGAACGACGCCTGGGACATCTTAGGGGTCCCATTTACCACACACACCCAAATTCGCATCTGTCCACTATCCCTGAACGATCTATCTGACGCCCTCCCTGCCATATCCCTCACCCCACCATCCCCGGACACCACTTGTCCGCACTTATTGTACACCGACGACCGTTCCAATTCATCCACCCTATCTGTCCCTTACACTGCTTCTCCTATATACCCACGGTACCCCGACCATCCCTCCGCCATTCTTCTCACGGACAACGCATCATCAATAGACTCCATCCAAACAATAGCTTCTTCTGAAGCTGCTTCCATCCCCCCTCTTGACGGTCCCTATTCCCCAACACCCTCCGCTTCAGATTCCCATTCTTCCCACCAGTCCCAGGACGACACAGTATCACTCCTGAGAGCGTTCTTGGGCGACTATTTTCAAAACTCTGCAGATCCCAGACCCCTGCCCAGTCTCCCTACCTTACCGCACTGCTCCCTCTCGAACTAAAGGGAATGACTGACAACTGCCTCAATAATATCACTGTATACCTGATCAATAACAATATCGTAGGCCTCTCTGACGGCCACACAGCTTCATTTATATATGTTACGCCCCTCACTAGTGCCGTCCTTCTTACAATTTTTCAGGCACTGAATATTGACTTCAGTCACCCTTGCCAAATAACTCTATCTCTCGCACCAGCATTCTCACGCCCCGCCGACTACACTAACAAGTCTCACAAACAAACCAACAAATAAATGCTCCTTTACTCACTACACCTCTGTAATACCGGTCTGTCATTTACCTAGAGTCCGACACAAATTACAGCCCCATGCAGGCTCTCCATGCAGTGTACGACAAACGAATATTTGGCACCTCAGTGCACAGAACACCCGACTGGATCTACATAAGGGTTCGGTTGCTGTCCCCAGGCTTAGAGTTACCCACCGTATTCACCTCCTCTTGGCCACGAAACCCACTGCAAAGCCAAATACGTCTTGCCTTTGCCCGCCACAATCTCGAATTTCCCGACCTTTCCCCAGAAGGAAACTACAGGGGGCCTGATGAAATGCACCTAAGATTCATACTGTACAACATAGTATGTACGGGAGTAGGTGAAGAACTTATCAGAGACCTGCCTCTCCCTGCCTGTAACACCATCCTGAACACACACTCCACAGACCCCAACAGCCCCAACAACTAGCCTCACTACGCAGACACAGCCAGCCCGTGTATTCCAGCCACACATCCCCCGCCATTTCCACGTTGCTCTACAGGTGACACAAACACGCACTGACTAGCCCTATGAGTAGGATACTGAGTTCCACTGTGTATAAAGCACATACTGGATTTCAAATATTCTTTATTTTGGAGGTCCCACCAAGAGAGACCACAGTTGTATCAGGTTTCTGGCCAAGATATCCACTCCAATCTAAAATAGCTGACGCCTGCTTCGGCGGACAGCTGACATTCCCTGGGTGCACCCCCTCCCAAAACATTGAATTACAGAACGGTATATATGACCGCATCCTTGAAGGAGTAGGTACAGAACTAGTACCAGACCTCTAGGGGCGCATAGATACATCACCCCAGGAACATATTCTGCGACCGCACCCATATCCCACCATGGCGACACCCCTTCAGCACGTCCTGAGCGTATTCGGCGGACAAGAGGGAAGGATACTAAAGCATAGTAGGGAGCTCCATAAGTTGACAAAAAATATGGACCACCCTTGGCCCTCGGAAGGGAGCTTTAATAAAACTATTCTGGAGCACGCCACCACCTTCCTGAACACTAAATACACTGGTACCAAGCTGCAAAAAAGGAAGGCCACTTTAGATCTCTGGCGCATCTTTAAAGACAGTACGCAAGAGCACACGCCCACCATGCCCACTGCCCCTTCGGCACCCCCACCCTATCAAGCTAGTGGCATGTATCCCGTGCTCCCGTCCACAGAAGGAAAAGAACTAACCTTACAGACAACCACTAATAGCATGCCGGCGGTAGGATATAGTCAGCTTCCCTGCGATATCAACGCAACATCTGAGCCCCCTCCGCCTCCCACCGATCATTGTATTGCCCAGCCACCACCGGCCACCAGCAGTGGCCCAAGCTCCCCCGTCACAGTGTCAGCCACGGCAGCCCCCATCACAGGACCATCCCCGAGCATCACGGGTGGAGCAGCCCAGCCCCCGTCGCCCACTTCCAACAACGGTCCAACACTGCACGCCCCAGTACCTGGCCTACTAGGGCCAATAGACGCGCAATTTACATTAAGACTCCTCCCCACGGCTGCCTCTGCCCTACACACCGAAGAAAGCGATGAAGATGTAGATGAGGCGTCCATCGCGTCATCTATCGCTTCCAACACATCATCGCATCATTCGTCCACTACATCTCCCCACTCACTGTATCCCCGCCAAGACCTCGACGCCCTCCGTGACGCAACTGCTCCGCAAGTCCAGGAGCAGGGAGCCACGCTCCAAGACCGCATGCCATTCTGTAACATTGACACCACCGACCACATGACCACATTCTCCTCTGTCCAACAGCAGATGGGCAAGGGGCAGCGGCTCCCTCCGCCACCACCCCCAGTCCATTATGACCAATGGAGATCGGCCCCAAACACACACGAAAGCCTAGAATGTAGTCCGACCGAATACGCCGCCACAGAATTCTTTGGCAACCCAGTGCTGCACCGCCCCGAGCCAGACTCAATAGTTCCTTCAATACGACGCATGTCGCTAAGATTGGAACAAATTAATGACAGATTAACTGAGACACTGATCCTGGCCCGCCCGGAACAATATACCGCTCAAACACCGACACGTATTCCAACAACACAACACGTGCAAAAACATACTTCCACAGCCATAGCGGAGGATGGGACACTAGGCTGTACTGAACAACAGATCACCGACCCTCCACCCCCGGGAACTACGGACCCCTCCACAGGCAAGGTGACGACACCTTTGGGGGCCTTTGAGGGCACAAGCGGGAATAACGCAACAGGCCACACCGGCCAGTCCCCACGCCCGCAGGCAGCAGCACCAATGCCCTCACTTTCCCCACAAACTACGGCACCTGTGGCGAACTCATTCGCCCCACCACCCGCCACAACTAGGGTACTATCGTCCGGCCAACCACGGGCGGCGACAAATACAAACCCCTTCCACCAAACGGCTCAGGGACTGACGAGTTCAAGGGATACAGGGGGAAAGCGGAAGCCTAGACTCACAGAAGTAGATAACCTTAGGATACTAGGAACGCACGGGCGCCCCGATGACACCGTATATGACTTCCCTGATAATGACTTCCCTGTCACTGACGCCTACATCAGCTATGATGTCACTGGTGCCGCTTCCATGCGCAACACTCGACACAAGAAAGGTAACAGCATGCTCCTCTGTAGCTCACATGCCCTGCAAAAGAACAATGGCATGACTCCCAACGAAATAGTAGAAGCAGGAGAGGGTTCAGATTATGCTGTCAACCCTTTCACGGACGACCTGGCTGGCTGGACGGAGTCTCTGGCCCCGCAGATGCTCCCATGGCCCAGAGACGGGTCTTTTGAACCTCAACATCTGGCTACAGCCGTAGAATGCATCCTGCAAGGTGCAGGGGATGAGGATTGGGATTATGCCTACATGCGAGCCAGTTTAAAAATATGGCAGAAATATGCCAGACGGTATGACACCACGAGACCAACGCTTCAAGATGCGGGATTTGCTCGCCAAATGCCACTCTTGTACAAGAGGAAGCAGGACCCCCCAATATATCACTGCTGGTCGTTTGCAGAAAGAGAAGCTATTAAAAAGAACCTCCCCCCCCTCACGGAGGGTGCAGGCAAGTGGATAGTGGCCCTAGAGAAAAATACAACAGGCACAGTTCCAGGGATAGGCGATATGAAAAGTTTGCTCATTTCCCTCATGGGGAGAGAAGCGGAAGAAATTTTTAAAAGTATCAGCAACGGACTGATAACTATGAATGACACAACATACGACGGAGAACCCTTTGACAAAATAAGAGCGGGGGTTTGGACAAAACTGACACTAAAATACCCCGATGTCCCAGACATTGGGTCACTCATGTCATTAACAATGCAAGTAAATGAGGACCCGATTACCTTCATCTCTAGGATGAAGGAAAAGTGGCACCAAGAATTAGGCGACTCTTGGAATACCACGGGGGGGAACAGCAGACTTTTTTATCACATGGTTAAGAGAGGCCTGCCAGAGGAAGTACAGGAAAAATTAGATGGCGTAGTTGCCATGGAAGCAAAGCCATGGCCTGAAATACAAGACCACATCATACATTTTTGCAAAAAGAAGATAGAACAGGAAAAAAATAGACAACTTGCCATAGAAAATGCAGCTGCAAAATTGGTACAGCAGAAGCTTAACAAAAAGAGAGACACTGTGGATACTGTCATGTTGGCCGCTCCAGTGAACCAAATGACAGCCGTCACCACATTTCCCCAAGCCGCTCAAAATGTGCTCACCGCCAATACCCAGTATACTCCGCAACAGGTGCTGCAGCCTACTGTACAATATGCACAGCCACAACAGCCACAAGTACAACAACCAGCCATACAGTATGTGCAAGCGCCGATACAACATACCATGCCCCAAGTGCAGCCCCAGCCCCTGCCACTAGTACAGTATGTACAAACGCCACAGCAACTCCAAGGGCAAAACGTTGCTGCACAACAGCACTATCATAACGACCACCAACAGTATTATGGTATGAACAGCAATAATACGGGCATGCGAGGCAGGAGTAATGGTATGGGCCAGCAGAGAACTCCACAGCAGTCAGGACCGACAATTTGCTTCTATTGTAACAAACAAGGCCACATACAAAGAAACTGTCGTACTAAGTCCATGGACCAAATTCGGGGCCAATTACAGCCGATGCGACAACAGTTCCAACAACAACAGTCATACCCGCAGCAACAACAACTGCAGTACACCCACGCCCAACCTGTCCCCCTGCAGAACATGCAGCTAGCACAACTCCAAACGCCAGTAATGGCACAAATTCAACAGGCACCCCCACAACAACTGGTCCCCATGCAACAGGCACAAGCTGCATTACATGCCCCTATGCTTCAGCAACAGCAGATACCTACATACCAAGCGATGCCCCAAGGCCCCAGTTCGACACCCGTAGGGGGTATCATAGTCGCGCCTACACCCAACACTTCGTACCCACAAAGCACCATCCACCAATACCAACAAGGGGGGTACACTTGTTAGGCCAGCCCACAGACAACCCTTGTGTGCCCAGTTTTGTCATGCACCATGAGCGGTGAAGAGGACCCCACCGTCCTGGTCACGATAAACAACGAAACATACAGCTTTCTCATTGACACAGGCGCCACGTACTCCTGCATCACTGGCGGACTTCTGCCCATTTCCAGCCGGGTAGCGGACACACAGGGATTCTCTGGGGCAATAGAAAGGGTCCCTTTCACCAAACCAGTGCCCATACAAATAGGAGACCGGGTGTTGGAACAGCCACTGCTTTATTCCCCCCGCTCTCCAGTGAACCTTCTGGGGCGCGACCTCATGGCAAAATTAAACATGTCCATACACTTCCATGACAATGGAACTATGATTTGCTCGATACCAGGCACCCCCTTGGCAAGGATGATGGCACTCGCCGTTGATTCCTCCTTGGCAGCCCACTTACGAGCTCGCCCTGTAGACGAGCAAGCATTTTCCACTGCAGTACATATCGTTGTGGCCAACACCCCAGAGCTGCATGACCGCACAGTTCAGCTCCCAAAGGAGTTCCTCTTCCGCCCACAATCCAGGAACGCCCAGATATCAGACACAAGCATGATTTTAGGCCTACTTGCCCTCCATATTACACCGACATATGGGGCGTTCATAGCAGGTGACGACTATATGCGTTCCTGGGCCTGTGTGATATTCATTGAGCCCGGACACCAGGTGAGAGACATTTCAGATGACCAGCTCTTTAGCGATCCCGATCAGTGCCCCATGACAGAGATTCTGTACCAGTATGAGGTGCCCCTCTCGGTGACAGTAGAGAAAAGAACACCCACTGCCCCTCCAAAAATTGATTCAGTGCGCGAGGAAGACTTAGCTCAAATTCCATCACACCTGTGGACTACCGGCCCCAATGATGTAGGTCTCATTCGTTCTGCCGCTCCATTTAAGATAACTTTAAAAATCGGAGCAATATTGCCACGAATAAAACAGTACCCATTGTCAAAGGAAGCAGAAGAAGGCATAGCTCCCACGATACAGGCCCTGCTTGACCAAGGGGTAATATACCCATGCGTTTCCTGTTGCAACACCTGTCTTTTTCCGGTGCGGAAGGGTAAGACCAACCAATGGCGTCTCGTACATGACCTCCGTCCCGTAAACAACATAGTGATACCCGAGTTTCCCATTGTCCCAGACCCTTCCGTCATCCTGACAAACATTCCCCCGACCGCGAAATATTTCTCCGTAATAGACCTGAAAAATGCGTTTTTTAGCGTCCCCCTTCACCCGGACAGCCAGTACCTATTGGCATTCTCGTTCAAAGGGGTCCAGATGACATACACCCGTCTAGCTCAGGGATACTGCGAATCCCCTAGCGTCTTCAACAGGGCTGTCAGAGAAGACCTATCCAACTTCCAATGCGGCAGCACCTTGTTGCAGTATGTTGACGACATTTTGCTCTGCAGCACCACGGAAGAGCAATGTAGAGTAGACACCATCGCTCTGCTCCACACCTTAGCCGACAGAGGTTACAAAGTGGATAGGAACAAACTCCAGTACTGCCAAACAGAAGTACACTATCTAGGCCAAATACTGTCAGCCTCAGGGAGACGAGTCACGCCAGATAGAGTTGATGCCATAAATAGAACGCCAGAACCCCAAACTGTAAAAGACATGCAGAAATTCCTTGGACTGGTCAACTATGTCCGGCAATGGGTCTTTGACTTCACAACGATAACAGCCCCTTTGCTGAAAGCTGTTAAAGCAGCTAAAGACAGACGCAACAAAATAAACTGGTCCCCAGACATGACAGCCTCTTTCAAACAGCTAAAAGATGAAATAACGAATGCACCAGTGTTGGGTTCACCTGACTACACTAAAGAATTCTACCTGTTCACCCACTGCAATGGTCAGGTCATGACATCTGTGCTTGCCCAGAAGTACCCTATGGGTCACAAACCCATTGCGTACTTTAGTGGCATGCTGGACTCTGTCATGAAGGGTCACTACCCCTGCGAGCAGGCTCTTGCTGCCGCCGCCTTTGCTGTAGAAAAGAGCACCCCCATAGTAATGGGATCCCCCCTGACACTATACACTGAACACGCCGTCTTCGCCATAATTCAAAAAGCCAAGACAACGTTAACCACACAAAGAGTGTCAGGATATGAAGTAATATTATCATTACCCTCCCTGAAAGTCGTCAAATGTCACACGGTGAACCCTGCTACATTTTTTGCCCATCCCATTGCAGCCTCAGACGATGACACTCATGACTGCGCCACGTACTCCCCAGACGAGTCAGGAGCAGCAAAAGAGGACCCACTACCAGACAGCACTGTGTATTTCGTTGATGGGTCCTCTACCATCGACCAAGAGACAGGGATCAGGTACACCGGAGCAGCAGTAGTTCGGGCCCAGCAGCACGAGTCCTCTGACTCCCTAGACATTATACAGCAATTAACATTGCCTCCACATTACTCAGCCCAAGCTGCCGAGTTGGCGGCATTAATTGCAGCTTTACAACATGGGGCCGACGACCGCATCACAGTATACTCAGACTCTGCATACGTCACAACTACAACACATTCAAGCATACTGCGCTGGAAAAGGCGCGGATTTCTCAAATCAGACGGAACACCGGTATGTCACAAGCAATTGTTAGAAGAATTGATTGAAGCTCTGACACTTCCAGCTGAGGTAGCTGTTGTCAAGTGTGCTGCACACACCAATGGACAGGACTTTGTCTCCAGAGGGAATGCTCTGGCAGATTGGGCGGCCAAAGCGGCCGCCAGAGGCCCCCCACCTGTAACGTGGCCACATACTCCTAACACACCTATCCTCCTTGCCCAAGCACTGACACCGGCAGACCAGGTCCCCACGCATGATGACTTCCAAGCCCCGATACAGCAGACAGACACACACCAAGACAGTTTAGATTCACAGCTACACACAGGCACGACTAACGAGACACTGGACTCGAGCGTTGCCTGTCCTATGGACAACACACAACAATACGACAAGATCGCCCAACTGCACCTCAGGGAAATACAAGAAAATGCACCACATCAAGAGAAAGAGTTATGGGAAAAGAGGGGAGTACAGCAGGACCCTGCAGATTTCATTTACAGACAGACTATGTCAGGAAAGCCCGTTATGCCGCTAGCCTTACTGCAGGTGGCGCTAGACCAACTCCACCTTCCTGCTCACGTCTCCCGAGATAACATGTCCACTACATTGCAGGCAGACTGGTTCATTCCCAACGCCTACGAATTAATACAACTCTTCGTCAATAAATGTCTCATCTGCCAACAATACTCACCAAATCCGACTCTCAAAACAGTCACTTCCACCATCCCCAAACCCTCTGGCCCCTTCAAAGAGCTCCACATCGACTATGTCGATATGATTGATCGATGTCAAAACTATCGATATCTCATTGTTGTAGTTTGCCCTTTCTCACGCTGGATCGAAGCTGGACCATGCGTCCACTGCGATGCCAAAGCAGCAGCCACATTCCTGCTCCGTGATGTTATCTCCCGCTTCGGGATCCCTGAGGCCATCCGAACAGATAACGGAAGTCATTTTTCAAATGCCATCTTCTCCTCCCTGACCACGATGCTAGGCATCAGACACAAACTGACATCTGCTTACCACCCCCAAAGCAACGGCATTTGTGAGCGCCTCAACGGCCTACTCAAGAGCAAAATAAGCAAAATTAGCGCCACCATTGGCAAAAAATGGCTCTACTGCCTCCCACTTGCCCTCTTCTCACTAAGAAACTCCCCAAGCTCGGATCACCACCTCACGCCCCACCAACTTGTCACCGGACGATCCATCAATGTAACTGTCCCTCCCACAAGGCCCAAAACGGATAGCGAGTCATCTTCTGAGATTGTTAAAGCTGAGCTTTACGAATTCTTGTGCTCACTAACCCGCGCAGCGCAGTTCCTTTCTGTACAGGTATCCAAGAGGAAGGAGAAGGGCCCCACCGATCCGGAGCTCCCACCAATACGTCCTGGAACATTGATCTTTATCCGAAAGCACGTCCGGCGCTGGAAGGATCCCAAATTTGAAGGACCTTTCAGAGTAATAGACTCATCCCCAACGGCTGTCCGGATAGCGGAGCGCAAGGCATGGATCCACAGGAAAGACGTCCGGCTCGACCCTGCCCCGCCGCCACAATAGACAATGGACTAACTGAGGAAATAGAAATGGCCAGCGTCCCCCTGAACGAAGATAGCGGCTGTCCCTCCACTGTGGAGGAAGAGGATGAGGACACTCACGTGCTGATCCACGAATACAGTGGCCGCGAAGCAAAGATATGTATACTGTCTATTGTACTGTTTTGTATTATCATTGGAGTGGCGCTAGCTACATTTAATTGGTATATCTTTTTCCTTGCTGTAAGGAGCTATCATGCTGTAAGCAATAGTGGTACAGGAGCACCCACTGATGCCATGTTACCTACAACACCAGCAACTGCACCAGCGGCCACACAGAACACAGATATCACGACACATAGCATAGGATTCTCCAGAAACAAAGACACAGCCCCACACCACACGACAGGCCCTGAACTCCCAGCCTCTAGAGCCAGTAACGTACACACCACTTCACCTCCCAAGCCCCCAATGGTAGTACAAGACGACAAAGGGAACCCTGGGGATAAGACTGCCAATCTGACGGAAAAACGAGTAGCCCATGGACACCCGTCACGCCGTCACAGAGCCCGCAGATTCGCCCCCATCTCCCCATATATAGGGAGAGCCACAAAACACCGGGTCATCCATGGTCTCCCTATCGACCCGAGACACAAGCCTAAGGGAATGCCATTTAAAACGTTCCAACACCTCGTGACAATACAGGAAGGCCTCGGGCCTATGCTCAGCCTACCCCAATCCATAAGAGAACATTCAGTCCACTCCTCCCTGGAAGAAAATTCATGGTACCGGGACATGACAGCCATAGGGAAAAGAATGTCAAACGAATCCTGCTATGTGTGTTCATATGTCCCCCACGCAGTTGGTGCAGACAGACTAGTTTTCCCTAAAGAGGTCCCACCACAAACAGTAATGTGCTTGCTACACCTTTACCTTTGCCGCATTGAGGGGTTAGTGCAGTTAGTAGGAGGGGCTGAAATATGGGTTGGAATTGTAAACATATCGGAATGGGACAACAACAATGTGATATTTAAGGTCACTTCTGACAAAAGGGACATAGAGCGGATGATACAAGCAAAGATCAAGAGAAATAGACCCAATATGGGTCGGCGAGCAGAGCAGTATAGGCAAGCACGCTACATGTCAATTTCAACACCCTATGCGGACTGTGACACACTACCACACCTCCATCTCCACTCCCACCCGGGGAATTTCCCTGGCCCAGACTGTCCATGCCAGAACAGAACGCTCCTGGCAGTACTAGCCCGAGTATATTACAACCATAAGTGGGAGGATCCTACCAACATATACTGTAAAGCAGCATCCCTGGGCCCCCCATGGTCGGGCGAAACAGAGTGGGAGGAAAATATTGATTGGGATATAGAAGATGACTGTGCACAAATTTGGAAGGAGGCAGGGAGCAGATACACCTGGGGTGGGGACGGACTGTACAAACATAAAAAGGCATTTAAACTTAAAAATCCTTCTCTTTGCTTCATAGGCAATGGCTCCGTCTCTGTTGGGCGTAACACAGACTGTAACTCTACAATCTTCAATTTCGATATGCAGTACGGCACCTCCACCCTGATGGACTACTATTGGGCCTGCGGTGAACACCTGTACTTTCAACTTCCTCCTCAATGGCTCGGACTGTGTTCATTGGTAACTCTGCACGAGATACATCTGGTGGTACCAGCATCGAACGTCTCCCACATACTGTCACATCCAATGACAGGGGATGTTACATTCCTGCACCGCCACAGGAGATCAGCTGAATATTTCGCAACAGAGACACATCATAACATTCCCCAAGAATTCCGCCTCTTCAACGACGCCCAACTATTCTTTGGAGGAGCATTTCCCTTATTTCAAACAAAGGCGAATGCCCGCTGGCTGGAAGTCACCCGGTATGAGGTCATGAAGGCCATCAACAGTACAAGGGATGGGCTCAATGCAATTAGGGAAGAGCTACGTCCCCTCAGACAGATGGTCTTGGAGCACCGCTATTACCTGGACATGCTGACCGCCAAAGAGGGTGGTCTGTGCCACAAAATAGGGAAGTCATGCTGCACGTTCATACCAGGAAACGACGAGGACAACGGATCAATTGCAAGGGCCATTGAGGAGTTGTCGAACTTGGGAAAGAAGATGATCGACGAAGGAGGTGCCCCTGCGGACATTATCCCAGTGAACTGGTTTGACTTTGACTGGATGCCATCCTGGCTAACAGCAATACTGAAACTAGTGATACCTATAGTTGCAATTATGTTGGTTCTGTGTTGCGCCTTTCAGATAGGGAGTCATTGTATTAGGAAATTGAGCACAAAGGCTGTAGGGATAAACTACGCTAGCACAGGGATTTACCAAGCACCAAAATATGAAGATATGGATAGGCCTCCCGGGGATGGGTCTGGAGTACAGGTACCAATGATAGAGTTACCCCTCATTGCCTCACGCCATGGTGTGCCTACGGCACCTCCGCTCCCACCAGCCAGAAATACATACAATAATACCCCTGCTGCTGTTCGATATGAGTGTCTGATCAGGGAACCAGCCCCAGGCTATACGCAGTGGAGTACCGAGACTGATGAAGGAGCGGCCAGGCAGCTAGGACAACTCCCCGATAACATTGAATGCTATGTCAACGACACCCCATGGATTTCACCGATAGCCGAGAGACCACCACTTGCCAGCAGATATTCACTTAGGCAGGTGTTCATGTTGAATGAACAAGAGGAGGGAGATGATGGAGGGTCTCGAGCCACCATTTAATAAACTTAAATACCATTCCCTAACCTCCCCTGACAGAATAAAGTGTTGATGTCAGGCTTCTGCTCTTTTGACAAAACCTGCTAGCATGCTAAGTTACCATATTCCCACTGAGCATAGTAAGACACATAGAAGTCCATAGCACCTGTAGAACCCAACGTACATAAGCCCAAATAGGAGGCCCAAGGCCCAAAGGCCACCACCCCATGATATCAGTATGTAACATTCAGAAGTTACTAGGCCTAGGGTTTCCAGAGTTGCATTTCAGTCGCACCAGAAAACACGAGGAAGCCCAAGCCACTAGAAAAACACGGTAACTTTCCACCGTTACAAGGCCATTGCACACCCCCACGTAGACAGAAACTCAGCTGGTACAAGTTGACATTGTTTATCATCACTGAAACCCTATTTTTGGAAGTTAGCTTGCTCAAGATAAACCGCAATGTCTGATGAAAAGCTGCACCTGCCTTGTGGGGGTTGGTCACATGCATACTGTAAGAAATGTACGTGATCACAACATTTCCTTTGTTTATACGTTGCGGTCAGGCATGACCTATCAACCGTTGTGCCACCCGGCCGCCTTACCCCACCCACGGCCTTGGAACACATGCGGTTGACCCTTTCCTGTATCTTGGAACACATGCGGTCAAGCCACCTGTTGGCAAAGGCGTCAGAAAATACGTCAAGTCCACCCCTGGTTCCCCATATCAAGATATTTAAGATCCAACACGACAGTTGGAAGGTAGAACTTTTCTGTGCTGTCCACAGGCCTGTTCTCCAGCCGGCTGCCTATCTGATTTGGGACCTTACAGCCTATTTCAGTAACTGTCGAGTTGGTGCCTGCGATCACCCACGGAGGGTATTTCTCACTCTTGAGGGCCAGTGACCACACCCTTGGGGTTTTGATCTAAGATCTCCCTTTCTCACTTCACAGTGCACTGGCAGTCTTCTTCAAATCTTTTTTTTCCATAAATAGAAAACATTCCAAAATGGCTTCTAGTGCATGCGCGTGTGATGTGTCACTTTCCATTCATGCACAGGCAATGCCAGTTTTATTGGTTAAATGTAACCAGTTTGTATGAACCTTTCTACAATCCTTTTTATTTGGAATTGGGTCATGTAATTTTGGTCTGGTATAGTTATACATGCGCTCAATGTTTCTACCTTAACCCATTCAGTGGTCTGAGTCATTTTCAGAAGAGCTTGGGGAATGTGGTGGGCTATTGTGATTTCTGCAACACCGTCTAGCAGCACCATCACCCAAGTTAGTCTGTCAAGAAAGCTCTTCTTTCATGAGGTATGCGTGCTTTTTGCCGACAGCAAGCTTCTTTTTTGTTTTTAAACTGGGATGTCTGATCAAAACCACCGTGCTCCATTTTGTTAGTGGTATCTGGTTCCCTTGCAAGGCTTTTCCCTTTCCTTAGAATATGTTTCTGTAGGGCACCTCAGTAGTTTGTGACTTAGTATAGTCACTTCCCTTCTTGTCACAGTATCTGTCTATGTCATTGTTTTATGTCATTTCTCCTGTATAGAATAGAATAGTGCTTATTAAAACTGCTGTAGCTTTCTGGTGATTTAATGGCTTTACAGTCATTAAACTGATGAACCCAGGGGTCCCTCCCTCATATTGTGGTTTAAACCTAATGTGGGAAGATCCTACCTTGACGAATCCTTCCTGGACGTCTTTTATTCCTGTCAATTGTCTTTGTGCTATTATTATGGGTAACTTTCATTCCCTTTTTATGCAGGCAGAGCAGCAAAGCAGACCTTTGGCAAATAGCTAAGGGGACTTTTCCTGTTACCTAGAACTATTTCTAAATTGTTTCATATCTTTTCATTAATTGGAGCTTAAGATGCATTGCACAGATAGCCTGTTCTGCTCCTGAATTTGTTTAAAGGCCTCCAATAGCTCCTCTGTATGGGATGTGCCATGTGTGACTACGTAGAGTTTATCAAATATGCCTGCAAGCGCCACACTGGTAGCAGGAGGCAACATCCGCACCAGAAGGCACACAGTCATAATTCTGTGTATGCCTTGGTCAACAGTATAGGATAAATGGCTTGAGGTGGTATGTTTTACCAGTAACCCAGAAGGGTACCTGGATATTACATCCCATTTAGTTAGAGATTTGCCCATCACTGCACTGTTTATGGGTTGAAGATCCCCAGAGGTGTGCTGTAATAGGTAGTGGCAGCCTGTGCAGTGTCTGTAAGACATTTTGTCTCTGCTGAATGTGGACAGCATTCCTTCTTGAGCTTTGCTTGGTTGACCTCTAAATGTTTTCTATGCCCTGCATAAATGAGGGATGTACACTACTGAAATCTGGGAGGTGTTTCCCAGTAATATGAGAGGACCTAGCCTTATTGACTTTGTTTTATGTGGCACCTCTTTTCAAAACAACTTTATGTATTCCTGATAGGTGAGTGCAATTTCCAACTGCTCATGAGGAGTATACCAAAGAGATGGATAATACTCAGTGTATCAGGTAAAGTGCCCTTGGGTCACCATTAACTGGCAAATTGTTTTAATAAAATATTTCTCTAGTAAATTGGGAATTTGCGCCCGCAAAAAATGCAGCGTTACTGCCTATTGTTTGAATACCCCATTGTGTAAGCAAAGTAATACGCAAATTACTCAGATGTTCCCTTATGGCTGCGGCAGCAATTTGTAGAAAAAAATAGTCAAGATTTTTTAAGCTTAACAACCATATGGAGGAAGAGTGGACACCTACTGTATCCAAAGAAGGGATCTTTACAGGTTCTAGCTGTCAGTCTCCATATTTAGTACAAGTTTTATGACTGTTCTCTGAATGAGGGGCCTTGAGGGCCACACTAGGGTTAGTAGACCTATGCTAGGCACCATTGTAACTTGCCAAGGGATTCCTGGTTGACCTAGTAGATCTCGCTTGGGCCTTTACTCATTTGGATTACCAGAGAGCAGACAGGCTTTCGCTAGCTCTTCTCATGAACGTATAATTCAGGATAGACTAATATTGAGATAGCAGCCAGCCTGTTAGAGGCCCAGCAGGGATATGTATATAGCCCCTCCAATACGTTCTGACAAGACACTAAAATACAGGATGTTTTTTATATTTATTTATTATACAGCAACTTTAACCAGTAAAAAATAAGTTAACAATTATATTTATTAAGAACTAAAACACTCAGAAAAAAGGATATTACCCTTCATTGACATCTAATTGTGAGCTGTGAATAGAAAGACGCTTTGCTACATTCTTACAAAATGTCCCTTTCCTATCGGCTTCAAGATTGCACGTTCTAATCTTTATGTGATTTTGTGTAATAAGAATTTTGAAAGTTCTCTGCATTCCAAACTAGAGCCCCTACCGTGTAGTATGAGGGAATTTGAATCACCGCTCATTTTGTTTTAACTTCAATTGAATTCAATTGTAAAATGTAAATGAACGGGATTGCTATGAGCAAAGAAGATTTAATGAACTACTCTATTATTTATGAAGAAACTCCACTTGCAGAAAATGAAAATATTTCACTAATTAAAGATACAAGGTATCTCACAATATATATTACTAGCTGTGGCCATTGCAAATCTATAATGGATAACATACTCATAAAGGCCTCAGAGATAAAACTATCAGATTACTATGAAAAATAAATATTGATACATGTAATATTAGAAAGAATTGAAGATATTTTGATTCTGGAAGCATGAAAAAATATTATTTGGAAATGTTCTTTAACAATGATTCAGCAACTGTTAATCCTGATATGATCTTTGCAATCTCATCATTTTCCACTTTTTCAACTCGACTCCTGAATAAGGGGCACACTTTAGACTGGGATACAAGCACATTTCTGTACGTGATTTAAGACTGATTTATTGGAGGATAGTCCCATAGCGTTCCAAGAAAAAGTTTTGGGCTCTTGTCTGAAGATGCTCAGCACACAGTATCCTCCAACCTGAAGGAAACATATAACAAGGGGATTAGATGGCGAGGAACCAGTGGTGCGTGTTTGCCCAAATAAAGGTCCTTGCTCCCTGTGCCATAGGGACTCAAGCTGTGCCTCACAGATGATGCCCAACCAGAATGTAACCATGCTGAGGTTGTTCTACAGTTGCATGTGTTCCCATTCAGGGATGATTTGGCCTATCGGTTCAGGCTGGACTGTTTGCATTGGAAAAGAATCAAGGCAAATTTGAATCTGATTTCCTTCTGAAATGTCACAGAGGAGCTAGAAAACAATGGTATGGAATGAGCCAAAAGCAAAGATCAGTTATTCAGATTGATGAATGCATTTAATTCCATCCCTTTCTGTTGTCTAAGTGAACTGTCATAAGTGATTTAGATATGACCTAACATACAACCTGTTCTTTCTGTACCATTGCAAATCAAGAATCTTCTCACTGATCAATCCCAATAAGATAAAAGTTGTTAGGGGTTGTGTGTGTTCCATTAATAAGTGATGGGACTAGCAGTTAGGACTTGTCTACTCCCACTGGAGTAGCGAAAGGGCCGATTTGCATGTGGTTGGTTCGGATCACTGATACAACTTCGTCTCCTATAACATCGAACTACAAAAATATTGAGTCAATAATATCGTATGGAAAAATATCGACACACAAAACACAAAACCGAAATGACACAAACATTGATGAAATAATATTGTGATATTTTTTTCGATAACCAAGTATATCAACAACAAAAAAAAGAACACAAAAGTATCAATAACTTTAAAATAGCATATAACACAACAAAAACATTGATCTAAATAATATCGCCAACACAAACATCGAAAAAATACATAACAATACCAAAAATAACAAATAAAAAATAAACTATTTTCAGTAATATAATAAAATAACGTATATCAAACATTGAAAACAAACACTAAAATAACATTGCAAAATCAATAAAACAAAAAAAAAAGAATATATACTATTTCGGGTGGAGACCTCCGCACACTCCACAGCGGAGCGGAGTTTACCAGCCCCCGCCTCCACCCACCCATTAAGAAATAAGTTAACCTTAATTAAAAAGAAACTTAAAACCACTTGACTGTGTACCGCGGCATCCTCTTCCTCGCCATACCAGTAATGCTTGAGAAAACTGTGCATGCTCGTGCTCCCGCGCATGTGCATTTCTTATTTCCTAAAAGTGGGGTGGAGGCGGGCAGCGTAGCGTAGCGGAGCTCCAGAGAGTTTGTTTGCAACTCTGTGGACCTCCGCATAGCCCCGCTGCGCACACTACACCCGGGGTTAATAAATACACAGAAAACCCCCAAAAATAAAATAAACAAACAATACAACATAAAAAAATCACAACTTTCAAAAATAAACAAACATATAAATATATAAATTATAAAAAAGATAACATTTATTTACCCATACATTTAAACTACACTAATAAACAAAATAAACACAAACATTAAATAAACATTATTAATATTAAACAATTAAATTATAACTGCCAAAAATTCTTGACCAATAAATTTAAACTACACCAACAAAAACCAATAGAGAACTCTAACTAATTAAATAAACACTATAAAAGCAATCAAGTAATCAACACAAAATGTAGCATGAAACGGACAAGCACGAAACTTTGTGAGACATGGTGGCGGTTGCATCGTAATTCGGATTGTGGGGAGGATGCCTCATGGGCGGCCGTTCTCAAATCCGAAACGATGGTGGACGGACGAAAGTTCGTCCGCCATTGTAATGAGCCCCTTAGGGGTGGAAGGCCCACCACCGACAGCCGGTTGGTGTCGGGCTTTCCGCCATCGTACTGCTGTTTTCCCCCTGCCATATTATAATGGCGGGGGAATCGTCCTTTTTCGACCGCTTGTCAGAACTGAAACATAGCCCAACATTACGAAGGTGCCTATAGGGATTATGATATCCCTTTCTTCCATTTGTTTTGCGGTGGACAAATTGCAGCAAAAAGAATAGCGGAAATGGATTTGGGGGCCCGTAGTGGGACCCCCTTAATCCCTGGGACTGGATCAAGGGTACTGGGGGGCACCTATGGTGCCCCCCTACATATCTCTGCACCATGTGGCAGGCCCCGCATGGTGCCTGTCACGTAGTGCTGCAAGTGCCTTCATTTTTGCATTGCGCTGGGGGCTGTTGAACGCCTCCCCGCCACAATACAAAATATAGGTGATGCGACTGCCATGGTGGCGGTGGCATCGTAATTCAGATTGTGGGGAGGCCGCCACATGGACCCAAATCCAAAAAGATGGCAGACGGAAGTCCGCCCGCCATCGTAATGAGCCCCTAAGTATAGATTACACCACAAATAGCAACTTTGCTAACCAAATCAAAAAATGTATACCCATGGCCTATGTACCAACAACAGAAGTAACCTGCCACTATAATATACTTCTTGTAATCCCTTTCTACCAAGCCAATGAAAAAAAACCAACACCCTTCTTTGACTACTTTGAAGATACCTGGTTGGGAAGGCTACATAGGTCAGGGCACCGAAGGCAACCAAAGTTCCAATTCCCCTGTTGGAACGTTCATGATATCACACTAGCTCATAACGCAGTGGAAGAATGGCATAATGCCTTTCAAGCCACAATAGGAAGAGGCCAACCAACCTTACACAAACTAACAAAAGCCATAAAAAAAGAACAGAGCTATCAAGAGCTACGGCTAGAGCAATCCCTAACTAAAATAGGCCCTAAAGTCAGTAAACAAACAAGAACAATTTATGAATATCTACAACAAACAACTCGACTATTTCCAAACACCAAAGGGCTAGAATACCTAGACATGATAGCTAAATCTATACTATCAACAAAAAACAATGCTCAACATTATAAAACCTTTTAAAATGACAAAACACCTAAACAACTTACTACTTTTTAAAATTAATAATTATAATTATGTCATTGAAAAATTTAAAACGTACATATTAAATATGACATAATATAATTATTAAAAGAAAAAAACAAACCAAATGTAACCAAAAACATTTCCCACCCATAATAATAAAAAATTACTTACAGTTATGCCTCAAATCCATAGTAGACAAATCGAAACACAAATCCATTTGTAAAGAAAGCCCCCAAAAAAAGCAAAATCAAAACTGTAGAGAAAAGGCTCCAACGACGCAATCCTCTCAATATCGAAACCCTCAAAACCCCCAAAATTAGCTTAAGGAAAACACTCCAACAAACCCGAAAAATAAAAGGAAATGTAAAAAAATAATTTGTTTCAAAGAAACGAAATACATTTTCCTTTTTTTTAAAAAAGAAACGCATCTTCAGCCCATCCGTTCATCAAACAGGAAACCTGCAAAAAAAAAAAAAAAACACCCTCCCACTATAGCATATATGAACACACACACATTCATTTCAACATTAAATACAACATACCACAATTAAACAACACATAAATAACACTATAACACACTCTACAATTCTTCAGCACTATGTCAAACATATCACACACTAAACACCCAAAACAACTCCTAACTACACAAAAAACTACTATTTAACACCCTTACAAATCTATCTACACTACTACTACCTCGCCCCATCCTAAAACTACCTTAAATGTAAATTAAATCAAACTTACCTTAACTGACAAAACACACACCCAACCGCTTGGTTCCGTCGACAAAAAAGTGAGCAAATGGAATAGAAAATGCCCGCGTGATAAAAATGAAACAAAGACTGACCCCCTATAGACAACAATGGAGAAATAATACAAAAATTCTAAAAATTGAATGCATATTTTATTTTTAATAAAAAAATGGTAAAATATATATTGAATATTATATTATCTACAAATATAATATTTAATATATATTAAAATGTATATTTCTTTGATGTATTCACCTTCAACATATAAACTTATGTAGCCAATATAATAATGTTTAATTAAAACAAAATATGATACAAACATATATTTGTGATTTCTTTTTATATTATTTCATATAATAAATATTATTTTTGGTAAATAATAATATTTAGGGGCCGATTCCGATCCGGGTCGGAAGGGCACTGAACGCGATCCGGCCGGAAAAACTACGAGCCGTACGCGTATTTTCCAGTCGACTCGTACAGCTGTACGAGCGAACAAGTACGATGCGAGCTACGTGAAATACACCGACCGAGTCGTTTCCGGGTCCGAACCGCTCCGTACGTCTCGGTCGGAAGCTAACCGTGGCGTGCAATGGATGCGATTTACGACCGAGCCAGTACGATGCACGCGTCGGACAGCCTGTGTGAGCCGGAGTGTCCGGCTCGCAAAACGTCTGGGTGGCTGCCTTTGGGGTCCGCGTCAGACCCCCTGACACCCGCAGCCCTACGACTCGGACACAGGGGGAGACCTATGGGTCTCCCCAACACAGGCATGTACGGTGCGGATGGCACTGATGTGTACCCACTGTAGGGGGCACACTTGCTCGTGACATACCCATTCAGTCAATGGGAGCCCATGTACGCGTCGTACAACCGGCTCCCATTGACTTCTATGGGAGTCCGACCGAACCGAGTCCGGCAGCATACGGCCGCATCGTACTCGCTTGGTCGGACTGCAGGCCTCCGGCTCGGTCGGAAAACACTCCGGATCCGGCTCGGTCTGAGTGCTTTCTGACCCGGATCAGAATCGGCACCTTAATATACTAAATAATAAAAAGAAAATGTACAAACTATAACTTTGTATATTACATAATATATCATCTTTCAACAAAAATACAATTATATAAAATGTATTAAAAACATGTAAAAACAAATGTACTAAAATATTTACTTTTTTCATAAAAAATACTAAGGGTCCGATTCCGATTCCGGCCGCAAAACGGACCGACCGACACGGACCCGGACCGAATACCGACCAACACGGACCAGCGCCGTACGACCTGTGCAGTACGATGCAACGCGAGTGAATTACAACCGACACGTACGGAATACAAGCCGTACGACCGAGCCGGAGGGAAAATAGTGATCCGGCCGGAAAACCGACGCGATTTTCACCGACCGACACGAACCCGGAATGAACCCGACCGACCCATACCCACGATGTACGATTAGCGCAGTACGATGCAATGCGTGTAAAACCAGACCGACTCGCACGGAGACCAAGCCGCATGACCGACACGCACAGACAACCCGGCACACAAGCAATAGAGACCGCCGCGAATGACACGTACCAAACAGAGAAGACAGGCAGTGTGAACGAGGCGGAGAAGCCCGCACGAGACAACAGCAGCGTCCGTTTCTGTCACATGAACGTCTCCTTCATGCCTAAAAAACACAAAGGAAAAAAGAGAAAAAAAGGACCAAACAAGCAATGAATAAGCCAATAAATAACCCCCCCAAAATATTGGACAAAGACACACCCACAACTCCAACTATATAAAGGACTACAATCACTACCATCATCCCTTGCAAACAGGAGACACAGCCAGCAGCAAACACCAGTACACAGCAACCACAGACACACTCACAATTCACCCATCACACAACTCACACACCATCAGCACCTCATACAAAAGCACACACACATACACACAGCAAAACCAATACCAAACCAACATCACTTGCACCCTCACACACACATCCCCCACCACCACCACCACCCATCACCATGCCTCCAAAGAAGAATCCAAAGTTCACAGATAGTGAGTTAGAAGTGCTGATAGACAAGATCATCAGAGTAGAGCCACATTTGTTTGGTACATTGGTTCAAAGGACCCCCATCTCACAGGAAACCAAGATGTGGGCAAGGATTGTGGACAAGGTGAACGCACAAGCACCAACGTTGCGCACAAAGGACGATATCCAGAACCGGTGGTATGACGTGCGCAGGAGGGTCAAGAAACTCATTGAGAAAGATCGCGCCTTGAGTCAGCGTACCGGCGGTGGCCCTCCTCCCAAACCAGTCTACTTCAGGACCTGGGAGGAGAAGGTGCGGGACATCCTACCACCAGATAGCGTCCATGGCCTAACAGACATCCCAGAGCCTGGTGAGTACACAAACAACATACCCAAGATTGTGTGTCAAGGGGACAGTGAAACCATGTACCGCAAGCAAAGCTACACTAACCAATAGATAATCAACCCAAGATGTGTATGCCAGTCACACCAACACAATACCTGCAATCTCATAGTGACTGGGGACTGTGTCATGACATGCACCAACCTACAAACAAATAGAGCAAGCCAGTGGCACTAAGCCAAATACACCCAGCCAGACAGTTTGCCACCACAAACACACCACCTCACAGTGCAGCTGACTGTCAGGAAGGAATAGTGGGGATGCAGGTGAAGTGAGTGTAGCCAAAAGCATGATGGGGCCTGTAGTCACAGATAATGCCCCCCCTCCTGATTGGCCCATCAAGACCCCTCTGAAACATGCCCACATCACAGGGAGTGGAAAATGACTGACAAGATGGCTGACACTGGGTCCTGCTGTGGGGAGCACAAGGCCCTGCTGGGCTTGTGTGCAAATCTGAAGCAGGACACCACTGACTGACATCCTGAAAGACAACTTGCACACCCTACAATGGAAGCACGTTTCATGATGGGAAGGAGGACTGACAGCCCTGACCATACTACTCAGCATGGGGAGACACCCCCAACACAAACTCCACACAACTCACCGGGTACATTGCATTGACACACACCTCATTGAAATATCAGCAAAAGATACCCCGTACTGGGTGCTGCTGTGTGAAGCACAGGGGCTCATTTGGGACTTGTAGCCAAGCAAACACCAGGATTTCACAGTCAGCCATCTTGCCATTGCTGTCACACCCCCTCACAGGGAAGCAGAGTCAAGAGGGAGGAAGCATAGGCATGCTGGGAAGGGGGGTGTAGCCAATAGTGTGATGGGAGTCACAGTCAACCTACACCCACCCACATGGCCCAGCAAGATCAAACTGAAACATACTCACCTCACAGGGAATGGGAAGGGACTGACAAGATGTCTGACACTGGGCTCTGTTGTGGGGAGCACAAGGCCATGCTTGGACTTGTAGCCAAACAAACACCAGGATTTCACAATCAGCCATCTTGCCATTGCTGTCACACCCCCTCGCAGGGAAGCAGAGTCAAGAGGGAGGAAGCATGGGCATGCTGGGAAGGGGGGTGTAGCCAAGAGTATGATGGGAGTCGCAGTCACAGACAACCTACACCCACCCACATGGCCCAGCAAGATCAAACTGAAACATACTCGCCTCAAAGGGAGTGGGAAGAGACTGACAAGATGTCTGACACTGGGCTCTGTTGTGGGGAGCACAAGGCCACGCTGGCAAATGGCCAACAACAATATCAAATCCTGTCTGTGGCAAGCTGGGAAAAAGCAGTGTAGAGGCAGGCATCTGTTTGAAAAGTAGAAAATGTCATGTTTGTGAACCAACGATGCATGTAGAAATAAATCACATTGTGTGTCTCCTCCAAACACAGGTCGTGCTGGGCACCCAGCACCAAATGATGAGGATACCCAGTCCCAGACTCTGGTGGGCACTGAGCTCTCTGGTCTGACTCTCTCACTGTCCTCTTCGGATGACGACGACCAACCTGGACCCTCCGGTGTGAGCCATCATGCAGCACCAGCAGCAGCAACATCTGCCCCCGTACCCACGCCTCCAGCATCTGGACACCGACAGGGCAACCCCGCCAACACGGACAGAACAAGGACGATCAACACCCACAGCACAGGGACACAGGACCCCCCGGAAGATACAGCCAACACCACCAGCAACACCACCCAAGGGGTCCCAGTGTCACCTGTGCATATGCCGCTGGTCCTGCCCATGTGGAGAGGGGTGCTGGGAGGGGGGGAGGCACAGGGCATGCCTCTCAGAGGGGTCTGGACTGCATGATGACCCCCAACTGGCACGCATCTTAGATGCGTACCAGGATAGTACTGGAGGATTTGGCCAGGTAGTGGGGATCCTCAAGGACATGCAACACGAGCAGGTCGCCCACCGTGCCCGCATAGAGGCCAAGTGGGATGACATCACTGCGGTGCATCAGGACATACTATAATGCCTCCGCCAGATCAACACAAACCTGTCCACACCCTCCTGTGTGCCACAACATCTGTCACAACACCATCTGCCAGCGCCACAGGGAGGATGGAGGACTCTGGCGGAGAGTCCCCTGCACCGCAGAGGCCTGCACATGAGGATCCCCCCGGAAGAAGAGGGGTCATCCGAAGAAGGACATGTGAGAGGCAGATGTCCCAGCACATCCCCGAGGGCCTTCAAACATGTTATGGACAATGTTCTTTGTGCGCAACCCGTTCACCTAGTCCAATCGCACACAACTCACCCACATTACATGGAGGGTTCATGTTGGGCCAATGTAGCAGACGACTGTGGACTTTACTCTGGACATGTCATCTACCAGCACTTCCAACTCCAATGTGAACTTTGGATTCCCAAACCACTGTACAGCACCCACCATCCTGTGCACTTCACTCACACATGTTTGTAAATAAACTCACCAGTACACCATACTTGCCTCTGTTGCGATTCCAACTTGTCATGTTCAGGGAGATGTCGATCTGCTACACAACACAGTGCATGCCAAATACTGCAACAATGTGACCAACGTAAGGTGAGTCATGGGGATGTGACACATGTGAGGGAGACACACCACTATGGCAACACAAAACATACTCACCATGGCCATGTTACTCATCACACACAATGATGTTGACCTGAAACACATTGGCATGCACAGACACAACACCAAGCACAGTCAGTGGTAACAAGTCCACAGGTTAGGTAAGCAGATGTCACTCAGATGTGGGAAGACATACAACGCACATAACAAAGTGTAGCACAGGTTCATTACACATCAGCAACACGTTTATTCCACACTAGTTGCACGGTAATTCTACGTAACAGTGGACACACGCTCACAATGTGTTGGAGAATGGAAGTCCAGGGATGTTTGGTACATCAGTTGATGGGAATTGTCAACTTCCACACTGGTGTTGGCTTCTGGGTGTTGGGGGTCAGTGTTGACCACACAACAGACAAAAGACCCTGGGAAGGACAGACAAGATACACAGAAGAACAGGAGAGAAATGCAATACACATGCACAACACATGTTTCAAAACACCTACACAAACACTAGTTAGCAGTACTACCCTATTGTGGAGTACACACCACCTGAATGGACACATCACAGCACGCATCAATTGGCACACAGACACACCCAGACAGCAACAGAGCTGGCTCAACACATTCCAGGCTACCTCCATACATTCACATAACAACACTGGAAACTCGCAGTCAGGTGAAGAAGTTGTTGATGAGCTGGGAGCGGACGTCACCACCATCATCTTCATCATCACTGGCATCTTGGCCCAGGCCGGGATCCTCCACAGGTGCCGGACGTTGGTCGTCGTCATCATCATCCTGGATGAGAGGCTCCTCCTTCCGCACCGCCATGTTGTGTAGCATGCAGCAGACCAGTATTATTTTGCACACCTTTGCAGTCTCATATGGGAGGGCCCCTCCGGTCTTGTCCAGGCAGCGAAAGCGGCTTTTCAGGAGGCCGAATGTCCGCTCAATCACCCTCCTGCTCCAACCATGTGCCTCATTGTAGCGCAGCTCGGCTGGTGTCACAGGGTTCCTGAGGGGTGTCAGCAACCACGGCATGTTGGGGTATCCAGAGTCACCTACACCAACAAAAATGAACAAGTAGGGGACGCTCTTGTTGAATGCAGAGCTTGACAGACACGAACACCTACCTGCCGTGAGGGGAACGGCCAGCAGCAGGGTCACAGGGCAGCATCTCGCCTGAGCTTCGTCGCCGTGTGGGGAACGGCCCGTGCGGACTCTATCTCCCTGCAGTCCTGGTTTCAGCGCAAGTTGATGACGACGATATCCAGCGCCGGAACAGTTTAAAATCAATCGCGCGCTCACGCAGCGCGGGACGCGCGCGGGCAGTGCCCGGGCAAAGCCCGGGCCAAGGGCGGGCCCGTCCTTGCCTGTCTGTGCCCGTGTGGGACCGGACCGGGCCCTCCCTCGTGGCCTTACTGTATCCCTTCTATCAGCCTAATTGACCTGCTATTACAGATCGGAGCAACCTTGCAGGTAACCGTTGACACAGCAGAAATTGCTCCAGATCCGAAATCATCTAATTATAGTAACGTAAATGGTAGTTTGTATTTAAAATAAGTTGATATTTTAATCTGCTGTTACATTCTAAAAAGGCATTTTTATCATGGGCAAAAGGAAAGCACTGAGCTGTGATCAACCGGAGGGAATGGACATTAAGAAGCCCAAAAAGCAAACGCTCCTAACATACCTCACTGGGGCTATGGGGGCAATAGAAAAACAAATTTATACAGTAGAACAAACTCTAGCAGCCGGGTCCTTGACGAATGGAGAAGTTAGAGCAGGGGCTGACCAAGCCATTCTTAATCAAGCCCCCATTCCTATTGTGGTTCCTGTCACCGGAACATCAGCTAATGGATGTATCCAACAAACTACTTGCGATATCGTAGTACATAAAAATCACGGTGACACAATCACTCCACAATTAAACAAGGTAAAAAAGACAGTTAGGAAACAGTTGGGTTAGCCAGGAAGGGGCATGAGGGAGATAAGTAAACCAAGGGCGCATAGTGATAGGGAGAATATAGCAAGGAAAAATGGTCAAGACAAGGTTCTTAGCATTCCACAAACCCCCTCTGCATCCTTAATAGCAGCAATTACCACAAAACAACATATCAAGGGGATTGATCTGGACAGTATCCTCTCATCCATAAAAAGCTTAGATTCCTTTGTGAGAGGAGCAGTTGAGTCTATTGGCGCAAGATTAGATCGGATCGAGACCCTTGTGGCTAAGCTCCCTTCCTGTAATGACTACATGACTACTCTAGCCCCTAGCTCTAAGCCTAATAGCAGCGATGTGAATGATAGCAGGAAACCACAACAACTCCAGCTCCATTCTGATGTTTCTGGTGATACCCCTACAATTGTACTTAGTAATCACTCTAGAACAAATAGGACACAACAAAACCATTCCACCACTTGTCATTCAGCTAGTGATAAATATACCTCATCTGCCTCTAAAGCAACACTTATAAAGCCACCACCCCCCGTACACTTGGATCTTCCCCCAGCCTGTACTCCCTATACAGTGATTTTGGGAAACGTTCCACTTTTAGGACAACGTGATCAGGAGACCTGTGAATTACTAAGGAATAAAGCACTACATTGGCTGGGGGATAGAGTGGGGGATAGAGTGGGTGGTACCAGAACTCTGTTTGAAGAGTTTAAGATGATACGCAGGATAGGATGGATTGGAAGAACTAGGAAATCATTCTCTGGCGACTGTGTGGCACTGACCTTCCGCTCTCCCTGGTTAGTCGAAAAAATCTTGGGGATAGCGGGTAAAAGTACACTTGAAACAGGGATTAACATTCTCCCCTTAGGTTTCTTTTATCGCCCTTCCTTCGAATTAGCGAAATTGGCCCATCACCAGCTCACGTCTAACCAAAATTACAGTGTCCCAGTACATAATCGCTTCAGTGCACTTACCTCATTAGAGGACCCGGACTGACTACTCCCAAAGTTAATAAAAAGACTAAAGACTCCATCCGGAAATCTAGATATTAGCCCGCTTAGTCTATCCCAAAGGAGCTTACCTGAGTCAGAGATACAATCAGTAGCCCGAGATCATACTACCTATAGGCTGCCACAGAATGAGTCAATGCATGAGAAAATCCCTGCTCCCTTCTGTATCAGAGAGGAATCCATGAATTCTATTTCATCAAATCTAGACGTACCAGGTCTACTTCCCCAGTCACTTATAATACCCTGGAAAGAGGAAGGATATATCAACATTACATATTGGAATATATGGGGCTTATATTCCAAACTTCATAACGAACTCTTTCTTGACTTCGTCAAGAATATGGATATTCTCTGTCTCCAAGAGACATGGTCTCAAACAGAAATTAACATTAATGGCTTTAAAACATTCCATACACCAGCCTCTCCTTCCACCCATGGAAGATCAAAGGGTGGCCTATGCATATATGTTTCCAACTTGGTGATAGCAAAAAAAATCACACTTGAGATTTCTAACTTATTATCAAATTCTTACTCTCACAACGGATAGAAATGACACATTAACACTTGTGAATTTCTATAATAACATCCCTAAAGAGAATGAGTAGGAAGTTATAGATCAATTTAGACAAATCGTTTGCAAAATACAGATGCTCAGCTCAGGAAACGCCCAGATTATTTGGGGAGGGGACTTTAATGTTAATCTGTGCCCCAATAACAACAATCAGACATGTGGCCTGAATGACGAGGAAAATTGCAATCTAACTCATTTTCCCCATAACATCCTTGGGAGTATTCTGAATGAGACCATATTTATGTTGAACCTGAGTTTTGCAAACGAAACAGTAATTCCCCCAATCTCTTTTTCACCAACATATAATGGGAGAGGGGCAGGTTCGATAATAGATTATATTCTGATATCAAACAATCTTGGGAATAGGGCAAAGCAATTCATTACGCACAAGATCGCTATTAGTGATCACTTTCCACAAACACTAATAATTAAGAGTAAAACCCCCATCTCTTATAATAAAAGTAAAACGAACAAATTATATCATACCTGTGCTAATCTGGCCATTGATAGTATGAATGGCTACTCTCTGAAATGGGAACTTGTAGATCCCGATACTATCACATCTTCTGTAGTGGTCAAGGCCCTAGCCCATATTTTGACATCTTTAAATGAGAATTCCTCTCCCTCGTTGGTTTTAGAAAGCTTTAACCACATTACAAATACAATAAAAAGCTGCCTGTTCATAGAGAAAAAAAGGGGTGATTTTAAGAAATTAAGATGGTTTGATACTAATTGTACAAACGCCTATCGCACATTAAAAAAAGCCATTCATAATAGGGATAAAGATAGACATGCCGTCCAGCAAGCAAGAAAATTATATAATCAGGCGATTTCGACCAGGAAAAAGACAGTGAAAAACTCCTTGTGGGAAGACCTACATGGGGCCAGTATCCAGAATGACAGTAAAGCATTCTGGAAAGTAATTAGGTCTCCGTTTCTTCTATCTGATAATTCTCCCTCTATAGAAGCAACGATAGACGAGGCCCAATGGGTGAGTCACTTTACAAAAATCTTTGCCTCCTCGGAGCCGACTGAAATCATGGACATATTACCACTACCTCCATCTGAACACATTACGGCCCTCCCAATTGAGATATCTTTTTCACTTGATGAAGTCTTAGTAGCATTAAAGGAAAGCAAAGGCTCTAAGGCCCCAGGACCTGATGGGGTTCCTGTAGATATTTATAAGCACAATACAGACCTCTGGGCTCCAATTTTGACATGCGTTCTCAATGCAACTTCCTCGCAGGGCCTTATTGCCAGTTGGACGGAATCTATCATGGTCCCTATCTATAAAAAAGGCAATAGACAGGATCCTTCCTGCTACAGACCGATTTCACTCCTAGATTCACTGGGAAAAGTAGCAGGAAGGATCCTCCTTACGAGGTTGCAAACTTGGGCCACAGAAAAGAACGTACTGTCTGACTTACAGTTTGGTTTCAGGGAGGGTCTGGGGACAATAGACCAGGGCCTCAATCTTGCTATTCTGTTGGGTAAATACACGAGGGCGAATAGAGGAAAACTTTACCTAGCGTTTGTCGATCTCTCCTCGGTCTTCAACTGCGTTTCTCATAGGAAACTATGGAGTATCCTGAAAGAAATGCAAGTAGAGGAACCCCTAATAGATTTTCTGAAAGCTCTTTACAGTAACGCTTCAGCGCGCGCCCGATTTGGTAGAGCGGGAGAATGTACTTCATCATTTAGGGTGCTCAGAGGGGTAAGACAGGGGTGCGTCCTGGCCCCATTCCTTTTTACCTTATATACCAATGGTCTTGAGAAGGCCTTATTGGAGGGAAGCCAGGACGTCCCCCAAGTACAACAAAATTTGGCTCCCAGACGCATACCAGCATTGCTTTACGCGGACGACGCTTATTTTAGCAAGGACGCCTTTAGCTCTTCAGCAGGTATTGGTATCATATAATAATTTTATGCAAGGCATTGATTTAAGGATAAATGCCTCAAAAACTTTTGTAATGAACTGTGGCAAAGGAAACAAAAAGGGAAAAGACATTTAAATGGGAGCAAATTGGCTATTACCACTACCTATTCATATTTGGGAATTCTTATAGACGATAAGGGGTCTTGGGGCCAAGCAATCTCATTCAGAAAACTCCTTTTTATGAGAGCTACCTCTGCCCTTGTTAATTTTTCTCAAAAATTAGGAAAAAGACCTCCTTGGGAATTGATTAAAATATATAATGCAAAATGTTTGAGTGTAGCAACATATGGGGCAGGAATTTGGGGAAATTGTAATGTTTCCGAACTGCAAAAAGTGGAAAACGCATTTTTTAGATATTTATTGGCGGTTCCTGCTTCTACATCTACCTATGTCTGCCATGCTGAGCTGGGAGTCCCCTATATAACAGACATCATAAAAATTCAACCTGTAATCCTGTGGCATCGTATCTGGAAGTCAGAGACAAATTGTTTTAACCAGCTAGTGCTTCAGGATGCTCTTAAACTGGACCATTGTCTTGATATAAAATGGATCAGATATGTGAGGGACTTTATGACAGACATTGGTAATCCTGAATATTTTAATAATCCTTCTTCTATGTCAGCCATTGCAAGAAAAGATTTTAAGAAATGTTGTATGAATCACATGGAGAGACTGAGATTTACGAGTGAAGCTGTAAAACTGTCCGTGAACCACAACCTTATGATATCAACTTCATTTGGCATGCAATTGTATCTACAAAAAACTGATAAAAGATATGACAGATTCGTTCTCACTCGCTTTCGGCTGAATATTTTCCATAGGCTGGTGACATTCCCAACTGTCAACAATTGGTCAAAAAAATTACAAAATTGCCCATGTGATTCTGTTTCCGATCAAACAACTATTCATGTCATTTTATTCTGTAAATTTTACAAAGAAATGAGAAGGAAATGGATAATACCAATTCTTAAAATCTGGGGCATTCGACAATGTCGGCCAGCATTTCTGGCTCTCCAATGCCTTGATAACGATTGCATAAATTATAATGTCATTGCTTTCTTAAAAAATCTGATCAAATGCCGTAACAGTATTGACCTAGATTCGTTTTTATAGCACCCATATATCATTGTGAATAGAGCAAAATCAGAGTTACTGAGATGAAGAGGGGTAATTACTGGATACCAAACGTTGTTTTGGATATATACCCCAATGCATCCTAATAATGCTGTTGGGGGCTAACCTACCTTCTTTCCTGCTCTAAAGATGTTATTATCTTTTTAAAACCCTTGATTCATTAACAAATTGATTGTTCTCTTTTTAAAACAATGTCTCGTATACCTATTAATTATATTACTGTTACCGCCCTATATTATTTTTAACTTGCTTTTAATATGATATTGACTCAAATTGAAAGACAAATCCATGAACTCGTTAACCAAAAATGAAACGTTTTTCCTCCATGCTCATAGGTTGCTATTTTTGCACATTTATTAACTGATACCATTTATAAGAGACTATTTTGCTATATATTCTGTATATACATTTTTCTGTTTTTATTGTATAAGATGAATTGTAATATTGTGTATGCTTTTATGGATTGAAATTAACTTTCCGAATAAAGCTTATTTTGATTTGATTTGATTTGATTTGAACAAGTAGCTGAGTTTTGTAGGAGTGCGGAATACAACACTGACAAACACACACTAAGAAACAGTCAGTACACACCGACCAGCCAGGCACGCTGAGCTGGCATCTGTGACATCAGCGTTGCAATTTGACTACTCCTCATAATGTAGGCATTGTGCGCCGAACCAGGGAAACGTGCACACACATGTGTGATCAACATGTCAGCAAGACAGACCACCAGAGCATTGATTGAATGGTAGTGCTTCCTGTTCCGGTATGCCTGCTCATGTGCCTGTGGTGGTATCAGGGCAACATGTGTCCCGTCAATGGATCCAATGACGTTTGGCATCCTCCCCAGTGTATAAAAGGCATCCTTAATTTCAGGGAGTTCATCTTGGCTCGGGAACTAGCTATACAGGTCGAGGAATTGCAACATCCCCTCCAAGACATCGCGTAGCACCCGACTAAACATCGTTTGCGACATACCACCAGCAGTAGCCAGAGTGTACTGGAAGGTACCGGTAGCAAAGAAGTGCAGGGCTGCCATCACCTTCACCTCTGGGGTCAGTGCTGTAGGGCATGTCCGGCCAGGTAGCAGATGTGGCGCCAACTGCTCCGCCAACTCCTCAATCAGTGGCCTGGTGAAGCGGTACCGTCTGATACTGTTGCGTTCCTGAATGGTTGCAAGGTCTGGGAACGGACAATGGACAGCTGGTGCCCTGCAGTACAGAGATGCACAAAGGAAGATTGTCAGTACATCCACCCATGTGGCCATGACCACGATCACTATCACATGCTAGTTCATGACTTTAAACAATGTACTAAGGTGTGTGCTGTTGGTCATGGACACATATGTCACCTACGAGACCACCACCTCACATCTCAATTCCACATGTCCACATCAGTGCCATGTAGTGCAATGGGCTAATCATCTGGCTGTGTCACCCAACCTATGTGCTGCTGCAACGTTCAAAAAACCCACCCCAGTGACAAATGAGCACTCATGTCTCCCAAGCATCACAGATCTTTGCAATGTAGAAACCCAGGCTCCCTGTATTGCCACATCAACACAGCAATGGACATGGAGTAGCACGTACACACCACAAGGCAAGCGTAAGTCCCACAGGTAGGGGCCACTGTTGTTCCTGCCGGCCCCACATGTACGTCTCTTAGACACACACCCCATCAAGGTTGATGCATATACCACATGGATGTGGAGACTGTCACCCATTGGTAACATGTGATCAGACACATCTGAGACACAACATGCACACAGACTGTGGGTGCACATCAGTATTGGGGCTACAGGTCTCACTGTGACGTACATGCCATCACCCCCAGGACTCAGGGTGTATGTGACATGTCTTAAACATATCCAACCTAATACTGTGGCCTTCACTCATGCCCATTACTGTCCAATTGCACATCACAGTGGTAATGTGCACAACACACAAATGACTCTGCCCCCATGTACAAGATAACAGCCTGGGAGTGGCTGCACAAAGTGCCTGACAAAAAAACAGCTGTGGCCCCCTCAAACACCCAGGGAATGCAGCCTTACATGCCATGGGACACTGTGTGGCCAATGCTATAGTGTGGCAGGTGTGCGCAGGTGTCCATGGCCAGTATATGTGTGTTGCATCCGTATAATAGTCACACTAATGAGGTCCGACGCGGGTGACAATGCGTACGCATTGCACGGTTCATGACCGAGCCGTGCGTACGCTTTGTCTTTGAATCCAATGAGGTCCGACGCGGGTGACCATGCGTACGCATTGCACGGTTCATGACCGAGCCGTGCGTACGCTTTGTCATTGATTCCAATGAGGTCCGACGCGGGTGACTATCATGCATACGCGTCGGACAGGCATGGTCCGAGACAGGCGTACGCCTTGGCCATTGAATCGTATGGAGACGGGTGCATGTGTATGTTCAAAATACACGTTGTACAGTCAGTTGAACGAGCCGGGCGCACCCATTGGCTCAGGACTGTCATGGAGATGGATGCAGATTCAAAACTTGTACGAGTTGTGCACTGCAAATTCAGTTGGATGCCTACAACAATGTTGCAATTTCAAGTGTTCCATGAAGGTGAAGATTTGAACGATGCGGAGGGCGTGTTCGAGTCGTACTTTTGAATGGATTGGCCAGATTCATAGAATGCAACCATCTTGGACCTATCACTTGGGACACATGGCACAGAGTCTACCTCTGCAGCACAGATATAAGGCTGACTGGCCCCCAGGGAGCTCACTTGCCTGCACTACATGCTACTGGACCACATCCCTGCTACCACTGCTGCTGTCTATGCATCCTCTGGCTCCTGCTATGGCACGTACTCTGGAGAGGGCCCCAGCCTTCACTGAGGAGGGGAACCAGGCCCTGCTGGACGAGCTCCTTCCAGAGTACAGAAAGCTCTATGGGACACCAGGGGAGCAGGTGAGTGTGCTGTCCACTGCCTTCCTAGTTATGCATGTTGTCTGACTAGCAGTACTAGAAGTGTGTACACCAGTGGCAAGCATTCTCACTGACTACTTTCATCCACCAAAGTGTGTAGGTACATGTAATGAATAGTTTTCCTGCTGCTAAAGTGCATTATTGCAAGCTTAAACTATCCAGGCATTGTTAACATGTCAGACATGCATGTGAGTTTTCATTCCCCATGGTTGCACTACCTGTGTAATTTATTTCCCTTTGTGATGATGACATGTATATCCAATTGTGTGCTGCACAAATCTGGGGCATGTGTGTTAATGTACTTTTCACTTTGTCATCCTCACAGGTTGATGCCCACCAGAAGCAGGAGATCTGGCTGACCATCGCCCGGGCTGTTCGTTCTGTGGGGGTCTACAAGCGCCGCATCCGCAACTGCCAGAAGAGGTGGCAGGACCTTCGGGGCTGGACCCGGAGGATAGCTAGAGTCCAGCTGAGGCTGTCACCTCCACGCAGGAGGGGCGGATACCGGACCCTGACTCCCCACATGCTCCGGATACTGGCGGTGGTCTTCCCGGACCTGGATAGGCAGCTGAAGGCCAGACAGCAGCAGGAATGGGGTAAGTCCATGCCTGGTCTGTGTACTATGTCTGACATGCAAATAGCAGTCTTTTGTCCTGGTCACACTTCCACATTACGTGGGTCTCGTAGTCCCAAAATCAGGTCCCTCATTTGTGTGATGCACCCTCCTCATCTGTTCCACAGGTGTGGCCCCTACAGTCTGTTGCTTGTATCACTAGGGCACTGTGTCCCTGCAGTCAGCTATGCTTCAGGTACCAGTCAGCATCAGTTCCCGTGACTCTGTTGTGTGTTTCATGGGTGGGTCAATTGTTTACACAATGCCTGAGATCTGACATGTGAACTGTGTGTGCCCTTGAGATGTGTACCAATTGCTGGTCTGACTCGCAACATGTTTCTGGGGTATTCCAAACAAAACAATGCAGCAGGGGCTCCAATCTTTGTGCATCAGGAGTGTGTATATCAAGTATGTCACAATTGCTTAGCCACCTGACTACTGTCCGGGGCAAAACACTGTTTCACTTAGTCCTGCCAACTCATGCTCCCTCAAGGGCATTCAGAAACACTCTGTAATCCCAATCCTGTGTATGAACTTGCAGGTTGTGCTTAGTGACATGTGCCCTCAGGTGTCTACCTCTGTGTCATTAGGGTGTGGCTTGTTGCTACGTACAACTGGGGTGTCCATGATTCAGAGGGTCAGCATGACATCTGCAATGTGACTGTGGGAGACAAGACCTCTGTGACATATAGGTGTGTGATCATCTGACAGCGCACAATGGTGTTTGCAACTCTGTCCCTCATGCAGCTGGGTTACATGCATGGCTGACTGTGATGTGTTAATGTACATGGATTTGTGTTTGCTGAGACTCATATGAATGATTTGCATGATGTGGGGTCTTCTGGGTCCTGGATATGTTTGCATGGGATGGGCAAGTGCGCCGGTCATCTGCAGTGTCAGCTGTATCCCTGAGCTAGGATTGTGAGTAGGGGTGGGCGGAATTTGCGTAATTGCGTTACGCAAATCTCCGCGAAACGGTAAAAAATCTCCGCGAACACGCATAAATTCCGCGAACGTGCGGAATTGCTTGTTCGCGATGCTTTTTTCCTGTTCACAATTGCTGTTTGCGTGCTCGGGGAGAAATATCTCGCGAACACGCATTTTGAGAACGCAAACAAGCAAAAATTTCGCGAAATCGCGGAAAGCTGACTTTTGAGCAATTTCGCGTTCTCCGCGGAACGCGAAATTACGCGAATTCCGCAAATTCCGCGAGCGGAACGGAATTTACCGCCCAGGCCTAATTGTGAGTCAGTGCATATTGTTGTTGTCTGGATGCCCTGCCCCTGTGACAGGAGATAGTGTTCACTGACTTTCAGGGCATCCCAGTGCCATGGCATTAAACTTGCTATGAGTGAGCCTGCGTTGTGTTCAAGTGTGCACCATGCACCCCATTGTGGCTTGCCCATCAGGACTCCTACATGTTCACTTGCATGTACAACTAATGTGTGGGTGGTGCATGTTGGCACATTGGTATGTTAGCATCCAACATGCAACGGACATATGTGTGAAAATCAAGGCGGGATATGTGTGCCATGGTTGATGTCGAGAATGACAATTGTCTTATCCTAAACAGTGTTGGCACTTTGAGCTGTGTTCAGCTGATGATGCCAGGGCTTGCCCTGTGATGTGATGTACTCACTGTGGTATGTGCAGTCGGTGCAGGGGACTGATGTAGTTCTGTTACTTCCTATTCCTATCCAGATACATCCATGGCCACAGGAGGGGACAGCTCAACGGACCAGGAGGAGCCACAGAGCCTAACAGGGACAGAAGGAGAGGAGTAAGGTGGACCCAGTGGCACGGAGGGCGAGTTGAGCCACACAGAGGAGTCGTCAGCACCATCCCCCCTAGCTGAAGGCCACAGCAACTCTGAGGATGACTCCCCTGTGGAGGCGGGTGTCAGCAGCCACCAAACACCAGCCAGTGAGGCTGTCTCTGCCAACGCCACCATCACCACCACCACCACCCCCCTCCCATCGGCTCCCATCCCAGAGGTCCCTGTGGGCTCCCATGTTCGTAAGCATGTCTCCTTTGTGCCAGGCACCACACCCCCTGCCCTTGTGTCCCCTGCTGCCCTGCATGAGGAGTCCGTGGACTTACTTCGACAGATCCATGTAGGGCAGACGTTGATGCTGAAGGTCCTCCATGCACACACAGGTCTGTTGACACAACTGGTGTCATTCATGGAGGGCATTCCTTCGGGCATGTCTTCCCTACAGAGGACCAACCAGCGCGTAGCCTCCTCCCTGACGGCAGCAGTGTCCCTCCTCCAACAGTCCCGCACCCCTTCTACCCCTTCACCACCCACGATTCCTAGCACCCTACCTGTCCCAAGCACAGAAAACCCCAAACCAAGGTCTAGATGTGCACACAAGCAAGCGCAAGGGACAGATTCCACACTCACAGGGGCTGGTTTGCTGACACACACACAGTCATCCACAACCACTCCACAGTCCTCCGAGACCTCTCCCTCCCAGCCCCCTTCCCTTGCCTCACCTGCAACCCAATCCCCCCAGAAGCTCTTCCTCTGTGACCTTGGCCACTTCCCCACCGACCCAGCAGATCCTGATTACAAGGGGAAGAGGAAGCCCCCACACACAGAAGGGAGTGCCCCTCACACCCGGACACCCTCCCCCAGGTGCAGTCAGACCGAGACGCCCACCTGCAAGTCCCCCCGGCGCAAGAAGAGCAAGACTTCCCCGCCACCACGCAGCTCCAAGGCAAGGTCTCCATCCTCCATCCCCCAGGCCACCACTCCAGAGGCTCCCCCGACACTCCCTGCCCCGGGTTCACCCACACACAGATACACCATCCCCAAAATGCTAAGGCCATCCCCCCTAGCACTTGCTCCTCCACACCTGGTCAGACAGTTGGTGCCACTGATGTGGGGACCGTGTCCCCCCTGCCCTGCCGACCTCACCTGTCACCCATTCCGCTCCCATGGATGTAGGTACTGCTTGGGAGTCCACGACCACCCCGTCTGACTTGGGCACTGCAGTGGTGAGCCAATCCACTCCATCTGACCTGCCCACTGGAGTTGTGCCGGCACCCACCCCATCTGACTTGTGCCCCACAGTTGTGATAGCACCCACCACTTCAGTCATCTCCACCGCAGTTGCAAGTGTCTCACCTGCATCCCCCACCTCTTCACTGCCTCCTTCTGCTGCGCCCTGATCCTGTCCCTGCGGTGCCTGGCCTGCCCCCATGTATGCCCCTCCGAGGGGATGACCCCGGTCCTTAGCAGTGCAGGCAAGCAAGGTGTGACAGTTGTCACTCTAGTTCACTCCTAGGCATTTGGACATGGACTGGCCATTGGCCTTTTGGTTGCACAGACGTTTCAAATTTCATATACTGAATTTGTCACTCTAGTTCACTCCTTGGCATTTGGACATGGACTGGCCATTGGCCTTTTGGTTGCACAGACGTTTAGAATTTCAAATACTGAATTTGTCACTCTAGTTCACTCCTAGCCATTTGGACATGGACTGGCCCTTGGCCTTTTGTTGGAACAGACGTTTCACTTTTCATATGCTGAATAAAGCTTTTTTCTTTGTCCCTGTGAACTTGATTTAGCTGTACATCATGTTGATGTTGTTTTGCATGCCCTTACACCTGTAATGCTTGGTTTACAATGCTGCATACTGATGTGTTGATGTGAGGTACTCCCTGTGGTCCATGAGATATGTATCCTATTCTGGTGGGTATCCATGTCATCCTTTGCAGCTACCTGGGTGTGTCTGGATCAACCATTTGTGTACATCTCTCTGTGAGCATTTCATTGGCATGGTCACATCTGTGGCGTGCACCCTTACACATATGATGTGCTTCCCATTGTCCAAATTGTCACTTCCACATACTTCGTGCTCATCACTACTGGCCCTACAGGTGTGGGCATCATTGTAATAGGAGCAACTGGGTCCTCTGTGCAACTTGCTAGACATATGTTTTGGGTATGTGCAAATGACTTAGGGGAGACTCCCGTACCCAGGCTGTTGTGACCAGAGCCTTCATTGTGTGGTAACTGATGGCTGACTGACCAAGTGTTCTGCAGACATGAGTGGGACTTGCGGTGAATATGTTTGGCACAGCTGGGCTCCCACAGGAGTTGTGTCCTCTCAAGTTAGTGTGTTGTCCAGTGACATGGCCTGGGCCCATGGTGTGTGTTGTATGTGCATGTGTGTGTGTCCACATCCCTGTTCATACACAGACAGTGTTCCCTTGATATGTTCCTGTTGTTGATGCTTGCTGAGGGGTACTGGGTTCATCCCACTACTTTTCCAATGGGCTACCAGATGTATGGGTGCATGACACACTACTGTTAATTGGTGTATCATCATTGGGATTTGTCAGTTCTGAGTGGTGATGATGTTGTCAGACACATATGGGACACAGTCAGGGTTCCTCAAGGCACTTGTTTGTTCGCAATATCATGTAGTTGTCCCTAGGTGGTAGTTTTCAGTGATTGAGACATTTGTATGTGTGTATGACTACTCCCACTTGTCGGGTTCACGGCTGCGATGCTGGCAGGTGTCAGCATGTGTGCCTTGTGTTTCTCCTTGGCATCTGAATAGTCCTTGGACTGTGGCAGGGATTCTGAAGGTTACATGACCTTTGAGGTCATGGCCATGTACTGCATACTATGCAGTGTGTCTGTCATTCCCCAGGGTTGCAAACAGTCCTTGTGTGATGTGTGTGTACACCTTAGTTCCTGCCAACATTCCTGTGTTTGTCATGGGTGCATGTGCAATGTCACCTGTCCATGTGGACTTCACAGATACACATTGTTGCAGTTCAGGTGTGTGGTGTTGAGGGTGGACTGATGTGAATGTTTGCATGGATGGTCCCCTAGCTCCCGTTTGTCCATGGATGAGGGCCATGCTGAGTGATTTGTGTTTGTGTATGTGTGATGTACGTTTGTGGCACAGGACACATGTCTGGGTTTCCCAGTTTGTACGACATCTGCCTTTGTCATCACAGTGGAGGTGTCATGCATGCTTGTGTCACCCCACTGTCTGGTCCCTGGGGGTAGTGGCGTTGTGTGTCAGTCTCTTGCTGTGTTAGTTGGTGTTCATTCCAGCTTGTGTCACATGTGTCTGTTGTGCTTCCTCTCATCTCTCAACACCTGAATGCCCACTGAGGGTGTCCCAATGATGGTTTACTTTTGTATGGCACTGTGTACACATCTGTGTCACTGTGGTTCAGCCCCCTCTCATATGTTGTGTAGTTGCCGGGAGATACTGTGACACACATACACACATGTTGTGTCCGATGTGTAGTGTGAGTTTGCCTGTTTGTGCATCTGCAACAGTGCATTGGTATTGCTGTTGTGGGCCTTGGTCTGGATGCTGTTTCTGTGATTTTGCATGCTGTCCCTGTGAGTCATTTCACATCATTGTACACATTCATCCTGGTTGTTGGGTGCCATTGCTGGCATGGAATGTGAGTTTGTGAGCTAACTCCTACAGTCTACACATGTTGTTTTGATTGGTGTGTCTATTTTCGAGATGTGTGCATGCTTGGTGATGCTCACTTCTGCTGTTGTGTCATTGTACGCTGTGTGCATTGTCAGCCCCCATGTGTGGTGCTTGTCTGCACATGTCCGAGAGTGTTATGTTTTCACTGCACTGTTAGCCTCACCACATCTCTGTGTGTATGGGACACAACCACTACTTTTCCCCAGAAGTGTTTGATGTGTTGGGAGCAGTCATCATACATGCTGTTTGTTATTTGCAGCTTTGACCGTGATGACTCTTACCTTTTGGTCACTGTGATGAGGGGGGTTTGGTCCCCATCACCACAATGCTCCACATCTGCTGTATTTTGTGAGCCCCCACTTAACTTCTGTTCTACACAGTGAACAGTGAGGGGGTGTTCTTTTTACATTGCCACAGTGCTCTGGTGATGCTTGCCTTGTGTATGTCACACTCATGTGTTGGTCACACAAGTGCTGTTACTTATATTGTATGCTCGTAGCCATAATCACTGTTGTGGGCATTTGTCACAGACTACACACTGTTGTCATGATGTCATGGGGGATGTATTTTGCAGACATACCTGATGTTTGCGTATGCTGGATGTGTTGCGCATCACCCATCCTATGGGTGTGGGTGGCAGGGGTGATGGGCAACATAAGCACTATGGGTGTGGGTGGCAGGGGTGATGGGCAAAATAGTCCCTATGGGTGGGGGTGGCAGTAGTGATGGGCAACAGGTTCCCTGTGAATGGGGGTGGCAGGGGTGATGGGCAACAGGTCCTCTGTGAGTGGGGGTAGCAGGGATGATGGGCAACAGGTCCCCTGTGAGTGGGGGTGGCAGGGGTGATGGGCAACAGGTCCCCTGTGAGTGGGGGTGGCAGGGGTGATGGGCAATATAAGCACTATGGGTGCAGGTGGCAGGGGTGATGGGCAACATAGTCCCTATGGGTGGGGGTGGCAGTAGTGATGGGCAACAGGTCCCCTGTGAGTGGGGGTGGCAGGGGTGATGGGCAACAGGTCCCCTGTGAGTGGGGGTGGCAGGGGTGATGGGCAACAGGTTCCCTGTGAATGGGGGTGGCAGGGGTGATGGGCAACAGGTCCTCTGTGAGTGGGGGTAGCAGGGATGATGGGCAACAGGTCCCCTGTGAGTGGGGGTGGCAGGGGTGATGGGCAACAGGTCCCCAGTGAGTGGGGGTGGCAGGGGTGATGGGCAATATAAGCACTATGGGTGCGGGTGGCAGGGGTGATGGGCAACATAGTCCCTATGGGTGGGGGTGGCAGTAGTGATGGGCAACAGGTCCCCTGTGAGTGGGGGTGGCAGGGGTGATGGGCAACAGGTCCCCTGTGAGTGGGGTGGCAGGGGTGATGGGCAACAGGTCCCCTGTGAGTGGGGGTGGCAGGGGTGATGGGCAACATAAGCACTATGTGTGTGGGTGGCAGGGGTGATGGGCAACATAGTCCTTATGGGTGGGGGTGGCAGTAGTGATGGGCAACAGGTCCCCTGTGAGTGGGGGTGGCAGGGGTGATGGGCAACATAAGCCCTGTGAGTGGGGATGCAGGAATGATGGGCAACATAAGCCCTGTGAGTGGGGGTGGCAGGGGTGATGGGCAACAGGTCCCCTGTGAGTGGGGGTGTCAGGGGTGATGGGCAACAGGTCCCCTATGGGTGTGGGTGGCAGGGGAGATTGGCAACATAAGCCCTGTGAGTGGGGGTGGCAGGGGTGATGGGCAACAGGTCCCCTGTGAGTGGGGGTGGCAGGGATGATGGGCAACATAGTCCCTATGGGTGGGGGTGGCAGTAGTGATGTGCAACAGGCCCGCTATGGGTGGGGGTGTTAGTGGTGCTGGCCATGCAACCCCTATAGTGGGCTGTTGTTAGTGGCCAGGATGTGAATCCCCTGTGTGTGTGTGCCATTTTGCTTGTACGTGTCGTTTGTTTGTGTTGTAGGTGTCTGACTTACCGTCTGCGCCGTCTGCGTCGGTCCCTGATCCGGTCATAGATGTAGAGTACTGGTATGACCTGCGCGATGGGATTCATGATGTGTTCGTGTCGTACACTCTGCTTGTTGCTCCGTCTCGTACCCGCTGCAAGCTGGTCCATCTCGTAGCCGTGTATTTATTTGTGGTGCAAATCGTAGCTGATATGCTTGTTTTCCGGATGCTGTGATGTGCCGTACGTGACGACCAGTTCGGCGCGTAGGAAGTACGCATCATACTTGTCATGACGGAATCTGCTATAGATTAAGGGTGGGCGTAGTTCGCGAAGTAGCACTTCGCGAAGCTACGCAAAGTGAAGTTCGCACTACGCGAGCTACGCGTAGCACTTCGCGAACTGCGAAGTAACATGTTCGCACTGTGCAAGATGTTGTTTTCAATGATTGCACAGTGCGGACAAGCAACCGGCACTGTGCAATCATTGAAAATGGCATCTTGCACAGTGCGAGCTGTAGTTTTCTGCTGCTCGAGTAGATTTTTACTCGAGCTGCAGCTTTCTCAACGCGAACTGGTAGTTTCTCATCGCGAGCGGTCGCGAGCATATGCGACCCCTCGCAATGAGAAACCTGACCTTCTCGCGTTGGGAATCTCGCCGGGAGGTTTATTTTCCATGCTCGCGATCGCGAACAAGGAAAAAGTCTCGCCAGGATGTCATTTTGCTTGCTCGCGGTCGCCAACTTGACGTTGAGGACCGCGAGCAAGCAAAAAATGACCGCAGCACTACGCAACACTACGCTACGCGTGTTCGCACTGTGCTACGTGCAGTTCGCGTAGTGCGAAGTAGCGCGAACTTCGCAAACTACGCGAGCGTAGCGTAGTGCTTCGCCCAGGCCTACTATAGATACTGCTTCCGGGTGACTCGGTTCCTCTTTAGGAGTTACGGCTCGGACGGAGAATGGGGCTTGGTTCACAGCCTACGTGTCGGTTGTGTTTTTGACAGTTATGCGCATCGTACTTACTCTACAGGACGGACCGGCTCCAGGTATGTGTCGGTCGCACGGTAAGGCTACGGACAGCTGTCCGACGGGCCATCGGAATCGCCCCCTAAATAATTAAAATCAGAAAGTCATAATGAAAAAACTAAAAATATATTTACTTTTCTATTACACGACTATATTTCATAAAAATGCACCATTTTTCAAAACTGTTTAAAAAAATATATATGTAAAAATATATTTTTAATTTTGCAAAGTTACATTAAAAATATATGTTAAAAGTATATGATACTTTATAATGTATTTTGAATAACAGAAACATTTGTGAGTCATGTTTTTCAATATGTTTAAAAATTGTATAACAAAACAAAATAAAAGCAATTTAATTGTGAACAACAAAAATAAATACATGTGTTTGCAAATAAAAACGTTAACAATAAAAACTGACATACGTCTCCTCTCTTTTTTTAATTTACACATAAACTCTAAGAAAATACTACATGATAAACCATTAAAAATGACTATTCTCAACTTGAAAACCAACTGAATTCAGGTAAATTGCTGAATAATAAACCATTAAAAATGACTATTTCAAGTCCAAAACCAACTCAACTCAGGGAAAGTGCTGGATAATAAACCTTAAAAAATGACATTTCCAACTCCAAAACCAACTGAATCTAGAGAAAGTGCTGGATAATACACCATAAAAAAATATTATTCCCAACTCCAAAACAATCTAAACTCAGGGAAAGTGCTGAATTATAAACCATAAAAAAAATTAATATTTCTAACTCCAAAATCAACAAAACTAAGGGAAAGTGCTGGATAATAAACCATAGCAAATTACTATTCTAACTCCAAAACCAACTGAACTCAGGGAGAGTACTGGATAATAAACCATAAAAAACTACTATGCCATCTCCAAAACCAAATATACTCAGTGAAAGTGTTAGATAATAAAAGATACTCAGGGAAAGTGTCGGATAGTAAATTTGCTAAATAATGTCAACATTTTAAATATATAAAAATGTAAAAGAATTCAAAACTATAGGGCCCCATTAGGATGGCTGGCGGGAATTGCTTTGGGGGCCTGTTGCGGGTCCCCGGGGAGGTGGCTGCACTTTGGGGGGACTCATTGCCAGGCACAAGGTGGCAGGCACCGCGCGGTACCTGCCATGTTGTGCATAGCAATGCACATCATGTATTTCTGGCATTGCTACTGGTGCTGTTCACAGCAGCACCCGCTGCAATGTTAACAATACGGAATGCAACTGCCAGGGTGGCGGTCGAATCCTAATTGGTGGTGCAGTACCACCTCCTGGCTGGCGGCCGGTCCCAACACCGCTAAGGTGGCGGGCGGACTCAAGTCCACCCTGGCGGTGTTGGGACCAGCTGCCAGCCATGTGGCGGTCCTGCACCACCAATTGGGATGCAACGGCCACCCTGGTGGTCGCATTCCGTATTGTTAACATTGCGGTGGGTGCTGCTGTGAACTGGGGTGGCAGAGTGGACTAAAGAACGGTGATGGATCAAACCCAGATCTGTTGACTGGGTGTGAGTGTTTGATTGGTTCTGATGCTCCGTCCATCACCACCCCCTTTTGTACCACTTTGTTCGCCATAAGTTGGCAGGGTATGCTCAGACGTGAGTCCCTTGCTCACTTTGCCACTGGATTCAAGAAAGCCTGGCTGAAGACGGCTGAAATGCCAGAAACCGGTCCTAGGAAGCTTGTTTCCGGTCCAGGGAAGGCATGGCTTGGCAGTTCGGGCTGGACAGTTCCCATGAGGCACAGGGTCAGACTGATTTGCATATGGCCATGTCTGAACTGGGGTGGCAGAGTGGGCTAAAGAACGGTGATGGATCAAACCCAGATCTGTTGACTGGGTGTGAGTGTTTGATTGGTTCTGATGCTCCGTCCATCACCACCCCCTTTTGTACCACTTTGTTCGCCATAAGTTGGCAGGGTATGCTCAGACGTGAGTCCCTTGCTCACTTTGCCACTGGATTCAAGCAAGCCTGGCTGAAGACGGCTGAAATGCCAGAAACCGGTCCTAGGAAGCTTGTTTCCGGTCCAGGGAAGGCATGGCTTGGCAGTTCGGGCTGGACTGTTCCCATGAGGCACAGGGTCAGACTGATTTGCATATGGCCATGTCTGAACTGGGGTGGCAGAGTGGGCTAAAGAACGGTGATGGATCAAACCCAGATCTGTTGACTGGGTGTGAGTGTTTGATTGGTTCTGATGCTCCGTCCATCACCACCCCCTTTTGTACCATTTTGTTCGTCATAAGTTGGCAGGGTATGCTCAGACGTGAGTCCCTTGCTCACTTTGCCACTGGATTCAAGCAAGCCTGGCTGAAGACGGCTGAAATGCCAGAAACCGGTCCTAGGAAGCTTGTTTCCGGTCCAGGGAAGGCATGGCTTGGCAGTTCGGGCAGGACTGTTCCCATGAGGCACAGGGTCAGACTGATTTGCATATGGCCATGTCTGAACTGGGGTGGCAGAGTGGGCTAAAGAACGGTGATGGATCAAACCCAGATCTGTTGACTGGGTGTGAGTGTTTGATTGGTTCTGATGCTCCGTCCATCACCACCCCCTTTTGTACCACTTTGTTCGCCATAAGTTGGCAGGGTATGCTCAGACGTGAGTCCCTTGCTCACTTTGCCACTGGATTCAAGCAAGCCTGGCTGAAGATGGCTGAAATGCCAGAAACCGGTCCTAGGAAGCTTGTTTCCGGTCCAGGGAAGGCATGGCTTGGCAGTTCGGGCTGGACTGTTCCCATGAGGCACAGGATCAGACTGATTTGCATATGGCTGTGTCTGAACTGGGGTGGCAGAGTGGGCTAAAGAACGGTGATGGATCAAACCCAGATCTGTTGACTGGGTGTGAGTGTTTGATTGGTTCTGATGCTTCGTCCATCACCACCCCCTTTTGTACCACTTTGTTCGCCATAAGTTGGCAGGGTATGCTCAGACGTGAGTCCCTTGCTCACTTTGCCACTGGATTCAAGCAAGCCTGGCTGAAGACGGCTGAAATGCCAGAAACCGGTCCTAGGAAGCTTGTTTCCGGTCCAGGGAAGGCATGGCTTGGCAGTTCGGGCTGGACTGTTCCCATGAGGCACAGGGTCAGACTGATTTGCATATGGCCATGTCTGAACTGGGGTGGCAGAGTGGGCTAAAGAACGGTGATGGATCAAACCCAGATCTGTTGACTGGGTGTGAGTGTTTGATTGGTTCTGATGCTCCGTCCAACACTAACCCCTTTTGTACCACTTTGTTCGCCATAAGTTGGCAGGGTATGCTCAGACGTGAGTCCCTTGCTCACTTTGCCACTGGATTCAAGCAAGCCTGGCTGAAGACGGCTGAAATGCCAGAAACCGGTCCTAGGAAGCTTGTTTCCGGTCCAGGGAAGGCATGGCTTGGCAGTTCGGGCTGGACTGTTCCCATGAGGCACAGGGTCAGACTGATTTGCATATGGCCATGTCTGAACTGGGGTGGCAGAGTGGGCTAAAGAACGGTGATGGATCAAACCCAGATCTGTTGACTGGGTGTGAGTGTTTGATTGGTTCTGATGCTCCGTCCATCACCACCCCCTTTTGTACCACTTTGTTCGCCATAAGTTGGCAGGGTATGCTCAGACGTGAGTCCCTTGCTCACTTTGCCACTGGATTTAAGCAAGCCTGGCTGAAGACGGCTGAAATGCCAGAAACCGGTCCTAGGAAGCTTGTTTCCGGTCCAGGGAAGGCATGGCTTGGCAGTTCGGGCTGGACTGTTCCCATGAGGCACAGGGTCAGACTGATTTGCATATGGCCATGTCTGAACTGGGGTGGCAGAGTGGGCTAAAGAACGGTGATGGATCAAACCCAGATCTGTTGACTGGGTGTGAGTGTTTGATTGGTTCTGATGCTCCGTCCATCACCACCCCCTTTTGTACCACTTTGTTCGCCATAAGTTGGCAGGGTATGCTCAGACGTGAGTCCCTTGCTCACTTTGCCACTGGATTCAAGCAAGCCTGGCTGAAGACGGCTGAAATGCCAGAAACCGGTCCTAGGAAGCTTGTTTACGGTCCAGGGAAGGCATGGCTTGGCAGTTCGGGCTGGACTGTTCCCATAAGGCACAGGGTCAGACTGATTTGCATATGGCCATGTCTGAACTGGGGTGGCAGAGTGAGCTAAAGAATGGTGATGGATCAAACCCAGATTTGTTGACTGGGTGTGAGTGTTTGATTGGTTCTGATGCTCCGTCCATCACCACCCCCTTTTACAGCACCCACAGCAATGCCAGAAATACATTTTGTGCATTGCCATGCACAACGTGGCAGGCACCGCGCACTGCCTGCCACCTTGTGCATGGCAATGAGGGGGGTACCATAGGTACACCCCAAGTGCAACCACCCCCACAGGGGCCTGCAACGGGCCCCCAAAGCAATTCCCACAGGCCTTTCCATGCCTTGGAAAGGCCTTCACATCACATCATCCTAATATGGATGGTGGTGCCTGCTAGGCACCGCCACCATATTAGGGGCCAATTCCACCCAGCTGGCAATCAGAACGATTGCCGTCCGGCAGTAAAGCGGCGGATGGACTTTCTGTTTGCCGCGGTATCCCCCGCCATGGTAATATAGCGGGGGGTAAATTATGTTGTGATGGCGGGCAGATCGCCACCGCTGGCCGGGCATTGGCGATCCACCCGCCATCATAATCAACCCCTTTGATTTAAATAAAAATATACATTTTTTTTCAAAATTAAAAATGTAACATTTTCAAAAACTTGTCAAAGAAATTTTAAAAAATGTCAAAAAAATATATATAAATTACAAAATTAAAAAAATTAATGATTGATAAGAAAGTTTCGATATACCCCTTATTACAAAAATAAACAATTATAAATATTACATTCTAAATTTCCATTAAATTTTTTAAAAATTTAAGAAAAGAAAAAAACTTATTTATACTTAGAACATTTAAAAAATAAAAACAATAAAAATAATATGTACATAAATATAAACATAATTTGACTATCATATATTTATTTAAATATTTTTTGCAATTAAAAAAAATATTTTTAACATATTTTATACAATTTACATTACAATATTTGCACCACAAACTAACTTCAAAATTTAAAAAAAATCAGATTTTAAATTAATAAAAATAATTTTGATCTTTCAATAATTTTGTTTATTACAATTAAACTACATAAAATGTAAAAAATAATTTGAAATGTAAGCAAATATGTTTTTAATAACTTCCCACCACTATCCCGTATGAACCCATCATCCCACTCCTAAAAATAAATGCAAACATTTTAACATTAAAAAATAAACTTATACACATAAACTAACTACCAAAATAATAAAAAAATAAACATTAAACAAAAACAAAAAAATACAGTTAAATTTTATTTAAAACAATATTTTTGCCATAGATGTTTTCAAAATCAATATTTCTAAATTACACAAAAATTGTTATTTTTAACAACGAAAAAACTTACCTTGATATTTTACATCATCGATATTCTTAACGCGATATTCATGCAACAACAAGCTACAGCATACTACACCGCTTGGTTCCTTCTATAAACTCTCAGACTATAACATTATATTCAATGAGCACAGAGTAATATTTTGTGCTGCAGGTTGAGTTGATTATTTCTACAATCATATTTTTGCTGTAACTTTGTAAATTCTGGATACGTTCCATTGTGCTATATTGGAAAGTTTCTAAAACCCATAAGGACAGGGCTATACAACAAAACAGCGCCTATTCACAAAGGTAAATATACACATGAATATTTCCTCACATGTATATCTACTACAACACCTAGGTGTAGCTCTTCACTTCTTTTTTTATTCACCAGTTCCAAAAGTAGATTTACACCTAGATGTAAATTTACATCTCTCCACCACCTCAAATTAGGGGATGGAAACTCCTAAAACAGGATTTACAAGTGTAAAGTCATTACTAGTAACTTTTCACACATAGGTGAAGGTCAAGTTTCTGGCTTTGGTATGCTCCATGAGTAATTAATGGGACGAGGACTGGAGAGACCTGGGGGTAATGCCCTATTACTTAGCTGGGATCTTCATTGCTCCTGGTCCTGTTGTCCTCTTCCCATTCATTACACCACTTTTTCCCTCCTGGATGGCCAGCCTTCCAGTTGGTGACTTGTTAGTTCATGCAGAATGCTAAGTACTGGCTATGTGCTCTCAGTGGGAGGGTCCCAGCATCCCTATTTTATTGGATCTGTCAGAGAGATGGTTATCTCCATAAGTAATGAATGGGATGAGGACAGGAGGGACCTGGTGGTAATGTGGTAATCAGTGTTGGCCGACATGGCTCACGGGTGGGGGGCACACACAAGGGGTGGGTGCAATTTTAAATAAATAAAATAAAAATAAACACTCACCTTGCCACCGGGTCCCGCATCTCTGCTCCTGCTCTCCTCCGTCGGACTCCAGGAACAGGAAGCACAGCCAGGCTCCCTGACCAATCACAACGCTGTAATGCAGCATTGTAATTGGTCTGAGCATCGTGGTTTGACTCTTAGTCAGGGAATGGGGACTGGGCATGTTCTCCATGCAGGCTGTAATGCATCCTGTTTGGAGAGCAGGGAAAGTGCGCATGACTGTTTGGCCAGTTCCAGAGGGCCGGCAAAACAGTCATGTACACTTAGGAATGGGCAAATCACTCCACCCATGCCCTGCTCCGAGAGCAGAGCAGCCCCGCCTGCCCACCTACAAAGCAGCACGGAAACATAAAATGATAATAACTTAAAGTAATTATAATTTTATGTTTCCTTTATTTGCACTGTTTAAAAGCAGTTGGGCGATGCGCCTCCGCCGTAGCAGAGGAGCCACCATTGGTGGTAATACTGATTGTTTCCCACTTCCAAGGCTTCCAAGCTGCACCACTTTGAAATGAGCAGTGTTTCTCCTCATGATCTGCTCCAGGTTTAGAAGGCAAAATCCATGCAGGTAAAAAAACACAGGTAAAGGAATTACAAATGCCATCAGGATCAAACTTGCATGGTAAAATTAAAAAGCTATGATTGTGCCAATGAAAACTGTTTAAGCTGTTTTCAATTAGTTAACATTTTCCCTGCAGAGGGGTTGTAATAACCAACATTTATGTTTCTTACATATTGAACTAAATAAGTAGAAGTATACAGTGAGTGGAAGTGTTGCAGTCTCTATCCATCTTTTGAGAAGTTCTGGATGGTGGTATAGAATACTTTCTTGACAGTGTTTAATTTGTAAATGAAGGAGTGCTGGTGCCCAAAGCTCTGCACATAAGCCAGTGGCCGGTGCAATTAAATGTCAGTCCACCAAATACCAACGCTACATTATCTTAAACCACCTCATGCCTCTTTAATCCACCCAGAACCCATTGCCATTATCTCACTCTTGTGGGGTCCGGCTTTTTCCCTCTGTGACAGGTTTTCATTCTTAGTCTTCCTTATTCTTTCCACTTTGTCTATTAGTGAATGTCTGATGAGGAAAAATAGGTGCCGCCCCTAAAAATGAGTGCCGATGGTCCCCATCCACAACTACTGGCTCAATTTAAGCACTGCTTACTTTGGAAAACAGAAGATATAAGCCCTGCTTTACTAAAGATTTGCACGGGTGCTGAGGGACGAAAAGAAACATAAATGATTGTATCAATTAATCTTCAGGTCCTGAAGCGTACTTTGACCTCTCTGAAAATGGATGCAAAGTGGATGTTGCAGTGTGGGAACTGCAGTGATGGTAAACCCATACCTACTTGAGACAACCAAAGTAGAGCAATCTAGTGCTGCGTTGAATACTAGCACCACTTAAAAACAGGCACCAACAATGGGCAAATCTCAGGAAATATTGGGTATTTTTCAGCAGGTAAAGCAGGAAACAATTGCCAAATGTACTGTTCTTATGCAATGTATCCTTGGTAAGTTGTATGTACAAAAACAAACAATACAGCTCAATAATACTTGTGCTGCGGCTCAATGTTAGATCGTGTTTTACATCCTGTGAGAGCAGCGTCATATGTGTTTGCCTTGATGAGGATGTCATTGTTGCTCGATGCAGGATTAAATATGACCCTGTGCTTAATTTGTCACTTTGTGAAATGCAATGCGGCTGGTTTTTATGCAGCATTCCATTGCACAAACCTGAATTGTATATCTGACCCAGCATCTTTAAAAACAATTTTAGGCCACATTGTTTTAAGGTATATTTTGTATAATCAGATGAAATTAGCAGACCTATGTTAATTATTTAGTGTGGTCAACCTTAGCTCTCAACAAAGAGCTTGCATACGATGGTCCCAATAAGATTCTTTAGGGCCAAGCTTGTCTTTCAAAATCAAGCACCCTGGTGACTGCCACATGGAGGCTAGCTTCAGCTCTGTTACCCAAACTTTGAGATGAATTAGGGATGGAGAAGACCTCCAAACCCAATGCTCACACCTGTGTAAGGTGAATCAAGAAACGTGTTTGCCTGGGCCTAGGTCCATAAGTGTATCCAAATAAACAAAGCCTGAGTGCAACGTAGTTGTCTGCTGGGTTATGGTACAACATCAGTTTTAGAGATGCCACATGTGTAGCTGGACACAGACCTAATACTCTGAAAAAATAGATTTTCATGAGCTACCATGGCTTTTATGTAAATAAAATACTTTAATTCTGCACCACAAGATGCTTGTAGAATTGATTTGTCAAGGCAAGCTTCTAATGGAGTTGATGCAGGTAGATCACCAAACTCTCTCGACAATTTAACAATGCTAGCGGCACTCTGCGATAATGAAAGTGCACATAGCCCACTTGAGGACCCCACAAACTGTTGGAGGTAAGCTTGACACAAAAATGATCAAAATCGACGTTTATACCTAGTGTGCATTGTTTTACTCTAAAATTCCTATTCACCATAAATAGTTGTGGTCTACCACCATAGCCTGGGAAACAACATTAACAACGCAGGCTAAACCACGCAGACCGTTACAACAGAAACACAACAATGCTTGCCTTAACCATGCAAATACCTTAAACACACATATTCCTTTGCAAAGATTTCCGTTGTAAAGGTGGTAAAGGCATATTCGTGGTTAGAACAGTCAGTGGTCAAGCATTGTAGCGAGTGGGCTGGGGTGGGTGTTGTTGGAGACTTTCTGCGGCTTTGGGAGTACTTTTTCGTTTTGTTTTTTGTTGTTTTACGGGCTGGGGGCCGGTTTTTAAGACTGGGTGCCGGGACGTAGGGCTCAGTGCACGGTTTCGGGGTAGTTATTAGGGCTGGGGTCAGGGTCGTTGTAAGGCCTGGGGTGCTGGTTTTAGGGCTCAGGGCAGGGGAGTCGGGGGTTGTTTTTAGAGCTGGGGTCGGGTAGTTTTTAGTGCTGGGAGCCAGGTTTTAGGGCTCAGGGCATGGTAGTTTTTAGGGCTGGGGCCAGTTTTAGGGTTCAGAGGGGGGGGCTGGGGTATTTTATGGACCATAGTTGGGGTAGTTAATAGCTGGGACTGGGTTTTAGGGCTCAGAGAGGGGGGTGGGAAGTAATCTTTACCACTCATTTACCTTTACCAATCATGCCTTTACAACAACATGTTTTGTAAGGGCATGTGTGGTAAAGATGTGATCATTTTTAAGGTTGCATTGTCATGGAATGCGTTGTTAGTGCATGTGTGGTTCCGTCATACAATCCCATAGCCTAAGTCTGGAGATAATAATAAATGGTCAAAATAAATGTAGAAGCCACTACGTGAAAATAGTGGAGATTTTGATTCGTAAATAATAAAATATCACCCTGCTTTCGATTTGAATCTTTGCCCAGTGTACAAGTGAAATGTGTGCAATCACCAGGCTACATTATCCTGGAGATCATTCAAAAGATTATTAATGAAAGGGGTTACATCACACTCTTGCATATATCCAAAGAAACCGGAAAAGAGTTTTTGCCTAGATGCATAGGGCCTGATTATGATGCGGTTAGGAAATCTTCCTGACGAATCGGTTTGGAAATTGTTCCCGATCCGATTCGGAAGGATCAAATGCCGTTAGGAGGCCTTCCTAACTGCATTATAATCGGACCCTAAGAGGTCCAATAGGATGGCAGGCGGAAAAGCAATCCGACTGCCATGGTAGAGGGAAAACCCCACCCGCTAGGACCGCGGGAAAACAGCCGGTCCAATTATTATGCTCCGCAGTGGAAATCCAACCGCGGCGGTCGGATATCGGCGGTTAACTTTGTGGCGGGCGGTGCTGCCAGCAGCACCGCCGCGATTTTCAAACAAGCTTGCCATGCATGTCCCTGTACTGTGTTGCAGGCACTGCACAGTGCCTGCCACCTGGTACAGGGACATGGTACCCCCCCTGTGCACCCACAACCCCCCAACACATTGGGGGTCCGCAATGGACCCCCGGAGACATTCTCCGCATGCCTTTCCATGGCGGTACCGCCGGCATCATATTCGTGCCGGCGGTGCTTGGCCGTGATCCACCACGATTGTAGCGGACCAGCTCCGCACGCCAGGCAAGCGGGCAGACTGCAACCGGCGGAAAAGTGGCAGGCAGGAAATCACACCGCTGCATCATGACCGCAATGCTAATCGGACCGGCGGTGTTCAGGGCTTCGATGGCGGGCGGATGTCCGCCGCCGGTCCGGCGGTTGCTACTGCCCACACGGCAGAGGACATCCGCCCTCCATCCTAATGGCCCTCTAAGTGTCACCATGAACCTGTGTAAAGTTGCCCGAAGAAGGCAAAGTTTGAACTGAATCTCTTCAAGGTGGTCGTGTTATCATTGTCTAGCTACTTCAGGACTCCAAAAAATCATGCCTTGTCATTACCTTACCTGTACATAAACAATGGAAATGGGGAATTATTAATTGGTAGCAGTGGATAACAGATGTTTTGACTGAGGGGTTCTAAATGACATCAACTAGGCAACCACCATGCACTCCCTGTCTCTTAATGTCAGTCTTTCAAGTTCCTGCAGTCTAACTTTGCCATGGTTTTTCAATCTTTCTCTTCCTCTTCTTTCCAACTTGTGTGTTTTTCCCTCTCCTGTTGGTCAAAGTCTGATGAGGAAATATATGTGCTGGTCCCTAAAAATAAGTGTCAGTGGTCCACATCTGCCAATTCCAATTCCAATTAAGCACTGGCCTTAACGTAATAATTTTTTTTTTTAAAGGGCTGAGCCAATCTAAACTGTGATTTATCCAAAAGTGAAATTGGTCTATCATCTCTTGCATTTACTTGTAACAATCTGTTTAGAATGAGGTGGCTGTCAACATTAAACAGCTTAATGCCTGTACACAAGCATATACCACTCAAAAGCAGTGCATTTCAGATCAGACTTATAAAGTGCTTCATAACTTCAGGTTATAAGGTGCTATATAAACACAAGCCCGTGTGAGTCACCCCTGTTGCTCAGACCCATGCAGTGCATGGATCTGTAATAAGAAAGCAGCTTGTCTCCTGCTGATTTTTTTCTGGAATTAACCATGAATTCCTCTATATTTTATATGTTTTGTCTCATAGCTAGGCCAAATCTATCATACATTTCCCATCATCAGCTGCTTGCAATAATGACAAGCTTCGGTTTGCAATATAGCCGTTAACATAGTTACAAAGAAAGCAATATCTTCCAGTTACAAACTTTTGTGGTCTCCCTCTGAAGGGGAGCTGACTTCTAACAGCAGGGTGCAAGGTCACCTGCTATAAAATTTAGGAGTGCCCGACATTTTACAAAGGGTGTCATGTGTTCAATACATTTGTATTGTCAGTAACAATTATGTATGGTCAATAAAAACACGTTTAAAGCTTACACTTTTCAGATTGTTTTACCAAAGTGAAACCTTTGTTAACGTTCTGCTTGAAATGTTCTTTCCACGGTGCATTTAGGAAACAGAAGTTTACAGCCTCAGATCTTTATGGCCTGCATAAAAAAAGGTCACCCTGCCTATTGGGCCAAATTGAGGTTTTTGAATTCAAGAGAATCCCCCCAAATGTTATTAAAGAAGAGAAAGTCTCGAGAAAAACAAAAGTGCCAAAATTGTTCCAAGATGTTCAGAGTTTCGAGTCTTACGGCAGAGGGGAAAAAATTCGTGTTTCTGGGCATCTCATCAAGAAACACAGAAGTGAGATATTTTTAGACAAGCAGGTTTCGGTATAAAATTACCCATTACTGTGTCCACAATGGGTGTTCGGGCACTTTCACTGTAATTATAGGATATTATCGACATTTTGGAGAACAATAGCGTTGTCTGTGCTGTCGATTGCTCTGTAAGCCATTGAGTTCTATAAAACGACAGTGTTGACAAATAAAAAAACATGCGGAGCAGAATGGAAATGAGAGAACCTCCAGCTCTTTCTGGTTTATCGATGGATTGTGACCAAAATATGGCCCAGAAACATATGGTTTTGTGGGGTGGGGTTCTCCGAGATGCAGTGGGATAACATAAAATGATGGGGACGCCCTGCATAATAGTAGGAGGACGCAGGTGTCTCCCAAATCTCACAGATATTTATTGGCTTTAGGCAGAGTGGGCCCCTTTTGAAAGGTTTGGGGCCACCCTGAAGGGTTGAACCCCCCCCATGCCATTGGGGTTGCAGGGGCATGTATTAAGTCCTTACCCAGATGTAGACAGACCATGCATCTGCGGAGGAGTATGGACTGCCCTGATGCAAGGATTTTCAGAGCCCAGTGAAACCTGTTGGCATTCACGCTTCCTAGAAAAAGCCAATTTTGTTGTTACAGTCTGAGGCCCCCTTGTGGTGGCACCCTACATTCACCTTAATATATTGACATCCTGGATATGCAAGAAGGTTCAGTGAGAATGACCAAACGGGGGAAAGCCCTGCGCCAGTGGTTCTCAACCTTTTGGCTTCTGTGGACCCCCCTGATACTCAATTTTGGTATTCACAGAAGGCACTTACTCATTAATGAGTAAGTGCCTTCTGGGAATACCAAAATGGTAGTAAGTTTAGGATTTTGTCTTAAGTTAGTTCTGTGAATCGGGCCCAAAATATCTTGTTTACTACTCTTAACCGTTTGTGTCAGCGATGCTTCTGCAGAGACTTAGCAGGCAACACCTCAGATTTACTTAAAGGCACGGAATCAAATGGAGGTAAAATTCTTCTTTTGTTGTTAATTCTAAAATACTTTAAAAACAAGCATTGACAAAGCCAACAAGTTTTTTTCTGTGCTAAATCTATTGGCCTTGTCATATTTTTTCTTAAAGAAAACCTAGCAACACGAGGGAGGAGGGCAGGGGAGGGGGGGTTTGTTTGAAATAATGGTCAATGGGAGGTGCATGTGGAGGTTGACACCACGGAGAGCAGGTAAGGGCGGCGCTAGGGGCGGTTTCTTTGAAACAACAGCCAGTGGGAGGTGACAGGGGGTGGGTGACACTATGGAGACAACAGGAGAGAGGGGGGTGTTTGTTTGAAACAACAACTAGTGAGAGGTGACAAGGGGATGGTGATGCATGTACTCTCTAAGAGTGGATGCAGGTAAGTAAAACAAGCATTGAAAATGTAATAGGTCTTGCATTTATTTGAGTTAGAACTTTTGGCGCTGTAAATGGGAATGTGTTTTACCTATGTGTTATGGAGTTGTATGTATGTGGTGTGTAATGTAATTATGTGTGTTGTATTGGGATAGTTAGTTGTGGAGCAGTATGAACTATAAGTAAGGAGAGTGAAGAGAAGAGCAGCAGGAGGTACAAGCAAGAAGAGCGAGGAGAAAAGTAGTGTGAGGCACAAGGAAGGAGAGTGGGGAGGAGAACAGCATGAGGCAGTAGGATGGAGAGGAAGGGGAGAAGAACAGCGTGAGTCACAAGGATGGCAAGTGAGGAGAAGAGCAGCAGGAGGTACAAGGATGCAGAGTGATAAGAGCAGCAGGAGGCACAAGGACGTAAAGTGAGGAGAAGAGCAGCGTGAGGCACAAGGATGAAGAGTGAGGAGAAGAGTACTGTGAGGTATCAGGAAGGACATTGAGGAGGAAAAGAGCAGCATGAGGTGAAAGGAAGGAGAGTGATGAGAAGATGAGCCGGAGGTACAAAGAAGGAGAGTGAAGCAAAGAACCAGGTGAGGTACAAGGAAGGAGAGTGAGGACAAATGGCACACAGCCGAGTTGAAATGTATTAAATGCATGCCCCTGAAAATGACGTGTAATTGGAGAAACTATTCAGCCACAAAGAAGCAGTCAGTCACACGAGGAAACAATGCCGAGCTGACATATAGACGGAAATGAAAGGCGACCAAGAGCCCCGGGAGAATTAACCAAAGAACTCGACCAAAGGCATTTCTCTCAGCGAGGAATAAATGACACCCGCACTGCCCCAAGTGCTAACTGCATCTTTCCAAAAAAGAAGGAGGCCACTGTGTGTGATGCAGGTTTATTGCTGTGTTATCCACACAGCCCTTCTAGTGCATGCACAAGCTGCGAGGGGTCCACGTGCCCCGTATAGGGGCAATCTGAGGCTACAATCACTGCTAATGACCCTGCAGGAACCAGGGCGGCCGAGAGGGATGAAAATCCGGAGAGCGGGAGATGTCAGTCCAAGAGCGGCCCGAAGCGAGAGCTGGCATGAGCGCACCCCCAGAAGCTGTCTGGCTGCCCCTCCGGGTGAGGCCTGGGCTTATGGTGCACATTATGAATGCAGGCTTGGAGGCTTGTACAAAAGGCTTTGTCTGCCCTCCCTGTTGTGCCACTCACTGGCCCTTCAACAAGTCTGCACACACCCTCCACCCTTCTGTGGGGAACGTCTTCACTTGCACTCACAACTCTTCTTGTCTGTAGTTGACTTTTATATAGTGCTTAGGTGTGGTGCCGAAGCAATGTGCTCAAAGGCACCACAGCTAGAGAGAGAATAAAAGGTGAGGGTGGAATCTGTCTCTGAACACACTGTAGGAGGTTAGCCGTTTCTATCCCTAATTAGACTGCAGGGTTTGATGCCTCTCCCTGCCTAAACTAAGAGGGTGACGTCATGGCCTGTCCCTGACTACGCAGAGAGCACAAGAGATCTGGCCCTGGTTACCCGGTGGCAATGACCTGCTTCCTCCCAACCGTGCAATGCAGGGGTATAACATAGTGCCCCGCAGCCCCTGCAGTGAGGGGATGGGGGCTGGGGGCTGGCTTACCAACCATGGAACAGCATGGGATGTGGGAGATTCAATGAACTGTGAGCGTCGGGGAGAGATCGGAAATACGAAACCGCACAACGAGCACTTGTTAAACAAAGCGGCGCGTCCGCCATTACATAAACAGGGCGCTTGGTAAACAAGGAAGCAGTGGGGGCGGGTAGGGGTGAGTCCGGGACTGCGTTCGGCGGCCGGGATGCATGTTAATGCACACTATTTTTTAAAAAAAACAATTACGCTGTGTAAGCTTAAGGATACTGAAGTTAGGCGGTGCTGCTTCCGGAATGAACGGAAGTTACATATGGCATGAAGAGCCAATAATGAGGCTGATAACAAAAAAATGCACAAGTTAACGAATCGCAGGCCACGAGAAAGTAACAAGCAATGGGCGGAGTTTCAACACCCATATGGATTACTAGATGTCTCGGAGAGACAGCGCATGCACGCTGCCTAGGCAAAAGACTACCTGCAGGAGCTTCCTGGGCAGTGGAAGAACACTGGCAGCAGGAAGCAGTACTTAGTCTATGCTCATGGCATGGACAGAGACTCCAAAGCACAGGAGTAAGCTGGAGGCCAGGAGAAGCCGCTGACCAATAAGAAGCAAGGAAAAACGAGAGTGATGTGGTAACCTACCAATGGTAAGTTAAGGCAAGTAAAGGGTGGGCTCTAAGGCCCTTCTAAGATCTTTTTTACTTATAAGATATTTTGCTAAAACAGCCCAAGCTCTGTTAAAGGGGAACCTAAAAATGGCATTACAGCCATGTGTGGAATATTAGGAGTTGAACAGTCATTCAAAATACTCCTTTTGTGGGCTAAAACTACAATTATAGGAAATCAAACTGAGCATTCTGTGGCTTCCAAATCCCTCATCTTCCAGTATAAGTTCTGCAGTTGCTGTTGTACAATACATATTCTCCACAATATGCTTAACTTAGATTAATAGATCAAGCGGAGTGGACGTGGCTCAGAAGATATTTTATTGACATAGTTCTAGCAGATAAAGAGACTTGGCTGTTCAACAGCAGTGTTATAAATGCTCCTTTTTCCTACAAAGAAAAGGTACGCAAATTTCCATTGAAAAGTTATCCTCACATAATTGCATTAACTAAAGGCTTGTACAGGTTGTAGGATCAGGTGACCTACTGATTTGATTTCTTCATACTTTACTTCTTTTGACCCTCAGTCAGGTGGCAAGATTATGGTTGACTCAATCCTCCACTACCCACCAGAAAACACCTACATCACATACCACGATTTTTACTTGAAGTCAATTACTAAACGAAAGTAATATTTTTCTAAACTTTTACTAGATCTGATAGCAATCTTGTATACTAGTTGTATACATGCAATGGCTTATCGTTGGTAGAGTTAACCATAACAGATACATCACCCTGAGCAATGGAATATCTCACTTGATGGTCTGTTCAGAGGCACACAGTATGTGCTCTTGTAAACTGCTATTCTTCTCTTCAGGAGCTCTTTAATCCTCTCATCACAAAGGGGCCAACACTCTTTTGACTCAGTGGTAAAAAACAACTGCATAAACCTGGATTATTCTGGGGCCGATTCACAGAACTAACCTGAGATAAAATACAAAACTTACTACTTTTGGTATTCACAGAAGGCATTTAGTAGTAGTAAAGTTAAGACTCCTTACTTTACTACTACTATACTGAGACAAAATCCTAACTTTACGACTTTTGGTATTCACAAAAGGCATTTTAGTAGTAGTAAAGTTAGGAGTCCTAACGTTAATACTAGTAAATGCCTTCCGTGAATACCAAAAGTAGTAAGTTTAGGAATTTATCACAATTTAGCAGTAGTAAAGTTGGGAGTCCTCATTTTTCTACTACAAAATGCCTTCTGTGAATACCAAAAGTAGTAACTTTAGGATTTCCTCTCAGATTAGTTCTGTGAATCGCCCCTATATCTGTAAAAGAGTATGCATCCATGCACACTGCAGGATAAAAAGCTGTTTCCTCCTTTCGTACGATCCAATTGACATCCTCATGCTCTAAAAGAACAGGTTGCAGTCTTGTCAACCAGCAGGAATAAAAAATTGTGTAAAAGGGTGATGTGGCTTATGTTTCAACCTATATAGTTACGCCTTACTGAGACGCCAAGGTAGACCAGGTACCAGACACCTTATCGACATGGATATGACCCTTGGACTTCAAGCTGATGGTGTCTGGGAGTGATCTGCATTTCACAAATATAACAGGAGCATAGGGGGAACAGGGAGTCAGATCGCCTCCCACTCAAACAATCCAAAACACTACAAGATCTGACCCCTCACAAACAGACCACTTCATAATACGGATCCACAGAGAGCTCTCACTGTGTACCTTCAAGCTTCCCTAGCAAAGCCCACTAATTGCAAAAGGTCCGTGCTGTTCAATTTAAAACAAACGTCATTAACCACAGCCTATGACTACAGCATATAGTGACTTCAAAACCCTCACATTAATGTGTATTACAAATTAAAGATAGAAAATGTGAGAGAAGGCCAGGAAGCACCTCACGTACACAAACCCAAGGAGCTGCTGGATGGTACTCGCCAGTATGCCCACGTTATCATCATAGGTTGCTTACGTGGCCAGAAAGAAAAAAGAAGGAAATGTGTGCTTAAACTTCCTCAGAGGTGAGAAATTGTACAGAGTATAAATCAAAAAAACTGTGTGCCAAACAGAACTGAGTCTGTGTAACTCACTCAGTGCCCACTGGACCCCAACCGTGAACAAGGGAAACTATTCTCGCAATTAAAATGAGGTACCACTCACATACAAGACATACTGTATTGAGTGCTGCGAGTATCCTCAGGTTAAAAAATGGGCATGTATATGGCCACTTTCACCCATGAAAGGCCAACATGTTTCATTGCCAATACTTTCTAGGCAACTTTGTCAGGGCATTAGGGGAAACCAGTCTTCACCTCTTATTCTTTACTGTACCATATCGAGTAGTTGCTGTAGTCTCTCGTACCTGCAATATATTAAAATAAATAAATTCTGTCTCCACCCTTCTTTAACCCACATACCTCCATGCTTCTCATATGCCTTCCCAAATCCCCCAAAGTGAGTAAGAAAAAAAGTCACATTATAAATTATTATTGTTTTGGATCTAATTGTCTGGGGATGGACCATCACTAATGTTAACAGTCGCGGCAGATTTATTTATTAAAATTGTCTATATCAATAACTTCCCACCTTTTGTATTACATATAGCACCAACCAGCTGTTGCTTTATTTAGTTGGAGGTCTGTATGCAATTTATTACATAGATGCAGCACTGGAGCAAATAAGAAATGTGTGACAGTGGTCCCCACATGAATCTGAAAGATTCCAATACTAAGTACCAAGGGCCCCATTAGGATGGCGGGCGGACTTCATAGTTCTAACACAATGATTTTGACTAGCTCAAGGTTACATACTGCTCCCCTTCTGGAACTGGCATTTTATTAGGTCGATACAGAGAATTTATCTGAGCATTCCATTGGAACAGACTCTTTAAAACCACCTGAGATGTTAAGCTCAGTGATACTCCCACAGATTCTGGAGTCATTTCTAACACCAAGGTCTGCTAAAATCATTCGGGATGGGCAGATAATTCAAGGCAATAGTAATGATAAACTCAAATCTAACCAGAAATGACAAGCAGCCCAGGATTTAGCAGAACTAAAATCAAAACTGTGAAAAGGCCTGCACTATCTTTTTTATAAGTAACTAAATAATACCCCACAGTGGCAATCTCCTGACTATGCTATGTACTGCAGAGGGTTTCTAGATACTGGACACTATGTTTCTTGACGTACTCAATCTGAACTAACAACATTGAGGATTCACATCCTGAAAAATAATTATCCAGTCAAGCATTGCTATTCAATCTGAGAAGAAAAGTATAACTGGTAAGCCAGATAAAGGCAGAATTGGACTATAAACAGAAGTAATTGGCATATCAAGACCTCAGTAAAAGGAATGCTTAAGTAAATCATAAATGAGGTCACTGAAGTTAAAACAAGTCAGACAGAGCACATGGTGAATTTTGAATATCTAAATGAAAAGGTTGATGTTTTATTTGAAAAAGAAGTTGCAATTGCTGAGTTCGACACACACATGAACGAGAAGGTTGCTGCAACTGAACTCCATATGCAGAAAGACATACTACTGCAAAATGTTTGCATCTGCAACATTGAACAGAAATGTGAAAAACTGATAAACCCCTCCAGGTCACATAATGTAAGGATAGCGGGTATCCCTAAAGGTGTAGAAAATGTAGTTGACATACCAGATCTCATCAAATGGATCTCATAACTACTAAAAGATGAGATTCTTGAAGAAGAGAAAGATGACTAATCTGATCAGCTATCAATAGCCAGAGCCCACATAATACCCAATGCAACGCAGAAATATGGTGCTTTGCCAAAAACTCCAAGGGCCTAATATGATACCGGGCAGACACCATATCGGTATGGGAACCGCCCGACCAGTGGTCGGTGGTTCCACATACCCAATTACAATGTGTCAGCACATGCTGGGGCTGCAAATTCCCATTTCCCTTTGGGAGCTTGTGCTGCGTCCGTAAACCGGCAGTAGCACAAGCTCCCAGAGAGAAATGGGAGTTTGTGTGAATCCCTGCACTGTATGGTGGACACCTCACGGTGCCTGCTACATGGTGCAGGGATTCACGCCCCCTCTGCCCCAAACCAGAGGCCGCAGGGAGAAGAGGGCCCTGCTAGGAGTCCTCAAAGTCACTTTTCTACTGGCTTTCCATGTCAGAAAGCCTGTCAATAACCAACATCATATTTCTATGGCAGAAACGCCATCCATAGGGATTAAATGCAGTTTTCCGACTGGCCGACAGGCTCCTTGCGGAAATGACCGGACGGTTTCACTTTTGACTGCTTGCCTCATAATGTTGCAGTTGAAACTGAAACCGCAATTGTTTAATCCAGGATTCTGTGATACAGGAAATCATACTGAGCAAAAATAGGTCTAAGAAGAAAATATCCACCACAACGGGATATTTGCTGTCTATTTTTCCAGATTATTGCTTACATACTGCTAACTGACTAAAACAAATGGGAACTTATCAGTATGAGTTAAAAAGAAGAAGCATCTTTTTTTGTCCTTATTTACCTCAGACCACAGTGGGCATACAAGCCGCCCGTATGGTTACTCGATGTTGGAGATGCGTAGGCTGTTGGATGGGGACGAGGAGGAAGCGCCCCACCTACCGGTACCGCAGCAGGCTAGAATTACACTGAACCCAAGGAAGGGGCACGGTCACTCTCACATTCAGTCCAGGTGACCCTGGTGGCTGTTGATGTTGGCCGTGAGAGGAAACTGAGAATGCCCAACACAGTCAGGAGAGTTTCAAGGAGGCATTGTCATTTTTAATGAGGGAAGCTTCCCAGACCCCCAAAACTAAGCATTTGACCATGTTAGTAAGTGATCCCATAATGCTTTCTTTTTCCTGCTCTGGGTTCTACACAAATCCATCTTAGATGTCGCGAACAAGGAGGACAGCCACTCAGTATGCAGAGAAAGTGCACACTCTACCCATCTTTTACATATTTCCCTCTTGGCCAACAGTATAGCATTGAAGAGGAAATATTCTAAAAATTATCAGGGTAAGATTTACTTGAATTGGAAGGCCTAAAATGTCTGCGGTGGTGTTGCCTACTTTTTCCAAAAAGTCTGCTATGGCCGGGCACTCCTTAAATATATGTACATCGGAGGCTCTCTCCAGACCACATTTTTTTCAACTAACTGGAGGCCCGTCAGACATTTTAAATAGCCTTAGCGGAGATAAATAAGCCCTATGAACTGTGAACAAATGGTTCCTCCTGAGCCAAGCTGGTTTTACGATGGCAAACAAGGTGTTAAAGGATGTTTACCACAGGTGTTCCCACGGATCATTTCGTAAGCTGACACCCCACAAATCTTCGGCCAATTTGAAATCCCCATCAACAACCTTATCAATGCTCCAATACCAAAAAGAGACCTCCTTTTTCCCAGCCGGTCTTGCCACTAATTGTTCCTCTAGGATATTACCTATGCCTATGAGTTTTTTTTAGAATGTGTGACCAACTCTGTAGCTGGATGTATTTGAACTTAGACAAATGCTCTTCCACCCTGTTGTGTAGTGATGACCAAGATCACCAGATGGGCCACATCCCCCCACACCTTCAGCCCAGCCAACCTGAGTGGTAATGCTAGTCCATCCTTCAGGCATTCTGGTGCACCTGGAGAGTCCCACAGGGGGGCCAGGCTTGAAAAGTAGTTAAGACCCGTCAGCCATTTAATGCTAGCCCATGTTCTAGCCTTTCCCTGCAGGACTTTTAACTTAATCTTCTTGAAGAATTTCGGTTCTCCAAATTTAAACAAGAAGCCCTCCTGAGACAGACCCGTGCCCCTTAACATTGCTGAAAACATGGCCCCCACCCCGGTGCTCTCTGGAGTTTTTAAAACCGTCCTGGAGTGCGATAGTTGGAAGACCCAAGCATAGTATTGCAGATCCAGCAGTGCAAGTCCTCCCTTCTCCCTCCTATGTCTCAACTTCTTCTAGGCAATCCTAGTGCCCTTGTACGCCCAAGCAAATGAGTTAATAGCCTGCTGGAACTTAACTATAGCCTGTTTGTCAAAGTGTAGTGGAATGACATTGAAGAGGAAGGTGATTTTTGGGAGCACTACCATCTTTTCCAGGTTAATCCTGCCAAGAACAGTTAGGAGGAGAAGCACCCAGGACTTCATAAGTTTTTGACACTCCCTTGAAACGATGGTCAGGTTGGTGCATTACAATTTATCGATATCCTGAACTATTCTGACCCCCAAATACCTCATGTCGCGCTTGGTCTAGTGCTGACACTCCCACAAATTCCAAGTCATGACCTCGGTTTTCTCAGCATTTATCGCATAGCCAGATATCTGCCCAAAATCTTGTGGCAGTTTTATAACAGCCGGGGATCAAAATATCATCAGCATACAGGGCCACCTTCCTCTCCCAAACCTCATGCTTGAATGGAAAAATGCTCGTCTCCTCTCTTAACCGCTTGGCAAATGGCTCAATATACAGGTCGAAGAGGAGAGGGCAAAGAGGGCAGCCCTGCCTAGTACCCCCTAGTGATATTAAAGGGTCTGGTCAGATTGCCATTAACCAGCAATCTAGCTGACGGGTCTTGATAAATCAGCTGAATGGCTCAGAGGAACTTCTCCCCCAGATTAAATTTCTCCAAGACTTCCGACAGATATATCCATTTGACCCTGTTGAAGGCCTTGGTGGCATCCAATGTCATTGTAGCAAGGGGAGCGAATAGGTTGTGGCCAGGTCTATTGCACCAATGAAATCGTAAGTGAGGTCAAAATGATTCATGCCCTTAACAAAACCTTTTTGGTCGGAGTGGAGTATGTCTCCCCCAGCAGATGCCAACCTGCCCTCCCGGATCCTGGCAAAGATTTTATAATCCGCGTCCAACAGCGAGATGGGTCTATAAGACCCACAACTCGCTGGGTTCTTCCCTGCTTTCAATATCAAAGTGATGGTGGCCCCTTCCCATGAGCCTAGAAACATTATGCCATTGGATAGGATCTCATTAAAAAGCTGAGTCAAAATGGGAACTACCACCTCCCCCAAAGATCTATAAATCTCTATTGGCAACCCATCCGGCCCAGTAGCTTTCCCCCCCCTTGCAAGCAAGAATGCTCTTTTTGACCTCTTCTTGCGAGATGTCCTGCTCTAGCTCCTCCTGCTGGGTTAAATTCAGGGGGGAGAGCGTGCTCCCACATAACCACATAACCACTCCCTTGCCACAGTTTTATCCACCACCCTATCTTCTTGGTACAAATCCTGGAAAAAGTCAAAAAAGCGCCCCCATCTCCTCATCTGTGGACAGGGCAGTACCCCTATCCATGTTGTCAATTTGTTTAATCAGGTTACGCATCCTGTCTGACTTAGCCTTCCACGCCAGCAGCTTGCCTGCACCTTCACCATACTCAAAATGGGCAAGCTTACTGGCCTCCCATCTACTAGTAACCCTAGTCTAGAGAGTGGTATCTAGCTGATCTTTTAATTCTTAAAATTTCCTGCTGTTTCTCAGAGTCAGGCCCAACTCTACTGCCTTCATCTCTGCTTCCTTGTGTGCCACCTCTTCTCTATATTGTCTGTTCCTAAAGCATACCCTGCTCATCATCGTGCTCCTTAAAAAGGCCGTCAGGGAGTCCCAAACCACAGAAGTCACAGCTGATCCTAAATTAATATCCAAAAAGCACACAGTCTCTTGGGATAAGTACTTTATCTCCTCGCTATCGAGAAGTAAAGTTCAGTCAAACGTCCAAACTCTGGAATGCTGACCGTCTACCAGGACCAAATCCATCCATACCCCTGAATGGTCGGACAGATGAGGAGTCAAATAACCGATGTCCTTCACTTTACCCCTCAGGCTCTGACTAACCAAGATGTAGTTGATTCTCGACTTGTGGCCATATTTACTATTATAATATGAGACTCCTAACTGATGACCCGATCTGTCTCTCCAGATGTCACAGAGTCCGGTCTGCACTATCATAGATTGGAGATGCCGCTGGGATCTAGAAGGCGTCATGGCTCTGCTGTTTGCCGACTTGTTCAATTTAGGATTCAATCCAATATTGAAATCACCAGCCATGATTACCATTTCTGGGTAATCCAATAAATTAATAAAAATAGTTTTAACCCCTTGGGTGCGGGTTTATTTCCCATGCTGTGAGGGAGAAATAAACGGTGGGCGGGTTTACGACGGCTCCCGGCCGTCGTGCGCACACGCCCACCGTGATGCACGACAGCCGGGAGCCGTCGTGCGCATACAAAGGGTTAAGAGAAGAGGGGTCATCCTGGTTTGAGCCACTATAGCCCACTAGGGTAAGTAGAGAGCCCGAAATAATCGCCTTCAAGATGACCCACCTGCCACATGGGTCAACCAGAGAGTCTAAAATGTGGTCTTTTGCTTTTATATTATCGATGCGGTTGTGCCCAGATTTGAGCCCCATGCTCACCATGCCACAGTAGTCAAAATATCCTGGATCATGAGGGGTGCTACCCTTAAACCGTTCCCAGGATGCTTGTTTCCAATCCCGGGAAGACCTGGCCTAGTAGTTCAGGCTGGACTGTTCCCATGGGAAGCAGGGTCAAGACTCATTTGAATATGACTGGATCTAACTGGAATGGCATTGTGTGCAAAAGAAAACAATGGATTTAGGCCCAGATCTCTTTACTGGGGTTTGACATTGTTTCCGCATTCCATCCATCAATTTTTGCATTTGTTGCCCTAAGTGGGAATGGTATGCCCAGAAGTGGGTCCCATGCTCACTATGCCACTGGAGTCAAGCTAGCAGGGCTGATGAAGGGTGATAGCTGAAACTGGTCCCAGGACGCTTGTTTCTGGTCCAGGGAGGACATGGTCTGGCAGTTCGGGATGGACTGTTCCCATGGGGAGCAGGGTTAAGGCTGATTTGCTTATAGTTGGCTCTAAATTGGAATGGCATGATGTGCAAAAAAAGATGGATTTAGGCCTAGTTCTCTGTACTGGGGGTGAATGTTTGACATTGTTTCAGCATTCTGTCCATCAATTGTTCTTTTTGCATTAAAGTTTTGCCCGGCACTAATGATTTTTTAGCGGCCACTCCAGATTTTAGCACTGCCTTAGCCATCATAGGGGCATATATACAAGCCCCTATAGCCACCACAATGTGATGGCAATAGGGGCCTCACCTTATTTACAAGGCAGCGTTCAGTCATTGAACGCTGCCTTGTAAAAAAGGCACCCTTTTACGTTGTATTAAGCGTGAAAGGGGAGGCAATGGGTGTTGCGGTGGGCTTTCCATGGCAACACTCATTCATTTTTACTCTGCTTCCTATTTACAAGGGCAGCGTAAAAAGGAGGCAGCGCCAAAATTAAAACCAGGGAAAACCTGGTCTTAAACAGGTGAAATGAGGAGAAATGCTTTATTTCTCCTAGTGTATGCTGCTTCCATGTGTGCTGCCTTGTGCAGCACACATAGAAACAGCAATTGCCTATGATTTTGTGCAGATAAACAATTGTTTTAGCAACACAAATAGAACACACAACATACATAGAAGTTACAAAACAGAATTTTTAAGATTGTTTATGTGCAGGAAGGGGGACCTTTCTGCACATAAACGTTCTTCCCCTCAACACAGGCATTGGTGCTAGGCAGGTAAATGTAGTGACAGCGCAGGGGGAAACGCAGGGCTGCACCATGTTCTAGTAAAAATGGTGCAGCCCTGCGTTTCTAAAGTGACGGAGTGTGTCATTAGCCTTCTTAGCTTAACAACACGCTTGGTAAGTTTATTGTAAATATGCCCCTGAATCAGAAAAAATATTGCTTGAACATACTATGCTCCTCTGGTTACAAGAACGAAATGTGCTTAAAAATGAGAGCACCTTCACTTAAAATTAGTAGGATGAATCAATCTTATTAAAACTGTCCTATTACCAAAAATACTCTGGGCTTAATTATGAGCTTGGTGATCTGTAGACCGCCAAACTAATGGCGACGCAGAGGTGGCAGTGCAGCTACCGCCTCACTGGTGTTCAGACCGCCGCATTACAACTTCTGCGGTCAGACTGCCATGGGACCACTGGAACCGGCAGTGATCCACAATCCCTCTGGAGTGGCTCGGCAATCTGGGGTAGCAATATGCTGGTGTTGCCACTGCAGCACCACCAAGCATATTATGACTTTCCAGACCTCCACCCTTTTCATGGCAGTGAGCCCGCCATGAAAAGAGTGGCAGTCAGGAGAGTAAGGGGGCCCTACAGAGCCCCCTGGTGACCCTGTGAATGGGGTGCATACAGCCCAGTTCCCACACGGCATGTGTACAGTCAATGCCATCCAGGATTGGGCTTTGACCCTCCCTTTATGCTGCAGTTCTAAGGCTCACATATGAGCCTTAGAACTGCAGCACTGAGGGACTGCCAAAGCATTGCCCACCAGACCACAAGAAAACTCGTAATCTGGTGGGTGGGCAGCAGTCATCTTTGGCATTGAGGGAGCAGGGCCGTGGCGTGGCATCCCACTTCCACAGCACCAGTCGTAATTATGCCCTCTGTCTTTTTTGTTCATTCCACTATACCTCACTGAAACATTCTGTTCAAAGATGGAGGTCCAGAGGAGTACACTGCTGTCTCCATCTGCCTCTAGGATGATGTAGGAGGCACACTCCAATATCCTTTTTTGCTTTTGGGCAGCATTACCGAAGAACATGATGAAACTGAATTATGATATTTCAAACATTATTTCACATATCAATGTCTATTTTTCCATACCTCCCTCACACTACCGATTAATTTTGTCAACCCCAAGCAACATGACAAACAAGTGATGTTCAAGGTTGTACAGACATATATATTGGTACAGCAAGAAGTGTAAAAGGTGTAAAACTCCAATACTACATGGTTATCAACCCAGTTGGAATAACCACCTACTGGCAAATGCCTCTAGGATACAGGCCAACTCACCAAGGCCACCTCTGATCTTAAATTCTTGCTTCAGTTATACTTATGGGGTATACTCAAAAGCTTACGCAAATTAAGGAGGTATTTCAGACCCCATCTCCGTATAAGATTGTGGGCCACATGTACCAAGCATTTTTGTGTTCACAAACAGGTCGATTCAATTCAATAAAAAAAATTCGCCCTTGACCTTTCTTTCTATCTTTTTCAATTTCTTTCCTGAACTTCTGATCAACTTCTTTCTGGAATTTTTGGTTTCGACCCCAGATCTTTCCTATTCTTGTGTGAGTTTACTAAATGCACCTCATTTTCTTTTTCATTGTACACACACCCCTTTTTTATTTCATCAACACATGCATAACTGTGCTCAAATATGTTTCAACTGTCGCTGCTTCAGTGAGGGATGGATTATCTTTTTGCCAGCAAGATTATTTTGCTTTGTACAAACTGAAAACTAGCATGAATGAATCCCTCAACCGTTCCTCATTGCTCTCACCAAAATTAGATGTGAATTCCAGTTTATGCAAGACAGACAAGAATCCGTCTACCGATTTACCTGACCTCTTTATCCTTTTATCAAAATGATATCTCTCTAGTACTGTCAAAACGTTTGGTAAGTAGTGCAAGTCTAACTTTTTTTAAACATATTTTATATTCATTTAAATTATGACATTCATCAGCTGTTGAATCAGGTAAGTGCTCGAAAGTTTCTTGGCCTTCAGGTCCCAAACAATGTAGTAACAACAATATTTTGTGTTCAGAACTACAAGACATGCCACATACTCTCGCATAATGGGCAAAAACATTTTTCCACTTTCTCCATTTTATAGGAGGTACCCTGCATCATCATCATACATCAGCATACAGGGCCACCTTCCTCTCCCAAACCTCATGCTTGAATGGCAAAATGCTCGTCTCCTCTCTTAACCGCTTGGCAAATGGCTCAATATACAGGTCGAAGAGGAGAGGGCAAAGAGGGCAGCCCTGCCTAGTACCCCCTAGTGATATTAAAGGGTCTGGTCAGATTGCCATTAACCAGCAATCTAGCTGACGGGTCTTGATAAATCAGCTGAATGGCTCAGAGGAACTTCTCCCCCAGATTAAATTTCTCCAAGACTTCCGACAGATATATCCATTTGACCCTGTTGAAGGCCTTGGTGGCATCCAATGTCATTGTAGCAAGGGGAGCGAATAGGTTGTGGCCAGGTCTATTGCACCAATGAAATCGTAAGTGAGGTCAAAATGATTCATGCCCTTAACAAAACCTTTTTGGTCGGAGTGGAGTATGTCTCCCCCAGCAGATGCCAACCTGCCCGCCCGGATCCTGGCAAAGATTTTATAATCCGCGTCCAACAGCGAGATGGGTCTATAAGACCCACAACTCGCTGGGTTCTTCCCTGCTTTCAATATCAAAGTGATGGTGGCCCCTTCCCATGAGCCTAGAAACATTATGCCATTGGATAGGATCTCATTAAAAAGCTGAGTCAAAATGGGAACTACCACCTCCCCCAAAGATCTATAAATCTCTATTGGCAACCCATCCGGCCCAGTAGCTTTCCCCCCCCTTGCAAGCAAGAATGCTCTTTTTGACCTCTTCTTGCGAGATGTCCTGCTCTAGCTCCTCCTGCTGGGTTAAATTCAGGGGGGAGAGCGTGCTCCCACATAACCACATAACCACTCCCTTGCCACAGTTTTATCCACCACCCTATCTTCTTGGTACAAATCCTGGAAAAAGTCAAAAAAGCAACCCCATCTCCTCATCTGTGGACAGGGCAGTACCCCTATCCATGTTGTCAATTTGTTTAATCAGGTTACGCATCCTGTCTGACTTAGCCTTCCACGCCAGCAGCTTGCCTGCACCTTCACCATACTCAAAATGGGCAAGCTTACTGGCCTCTCATCTACTAGTAACCCTAGTCTAGAGAGTGGTATCTAGCTGATCTTTTAATTCTTAAAATTTCCTGCTGTTTCTCAGAGTCAGGCCCAACTCTACTGCCTTCATCTCTGCTTCCTTGTGTGCCACCTCTTCTCTATATTGTCTGTTCCTAAAGCATACTCTGCTCATCATCGTGCTCCTTAAAAAGGCCGTCAGGGAGTCCCAAACCACAGAAGTCACAGCTGATCCTAAATTAATATCCAAAAAGCACACAGTCTCTTGGGATAAGTACTTTATCTCCTCGCTATCGAGAAGTAAAGTTCAGTCAAACGTCCAAACTCTGGAATGCTGACCGTCTACCAGGACCAAATCCATCCATACCCCTGAATGGTCGGACAGATGAGGAGTCAAATAACCGATGTCCTTCACTTTACCCCTCAGGCTCTGACTAACCAAGATGTAGTTGATTCTCGACTTGTGGCCATATTTACTATTATAATATGAGACTCCTAACTGATGACCCGATCTGTCTCTCCAGATGTCACAGAGTCCGGTCTGCACTATCATAGATTGGAGATGCCGCTGGGATCTAGAAGGCGTCATGGCTCTGCTGTTTGCCGACTTGTTCAATTTAGGATTCAATCCAATATTGAAATCACCAGCCATGATTACCATTTCTGGGTAATCCAATAAATTAATAAAAATAGTTTTAACCCCTTGGGTGCGGGTTTATTTCCCATGCTGTGAGGGAGAAATAAACGGTGGGCGGGTTTACGACGGCTCCCGGCCGTCGTGCGCACACGCCCACCGTGATGCACGACAGCCGGGAGCCGTCGTGCACATACAAAGGGTTAAGAGAAGAGGGGTCATCCTGGTTTGAGCCACTATAGCCCACTAGGGTAAGTAGAGAGCCCGAAATAATCGCCTTCAAGATGACCCACCTGCCACATGGGTCAACCAGAGAGTCTAAAATGTGGTCTTTTGCTTTTATATTATCGATGCGGTTGTGCCCAGATTTGAGCCCCATGCTCACCATGCCACAGTAGTCAAAATATCCTGGATCATGAGGGGTGCTACCCTTAAACCGTTCCCAGGATGCTTGTTTCCAATCCCGGGAAGACCTGGCCTAGTAGTTCAGGCTGGACTGTTCCCATGGGAAGCAGGGTCAAGACTCATTTGAATATGACTGGATCTAACTGGAATGGCATTGTGTGCAAAAGAAAACAATGGATTTAGGCCCAGATCTCTTTACTGGGGTTTGACATTGTTTCCGCATTCCATCCATCAATTTTTGCATTTGTTGCCCTAAGTGGGAATGGTATGCCCAGAAGTGGGTCCCATGCTCACTATGCCACTGGAGTCAAGCTAGCAGGGCTGATGAAGGGTGATAGCTGAAACTGGTCCCAGGACGCTTGTTTCTGGTCCAGGGAGGACATGGTCTGGCAGTTCGGGATGGACTGTTCCCATGGGGAGCAGGGTTAAGGCTGATTTGCTTATAGTTGGCTCTAAATTGGAATGGCATGATGTGCAAAAAAAGATGGATTTAGGCCTAGTTCTCTGTACTGGGGGTGAATGTTTGACATTGTTTCAGCATTCTGTCCATCAATTGTTCTTTTTGCATTAAAGTTTTGCCCGGCACTAATGATTTTTTAGCGGCCACTCCAGATTTTAGCACTGCCTTAGCCATCATAGGGGCATATATACAAGCCCCTATAGCCACCACAATGTGATGGCAATAGGGGCCTCACCTTATTTACAAGGCAGCGTTCAGTCATTGAACGCTGCCTTGTAAAAAAGGCACCCTTTTACGTTGTATTAAGCGTGAAAGGGGAGGCAATGGGTGTTGCGGTGGGCTTTCCATGGCAACACTCATTCATTTTTACTCTGCTTCCTATTTACAAGGGCAGCGTAAAAAGGAGGCAGCGCCAAAATTAAAACCAGGGAAAACCTGGTCTTAAACAGGTGAAATGAGGAGAAATGCTTTATTTCTCCTAGTGTATGCTGCTTCCATGTGTGCTGCCTTGTGCAGCACACATAGAAACAGCAATTGCCTATGATTTTGTGCAGATAAACAATTGTTTTAGCAACACAAATAGAACACACAACATACATAGAAGTTACAAAACAGAATTTTTAAGATTGTTTATGTGCAGGAAGGGGGACCTTTCTGCACATAAACGTTCTTCCCCTCAACACAGGCATTGGTGCTAGGCAGGTAAATGTAGTGACAGCGCAGGGGGAAACGCAGGGCTGCACCATGTTCTAGTAAAAATGGTGCAGCCCTGCGTTTCTAAAGTGACGGAGTGTGTCATTAGCCTTCTTAGCTTAACAACACGCTTGGTAAGTTTATTGTAAATATGCCCCTGAATCAGAAAAAATATTGCTTGAACATACTATGCTCCTCTGGTTACAAGAACGAAATGTGCTTAAAAATGAGAGCACCTTCACTTAAAATTAGTAGGATGAATCAATCTTATTAAAACTGTCCTATTACCAAAAATACTCTGGGCTTAATTATGAGCTTGGTGATCTGTAGACCGCCAAACTAATGGCGACGCAGAGGTGGCAGTGCAGCTACCGCCTCACTGGTGTTCAGACCGCCGCATTACAACTTCTGCGGTCAGACTGCCATGGGACCACTGGAACCGGCAGTGATCCACAATCCCTCTGGAGTGGCTCGGCAATCTGGGGTAGCAATATGCTGGTGTTGCCACTGCAGCACCACCAAGCATATTATGACTTTCCAGACCTCCACCCTTTTCATGGCAGTGAGCCCGCCATGAAAAGAGTGGCAGTCAGGAGAGTAAGGGGGCCCTACAGAGCCCCCTGGTGACCCTGTGAATGGGGTGCATACAGCCCAGTTCCCACACGGCATGTGTACAGTCCATGCCATCCAGGATTGGGCTTTGACCCTCCCTTTATGCTGCAGTTCTAAGGCTCACATATGAGCCTTAGAACTGCAGCACTGAGGGACTGCCAAAGCATTGCCCACCAGACCACAAGAAAACTCGTAATCTGGTGGGTGGGCAGCAGTCATCTTTGGCATTGAGGGAGCAGGGCCGTGGCGTGGCATCCCACTTCCACAGCACCAGTCGTAATTATGCCCTCTGTCTTTTTTGTTCATTCCACTATACCTCACTGAAACATTCTGTTCAAAGATGGAGGTCCAGAGGAGTACACTGCTGTCTCCATCTGCCTCTAGGATGATGTAGGAGGCACACTCCAATATCCTTTTTTGCTTTTGGGCAGCATTACCGAAGAACATGATGAAACTGAATTATGATATTTCAAACATTATTTCACATATCAATGTCTATTTTTCCATACCTCCCTCACACTACCGATTAATTTTGTCAACCCCAAGCAACATGACAAACAAGTGATGTTCAAGGTTGTACAGACATATATATTGGTACAGCAAGAAGTGTAAAAGGTGTAAAACTCCAATACTACATGGTTATCAACCCAGTTGGAATAACCACCTACTGGCAAATGCCTCTAGGATACAGGCCAACTCACCAAGGCCACCTCTGATCTTAAATTCTTGCTTCAGTTATACTTATGGGGTATACTCAAAAGCTTACGCAAATTAAGGAGGTATTTCAGACCCCATCTCCGTATAAGATTGTGGGCCACATGTACCAAGCATTTTTGTGTTCACAAACAGGTCGATTCAATTCAATAAAAAAAATTCGCCCTTGACCTTTCTTTCTATCTTTTTCAATTTCTTTCCTGAACTTCTGATCAACTTCTTTCTGGAATTTTTGGTTTCGACCCCAGATCTTTCCTATTCTTGTGTGAGTTTACTAAATGCACCTCATTTTCTTTTTCATTGTACACACACCCCTTTTTTATTTCATCAACACATGCATAACTGTGCTCAAATATGTTTCAACTGTCGCTGCTTCAGTGAGGGATGGATTATCTTTTTGCCAGCAAGATTATTTTGCTTTGTACAAACTGAAAACTAGCATGAATTAATCCCTCAACCGTTCCTCATTGCTCTCACCAAAATTAGATGTGAATTCCAGTTTATGCAAGACAGACAAGAATCCGTCTACCGATTTACCTGACCTCTTTATCCTTTTATCAAAATGATATCTCTCTAGTACTGTCAAAACGTTTGGTAAGTAGTGCAAGTCTAACTTTTTTTAAACATATTTTATATTCATTTAAATTATGACATTCATCAGCTGTTGAATCAGGTAAGTGCTCGAAAGTTTCTTGGCCTTCAGGTCCCAAACAATGTAGTAACAACAATATTTTGTGTTCAGAACTACAAGACATGCCACATACTCTCGCATAATGGGCAAAAACATTTTTCCACTTTCTCCATTTTATAGGAGGTACCCTGCATCATCATCATACATCAGCATACAGGGCCACCTTCCTCTCCCAAACCTCATGCTTGAATGGCAAAATGCTTGTCTCCTCTCTTAACCGCTTGGCAAATGGCTCAATATACAGGTCGAAGAGGAGAGGGCAAAGAGGGCAGCCCTGCCTAGTACCCCCTAGTGATATTAAAGGGTCTGGTCAGATTGCCATTAACCAGCAATCTAGCTGACGGGTCTTGATAAATCAGCTGAATGGCTCAGAGGAACTTCTCCCCCAGATTAAATTTCTCCAAGACTTCCGACAGATATATCCATTTGACCCTGTTGAAGGCCTTGGTGGCATCCAATGTCATTGTAGCAAGGGGAGCGAATAGGTTGTGGCCAGGTCTATTGCACCAATGAAATCGTAAGTGAGGTCAAAATGATTCATGCCCTTAACAAAACCTTTTTGGTCGGAGTGGAGTATGTCTCCCCCAGCAGATGCCAACCTGCCCGCCCGGATCCTGGCAAAGATTTTATAATCCGCGTCCAACAGCGAGATGGGTCTATAAGACCCACAACTCGCTGGGTTCTTCCCTGCTTTCAATATCAAAGTGATGGTGGCCCCTTCCCATGAGCCTAGAAACATTATGCCATTGGATAGGATCTCATTAAAAAGCTGAGTCAAAATGGGAACTACCACCTCCCCCAAAGATCTATAAATCTCTATTGGCAAGCCATCCGGCCCAGTAGCTTTCCCCCCCCTTGCAAGCAAGAATGCTCTTTTTGACCTCTTCTTGCGAGATGTCCTGCTCTAGCTCCTCCTGCTGGGTTAAATTCAGGGGGGAGAGCGTGCTCCCACATAACCACATAACCACTCCCTTGCCACAGTTTTATCCACCACCCTATCTTCTTGGTACAAATCCTGGAAAAAGTCAAAAAAGCGCCCCCATCTCCTCATCTGTGGACAGGGCAGTACCCCTATCCATGTTGTCAATTTGTTTAATCAGGTTACGCATCCTGTCTGACTTAGCCTTCCACGCCAGCAGCTTGCCTGCACCTTCACCATACTCAAAATGGGCAAGCTTACTGGCCTCTCATCTACTAGTAACCCTAGTCTAGAGAGTGGTATCTAGCTGATCTTTTAATTCTTAAAATTTCCTGCTGTTTCTCAGAGTCAGGCCCAACTCTACTGCCTTCATCTCTGCTTCCTTGTGTGCCACCTCTTCTCTATATTGTCTGTTCCTAAAGCATACCCTGCTCATCATCGTGCTCCTTAAAAAGGCCGTCAGGGAGTCCCAAACCACAGAAGTCACAGCTGATCCTAAATTAATATCCAAAAAGCACACAGTCTCTTGGGATAAGTACTTTATCTCCTCGCTATCGAGAAGTAAAGTTCAGTCAAACGTCCAAACTCTGGAATGCTGACCGTCTACCAGGACCAAATCCATCCATACCCCTGAATGGTCGGACAGATGAGGAGTCAAATAACCGATGTCCTTCACTTTACCCCTCAGGCTCTGACTAACCAAGATGTAGTTGATTCTCGACTTGTGGCCATATTTACTATTATAATATGAGACTCCTAACTGATGACCCGATCTGTCTCTCCAGATGTCACAGAGTCCGGTCTGCACTATCATAGATTGGAGATGCCGCTGGGATCTAGAAGGCGTCATGGCTCTGCTGTTTGCCGACTTGTTCAATTTAGGATTCAATCCAATATTGAAATCACCAGCCATGATTACCATTTCTGGGTAATCCAATAAATTAATAAAAATAGTTTTAACCCCTTGGGTGCGGGTTTATTTCCCATGCTGTGAGGGAGAAATAAACGGTGGGCGGGTTTACGACGGCTCCCGGCCGTCGTGCGCACACGCCCACCGTGATGCACGACAGCCGGGAGCCGTCGTGCGCATACAAAGGGTTAAGAGAAGAGGGGTCATCCTGGTTTGAGACACTATAGCCCACTAGGGTAAGTAGAGAGCCCGAAATAATCGCCTTCAAGATGACCCACCTGCCACATGGGTCAACCAGAGAGTCTAAAATGTGGTCTTTTGCTTTTATATTATCGATGCGGTTGTGCCCAGATTTGAGCCCCATGCTCACCATGCCACAGTAGTCAAAATATCCTGGATCATGAGGGGTGCTACCCTTAAACCGTTCCCAGGATGCTTGTTTCCAATCCCGGGAAGACCTGGCCTAGTAGTTCAGGCTGGACTGTTCCCATGGGAAGCAGGGTCAAGACTCATTTGAATATGACTGGATCTAACTGGAATGGCATTGTGTGCAAAAGAAAACAATGGATTTAGGCCCAGATCTCTTTACTGGGGTTTGACATTGTTTCCGCATTCCATCCATCAATTTTTGCATTTGTTGCCCTAAGTGGGAATGGTATGCCCAGAAGTGGGTCCCATGCTCACTATGCCACTGGAGTCAAGCTAGCAGGGCTGATGAAGGGTGATAGCTGAAACTGGTCCCAGGACGCTTGTTTCTGGTCCAGGGAGGACATGGTCTGGCAGTTCGGGATGGACTGTTCCCATGGGGAGCAGGGTTAAGGCTGATTTGCTTATAGTTGGCTCTAAATTGGAATGGCATGATGTGCAAAAAAAGATGGATTTAGGCCTAGTTCTCTGTACTGGGGGTGAATGTTTGACATTGTTTCAGCATTCTGTCCATCAATTGTTCTTTTTGCATTAAAGTTTTGCCCGGCACTAATGATTTTTTAGCGGCCACTCCAGATTTTAGCACTTCCTTAGCCATCATAGGGGCATATATACAAGCCCCTATAGCCACCACAATGTGATGGCAATAGGGGCCTCACCTTATTTACAAGGCAGCGTTCAGTCATTGAACGCTGCCTTGTAAAAAAGGCACCCTTTTACGTTGTATTAAGCGTGAAAGGGGAGGCAATGGGTGTTGCGGTGGGCTTTCCATGGCAACACTCATTCATTTTTACTCTGCTTCCTATTTACAAGGGCAGCGTAAAAAGGAGGCAGCGCCAAAATTAAAACCAGGGAAAACCTGGTCTTAAACAGGTGAAATGAGGAGAAATGCTTTATTTCTCCTAGTGTATGCTGCTTCCATGTGTGCTGCCTTGTGCAGCACACATAGAAACAGCAATTGCCTATGATTTTGTGCAGATAAACAATTGTTTTAGCAACACAAATAGAACACACAACATACATAGAAGTTACAAAACAGAATTTTTAAGATTGTTTATGTGCAGGAAGGGGGACCTTTCTGCACATAAACGTTCTTCCCCTCAACACAGGCATTGGTGCTAGGCAGGTAAATGTAGTGACAGCGCAGGGGGAAACGCAGGGCTGCACCATGTTCTAGTAAAAATGGTGCAGCCCTGCGTTTCTAAAGTGACGGAGTGTGTCATTAGCCTTCTTAGCTTAACAACACGCTTGGTAAGTTTATTGTAAATATGCCCCTGAATCAGAAAAAATATTGCTTGAACATACTATGCTCCTCTGGTTACAAGAACGAAATGTGCTTAAAAATGAGAGCACCTTCACTTAAAATTAGTAGGATGAATCAATCTTATTAAAACTGTCCTATTACCAAAAATACTCTGGGCTTAATTATGAGCTTGGTGATCTGTAGACCGCCAAACTAATGGCGACGCAGAGGTGGCAGTGCAGCTACCGCCTCACTGGTGTTCAGACCGCCGCATTACAACTTCTGCGGTCAGACTGCCATGGGACCACTGGAACCGGCAGTGATCCACAATCCCTCTGGAGTGGCTCGGCAATCTGGGGTAGCAATATGCTGGTGTTGCCACTGCAGCACCACCAAGCATATTATGACTTTCCAGACCTCCACCCTTTTCATGGCAGTGAGCCCGCCATGAAAAGAGTGGCAGTCAGGAGAGTAAGGGGGCCCTACAGAGCCCCCTGGTGACCCTGTGAATGGGGTGCATACAGATGGGCACATGTTGAGCCCCCTTGTGTGCATGCACCCCAGTTCCCACACGGCATGTGTACAGTCCATGCCATCCAGGATTGGGCTTTGACCCTCCCTCTATGCTGCAGTTCTAAGGCTCACATATGAGCCTTAGAACTGCAGCACTGAGGGACTGCCAAAGCATTGCCCACCAGACCACAAGAAAACTCGTAATCTGGTGGGTGGGCAGCATTGAGGGAGCAGGGCCGTGGCGTGGCATCCCACTTCCACAGCACCAGTCGTAATTATGCCCTCTGTCTTTTTTGTTCATTCCACTATACCTCACTGAAACATTCTGTTCAAAGATGGAGGTCCAGAGGAGTACACTGTTGTCTCCATCTGCCTCTAGGATGATGTAGGAGGCACACACCAATATCCTTTTTTGCTTTTGGGCAGCATTACCGAAGAACATGATGAAACTGAATTATGATATTTCAAACATTATTTCACATATCAATGTCTATTTTTCCATACCTCCCTCACACTACCGATTAATTTTGTCAATCCCAAGCAACATGACAAACAAGTGATGTTCATGGTTGTACAGACATATATATCGGTACAGCAAGAAGTGTAAAAGGTGTAAAACTCCAATACTACATGGTTATCAACCCAGTTGGAATAACCACCTACTGGCAAATGCCTCTAGGATACAGGCCAACTCACCAAGGCCACCTCTGATCTTAAATTCTTGCTTCAGTTATACTTATGGGGTATACTCAAAAGCTTACGCAAATTAAGGAGGTATTTCAGACCCCATCTCCGGATAAGATTGTGGGCCACATGTACCAAGCATTTTTGTGTTCACAAACAGGTCGATTCAATTCAATAAAAAAAATTCGCCCTTGACCTTTCTTTCTATCTTTTTCAATTTCTTTCCTGAACTTCTGATCAACTTCTTTCTGGAATTTTTGGTTTCGACCCCAGATCTTTCCTATTCTTGTGTGAGTTTAGTAAATGCACCTCACTTTCTTTTTCATTGTACACACACCCCTTTTTTTATTTCATCAACACATGCATAACTGTGCTCAAATATTTTTCAACTGTCACTGCTTCAGTGAGGGATGGATTATCTTTTTGCCAGCAAGATTCTTTTGCTTTGTCCAAACTGAAAACTAGCATGAATTAATCCCTCAACCGTTCCTCATTGCTCTCACCAAAATTAGATGTGAATTCCAGTTTATGCAAGACAGACAAGAATCCGTCTACCGATTTACCTGACCTCTTTATCCTTTTATCAAAATGATATCTCTCTAGTACTGTCAAAACGTTTGGTAAGTAGTGCAAGTCTAACTTTTTTTTAAACATATTTTATATTCATTTAAATTATGTCATTCATCAGCTGTTGAATCAGGTACGTGCTCGAAAGTTTCTTGGCCTTCAGGTCCCAAACAATGTAGTAACAACAATATTTTGTGTTCAGAACTACAAGACATGCCACATACTCTCGCATAATGAGCAAAAACATTTTTCCACTTTCTCCATTTTATAGGAGGTTCCCTGGGATTCATTAAAAATGGAGGCAGTGTTACATTCTGACACACACACTCTATTGTTAATATATCTGTAAAGAGCGGAAAGAGTTAAAACCCATTATAGAAATATTAGATGTACCTGTAAGGAAGCAAATGTTTAAAGAAAAAGAAAAAAAACCTACAAATTCTTGCTTTTCTTAATAAACCATAGAATAAAAAGTACTTCAATCAATTGCCGAGATTACTTGTCTCTATAACCATGTGGTGCAAGGCTTCACCCTGGTTTTGTGATGTGATGATGGGTATTCCATGATAAATAACACTCGCACATTAAGGGCCATCTTTTCAGTAAGAGATTTCATGCCGGCAAACTTCAAACCATAACCTTTACACAAAGCTTTCTTGTAGATGAGTCTCGATGTGTCAATCACAATGGCTGGAGTGAGCCAATTACAATGAAGACAGCGTCACCTTAGAAACCATGCTCGCACTTAGCACAAGTGCAAGATGCAGACTCTGACATGCAGACAAAACAGGATGGGATTGGCATCCTCCTAACGTTTCCTTGGAAACAGTGCCTGCCCATCCAAACAGTGCTTGTGCGTCTAATCAGGCTACGTTTTTGCACATGGCGCGTAGTCAAAATGGCATCAGTGGAGAAGGAAGGGGGGTGTGGTGGGTCTGGGCCGCCCCAGGTGTCATCACTGAGGGGGGTGACAAAATGGCAAAAAAAAAGTGTTTTAAACCCATATTTTTGCCATTTTGCCAACCAGGGGTGACAAGAAACTTTCCGCACCAGGAACCACCTGACCTTGGTACGCCACTGGATGGCATGGGATCAGCTTGGTTCCCCTGTGGACAAGAAAAAGTGCAGCTCTTGGACGCCAACACGCTATTAAAAGGTGAGGGTGGGCAAGTGTCACGACCAGAACCAATGGCCATTAAAGTTGTTTTAGCAAAGTTTTTCTGGATTGAATTCTGACAGGCGCACTTTTATTAGTTGTAAAACGCAAGCCGGGGAGCATAGCTGCACAGAAACTCACCTCAGTAGCCCTGTCGTTGTTCCAAAGTTTGTGCAGAAAGAGACACAATTGATAAAGATGAGTTGCTAAGTTGAGGTGATGTTCACTGGGATTCTTCCAGTCGGTGCCAATGAAGTGAAGTCACTTGAGCCGGTAGTGCTGAATCTAACTTGCTTTATTTAGGATACAGTGAAACAACTCAGCCACCTCACTTGCTTCTGCCTTGCGCCAACCCTCTTCTCCCAATTGAATGTGCATTCTCTAAAAACTGTGGGGCATATTATCAAGAACGGCGTTAAACTGCCGCTAAAGCGGCGAAAATGGGCTTGATAATATGCTCTTGTGAATTCCCATAGAAGCCCATGTTCTCGTGTGAACCTGGGCTTCTAAGGGAATTCTCAAGGGCATATTATCAAGCCCATTATCGCCGCTTTAGCGGCAGTTTCCTGCCGCTAAAGCGGCGATAATTTTAACGCTGTTCTTGATAATATGCCCATCAATATCTGTGGAAAGGTAGCGGGCATTTCAATGGAAAATGTGCTGTGTGTCAAAAACGCTCCTCCTCATCTTCATTCAAGGTAGGTGTGCCACCAAAGCGTATCTTTCTAAAAAGTGGGTCATGGTTCTAAAACATTCGGGAGCCACTGCTCTATAAGGAAATACCTACATACTTATATATGTTCTACAATTGACTAAAATGAATGCGTGATTTTGAACCAGTAGTGTTTTGTTTTTGTCCGAAAACCTGTATAATAATATTAGTGAAACAAGAAAGGCGAAATCCAGCTCACGTAACTATGGAGTACAGAAAATATTGGCAATGGTCTCCAAAAAGCCCTGCATCCAGCACCTCTGACTATGCCTCATGTTACCAACAACAAAAAACGGATCCATAAATTAAAAATAAGCTATAACTTCTTCTCTATCTAAAACTTCTCCAATTTTAATACCTCCAAAAATTGTAGGGAAAGGCAAATAATGGTATTGAAGCAAGGAAGGCAAAGCATAGATATTTCCAGAGTACAGAAAATGTTGTCAGTGTTTTCCATAAGAAACTGGGCTGCATCCAGTTCACTTCATCTTGTCAGAACCAAATGAAAATTACCCCGAAATAAAAAAGACCCCCCCCCTCTTCACATTGCCACAGATAACTGTCCTTTCCCCATCCTTTCAGATGTGTAGAGAAAAAAAGTGATGCCATTGAAGCAAAAATTGAAAGGTGTACACATACAACTATAGTATTTAAATGTCATTTAAAGGTCATTTATTGCACGATGAGAGCAAAGTCCAGCCTCTTTTTGACCTTGTGGCACTGAAAACAGAAAATGACCCAACAATGAGAAAATACGAATAATTTGTGTAATAGTCCCTGCAAGAACTCATATGTAGCTCTTTCACACCTGCAGCAATGCAACCAGGGACGTATGACAATTCTTAAAGTGCCATGAGGAGTGTAGGTATGGCAAAGGTGATTGTGGATATACACCCACATTTACTCAAAGATTGATAGCTCACTGTACCCTGTAGTCCTAAGTGGACTGAGAAGCAGCAGCCTGATCCAGCCTGATCTAAAAAGGTAGACTGTGGGGGGTTTCAGTCAGACTATTTCCATGGAATATACTAGGAGTTAGCGTCAGGTGGTGAGACTCACTCACAGTAAAATACAAAACTGGGTAGCCCAAAAGTGAAAAAAAGAGAATTAAATGGGAGGAGCATTCTTTGTAACAATTTGCAAGAAAATAAATTGCATTTTGCATGATGGATTGTTCATGAAACCCTCCTGCATATAAATAGCAAATAAAACATATTTTTAGTGATAATAAATTTGGAAATGCCAGTGGCAGAGGAAAGGTTTCACCAATGCATTTATTACAAGGGGTGAAATTTCACTAGGAAGGAATAATCTGGCTGGAATTCTACTACGTGCCATTGTGACTATCTCTGGGCTCAGAATCATTAGGTCTACAAACTCCATACCTCAAAATGTCGGGCCCTAATACCCACTGCAGGTGCAATGTCTACAAGCAGGAGCCCAACCTGGCCCCTGCCAATTCCTTCAGTGGCAGAGGTGGAGCAGTAAATACACCTCCTGACAGTCTGAAATATGCCATAAGCAGGCATCTAACTGCCCACTAGATCTCCTGCTGACACTTTCTGACTGGTATGTGCAGGCAGAAAGTGTCAGCAGTTTTCTCAATGGTATCAGGAAAAAGTGCCTGAAAAAGGACCCAGTGTTACTGTGTCCTGGCAGTCAATTCCTGTTCTGAGGAGAAAGGTTGTAATCAACAAAATATGATGTGGTGATACTGGTCAGAAGAATCTGATATTCCAATCCCAATATATCTCTACACCAAATGTATGTACACTTGTAAGGAGGGTTTGTCCCCTGTTTACCGTATCTCCTTTTGAGCCATCCATCCTGCTAAAGATAACTAATGTTTACACTTACTAGTGCGGGCTGTCCCCCAAAACTCAAAAATCAACTTAAAGCATAGGAGTGCACCTTTAAAGAGTTCATGTTCCACCTTTCAAGAAACCGACCTCAAAATTCCAGTACCTGTGTGAAAGGCATTACAACAAACAAATGAATAAACATTTAACCCAGATCTCTTGACTGGGGGAGAATGTCTGCATTGTCAGCATTCCGGTCATCAATTGTTTGTTGTAACGCTTTTCGCCCTAAGTGGGATGGGTATTCCCAGACGTGGGACCCGTGCTCACTACGCCACTGGAGTCAAGCTATCCTGGCTGATGACGGCTGATAGCCAGAAACCGGTCCTAGGATGCTTGATTCCGGTCCAGGGAAGACATGGCTTGGCAGTTCGGGCTGGACTGTTCCCATGAGGCACAGGGTCAAGACTGATTTGCATATGGCCATGTCTAAACTGGGGTGGCGTAGTGGGCAAAAGAACGATGGATTTAACCCAGATCTCTTGACTGGGGGAGAATGTCTGCATTGTCAGCATTCCGTCCATCAATTGTTTGTTGAAACCTGTGTGAAAGGCATTCATCCTTTAACAAAATCCCTATAATCTTAATCTAAAACCTAAACAACATCAGTGTGGCAACCCTCTACATTCAGCCATGTCAAAAGTGTAATACACAGGTATTTTATTATTATTATTATTATTATTTTCATTATATTGTTGTTGTTATTCATAAGAACAATGTCATTAGTGTTAAGATTATTAGTATTCTGATTATTTTTATTATCCCGAACATCCTTATTTATAATAATTTCAGCATTATAATTAGTTGCTTTAGAAGACAATGAAAACAGGCTTGACTACTTAAAATTCAAATAAGTTGCCACTGTCTAGGAAACCAAAGTAGTCTAACTCTTAACGCTGGAGTCAGACCTCCCCTTTCTTTGCATTTAAAGGCCACATTTTGAGTCAAAAGCTGCTTGTTTGTGCTTTCACTACCCGTAAAACACTATACATGCTTTCTTTTATTACCTCCTACATGGTTTTCGCAATAAAAACACTCAGAATAAACTTCTTTAAAGATCGTTATCCCATTGGCTTCAATGTCCTCTCACTAAGCTGCTGTATTCTATCATTCTGCTGGGAATGGTATAGTTTTTTCAATTTCTGACCATGAGGGTTGCAGATGTCTCTCTCAAGCAAATCTAAGCAAGCGGCGTTAGATAGGAGTACGTGGTGAGCACGATTTCAGTGATTTTATGGGACTTACCCATGGGCAGGATCTCATGCAGTCTGGTTAAACTGCAGGCTTCACTGGGCACCAGTCAAGAAGCAGCTTCACAAGCTATCTCACAGAGAACAAGAAACGTGTGGCCTGATGTATTAAAGTCTTTGCAACCAATTTTCAAAATGGTTTGCTGTGCAACTACACAAACCCAAGTAACAAATTGCTATAAGTACTTTACTAGTCTGGAAAGTTTTACCGACTTGAAATATGGTGGTTGCCATTGATTGTGATTAGGGGTGGGCGGAATTTGCGAAATTCACTTTTGCAAATTATTGCTAAATTTTTAAAAATCTCCGCAAACACGCGGAAATATCGCGAAGATGCGGAAGTTTTGTTCCCGCCCGTTCGCGGTATTTTCTGCGTGGTCGTGGCTCGCCAACTTACCCATGCGGTTGCTCGCGGGCGCGGCCATCTTGTTTTCACTTGTCTCGCGGTGCATGATCGCGAGAAGAAAGACGTGATCGTGCGACGAATGACGTTACTGCGGGCGCGAACTGTCGCGAGACAGCGCAAATGGCTACCAACAATCCAACATCTCCTGGAGAACGCAACCGGATCGGGAAAACTTGTCGGCGAACGCGGGGATTCAGGTAAGGCGATCGCGCGCACGCGAGAATGTATTATTTTACAGCGCGAGCAAGCAAAAAATTTCTGGTAAAATGCGGATTGCAGAAATTTTGACATTTTCGCGCTCTCCGCGGAACGCGAAAATGTAAAATTATCGCAATTTCCGCAAGCGCAACGGAATTTTAGCCCAGGCCTAATTGTGATTCAGAATGTGGATAGCACATTCTTCCCACAAAATGCTATGTATCAAAGGTTTAACTTCCATAACTTCAATTGAATACCACCACCCAAAGGTGAAGCTGTGCCCAAAGATCAGCCACCACTTTGTATATGTAGAATGCAGTGGCGGCTGCACTGGGGCAGTGGTGATGAGCGGTCAGAGGGGGTTAAAAAACAAGACCTCTCCCCTCTTCTCTTCCTGGCAGTATGGAAGCACACAGGCTCCCAGACTCCCCTAACCAATTACGACTCTGTCACCAGCATGAGAGCAGCGTCGTTATTGGTCTGAGCAGGCTGGTTCAGCGATCAGACAGGGAGTTCGCCCCTGTGCATGTTTTCCACCCTGACTGTGCAATACAGCCAGGTGGAGAACATGCTAAGTGAACATGACTGCTTGGCTGGCCCAAGACGGCCAGCCAAACCTTCATTCACACTTAAGTGCACCAACCACTCCTCCCCCTGCTGGCTCTGAGAACAGCCAAGCCCCTCCCTTCCACAAAACTGCCTTCAGCAAGGAAAAATAAAATGATATCAACATCATGTTAATATTTTTTTTTTTGCGCTGCTGAAAAGCAGTGGGGCAACGCTCTTTTCTTAGCAGAGGAGCTGCCGCTTGTGGAATGTCAATGTATAATGGGATCAGTCGGTGGTCAAGGAAACCCCTACATGCTTCGCCCACTGCCACTCTCATAATGCTTCTTTTTTGACTGCAGCCCATCTTCTTACTATGCCCATTGCACTATACTATAGAAGTAAAAAGTATTCTTTCTGTTTTCTCAGTAGCAGAGAAGGCAGCCTGAATATGACTCCTTCTGCGAGCCACCTTTTAGTCAGTTTCAGAGGATCAGACATGCCAAAAAGATTTTCTTCTTAAAATGCTATACAGTCCTGCAGCAGTAGGCATACCCTCATAAGGCTTCATAGGCTACATTAACGTGGGGTGCCCAAATTCCCCTGAATGAACTAAACATAAAAATATGGTACAAACTTCCCTAGTAGGGATTTAGAAGTGCAAAATTGTGCACTCCAATGCAGGGCTTAAAATCAAAATAAATTCCTCACTGTCCCCAACAATGTGCTACATGCTTCAACTTACAGAAAAATATGTGGGTAGATCAGAGCTCACTGACAGTTACTGTTCACCTTGGTGACACTACTAGTTTGTCATAGCTGGCACTTAATTTGCAAAAAAATAAGTGCGAGGGGCCTAAGTTTTGCTCAGAAGCTTGTCACCGGCGCTATTGAATGTCATGGTGCTGAATACCGAGGCTAAGTAGTCTTGAATCCACCCCATACATCTTTCAATTAGCACCAGACACTTCTTGCCACTTTAGCTCAATCATGTGGGTTCTTTTTCATCCCCGCTGTTTTTCTTTGTCACAGTTTTCTGACTTTCTCTTCCTCCTCCTTTTTTCCCCTTGTGACTTTTTCTGTCTCTTGCTCTGGGTCAAGTACTGATGAGAAAAAAATTGCTGGTCCCAAAAATGTGTGCCAGTACATAAGATCCACCTCTACCATCTACAGAGTCTCTTCACACGTAGAGCTCTCTTACGTGTGGGGGAAATCTGTCAACAAACAAGATTCTGGCGGGAGTCTTGGGTGAAGAGCAGTGGCGGTGCGTCCATTGGGGGCGTAGGGGCGTTGCCCCACTAAGCTGGAACAGCCCCACGCCAATGGACGCACCGCCACAGCAGCTTCTGTGGTTGAATACATTTCGCAGCCGAGCATCGCAGTCTGTGCTTGGGTCGGTGTGTGTGGGGGGTGGGGGCAGGGCTGCTGCTGACGTCACGTGGATAGCGGTGCGCAGCAGTCCAGCAGACAGCAGTGCAGTGGTGGGCAATGCGCATGTCATGTTTTGGGCTCTATTCTGGGATCCTGGCCCGAACATGCGCAGACGTGTGTGTGTGGCACTTAAGAATTTTGACTACTACACGACGTGACTGGGACCCGAGGGTGCTTCTCCTAACGCAGGCCCCCGGGTCTCATTATGGGCAGGGACTAACCCTGCTCTTAAGCCAATCCTGGCGCTGCTGGCACAGTGGCGCTGGTAATGCAGCGCCAGGATTGGCTGAGTTTATTCACCGCGGTCCGCAGCGCACGCAGTGCAGCAGTTGAGGAGTGAGTCATGGTGCGCCGTGCGTATGGTATGGCCAATCACACTGCGGCAATGTGAAGCCATGCAGTAGTGATTGGCCATTCCAGTCTCTACGCTGTTCGGCGCACCACGTCACCGCACCAGTGCCTGTTGTTGCCTGCCACACGAGACGGAGACGACACGACCACGAGGTGTGAGGCGAGGAGTCACGGTCAGAGACAGAGTCAGAGAGAGTCACACGACGAGTCGGAGCGAGCACATCCGACGACGAGCAGAGACGAGACACAGACACAGTCAGTCCCGGAACCAGCAGCGAGTCAGTCAGTTTTGACTCTAGTATGTATCACGACAAAACTCACTATGATTGTGGAGGCTTAAGTTTTTGTATTTTTTTTGTAATGTGTTCGTGTTGTAATGTACAGTACACCGTCACGTCACCGAGCCCTTTTGACTGAGGCCCAGTCCCTGACCTGACCCTTTACATAAGAACCCCTCCTCACTTGCACTTAGTTACCACCAGGCCAGCACTATTCACGCCTTGTTGTGCGGACAGCCCCGAGCACCTTTGCGCAGTTACTATATTGCGCAGTAACATCTTTTACACAAAGGCATTCATGTGGGAATTGTGTGCCTTCTTATTAATTGAAAAACAAGGTTTGTAAATGAAATTTTTGAAAATGGCTGGCTGAACCCAGATGTTTCCTCATGGTCAGCGCTGGACAGCGGTCAAATTGCATCCAAATGCCCCGCTAAATTGATATTTTTGTGTGCAGGCTTTTCTTCCTCATATTGAAAAGTTGATGTATGGAGCACGCGGGAGTGTGCCAAAGCTCCATGGCGCTGAAAAGGGTATTTATTTGTCAAGCAGTGTTTCCTTCCAGTTCCTCTGGGTCCCTCCCCCCTTAAAATAGTCTAGTCCCGGTCCACCGTCCGTCTAGTGCTGGTGCCCCGAGAGGGTATTTCTCGTGATGTGGACGTACATGCTCACTGCGGCCTCGTGGTCTGTTTGACGTATGCTGCCCACAGCTCAGCTTCCAATCAGAACATGATGTGCACAAGGCCGCGGTTCGCACACAGGCGACAGGCCAAGCCACGAGCTACTGAGACTTTAAAAACTGCAAATATATATGAACTTTCCTTCGCTTTGCCGCGTTCAAAGAGTAATTAAAATAACAGCATCCTATGATCCTACATGTTATTGTTATTATTTTAAACATGAATTGCCTCTTGCGTTTGGCTATGTGTAGTCAAATTAATTGACACACATTTGCAGGATTTTCTTCCGGAAAACAACCGCCACAGTAGGCGGGCTTCCGCACATGCGCATTTCTCGCAAGAAATGCGCATGCGCGGGCTTCCGCGCATGCGCATTTGTCAGAAGAAGTTTGAAATGGAAGAGGGAGCCCCGGAGACGCCGCGTTTCAGGTAAGTTTCTTTAATTTAGTATTTATTGTAAATGCGGGGGTTTGATTTAAAAGGAGGGCGGGCGGGAGGCGGGTGGCGCGTAGTGGGGCTACGCGAAGCACGTAGTGTGCGTAGATTTGGGCACACTAAGTGCTGCTTCACGTAGCCCCACTACGCCCACTACGCCCACCCTTAGAGAATACACTGTGGTCCTGAAGAATGCCTGGAACATCTAAGTCACTTATAGCAGAATCATGTTGACCGTATACCGGGTGACTATCTATAACCCTGTCTCACTATGCTTTTAACCTCTATCCATTAGGACATAGGAATAAAGTTGTTTGGCATTATTGAGATAGTGTTAAACCACTTTTGCAGTTGCACTCTGCCCCTCATCCTTACCCTAGAGGGATTAACACGTTGACGTGCATCTAAAACACTCCTGCTCCTTTCCCGTGGGAAAGTTGGAGCCCACCCTGGGTACTTTGCGGTCTCAGTGTGTGGAGGGACCCAGTGATGAAGCATGTCACCCTCGTGTGAGTGAGGGTTCTCATTCAAACACCTGTAGTGCCCCCACCTGTTGTTCCCATTTTTTGTGTTCCTCCTGCATCTCGCTACTCCATACTCTATGTGAGCATAATAATTCTTGGAAGTAGTATAGGATTCAACTTTCTATTTCAGTAGCGTATACTTTCCCTTGACCCCTTGTGTGAGATACAGGAAGTGGTGCTTACCTGATGTTTTAACACATCTCATAGCCCTGCCATTGCAGGCCTGTGTGTGCCCACTTGCACCAATGATGTTTTTAAGACATGTCACCAGCCTGCCATTGCAGGTCTGTGTGTATGCACTTGCACCAATGATGTGCTTAAACATGTGTCCAGCCTGCCATTAAGGCCGACGTGCATGCTTGCACCATTGATGTGCTTTAAAATGTGTCCAGCCTGCCAGTGCAGGACGGTGTGGACTCTTGCACCTATGGTATTTTCAAACATGTGTCCAGCCTGCCATTGTAGGTAGATCTGGGCAGTGTTCTCCACTCTGTTCACGGAGTTGGGAAAAACTCGCTCACCAACGTTAAGTTGGGGAGAGCGAGCGAGGAAATTCCAATGCTAGACCACCTCCCAGTGAGATGCCTCAGTGTGGCCGGTCGGGGATGGTTGCGACCGCTGGCGTTAAAAAAACATCCATTCACGTTGAGGAAGCTGCCGCTCAAGTAGAAAATCTGCTCGAGCGGCAGAAATAAGCAGTGTCCTCATGCGCTGCGCATGGTGCCAGCTCATGACAAACACCAGGCACTAAAAATCATCGCAAACGCACACAGCCAGACAAACTCTGCCACTTGGGGAACTATATGTAGCGCAGCAGAGGTTTTTGGTTAACTCTGCCCAGGCCTAATTGCAGGTCTGTGTGAGCATTATTGGGCTTATGCTCAGGCTGGCCTTTCTAAACCACTAGCCATCATGAGGGGACATTTCTATAACACTAGAGCACCCTTAGAGTTAGTCCTGAGGGGTAAAGAAAGTGGTAGGTGCCAGGTGGGGCCGGTACACATGTGTGTACTCAGGCCAGGTAATGACGAATACCCATGTGTGTTTATTCTGCCTATGAGGCACTCTTCCAATAGGTTAACATGGGAGAATGGTGGAAATGATTTCAGGCTGCAATAGTGGATTTCAGTGAAGCAGCCTCATAATTTTTCCTATCATTGGATTCACAATGACAAACCTTCTCCTGTAGTAAAGGTGTTTTTGTCATTACTAGCTTAGATATGCCACTTCTAGAAAGTGGGCATTTCTCTGCTCTAAAACTCTTTGTGTTCTTTTTTGCTTAGCTGCAGAATACACTGGAAGCTGCAGGGAACACATCTATGCCTTCACCAGCGATAGTTATAAACCTTGGGCGTGCAACTGGAACAACAGACCTCTGCCATTTTAGGCCCTGGTTGGATAGATAGGAAGGAGTGGTTTTGACACTTGGCCTCTGGGAGGCACATAATGGCCCCACTAAAGATTAGGAGCTGCATTCCAAGGCCTCATGGCAGACTGGACTGAAATTTAGGGGAGACATCTCTGGTTCAAAGGGAGACCCTCTGAACCACCCCAACTTCAAAGGCAGACTACAGTATAACTACTAGTGCCATACTTCCACAGGGGAGAGATACACTTATGGGGACTTGAGACCAGAAAACCTGGAAATGCATGGTGCACACTGCCAGAGAAATCTGTTGTGCACAAGGAGGATTACTGCCATTGAGAGGGACAGTGCACAAGCATTTGAACAGGGATCAGAATGTATCAAATATATTTTCACTGCGGTTTTCATTGGCAATCATTTGAAATAGCATTTGCCATAAATCTTTGACATGAGCTCTGCACTCTGCACTTGATGGCCTTAGTGTGTTTTCTTGAGAGAAATAAATGTGTGATCAATGGAATTCTTGAATTAATCCCAACTACTGGTAATTTCTGTGGGTGCACGTCAGCCTTTTTGTTTTACTTTTGCTCACTGTGCCACTACAGCAAGGGATCAATGATATGCAAATTAGTCTTGGTTCAGCTATAATAGAAAAACCCAGCTCAAGCACTAGTTTTAAATTCAGTTTGCTTAGTCTTCATTGGTCCATGGAGTTTGCAATTGATGATTATGGTGCTTGGAGCTCTTAATTGGCAGCAATATGTCAGAAACCCAATAATAGCATTTCTTCACTTCTTTTATTTTGGTTGGGAGATGAGCAGATGGTAAGCTAGAAGCCACTTGGAAAGAGGTACATCTTGTTCCCCTACATTTGAACATTGTTGGTCAACATTGTTGTAGTTGATGTTGACTGGTTGACAATGAAGGAGATGAGTTGGTAATCACTCCAGTTGACGATAAGGTTTCTAGTTACTGGAATAAATCCTGGAGAAAAGACAATTGGTGCAGGATTTGTCTAGGGGAGAGTGTTGGCTTATTGGTAAGTTCACAAAAGTTGAAAATCTCAAAATTCTTTGGAACTCAGTAAGGATTTCTTTTATGTGAGGTTTAGTCAGTTAAAACATATATTCAGAGCTTCCACGATTGTTGTGATTTATGGTGAAATTGGTAGTGACATCTGAGAAGGTGTTGTGGTACTTTGAAATTTGGGACTGCGTAGGAGGCAGGGCCCTACCCCTGTCTATTCGGGTATTAGCGAACCGTGAATGGTCAATGCGGTATGTACAAGTGCTTTGCATAACATTTCATCGATAAATGCACTTTGTATACGATGTTACACATTGACTTCGTGGGTTCCATCTTGGAGCGGTGGCCATCTTATGGTTGCCCTCACATAGGCTACACATTACGAACAAGTACGGGCCTTTAGATCACATGTGCCTTCCTTTGACTTCTCTGTGACCTGTGCAGCTTGGCTCCGCTGCCCCAGGTCAGTCCGGTCCCACAAGCTCCCCGTCCTACGCCACCTGTGATTAGCATCAGGATTTGACACACCATAAAGCCTCTTCATGAACACAAGCCTCCGGCTAATCTCTTTCACACCTGACTCTTCCTGCTTTATGGCTTGTTTTACAAACAGGAGATGCCCGTGTTTATTGGGGCCTGTTGATATCGGATGTGGGATCTGAGCCTCGCTGGGTAAATAATTGTGGGCTGGCTTAACTGGAATGTGGGATGGTCATCATGACTCTGCCTTTCCGTTTGTAATGGATACATGTGAATGACCATATCGTAAAACAAAGAATGTGTGCCTGAAGCATGATATTTTGTATTTAAGGAGAAGCCCGTTTCTGTAAGTTTAAGCAGTCTCCTGAGAACATACATTGTGTTGTACTTCTCGGACACCTGTAATTGGTCTGCAGCCAATAAAACGATCTTTGACTTCACCTAGAAGACTCTGTGTTTCTGTGGGTCTGAAACAGGAAGAACTCGATGTCTTAGGGTGTGTTCCCCTGCACCGCTGGGTTCTAAAAACCCAGTACTTCAGTTGGCGCCCAACGTGGGGCGATTTCAGCGGTACCGGTCCAAGCCAGAGGTTCGTGAGGAGCTTTGTGTGGAAATTCCGGAGGAAGGCCGCCACTTCATCGACCCCTGCATGTCGACGTGGTCCGAAAGTCTTTTCTGCGAGGTTCTCCGCGTCCCGACGGCTACGAAGGATTGCTGCCCTGATTAATCGCCCTGTTTTGGACCCTTGACGATTTTGGTAGAGCGAAACAATCGAGAGAGTCTTCTGGTGACGCCATTGATCATCGATATTCAGTATAAGTGGAGCGTCTCCCAGTTTGTTTGGTATCCTTCGGGAATTTGGTATCCTTCGGGATCGCTTTGATTTGGAACTTGCAAGTGCCAAAGCCAGAGGACTCGTGTATTCACGAGACTATCGTATTCGATAATCCTTTGAAGTTTGAAACTAGACTAGTGAGCGAAGATGCCTGGTTCTAGTGTATTTGGAAGATTGTTTTGTTTGGGTTGTGGAAGGGATTTCCAGTTAGAGGATTCATGTCCGGTTCCTCCAATTGAAACTCCAACTTATGAGCTTTATGTAAAACATGGTGTGGGCCCCATTGCATATAATGAAGTATGGATCCGATACACCAGAAAGGACGGTGTTTTAAAATGGTGCCAAAATGGTAGTTTCGATACAGATATCTTAGATAATTTGGAAGTTAAATTGTTTAAAAAGAAAGCCCGGCCGGCAATGTTTGATTCTTTCTGCCTAGGAAGCCAAACAGAAGGAAATTAAGCTAGCGAAAAGGAATAAGAGAGAAAGAGGTATATCAATGATGCAAGCAGCTGTGCAATTTAAAGATAACGAGGAGGAACAAATGAATGAACATTTACATAGACAGCGCAAACTAGGGATTGATAAATGTTACCCAGTTCTGTCAGCCCTTGTACAAGATGAGACAAAAGAGAAAGAGAAGGATTCCCTAATGTCTCATTTGCTAAGTTCGCCACCCCGTATGCGCAAAATGCCACAGCGCCTCCACAGCTCGTGAATGTACAGCCTCCAGGTAATGTGCCGCAAGCCTTCCCACAGCCGCCGGCTCCTCCTCAGCTGGCTCCTATCCCTACAGTGCAGCCCTCTCAAGGGCCGCCAGCTTTGTTACCTGTTGCCCCTGCCCTTCCTGCGACTTTGCCTGGCACGTCAGCTGCCTCCCCTGGCGCTCTTTCTTACACTACCCAGGTACCTGTATCTGCATCTTCTTTTCTTCCCTCTGTCTTTCCCCCCGTTTTCGCCTCAACTTCCCCTTCAGCGCGACAACGTCTAGCTAATGTAGTTACTACTTTAATGTCGCCTCTCTTTGGGTCATCTAGTGTGACCCCTGGTTTACAACGTAAGCAATTGCGTAGTCAGCTGCCTGGTCCTGAAGAGAAAGAGGTGTTAGATCATCTGGCACGTAGGTGGATTGGTTTCCCTTCACTCTATGAGGTGGAATCAGTTGTTAACGTTTTTCACCAATGGGATGCCCCGAAACAGAGGTATGTGTTTGACAAAATGTGTGAATGCCTCTGTGAGGAATTGGAGGATCATGGTTCACACACAATCCCGCAGGAATTGTGTCGAGTGCGATTTGATTTTGAAACAGGTACAATTGTGGGTCCCGATGTAGATAAAGCAGTTGCGACTTTACTGTCCTTCAGGAATAGCGATTGTCAGCAATCATTGTTCCAACAGGAATTCCCTGTGGGGAAGAAGGTAAAAGCGTGCCAATATCCGATGCGTGAGGTTTCCCCAGTTTGGAGACCTGCTGATCCAAATGCTAATCCACCTGTCTTAGCACATTTTCAGCGTGTTTGGGTGCATGTCCCTTGGAAACGATCTGAAGTAATAGCGCTTAAGCAGACATTGCCTGACCCTTGTAAAAACCCTATAGGATATTATAAGGAGTTATCACAGACTGCGGAATCGTGTGTTATGAATCTGGCCAACATAGATATGTTATTCGGGAATGTGGTTCCACAGCCTTTATGGGGATCCATCCGTAATACGGATCACGCTGTAGAACTAGGGGGCACATGGGCTAATATCGTTGCTGCAGACGCTAGACAAGTTGGTGGCGCGAAGCCTGACCCTTTGGTAGCAGAACTCCCTGGTAGAATTATTACATACATGAAAACTTTAATGCCCGCGATGCGCATGAATTGGGATAAACTATCCGCATGCAAGCAGAAAAAAGATGAGACAGTGTCCGATTTCTTTACAAGGTTTGAAGAAACGTTTATCGACCACAGTGGTCAAGACATGAGTACTGAAGGTGGCCAACGGTTATTTGTGGATAAATTTGTGCAGAATCTACTTCCCGAGTTGTGTAAGAAATTAAAAGATTCAGAAAGTTCTTGGGCTGTTTCCTCTTCAGCGCAAATACTGGCTACTGCACAGTATTATGAAAATAGAGATAAAGACGAGAAGGATAGAACAGACAAGAAAACGAAAGAACTGAAAACGAAGGTCCTTTTACAGCAGGCTTATCCGCCACATGGAGGACAGAATAATTATAGGCAAACTCAAGGTATCTATCAGCAACCCCGACAGTTTCAGAATAACCAGCAAATGAATGGGTATTATCAACCACGTATCCCTGTAGGTCCCAATCAATGTTCATATTGCAGAGAGGAAGGTCATTTTAAGTATAGTTGCCCTAAATTAATGCAGCGCACCAGTAATGCGTATGGCGCAAGAGGTAGAGGTGGTCAGCAAGCTCCTAGAGGCAGAGGGCGTGGAAATGCTCCCCAGAACGCGCGTCCTCTTCCGCCTCAAAATACGATAAATAGCTTTGATCAGCAAGCCAACGCGACTGGTAATACAGCTCAGTACTATAATAATGATTATTATGCAGAAGACGACAATCTGGAAGGTAATGATTACTAGGACAGCCATAGACAGAGAGAGGGAGTTGTTTCAGTACCAGTGGATCAGAGTGGACCGAGTGTTAAGGTGACGACAGCGGGTGTAACAGAGCCCATTCTGCTGGACACTGGTGCTGCAAAGAGTTCAATCATGCATTCAAAACTCCCTGGCGCGCCTTTGTCTGGCGAAATGAATGTTTCAGTAGGTTTTTCTGGCGCCCCAGTTAGGAACCCGATTTCCAGTCCTATGCCCCTTTCTGTTGGATCTTGTGAGCTAAAAGCACCCCTCATCCTAACGACAGGATGTGGTGAAAATCTGCTAGGATTAGATTTGTTAAAAAGATTGCATGCAACGCTATATTGTTCTCCCTCAGGAGTACAACTTACATTAGGTAAGAAAGTGATTTCCCCAATGTATTTGTCTAAGAATGCAATGCCACCTGAATTGTCATCCCTTCCGGATGTCCTTTGGGCTACTGGTCCCAATGATGTGGGTCTCTTGGAAATACCGCCATACGTGGTCACTTTAAAAGCCAATGTCAGATTGCCACGCATTCCCCAGTACAAGATCTCCAATGAAGGTCAGAAAGCGTTGTTAGCAATTGTCAGCGATTTGATTAAAAAGGATGTAATTGAAGAAACAAGAGGCAACATTTGCAATAGTCCTGTTTTACCTGTCTTAAAACGAACAGACCCTTCACAGCCACCTGTTTACAGATTTGTGATTGATCTTAGAGAGGTTAATAAGATTGTTGTGCCACAGTTTCCAGTTGTCCCTCATATAACTGCCTTGTTAACTATGATTCCAGCTTCCGCTGCATGGTTCTCAGTGATCGATCTAAAGAATGCCTTCTTTAGCATCCCAATTGCAGAGGAGAGCAGAGACATTTTTGGCTTCAGTTTAGGAGGTCGAAGCTTCCGTTTTAAACGCGCTCCACAGGGCTACTGTGAAAGTCCATCAATATACAGTCAAGCTTTAAAAGCGCAGCTTGATGCACTTGTTTTACCTAGTGGCGCTATCCTTATTCAGTATGTTGACGATTTACTAATCGCCGCGGATACTGAAAAGATTTGCAAAGAAGCTACATTGTCATTGTTGCGTCATTTGTCTGCCTTTCATCACAAAGTGTCTCTCTCAAAAATGCAATATTGTCGACAAGAAGTGACCTACTTAGGTCATCTCTTATCGAAGGAGGGAAGGAAACTGACCCCAGAAAGAATTCAAGCCATTGCACAGTTAAGTGTGCCAAGAACACAGAGAGAAGTGCGTGCTTTCTTGGGCATTACTTCATACTGTAGGCATTGGATACTGAATTTTTCTTTGCTGGCAAAACCTTTGTTAGCATTAACATGTAAAGACACACCGAATCCTGTCCCATGGTCTGAGGAGTGTCAGAAAAGTTTTGGGGAATTGCGTAATGCATTATGTTCAGCTCCTGTGTTGGGTACCCCTGACTACAGCAAGCCTTTTACATTGTATGTTCACGAAAAGGACGGTTGCGCATTATCAGTGTTAACACAGCCTTTTGGCGACAGACCGCGTCCATGCGCATATTTTTCGTCAACCTTGGACCCGGTAGCGAGGGCATTGCCAAGTTGTCTGAGGGCTACAGCCGCAGCAGCTATGTCTATTCGACAGTCTGCTGGACTAGTGATGGATAATACATTGATTGTAATGGTTCCACATGCTGTGGATACATTGTTAAACAGGACCTAGACACAGCACTTAACTAGTGCGCGATTGTCAGGATATGAATTGACACTGTTGGCAAATCATATACACATAAAGAGATGCAACACGTTGAATCCAGCTACATTATTGCCAATTCCAGCAGACCTAGATGAGATTGAGCAACATGATTGTCTGTTTAGAACAGAAGAAGAGACAAAAGGGAGAATAGATCTTAAAGATACTCCCCTAACTGAGTGTGATGGTACCTTATGGGTGGATGGTTCGTGCTTTAAGCTTCCGAATGGTGATACGACTGCTGCATATGCTATCACGACTTTGCACACGATTGTTGAAACTGCACGTGTGCCACATAATTCGGCTCATGCAGCAGAATTAATCGCCCTTACAAGAGCATGCGTGTTGTCTGAAGGAATGAAAGTGAACATATATACTGACAGCCAGTACGCCTTTGGCGTGGCTCATAGTTTTGGGCGATTGTGGAAAGAACGTGGGTTCCTGACTTCGCATGGAGCTAAAATTCAGAATGGCAAGTTGGTGAATGATCTCCTTGAGTCACTGACCCTACCGTTACAAGTTGCGATTATGAAATGCAGTGCGCACAAGAAAGTCACTGATGATGTTGGTCGTGGTAATGCATTTGCCGACGAAATCGCGAAAGAAACAGCAAAAGACTCTAATGTATGTTGCAAGCCCTGCAAGATGGGTTGGTGATGTTGGAATGTGTGAAGACACGATAGAGAGTGTGAAGTCCCTTCAAGCTGAAGCCACAGAGAAAGAGTTGAGCAAGTGGAGAGAAAGTACGGGTAAATTGGATGAGAATGGTTGTTGGGTTGACTTGTCAGAACATCGGCGATGGTTGTTACCTGATGCATATGTGCTTCCAGTAGTTACTATGGCACATGGAATGGCACATATCAGTGTGAAAGGAATCTGTAAGTTGTCGGCTCCAGTATGGCAGAACGCTGGAATTCCCAAGTGTGCAGAGAATGTGGTCAAGAATTGTATGGTATGTTTGAAATACAACCCTGGTAGGGGAACCCCAACTCCAGCTGGTCATTTTGCGCCTCCATCATATCCATTTGAGGTTTTGCAGCTAGATTTTATCCACATGGAAAGGTGCAACAACTTGAAATATGTACTGGTTGTTGTTTGCGCTTTTTCAAAATGGATAGAAGCATACCCCCTAAAAGACAACACTGCTTTATCCACAGCCAAAGCTCTTGTGAAAGAGTTTTTCCATAGGTTTGGAATGCCAAGAATGGTGTGGAGTGATAATGGGAGTGAATTTGTGGGTCGAGTGATGAAGAATGTGTGTGAGGGGTTAGGGATAAAGCAAAAGTTTACGCTGCAAATCACCCCCAATCAGCTGGATTAGTAGAGTGCTACAATGGCACTCTAAAGCTCAAGCTGGCCAAACTCCAGGCGAGCTCCGGTCTTAATTGGCCTGACGCTCTGCCTCTAGCACTCCTATCCACCAGAATGACCGTGCACTCACGAGTGGGACTTAGCCCATATGAGATTATTTTTGGCCGCCCAGCCAATGTATGGGTGTGCCAAGACCGACAAAATTCAGCGAAATCGAACATCCAGTACTGCTTGACTATCTGTATGAATTGACGGCTAAATTGCGTGTTTTACACCAACAGGTGCATGATACTCTCCCCCAGGCCTCTGAAGCTCCAGGACACCCTATCGACCCTGGCACGTGGGTTCTCATAAAGAACTTCCAGCGAAAGAGCAACGATGAGCCCCGTTGGATTGGCCCTCACCTCGTACTTCTGTCAACAAGATCAGTGGTTCGAGTAAAAGGGAAGAAGAATTGGATTCACGGCGCCCACTGTAAGCGGATCCCTTTGCCTCTACCATATGACCCGTGGGTCCAGGAGGGTATCGCTGACTCCGAAACAGACACTGTACCTCGTTTTGTACCATTTAGTGATGCGCGCGTAAGAGGCACAGCTTCAGAACAAGAAAGTGACGATATTTTGCAAGAAGCTGTGCCACCGTCAATTCGATTGGACACCACAGAGCCTGAACTCTTGTTCCAAGACCAGACAGTACCTGGCCGTTTCCGCTACAACTTGAGACCAAGGCCTATGGACAAATAAATATTATTTTCCCTTACCCTTTTTGTTTTTGATATTATAGCTCTCCCATCTGAAGGACTTTCTTGATTTTTGTTTTTCGAACCACCATCCGGGTTCAGCCGCAGGGTCGCGGTGCCAAGACTTTGGGGTACAGGCCGAAGACGTTAGGTCAACGGTTCTGGTTGGTCTAGGGCGTTCCCTGGACCGACAGGCGTACTCCTTAGCAGAAGATACTCACCCGCCGCGAGCGGCACGATTAGAGGATGGAGTTTTTCAAGATGGAAAAACCCGCTGAGGATATGAACTTTAAAACGAAAATATGTAAAATAATGAAGAGCAAACGTTTTGTATTTTTATGTCTGTTTATACTATGTAGTATGATGGTGTTTACTGTAGGATTTGTATTCTTCTCCTCTCAAGAGCCCTTTGCACCCACTGAACAGCCTATACCTCCTCCTACTGCCTCCTTGCACTCTTTCCACCCTCTGCCTGAACACGAACAAGCTAGACGGTCCGAGTTTGTAAACAACTCGTTCATTCAGCTCCTGCACCAGCACCAGCGAGTCATGAATACAACCAATTGATGGGTGTGTGGTTTAATGCCACATACCATTAACAAGGGTATTCCTTATTTAGTGCTGCCGTTTAGTTACAATGGATCGTCATGGGCATTTCAGACCATGTTTCTTTTTGCATTAGATGCCTACTCCCCGCGACAACCGCGTTCCATCAGACCTAGCACCAATAATAAAGCTTTAATGAAAGGAGTTGCCGATATGAGCAGAGATATCGACGCATACTCATCTATTCCCAAGGATGAATTGCGAGCTTATGTAGGGTGGAACGCGACGGGGTATAGCATTAGTCTGGGTGAAAGGCAGCGAAAAATCTCATCCCCAATTTGGGTCGTACCCCACATAGGTCGGTTCTGTTTACAAGGTAATGGTCAGAATCCAAGAGCTCAACTGGGGAGAAGTGACTGCACTGAAACGTACACTTTTCCATCACAGTTTTCCCCTGCGTTTTTGGCTGCCAAGGGTACATATTTTGTCTGCAATGACCGAGCATATACATGGTTGCCCCCTGATTTCTCGGGCACATGTTATATTGCAAATTTGCTACCGCCAACATTTACTGCCGCCTCTGATTATCACAAGACCAGAGTTGTGAGAGGAGTGATTAGTAAGGAGGATACTGCCGGTCAGGAAGCGGGAGACTTCTTTTTGGGTATCCTGCCATTTTGGGGACCGATGGTCAATAGTAGGAACCTGAGACAACTGACTCGTGTGGTTGAATCCACTGTTAATGTAACGGCTGGTGCCCTTGGTAATTTGACGGCTGAGCTCCAAGCGGATCGCCTCATGACTTTGCAGAACCGTATGGTTCTGGACATCATACTTGCAGATCGCGGTGGGGTATGTAAGGTTATCCAATCTAGCTGTTGCATTTTCATACCAGATAACGCTCCAACAGTTTATCAAGCCATCTCCAAACTGCACAAAATATCTGAATCTATACACGTGGATAAAGGAGATTGGTCATTGATGGGGTGGTTCTGGGAACTGATATCTGCCTGGGGTTGGAAGATTCTGATGGTCATTGGAATGATCTTAGCCATTCTTTTCCTGTTCTGTCTGTGTATACAGTGTGCTCCTGCGATATGTGGCCTCTGTGCTACATTATGTGTAAGGAAACCTGTATCGAGGGACGAGCTAAGCAATAGGATGATGCTACAGCAACATCTCCATGACTTCATGACTATTGACCTAGACTCGGATTGATATGAGTATAGTTATTGCCTATGTAAGGGCAAAAGGAGGGTCTGTGGTACTTTGAAATTTGGGACTGCGTAGGAGGCAGGGCCCTACCCCTGTCTATTCGGGTACTAGCGAACCGCGAATGGTCAATGCGGTATGTACAAGTGCTTTGCATAACATTTCATCGATAAATGCACTTTGTATACGATGTTACACATTGACTTCGTGGGTTCCATCTTGGAGCGGTGGCCATCTTATGGTTGCCCTCACATAGGCTACACATTACGAACAAGTACGGGCCTTTAGATCACATGTGCCTTCCTTTGACTTCTCTGTGACCTGTGCAGCTTGGCTCCGCTGCCCCAGGTCAGTACGGTCCCACAAGCTCCCCATCCAATGCCATCTGTGATTAGCATCAGGGTTTGACACACCATAAAGCCTCTTCATGAACACAAGCCTCCGGCTAATCTCTTTCACACCTGACTCTTCCTGCTTTATGGCTTGTTTTACAAACAGGAGATGCCCGTGTTTATTGGGGCCTGTTGATATCTGATGTGGGATCTGAGCCTCGCTGGGTAAATAATTGTGGGCTGGCTTAACTGGAATGTGGGATGGTCATCATGACTCTGCCTTTCCGTTTGTAATGGATACATGTGAATGACCATATCGTAAAACAAAGAATGTGTGCCTGAAGCATGATATTTTGTATTTAAGGAGAAGCCCGTTTCTGTAAGTTTAAGCAGTCTCCTGAGAACATACATTGTGTTGTACTTCTTGGACACCTGTAATTGGTCTGCAGCCAATAAAACGATCTTTGACTTCACCTAGAAGACTCTGTGTTTCTGTGGGTCTGAAACAGGAAGAACTCGAAGTATTAGGGTGTGTTCCCCTGCACCGCTGGGTTCTAAAAACCCAGTACTTCAGTGTCTGCAAATGCTAATTGTTTTGAGAGTTTTGTATGTTGACAGCAAAGGACATTAGAATGAAGGAGTAGGTGAGTAGCAGATGAGAGGTGATTTGCATTCATATCTACTGAACTCTTGAAAGCTTGCACTATGTAATATATCCTTGAAATTATTGCTATTCCCCTTTCATTCTTTTAGAGATGTTTTCTGGTGAGGATGCTGTATCCAGGAGATGACCTCATGTTTCCTACTGAGGTTTCTGTGATGACAGGAAGGTCCTGGTTTAAGTATGAGCTCAGGAGATAAATGCTTTAGCAATTCATATTCATTGATTGTTCATTGATAAGGAGGCAGCTCAACCAGGAGGATGGAGGTGTTAGTGAAGTGGTAGTAAGCATAGAGACAGGAGCGTTAGAGGGGTTAACAGGGATTTGGGGAGCAATACAAGTTGATGTTAGTTGTGCGACACATTACCCACTGTGAGAGGTGGAGTAGTGTACTGCTAAAATTGGTCAGATGGAGAGAAGGTGCAACCCATTTCACACTGTCAGAGGTGGAGTAGGGTACTGTTGTAATTGGGGAGCTGGAGAGAAGTTAGAAGTGTGTTGCTTAGGAATGGAAGAAAGATGAGAGGTGGTGAGAGGTGTAGATGAAATATGTTTCCCAATATGGAAAAAGAAGAGGAGCTCAGTGACGCCCAAATGGCACTAGAAGGAGTTGAGAGAGGACAGGGATAAATATAGAGTAAGGCAGGTACTTTTGTTTCGTAGGTCTTGATATGGCAGATAGGTGTGTTTGTGGATTTGGGAAGAGGTGGATGAGGCCTTAACTGTTGTCAAGGAGCCAAGTAGTATGATGTGGTGGAAGCAGGATGGAAAGAGAAGAGCTAGGAGGCTGGGCTAAATATGCTAAAAAGTTTGGAATAAGCAGAGTGAAGATGAGGAAAGAGAGGAGTACTGTGAAGAGGAAGATTTCAGAAAAGGGGAACAGGGAATTTACAGTGGATGGAGGCATAGTGGAAAGCACAGACAGAGGAAGTAAAGAATGTAGTAGGGCGTCTAAGTAATGGGGTCCAAGAGGAAGGGAGGTTTAACATCAAGAAGAAAAGATATTTTCGAGAAGTGGGAGAGTGCGCAGGAAACATTATATAGGATGCAGAGCACTCATCTAGAATGAGACTTGGATACCAGCCTCCTTCTATTGTCATACTGAAAGTGTTCCCTGTCTTTTGGTATTTGTAATTGTATTTATATAGCTCTTAATACCCCGACAAGACATTGCAGCGCTTTTCGGTGAGTAGCACGCTACTCTGGAAACCAAAAGAATTAGTGTGGATTTGTTTAGGGAAATACGAGTTAATCTTAGCAGTGGACATTGGAGGATTTCGTTAAAATCTCAAATCACTATATGTAGGAACCAACATCCCTCCTAAGTAATTTTTATAGAGCTCTATAACCATAAGGGCTGAGTGATAGAAAAAACGCTAGTCATTTGAACTTGGCAAAGTGTCTATCAACCAGCAGTGGCTCCTCTGCTATGGCGGAGGAGCATCACCCCACCTGCCAGCAGGCAAATAAACCCGTGTTTATTATTGTTTTCATTTTGCTCTTGGAGCTGAGGCTTGGGGGAGGGGTCAGGGGGATGCCAGGCTGGTGGAGGAGTGGTTGCACTCCTATTCAGTGTGCATGATGGTCTGGCTGGCTGTCTCAGGACAGCCAAACAGTGATACGCACTGAAGCTCTCTCCAACCTGAGCTGCATTGCCGGGTTGGAGAGAGCAGGCACAGGCACCTAGTCTAACTGGGAGAGCAAATTATCGGCACTCAGGCCAATCCTGATGCTGCTTTCAGCAACATGAAAGCAGCATCAGGATTGGCCGCAGTGGACTCTGGGAGCCTGTGCCTGCAGTGGAGCAGAGCAGGTGAGTGTTTTTTTTTGTCTCGTCATCCGTCCGTCAGTTTTCCCCCTCTGCCCGCCTGACCACTTTTTCGACACAACTGCGGCTACTGCTATCAACCTCAGGATAAGGTAATAACAAAGAGGAAGCACCAGAACATGAAGTATATTATTTTCGTGGAGACTAGATCACCGTCAACTGTAAACAATAAAAAAGAGAAAGGTCAACTATACAAACTGGGTAGAAACTAACAAGGTGGCTTCTGACACAGCAACAATCACATTCACATGTCCAACAATCTGTGCTGCCATACGATTTCACACTTTTATTCTTGCAAACCAACTGCCTTTCCCTTTTTTCCTCTAATACGAGACCTTAGGTTAAATATAAAACCATTGTAAATCATTTTGCGGATTCATTCTGCTTTCGTTTGGTGATGTACGCCTAATGTAGTTTTGGTAGCCTATTTGTATAGAGGTGTATGCTTACTACAATTGTACTTGGTAACTTATGTTTTAAGAATCAATAAAAGAAAGTTGTTTAAAAAGAAACTATGCACACATAGGTTTCCTGAACAACTGAGAAAGATCCTGCAACTTGCCAAACAATTAAGTGTTATCAATAAATGAAAAATAAAGCATACACTGAACACCCAATAACATTAATAATAAAGGTGAAGCAATATTGCAGCCTCACAGAAAGAAAATCACAGAAAGAAAAATAGAGGTAATGTCAGGTACAGATTCCCATTATCTCAAAAAGAATTGAAAAGACAGGTTGTGTGTTTTTAAAGGGAAGGAAAAGAGCTAGTATGAACCTTCCCTCATTTAAGCCTTCTTAAAGATGTACAGCAGCTTCCAATTGTCTTAGACAGCAGCAAGGCCACAGGAACAGCGTAATCACTTCAATCTTCACATATCGCCACTCCCAACAACTGCATGCCACTTTTCTATTCACTACAGGTTATTTGTCACTGAATGCAACATACAAGGACTCTAACATTTTTTTAATTAACTTGGATAATTCTGTGATGGTAGTACTGATAACTTTTTATGAAACAGAATGTGCAGTGCTTTAGGAAGACAATATTTATTTTAGAATATTCAATTGGGGAATAGAGATGCCATTTGCCACAGTTTTGCACATTTTATACCTTCAGTAGATAAAAAGGACCCTAATGTAAAGCAAGTATTTCTCCCTAATTAATACTGATATCAAACAAATAATAGTCCCTTTAGTGATGCAAGACACAAAAGGCTTCTGTATCATGGTCATGTAAGGCATGGGTCACGTCAGTGGTAGCAAATAGTAATTTACGAAAAAGCAGTTACTGAATTTTACTGATGTTCCAAATAGCAATTTACGAAAAAGCAGTTACAGAATTTTACTGATGTTAACCATGATTAAGATGTGGCTCTTAGCAATGCTACTGCGCTGCCTTTCCTGGTTGCTGAGCTGCGTTATAGCTCGCCAGGGATCTTACCTTAATTTTAAATTGTTTTTACCATCTGTACAAGTATATTTTAATGTGAATTTGAATTTGTGAATTCCTTTACTTACTCGCACTTCTCACCATACTTTCCCGATCAGTAGGGAATCAGGTGAAGTGAACGTTTCGCCATCTTAAGTTAGCGGGCTAGTTGTTTTAGCCCACACGCTACTTAATAGGCTCGCTGACGCGACCGCGCAGCACTGCCTTTTCCTAGTTGCTGAGCTGCGTTATAGCTCGCCAGGGATCTTACCTAAATTTTAAATCGTTTTTACCATCTGTACAAGTATCTTTTAATGTGAATTTGAATTTGTGAATTCCTTTACTTACTCGCACTTCTCTCCATACTTTCCCGATCAGTAGGGAATAGGGAGAAGTGAATGGGTCCGCCATCTTAAGTTAGCGGGCTAGTTGTTTTAGCCCACACGCTACTTAATGGGCGGGCTGACGCAACCGTGCCTCTGCTGCACGGTCTAAACTGGCCAGGTCTAAACTGGGGTGGCATTGTGAGCAAAAGAATGATGGATTTAATCCAGATCTCTTGACTGGGGGTGAATGTTTTGATTTGTTCTGCATTCCGTCCATCAATTGTGTGTCTTTTGCTTTCTCGCCCTAAGTGCGCCAGGTATGCCCAGACCTGGGTCCTGGGCTCACTGTGCCACTGGAATCAAGCTATCATGGCTGAAGATGGGTGAATCCCCGAAACCGGTCCTAGGATGCTTGTTTCCGGTCCAGGGAGCACCTGGCTTGGCAGTTCGGCACAGGGTCAAGACTGATTTGCATATGGTCAGGTCTAAACTGGGGTGGCATGGTGAACAAAAGAATGATGGATTTAATCCAGATCTCTTGACTGGGGGTGAATGTTTTGATTTGTTCTGCATTCCGTCCATCAATTGTGTGTCTTTTGCTTTCTTGCCCTAAGTGCACCAGGTATGCCCAGACGTGGGTCCTGGGTTCACTGTGCCACTGGAATCAAGCTATCCTGGCTGAAGAGGGGTGAATCCCCGATACCGGTCCTAGGATGCTTGTTTCCGGTCCAGGGAGGACCTGGCTTGGCAGTTCGGGCTGGACTCTTTCCATGAGGCACAGGGTCAAGACTGATTTGCATATGGCCAGGTCTAAACTGGGGTGGCATGGTGAGCAAAAGAATGATAGATTTTACCCAGATCTCTTGACTGGGGGTGAATGTTTTGATTTGTTCTGCATTCCGTCCATCAATTGTGTGTCTTTTGCTCTGCTGCACCGAAGGCACGCCAAAGGCAACCCCGTCTGTGCCTGTCTGCACTCGGAACGGGCTCAGGGCCAGTCCCACCTGGCTCTCTGAAGTCAGAAACACTTTTTTACTCAAGGGATGACCTTCTTGCCAGAAACCCTAAAAGTGAGAACACTGTATGTCCATGCCTAACACCCAGGGCAACTTCTTTTTCGACACAACTGCGGCTACTGCTATCAACCTCAGGATAAGGTAATAACAAAGAGGAAGCACCAGAACATGAAGTATATTATTTTCGTGGAGACTAGATCACCGTCAACTGTAAACAATAAAAAAGAGAAAGGTCAACTATACAAACTGGGTAGAAACTAACAAGGTGGCTTCTGACACAGCAACAATCACATTCACATGTCGAACAATCTTTGCTGCCATACAATTTCACACTTTTATTCTTGCAAACCAACTGCCTTTCCCTTTTTTCCTCTAATACGAGACCTTAGGTTAAGTATAAAACCATTGTAAATCATTTTGCGGATTCATTCTGCTTTCGTTTGGTGATGTACGCCTAATGTAGTTTTGGTAGCCTATTTGTATAGAGGTGTATGCTTACTACAATTGTACTTGGTAACTTATGTTTTAAGAATCAATAAAAGAAAGTTGTTTAAAAAGAAACTATGCACACATAGGTTTCATGAACAACTGAGAAAGATCCTGCAACTTGCCAAACAATTAAGTGTTATCAATAAATGAAAAATGAAGCATACACTGAACACCCAATAACATTAATAATAAAGGTGAAGCAATATTGCAGCCTCACAGAAAGAAAATCACAGAAAGAAAAATAGAGGTAATGTCAGGTGCCTGTCTGCACTCGGAACGGGCTCAGGGCCAGTCCCACCTGGCTCTCTGAAGTCAGAAACACTTTTTTACTCAAGGGATGACCTTCTTGCCAGAAACCCTAAAAGTGAGAACACTGTATGTCCATGCCTAACACTCAGGGCAACTTCTAAGGAACAGGAAGTAACTTGTCACAGCTGCCACCTAACTCTTCCTCATATTGTGTATCACTCCACCAATCAACTCGAACTCAAGAAAGTATTGATTAAAAAAAGAGCAGAAACATCTCCACTGCGTTGCCTGCTGCTAAACGCTAGATCACTGGTTAAACATAGCACGAAGTGTGCACTGGTTCTTGAAGAGTATAATATAAAATTGGCCACACCTCCGGAGTTCCAGTGTTTCACTCAAGACAGACAGCTCAGGAGAGGGGGCGGACTGACGGTTATATATCACAACTCCCTACCGCCCTCCTTTCAAACAGCATCCAACTCGGCCTGCGAAGCACTTTTGTTTAGTTTTCAAACTTCTCATCATAACTATTTCAAGGGTGTCCTTCTCTATTGACCTCCTGGCCCTAGAAGTGGCTTCCTAGAGTCCATCAGGACTCTGTTAGAGGATGGGCTTTGCTCTGGCTTATTCACGATCCTTGGGGATTTTAACTTCCTTCTGGAAGCACTCACTGACCCCGACACAATTAGTTTGGGAGAGGTGATGAATAGTGGGTAATTAAGGCAACTTGTAGAAGACCCAACTCATGCAGCAGGGCACACCTTAGCCGGGATTTTTCCCAACAATCCTTATTTGACTTGTATTGAGGTGTTGCCGTTTGCTTTGACAGACCACGCCGCCTTTCTGTTTGTGCTCACACCTCCCATCCCCCATCACTGCAAAGTAGAACCCAAAAAGGAGAAAGTAACAAGAGCCTGGAAGAAAATTAAAGGCTTTGAGTTAAGGGACCTACTCAAGACAACTGTCCGCCCTCTCCCCTCAGCAGTAGAGGATGCTCTTACCACTTATACAGAGTGGACAGACACAGCGTGCAACAAACTAGCCCAAGCAAAATGATGGACCCCCAAGCACTCTCATCCATTAGCCCTCTGGTTTTCCGATGAATTGAGGAAGCAAAAACACGCCTGCAAGCATTTAGAGCATGCTTGGAGTAGAGTCTATAGTAATGCTGACAATGAGTCCTTTAGGCAGAGCCCTACCCTCTATAAAAAAAACTGCTATTCAATACCAAAAGGACGTTTTTCACAGAGCAAATTACACAGGCGAAATCCTCACCCAAAGAACTTTTAAAAACAGTAACTAAACTGACCACCCCGATATCCCTAAAAATCAGGAAACAAAAAAGCACAACCAACAGCGGCTGACCCAAGGTTCAGCACATCAACCCCAATCTTTGTAAGCATTCATAGTCCTGTGCAATCACTTCCAGAGCTTGCAGCAGTTAAGCTCTACTGGCAACCAGATATGAATCTTTGTAGGAAATAGAAGGTGCACCAAGAACAAAGTCAGTTTTTCTCCAAGTGTAGCCAAAACATCTCTTTATTGTAGTCGGTAGCAAAAATTGGACATCAGCAAACACGTTTCGTTCAACTGAGGGTACTTCATCAGGGTTGAAAACATATATACAAAACATCACGTAAATCACAACATAAAAATTTTAAAAAACACATAATTAAATAGCTATCATATACAAAAACACATACATATATATTACAATCGCATACATTGACATGCCAGAACGGCCCAATTAAAACATTTAAATTCCCCTATATTGGGAACCATTTGATCCATAAGTGTATATAATTAAAAGTTATCACATTACGACTACACATGACAACATTATTAAAACACAAAACAAAGATGGAACGGATATTGTATTAAAAGATTTTGGTTTCCATTATGTTCTCATCTGTGTCGATAGGAAAAAGTTCAAGAAACAAAGGAAAAGAATAAACCCAAAGGATAAATTAAGGAAAGGGAGAAAGACAGAGAAACGAAAAAGCCAAAACCAGGTGTTATGTCCGAAGTACAAACAAATCCTAATATCCGTCCAAGTGAATCACTGAATGCAAGGTAAATGCCTAGCCAACCAAACCACAAATATGTAAAGACAGGGCCACAAATCTCACCTCAAATGACAGGTTTTAGAGGAATAATGGTTCCGCGCTCAAAGTCACAAAGATCTCTCAATAGGAATACATAAACTTTGTCCAAATTCCTACCATGGAAAATTGCATAATGTTAATCAAATATATGAATACGGATGTGATATATATCATATTAACCATATTTTTAAGTATTAAAAAGGAGTCACAACATCATGTACATGGGGCAAGTCACAAGAAAGGATCTTACCTGAAATTTAAGTCACAAAAGGATTCCTATTTTTCAAGTTGTGTCCTTTCAAGAAGACACCCCACAATAAGGGTAGACGATATACAACCAAGTATATGGCTTATATGATATATATCACATACGTATTCATATATTTGATTAACATTATGCAATTTTCCACGGTAGGAATTTGGACGAAGTTTATGTATTCCAATTGAGAGATCTTTGTGACTTTGAGCGCGGACCCATTATTCCTCTAAAAAGTGTCATTTGAGGTGAGATTTGGGGCCATGTGTTTACATATTTGTGGTTTGGTTGGCTAGGCATTCACCTTGCATCCAGTGATTCACTTGGATGGATATTAGGATTTGTTTGTACTTCGGACATGACACCTGGTTTTGGCTTTTTCGTTTCTCTGTCTTTCTCCCTTTTCTTAGTTTATCCTTTGGGTTTATTCTTTTCCTTTGTTTCTTAAACTTTTTCCTATCAATACAGATGAGAACATGATGGAAACCAAAATCTTTTAATACAATATCTGTCCCATCTTTGTTGTGTGTTTTTTTAATGTTGTCATATGTAGTCGTAATGTGATAACTTTTAATTATATACACTTATGGATCAAATGGTTCCCCATTTACGGGAATTTAAATTTTTTAATTGAGCCGTTCTGGCATGTCAATGTATGTGATTGTAATATATATGTATGTGTTTTTGTATATGTTAGCTACTTAATTTTGTGTTTTTTTTAAATGTTTATGTTGTGATTTACGTGATGTTTTGTATATATGTTTTCAGCCCTGATGAAGTTACCTCAGTGGAACAAAACGCGTTGGCTGATGTCCAATTTTTACTACCGACTACAATAAAGAGACATTTCGGATACACTTTGAGAAAAACTGACTTTGTTCTTGGTGCACCTTCCTTTTCTTACAAAGATCCCTAAAAATCAGAGTAGTCCTGAACTATGTGAGGAAATAGCCACCTTCTTTCTGCAGAAGGTGGAAGTCATCTTTTCCTCATTTAAGCTCTCCCAGACAGTGGAGACAGGTATCTCAGCCATTCAGGCAAACAGTGCAACTAAATCACGACCTACTCTAAACAGATTCTCACCACTGGAGGAGCGGGATTCTATCAATCTCCTGGCCTTCATCAGATTGGGATAACCATATGACCCATGCCTAGTGTCCGTGATTAAACAAGCTCCAGAGCTTATTGGTGCGGCACTCACCCCATTATTCAACGCCATGTTTGAGTCTGGCCAGTTTTGCAAGAAATTGCGTCCATTCATCCGCTGCTCAAAATAAATAATCTTGATCCTAAGGCCCCAATAATTACCAACCAATCTCTTGTCTCCCATAACCAGCAAAAATGGCTAAAAAAACTCATGAATACTCAACTCAGCACGTTCTGCCAAGCAAATAACATATTAGATCCTCCTCAATATGGATTCAGGACAGAGCATAGTACAGAGTTGGCCTTGATAAAATCCACAGGGGAAGTAAGAGAGGCACTGGACCAAGGAGGCAACGTAGCACTAATTATGTTGTATCTCTCGGCGGCCTTCCATACGGTCCATCATGATGTTTTGATGAGCTGTTTATCAGAAGGAGGGGTGCAAGGTAATGCTTGGAACCTCCTGAAATCTTTCCCTACAGAAAGAATTCAAACTGTGGAATTAGATAAAGTCCACTCAAAACCTTTTTCCTTTCCGTGTGGAGTGCCACAGGGCTCTTCCCTTAGTCCCACACTTTTTAATGTCTATATGACACCCCTGGCGGCCTTGATAAGATCCTTTGGGTTCCAGCTGACATCATACGCAGATGACACGTAAATAGTGATGTCACTTCAGCCTGGACAAGAGGCTGAGAAAGGAAAAAGATTTCACCACTACATGAAAGCGGTCAAATTGTGGATGACTACGAACTGTTTGACGCTAAACTCAAGCAAAACGGAGGTCATTTTTTGGGGCAATAATGCCAACTTCTGGATGCTAGACTGGTGGCCAGAAGAATTGGGAACTCTCCCTGAGCCAACTACGAAAGCAAAAAACCTGGGGGTCATAGTTGACAACAAACTTACCTTCGGAGACCAGGTAAATTCGGTTGTCTCAACTAGCTTTCTTCTTCCCAGAATAATAAAGAAAACTATGTCATTTTTACCGGCAGATGGCCACAGGACAGTGATAACATCACTGATCCTGTCGCGTGTGGACTACTGTATTAGTCTATATCTAAATAGCCAAAGGAAGCACCTAAATAGGCTCCAACTCATGCAAAATGCGGCAGCCAGATTGCTGACTGGGACAGCTAAGTTTGTCTCTGTTAAAAAAGATATAAAACGGTTACATTGACACCCAGTCAAACAACGGATTCAACTCAAAGCCCTGTGCACGGTTTTTAAGGCCCTCCAAGGAGTTGGCCGCGACCATCTGAAACAGCGTTTTCAATGGTACGTTCCCAGAAGAGCCCTCCGGCTCCATGGGAGCAAAAGGAGTGATCATACCACCAGTTAAAAAAGCTAACTGAGGTGGCAGAAGCTCTATCACATGTGCAGCAAGGGCCTGGAATGAGCTTCCATCCCACCTCAGGAACACCACCGAGCTCATGACATTCAGGAAAGGACTGAAAACCTGGCTTTTCACCTTATAGGTCATCACACACCCCGGCAATCGTTAGGCAGTGATCAGCACCAGGACACCCTTGGGTAACCGTCGCGCTTAAGAAATTAAATTAACATAACAACATAACATAACATAAAGGCCCCTGATGGTTAGTAATTGTAGAAAGCAATTGTGAATTGTTGTTAGTACTGTCAAGCACATAATAAGTCCTGACAGTAAGTGTGGTCAAATGACAATCTGTTATTGATATCTGACAATAAATTGCAATTGAGTTGTAGCGAGACCAGGCAAAAGTTTCCTCTGACTATTAGCGATACCCCCACATGGAATGATCACGCAATATCAGTGGCTGTGACATGTAATAATGATGACTTGCAATTAGTGGCATATCACAATTAATGTCACTGAATGGTATTGAGAATGACAATGAGTTATTCCAGACAACTACTGATTTCAAAGGAGGAATACTCTGAGGGTGTCATTAGGTCTGGACAAAAGTTGAATTACGCTGGTGTAATTTGCATACTTTTAGGAATTTCAGAGGTGATTTACAAACATTTTGCGCTGGGTTAGCATCACAAATATTATGTAAACCAGCGTGGAATGTTTTTTTTTGCTATTTACTTTCCAGCGAAAAACTTGTTTTGCAATGGAGAGCACCCTCAAAGTAATACAAAGCAGTGCTTCACACTGCTTTGCATTACTTAGCGCCGAGAGGGCATTACATGGTTGGAACATGGGCATTCCCAAGCAACCACCCATGCTTTTTGATGCAAAACCATATTTACAAAGATTTGTAGACATGGTTTTGCACCAGAAGTTAACACCCCTTCAAAGGAGGCGCTAACAGGATAAATGCACGCATACAAAGTGGGAAAGCTATCCATTGTGTCTAGGCATAGTATTTTGTACAAGAAGGGTACCCTTCCTGTACAAAACTTATGCTAGACTCATGAACAAACTCTAGTGCTATGGCGCTAAAGTGTGTGAATGGTGCACGGCCACTGAAATCAGAGCCGGCGCAAGGGAAAGGGGAGGAGAGAGCCATTTACCTGAAGATATGGTGCTCTCCTGATCCATACCTGTCACGCAACGCAGTTCAGCCTCGCGGGGGGGCTTCTCTTCGTGACTTTTTTGTAAATCTCCTCCTTCATGTTATGCTTCTTTTACAAAAATTGTGCAATTATGCAAAAGCAAATTTTGCATACCCCTGGTTGTTGTTGATCGTATTGATGTTAGACAAGAATTGGTCCAAGATTACAAGTCTTGCCAGTGGGGGAAATGTTTTTGACTTTTAGTGGTAAAAAGTATATATGCTACAATTTTCAGCATTCACTCTTTTGATTGCTAGACAACATTGTCAGACATTTAAATGCTTCACTCAACTTATAGTTTGATTATAATATAGTTTTGTAGATAAAAAGATAAAGTCTACAAAAAAGCCTAAAGAAAAAAAAATCTATGTTAAAGAATTGATGTGTAGTGATTATGATGTAGAACTCCTCATGATGCATTTGGCAATTCAGGCGACCTCTGCCTGCTGAGACACAGTGAATAAAAGCTCTTGTAAATTGCACGCACTGATGAGAATCTACTTATGGCGCTGGTCAACAAAGGATCCCTAGGGAGGGACAATCTAGTTTACATGAAGAGAAAAGGTTGGAGTTTTGTGAAGGTTAAATAATTATGATCTAATCTAATCTCATCAGATATGGTATTTCAGTGCCAGTTGGAGACTACGAAAGGAGGAAATGTCTGGCACAGAATATTGAAATGAAGGAAAAGACCATCGCAGATTTTCACAAAATATAGTAAACGAGAGGCGTGGGGCTTGTTAAGTAAAATGCATGCAGCTAACACTGGGAATTTCATGTAGAATTTCTCACAGATTTTGTGACTATGGCCTGAAATGACATAAAATGTAATTTCCAGCAATTAAGTTGTAAATGCAAAGGTGTTAAACAGAAAATAATTTAGGAAACTATAGTGATTTTTTTTAGCATTGCATAGTTCATAATTGCACATAACAAAATCTCTTTTCTCTCCCTGTTGTCCCTCTGCAATTTATTCTGCCCACTATAAAAATGTCCAAAAATGTACAGCTCTCCCTTACTTTGAAGTTAGAATGTTTCTATACAAATTGCAACCATTCGTACATGCAAATTCTGCCAGTCCATACATCCTTCACAAGGGGTATGTGAAAGTGTATTATACTTGTAATCACAATTATATGTCTCTAAACCCAAAACCCATTGATATTGGGTGTTGCATACTCAGTGCACCAGACTGTGATCATGTTCTGTATAGAATGCATCTATGACATAAAATATTTCATGTATCGTTGTTCAGTGTATATTTGAGATGTACGCTAGTCCCTCACACCTTGCAAAGCAAGGACTACATGGGTGGTGGAATGATACAGCAAAGAGCCAATGGCGTAAAGTGTCACAGAAATACTTCTATGGGTCGAGCCAAAGCCCACTCTATGTATATTTTAAAGAATGGATCACAATATATCTGCTGCTACTCTGTCAAGCAAGACATAAAAAATACATAATGGTTTCAGGACGAAAAAAATACTTTCAATTTACATTAATTAAAAAGGGAAATCGGCCACTTCTCCGTGTTGGTTACTTGTGGAACACGGATTTAGTTAAAGTAAACCCTACAAGGAAATTGTTTAGTTGCAACAACACAAAGGAATGAAAGAAGGTCTTAGAAGCGGTAGACCTCTATGAAACAGCAAAGAACACAAATCTGGTGAAAAAGTAAAAAGACATATTTAATCACACTCAGTGATAAAATAATACCACTGATAATAGAGTGAAAACAATGCAGATAATAACAGCACAAAACTGTTCATACATTTTGTTAACTATTAATTTTGCTTCATCCACTAATGACCAAACTTGTCAAATTGCAGAATATAGCTGCATGTCACAGCTTGGTTAACATTTTAGGAAAGGATGCCTAATTATAAAGCACAGAATTTCAAAATTAGTACTAGAGGAATTCAGACTGTTGTGAAATATATACAAGTAAAAGCTGTACATATGGGCCACGTTAGGTGCATGTTAAACTCCAGCATCTTTCCCTTATATGGAAACACAGGCCTACTGTAAATCCATTTCATTTTCTGTGGCCCAAGATGAAGCACTGGGGCATGCGGCAATTTGACATTTTATGACCTGGCTTAACTGCTGGGATCCCAGCAAGAGGCTTTAATTCCTCTCTGATGCAGGAAGACTTCCAGGTACAACAGGAGAAGGGATAAACCTTCGACCACGTCTAATGAAAAATCAATTATGACACCAACGCGCACTGGTGTCTTTTATTCACCCGGTTTCTACTTTAGAGGAAAACTCGCCGCAGGTTGATAGTTTCACTTCAGGTGTCATAAAGTTGCAGGAAATTGGATCTTTAGGGTAAGTATCAGGTGAGTTGCTAATGGCTGGAAACAAGCGAAAAACATGCACAGCATCTCGTTTTTATGACCCCCATTGAAGCATGAATTTGTAATGGTAAGGAGACGCTGGCTTTCCAAACAGCAGCCCCTCTTCCCCTTCTCCGACGCGGTTTTAGTTTTGCCAAGATAATTGAAAGCCCAGACCAATAGTAACAGTCAACAGTATTAGTCACAGAGGCGGGCGAATCTGGGAGCCCGGATCCTCAGGTGATTAAGGCGCGAGGAATTTCCCTCTGTTTTTCTTGGTCCGGAAAGTCTTTATTTCAAGATTGCTGATCCGATAAAAGGAGCTCCCGAGCCGCCCTCCAGATATTCATGACATGTGATTATGCAAATAAGCCGAGTAGGAACCACTATGAAAACAAGATGCCAGCCCCAATCGGTTGAGGTTTCCACTTTCCTACTTAACATATATATTAACGCAAGCACATACCATGCCAAAAAATACAATTAAAATATATATTTTTTTAAATCTCTTTAAGTTTTGTGAATATTTGTGGTGCAATTACAGCCCCTATTTCTGTTAAGTGGAAGCAGCAGTGTACCTGTAGGCACGGGTGAAATGTAGTGTTCCATATATCCATGCCAGCTGATAAACGCATTTTTGAAACAAAAGTCTTCAAACATATACGGAGATATTGTTTTCCTCTTTTCTCCACTTGAAGCAGCAGTGATAACTAAACGGGTTAAAATGCTAGGCTTAATGTATTATACATAAATTCATAAATACAAACACATCAGCAAATAGAGTAAAATGTACATTAAAATTACAAATAATAAAGCAATAAGAAAATCACCGTGATAATCAGGACTTTGGTGCTGTCTGCCTTTTTTTTTGCCTGCAGCCCGAATGGGTCAAGGCATAACTGTGGTACCTTTCTGAGCACTTGCTTGGACATGCTTTCTATTTCTGGTGTCATCATGTTTCCATATGAATTACAAATCATTTGATTTTGATTAGGGTTGTATGTTCATGTGTGATGTGTGCAAAATACATAACTGGACACTCAGGGGCAGATTTACAATAACTGGCGCATCCCTGCATATCAGCAGGGATGCGCCAGTTATTGTGCGTCACGGCTCCGCCACCATGGATGCGCCGCATTTACAATGCGTCGCACCATGGGGCAAAAACGGACAGATGCGTGACGCATCTGTGCCGTAAAGGCAGCACATTGCTGGAGTTGCGTCGCAAGCGCGACGCAGCTCCAGCAAGGCTCTGGGGTGCCCTATCTTTACAATGCTGCGTCAATCCTTACGCCTGCTTCAAGCAGGCGCAGGGTTTTGACGCAGCATGGGCTCAAAAGTGACTGAGTGAAATCTTGTAGATTTCACTCAGCCACTTTTAGGAGGCGTTCCTGTGACGGAACGACCCCCCCTGCACAGGAACGCCTACTTCTGGCGCAGGGCTTTACAACGAGACGCATCTCCCAGATGCATCATGTTGTAAATACCCCACAGCATGGCGCTGGTTTTGCGCCGCCGCTGCCTCACGAAAGGGACGCAACGGCGGCGTAAAAGAGGCGCAAGGGGCTTGTAAATCTTCCCCTGAATGTCAATAATTCAGGAACCTATTTAAAAATCAATATATGTGTGTTTGAAAGGTTTATACCCTAATTTGAGTTATTGAAAGCCACATGCACATGAAAACATTACGAGTAATAAATGCGGGTACACAGAACATGCATACAACAACGGAACAAGTGGCACACATATTGCTTTACAGTGTCCCCTTACTTCAGTGATGTAATCAATGATGTCAGTTGAGATGTCATCAGAGATATTATCAATGATGTCTATTAACATATTGTGGGTGCTGTAATTTGTGGGGTCATAAGTAATACATGACGAGGGCACAAGTTATAGTTCGTTCACTAAAAGACAATGGTGAATTTCATTGTTTTTTGTTTTTTAACGTTACTTCTCTCATTCTGTCACGTAACTAGGGCACATTTTCTTGAATTTCTCAGTTGTTTTTTACGTGGATTAAGGTCTTATTACCACGCCTAACCTAACTATTATGTCACTTTAACATTTGGGGTGAGATTTTCAAAAAAGTCGCGCAATGCAGCACAGCCCCCCGCGAGGCTGCGCCGCATTGCGCGACAGGGAGGGAGCAGGAGAGCTCCATATCTTTAGAGATATGGCTCTCTCCTCCCCTTTCCATTGCTCCGGCGCTGATTTCAGCTGCCGTGCGCCATGCACACACCTTAGCGCCCCAGAGATAGGGTGTGTGCATGAGTGTGGCATAGGTTTTGTACAGGAAGGATACCCTTCCAGTAAAAAATACTATGCAAGGCACGATACAAAGCTTTTCCCACTTTGCATGCATGCTGCACAGTGCAGCATGCATGGAAAGTCAGAAAAGCATGGAGAAATGAAAGCATTTCTCCTATTAGCGCCTCCTTTGAAGGGGCGTTAACTTTTGATGCAAAACCATGTTTGCAAATATTTGTAAATATGGTGTTGCGTCAAAAGGCCTGGGTGGTTGCATGGGAATGCCCATGTACCACCCATGTAATGCACCCTCGGTGCAAAGTAACGCAAAGCAGTGCTTCCTGCTGCTTTGCGCTACTGAAAGAGTGCTTTCCAGCGCAAAACAAGCTTTGCGCTGGAAAGAAAATATCAACAATAAAAAAATTGCGCTGGTTTGCGTCACTTTTGTGACGCTAAACCAGCGCAAAGGTTTTGAAAATCGCCCCCCGTGCTTTAAGATCTTATTCTAAATTTACCATGAGTATCTCATTCTTCAGGTGGCTTCTCACTAGACCTTCAACAGCAATCAATCAACGGCACGTATTCAACCTGACCCCTTCTGCACAGAACCTCAAGTTGTGTACTGAAGAGATTGGATACAGAGGTTTGTCACTGGACTGATTTTAATTTATGTTTGTTTTTAAAGGTTTTTCTGAACATTTTTTGGGCGGATTTAAAAAAAGGTTTTTAAGTTTTTTTTACTTTGTTTTTTATGTAACACTTTTTTTAAAATTTATGCTTTTCAAACAACCAATTGTGCCCCTTTGTTTTGTGCTGTTCTGTTACTTTGGCGAACATTAATTTGTTGGTCTCTTTGGAAGTCAAAATTTCGAAGCATTTTGAAGCAGTGTTTAAAATGTGTAGCAACATGCTGCATATTGTTGTCATCTTCGTGTTGTTGTTGGTGTCTTACTTCCAGGGTTGCAACTTCTTCAGCCTCTGTTACTTGTCTTGTTCTTTCACACTCTGCTCGATATATGTGGTTGGAAAGCATAGCCTGCAAGAGTCTTCACATTCCGCTCGTCCCCATGAAGTACTAGCCAGCTTTAGCTCTATAAGCACCTGTTGGCATAAGGTGAATATAACATGCTATGCATTTATTTTTATTTTTTTTGCCGGCAGGTAACAAAAAGAACTGCTACTTCTCCAATTCTTTTTCAGGTTCAGTGTTTGTGCTTCTGTCTAAGGCAGCACAATTAGATGACCATCTTTGAATGAACCAGCTGTTGAATGGCCAGGGATGGTGTGGTTGGTGGCAGATGCTGTTCAGTTTTGTCAGATGCCATGATGTAATTAAGTTGTCTGCACAGCAATGTAGCTCTGCAAAATACCAATACAGGCATGGTGTTCTGTGCCCTATTCGCTGTGGGATGTGCAACCCCCAGGGAGCGGCCAATTCCTGCTGTGCAGGGCTTTTCACAGTGAAAATGGCCAAGTCCTTGCACCCTACACGTAAAGGGACATCTAAACCCCGCACTGCACACAGCCTTCAGCCCTGAACAGCGGGGGTAGCCCAACCACCCAGGTGAGGCCAACACCCTCTTGGCATGGGATTCGGAATTTTATTATTATTATTATTATTTTCAGTATGGTGGTTCTCCTGTGGTTGCCAAGAAGCACAGGAAGACTGCAGTATCACAAAGAGTTCACACTCAGTCCCACAGTAGTACTGCAGTACCGCTGAAAAAATTGGCATTTTTTAAAATTTACATTACTGGGGCGTGCCTATGAATCCCACGCCCCTTCATGGGCCTAGAGGGAAATGGTCTGCTAACCCTGCCCCGTATGTGCCAGTTTTTCTACAAATTCAGGACTCAGGGATGATTCTGTGAGTCCTGTAATGTGGCCGCAACAATTTTTCAATGTTGCGGCCAGCTAATCAGATCCTGTAGGTCCTATGGGACCGGGACCAGTCTCACAGTACAGGAATGGCAGATGGGAGAAAAAGGTCGCTCAACCAATCAAAACAGATGTAGCTATTCAAAAAAATGTTGAGACACCGCCACTGCAACAACCACCTAGATATACCAAATGTTCTCTGAGTGTTTTGTATATGTTTGATGTACAGCCTTAAGTGGCTACGGTATGCCCAGACATAGGTCCAGTGCCTGCTGTCCCACTGGAACCAGACTGAGAGCTGACAAGACGTGCTGAACTACGGATCCCGTAAATGATGGGACTGGCTTAAAAGTAAAATCCCAAGTTTTTTGAAGACATCATCCTTTTACCTCAAAAATCTTCAAGGCCTCCTCCTGATTCACCAGGACTAAAACTTTGACTGAGAAAACCTTCTCGCCCGCAGATATTAACCAAAATCTGCGCTTAGGCTGTATACCCATCTGCACTGTCCTGAGGAAGACCCACCGTGACGCTTATTATATTTTGCGCAGTACACGGGGTCGAAATGTCGACGCACCCTTATATGTCTACACAATGCTTCTGATCACAGATTAATTCACATAGGATCTTGTAGCATATGTGAAAAACCATAAAGACATATCAAGAAATAATGTACCTTTCTATTCTACTTATTCACTTTTACCGCATTTGAAATATATTGTATATACTATTTATCATCACATGTCACTTTATCACCACAAGTCACCAATATTTTGCTCTTTTGAACTTATGTATTACGACAGCCCATAATACTTTATTCCCTTAAATTACCAAATTGCAAACTTCATTGGTGTGTGCCTTTTTTTCCTCATTTATCTGATATCTGTTACATGTAATGAATATTTTTTGAACTTTCTAAAAGAAATTAGAAATTCCCGACAGAACCATTGTATTCATATAATAATGTCCCACTGGAACCAAGCAACACCTGACTGAAGAGACCCAATCAGGGTGAAACCAATCTTGGGTTTCTTATGTTCTGGTTGAGGGAGGACCTGGTCTTGGAGATCTGACTGGACTATTCATATTGGATCAGAGTCAAGAATGATTTGCATTTGGCTGGGTTCAATCTGAGGTGGCATGGTGGGCAAAATAACTATGGATTGGAATGCTACCCCGAGCGATTACCAGTGGTTAGAATTATTGGAAGCATTAATCCAATCACCTTTTGTTTGTTTTCTGAGGGTTAACCCCTTCATGCTCAACAAAGCCCCTTCTTAACTGTTAACTTTTCCAAAATGGATGAATGGATTTGCACCAATTCATAGAAAGCACGCTTTCTGAGTAAAGTTCTAACTTTTTGCCAAATTTGGTGTCATTTCATTCAGCCATTTTTTCTGTATACCATACTGATGTAGCACTATTCCCATCAATGAAGCCTTAAAAAGAAAATATAAAAACATGGGCCAACTGTAGTCTAAGCCTTGTGGCCAACTCCTGCTGTGCTCAGTCAAAGGGTGTGCACTCCGAAGTTGGCTGCCTGCAGCCGGTTGAGCACAAGTTCTGTGCACAGTCCAGGCCCTGTATCCAGTCAAAGCAGAGCACACTCTTCAGCTTTGCGCAGTTGAGTGAAGCTGCTTGTGCAGAATTAGGTGCAACCAACCCTCCTGCACATGGCTTTCAGCTGCAAACAGCAAGGTTGGGCCACCCAAGGCAGTTTGGGTGCAGGGCCTGGCTGACGTTATGCGACCTATAATTCTGACACCAAATGCAATACTCATGACCACACCCTTAATATAACAGATAAAATTACCAATGTCATAAAAATTCTTACAGGTCACATTACATATTACATTACCATTAGCACTATCATGTCACGACTATAAGTATAGCATCATGTAATGGCATGAATGTGTGTTGTTATTAAATAATTTTCTGGTTTTAGATCTTGCCACAAAATTAGCGGCTACAAGACTTTTTACTATTGAACTCCCTCAAATATTTTCAACCACATTCTTACCACTATTTGAAAAATGGCTTTCATGCACTTATCACATCCAGGCTTGACTATGGGAACATTTTTTAGACGAACCTCCCAAATACCCTTTTCCTCACCTAAAGGTTATACAGAATGCTGAAGCAAGACTCATTCTGGAGAGTCCCTTCCATCATTCTGTATCTCACCTTTAAAAAATATTTCAAAAGCTTTCCATAATGAAGAGAACTCAATTATACTTACTTTTAGAGCTCTACAAGGTAAAGGCCCAGTTCACCTTAAAAAACAGTTTCCCTGGTACAGCCTGCAACAGACTTTGAGATCTATTGGCCGCAGGCTCCTTACAATTAGAAGTGGGCAAAATATTCTGTTCCGCCGGCAGGAATTTTGGCGATTCCATATTACTCTTGTAACGTGGAGTTCCAGACAAATGTTTCCAATTGCCATGTAGTGGAATTTTTTCTTGCGTGCACGCCAAAACAGTAAGTTGGCCAGCAAAATTTGCCATCGTCTAGCATGATTTTTGGTTGCTAGGAGAACATCTGGTGAGAACAACTCAGAAGGCTGTTGCTCGATTAAAAAATCCACTTGAGTAGCAGCAACATGAACTCGAGTAGTTGTGCCCATAGTCCCAACGCATGTTACCATTCGCACTTACATTTCAGTGTGGAAAGAACTCTTACCACGAAGTCACAGTGCGAGCAGCGGAACGTGCCTATTTTCACTCATTGGCAGAACTCCACGGATTCTCACTGAGTTTTTTTTATAATTCTGCAGAGTCAAATTATTCGGTTCTGCCCACCCCTACTTGCAATCATTTATTTTTAGAGAGTGCAAATTGCTGGGCCCTCCTTTGCATACTGGGCAGCCAAAAGCTGTAATACTCTACATTTGACAATTTGCCTCCTTAAGTCGAAGAATTATTTTTATAAGTAAATTAACATCTGCCTTTTACAAATAGAGTAATTGAGGCATTGAATGTAGCTGTTGGTTCTTAGCCCCTAGTTAGGGCAGATATGCACTTTATAAACCATCATTCATTTATTAATAGATTCACTGTAAACTATCTACTTGGGTAATTATAGAGGTTCTACCGTGTCTAAGTGCATTCACTTAAACTAGTAATCCTCTTTTTCACAAATTCTGCACTAATATATAAAAGAGGAGATACCTTTTTCAATAACATTTTTAAGAAAATTCATTCAGGTAATATTCTCAAAGTCCAAAAATATTCGTACACAAAACAATTGTTAGGGATAAATTAGAATTCCTTCTTTCTTTGAATTTCTCAGTGTCCAAATATCGGCTTTGATTCAATCGCAAAGGTATTAACTGTCAGTGATATTCTAGATTTGCCTAATTTTTTTCAGCCATAAACTACATTTTCAGCTTCTTCATTTGACCCAACAAACATCTGATTTACTTTAGCCAACACTTTTTTCATGATCATCCATTTCCTGAAGCCATCATCCTATTCAGACCACGATATCACAAATATCCATAACCAAGGAGATTCTGACTTCCGAAGCACCTCCCTACTCCCGGGCACACCAGTTTATGCTTTAATGATTGGCCCTCAAGTTTCTAAGCAGCTCTGAGCCCTCCCCTCACACTTGCACAGATCCTTAAGTTTCTGGAGCAAATCCCAAGACAGACACCTCAATTTTGTACACCCAGCTTCCCTGAGCCCTTAACAGCCCAGTGAGCAAAGACAAACAAGGTCGTAAGAACACAGACTTTGTACTGTGTATTTTGAAACTTTGAAACTGCTCTTTTCCTCTACTCATGACTATTTAAATGTATCTCTTGGTTTCTGTGCAATTTGTATTTTTCATCTTCATCATCATAATCTTTATTTTCGAACACCTGGATCTTATAAAGTAAATCTCACTTACTTTTAAAATGCAGTTTTATTTTACCCATGATTGTTCAAGTTTTACTTCTGGTTTTCCCCTATACTGTGCTAAGGCCCCTAGAATGCAACCCCCATGCCCACACTTTTTTCAAGCAAAAAAGACAAAAATACACCAAAGAGCACAACCAGAGTGTGTTCAAGAGACTGTTTAATTTGCTTTGTGGTTTAAATTGTGTTTGAAAGTGTATGTAGCACATAGTTTGGCTAGAAAAAGTGATTTTTTTAAGTGCTCAAAAAGCAGTAGTTTTAGTGACTTTAGATTTTGGCCTTATCTGAAGGTATGAACAGAACCTGCAAACTGTGGATTGAGCTTGTCTGTATCCAAGGAGATTTTGACTTTAGGAGCACCTCCCTTCCTCCCTGCATTCTAGTTTATGCTTAAGGACACCTGACTCTTTCATAACTTTGTTACTGGTTGTTGCATCTGTTCTCCGACTGGCTCTTAGGGCTCAGGTTTCTATTCGACGTAGAGCTTAGGATGTCAGTTCTGATTGGTGATAAGGCTAGGGTTCTGATTGGTCCCAAGCGTTCGGGTTTCTAATGGACTTAGGGCTTACGATTTGTGTTCTGATAGACTGATAGACTAGGTTTCTGATTAGTTCTAAGAGCTCGGGCTTCTATTGGACTTAAGACATAGGCTTTGTGTTCTGATTGGCTGATAGGACTCGGGTTCTGATAGGTACCTATGGTTTTGGTTTCTATTGGAATTAGGGTAGGGTCTGAATTGTGATTGGTTGATAGGGCCAGGGTTCTTGTTGATTCCAAGGACTAGGGTTTTCATTAGACCTAAGGCTTAGAATGTAAGTTTTTATTGGCAAATAATGCTAGGGCTGAGTTTGGTTGATTGGGCCGGGTCTCCCATTGGTACTAGGATTTAGGGCTAGGGCTCTGATTGGGTAGGATTAGGTCTAGGCTTCCCATTCGATGAAGGTCAGATGACCCAGGGTTATTTAATCCTAAGGCTCATGGCGTCTCAGCCCGGGCATCGAAGCTAAGGGTGAAGAAGACAAGGACAGTTACCTACTTGGCCCTATTCAGGCCAGGTTGGGCCTAGGGCTATAAATGCTGCCCGTTTTCCATTCACCAACCACCACCTTAACTCATCCACTTCCACAAACATATTAACACACTCTCAGCAAATGTACACTACTCCCTTACAACAAACAAACCCTATTCACACCTCAATGTCTCAACAACCACTGAAATTCCCCACAAGCCACATCTATACACACTTCTACCCCAATTGTCACACAATGGCACCTTTACTCTCACACAAAACCCCACTTTACTTTATACCACTATATAATCCACACAGCACCAACACAGAACAAACCCACATTATATATAACCTTAATCCCTTCAAACACACACTTCCCCTTTCCATCACCACAAACCTACACTCAATCCTCTCTCATATCATCACCAACAACACCCTCCTCTGCTTTCTTCCAAAAACAAAAACAAACAACCAAATAATCCTTGCATTGTACTCTACCACACATATTACCTCTTCCTGCTACCAAATATACTACAAACACTCCTACACCCTGTCCATTCCCTGTCACATACACTCTCCTGCAATGCACATCACCAACTCCTTTACTACTCAACTTCTACTCACCAACAGTACCTGACATTCAAATCCTTCACAGATATTGACTTAATCGGCATCTCATCTCACTACTCCACAAAAACAAAGCAGAACACACTCCAGCTCATCAAAATCCCACACACACAATTTCATACTTTATTCTGTTTCAAAATAGAAACAAACACCCTCTCCCATCCTCAGGACTACACAAATTGAACAGATCCTAAATCATCTTTACTCCCAAATCTTCTATCTTCACCAACACCTACCACAAACAGCCCAACTCAATAACTCATTCAACCGCCTCTCATCCATTGCACAATTTAGACCCTCAAAGCATGAACCACATGCTCCAATAACACTCCTAACCCACACACCATCAACGCTAAACAGATGAAAAACAAGATGCCACTCTTCACTCCTTCACATCTCCATGTCTTTTACACAAAAAGACTACTCTACAAAAACAACACAGCTCACCAACTCACTCTCAACCACCATCTCCACCACCTACACATGCAGGCCCAACAAAATGCCTTCTAAATCTGCTGAATGAGGATTTTGATATAGACAAACAACATTATAGCCAGGGCTTTTAAAGGGGGTCTCAAAACGTGTCTCTATCGGGCTCTGTTTTTTGCTCTGGCACAGGCGGTCAATTTTTTTCCAGGACTGCAGTGACAGCAGGCACATCGATGGGTGCGTGCTCACAATGCCACGCCCTTAATTACATTGGCCAGGCCCCTTTGAGGGACCCCCCAGTGTTTTCACCCCACTTAAAGCCCTGATTATAGCTATCTTCAAACAGTTAATGCCAACACTTATAAAACACAGACTACAAGTTCAATGAGTACACAACATTTTTATGGAAATCACATCTGTTAGCAATTCTTCCAGGGTGCTTTTTAGAACTGCTAAGCTGCTTTCATGCCCCCCCCCCAATGCTAACACCTTAGTTCCAAGACAAATTCTATGGAACAACCTAGACGCCTTTTTCCAAAACAAAGGTAAGGTGGTCTATGGGGACTTTAAGGTAGGCCAACATGATAATTCCGCTTTCTCTGAAAATTACCTCAATGGATAACAGTCATCCAGTTTTCTGTAATTTTCCACTGCTCACAACCGAAAAGGTAGTGGAGTTGATGAAGATGACCAAGTCTGTGGCTCCAACAGATTCCTGTTCCGCGACAATCTTTCAGGAATTAGCAGATACCTTAGCATCAACCCTTACAGCATTACTGAATTATGTTATAAGCGATGGGAGCTTTCCTTTAGAATGGAAAACAGTGTCAATACTATCTTTGTTCGAAAAGCCAACCCTAAATCCAAGAGAAGAAAAAAACCACTGTACTATCTCTAGGCTCCCAGTACCACCCAAACTTCTTGAGAGATACCTGACCTTGGCTCTTTCAGAATTTCTTGCGGAGAATGACTTTCTGGATGGAGCACAATTTGGATTTAGGAAGTTACACAGTACTGAATTTGCATTGGTGGTAGCTACAGAGGAGATCCGTGTTATTATAGATAACGGTGGAAAGGCTGAGGTTGTCCTTTTAGACCTATCCACAGCTTTAGACAAGGTGGAGCCATACTGTTTTAAAACAGTGCCTAGTGAAGATTGTGATTGGAGGCACAGTCCTTAACCTCCTAGTGTTATTTTTGGGTGATAGAGTTCAGTCAGTCTCCTTTGGAGAATTTACCTCCAGTTCCTTCTCCATTCCTTGTGGAGGGTTCTTCGTTGATCTCCACGCTGTTTACCATATATGTGGTACCGCTTGCTAAACTGATTAGATCTTTCGGCTTTAACACAATAACTTATACAGATAACACAGAGAGTTGTGTCTATTACCAGCAATGTAGAGGAGGTAGCTCTCCGGTTTAAAAACTGTATGAAACCAATTGTTAACTGGATGAATAACTAATGTCTTAAACTAAACTTGAATAAGACAGAGATGTTCCGTTTTGGGCATGACCTGTCATTCTGGAATGCCTCTTGATGAACGTCTACTATGGGCCCTTTACCTAAACCAGTCACCAAAGTGAAAAATGTAGGTGTAGTTTTCGATTCTAAACATACGTTTACTGACCAGACAAATCAGCTTATTTCCTCCTGCTTTTACCTTTAAAAGATACTGAAAAACATCTCTCCCTTACATCTCGTCTGATCTTCAGACAACAGTTGTTTAGTGTTATCGGGGCTGGATTACTGCAATGCCTTAGACTTGGGCATGCAGCAATTCTTAGAAAAAAAAAACTCCAGAGGCTGCAGTTTGCAGCAGTGAGGCTTCTGAAAAACAATAAGAATCAGCCTCCAAAGGGTCGGAGTAGCTACACTGGCACCCGATAAAAAACAGAGTAGCTTTTAAAGCACTCTGTATTGCGCATAGGCCCTTCATGGAATTGGCTCAGAAGAATATCTGAAGAAAACAAATTGTATGGTTTTCTCCCAGAAGATGCCTTTGGTCAATGATGCAAGTTACCAGGATTTCTACAACTACTTGGGGTGGCAGATGTTTTGTTCATTTTTTTGTGACTACATTTTATTCATTTTATTCATCATACACCTGTAATTATGACATAGTAAGTGTAAATTATTGTACATCCCCATTCGCATTATTGTGTCCACTAGGTGGGGGGAGCAAACACTATGTATGACATTACTATCCGGCAATGACAACAATAATTCACTTCAGAGATTAACAGCTTATGATACTGTACAAAGCAATGTCCAAACATAACATAAAGGAGATAAACTATTAAACTTAATTCCACTGTCTTAATGTGTCTGTCGTATAAGTATCACAGGTATGGTCCCGCTGTGTATGTCGGCTATGCAGAGTGTAAGCTATAAAAGTCCTGCTGTTGTATACGCCACTGTATAAGCAGCGTGATGAAGGGGTTATGCAAAGTGGGTGTTGCATTGCGTGTGGGTGTATGTGATCGGAAAGGGAGGTGGGGACTATAATGTATGAGTGCCTCTCCCACATGTATATGACCCAGCTCTTCGTCTGTAGGCGTGTCCTAGCATAGATACAGGAGGGATCTAGGGAATGTTAGCCAGGCGCAGTGTCGGCGACGCCAACATATCCCTCGTGGTCATTTGCATCCCGCAGACTAGCTTCTATGGTAGTCACATAGTGTTGCCAATCCACAGGCAGTGTCCGAGCCGCTGGCCGCGGAGGCTGAGATATTGACATGACGTTTTCAGCCACCAGTGCACGTCTAAGTGCGAGCAGCCAATGGCAGATGTATTGTTCATGTCAACTCTCTTTAATTTGGAATCAAATACCTCTGCCCCTGAGAAGTTAACCTAATTAGTTGACTTTCAGAAAGCATTTAAAACATGGCTTTTCTCTCTATCTTTGGAATGTTCATGCTTTTGGCCCATCTCAGCAGTATTGTACAGGTATACAGTAGTGCCAAGATGCCTTCAGGCATTCATCATGCTTCACAAATAAAAATCAAATCAGTACTACTCACTCCTGTAGCAAACAAATTCACACCACCACCTAAACGCAATCTCCAGACAGACTACTAATAAATGCTTGATCACTCTCTAGAAACATGGTTAGAATATGGCATTGTTCCACTGTTGCTTGAAGCCTTTCCCCCAGGCGTTCAAACTGTCATGCAAAACTGCATAGGTAAAAGAGGAGATAGACTAGCTGTTATTTTCAGGGAAATAATAAATCTCAACAAAGCTGACAACATTTCCATACAAGGTTGTGAGGCCCTCATTACCAGATGCAAATCTACATCAACTTCTTTCTACTTTAGAGACCACCACCTAGAAATACAATATTCCCAGACACATTTTTAGACACAGTTTCAAACCTTATGACACTACACTCCAACCTATGCATTCTTGGTGACATAAACATATAATTCGACAAACCCAATATACTTCATCCATGAACTATCATCACTGGCCTAGACACACTGAACCAGATCAGATCATCCACAAATCCACACACATATCTGGACACATCCTAGATGTCAATTTTGCAAATCCAGAACTAAGCATCCTTCAAAGGATTACTCCAGTCACATAGTCAGACCACTGTCTGGTAACTTTCCAACGCAAAACACCAAAAATCAACATACCTTAGGGCAAACTTACATGCATCCACTTATCAACCATGGAACAAACTAAAAATGAATACTTAGACACAATCAATTTCATTAAAAAACTTTATGAATGGCCCCATGATACATTTGATATCCGAAATCTACTAAGAACAGCAAAAGAAGACAAAAGAAAACAATCACCAAAGAGGAATGCAGAACTGAAAAAGATAACTCTGTAGTGCAGCTGGTGCAAAACAAATAGTAATGAAGACAAACGTCACTTACGCAAAATTAACAAAATATACAAAGCAACAATCAAAAAAGCTTAAAAAGGTACTATTCAGACAGAATTCAAAATGCTAAATGTTTAAATAGAAAGTTTCAGAAAACTACCACAGAATTTCATAATCCTAACTATACAGAAGGAACTCATCCCATGACTCAAGAATTTACTAACAAGCTGGAAAAACATTACCCAACTAAAGTAGGCATGTCGGACAAAAGAAAACTACCAGCACCAAACCATTTCCAATAATCTCCTCCAAGAGTAGGCTATCCCATACTCGACATTCCTTCAACAACTATCACAAAATGAATTTATGCGTCTGGTTAAAACAAGCAGGTCTGCCAGCTGCCTTTCTGACCCTTGTCCACCACAAATCTTCAAGAACTTTTCTTTAACTACCTCTACTGCCACATCAGAAAGAAAAGTCATCAATTAAACTTTAACTACAGGAATCTTTCCAAAAGACTTAAAACAGGCATACATACACCCATTATTAATTAAAACAATTTGGATCTACATGACCCAAACAACTAAAGATCGATTACAAATGGACCTTTTTTCTGGGCAAACTGATAGAAAGAGCAGTTTTCGGACAGATGTCACAGTTCATTGAAAATATTTCCATTCTTTTGGACTTCCAAACAGGATTGCGTCCAGGATTGTCACATGCTGAGGAAAGGCCCGGTTAGAAACACCATTATTTCACATACTCAGGTTTCTTAAGTTGCCTTCTTTCTTGCACGGTGACATTTGACATACATTTCCTTGCATGTCTGTCCAGGAAAATATTTTCTGAAACTGCTTTGCTTATATTTTCTCTTCATAGGCACACTATCATGAACACTTGAACATGTTGTACAAAAGCTAAAGTACAATGGCAAATGTTGTGGCCTTGTTGTTGTCTATGAGATGACAGAGCTATCATAATAGGATAAACAATAGCGGCCTGAGCTAGAATTTGTATATGGCAGCATGGGGGATGTTTCTTATATAAATGGCATCACCGCATTGTTGGGTAGAGGATCATTTTGCTGTCTCTGTGAGTTTGCTGCATGATGGAATTCCGGTTAAGCTGATTCCTGTTTAAACCTGCAAAGAGGGATGTCCAAATTACAACCAAGACAGACAGTCTGAGGACACTTACCCACAGGTAATGGAGAGTTAGACCACCTGACAGGGATTTGGAAGATCACCATCCTAGGCATAATTAGGTTAGGCAGCGCTAGGTAGGAGTACACTATAACACAGTACTTATATGTCAGCATATATTCACTGTTAAAGCACAATAGTGGAATGGCTCGTCTTTTTTACTATTCTCGTAATGCTAATCACACAAACCTGTTTCATTCTCTTGATTATCGTAGCACAGATATTTTATTCAAGAATCACAATGCTTCAATAATTATTGAAATACCTTGCTAAACATTTCTTTGGTCATGCATCAGTAACTAAACAAAAGGGTTCTAGATCTGATACCACGATTTCCTTGGGGGTTCAGGGTAGTCATGTTCTGGGGCTGCACACACATTTGTTACCCTGTAATATTAGGGGTGGAGATGGTGCACTGTGAGCTAGCAGGACTATAGGCCAACATATCCTGAGGGTGTGAACGGTAACAGTCTGCCACAATCCTCACGTTTATGTTTTCCAACAACTGTACTGTTTTACCGGGAAGGTACTAGCCGTATGACAGGAAGAGGCATCTTAAAAACACAGTAGACCAGAACGGGGTCCCTCACTACATTACTTTTCTTGGACCCTTCAGCTGCTTTAGATACAATTGACCTCGACACTCTAATCCAATAAAATTATGAAGCCTACATAGAGGGGACTGCTCTGGAATAGATCACATCCTACCTTCAAATCAGTAGAAATGTTTTTCATAATCCCTCTTTCTCTCCAAACCGTACCTCACAAAAGCAGGGTTCTCTCAGGGCTCTCTCATCTCACACATGCTTTTCAACATCTACATGAAGTCATTAATGGCAATGATCAATGAACTTCAGCTCACATGCTATAAGTATGCAGATGACACACACATACTTTTTAAACCAGAAAGCCTCACTGACAATGGAAACTCAAACATCTTCAGTTGGCTCAGAGCTGTTGAGCAGTGGATGACATGGAGCCACCTCAAATAGAATGCTTCCAAAACCGAAATACTCACATGTGACAATTGGAAAAATTATGGCCTACTCTGCTCCTGGCCTGACAATCTGGGACCACCTCCTAATGTGCCTAATGAAGTAAGAAAACTTGGTCAAAGTTTATATACTTGTATTCCTCATGATTTGGATTTGCAGGTATGTCATTACTTCCTGCAAGGGACATCATTGTGCTTCCTACTACAAAATGAGATGAGCCTTGACATGATCAGCTTTTGCCTGAGGAACAACTTTTTTATATTTGATGGGCAATTTTACCATCAGACCCAGAGCACGAGGAAGAGAAAAGAGTGATGCTACAGAGGTTCCACCAGAGGGGGTATGATAATAATACTCTGACTACAGCAGTGAGGAAGATGGAGAGGGTCAACAGACAAGACCTCTTAGGGACTGATTTGGAGTCGGACCACCAGACTCATGGTGGGGCGTCGGTGGCGATATTCCGACAGCCACATTATGACCTTAGTGGTCGTGATATACTGGGACCGATGACTCTGCAAGGGAACCACCATTCCCTGGCAGTGGCGCAGCGAGCTTGAGGAATTAATATGTTTGACAGGACCGCATTACGACTTTCCTCACTCCCAATGATTTAATGGAGATCTTTCCTCCATGAAAACAGGGGCGGTGAGGAAACAAATTGGGCCGTACAGGAACCCCGTGTGCCTCACTCCATGTGGATATGCACAAGGTGAGCACAACACGTCCCCCCTGTGTGCATGCACCCTCCAGTTCCAGTACGATATGGTCTTGACAGTCCATGCTGTGCTGAACTTCCTTTAATGTTGCCATTGCGGTAACTATTTCATAGGCACCACCGTGGGAACCAAAGAAACCACCCGTCGGTGACTTAAAAACTCATGATACAGCAGGTATTTGTCAAGCGGGTTTGGCAGCATGCCGCCGCATCACTAAACTCGTAAATGGTCCCTTAGTGGTTAAGCGTAAGACATCTGATGAAGATGAACAGATTCTGTATATTGCCACCTACAGTAAACAGGCTGATATCATAGGAATCATTCTTAGCAAACATTGGCATGTGCTCTACACTGAAGACAGCAGAGTCCATACCTACACAACCCAGCATTACCTTCAGAAATCCCAATCTGAAGGACATGCTGTGCAGAAACATAGTCACAAAGACCCAGGACCCGAAGGATCAGATCTTTACCCTGGGCTTTGTGCCATGTTTCAATTGCAAGGCCTGCAAGTCAAGTAAAAAGTCACAATCCTTTACCATTTCTGATTCTAGGAATTAGTTCAAAATCCAAAAGGTTCTAACATGCAATTCCCATTTTTGTTTTTATGCTCTGAGTTGTCCATGCAATTTGTTTAATATTGGTGGTATCATATATATGGCTAGAAAAGCAGGTCTTCAAGCACATGAGAGCAATCTCACACCAAGACAAGCAATACCCCTATTGCCAGACATTGTAAGGAACATCATGCCAGCAACAGTAGCCTTTTTCACCGTTTTGTGTTTGACCGGGATCCCTCCAAAATTCGTGGTGGTGACAGAGCGCTGTCACTTTGTAGGTTGGAATCACAATATATTATCAGGTTCAATACTTTGCATTCCGCTGGTTTGCACATGGCTGTGGAGTTGTCTGTCCATTTAGGCTGAACTGTACTTACTTTGATTTCTCTGCATGCTCTCTGACTTTATGCTGTGCCAGAAAATATCTGGATTTTAACTGGTTATATCATCATTTTTTCATACAGGTGATACATGACACTGGGTGATAACTGTGGAAGTGCCTCTGATCACATAAGCTAAGCATGGGAATTGTTTCTTAGTTTATGAGACTGGATTCATGCATGCAACTGTTTATTATGTTATTTGATCATTTTTTAACAATGTTGCGATTTTCTTATGGTGGCTAACATTTGGTTTTGTATCCCCCACTTATTTGCCTTATAGTTTTTGATTATTCTTGATTTGTAGTACCATCTGCAACTTTGCAGTTGATTAATTAGCCCACTTGGGCTTTATGCCGTGATATTTGCTTTATGAGTGTATATTTTCATTGCCCAGTTTACCTGAAATTGGGGATCACTAGCTGTTTTATATTCAGTTGTAATCAGTGCAAACTGTATTTTAATTTTTCAACCATAGGCCCACTTTTCGACCAATAGCCTGGTTACTTGTTGATGTATGTGACCTACTAATCCGTCATTAAGTTGGATTTACAAATGTGTACATTATATACACTATGATTTCCCTTGAAAACTACTTTATTGTTTGTCCATTTGACATTTCAAGATGGCGCCCGCAGTCTTATACACTTTATTGTCCTTTGTTTTTATGTTTACACTTCTGCCATTACTTATGTCTGTTTTCAGTGTTGTTAATTTACTCATGAACAACACACTTCGGTCTTGAAACGCATTGTGTTTTGCTGCTCAATAAAGCCTTATCTGCAGCAGGAGTGTGTGTGACTTTAAGCCATGATTTCGGAGGTTTGTGTAGCTGGATATTGTTGGGTTCCACACCCGGTCATGCGCTGCACTTGGGGGCTGAGAGCCCGTGTGGGAATCTGTTTGCTGGATATATATATATAGAGAGAGAGGGGGAGAGAGATACATAAAAATATATGTTTATCATTATTTTATGCTTAACATTTATATAGATCACTGTGTAGTTTTTGTATGAGTTGTTTGTATAGATCCTTAGGGGTCTCTGTTTATTTTATTTATCGATCACAATATCTAAATGTGATCATAACTGTTATATCTAAAAGTGCTTCACTAATGAAATATTGAGAAAACAAAAAAATAAAAAAAATATTTCTTTTTAAAAAGAACCCAAAAAATAGCTTTAACAAACAGCAACATATAAAAGTGTGAAATTCTAACTATTTGTCCATACTTGCACACATGGAACTTTATACAATACAATTGTATATCTCTTTATTATTTTCTTTAAACATGCATGCCCTTTCTATGTAGTTATGTATCTATATATTTATTGCTTTACTCCTACTGTAGAAAGAAAGGATTTTTTTTTAAGTGTTCAACTCCAATGCAATACTCTATTTCTCATCCTATACCTCTTTCAATATATCCTCTAACTCCATTCACTGACTCATCCCAAAGTGCATTCTACTACTATGACCTTCCTAAGACCCTTTCTTTACACTTGCCTCCTCTATCCGTTCCTGACTCACCCCAAGCTCATTTTAATACTGTGATCTCCCATATAACCCTTTTTGGACTCTTCCCTCCTCTAGCCCTCCTTGACTCACCACAAACCTCCTTTTACTACTATGCTCTCCAAAATAACATTTCGTAGACTTTTCCTTCCAGTATCCTTACTTTGACTCATCCCAAACCTCATTTTACTACTATGATATCCCTAATAACCCTTTCTAGACTCTTCCCTACCCTATCTCTCCTTTGACTCATCCCAAACCTCATCTAACTAATATAAACTCCCAAGTAACACAATCTAGACTGTTCGCTCCTCTATCTCTTTTTTATCCTATTTAATCAAATTGACAGACTCACATGTCCACCACTCAAATTCACAACATATTTCCCTATACTAATCCACCACTAATCCTTTGGGCTCCAGAGTAGCATGCTACTCACCCAAAAGCGTTTCAACGCCTCGTCTGGGGTAGTTAGCACTATATAAATACAATTAGAATTACAATAGTATATTGTTTCAATAAAATATAAGTATTAAAAACATATAATTAGGTCATGACACGTATCTTTTTCTTTCTCTAAGAATGTTTATCTCCCTAAATCCTTATTCCACATTTAAATAGTTGTTCTGCCTCAAAATAGTTGTTCTGCCACATTAGGTCACAGTTTCAATGGGAAGAGGCTTTGGATTTTGTTTTGCTGAAACCTTTAGCTCTGTTTGACAAATATTCCCACGTCCACCTCAGCTCCTTTACCGATATTTTCAGGGTGATCTGTCAGGCAGGGCATAAAGAAAAGAGGTGTCCCAAAGGATGTTTGGTCTGTGCAATTTCCCATTGTAATTTGGAAAAGCAGTAAAGAAATAGCATAGGAATAGAATTACACCAAATGTAACAGAAGGTTAGATCTTAGCTCACAAAACATGCTTTTGTTATTTGGTGTAAATTCATTAAGTTGTTTTAGAGAAATCAAGTTTCAAAATCTAGTGATATTTGGACGGTTGTACTGATATGAGTACCGCATAATGCAAATTAAAAAAATAGAGCATTCTGATAAGTGAAGAGGGCTTTCTTTCCCGTCAAACCTTTCCGTCCCACCGGACCAGTACTGGCCCCATTTTACAAAGCAAAGTTTTTAAGAACAGGATTATCAAGGGTCATCCACGTTGAGCTGAAAAATTGCAAAAGCCTGGTACTATTCCTGGCACAGTATTACAGCAGTGGATTGGTAAAGCACCCTCCAGGGCACCCAGGAATGATTTAGACATGAAGATATGTGAGGTGAGCAGATTTAAAGTTTGTGGTGTTGTAGCCTGTTCCATATGAAGGAGCTGCTCACCACCTAAAACTTATGAACTACCATCTATATATATAACCAGATCAATGTGTTTGCTGAATTTGGAGAAATTAAAACACCTTGAGAATTTAACCAGAGGAGTGATTCAAATTCTTCCTAAATTCAAATTCTCTTAAGGATCTTATGTCCCATGCTTGTAGTTCTAGAAGTCATATATATTACCCAGTGGTGTGCTTTTTGTGGTTTGGTGTAAATCTGTTGTGTTGTGTTGTGTTTGAGAAATTAAGGTTAAAAAATATTTGTATATTTGGGTGATTGGAATCTAAAGACTTTTGCGAGAGTCTTGTGAGCACAACTTGAACAAATAGAGTGTGCTTGTTAGAAGCTGGTTTATTAGTTGGTGCAGCTAGTAGTATCACCACAGTCACAAATTAGGACCAGTCAACTGTCCATATATTAACCTCTTCAGTGCCCATGACGAGATAGTCTCGTCATGGAGCACGGTTGCGCTGTGCCCATGACGAGACTATCTCGTCATGAACCCCACCCACTAGTGCAACGCCCGGCACAGGAGGGGGAAAGGGCGTGGCACTGAAGGGGTTAACTAATAAAAAAAAATGCACCACAACGATGAGGGTCCCGCACCCATGCGCACAGGGAGTCACTTCCTCAAAATATTAAAATTACCAGTGCTCACTTAACGGATGGTCACCGTTAAACCATCCCTACATTGAAATAATTTCACACTTGTAAGGAGCACTACAAATATACACAATATTTCCAAACAAATATCTTTGATTCAAAAACATTTATTCTCAAATCTCATATTTTTTAAACATGGAGAATGTCCAATTGTTCATGTACCAATGTGTTATTGCTTTGATGCCTCGGTTAGTCCTTTATCCATTAATAAATGTTCTTGCCCCAAAACATTTTTTCCTTTTAATCCATCCAAATTTTTCTTTTGATCCATCAATCGTTGTTTCCAATTTTTTATGATCCAATCACTTTATCATCCTTTTGATCCATCCATTGTTACTTTCCAATTATATAGAATATTGTATGATCGAATCATTAGATCGAGAGGTTATACTTCCATTCCTAATGTCCAATACTCTCAACAGCCGACGCGTTTCGTCCCCTCCCCGGACATCATCAGGGCTGTGAAATAAATGAGAACATGCCATCATAATCAAGACTTTCCTGTCCATATATTCACACCTTCAAATCCAATCCTGCCTATATAACATGCTCCAAAGTAAATCAGAATAGTAAACAAGTTGTTCTAATTTATTCCTACCTATATAACAGGCTCCCAAGTTAATCAGGATGTTAAACCAGTAGTTCTAGTTTGTAACAGACATCATCTCTATCAGTCAAAAATGACACAATTGGTGATATAATAAACCCCATGGGTAATATTCATAGCACTCATTGCAATAAACACCCCATTTTTTGTACCAAAAACAAAATCCTTCTATAGAACCCTCTTCGTATGCATCAATCTGTCCCTGTTCTCTCCTTAGTCTCAATTCCTACATTCCTGATCGAAATCTGCCCCTTTTATGACCCTACTTCTGTTGTCTCTATCCTGTACTCAAAGTCCTAAGAACCAATCATCTATAACATCCTTAATTTCGCCACCCTATTTAATTCTCAGCTACATTTCTATATTCCCAGATCAAGTACAGTTGAACCGGTCTCACCTTTATCCAGTAATATTGGTGAGTGCATCCAAGACACGTTATTTCTAATGCAGTCTGTCCAATTCGACTAACACAAATATTATCTGTATCAGAGAAAAAGGAGGAAACACTTTCTATAACCTTTCCCCAACATAAAAAGTAACCTAAATATTCCAAAAACCTATTTCCCAAATTCTCTGTCCAAGTACCTGTGAAAATTCAGAAGTCTTCACCATCCTCTACGCTTCCCCTCGCGGTTTCCCTGCAACTCACGCTCCGTATTTTGAACAGTCCACTCCTCTGGTTTATAAAGGCCAAGTAGCCAATCACTAAGCCTCCTTTCTAATTGTTAACCCTGTTCCCTCCTTGGTCCGCTCATTCGGTGAGCCAATCACTAAGCGGCATTTCAAAACCATACTCCCCTGGTCAAAAGGCAAAGTAACCAATCACTAAGCCTCCTTTCTAATTGTTGACCCTGTTCCCTCTCTGGTCTGCTCATTCAGTGAGCCAATCACTAAGCGGCATTTCAAGCCCTTACTTCCCCACGATTTCTCGTCTACTTGCACTTCGCATTCAAACAATTCCGCTCCTCTAATTCGACCAGGCAAAGTAGCCAATCGCTAAGCCTCCTTTCTAATTCCTGACCCTGTTCCTTCTCTGGTCCGCTCATTCGGCGAGCCAATCACTGAGCGGCATTTCAAAACCGTACTTCCCTGGTCTCAAGGCAAAGTAACCAATCACTGAGTCTCCTTTCTAATTATTGACCCTGTTCCCTCTCTGGTCCTGCTCATTCGGCGAGCCAATACTAAGCGGCATTTCAAAACCTTACTTCCCCACGATTTCTCATCTACTTGCACTTCGTATTCTAACAAATCCACTCCTCTAATTTGACCAGGCAAAGTAGCCAATCGCTAAGCCTCCTTTCTGATTCCTAACCCTGTTCCCTCTCTGGTCTGCTATTAAGCGGGCCAATCACTACGCGGCGTTTCAAACTGTAGAATAATAATCCAGTTTCCTATATATCCCGCCTAGTCCAACGACCGTAATCATGGTCATTAAAACAAAAATTCCAATAATCATATCTTGCTACCAACACGCATATCTATCTGAATCCAGTTATTTTCCAAATACGTGGGTTTCCCGGTTAGTTTAATAAAAACCCTCTGTATGAATTATTCCGCCATATGCGGTTAATATCCATGTCCAAAATCATCACTCAGTCAACAATATTTCAACATAATCCACACACTCATACCTCCCGCTCTTCAAATCATCACTAGTATGGTGGCCCACACTCACGCTATATTCTCCTGCTCCAACTATTTATATCAACCACCAATGACCTCAAATCTCCTATTCACGATACCCCATCATGATGCGTTATTCCTAATCATCCCTTTCCTGAAATTATATACGGGAAGGGTCGCCCATAACACTACCGTCATATATAACTGTAAGGTTGTTACCCCATATTGTCTCCACTATGTATTTTTACCAATGGGCAGCCATTCCATATTCTAAAGTTGCAACACAATACTCTAGTGCCCCTTTCCAAAGTGTGTGAATTTCCAGTCCACATGAAATCCCCAGTCTCATCCAAAGCAACATATAGTGGAGTCGTAGTTATCTTCTGATTCTCAACTCAATTGGACTCATTTCCATCCTCCCTATGCGGCTCCTCCCTCCACTTCACCACTCCTTATTTTCCAAATCTACAGATTTGACACCTGATCACGTAGCTCGACCTTAAGACCCAAGCTACTTGTCAGATTATCAAATTGAACTTCAATCCTCACTCCCAAAATATCATCTATCAAAGAAGTTTCTACACCCTTTGCTACGTCACACAACATTGAATAAAATCCTTAGGCCAAAAAATAACGAAATTCATTATCGCTGTTTAAACCCATAGTAACTGCTCTGCATTTACTGATCCATTTTGCTTCTTCCTCTCTAATTCGCAATTCCCAGTCTCCACCCCTCTTACTGGGAAATATCTTTTGAATACCATGGAATTTAAAATCCTGTTGGGAATTGTGACATTCCTTGATTTGCATGTACAGAGGTGATCTGGTATCACAATTGCGAATTGCACATCTATGTTCCTGTAATCTCAATTTCAAAGTCCTTTTCATGCTACCAATATAGATCTTCTTACAAGAACAAATAATTACATAAACCACTCCTGTGCTGTTACAGTTAATAAATTCTCTTATCACAAATCTTTTTTTTGTGTTATACATGAATTCTTTGATTTTGTTAATACCCAATTCACACATATTGCATGTACCACACACATAAAAGCCTCTTGGTTGCTTGGGTAACCAATTAAGACCCTCCGTTACATCTGATGGTATATAGTTCCTTGTGATAATATTTTTTATAGTTACACATTTCCTGTAGATTATATCTGGTTTGTCCCCTATTGAACTGACTAATCCTGGTACACCCGTCAATAAGCCCCAATTTTTCTTGAGTGCTTTGTAAATTCCAGTTTTCTCAATACAATGCGTGGTCACAAAAGCTACCTTTTCCTTGAGTTGTCCTCTTTTCTTTTGGACAAGAGTAGTTTCCCTCTGTACCCTTCTTACTCTGTTCCTGGCCTCTAATAGATCAGTCCTTTTATAGCCTCTCTTTGATAGTCTGCTGCACAGACCATCCAACTCATTATCAAAATCCCCTTCGGTGCTGCAGTTTCTTCTTAACCTGATCATCTCCCCGTAAGGGATCCCTTTGATCATGGCTTTTGGATGAATGAGCGGACCAGAGAGGGAACAGGGTCAACAATTAGAAAGGAGGCTTAGTGATTGGTTACTTTGCCTTTTGACCAGGGGAGTATGGTTTTGAAATGCCGCTTAGTGATTGGCTTACCGAATGAGCGGACCAGAGAGGGAACAGGGTTAACAATTAGAAAGGAGGCTTAGTGATTGGCTACTTTGCCTTTATAAACCAGAGGAGCGGACTGTTCAAAATACGGAGCGTGAGTTGCAGAGAAACCGCGAGGGGATGCGCAGAGGATGGTGAAGACTTCTGAATTTTCACAGGTACTTGGACAGAGAATTTGGGAACTAGGTTTTTGGAATATTTAGGTTACTTTTTATGTTGGGGAAAGGTTATAGGAAGTGTTTTCTCCTTTTTCTCTGATACAGATAATATTTGTGTTAGTCGAATTGGACAGACTGCATTAGAAATAACGTGTCTTGGATGCACTCACCAATATTACTGGATAAAGGTGAGACCGGTTCAACTGTACTTGATCTGGGAATATAGAAATGTAGCTGAGAATTAAATAGGGTGGCGAAATTAAGGATGTTATAGATGATTGGTTCTTAGGACTTTGAGTACAGGATAGAGACAACAGAAGTAGGGTCATAAAAGGAGCAGATTTCGTTCAGGAATGTAGGAATTGAGACTAAGGAGCGAACAGGGACAGATTGATGCATACGAAGAGGGTTCTATAGAAGGATTTTGTTTTTGGTACAAAAAATGGGGTGTTTATTGCAATGAGTGCTATGAATATTACCCATGGGGTTTATTATATCACAAATTGTGTCATTTTTGACTGATAGAGATGATGTCTGTTACAAACTAGAGCTACTGGTTTAACATCCTGATTAACTTGGGAGCCTGTTATATAGGTAGGGATGAATTAGAACAACTTGTTTACTATTCTGATTTACTTTGGAGCATGTTATATAGGCAGGATTTGATTTGAAGGTGTGAATATATGGACAGGAAAGTCTTGATTATGATGGCATGTTCTCATTTATTTCACAACCCTGATGATGTCCCGGGAGGGGACGAAACGCGTCGGCTGTTGAGAGTATTGGACCTTAGGAATGGAAGTATAACCTCTCGATCTAATGATTGGATCATACAATATTCTATATAATTGGAAAGTAACGATGGATGGATCAAAAGGATGATAAAGTGATTGGATCATAAAAAATTGGTAACAACGATTGATGGATCAAAAGAAAAATTTGGATGGATTAAAAGGAAAAATTTTTTTAGGGGCAAGAACATTTATTAATGGATAAAGGACTAACCGAGGCATCAAAGCAATAACACATTGGTACATGAACAATTGGACATTCTCCATGTTTAAAAAATATGAGATTTGAGAATAAATGTTTTTGAATCAAAGATATTTGTTTGGAAATATTGTGTATATTTGTAGTGCTCCTTACAAGTGTGAAATTATCTCCATATATGAATACTTGCTCAATCCTTGATAGCTTGGCTGACGAGAAGTCAGGTTTAATTTAGGAGACAGGTGTATAAAGCCTTTAATATCACCAAAGCAGTAAATAAGTAAAGTACAACACACAATAAAAATCCAACACCAATTTTAGAAACAGAGAATACTTTTATCTTCAAAATAACACCAAAACAACAAAATTCCAATGTAGGGAACCGGAGAAATCTTTAAAGATTAAATGTAAAAATTAGATTTCTACTGCCTAAAATTTAAAAGCGCCAATCTGGTTGTGCTGGACTGGGTCCAAGTCAGAGTTTCAGGCCAATTGCGATTGAGCATGGGTCAAATACATCAAGTGGTTGGGGCCGTTCAACTTTTTACCTTCACACTTAGGGGTTCATTAGGATGTAGGGTGGTGGGACCACCGCCACGCTGGCAGTGCAGAAAAATGCCTTTTTCCGCCCGCTAGCAGCGGACATCACGCTTGCCATATTAGTATGGTCAATCATAGGCCAATTCCCGACCACGCACCGCCATCTAAATGCGCCCGCTACCGCGGCGGCGGGAGCCAATGGAGGCCCTCCGCCGTGCGGAATGAAGTCCGCCCCGGTCTACAAATTTGGATGACTCAAGCAAGCAGACACACCGCAGCGGAGACACCGCCCAACCAGAGATGGCGGAAACTCGACAGTGGAGCGCGAAACCAGAGTCCTGTCCACACCACCCGGACACGACCGCAATGGACCCAGTTCTACACGTCTTTCCGGTGCTGTACCTGCTATATCACCAGGCACTCATGGACCACCGCGGACGATGCCGCAGGTACGCAATAACACAACACACAACCCACGGCCTGACACAGGGTCCATATCCACATCAGACACCCTAGGGGGGATAGGGACACATCCCCAAGGGCACCCACACATCACCCACCTGCCACAAATGCACCCGCTGCATCCTGGACACACAGCTACTGCCACCATGCAGCAATGTCCCGGACACGTCACCGCGGCGGCGAACACAAGCAAATACATGTGCAATGCAGAAGGCAGGGCCAGTGCCAGGCATGGGCAGGGCACAAAGACCACCAGGCCACACACAAACACTAGCACACGCCATGAAGGCACATGCCATGTGCCTCCCCCCTGTGCACCCCATGCACAACAACAAGCCAGGGCAATACATACCCTGCACCACACAACAAAAAAATATTGGAGACACACAATGCAGGAGTGGCTACACAGGAACACACAACACACAGCACAGTAGCACAGGGCCAGGGAAACACACACTACACCACACTCAGGGAAATGGAAGGCCATGGAGACACACAACAAGCATGTGTACATCACATCAACACAAGGAACAGAGCACAACACCCTCACACCATCAAAGCACACATGGCTGGCACAGTCAGCAAAATCAAACCATAGACAGCTCAGTGCAACCACACAGGGAGACAGCAAAGCAAACCATGTATAGGCACAAGGATGAAAGGAAGGCCCTGAAGTCAAACTGGGAACAACCACACATCCATACAACTACTTCACATGAGTACACAAGCAGCACTACACACAGGGACCATCTACACACCTCAGGGCTGACAAACACCAGTAAGAATCTACACACATACCCCCCTCACACCAGCAGCAAACAACACCAGTGCCAAATACACTGAAGGCTGGCAATACTTGACAGGCAATACACACACATACAACCACACACCCTGGGCTCAGCCACAAACATCACTCACACACACACACACACACACACAGGGATGCCACCACAAATGTGGAAACAAATACAACAGACAAACACATAACCCAACTGAAACACACACAAAGCCACAACAACAACAACAGACATGCCCTGTGCAGCTAAACTGGGGAAAGGCAATGGGAGCACAGACACAACAGGAGTGCACAACCTCATCACTCAGAAAGAATGCACAGACAATATTCCACAACACACACAAGAAGTGCACCATCACAGAACAACACAGCCACAGCAAACAAACAACAGATGCACAGGCAGAACAATTACATAGCAAACATAGCACCACATCAAGGGATGTACAACAGGCAATCACAAGGCAACATACACACAGCACAGCAAGCACAACAAGTTGTGTGTTCACACCAAGCATACCAGACACATACAGACATCAGTGACAGAACAGCAACCCACACAACACCATACAGCACAGCATAAGGACAACAGCACACCCAGGAAGTGAAGCAATAACACAAACAACACACATACATCCAACAAAACACCCAATAGATGCACAAGTCTGGGACACAAAGGTGGAAACAACTTGACCACAGGACTAGGCAGCACACACAGTTGAACTGCATAGCAGCAACCATGACTGACCAACAGCACCAGAACATCCCACTTGTCCCATTGGGGAAATACACTGAGTGACACATTGACCCTGGACAAAGAACTGCACCACAAAGCACAGTGGCACAAATGAAGTCATGGGGAGGCACACACACATACAAACCAAGGGGACAGTTCACACCAAAGTGAAGTGTACTGCATGTCAGTAGGGGACATGGCACAAGTGTACCATACACAAAGAGAGGGAGTGCAGATCCACAATGGGTAGGCAGCTGAAGCACAGATAGGGGATGGCATGACAACACACACAACATACCATACTGGAGGCAAGAAGGCACCATGGGACAGCAAGGCATGAGAAAACACAACCACAATGACAGTGTGGAACAGCAGGTCTGCACAGATCCCACAAACAGCAACCAGACACAGGGATGTGCAACAAAACACAACACTGAATTGCCAGTAACACCCTCTGCATACTCCCAAGTGACAAAAACAACAAGTAGGAGTCAGACAGAACTACAAGGACACACCAACACACTGCACAGTGCACAACCTACAACTCACACATGGGCATACAACCACATCCACAGGGATTAACAATCAAAACAACAGGCACACAACTCCTGTGTGACACATGTGTGTAGTTGACATTGCAGAGGCATGCACACATCAACACTCCCCACAAACTCACCCCCTTCACACTGCACAATACCTGGCCATCCAAGAGCACACATGGAAAGTAAGCCATGGGACTAGGATGACTGGCCATCACAAGATGACCACACACATACACCCCTGGGCACACATATAGGAAGAACACACACATGATGAGCCTGGACAGCCTGCCTGCAATATTGTGTGCAGAAACCCACCCTGTGCTGGCAGTGCCCCCCAACCTGACATGTGTACAATAGAGGCAACATGAACTAATCAAGTAAATGAATACTGCTAAACATTCGAAATTTACACAATTGCCACCACAAGTATCTGGGCCAAGAAGAACTGAAGACCCTGTCACCCCTGAAAAAAAAGAGAGCAAGTGATCCCAAACATTGACCATGTTGAAGTGCCACACAAACCATGTGGCACAGTAAACAATGTACACACAGCAAAAGAACTTTATTCAGTAAGGACACTGACAAAATAGACAACTGGAGCAACTGTCTTTATTCACAAATTGCACAGATAGGCACCATGAGAAGAGAAGAGTAAGGCACAAAATGCAGAGCATGTCCATGAGAAGCTGCACAGGCAAGGGTCCAACACAGCATTGAACAGCAAGGCCAGTGGGCATGACAAACTGCAGACTGAGACCATGAGAAGCTGCAGAGGGAATGTGTGCGACTGTCCCTTTCCATGGCCAGCAACACAGTCAAGGGGCAACAATGTGCAGTACAGGCCCTCCTGTGTGAGACACAGGTGTGGGAGGGTAACTACCACTCAGACTTGGCTGTCAGGTGGACTGGGAGCTGGCTGTGCCTCGCAGACTGTCGAGGCACTTAAAGGGAGAGAGAGCGTAACAGCTGAGGTAGAGCGATCAGTGTCTTGGCAAGCTGGAGGGCTGCTTGGACGAGGTTGTGTAGTGGCACGTGGAGGTGGAGTCATGCAGACGGGAGTCACGGTGTGGCTGGGAGATTGTGGAGGGGTGCCCTTCCACTTCTTGGGGATCGTAAATGGCTTGACTGACTGTGGATCAATGGGCTTTTCTCCCTGTGCTCTGGGGTGCCTTTGGTCTTCTGTGGGGATGGTGTCTGCGCACGGGACCGCTTGGGTTGCTGCTGCTGTGTGCTCCGTGTGCTGTATCGTGACTTTGATTTATGTGGACCATGGTCACTATCGACAGACGTGGCCACTACCTGGGTGGTGGACAAAGGGACTGGAGCTGGACTGTGAGAATGTGCCTGTTGCAGGGCAGGCGTCACTGTTGATGACAAAGCCTGGACTGTCCAGTGCTGCCCACCCACGTCGGAATGTTTGCCCTCCATAAAAGCAACCACCTGGACCAATTTCTTGTCGTGGTCAATGAAGGCATTTAGGAGAGCTGTCTGGCCTACACACAGCTGGAGCAAAAGGTCCATAGACTCAGCACTGATGGCAGCAGGGGGGACAGGGGCAGCAGTGCCAGGGGTGAAGGACACTCTTCCCCTCTTACTGAGGCGGACAAGGGCATCACCAGAGGAAGTGGCTGGGAGGGTGGGCAATGGCCGCTGTGTGGTGGAATGTGATGCAGAGTCCCCGTTCCCTGTGCCCTCCAACATGGATGCATCCCCGCTGGCATCAAATGATGTGGTGCTTTGCATCTCAGGCTGCGACTCCTGTCCCCCTCTGATGCACTGGTGACATCTGTGTCACTGGGCTCCTGGGCAGCTGTGGTGCTAGTTTCACCTCCACTGGTGTCCGTCTCCTGTCCCTGTGTAACCACAGATGTTGCTGCATGGGAGAGAGAGATGTTGGGTCAGGTCAGTGACAAAAACAGAACAAACATATGCAAGCAATGCATGACAAAAGTTGAGCAAATCTACATGTTGCACACCACCCTGTGCAATCACATTGTGCCAACTCACTACATAGACTCAAGCAGTGCATGGAAACTGGAAACTCCGGCATGAGTAAGCCATGTGATGACCACACAGCACAACACCCTGCTTGTGGCTCTGTTCAAACAGACACACAACTAGTTCTGAGCACACCTAGGGACATGATGGGGGCACACAACTTGTTGCCAATGACAGAACTGGATGTAACAGGAACGGACAACACAGACACAGACTACAACATGACAGTCCACAATGGACATTAGCCCATGCCACCCACTATGTCGTACCTTGGGGACAATAGAATGCTGCGCATTGCTGTAAGATATCTAGCCCTCCCCAATATGGGTGCATGCAATGGACGCATTGATGTACGCAAGGTCAGATTGGGCACACTGCCGTTCCCTCCCATGGGATTCCCACGACTACACCAATGTAGAAGAAACCTGAAGAGCACAACTCAGAATGTAATGTGAAGGCACAGCTTCCAAATCAACTTTGTAAGTACAGGTAGGGCAAATGCATGCCACAAGCACCCAGGCCTGCAGCCACTTACATGCCACAGCATCACACTACCAACATCACAGAGGCCAGCTCTGGTACAGGCTCTGTACACATGCAGCCACTCCCATCCAAAGTCAGACTCCCCAAATGCTCACCCCTGGCTTGCTGCTGATGCTCCTTCAAATGTGCATCCAGCTCAGGCTGTGTCACCGCCAAGATGCGCCCTATTAGTGGTGTCATGCTGCGCCGTGCCAGACGCTCAGTGCGAGGAAGCAGCCCCAGGGTCATCTCCACCACATTCTTTGCCAGCCGGCTGATGTCATCCCATCCCTTGTGGCAGTGGGTGTGCCGTCGGTTTGAGACCCCCAGGGCTTTCACCTTCGCTGCAATGGCCCTCCACACAGCCTTACGATAATGTACCTTGAGCTGCAGGCATGGGAGACAAGAGGGAGAAATTATCAGGTACACAGTGCCATGTACCTACATCTAGCAGTATAGCAGCAAGATACAACAAAATCACATATCCAACGATAGATTAATCAGAGACTATAGTACAGCCCACATGTGACCCCTGCATGAGAAAAGCTGATGTGAAAGCATGCAGGTGTGAGGGGGAACACAGTCCCTGCACATCTCACACACATGCAGGATGCCCGCACTGAAACTTGCCTGCCCACATCTCCAGTCAATTGTTGGGTTGAGCAACACATACATCACATATCAACCGGTATTTTGGGGGGTGACCCACTGTGTCCAAGACTACGCAGCCCTCAATGTCCCTGCCCTGTGAATAGATAACTGTGTCATGGATGTCACATTGAGGGACATGATCTCACAAATACAAAATGCCCTTCACAAGGGTGGTTGTGTGCAATCTACAGTGCTCAGATGGGCCACAGCTGGAGTGTAATGTGAAAAGACTGATGTCATACTCTGTAAGTGAAGTGATGTGTCCTTGTCTTTGTAGACGGGGACTGTGCTGTCCAGCTGGGCTCACACTGAGATGGACTACAGGGGCACACACAGCCATCCAGCTAAGCAATCACTGTCCTGACTACAGCATGAACAACCTTCTGTGTCACTGTATGGCTGACAACACAACACAGGTCACTCATACTTACACGTGCAGGGAGGGAAAGCTGTGGCATTGGGTACACACACCCTCCCACTGGAGACAGCATGTCAGGCAGTGCATTACACTACCCCACACTCCCAGGCACATACTGCATCAGTCCACTACATGTGTGGCCCCCCTGCCCCACCACAACACTGTTTAAGACCCACCATGACATTTGGGGCACCATATAGCCTTGGGTACTGTGTGAGCACCTCGTCCACCAGGACCTCCAGCTCCTCGCTTGTGAAGGGACTGGCACGGATCTTCTCTGTCCTTAGGTGGCGAGGGTCCCCAGGCAGCAGTCTCTGGAGGCAGCAGCAGGTGAGGGGTGTCAGGCAGCAGTCCCTGGAGGCAGCAGCAGGTGAGGGGTGTCAGGCAGCTGTTCCTGGAGGCAGCAGCAGGTGAGGGGTGTCAGGCAGCAGTCCCTGGAGGCAGCAGCAGGTGATGGGTCTCAGGCAGCAGGCTCTGTAAGCAGTGGCAATGCGAGGCTCACTCCCACATATATAGCCCCCTGGGGTCGTTTCAAATGTGCCAAGCTGCAGCAATTGGTGGTCCATGTCTGCCTCTTTCAAATGCATCCAATGACCGCCTCCGCGGTGGTGGAGCACGCCTACAGCGACCTTCAAAATTGCATCATGCCACCACTATCGAGCTTTGCATTGGCTCTAGGGCAAGCTCCATGGCGGTGTAACACCGCTGGGGCCCGGGGTGTGCTACCACAATGGTGCATGTTTCAAATGCAGCCATTGACCACCTCAGCGGTGGCGGAGCAAGCCTACCGCGATCATCAAAATTGCATCATGCAACAACTATCAAGCTTCGCATTGGCTCTAGGGCGAGCTCCACGGCGGTGTAACACCACGATTTTAGTGGCGGAGCATGCCAACCGCCATTTCCACATGTCTCCATGCCTATGACTACTGCACTGGTGTGAATGGGGGTGCTGGTGACACACCGCCAGTGCCAGGCGGTAGCTACCGCGATATGGGTGCCATGCATTGACACGAGGTACTGCCATTCTGGCGGCAGAGCATGCCAACCACCATTTCCACATGTCTCCATGCCTATGACTACTGCACTGGTGTGAGTGGGGGTGCTGGTGACACACCGCCGGTGCCAGGCGGTAGTTACCGCGATATGAGTGCCATGCAATGGCGATGGCCGTCTGTCACACATCAACAGTGCATAGTGCCAACATGTTCAATGGCACATCATTGTGCACATGATGCCAATGTTCAATTTACTCCACTGATGGCTACACATGCCATGTTTGTGTGTGTGTGTAACATACATTTGTCTGTACCCACTCACATGTCACTTGAGGATTTGATGTTCGTGTAGGCAGGACAGTGTAGTCCTTGACTGTACAATGTGTTGAGGTCCAGTGACAATCACAGCAATGCTCGTTTCGATGAATGTTGATCTAATTAGCATTGCCTCTCATGTCTGCTCATGAACACATTCATCATTCCAGCGCCGACTGTAGTCATTGTATGTTGGATGTGTGCCAGATTGTAATGACGCATCAAGGTGTGACCGGTACAGCAGCTAGGTATGATACAGTGGTTTTGATTAGTTACACATATGCTGGATGCTAGACTCCCAGGCGTGCACATGTGTACTGTGGCCATATCCCTATGTGCATTCACATAGCCAAAGGTGGTGTTTGAGGTACGTGTCTTGTGTAAGTTGACACGTGTGCCCTTTGTGTAGCTGAAGGTGTCCCTCCATGTAAGCTGGTCTGTTAGTCACTCTAGATGTCAGTCATTGTTGTCGTTGTGTCATCCAGAACGTGATATGCTGTGCACATCTCTTGGTGTATTGTATTGACATGTGTCCACTATCAACTCCGATAGGAGGAGGCCAAATTTGATTCGTCACTTGACGGTGCTGGAGGACATGGAGGATGTTGCGATCATATGCAAATGCCGGCTGGACAGAGCCACCCTGAAAACACTTTGTGATCTGTTGGAGCCCCATCTGCAGCCACGCAGGACATATCCAACAGCTTTCACCCCTACTTATAAGGTGATGGCAGCCCTGCATTTGTTTGCCACAGGATCGTTCCAGGAGACTGTGGCCAGCGCTGGTGGGATGTCACAACTGATGTTCAGCATGGTGCTGCGTGATGTACTGTCCGCCATGATGCTATACAAGGACAGATACATCCATTTCCCCAGGGGTGCTGAATTGCCAGCTGTCAAGGGAGACTTCTATCACCTTGGACACATCCCCAATGTTGTTGGGTCCATTGATTGCACCGATGTCGCACTTGTGCCACCACAGGCAAGTGAGCACATTTACCGCAATCGCAAGCATTACCACTCTATCAATGTGCAGGTGATGTGCCTGGCAGATATGACCATCTCGCAGGTGTGTGCCAAATTCCCAGGCTCGGCCCACGACTCCTACATCCTGAGGAACAGCATAGTGCCCCAGCTGATGGCTAATCTTCTTCCAGAGCGTGCATGGATTGTGGGTGAGTATGCCGATTCGTGTGGCGTGCTGTGTGTTATCTGCTCCCCTGAGCCCACTGCGGAATCCCGGGTCCCCGGCTAAAGTCCGCTACAATGAGGACCATGGGAGGACATGTTGTGTAGTGGAGCGCACTTTTGGCCTGCTCAAGTCACGTTTCCGGTGCCTGGACAAGACCGGAGGTGCACTGGCATACTCCCCCGGGAAGGTGTGTCAGATTGTTGTTGCATGCTGCATGCTCCACAACCTAGCCATTCGCAGGGAGATTCCCCTGCTCCTGGAGGATGGTGAGGACCCAAGGCCCCAGCCTGCAAACCAAGCCATATCCAGTGATGAGGACAGTGGAGAGGAGGAAGGTGTTGACCTGCGTTAACAGCTCATCACCCGCTACTTCACTTGACGGTGGGTGGCAATATGCAACATACCCATTGTCTGATGAGATTGCTGTTGTCATGAAGGGGCATGTGAGAATTGCAGCATCACCAGCAGTTGTAGACTCAGTGGTGGTTGGAAATGTTTCTAGGAGATTTCATTTGGGAACATCAACGTGACGTGTTGACACTTGGGGGCCATTGTGACATGTGCATGTTGGGTTATCCTGTTTTTAGGGCTTTTGTGATATCTGTGATGCCACACCCAGACCAGTGACAGTTGTTCTGTTGTGTTTCCCTAGGTGCCTTCGACGTCTCCTTGCCTACATACAGCCCATGTTCCTGGTACATTGTGATCATGTTGAAGACTGTACACCCTGCAATAAAGACGGAGCAGACACAACAACATGTGTGTGAGGATATTTTATTTACTATGGTGAGATGCAAGGGGGGTGTACATTTCCATGGGGGGAGTGAGTTGACAGTCGTGGTAGATGAGATGGTCGAGTAGTCACCACATTGCTGTGGTGACTAGGGGTGGGCGGAATTTGCGTAATCGCGTTACGCAAATCTCCGCGAAACGGTAAAAATCTCCGCGAACACGCAGAAATTCCGCGAACACGCGGAATTGCTTGTTCGCGATGCTTTTTTCCTGTTCGCAATTGCTGTGTGCGTGCTCGAGGAGAAATATCTCGCGAACATGCATTTTGAGAACGCGAACAAGCAAAAATTTCGCGAAATCGCGGAAAGCAGACTTCTGAGCAATTTCGCGTTCTCCGCGGAACACGAAATTACGCAAATTCCGCAAATTCCGCGAGCGGAACGGAATTTGCTGCCCAGGCCTAGTGGTGACCCAGTCCAACAGGTAGATGCCATTCACAAGGCAGTGTGGGGTAGGACAGTCCACAGAGTCAATGCACTGGTGGAGAGGATTGCCATCATGGCTGGCTCCGTGACTTGCGTCTGGCAGGTGCTTTGCCTCCAGATACTCCCAGGGTCTTCTTGGGACAGCCTCTTTGTCATTTGGCAGGGGGGGGACCTGCTGCAGGGCCAGTGGGGTCTGAGGACTCACCCCTCTCTGTGGGCGCAGGGGAGGATGGTGAACTGTCATTGTGCAGCCAACCAGAGGGAGGCGGCGGAGGTGTTGTCTGGGGCGCATGCCTGTCCCTCAGTACTGCCACTTGCTGGCCCAAGAGGTCAATGATTTGTCTCATGCGTCTGTCGATGGACCTTATCAGCAGGATGAGCTCGTGCAACAGATCGTCCGACCAGCCCGTTCGTCCCTGGGCCTGTTCGTATGCGCCCAGGACTCTGTTGACGTGTTCCAGGGAGTGGGTCCCAGCCTCCTGGTGTCCCTGGGTTACCCTGCCCCTTCCACCTGCCCTGCAGCCACGGACCTGTTGCCTCACCACTGTGGGCACCAGCATCCTCTCCCTGCCCTCCTCCATGGGTGGTGTGGGCGGGGCATCCTCTGGGACAGGGAGGGTGTTGCAGGCAGCACTGGTGGTGGAGGTGGTGGCCGCACAGGCCATGACAGCAGGGGTCTGCTGTGGAGTTGTTGTTGCTGCAGATGTGGTGGGGGGGACGCTGGGGTCCTGGGACCTGTTGCTCCCTGGCACACCAGATGGGCCGGCCTCGAGCTCATCGTCCACGGAATCCTGGGAGTCAACATCCGAGAGTCCTTGTACCGGGGTGGAGACTGGCTCTGCAGGTTGCTGGTGTTGTCCTCTGTAGTGAGTTCTTGGTCACCTGTGGGTCAGATGGGAAATGGTCATTGCAGTGCACCCGGCAAGCTTTGGGTTAGCTGTGTGTCATTCACATTTTGTACACTGCACAATTGACATATCACATTGTTGACTATGTGCAGTACTGTGCTCCCTGACATGATACAGTAGTACAAGCATTACTTGTCCATGGTGCGAGGTGTCAAGGCATACCATGCGATCTGTGTCCAATTGAGGTTTACTGGGACTTGTTGCCATCTAGGCCCTGGCAAAACATGTGTTTAATTGTGGACCCATGGTTTAGTTGTCTGACCTAGCAGAAGTCACATCTGGCCATGGACTGGCCATTGTCATCTCCTGCATCCCTTTGTCCTGTCATGTGCATATCTTGATTTGTGCCACCACACATGCTTTCATATTTTGAGAATGGTCCTTGTTGCACTTGCCCCATGGTGATGCACATGTAACTAGTTGCTGTGCATGAATGTGCCCAGGCCTTCTTCTACTTGTGCATTGGTGTGTCACACTTTGGTGGTTGTGACAGTTTCCTTGGCTTACCTGTGTGCACACTGTGCTTGGCAATGGGGTAGGTAATACTCTTTGTGCAATGTGAGGGCTGGTGTTGTCATATGGCACCATTTAATTTGGGAAAAATGGGTGGGTGCATGTGCTGGCTACCTACCTGTAAGTTTGCTTGCTGTACTGCAATGGCTTCCAACTGCTCCTGGGTGGGGTGGGGGAGAGCTCCATCTTGCTAGGCTGTGGGAACGGGGGCATGGGGGGAGTAGTGGTGCAGACCCCCCACTGGAAGATGGCTACCTACCTGGATGTTTGATGAAGGTTGTGTAATGGCTGACACATGCTTCTGGGTGGGGGGAGGGATCCATCTTGCTAGGCTGTGGGACAGGGGCATGGTGGGAGTAGTGGTGCAGGCCCCCCACCCCCAGACACCCTCATTTTGAAGATGGCTACCTACCTGTAAGTTTGTTTGTTGTACTGCAATGGTTTCCAACTGCTCCTGGGTGGGGTGGGGGAGGGATCCATCCTGCTCAGGTGTGGGACAGGGGGCATGGTGGGAGCAGTAGTGCTGCCCTCCCTGACACAAACAACCTCATTGTGAAGATGGCTACCTACCTGTAAGTTTGTTTGTTGTACTGCAATGGCTTCTAACTGCTCCTGGGTGGGGTGGTGGAGGGCTCCATCCTGCTGAGGTGTGGAACAGGGGGCATGGTGGGAGTAGTACTGCAGCCCTCCCAGGCCTGGTGGTTGTTGCAGTGCTGTCTGCCTGTACACATGCCCCCAAGGTTATGTTGTTAGCTATGTTTGGGGTGAATGGGAGTGGGTGAATGTTGGATCTGTGAGCCATGTTTTTGTGAGTGTGTGGTGCAGATGGATGGTGTGTGTCCTAGGTGGTGTGGCGTACTTACCAGCCTCCACTCCCCTGGCTACTTCTGTGAGACTCTCTGGATGCAGTATGGCAAGCACCTTCTCCTCCCATTGTGTGAATGTTTTTTGTGGAATGGGAGGGCCACCGCCAGTCCTCTGAGCCAGCTCACCGTTCTTGCTCCTCCTCTCCTTGACCACCCTCTTCAGATCATGCCACCGCTTCATGATCTCCTTTTTTGATCTTGGGGTGGTCCCTACTGCATTGACCTTTTGGACTATCCTATCCCACATTTGTGTACTTGTGGCTAATGGTGTCTGTTGGACCAGGGTACCAAAAAGCTGTGGTTCCACTCTGACTATTTCATCTACCATGACCTTCTGCTCACTCTCAGTGAATTTGGGCATTTTCTGCGTGGCCATGGTGTGTGGTGTGCAAAGTGATTGTGGGTGCAGGGGTGTGAGTGGTGGTTGTGGTTGTGCTGTGTATGGTGTGTGTTGTGCAGGGGGTTAGTTGTGCTGGTTTGGAGGTGGTGGTGGTGCTGTGTGTGGTGTGGCTGGTGATGTTGTGTCCTTTGCCTCTCCTGTCAGCTGGGGTATGTGTCCCTTCTCTCCTGGAGTTTTGCAACGGATTGTGGTCAGTGGAGGGGCTGGTTGTGTACACAGCTATGTGGGTGTGTCCAATTGGGGTGTTGCTGACAGGTGTGTAGTCCTGGGATTTGTATTTTTCGTTTTGCCATGTGGTTGAGTCATTGGGGTGTGTTTTGTGTATTTGGGAGGCATGTCTAGTTTTCTGTGTGCACTTTTTGGCCTTCTTGCGGGGTTTTGGCTGCATCCGCCATATTTTTGATGGTTCGTCTGCCGCGGTGGCTGTGCTTCAGCTCTTCCGCTGGCTCTCCCATTCATCCCATTGTGCGACCGCGGTGGTCGGAGACGGTGGTACATACCGCGGGACCGTCGGGGACATACTAAATTCCGGGGCGGTATCTCTGCCATACTTGCGGCGGGTTGTTGTTTTTCCGCCGCGATTCTGACCGCCACGGACGGATTTTGGCCATCTCCGCCCGCTACGGGCAGTTATTCTGGGCTTCGTAGCTCTGCGGTCGGATTTTTGGGGCGGTTAATGCTAATTTGGTCGCCGGTCTTCCCACGGGGCTGGCGAGCGGTTGCTTTCTGCTTCTATGGCGGGATGGGGTGTTTTTCTGCCCTACATTCTAATGGACCTCTAAGTAACTGTTTTGGAGCTTTTTCTCTCGACATCTAGCGATAGGCTTTGGAAATCCGGACTTCGGTTCGATGACAGCGTCCTGCTGCAGCGCGATACCTCATTGAGTCCTGGATAGGCCTGGGCAAAATTTCCATTCCGTTCGCGGAATTTGCGATAATTTGGTATTTCCGCGTTCCGCGGAAATGCGTGGAAATGTCAAAATTTCCGCATTCCGCAGCTTTGCGATAATTTGGTTCTTGCTCGCGCTGTAAAATAATACATTCTCGCGCGCGCGCGATCGCCTTACCTGAATCCCCGCGTTCGCCGACAAGTTTTCCCGATCCGGTCGCGTTCTCCATGAGATGTTGTATTGTTTTAGCCATTTGCGCTGTCTCGCGACAGTTCGCGTCCGCAGTGACGTCATGCGTCGCGCGATCACGTCTTTTTTCTCGCGATCATGCACCGCGAGACAAGTGAAAACAAGATGGCCGCGCCCGCAAGCAACCACATGGGTAAGTTGGCGACCCGCAACCATGCAGAAAATCTCGCGAACATGCCGGAAAAAAACTTCCGCATCTTCGCGATATTTCCGCTTGTTTGCGGAGATTTTTAACATTTTCGCGATAATTTGCGAAAGTCGCTTTTGCAAATTCCCCCCACCCCTAGTCCTGGAGGTCTTTTTCTTCATCGTCATAGAGCTCCACAGCTTTCCGCGAGACAAACCTGCACAGTCAGGCTGAGTCGCGGTTCGACATCGTCGGCTTGGCTCTTGTCGTCGAGTTTAGTCACCTTATGGAGCTTTTTCCTAAAAGTAGTCTAAAAGTTTCCAAACATTCAACACTTCTTCTTGAAGGTACTTTGAGGGTCTTGAAGTGTCCACAGCACCAGACAAGGGTCCCAAAGCTCTGATTTGCCTCTTGGGGGTTTGGGGCTATAATTCCCAAAACGCACCTGGTCAAATCCAGTAAATTTCAGGTGAAGCTGGTCAGCTGGACTTGTTCTTGTTGGAGATGATGCAAGTGACTTCTTCCTGCACTTCCTGGTGCTAATCAGGAAGTCCATTCCTTGATCTTTGAAGTGAGGATCAGTCTTCTCTTTGTGAAGCCTTGAGAGTTCAGCGGATGCGGTCCTTATGAGTGCAGCCCCTCTCTTGTGCAGCCACCAACTGGTATGACTGTTTCCTGGGAAGTGTGGCATATTTCTATCCCAAAATGTCCATCTAAGCAAAAGTCCAAATGGAGAAAGTTTCTCCTTAGAGTTCAGGTCTGGCGGCTAATGTAACTCACAAGTGTGGCTACCTTTTCCCTACACTCCTCTTCCAGCCCCTCTCCAAATCTAATTAGAGGGACTCCCATATGGCTGGAGGGGCAGGAATTGGGTTGGGCCTGGGTTGGGCCTGTTCCCTGTGCTGTCTGTGCTTCTCCCTTTAAAGACCAGTTATGATATCCAGCCGCTTTCCTGTCCTGGCTTCTGCAGGCAGCAGTTCTCCTTCCATCAGATGGTTCTATTGATAACTCCTTCCCAATTTAGCCTATAGAGATACAGCACTGCATTGGGAAAATCGAAATTGGCAGTTATTCCCTCACCAAGGCATATAAAACATATTTCATAATGTACCTGCTTTTAATTATACAAGACCCTGCCCTTGGGGCACCTAGGGCAGGCCTTAGGGGTGGAGTATGTGCCATAAAAGGTACTTTAAGACTTTGGTAGTACTTTTTATTCCAAAGATGAATTGGGACACCGTTTTATTTGTGAAGCAGCCTGGCCTTAAAATGACACTAGACACTGCAGTAACACTCACGTAAAGGCATTAAATCCACTGGTATCTCTAAACCTATATACTTGGGACTTTAAGTAGGGTGTCTTGGCCAATTATAATTATACCATACACCATATGCATTTATGAACCGAGCACTGGCCCTGGACCTGGTTAGCAGAGTCCAGGGCAGTTTCAAAGTCAGTAACCAGCAGTATCAGTAAAAAACATGGGGGTGATCAGGGCATAAAGGATGTCTTTCTAACAGTACTGATTTGGCTAGTGGGCTTTTTTTCTGTTGGGCCATCTCAGTCTCACAGGAGCGAGTGCTCTGATTGGCTGGCTGCAACATAGGCAAAAATTTTGTGGCGGCCATTACATGACTCCGGTGACTTACACCCCTGTCATGAAAATGAGTGAAAAAAAGATATAAGGGGCAGGGTAGGGATACCCTACAATCCTTGCCCTTCTGGGTGGGCCATCCTGGGGACAAAATCATTACATTTTTTACACAATCCCGCAGGATCACGGAAAAAAGAACACAAAATGGCAGCCGCTATTGATTGATGAACATCTTATTTAATTATCTGGGGAGCAGTGTGTGCATGGGGCCCCTCTCCCCAAGCCGATGATAGGATGGGCACAATAATGAAAGGGGAGGGACATGCAGCCCACATTCCAGAGTTGATTTTGGCCCTAGGATCCCATCCCCTATGGCCCGACATAATTATTCTCATGGCCCACCCCCCTAAGCCTCATAAAGCCATGGGAGCACCGTCCCCCAGGGCCAATATTTTAAATAAAAGGGAGAGAGCACGTGCTCCCCAAGTTTTGTAAGGTCCTGGGGACTCTATCCCCCTGGACCACTACTTTTGAAGGGGAAAGGGCACACGCCACACCTCCCTGAGCCAATAAAGGCCCCGGGGCCAGCCCAATCACTATGTCCCAGTGAGCCTCCCACAGGGACACTGTTTTCCTGCCCACAAGAATGCAGGCATGGAAAACTTGCCTGCTCCCACTGGACGAGAGCTGCAAAAATGCTCCCGTCAGGTGGAAGTAGACATTTGTTTTCCTTCCCACGCTCTTGCAGGCAGTGAAACTCAGATTGCCCCCACTGGGCGGTAGTAGAAAATACTCATGTCCTAAAGTAACTAAAACTTGCAACCATCCATGCATTGCTAATTTCCTCCCATTTACATCACTCATGGCTTGTTCTATGACATCACTGTAACATCTAAAATGATGTAGTAGATGACAACACTGTGCATAGTGAAGGTGCAAGTTATGGTTACTTTAGGGCATGGGTTATGGTTACTTGAGATAACTGTAACTGAAATTTGCACCTATCTATAATGTTACTTCAAACTATATATTTATTTTCACTAAGACAACAAATGTTAGAGTGACATTATAGTTAGATATGATAATAATATCATACTTTACATTTTTTTAACAGCCTTAGAAATTTTCTGGAAAAGAAATAAAGTGAAATTATTGTTAAGTGAAAATGTCATTTTACAAAATAACATTTGAAACTAAAAAAAATGACTGAAATTTACCAATCATAGGTATTTCAAGCAATAATAACATGCACCCCTGCCATGCACAGCGTTGTCATTAATAATGTATTTTGAGATGTCATCAATGATGTTATCAATGATGTCATAGAACATGTAATTATTGATGTAATATGTGAGGTCATTAGCAGTGCATGGCAAGGGCGTGAATTATATTTACCTTAGAAATCCACTGAAAGAAAAAAAAGACTAAATTGATGATATAAGTAGGTGAATTTGACAGTTCAAAATCCCATTTAAACTCAAAAAGGACTGAAATTCACCAGTTATAGTTTACTGAGCTAAGAATAATTTGTGCCTTTGCCATGCAATGTTTATGACCTCACATATTACACTACTCATGATATGTTCAATGACATCATTGATGGCATTGATGATGATATCTCAAATTACATTATAATGAAAGACATAACCTTCATTATGTTGCCAGGAGAAAGCTCTTTTCAATGCTTCAACACATCTACTTTTGGCCTAAGACCATCCTTATACATGTGCCCTATGAATATCGTCAGCCTACAGCAACCTGGCATTTGTGACTTTACGTACCTCATCCTCTCAAGACCTTGTTCTACTGTTATGTATTGTCCTGTGAACTAAAACATCATCTTGAAAACGCAATGCATTGAGTAAGTCCCCGGGATTCTTTGCATAATGCCTTGAATACCAGAAGTTTAAGATAAAGCTTTTAACATCCCTGTTTACCTCAAGAGTTTGCATTTTTGTCTTGTGCTCGACAAAACATTTGTGCCTAGAGAAAATAATTGTGATGCTTACCACAGAATGTTCCTCCAATTATTTAAACATGACTTGGATGTCAACTCTCATTTCTCCAGCTCAATTATTTTCTAGTGCATCTTGAATGCTTTTTTAATCCTTCCTTCCGTAAATCATCACATTTTGGAGCAATACATGTTATTTTCTTAAGGAGTAATAGTCCCCCAAGGGGTAAAATATTAAGTTTAAAATAACGTTACCAAATGTGGGAGGGTGGGATCTATTGGCAGGTGCCATAATGAGCTATAAAAATCCTGTGCACCAGTATAACACAATGCCATAAAATATAGATGAAAGATGTATCACCAGTAAAACACACAATAAACAAACACAATATATTAAAATAACAATTTACCATCACAAATTAAATAGACAAAATTCCAAGTCTATTCTGCGGGAGAAAAAGGGGTTTCTTCTGACACATGTATATCTTACAAGGTACTCCATAGAAAAAACGAGTCTGACTTGCAAGGTTACTCAAGTGAGTCTTCTTTTTATGTTCCTCTTTCTATTAATGCCAATGAGGAAGGAATCTCAAGAGCAGGGCATATTGAATCTGGCCCATCAGCAAAGCACTGAATAAACATGCACTGTTCCAACTACTGACGCTCTGCACCTCCTTCATGAAACGGTTGAACCAGACCGACGTCCACAATGACACTGTCTGGATTAAACACAAAGCAGCTAACCAACCAGTGTCCAAGGAGCCAACAGCAAAGGTGAGCAGCACTGCTGTAGGCGGGCCCAGGCACAAAAGAGCCGTCAACTCTATGCCGCAGGAGCTGCTTGCAAAGGTACGCTTTGCAGAGATGTTGGATCCGTCGCAGGTCCTATTCCATCATTTACAGTTCCATGAAGATAATGGTAACTGATCTTCATCAGTGAGAAAGAAGTCTCAGCAACATTTTGGAGCCATCCACCAAGGAGCATGGACACTCAGACAGATATGCTGTTTACCACTGTGAAAAACCAGGAACAAGCCAGAACGCTGCTTCTCAGTAAGCCAACACTTTGAGAGCATGGTACCCATGATAGACTCCAGCATGGTGTTATCCACTATGTAGACCAGTGGTTCTTAACCTGATGTCCAGGGACCCTTTAGGGTCCTTGTAGCCTACTCATGGGGTCCACAACTCCATAGAAAATAAAATAATATTAACAGATTAATCACATGTCCATAAATAAAGAAGCAAAATGTAAAGATAAACATTTTAAAACATTCTGGAAACGTGATTTTTTTTTAAATTGGAAGCTAAGAATGAAATTAGTATCCTTAGATTAATTTGTGGGAGCAGTGCACGTTCATCAAACAAATTGTAGTATCGACAATGAGTAGTATACATTTAATTTAGAAAATCTCCAACCTTCCGATTAAAAAATGATTGTGATTTTAAAAATATTTATATTTGTTGTGAATAAATGAAAATATTCTGGGCCATATGGACGACCCTAACAATTTGTGAGTCACAATTTGCTTCATTTTGCGACTCGCAATTTGCGACTCGCAGATTGGAATGTACAAAAGTGTCTGAGACACTGTTTGCAATTCCTAATTGGGTCGCAAATTGCATGCCTATGTAATATTCATGTGGCAGGTGAAATTTGCGACCCCATAAGGAATGGCTAGCACTCCCATTGATGGTGGCCTGCTGGGGTCAGCAGACCACCCTGTCTGTGACTGCTTTTTTAAGTAAAAGCAATTTGTTTTTTAAATGCAGGCCGTTTTTCTTGCAGGAAAACGGGATGCATTTAAAAAAGAAAAATTAAACATTTCTGTTTAATTTTTTAAGACCACTGCCTGCTCTTAAAAAATAATTTTGCATCCATTCACAAAGGGGAAGGGGTCCCCTTCTGACCCCTTCCCATTTGGGTATGGCTTACCACCTACTTGAAAAAGGTGGTAAACTGTTAATGTTTTGCGGCCGCAAATGTGATCGCAAAACAATGGTACATTCCATTGTGACTCACCATTAGGAAGGGACGCCCCTTTCTAATAGCGAGAGTTGCAAATGCTATTTTGCGAGTTACTGATTTGCAAAATAGCGCTTGAACATGCCAGGTCCCTTTTTGCAGTCGCAAACGGGCTGATTTCCCATTTGCGACAGCAAAAAACGGTCATACATCTGGCCCTTCATCATTTGTGTATTTGTTTGATGAATGCCTGTTTCAGTAATTTGGTGTATTCAATCATTGTAACTGCTTAGATCAGGGTCCCCGGGCTCCAGTAATGATTCAGTGGGGCTCCCCGTGTTCTAGTAGTGATTAAGTGGGGGTCCAGAGAAATCAAATGGTTAAGAACCACTGATGTAGATTATAGCAAAGTGCATTCATTTAAAGGAGTTCAGCTCTCAATGGAGGTCAATTTACGAGTTCTCCAATGCCAACCTACAAAAGCGTGTTAAAGTATAGCATAATGAACGATTCTGCATTTTACTATGAAGATCTGATAGTCAGATTGCATGGGAGAGTGCAAGAATGCACAGATAAAGTAGGCACTGATGAGAGGGGGTAATGGTGTTGACCTCTCCATGGCAAAATGATCCTCCTTGCCAAGTGTTATAAGGATGAGGCTGACATAAGTGTGTTGAAGTAAAAAGAAGGCCTTATTTCTTCAGTCAATAGAACCACCAGGGCAAGTGGCCTCAGTCAAGCTCTAATAGACAATCCGACAGTTTAGGATGTTTAAGTGAGCTAGAGGGAGATGAATTAAATCCAAGAAAAGTGAAGCAAGAGGTGGACAAAAAGGGCAAAAGAACAGAGAAAATGGGAGGCAGGAAATACTCTTCAATGTGATAGGTTTCAATTTTACTGTATGGTAAAACCCCATAAGTTCCTCCTCCTATACCACAGAGCTCAGACCCAGGGCTATTTCCCTCCGCATAAATTCTTCCAGGTGAATTCGGTGGAATTTGAGCAGGAAAAATGTGGGTTAGTGTGAGGTTTGGGAACTGCCTGGACCGTCAAATTGTGTGCAAGCACCATTTGTACCAAATTTGACAAACTGGCTATTTCACTGCGTGTGTGAATATGACTAGAGGCGACAGGAGTATAACTGGGACCATGATTTCCAAACAAACGAGTTGGGATTTTGTGAATCTGAAAAATGGTGAATTAATGAAAGATGAAGGCGCAAATCAATTATGATGCAAGAATTACAATTTTTTGAGATTCATGTCCAATTTATCTATTGTTTCTGACAATCCTGTTGCTGTATGAGTGGAAGGTAGGAGAATTTCTCTGAACTGGCTTTCATAAAGCTCAAATTTCGCAGCAACTATTAGACATTTCCTAAGTAAAACTTTCACGCTGGGAGGAAAGTACTGATTTTCAGATTAGTGACATTAAATGTGTTTTCTTACAAAAGCGTAGGACATGGAGTGAGAGGAATGAGGGCAGGAGAGTCTCGAGGGATTTCAATAGAAGCAACATCGGACCACACAATGTAGTCTAGCTTAACCAAGAGCAATGAAGGGAGCTGTAACCTTCGAGGGAAGACGTGCTTTGGAAATTACTGTATTGAATTTCAGGGAATTGTTGGAACTGTTGTCTTTTAAAATGGGTAATGTGGGGTGGGTGTGGGAAGATCACTTGCCACTAAATATATATATATATATATATATATATATATATATATATATATATATATATATATATATATCCAGTAGGTAGTTATAGTTAGAACCTAGTTTGCATAGGAAAAGCGTTTTTTTGATTTGCCAATAACTTTGGGGCCATTTGATTAATCTTCATGAAAGTTTTAAAACTAATTGTTCACTCAGGTCAGCTCCTGTCATGAAAGTTTCGGGGTGATTCATCAAGGGGGGTTTGAGAAAAAAGGGGGGTCCCAAAACATGTTTTCTCCATATTAATTTCCATAGGAAACTTTAGACACGGCTTCAGCCCGAACTGCTGAACGGAATTACACCAAATTTGGCCCAGAAAGCACGCTTTTTAAAAAATGGTATAAATCGATTCTGTAGTTTTTGAGATATTTTAAGATATACAGATATCGATATTTGAAAATTGTGAGATCTTATTGACTGAGCCCTCCCGAGCACGAGCTTACCTCTGATTGGCTGCCAACACTTCAAACCAGGAAGTGTTGGCAGTCATCTTGTACCTTGGTAGAGGAGAAGAAAAAAGGTGAGCGAAAGATTAAAAAAGAAGAAAAGGGGGCAGGGTAAAAACACCCTGACCCCCCAGGCCTGGTCAGGGGTCCCAAAAGGACCCCAGGACCAAAAAAAGCATTTGCTTAAAAAACAAATCGGCCGGATTCGCGTAGCCAGCGCGACTTCAGCCGAACCTTTTTTTAAAAATGAAGCACGGGCTCCCACGTTTCATTTTTTAAAGCCCCTGTGTGGGCCAGGTCCTGGGGCAATGCTAATTAATGTAGCGGGGCCCACGCGGGCCCCTGCAGCCCTGGGGATTGCCACCTCCCAGGGGCATTATTATTCATGTATGGGGCAAGTGGCCCCCCAAGACCCGGGGACCGCCATCCACCCAGGGCTTAAATACTATTAAAAAGTGTGGGGGGGCTCCTGCTCCTCCCCACACTGCCCCGGGGACCACCACCTTCCCGGGGCATTGAGTATGCTAATATGGGGGTCTGTTACGGACCCCCTGCCCCATGGACTACCACCTCCCCAGGGCTATGCAAATGAAGGGAGGGGGCCGCGCTCCCGCCCTCCTGGAGCCCTTGATGGCCCCGGGGACCGCCACACCCCAGGGCCGGCTCCTGCAATGTCCTGGGGTGCCCACCCCCAGGACATTGCTGTTTGCTATGGCAGGGCGGGAGCCGTCATAGTAAACTCTGCTTTGGTTTTTGGACGCGAGAGCATGAAACCTGCTCTCGCAACCAAAAACCAAAGCAGATTGCTTTTGCACAAGGGGAGCTGCATGTCAGCAGCTCCCCTAGTGCAAAAGCAATGCTGGATCCCGCAGGAGGCGGGGAGCCGGCAGGGACCGTGGGGGCATTGGGGCTCCTCCATGGTCCCCAACGGTGAGGCCAGGCCCTGGGGGATGGGGTTCCTGGGGTCAGAAGTGGCTGGGAGGGGGGCCACGAGGCCCCCCTCCCCTGTAATTAAAAAAAAGAAAAACGAGGTCAAGCCCCGGGGGATGGGGTCCCGGGGACAGAAGAGGGCCAGGAGGGGGCCACGTGGCCCCCCTCCTTATAAAAAATAAATAATGAATTGGGCATGCCCCGGGGGATGGGGTCCCTGCGGCCAAAAGTGGCCCAGGGAAAATGTACATATATATATATATATATATATTTAAATATGGAAGGCCGGCCCCGGGGGTTAGGGTCCCCAGGGACATAATTGGCCTCTGGAGGGGGGACCACTCGGCCCACCTCCAAAAAAAATAACAAGGCTGGGCAGGCCCCGGGGGATGGGGTCCTCTGGGCCATAATTGGACTTAGGAGTAGGGGTGGGCGGAATTTGCGTAATCGCGTTACGCAAATCTCCGCGAAACGGTAAAAAATCTCTGCGAACACGCAGAAATTCCGCGAACACGTGGAATTGCTTGTTCGCGATGCTTTTTTCCTGTTCACAATCACTGTTTGCGTGCTCGGGGAGAAATATCTCGCGAACACGCATTCTGAGAACGCGAACAAGCAAAAAATTTCGCGAAGTTGCGGAAAGCAGATTTTTGGGCAATTTCGCGTTCTCCGCGGAACGCGAAATTACCCAAATTCCGCAAATTCCGCGAGCGGAACGGACTTTACCACCCAGGCCTACTTAGGAGGGGGCTCACACGGCCCCCTTCCCATTTTTATTTTTTAATATGGCAGTCCCTGGGGGATGGGGTCCCCAGCGCCCAAAAAAAGATTGAAAGAAGGGGGGCCACACAGCCCCCCTTCTAACAAAAAAGGGGCAAAAAGCTGCATCTCTCCGTAGGCCCCGCCCCCTCCCTGCACCACTCTGCAAACGCACCCCCTGGCACGTTGTAAGCTGGGGAAATAAGTCACCTTGAATACTGAGGGTCCCTGGGGGCCAACCAGGTACCTCCTGGAAGCGCCACAGAGCTGGATTGCAGAGAGGTGGTCCGAGGCCACACCCCTTTTAACACCACTCTGCAAACAAGGTCCTCAGGATACAAGAGGATCTCATAGCCCCATCAGCAGTGCGCCAAGAGGCAATTAAAGCACATGTTTGATTTGTTGTGTCTCTGTTAAAGGTTACACCATTCCATACACGCAGACAACAAAACTCAGCACATATAGAACTAGGCCTGGGCAGTGAACGTTGCTCAGTTCGTGGAGTTTTCTACACTCCGCACTCCGCGGAGCTCGCGGAGTGCAGAAAACTCCGCTTTGCGATGTGCAGAGGAGTTTTTTCCCCACTCGTAAGTTCACGAGCGTGAGCTGCCACTCAGGTAGAATTTCTACCTGAGCGGCAGGAATACCAACACAAACTGCAGTCCGCACTGCACTCTGCCACTCACGTAACTTTGCTGAGTTCTTTTGTAACTTCGCGGAGTTTCACGTAGCAAAACTCTGTGAACTACGCCCAGGCCTGTATAGAATGAGGCTGGGACTGAAATCTATAGAGCTTGGGAAAGTAAAAAGTTCACAGAATTTCCACAAACCATACAAGTACTTCAGAAATATGGCAGCGTGTTAATGTGCATGAAAAGGCATTACATTGATGCAGCAAAAGGCATCTTAAAACAAAGTGAGAAATAAATAAATGCAGATTTAATTTTACCAGCCACTCGCTGTGATTGCTGTAGCTCCATTACAGCTGGCCTGTTTCCCCGCATGCTCTCTCACCACCACAAACTCAATCCCTGTGGCTCCACACAGTCTGCCAGTGCAGCATGCCCTTTCACTTTCAGTTCAATAATTATCTAATTTCAGGCATAAAAGAAGGACCTCAAAAAAAGGTAGTGCTCTGCCTGACCTTAATATATCCGTCGCCCAACTACAAACCACCGGTACATGCACAGGGGCAGAAAGCCACAGCGATGGCCATATTCAGGTAAGTGAATTTGTATGTTTTTAAATGATATTAACTAACTATAACTTCCCTGTAACCTTTGTTTCTTTTAGTGAATTTTGAAGGTTTAAAAAAAAGAATTCTAGCTGTAACCTGTAACCTTTGAGAGTGCGTTTGTGAGTGGCTGTATAGGTCTCTGTTTGGATGTGTGAGTGGCTATATGGGTCTGTGTGTGAATGCGTGAGTGGCTGTATGGGTTTATTATCAGTAGTGGGTGTGTGAGTGGCTTTATTGGTTTATGAGTGGGCATGTGAGTGGCTGTATGAGTCTTTGAGTGGGTGTGTGAGGTGTTGTATTGTCCTGTGAGTAGGTGGGTAAGTAGCTGTATGGGTCAGTGACTTGGTGTGTGAGTGTCTCTATGGGTCTGTTAGTGGGTATGTGAGTAGTTTTGAGAGTGTATGAGCGTATTTGTGAGTGGGTGTGTGAGTGGCTGTATTGGTCTGTGAGTGGGTGAGTGAGTGGTTGTGCGGGTATATGTGTGGGTGTGTGAGTAGTTGTATGGGTGTGTAAGAGGGTGTGTGAGAGGTTGTATGGTATGTGAGTGGATGTGTGAGTGGGGTTGTGGGTATGTGAGGGGTTATGTGGGTTTGTTAGAGAGTGTGTGAGAGACTGTATGGGTCTGTGAACAAGAGTCCACAGTTCTGCACATGTCCACCCAAATGGATTACTTTCTACTGGTTAATTAGTAAGTGTCACCTTGTTGGGTATATGTCTAGTGCAAATTTCTACACTACAGCTGTGTAATGGACCATAAGAAAATGTCTCCAATGTGCATGTGTTTCAGCAATGTAATTGTTCCTCATGCGTCTTCATCCAGAAATCTATGATATCATGAATCTTCACATAGAGAAGATGACGAGACTACAAAAAACAAGGGCACTTCCAATTAAATATATAAAGCAAGTGCTTCTTTGTTGGGTGGAGATGTCCTCACATTCTTTGGGGTAAAGAATGTGTCACTAAAATCTGAGGGAAATGCACTGAGAGGCTTTTTGGTAAGCTTCCATCATCCTGGCAAGAGGTGGGTAGACCTTTACATACTACTATGGTGGATGAGGTGGGGCCAAATGGGCGAGGCTTCCAGGTCATTTTGCACATTTGCATACTGGTAGAAATTTAAAGGGTAAACCGTGGACTCTGCTGTCACCAGGAGAGGACAAGAAAAAATCACACTCACTACAGATTGCACTCCGATAGATCAACAATGCACTCACCTCCAAAAAGGAGGTCCTCTAAACAAGGGGAGGAAGACTGCATGGCTCTCCTCCTCGGGCCGACTTTAGCTCAGGGGACTTCATCCCCCGGAGCCTGGCAACGAAGATGCTGGATGCCCTGGAGCCCACCCACAGCACCCAGTGTGCAGTGTCGGGGACCGTAGGGGTAGCCTTTATGCCTTTGTGATCCCTGCCATCTCCTTGCCTCCACCAAAAAGTACTGCTCCCTGCATATGGGAGCAATTCATCAACTGTTTTCCTGCCCTCTTTACAGCGATCTGTTAAAGCTCCCACCAAGCGACAGCAAACTACTATGTCTCGAGGGTGGGCACTTTGGGACATATGGAGCCAGCCTAGGGCCATTAATGGCTCAAGGAGTCATTGTTCATGCAGAGCCAGCCCCAGGGAGGTGGTGGTCCCCGGTGCCATAAAGGGCTATGGAGTGGGGGTCCATGCACCCCCCTTCCCCTACTATTAATTTGTTGTCCTTGCCCCAGGGAGGTGCAGCCCCCCTTCCTCCATTTTATTATATTATCCAGGCCCAGGGGAGATGGTGGTCCACAGGGCCAATATTGGCCATTGGAAGGGGAGAGCGTGCACTCAATCCTCAAAATTAATATTTAAATTTGCCTCTGGACCTGACCCACCCGGGGGCTTATCCATACATTTTCTTTTAGTTTTTCCATGAATTCATGGATCCACCAGCAATTTTGCTGGAAAATAGAGATAAAAATGCTTCAATGTCCAGGTGGGGTCCCTTGGGGAACCACTGCCATGCCTTGGGGATCAGGATTTCCTACCCTGCCCCCTTCTCTTTTTTTTACTTTTTTTGTTGGGATTCGGAAGAGTCCGAGTCCCTAAATATCTGCCAACCCTTCCTGGTTGAAGTGTCACTAGCCAGTCAGATCTCAGCACGAGATCTCTGGGGTCTGCGTAGGGTTCAATCCCCTAGATATCTATATTTATTTTTTATTTAATAACTCCACAACTACTGAATGGATTTACACCAGATCACAAAAAACACTCTTTCTGGACCAAGATCTAGCTTTTTGCCAAATTTGGTATCATTCCATTCAGCAGGTCGGGCTGAAGTCATGTCTAAATTTCCTATGGGAAATTGCATGGGTAAAACATATTTTGGGACCCCCTTTTAGTTTGGCCCCCTCAATTGACGACTCACCCAAAAACTTTCAAGACATCGGCTAAGATATATATATATATATAGGGATAAAGTGCGCCCTACCAGTTATTAAATGGATATTGCAAGTCACCGAGGAGTTCCACAACCATATAAGTTCTTTTATAAAGTGATGAAACTCCGAGGTGACTCCCAATATCGTTATCTTGACTGCAGAGTGTATTTTGTCCCATATATTACATTGCTTTTCGCAAACCACTTAAACCTTGGTTCCTAGCTACCTCTCATAAAAGAGTGAAGATGTTTGCAAAAATGAAGAATCTGGACACACATCTCCACACCTCCCCAACTCACCTAAATAACTTTAGCTGATTCCAAGATGTTTGGAGGGGAAAGGGTGTTGATGTGCAGTAACAGAGGGTAAAAAGTAGAGTGCTAAAATAAAAGCGACCGCAGCACATTAAAAAACATTAGAACCACTTTAAACTGAATAATTGGAGCCAAGGTAGAGGGGTTTTATTGTTTGCCGGGCTTTTATGCAGACAGTTCTTTTCGCCCCTATGCAGATTGGCACCCTAGGCCGTGCTCGCCCATGACTAAAGGCAGGCCTTCATATACAGCACTTATTACTGTAGTTATATTCTTTCATTGCACTGTGAATATGTCACCATTACCTAAGACAATGGTACTAAGGTATACGAAGATGGGTATGCTTACAAGTATGGGCTTGACCACTTCTCTGTTAGGCCAGTTTGAGTAGTCCCAAAGTGGCTCATATTTTCGCTTTAAACTTCATACGTAAGGGTGAACTTTGTTTGAGAAAAGGTTATTTCACTTTTAGCGAGAAGAGAGACGCTCTTTAAACATTTATTCTGCTATAGATGTGCCATTTCACCTGAACGGCCCTCAGCTGAGAGCCCACCAGCATACATGTGATGTTGCACTGAGTGGCACCCAGAGAGTGAAGGAATTTACTACTGAGTCTCTTCTCAAATCCATGAACTGAGTAATTGGCTGTTTCCTGTAACCACTACTTGTAGAAGAGTATGGTACCTACTTTCACAAGTTTCCTCTAGTCTATGGTAGTGATCAGTGCAATGGAAAATAACAGCATCTGGAAAGAGTTATTATAGGATTAAAGAAAGTTATGTGGTTTGCAACTTCCAGGCACTGTGTTGAATGTCAGAAGGAATAAAGTCAGCTTTTTTGTCAACTCAGGAGCATCCTGGTTGCTCGTTGGTGACACCGTAAGAAGATGGATGTATGACGATACAATGCAAACATTTACAACGCATGCCTTTATAACGCAGTTTTTACATTGCAACATCCATTACAACGCATGATTTTACATCGCATGCCATCACAACGCATTTTTAGAAACTACATTTACAACGCATTCCATTACAATGCATACCATTACAATGCATATTACTTTTAGGGCAACAGTAGGGTAAGTGTTGGATAGCGTAGGGGTAAAAATTACTATTCCCACTCCAGTGAGTGCAACAGTAGGGTAAGTGTTGGATAGTGTAGGGGTAAACATTACAATTCCCACTCCAGTGAGTGCAACAGTGGGGTAAGTGTTGGATAGTGTAGGGGTAGAAATACTATTCCCACTCCAGTGTGTACAACAGTAGGGTAAGTGTTGGATAGGGGAGAGGTCAAAATTACTATTCCCCATTACTTACCTTATATTGCGTTGTAATGACATACGTTGTAGTGATATGTGTTGTAATGACATGCGTTGTAGTGACATGCGCTGTAATGGCTGTGTTGTAATGGCATGCGATGTAAAGGCTGTTGCTTTGTAATGACTGCGTTGTAAAGGTAGTGCGATGTAATGACTGCGTTGTAAAGGTTGTTTGCCAAGAAGATAACGTGGGTCTGAAAATAAAGTTAACTTTAAGCCTTACACAGAACATTATAAACCTCCACGAAGTAGAAGCCCTTGAGGCTGCAAACAAAGTAAGGCTGGTGGTACATCCTTGCAATGCAACCCTCGAGTGATCATGGGCAATTCAACACACAGTTAGTTACTGTGTAGTTACTGTTTTAAAAGCTGGTTCCTCACAAAACAGATCATCATAGGGTCACAAGGTCACATATCCCAACACACACCACCCAAGAATCTATGATGGTCCTTTGTTTACATGGTGAGAGCCTATAAATAATATTTATTTAACTTACTATATCTGTACAGGTGTGGCAGGTCCTCTTAATGGCTGTGGTGGTTAGTAAGCCAGTGATTGGAATGTATAATTAAATAGCAAATTGACACTACACACAAAATGGGAGCAGAAAGTTCAATGAATTCCAGCTTTCCAGCTTTATTTCTGCTATAGATCTCAGCAGGAAGACACAGGAATCAATGGGCAGCGTACAGCTATTACTATCTTCAGAGAGGTGGGTGGTGTTCGTGAGGCCTCAGGTGGGAAGATAATTGCCTGTAAGGTACACCATCAGCAGAGAGGCCAAAGGCCTGGATGGCCCTAACTGTGAAAAAGGCTGTTCGTATGCGTTTCTTCTCACCCTCAAAATGGGTGGCCGCAGTGCAATGAGAAAGAGACATGCTACCAATGCGTTTTACAAAGTACATTTGTGATGTTACTACTGCATTATCTTCCACCTGGATAGTTTCATTTTCATGGGCAGTCAATTAGCCGCTTTTTACAACATCAACAAATCACAATACCTTTTTATAAGAAAGTTTTGTGCCACTTTGAAGTGTCAAATTTACAACCGATGGTTATAACTAGTCTATTGAAAGAAAAAACAGGAAGCCTTTTGGGGAAGGGAGGGGTGGAGTGGGGGTGGGGGGAGGTGGTGTTGGGCTGTCACTTCTTTCAGCCAGTCATAGTCACGTTTCAGAGTGTTCCCGTGGATGGCTTTGGATTTCATTTCTCTTCATTTCGGCTGTTTATATTACTTTTCAGCGTGCTAAGGGAAGATTCATGGGCTAGGCCTCGCTAAGTATTTTTGTTATGAATAGGTCCCTTCAAACGTTTCCTTTTGCATTTAATTTGTCAGTGGCAGCAGCCTTTCAGCACCCTATACAAGCAAGAAATATTAGCCGGCGTGGGGAATGTCCATGAGAAAAATGTGCTTACAATAATAACATACATAGTGAAATAATAATCTGACGTTTAACCTATATCTTGAATTTGAAGTCAGCATTCCTTCTTTTTCTACCAAATGTTATTTTAAAACTAAAATCAACCCGTGAAGGAGCATCTCACAGAAATTGACTTGCAGACCTGAATGCTTTGCTAAAATTACTCAGAGTTTTGTTGCTTAATTTAGGAATATTCACATCACTGTGATGTCTTTAGGATGCTAAAAAAAAAATGAAATCCCCCTCTCAATTCAGACGTAATACACGATGTATGCTTGAGGGATCAGCTGCGTGAAAGCTGTATGCAAAGCATGCCCTCACATACAAAAGTCACAGAAGATACTTACTCACTCCATTTCCAATCCAGTTTCTAAAATCTTGCCCTCAATGTTGCGCCGAACATGCAGCCTTGGCAAACATCCAGTGTGACAGTACCCTTGAACATTTTCTCCTTAAACTATACTGTCAACCTGTGTTTAACATTCTAGTAGCTTGGCACAAAAACAGCCAGGCTTAACTTTGAAGCAATGTTAAAGAATGTATACAGTGCTTGAAACCTAATAAAGTGAAAACACCACCCAAGAAAAATCCCACACTTATGTAGAAACATAGGGCCTGATTATGACCCTGGTGGACACAGGGCCTGTGGTTCCTTCGGGTGCAGGGGAGTCGCTGGAGGACCTTGCTAAGGTGTGCAGCGCCATCCTGACCTCCGCCTTTGGTGCTGCCTCACCCCCTGTGGTGGAGTCCTCCGTCCCTGCACCCACGACGCCTACCCTTCGCCCTCATGTCCCTGCGGTGCCTGGTCCTTCCCCCCCACATGATGCCCCCCCCCCCCTCTGGAAGACAAAGGAGTCTGACTGTGAAGGCAAGCTAGGGGACACGCGTCCCACTGTGTCCCCCACCTGGATTTGAACTTTGGATTGCCATATGGGCATTGTACATTTTGAACTTTCAAGGGACAAACTGATTTTTGGATGCGGAATAAAGCAATTTCTTTTTCCTTAGTACACTACTGTCTATCTGGTATTGCTGTTGGTGGACCTGCTCCATTATTTTGGGTGGTGATAATGTGTTGGGTGTGTGGGAATTGTCGTCTTGTGCTGGTCATAGGGTGGACCCTGGTATCTGTGTGCCATCACAAGCTGTTGGCTACATAACTTTGTTCATGTAAGCAGTTACTGCATGGTGACATCGTCCCAAGGTGTGTTCCTTCCTCTGTGTAACCTGACATCTTCCCTGCAGGGTCATTCCAATATGTGGTGCTGAGCTGTGTCTACATTGGCTGGGTGTGTGACGGACTCGTTAGACTTTGGCCATGCATGCTGAGCGATGTCTCCACCTGCATCATTCGTGGCGTCCTTGGTGGTCACTGTACCTGTGTATGTAGACTGTTGACATGACTTCATGTGGACATGTTTTCTTTTTGGCGCTATGCATGTGTATACTCCCAGCCTCGCACACATGTGGTACATGTACTGCAGGATCTTTGTGCACCTGACTGACATTTGTGGGCATTGGATCTGTGGGTACTCCACCCTTTTCTTTGCAGGGGCACTGCTGTGAGTGTTAGGCACCCACCCCTCCTGTGTCTGGGCACTGCTGGGAGGACTCTGCACACACCCCTCTTATGTCTGGGCACTGCTGGGAGTGTTAGGCACCCACCCCTCCTGTGTCTGGGCACTGCTGTGAGTGTTAGGCACCCACCCCTCCTGTGTCTGGGCACTGCTGGGAGGACTCTGCACACACCCCTCTTATGTCTGGGCACTGCTGGGAGTGTTAGGCACCCACCCCTCCTGTGTCTGGGCACTGCTGGGAGGACTCTGCACACACCCCTCTTATGTCAGGCACTGCTGGGAGTGTTAGGCACCCACCCCTCCTGTGTCTGGGCACTGCTGTGAGTGTTGGGCACCCACCCCTCCTGTGTCTGGGCACTGCTGGGAGGACTCTGCACACACCCCTCTTATGTCGGGCACTGCTGGGAGGACTCTGCACCCAACCCTCCTATATCAGGATATGTACGCTTAGAACATACATGGGTGTGGGTTCGCTCCATGCATACGGGGGTGGTGTTACGGTCCGTACGTACACTGTTGGGGTGGGGGTACGCTCCATGCATACGCGGGTGGGGGTACGGTCCGTACGTACACTGTTGGGGTGGGGGGTATGCTCCATGCATACTGGGGTGGTGTTACGGTCCGTACGTACACTGTTGGGGTGGGGGTACGCTCCATGCATACGCGGGTGGGGGTACGGTCCGTACGTACACTGTTGGGGTGGGGGGTACGCTCCATGCATACAGGGGTGGTGTTACGGTCTGTACGTACACTGTTGGGGTGGGGGTACGCTCCATGCATACGCGGGTGGGGGTACGGTCTGTACGTACACTGTTGGGGTGGGGGGTACTCTCCATGCATACGGGGGTGGTGTTACGGTCCGTACGTACACTGTTGGGGTGGGGGGTACGCTCCATACATACGGGGGTGGTGTTACGGTCCGTACGTACACTGTTTGGGTGGGGGTACGCTCCATGCATACGCGGGTGGGGGTATGGTCCGTACGTACACTGTTGGGGTGGGGGGTACGCTCCATGCATACGGGGGTGGTTTTACGGTCCGTACGTACACTGTTGGGGTGGGGGTACGCTCCATGCATACGCGGGTGGGGGTACGGTCCGTACGTACACTGTTGGGGTGGGTGGTACGCTCCATGCATATGGGGGTGGTGTTACGGTCCGTACGTACACTGTTGGGGTGGGGGTACGCTCCATGCATACGCGGGTGGGGGTACGGTCCGTACGTACACTGTTGGGGTGGGGGGTACGCTCCATGCATACGGGGGTGGTGTTAAGGTCCGTACGTACACTGTTGGGGTGGGGGTTACGCTCCATACATACGGGGGTGGTGTTACGGTCCGTACGTACACTGTTGGGGTGGGGGTACGCTCCATGCATACGCGGGTGGGGGTGCGGTCCGTATGTACACTGTTGGGGTGGGGGGTATGCTCCATGCATACGGGGGTGGTGTTACGGTCCATACGTACACTGTTGGGGTGGGGGTACACTCCATGCATACGCGGGTGGGGGTATGGTCCGTACGTACACTGTTGGGGTGGGGGGCATGCTCCATACATACGGGGTGGGGGTACGGTCCGTACGTACACTGTTGGGGTGGGGGGTACGCTCCATGCATACGGGGGTGGTTTTACGGTCCGTACGTACACCGTTGGGTGGGGGTACGCTCCATGCATACGCGGGTGGGGGTACGGTCCGTACGTACACTGTTGGGGTGGGGGGTATGCTCCATGCATACGGGGGTGGGGGTACGGTCCGTACGTACACTGTTGGGGTGGGGGTACGCTCCATGCATACGGGGGTGGTGTTACGGTCCGTACGTACACTGTTGGGATGGGGGGTATGCTCCTTGCATACGCGGGTGGGGGTACGGTCCATACATATCCGTACCCACACTGTGGAATGCTTGTGCGGGCCGTACCCAGGCCTTTGCCACATGGGTACGAGCCGTCCCGCCATTGTTGGGGTGACGTAGGTGTGGGCGTGGTAGGTACCCGGTTTTTGCAGGATCGTAATCAGCACCTTAGTGTCCAACACTTTCTCTGATTTATTTTATCTTGGATTGGCAATAGTATATTTTAACCTTTTAGTGTCCAAAACATTTCCTGAGATACGTTTTAATGCAGTGGGAATTAACAATTTTGCCTTTTTAGTGTCCAGCACCTTCCCTGAATTAAGTTAGATTGGAGTGGGAATAGTAAATGTTGCCTCTTTAGTGTCCAACACCTTCCTGACTTAATTTAAGTTGTATTGTAGTGGTAATATAGAATTAGGAATTTTATTTAGGAACTAATTATGAGTTTGGGGGTCTGACCACCCGAACACCGTGGCTGCAAGGAGACCGCAACGCCAATGATGCAAAGACTGCCGTATTATGAGTTTACTGTAATGACCGTGGTGTGGATGGTGAGATTTTGCAGGAGTGGTGAAAATTTTTACATATGTATTGATGCCTCTATGAGCATTTCGACTGCCTATGTGTCGGATGCACCCATTAGGCCTGGGCGGTAAATTCCATCCCGCTAGCGGAAATTGCGGAATTTGGGTAATTTTGCGTTCCGTGGAGAACGCGGAATGGCCAAAAATTCCACAATCCTCTGCTTCGTGGAATTTTTTGCTTGTTCGCGCTTTCAAAATGCGTGTTCACGAGATATTTCCCACCGAGCACGCAAACAGCGTTCGTGAACAGGAAAAAATCATCGCGAACGGGCAGAACAAGCAATTCCGCGTGTTCGCAGAACTCTCCGTGCTCGCAGAGATTTTTTACCATTTCGCTGAACTTTGCGTAGCGCGACTACGTAAATTCCGCCCATTCCTAGCAGCCATATGTGGGCAGTCCAGGCAATGGGTATATGTTACAAAAAGGGCTCACCTGTAGATCGCTGCAAATAGGGACATAATCCTCTGGATGAAGATGCTAATGTGAGAGGGAGGTCTGAAGAAAGGAACCCACGTCAAACTCCGACCGAAAGAACAAGAAAGGGGTGAGTACACCCCCCAAAACCTTTGTTTCCGTCCACTTGAAGCTGGTGGCCGGCCTGCGGCGGTCAACTGGAAGAAAAGCAAACTCGTCGTAATATGGACAGTGATGAAACACCCCTGTACTGCTTTTTTTCCCCCCGACGGTCTGCAATGTGTTGATGGTGTCGGCAGTTCAGCCGCAGTCTTTCCAAATGCAATCTGTTAGGTCACGGATATAGGAAGCGTTAGTGGGGCTTGATTTTGCTTTCCATTTTTCTGTGCGGTTATATAAACAACGCTGACCTTCTCTCCTGTGCTTGGTTTCATTTCCGGTTCGTGTCACCGGAAGGACTTTGCCCGCAGCGACTGGGGAAGACATGCTGCCTACGTTGTTGTTACTGGCTCTGCTCTGGACTTACTTCCTGGATCTTGGTTCTTTCGGCATCGTGCTTCGTATTCCTTGGAGTACCTGTCAGGTCTTCGGCTTTGCCCTCATGGGACTGTTCTATTTTTAAGTATCGCTGGAGAGGTACGGGACTGTTTCATTCTTTTTTTCCATTGTTTCTCATGGAAACGGAACTGTTTGCAACCTATTCCTTTTGTTGGGGGTTTCTTGGGGTTTTACACAGCACACAGAGACCGTAAGGGTAGAAAGGGGTCCCTTTTTTTTTCTAGAGATTTTTTGCCACATCGGATTTTTTATCCCGCATTGAGAAGATGGGATGTATTACCTTATGGACATGTTAATTCTCAGTGTGTTTTTTCTGAGACTATCGCTGGGCTCATTACTATAACCACTGGAGTGGAATCTGAGCTCTGTTGACTGTTCTCCCTTTATGGATAAGGTGCTCACAACATATGGTAAGAAAACGGAATACACTGCCATAACCTGCTAAATTGTTTAGTATAATTGTTCTCTTCAGTACCTGCTGTTTCTAAAAACTCTCCTTTTCTCTTCCTTACTAAGAGCTGCCAGCCTTACCCTGTGATGCATCGACCGTTTGAGAGGGGAAGCACAGCAGTGAGGGTCCACATCTTGTTTCGTCTAGGCCTGGGCTAAATATCCGTTTGGCTCGCGGAAATTGCGATAATTTGACATTTTCGCGTTCCGTGGAGAGCGCGAAAATGTCAAAATTTCCGCAATCCGCATTTTACCGGAAATATTTTGCTTGCTCGCGCTGTAAAATAATACATTCTCACGTGCGCGCGATCGCCTTACCTGAATCCCCGCGTTCGCCGACAAGTTTTCCCGATCCGGTCGCGTTCTCCACGAGATGTTGGATTGTTGGTAGCCATTTGCGCTTTCTCGCGACAGTTCGCACCCGCAGTAACCTCATTCGTCGCACGATCACGTCTTTCTTCTCGCGATCATGCACCGCGAGACAAGTGAAAACAAGATGGCCGCGCCCGCGAGCAACCGCATGGGTAAGTTGGCGAGCTGCGACTATGCAGAAAATACCGCGAACGGGCGGGAAAAAAACTTCCGCATCTTCGCGATATTTCCGCGTGTTTGCGGAGATTTTTAACATTTTCGCGATAATTTGCGAAAGTGAATTTCGCAATTCCGCCCACCCCTAGTTTCGTCCCTTCCCTTGTTTTCCCCATCGTCTCTCTCTCTGTGTCTTTCTCTCCTGTTGCCCTTATATATACACCATGGGCGAGTGAGACTAAGGCACAGTTAGTGGACTGGGACATACTTCGCTCCTGCAGTGTTGGGTTCACCAGGGTATGGTGGCGAAACACAATCCACCCAAATCGTAATGCTGTGGTCGGGCCGCTGAACTCTCCGTGATCTTACCACCACTGCTGGTACAGCCGTCCACAGGACCGCATAACTTGTAATTAGGCCTGTAATGTTTTATTATTTTTAGTTTGAAGAAAAAACACTTATTGCAACTTTTTCATACTTTTTATATATATTTATTAGAAAGAAAATGTGTCAGATTTTTATTTAATATATAGCACATTTTTTATAGTTGTTACATAAATATATAATAATTCTTACTAAATACATTTTCAGGAATATGCATTTTTATATTTTTTGAATTGTTTGATATTTTTAAATATTTTTACAAATGTATTTTACATAGATTTTCATACTTTTATTTTACATAAATATGTTTAATATATATTAAATAATTTTATATATGTTATAATATTTAATATATACTTTGCTTGAGCGGAGTGTGTGGTTCTTTGTGCCCCCCCCCACTTTAGCCAGTGGAGCCAGCAACCTCCAAAAGAAGAGACCACCAGGAGACAATTCTGATATAAACGATAGTCGAGGCACGCCACCCGGTCCACCGGAGATCAATAGGAGGATTGGGCGAGTGCCGTGAAGCTAACTGACCCCCCCGCTACCGTGGAGTGTTCATACGCAGCGAAAGCCCCAAGACAGAGAGGAGACCTTATTTGGGAGAACTAGAGTAGGAGGACCCGAGGGAAACCTGACAGGCCAATGGCGAGACTACCAGACTCGCTGGGTAGGTGGCGGGGAATACCTGCGCCCATCCCGGATTCTACCATTGACTTGCAAGAAGTCGAAGTGCACACATGGCAACGGGCAGGGGTCCTAAGGCCAACGCGCAGAACAAACTCGCCAAATTCGCCTCGACTAAAACAGGACAGAACAGAGAAGCACACCAAATGGAAAAAACTGAGACACAGAATGCCCCTAAACCAGGGTCGGACCCAACGCTCCACAACGTTATGATGGCTATCAACGGAGTGCACACCTCGTTGGACTCTGTTACCGTAGAGGTCTCTCTCATCAGAGCAGACTTCCGTAAAATGGACGAGAGGGTAAAGGAGCTCAAAATTGTTACTACAGCGCTGCAAACTGACACTTCCCAGCTCCAAACGCAGGTGGCTGACCTGCATAATAAACAGGAACACATGGCGCAACAACTTGATGACTATGAAGGTCGGGCACGTCGCAATAACATACGATATTTAGGCATCCCGGAACGAGCTGAGGGGCCGGCAGCTGACCTGTATGTGGAGGAATTGATAACCACGCACTTTCCGCCCAGGACCCTGTTGCGCTATTTCTCGATAGAGAGGGCACATAGGGTGCCGGGAGGTAGACCGAAACCGGGGGCCCCCCCGAGACCCCTCATTGCCCGTGTATTTTATTATCAGGACAAAGATATCATACTACAGACGGCAAGATCCAGCACGCCTCTAAAGATTGGTAACAGCGAAGTTACTTTTTTTCCGGATTTCACGGCCAAAGTTCAGGCCCAGCGATGCAGCTTCCAGGCAGTGAAAAAAGAGCTCCTAGACCGGGAAGTGAAATACGCCATGCTCTTTCCGGCGAAACTTAGAGTAGAGTCAGATGGCAGAACATGGTTTTTCACATCGCCAGAGGAAGCGTGGGACTGGCTGGGTGGATGGCGAAGGGTGGGGGGCCAAAGAAGAGATTGTATTGGTGGACCCAGACAGCAGAGGGGGAACTTGGATGATTCATCGAGGGGTGGATCCGCTGAAAGAAGTGAGATGACGGTGGAGCCTGAATAGACCTTGGGGATATGAAATGCCTGCTGGTAGATCCATGGAAGCGCAAGTATTGCTGGGGTAGGGAGACTGTTCCTAAAATTAGCACACACATGTGGCTGATTGGAGATTTGATTGTTGTATGATTAGTTATCTCACGCCCCACAGAGGGAGATCCTCCTGGGTCATTTAATTGATGCGGACAATGGATAGACTAACAGGCAAGATGTGACGTGAAACTAGCGGGGATGGGGACTGACTAAGCCCGCGCTCATTCAAAGTCTATCCGGTATTGATTACTTTTTAACATACACAGCATCGCTTGGTAGTTTTAGACACCCCCAAGTCCTGCCTAGGGGCATATCGGATCACTCCCCATCAGGATTGAATACACGCACTGGGAGCGACAGACACACACTACTATAGTCCTTAACCCGTGGCTGCTGAAAATACCTGACATAAAAGAGGAGCTGTGCACACAAACAGGGAACTACTTCAAAGAAAATTTGGGCTCGGTTGACTCAGCGCAAACCATATGGGAGGCATACAAAGTGGTCTTGAAGGGGCAAGCTTTGTCCTTAATAACCGGGTATATTCAAAAGAGGCGTCAGGTATTAACGCAAGTAGAAGAGGGCCTCCAAAAGCTGGAGTCAGATCATGCGAACAACCCATCAAGCAACACCTATCATAAACTGACACTAAAAGAAGATGAGCACCGAATTAAGACTAGAGAACACATGATGGGCAAACACCGCAGTACTCAGCACTCAGGACCCCAGCATGGCTGTAGAGGCGGGAACAGGGTACGAGATGGGTGCCTAGGCTGACACTACCAGGGGGCGAGATACTTACTTATCCCAGGGACATAGCGGAGGCATTTGCAGACCCCTTAGAGAAGATATACTCTCCTTTTACCACATACACGGCAGAAGACTCACGTCAGCTTCTCTCAGAGACACCCTGGATGAAGACCTCACGGATGAGGAGATCCGGAAGGCCATTTGTCAAATTAATTCCGGAAAAGCGGTGGGGCCGAATGGTTTCTAAAAGTTGTGACCTCTCAAGTAGCCCCGCATTTATGAGCAATGTATGACGAAAGCTATGAGAAGGGACGGTTGCCAGCAGACCAGCGTCTGGCTACCATCGCTGTTATTCGTAGGCCAGGTAAGCCTGAAGATAGTTGTGGCTCGTATAGGCCTATTTCATTGATCAATGTAGAAGCTAAAATCGTAGCAAAAGTCCTAGCCGTACGGCTCGTGGCAGTAATTTCCTTCCTAGTACACCCGGATCAATCCGATTTTATGCCTGGAAGAAATATGGCTCTTAATATACGTCATCTCCACAATGTGCTGGCACGCAGAGAATTCCTGGAAGAAGAAGCAGTTGTGCTGTCATTGAATGCCTCTATGGCATTTGACTCATAGAATGGCCATATTTATTTGAAGTTCTTAATAGGGTGGGATTGGGCCCCCAAATTCATCGGCTGGATAAAATACAGGGACAAGTGAGAGTTAATAACTACACTTCTCGTGCGTTCACGCTGCGGAGAGGCACCAGACAGGGGTGTCCTTTGCCCCACTGATATTCTCTCTCATATTAGAGCCACTGGCAGCGTGGGTACATCGAGATGTAATGGTACTAGGGTTGAGATGGGCGGAAGATCAGGAAGACCGAATATCCCTATATGCCGACGATATACTACTGTATCTCGCCTCCCCATATAAATCCTTACACGCTGGTCTAAACATATTTACAAACTTCGGGAAATATTCCAGATATGCGATCAATTGGAGCAAGTCAGTGTTGTTCGTGCTCCGGGGTCAGATCCCTCGCCTTCCAGTAAATTGTATGATAGAAGTGGCTAGAGAGGGATTCCGGTATTTGGGAGTATTTGTTACGTCAGACCCGGTTATTTTTTTACAATTTTACTTAGCGCCCCCGCCGGCTAGGCTGCGAACAGACGTAAAGCTTTGGCGGTCCTTGCCTCTGTCCCTAGTGGGCCACACTGCCCTCTTCAAAATGTTAGCTCTGCCGCGCTTTTTGTATATTCTTCAGGACAGCCCAAACCGAGTCCCAGAGGCATATTTTGAGGCAGTTGAGAGTGAGGTCCGTACGCTGCTGTGGGATGGTAGGGCCCCTAGGGTGGCAATGAAAAAGCTAACGAAAAGTTGGTATGACGGAGGCATAGCATTACTGGACCTCAAGCTTTACTATTGGGCCTCACAATTGGTAGCTGTAAATCATTGGATATATCATCCCCCTACTGATCCGGCCTATGCTCTGGACAGGTACCAAACAGACCGCTCCGGTTATTTAGGGGCCTTATATTCACGCACTAGGAAACATAGGTACTTTGGACCCACCTCCCACACACTGGGGATTTGGCACCAAGTGAACTCTAGACTGGGTTGGGCTAACATCATTACAAAGGTGACATCACTGTGGCACGCCCAAAAACTGGGCTTGCTGTGTTACCAATCTCGGTTTGACAAATGGGACATGATTGGAATTTCAGTAGTAAAGGATTTGGTTAAAAAGGGTTCGATACTTAAGTTTGAGGAACTACAGAGACACCACCAACTGGCTCAATGGGAAGTATTTAAATACCTGCAAATACGACACGCCTTACAGGCGGCCTTTCCAAACTTCAAGGACATACCAGAATCATCACCATTAAAAGATTGCTTGTTAGATGGGTCACTACACTCCAAAGCCATATCTTTAACATATAAAAAAATCAGCAACAATTTGCCTGATACCTTCAGCAAACTTAGGGTGCAATGGCAGGGAGACCTGGGACCAATTGATGATGAGGATTGGTGATCGGCCCTTATGTCCCCTAGAGAAGCAGCCATCACACTCCGATTTAGACTGATTCAACTTAGGATTTTACACCAGTCCTATATGACAGGAGCGACATTGGCTAAAATAGGCGCAAGACCGGATGACCTATATTTGAAGGGTTGCCAACAGCCAGCCACCTTCTATCACATTATCTGGGGTTGCCCGACTGTCCACCATCTATGGGAAGAAGCCACGAACCACATACAGACCACATTGAGAAAGGAAGTAGTTCTGACACCACAACTGGGAATACTGAACATCTGGGCTGCAACTGACCTTACTGAAATCGAACAACATCTAGTGATGCTAGGGTACAAATTGGTCAAGAGGGAACTAGCTAGGGGATGGGGAGGGTGACTCCACCCTCCACTTCCGTGTGGGCGAAAGAATTAGACAGGTGCATGATAGCGGAGAAAGAGGTCTTCGTAACCCGGGGGTGCCCCAAAAAATGGGACAGGAAATGGTCCAAATGGAACGTTTATCGCGGACACATATGCATATCACCAATGGTGGAGTTGGAATTACGCAGAACTGTAGACAGAGATGTGATCAACTAATGTATATGCTTTGCTGACCCTGTATAATGTACAAAGATATGAGTAACTAGTCAATTTATTAATCGGTACTATATGTATGATTGTCATCAAACTCAATAAAAACAAGTTTTAAAAAAAAGATATACTTTGCAATTTTGGTATTATTTTTTGGAACATTGTTATATATTTTATATTTTTTAACATTTTTAAACATTTAAAAAATTTATGGTAACATTTCTTCTACTTTTACCATTGGAGAGAGGGCCTTTTTAAAAAAAAACTTTTATTAGGAGGCCATGTTACCACTAACTACTTTTTGTAGTCTATTGGTGTTATTTTTGGGTCGATACTGGAAGAAAAAAATCACAGTTTGGTGCTGCTGTTCGACGGCAAAGGTACATTCATTTCTACTTATCTTTAAGGTATTTCAAAGGTGGGGGAGGTAGGAGAATTATGTATATGATATGTGTGGTTTTATTGGTGAGTTTATTATGTGTTCTGTAGTTTTTTGGATGCTATTTGGTGCTGTGTGCTTTTCTTATGTTTTGTAGTATTTGGAGTGTTTTTTAATGTAAGTTAAGTGTAGTGTATGTATTGTTGACTAGTTTTGTGTACTGTATTATTATGTATGTATATATTTGGGATTGTAGTGGTCTGTGTGGGAGGGTGTATTATCTTTTTTTTGGAATTTTCAATTTCCTGTACTGTTCTAAGGGAAGTTGGATATCCCATTTAAAAAAAAAAATCTGAATTTGTTTTTTTATAAACTAATTGTTTTTTAAATGTCCTTGTTATTCAGGTTTCCTGGGGCAGTTCTTTTTATCAAATATTTTTCTGTTTTTTAATTAAACCTACAGACTATGGATTGCTTCGAGGGAATGTTTTCTTTAAAGCTATATTTTTGCATTTTTGGTGCTTTTTATCAACATTTAAACAACGTTTTGGTAGATTGTTATAAATGTATAATTATGTTATGTTGACATATTAGTTCATTAGCAGAAACTATGTGATGTATTTTTAAAATTATGTGTAGGTGGTTTGTTAGTTTGTTTCATGTATTAAATAATTTCAATTATTTTTTTAAAGAACAGTATTACTATTTTTATTATCTCAGTGAGTAAGCAAAATGTAGAATTATTTTGTTCACTGCCATAATAATATATTTTATAAAAATATGTTTACATTATTTTGGCTTACTATGTTATAGTTCCTTGGATGACTGGTACATGTTTTATGTGAATTAGAGGATAAATGTGGCTATTACTTCTAAGTAATGTAGTCCTTTGTTGCTTACAAATAGTCTTACTCTGAATTGGAGATTTTCATACTTTTTGTTAGTTAGTTTAGGACAGATTTGGGAAACAGATTGCTCTAGCCTAAGTTCTTGGTAGCTATGCTCTTTTTGTAAGGCTTCTAGTAATTTGTTTAGCGTAGGTTGAGTTCTGCCTAGTGTGGATTGGAAGACATTATGCCATCCTTCCACTGCAGTGTTTTTGCCTCCTGTGCCAAAGTGCTGTTGAAGAAATTCTACCATGGTATGTCGAATTTCGGCTGGCATCTGTGTCTTGACCTATGTAGTCTGCCTACTCATGTGTCCTCAAATTGGTCCATTAGGGGAGTTAGTTTGTCTTCATTTTTTTGGTAAAGGGGGCTTTCTATTAAAATGTTGTAATGGTTGGTTACTTCTGTCACCAGGACATAGGCTAGTACAATTAATATTTTTTTTTATTCCAAAGGCAAATTGGCTGTTTGCGGTGTATTCCACACTTAGGGGTTCATTCTGATGGCAGTCGAGCTGCATCCGAGGGCTCGTTGGATGCGGTCCTGCCGCCACCTGCTGTTGCGGTCTGCACGATGCATTAGAATGCCTGTGGTTGGAGGCAGAAGGTGGAGGGACAGTCGGACGCTTTTGAGGGCTAGTAATCCCTATAATAGGGGTGGTGCCTGCTCAGGCACCCCCATAGGGATTGCAATGTCCCTTTCCGCCTGCCCTTTTGTGGCAGTTCGCCGTCCATGAAAAGGCAGGCGGAAAGTAACTTTAGGGGCCCTTAGCGGGGCCTCCTTAAAACTGGCCATCCACTATGGGGTATAGGGGCACCTATGGTACCCTGCTAAACATCCCTGCAACGGTGCCTGCCACATGGTGCAGGGACATTTTTAAAGTGGACATTTTCAATTGTGGCTTGTGTTGCACCCCGTAGTACCAGCCACAATAGAAAATATACACTTTGCGACCGCCATGGAAGCGGTCGCATTGTATTAAGGGCAGCGGGACCACCGACTCCTTGTAACAATGCCCTTAGTGTAGATGTCTGTATAGTATGCCATATACTTTGATTAAGCTGTCTAGGGATATATTTTTAGCATAGATTGGATCATAGCTTGCTCAAAGTTAATAATCATTTTTTGAGGATAGTAGTTGTTAGTCTGGTGCTTAATGTGGCTTAGTAGTTCCACATAGGTGCTGCTTTGTTTGTTTGGGAGTGATGCATACTCATGAGGTGCGCTAGGTTCTTAAAATTCACCCTGGATGGTGTTTAGTTGATGGAATGGTTTGGTAGACATTTTCATTGTGCCATCCATCATCCATGTTTGATTTTGGGCTAGTTTGAATAAGTTCGTAGGGGTAGCAAATATTAAGTATACGTTTTTCATTTCTTTTATTATCATATATTAGGAAGTGTTACTCTCTGTGGGTCATTGTAAGCTGTGGTGGGATGTCTATATCTCTGAATGTTTTAGTAGCAGGTGGGGTGTTCACTAGTGTTCCTTTTAATTCTAGTTATAATGCTTTTTAAAGTGGATATTGATGGTAACTGTCCTATTATCTATTCTGGTACATGGGGTAGTATATCTTTAAGTATTTGTGCTGTGGGTTCTTGGGAAATGTGCTTGCTTCTCTTATACTTTTTAATACTTCTCTCACTTACATTTCTGTTACATTAGGAGGGTAGTTGTTGCTCTTTTACAGTAATTGCTACAGTTCATCTGGTAGGATCCCTCCCATAACATTGATTAGAATTTTACTTGGTACATTTACAATTAAATTATTCTGTAGAAGCATGTTCTTGAATGTACGCGTATCCATGTACCACAGTAAAATTTTCACCTTTTGTGATGTTATACATTTTGCACCTTCTGTCATTTTGTCTTTCTATACTGTAATAATATGAATACAGCAAAATACTTATTAATAAATGTTTTTATTGCTCTACAGTTAAATGGACATTTTTGTTTTTTTACAACTTGCTTGTATCTAGTGTGGCAAAGTTTTGGCTTCATAGAACCTTCTTCTGTGGCAAGCTACTTCATGAAACAGGTGCTTTTTTCTGTTGGAAGAGAATAGGTAGTTTTCTTTATTGCACATATTATATTTTTGATGTTTAAGGACGTTTTGGTTATTGGGAGTTTTAACTGTTGCTGTTTTAGTACTTTTAAAGCAGTTTTTTAGATATACTTACTTATTTGTGTGGCCTTTGATGTGTGCTTGTCAAAAAGGATAAACATTAAAAACTGTGCAAGTAATTGTTTAATAAGAAGAATTGCTTCTTAAAGTTAAAATTATTTAAGTTCTCATTTTAAATAACGTAGTTACTTACTTGGCGAAGTGGATGTACTGTTGCATATATTCGCAGGCTTCTCTTTTGCAGGGGAAATCCTCCTCTTCAAATGTTTGGCGTTTTCTGAGCCTATTTTTTTGTCAAATTACAGCGGTTTTAATATTGGTTGTTTAGTTGGTTAAGCTACTGGTTTTATTGGCTATAATTTTGAATAGTTTAATATTACTGGTTGTTTTAGCTTCCTTTCATAACTAGTGGATAACCCAGGGGTACTACAAAAAAAACATATATAACCAAACATTTTAACAATGGTTTGCAGATGATGCTGGTAGTAAGAAAAAAACAATACTTGAGCAATGCTCACTGAGTTCTCCTTTTGACCGTGTGCCCATGATCTGAAGGAACACAGCAATCTAGTGTCAAATACTGCATATAGAAAATGTCTGTTGAGTACCTGTCTCAATTGCATGAGGCAAAGTGACTTCTTCGAGTACCAACAATGCCTTTCCGTCATACCCTCATACCCATGCTGCCATCTTGCTCAAATTATTATGCATGGGCAGTATCACGTATCTGCTTAAGAGGACTCCACTTAGAATAAAAAAACAACAAATGGCAGAAAAAGAACCTCATTTGGCAATCTTGTATATACCGATTGAAGATCAAGATAGCACTGGAATAATCAGCAATGCTGCAAACTCCCCCTACACCAGGAAGCAGAAAAGAGCCATACAACACCATGATTAGAATTCAAACTGAAAATACTAGAAGCAAAAATTAAGGACTAAAATAGTAGCAAGGTGGAAAGAACACAATTAGGGAATGGGATGCATTGTAACATATCTTCCTCATGTGATGTCTCTTTTATATATACTTCAAATAGAAACTGAAATCACTGGAACAGATTCTACTACATCTTGGATTGCGAACCTCAGACATCTTCTAGTGGACTAATCACAATTTTGGAAATGGAGGCTTATAAAAATAGCTTTTAGACCTTTCAAGGGGCACTCATGACATTCGCTCAAGAATGAAGAAGCAGCCCAATATTAACATCCTGCATGTCGAGCTGGATTCTGAAGTCCTGCTTCATGCAACTCATGGAAAACACCTCCAGATGACCGCAAGCATGGAATCATAAAACGATCCAGGTGGTAAGAATGTCCATCATGTGACTGAGCAAAGCATCTGACAAAGTATTGATAGAAAGCCCATGAAGTGCACCGTCTCCGGAAAGCAAGTGGTCTCTGGAGATCTTCTTGGTGTTGCTTTTGGCACAGATATTGGTACAGATGAAATATCTAAGTCAACATGCATAAACCACTTTCTCCAGCTGAGCTGCATTAGTGTTACTCTCGATAATTTTTCCAGCTTTCAGAAAAAAATTGATCTTTCCTCCCCAGTACGAATACTAATGGTGAGATGTTAGTAGATTAGAATACTAGCAGCCAAATTTGAGAACGTTCAGAAACAGAAGCTTCAAAAGTACATAGTAAAGAGTTTGTCTACGGTCATAGCACACCCAGTGACGGAGTCAAAAATTAATGCAAACTCATACTAAAATGAGGAGAGATGTTTGAAGATGAACAATTTGTGGGAGCTGTCTTTCTGAACATCAGTGAAGCAAGGACAGTTTCATGCAGGCCATTGTTTGTGTTCTTTTACTTATAAGGCATAATTTATGCCAGAAAGACAGATAAAAAATGTTGATGACTAAACCTTTCCCTAAAAAGCCCAGCTTTATCAGAACACAAGTGCGTCCCATAATCCGGTGGCTATGAGTTCATATGAGTGAAATGTGTATGAGATTGTGAAGGATGAAAGTTGCTTGGTAGTTTACAGTAATAAATGAGTCTGTGCACACATGCAGGTTCTAGCAGAGATTGGTGCCAGAATATCAGTATCAGAATATCATCTGAAATAAGTATTTTGGCTTAATTAGTGACTCCATAAGAGCTTATCACAGGAAATCTTTACCCAATGGAATCCAATGTTTGTTGCCAATATTTAGGGCACAATATGTATGTCATATGATATTTCTGTATGTGTTATTCTGAAATACACAACCAATGGCAGATGATTGGCTTCTTTGACTGCACCTACTTTCCACATTGAAGTGTTTAATCCTATGGCAAATGAACCCTGTTCAGTCTGTGGTTTGACAACTGTAACAACACATACTCTAATAGATTATTACACAACATACATATACTTTTTTAGAAGATTTGTGTATGTAACATAAACCTATTGCATGCGTTTTTTTCAATATTTTGACAATGACTGGAGCTTTTTGTGATTATTTTTATACCAATTAGATTGTTTGAATTCCTCAATTGGGTGATTCACGACTCAAATTCCAGGTGAAAGCCACACATAATCAAAATGAGAGGAGCACGGCTAGATAAGGTAAGGGAGCAAACCATTGCGAGATAAACAAAATTCCATGTACACCAACTAGATCTCTTAAATAAAAGGACAGACAAAGGTATTTGATGTTTGAAGAAATGTAGAAATTATGTATAGAAGAGTGCCAAGGCATGTATACATGAATTGAAACTACAGTCAGGGTACAAAATGTAGTTGAGTGCTAGTATCAATCATTAATTTTTCCTGCTATCCACAGTATTTCCTTGACTAGAAGTTTCGTGAACTAACTCTGCAGGATCAAGAGTTCCAGACCTTGGTCAGGTTTATCATTTAGGAGCCTGACATGAATCACACGACAGTGAGATCCAAGGACTGTATTTGATTCCGGAGAAAAATATACTGACGTCAATTTCCCCACTAAAATATTTCCTCACATTTTGCAAATTAATAGCATTCCAAGAATATCAAATCAATCGTGGTGAAGACCATTCATGTAGGAGTAGGAAATACTCCATACAGTATTAGAATAAGATTTATGCCTTTTTCTTTGTTATGGTGTGGAACTCCATGCAACCCTAACTTTTTCCTCCCCATACACACAGGTGGGCATATTCCCCTCACAATATTTATTTCTTTCCTCCTCTCTACAACCCTCATTCTAGGCTAATTTAGTTCCTCTCCCTTTCCCTTAATCCTTTTGTCCTTTCATCCTTTATCTAGCCCCGTCTATACCCTGCTTCTCCTGCCTCTTCCTATACCCTAGGGACTCTACTCTACAAATACATAGTACCTTTAACTATTCTCTTGCCTGCCTAAATTTTACTACCCCTACCCCTATCCATAATCATACCCTGGTGTCTCTGCCAATTACCAATTTGCTAGCACTCCTACCACTAAGGATACCATGGAATCTCCACTTCTACCTGAACTTGGGTATCTTCACCACTTATACCCAGGTGCATCTATTTCTACTTCTTCCCTATGATGTCTACTCGATACTCTAGTAGCCCGTCTATACTACCGCTACACCACTTTTAACCTAACACCTCCAGCCCTACCTACGATGTAGTGGATCTATCCCTACAGCTCTATCCCTATGAACACCGTACTATCTTGGCCCTTCCATGCAGTACCTTCACCCTTTTTTATAACCAGTTGCGCTTCCTCTTCCCCTAACCTTTACTGCTGCCATTATTTTTTCTCATCCTTTTTCTTTGGTGCTTTTTCAGTCACCTGTTTTACACATGCTGCGTGATGGAGGTCACTTCCATTAAAATCAAGACTAATGCAATGCAAATCATCACAAGATCCCCATGCTCACCTTCTGGTTGTAAGGCATCTAGATTATCTTTTCCTCATGACTGTCCACTGTGTAGTTTCTGTAGGTCTTGTAGTGAACGTTACTATTGCAACACAGATGTCAAGTATCCAGTTTCACAGCTCCTGCATAACATATCGACTCAAACTGATTCACCTGCAAAAGAAAGCTAAGTGGTTGGCATAAGGAAAACACAAAATTACATGAGCCATTGGTAGACAAATAATCTTGCAATCAATGCAAGATTATGCTCACATATAAAAATTATTTATATACCCAAAGTGGCCATGGATTATGGCTGTGTTCAAGGTTAGTTACCTCAACACTGCCGATATCAAGAACACCATTGATGTACTCTGAAATTGGAAACGAATTACAAAAATAGAAAGCAGACAAACGTTTTCCTACAACATGAATTTTTATCATTGTTTGAGGGCCCAAAAATAAGAAATTTGCCATGATCATTGTTGAAGAGCCACTTCTGATGGTTCGCACCTACTTCCTCAGCTAAAAGCAGTGACATGTAGGGGAATAGCAGACTTCAGTCTCATGCCATGACTGGTTTTTGGGTAATATGGACTACTTAGCCAATGATTACATTGGTGGTCTCTTTCGTTTCGCAAAGCCCATGTATAGGAGAGCAATGAGAAAAAAGATCAGACAACAATGTCTAGAGTTAGTTTCCCTTTTCAGAGATCTAAAAATCTATCAAAATGCCTAATTTGGTTGCACGCGTGCAGGGGGTTTAAGATGCAAAAACAAGGATAGTATTAACCCCATTTCATTGCAGAAGTTCCTGGCAAGAGGAGGACTGGCTTATAAAAAGGGTAGCAGTAACAATCAAATAGACTGGTTGGTGCCTCTGAAGTCCTATGAACACCATTTCTATGCCTGCCTCTCTCTCTTGTTACCTTAGATGGCAGGGGCAGTGCATCCCTTAGGGTGTGGAGGCATATTCCTGCTCAAATTTTGGCCCCCTTGGCACCCAATCATATTAGTAAACAACTACAAAGCATTTAAGAAAGTAATTAGGCCATGGGCGGCTGCAGCAGCAGCAGTATAGTCCTGGATAAGCCAGAGGGGGTGGGGCTTAACAATATTGATAGACACGCAGAGTATTCCTCATGTCAATACTCACTAGCCAGCTTGGACCCAAGCGCGCATGTTGGTTGGTTGGCTGTCGTTCTCCAGCCAGCCCGACATGCGCACTAGAGGCCTCTCTGAGAGTCCAAATACCTACACATTACTGAGCCTGGGGTGACTCAAAGTCGCAGCCCCCGATCTTGGTGATGAGCTTTGAGGGTGTCTGCCCCAACCAATTCAGGTAATGCAGTAACAGCAGGAGCAGCGTCAGGATTGGCTTAGAGATGCATGGTCACTAGGGGCCTACATGCAGTGTGTCACGTGAGGCAGCGTGGGGTGGGAGGAGGCTATTTCTCTCCTACTAGAATTTGTGTCCGTTCTGTGACGCACTTTTAAAAGAAAAAGGCGACCAGACGCATGTGAACCATCAGAGGTAAAGGCCATTTAAGAAATGCAGAGGTGGATGTTAACTTTTGCCGAACACGGCTAAGTGATGTTTGGACTTTGGAGTCTGTGTGACTCACGGGTGTCTAGAGCTGTGGTGGGTGTTTTTGATTTGCTAGTGTAGCGGTCTAGTGGTTGGCCGCTCCGAATGAGTGGAGACCCAAACCCGGAACCTCACATCTACATTGTATCACCTTCTGGCCAGGCGTGGCCAGAAGGCTTTAAATAAAGGGACCGGAGTCGCTCGGGACTTCCGGTCCATACCAGTGACTCAAGTGTCCGTGGGCAAAACAGCTAGCAGTCCTTTGGATACAAGACCACCTGGCATCCAAACATGCTGTTCTTTTAGTTAGTTTATTTCTGGGGCTCTTTTATTGTATTGTGGTAGAAAAAGAATTAATTTATTGTGGGAGCCCATGGGGGTACACAGCCCTGCTACCTTGATAACAAGAGATGTGATGCCGCAAATCCTGTTGGGTCATTGTAGGGCCCCACTGAGTGTGCTGAATATTAGCGTCTGAAACGTCACGTCACGTCACCCTGAAGGGCTGTACTCACCCATTTTTGGTGCATTATCCACCTCTATAAGTCTTCTCTGCCCCTTGTATTTGTGTTTTCACAGTGGGCGATATAGTGTTTTGATGCTGCCTGACTGGCTTTCTTGAAGGCTCAGCGGGTGGATTTGCGCACGGAATGTTTTGTCATCAGCCGTGGTATTTAAGTTCATCAGACTGCATAGCCTCAATTCGAGGTGTGTGCAAAGGATGAAGGTACAAGGCCACAAGAAAACAGAGGAAGGAAACCCCTCCACACTTTCTGTGCCAGCATGGATCCCCATGTTCAACAGTGTGTTGTGCTGCTGCTCAGTTCACGCTCTGTAGGTACCAACACTTCACCCACCACACAATGGGGGCTTCTGGTTCTCTGATCTGGTGTCCTAACACCTACACTCCTGTCCTCGTGACCCTATATCTTGAGGTTTCCTAAGATGCAGGTTTCCACCAACTTTATGAAGTGTGGGAAAAACTTGCTGGTAACCTTTTTGCATACACCCAGGAAATACCATTCTCCAGATAAACTTCACTCACCAGCACACGCTTCCCTCGCTATACTGTCCTATAGGTATTGATGGGTGAGTGAGGTTCTCGTAATGAGTGAGGTATTGGTTGAGTGAGGTTCTGGCAATGAGTGATGTTTGGGTGAGGGAAGTTCTGGTAATAGCAATCTTTTGCCTAATACTTAAGAAAAAAGGTAAAACTGCATTATTACTGAAAAGAGACAGCCTGGAAGAACTGTGTATTGTACAATTGTAGCCAGACTCAATATGCACTCATCCACTATCTAACACACTTACACAGTTATTAAATTCAGCCAGCACTCACGCATCCACACGCTTGCACATATATATTTATAAGCAAGTTCCAACCACACACCTTACAAGATGTAGCGTGCTACCCAAATAGGCAATCGCTTCAATGCTCCACATAGTTAGTAAGTGCTGCACAAATATTGCAATACAATACAATCAGTGTATGGAGGAAATTGAAGTAAGAGGTAGCAAGAGAGAGGGAGTGATGTAGCTAATGCAGGACTAGGAGAATAAAGGCGGACTCTGATATGTACAAAAATTAGAAATTGATATACTGGGAATGAGACAGAAAAACAAAAGGGGAATGGGTAGAAGAAATGTTCTTAAGAATACAAGTGTTACAGAAACTAAAATGGAATGGAATTATCGAGCTTGGTGTGGCAGGGCATAGAGAAAGGAACAGATTAATGGATGGACGGAAGTGAACAGAATGGCATAGAGCGTACACAAGAGAGGAGTTTTATTTTTGAATGTCATCCACAAAGTATTGTGTTACAGGAATAATCTAGCTAGGTTATCAACTGTGAAAATGTGCCTCAGGTAAGTATATATAGCTGCGTATAGATGTACTATTCGAAATATATGCTTTGAGACACCCTCCCATGAAATCCCGCGGTGACAGCTGCTCTCGCTCACTACACTTGCTAATGCTTTCCGATTCAGGATTTAGTCTTACCAGCCGTGGCCCACGCAGGTAAGAGTGGTGGGCCCGGTGGTGGTGGGGGGGATTTCGACAGACGACGAGGGGAAAGTAATTATTTATTTAATGTACCCCATCATTGTCGGTCGTATTACCCACCCCCCCCACACACCACCGGGCCCCACTAATCTTACCTGCATGGGCCGCGCTTGAGTCTTACGCCCCACCACTTTTAAAATTCACCTGCTACCACCTCAAATAGCTTTTTGACTCGGGTACTGAACAAGAGCAAGTTGGAAACGTTTGGAAAAAATAAACCTTTTCTCCAACATTGTACTTGCCTAAAGAAGGCGTACCTTTGTTAGTAGATAGGTATGTCTGCCAAAATCCATGTGTGGTATGAGGGGAATGCCCATGCACCACCCATGGAATGCCCCCTTGATGCAAAGAAGCTCAAGGTAACACATGTCATTACTTTGGGTTACATTAGAGCTAATTTCCAATGCAAAACAAGTTGTGTGCTGCAAAGTAACTACCAATTCTACACTTTCTGCCATGATTTGTTTCTAATTACGGCAAAAAGGTTTTTGCCGTAATTAGAAATGGGCCACATTTCACAAGCAGTATCATTCAAAGCTTATGATCACTATACGCTGCAAGTGCATTCTCTTTGTAATGGTGGCACCATTACCAATTTCCACGTTATAAGAGTGTAGGGTTATTATTGCAAGTGGGTAGGCGATCGTTGCATTGATCTGTGTGCTATCAGCAAGTCAAAGTTATTGAACCGGGTAATAATAATAAGACCAATTATTTTGGCAAAATCAAATAATTCAATTAGTGCGCTATAAATGATCAATACATTATTGTTTAATGCTTCACTATTTTGCCATTCTAGCTTTTATGGCAATGCATACTAATGTGCTTTTACATTTTGAGTTCTATAGACTGGCACCTTGTCTGTGACCATGTACAAACGAACTAGATTAATATCATCCTGATAACGTCTTAATTTTATGGCCGTGCTGCCAGGATGTGGGGTATAGAGTGGAGCGAGAAGAGAGGCGGCATCTGGCTATAAAATCCAAGATCTGTAACAGCTTCCTCCATTAAATTTACAAAGATATCCCGTTACCGAAACAAGACTTTTCAATGTTTAATCTTTTTTCAGATTGCCTTACTTCTTAGATCAGAAATCCTAGAGCGATTTGTTTTTATTAGTTCATGTTTAGTGACTCGTTGCAGATGTTTCTTTCTTCATTCATATACTGCGAAATTAACAGCATCTTTACCTAGTTCCTGCTTTCTCCAAGATATGCAAGGGTAGAAGGTGATTATTTTTTCAGGGTTTTAATAATCTCACTAAATAATACCTGGGCCCATCTCAGATTGGCTTGAAAATAATGGCGCAAATCTTCTGATATCGGGTAATGGCTAATTCCAGGATGCTGAATTAATCATAAAACAACCTCATGGAATGGGGAATAGCACACACTATACCTATTTCTGCATGCTGTTTCCAAAGTCCAGACGTTTTTGCTTTTGCAAATTCAGATTAGAAATGGTGGATTTGTCCCCAGTATTGCCGGCTCCCTGGCGCATATGCTAACACCATGTGACAAACTGCAGCACAGTTCATAATAGCAATTTGGGATTTCGTTGCTTTGTAGAATTATTCCTTGTCACGGGTGTCAGTGTCACCCAAAGGTTTGTTTTTATGCAATTAACAGTTTCAGAATTGTATTGTTTCTTCATCCACATTGGCAAGCACTGGCCCCCCACTGAACTTTACAATCAAAGATAAAATCACTCCCAACATAATTTTCAGTGGTTTTCCAAAACCAACCTAAACTTAGGTGGTCAATCATTCAAAGTCTTAAAAGTAACCCTTAGCAGTCTAGAAGGTGCAAATTTCATAAGAATGCCAGGCAAATCAAGCAAGCATTTTAGGCTTGTAAAAAAAAGCTCCATATCTATGGGCTTTAGATGCGGCTTCTAGGACAACACTCCTTTAGAAACATTCCTTCCCAAGAAGCATGTACATACTTGTGATGTGTGAAATGCTTGCATTAATCACAGTCAACAATAACGTATTGATCATTTATAGAGTATCTTTCACTGTGGTAAGGCTCGCTCTCCCATAGGAGCCACTGGGTTACATTTTAACACCTTGTAATGCTTAACTTCAGTTTGAGAGTAGCTAGGAAAATAATTAACTACTCATTTTAATAGTAATTTAAAATTGAACTAATTGGTAAAGTTAAATTTTATATTATTATTTAGAAAATTACACTTTTAGAAAGTTTTCATTTTCATGCCGCGGCCAAATAAGCCTTTTTACCAATCTTCAATGTCACCTAGGAGCTTAATGGCTCCTTGATTAGGTGAGACATGGCTCCCAGGGCTAACAGGAAGAGAGAGCGGTTTACCTTTCCCTGACAGGATGGCCATCTGGGCTGTGCCCAGAAACTTAAGTACATTTAAAGGATGTCTAACCTTTCACTGGCAGATGTAGCTCACGCCTGGGTCTGTCCCTTCTTTTGTCCTGCTAGCCTGCTAGATATCACTCCCAGTGGATGAGGAGCTGCCCCCAGAACCGGCTTTGAGTGACCATGAGGGACAGTTTGTTCATTATCATAGGCACTCCTCCCGGTACAGGGAGCTCTGAACAGGGGAACAAAGGTCTGTCATCTTGGTTTTAGATAGAGAAGGGCACTGTAGTTTAGTGTTGGGACAGAATGGTTCTCTGCATGGTTATGGGCATGTACCCCTGCCCTGAGTCCCCAACTGTTCTGTTGTCTGGATCCCTAATGCTGATTTTTCTTGTCATAGGCAAACACGGATCATGTATGTTCACCATTTCATAGGACTGTCTCACCGATTGCTATCTTATTGGAGCAGATGGTGCACAAAATGCGCTCCCCTCGTAGTGGTGGAAGGCTACCGCCTTCACCGGAATCTAAGCTGCACGACCGCAGTGGTGGCAGAATAATGTGTGGTGATCAGTAGGAGTAAACAGGTTCTTTTTAACCTGTGTAACTGGAATGAGACGTGAAGGCTCACTCACCTTTTTAAAGTTCTGTTACTGTGAGCTTAACTCACCCTTGTCTTACATCAGTTAGATGTAAAGTGCTGAGCACAGCAGGAGTGGTGACTGCGCTGAATCTATGTGTGGCAGGGAAGAGTACCAACAGAGATAGAGCAGTGCTGTGTGGTGCATGTATTATGAATGTGTTTACTGGGTGTATATATACTGGAGAGGAATATATGAGAGATGTAGGGCTGTGAGTGCGAGCAATGAAAACAAGTGCTAAGTGTATGTGTGCTTCAGAGAAGTAATATACATGAAGGGTGCAGTGCGCGCATGGTGAATGTGTATGCTAGCAGTATGTGTTTGCATGTAACACACTATGGCACAATACAGAAAGCTGACATATGAGACCTGGTATCCTTTGTGTGGTTGTCCCTTTAACATTTTGCCTTGCTAACTTTATTTTTGCTGGCCTTAGGACTCTGCACAGTTTACTACTTCTAACCAGTGCTAAAGTGTTTGTGCACTCTCCTTAAAACATGGTAGAATTGGCTTATATTCAATCAACATATTTAATTTACTTGTAAGTCCCTAGCAAAGTGGCACTACCTGTGCTCAAGGTCTGTAAATTCAATGCTATTAGTGGGCCTGCAGCACTGACTGTGTCACCCACTTAAATAGCCCTTTAAACATGTCTCAGGTCTGTCATTGCAGCCTGTGTGTGCAGTTTTAAACTGCCATTTCGACCTGGCAAAATAAACCTTTTGCTAGTCCTAAACCTTCCTTTTTAATACCTATAAGTCACTCATAGGGTTGGCTCTGGTGAGTCCAACGGGCAAGGTGCAGTGTATTTAAAATGTTGGGCATGTCCTGGCACTAAAACATTCTCTTAAATTAGTTTTTTAGTGCTGGAAGGCCCACCTCTCCCATAGAATAACATTGCAGTTACCTTATTATATTTTATAATATTAGGTCTGGGCGGTGAACTCCGACCTGCTTGCGGAGTTTGCGGAGATTTCCGCACTCTGTGTTACACGGAGGTCACTAGGTTCTGAGAAACTCTGCTCTGTGTAGCTAAGCGGAGTTATTTCCCTCGCTTGCATTCGTCAATGTGAAGTTGGCGAGCTCGAGCATGGAAAATCAACTTCCCAGTGAGATTTGTCAATGCAGGTGGTCAGATATCTCATTGAGAGTGGTCGTGTATGATCGCGACCGCTCACGTTGAGAAACTGTTCGCTCACATTGAGAAAGCTGCCGCTCAAGTAAAAATCTACTCGAGCAGCAGAAAGGAAGCAGCGCCCACTTGCGCTGTGCATGGTGCCATTTGCAATGATTGCACAGTGCAGACAAGCACCTGGCACTGAAAATCACCACAAGCAGCATTTATCAAATGCACTCTGCCGCTCGGGGAACTCCGCGAACTCCGCCCAGGCTTAAATAAGATGTAACTTCCAAATGGGAATGGGTAACCAATTTATGTACAGTGTAATTGTAATAACAACATGCTTTCTTATGGCAGAGTCGGATTTTAAATTACAAATTAGAAAATGCAACTTTCATGAAGTTGGCATTTTCCTGCGTTAGCCATTTAGTGCCTGCAGCATGTCTCTGGGTCACATGATTGAGTGCAGCTGACAGTTGGGCTTTGTGTATTCCTGCTACCAGTAACATACAATAGACAGATTAGGTGTGCCTGGATGGGCCATCACTGGCAAGATGGGAGGGAGGGGCTGGGCACAGCCCTACTTACTCTTGAATAAACTGTGTCCATTTAGTCTGGAGCCAGGGCAGGAGGAGCAGGAAACCTGTGCACTCCAAAGGAAAACCTTGAGAAGTTTCTCCCACTTCAAATGAGGCCCCTGGTATAAATATTGGACATCAGACATCAACTCTTCAGTACGCTTCTGGACCTATTGAGGCTCTGCCATGAAGAAGGACTGTTGTGCTGCTGAAAGGACTGATCCTCTGCTGGACTGCTGCCCTGCTGCCCTGCTGCCCTGCTGCCCTGCTGCCCTCCTTCCTGAGTCAGAGGAATTTGGAACTGCACCTGAATCCAGGACTCCCTGAGTGACTCTAAGGGCTAGTCTGCTGGCCTTCTGTTCAGAGCCACAGGGACATGTTAAACTCCCAACCAGACCCAGATGCAGCTGCAATAATCCAAGAGGTTCTTCTTTTCTGGACACTTGGTGTGGCCTCAGTGGATCTAAATTGAAGTTTTTGGGCTCTTTGTGACAGTGAAGGGATCCATTGGCACCAAAACCTTGCAGCTAGCACTGCCAGTTCGGCCAATCTCACCCTTCTCGCTACAGCATTGACCGCTCGTGGGGAGCGCCACTGGGGATTGACATCATGAAGCTCTGGCATTACTGCCCTCAACGACAGTAAGATCTTCACACTGCAGTGACAACCATCCACGATGCCCTGCCTGCTCTTTGTGCTGCAATCTACAATCATCCTTGATGCTTCCCTGCTTCTCACGGCCCCCTCCACCACAAAGAGGACTCTTTGTACTGGACTGAGAAGGCAACTTTTCAGCAGGACTAACCATGGTGCCTGTATCCCCCCCCATGCTCCATCATGGATGCCCTGAACTTGTGACTTTCTCCTGGTCTCGCACGATCAGATAGCCACAAGTTGCTCTTTGGGCATATTGCCGCTATATTCACTTAGATATTTAAAACTGAATAGCTCGGGATCTACTGATTAGATTTTTGTTGTTTTTATCTTGATTTATTTATTAAATGTAGCTCTATTGTTCTAATTTGGTGTGGGATTTTTCTTGTATTGTAGTTTCACATTAGTACTATTTGAAGTTCTGCATAAATGCTTTGCCTATTTCCTCTAAGATAAGCCTCACTGCTCTCTGCCAAGCTACCTGAGGGTTGAACACAGGTTAATTTGAGGTTTGCATGTGCTGCACCCTGACAAGGACTGCAGATGCTTCTTGAGTAGGGTTTCACGTCCCTCAACCAGTAACCCAATTTCTGACACTACAGTGCTGAGCAGTACACGCAGAGAGAATCCATGGGGTGAATGTATGTGCTCCTGGGGTGGCACAATACATGGAGATAACAGTACTGGATAGTGTATCTGCTCTGTATGTGTACTGAGTGCAAGTGTGTCTGTAATAATATTTTTTTGGCGGACACTGCGTTCTATTTTGAAAAACCCAGGTCTGCATGGTGAAGACATGTGAAATAGAGAAACCCACCCTTACCGATTTGCGTATTGCTGCATTCCTGTGAGCTGAGTGAGACACACTGAAGAAAGGAGAAATACTCCTCCTGTACACTTCAAAGGGTGATTTTTATTCTTTGAGATATCACAAGGAGAGGGCTTGGACATTTCTCAGCAAGGGATCTATAAAGAGTAGGGACTGTAGCCTGTGATGAATCTTTTGATGCACATATCACTGTGGCTGACATCCAAGTGTGAAATCTAGTCACTCCCATGGCCTGTGTAATGGGACTATCCACTTCAAAGTCTCTCCTTCATTGACAGATAGCTATACAAGATGAAAAGAAAGTGGAATAATATACACTTCAAAAGATGCAGAACCCTAACATAAAACTTTAAAGACCCAAACCCTAAATCACATTTGGTATATTGAAACGGAAAATAAAAAGGGGAGGTTGAGACCTCAGAAATCTATCAATTGCCCGCCAGATGGGCTGTGTGGAGAGGGGAATCTCTGCCAGACTTCTGCCTGTGACCAGGACCGAGGGCCACGGTCTGCTACTCTCCCTGCTGGGTGAGAGGACATCAACCAGGGGAAGCAAGACCACCTGCTCTGGAGCCTATAGCGCAAGTGCCTGCTTGCTTGCCAGATAGATCATAGTGTTGGAAGAAGCAATGTCCAGTGGGGATCCCTGACGAGAGAACTCAAGGTAAGAGGTGTGAGGAGATGACTGCTGCACTGAACAGGTCATTGCCTGTGTGCAGATTCAGCTTGGCTATCACCACATGCCAGGAAAGGACGGCCGTGAACATAGCTGTGAGCTGAATACTGTGAGGAGAGAGTGAAGCCCATACTGCATCGTTACACTACAAAGTATGTCAGAAGGGGTCACTGTGGTATAGACTGCTGTGCTGTGAAGACTCACTAATTGTTTGAAGGTGCTGCAGCAACCCCGTATGCCAAGAGAAGGTATTGAATAAACTGCAAAGTTTGGGCCACTGCCTGAGAATTAATCTCTGTGACCCATGGGTCAAACTAAGCATTGAGGATTGCCCCCAACAATCCCTTGGACTGTGGAGGACAATGTGAGTGCATCACCACATTGCTGGGACCAGATCAGGAGTGCCAGGATCAACCCCTTTGCCTGCTGGGGAGCATTGAACTTGACATACAAGAGGAAGCACTGGAGCATCTCCAATCACTGCTGGAGCCAGCCGATTAAGCTCACAGAGTGGCAGTGCCTGCCGGGTGCTGCTGTGCCTCACGCGTGCAGTCCTACTTGACCGGGTTGGACCGGAACATCGTAAGTGCCCATGTTTGGGGCAACCACTGATGTGCTGAATGCTTCCTCACTGCTGGAGGGGGGTTCGACTTGTTACGGGCCTACAAGGCCCCAGTGGAACTTGCTGCTAAAGATACTGTAGCACAAAAGATACTTTTGACTACTTTCAAAGAGTAAGGCCTACTAGTGAGCATTTCCTGAATGTGGCCTTCAGTGAATGGGGAATAACCCCAACTACAATTCGAGGAGTGCGTGAAACAGGGATTTGCCAGTGAAACACTAGAGCACCTCACTTCAATGGGATTGTGTTATTGCTTATGAATGTCATAATACTTCTTTGCATGCAGAGAATTGAAAATAAAATACTTCTTTTTAATATGCAAATAAGTATTTGACTGGACATTGATTTATTGACAATGCTGTGCACTCTTTGAGTTATGAGTAAAGTTCACTAGCTTGTTTTTACCAAGTGGCCAGGAGTTTCCTCCACCCACAGACTGGCAAAGGGCATACATGTGGCACCCACAGTAACCTCCTTAGAACATTACTGACTAATCAAGCAGTTTTCCCAGAATTAAATGACAGAACAGTTTCTATGTGTACTGCAATTTGGGGATTGATTTTGTGCAGGAAAGTGGCCCTTCCTGCACAAAAACAATCCTACTTACAATGCAAGCACCCTTGCACCGAGGTGCAAGGGTGCCTGCGCTGGCACTAGACAGCAAAGTGCACCAGCGCAAGGAAAGGAAAGGAATGCATAATTCGTATCATGTTAAATACGGCACATTTTTGCCCTTTCCTTTTCATGCAGCAGAGCACAGTGTGGAAAGGTGGCTTGCTGCACTGCGATGCGTGAAACCTACATAAATAAGCCCCAATTACTATCCAGTTTTAATGCCTAAAACTGGTTTAGCTCATTCTTTGCCCTTGCACACTGTGGTATCTTGGATACAATTAAAATGACAGCCACAGTTCAAAGCTATGGTAAATTGAGATATTGTAAGTTTCTTGCTTTCAAGGCATGACAGTATCTTCTTGCTGAGGGAACTCTTGCTAATGTAGGGAACTTACATCACTGGTGGAGTATAAACTACCTTTTTCCATGGTAGTCCCACGACAGAACATTGGGTTGCCTGCTGCAGGTGGTAGTAATGCAGCAGAAAACATACAATAGTGCCTCATTTATCATGTGTTTATTTGCCTGATCTGTGATGATGAGGATTTATAGCAGCTGATGCTCAAATGAGTTGAAGTGTGCAAGCCAGAGATATCATAGGAAGAGCCAGTGACGTAACTTAAAAATCATGGCCCCCGCTGTGGAATGTGATGCGGTGCCCTTCGATTCTATCTAACAGATATTCATTGATATTGTGCTGAAAGTGCCCCCTCTGCAGGGTTGGGGAACCTGAAGGGTTGGGCTCCCCCCTGCTCCATAGGGGAGTCAGGGCCTGCGTTATGTCTAGGGAAAGAGATGAGCCGGGCTGAGTCAGTGATCCAGCTTGGTTATAAGAGCTAAAACACAGCTCAAGCCAGGAACAAACAGCTATGAGATTCTTGGTGCCCAGAGCATCAGCTTGCCCTTTGAAGTAGAGGGTTATGCTATTTAAAAGGAGGGGAGTGAAGGAGTGACCAGACAGATTTGAACTTACTCATTGCATGGCTCAGTGAGCTCATGAGCAGTCTTACTATATTACAGTTTATGCTGATGCTTCCTACCACTCCAGCTTTCTACATGCTCATTCTTATAGCTGATGCCGCTCACTGACAGACAGTCCCACCCAAGTAATTGTGTATGTTCTGTCTACTGATCATGCAAAAAACCCACAGCATTGACTAGTCTGCTGCTGGATTTGGAGACATGAAGAATGACGTGGGAGCATGGCCTGAATTAATAAAAGCTCAGATTGTTTTTTCTTGAGAGTCTTACAGAGCCTTGGGTTGCGCCATAGCCAAAAAATGTGGTTCGAGACAAGCTGGAGCCATTAGTGGCATACCCACTTCTTCTAGCCTGGGACAAGTAATTTAATTCAACCCTTGCATGTAGGGGTTCATTTTAAGGTGATAATTCAGGTTATCCAACATGTGTTTTCTAATACTTTGGGAGCCTCCCCACATTAACGTGCTACTAGCATAAACATAATGCCACAGGTAACTTTACCTCCAAACATTGCCACAACAAAGGCAATACTGTAAATTCGCAAGTCCTAATTATTCGATCATGTTACAACTAGGAAGTCCCTGGTGTTCCACCCAGACATGATAGCATCTTCTGATGGAAGAGCCAAAGGAGAAGAGTGTCTCGTCTTTCCACAACAACAGTACTATCAGAATTATCCTTTGGCACCCATGCTTTTGACATTATAAAGCAAGTAGAAAAGCTATAAACCTGTGAACATTTGAATATTTTATATCCCTTCCATGGTAGAACATATTTTCCTCCCCTCCTCTCAATGCAGGTACCTACTGGGATTTAAGGGGTACCAGAATGACAGATATTTAAGGCATACAGTTGACCCAAGAGTGGAGGCAAGCTTTAACTCAGTTATTCTGAAGTGCAGTCACGGATGATACATGGAAAGAAACACTATCTCAGGAAATACACTCTGCATACAAAACAGTAGAGGAGAATAAAATTAGGCAACAGTTACTTGGTAAATGTTTAGTCTCATTCTTGGATAGTTATCTGGGTTGTAATGTCGTACGGCGTACTCTTTCCCAAGAAAATCTGTGCCTTTGTTGGACAACATAAACATCAGAACTGTGTGAGACTGACTCCACGCATACCATCTGGTTTTGTTGGCCTAAATCCTGCTAGCTCACAATGCACCATTTGCAACCCTAACCTGAAAAGGTAACAAATGGATTGTGCAACCTCAGAGCATGACAACCCTCGTTGTAACAGATATAGAAACCTTTTCATTTGGTTACTCATGCATACCCAAAGAGATACACAAGAAATACACAATATGCAGTTTCAATATTTATTGAAGCATTGCGATTCTTGTTTAAATATGTGCACTGCAATGATCAAAAGAAGGAAACAGAAAATTGTTAGTACCATAACGAGAATGGTGAAGAAGATAAACAATTCAACCATTTTGCTATTACAGAGAAAATATGCTTGTGTATGAGTACTGTACTATATTGTACTCCTGCCTAGCGTTACCTAACCTAGTGTGTCTAGGGTGAGTGAATCTGCCAAATCCCTGCAGTGTGATCTAACTTCCCATTACCTGTGGGTAAGTGTCATCAGGCTGTCCAGCTTGGTGGAGAGTGAGGCAGCATCCCTCGCATGACGCAGCTGTGCCAGAATTCTGGCATGAATTGCCCTCTCAATTCCAAGGAAATGCTCCTCTGTCTAAACCATATATATATAACATCATCCATATTACCATACCTAAGCCCTAGTCAGGCAGCTATTGTTTATTCTATAGTGATAGTTCTGCTGCCGAATGGTCAAAACAAATAACAACATTTTGTGTGATGAGCTTAACGCTTGTACAGAACGTCCAAGGTATTTGATAGTGTGTCTACAAAGTGAAAGTGTAAGCAAAGCTGAGTTAGAAGAATATTATCCTGTATTTTCACGCAAATTAATGTGTGTCAAATGGCATTGTGTTTAAGGGGAGAAGGCAACTTAAGAACATTTGCATGTGAAATGGTGTTTCTATCTCGCTCTGATGTAACCACATGACAGTAAGATCTCACAAGTTTCCATCACTTTCTCCAGAAGGGTGCCACAGAGATTACACATTTTTTCAAATCTCAGTTTGTTGAATTTTGAAAATGAAGAGGGTTTCAAATACAAAGCTTTGCTGCTCTGTAGGTTTGGGACTTATAGAAATATTGCCATGGTGTTAGATGTAAGACTGGGCAGAGTTTGCTTAGTAGTGCTACGCGGAACTCCATGAAGTTCCAAAAAAAACTCCACTGCACTACGTGGAGTTTCGCAAGCGGGGGAGGCTGCTTGTTCCACCCGTTTGCGTGATGTTTCCGCCATACATCAATGCGGATTGCGTGTTCGGGTGGAAATTTTGCACAAACTGCACCAGGGCCACATGGGCACGGCCATCTTGCTTATTACACTGTTTATGGTGCTGGGGCCTACTTTTCCATCCTTATTCAATCTGTCCAATCCTTGCTTTCTAAAACTTTTTTTCAATCTGTTTTGTTTATTATCCTACCCTTTATCTTTCTAAGTGTGTATTTGTGTTTTTTTCTACTTTACTGTGTGTTTTCCGTGAGTTTTGTACTTTTTAAGTTTTTTAGCTTTCCTATTTCCTTACTACCCAGTCCTTCCTTCTTTTTCCCAATTTCATTTTTTTCTCTCTTTGAACCCAGCCCTATGGCAGATAAGGGCACACCAAGGCACAGCCGCTTTCCTTGCAGAAGGCGGCGCTAGGTAGGGGTGCAGCCCATGCCCTCTTTCCCTAGGTAGAGGTGGCAGCGCTGTAGTATCCAGCGCCACCTCCCCTCCACCCTGGATGCAGGCAGCAGGCCTTGGTCTGGGTACAGGAGCACCAGCAGCACTGGGCGAGGGTGCGCCGGTCAGATTACCACTGCTCTGGGGTCCGGCGCACCCATCAGCAATTGGCACACCGCTGGTCCAACATGCTGGACTGAGAGAAGGACCTGCTGGACCTGCTAGGAGTTGAGGTTGCGGGGCAAGGTGAGTAATTAATAAAATTATACACTTTTATTATTTCTTGTGTGTTCTATGCTATCTCTATTATTTTTGACCAAAGAATAGCAAGCATGCTGCTCACATGAGGGGGATTTAAGTTTTCAAATATTATGTAATAGTCTGTTAGTCTAGACAGGTGTTTAGCTTACTTGGCGCTACCCACCTAACCAAGTTATGGAATCATACTGGTTGCTGCTTGCTTGGGCTGAAGTGATTAGTGATGATTAAGACATTCTGTAATTAGTTATTTGTAATTTTGTAACCGCATGGTGCCTGCCACATGGACGTTGTAGGTATGTTTGTGAACAACAACATCCATTTTTCAATGGAAGCTAGTGCTTGTGTTTTCCGCCTGCCACACAAGCTTCCATTGACAAATGTAGGTTTGCGAACATCCTATGGCCTATGGGTGACCGCGCCACTGACCTTGGTTAGGGGGTTCCAGAACCGCGATGGCATCCACCCGACATCATTGTAATCATTATAATAAGGCCTCTAGTGATTAGTGCATTGGCCCGTCAAAGGGAATTGACTTGAGACTGAGAGATTGCGAATGAGATTTTACAAGAAGCAAACATCATTTGTTGCAATTGATTATTAGTAATTCCAAAAAGCAGTTTACAAAATTTTGAATAGGAATGGACTAGGTAGTTAGGTTTTGTAAATTTTGAATAGGATAGGACGGTCCACGATATACTACTACTAGTTGATCTGATTTAGAAAAGTTCAATTTTATTGCGTTTGCCTTTGCCTGTCAAAATATATAGATATTATTTATTACCACTAAGCTTTTTTTGTCTTTAAGTTTTACATCAGCATTCAGGGGCAAGAAGAGGGCTGACACGGGTGAGGTTCTGAGAGCTGGAGCTGGAGGTTCATCCCAAAGTTCCTTGGCTGATGGCTCTGCTTGCCCCAGTAAGTGCTCCCGATGTTGTTAACATTAATATATTAATTCCCCTCATTTTTCTGCTCCTTTTTGAATGATGTGGCGTCGCCGTCTACCCGTTTTATTTTATTTTTCTTAATCCTCGTTGAATCTATCCGTTTCTAAATTCTTGTTATCCCTGCAGTATCCTATTTAGTTATTTTCTATATTTCAAGTTTTTCTACTTTTCTTACTGTCTCTGGTTACTAGTCTGTCTGTAGCTTCCTTTCTTCTGCTTTTTCAGTCTCCCTCCACCCTTTTGTGGACTGCCTAGTGGTGGTACTCTAAGGGGTATATTCACAAGAACGTGTGAAAACTACCACAAGAGTAGCGTAACGCAACTTTCAATATTGCAGCCCATTGCGGGAAAATAGGCCCGTGACAACGTGGGATTCACAACAAGGTGGTAGCATGCAATAGTCTGCTGAAACCACGGACAATGTCTGCGATAAAACCACCTCAATGGAGATAAAAACACAAACCACAACACCAAAAAACCTGCGATGGGCCAAAGCGCGATGAGGAAATCAGCGATAAGCAGCACCAGGCCTGCAACACACACCTGGCGGGTGGGAAAAATCCCCATAAAAGCAGAAAAAACACCCACACACAAACTGACCTACACCCAAGCACCATGGAGGCAGCCGGATCAGGCACAGATGATGAGCGCAACCCCACAAGCATCCCAGACGACCAGCCTGGGACCACAGGGACAGGGAAGGGCAAGGACAAGAACACAAGGAAGACGAAGTTCAGTCCGCAGGCGATGGAATGACATCAAGCGGAAGACCAAGGAGAAACTCTCCGCCAACCATAAGGCAGCAACGCAGACTGATGGTGGGGGCCCAGCACCACAGCTGGAGCTGGATGACATGGAGGAGCTGGTGTCGACAGTCATCAGCGTGGAGACTGTGGCCGGAGTCAGGGTACCGGACACTGCTCGACGGGACACAACCTAACCGCAACAGGGTGAGTGACCACAAGGTACTGGGGGGACGGATGGAGACGGCCACAATGACACACATGCACAATCAAGCGGAGCACAGTGCGCACCCACAATGACTCTGGGTCATCGCCCAGATCTACAGATTGTCACAATGTATAATGCCATGCTGTCTGAATGTCAAGATATACCATGCTTCTACACACATGTGGACATATTGTAATACCATCTTCCCTTCACATCGCGGGGTACCGTCAACACCTCCTGCAGAGCAGTCCCAGACACTCTTCACGGATGACGAGGAGGACAACGCCAGCATCGACATCCAAGACATCATTGACCTCCTCCGCTACTCACCTCCAGGCTCAGGGCAGCTCAGCTACAACGATGAGACCCCACCCACCACCCAAACCACCCAGCAGGAGGCACCCACATCCCTGGCACCGTCCCAAGACCTCCAGGAACAACACATGGCCTTCCAGCGCCATGTGCTGGAGTGCCAGATGGAGACGGCTGAGCAGGTGCGGGTGGGCTTCGGCATCATGAATGCCAAGCTGGACGCCATCCTTGGGTGTCTATGTCCGCCCCATGGTCTGACATCACTGGAGTCATGACGTGGAGAGAAGGACACCTGTCCACTCAGAGTGGCTCTAGGGATGCCAGCCATGAGCTGGCACACATACGGAGGCTCATGGAGGACATGGTGCGTATGGAGGCTGAAAGGATGGCAGCCACCGCTGCACATCATTGAAATGTAGCTGGGATCTGTCATGCCCTACTGAACTCCACCATCACATTACAACCAGAAGGGATGGCGCAGATGAATGCTGCTGCCCCCACACCATCCACATCCCCACCCCCTGATGTGTCAGTGGCACACAGTGCGGCAGCCAGTTCTGCAACACCCACAGGTGGGGCAGGGCACACACCCGGGGACGATGTCGTGGATGGGACTGTATTCAGAAGGACCAGGCACTAGCATTCATTACTGCCACCTGGCCTGTTTCTGCTTGGTCCCGCACATGGCCTCATGACCTTACACTGACCCACGACACACTCCAGTGCACTCACCTTGGACAGCGACATGGACTGCCACTTCCGAATTGGTGACCAATGACACCTCGACCAGGCTGCGGACTGTACCCTTCCCTTCAGCAGGACTTGTCATCCCCAGATGGACTCTGGCTTGCCCTCCACAGGCCCATATTGTGTAGTGTGCTGGGCATTGCCCTAAACCGCTCCATCTGCATAACTGCACTGGATGTGCAATAAACATCCATTGACGCACTGCTGTGTCACGTCTTTCATCAGTCATGTATGCATGTGTGGATGAATGTAGGGGCAGTGATTTGATTACCCTTGCGTCAATGATGCTCATCCTGTGGGATGTCAGTTAGAGGGCGCTACATTGCATATTGTGTACTAGGTCCCGTGGACACTACAACAGGAACACACGCATCACTCACTTCATATCCGGACATGGACAGGACCACGCCCAGAGCCCATGTGTCATGGTGGCAAGCGCTGGGCTGGTCTGGCGTACAGCAGGCCAGACCACTCCGCTTACGCTCAGAGGGGGGGCCATCATTGCTACCTGTCGCAGGCATACTCGCTGTTGGTGTGCGGGTCACTGGTCTAGTTGTCAGCATGTCACAGCCACTCCCTGAGGGCAGGTTTGCCCGCACACCACACCCATCCGGCACAGGTGCCACAGGCCATGTGACTCCACCAACATAATGGGCCGACGACATCACATTCTCCTCTGCCCGTGGTAACTGGATGACGGACGTCACGGTGCCCAATCATAAAGGGCACAAGAGTTTTGTTGCGCACAGGGTTAGTGGGATCCCAGGCCTGCGAACGGCACAGGCCGACCACCATGTGGTGCTGACTGGGGTTACACAGGGTTAGTGGCAACCCATGCCTGCGTACGGCATGGGCTGACCACCACATGACGCTGACTGGGGTTGCACAGGGTTAGTCACACCCGGTACATTGTGGCAGGCACAGGCACCCCGCCACAGGATGGTGACTTTGGGTGCACTGAGTCATTGGCACCCTAGGCTGCTGAGCGGGTGGGCACCCTGCGATGATGCCCCATCCCGGAGGTCTGGGCTACTCAGGTTTCGTGTGCCTTGCTGGACCGCAGTGTAGGCCAGAGCCTGTGGGCAGCACGGGCCTACCACCACGTGGCCTCGCTTCTGGGTCACAGACTTGGTGGCACCCATTGGGCTGATCGGGTGTGCAAAAGACACACAATTGATGTACGTAATGCTGAACAAATCAGAACTGGGCGGGTGTGCAGCCTGCGATGTTGCCAGGTGCACTGGTATGTCCTCTGTCATCGAGTATTCAAGACCCAGCACCAAACGTGAGGCCTGGTGGCCTGCGGTGCGTGGCTGCATGGTGTAGTGGGTGCCATGTCCGCCGGCCCCGGGCTTGTGGCTTGCAGCGGCACGTGGTGAGACATCAAGTCTATATGCCGGTGGCGGAAGGTGAGCAGTGAGGCCTGGGTGTGCATGGGTAGGCATGCTCTGTGCGCGGCAGGTGCCTTCGTGATGCCTCTGCCTGGGTGTGCATGGGTGGGTAGGCAATGTTATCTTGTGCAAGTGTGTGTACTGTGCCAGTCATGTATCTGGACTCTGTTTCAGATGACGGCTCTGACTCAGATGTGTTTCCTGGTGTACTGTTCTACATACCGGCACGTGGTTGGAGACACACCGGTGGCAGCAGGTGAGCAGTGTGACCTGGGTGTGCAGGGGTGTATCTCTCTCTCTCTCTTCCTCTCTTCTTCTCTCTCTGTCTCTCCCTCTCTTCCTCTCTCTCTCTCCTTCACTCTCTCTCTGTCCTTTGATGTGCGCAGGACACACCTCCTCATCATGTTTTTTTCTTGCAGGCTGTGACCTACGGACTGTCCCGCGGGGAGCCGTCATGGGTCTTCATTTCATTTCGGTGTTCATGTTAATAAAGTTTTATTCGTTTCTTCGAGAGTGAATGTGTGATGCTTATTTCTGTGACAACACATGCATTTCAACTGTTGTGATTGTGCGACATCATGCAGAATATTTTGTACATGTTTTTGTGTAGCTGATGTGGCATGTCTTTGTTGGGGGTGTGCCAGGGAGGGGTGGTCCTGGGGGTCGTGTTGGTGGATGTTGTGGCTCTCTTGGGTGTCCGGGCTGCATGATGGGTGGCTCCATGGCATCTGTTGCCTTTCCGATGTGGCCCTGGGCTGATCTCCCTTTTGTGGTGCTGGCTGCCGTCCGACTTAACACCAGGTCAGAGCAGGTGTAGATTTTCTGGTGCTAACGCACCTTATCGCCTGTTTTGTGTTTTTATCCCCGATCTGTCTGGTCGTTGAGAATGTTGAGGTGTGGTGTGGTCGTGGCTTTTGGCATGGGAACACCCACTCTGTATCTCATTAGTGATAGTTGCGGTGTTCCTCTGTGGCGATGTTTTTTGTGGCTGCTATTGCGGGTAAACTGGTGCTGTGGGCTGTTAGCACCAGCTTGTGAATGGGGAGGTAAATTTATCGCCACTTTGGCTGCGATAAAGTGCAGATGACTCGGAGATAAATCCTTGTGAATATGCCCCTAAGACTTAGAGAACCCACTGGTCACACACCTCATCTACTAATACTCCTCTGCCATGCAGATTGCATGCCCATTGCCCAAGTAAGATATTCTACGCATATATGTTGAGATGAGAAAGCTCATCACTAAAACAAGATAGTGGCAATGATCACATTGGACAGCCCAAAGTTGTGACTTCTTATAAACTAGGCCTAGTATGAGCAGCAGTTGGTGAACTGATGACTGAGCACCATGTCTGGGAGGACGTACTAGGAGGACGGCTTCATTGCATTTGCCAACCAAGGCCATATGCTATTTTTTTCTCAAAACATCAGATTCATCAATCAATAGCTCCAGCCACTACTTAACAGCTTGTCTTGTGTCTTGACTACGGGTTTTTAAAAAAAAATTCCACCAACAAAGTGCCCCACCTGATATTTTTGATAGAGGAGAAGATCCTGTCTGTAATGTATCCACATTGTAGTCAATGATGTGTGTGGTGTTTTTAATTTAGCTATAAAACAATTAATAGTGGGAGGTGTATCTGGCATCTAAGAAATGAGTAATCTTTTTTTTTCAGGTGCACCGACCACCAGTGCCGGGGCCAGCCAGTCTGCATATGCGGCAGCAAAAGGGGGTAAGCCAGGGACAGTGGCGGGGGTGGTAAGTCATTTTGCTTGCTTATTGACAATTAATTTTAATTATGAGCTCACTGTAAAGGTATAGGCTTGTTGTCTTGTTGTGAACAACAGGTGAACACAGCAGAAATTGAAGTTGAGCTGAGTAACTAATGGCTGCTCCTATCTTCAACTCAGCAGAGAACGTTTCATGAACAAGACCTTTAACTATGGGTTGATGGAAAAGGGAACGATGGAAGGGGAAAGGATGGATGAAATGTAATATATATGACTCAAAGAGAAAGATGTGTGGGTGAAAGTGCCAGATGCATAAATAGTAATATAGGTGGCTAATAGCTAGGATGCATGGGTGGGAGAAGGATGGATTAAACGTATATGGGTAGGAAGCTTGCCTTGGTGGGTGAAAGTGTATGTGTGAGAGGATGCCTGCCTGGGTGGGTGATTGGAATCCTATGGTGGTTTCTTTTGATTAGCTCTGGGCGGTGAACTTCGCTCCATTCGCGGAGTTTTCTGCACTGCGCGGAGCTCGCGGAGTGCAGAAAACTCGGCTTTGTGTTGTGCAGGGGAGATTCTTCCCCACTCGCGATCGCAAACGGTAAGTTTGCGAGAGCGAACAGTAAGTTTGTGAGCGTGAGCTGCCGCTTGGGTAGAATTTCTACCGAGCTGCAGGAATACCAGAACAAACTGCAGTTCGCACTGCACTCTGCCACTTGCTGACCTTCGCGGAGTTTTTTTGTAACTTCGTGGAGTTCCGCGTAGCAAAACTCCGCAAACTACACCCAGGCCTACTTTTCATTGAAATAAACTTAAGGACGCATGGGCGGATAAATGTCAAATGACAAATGTATGTTGCTAAAAGGTTTGTACTTGAGATCATGAAAGTAGAGTGAGACAGAGAGCCATGTTTGGAACTTTGGATGGATGGCTATATGGATGGGTGGGTAATTTCAATGGTGAAGAGTTAAAATCTCCTGCTACCAAACAATCTCTGCCATCTTCTGGCACTGCTACATTGGACAATACATATAGTCAGTCACAGCCGGTGCAGGTAAGAGCAGTGTCGACTTTACCCCCTATCTCCTGCCCCGCCCCACCACTCTTCCTGCACCAGCCACGACTGTATATATTGCAATAATTCAAGAAAAGGTAAAGGAAGTGTTAAAGCCTTTTTGAGTGAGCTACTAAAGTATACAAAAAGTGATGGATGGAATGCTTGAATTAATCTCAGCCGCTGGTCATTACTGGGGCTAAACCCAGTTGATCGTTATTTATGCACAGCATGCCACCTCAGTTTGGACCTAACTATATGTAAATCAGTCTTGACCCTGCTTGAATGGGGACAGTCCAGCCCGAACTGCCAAGCCAGGTCTTCCATGAACCGGAACACAAGCACCACAGGAACGGCTTTGCCCTTGTTATGGGATCATCAGCCAGGTATAGCTTGGGTCCTGCAACACAGCGTGAACAGAACCCACGTCTGAGCTTGCCCATCCCACTTCGGATGACATATAAAAGTATGCAAAAAGTGAGGGATTAAATGCTTGAATTGATCTCAGCCACTGGTAGTTCGCATCCCAGTCCATTGTTATTTTGCCCACCATTCCACAAACGTTTGGACTGAGCTATGTGCAAATCAGCTCCAATTGGAATAGTTCAGTTCGAACGCGGCCAGTGGCTGAGATTAATTCAAGAACTCCATCCATACCTTGTTGTTGCCTTTTTGAGTTAAATCATTACAAAATTGATCTAACAAGATAGCCAGAACCAAACTGAAGTAGTCAAAGGATTAGCATCTTGGAACTTTGAACAGATATTTGCATTTCATATGCATATGTTCCGACGGTTCACATATCTGCTTTACTAAAAGCTGGAACTGTCCCTGGTGGTGCAACCAAAATATGTTTTCATACAAAATAGGTTCTTTTTTTTATATTCCTAAGCATTTCTAAAGCGTGATACTAGTCATTTGGATTGAAATACTCGGCCATGTTGAAAATGTCTGTCTGAATACATTGGACTGGGGTAGTGCTTTGAAGGGATCCAAGAACATGTCATATTTTGTTTGACCAACATTAGCCTCATCTCACAAGTGCCAGATGTCAAAGGTTTGCTCCATTATTTGCAGTTGTAGGAAAACTAAAAAGAATGAAAAATGCAAATCTGAAGAGTGAAAAATAATCTAGTTTGCAAAGTGCCATAAAAAACATAGGAGTTCATTAAGAATTCACACCGAGATTTCATAATAAAGTGGCCCACAGAGAAACCACAATGAGCAAGTCACACTTTCAATTCAGACATAATTCGATAGGCAGTGAGCAAACAGGACATTCTTCTGCTAACTGTATGTAGTAAAGTATAAGGAGGTCTGTTCTGTTAATTTCAAGTAAGTCATTTGTTAGCAGTTGGTTTATTAGTAGGCCTGGGCTAAATTTCCGTTCCGCTCGCAGAAATTGCGATAATTTAACATTTTCGCGTTCCGCGGAGAGCGCGAAAATGTCAAAATTTCCGCATTCCGCAGTTTAGCGATAATTTGGTTCTTGCTCGCGCTGTAAAATAATACATTCTCGCGCGAGATCGCCTTACCTGAATCCCCGCGTTCGCCGACAAGTTTTCCCGATCCGGTCGCGTTCTCCACGAGATGTTGGATTGTTGGTAGCCATTTGAGCTGTCTCGCGACAGTTCGCGCCCGCAGTAACGTCATGCGTCGCGCGATCACGTCTTTCTTCTCGCGATCATGCACCGCGAGAAGAGTGAAAACAAGATGGGCGCGCCCGCAAGCAACCGCATGGGTAAGTTGGCGAGCCGCGAACACGCAGAAAATACCGCGAACTGGCGGGAAAAAAACTTCCGCATCTTTGCGATATTTCCGCGTGTTTGCGGAGATTTTAAACATTTTCGCGATAATTTGCGAAAGTCGCTTTCGCAAATTCCGCCCACGCCTATTTATTAGTCTCTTTCCAAAATTATTTCTTAACAAGCGGCGCATCTTATAAGTCAATACCCAACATACCCCTCATCCACTAGAGAGTTGAAACCTCCTTTCGCTCCTTTCAGTAAACAAGCATTTACCAAGCATCAAATAGTCCCTGGTTAGGCATGAATTGTCAAGACGTTATGCTTTAAAAAATACACAGAGTGTGGGCTTTAGTGTCAACCCTCATCAACCATTGGCTTGTTTGTGTCACCCCTTCAGCCACTGCCTTCTTGAAGAGTCCTTCATGTTTTGGTTAACCCATTGCATTTTGAGAATATTTACATTTTGGAGTATCAGATAATTGGCAAGGTGAAGATGTCCCAGTAGGCACCGCCATCACAGCACATGCAAAGCAACCTTCTAGGGAGGTGAGACTTGTTGTGTGCCAAATGGTGAGGATAGAGAAACTAGTGCTGGTCCCTTCAATCAGGGATTTTGTCATGTGTGGTACTCTGCACTTCAGCGGCATCAGGGACACTCTTCAGCTTCAAGATTAACCAGCGACATGTGCACCGCGGATCTGCTGCAAAGTAGCTCTTATTTCCTTCCATCATTAGCTCTGTGCACAAGAGTCGCTGCAATTCTGACATCTGTGCAAGGTTTACAGCTGGTCAGGACCCCTATTTCGAAGTGCCAATGACAGGTAAGCCAAACTCCCCAAGAAGCTGGACCTGAACATGATGGGAAAGTGGACACTGCTAAGCCACATGGGCATAGGCCTTAACCCGGATGCTGAGTATGCCTGGGCCTGGAGGACACAGGCTGCTGCAAGTTTGAGGAACCTTTAAACATATTTTTTGCTTTCATTTATTCCTGAGTATTTTGTGACAGAACCAACCTACCAGGTTCTTTATCCAACATCACTTTCGATACTAGGAATTGTATTTCCAGTTCCTCACTACAGGTTATGAATTAAAAGTCCCAGCATGCACAGTTTTGTTAGCTGAAAAACCTCACCACGATCCAATTTGTTACAATGTTAGAAATTCTTCAGAAGATGGTGCATCTTAAGCCCAAAGGCTCAGTTAAATATAATAGCCATCGCGACCCTATTGTGCCGAGCACCTTTCTGTTAGTGTGTGCTTTCAGTAATATTTTTCACTCTGGAAAACAATGGGACCTATTCACAAACTGCAATTTGTAGTTCTTAAAGTTGTACTACTCACATAGACGAAAATATTATTTTTAACCCTATCGCGGGTGACCTCAGCTTCTGTCTCTTTTTATCTTTTCTGTGGCGAAATCTCTGCCACAGAGGTGGAGACTAATGCACACTTAGATATATGTTTCCTGTGCACATTCATGCATTCCTGTGTTTGAGTGGATTAGATCTGCAAGCACTACTAAAGAGGCAATCAATTATCAAGTGCGGGCAGTAAAAGCAAAATGCCTAGTATCCTCAAATTGAGAGCACATGCTCACATTCAACAATGTCTTAGTGCAGAAAGAGACTTCGGCAGATCATCTTAAAATACACTAAGGGCCCAATTCACAAGGGTAAACTTACACCTGAAGGCTAAGTTAAGACACGAAGTCTAAGGGACTGATTCACAAAAGTAGACCTAGACTACAGGTCTAAGTTTACCTTTGTGAATTGGGACCTTTGACTTCAGGTCTAAGTTTATATTTGTGAATTGGAACTTTAGACTTCTGGCCTAAACTTTGACTTCAGGTGTAAACTTAGGACCTGATTCACAAAGGGCCTCTGCACTCGTGTCAGAGTGCCCAGAGTTGTGGGGCAGAATCTCCACAATAAGAATTCTCCATGCGTAGATTCTTTCCCGAGAGCAGAGACTCCCTTACGACTGCGGGGAGTTCTACACTCGGACAGAATCTCGGCAATGAGAGCTCTCATTGCAGAGATTCCACCCAGAGTGTGGAGACTCCTCCAAGACTACGGGGCCTCTGCCATGAGTGAGGAGGCCCTATGTGAATCAGGTCCTTAGACTTCAGGTCAAAGTTTACCTTTGTAAATTTGGCCCTAAATGTCAGGGGCCAGAATATTGGTGTTGAGTAAAGGAAATGCAACACAAAAAACAAAGTTGATAATGATGCAAAAATATGATATACAATCATTGAAAAAGGTCTTGGAAGCAATACATGAAAGGGCAGTCAAAATGTCATTAGTTACCTTAAAACTAGGCCTTTTTGGGGGCAATGCCTCTTTGTTTGCTGTTTGATTATGTGACCATTTTGTCCAACCATCCTTTGTTTCAGTTTACAGAGCTATTTTGTATGTTGAGTCCTAAGAATTTTGTATTTTTATGCTATTTTTTTAAACTTTTCCCTTATATCAGATTAATAATATGCTTGAGGCCTAGTTGATCAATGCTCATACTAAATGTACTGCATGAACAGTGTTTTATAGTAATATTATATTCTTTTTTGCATTTTTTCACTTGTACCAAATCACAATGGTTTTCTCATGGTAGTCCCCTAGTGCATCACAAGTATATATTTTTAAATTTATTTTTCACATACATTTTTTACGTAAATGTATTAAACAATTTTTATTATTTTAGTTTTCTTTTTATTTCATTAAAAAAACAAAAAACATTTTTTAAACCCCTACCTGCCATAGGCGCACAGCCGCACAACAGCATTAATTTTCGAAGGATTATTCCATTATCACCAGCACCTCCCTGATCGCTACATTCCAACTTGATGCACATAAAGCAAACAGTTACATCTCTATGTTGTATTTTGTTGCTCTTTCTTATCCTTCTTGATTGTACATTAAATTTTATATTGGCGTGGTTTGTTTTTGAATGGATAGTGTATACATTGTATTGTTGTTAATTATTTAGAACTTAAGTAACCACACTAAGGGCCTCATGTAGGTAGCGAAATACCGGTCGGTAACGGCCGATTTTCGGTAAATATGCCGTTACCGACCGGTATTCAGACAAGTGAGATGTAGGAGTCCAAAAACCACTGTTCGGTAAATATGAGGCGGTAAATACCGATTCATAGTTACCGAATGCTAAAATACCGATTCATATTTACCGAATACATAATTAACGAATCGGTAAATATGAAGTGGTAAATATGAAGTGGTAAAAAGTTAAAATGACATGTAGGAGCACTCGGTAATTAAGAAATCCAAGAAAATCGGTAAATAAGAGTCGGTAATTAACACGGATTGAAAGCAGGTGGTAACCAACAACAGTGCAGCTAAGCAATCCCAAAATGCAACAGCGTGGACACCCTGGCAGCTATGTACGTCATTGCAAGGCGCCTACGTCTACAGGCAGCAGGACTGAGGGTTTGGCGACGGAAGGAACGCATCCACAGACAGCGCATCACACTATTCCAGCTGACTGATGCAGAGATACATGAGAGGTACAGGCTACACCCCGAAACCATCATGGACTCAATCAGGGACCCGCACCCACTCCTGGACCAGCCAATAAGAAGGGCGCACGCCATACCCCCACATGTGCAGGTGCTCTGCAGCCCACATCTGCTGGCATCCGGCAATTCTCAGGTGGTGACAGCTGCGGTGGGTGGTGCATCCCAGAGTTGCCTGTCCCGTTCCTTCAGGAATTTCTTCCACCATTATATTGGCTGCATTGATGGGACACACATCCCACTCTGTCCACCAGCTGACACAGAGCACATCTACAGGATCAGGAAGTCCACCCACTCCATCAATGTGCATACCGAATGGAATGATGTTGTGAATGGTCCCGTGGGTGGCAGAACCAAAAGGTGCGCGTATGCTATTTACAACGAGGTCTGCAAGTTGTCGCACAGTGAGGCGGCTTCCAGACTGAGAGCTATTGACCAAGCAAACATGGAGAAGGCCTAAGCCGTTATAGATATTAGCTCTAGCACTCTCACTTCTAGGATTCATACATGAGACAATAGGCACATGCAAGTACACGGCGCATGCAATGTACAAGCCCCGATTTTGGCGTGCGTCCTACGAGGTATCCCAGTGCCTGTGATTACACCTTCTTTCACTGTGCTTGCAAACGGTATTCATTTAATTATGATTAATGAAGTTTGCTGCGGGATGTGAGTGGTAATCCCGTACATAACTGTCTCGCATGAAGTTGTCTGCTGCAATACTGTTCTTTTTCCACCCCCGCATGGGCGGCGGGATGTTTCCATCTGGCCTTCGATTCCAACCTTGGAAGCAGAGTCCAACAAGTTGAGCAGAATAGAGCGCCATTGTCCCACAAAGAGGTGCCTTTGACTTCCTCTCGTGAAATATTTGTCCTTCACGTTGCTACTACGCGCACTGAGGAACAGGCGCCTCTGAATACTGACCTCCCCCTGCATTTCGGCTCTTTGATCCAAAGTATTATCAATGCCTCGTCCACGACCGGCCTGGCTCAATTTTTTTTAACATGTGGGGCTCGGGTCTCGTGACCTCTTTCCAAACTATTTTTGGTGTAATTCCGGCATTTGTTCATTCACTGTTCTCGAGCATCTTTGGAGGTGTTCCGCTGCTTCTGGCGCTGGTGGCAGGTGTGCTGCTTTTACTTTTCATACTACGGAATGGCTGCTCCTACTGTGCCACACGAGCACCTGTCCGTCTGCATCTTCTTCGTGATAGGATGCTTGACTTCTATGGTACTTTGCCATTGGCGACTTTGAGCCTGGCTTATGGATTATCCTTCAGGTATTCCTACTTCACCTGCGTGCAACCTGTATTACACTGCCTGGATTGTCCCTTTGAATGGCCTCTGGATTTGTGCTTGACCAACATGGTGTCTCCGGTGCCGGATTTCGATCGACTGATGCGGCCCTTAGTGTCTCACGAGTTGTCCTGTTCTGGTGTCCGGATCATGGCGTGTGGAGCGGCGCATGGTATCCTGGGTAATTGGGACATCTCAGCGGCAGCCTACGACTTCTTGTCCATGAGCTATTTGGAGGAACATTCCGGGTGCCCTCTGATTGTGCTAGAGGCTCCATTGGTTGGAGAACACGTATGTTCCTTTTCTTTACTCAATTGGATGGCTGAGACTTTTAGTGGCCCTGAAAACGATTGCTTGTTGGAAGCCGTGGCCACATATGCTGCCTATACATTCATGGATTAACTGGATTGTCGTCCATTGCGCCTGTGCTACTGGACAGCACCCTGGCGCAACATTTATTTCTTTTATTTCTCGTTTTTCTCTTCCTGATGGTCTGCTTGAGTTTTTTACTATACTTGCATTGTGTTTTTTGGAATTGTATGCTGCAATTAATTGGACTGTAGGACTTTGGCGCTGCATTGGTTACGCCCTGTTCTGCTCTGACGAAACTGAACTCTGCGTTCTCTCTTTTCTTGCCTATTACATATTGCTTCGCTCAAGGGGGCGTGTAGTGAGTTCTCCCTGAATACGTACATGCATTGTTCAGTTGGCATAACCACGTTGAATGTTATGTAGCCATATTTGTGTCTTTGCACACGACACTGCGTTTACATGTTCTTTCTTGAATAAACTGCTGACTCGAGACTTCCTTCCGACGAGTGCATTCTGTTGTTCCCATCCCAAGCTCTGCGCAGCGACCTTGGTCTGTACATGCTGTGACACACAGTCTGGAATTTTACACAATGCATGTTTTCCACTCTAGGTTGTTCGACCCACGATTTAGCCATGGCACACGCGCAGCTGCACATACCTGACAGTTGGTGCTTTTCATATCTCAGACATCATTTCAGACCGAAGACGAGCCTTCCTGCGAGGAGACTCCTGATGCTCCTGTGATGTGATTTCACTAAGCTGATCTTTGAGGTATGGGGTCCCCTATTCAAGCCTGAAAGACCTTCTATAATGACATGATTATGATATTGGCTACTTAGTTAAGGGAAGGTGGTAGTATCCTCGGTATTTTCCGAATCGCTAAATACCACCTCGGTATTTACCGATTCGGTGGATACCACCTCGGTATTTACCGATTCGGTGGATACCACCTCGGTATTTACCGATTCGGTGAATTCCGATTCGTATTTACCGAATGTTACCGAATCGGTAACTGTTACCGAATTTTTACCTACATATAACTTACCGGTTCTAATTTACCGATTCGGTACGGCTCGGTATTTATGAACCGGTAAAATTTATTTACCTACATGAGGCCCTAAATGAGATGTTTTGTACTACTAATTCAAACTGCAACAATGCCACATTTGCCTTAAGGTGCATAAGAGAAGAGACATCACCCACAGCACTGCCGGACAGAAGGCCTGTGCATGTCATGCGTGACCACAAAACACAGACATCTCTTCAGCTTGTACAGCTAAGTTCCACTGCCAACTGACAGTTTCAAGATGGCCCCAAAGAAAGGTGATGCCAATAACATGGTCAGTGAGGAGAAGAAACTGATTTCCACCACAGGCGTGCCGTCCAGAACCTTTTTTGGCAAACGTATGCCTGTCGCACCAGCCTCAGGGGAGCAAGCTGTGAGCAGTGCTTCAACTGTCCCACCCCAACCTAGGCCCAAGGCCATGTCTGTCAGAGAGGCAGCCACTGAAATCATGGCAACATCAACGAGCAGTGACGTTGATTTGGACTTATCTCTTTCGCAAAGTAGTACCCAATCATTGTTGGAAACTCAGCTTTGTGGACAACAACAGCTGCAGCCAGCAATAGTAGTTCCTCCCAAAGTAGGAGTAGTTCAGGAGATTGAGCTTCATGCTGAGGAAGTAGAAGAAGCCCCTCTTTCAAAACATCAATTTTCTAACAGATCTCAAGCAAGAAAAAGGAAGGGTGCTCCACCGTCTTCTTCTCCAAGCTCCTGTTCTGATGACTCCATTTGGATCCCACCTCAGTCTGAGACATACCAGGAGAAGCTAAAGAAAAATAAGGTTCCTGAAAGCTTTAGAGTTATGGATGATGACTATGATGATGATGTCAGACTAGACATATTGGATGTTAGCTCAGCCCAAGAGGAGTCCGATGTTACCCCAGCGCAACCTTCTCCGAAGGATGTGGCACAGATGCCACCACTGCCAGGTTCCATATGTGCAAAAGCTCCACAACTGCAGCCTGCATCCTCCACAACCACCTCAGTTGACGTAGGCACTGCTGATGGGCAAACGTCGAAACACTGACCTACCGCCACTTCTTTGGACATTGGTAGTGGAACCATTGTCAGAAAGTGGAGCTCCCCAGTTTGGGATTTCTTTACGATTAGCAAAAAGGAGGCAAGCATTGCCATATGCTCCATTTGCAAGGCTAGTGTTAGACGAGATAAGCTTGGAACAAACTATGGCACCTGAGGCCAAACAACCCATTTTAAAAAGCACCATTAAATCCGCTGGTAGGTGCACCTCACACAAAAATCTGCAAGTGGATTTGGTGAAGGTGGTGAGAGCAGGGAATCTGAATCTGCTCCAATCATGGTGAAAGGTGAAGGTGAAGGAGAAAGGGAAATTTTCATTACACAATTCACCCCTTTACCCAGCAGTGCAGTAGTATCATCCACATCAGCAACATCTCAATGGCACAAGACTCAGAGACAGGTCGAGACACCAAGACAAGAACATACATTGACTGTGCTGCTGAGATGCACATTGAGTCTACCACCTTCTTCTCTCAAGAAGTCACCTGCTTCAGTGTCCCCAGAAGGCTACTGTTTCTGGTATATTTAGGCAGGAGGGGCAGTACAAATGCAACCACCCAACAGCACTTTTGTACAACAGTAAGTTTGCTAAAATGTTAGGGCTGGACCTCCTCCCTTTTTCTTTTGTGGAAGCAGTGGGTTTTCTAGAATTTGTGGCAGCCATCTGCCCAAAATGGAAGGGTCCCAGCCAGACGTATTTTGCCAGAGTTTCTGTTCCAGCACTATGTGCTGGAATTGGTTGGGCAAGCTTTGCAGCCTGGTACTATTCACACTATGCACCTGACGATTGACATGGGGACCAGTTGCCAAGCCACTGATTACATGTGCATCACTGCACACTGGATCTCTTTTGTTGGGGTTAAAGAAATTATATCTGCAGGTGTTGACACTGCTGACATTTTTAATAGTGCTCAGAAGCATGTAACAGTAGCCATGTTCACCATGGAGAAATCCCATACAGCTGCAAACATCTTGAATGACTTTAACAACAAGGTCTTTGAATGAATGCGACCCAGAGGGCTTAACATTGGATTAGTTGCTATGGACATTGACAGTAATATAGTTAAAGCCATGTCAGATGATAAATATTTCAGAGTACTGTATTTTGTGCACTGAATTAACATCAATGTACAGGACTTTCTCAAAAAAGAAGACGGAATCAGCAATTTACTGTCCAGCTGCAGAAGAATCTGCACTCGTTTCAGCCATTCTTTTAAAACCCAAAAGCAGTTGAGTATCATTTAATGTGATAATACAATGCCAGTTAAAGCCCTCATACAGGAGGTGCCAACACATTCAAACTTGACTTATTGCATGTTACAATGTCTGTTGAAGCAGTACAGATCGATCAATGAATATGTCATCGAAAGAGGAGATGTGAAAGGCTTGACCATTCAGATGGACCAATGGGCCCAGTCAAATGCCTGACAGAGATACTGCGTCCTTTTGAGGTTTTCATATGGGAATTCAGCAAGGAGGATTGTACCATGGGCAAAGTTTCAAATTTTGGCATTTGCTACAGGAACAGATAAAGGAGGTGTCTGAAATGTATGCCGGTGAGGACGAGAATAAAGATGCACATGAGTTGGTGGAGAGGTTAAATCTTTGCTTGGCTGTTAATATCAAGGCTGCAAAGAGACATTGTGTCATTCAAGCATTACATCTGTGCCACAGTTCTTCATCCATGATAAAAACAATTACTGGCCACTTTCATTCCTTTTTCAGACGGTGATGTTTCAAAGTAAAATATGTGGATTGCTGAGCAAGCCATGGACATAGAAAAAGATTGGCTGGGAATTTGAGGCATACTCAGTCATGGGGGGCGGCCGGCCCGTCACCTTCCATAAAGCCTGAGGGCAGTGCTGTTGACTCACAGCAGCCAAAACCAACAAGAAAACCAGCAACAACAAAAGGCGCAAAAATCTGCCTTTGATTGGTTCAGAAAGGCAGGGCTTAAGTCCAGTGCAGAGGTGAAGGCAAAAGAGGTCGAGCAAGTTGGAGAACCAATGACTATTGAGAGGATGTTCCAGTACTATCTAGATGATCCATCAATTCAAAACCCATTGATATATTGGTATGGGAAGAGGTGTTACTGGCCAGTGCTGAGCAGGCTGGCAATAATGTATCTGGCTTGACCGGTGGCCAGTGTGTCTGCTGAGTGTGTGTTCAGTACATCTTGTGCAATTGTCGCAGTGAGAAGGACCAGTCTCTTTCCCCAAAATATGGAGAGATTAACCATGATCAAAATGAATCAGTGCTTTATACCACCGAATTACACCATACCTGAGAGGAGGAGGATGAGGGTGATTGGGCAGACTCAGGTCATGGTAGCTTGTCAGCTGACTAAATTCTGGCCGAACACTCTGAGTCTGACGATGAGCTCTACTTCTCTGACTACTGGGTAGGCCTGGGCCACCATAGAGCTTTTCTATTGCCAAACTGCTTTGATAAAAAAAGAAAGGATATAGCTAGAGAAACATTATCTTATTTTGTTTTTGTCTGACTGGCTAATGCAGCCCTACCATTTTAGACACATGTATGAGACAATGCCTGCCTCCATCCTGAGCCGATGCTTTTTTTAATCCCCTAGCAGGACTACCTCAGGATATTCGATTTACAAGACTGGCCAATGTGTGTTTCGTGAATCAAAGAGGATCAGCAGTGCAACATGTGCTTGAATTGGAGCAGGTAACTAATGCACCAGTGATATATGACTGATTGTTGTTCGTGTGTGTTGTTGAAATGATTAATGTGGTGGCAGGCATTGAGGGTGGGTGTTTAACTATAATTTGTAAGCATGATTGTGTTTGTGATGATTTACAATGTTGGTTGCCTAAGGTGAGTGATCATTTTTTTCCCCAAAGGTGATTTTCTTTCTTCCCGTTTGACTCAGTGAGATGTTTTTGCGCGGTCCACAGTCTTTGTTTTCTGGTTCATACTCTTCAAAAACCCAACCAGTTCATTTAGCTACCAAATACAAATCTAGTCGACACAAAAAAATCAATCAATGTTGCTTGTGTTGTTCCTCAACAGCATTGCACTACAGTTGGATCCTCAGAGTCAGGAGAATGATGGAATTACTCAGGGCGTGACTACCTCAACAGCTGAAGAAGGAAGTGATCATCAACTTCACGTAAACCAACATGGTGATGAGAGGCCTACTCAGTTCTGTGGACTAGTGAGTGGTGCGTTGTTTACTGATTATGGAAATGCAATGCTTCTGAGTGTGTGTGCTTGCTGTCTCAATTATGAAACTATTTGGTTGAATGGGGTGCCTGTTGTAGGTAGGGGTGGGCGGAATTTGCGTAATCGCGTTACGCAAATCTCCGCGAAACGGTAAAAAAACTCCGCGAACATGCAGAAATTCCGCGAACACGCGGAATTGCTTGTTCGCGATACTTTTTTCCTGTTCGCGATTGCTGTTTGCGTGCTCGGGGTGAAATATCTCGCGAACACGCATATTGAGAACGCGAACAAGCAAAAAATTTCGCGAAGTTGCGGAACGTAGTTTTTTTGCAATTTCGCGTTCTCCGCGGAACGCGAAATTACCCAAATTTCGCAAATTCCGCGAACGGAACGGAATTTGCCGCCCAGGCCTAGTTGTAGGTAACTGAAGACAGACATGTGATGATGTCACATCATCACATTATCCAAGTGCTGGGCTAAATGTTATGATGATGATCATTACAGTTATGAGTTTGATCAGCCCAATATACACAGCCTCTTGTCTGTGATTGTTGATTGTTGTAATTGCTCTTACTTAATTGATCACACATCAGTCATAAAATTATTGACTGCAAAGGACTATGCTCTTGCTCTGCCTTTGAGTCTTCTAGGTCCACTCCTCGTGAAGCTTACCCTCTGTCCTTCTCCTCGATTCTATAATATCATTTCTGCTTTACAATCTGCAGGACTTCTCTTCTCCAGCACACAAGGCAAAAGCAGCATAACACTAAGCCTGGGCAAAGCACTACGCTACGCTCGCGTAGTTTGCGAAGATCGCGCTACTTCGCACTACGCGAATTGCACGTAGCACAGTGCGAACACGCGTAGCGTAGTGTTGCGTAGTGCTGCGGTCATTTTTTGCTTGCTCGCGGTCCTCAACGTCAAGTTGGCGACCGCGAGCAAGCAAAATGACATCCCGGCGAGACTTTTTCCTTGTTCGCGATCAGCAACATCAAGTTGGCGATCACGAGCATGGAAAATAAACCTCCCGGCGAGATTCCCAACGCGAGGAGGTCAGGTCTCTCATTGCGAGGGGTCGCGTATGCTTCGCGATCGCTCGCGATGAGAAACTACCAGTTCGCGGTTAGAAAGCTGCCGCTCGAGTAAAAATCTACTCGAGCAGCAGAAAACTACAGCTCGCACTGTGCAAGATGCCATTTTCAATGATTGCACAGTGCTGGTTGCTTCTCCGCACTGTGCAATCATTGAAAATAACATCTTGCACAGTGCGAACATGTTACTACGTAGTTCGCGAAGTGCTACGCGTAGCTCGCGTAGTGCGAACTTCACTTTGCGTAGCTTCGCGAAGTGCTACTTCGCGAACTACACCCACCCTTACATAACACTCATGGTTACCTTACCTGGACACTGCAGCCAGGCAGTCACCCAAGATTGATGGAAACTCAAAGAACAATACAGATGCACACCCAATTTGGCAATACAGCATCATTTTTCTTTTAATAATAATTTTTCAGAACTGTGTGTGTTGTTCACTTCACTCCTAAATAATTTGTATTTACTATTTGTCAAACCTAGGTGAAACATTTAGATATATAATAATATAACTTGGGTCTCTCTGGGGCTGACAGACTGTTTGCAATGCATTTTAGTTAACTGTGTCATAGTATTCCTTTGTTTCCTTCAATAACAGATTGATGATGGTTGGCTGCTCATCGCACAGATGAATATTGTCTTTGTGCAGTGTTTGTCTTTGTCACACCTTTCCCCAAATCCCCTTTCCCATCTATTTATCAAACCCCTAACCCTCTTCCACTGGGCTGTGTGATTTCTTGAGGTGTGACTAAATAATGTACACCAATAATTTATCACACACCTGGTGGAGCACATGTAGTAAAAGCAACACCAACTCAGTGCAGGATCTTTAGTTCTAGTACCGAAACAATAGCCCTCACTGGCCTCATCCATCAATATTTTAGACATAGAACATCATTCATCAGTATCTTCATTCAGGCACTATACTGCTTAAACGCTTAAACGCTTAACCTTACTTATTACTCAATAACTTGAGTAGTAGGCATCGTATTATTAGTTTCTCAATACACATGAGCATTTAGGGTACAGGGCTGCTAACCACGCCCCAGGGAAGAATGTGATTAACATTGAGCGCGACGCAACACCACAAACTTTCGCAGGTAATCACTATGCCAAAATGGCACAACCACAAATCAGGGCCCTCAACTGATGTTTCTCAAAATCTTGACCCAACTCCATCAAAATACATTACCCACCAAATCTTTCTAAGAATGCAGCAAAACAGTTCAAACACAGACTCTTAAAGGCCAACCCGAAAACTCTAATCGCTGACTCATACTTTTGCCTGAGGAAAGGAGCATTAAAATGAGACCTGATCTTCTTCACACGCAGTACATCAAGGTGGAGAAAATCGATACACGCAGTACTTAAGGTAGCTTAATCCAACAAAAAAACGCACAGTCTCAAACTGTCTATTTCATCCACCCAATCATTCAAGGCAGAAGTGACAATAACAATCAATGACCTTGACATCTTTGATCAATGGTTCCCCAAACTAAGAGAAGACATAAGAGCTAGCTCTCCCAGTTCATATCCCAAGATATACAGTCCAGTCAACAGACTCTCAGAACAGAAAATGCTTCAGAACAAGTCCTAAACTCTACTGAAATGATTTCGCCCACACCTCATCGATTTCGTTCCAACTAAACCTGCTCCCCAGCACAAACGTCCAAAACCCTTACACAACTGTCATCAATCACATAAACCACCACCTCGTGAGGAACGGAAACAATTCTACAATAATAACAAAAACGTTTAAGGATCCAAGTCAAACTCATGGAGCTCACACTCCAGATGCTACTACAGGGCCCCAACACCTGATTGCAAAAACAAACACTAGGGAAGAAAGGAGAGGCAAGGAGAACTACAAAGATGAGCATGACAGATGTGGAAGAAACATCGATCTTCACCCCTATGGAGCAAAGAATTATATGGACCCCCAAATGAATCTGACCACAGGGACACAAGAAACACACTCCCATGGACAATAAGCCCATCACTCGCACTCAAAGCCCAGGGCTCACGGAGTTGCGAAAAAGCGATCTCTCCTTACTCGATGACATAGGGAAAAAACACAACTTGATCAGTAGACACAATCTGGCCACCCATTGGAACTCCCAGCTGAACAACCTGGAAAGAAAAATTGAAAACCTAATAAATGGTGTGAACATAGCTAACTCAAGCACCAAAGAAACCTCACTAGCTTGTCAAGAGATTAAATGACTCCTAAGGGACACAGCAACCACGATTGCTAACAACCTACCACTTCCATCATTTAGCTCCACCACCCAACCTTGGCCAGCCCCTCTTCGACCCATGAGAGCACAGAATCAGCTATCCACTAAAGACATTGAAACCCTGCTCCTATACTACAACGACCACGCACCGCCATTCAACACACAAGTCTTCAACATACAGACCGTGGATTTCAAAGAAAGACGAAATCCTTGAGAAAAAACACAGAACACAAACCATGAGAACCTATTTGAAATCATAGGAGAACTAAATCCCAACCCCCCGTCACACCCAAAACCAACCATTAAATGTATGTTAATAAACTGCAGATCCACAATCAAACATGCCACAGATATTGCTGAAACCATTGTTCACCATAATTTGGATAGTCTTATCCTGACAGAAACCTGGCTAAATCAATGGTCTGCTCCGATGCTTGACTTACTCGTTCCTCCAACATACACCATCCAACACCTCGACAGACAACATCAACTGGGAGGCGGGATTGCAATAATTCACAAGAACTCTTTTCAAGTCAAAACCTTCCCTGTAGACAATTTCACATCCTGTGAATACATGGGTGCAGAAATCTACACAGCAGAGAAATCACTGGCCAAAGTACACCTCTTTTATCACCCTCCATGAGACAACAAGCTGTTCATTAAACAGATAATGGAAACAATCACAATACATTCCATGCTATACCCCAATGCGATCTTTCTTGGTGACTTTAACCTTCACTGGAATGACGAGGACGACACACAGGACTCTACACTTAAACAATACCTAGTGCATGGGTACTTACAAACTTTCTCTTGGGGCCAAATTTACAGTGTGGTTTGTGACCAAGGGCCGCACCGGTGGGGGCAGGGTCAGTGGGGGAGGGGGGGGGCGGGGCTAGAGCAAAAAATAAACTGTGACCATGAGGTTGACAACAGGCCCCTACAGGGGACACCTTCGTCCAGTGAGCCAGCAGACCCGGTATACACACATCTTCTCTCTCTCTCTCTCTCTCTCTCTCTCTCTCTCTCTCTCTCTCTCTCTCTCTCTCTCTGTCTCTCTCTCTCTTTCTCGCTCTGTCTCCCTCCCTCTCTCTCTCTCTCTCTGTCTCCCTCCCTCTCTCTGTCACCCTCCCTCTCTCTATCTCTCTCTCTCCCCCTCCCTCTCTCACTCTCCTTCTCTCTGTCTCCCTCTGTCTCACTCACTCTGTTTGTCTCCCTCTCTCTGTCTCTGTCTCCCTCTCCATCTCCCTCCCTCTGTCTCCCTCTGTCTGTCTGCATCTCTCTCCCTCTGTCTCCCCTGACTCTCTCCCTCTGTCTCCCCCTTACTCTCTCCCTCTGCCTCCCTCTCTCTCCCTCCCTCTGTCTCTCTCTCTCTCTGTGTCCCTCTGTCTCCCTCTCTCTCTGTCTCCCTCCCTCTCCCTCCCTCTGTCACCCTCTGTCTCCCTCCCTCTCCCTCCCTCTGTCACCCTCTGTCTCCCTCCCTCTGTCTCTCTCCCTCTCCCACCCTCTCTCTCCCTCTGTCTCACTCCGTCTCCCTCTCCCTCTCTGTCTCCCTCTCTGTCTCTCTGCCTCTTTGTCTGTATCTGTCTCAGTCTCTGCCTCTATCTGTCTGTATGTCCCTGTCTCTGTCTGTCCCTGTCTCTGTTTGTCCCTGTCTCCCTCCCTCTGTCTCCCTCTCTGTCTCTCTGTCTCTGTATGTCTCAACCTCTATCTGTCTGCCCCTCTCCATGTCTCTGCCTCTATCTGTCTCTGACCCTGTCTCTGTCTCTAGCTCTGTCTGTCTCTGTCTCCCTCCCTCTCTCTCTCTCTCTCTGTCCCCTCCCTCTCTCTCTGTCTCCCTCACCTCTCTCTATCTCTCTCTCTCTCTAGCTCCCTCTCTCACCCGCCTTCTCTCTCTCCCTCCCTCTGTCTCCCTCTGTCTCCCTCCCTCTGTCTTCCTCTGTCTCCCTTTGTCTGTCACCCTCTGTCTCCCTCTCTCTGTCTCCCTCTCTCTGTCTCCCTCTCTCTGTCTCCCTCCATCTGCCTCCCTCTGTCTATCTCCCTCTCTCTGTCTCCCTCCCTGTGTCTCCCTCCCTCTGCCTCCGTCCCTCTGTCTCCCTCCCTCTGTCTGTCTCCCTCTGTCTCTATCCCTCTGTCTCGGTCTCTCTTTCTCCCTCCCTCTCTCTGTTTCCCTCTGCCTGTCTCTCTCTGTCTCCCTCTCTCTGTCTCCCTCCCTCTGTCTCCCTTTCTCTTTGTCTCCCTCCCTCTGTCTCCCTCCCTCTGTCTCCCTCTGTCTGTCGCCCTCTGTCTGTCTCCCTCTGCCTGTCTCTCTCTGTCTCCCTCTCTCTGTCTCCCTCTCTCTGTCTCACTCCCTCTGTCTCCCTTTCTCTCCATCTCCCTTTCTCTCTGTCTCCCTCCCTCTGTCTCCCTCTGTCTGTCTCTGTCTGTCTCCCTCTGTCTCCCCTGACTCTCTCCCTCGGTTTCCCCCTTACTCTCTTCCTCTGCCTCCCTCTGTCTCCCTCCCTCGGTTTCCCTCTCTCTCTGTCTCCCTCTGTCTCTCTTTTTCCCTCTGTCTCCCTCTCTCTCTGTCTCCCTCTCCCTCCCTCTGTCACCCTCTGTCTCTCTCCCTCTGTCTCGGTCTCTCTTTCTCCTTCCCTCCCTCTGTTTCCCTCTGCCTGTCTCTCTCTGTCTCCCTCTCTCTGTCTCCCTTTCTCTGTCTCCCTCCCTCTGTCTCCCTTTTTCTTTGTCTCCCTCCCTCTGTCTCCCTCCCTCTGTCTCCCTCTGTCTGTCGCCCTCTGTCTGTCTCCCTCAGCCTGTCTCTCTCTGTCTCCCTCTCTCTGTCTCCCTCTCTCTGTCTCCCTCTCTCTCCCTCTGTCTCCCCTGACTCTCTCCCTCTGTCTCCCCCTTACTCTCTCCCTCTGCCTCCCTCTGTCTCCCTCCCTCTGTTTCCCTCTCTCTGTGGCTCCCTCTGTCTCTCTCTGTTTCCCTCTGTCTCCCTCTCTCTCTGTCTCCCTCCCTCTCCCTCCCTCTGTCTCTCTCCCTCTCCCTCCCTCTGTCACCCTCTGTCTCCCTCCCCCTGTCTCTCTCCCTCTCCCACCCTCTCTCTCCCTCTGTCTCACTCCGTCTCCCTCTCCCTCTCTGTCTCCCTCTCTGTCTCTCTGCCTCTTTGTCTGTATCTGTCTCAGTCTCTGCCTCTATCTGTCTGTCTGTCCCTGTCTCTGTCTGTCCCTGTCTCTGTCTGTTCCTGTCTCCCTCCCTCTGTCTCCCTCTCTGTCTCTCTGTCTCTGTATGTCTCTGCCTCTATCTGTCTGCACCTCTCCCTGTCTCTGCCTCTATCTGTCTCTGACCCTGTCTCTGTCTCTATCTCTGTCTGTCTCTGTCTCTCTGTTTCCCTCTGTCTCCCTCTCTCTCTGTCTCCCTCCCTCTGTCTGTCGCCCTCTGTCTGTCTCCCTCAGCCTGTCTCTCTCTGTCTCCCTCTCTCTGTCTCCCTCTCTCTGTCTCCCTCTCTCTGTCTCCCTCTCTCTCCCTCTGTCTCCCCTGACTCTCTCCCTCTGTCTCCCCCTTACTCTCTCCCTCTGCCTCCCTCTGTCTCCCTCCCTCTGTTTCCCTCTCTCTGTGGCTCCCTCTGTCTCTCTCTGTTTCCCTCTGTCTCCCTCTCTCTCTGTCTCCCTCCCTCTCCCTCCCTCTGTCTCTCTCTCTGTCTCTCTGTCTCTGTATGTCTCTGCCTCTATCTGTCTGCCCCTCTCCCTGTCTCTGCCTCTATCTGTCTCTGACCCTGTCTCTGTCTCTATCTCTGTCTGTCTCTGTCTCCCTCCCTCTCTCTATCTCTCTCTGTCCCCTCCCTCTCTCTCTCGGTCTCCCTCACCTCTCTCTATCTCTCTCTCTCTCTAGCTCCCTTTCTCACCCACCTTCTCTCCTTCTCTCTCTCCCTCCCTCTGTCTCCCTCTGTCTCCCTCTGTCTCCCTCCCTCTGTCTTCCTCTGTCTCCCTTTGTCTGTCACCCTTTGTCTCCCTCTCTCTGTCTCCCTCTCTCTGTCTCCCTCCATCTGCCTCCCCCCTCTGTCTCCCTCTGTCTGTCTACCTCTGTCTCCCTCTCTCTCTGTCTCCTTACCTCTTTCTTTCTCCCTCCCTCTGTCCCCCTCTGTCTTTCTCCCTATGTCTGTCTCCCTCTCTCTGTCTCCCTCCCTGTGTCTTGCTCCCTCTACCTCCGTCCCTCTGTCTCCCTCCCTCTGTCTGTCTCCCTCTGTCTCTATCCCTCTGTCTCGGTCTCTCTTTCTCCCTCGCTCTCTCTGTTTCCCTCTGCCTGTATCTCTCTGTCTCCCTCTCTCTGTCTCCCTCCCTCTGTCTCCCTTTCTCTTTGTCTCCCTCCCTCTGTCTCCCTCCCTCTGTCTCCCTCTGTCTGTCGCCCTCTGTCTGTCTCCCTCTGCCTGTCTCTCTCTGTCTCCCTCTCTCTGTCTCCCTCTCTCTGTCTCCCTCCCTCTGTCTCCCTTTCTCTCTGTCTCCCTTTCTCTCTTTCTCCCTCCCTCTGTCTTCCTCTGTCTGTCGCCGTCTGTCTCCCTCTGTCTCCCCTGACTCTCTCCCTCTGTTTCCCCCTTACTCTCTTCCTCTGCCTCCCTCTGTCTCCCTCCCTCTGTTTCCCTCTCTCTCTGTCTCCCTCCCTCTCCCTCCCTCTGTCACCCTCTGTCTCTCTCCCTCTGTCTCGGTCTCTCTTTCTCCCTCCCTCTCTCTGTTTCCCTCTGCCTGTCTCTCTCTGTCTCCCTCTCTCTGTCTCCCTCTCTCTGTCTCCCTCCCTCTGTCTCCCTTTCTCTTTGTCTCCCTCCCTCTGTCTCCCTCCCTCTGTCTCCCTCTGTCTGTCGACCTCTGTCTGTCTCCCTCAGCCTGTCTCTCTCAGCCTGTCTCTCTCTGTCTCCCTCTCTCTGTCTCCCTCTCTCTGTCTCCCTCCCTCTGTCTCCATTTTTCTCTGTCTCCCTTTCTCTCCATCTCACTCCCTCTGTCTCCCTCTGTCTGTCTCCGTCTGTCTCCCTCTGTTTCCCCTGACTCTCTCCCTCTGTTTCCCCCTTCCTCTCTTACTCTGCCTCCCTCTGTCTCCCTACCTCTGTTTCTCTCTCTCTCTGTCTCCCTCTCTCTCTCTCTCTCTCTCTCTCTCTCCCACCCTCTCTCTCCCTCTGTCTCCCTCTCCCTCTCCGTCTCCCTCTCTGTCTCTCTGCCTCTTTGTCTGTGTCTGTCTCAGTCGCTGCCTTTATCAGTCTGTCCCTGTCTCTGCCTCTATCTGTCTGTCCCTGTCTCTGTCTGTCCCTATCTCTGTCTGTCTCTGTCTCCCTCCCTCTCTCTCTCTGTCTCCTCCCTCTCTCTCTGTCTCCCTCCCTCTCTCTATCTCTCTCTCTCTCTCTAGCTCCCTCTCTCTCCCGCCCTCTCTCCCTCTCTCTCTCCCTCCCTCTCCCTCCCTCTGTCTCCCTCCCTCTGTCTTCCTCTGTCTCTCTCTGTCTGTCTCCCTCTGTCTGTCTCCCTCTCTCTGTCTCCCTCCCTCTGTCTCCCTCCCTCTGTCTCAATCCCTCAGTCTCAATCCCTCTGTCTCCATCCCTCTGTCTCCCTCCCTCTGTCTCCCTCGTCTCCCTCCCTCTGTCTCCCTCCCTCTGTCTGTCTCCCTCCCTCTGCCTCCCTCTGTCTGTCTACCTCTGTCTCCCTCTCTCTCTGTCTCCTTACCTCTTTCTCCCTCCCTCCCTCTGTCTCCCTCTGTCTGTCTCCCTCTGTCTGTCTCTGTCTGTCTCCCTCTCTCTGTCTCTCTCCCTCTGTCTCTCTCCCTCTGTCTCGGTCCCTCTGTCTCCCTCCCTCTCTCTGTCTCCCTCTGTCTCCCTCTGTCTGTCTCCCTCTCTCTGTCTCCCTCTCTCTGTCTCCCTCCCTCTGTCTCCCTTTCTCTCTGTCTCCCTCCCTCTGTCTCCCACTCTCTGTCTCCCTCTGTCTCCCTCTCCCTCCCTCTGCCTCCCTCTGTCTCCCTCCCTCTGTCTCCCTTTGTCTCTCTCTCTGTCTCCCTCTGTCTCCCTTTGTCTCTCTCTCGCTCTGTCTCCCTCTGTCTCCTTTCCGCTCTGTCTCCCTTCCCCTCTGTCTCCCTCTCTCTCTGTCTCCCTCCCTCTGTCTCCCTCTGTTTGTCTCCACCTGTCTCCGTATGTCTACCTCCCTCTGTCTTGCTCTATCTGTCTCCCTTCCTCTGTCACCTTCCTCCCTCTGTCTGTCTACCACCCTCTGTCTGTCTCCCTCTGTCTGTCTCCCTCTGTCTCCGTCCCTCCGTCTCCCTCTGTCTGTCTCCCTCTCTCTGTGTGTCCGTCTGTCTCTGTCTCCCTCCCTCTGTCTCCCTCCCTCTATCTCCCTCTGTCGGTCTCCCTCTGTCTGTCTCCCTCTGTATGTCACCCTCTGTCACCTCACCCCGCACGTGTGGCAGCCAGGGCTGAGACAGCTTTGCGGGCACACACAGAGCTGTTCCCAAGTACTTCACAGGTCTTTAACCCCTTCTGTGCCCATGACGAGATGGTCTCGTCATGGAGCACAGTCGCGCTGTGCCCATGACGAGACCATCTCAATATGACACCTACCCACTGGGGAAGGGCTGGCGCTCCCCCCGTGAGTGGTCGATCTTTTTTTTTTACTGGGAAGGCAGAAGAAGACCTTCCCCTGCCTCCCCCTGCCCCCCCGCGTCATCAATGACATCAGCACGCGAGCCGCGCTGACGTCATTGGAGGTTTCCCTTTGCTCTCCGAGGCGCAGGAAGCCATTTGCATCCTGCGCCACGAAGAGTAAAGGTGAGTTTTGGGGCTGGGGAGGGGGGTTTCTTGCATCGGTGGGTTTGAGTTAGGGAGGGGGGACTTTGGTATGCTAAGGCATGCCACGAGGCTCGGCTTCATTCGTGTGTGCCTGTTGTTGCTTCCCTGTAAATTGTTTCCAAAGTTGAAAAACGCTCGTCTTTCTAGTTGCTTCCCTGTGAAATGGATCTAAAAATGCAGAGAAAGGCCCTTCTTTTTAATTTATCAAATCCAAAGTGCAGCAGCATGATTTTTGCATCGGTGGGTTTGGGTTAGGGTGGGGGCACTTTGGAATGCCACGAGGCTCGGCTTCGTTCGTGTGTGCCTGTTGTTGCTTCCCTGAGAAATGGATCCAAATTTGAAAAACGCTCGTCTTTCAAGTTGCTTCCCTGTGAAATGGATCCAAAAATGCCGAGAAATGCCCTTCTTTTTAATTTATCAAATCCAAAGTGCAGCAGCATGATTTTTGCATCATTGGGTTTGGGTTAGGGTGGGGGCACTTTGGTATGGCCAGGCATGCCACGAGGCTCGGCTTCGTTCGTGTGTGCCTGTTGTTGCTTCCCTGTGAAATGGATCCAAATTTGAAAAACGCTCATCTTTCTAGTTTGCTTCCCTGTGAAATGGATCCGAGAAATGCCCTCCTTTTTAGTTTTTCAAATCCAAAGTGCAGCAGCATGTAGAGAAATAGAATTTCTTATATGATACCTAACTAATAGCAAGACAGAGGGGTTGCAAAGTGGCCAGATTGTTTTTTTTTACATCCAAATACACCAGCATCACTTTACAGAGTTTGCCAGTGAAGTGCTACTTTCATTTTCTCGTCTTTCTTTGAAGAGCATTGTTGTTTCCAGATTGGGAGAGTGTACCATTCCTGGAGGTACTGCAATACCTGGTTGATGGGTGGATTGGAAAACACAATGTGTACCATGGCTCTGTGTTTATGGATGTGGTCTTTTTTTACCATACTGCTTACGTTTTGTAAGGATGTAAGCAATGGACAGTGAAATGGTTCCCTTCAGGGCCCTCTAGTCATGTCCATAACTTTTCAGGTGAAACCACTCGCTGATTTCTGAATAGTTAGTGAGAGATCGTTTAGGTAACCATGTTGCTTCTGCTTACATTTCACATGCTTTGCATTCCCTATGAGTGGTTGCTTTTTTTTTTTTTTTTTAGGCAGCATATTACTCTTATCAAGTGCATAATTTGAATTGAGCCACATCCAAGTGTTTATAGCGGGCACAATTAGGTTACAGCTGAAGGCAGTGCGAGTTTCAGTGGGCAAGTATGGTGTTCAGTGGGGATGTGGCACTATGGCCAGAGCTGTGGAATTTGGAACTAGGGAACAGGGTTCCGCATTCATGACCAGTCCACCACACCACTGTACTGAGGAGCACATTCCCATGCTAGACCGTAGAAGGCCCCACTAGACCTTAGAAGGCTTGATGTCTTAGCACAAGCAGGTGTACCCTGGTGGTGTCAATTGTGGATTAACCTTGAAGGCCTGTCCACCATAATCCACACTGAAGTCCATCTCAAATTTCCAACCTCCCAGCGTTCCCCTGGGTCTCCCGGTAAAAATGGTGCCTCACTTGTGTCGGAGGCCCAAGTACCCGTGACAGACAAGGGGCCAAAACGTAGTGAGGTGACATCAAAATTGCTTATCTCAAAACCACCTGGTTTTGCAAGGGGGGTCACCTGGGTTTTTGGCACGGTGCTCGGCGGCCATCTAGGGAAACCTACCAAACCCATACATTTCTGAAAACTAGACACCCGGGGGCTTCCAGGGAGGTATGGCTTGCGTTGATCCCCCAACGTTTCCTTACCCAGAATCCCCTGCAAACCTCAATTTTAGCTGAAATATCACTTTTTTCTCACATGTTTGTGTGGGAAAGTTGTGGCATCACCAGGCTCACTCGAATTTCCCCCCTCCAAGCGTTCCCCTGGGTCTCCCGGTAAAAATGGTGCCTCACTTGTGTGGGAGGCCCAAGTACCCGCGACAGGCAAGGGCCCAAAACGTAGTGATGCGACATCAAAATTGCCTATCTCAAAACCACCTGGTTTTGCAAGGGGGTCACCTGGGTTTTTGGCCCGGTGCTCGGCGGCCATCTAGGGAAACCTACCAAACCCATACATTTCTGAAAACTAGACACCCGGGGGCTTCCAGGGAAGCATGGCTTGCATGGATCCCCCAACGTTTCCTTACCCAGAATCCCCTGCAAACCTCAATTTTAGCTGAAAAAATCACTTTTTTCATACATTTTTGTGTGAGAAAGTTGTGGCATCACCGGGATCCCTCAAATTTCCCACCTCCCAGCGTTCCCCTGGGTCTCCCGGTAAAAATGGTGCCTCACTTGTGTGGGAGGCCCAAGTACCCGCGACAGGCAAGGGCCCAAAACGTAGTGAGGTGACATCAAAATTGCCTATCTCAAAACCACCTGGTTTTGCAAGGGGGGTCACCTGGGTTTTTGGCCCGGTGCTCGGCGGCCATCTAGGGAAACCTACCAAACCCATACATTTCTGAAAACTAGACACCCGGGGGCTTCCAGGGAAGTATGGCTTGCATGGATCCCCCAACGTTTCCTTACCCAGAATCCCCTGCAAACCTCAATTTTAGCTGAAAAAATCACTTTTTTCATACATTTTTGTGTGAGAAAGTTGTGGCATCACCGGGATCCCTCAAATTTCCCCCCTCCCAGCGTTCCCCTGGGTCTCCCGGTAAAAATGGTGCCCTACTTGTGTGGGAGGCCCAAGTACCCGCGACAGGCAAGGGTCCAAAACGTAGTGAGGTGACATCAAAATTGCCTATCTCAAAACCACCTGGTTTTGCAAGGGGGGTCACCTGGGTTTTTGGCCCGGTGCTCGGCGGCCATCTAGGGAAACCTACCAAACCCATACATTTCTGAAAACTAGACACCCGGGGGCTTCCAGGGAGGTATGGCTTGCGTTGATCCCCCAACGTTTCCTTACCCAGAATCCCCTGCAAACCTCAATTTTAGCTGAAAAAATCACTTTTTTCACACATGTTTGTGTGGGAAAGTTGTGGCATCACCAGGCTCACTCGAATTTCCCACCTCCCAGCGTTCCCCTGGGTCTCCCGGTAAAAATGGTGCCTCACTTGTGTGGGAGGCCCAAGTACCCGCGACAGGCAAGGGCCCAAAACATAGTGATGCGACATCAAAATTGCCTATCTCAAAACCACCTGGTTTTGCAAGGGGGTCACCTGGGTTTTTGGCCCGGTGCTCGGCGGCCATCTAGGGAAACCTACCAAACCCATACATTTCTGAAAACTAGACACCCGGGGGCTTCCAGGGAAGCATGGCTTGCATGGATCCCCCAACGTTTCCTTACCCAAAATCCCCTGCAAACCTCAATTTTAGCTGAAAAAATCACTTTTTTCATACATTTTTGTGTGAGAAAGTTGTGGCATCACCGGGATCCCTCAAATTTCCCACCTCCCAGCGTTTCCCTGGGTCTCCCGGTAAAAATGGTGCCTCACTTGTGTGGGAGGCCCAAGTACCCGCGACAGGCAAGGGCCCAAAACGTAGTGAGGTGACATCAAAATTGCCTATCTCAAAACCACCTGGTTTTGCAAGGGGGGTCACCTGGGTTTTTGGCCCGGTGCTCGGCGGCCATCTAGGGAAACCTACCAAACCCATACATTTCTGAAAACTAGACACCCGGGGGCTTCCAGGGAAGCATGGCTTGCATGGATCCCCCAATGTTTCCTTACCCAGAATCCCCTGCAAACCTCAATTTTAGCTGAAAAAATCACTTTTTTCATACATTTTTGTGTGAGAAAGTTGTGGCATCACCGGGATCCCTCAAATTTCCCACCTCCCAGCGTTCCCCTGGGTCTCCCGGTAAAAATGGTGCCTCACTTGTGTGGGAGGCCCAAGTACCCGCGACAGGCAAGGGTCCAAAACGTTGTGAGGTGACATCAAAATTGCCTATCTCAAAACCACCTGGTTTTGCAAGGGGGGTCACCTGGGTTTTTGGCCCGGTGCTCGGCGGCCATCTAGGGAAACCTACCAAACTCATATATTTCTAAAAACTAGACACCCGGGGGCTTCCAGGGAAGTATGGCTTGCATGGATCCCCCAACGTTTCCTTACCCAGAATCCCCTGCAAACCTCAATTTTAGCTATATACGGAACCACTAACTGAAATCCTTAACCAATCAAACATTGCATACCACATGTACGCAGACGACACACAACTATACGTAAAGATATCTTCCACAGACGATGTCATTCAACTAAACAACCCTTTAGTCAAAATCCAGTTGTGCTCTCTCAAAACAACCTCAAGCTGAACTCTCTGAAAACCGAATTCCTTCTTTTCTCCCCACAAAACTGTTCCTCACTCATCCAAGATTGGCGTAAGCACCTAGACGCACTCAATTGCAAACCTACCATCATCGACTCCACGAAATCCCTTGGAATAACACTGGACAAGAATCTAAATATGAAAGCTCACATCAGTGTGGCCACATGTAGTGCGACATTTCAACTCAGAACACTGAAGAAATTGAAACCATTTCTACCACCTTCAGACTTCAAACAAGCAGCACAAGCACTGGTGGTCTCCAGACTAGAATACGGTTCGGCGAATCTGGCCGGGCTACCCAAAGCGAGAACATCTCCACTCAAAACAACTCTTAATGCGGCAGCGAGATTGGTAACAGGCTCTAGACACTTTGACCACATCACCACATCGCTTAGGTATCTAAACTGGCTTTCTCTTGAGGCAAGAACTCAACTGAAAATTGCCTGCCTCACACACAAAACATTACACTTCACAGAACCAAGTTACCAGGCAGAAAAGATTCAAATCTCAGGTGGCAGCCGCTATCTAAGAAGTGCTAACTCTCTCAGGCTTGAACCTCCTAGATTCTGAAAACCAAAAACTTACACACGATTCTTCTCCGGGGCAGCACCAAGGATCTGGAACTCATTACCACCCAAGTTACACTGTAACCCATCGACCCTCTTGTTAAAAAAGAGGTATAAAATATACTAATGAATCGATTCCTTGCATAATCTTCGAAGTCCTACGACACAAGGATGGTATCAAGGACAGCAACTTTTAGATGGATCAGAGACATGTCGTTTACAGGCAAACCCTTGTAAGCTCTGCTCCTTGGGGTACCTGGATCCGAAGAGTCTCGGAGCAGCAGGAAATACAATGAAGACTAATGGAATATTAACGGACCGACTGATTTATAATTGTGATATTTGTTGCAACACCCCATTGTGACTCTTTTACTCTGATTATCGGTCAATACCTTTCATCTTGCTCTTTCAACCCTATGTACAGCACTCTGATACCCATTGGTCATGTGCGCGCTTTATAAAACACTCTAAAATAAAAAACGATTAGAAAAAATAAATTAAAAAAACCTTATCTACTCCAGACTTTGAGTCCACTTCAAGATTCAAGTGTTTTGTAACTTTAGTTTTAATCAAAATACTAGCTTACCATTGCTCTGAATAATTTAGTACTATCACTGTTAGTGTACTAGCCTGCTACTACTACCACCACCATGGTACCTTGGGAAACCCCGCACCCCTCATTTTATCTATTTGGTAAGAGAACTATGGAGCATTGTTCTACTAAGTTGTAGGCAATATAGACGCCCTCTTAGTGGTAAATATAGTTGAAGACTGCAGAGAGTAGGACAAGGGTACCACGCATCTAATTGTTATACACTTTTAGGAAATGTTTTAAAACATGCTATGCTAAAAGGCAGCACTGCAAAGAAAAATACTTCCAAAAAGATTTGAGGCATACATATTGCAAAATAAATATTTATTATCCTAACAATATAATAAATCCCACCCCTTCCACCTGCAACTGGACCACTCCTCTCCCGAAACAAATCTCCCTGTCCGACCAAAATGTCCATTGTCCAACAAAGAAAGTCCACTTAAACTGTCCCTGTCCCAACTCCCACATTCCCACCCTCTCCACCCACAACAAGTCCCACCTACCAAAGGGGCAAAAGAGAGCTTTCTGAGATGCCGCTCCATCTGGGTCTGCCTGGCTTCAATTCGTGCCAGCCTCAAACGGATGTGGTGTTGGAATGTGGGGTCTGAGGATGGTAGCGGTAATGGAATGGCAGTGGGAGGCTGCCAGCAGACTGTGGTGCCAGTGTTGTTGAGAGGTGCTGGGGGCTGGGTGGGGTCCTGGAAAGCTCCCTCCTCCTCATGGGCCACCAGCTGCTGGTACTCTGCCCGTATGGTCTCCAGTCTCTGTTGCTACAGCCGGGCTACTACATCCTGCCAAGATGGATGACCAGCAGGAGTAGCTAGAAAAAAAATACAAATTGTAAACATGCTTTGTGCAAAAAACATGCTTAAAATGATGCAGTGGGTGACCCAGTAGCTGTACATTGACGGTCCCATAGGGCCATTCGATTTGATGTGATTAGAGTCATAGCCATTACCCACACACGCCTCACATAAAACTAAAGGAAAATGACAAATGCAGTCAGTATCTGAAAGGAATTAAGGCACAATAAACACAGCACACAAGATTAAAAAATAGTACTGTTTTTCTTCTGAAGGATGTCCTAGTAAATACTAAATAAAGACTTTGTGTGGAAAATGTAAATTAAATTACTTCTCAATAACGAGGAAGGCATTATGCACTATGGAGTACATATATTCTCTCTCTTGTTGTGCTAAATTAATTCATGGAGGCATGTATTGCTAGCTAAAATAGCACTCTAGTCATACTCATTAGTCGTACTTTGCTACTCTGTACAGGTGGGGCATCTGTATTATACAATTATGTTATTCCATTTGCCCTGCTCTGCTCCAAAATGCCTTTAAAGTTTACCCTGAGTACAAGGCAGATGAATAATATGAATGATACATGTCACATATCAAATAAATCAATCATGCGGACATCCTGTCTGTGGGAAAAGACAGCGATGTACTACATTACAGAGAAAGGATTAAGGAATACGATATAGCTTGGGCACACATGTCACAGAATATCCCATCTGCAAAAGTCAACCATCTATCCATTCAACATTGCGTTGTTCTATTATTCTAAATCTTTAACCTTGACTGTGATATACACCCTTGAAGCTTTACATTCTCTCATCCAGTCTTTTACCATTGAAAACCATCCATCCATATATATCCAACCATCCAAACATGGCTCTCAACGAATCTTACATCAACATTCTTTTACTCACCCATGCATCCTTTCACCCGTTCACCCATCCTGCTTTGCCTTTAACCCACTGAGCATTACTTTCACCCACCCAGGCAGGTTCCTTTCACCCATACCATTTTACCCACCAAGGCAGGCATCCTTTCAGTCGTATACCCTTTCATCCATCCTATCACCCACCTATATGCATCCTTTCACCCATGCATCCTTTTACTCCTATTACATATATTTCACCCATCCATTCTCCTTTCTCATTCCATCATTTTTTCCCTTTTCCATCAATCCATCATTGTTAAAGTTCATTATGATCCTTTGTCTGCTGATTTGCAGATAGAAAATGCCATTAACTACTTATCTCCCACTGTATCTGCTAAAGCTGGCCGTTCACAAGTCAATGCCCTTGCAGTGAGTATATCACAAATTGTCAATAAGCAAGCAATGTGACTTACCACCAACCATCCCTGCCAAGGCTGGGACCCCCCCTTTGACCACAGCTAGGGCGTCTGCTCTGCTGGCACTCTCACTGCCGCCCTCCGGCACTGGTGGTCTTTGTGGCAAGAAAAAACATTACACAGTTTAGATGCCAGATAGGTTGGACAAGAAAAAGAAGAAAGAACAAATATATCAGCAAAAACACTGCATGGGGCAATAAAGTTCAGAGGCACTCAATAAAGAGTAAGAAAATGGATAATTGAACAAGGATCAAATGGTAATGAAAGTGATAGTTCCAATAAAGGGGTCGATTCCGATCCTGTATGTTTTTTTTCCCGTACGACTAGTATCCATATTTTTTACGTACGAATCATACAAGTACCGTACAAACGGTGAAGTACGATTCGTATGGGAAAAATACATACGAATCGCCTCGGTAGAAGTCTACGAGACGTCCCCGGACAGTTTTACGTATGAGTCGTAAACCTGAAGGGGGGGGCTGGGGGTATGGCGCGTACATACGGGGGGTGGGGGGTACGGTCGGTACATACAGGGGTGGGGTGGGGGGGCCGTACGACTCGTACCCCCGGGCACAAGTGTACCCGGGGTAGGGGTCGTACACAGTTCCCTCCGTACGGGACGTTTTCCATACGCTTGTGCATTCGGAACGCCGGTACGGCTCGGACTTGTGCGCTCGGACTTCAGTTTTACGACTCGTACGTAAAACTGTCCGGGGACGTCTCGTAGACTTTTCCCGAGGCGATTCATATGTATTTTTCCCGTACGAATCGTACTTCACCGTTTGTACGGTACTTGTACGATTCGTCCTTAAAAAAATATGGATACGAGTCGTACGGGAAAAAAACAATACAGGATCGGAATCGGCCCCTTTATTGGAACTATCACTTTCATTACCATTTGATCCTTGTTAAATTATCCTTTTTCTTACTCTTTATTGAGTGCCTCTAAACTTTATTGCCCCATGCAGTGTTTTTGCTGATATATTTGTTCTTTCTTCTTTTTCTACGCGCTGGGGGTACGCCGCGTACATTCGGGGCTGGGGGTACGGCGCGCACATACGGGGGGGGCTGGGGGTATGGCGCGTACATATGGGGCTGGGGGTACGGCATGTATATACGGGGGGCTGGGGGTATGGCGCGTACATACGGGGCTGGGGGTACAGCGCGTACATACGGGGCTGGGGGTACAGTGTGTACATACGGGGGGCTGGGGGTACGGCGCGTACGTACTGGGGGCTGGGGGTATGGCACGTACATACGGGGGCTGGGTGTACGGCATGTACATACGGGGTCTGGGGGTACGGCACATACATACGGGGCTGGGGGTACGGCACGCACATACGGGCTGGGGTATGGCGCGTTCATACGGGGGGGCTGGGGGGACGGTGTGTACATACGGGGCTGGGGGTGTGGCACGTACATATGGGGAGCTGGGGGTATGGCGCGTACATACGGGGCTGGGGGTACACGCGTACATATGGGGGGCTGTGGGTACGGTCCATCCATATGCAATGTTGGGGTACGCACCGTACATGATGACACGTACGATGTGGTTGATGGCGTGTACGGCGCGTACCGGGCCCCCTTTTCCTCGTGCATCACGGTGTACTTAACTTTTCCGGCACTTTTTGGCTCCCGTAAAAATATAGCCGTGCGGAGTGCTGTGGGTACGAATCGTACTTGCTGGTCCGTAAAACGCTGCCTGACTCCGTGCGGACATCGTGTACGTGCTGTCCAGGATCGGAATTGTATGTATTTTTTAGCCGTACGGTGTTTTTAACGATTCGTACGGAAATGGTATTTCTGTATGAATCGTACTTGCTGGTTTGTACGGTGGAATTCCCGGGTACGAGTCATATGGAGAAAACGCTCCGTACGACCATTTGTACCCGGGTTTTACGGCACCAAAATGTTAGATCCTGCCCCTTAAATGTAATTCTGGTTCTCTGCACTCCATTTTGACAGCAATCTTCAATACTTTTAATATGTGTTCTTGTTGGATTTTATTTTTAAAATGCATATGTTTAATTTAATTAAGTATAAGGTGCAAGCTGAGAAAACATAACAAGAGTAATTTGATATCATCATTAAATTAGGATGTACTCAAGCATTTAGTGCACTTTTTGTTGTTTAATGGTATTACACAAACAAAAAAGGAAAGCAATATGAAGCAAAACAAGCATGTGGATGAAGCCTGAATGTTAGATGAGCATTTCCCACATGTGCATTTTTGCAAGGACCTGGGTATTTATGTTTAAGCTCCTGGAAAAATTACACAAATTCATGATCATTTCATGATCCACACTGGATTAAATATATCTCTCCATCGTGGGCTAGTCTGAAGAAATATATATAGAGTTTTGTGGCAGCAAAAACTGCAATTTTGGATTTGCCATTTCAACTGAGAGCTGAAAATATTACCTGCATAAATCACCTTCTTACAATTTTCAACCTTCTGTCTTCTCACTCTCCGCCCCTTTGTCACTACCTTTAGGCACTTTGATGCGATCTACTAGTGGCATAGGTTACCAATAAGTAATCTGTAAAATGACAAAGTTACATTAATCAAGTTGCAAGTTTAGAGGCAGTTTTTTGGATGACAGATACCAATGAAATCATATATTTACCAATCAACATTTGAAAAGATTTAGAATCATCCAGACCATAAATTGTATCCTTAGCTTTTTAAGAGTAAATAAGTTGATCTCAAATCTATTTGAAACGGCTCCCAGATCATTTTTGGTAGAAAGACTCTCTACTGCCAACATCACCGTTTCATTTATGCAGTTGGTCTGTGTGAAACTACAAGCCGTCCTCTATTACATACTATAATTTGTTTATTTATCATCTTAGATACTGGGAGACACCTGTGAAGGTGTTTGAAAATTTAGTTGATCCTTCTAAAGTGATGTCAAATTGATAATTTACCACCTTTTGAAATTGTCTTAGCAGTACCAGAATTCAATATAGGACAATCAAAGGCAATGTGTGGCAAGCAACAATTGTTACATGAAGATCTCTTGCCTTTAGTATATTTGCAAAGAGTTACATTCTAAATCTCATGGGCGATAGATAAGTATAATGTAGTATTTTACACTATGTAAATGTATGGGGGACTTTGCAGAGACACCTGAGGGCAGCGGACTTAGCGGACCTACCTGGTGGCAGCGCAACCATCTCCTTGGCCGTTTCGAACTCCCCGCCGCCTCTTGTCATTCGAGGCCGAAGTCGGGTGAGAACCACAGGTCCCAGCATTCTCTCCCGCCCCGCCCACTTCCGCCGGATAACGCGCCCGGAGGCGCAATAAACAGCGAGGCTCCCTCGGTGGAGCGGGGGGACTCTGCAGAGACACCTGAGGGCAGCGGACTCAGCCGACCTACCTGGTGGCAGCGCAACCATCTCCTTGGCCGTTTCGAACTCCCCGCCGCCTCTTGTCATTCGAGGCCGAAGTCGGGTGAGAACCACAGGTCCCAGCATTCTCTCCCGCCCCGCCCACTTCCGCCGGATAACGCGCCCGGAGGCGCAATAAACAGCGAGGCTCCCTCGGTGGAGCGGGGGGACTTTGCAGAGACACCTGAGGGCAGCGGACTCAGCGGACCTACCTGGTGGCAGCGTAACCATCTCCTTGGCCGTTTCGAACTCCCCGCCGCCTCTTGTCATTCGAGGCCGAAGTCGGGTGAGAACCACAGGTCCCAGCATTCTCTCCCGCCCCGCCCACTTCCGCCGGATAACGCGCCCGGAGGCGCAATAAACAGCGAGGCTCCCTCCGCGTCGCGGGACGTGCGCAGGCGGCGCCGGGCTGAGCCCGGGCAGAGGGCGGGCCGTCTGTGGCCGTCAGGGGACGGAAGAGGCCGGGCTGGGCCACCCCCTTTGCATCTACAGGCTAAACAGGTAATCACTAAAAGCATGGGGAAACGTACAATGAAAACTACTTGTGTTGACACTGCCGCCCCTATTGAGTCGTCCACGTCGATAGACTCATTGTTGGCCAATGCCCTCACTATGGTCACCAATGAGATTGCTGATACTGAACGTAGAATGTCTTTTGGATTCCCCACCACTACTACTACTTTGCTATGTTCTCAATCTCCTAAGGCTTTATCTAACCTGGGCCTCCCCCTCTCCCCTACAGTAACGGTTATTAAACCAATTATTCATGTTGACACTCTACCTTCGACTACTGACACATCTAGTTTGCCGACTATTGCTGTAACCGACTGTTTAGCGGAGCCAGAACTAGATAAAACGCCATGCTCCAACAAACTTATAAGGGAGAAACGCAAGAGAGGCCCAGTGAAATGCATAATAAATAAAAGGAAACAATCAGGTCGTTGTAGAAATCAACCTACGCCACAGAGCATGTGGAACAAAGATAAAGCCAAAGATTGTGAATTAGTTATATCAAGTGCCACTGAGGACTTACTACTTTCCCCATTACCATCGGATGAAGGATCTGAGAGACCTACCACTCTTACACGAAGACTAGAGTCTCCAACTATGGACAAAAGCATTTGTGGGGTCTCTATGCCATTTAAGGAGAGTAGTGACAATACAGTCAGTACTCAGACTGAGTCCACCGATCAAAATACTCTATTTAAATTTAATGGCAATTTGATAGAAACTATTGTCGATACCATTTTTAAACAAGTCGAAATTCAAATAGTTAAACAATTTAATACTGTTTTTAAGAGATTGGATAAAATCGAAAACCTTGTCAAAAAAGAGGAAATTAAAAGGAAAGGCACTATTAGCCTAGATGTTGTTCGAGGCGAGAAAATTATGAGTAAATTGGAAACCTTATGTAATGGTTTGAGGGAGGGGGGCCTGACTGCTGCTGTTGATTCTGGCCGTGGAAACATGCAAGGCCCAACTGTTGACAAAACTGTCCTATCTAATAGCACTCCAGTCAATATTCAACCCACATTGCCTACGGGCCTAGATCATGACCCCTCTGGTGCAGAAGGAACAGTAATGACTGGTACTTCAATTTCAGATGCTAAGACCCCGCTAGCCTCCTCAATAGACAGGACAGGTATTATTCTGGATGGCATAAGCACTGGTGGAGGTACATCAGTAAGAAACAGACCCACTAATAATTTAGGGCCGTCACTCAACTTACCCCCAGAATCTTGCCAATATGTTTTAGTGCTAGCAGGCGTACCTGCTCTAAAAGAAGGCCAAAGTGAGTCATGGGTAGAATTACACAATAAATGTATCAATTGGCTGACAAAACATAAAGGGGCAAGATGGAACATTTCAAATGAGATTATACTAACTCGTAGGGTAAGTTGGGTGGGGCCACAACAGAAAAACATCAGCGGGGACTGCATAGTGATTAATTTTAGACATCCAAATTTTGTAAGATTTTTCATGGACACACATAACACCCACGTCAGTACATTTACCGCAATAAGCCTTCACCCACTGGGTTATTTCTATAGGCCCCCCCACAGACCAATTCAGACGGTTTCTAATACCATCCCTATATCTAACAGATTTTCCGCCTTATCGGACTTAGGAAGTCTAGACTGACAACCATCAATACCTTCTATTATATTGGATAAGGTTATTAGCACAGTGCCCCTGGATACGGCCAATCCCATATGTATTCACAAACCCTGCCCAGAGAGATTAGTCCTTCCACATGAAGTTTGTTCAGACCCTCCCGTTGTCCCTACTCTTTCCACTACTACTCCATCAACTGACACTCTAAGTGTCATCAGTTGGAATATTGCAGGGCTTCCAGGTAAGATGAAAATCAAAGAATGGGTTACCTGGATAAGTAACTTTGATGTGGTAATGTTACAAGAAACATGGTGCACATGTACTCAACTATTGGAGGGTTTCTTTTGCCACAATCTCATTGTACCATCTCCTGCTTTGGGACGACCAAGCGGTGGTCTATCTATCTGGGCAAAAATTTCTAAGGACATGAAAATTTAACCTTTACACGTGGTTAGTAAAAACTTGATAGCCGTAAAATATGTTGCAAGGTTAAAGATTTGTTTTATAAATTTTTATAATAACGATTTTGTTAACCATCCTAACCCCACCTTTTTAGAATTGTTTAAGTTTATCGACGAAGTTGCGGATGGTGAAAAATATGGTCTATTTGATGGCATTTGTGTTGGCGGGGACTTTAATGCTCATATTTATTTTACATCTCCGCCCTGTAGACGAGGCTCTGAACTATTGGATCTTTTACATAGCAGAGACCTAGATGATGTCATGGGTCATTTTGGAATCGACGAGGGAAAGGTACCGGCCCCCACGTATATTGGCCGTGGTTGCTCAACCACGATTGACTATATGTTTACTTCTTCCCTCCTTAGCGAAGTGTTACTTAAGTCTGAGGTTGTCAGTAGCCCATATAGTGACCATCTGCCGTTAGTAATCCATCTCAAATCTATTAAAAAACCTGTAGGCCCATATGAGGTTGGAGTTCAAAATATTACTGTATCTACAGACAGACTTAGGATTATCTGGAGAGGGATTGATAATCGAGAGATTCTAACTAATGTGATGAAGAATAATCCCCTGTTGATCTCCAACTGCCTAACATTTGGTGGCCCTGATATTATTAGATCCTTCTGTGATCTATGTATAGTTATAAAAAGGGCAATTTCCAGACCAGTAACAGAACACAATACAAATAATCAAAGATGGTTTGATACCAATTGTTCGAGGGCCAATAGAGAACTTAGGAAAGCTTTGGAAGCTAAACCCCGAGATGTATCCCTCGTCAGTTCATTACGTTTTAAATATAAACAGGTTTTAAAAATCAGAACTGAAGAGCTCTTAAAAAGCCATTGGGATAATCTCACTAAAACAATTGCCCTAAAAGATACTACTGGTTTCTGGAAAGAAGTAAAAAGCTTGAGAGCCCTGGGAAGCAATATCACCCCGATAAATTGTAACATCACAGGAGACTCATGGGTCAGCCATTTCTCAAAGCTTTATGCTGCAGCTGGGAATTCAACTGAGGACAATTTCCCAGATGATACCATAGTCATAACATTAGAGGAGGTGGAGGAAGCCATCGCGAACAGTGCTGGCAATAAGGCCCCTGGTCCGGATGGTCTGTCCATCGACCAGATAAAATCAAATACATGGTTTTGGGCCCCCTTACTCTGTAACCTTTTTAATAACTTGAGTAAGGAATCCATCCCTCCTACATGGTCTTGTAGTACTATTGTACCCCTCTTCAAAAAGGGAAATAGGTTGGACCCGGGGTGTTACCGACCAATATCCCTGATCGACAACACCCTGAAGGTCCTTGGCAGGGTCCTATTTGATAAAATAAGTACTTGGACAGATGAAAACTCCATTATCCATCGCTGTCAGCTTGGCTTCCGGAGCAAGCTTGGCACGGTGGAACAATGCTTAAACCTTAACCTCATAATGGCCAAATACACGAGAGCCAAACGATCTCCTCTGTATTTTGGCTTTATGGACCTAAGTTCAGCGTTCGATTTCGTTAATCGCTCCCGCTTGTGGTCCATTCTTTTAAATTATGGTTTAGATGAACCCTTAGTCCATTTTTTGGCCAATCTCCATCGCAACCTGAAAGCTCGAGTTCGATTAAACAATGACGGTGAGGTTTCGAATGAGATTTTAATCGGCAAGGGGGTGAGACAGGGCTGTGTCTTGGCCCCCTTGCTTTTTATTCTATACATCAATGAATTAACTCATTCTCTATGCAATTTGACTAAGGACGTTCCAATTATCAATAAAAAACCTATCCCGGCGTTACTTTACGCAGATGATGCGGTCCTTATGGGCCGCACTCCGAATGCTCTGCGTATCCTAATATCGGGATTTGTTAATTATATGTCCGATTTAGGGTTGTGCACTAATTTCAACAAATCCTTCATAATGACCTGCGGCCCAAAAAACCATAAAATCTCAAAGATTGTGATAGGCCCAAACATTCTAAAAAGCACTTGCACTTTTCCTTACCTGGGTCTGCTATTCTCTAACAGCGGTTCGTGGCAACCACATGTTGCGATGGGGAGAAATAAACTTTCAAAATCGATTAATTCTATTACCTCCCTATGCCAACCACGCCAGGCTGATGTGGTTCTTAGTTTATTACAAATTTACCGAACCCAATGTCTCCCAACTGGTACATATGGTGCTGAAGTCTGGGGGTTTTCGAACTGTACAGAACTACAGAGAGAAGAGAACAGATTCTGTCGAAAGATCCTGGGGGGAGTTATTAGTGCACCGACCTTTGTATGTCACAATGAATTAAAACTGCAATATGTTGAGGATTTTATTAGAGTGAGACCTGCATTATTTTGGCTAAGGATATGGCAAAACCCGGCAGCTTCCCTGACTCGTGAGATTATTCTAGATTGTTTGAAAAGTGATAATGTCGCTCTAATCCCATGGATCAATGCGGTAGAAAGGAGCCTTGTGAGCGTCAACTACGGTCATCTTTTCACATACCCCGACAGGATTGACGGCTCCCATAAAAACTTGGTGAGAAGGGCACTCTATCAGCATTTTCACAATGAAAGGGAAAGAGCAGACTCTGTGAAACAATCTACAATTGACTATCTACTAATCCAGGAATCACATATTGAATTCCTGACGTCTCCCCAGCCCTATCTATGTAAAAAACTGGGCAGATGGACCAGACTTCTATTATTTAGATTCAGGGACAGGAGCATCATAAACCTCATCTGCTTTCCACTGGGTTACATCAAAAACTCGGAAAAATTACATTGTCCTTGTGACCACGGTGGAACCCAGAGTATGCTCCATTTTATTTTCGGCTGTGGTTTTTATATGAAATTTACAAGACATTATCTAATCCCATATTGTAGGAAATATGACTTGTTTAACCACAACCTTGCCTATAGACATTTTTTAATGCTGGGATCAGATGAATTAATTTTTAGAGTTAGTAGCTTTCTTAAAGCCATTGTACGTTCACGCAGGTCGTTGAAAATTGATTAATTTTGTCTAGACATTCACTTTGCACTTTAAAGCATGTCTTGTTGAAATTTAATACATTGCACTAGTTTTGTCATCATAAATTTATGAGCTATTTTCTATGCATAATTTTATATATTGTTGCATGATGGCCTTACGCACAGCCCAGTCAGAAGGATATTTGTGTTTTCATTGATGTTTTTATAAATTATATTCTTACATGTAATAAGCTGCGGCCCAAAATTGTAGTATTTAATGTGTATTTTAAAATTTTGTTTTGTGCTTTTATGGATGGTTTGTTGAAATCCGAATAAAGTCTATTTGAATTGAATTGAATTGTATGGTAGCCTCATCAGTACCTTTTTTTTTTACTATTAGTATTTCTATTTCACTGCTCATTTATTATTTGGAAATTTAGAGTATTCTGAATTCTGATCTTAATGTTGAATGATACTACTTTAGAGTACACCATTATGAAACAAAGACCCAGCAACTGAATTGCTCCAATGACCTACATGTTTTTAGCTGCACAGAGCTCCTGTTTTTTAAATGTATTATTTATAATTACTTTTCAGACCATAAAAGAAATTCATGACTTTATTGTCCAGTAACTTCCTTCTAGTTTCATAATTCAATACCCTTCAATAATATTTTGCTTACATTTTTAAGCTTTGTGCTTTTCCAGATTGGGGCTTTTGAATGAAGGTAGGTGCCTGCTCCAAAGGACAATGTGTTACTTTCCAGTTCTGCTCATTGATTGTTAAAGTATTCACATCTTTTGTTGTAGGATTGTGAATAATAGTATTATGTTTGATTTCACAAAAAAAGGTGTACAATTCTACAAGAGTGTTGGATTATTAAAATTAAGAACTTCCATATCAAATTGTTTCATATTCATACATCAGAACAGGCATTCTTCACTCTACATAAACCAAGCACTTTACTAAGACCTCGTGTTGGATCTATGTCCTATATGCAGCTTCGCTCAAACCAATTTTGTGCACAGTTTTTCAACCTTTCCATTCATAGAAGGACAGTGGGTGGCCATCATAGATAAAACTACAAAGCTTTATGTAGAACTGACGAAGTGGTTTCAGATTATCCACCGTAATAATCTCCAAAATCTAATTCAATTTATTTCTAGTTAGGATTATGATCTAACCCTATAAAGTTGTAGGCTTAAATACATTTTTTAGACAGAACACCTGTTTAAAGTAATGCTCAAAATTTGTGCAATGAGTTTTTGTGACTTTACAAATCAGAGTATTAATTCACTGTTACTGCCAAATTGTTTATGAACACCTGATGACTGTTATGGGAGATTATTAAATCATCAGCTTAAAGCATAGTTTTAGTTTCACCAAATGTCACTTGAAATCCACTCACACCTTTTTTTATATCTTAATGTGTCGAAAAATAGCTCAAAAGCTAAGAGAAACAATAATTGCAAAAAGCTACAACCTTGAAAGTATAAGCAAAAATCAATAAAGAAAAATTCAATTTTTGATTGGTGTGAAAGAAATGAGGTGGAATTTGTGCACTTAAAACAACTAACTAAGTGACAACATCATTGACGTCTTTCAATATTAAATGCAATTCTGGCATGCTGACAGATTCTAGGAATGAGGACCTTGGAGCTCTTTTGCTACTAGGAAGCTAAAATGAAATATAAAACATTCCTGGAATCTAGACCATTGAGAGAATCTAGAAAATAATTTCCGCAATTGAAAAAGAGACTCTGCTATGCTTGTGCTGTACTATTTTTGCCAATCATTTTGGGGACCTTCTTTACTGTTTGCAATGATCATCACCCTCTGGTAGATTTGTTTAAACCAGCACCAAAGATTCCAAGCCAGCAAATTAGGTTGTTTGCATTTGATTTTTATATAGAATACATCCCTCGTGTCAGGGCTGTGTTAGCAGATTGCCTTTCATGAATGCCAAAACTTAACTCGTGAAAAAAAAGAAGCAATGGATTGGTCATGAAACAATCCAGTGCATCTGGGTCTGAGTTGTCTGCTGAGGGAATATAAAGAGAATAATGGGATATAGCTTTAAGTGAGTTGGAGTATGCAAGAGGTTTCCTGACGTCATTACTAGTACATGCTCGCCTGAGAAGTAATTAGTTCATTTTGGACTTTCAATTGCATTTGATCGGAAGAGAAGAAGGGGATAATGGGCCCAGATATTAAGCACTCCTGCGTGTATTTGAGGATATTTATAAGGGACTACTCGACCTCGGCAATGGGAGACCCCTTCCACATTTATTTGCAAGACTTAAAGATGTGCCAGGTCAAGTAAGAGATATCGTGGTCTGTAAGGAATTAGATCCCTTTATTGCATCCAGTATTTTTTATATATAGCATGGACTCTTTAGAACTTCATAGTCTTTCAAAGCAAAGAAAAAGTAGAGATGGAAAGATTTGTAACGCAACCCTAACAATGGCCTATCAATCTGGGGCTTCCTCAGGGCTGCCACGTTCAATAAAGTAAACATAATTTGCATACATAAGTAAGACACAAATATGCAGCGCATCAGTAGCAATGTTTTTGTTGAAAATCAGAGAAAATAAAAAAATAGTAAGAGAGGAGTATTTTTCACCATCAAAGTAAACAAAGTTTAGCCATCAGAGTCAAGTAAGTACGTAGTAGGAAATAAGATCAGTTAGATGGTGACATAAAAGGGAGAAGAACAATAAATATTATTGTAGGTCTCGTAATGAGGCCACGGTAAAACTCATACAGACAACATAAAAATAGTACAATAAGTAAGCAAAACATGTACATACGGTTGTGTCACAGCATTAGCATACATCTCCTAGAAAAACAGATACATTTCATTAAATATATGGAAAATGGGTGCTCGTGAGTGGCGTAACGAAAGCCAATCTCTTAGGTGGGAAAGTAATATACACTCAAAAATGGGTGTATATATTTCAGAAAACGGATCCAGCCCCGCCACTTGCAAGCACAGGCGGGGAGAGTCTGGCAAGGACCACTTCAATGCGCTCAAAGAAACAGGAACCAACAGGAATCAGGATTCTGTGCAACTGCAGGTTTATTCGGCATAAAATAAATCCAGCATGTTCATCGGACATAATGTCCGCCATGACGTGTTTCGCTCGCGTCCGCAAGCTTGATCACATGACGCGCATAGGGACAACCTTAGTTAAATCGTATAAAACTAAACAACAGAGTTCTAAACACGTGGTAAGATTGCCATGAAACTACCGACAGTACTTGGAACTTTAAAAAATATATATAAATATACAAATCAAATCAAGTATGAACTCTGCTTTAAAATCATGTAAAGTCAGATAGTGTTTCGCTGCAAACACATTAGAGCATTTAAATACTATAGCCACACTAAAAACCTCATCGTAGAAATAAAAAAAACGACATGCTATATATCCATATTTGTAAATGAACTAATTGTCATAAATACATATTTGTCATGGTATGAGTTCCCTTCTCTGTATAAATACACCACAGATATTGGCAAAAAACAGCAATGCCAATTTTGTACATATGCAAGTGGTTATGCTGCAAATCTGGCAATCAACATATAGATGGTTAACAATATATCTGGGTGCACCAACCATAATAGGAATGCTCATAATCGAATAGAAACCAATGGGGAGAAGACCTCAGGGCGAGTTCCATTGGTAGAGATCAACAGTAGAACAGCAGCAACAAAGCGGCAATAGACATTACATACAGTGCAAGTGCAAAGTAAAGTGCGAGTGCAAAATAGGATGGTAACATATCCACTGCTGAATCATTTACATTTGTAAATAGTCCCTAAAACATTGGTCTTATCTCAATGAGCAAAAGCAAGTAGCAGCTTAAGCAGAATGTGCAACAAAAGCGCATAAATAGAATACTGATGACATCAAAGAGAATTCCTATTATCTCAAAATTCTAACATAATGTGCAAATAGGCAATACAAGAAATCAGCTCAATCACATGTGCACAAATAACACAAATGGGATTTGGTAATAGCAGCAAAAAAGGGAATACTTATCATATTCAAAATCTGTATAACAATATATAAGTTAATATGCTATATACAATAGTGCAAAATAGCGCAAGGTTTAAATGATGGTAAATTCCAATCTTAATCTAATGTGCAAAACTGGCCATGGTAGCAGCAAAAAAGAGGGAAAACTGAGAAAAGGGCTGTCAGGTCTATCAATAAGCATAAAATACCAAGAAGTCAGAAAAGTGAAATAGTGCATTGTGCAAAAACAAATTAAAAACATATTAAAGTATTAATTGTGGGAGGCAGCTGGCAAAACCTGTTCAAGCCTGAACAGATATACCCAGAGATACACTTAATAAATCAAGTCATAAATAGAATGTATGATAAATTATACAGACTTGAATAGAGTTGATTCAAAGATAAAAACGTCAGAAAGACACCGATTTGATATTACATCATATCATAAAAGACTGGGATATTAAAGACATTTTTTTCTTCTATTCCAAAGCAAGCGACAGCAAAGCAAAAATCCAATGGAGAAACTCAGACAGCATGTTTAAAGAAAATTATGTAAATCTTCGCTGTTATTAAGGCCGTTAGGCATCTTTGTATCTAGGGACAGAATGAAGTGAGTCTCCAATTGACGGAGAGTTTTTTCACGATTACCTCCTCTCACGAAAATGGGGACAGCCCCTAAAACAGTATATTCAAGATCCTTAAGTTTGTTGTTATGGACCATTTTAAAGTGCCTCGCCACCGGATAGTTAGGATCCGAATTGACGATTGCCCTGACATGCTGTAAGATGCGCTTATGTACAGGGAGCTTAGTGCTTCTGATGTACTCAAGACCACAAGTGCAGCGTAATTTATAGATCGCAAATTCTGTACAGCAAGTTAGATAGTCCTGAATAGGAACTCTTTTGTTGTCAAATGCCGTAGTATAATCAGTGCTATTAGTTGCAAAAGTACACACCCGGCAAGAATTACACTTGAAGAAGCCTTTTTTGGTCAACCAAGTTGTTTTAGAAATTACTTCTGGGCTTGATTTAACAAGGGCATCCCACATAGAGGGTGCCCTTCTAAAGGTGATTGCTGGAAGTTCTGGCAAAATAGATTTGAGTGTCACGTTGGTTAGTACAATGGGCCACTGAGTATAAATCATATTGCGTATCTGTTTCTCTTGCTGACTATATGTGGTAACAAATCTCACATTAGTTACATCCGTCTCAAAGTTGTGTTGGAAAGAAGATGCCGACTGTGATTTTTTTACAGTCAAAAGGTCGACCCTAGGCAGCAAATTGGCTTTGGTAAGTGCTGAGTTCAAGATTTCTCTAGAATAACCTCGGTCAAGGAAACAAACAAAGGCTTCTGATTGGCATGTCTGACATTCTAATTCCTCACTACAAATACGGCGAATCCGAAGGAATTCGCCGTATGGGATACTCCGAATAGTGTGGTGGGGATGGGCACTATCCGTGTGTAGAATGGAATTCCCTGCGGTAACCTTCCCATGTAATTTAGTATGTAACTTGCCCTTACTGACATAGAGAGACATGTCAAGAAATTCGACTTTGGCATCATCAATTGTTGCAGTGAATGTAAGATTCAAATAATTAATATTGATAGAATCAACAAAATCTTGAGCACTCTGTCTGTCACCCTTCCAAATCATACAAATATCGTCAATATAGCGCCAGAAATACATCACATTGTCAGTCCATACAGTGTGGTAATTGGCCACTAGGACATGTTCCTCCCACCAGCCCACATGTAAACATGAGTAGCTGGGGGAGAAACATGCCCCCATAGCCACGCCTCTCAACTGCTGATATACCTGCCAAACAAAAAGAAGTTATTATACAGACATAGTTCAAACATCATTAGCAGCATTGTATTATGGTCGCTCATACCAATGTCCCTTTTAGAAAGGAAACATTTCACCGCTGCTAAACCATCTGAGTGATTAATACTAGTGTAAAGTGATTCAAAATCCATAACAACTAGTAAATAATCTGACTGCCACATTATATTCTTGATCTTATTAAGAAAATCTGGAGTATTTTTGACAAAAGATGGAAGAGCTAGAACAAAAGGTTGAAGAAAATAGTCCACATATTTGGAAAACGATATAAATATATATATTTATATTTATATATATATATGTGCACGGAAAGCTTAGTTTGTTTTATTTAAATATTGCCATTATACGGTCTACTATATGAAAGTTCTGCCCATGTGAGGAAGTTTTAGCCAGGCGATGTTATGATGATGCCGTCTTGTGTGGAGCCTGGTTGATTTTGTTGGTGTGATGGCCTATTTTAGTGTCATATTCTTATTAGTTTGGCCCTGCACCTTATCTACCGGGTGATGTGGCTTACAGTAGAGCACTCAATAGTTGTAGTTATGTAAGTAGATAAAAGTGTTCCCAAACAAAGTCCTCTTTACCTTCTACAGGAGGGGTTATTTTTCCTGTGGGGAAACAAGGTCCGTGATGAAATAAAAATATTTTGAAGAATTTATAGATAGATACGCATATCTAGCATGACGTACTGTGTGCATGGGACATAGTGTGCGTGTCAGGCGGTTTATGGGAGTCTTACTTGTAAACAAGGTCTGGCAATATCCATCAGTCGGCACGGGCAGCTGAAATGTGGATAGTGTTCTCCCTTTTGAGTTTGCGGCCGGAGGTAGTCCTCCATCATGCACGTGAACTTCCAGATCTTGGAGCAGCCTCCAGTTTTCACGAGAGGTTCCTGGTTACGGAGCATCATTGGTCTTCAGACGCGCCATCTTGAAGGATGTTCTGTGTTGAGTTTTTGTTTAAAATTATGCTTATACACAGAGTTGGGAAGGTTGTAGTGAGATAATATTTAAAGTATCACCTAATATTTTTTGCATCAGTAAACGGTGTCTATGGTATTATAGTTAACAACATTTATTTTCCAGGTATAATGGTCACCTGTGCTATTTGGGGTAGTCTCAAGAAATCTATTCATGGTGTGATGGGGTAACACAAAACAAGAGGGGATTTTCAGGTAATTTTATGCAAAAAATTAATGAGTAGTCATTTTTTAAAGATCAAGATTTAAATATCTGTGTCATCACAATGTTCTGCTCAAAGATACAAGAATTTGGGATGGCGAGTCATTGACAGGTTCCTTTCGTAACTCAATGGCACTCTCATTATCCTGTTTCAATAATACAAGTTTACACAAAGGGTCCGTGAGTGGTGCCTTTTGTAACACAAGGTATTATCCGCCTATCATTTTACAATGTGCAGAGCAAAATCTGAAAAAGAGAGAGAGAGAGAAGGAGAAAGGAGGGTCAGACCGTATAAGAAAAACAGTTTGTGAGATGAAGGGTTACCGTGCTATAGTTATTGGTTCTACTGTCCTCATTCTTCTCCCAGCCAAAAATACGTTTCGGCAACTTTATTTAGTCCATTTCTTACGGTGTTATATTGGAGAATTAGTTTGCTTTTTCTTCTGTGCAACCTCACTTCACGATTTCCTCCTCGTCTTCCCTTATGTATAATTTAAATGCCATAGAAGGTAAAAGTTTTTTTGTGTGGGTGTATGTCATGAAAGTCATTCGTGAGGGGTGACCAGTTGTGTGCTTATTCATGTTTCTGTACTGTTCTTGAATTCGGGTTCTCAAAGTTCGAATTGTGCTTCCAATGTATGGACGGTTGCTTGGGTAGAAGGTCACATAAATTTCCTTCTGCAGTCAATCCATTCCTTCATTTTGATCTGTGGGCCCGATGGCATAGGGATATGTTCAGTGTTGTTGATTTCCAATTTGCAAATATTGCAGTTGTGACATGTATGGAAACCTGCTGTTTTATCTAAAAAGGTCTTGGTATCCTTCAGTTTATCCACAAATTCTGTTTTGCAGAGCATTTATTTCAGATTTGGAGCACGTCTAAAACGTACTTGTCTAAAACTTACCCTGTATTCTTCTCTTCCATGCCCACTCCGCCACCCGGTTCCTGCCGCTGCTACCCCCGCAGCCCCTCCCCCTTGCCTCCTCCAGCTCCAACCTTCCAGCTGCACTTTCCCTACCCTCCTGTATTTAATGGCAGACGCTGCGAGGGTAGCGGAGCAAGACCTCTGCCCCCCCGGTCAGTGGCCTGCTCTCACCCCCGCAGCTCTGCTGGTGTGCTGCTGCAATTAACTCTGCCCTGATCTGCAGGGTTCGAGTCCGCCCTCCGCCGATCTTCGCAGGTATCGTTCTCTGACTCCTGCAATGTGCCGTATCTGTGCCTGTGCCCGTTTTTTGTGCCCATGTACTGTGGATTTGTTTCTTTTCCTGATATTGTGCCTGTGCCCGTTTTTTGTGCCCCTGTACTGTGGATTTGTTTCTTTTCCTAATATTGTGCCTGAGCCCATTTTTTGTGCCCCTGTACTGTGGATTTGTTTCTTTTTTTGCCTGGTTCTTCTGTGCACTTGTATTCTTCTCTTCCATGCCCACTCCACAACCCGGTTCCCGCCTCTGCTGCCCCCGCCGCCCCTCCCTCCTTACCCCCTTGACTCCTCCCGATCTGCTTTCCCTTCCCCTCAATTAATTAATGGTGGCCGTGCATCGGCTGCGTCGCTAGTGTACCAAAGGCAAGCCCCTCTGCGCCTGTCTGTGACCCAACTGTGACCAGTGCAAGAACCCATGGATCTCCCACCATCCACCGCTACGACATAGCCGCCCTCCTTGCACTCAACCCCGGAAGAAAGAACAACTGCCAGCAGCCCACTCCGAAAACAGCCCACGGCCAATTCTCCTACCTCCACTGCTGCCGAACCTTCACTACCCTCTGCACCACCACAGCCACCGCCCCATGTCAGACATCAACACCACAGAAGCCCTGAAGTGCATCCTCCTCAACATGCGCTATCTGCACAGACACACCATCGAGATCTGGAACCTCCTTGACATCCTGTCACCAGACGTCGCCTTCTTTACTGAAACCTGGACCACCATCTCCTCCGCCCCTGACATCGCCATCGCGGACAGATACAAGATCCAGAGGATGGACCACCCCAACCACCCGAGAGGAAGCGTTGCCATCTCACACAAAAACTCTCTCTGCCTCTCCACCTCGAGCAACACCTTCTCTGCCACCGAACAACTGCACTTCCAGGTCCAGACCAGCCCCAACACCACACTCCGTGGCACCCTCACCTACAGACCCACCGTCCCCATGCGCCTTTTGCCTCCACCATCTCTGACCTCATCGCACACCCCAAACCATGACCTCCATGGACTACATACTCATTGGAGACCTTACCTTCCACCTCGACAACCCCAGTGACCACAACTCCACCACCCTCCTTGATAACCTCACCAACATCAGACTGAAACAACTCATCACCACGCCCACCCATAAGGCAGGACACACCCTCGACCCCATCTTCACAGAGAGAAACAGAACTCACTATATGCACATCACTCATCCCCTGTTGACTGACCACCACTGCGTACACTTCTTCATCAACAAACCCAAGCCGCCCAGACCAGCGCCGCGTCCCCCCACAAAGGAACTGGAGCAAAGTCACAAGAAAGCCACCTGGTTCACCACCGACCTCCAAGAAGCCAGACACAAATGCAGACGCTTCGAGAAGAACTGGTAAAACAACAATATGCACGAAAACCACACCACCTACAAAAATGCCATGACGGAATACCACCAACACATCAAAACCACCAAAAGAACCTTCATTCCACCTGAAAATCAAGAACCTCTATGACAACTTCAGCGACCAAACAACTGACCCCGCAGCCGCCGCACCCTCCAGCAACACCAACCAGTCCACCATCACTTCCTGGACATCGGTCACAAACGAAGAGGCCGCCTCAACCATGAAAAGCATCCAGTTGGGGGCCCCCAGGGACCCCTGCCCTCCTCACATCTACCACAGAGCCACCACCGCCATCAGACCAGATTTACGAAACACCATCACCACCACCTTCATGACTGGCTCCTTCCCCGATGACTGCAAAGGCGCAGAAGTCAGAACCCTGCTGAAGAAACCATCAGCAAATCCCACAGACCTCAAGAACTACCGGCCCATCTTCCTCCTCCCCTTCAATGCAAAAGTCGCTGAGAAGATCATCAACGTACAGCTAACAAAGTTCATTGAAGACAACTCCATCCTCAACCCTTCCCAATCCGGATTCTGCAGCAATCACAGACCAAGACTACCCTACTCGTCGCTATAGATGACATCCACACCCTCCTCGACCAAGGCCACACCGCACCCCTGAGAGTACTCGACCTGCAAGCAGCATTCAAAACAGTCTCCCACCGCACACTCCCCACGAGACTACACAACGCCAGCATACAAGGAACAGTCCTAAACTGGATCCGCTCATTCCTCACCGGCAGAAGTCAAAGAATCAGACTGCCTCACCTTCCTCTTTGAACCCACAGAAACCAACTGCGGAGTACCCCCGGGGATCATCACTCAACCCAACCCTCTTTAACATCTACATGGCCCCCATCGCCACCATTGTCAGACAGCACAGCCTCAGCATAGTATCCTACGCTGACGACACCCAGCTCATCCTCTCCCTCACCAAGGACCCCACCACCACCAGACTCAACTTCCAGAAAGTCACAGCCTGGATGAACAACAGCTGCCTGAAGCGCAACTCAGAGAAAACAGAAGACCTCATACTCTGGACCACCCTGTCAGCAAGGAACAACTCCTGGTGGCCCATCACACCGGGCAGCCCTCTGACCCCCATGGACCACGCCAGAATCCTAAGCATTGTACTCGACTCCTCCCTCTCCATGAACAAGCAGGTTAACGCCATCACATCCAGCTGCTTCAACACCCTCCACATCCTCCGAAAAAACCTTCAAATGGATCCCCACCGAGTCAAGGAAGACAGTCACCCATGCAAACATAACCAGCAGATTGGACTACGGAAACGCCCTCTACGCCGGCATCAACAAGTCTCTACACTGCAAGCTCCAGACGATACAGAATCCAACAGCCAGACTCATCCTCTGCATCCCCCGACAAGAGCACATCAGCCAACACATACGGAACTTCCACTGGCTCCCCATCAAGAAGAGAATCACCTTCAAGATACTCACCCATAAATGCCTCCACAACACAGGACCCCAATACCTCAATATGAGAATCACCTTCCACATACCCAAAAAAAACCTCTGCTCCACCAACCTTGCCCTCACGAAAACCCTGCACATCCGCAGAGCCAGATCAGGGGGAAGAGCTTTCTCCTACATCGCGGCCTAGACCTGGAATGAGCTCCCTATCGACATTAGGCATTCCCCCTCCCTGGACACCTTCAGGAAGACCCTCAAGACCTGGCTCTTCAACTGTTCAGAGCTACAGTTCTCCCCCCCCACAGCGCCTTGAGACCCTCACGGGTGAGTAGTGCCCTTAAAACCCCCTGATTGATTGATTGATTGATTGAGGGTATTCTCGGAGGTGGTCACTGATTCCTGGTGTATATTATAATAGATGCCAATGGCGTTTTAAGACTGTTCGAATGTTGTGATGGCCATTGTGATCATCAGTAATGTAACATATCCTATTATCCTTTTTTGTTGGGTGATATTTGTTTGTGGCCCATGGTTGTAGACATTTCAATGGTATTCATTGTGGCCAATAAGTGGTGTGATTCGTATACTCCAGTTGTGCGATTGTTTCTTTTCCTTTTTGCTCAAAAAATGGTTCTTCACTGCAGTTCCTTCTGATTCTTAAGAGTTCCCCCTTTGGTATGTTTGCAATATTGTGTTTGTGGTGGCATCTGTCCGCCCGTAGAATGGCATTTACTGATGTATCTTTTCTGTAGAGTTTGCTATGCAGTTGGATATCTTTAACATGGAGTGTGAGGTCCAGAAAGTTGATTTTGGATTTGGAAAATTATGAGTCATTTTTATCTTCCATGGATTGTCTTCCAATTTCTGTAGGAATCTCCCTAGGTTATCTTGTTTCCCCTGCCAGATGCAGAGAATATTGTCAATATAATGATGTCAAAAGATGACATGTGTTGTAAACTCTGAGAAGTTAGCGTCCCACAGCCAGAATTGTTCAACAAAGCTCATGAAGATACAGGCATACAGCAGTGCAAATTTTGAGCCCATCAGGGTTCTGTGTATTTGTTTGAATATTCTTTGTTTAAAGCTGAAGATATTATGTGTCAGGCAGAGTTCCAACATATCTAACAGCATTGCATTTGCCTCAAGATAATTGGCTGGGTGAGTCCAAAGGAAATGTTTGACTGATGCTAGTCCATCTCAATGTTCGATGAAAGTAAATGGGCTCACCATGTCAATGGATACTATAAAGAAGTTAGGTTCCCAACTGATGTCTTGCAGCTTCAGCAAGATGTCTTTACTGTCTTGTATGAATGATGGTATATCCTTCATTAGTACAGATTAAAGTGGGTGTCAAGGGAAAGAACGCGCAACCTGCAAAATTTCACAACCTTTAACTCTGTGAACAAAAATTTACAATACGGTGCTTTCAACTTGAGGTTTAAACACCCAAACCCTCAAAAAACAATCAAAGATTGATTCATGTAATTTCTTATTGTCGAAGCACATGTAAAATCATTTGTAAATGTCTCTTGTAATAACCACAAAATTAGAAAATGATTTGTGTGGGCTTCTCTTCTTCTTTATTTTCCAGTTGAATCTTCAAAATTCTTTTATTCACAAACATTCCTCCACTCCCCAACGCGTTTCGTCGATAAGGGAATAACCCATACGACTTCCTCAGGGCTGGAAGTAATAAACAATACAAATTGGAGTACATAAACTTCCTTATTCCATACTTAGTAGCCCACAATACTTCCATGTGCAAAGGGAAATAAACATGCTGTGTGACTTCACACTTTTAATAACCCGTGTATTTACACGTTTTTTATATATTTTATGACAATTACACCTCAAAGATTTAATATTAATTGCAACTACTTAGCCACCATCATAAATGTGAGCATTGGACAGTTACTGTGATGGCACCATTCCCAGACATGCGGTACATGCTATATTATCAAACCTGAATTAATAGTATGTACCTTATTATCTTGTGTCTTTCTCCTACAAAGAAACAACCACGTAAAACCGCATTACACACTGCGGAGCACATGAGGCATAGGCTGGACTAATCACCACATTGAACAACACAAACATACCTTCTTATACTGTGTTTAATGTCTTCAGTAATATTTGTTGAACATATCCAAGTCGGGTTATTGGCGCTAATCTGAAATATAATTCACATTCTAAGTAAACTCAACACTATGTTATTTTTCTTCCATGCTCAAGCGACAAAATTTCTAACCATCTCATAATCTCACCTGATTCTTAGTCTCGTATCTCTGACAAGCCTCAATCGTATTCCCAAACATTTGCCTTAAGCATGAGTCATTTAGTCCTCCTCAATCCCTGCAGTACGGAGATCTAAAGAATTACAAAATCAGAATTACTCCATTCAGTGCGTTCATAATCAGCGTCCCCTAGCAGCCGACAATGTCAAAGCTATCCCACTTACTTTCAAAACGCCATGGCCCCCGGATACAGGAACACATCCGTGTTTGCTGTTACCGCGTTTTTCTCAAAACAACTATAGAAACGAACAAGGTGACTTGCATTACAAACCGGTTACCAGCACCATTTTGGATAGGTCTTAAACCGATATATTTAATTCAAAATAATCACAACCCGTTGTTACTGAAAAAGCCCTTCGGCCGTTCCGATCCTGCACCATTTTTATGAAAGGTATAATCCCGCTTGCTATCTATTATAAAATTCCCCATTTCAGACATGCCAAGAATTCATACACCTCACGCTCGTAACGATAACAAACTAATGAAATAACTTGTTTGGCATGTCAAAACGGGCGCCATTAAGGCCGGATATAATATTTACGTGTTATTCAGGTCCGTTCTATAAAACGATCAATTATTTCATTCACTGTGATCCACAAGTAAATATCAACTACTCTTTATAATTAAATAAGATTTCAAACAAATAATACCACCTCAACAAAATAATTATAGTACAGCCTCCTCGAGCGACATATCAATATCCTGTCGCCTCATAGAAGAAAGTTACACTATTTAATCACAAAATCAGTATTCGGCAATAAATATCCTGTTGTCTGGCATTTATCTAAAGACACAAACTGTAATGTTCTTCATGACATTCTTTACAAACCTTAATCACCAATAATGCTGATCCTCTCTCGCAATACCTTAACTACTACAAAATTCGGCAACCTATGGTGTAGCATATCTACACCATACAGATCTTCATAAAACAACTAAATCATCCGTTTACAGCTGAAAAAGATTTCTCAATGGTAAGCGTTAACGCAATCCCAAATGTCCAATCACAATGATTCTGCCTTATCTTTATTCTCTAACATTCAGCTCCGAACCATACGCTTATTAAAAGATCTAAACAATTACTCGCCAAGGAAGTACTGTAACTCTCGGTCAAAATTAAGACCATCTTCCACGGCCCTCAAGCGCATGATCCATCTCGCCTCATGCCTCCGCAGTGTCAGTTCTCTATTACCTCCCCGCACTTCCATCTTCACATGCTCAATACCACAGAATTGAAATGATTTATGTATCCCTTGCACTGTACAGTTATGTATATGTTCTGCAATGGGATAACTCTGATCATTATTCTTGACGGCTCTCCAATGTTCACTAATCCTATCCTTAAGAGCCCTTATTGTGCTACCCACATATATTTTCTCACATTTACATATAATCACATACACAACATACTTTGTGCTACAATTAATGTTGGACACAATGTCATAAATTCGTTCTCCATTAAACTGAAATTGTTTAGTTTTGTCTTTAGCATGCTTACACATGCCACAATGGCCACACTTAAAGAAACCTTTGCTAAATTGTGAAAGCCATTGCTCCTTCTCAACCTCTACTGGGTAGCTTGGACTCAGGATTGTGCCTAACGTTCTGCCTCTCCGATAGGTAATCTGTGGTTTATCTGACAGAAATTCTCGTAATGTCTTGTCCGCCTTCAGGATATGCCAATGGTTCAACATACATTTGTACAGAATAGTACTAATGGGAGTATAATTTGTAATCATCCTGATCATAGGTGACTTATTTATAAGTTTTTTAGATTTTAAGGTGGATGCGCGTTTTATCTTAAGTGCTCTCTGTGTTGCTACCTCCAAGTCTCTTTTACCATAACCCCTTTGAGTAAACCTCCTTTCCATATCTTCTACACATTCTCGGAATTGATTATCCTCACTACAGTTACGCCGTGCCCGTAACAGTTCCCCATAAGGAATTGCCCTGATCTGATGCCTGGGGTGTGCACTGCCAGCATGTAAAATAGCATTACAGGAAGTGGGTTTCGGATACATCTTACTGCAAATTTTGTCATTGTGTATAAATAATTCTACATCTAAGAATACCACTTTGATGGAGCTCATGCATGAAGTAAATCTTATATTTATAGCATTACTGTTCAAATAGTCAATGAATCCTCTTAATTTCTCTTCTGTTCCTGTCCATATCAATATACAATCATCGATGTATCGTCCGCAATACAAGATGTCATCATTCCAGTGTTTACCAGCAGGGCCCCATATCACTGTCTCCTCCATCCAGCCCATAAATAGATTTGCAAACGCCGGAGAAAATCTTGAACCCATTGCTACTCCTTGGGTTTGCCTAAACCATTCTCCATTAAACAAGAAATAATTATTAGACAATATTAGGTCTGTCATGGTTAATAACATCTGGGTGTGTCCCCATTGACTTGCTGGTTTTTTCATTTGAAAATGCTCAATGGCTTTCATCCCTAAATCATTAGGTATACTTGTATAAAGTGATATGACATCCAACGTTACTAATTTCATACCAGATTCCCACGTGATATCACCCAGTGTATTTAAGATGTGCTTAGTGTCCCTGATATAGGATGGTAGATTTACTACCAACGACTGTAAAAACACATCGACATACTGAGACATACGCTCTGTCGGTCCTCCTATTCCTGCCACAATGGGCCTCCCTGGTGGAAATGGGAGGTCCTTATGGATTTTTGGCAATGTGTATAGACAAGGATATCGTGGACGGTTTACCTTTAAATACAACAATTCTTCATCATCTAAGAGACCTTGATAATGCCAATTCTGTAACATTCCATTAATTTTTGTGATAAGAGAGAACATAGGGTTGTGCGAAACTCTTTGATAGTTTTCTACCTTGTTCAATTGGGAATAAATTTCACGATCATAATCAGTCCTATTCATTATAACAATATTACCCCCTTTATCTGCCTTCCTAATAATCAACTTGGGGTCTTCTACTAGTGTCTTGAGGGCCTGACGTTCATTTATCGACAAGTTGTCCCCACAATGTCTAAAAGAGGGGCTTGACTTCCGCATACCAATTTCAAGATCATTAGTGACTAAAGTATCAAAAATCTCCACATTGTTACCACTAATTAGGTTAGGGGACCATCTCGACTTCTCTTTCAGACCACTAGTCACTGATAGATCTGGTCTTACATCTAAATCCTCCAATACCTTCCCAATAGTAACCGGGTCTTCCTCTAATTCCGTTATAGAGAGTAAAATGTCCAATGCTGACATTTATGATGGTGGCTAAGTAGTTGCAATTAATATTAAATCTTTGAGGTGTAATTGTCATAAAATATATAAAAAACGTGTAAATACACTGGTTATTAAAAGTGTGAAGTCACACAGCATGTTTATTTCCCTTTGCACATGGAAGTATTGTGGGCTACTAAGCATGGAATAAGGAGGTCTATGTACTCCAATTTGTACTGTTTATTACTTCCAGCCCTGAGGAAGTCGTATGGGTTATTCCCTTATCGACAAAACGCGTTGGGGAGTGGAGGAATGTTTGTGAATAAAAGAATTTTGAAGATTCAACTGGAAAATAAAGAAGAAGAGAAGCCCAGCCAAATCCTTTTCTAATTTTGTGGTTATTACAAGAGACATTTTCAAATGATTTTACGTATCCTTCATTAGTACTTGCAGTTTCCTGTGAATGTATTCACCAAGACTAGAGCAGGGCGAGTTGATGCCCGGTATGATGGGTCTTCGTGGGGGCAGGTAAGTTCCTTTATTTATTTTGGGCAAGAGATAGAAGGTGGGCATTATTGGGTGTTGAAGAAAGAGGTATGACTTTTCCTCGATACTAAGGAGTTCAGATATATACCACTTTTTGAATTTGGTTTTTATCATGTGTTGAATATTTGAAGTTGGGTCCTGAGATAGCTGTTGATAACATGTTGTTGTTGTGCTTCCGAGATGTAATTGTCAACATGTAATGCTACAGTGTTGCCTCCTTTATCTGCTTCCTTAAGAATCAGCTCCTTACGCTCCTGCAATACTTTGATCGCCTTCCGTTCTTCCGAGGTGATGTTTTGCGGCAAGAATTGAATTTCTTTTTCTGATATATTTCTTGTATTCTTTTTCCAGGTCATGTGTCACCGCTAGGTGAAAGGCATCTATAATGTTGCCTGATGGTAAATGTGGGCAAAATGTGGATTTGTTTGTCAAGTGTCTGTCTTCTGTCATATCAGTACGTATTCCAAGTTCCGATGCAGTTGTTAATACTGAGTTGGAGTCCGCATTTGTTTCACTTAGATTTGCCAGTAAGTTGATATTTTCCATATCTTGAATGTAGAGATTTGATAGGGTTATTTTTGGTAGCTCGAGTTGTCTCATAGGTTGATCTACAAAGAATGCTTTTAATTTTAGTTTTCTTGTAAATTTAAATAGAACAATATGTGTTCTCACCAGATTCCATGGTGCAGTAGGGCAAAATGATAATCTTTTATCCTTTATGATTTTTAACGAGATTGTCTATCTCATGGGGTTTTTGTCTAATTCTTTTCTTCTTGCTCTTGTTGTCACCCCCGCTGGTGATGTTTGGGGTCATCGGTACTGCAGAGAAGTTTCGGCAATTGAGGTATTATGGGTGTTTTTATACCCAGTCTCGAACAAATTTACTTTGCATTTCGATACGCTGTTTTCCAGGTTAGTGGCTAACCTAAACTGGTGGAGTGTCTTGATTGTTGGGTAGGATTTTCACTGCTGGCACCCGTGGGTGGTTTGGCGCTGTAGCGTTTGGCAAAGGTATATACCCGACCGAATTGGTAATCCAGTTGGTCACGGCGAAATTTGCAATTTGTTCTTATAATTATGTTTGCTTCAAATTTCTCAATAAGATGATTGAGGATATCGTAGTTCTTTCTGGTTAGGTCACCCCAGTTTGAGCCTTTAATATGTTTAGTGAGATTATCAACTTCTGTTTTGGCTTTCTTTATTGTGTTCTTCTTCAGCAAAATCAATTAGTTGTCTGATCATATTATTCTAACATTTCCTTCCCACTTTTCAATGTATTCAGGGTTTGCAGTATCTGACGGTGGAAAGATTAATATCTGTAGAGCTGTAGGGATTCTGTCTGTTTCCAGGTATTTTTTCAAAGAAGCTGCTTCCGACCATTTGGAAGTTTCTTTTTTGACACCACATTCAAGTGCTTGAAAAGTGCTTCTGGCAGATGCAGGATTGGGTTTACATTTTGAGTTTCTAGCAGCTACCGGATTAGTGGAAAAGGTTTCTTCAATTCTAGTTGATCGTTGTGCATTTCTGTATTGACACAATGCGATCAGGTAGAAGGTGTTCTTGATTCTTCTAAATTATTTGAGGAGTAGTTTCCTCTCAGGAAGTAAGTGACTGGGCCTCAGAGTAACAGAAGAGAAGAAGGGGATAATGGGTCCATATATTAAGCACTCCTGTGTGTAATTGAGGATATTTATAAGGCACCACGTGTCCTCTGCAATGGGAGACCCCTTCCCCATTTCTTTGCATGACTTAAAGATGTGCCAGGTCAAGTAAGAGAAATCGTAGTCTGTAAGTAATTAGATCCATTTATTGTATCTAGTTTTTTTTTTACATATAGCATGGACTCTTTAGAACTTCACAGTCTTCAAAGCAAAGAAAAGATGCAAAGATTTGTAACGCAACCAGCACGTGTTTTGCCCCAGCCTGGTTCTTCCTCAGGGCTGCCAAGTCCAATAAAGTAAACATAATATGCAAACATAAGTAAGACAAAAATATACAGCGCATCAGTAACAATTTGTTTTTTGAAAATTAGAGAAAAGAAAAGAATAAAAAAATAGGAAGAGAGGAGTATTTTTCACCATCATAGTAAACGATGTTTAGCTGTCAGGTAAGTACACAGTAGGAAATAAGATCAGTTAGATGGGGACATAAAAGGGAGAAGAACAATAAATATCATTGTGGGTATCATGATGAGGCAACGGTAAAGCTCATACAGGTAACATAAAAATAGTACAATAGGTAAGCGAAACAGGTACATGCTGTTGTGTCACAGCATTAGCATATATCTCTTAGAAAATAGATACATTCCATTAAATATATGGAAAATGGGTGCTCATGAATGGTGTAATAAAAGCCACTCTATTAGGTAGGAAAGTAATATGAACTCAAAAATGGGTATATATATATATACATCTAAGGAAAGCTTAGTTTGTTTTATTTAAATATTGCCATGAGGTGGTCTACTACATGGAAGTTCTGCCCATGTGAGTGAGTTTCATGCGATGTTACGGTGATGGCGTCTTGTCTGGAGCCAGGTTGATTTTATTGGTTTGTTGGCCTATTTTAGTGTCATATTTTTATTAGTGTGGCCCTCCACCTTATATAGCGGGTGATATGGCTTACCGTAGGGCACTTAAAAGTTGTAGTTCGGTAAGTAAATGAAAGAGTTCCCAAAAAAACATCCACTTTACATACTACCGGAGGGGTTATATTTCCTCTGGGGAAACAAGGTCGGTGATGAAATAAAATTATTTTGAAGAATTTAAAGATAGAAAATCAGATACTCATATATAGCACAAAGTCTTATGTGCACAGGACATACTGTGTATGTCAGGCGGTTTATGGGGATCTTACTTGTAAATGAAGTCTGGCAATATCCATCAGTCGGCACGGGCAGCCGAAATGTGGATAGTGTTCTCCCTTTTGAGTTTACGGTTGGAAGGCAGTTCTCCATCATGCACGTGAACTTCCAGATCTCGGAGCGTCCTCCCGTTTTTCACGAGAGGTTCTGGGTCATGGAGCGTCCTTGGTCTTCAGACGCCCCATCTTGAAGGATGTCCTGTGTTGAGGGTGTTTTTTTAAAATTGTGCATATGCACAGAGTTGGGAAAGTTTTAGTGAGATAATATTTAAAGTATCACCTAATATTTTTCGCATATTGATCCTCTCAGTAAACCGTGTCTATGATACTATAGTTAAAAACATTTATTTTCCGGCTATAATTGTCACCCATGTTATTATGGGTAGTGCTGCGGTGGTCTAAAGGGCAGTGGCTGTGTTAGGCTCACAAGCGGGAGCGACCACCACATTAGGGCAGAGGAGCGTCTCCCCCCCCCCCCCCTGCTGCCAGTGCAGCAAAAGTTAAAAATCAAACAGTAAATAAATTACCTTTTTAGTTTTCACTGCTCCCAGCCTGAGCAGTGTTTGGGGGTGGGGCATTACTGTGGACTGGCAGCAGGGTGTGGTGCTTACTCCACCAGTTTACACTGCACAAGTCACTTTGGCCATCCATCTTGTGATGGCCAGCCTGACATGGGCAGTGTGAACCTCTCCACCTAGTTGTCTCAAACAGCTGGGTAGAGAGCGGGCACAGGCCTCCTGTGCCTGCTGAAGCATCAAGGCAGCCTGCTCCAGCCAATCATGTCACTGCTCTCATGCTACTCATCTGCAGCATGAGAGCATGGTTGGGATTTGCAAAAGGGGGTTGCCTGAGGCTCCATGAGGTGCCATCGTGCTGACTCCAGAAGAAAGAAGAAAACACGGAGAGCACAACATGGGTAAGTGCATTTTTTTTTAAGTTCAAGTAATTTTATTCAAAAGCAAACAAGGTGACCATACAAAGTAGATAAAATGAGTTTTACAACACAACAATTCAAATCTGTTGCTTAAAAGGTAAAGGAATTGGACTAATAATACAAAAAAGAGACATAATAAATGTACATTGAATGGGTATATATCTATTCAAGGAAAATAAAAGAAGAAATTGTGGAACAAACAGGGGATTAGGGTGGTTTGGGAACCTCCTGTTGAGATGGTGTAGGTAAAAAACAACTTTTGGCGCTAACATCAATAAATGTTGTAACAGGTGACCACAAGACAGCACGTTTGGTAGCCATTTGAGGAGGATACACAAAGGCAGTATCTAATCTATGATTGTGACAAACATTGTACCACCAGGCTCTATACGAAATTTTTGAAAAGTCTTTCCAATTGACAGTAACTTGTTGAAAAGCAATTGCTAATAATAAGTCAATAATCTTGACATTAGATAGAGCTCCATCCCAGATAGAAGAGAGGCTGCCTAGGAAGATATGAATGAAGGAAAAAGGAAACTTAGTACCATAAATCAAGTTAATTTGTAACCAAACTTGCTTCCAGAAAGCGTGTACTTGAGGGCAGGTGAATAAAATATGGAAGAGGTCGGCATTCGTGGAGGAGCAAGTCCAACATATATCAAGAGTAGTGGAGAAACGTTTACACAGAATGGCTGGTGTGAATAAAAGTCTATTGTAAACAAAAAATAATGTTTGTGTGGTATTAGCTGCTCTGGAGGCTTTACGTAATTTGGACCAAATGCCTTCCCAGAGTGGGAGTGGCCAACATACCGCAAAATCTTTTTCCCAAGCTTCCTCAATCTTTGTTTTCTGTCTGTCAGTAGTAGTGCGTTGGAGGTGTTTGTAAATAGTCGAGGCATTGGGTGCGGTTTGTAACAGGGTGTGAAGTCGTAAAGAGGGCTGTGATTTGTTAGAGGTAGCAGGTATGATAGGGAGTTGTGAATATGTTCCAAGATAGTTCTTTTAAGTAAAATGTATTTATGGATGAAAGAATTTGGAAGGTTTAATGTCTGCTTAAGTGCGGTAAAAGGCAAAAACTCTGAATCCGAGAACAACTGGTGGATCCAAATCAAGCCTCTATCCCTCCAGGTTTTCCAATAAAAGGGTCTATTATGGATTAGTAAATGTTTATTGTGCCAAATTTGTGAGTGCAGAAAGAGGTCTTTGGAGGTAAGAACATAGTCAGAAGGTAAATCAAGCAGTCTGGCCGTATATTTTAGTATAGGGGTGGAAATGGATTGCGGCTTACATGAGAAAGAAAGAAATTCACGAAATGAAAAAGGAGATAAAAATAAACGTTGAATTGACGCCCAAAGAGGATAATATTCTTCCGAATCAAGCAACCATAAAGAAGCCTGACATAGTAAAAAAGCCTTGTGATACGCCTGAAAATCTGTTTTAGGGGCGAATCAGTTTTAATAAAGACATTCACGGTTTCTTGTTGTTCCATAAGAAGGAGGATAATGTAGAATTTATTTTTGTGATTAATTTGGAGGGAATGGAAATCTGTAAATTCGAGATTATATATACAACTATGGGTGATAACATAATTTTTATGGTATCTATTCGACCCCACCAGGACAAGTAGAGGGGATGCCACTTAGAAGTAAGTTTTGAAATCTTTTGATGGCAAGTACTCATACAGAGTACTACCGTTTCAGGGATGGAAGGTTTACATTGCAAACCTAAGTATTTAGTATAGTTTGGACTCCATTTAAATTGAGAAGCCTGAAATTGTAAGCTGAAAGTATGTTTTGTTAATGGGAGTATTTCACATTTGTTGTTGTTTAATTTGTACCCGGAAATGAGTGAGAAGGATTCCACCTCTGCTAACAAAGCCGAATTGAGACTTCTGGCCTAGAAAGGAAGAACAAAATATAATCAGCGTAGGCTGCAAGTTTAATATGAACATTTGGTGTTTGGAAGCCATAGATGTTTGGATTTTGACGCAACTTGGACAGGAATGGCTCTAGGGCCAAATTGAAAAGAAAAGGGGAAAGAGGACAACCCTGGCGTACTCCTCTACCTAAAAATAAAAAATGAAGAAATCAAGCCATTAGCGCAAACTGCAGGTCTTGGATTAGAATAAAGGAGAGATACTAGGTTTACAAATCTAGTGCCAAATCCAAACCATTCAAGGGTATAAAATAAATATTTCCATTCAAATCTATCAAAAGCCTTCTCAGCGTCCAGAGAAATTGCTGCTAGGGGGTAATCAAGGTGAGATGATTTGGAGAGGATATCAAAGAAGAGCCTTGTATTATCTGTGATGACTCGCCCTTTGATTAAACCAGATTGCTCCTTTTCTAGTAAGATTGGTAAGTAAGAGTCGAGATGTATGGCCAAAGCTTTAGCAAAAATGTTATAGTCGATATTAACCAACGAGATAGGTCTGTAATTTTTACAATATTTAGAGTCTTTACCTTCTTTCGGAATAAGACAAATGTGGGCCTCAGAAAATGAACCAGAAGAATGTTTGGAAGTACTGAAGAAAGTTACAAGTGAATGCAATTTGGGTATCAAACATTTGGAGAAATGAGTATAGAATTCAACGGTAAAGCAGTGTGGGCCGGGGCTTTATCTTTTTTAAGTTTCTGAAGGACTTCTAGAAGTTAATGCTGAGAAAGGTCTGATTCTAAGGGGGATAGTTTCAGAGGAGTGTGTTGAGATTTTTGAATATTTGAAAAGAAGTGCGATAATTGATGATCTGTAGGTTGAGTTTCTGACGAATATAAATCTTTAAGTAATTGGCCAAGTTTTTTCCCTGCTTTATTTTTACCTCCATAGAATTTAGCGCTTAATTTTAATAAATAAAGGGAAGCATCCTCTGTAGACTTTTTGTTGAATTGTAGCTTGGCGTTAATAAGATTTTTTAAAGAATCTTCTGAGTGTGATGTATAATATAAATGTTTTAACGCCTTAATGTCCTGAAGAAGGTCTTTGGTGATCTTATGCGCAGTTCTTCATTTTTTTGCTACATAGCCTATAATGAAATCCCTGGCTGATGCTTTGAAGGCGTCCCAAATGGTAGCGGGAGACAAAAAGTCTGTGGTATTCCTTACAAAATAATCCGTAGAAAAGGAGGTGAAAGCTGTAGTAAAGTTGGGATCTACAAGAAGTGAATTATTAAAACGCCACCTTCTGGGAGCGTTGTTCCTGGGGAGGATGTCAAACCCAATTGAAACTGGTGCATGGTCCGAAAGGAGGATAGGGCCAATATCTGCAAATGTGAGGAATTGTGAAATGTTATGAGATACAAACACGTAATCAATTCTTGATTGGGTATGATGGGTTGGGGAATAAAAGGAGTACTCTCTAACAGTCGGGTTGCAAAGGCGCCAGGCGTCAAGCAATTTGTGTTGATGTTTGGTGTGGGTAAAAGATTTATGTGACTTGTTGGGAATGAAGGACACTTTTGAGTTTCTATCTAAAAAGGGGTTGATCACCTGGTTGCAGTCGCCTGCCATAATAAAATTGTCTTCAATGCAATGAGAGATGTGGTTGGCCAAAGTGGGCCAAAAGGAGGAGTTGCCTCCTGTAGGTGCATAAACATTAACCCCTTCGCCGCGGCACGAATTCCGCCGCGGCGCTGGGGGGTTTGGGGTCAGCGCGGCGCCGCCATGCTCATGACGGAACCACTCCGTCATGAGTCACGGGCGAGCTGTGCTCATGACGGAGTGGTTCCGTCACGACTCCGCCCACTTGCATTGTTCGCCCGCACAGGCGGGGAATCAGTGCCGCGTGGGCGGAGCGGCCGCCAACGGCCGCAGCATGACGGAGCACACGGCGCCCGTGGCTCATGATGGAGTGGTTCCATCATGAGCAGGGAAGGGGTTAAGAAGAGAGACCACAACACCCTTTAGTGATCATTTTACAATGATCCACCTCCCTTCATCATCCGATTCTTGTGATAAAAGCGTGAATGGTAAGGATTTACGACATAATATTGCCACTCCATTCCGTTTACCATCCCCAGGAGAAAAGTAAGTCTCACCCACCCAGCCTCTTTTCAATTTCATAGATTCAGTATTTGTGAGGTGGGTTTCTTTTAACAACACAATGTCAGCGTTCAACTTAGCCAAATGTGATAAGACTCTTTGTCTCTTAATGGGAGAGTGTAAACCCCTGATGTTCCATGAGACTAATTTAAGTGACATAAAGTACTAAGGTGAAATGATAAAAACAACATAAAGCAACAAACCAATTCAATAAATTAAATGAAAAACTAACAATAGGATAACTCAAGCAAGTAATATAGAAGTCCAATTTGTTGCAAAAACATTGTATAACCATAGAAGAGAGAGAAAAAAGAAAAAGTGGTTTTGAGAAGATGTCAGAGAGAGAAATAAAGAAAATCAGGAGAAAGACATCAGAGTCTGATTTCCTACAGAAGTAATGTTTAGCATTGAAAAGTACAGAATAAAGACATAAGAGAAGAAGGAGTTTAGCGTACGAAGAGAGGAAAATAGGCAAAAAGAAGGGACTAAATTGGAAACGGAGTGGAAGATTGGATTGCAATATATAGAGCGGAAGATAGAAGGAATAATGAATTTCGGAGCTGAAAACATGGAGGTAAAACAAGGTATTGAGGTCACCATATTGAAAATAAAGGGAAAGCTGTAAGACAAAACAAAGAACAAAAGACAAGACAAAAAACATACTAACAATGAGGGAATACAAATCGAGGGTGGGTGGAACCACGTGGGACATGCGAAACTTCAGGTAAGGACCGGGATATTCAAGGAGGGGACACATCATATCATAAGCAGCACTTTAGACAAAGGATAAAACAGAATAATAGAAATGTGTAGTAAGCCATTAAGTGGTAAAATAAAAAATAAAAAGAAGTAAAACAGCGAACCTGAGAAACGTTAAAACTAAATAACAGTAACCATAATATCAGAAAGACTCTAAATAATCCTACAGGCATGATAATCAATAAACATTGAGAAACCTGCAAACAATTTGACGTGAAATTAATGATACACAACTACAAAAGTCAGGTAACATGTGAGGAAGAAGGACTTGAAGAATTCATGTGATCCATCTTGTTTGAGTTGATGAAACTTTGCAGACGGATAGGATCTTAGTAGGAAGAGGTTCTGTTATTAAAGTTAACTTTGAATATAAAAGGATGAAAGAGACCATATCTTGCTCCTATGGCACGAAGATCAGATCTCATGTCGAGGAAAGCTTTGCGCCTTGCTGCTGTGGCTCTTGAATAATCTTGCGCAAAAAATAATGTAGACCATGAAATTCGCTGAATTGCCTTGGCAGCCGTCAGGACTCTTAGTAGATCTGTATATTCTAAGAAATATAGGATAACACTCCTGGGTCTTTGCGAGGAAGATGAATTGCAAGTCTATGAGCGCGCTGGATATTCAAGGATGTATCCTCAGGCAGGTGCAAGATTTTGGGGAGAAAGGATTAGAAGAAGGTAATAGGGTCTGATCCTTCGACTCCTTCATTCAGACCATAAATACGTAGGTTGTTTAATCTATTGCGATTTTCCAAATGCTCAACCTGCTTTTGGAGTGTTGAAACTTGTGGCTGCATGAAGGAAACTGTTTTGGAAGTTTCTTTTACTGATAAAACCTTGCGTTCCACCTCTGAAATTCTAGAATCAAGTTGTGACCAACTGTCCGAGAGTATTTGCAGTTTGGAATTAGTTTCCTCCATAAAGGGTCTCAAAGCCCTTATTTCTTGCAGCAACAGATCCATGGATACTGGAGACTCTGTTTTGGGCGGAGATGGAGGGTCCTGCTTTAGGCGCTTCACATTGGACTTTCCTGGTATAGACTTCGGTTGATCCATCAGGGCAGTGGTGCTCTGTGGCTCAAAAGATCCAAAATCTTCCAATTTTGAGAGTTCAGAAAATAGTTTCGAGTTTTTAATGAAAATACGTTGAGGTTTAGTTGCAAGAGAAGAAGAGCCTTTTGTTCTGCCCATTAATTATTTATTAAATCCGTAGAATAAAAGTAATGTGACAATTGAACGTGGTGCAGCAGAGGACCAAACATATGAGGTGTGTGATGAAAGGAGATTATGATTATATCATACTCCAAAAAACATTATGCACAAAGAATGCTACAGCCGCCACTGTGGATAAATTATACAGGTACTAGGGCAGAACTTGTCTTCAATTTTAACATAGAGGTGTTACTGTTGTGCTGCTCAAAAAACAGGAGGATTGACTGGGCATATCACATGTGTGCAGCAGTGCAATAATATAAACAGGCTGGCTAATGTCACCTTCATATTCTCTGAGGGAAAGCCTGCAGGATTTATTAAAATGGCGTCTTCAGTAATTCTGGGGCAGAAAAGACATGACAGAAATGCACACTTGAATCCATAGTAATACAAGGAGCCTTCACAAGAATACAATAATGGGCTTCTAATATGAGGCGCTGGAGAAGCTGTATTGTGGCAGTGAATTCACCTGAGGTGAAATGAGCGAAGCGCCGCCGCCTCGCATTCCTTGCATTCCATAGACAAAATGGTGGCCGCGAATTCGCGTACCCGCCGTCAGGCGTCCTTCACTAAATACTGCAGAGTTGAGGTGTGCTGACAATCGAAAGTACACGCGTTCAGCGCCCAGGGCATTCACATACCGGGTTCGCTGTCTGGCTGCACGAAACAAAGTCTCCATACGCGTCTCCCAGTCCCCGGTCCGGGAGCCTCACAGGGTTGCCGCCATGCCGTCCGGGTGCCAAGCCACGCTCCCCATGGGTAAGTACATTTAAAATTGATTTTTAACTATCTTTTTCCCCCTCATTGGGGTTGTCGCTCAGTCCCCCTGATGCCCCTCCAGTGTTCAGGATCACTGCCTGCCAATGCTCATAGGAGAGCCTTAACAGCAGACCGCCGCTGTGACGACACCTGCAGTACGTTCCTGCATGTTGTGGAATGCACCATGTTGTGCATGCTACACCGTGCAGGAATGGGGTGGAATTCCAGGAGGACACACCATGTTCCTCGCCGCATGCACGCCTAGGCCCAGAAGCAGCCCCCATAATTGCATCTCAGTCCCCCTTTTCATGGCAGGCTCACCGCCATGAAATGGCCAATGGAAAAGCAACCCGGAATATGCTCTGTGGTGCTGCAGCGACACCACCAGCAAATTTCTACCCCTTACCCCTGCGCCACCACCGCGGGATCATAGATCCCGGCAGACGCAGCAGTTCTGTGGTGGTCCCATCCCCAAATACTCAAAATACTGTGGGTGGACAGTATGGCCACAGTGAGTACGGCGGTCCTAGGACCACAAGACTCATAATAAAGCCCTTCATTATGAGTAGTACTAGCAGAAAGATTGGGAGACATCGCATCATTTTTTCATTGTGAAAGTTTTTGAAATTTCATGAAAATGAGTGAGATTATGCTTTTGTAGTGAAATGTGATTCACCAAACATTGAAAAGTCTTGCATGGAACCGACACAAGACTGTTTTGAGTACAAAATGTCTCTTGACAAGACATTTTCTACTCAGACCAGTGAATGGAAGCTGCTCACCAGTGCAAAAAAATTAAACACACTGGTGTAATGTTCAGTTCGGTTGAGTTCAATAGTCTTTAATGGGTCATAAACAATGGTCATAAAAACACAGAATTAAATTACATTGTACGTCATATAGTTTTTCAAATTGAGAGGTTATTAAGAAAACTTAACACATAGGATCGATTTAAAACATCATTACATATAATATATGTATACATTTAGCCAATTGTATACAATTACTGTATTGGCACCCCTGGTAACTAGCACTCTTTTAAAACTTTTAACAATCTCATCAGGGCTAAAATAAGTATCCTTCGGAAGCATGCCTCCTCCTCAGTTTTATTGCAGACAAAATATAGTTGAGAACAGAGAAACTAATTGTAGGAGTATTTAAACATTTCAAAAAGATCGTCCCCCTTGGTGCTAAGTGCTTGTGCTTTCAAAGTGGTCGTGAGAAGCATCTTCTGAAGCTACTACATAAGGTGCAAAAAAGTATAAATCGTGATGCCATTTGTGGTGAGAAGTTATTGCATGGGCAGCCCGGAAGAGATTCAAAGCAGGAGCCAGAGTTAGGAAAAGCAACCAAATGATAAATTGAATGTAAACTGAACCTCATGAGATAAAATCTATGTTGTAGTTTTTCCACCCAGATTAGATACTGCTTTATTCCAGGCGTTCTGAAAATATGAAAATAGTGAAGAACTGAGGTTAGATGGCTTGATCTTGCCATTCTAATCTCTTCATTCATCATAATACATTTTCCTTAACTATGTCCCACGTTTGGGGCCCCATGCTAATGGTGTAATGTATAATTTCGAGAATTTGGGGAATTTTATACATTTCATCCACATACTTAAAGTTTCACCAGCGTATGGGAATGGATTGATATACAGCGAATAAAGTGGGTTGTTGGCTTGCATGGAGTGACACATTTCTAAACCCTCTAATACAGCCAACCAGTAGTACAACATTTCTGTTGGTTCTTTTGTTTATTTTGGAGTTTTAGAAGAGTCTCCTAGATATACTATTGGTATGAATATCTTTTGCTAGAAGTCTAACTCCATATTTAAATTTGCGGAATTGTATGCATTTTAAAGGTATGATTTCCACTGAGGTTTGTCGAACACATTTTTCACTCACTCCTTCTATGCTTCTGGTGCCATCTTCAAAATGTTCAAGGCAGTACAGCTCACAGTCAATATAAGTGAGACCATGTTTTGAGCAATATGGCTCCTGTCTATTAATAATTTGAAATCTTCAAATAGTTTAAACACAGATTTAACACATGGCTGCCCATAATTAACTGAAACAGTATCTTTTAAATGATGTGGAAAAATGATTCAATGATTCTTGGGAGCATTCAAGTACATTACCTGCTTAGGGGCATATTATCAAGGACGGTGTTAAAAATGATCGCCGGTTAAGCGGCAGAAAACTGCCGCTAAAGCGGCGATAATGGGCTTGATAATATGCCCTTGAGAATTCCAATAGAAGTCCATGTTCTGGTGTGAACATGGGCTTCTAGTGGAATTCTCCAGGGCATATTATCAAGCCCATTATCGCTGCTTTAGCGGCAGTTTTTTGCCGCTAAACCGGCGATGATTTTAACTCCGTCCTTGATAATATGCCCCTTAGTTTTCTTTGTAAGTTCTCTGATGCTGTATGAAGCTGGTAACTCACAAGCATATTGTTTGTGAACTTTTCAGCACAAGTAACTCAGCCCACATAACAGTGATGTTAAAATACTCTCAAAACTCGAGATTTTCATGAGGAAGCACCCATGACAGCAGTGCTTAATTTGAGACGGTTTTTCCTGTGCTCAGCACCCACACTTCATACTCAACACCGGCACTTATGACAGTCTGCCACAGGGTAGTGCTGTTTACCTAATTTAAAGATGGGCACATCAGCATTTGTTTATTAATTCAATATACATAAAAAAAATGTAATAACTGCAACTTAATCCATTCTTATAACTTGGGATGCCTTGCATAGTCTGAATTGTCACAGTTGAAGGAGTGTGATGGTTAGTAGTTGTGTTGGTAGCGTCATTGGAAGCGCGGGCAGGGCAATGGGTGGTGCAAACTGAAGTGGCCTCCTCACTAGGGCCCTGCCACTTTTTTTGGGGACAAATTAAGACAGGTACACACGATTTACATAGTTTTTGTAACCCCTATGCATACTTTGCAAGAAAGAAACTTATGCGCATAACATTCACACATAGAATCCAACAGTAAAAACTCGGTTTTTCTGGTAGTTGTCAAGTGTTAATTGAATATGTTTGCTAGAGCCCTCGGTTGAGCAAAGCAGTAGCTCACTGTCCTAAGTCTTTATTCTGTATTACAAATACATTCACTCTTTTTGGGACTCTGTCCTGCTGAAACATGTATTGCTGGGAGCACGTGGATCACCTCCTCGCTGCACTCCATCAGTACAAAATCTCACTTTCCATGCAAAAGATGTATAACGCTTGAGCTGTAGGAATCAATGAAGCCGCTTCTGTTTCAAGTGAAGCCAGCCTGCAATGAGCATTAATGGATTAGCTGAAATGATCAGAAAACTGAAAACCTGATTTACCACCTCAATTTCTTTTGTGCTTGGTGCAGCTTTTATTTCTCCCCTGCTCCCCCTCTGCGAACCATGCATTCAATTCTATTACAGACTTCTGTAAATAAATCCACTGTGTTTCTAGATTTGCCTCGGGGGTTCAGTAGCAGACCCCCACCTTCAATGCCACAGACCCTCGGCAGGGCCTTCAAAACAGGAAGTGGAATTTTATAGTTTAGGAAAAAAAGAAAAACAAAAAAGAGAAAACGCTACTTAATTATCTGGCTGTGAAACAGCAGTCCTCTTTTTAATTTTAGTAGCTAATAAAATTGTGTTCCTGGAGTTAACTGCTTTTGCTCCAAAGGCAGTACTATCCTGACCATACGAACGGGGGACATTTTATGAACTGTTATACACTGCAATAAAGTTTTTTTTTCTTTAGCTCTGCCATGACATCGTTCGTTCAGAATTTATTAGTGTTTTTCATTGAAAGAAATATATTAATGAGCGGAGAACAAGTAATCTTCGGTTTAAAAAATCCAAGATTGGTGAAAAACATAACCTAGTCTTTTTCCTTCAACGTTTTCCCTTGTCCCCAGTGTTGCCATAAAAATGAGGTTTTTATATCTGAAATTAAGGCTTGCACCTGCATCATTAATTCATTGCATCTTCTCATATGGCCAAATGGATGGTTTTATGAAAGGCCTTCAAAATGAAGCAAAACATAGACTCGTATGGCAACTTTAGCTAAGCAGCCATAACTCTTCGAGCTGCTCACTGCTAACACAATAGGGAATTCTATGTAGGCTCTTTTTTGTGAACCATAAATCTATGGATATTGCTTATTAGTAAGAACATAATAAAATATAAGCGCGATTGATTAACAGACAAAATCTGCATTCACGTGTTTAAGATGTACTGGAGATCATCTATGTTTAAAGAAAAATAATGGGCAATCCAAAATACACAATCACAAATATAAAGTAGTAGTAACAATCAAGAGAGAGTATAAAAGGACACAAGAAGCCTGCTGTGGATGCAATGGAACAGCTTGTAAATAAAAAAGAAATCTGAGCAGGTTGCAGCCAAGCAGCCACGCTATTAGGGGAAAGCTGTCATGAAAAGGAATGAATTTGCCTCCCTCTAAAGGTTAGGGGTAACATAGGTACATTTGGTAACACATGGAACAAATCAACCTTTAGGAGCACACATCACATTTAGGTGCAAACATCACTTTTAGGTGCAAAATCCTATTTGGCACAATTGAGTTGCATCATTTAGGAGCAAAATCATTTTTAGGTCAAAAATCATATTTAGATGTATATTACCATTGGTGCAACATCAGCAGAAGTGTGAAAACAGTTGTAGTAGTAAAAATCAAAGTTGGATGAAAAATCTCCCTTTGTGCAATGCTAGGGTCCCTGTTCGCAAAGGTAAATGTATACGTGTAGTTTTAGTCAAGTGTAAATTAATTCTTGTACTTACATGTACATCTACACTTTTGTGCCAATCATACATTTGAGTGAAAACCAGAGCTTGTTGGCTTCTAAATTTACAAATCTGTCAAGTTACGTTTAGTATTTTTACACATGTTTCAGAGTTCTTTACCACCTGGACAGAGTTCTTCCTTTGGTAAAATTTAGGGAAAATAATAATTTTATTATTTTAAATAATATATATAAAAAATAGTTTAAAGAAAAATAAAATAATAAATTAATTTGAAATAATTATGAATCATCTAGAGATAATAAAATAGAAAGTTATAGCTCCTTAACTCATCAAACATAGAAACATTTAAACAATTAAAATATTTTGACTTCCTTTATAAATATTATTTTTTAAGGAAATGTAACAATACAAGAACATTATCCTATTAATATTGAACTCATATTTACTACATCTGATTAAGTAATTTATTTAATTAGTCAAAGTTAATTTTACATTTTTTAACAAATGACATTTTTTTAAATATGTAAATTGTTAATTTTTGAAGTCATAAAATATTCAGTTTAATATGGTATAAAATTATTTACCACTAACATAAAAAAAACTCTTAGCAATTTCTAAAGAAAGAAAAATGCTGGCTCTTAAATATTTATAATATCACTGTGTGTTTAAGTCACCATCCAAAAGATGAGTTTCACCATTTTCACATGCACCACTACCCACAAAAATGAATGTACATCACAACCATTGCAGAAAGACGTTTCCCATATTGCTGCATGTAGTTTGGAAATCTAAGAACATTTAACAATTAATAATTTGTAGGGAAATTATTATATTTAATTGAAATCTTCATGACTATTTAAACTTACAATATCTGTAGGGATCCCTTAATTCCATATACATAGAGGAAATACCCAGCCTAACTTAACTCATCAATTGAAATCAATTTCATCGCAACCAATTGATGTTTAAATTGCAAAATATGCAATTAACTCTAAATTATGACAACACCAGGATTATCCACCAATTAATATTGATAGAGACTCCATGTATAATATCTTTTAGATAGTTATCCACCAGGGTAAAATACTAACTTAGCAATGGTGTAATACTCCTTTTTCTGACATAACCTGATAATCATTGTTGAGAAATAGGATAACATATACACATACTATCACAATCGATACCCTCATTTTCAGAACGTATTCAACAAAATTCCTGTTATAATGTCAATTTTGCTGGACTCTTGATGATGCCTTAGTGATTGCACTCTTAATCATTGATCGTGAATAGCCTCTCCGTGCAAATCTCTTCACCATATTTGCTTCATTTTCTAATGTAATTCAGGAGCAGTACAGTTACATTTGGCTCTAATCAATTCACCATATGGTATACTGCTCCTACGTCTGGGTGGGTATAGGCTACCAGTATGGAGAAGGCTGGTGTCAGTTGTCATCTCCTTGTAAAACAGGCTAGTTTTCAACATATGTCCCTTCACATGCAAGTCCAAATAGTTTTTGGACTTGTCACTTATACAGCAGGTAAATGCGAGATATAAGTTTGAATTATTGAGTAACTTAATGAATTCTTGAGTCTTCCCCTCTCTCCATCCCAAATCAGGAACAATCATTTACATATCATGACCAGAGTAACATGGGGCTTATATAATGATCACGTGTCTCACTCTAGGCCACAGGCTCCTTCCACCAGTCAATGTATAAATTTGCTTAGTTGGGGCTGAAGCATGGGCCCATTGTAATTCCTGACATTTGTTTATGATAGATGTTATCAAATGAAAATATTTTGTTGTTCAGGGTAAAATTTGACATGGATATTAGCATGCAAGTGTGGTCATAACATTTTCGAGGCCTTTTTTTTCATAATGTTTCTACAGGCATTATTGCCATTTTGGTGCTTGGATACTATGTGAAGTGTATTTACAATATGTTTGATGAGTAGGTATGTAGATTGCTAATGTATGTTTGTTATCTTTTTAAGAGGTCCATACTATCTTGGCAATATGATCTTAGAGGTATCACAAATGGCAATAAAAAGTGATTGATGTAAATCATTGTATGTTTTGACAGATTGCCTATAATCTTGAATATCAACCACTGCAAAACATCTTGTACATGACTGTAAAGCTGCCTCAATACCTTCCTCCTATATTTATTGATATTCCATGGACCACATTGCCCCCCTTATTGGAGGGCTTATAGTTGATGTTGTCATGATCGTTAACTATAACTACCCAGATGTATATATGTATTCTATTCAATTTGTGTGTGTGTGTGTGTGTGTGTTTATATATATATATATATATAGACTTTTCTTTTAATAAATGTCCGAAACGTACCCCGCTGTGTCCCTTCCTTCTTTCGACTGAGAGAGGATTCCTGGCATATATATATATATATATATATATATATATATATATATATATATATATTACCTACTGGCAATCGCCAGTAGGTAGTTATAGTTAGGACCTAGTGACTATAGGAAAATGGCAACGTTCTATTCGCAATAACTTTGGCGCCGATTGATGAATCTTCGTGAAACTTTGAAAACTAATTCTTTGTTGAGATCAGCCCCTATGTTGAAAGTTTGGGGGTGATTCATCAAGGGGGGTGAAAAAAAGGGGGGTCCCAAAACATGTTTTCTCCATGTTAATTTCCATAGGAAATTTAGACAAGGCTACAGGTCGAATGGGTGAACGGAATTATCCCAAATTTGGCAGGGAGAAGGGACTTGGTCTAGAAAGCACGCTTTTGTTTATTTGGTGTAAATTCGTTCAGCAGTTTTTGAGAGATATCCAAATTTACAGATATCGATATTTGGGAATTCTGCCATCTGTTTGGCTGAGGCGTTAGGAGCACAAGCTTGTTACTGATTGGCTGTGAGCGGTGTAAGCGGTTGCAACTAGGAAGTGTTGGCCACCATTTTGTGATTCCGTTGAAGCGAGTAAGGTGAAAAAAGAGGGAAAAGGGGGGAAAAAGTGGGACTTCCTCTGGTGCAAGGATTAAGGAGTGCAAGTCTTTCATGCTGATGGTAATTTGTTTCTGAAATGGTAGGAAGGTAGGAGCACTGTAACCTCTGTACGGGAACAAAGCTTATTATCAATTACCCGACCATTGGTATGGCACATGTTATCTAGGCCTGGTTTTCCCAAAGATATTTCATGTGGGAAGAGAAAAAGATGGTGCACATGAGATAGGTAAACAACTAACACGTAGAGGAAGAGAATCTTGGTCAGAAATTGTAGGAGACATTTTTGGAGCGTTGATACCAGCAGTTGGAATATCTCTGAATGCACATAAAATTAGAAAATTATCAACAGTAGTGGATCGCTTGTCAACAAGCACTGCTGGAGGATTTGTATTGGTAAACAATGAAATGGTTGCCATGAGAGCCATGGTGATGCAAAATCGACTTGCCCATGATATCATTTTGGCAAAAGAGGGTGAAGTCTGTGGAATGCTGAAAGTCCAACATTGTTGTACTTCTATTCCTGACGAAAGTCAAGATTTAAAGACGTACATAAAGAATATAACTGATTTGCATGAGGAGATTGTTCCACTGGAGGTTGAAGGAATTTGGGAAAAGATTGGAAATAATGTTCTACTATTAAAGACTTTTTACTAAAATTAGGTAGCACCTTTATTGGTAAGATTTTATTTCCAGTAACATGTGTGATTATTCTAGTATTAATTCTGAGATTAGGATGCTTATGTAGCAAAAGAAGAAAATACGAAATAACATAAAAAAGAGAAACTGTAAAGAAAAGAGAGAAAGAAAGAAAAGAAAGAGAAATTGAAGAGGTAGAATTAGAATAATGGGAAGAGAATATGTATAAAAAGACAAGAGAAGAAGAAACAGGGGAAACAACCATGTGATCTAACAAAAATTAAGAGAACTGAATTCATTTCTATTTACAAATGTTATCAACATTTTTGGGATTTGTGGTGAAATTAAAAATCACCTAAGGGGGGATTGATGGAGCAGGTAAAGCAAAATTGTGTATACCTCCTCTATTTTGCATAAAAATACTAATAATATAACCTACTTATAATAAATTGACTAACGGTTTGCTGTTTTGTACTAACCCAACCATTTGCATACACCAATTACACGTGGGACTTATTGCTATTTGCATGGCAAAATAACTCTAATAACTAAATTATGTACGCATATTAATAGTAGTACATGTGGTAATAGGATATCGCATGATTTATGTTGCTTCTGTGATGTTTGCGTTCACGTTTTGGACCGTAATGGTGAGTATTATTGCTTTAAATGTCGCTATAAGCTAGGAAAATACTAATACATAAAGGGATCAGTGTGGGTTTAACATTAGAATCTTCATTTCTTTGTATTCATTATTATTTTTTGTGTTTGTTTCGCTTAAGTTGGCATTTGGGCCTACCAAAATATGGAGTCCATAATGGAGTTCGGAAGTGGCCACAGTCTTGTGAGCATGATGCCTACTGCGCAGACTCAAATGGCTCCGTGAACCTCCAGGCGACCCCAAGTCACAGTGTTCCTGGTCAAGGATAGGAACATGGAGGACTGCCAAACTTCAGTCAGTAAATTCTGGTCTAAATGAACAATTGGGACATACAAGCAAACCTTTAACATTAGCATAAGGGCAACATGGACAGAGGAAGTGAACCAGCAAAATCCATGAGAACCTCAATAACGTGAACATCGGACGTTTCCAATGAGCCAATCATCGGCCTTCTTAGCCTAAGAATGTTTCATGTTATCCCGAATTTTATACATACCCCTATCGACCCCACAGACGATGACAGATGCTTGTACGATTTCTGGTCCTTTGGAGATCTTTGGGACTGTAACGTGCTGAGCAAAGAACTTTCGGACTTTGAGCTTTGGCCTGCTTCATTTGGACAATTTACTGGCTAAATTTGGTTATGCAGAGCCAAATGAATTCGGAAAAATCCAGATAGCAAGAATAGGTCAATATAAATGTCATGCGATTTATGCTGATTGAACAAAACTTCTAAATTTAGATCGACCAAAAATGCTAATATTAATTGCAAACAATATTTAGATAAACAAATATTTGATTAACAGAAATTACGAGTTTGTGGTTTTTCAATGAAGAGAGTAGAGAATTCCGAGTCTTAAATGTGTTTTAGCTGGTTCTAAATCACCATCACCAGTCCAATTAATTGGTCCGTCGACCAAGTGGTGGAGTGCCTTGATGTTTAAGGTTAGGATTCTATGGGTGGTGATGCTAATGTATATTTTGTAAAATAACTTTTCTTCCCTGTAGGTAATAAGGTACTCCCCCACATGTCCAGCGCTTGATCTTATCACCCCTCCTATGTGCAGACTCGTGAGTAGGAGACGTGTCAGTGTTGGTGTTATGGGCCCCACCAATGACAGCGTGTGTGAATGAGCTAGTGTGACGTCGGGTCTGCGACGCAGGAAGGGATAGTTGTAAATTTGCCTCCTTTTCTCTCTTTTTCCCCGGTCTTGTCCTGGATCTCCAACGTTCACATATATGCTAGAAGCATAATGTGCGCGTGTAATGCAGTGGCGGGAGCCTGTGTGCATGTACACTTAGTAAGGAGCTCACTACAGTGTCCTAAAAGCCAACGCCACGTGTCTGTAGGGCAGCGCTACCCTCTGGCTCAGGCCTACAGTACGGTCCAGCAGGTCCTTAAAATTAGACCGATGTGACTGAATGAGGTCAGAGATCACATCATTATGCACGGCAACATCGCTTTTTCGCACGTGCGCACTCAGGGTGATGCACCCCACCCCTCCTACAGAACCACCCTCAACAGGTGTCTGTAGGGCAGCGCTGCCCGTAGGTTCAGGCCTACCTTATGGTATAGCAGGTGTTTAAAATGAGACAGAGATGTGACTGAATGAGTTCAAAGATCACATCATAACACATGGCAATATCGCTTATTCGCACGTGCACAGTCTGGCTGATGCATCCCATCCCTCCCGCAGTACTGCACTGAAGAGGTGTCTGTAGGGCAGCGTTGCCCGTTGGCTCAGGCCTACAGTACAGTCCAGCAGGTCTTTAAAATGAGACAGAGATGTGACTGAATGAGGTCAAAGATCACATCATTACACATGGCAATATTGTTTTTCGGACCTGCGCAGCTAGGCTGAAGCACCCCACCCCTCTCGCCGCAGCACGCTCAATTGGAGGCCCTGTGCACCCAGGCCGCTCTGCTTACCTGCTGTCATTGTTGTGTGAGCAAACACTATGGGCAGCAGTGCTCACAATTCAGATGGAGTGTTGATTGCAGGAGAGTGTACACCTCATGGATTCCTTTCGTAGACGACGGGCAGTAGGGCTCACAATTTAGAGGCCGTGTTGATTGCCAGGATGGAGTACACCTCATGGATCCATTTCTTTTATTTATTGCTCATTGTGATATGCGAGGTGGATGCGGCAAATCATTTGAGGTAGTGTGGAAGAAGAGGGATGTGTTGCATCATGGTTATCCTATTTATACCTACGCAAAGTGGGCTGGGCTTGCATATGCCAGGCCAGCGTATGGGTGTGAATAATTATTACGGGGACTTGGGCGTTATTCAGTTCCTGCCTGGCCAGGAAGTGTACTTATGTGTGTTTCTTTTGTAGTTTTCACCTCGCAGAGTGTGCAATTTAGATTAGTGTAGCATGTGTTGGGAGGGCGGAAACTATCGTCAATGAGATGGCATGTGATCTAGGATGTACAGTCTGCCCGTGGCTAATGATGCTCCTTAGAGCCAGCAATACCCAGGCCAAAAGGCAGCACAATAATGTGCAGACACACACACTAGGGGCATCGTGTAACACATTATTTGTTTTTTGATGGAAAGTTTGAGATGCATGGCAATGGCAATCACACGTGGAAGGCTAATGTACAGAGCATGAATATTGATCAAGATGATAGATGCATACCCGTCGGATACCAAAGTAGTATCACGGGTGACTTCATGCATATATGATGTTACGCGGGACGCGGTGCCATGAACTCGTCGGATACGAAATGCGCATCATTTACGAGTTTAGCAATATGGTGGATAGGATTCGTGTTGTGATGGAGCTTGGTACGCTACCGGTATGGGAGTGCAGTTTTCTCCCCCAAATAAAAAAAATATACATATTGTTTGGGGAAGATATAAAACATTACATGATTTTTAAAGTTAAAAACAAGAAGTATAATAGAGTTCCAAAATATTTAAAAATATAATAGAAAAAATATAGGTTTTATTAACATTAAAAAACCTTCAAAATTCACTGAAAAAACCATAGGTTTTACAGACGTTATAGTTAGGAATTAGCATTTAAAAAACCTTAGAAATTCACTAAAAAAACATAGGTTTCAGGGACGTTATAGTTAGTTGAACATGTGACTCATATAAAACCAGAGAAATTCGCCTGTTATAGTTAGTTGAGCTAACTATAACTCGCGCGCCCTCAATGCACTGCTGATGATGTCACATATTACATCACTCATGACATGGTCGGTGACATCAATGATGACATCACTGATGACATCTCAAATGACATCACTGATCATTGAGATGCAGCTGATGTTCAACCCTTTTTAAACTTGTAAGGGGGTGGCAACTACCCACCCGTGATCAAGATGACTCCTCTGAAACGTATCGGGTGACACTCTCTATGGTGTTAATCTTGGAATAAACTCTGGTGCAAGGATTGAGGAGTGCAAGTCTTTCATGCTGATGGTAATTTGTTTCTGAAACACATTGATCAGGTCTCATGATCTACTACACACCACTGCTGTCTGAGCTGGGGATTTCCATGAGAATGTGGAGCTGACACCCATGTGTTTCTATCAATCAGTCAATCAGGCATTTGTTAAGTGTGACTACTCACCGTAAGGGTCTCAAGGTGCTGAGGGAGAGGAGGGTTAGCAGGCTCCAGTCCATTAAGGGGGGGGGGTCTGTCGAAGAGCCAGGTTTTGAGGACGTTCGGGCCATGAGGAAGGAGGAGGAGCGGCCTCCCGATCTGGTCTTTCAGCTGGGTGGGACCACAGCATAGGAGAGCTGGGCAGATCGTAGGGTCCTCTGAATTTGAGTCGGCTGTTCAGGTATGCTGGTCCGGTGTTGTGGAGGGCCTTGTGAGTGTGGATGAGCATCTTGAAGGTGACTCTAGCTTCGATGGGGAGCCAGTTGAGTGTGCGGAGGTGCTTGGAGATGTGGCAGTGTCTTGGCAGGTCGAGGACCCATCTTGCGGCGGCGTTCTGGATGTTCTGTAGCTTGCGGGTGAGGTTTTTGTTTATTCCGGCATAGAGTGCATTGCCGTAGTCGAGTCTGCTGGTGACCAGGGCGTGGGTGACCGTCTTTCTGTGTTCGAGGGGGATCCATTTGAAGGTCTTACGTAGGAGGCAGAGGGTGTGGAAGCAGGCGGACGAGACGGAGTTGATCTGGTGGTCCATTTCGAGCTCAGAGTCCAGGATGATTCCCAGGTTGTGTGCGTTGTCCGTGGGGGTGGGCAGGCTTCCGAGGACGGGGGGCCAGCAGGTGTCGTTCCATGCGCCGGGGTTTGGGCCCATGATGAGTACTTCTGATTTGTTGGTGTTTAGTTGTAGGCAGCTGTTTTTCATCCATTTGGCGACGGTTTCCATGCCTTCTCGAAAATTGTGTCTGGCACTATTGGGTTCGTTGGATAGGGAGAGGATGAGTTGGGTGTTGTCTGCGTATGACACAATGTTGAGTCCGTAGGTTCTGACAATGGGGGTGAGCGGAGCCATGTAGACGTTGAAGAGTGTAGGGCTAAGGGAGGACCCCTGGGGGACTCTGCAGGTGGTAGGTCTAGGGTCAGAGAGGAAAGGGGGGAGTCTGACCCACTGCGTTCTGCCGGAGAGGAAGGAGCAGGTCCAGTTGAGGGCCTTGTCTTGGATCCCTGCATCGTGGAGTCTGCGTATTAGGGTGCGGTGAGAGACTGTGTCGAACGCCGCTGAGAGGTCGAGGAGGAGGAGGGCTGCTGTTTCTCCTTTGTCCAGTAGGGTGCGGATGTCATCTGTTGCAGTGAGCAGGGTGGTTTCCGTACTGTGGTTTTTCTGAAGCCGGATTGGGAGGAGTCGAGGATGTTGCGCTCTTCGATGAATGTGGCGAGTTGGCTGTTGATGGCTTTCTCGATTACTTTTGCTGGGAACGGGAGCACGGAGATGGGTCTGTAGTTTTTGAGGTCGGTGGGGTTCGCCAAGGGTTTCTGCAGGAGGGATTTGACCTCGGCGTGTTTCCAGTCGTCAAGGAACGTGTCCGGTTGCCAGGGAGCGGTTGATGATGTGGCAGAGCAAGGGTGCGATGGTGTCGGCGGCCCTGTTGAAAATGTGGCGGGGGCAAGGGTCCGTGGGGGCCCCGGAGTGGATTGACTTCATCGTCTTCAGTGTGTCTTCGGTGGTGAAGGCTGTCCAGTTGTTGATCGCTGGCTTCAGGGTGTCGGGGGGGTTGGTGAGGGTTCAGTGTGTTGGTTGTCTTAGTCGACGTTGTCATAGATGCTCTTGATTTTGTGGTGTTTCATTCTAGTTAGAGCTCTTTACAGAGGTACAGCTTTTTACACACACAAGGAAACACCCAGTATAAATCAAAACAATACCCTTTCCGGCTGAGTGTACTGTATATATTATGCAAAAAGAGCACTTTGGGTAGTTCCCAAGTTTAGGTGGAGAGTAGCTCCTTTATATAGAGCACACCGCAACACCACCAACACTTTGAATCTGCTCATCTCAATTGTCTGTTTTTGTAGTAGAGTTTTTAAGCATAGAATGAGCACAGTGCCATCTATGCCAAGCTGGAAGATGGCAAAGCCTTTTGCCATTTTACTAGGCCTGGGCAGAATGTTTGATTCCAATGGCAGAATCTGAGGATTTTGGTAATTCTGGCAGAATTAATCTGCAGTAAAGTTTTAAGTTTCTATGGAGGGCTGAAAGAGGGAGCAGTTCCTCTACGTTTAAAAATCACTCCAGATCAAAGTTTAATCTGCAGGGGTTTTGAAACATACAGGAACTGCTCCCTCTTGCGGCCCTCTTTATAAATCACTGCAGTACATACATCTCTGGGCCCTTACATGCTCTGCAGTAATTACTGTAGAGTATGTAAGGGCACCAAGAGGTTTGGCCTGAAGAGTGAAATTTAGTTTTTTCTAAAGTTTAGGAACCACTGCATACCATGTGGTGGTGGTGCCCTTACATACTTTGCAGTAATCACTGCAGAATATGCAGGGGCGCCGAGGGGTACTTGCAAGTGCTATTTTCTTACTGGAAAATGCATCCTCACATTCATTTATGGACGCAAGGGTTAATTTTGCACTAAGAAAAAAGCACCAAATGCCCACTCTGCCCGTTGCAGAATTCTGTGGAATCTTGTGGAATTGTTATGTAATTCCGCTGAATTCTGTGGTCTAAAATTCTGCCAATTCTGCCCACCCCAAATCTTTACAGCAAAGTCTTTAAGCATAGGATTAGCAAAGTGCCATCCATGCCAAGCTGCAAAATGAGACGTGTCAAGCGTTGCTTTTATTCATTCGATGCTGGCTTGAATGTTATTTTAACAATCCAAAGCTTTAAAACTGTGTCTGGAGTGATAAAAGGATTTTGTCATTTTTCAGATCATCTGCAGGGCAAAAATATATATTTTTTTAAAGCAATTGTGCCACGATCCCACAGTACAACCACTGAATCACGGTAAAACAATAGGCGGGTGCCATTTATTTTTAAACTAACACGTGTGGGCCAGGGCTCAGGGGACAATATATATATATATTCATAATTATTTTGGGAGCGGGGTCTGCATGGGGTCCTCTCCTCGAGCCAATGTTATTCAAAGGGGTGGGGTGGCATGGCCTCCTCCCCAAACCCCATCCTCTGAGGATGCTCATTAAAAAATGGGGAGTGGGCCACCCTCCCTAAGCTCTTAAGGCACTGCGGACCCTATCCCCTGGAGTTACCTACATTGCTGTGATCCGGGGAGCCCACTCCCATGACACTGTTTTCCTGTTCACAAGAACATGGGCAGAAAAAAAATGTGCAATCCCACCTGGCAGGAGCTGCATGCTCAGTGGGAACACACACTTTTTCCTTGTCCCCTGTGACAGGCAGGATCCTTCACCACAGGAGAGCTTACCATATTGTATTAAAGCACTCCTAGCTGGAGCTTTATGCTCTTCAGCTTGCATGCAGAGCCCCTTGTGGTCAGTTCTATGGCTGCACTTCATAGTTTGAAAATGCTAAAAAAAAAGATGCAAATACATGTTGTTTAAATAAAGTTTCATTGCATTTTTGTCTATGAAATCACTTTTATTAAACATTGAACTGTGTGAATTAACTAAATATATATTTCATTATAATTATTGAACATTTTCTGACAAAGACGAAACATGTGCTTTACATATGTTGATATTCTGGCACCTTAAAAAAAAATGCCTACTTTTATATTTTGGTGTTCTGACGCTTACTTAAAGTCAGTAGCTCAGCCTTAGTTAAAAGGACACCAATTATATTAGCCACGTATGTTCATAGGAGTTTGGGAGTCAGACCTTGGGACCAACATCCACTGTGCAAGCATTGTGCACAGTGGAAGTTGTTGGAAATCAGCATGGAATAGGCACACTGCCTGGCCCACTGCCAACCAGGCCTCATGCACGGCATGGGGTTGACTGCCCGCAGAAAATTAAATGTGCATGGTGTGGTGTTGGCTGCACACGAGGGGTTGGTTGCAAGCCCTGCAGCGAATCCTATGTCACACAGATGGAATTGAAATGCAATTTGTTTCAATTCTGCACTTTGATTTCTTTACATAATTAAGTTTCCTGTTATAATATTGAGTTATTTTTTAAGCCAACTGTTTTATCTACACTTCTTAATAATATATCCATTGCTTAATGTTTTATTTGAAATTGTAAGGGGATAAGCAATGTCATATTCTTCCACATGGGGCTATAATGCTATATGTTGTGGGAAAGAGGTATGTGCCCACTGGGGCATAACGTTGATTATGCAATAATTAACCAATTGTGTAATGATTATAGTGCAGCATATATAAAGAACCCGTTAATTAGGTTTTATGAGGGCAATCTGTTATGTAATATTTGCTTGTATTATATTTATGTTTAAGCAAATTGCATCTTTCAAATTTTTCACTTGAGCCTACAAAATGCTGCCCAGGTACATTGGTTTTCTAATGTAAAACAAGGTGACTGGTGTAGTATGTCCTCTTGATTTATCATTTTGGCACAGTTCACCTGATTATAAACATTGACACAAGATGATGTCTGACATCGTGATCACGAATGGTAAATGCATGGATGAGATACACTTGCTGTTTGCAGTAATAAATTTCACCGGACACCACATGTGACTGTCAGTCTTTACTTTAAATGGTGAATCTCTGTGGATTTATAGGTGTCAGTGCAGAGAAGCCAGACAATGGCACCATCGGGGATCAGGTTACGCATTGCTTTCAGAGCATATATATATATATATATATATATATATATATACACACCCTACTAAATCATCCATTCAGACACTTATACACCCACTCATTCTTCAATACACCTTGGCCTATATATATATAAGACACACAATTGATGGACGAAATGAAGAAGAAATCAAAAAATTCACCCCAGTCAAGAGATCTTGGTTAAATCCATCATTATGTTTCTCACCATGCCACCCCAGTTTAGACCTGGCCATATGCATATCAGTCTTGACCCTGTGCCTCATGGAAACAGTTCAGCCCGAACTGCCAAGCCAGGTCCTCCCTGGACCGGAAACAAGCATTCTAGGACTGGTTTCGGGGTTTCAAACCTCTTCAGCCAGGATAGCTTGATTCCAGTGGTACAGTGAGCCCAGGACCCACATCTGGGCATACCTGGCGCACTTAGGGAGAGAAAGCAAAAGACACACAATTGATGGACGGAATGCAGAACAGGTCCTCCCTAGACCGGAAACAAGCATTCTAGGACTGGTTTCGGGGCTTCACCCCTCTTCAGCCAGGATAGCTTGATTCCAGTGGTACAGTGAGCCCAGGACCCACATCTGGGCATACCTGGCGCACTTAGGGAGAGAAAGCAAAAGACACACAATTGATGGATGGAATGCAGAACAAATCAAAACATTCACCCCAGTCAAGAGATCTGGGTTAAATCCATCATTCTTTTCCTCACCATGCCACCCCAGTTTAGACCTGGTCATATGCAAATCAGTCTTGACCCTGTGCCCAATTGGAACAGTCCAGCCCGAACTGCCATGCCAGGTCCTCCCTGGACCAGTAACATGCATCCTAGGACCGGTATATATATATAAAATGTATTTAAACTTTACAGAAACACACAGTCACTGGCTGATGTCATCAGTGATGTCATTAGTGATGTCACTGACCATGTCATGAGTGATGTAATATATGATGTATTCAGCAGTGCATTGCGGGGGGGCAAGTTATAGTTACCGCAACTAACTATAACGGCAGAATTTCTCTGGTTTTGTACGAGTGAAATGTCCAACTAACTATAATGTCCCTGTAAACTGTGTTTTTTCAGTGGATTTCAAAGGTTTTTTAAATGCTAGTTACTAACTATAACGTCCCTGAAACCTATGGTTTTTTCAGTGAATTTCAAAGGTTTTTTAAATGCTAATTACTAACTATAACGTCCCTGAAACCTGTGGTTTTTGTTTTTTTCAGTGAATATATATCTATATATATCTATATCTATCCATCTAGATAAATCTATCTATCTATAAATAAATATATAATACATATCTATATACACACACATATATATACATACATATATATATATATATATATATATATATATATATATATATATATATATATATATATATATAGCCAACTTCTCTTGCTCGGTTACAATCACCGCAACTCCTAAACAAAGGGCGCGTCGTCCGTCCGGATCATCCGGGCTCGATCCGTGTGAAATGTTCAAATTACCGATACTTCAAAGTAAAGGATGACGACGCCGTGTCTTGCATAAATTCAAAATTTATTGCTCAGCTGTTGGACGCGTTTCGCCTGTCCCGCAGGCTTGTTCACCAACCATTAACAATCAAGTTTGCCACCATTTTAAGACACTCGCTACGTGTCACGTGCACAAAAACTACAAATGCAGTGTATTCAACGACAGACTAGCAGTTTTACCACAAGAACATGAAGTCATGTTAAACATTTTTTCTCAAATCGTAGCTTGATTTTAGGGAGTAATTAATAACCCTCATTAATGAAAAATAAACCAAATATCTAAAGAAAAACAAGCAAAATAACGCTGGAGGACAATTTACGTTCAATGCGTTGTCATTTTGGTTCGAAGACCGTAATGTTTGGTAATGACCATATAAAATGCTTATTGCATTCTCACTGCGTAACATTGCTGTTTTCATTATTCTCATTATTTACAATATTTTCATTAATCAAGACTGGTGTGTTGCCCAAGTGGGCCAAAATTTCATTGCGATTATGGTATAATTGTTGAATTCATTTGCAAATATTACAATCTACAACAGTGCTACCAAAAAAATAAATAAACCTTAAAAATAATATAATGAATGGTTAAAAACGGAAGGGAAAGAGGTTGCACTTATACATTAATCATAGGTGGGTATGTAGGTCTTCCTCAATATTGAGCCCTGTCGGGTTCTTACAATTCAATTTGATTATATATGAAGATTCAAGTCTTCTCAATTGTTTTTCCTTATTACCCCCTCTTTTGCTGCTCTTAACCGCATCAATTACAAAGTATGTCAAGCCTACTATGCTTTTATTGTGAAAGCGCTCAAAATGACGTGCCACAGGGTACGATTTATCACCATTTTTGATTGCTCTCAAATGTTGGAAAACATGCTTGTGCACTGGCAAGATAGTGCTGCCCACGTATCTCAGGCCACAAGGGCACTGAAGTACATAGACAGCAAAATCTGTCTTGCACGTGTAATGTCCTTTGATTTTGAATTCTCTGTTTGCGAAGCCTGATATATACCTGGAGGTGTTCGTACCATGAATACAAGCTTTACATTTTGTACATTTCACAAAACCTTCTTTCTTTGTAAGTCACATGGTGGCTGCTGTCTTTGTGGGCGGAGTTTTCAAAACATTGCTCACCAACATTTGCTTGAAACTCTTTGCTTTTCTGAATGTTATTTGTGTTTTTTTCTTTACTAGTTTACCTAACGTAGGTTCACTACAAATCAAGTGCCAATGTTTGGTCAGGATGCTCCTTACTTTTTTATGCTGAATATTGTAAGTGGTTATCATCCTGCACTCATTTTTGTTCTTATTTGCATTCTCCAATTTTTTCTTTGTATTGCTTTTGTTAAAGAGAATGTCTTCCCTTGTCCTTCTCTTGGCTTTCATAATAGCCGCTCTAATGCACTCCTCAGAATAACCTCTTGCCATAAAGCGCGACTGCAGTATTGATAGTTCTTTGTCACAGCTCTCTTGATTACTGCAATTGCGCATAGTTCTTAAGGATTCTCCATAAGGGATGCTCTTAATCAAATTTTGAGGATGGAAGCTTTTGGCATGTAGCAAAGTATTGCCAGCCGTGGGCTTCCGGTATAGTGCAGTTTCGAGTTTATCATTTTTGATGTAAATAGACAGATCTAAAAAGTTCACATTGGTTTTACTGATGGTACTGGTGAATTTAAGGTTTAAATCATTATTTTGTATTCTTTCAATAAATGTCACCAGTGATTCTTCACTGCCTTTCCATATGACAATGATAAGATAGATTATGAACGTGGCCAAATTTACACCTTTGCCAAAAAGTTTGACACTCTGCGTAGACAAAAAATGAACATAGGCGGTAAACAACCAGTACAAGAAAATTCTGAAATGAGCAGTATTCCGAGCTCAGAGCTCGATACAGATTGTGATGAAGGAACCAGTGGGAGCAATTTGGGATCTGCCCCAACAGTGATTGAGGAGTTTGGTTTTTTAGAGCAGGAGAGGAGGTTCAATCTCCGTCCAAGGCCATTTGTCCATCACGCAAAGCCTCAAAGAGGAAGAGGCAGAGGCAACAGAGGAGGAAAGGCGCGAGGCAATATAGAAAGCGCTGTGAAGCCCAAGACCTAAGCGTAATGAATATAGACGACAAAACTACAATCATAAACTTGACTGACATTGTATGATCAGATAAAGAGGAGAAAATCTTGAAACTTGGGTTGTCGTTTTGCCCGGAGGAGGATTTTGACTATGTGAGGACACGAGTAGATGTGTTCAAATTCATCCGGGCTTTAAAACTGAAAAAATATTTCGCTGCCAATGATAAATTTATGTCACCTCGCATCAATGTGAATATTGAGCATGCAAATGAATTGGTAGTTGATGATATGAACCTAATGCTAGACATGCACTCCCTACAAGAAGAGACTGTATCCAACAATGTTACCTTGACTTCAGAGACCAACATCAGTCAAGCTACCTTAATAGCAAAAGAAGAAGGCCTAAATATCACCAGTAATGATCCTACGTCCTTTAGACCTGTGTCTAAATTCACACCAATAACAGGGAAAGATGCAGTGGACATTTTTAGTGATCTAGTAGTTAATGATTTAAAACATTTGTGTACTAACATGTTTTCTAATCATAAACAAGTTACGCAACAACAACGAGATTATGCTACATTAGTGAAAAAATTGTCAATGAATGCAGATTGCATTGTGTGTAATGCTGATAAGGGCGGAAACGTGGTGCTGTGGAGCAAGCAACAATATCTGCTAGAAGCTTATAAGCAGCTTAACGTCCGTACCAATTATGTGAAAGTATCTGACACAACTATGTACAAAAGCCATGAATGTTACAACACTAGGTTAAATGAGTGGCACTCTAAGGGTCTTTTAAAGGATGAAGAATTAGCCTTCCTGAAAATTAATAAGCCGGTCATTCCTGTAATGTACCTGATTCCTAAGGTGCATAAAGACCAGGTCAATCCACCTGGCCGGCCAATAATCTCTGCTATCAATAGTGCCTTTGCAAATACATCTAAGTTTGTGGATTCTTTCCTTTGCCCTTTAACGAAATGTCTCCCATCCTATATTCAGGATACGGGAGATTTCCTTAAAAAGGTTTACGATCTACCCTGGGAAAATGATTATCTTTTGGTTACCATAGATGTCATGATGCTTTACACCAGCATCAGACATGATGATGGTTTGAATGCTGTCAGACACTTTCTGGGTAATAGACCAGTTAAATTTTGGGCACACACTCATATGCTAATAGAAATGACATCTATTTGCCTTAAAAATAACTATTTCCTTTTCAATGATGAGTTATATCACCAAATATGCGGTACAGCAATGGGCACCTGCTTCGCCCCCAGCTTTGCTAATTTGCATATGGGCTGGTGGGAGGAGCAGGTGATCCAAAGAATGTACCCAGAAGAATGGCAGAACAATGTTATGCATTGGAGTCGGTTCATAGACGACTTGTTTGTCATATGGAAAGGCAGTGAAGAATCACTGGTGACATTTATTGAAAGAATACAAAATAATGATTTAAACCTTAAATTCACCAGTACCATCAGTAAAACCAATGTGAACTTTTTAGATCTGTCTATTTACATCAAAAATGATAAACTCGAAACTGCACTATACCGGAAGCCCACGGCTGGCAATACTTTGCTACATGCCAAAAGCTTCCATCCTCAAAATTTGATTAAGAGCATCCCTTATGGAGAATCCTTAAGAACTATGCGCAATTGCAGTAATCAAGAGAGCTGTGACAAAGAACTATCAATACTGCAGTCGCGCTTTATGGCAAGAGGTTATTCTGAGGAGTGCATTAGAGCGGCTATTATGAAAGCCAAGAGAAGGACAAGGGAAGATATTCTCTTTAACAAAAGCAATACAAAGAAAAAATTGGAGAATGCAAATAAGAACAAAAATGAGTGCAGGATGATAACCACTTACAATATTCAGCATAAAAAAGTAAGGAGCATCCTGACCAAACATTGGCACTTGATTTGTAGTGAACCTACGTTAGGTAAACTAGTAAAGAAAAAAACTCAAATAACATTCAGAAAAGCAAAGAGTTTCAAGCAAATGTTGGTGAGCAATGTTTTGAAAACTCCGCCCACAAAGACAGCAGCCACCATGTGGCTTACAAAGAAAGAAGGTTTTGTGAAATGTACAAAATGTAAAGCTTGTATTCATGGTACGAACACCTCCAGGTATATATCAGGCTTCGCAAACAGAGAATTCAAAATCAAAGGACATTACACGTGCAAGACAGATTTTGCTGTCTATGTACTTCAGTGCCCTTGTGGCCTGAGATACGTGGGCAGCACTATCTTGCCAGTGCACAAGCGTGTTTTACAACATTTGAGAGCAATTAAAAATGGTGATAAATCGTACCCTGTGGCACGTCATTTTGAGCGCTTTCACAATAAAAGCATAGTAGGCTTGACATACTTTGTAATTGATGCGGTTAAGAGCAGCAAAAGAGGGGGTAATAAGGAAAAACAATTGAGAAGACTTGAATCTTCATATATAATCAAATTGAATTGTAAGAACCCGACAGGGCTCAATATTGAGGAAGACCTACATACCCACCTATGATTAATGTATAAGTGCAACCTCTTTCCCTTCCGTTTTTAACCATTTATTATATTATTTTTTAAGTTTATTTATTTTTTTGGTAGCACTGTTGTAGATTGTAATATTTGCAAATGAATTCAACAATTATACCATAATCGCAATGAAATTTTGGCCCACTTGGGCAACACACCAGTCTTGATTAATGAAAATATTGTAAATAATGAGAATAATGAAAACAGCAATGTTACGCAGTGAGAATGCAATAAGCATTTTATATGGTCATTACCAAACATTACGGTCTTCGAACCAAAATGACAACGCATTGAACGTAAATTGTCCTCCAGCGTTATTTTGCTTGTTTTTCTTTAGATATTTGGTTTATTTTTCATTAATGAGGGTTATTAATTACTCCCTAAAATCAAGCTACGATTTGAGAAAAAATGTTTAACATGACTTCATGTTCTTGTGGTAAAACTACTAGTCTGTCGTTGAATACACTGCATTTGTAGTTTTTGTGCACGTGACACGTAGCGAGTGTCTTAAAATGGTGGCAAACTTTATTGTTAATGGTTGGTGAACAAGCCTGCGGGACAGGCAAAACGCGTCCAACAGCTGAGCATTAAATTTTGAATTTATGCAAGACACGGCGTCGTCATCCTTTACTTTGAAGTATCGTAATTTGAACATATATATATATATATATATATATATATATATATATATATATATATATATATATATCTTGTCAGACCAAAGGTACCTGAGATTCGATTTCCTACTGGCAGATGATAATACTACAGTCCCTCTCTGAAACGCCCAAGACTGACTAACTACAGTCTCGAGAATTACAAGGGGGGAAAGGGGTTTGGGATAAAAGAGAGACTCCTCACTAGTGCGTCCTGTTCTCCTCTTCTAATCTTTCTGGGAGGATTCTCAGTGTGCACCTATAAGAGATAGAACATATCATTGATAGGGACCAACTAGATTCAATACTCTCACAAGATCTTCACTATACACTGCTAATTAAATTTGACACAAAATAATTATTCACCTGTGAATTTTATGAGGAATAGCCTCTCTCTATGTATTCCGAAGAAGATGAAGAAAAGAATGGCTAATTATATTTCCGGGGGGGTTTCCCAGAGATGACTTGGTAATATAGCCATGCAGTTAAGTTTGAAAAGTCTTGAAAGTTCTTGTAATAGTAGTTCTTATCCTCAAAAGTTGGTTGCTATATATATATATATATATATATATATATATAGAAGGTAGCTCGAGGTTTTATTGAGCAGAATTCTTGGCTGCAAACTTTCAGGAAATTAAACTGAACAGTCTAAGAATATTCACAGAGAAATTGGAGTGTACTGTCTTTATAGTCTTAATACGCCAACCTTGTATCTTTAGTTCTTATCCTCCGAGAATTACAAATTAAGTTACAGATTTCTACTCACTCTAGGTCTTGACTAAGATGCCTTCATCATAATTTGCTCGACTCTCGAAGACCTTAGAAGTATCTCTCAGGAATACGCTAGTCAGAAAATACCTCAGTCGAAGTCTGAACACTAGTCTCTGAAGCTGCTTACTCGGCGGTCGAACGAATGCTCAATAGCAAGAAAAGGACACTATCTTCTGACTGGAATTCCGCTTCAGAACGCTGCTGGGATAAAACACTGCTGTGTCCTCTGGTGAGTCAGTTGAAGTGCAACGAACACTGGATACGCGCGCACTCTTCGGATTGTTTGTCGCTTGAAGACTAGACCGCATTTCTTTGTTTAAGCGGCGGGCGGCCATCTTGGAATTCTTGCTTTGCTGATGCTGCCAGTGTTTGATGAGCACTCGAGTCAGCAATCTGCTGCATCGGTAAGATCTTTTCCATTGCGGATATTTTTTATTTCTGGAATACATGACATTCTTTTCTCGGTGTTTAAAACTAGTAGCTGAGCATGAAATTGGACTCTTGACAGTACTCCCTCTCAAAAGGGAACCTCCCCTCTTGGGTTTGTCAGGAAATTTTTTATGAAACTTTTGGATTAGTCTTGATGCATGAACATTGGAGCTAGGTTCCCATGACCTCTCCTCAGGACCATATCCTTTCCAGTCAATTAAATAATATAACTCATTCTTTTTAATCTTAGAATCTAAAATTTGATTTATTTCAAACTCTTCTTCTGAACCCACCTGAATGGGAGTTGGGGATGAATTTAACCTGACATCTGAAGGACCTTTTTTTAATAGGGACACATGAAATACTGGGTGGATTTTGAAATGAGAGGGTAATTGGATCTTTACAGCAACTGGATTTACCATCCGTTCTACTCTAAAAGGTCCCACAAATCTTGGTTGAAACTTTCTACAACCTTTCAATCGTAAATGGCGTGTAGACAACCAGACCTTTTCTCCCTTAGTGAAAATTGGACTCTCTCTTCTCTTTTTGTCTGCCTGATTCTTACAAGACTCTTTTGCTTTAGTTAAATTTTCCTTGGCCTTAATTAAAGAACTCTGTAATTCCTGTACTAACTTTTCTGCTGCCGGGACCGAATTCCCTTCTTTACCTAGCATGACGTTTGGATGTCTCCCTTGATTTAGATAAAAGGGGGTGAAACCAGTGGAACTATGTACTGAATTATTGTATGCAAATTCAGCGGCCCACACTAACTCTGACCATTCTTGCTCTTGATCAAACAGGTAAAGTTTCAAATATTGTTCTAGCTCCTGATTCCCTCTCTCAGTTTGACCATCCGTTTCGGGATGATAACTGGTAGAGTAACGCGAGTCTACACCCAATCTTTTAGTGAATGCCCTCCAAAAACGAGAAATGAACTGGGACCCTCTGTCAGAAATCAAGATCTTTGGAACTCCATGGGCCTTCACTATGTGTTGAGTAAATATCTTAGCTACTTGGGGTGCCTTGGGAATCCCCTTCAGAGGTATAAAATGTGCCATTTTGGAAAATGTGTCTACAAAAACTAGGATGGTGTCCAAGCCCTGACTAGGAGGGAGGTCTACTATTAAATCCATGCTGACTGTGTGCCATGGGTGTGGGGCAGTAGGAATGGGAATTAAATAACCCTGCGGGGCTTGTCGGCTGGGTTTTCCGCTCAGACATTTTTCGCAGGTGTCTACATATTGTCGTATCTGGGCATTCATCTGCGGCCACCAAAATTGTCTTTTCACCAATTCTTGTGTTTTATGAACCCCCTTATGACCAGCTAATGGGTCGTCATGACAGGCCTGTAGAACCTTTTCTTGTAGTTTGAGGGTTGGAATGAATAGGGCTCCTTCATGGTAAGGTAATCCATCCTTTACTTCTCTTTCCGGAGACTCCTTAGACCATGTCAGCATTTCTTCAGCAGAAACTTCTTTTTTAATCTGACTTATCAGTTCAGCGTGATGGATTGCGAAGACAAATTTTTCTGTTGGGATTATAGGAACTGCCTTTGGAGTTGTATCAGTAAACTCAGTATCCATTCTAGCAAGTGCATCCGCCTTCCCATTTGCTGCACCAGGACGATAAGTAATTAAAAAATCATAATCCGCAAAATATAGCGACCATCTCAACTGTCATGCGGTTAAGGTTCTAGCTGACTTCAAGAATTGCAGATTTCTATGATCTGTATACACCGTAATTTTGTGACGAGCTCCCATCAAATAATGCCTCCATTCTTGGAATGCGTCTTTAACTGCCAATAATTCTTTGTCTGCAATTGAGTAGTTGATCTCAGCAGTAGTGAGCTTTCTAGAATAAAAGGCGGCGGGGTGTAATTGGCCAGTATCTTTGTGCCTCTGAGAGAGGATTCCTCCAATCGCTGAATCCGATGCATCGGCCTCCACAAAATAAGGTTCTTCTGCATTAGCATGTAGCAAAATCGGAGCAGTGACAAAAGATTGTTTTAGAAATTTAAAAGCTGATTCTGCATCTGCGGTCCATTCAAATTTGACTCCTTTCTTTAAGAGGCGACTGATGGGACTGACCTTGGATGAAAAATTTGAAATAAATCTTCGATAGAAGTTCGCGAACCCCAAAAAGCTCTGAATTTCTTTCACATTTCTGGGGGATGGCCACTCTTGCGCCGCTCTAACCTTTGTGGGATCTATACTAACTCCTCTTGATGACAAAACAAACCCCAAGAATTCCACTTGTGGGACATGAAAAACACATTTCTCAAGTTTTACGTACAAATGGTTTTCAAGCAGTTTCTTAAGAATTGTTCTTACATGAGTTACATGTTCACTCTCATCTTTTGAAAAAATTAGAATGTCATCAATATAGACTACTGCAAATATATCCAAGAATTCCTGAAGCACGTCGTTCACAAAATGTTGGAACGCTGCCGGGGCGTTGCAGAGTCCATAAGGCATCACCTGGTATTCAAACAATCCATACCGGGTCCTGAATGCTGTTTTCCACTCATCCCCTTGAGCTACTCGAACTAAATGGTAGGCTCCTCTTAAATCCAATTTCGTAAAAATCTTGCCGTCTTTTACTTGATCCATCATTTCTGAGATTAGTGGTAATGGGTATCGATTCTTGACTGTTACTTGATTTAGTGCTCTATAATCAATACACGTGCGAAGTTCGCCATTCTTCCTAGGGATGAAAAATAGAGGAGATGAGACTGGGGACTTTGATGGTCGTACAAATCCATTGGCTAGATACTGATCCAAGTACTCTCTCAAATGTAGATTCTCAGCTTCTGTTAGTGCATACACTCGGCTGCAAGGTAAAACTGCTCCGGCCTCTAATTCAATTTTACAATCGTATGGCCTGTGTGGGGGAAATTTTTCTGCTTCTCTTTTATCAAAGACCATGGCCAAATCTTGATATTCCATTGGAATTTCTTCAGTTTTGGTTGTACAGATGATTTTTGGATTGGCTGCCAAACAGCTAGTTTGCGTAGTTTCTGAATTCTCCGTTTTCTCATGGAAGCAATTTGCTTGACAATAATCTGAATTCATTTGGATGGTTCTCATACTCCAGTTAATTTGTGGATTATGCTCTGTGAGCCAAGGCAATCCTAGAAAAAGTTGAAATTGTGGAGCGTCTATTAGACTAAAGATGATCCATTCCCTGTGGCCATTCAATCCTCTCAAGAACAAAGGCTCGGTCTCATGAGTTATCGGGCCCAAAGACAGATTAGTACCATCCACTGCCCTAACTGTCTCCAAGATCTTCTTTTTGACAAATTGAATCCCCAAACTCTTGGCATAATTGATATCGCAGAAATTGCCTGTCGCTCCCGAGTCGATCATCACTGAGACCTCTGGAATTTCTTTATCTTGAAATTTGACTGTGAGCGATATAATCACATGAGGAGCAGCTGATTGCAAGGTGTTTGCCACCTGCTGAGTCGTCGGAGTTGACTTATCTTTAGCTTCCATCAGAGCAACCCCTTCTACTGATGGAGCCTGCCTTTTACCAATGGACCACTCTTAGGCCTCTTGGGACATTCTTTGACAAAATGTCAAGAAGCTCCACAATACAGGCACAATTGGTTTATTCTTCTTTTGTCTTTCTCTTCTTTTGAAAGTGGACCACGGATAGTTCCTATTTGCATAGGTTCTTCATTGGAAGGGCTTTCTGAAGTCTTGTGATTCTCATTCTTGATCCTATCAAAACGGGGTGGGAGAGATCGATAATCTCTCCTCTTCTCAGATCTTCTTTCATTTTGCCTATGATCTATCTGAAGTACCAAGTCAATTAGTTCGGAAATTTCAGATGGTCTCTTAGGAATTTGCGCCACCGCATCCTTCAACTCGTCCTTTAATCCGCGGTAAAAAATTGCAGCTCTCTTTTAATTGGGCCAATTAGTTTCAACTATGAGCTTATTAAATTGAGCGATGTAGGCCTCTAGATCTCTGTTTCCCTGCCGAAGATCCAGCAATTCGTTATCTGTAGCTTGAGAAGCTATTCGATGATCGAAAATTCTCAGAAATTCTGTTTTGAACTCTTGGTAATTATATAACATTGAATCTTCACTTGAAACTATGGACATTGACCAAGCAGCTGCATCACCCGTTAGATACGACAATATGAATGCCACCTTTGATTGGTCTTCTGCAAAGATAACTGACCTACACAAGAAATGCAGAGAACATTGTGTGAGAAAGATTTGTGTCTTGTTTGGGTCTCCACTAAAATGTTCAGGTTGAGCCAAAGGAATAATTGGAGAGACAGCATGTATGACTTGTGTGGATAACCCAGATGCTTGAGATTCACTTGTAATGGTAGGGCCCCTTGAGGACTGAGAGCCTGCAGATAATATTAATTCTTCTACCCTTTGTTTAATTTGTAAAGACTCTACGTGGGATCTCCTTAACTCCTCTCTCAACACTTTATTTTCTTCTGCAGAATCATTCAATTGTTTTTGCATTCCCTCTAGTATTGTCGTTAGGGTCTTTAAGTCTAAACCTTCGACAATTTTTACACAGTAGGAAATCAAGTCATCCAAATAAGGTTTTTTTTTTTTTAAAAGGCACTTCAATCTGTCAGACCAAAGGTACCTGAGATTCGATTTCCTCTGGCAGATGATAATACTCCAGTCCCTCTCTGAAACGCCCAAGACTGACTAACTACAGTCTCGAGAATTACAAGGGGGGAAAGGGGTTTGGGATAAAAGAGAGACTCCTCACTAGTGCGTCCTGTTCTCCTCTTCTAATCTTTCTGGGAGGATTCTCAGTGTGCACCTATAAGAGATAGTACATATCATTAATAGGGACCAACTAGATTCAATACTCTCACAAGATCTTCACTATACACTGCTATATAAATTAGACACAAAATAATTATTCACCTGTGAATTTTATGAGGAATAGCCTCTCTCTGCCTCTCTCTATGTATTCCGAAGAAGATGAAGAAAAGAATGGCTAATTATATTTCCGGGGGGTTTCCCAGAGATGACTTGGTAATATAGCCATGTAGTTAAGTTTGAAAAGTCTTGAAAGTTCTTATAATAGTAGTTCTTATCCTCAAAAGTTGGTTGCTATATATATATATATATATATATAGAAGGTAGCTCGAGGTTTTATTGACAAGAATTCTTGGCTGCAAACTTTCAGGAAATTAAACTGAACAGTCTAAGAATATTCGCAGAGAAATTGGAGTGTACTGTCCTTATAGTCTTAATACGCCAACCTTGTATCTTTAGTTCTTACCCTCCGAGAATTACAAATTAAGTTACAGATTTCTACTCACTCTACGTCTTGACTAAGATGCCTTCATCATAATTTGCTCGACTCTCGAAGACCTTAGAAGTATCTCTCAGGAAGACGCTAGTCAGAAAATACCTCAGTCGAAGTCTGAACACTAGTCTCTGAAGTTGCTTACTAGGCGGTCGAACGAATGCTCAATAGCAAGAAAAGGACACTTTCTTCTGACTGGAATTCCGCTTCAGAACGCTGCTGGGATGAAACACTGCCGTGTCCTCTGGTGAGTCAGTTGAAGTGCAACGAACGCTGGATATGCGCGCACTCTTCGGATTGTTTGTCGCTTGAAGACTAGACCGCATTTCTTTGTTTAAGCAGCGGGCGGTCATCTTGGAATTCTTGCTTTGCTGATGCTGCCACTGTTTGATGAGCACTCGAGTCAGCAATCTGCTGCATCGGTAAGATCTTTTCCATTCGGGATATTTTTTATTTCTGGAATACATGACATTCTTTTCTCGGTGTTTAAAACTAGTAGCTGAGCATGAAATTGGACTCTTGACATATATTCACTTAAAAAACCATAGGTTTCACACATGTTATAGTTAGCTGGACATTTCCCTCGTAAAAAAACAATGAAATTCCCCCGTTATAGTTAGTGCAGGCAACTATAACTCACGCGACCGCAATCCTCTGCTGATGACGTCAGATATTACATCACTGATTACATATGTGTCTTTCTGAAAAATAAATATTTGTAATCTATGTATAGCTAAAGATTAATGGAAGAAGACATGGGTAAATAGGTGGCTAAATACAGTGATGTAATATCTGACGTCATCAGCAGAGGATTGCGGTTGCGTGAGTTATAGTTGCCTGCACTAACTATAACGGGGGAATTTCATTGTTTTTTTACGAGGGAAATGTCCAGCTAACTATATCATGTGTGAAACCTATGGTTTTTCAAGTGAATTTGCTAGGTTTTTTAAATGCCAATTCCTAACTATAACGTGTGTGAAACCTATGGTTTTTTAAGTGAATTTGTACAGTTTTTTAAATGCTAAGTTATGCATTTATTAATATATATTTTTTTTCAGGTTTTTCACCGTGTTTGCACCGTGCGCGCACGGTGCGCTTCACGCACCGTGCACGCGCTGTGGGCTCTCGGTGCGCTTCGCGCACCGAGCGCCCAAGATGCATTATTCGTGCCGTGCGAGCACTGTGCGCGTACCCCGCGCTTTTTCGCCAAAAAAATAAATGTTTTTTACACTCATGGGGGTCCGTCAGTGACCATCTGACAAAGGCTAGGGGGTCAGGAACTGTCCACCCTGCCCCCTTTTCACGTTCTCCACCTTTGGTTTTCACTGTCTCAGACTGCGAGGGACAAAATGGCGGCCGACACTTCCTGATTCCAGTGCGCGCTTATAGATATATATGTACTTTTAACTGAAATTTTCTCAGGAACTACTGAACAGATTGACTCCAGATATTCAAAAGGCACATCCCTGACCTGAGGACTACCTCTCTGCAAAATTTCAAGTAATTCTGTTCAGCCGTTCGGGCTGTACCTTGGACTAAAGGTCCCTATGGAAAAATGCATGGGGAAAACGTGTTTTGGGACCCTCCTTTTTTCTCGGCCCCCGCTTGACGAATCACCCCGAGACTGTCAGGGTAGGAGCAGAGCAGAGCGCCCCACCTATTTTGAAAAATTCGCGAGGATTCGTCAACCGGCGCCAAAGTTATTCAAAATAGAATTTTCAGATTTCCTATGGAAATACGGTCCTAACTATAACTATCTACTGGCGACCGCCAGTAGATAATATATATATATATATATATATTTCATACCAAAGAGCGTCCACATTCGAAGTGCACTTCGAATGTGGACGCTCTTTGGTATGAATTATTGACGGCCTGTCCAGGTCGTGAAGTAGCACCGCCACCGAATAACAGCGTGGACTGCTGATCGCGGATACACGGCGATCACTTGGCAGAGGAACAGGTCTGTGGCACATGAACCAAAGGCGTCGCTGGGGGCCCATTGGAGGGCATAAGAAAACAAAGATTGTGTCTGGCTGGCGGAACCAATTGCTGGTAAAAATTTCACGAGCACTACAAGTCCCAGAAGGCTTTCGGGACTAATTCATCAGAGGGAGGTACAAATACCATGACACCTGGTGCTCATTTCTGCCGCCACTGCACAGCCCGTGAACAAGAAGAATTGAAGCTTCGAAACGCGTAGGGCTACGAAAAGAATTCCCCGAGGACTCTGCTGGTTCAATCTGAATAAAGGTCTTGCAAGTGTGGTGAGGTCTGCCTGTTCTTGAGTGCACTTCGAATGTGGACGCTCTTTGGTATGAAATATATATATATATATATATATATATATATATATATATATATATATATATATATATATACCACTCTAAAGTGCTTTCCGGCACCAAGAAAGAGAGACGGACAACTTCTTCTTCAGTTGAAACTGCAGCCGCAGTGACGTTTATTTAGATCATCGATTTGGTGCAAAAAGTCGGGAAGACGCGTTTCGGCCAACTGGGTGGCCTTGCTCATATATATATATATATGTGAACACCATCAGCATAATTTCCTCAATGCTGAATAAGGAGAGCACACTGGTATCCCTTTGCAAAGTGCTTTAATTTAAAATTTGTTTTACTTTTTTTAAATATATATATATATATATATATATATATATATATATATATATATATATATATATATATATATATATATAGATATATAAAATATTTATTTATTTATTGTACATCAACAAAATCCAGAAAGGAGCCACCGCACTACTAGAGTGTATATTTTATTCATATCATTTTTATTTGCAAACGTGAAAATTTCACCACTTCCACCACCAACGCGTTTCAACACCCACGAGTCTTGCTCATGATATTGTGAGTCCATCTTCTCTTTTGCTTTATATACTGATGGCCCATACTTGCCCATAATGAGGTATATTGGGACATGTAGTTCCTCATATTGGGTTACCGATGTCAGTGTTCCCATTAGTGTCTTTTCTCTGTTAATCATAGTTATGATGCTTCCTCAGTATCGTGTAGCAAAGTTATTTCTTTTTATGGTCCGCGAGCAACCGCATGGGTAAGTTGGCGAGCTGCGACCACGCAGAAAATACCGTGAACGGGCACGAAAAAAACTTCCGCATCTTCGCGATATTTCCGCGTGTTTGCGGAGATTTGTAACATTTTCGCCATAATTTGCGAAAGTGAATTTCGCAAATTCCGCCCACCCCTAACTTTAATATTAAATTTGAAATACTTGAATTAATTTAACAGCATTTTCTAAGGAGAGTCACAGAGAGGAGATCTAAAGCCCAAAATGGGTACATTCATTGCTTAATTTGAGCTGGTGGTTTCCGGTGCTCAGCACCGGCACTTAATTGTCTGCACCGGAGCTTGCTAGACATGCTGCCACAAGGTAGCACTGTCTGGCTGATTTACAGAAGACCACTACAGTTCATTATTAATTCAATATGCATTAAAAATTCCTATTACCTGCCGCCCAAGCAATTCTTATAGCTTTGGAGGTGTGAAATAGTCAAATTATCACACGTGTATGAGTGTGATAGGTTTTAGTTGTGTTGTTACTATCATTGGCAGTGGTGACAGGGGCAATGTGAGGTGCAAGCTGCAGTGGCGTCCTGACGAGAGCCCTGGCACTTATTTATTTACAAATTAAGCACTGGGTGCATTGTTCTGAACTCCCATGGTTAAAGTCTATAATCAAACATAGTCCTATAGTTGGCACACAAGACAAAGGCAGACAGGTCATATTATCTGCAGATAATTGATGAGTCTACATTTGCCAATGGAAGCAATGTACGAGTTTGTAATTATATTGCTGCTGTTTCAACCTGTTGGCAGCCAAGCCAAAGACAGGGTCTGAATTTGCTGGCACGCTGATATTATGGAGTATTTGTAATTGTCTAAATTTGGTAACATGGTGTATACAAACTAGGATCGTGTAGGATTGGCAATATGCTTTTACTGACATAGAAAACAGTTTACATTGGGTTTACTTTTTTTTAAGCATTTTTTACCATCCAATGTGAAACCATTGTATTTTAAAAACATTGAGTATTTGCACTTTGTTTGTATATTTAATATTTATTTATATTCATTGAACTGCAAACTGCTCATTTTGCACCTGAATTGATTTATCCTATGACAATTTACAATACTGTGAACCAATATCAGCCATTGAGCTGGGAACTATGAGGATTTTTACTATGTCTACTAATTCTATTGTCACAGTATGCTGCACTATCACTTTAAAAAGGCTATGCTTGCCCCCTTAATGTGTCATATGATCAAGGCCCCATGAGGGTTGAAACGCGTTATGGCTGGGTGCACGGGACGAAAATAAATTAATTGCACCATATGCGGGTTCGCTTTGTCTTTGTCTGATGGAGAAGATTTCAAGAGACATTTCATCGATATATACATATATATATATATATATATATATATATATATATATATTTTCAACAAGAGGCTCCACAGCACGGTTTCTGGTTAAGGTAGCTTTATTTCAATAGGTGCAGGCAATCACATGTAGAGGCACCTGACGCGTTTCGGCCTACCGCCTTTCTCGAAGGTACAGCCTCCAAAGTGCAGTGTCCCAGGTGTGAAAGCTCATAAAGTCATGTGCCCTGATGCTGCCATACTACACATCCCATAATGCTCCATGGTAGCAGCACAAATGTCTATACACTCGCAATGATGTTATTGTGCTGCTCACTCGATCTTGATATTTCCAGGTAAGTGCGGCAAATCAGGGAAAGACTGGTGCACTTGTTATACTTGTTATTGCCCCTCAATGTCCATAAGCACCGGGTCCAGAACCTGCCAAGTGGAGGCATAAGCCTCACTAGGCGCCCTTTTCTCACCTCCTGACACTTAGATCGCCGGTAATCCTCAGGCTTGTAGCGGTGCGAGCAGGTCATGCCCCCGCATTATGCATCCTTCCAAGAAATGCTGTCGTCGGGGGCCCCCGACCCTGCAGGGCGGCTGTGACTAAACAGGAGACAGCGATTCTGAAAATTCAATCCAACAAAAGAAGCGCGTTGGTTTTTACGCGTTGGTTTTACGCGTTGTCGTTGGACTATCGCATGTTGCCGCCGGCTTGGGAATACCACGTTGGCACTGAGTTATTTTCCCACGATGGACTGCGATGTGGTGAGTTGCGATAAGCTACTCTTGCGGTAGTTATCACACGTTCTTGAGAATATACCCCATAGTTTTGTAAATTCCTGCCTATATATATATTTATATATATATATAGAGAGAGAGAGAGAAGAAGACCACTTGATTAAAAGTAGACCAAGGACACAGCGGGGATTTCTTCAGGAACCCTTTATTCACTTTCATGGCGCAGCGTAATGCATTTCGGCTTTCTTAGCCTTCCTCAGACGCCATTCACCACCAGCTTGCACCTTCTCCCTCCTCAGTAAGATCTTTGGCCCTTCCTTTAATGAGGGAACAGCTGACCCTGTTAACTCGATGCAGCCGTGGTCAAATGTGAGACCACTTCTACCAGCATGCAGCAGGATGGTAAATACCATAACAGGGTAAATTACGCTTCCAGTGAGCGCTGGAATTGCCTTGTGAGGGGGGCCATGTAGTGGCGGGTGCCGTCCGTATTTGCGTGTTCAGGGTACCCTCGGGTCCCCAACGCCCAAGCCACAATCACAGTTCAGGCCAAGCCGTGGTGAGAGACTACAATGAGCCCTCCCCCCCGTGAAGTCACAGGCTGCCTCCTGGCAGCAGCCGCTTGCATGGCCTGTTCTCGTGGCGGTCCCGGGATAATCAATCACTTGATTCACATAAAGTTCATTGCCAGCTGAAACCCAGGACTCTTCACTGGACGGGTCCTTGTAACGTGCTCCTGGCAGACACGGTAATGTAGAGAAGAAGACCACTTGATTAAAATATATATATATATATACAAAACAACGTTTACACAATGCAAAAGCATACATTCACAAGATGCCTAGCATGTAGGGGCACATGTTTACAAGGCCACACAAAAACCAGGACAAGCCAGATATAGTTGTGAGACTAAAGGCTTTAGTCCTACTTTTATGTCTGGCCTGTCCTGGTTTTTACTTCTTTAAATATGGACACCGTAGTTTAAATTGTAAGGCAGTTATGAAGGTTCAGGTGCAGATTACCCCTAGCTAAGGTTGGTGCAGTCTGTTATTTTAAAACAGGCCCTATTTCCTGCTTCTCACCAAAGCAGCCACATTTCAGTTATTTTAGACCAATCAGCAGGCACACTTCCTTCTCACTCCCTTCTCTCGGAGGAGACATGTCAGCTAGAGACTCCTTCTGCATTTGACAGACACGTCAGGCACAGACAAAGTTGTTTCTGGGCTTTGGTGAGTTGGAGTTTGACCATGGTTAGGGTCAGAACAGTTGTTACAGCAGCGTAACCCTACCTCAGGCACAGTCATAAGCATGGAACAGCACAGTCTGTTCGGGCATACTTTTCTGATGCAGCTGCTCAGTCCACTCAGGCATGTTTCTCTTGTGTAGGTGCACAGTCCACTTGGAAATGCTTCTTGACACAATTCCCACTTTTAACCATTTGGGTGGAGAGATTGATCTAAACCCTTCTCTGAACTGACAGAATGCTCTCCTCAGGCTCCCTTCAACTGATAGGCGCACACCACCGGAGATCAAGCGGCTCTAGTGCTTCAGATTCAGAAACACATCAGCAGGGTTAGCAGGCCCCTTCTCTCTCCCACCATAAGGATGGATGGCTTAAAGGCACTTCTGGTCATAGGATCAGCTTTTTCCAGCAAGGTACAACTGCAGGTGATGTCCATCCACTCCTGAAAAGCTGGATGTGAGCACTTCCTTCATTGGTCAAAGAGAACTTGGAACATGAAAAATAAGTAGACCAGCTGCTCCAACGTTTATACAGTCAAAGCAGACAGGGGATATGTATTTTCTTTCTGCACTTTCTGATCTGGTTTGGGCCAGTTCTTTTTCTTCTGGAGAACAAACTTTGTGTCCAGTGGTGCTTCTAGCATTAGGGCAGTCTTCAGACTACATTACCCACAATAGAGACACAAAGAGGTGTGAGCGTTCTGCACCTGTATATCAACAGCCAAACTGAGCAGTGCTGAGGAAAGAGACAAAACATTAGCCTCATCTAAAGGACTCTTCTCACTCTGAACAATAGAGACAGCAGTCCTACTCTTCACCCCCATTATCTACCAAATAATAGTGCTCAGAAAAACGAATCAACTATCCTCTCCCAACATAAGGACCTATTTAAATTTCTAAAGTAGCCCTGTCTCCTCTTTCTTCACATCATTGTCTAGGTCTGCTCCCACCACTTTCAGGAATGTCAGCATTACTCCTACACTGTCTAGGAAAACAGGCTCCCATCCATTCTGTGCATGGAAATAGGTACAGCCTTCCAAAATGGAACTCTAAGGCATCCATTTTTACAGCTTATTCTTACACACGATTTATGTACCACATAGGCCACATATACATACTTGTACATTATGCATTTGGAATGTTAGCACTAGGATCTGGCTTAGTTCATAGAAGCAGACATATTTTCATACTTTATCTGATAACTGGTCAAGAAGAAGCAGGGCTGTCATAGCATAGATTCACATTAGAAGAAACATCAACACGTCATCAGACACAACCATATTACATTTGGTTGTTACCAGTGAAATGCATTCTGGGATTTATAGCACATTATACAGTGTCACATATCTTGACAATTTTGTGTTTGCAAGTTCCCTATTACCTCATCCACACTAATATTTCCATCTACATTTAACAATGTACATCTTAAACAATGATTGTCAAGCAGCAGTCATCACCTTTAATGTAGGCTATACCTATTAGAATGTCACATACATTTACCCTTTAGATGTAGAGAGAGTAGAAATGGAAGCAACTGGAAATGTGGAGGAAGAAGAGGGGGCCCTGGAAGAAAATACTGCAAGACGCAGTGAAATGGTTCCCACCAGCACCTCCACTACAGAGGCAGCTGTGAAACAGTGCAAATGCTTTTTTTGCAAAAGGAAAGAACATCCACCTATTGATACAAGATCACAAATGGTGTCCCTCCATATGGCAAAGTCATAAATATTCTGCCAAAGACTTATAGAGAGCTGCAGGGTTGGTGTGAGACATAGACCCTTGTTTGACCGTGATGTTTGTTGGGCCATAGTATACAATGCATGTCACACCCACATCCCCCTCAATATTTTCCTTTAGATAGTCTGTGTTTTGTTCCTGCACTGTTGGCAAAGTGGAATATCAGCATGGTGGGTAATGTGAGTTATGGCAAGTGTTCCTGAATACAAGTTGAGCTAGAATGAAAATTGAGGTCCTGGTTCACAAAGGTACCTAACACTTTTGAGTATGTTTACACTTTTGAGGAAGTTTACTTCTTTTGGGTCCTCATAACTCTGAGTGTAAGTTACTATTTAAAAAATCAGTGGTTAGTCCAGCACTACACATGGACAACCACTAGTACTGCAACATACCTCCTATAGAAACTAATGGAGGTAGGGACTGAAAATAAAACCTTATAAGAACTCATGTTAAATTAAATTACATGATTTAAAATAGTTAAATATGTAACAAAATATAAATTAAAGCTAAAAATATATCTAAATAGTACATATTTATTACTTAATTATGAATTATTTTGATGACCTACATCGAATATAAAAAATAACAATGCATTTTATTAAAAATATGATTACGCAAATATTGATTCTATACATCTCATTTAATAAGTATCAATGCACATTAAAAAATATTATTTCTTAAGTTGGGAATTGATGTTTTGATTTAAACTTCAGAAAACAATTTTAATTTAGTTTAATATATTTCCATTAATTAAAGTTTTAATTCAAAATTAATTTAATATTGCTATAGCATGTTTTGTGTATGTTCACACATCTACAAGCTCACAAATGTATTAGTACAGTGCAAAGGTGTTTTTACCACTGTACCTCAGAAACTGAAGTGAGGAAAAACTGCGTAATGCAACATAGATTGCATTATTATAATTGTAATTGTTTTACAAAAGAAAACAACCGGGGCTTTACTTAAAAGCCTCATTTTATTGTTATTGTGCTTTTCTGCACAAATGTAACCCCTTACATCCTTGGTTGGTTAGCTACCTTTAGTTTGTTTGAAGCCTACCAGAGAGGACAGCTGTCTGGTTTGCTAGACATCTTGGAGACAGACATTCAGAAAGCTTTCCTGGGAATGCATTCCGCCTATTGCTTATCATTGGCTTTGCAGTTTGTCACTCACCTTTTCTGGCTTTCTATGTGCTGGCTATGTTTGTTTTAGGCTGTCCAGGGTGAGTTCGTCCCTCCCAAGGAGCAAAGATTTTTCACACCAACTCACCTTGTATTCTTCCACAAGTGCCCCTTTCTGTAAACAGGGCTGTAAATATTGTTCTCATCTTGTCACGTTTGCTAGGCATTCAAAGACAGAGGTCAAATGTCAGTCTCTATCTTCAGAGGGAGCTTGGTGTTTACTTTTCTTTCTTTGACTTCAAAGTGAGAGGATTTATTTGACAATCTTGCTGGATACTCGGGGTAGGAAAGGGATTTTTCAAGCACACAACAACATTTAAATGAACTGCAAGTATTTCAGAATACGTCAGAATTTGGAACACACAAATGAACCACAATAAATTCTTGTTAATTCTAAGATGTGTTGGAAACAAATACTTTATTATGATCAAAAATATCAATAGACTAGGTGATTTCAATTGGAAGTGTTTTGTCTATAATGGCAGTGTGCTACCACACCATGCATACTAAACTCTACGCCACTCCACAATCATCCGCACCACTCCACTGCACTCTATTCTGTATCACTCCACTTTACACCATATCACACCACTGCATTCTACTCACCTCTGCACCACTCTACTCTATGTCATTGCACTCTACGCCATGTCACTTTATACCTCTCTAATACGATGCACCACTCTACTCTATGTCAATGCACGCTATGCTAATCCACTCTACACCACTGCACTCTTCTGCTCTTCACTCTACACCACGCTGGTCTAAGCCACTCCAATTTACTCTGAAGAACTCCACTCTACGCCACTCTGCAACACTGCAGTCTATGCCACCACTCTACTCTATGCCAATGCACGCTATGCTAATCCACTCTACACCACTGCACTCTTCCGCTCTTCACTCCACACCACTCCAGTCTAAGCCACTCCAATTTACTCTGAAGAACTCCACTCTACGCCCCTCTGCAACACTGCAGTCTATGCCCCTGCACTCTATGTCATTAAACCTTACACCAATGCACTTTACTTTGCAAAACTAAACTCTACACCCCTGCACTCTACGTCAATCTACTGTACGCCACTCTCATCTACTTTGTAATACTGCACTTTACACCACTTTACTCTATGCTATACACTATATGACACTCTACACCACTGCACTCTACCCTGCCCCACTCCACTCTATGTCACTTCACTCTATTCAGAAACAATCTACTCTATGCCACTGTACTCTATGCCACTCTACTCACCTCTGTGCCACTCCATTCTATGCCACTGCACTTCACACTACTCTAAACCACTGAACTCTATGCCAATGTACTCTACTCTGCACTACTGTACCTCACACCATTGCTCTCCACGCCACTCTACTCCACTGCACTCTACGACACTCTACTCTGCCCTACTGCACTCTATGTCAATGCACTCTACGCCACCCTACTCTGTATCACTGCACTCTAGGCCACAGCACTCTGCATCATTCCACTCTACAACACTGCACTCTATGCCTCTCCACTCTACAACACTCTATGCCATTGCATTCTCTGTCACTCTTCTCTATAATATTTTACTCTACACCCCTGCACTCTACTCCACTGCACTCTACGCCACTGCACTCTCTGCCACTTTACTCTGGACAACTCCACTCTGCACCACTGCACTCTACTACAGACCACTCAAATTTATGCTGCTGTAATCTATAATGCTGCATTATATGCTATTGAATTCTATGCTGCTGTACGCTACGCCACTGCACTCTATGTCACTATAGTCTGCAACACTCTACACTAATGCAATCCACTCCAGTTCACTATACTCTATGTCACTCTAGGCCACCGCACTCTCCTCTACTCTGCAGCACTCTACTCTATTCCACTGCACTCTACTCTGCACAACTGTACTCAATGCCACTGCACTCTACTCCACTCTACTCAACATCACTTTACTGTACGCCAACGCACTGTTCGCCAATGCACTCTATGCCAAACTACATCACTGTCCTCTACAATACTCTAATCTGCAACTGGTCACTCTACGCCATTGAACTCTATGCCTCTCTAATCTGCACTACTGCATTCTATGCCACAGAATTCTATGCCACTGCATTCTATGTCACTCTACCCTGCATCACTCCACTCCATGCCACTGCACTCTGCAGCACTGCACTCTTTGGTACTCTATACGACTCTGCACCACTCTATTCCAGTCTATTCTGCCCTGCACTCTACACCACTGCCCTCTGTGCCACTCTACTATGCACCACTGCCCTTTACACCACTCTACTGTACTTTGCACCACTCCACTGTCCACCGCTGCACTCTATGCCACTGCACTCTACGCCACTGCATTGTATGCCACTGAATTCTATGCAGCTGCCCTCTACAACACTATACTCTGCAACACTCTACGCCAATGCATTATACATCAATCCACTGTACTCGACTCCAGTCTATGCCATTCCAATACACAACACTCTGTGCCACTCCACTCTTCACCATTCCACTCTACATCACTCCACTCCATTCTCCTCTATGGCACTAACTTTAGCCATGCTGAACAGCAGCCACGCTGGTGTACAACAGGGCTAAAACACATTAGCAAAGCCAATAGCTCTTGTATAGCGAGGCCTATTGGCTTTGCCAGTTCTTGTTTAAATACACATACACTGAGGAAAAAGACATAAACAAAGTAGGCAGATGCGCACAGGGTGCAATATGCTATTTATCATCGATATATTTAAACTCTGCATGGATCCTAACAATGAGATGAAAACACCAGAGAATAATTCTCAAACTACAGAATAATTGTCGAACCGTGGCTTCAGTTTTTTAGTTGATTTTAACTACTCAGTAAACAGTCAGCCAAATTAGCATCTCATAGGATTTTACGATTGTGTTTAAAACAGTAATGCTTTGTTGCATCACCTTGCGAGCTCCGCAAAGAGGCATTTTATGAGTTTATTTCATGTACAGTTGGCAGAACCTAAAGTAAAAAGTGATCCTTCTGCATTCAGTTGTCCGTATTTACCACACATGCCTTTCAGAGCCGGTACTATCCGTGCGTACGCGTTAATCGTGTTTTGTCAAAGATGAATCACATGAAAATTCCATGGAAACAAAGCAATTTGTTCTCAGAGGGAGCATTTTTTATTAATTTGGCCCAACGGCAGCTTGATTGTCCTTTCTGCGTTCGTCAAGTTGCGATCTCTGGTGTGAGATTGGGAAGTGTCGAGGTAAATCAAACTCCCGCCGTTTGCATTTAGTGCCCGAATTAGCGTTTCGACAGGAGTCTGCCGCTGCCAGCCCGCGGCTTCGGCTTCTGTGCCAGTCCAGTCAAGTGACGTGCTCGCTCGAGATACCACTCCCAGCTCAGGACACTGTTGCGAAGCTTTGTCGTGACACCTCTTCTCAGAAAGTGTCACGCCGAGCCGCGCACGCCACACGTTCGAAAGAAAGAGTAAGTTTGGCACATCGGATTAGCCCGGCCCTTATCCAATCAAACGAAAGGCCCATTGCTGTTAGCAGACCTGCGGACCTGGTGCACAATTGGCGCATCTTTGAAGGATTTTTTCCTATGAGGCATATAAACAGTAAATAAATACACTCACGAGACACAGACGATATATTTATAGATGTGTTTCTTCTCATGGCATTAATTTTAATTGGAATAATACATTTGATACATATGTACTTCAAAACTCATTGGGGTTCATTGCTGCCATTACTTCTGTTAACGTTCACTTTTTAAGCTCCTGTCTAAACCCAACACGTGGTCAGTGCTTAATTTATGAATAAATTAGTGCCGTGCCAGAGCTCTGCTCGAAATACTTCAATTCACCTCAGGCCTCTTTATTCAAATGTCAGATACTTCCTCCCCCTTTATCGCACTCTTGCAGGTTCCTGCTTCTTCCCTTTGTGACGGTATTTCCTTCTTCCTTCACCTCCATCATTCCACTTTGTGCGTTTTTCCTTCTCTTGCTATTTGTAAATATCTCATGCAGAAAAATAAGTGCCGGTCCCCAAAAATAAGTGCCCGTGGCTCCCACCGAGAACCGCTGGCTCAAATTAAGCGCAGTGCATGGCCATTAACACAGGAGTAAAAATAGGATTAGCACAAAGGGCCAGATGTACGACTCTCTTTTGCGGCCGCAAACGGGAGATCCTCCCATTTGCAACCGCAAAAAAGGGTGATGGCATGTGCAAATGCTATTTTGCGAGTCACTGACTCACAAAATAGCATTTGCGACTCCATCTATAAGGAAGGGGCGTCCCTTCCTAATAGCAAGTCTCAATGCCATGTACAATTGTTTTGCGACCGCATTTGCAGTGGCAAAACACTCGCAGTTTACCACCTACTTCAAGTAGGTGGTAAACCACTTGTAAACAGGAAGGGGTCCCCAGTGACCACTGCCTGCCCTGAAAAAAATGAAACTGAAAAGTTTCATTTTTCTTTTTTAAATGCATCTCGTTTTCCTTTAAGGAAAGCGGGCTACATTTAAAAACAAAACTACTTTATTTAAAAAGCAATCACAGACATGGTGGTCTGATGACCCCAGCAGGCCACCATGCCTGTGAGTGCTAGCCATTCCCACTGGAGTTGCATGTTGTGACTGCCTCATGAATATTATTGAGGCATGTAATTTGCGACCCCATTGGGAATCGCAAACAGTGTCTGAGACACTGTACATTCATATTTGCAAGTCGCAATTTAACGCAATTTGCGACTTGCAAATGTGAATGTTTGTACATCTGGCCCCTAGATTGTAGCAAACATAAAAAGGGCAAAGAGATATGTTATATTTTGCACTCATGTGTAGTGCATACGTGCCTCTTATGTGGAATAGTGGCATTCCAAGTATCCCAAGCATGTGTGTTGTCTGAATATCGACTCCTAAATATCATGTTTTATAATATTGAAGCTATTTTTTTTGCCCCCATCAGGAACTGTTTATGGCCACACATATTACCTTGGAGACTCAGCAATGTAAACAATATCGTTCTTTAAATATAATGAGTCATGTCATGAGTGATGTAATTTAACATACGTGGCTAATCAGTTGGTAGGGAATAAGAAGGATACGTGATCCAGTCGCCTTCCAATTAATAGTTTTATATCAAAAAGAGTGGATCACTTGAACCTGTTATCCAGGGTTGGGTGGTTATTCGGCCGTTCCTTAAAAAACCCTCATTCACGTTTTTAGGTGGATTGTCTGGCGGTATATCTTGGTTCTCCGCCTCGATAACGTGACTGCATCATCATCGGGTTTAGTGTTGTGCTACCTCCACCTGGAGGAAAACCACTGGATATTACAGTAGCGATCAGAGATCAAAAATGGACAAAGTGCTCATGTGTCGTGAAATAGTGAAAGTTAAAAAAGGATGTTTTCTCATGCTACCTAGACTTTAGTCTTTATTGTTGTCTGGTGCGTGGAAAAAGAATAAAAATAGGGGAAATTGTACAGAAGGGCAGTTAATGTGTCCGCTGTACAATCAGTCCAATAGGTGGGTCGACATGTTTCAGCTCTTTACGTGCCCAGCAGGGTCAGGTGAGCTTTCATCAGGACCAGGGGGTGTTATCTTAAAGAAGGATATTGTCCACTTTAAAAGTGAGGAGTTCAGAATATTTTTCACTGATCTCCTAGTAAAAGGTTAGTACCTATGGTGAAAAAGAGGACGAATAACATATGATCTATTGGTAAAAATATAGTTTCTTTAACAACTGATTCTTTCTTAGAGATTCTTTTTTAAAAAGGTTTCTACCCAGAGTACATGACGAGAAACAAGCAACATGGCAATTCTTTATATACAGTAAGAGCTGCAAGTTGAGTTCGAACACGCCACTGGTTACATAGCAAGTATAGATGGCAAATCTTTGCAATGATACCTGTATGTGATGTCTGATGGTTCAGCTGAGGGCTTTTCAGAGAAGTTATTCTGATTAATAAAGGAATACACTTTTCTACGAAAAGTTATACATAAGGTTATCTCAGAGATTCATTTTAAGTCCTAAACGTAAAACATGAATGTCCATGTGATCTAAGTGTTGAGGATCATTGTACAATGTGTTGCAAATTAAGGACTGTAAGGAATGCTGTGTTGTGGAGAAATACTCTGGTTGGTTTCAAGAAAGCAGTGATGACTGTGGTTTGTCATGTGTACAGATGATAATCACTGGAAAAGGTCTATTATCCATAAATGTTGTAAACTTAATGACCATTGATAATGCACCACTCACGTCGATTTTTAACAGAAAATATGGCGGCATACTCGAGCTTGCTCATTCATACATTCACGTAGATCTGTAAACACACGTTTCTCTCGCAATATAAATGGCACCCGTTGTAGGGCTCCTGAAACCTAAACAGTGCTTCTGTTAGATTTATAGCGCATGATTGTTGTTTAGGCAGTACATCGAGGCTCAATTAAGAACACAGAGAGAGTGACATACAGCACGCGCAAGTTATGTAAACACTCATTGCTTGGGTGGCCTTCGTACCTTAAAAGCTCCGATTTAGGGCTTCTTAGGAAGAATGGCAGCGTAGTTGGGCTGTGAGGGAGGGGTTGGGAGGTCGGAGGAGAGGGGGGGAAACAAAGTGAGATTTAAAATTTAAACAACAGAAGTCTTGAATTAACGTTACGTGTCTCCGTCTCCAGGGTTTTCTCCATACCGGGATTTCCGCTCTGCACGAATTGTGCTGACGCTGTCTTCCTGCTTGATGGAGATTGCCCCGACTCGAACATTTTTATGCAATTTGGAGTGAAGAAAGACTATTGGTTAAGGCAGCAGTATACAGGTCTGTCGGTTTTCACAGTCTTTGTCTGTATAGGCCACTATAAACAGTGTTCTAAGTCTCGCCAATGTTGGAAATGGTGTATATGACTATTGCAATTTGGAAATTATAAATTATAAATTATAAATTACCTTATTCCTTACCTAAGGTACATAAAAACCAACGCCCACCACCTGGGCGTCCAATTGTATCCGGAATAGGCTCTCTCCTAGAACCTCTCTCTCAATTTGCAGACCAGTATCTTAGACCTATGGTACAACAGACTCCAACTTATTTAAAAGACACACGAGATTTACTCAACCTTTTGCAAGACCAACCGTTCCTAAGTGAAACCATGATCTTAGTCTCACTAGATGTGGAAAGCCTCTATACCAGCCTGCCTCAACAGGAAACTCTGAACACCCTGGAAGACTTACTCTTCGCACACGACTGGCAATACCACACCCCCAGACACTTCATCCTAGAATGCTGCAGAATGGCCCTGACTGAGAATTATTTTGAATATAACAACAATCATGCGCTATAAATCTAACAGAAGCACTGTTTAGGTTTCAGGAGCCCTACAACGGGTGCCATTTATATTGCGAGAGAAACGTGTGTTTACAGATCTACGTGAATGTATGAATGAGCAAGCTCGAGTATGCCGCCATATTTTCTGTTAAAAATCGACGTGAGTGGTGCATTATCAATGGTCATTAAGTTTACAACATTTATGGATAATAGACCTTTTCCAGTGATTATCATCTGTACACATGACAAACCACAGTCATCACTGCTTTCTTGAAACCAACCAGAGTATTTCTCCACAACACAGCATTCCTTACAGTCCTTAATTTGCAACACATTGTACAATGATCCTCAACACTTAGATCACATGGACATTCATGTTTTACGTTTAGGACTTAAAATGAATCTCTGAGATAACCTTATGTATAACTTTTCATAGAAAAGTGTATTCCTTTATTAATCAGAATAACTTCTCTGAAAAGCCCTCAGCTGAACCATCAGACATCACATACAGGTATCATTGCAAAGATTTGCCATCTATACTTGCTATGTAACCAGTGGCGTGTTCGAACTCAACTTGCAGCTCTTACTGTATATAAAGAATTGCCATGTTGCTTGTTTCTCGTCATGTACTCTGGGTAGAAACCTTTTTAAAAAAGAATCTCTAAGAAAGAATCAGTTGTTAAAGAAACTATATTTTTACCAATAGATCATATGTTATTCGTCCTCTTTTTCACCATAGGTACTAACCTTTTACTAGGAGATCAGTGAAAAATATTCCGAACTCCTCACTTTTAAAGTGGACAATATCCTTCTTTAAGATAACACCCCCTGGTCCTGATGAAAGCTCACCTGACCCTGCTGGGCACGTAAAGAGCTGAAACATGTCGACCCACCTATTGGACTGATTGTACAGCGGACACATTAACTGCCCTTCTGTACAACTTCCCCTATTTTTATTCTTTTTCCACGCACCAGACAACAATAAAGACTAAAGTCTAGGTAGCATGAGAAAACATCCTTTTTTAACTTTCACTATTTCACGACACATGAGCACTTTGTCCATTTTTGATCTCTGATCGCTACTGTAATATCCAGTGGTTTTCCTCCAGGTGGAGGTAGCACAACACTAAACCCGATGATGATGCAGTCACGTTATCGAGGCGGAGAACCAAGATATACCGCCAGTCAATCCACCTAAAAACGTGAATGAGGGTTTTTTAAGGAACGGCCGAATAACCACCAAACCCTGGATAACAGGTTCAAGTGATCCACTCTTTTTGATATAAAAGTAATTTAACATACAGCAAGTATGCGCTTCGACCCATAGGTTTTATATCAGCCTACACAAACTTGCAGGGAAAGGGAGGAGAGAGTCCTGATTTCATTGGAAGACATGTTATAGTGTTTTGCAGTACTCTATTCATAAATACATCCATACATAAATGAAATGCTTAGAGGTTGATATAGACCTTAAGCTCTAAGTCTATATGGCACAATATATAGATTATAGGTTTTACTTGATGAATCAGCAAATGACCCAGAGGACGATAAAAAAGCTATTGAGAAATACTGCACCGACATGGAGGATAGACTACAAAACATTGACGCTGATATAAAAAGAAAAAATATCTGAAAAGTAACAAAGATTCAAATATAAACATTTGCTGGGGGATGTGACTATATGCAAAATGAACAATGGAGTGAAAAGAATTGTTCTTGACAGTTATCATCAACCACCATGGATTAAGGCTTAAATCTAAGCTGTAAAAAAACCTATTTTTATTTATTTATAAAGTTTTATATAGCGCGAACTTGACCCTAGAGGGTATCAGATCACTTTACAGATTAGTTAAATAAGTAGAAAATAGATAACCAAGAAACATAAACAATGACGATGTCCGTTGCAATCAGGAGTTGGACAGTGAGTTATAAACCAGTACTTAGACAGCGTGCAAGCCCTGGTTGGAGAACAGCTGGTCAGATCAGCATCCAGAGAATGAGTTTGTGGGTTCAGGGTAGAGATTTGTTTATTAAAAGCAGTTTGACTTCTCTTTTTTAATGAAGTGATTGAAGGGATCACTCTGATTTCAGGGGGCAGGAAGTTCCAGATTCTAGGGGCCAATCCGGAGAAGGCTCGATTGTAGGTTTTCTTTTTTTGAAATATTTGAGGTTTCAACAGTAAAGTGCTGGTGCTTCTAGATGATCTGCCACAGCCAGACAGTTCCAGTTTGTCAGCTAGGTACTTCGCTGTATTGAAGTGTAGGGCTTTGTGGGTCATGAAAGCAATTTTCATCTGAATCCTTGCCTCATAAGGCAGCCAGTTTAGTGCCTTCAGATCTGGAGTGATGTGTCTGTACCTTTTCAATCCAGTGATAAGCCTTGCAGCAGAGTTATGGGATACCCTTAGTGGAGCCAACCTGGATTTTGGCACACCACATAGGGTAGCACTCCCATATTCTAATCTGGGGAGAACTAGTGCTTGCCCCACTGATTTAAGGTAGTCGCAGGGGAGGAAGGGTTTATTTTTCTGAGAATACTTATTGAAGAGTTTGCTCCTCTGGTGGCTGAGCCGATGTGCTCTTGCATGTTGAGATTCTTGTCAAGTGTAATTCCTAGCGATCTTGTGGAATCTATAATGTGTGGAATGCAGTTTAAAACTGTTAGGTGTTTCATCCAGTCTTCGATGTCGAGGAAGCTTTTTGGCGGGGTAATTATGAGGAATTCGGTTCTAGCTTTTTTGGAGAGTTGTGTTGAGTAGACAGATATCCTCAGGGGAGGAGATTTTAAGGTATAGTGGGGTGTCGTCTGCATACATGTTGTATTGTATATTGGACAATTTCAGAATATCGGTTAGTGGCTCTATGAACAGGTTAAAGAGAGTAGGTGATACAGTGGACCCCTGGGAGACCCCTACAGTGACAGGAGTGATAGCGGACAAGGATTGGTTAACCTTAATTCTTTGAGTTCTGTTGTGTAGAAATGAGGCAAATCAATTTTGGACAACCCCTGTTAATCCCATTCTGTGTTCAAGTAATTCAAGGAGGCTGCCATGTTTGACCATGTCGAAGGCTGAGGATAGGTCTAGGAGGATTAGGAGGCAAGATTTGTTCTGATCTATCATTTTAAGTGCATCATCAACTCTGTGGGTAAGGACTGTTTCATTGCTGTGACCCGGACGGAAACCAGATTGGAATTGGTCAATAAGGTGGAATTGATCAATGTGATTGCATAGCTGGGTATGTACGCATTTCTCAAGGAGCTTTGCCAGGGAGGGAATACTGGAGATGGGACGGAAGTTATCGCGTTTCGTATGATCCGCTGTGGGTAATTTTAGAATAGGGGTTACCTGCCCTGATTTTAGGGAGTCTGTTAAAGCCCCTTGGAGTAGTGAAACATTCACTATCTTAGTCCAGAGAGGGAGTAAAGAGGTTTTAATCTCATTGAAGATGTTAGCTGGTAGAGGGTCGCAGAAGTGGTTTGACGATTTAAGTGTAGTTAAGATATTAAGAATGGCATTTTCATCAAAGGTTTTGAAAGTGTCCCACGACGCGTTATTTTTGAGGGAGAGTCTATGTAGGTCTGGGTGCTGAACAATCATATGCTGGCCTGGGCTATTCGGGGGTATCATCAGGAGGAGCTTAATTGCTGTTTGGAGATAACTTTCAATCTGTTTAGACTTTTGAAGAAAGAAGGAGGCAAATATGTTGCAGTTTGTCAGCAGAAGGGATCCCATTGTGCAGGGGTTGGGTTTTTGAGTAGATTGATGTTTGATTATTTCGAACAGTTTTCTTGGATGATTTTTGGCTTTGTCTAGTTGAACTCTGCAGAAATTTGCTTTGAAGTTTCTGATGTGAATATTGTAGGCGTTCCACAGTGCTCGTAGGTGCTTGAGGTGTTCTAGGGATGGCGAGGATCTCCACACTCGTTCAGCTAGTCTCAAATTGCATCTTTCTTCATTTAGGCTCCCATTGTACCATGGTTTGAAGTCTCTAGTGGACAGTCTTTTTAGCTGTAAGGGCGCAACTGTATCAAGAATGGTCATCATGGAGTTGTTGTAGTGGTGTTTAAGGTCATTAACATCAGTAATGTACGCTGGAGGAGGCAAAACGTTATTTCTGAGGCATGTCAAGTCATTAAGGTCTATGTCGTGAGTGATCCTTTTCCATTGTCTGCTTTTTTTAAAGTTGTGGTTTATGTGTCCTCACTGATTCGGTGATGAGAAAGGTGATGTAGTGGTTGTCTAGGTTTTCGTGGTGTGCCGGATTATATGTGAGGCGAAGGGAGTGTATGTCATTGTCCGATAGCAAATCCTTAAGCCTGACCAGCCTTGTGGGGTGTTGTGGTAGGGTTTAGATTGCCATCTTGTGAGAGGGCATGGTGTGATGGTTGCCAACCTGTTGTAAGGAGTGCCTGTTTGTGATAGCCGTGAGTGGGATTCAGGAGGTGCCTAGTGAATGAGAGGTGTCTTTTTATAGAGGAAATCAGGATGATTAGGCTGAACACACAATAAGAGGGGCAAAGAGGAAGACCTCATAACAAAAAAGAAGAGGAAATCCAGAGAAGGAGGATACAGCAGCAAAATCAAAAGACCAGTCGAGACTCTGTGCAAGTAGGGGAATATTAATATGAGAGAGCTATGGTATGTAGGTAGCTCTGAAACAGAGACATATTAGGTAAATACAGTCATTAATTTGAGTGATAACATTTTGATAAACGGAGAATCCCAGATTCTATTGTCGGGTGTCTTATTCTGTCCTGAAACCTAGATTAAATTACACAGAGACATGCTTTGATGTTTACAAATTCATTTGAAAATGAGATCTTTAAAGTTGAATGAACATAAATCTTTCAGCATTGTGGATGGTAGGAATGAGGTCATCTCTGAGACTAAAGGCAATTTGCAAATCTCTGATGGTGACTTAATGAGAACCTTGAACAATTTAAAATCTGGTATTGACAGTGAAGACAACACTTGCATTGAAAAAGAAAACTCACTGTTTAATATTTTATGAATGAGATTGGATACTAGTGAAGGTGGTGCTACAGATTTTAGACTAAATCCAAATTATCACAAATATCATTTGCATCAAAAGATATTTTTCATGAATTACTTGTAGGTAACTCAAATGTGTTTTCTTGTAAGCAGAGACCATGTAAACAAAATAACTTTTGTCACACAATCATTCCCAAATTGAAATATGAGTCTGGATGGTAGAATGGCCTTCTGACAAAGGAAGGAATATTGCCTTCTGGCCAGAAAATATGTATATTAATGAAATGTGTCTACAACTTAATGACACGATGCTACCTCAACGCAGGGAGTGGATGAGGTAGCTCTTCAGAGATATTTTGACTTATTGGATTTACCTTTGTTATCAGAACAATCCTCTAATACACTATGTTCGCAAATTGGAATTTCAGAAACACAGGTAGTATTAAAGAGTATGGCGAATGCCAAAGCTAGTGGACCAGACGGGATTCCTGTAGAAATGTATAAGCTATTTCATGTAGAACTGCTTCCTTTTTTAGTAGAATTGTTTAATGAAATTAAGGATGGTATAGATACTCCTAAGAGCTTTAAGGAATCGGTTGTAATAGTTTTTCTTAAAAAAGATAAGGACCCTGCTGATCCAAGCTCATATCTCCCTATTAGTCTGTTAAACACAGATTACAAATTTTTAATGAAAATATGGGCTAAAAGGATTGCTCCCTGTGCACAACAGTTGGTTCATAGCGATCAAAACGGTTTCATTCCAGGGCGTTTAATGGCATCAAATACTCATTTTTTAATTCAAGCCATTGATTATTTTTCTATTAATCAGACAGATGCGGTGATTATGATGATGGATGCTGAAAAAGCTTTTGATTTGGTGGATTGGACTGTGTTATCTTTTATCTTATCAGAATTCGGTTTTCCACAACAACTTACCAAAATGCTGATTAAAATATATAGAGGTGCAGAAGCTGCAATTATGACCAACGGCGTAGCAAATCGCAAAATCAAGAGAGGCACCCGTCAGGGATGCCCGTTGTCTCCTCTTTTATTTTCATTGTTTATCAAACCCCTGGCTCAGAAGATTCGGAAGAACATAAATATCGTCCCCCCTATAGAGGGTATGACTAAAATCAAGCTTTATGCAGATGATATTATTTTATATTTGAAGCCTGGGGTAGATAACCTACAAAACCTACTAGATGAAATTCAAAATTTTACTCAAGTTGGTGGATATAAAGTTAATCATGCAAAAACCGAAATTTTGATATTTAATACGACTCCTTTAGATTTCCCACCTACCATCCATCTAAAACCCCCGCATCCAATCAGATATTTGGGAATTAATGTTACAAATGATTATGCACAATTATTTTTTATGAATTATGTTAGTTTGCTTACTAAAGTTAAAAAGTTATTGGATTGTTGGTCTTTGCTGCAATTATCCCTGATAGGAAGAGTTTCAATGATTAAAATGACGGTACTTCCACTATTCCTGTTTTTATTTAGTAACCTCCCAATGAAAATTCCGAATTACTATTTTAAGGAGCTGGACCAATTAATAAGGAGGTTTGTATGGAATAATAAACAACCTAGGGTTAGGCTCTCTATATTACAACTGGATGTAATCTCAGGAGGATTGGCACTCCCACATTTTCTAACATACTATCAGGTTTCTTTACTCAATTTGTTTTCTCAACTGGGTAAGTAAAATTCGGTTTTTGACACATTTTTCTTGGGACATATGTTAAAAGAAAGTGCCATTTTACTTCCGGCTTTTCTACACTTGGCAAAATTGCCTAAAAAAACGCGTTATAAGGTTATTTTTACTCTAGCAGATAGAATGCAGCTATTTTTTAAATTTTGGAACATCCCTTTATTCCATGCATATACCCCATTACAGCACGGAGCATTTGGAGGTTTTAAACTTTCCAATCGGCTTTGTCAGCAATGGCAAGAACAGGGATATTTTCAGTTGGGGGATTTTTATAATCTAGATTCTTTAATTACACGGGAGACTGTTCGTCTTCATGCCAATACGCCAAATACTGCACTGGCCTTGAGTTTTTCACAAATATCTAATTTTCTAAAGAATAATTATGCAATTTTAGATGAGATAACACGACCAATTGCCAGGCAGATAGTAAATAAATTGGTAGGAGTCGGCTCCTGGTATCAGATACTCCATCAGAAAGCCAATTCAGAAGGGGTTCTGACAAAAGAGCTTCAGAAAATTCATTTAGAGACAGGCTGTAAGTTTAATATTAAAGAGTGGACTAAGCTAAATGACTTAGCCAATAAAGCTCTTAGAGGCGCCAATTTTAAAAGAATGAATTTTCTATCTAGATGGCTACTATATTTAACCCCTCTGAAACTGTCCAAAATGTTCTCAACCTGCCCAAATAAATGCTTCCGCTGTAATAGTGTGGGGGCAGGGGGATGGTTACATATATTCTTTGAATGTAATGATTTACAAAATTTCTGGAAAAGGGTCTTTGAGGAAATATCTCGGATTTTAACTTTAGAAATCTGTCCGTCAGCCATGTTGGTGTTATTTGGGTCCTCTGCAGAAGTGAAATGTTTTACAAAATTTCAACAATATTTTATATTAATTGCTATAGCAGTTGCTAGATCACTTGTTTTGCAAAATTGGACAACCAACATACAACCTAGCATTGAACATTGGTTTAATAAGCTGATTAAGACATATAAACTTGAAGAGGCCTACGCCAAACCAGTAGGAGCGCTAACAAGATTTAGAGCTATCTGGCGCTTCTTTGTCCCCTATGGCTGCACGACCTAAGTCTGTTAATCTAAAATATGAATCAAAATGATTTGCACATGGCACTTTGCACTTTATCTGTTTATAATCCACTGGTCATTTTATTTGTTTTCGTTGGTCAACCTAAACTTTTAAACTAAGCAGATTGGCTAAAATGAGGAGTGCGGGAGGGTGATTCTTTATCAGTGCTGTTTAAATTTTTAATGTGAAATTCCGTTTTTTTTTGCGAACATGTCTGCATTGTTTATTGGTCGGGTTATTTCATGTGCAAGATGATGTCTAAAATTGTTTGTAATTATTGTTCTCTCCTGCTCTAATGAAAATTATTTAAAAAAAAAAAAAAAAAAAAAACTTAATGACACGATGCAATAGATTATGATCAGCACAGCAAAATGAAACAACCAGTGTACAATAATGGTATGAATAAGGCCTTTTGACACATCAGAAGTATTTGTTTCTCAGAAATGATCATTGGTGATTGGTAATATCTTTCTTACTGGAATCTATAAGAATGGAGTAACCCCACTTGGTAGACTGATAATTTCTGCTAATGTTAGCATTTTAGAGAATGTGTTGAAATACATTGATTCCTTTTAAAGGATGACACATGCAAACATTACTATTGTACTTAAAAGAAACTACAGATGTTCGTATGCATATCTACGACATACAGTGGTAAGAAACATATCTGCTAGTTACTATGGATGTTTCGAACTTGCACATTAGCATAAGGCATAAATATGGTCTGAGAGCAGCAGAATACTTTTTGTAATCTAAGTCTTTTAGATAATATAAACACAATGTGATGCTCCTTAATATAATGCATTTATGTCTTACAGAAAACATTTTCCAATGTAATAACCAATTGTGCAGAAAGTTACAAGGTAGGGTAATGGGCATTTGCTTTGCCCCCAGCTATGTTATTTTGCATTTGAGCTGGTGGGAGGGGCAGGTGCTCGATGTTTAAAACTAGAATTTCATGGAGCACTAGGTCATTCTATGGTTGACATATATCGATGACCTGTTCATCATATGGGATGATACTGAACATGAACTAAGGGCCATATGTATCAAAATCCTCATTTGCGATTCTCAAATAGCAATTTTTTGCGAATCGCTATTTGAGAATCGCAAAATGGTATGTATGTAGGATTTGCAATAAATTTTGCGAATCCTACATATACCTTAATTGCGAATCTCAAATTGCGATTCGCAATTAAGGAATACCTCCCCATTCATTCCTATGGGCCTAGAGACCCATAGGAATGAATGGGCAGACATTCTCAATTTGCGATTAGCAATTAGAGAATCGCAAATTGAGAATGCAATTTCAAGGGTGCAAGGGTGTCAAATGGATACCCTGTTGCATCCCTGAAATAAGCATGGGTGCACATGTGGCGCACATACATGCCCTAAGGGCATGTATGTGCTTCACATTGCACTTTGAAAAATGCAAAAAAGTGCATTTTTCAAAGAAATCGCAAATTACCACCAACTTGAAGTTGGTTGTAATTTGCGATTCCTGAAGGCCAAATTGCACTTTTTTGGTGCTTCTTACATTGCATTTAAAAATTTCTTAAATGCAATCGCAAAATAAGGAATCGCAAATTTTGTGATTCCTTATTTTGCATGCAGATTTGCCTCATACATACCAATAAGCAAAATTGCGATCGCAAACGCCGAAATTCTGCGAATTTCGGCATTTGCGATCGCAATTTTGCTTGATACATATGGCCCTAAATTCCTTTATCAATGAGATAATTATGAATTACTTGAATTTAAATTTTGCATTACTATATAGTAGAGAATCAATAGACTTTTTAGATGTGAATTTGCCACACTGAGACATCTAGCCATAGAAAAGAAACGGCCAGCAGTTGCATTCTACATGGTACCAGTTTTCACCCTGAACCTCTGAAATGGAATAACCACTTTGGATTTGAATTATTCTTGGCTAAACTGATATGTACTGATGTCAATCAAAAATGAGGAGAAACAAATCTGTAGATGGCTGAGTAGAAGAGGATATAATTATGATATTCTGAATAAAGAAAAATAAAAGGTGCATTCCATGGATACAGAGGAAGTCTTATTTAAAATGAAGAAAAGGAACAAAAATATAGAAGTCCTAGGTTGATAACCACCTCCAATGCACAATACAATCAAGTAAGCCAAATCATATGAAAGAGATTGCATTTAATAAATGGTGGCACAATTATTCAAAATGTAACACCTAATGGACATTTGACAACATACAGAAAAGCAAACTCAATGAAGGATGAATTAGCAACAAGCATATCTCAGCCCTCTACAGCTTATTGGTTAATTCCACCTAAAGGTTTTAGGTTTGCCATAAATGCTAATCTTGTAAATACAGTCAAGATTGCACTACATTTGATTCTTCATTTCCTAATAGAATTCAGACAATAAACAAGAGCGTAAAACGCAAGACGTAATTTGCAGTCTATATGCGTACTTGCCCATTTAATGAAAAAGACATCAGGAGTACAATTATGAAGGTACATAAAAGTATACCAAAACATATCTATGCTATAAAAAATGTGGATATAAATAATCTAGTTGCAAAACATTTTACAAATTCCATCAAGTTAATGTGTCACATCACATGTACTCAATTATCGACAGTGTTCCAAAATTGCATCAAGGGGAGAAAATTAATATCTAAATATATCATTCTTCTCAACACTAAAGAATCTTTTGTTCTTAACATTAAAAAAGATTTACATGTTTTCCTGTGAATGACTGAGTCTGACTTTTTTAACTGCAGAAGGTTGAGTTGATATAGCAGCAAAACAGCCAAAACAGGCTGTTTTGCTGCTATACATACAAAACTGAAATAAAAAAAGACTAAGAACATTTCCGGCTACAGAAATCATTTATTCTGTCATCGTCTGTGATGAATGAAAGAGATGAACTCTTTGGTCATTATAGCATTGCCTCTCCCTTCTTTCTGTATATCTGATAAACTATGGTTATTAAATGATTTTTTTTATCTAAGATTATTTGTAGGGCACATATATTGATATTTATTTATGTTAATTGATTGTTGTGATATACATTTTGTATCATGTTTTTCATGTTTCTTAAGTGAGTAGGATTTCTTCCATATTTGGCACTTGTGCTGTACTGCGTTACTTGTCACTTTAAATCTGTATAATGATGGTCTCCCACCGTGAACAAAGCTGTGTTGAATGAAACACATTACAGTTTTCTGCTTGATCAATAAATTATTTTGGCATTTCACAAACATTTCAAGAGTGCAACATGCTTTCCAGTCATGGTGTAGAGTGTTGTTGTGTAGAGTTTCGTTATGTAGAGATTCATGGCATTGAGTTAAGTAGCGTAGAGCGGAGTGGTATATGGTTGTGTGCCATGATGTAAAGTAGACTGGAGTAGCATAGAGTGGAGGGGCATGTCATAGAGTAGAGTGAAGTGGCCTCTCATAGAGTGACGTGTTTTAAGGTGTGCTAAAATAGAGGGGTGCAGAGCTGAGTGGTGTAGAGTGGAGGGGTATGTCGTAGAGTGTAGTGGCAGGTTGTAGGGTGGAGTGGCATGTCATACAGTGAACTAGTGTGTTGTACAGTGTGGAGTGGAGTGTCATAGAGTGCAGTGGTGTACAGTGTAGGGGCATGTTGTATAATGGAGTGCAGTGGTGTGCCATAGAGTGGATTAAAGCTTTTGTTGAGTAGAGTTGTGTGTCATAGAGTGGAGGGGCATACAGTCGGGTAGAGTGTTCTAGAATGCATGGCATACAGTAGAGTGGTGTGTCATAGAGTGTAGTGGAGTGGTATACAGTGAAATGGAGTGTGAAAGAGTGAAGTGGAGTGGTGTGTTGTAGTGTGTTGTAGAGTGGAGGTGCATACAGTAGATTAGAGTATTCTACAATGAAGTGTAGTGGAGTAGAGTGCTGCAACGGGGTGGCACATACAGTGGAGTAGAGTATTCTACAGTGGAGCGGCGTACGCTGAAGTGGTGTGTCACAGAGTAGGGTGGAGCGGCATACAATGGAGTGGAGCAAAGTGTCATAGAGTGTCATAGAGAGGAGTATCATACAGTGGAGTGTTGTTAGTGGATTGTCGTTGAGTGGACCATTGTTGAGTGTGGTGTAATAGAATGGAGTGGCAAAGGGTGAAGTGATGTAGAGTGTTGTGTCATAGTGTGTCATGTCAGAGAGTGTCATGGCATAGAGTGTTGTGGTGGAGAGTGTTGTGGTGTAGAGAATTGTGGCGTACAGTGTCATGGCAAAGAGTGGAGTGGTGTGACATAGTGGTGTACACATGCTGTCTTCAACACATACAAACAGTGAGTCACTCATTCATGCACCTTAGCACTACGTAATACTCCCCACCGAACCATACAGACACTCAGACACTCATACTGATACTCAAAAAACCAACTAATAACCTATATAGACACTCACCAACCCATGCAGCCACTTATACACAAAGTGAGAGACTGATACAGATGTTTACATATTTAAACATTACTCACTAAGCCATGTATTCACTAAGATACACTTAATCAGTCAGTTATACAATCAATTTTTCAAAAACAAATCATCCATTTAGACACTTATATACCCATTTATTCTTCCATCAACGTTGAGATATACATATATAAAACATATGTAATTTTCAGAAAAACACACTTTCACTGGATGATGTCATCAGTGATGTCATCAGTGATGTCATTTGAGATGTCATGAGTGATGTCATGAGTGATGTCACTGACCATGTCATGAGTGATGTAATATGTGACGTCATCAGCAGTGCATTGCGGGCGCGCGAGTTATAGTTAGCTGAACTAACTATAACGGGGGAATGTCAATGGTTTTGTACGAGTGAAAAGTCCAGCTAACTATAACGCCCCTGAAACCTATGGTTTTTTCAGTGAATTTCAAAGGTTTTTTGAATGCTAATTTCTAACTATGCCTACAGAGATAGGACATGTGAAGAAAGAAGAAAAAACGCACAGAAAGAAAAAAAAGAAATGCTGAAAGAAGCAACAGAAGTCCTCAAAGATGAAGAAAAGTGCAGGAAGAAGGATAACATGCAGAAAGAACAAACAGAAGAGCAGAAAGAAGCCTTCTTGCAAAATCATCCTGTACCCTCAACTTTTTCAGACGGATACTGGTGGTAACTGTGTCTGACTAACCAGTCCTAGAGCCAATGCTATCTTAAAAGACACTCATAATACAGTGAAAACACCTACATACACTAGGGAACACTATGCGTTGGGGTCCCCCTGTGATTAGCATGACCTCCTCTGTAAGCCCCTAGTATATAATAGGGCAGGGGATTAAAACTACCTCTTAAAACGCGTAACAGGGCGTGTTTGTACACGTCACCTCAGGCCCCGTCCCCTCCCTTCCCCACTGTGTAAACACGCCCTGTGGCCGTTTTTAGTAGGGAGATTAAGTTCATTTGAATCCTGAGGGTCCCTAGGGTCCAACAAGCCCACTAGGTACCTCCAGTAAGCGCCACAGAGCTGCGTTGCAGAGAGGTGTAAAAAGTGGCACCGCCTAGACCACCTCTCTGCAACGCAGCTCAGTGGCGCTTACTGGACGTACCTAGTGGGCTATTTTGCCCCAGGGGCCCTCAGGATTGAAGGGGAATTATTTCCCCAACTTAAAGCGTGCCATAGGGCGTGTTTGCACACGTCACCTCAGGCCCCGTCCCCTTCCTTCCCCACTGTGTAAACACGCCCTGTGGCCATTTTAAGTTGGGAGATTAAGTCCCCTTGAATCCTGAGGGTCCCCAGGGGCAAAATAGCCCACTAGGTACGTCCAGTAAGCGCCATTGCAGAGAGGTGTAAAAAGGGGCACGGCCTGCACCACCCCTCTGCAACGCAGAGCAGTGGCGCTCACTGGAAGCACCTGGTGGGCTAGTTGGCCCCCAGGGTCCCTCAGGATTGAAAGGGAATAATTTCCCCAACTTAAAACGCGCCACAGGGCGTGTTTGCACACGTCACCTCAGGCCCCGTCCCCTCCCTTCACCACTGTGTAAACGCGCCCTGTGGCCGTTCTAAGTTGAGAGATTAAGTCCGCTTGAATCCTAAGGGTCCCTAGGGTCAAAGTAGCCCACTAGATACCTCCAGTAAGCGCCACAGAGCTGCGTTGCATAGAGGTGTAAAAAGGGGCATGGCCTCAGAACACCTGTCTGCAACGCAGCTCCCTGGCGCATACTGGAGATACCTGTTGGGCTAGTTGTCCCTCAGGGACCCTCAGTATACTTACAACTGGCCAGGGGGGTGCATTTGCAGAGTGCTGCAAGGAGGGGGCGTGGCCTCGGGCTCGATGCCAGTCTTTTATTTATTTAATTTTTTTAAGAAAGAGGGCTGTGTGGGCCCCTTTCTTTTTCTAATTTATTGGCCCTGGGGACCCCATCCCCCAGGGCCTGCACACTAATTTTTTTTGATGAAAAAAAATAATTTGGAAGGGGGCGCATAGACCCCCTCCCAAGGCCTTAATCGGCCCCGGGGACCCCAACCCCCGAGTCATGGCCTTTTTAAAAAAAAAAAAAATTAGGAGGGGGGCTGCATTGCCCCCCTCCTCAGGCCACTTATGGCCCCAGGGACCCCATCCCCCGGGGCCGGCCTTTGTTTTTTATTATTTAAAAAATATATATTTTTATAGAAACACCTAGGACATGCTTCTCAAACCGTATGTACCTATCACCATGACGAGTTGCGTGATATTCATTAAAAAGCGACTATGCATACAATGAATCCACGTGGAATGTATTTACACCGCTAGTGAAGCTCTGACGTGTCTGACGCCCTACCGTGCCTAATCCCGGCACCCCCGTCAGTGGGTACTCTCCAAGTAGACACCCTTGTCGTTTATTTATACAAACATGGGTAGCTATTGACGGGCACATTTAATACACACGCACACCAAGCCATTCAAAGGGGATTCAACAAAAGTTCGACCAAACTATGCAAGAAACCCCCCTCACGGTTAATAGAACACACATCCGCTGCCGGATGTGTAATACTTTTTTTTTTACTCTCTGGAAAGGAGACGAACCTCACTTGAGAGTCACAGTATACTCCTGGCTGAGCCAAATGCTGTGTTACACCCACCAGTGCCCGCCGAGTGCCACACACCTCTGCTATGACACTCTCTAGCCCATGTGCACTGTCACACCACCCCGTGAATATGTCATGCCACACTTGCCTTTGCACGGGTTATGCTGCCCCATCTAACGTGCCTTCCTCGATGCCTATGTTATAACGTACAGCGCTATGCCATACATATTAAAATCTGGGATCCATATCTTTGTCACAGTGCATATGCAATGTTACACTCCCCAGCACATATTTTATATTACAACTTTAGAGACTAGTTAGGTTACACAACACTGCCCTGTGCATATTACACTCCAAGGCGCATATCGCATAGCACGCGCTAGTGCCTGTGCTATCTTGCGCTCTCCAATGAATCTGTCATTGTGCACAATGTATTGCATATTATATTTCACGCCCCGGTTCATCTTATATCACACTTTTTGGTGCATAGTTTATTCCATATACTATATCTAGTTTTCATTTTCAATCGTGCTCTCAGGACTATGTTCTATATAACACTGCGTCCACCTACCCTTTTCACAGGCATTACATTTTGCGATGGGGGGTGGAGGGTCAGGGGGTGTTTCTGCCAAGTGAGCCCAGAGTCACAGTCACAAACGTCCTCTTCTTCCTGAATAAAAGTGAGATTATGCTGCATACTTGTTCATATTTTAAATAGTTCACACAGACACACATTTTAAAAACAATAAAGTTCCTAATACCCACCTTCTCTGAACAGTTAGCTTGCTGCCCCATCCACCTCCTCCCTATCCTCTGTTGTCTGAATCAATAGACTAACCTCCTCCCTCCTGCCATGCATGGTCTGATGTGCTGCCACTGCCCTCCATTTAGCATGATGTACCAGTCCACTCCTCCTGCCCTCCATTGCCCAATTCTATGGCCCATCATTGACCTCCTGCTTAGCCTCTGTGCTTAGCTTGCTGCCCCTATTCTCCTTCCCCTTGCTCTCCGATGTCTTTGTGCATGCCCCTGCTCCATCCTTTTTGCCCACCATGTTCCATGGACCTGCCACTCCTATCTACTCTGAGTGTTCTGTTGTGCTGCCACTCCCCTCCCACCTGCCTAGCATTGTCAGATTACTGTAACCTGTCCCTGCCACGTCCACCCTGCCTGTCCACATGCCATGCCTCTATCCCCTTCCTCCTGTCCTCCATGGTCCATTTTACTGCCACACCCTTCTGACCTCCCTGGTCTGTTGTGCTGCAACTGCTCCTCCTGCCTGCCCTGCATGGTCTGTTGTGAGGCCCCTTCCCCTGAACTCTCTTGTCTGTGCCCAGGTCCTGACCCTCCCTTCTATCCTCCATGGTCCTTTGTGCATGCCCCTGCACCCTCCTACTTGCCCATCATAGCCATTGTGCTGCCACTAACCCTCCGCTTGCCATGCATGGTCTTCTGTGCTGCCATGGCCCCTCCCACCTTCCCTGTGTGGTCAGCTAGCTGCCCCTAACCCCCTCCCACCTTCCCTCCATGGTCTGTGTGTATGCCATCATAGTCTCACTGTTGCTCTCCATGGTGTGTCTTGTTTCTAGTGCCCATCCTGCCTGACCTCCATGGTCATCTTGCTGCTCCTGCCCTGCACCCTTGCCCCCAGCCCTCTGTTTCCATGTGCAGACCCCTATTCCCTCCCTCCTGGCTTGTCTGTTCCATTGTAATGCCCCTGATCCGTCCCTCCTGCCCATTATGGTCTGTTATGCTGCAGCTTTCTCTACTGTCTGTCCATTATGGTCAGCTAGCTACCATTGCCTCTTTCCCCTCTGTTCTCTGTTGTCCATGTGCATGGTCCTGTCCCCTGCCTATTGCTTTCTATGGATTGTTGTGCTGCACTCCTGTCCCGCATGCCCTGTGTGGTGTATTGTGCTGCTGCAAACCCTGATGCCTGCCCTGTAGGGTCAGTTTGGTGCACGTCTCCATGTCCCTCCTGTCCTCTGTTATCCGAGTCCATGTCCCTACCCCAATTCCTCCTGCCTACCATGATCCAATGTACCATACTTGTGAACATTTTGAACTTGGCTAGAGGGAGATTTTGAAAAAAAACTGGGGTATTGATTTTCCCCTTTGAGTTACATTGAAAAAGAGGAGATTGTAGACAGGAGACAGATCAAATAAAGCCCATTTGAACATTGGACATTTCCTGGCTGAAACGGGTCTGTTGGCATGTATGGTTGTACTAGCAATGCCTCTTCCTTCTGCCCACAATGGTCTATTATATTGCCACAGCCTCTCTTGCCAGTCCTGTATTGTTGGTTTGTTGCCCCTGCCCCCCTTTCCACTGCCCTCCATAGTCTGTTGTGCTGCCACTGCCCTTCCTGCCGGCCCAGTGTGGTCAAATTGTTGCCTCTGCACTCTCCTACCTTCCTTCAATTTTCAGAGTCCGTGCCCCTGGCCTCTGCCTCTCAACAGTATCCCAATGAACAACTAGATTGCTATCATTCTATATTTATTACAAAAGTGTCGAACACCTGACGTCATCTTAATGTAATCAAAACTGTAATACCTAGCGCATTTCCTTGAGAAATTACATATATGAGAGGGTCTTATTTGCATCAAAATTATGGTTAGTGCTCTAAAAAACTAAAACGAGGACATATTTTCTGAGTTTTCAAATAGCGACAAAGAACTTTTAAATTATTTGTAATCTTTATGTTTTTTTATCCAGTTGACCACTTGATTAAATGTTGCACTTAGGGGAGAGGATGTGGTGTTACTTCCAAAGCTGCAGACTTTGCAACTGGGGAACCAGGTTGGAGTTTCTGCTTCAGCTCAACATTCTGTGATTCTGGTCAAATCACTTAATCTCCCCATGTCTACAACCAAAATGAATTTGATCTTGTGTGATCTAACCAATGCTCATGTAAAGCACTCCGATACCTGTCAATTCTGCACTATATAAAACTGCAAATACACAAAAAATAAGTGTTTTGCACACTTCTGTCATTGGGCTACATGTGGGCTACATCTTGGTGATATTTGTGCGGCATTTGGGCTCTTTTGTCTCTGGTGGGCATCTTGGGAGATTTATTTGTTATGAAGTTTTCTAATTTCCTCATTTACTGCAGTCTCCTCCTCAGGAAATGCTTTCAGTTTTTTACTTTGATTCCATCAAGAAGGTATTCAGATATGTCACACATTTGCCATAAATTCTGAATGTTAGCACTCTAGTTGCTCATTAGATCACTGTAGTAAAGCTACTGCTCACCACAGAAGTCTGCTGCTGGTATTAAAAGTGCATGTTTCAGTCTGCATATCAGAATTTTTTATGAAATAGAAGAGGATTTGAGAAGTCACTCAAAATGTGCCCTAATTTTTCTTTCTTCAGCACTAATCATAATTTCTATGGCAAAATGAACCCCCTCATTGTGTTCCTTTTTAAATTAAATGTTTTAAGTGTTACCAGTTTATTCCAATCAAGATGGCTTCAGGTGTGCCATAATTTTGTCTTAAATAAGACTGTTAGCGCTCTAGTTGTTCTTAAGAACACTCTGGGACATTCTGTCATTGGGCTATACTTGGGCTACATCTGGGTGATATTTAGGCTACATTTGGGCTCTTTTGTCTCTGGTGGCCATCTTGGGAGATTTATTTGTTATGAAGTTTACTAATTTCCTCATTTACTGCAGTCTCCTCAGTAGGCAATACTTTCAGTTTTTTACTTTGGTTCCATGAAGAAGGCATTCACATGTGTCACACATTTGCCATAAATTCTGAATGTTAGCACTCTAGTTGCTCATTAGATCACTGTAGTAAAGCTACTGCTCACCAGGGAAGTCTGCTGCTGGTATTCAAAGTGCATGTTTCAGTCTGCATGTCAGAATTTTTTTATGAAATAGAAGAGGATTTGAGAAGTCAAAATGTGCCCTAATTTTTCTTTCTGCAGCACTAATCATAATTTCTATGGCAAAATGAACCCCCTCATTTTGTTCCTTTGTAAATTAAATGTTTTAAGTTTTACCACTTTATTCCAATCAAGATGGCTTCAGGTGTGCCATACTTTTGTCATAAGTAAGACTGTTAGCGCTCTAGTTGTTCGTTAGAACACTCTGGGACATTCTGTCATTGGGCTATACTTGGGCTACATCTGGGTGATATTTGGGCTACATTTGGGCTCTTTTGTCTCTGGTGGCCATCTTGGGAGATTTATTTGTTAGGAAGTTTCCTAATTTCCTCATTTACTGCAGTCTCCTCAGTAGGAAATACTTTCAGTGTTTTACTTTGGTTCCATCAAGTAGACATTCAGGTGTGTCACACATTTGCCATAAATTCTGAATGTTAGCACTCTAGTTGCTCATTAGATCACTGTAGTAAAGCTACTGCTCACCAGGGAAGTCTGCTGCTGGTATTCAAAGTGCATGTTTCAGTCTGCATGTCAGAATTTTTTTATGAAATAGAAGAGGATTTGAGAAGTCAAAATGTGCCCTAATTTATCTTTCTGCAGCACTAATCATAATTTCTATGGCAAAATGAACCCCCTCATTTTGTTCCTTTGTAAATTAAATGTTTTAAGTGTTACCACTTTACTCCAATCAAGATGGCTTCAGGTGTGCCATACTTTTGACATAAGTAAGACTGTTAGCGCTCTAGTTGTTCGTTAGAACACTCTGGGACATTCTGTCATTGGGCTATACTTGGGCTACATCTGGGTGATATTTGTGCTACATTTGGGCTCTTTTGTCTCTGGTGGCCATTTTGGGAGACTTATTTGTTATGAAGTTTCCTCATTTCCTCATTTACTAGTCTCCTCAGTAGGAAATACTTTCAGTTTTTTACTTTGATTCCATCAAGAAGGCATTCAGATGTGTCACACATTTGCCATGAATTCAGAATGTTAGCACACTAGTTGCTCATTAGATCACTGTATAAAGCTACTGCTCACCAGGGGAGTCTGCTGCTGGTATTGAAAGTGCACGTTTCAGTCTGCATGTCAGAATTTTTTTATGAAATAGAAGAGGATTTGAGAAGTCACTCAAAATGTGCCCTAATTTCTCTTTCTGCAGCACTAATCATACTATATCTATGGCAAAATGAACCCCCTCATTTTGTTCCTTTTTAAATTAAATGTATTAAGAGTTACCACTTTATTCCAATCAAGATGGCTTCAGGTGTGCAATACGTTTGTCATAAGTAGGACTGTTAGCACTCTAGTTGTTCTTTAGAACACTCTAGGAAGCTGCAGTAGAACACAAAGGAATCAACTGACAGTCTCTGCTCTTGTTGGATGTACATGTTTTACTGAGAATGTCAGACTTCATTCTCACATGACTGAAAAAGATAATGTGAATTTACAGAAAATTTTCTCTCAGTTTAGCTTATAGATCACCTTCCAAACCTCTGTGGGAAAAGCATGAGAAAATAGTTTTCTCTCAAACATGATTCATGATATCACAGCAGAAGGCTTTTTCACATTTCCTAAAATGAGTATGGTACCATCAACAAGTGATTTATAATGTAACTAAAGTCGAAAAACCTTCTATTAACTGCAATGCTTTTTAATGAGGTGCTATCGTGTATATTGGTCCCAAGATGGCTGCCAACACTTCTTGGATGAAGTACTGACAGCCAATCACATCTCACGATGAGATGTGTGGTTAGACTCCGCCCAGATATATCTATCTTTTTAACTCTAATTTTGTCAGGAACTACTGAACGGATTTACACCATTTAAGCAAAAGGCATGAGTCTGAACTGAGGACTACCTCTTTGCCAAATTTGGTGTAATTCCGTTCAGCAGTTCGGGCTGTAGCTGCGTCAATAGGTCCTATGGGAAAATGCATGGGGAAAACGCGTTTTGAGACCCCTCTTTTTTCTCGACCCCCGCTTGACGAATCACTGTGAAATTTTCAGGATAGGAGTGGACCGGAGCTGGCCAAAATATTGGAAAATTTTGCAAAGATTCGTCAATAGGCGCCAACGTTATTCCAAATAGAATGTTGCGGATTACCTATGGAAAATAGGTCCTACCTATAACTACCTACTGGCGACTGCCAGTAAGTAATACATATATACACATATATATATATTTATATATATTTATTTCTTTATCTTCAAAGATGTGAAGTAAAACACTCCCAAAATAAGGGATCCATCGTAAAGACTCAGATGTAAAAACTGTGATGTAATGAATCCTAATGTAACAACTGACATGTAGCCACCCATAGACTATATGAATCACCTACTTGCCAAGTGGGCATAGCAGGTGGTCTCACAAAGTAGATCCCTCACCTATCCTCTGCTCCTAAAGAAATAAGCATTAAGTAATTTGTTATGAGTGGCTGCTTATTTATTTCACCCAGAGAGAGTTACTTGTACAGGGCATACCAGTACCTCTGGCAGCGTAGGGTTAATTGGGAATTACAATTGGGGTGTGCAAAACCTAGAATGAGATTTAGCAAGCCACGTAGGGTCACCTTGCCTGGCCCTGAGTGGCTTGGTAAATGTGGAATAACACAATGCAGCGCAAGTTGATGCCTTTCGTTTCTCTTGGTGGTGGTGACATTATGTGGGTGGAGCATGGGGGTTCCCACTATCCACCCATGTCTTCGGAAGCATTCTTAATTTTACCAACAGTGGCAGACCTGAGAATGCTTTAGAATTGCACACCCTCCCACCAGAGGTGCAATGAAGAGAAGTATCTTTATTTCCCCTTGTTGTTTCCTCTTTCTCAGTGTGCTGTATCCTGCAGCACACATAGAAGGATATAAATGTCTCTGAGGATTTTTTTTGTGCAGGCAGGTGTCCATTCCTGCACCAAAACAATCCTGCCTATAACTCAGGCACCCTTGCTCCATAGCGAAATGTGCCTGTATTGGTGCTAGGCTGCACTGAGTGCATCAGGGCTAGCAGAGGACAGGAATTAACTATATCTTGATAGATATGGTGCATTCCTACCATCTCCCTTTCTTGCAGCGCAGCGCAGCAAGTTGTCTTGCTGTGTTGCATGGAATAAAATGTAATCCGGCATTTAATATGGACAATGTAATTCTAATGGTGTTGGAAACCCAGGTTACAATCTTTTTCAGGAGTTCCAGGGTAGACAAGGTTTACTGGGCCCAGAGTAGGTAACTCAGAGCCTTCTAACACAGGTGTCCTTGGGCTTAACCTTGCTATTGCGCCCAATACTGAGTACCCCTACCAAGTACATCCCAATAGCATCTGAACTCAGGGTAGTAAAGTTGAGCAATCCAAGGCTCAATCGGAATGGTGGTGTAGTGTTAGAGATTCGGAACTCAATGAATCATTCATTTTACACCAATAACTTAATTCCCACAAAGTTCTCCGGGTCGCATATAAAAGTTGTGGTTACCATTGAAAAGCTTTTGATTTGAAAAACATATTTGTGACTGCAAAACACATTTTTTTAAATGTATCAAAGCCCTCCTACGAGTCGGGAAAGTCTATCAGACTTGTACGAAAGCTTTCATGATCCATCGCGAATTGGAAATAGCATGGCACAAAAAGGAGATTCCTGTTATTTGCATTGGAATGTATCAATGATTTGTGACTGCAAGTGAGGTTTCAAACTATTAATCAGTTATCAAGTACTGTAGGACACGCTACTTTGAAAAAGTTGTCATAAGCTGCAGGCAGTAGTCAAATGACTGGCAACTGCTTTCTCCATTTATTGTGCTCACAAATGGGAAACATTTCCAGCACTTGTCCTTTTAATAAGTACAGATTGCTATAAAAAATATTTCCGGCTTGATAATGTAAATGCAGTATTGAAGTATTCCAAAAAATGAAGTCACAGCTGATAATAGGGAATTAAGAATTGCGACCTGACTAATTAATGTTCAAAACGCAGGATGTTTTGTAATCCTCTGGAATATACAAATTACACTGCAACCCTCTAATACATTAGTTGCATCGTAAATTGCATTCTCATTCACAAACCAGTCGGTGTGCGAATGGCACATCACTAGTTTGCGAATGTAAATAGTACTGCAGGCTCCTAGTCATTGAAAAAGAAGTACTTTACTTACAACACATATAAAGCTATAGAACATTTTACAGACATTAGCAAGATTTTACTGGAGTCACTGATAATTGGGCAGCAGTTTTATTTTTCAGCTGCTGGCTGAGCCATCATGTGTATGGCGGCCATGGGGCTGGGGTCACAGGGAGGAATGGTTGGTGCAACTCTAAGTCTTTGTTTGGCCGGTCTTTGGCCGGCCAAACAGATATGCGCAGTTAGGTTTTTCTAACTCGACTGTATTCTACAGCTGGGTGGAGAAATGGCACAGACTCCCTGAGCCTGAGTGAAACATGAAATCAGCCTGCTCAGGCCAATTCTTGCACTGCTCTCATAGTACAAGAGCAGCATTTGGATTGATTGGGGAGTCTGTCCCAGGGACTAGCAAGACAACGGAGGAGCACCAAAGCGTGAGGGGGCCGCTGGATCAGGTACGCTTTTATAACAATTTATTTTTGTATTTCAAGCCAACCCCCACCCACCCCGCTACTGCTGCCCTACCGCACCCCACTGCATATTGGCAGCAGACACGACTTGAACTGGGGGTACTGTTAACCTTCAGTGCTTACGGTAGAAACGGTCTGGACTATTCCTGTGGGACAAACTTTCCAGTATCTTTAGTGCAACAGTAAATTATCAGCTTTGGGACCTACTGTTCAGGTGACACCGGATAGTGTCTGGGGAAAGTTGACATGTTGTGGGGCAGTACTTCTCCCAGGTTTGCACTATAACTTGGCTTTGTCCTGTTAGCTTGCTGTAGGTGGAGGGAGTGCCTGCATGATCAGTTGGGCAGTGCTGATCTACGTAGTATGCACAAAGAACAGTCATCCTGCCCTATCATATTGAGTGGTGTATGAGTGATGACTACAACATTGGTGTTGTGTAACAAGTAGCCAGAGGCAGTACTAGTTGAGTTGCCTGCAGCAGAGTCATGGTGCTCACAGTTCATCAGCTCTGCAGCTTGGGTGCTTTCTCGAGCCCAGGTACAATATCCCCCACCCAAGCAAGCTAATTGCTTGCAACACTGATTAATTAGTGCTAGTGCATGTCCTTAGCTTATGTGGTTCTCTTCTTGCAGTCTTGCCTTCTCTTTCAGGGGAATGCAGGCTGTGGTCTATTCACATAGAACTATATAGCTTCTTGGTACTTGTTCTATCAGCAATACCCAATTGGATATGAGATCCTCAATACCTCTGTCTACTGTGAGTAAACAGTTTTGCTTCAACCTCAAAGTAGCTGTGGGAGCCCTGGGTCTCACCTTCTAAGAGTGGGTTAGGTCCCTATCTGGTGAATGTCTTCTGCTCAACCCTCTATGGTTACTTCATGTTCCTTCTCCTTTAGAGCATCATCTTCTTCATGCAAGTACATCTCCATTGCCACTCATGAGCAGCGGGTGAGTTCTTTCTCTTGAAGCAGAATCCAGGCAATGCTTCTGGCAGTAATTACCTCAACCCTGGAGCATGGATTTGAGAATCCGGATTCGTGGCTGAAACATCTTGCCATGCTGACTGACGATTCCTGACCCTCCTTGATACTAAAGTTACTGCGTATTACAGCCATCAGCTCTGAGATTGTTTTTGGCACTTCTGTTACTTTTGCATTTTATACTCAGACTGATCATGACAAGACCTAGACAAGATGCTAGAAAGAAAGAGGGTCGGAGCTGAGAGTCTCTGGTCAGGAGCAAACCAAAGCAAGCGTAGAATAGAATCAGAGACTGTCTCACTTAACTACCTCATAACCTGCGAGGGGGTAACATTTCCAGTGACCAATGGGCCATGACAGAGCTGGAAAAATTTCAATACTTGAAGTGAGACATTGCCTCCTGTCCTGCACATGTCAAAACCCACTATGCCAAGAATGCTTCCTGGGAGCTCTCTTCAAAAACATAAATGTGCTACACCTATGTGGAAGATATATAAAATATCATCAAATTGGATGACTCAGAAGACTTGACTACAGCCTCCATGCCACAGATGCTTGGAAGGTGAATACAACCTAAAGCTTGTCATCCACAAGTTATGCCTCTGCACACCATATTAGAAGCATTCTCTAACACCTGACACATAAAACTCCACTTCTTTATATATCGCTGCCTTGCATTACTCTTGATGGGAAGGCGTTCTCACGCATCCACCCATGGATATTGCCCCCTTACCAGATTTACTAAGAACAGTAAAACTAAATAGCCAGCTTTAAGTTCACATCCTCGCTTTCTTTAAAGAAACCTTCACTTCACAAGTTTACCACAAATGCCTTGATGTCTGCACCTTATGCCTCCTCAGGGATATTCAGCAGTCTTAGATTGTTCCTTCTGGAGTGAATTTAAAGCCTCTTCATATCGTCTCTTAACTGTTTGTGTTGCTGGTATAAGGTTTCTATTTTTTGATAGGTTGCTTTTAATTTGGGTTACCCCCTCTTCTAGCTTTTCAGTGCAATGGGACAGGGCATCTTATCACCCAATGCCTGACAGACCCCACAAATTTCTTTTTGGTTTTACTCTGATTTTTCAAATTTAATGATTATCTCGGCCTTCAAAGACAAAAATAATACAGCCAATGATAGGTCCTCAGACTGCTCGGCCTGCTTACTTTGAAGGTACATCTAGGAGAGGCTCCTTCTCCAGTAGCCACGTCTGGCGGCCTGGCCGCCTGTACTAAAGACAGGGGCCCAACTTGAGGTTTGGAGTCCTTCCCTTCTCTGAACCAGTCTTGTGGAAGTCAGAGAGTATCTGAAACCAATTTGTCAGTGGACTTATTATGCCGGCGCCAGGCTGAATTGACCCCTCCCTAACTTTTGCTGAGCATTTATTGTGTCCTTTTCCAGTAGCACAGGTTAGCTGTTGGTCTCCCTCTCCTAGTCCCACTCTCAAATACTTGTTTGGACATATTCACAATATCTTTCACAAAAGGAGCTGCAGAACGATATAGCGCAGGTCGCCCTCCACTCAAAATATATATTCTCAAACACAAAACCTGCTCTAAAATGGGACATACAACGTGAGCATACCTTTCTCTCTCTGAGTTTTTTGTAGCCAGACGCTAGCAAGAAAGCGATTGACAGATAGCAACCTTAGCAATTACGTTGGGGTAATGTGTGGATGCGTACACATCACCGAGAAAGGTGGCTGCTGGTATGCAATGTGTGGGCAACCACTGGGTACATTACTGAATTAACAGTGTGGCGAGGACTGACCGCTAGCCCTGAAGAAATTACCGGACATTTGTTGAAAGGCACTGGAACATGTTGGCTTTCCATAAGAAATGAAGGAGTGCATCAGTATATCCTGTTTTTAAATTGAGCAAACACACGGCAGTGATTAAAAGTTGATGGGTGTGCCTGTGATTGCTTAGCACGTTTTTAGTCTGTAAGAGCAAAAAAGAGTGGGATTTCTTGCTTTGCTTTTTATTTTTTATTTTTTATTTAATCAATTATATAAAAAGTGTAAAGAAAAATAAGTAGCATTGATATAAAAACAGTTATAAACTAATAAAATTAAATCATGGAGGTTTAGGTACTTCCTCAACTTGGGGGTTATGAGTTTGAATTATATTTGCAGATACATCTAGGAAGTGAGTAATGGGTGACCACAGGAATTCTCTTTTTATTGCAAGTGAAATGGGATGGACATACGCTCTATCTAGTCTATGATTATAACAACCACATACCGCTAAACTTGATAAGAAATATTGGTGGCATTCTTCCATGCCCTGGTAATTTGTTGGAAAGCAACTGCAAGGAGTAGATCTATAATATGAAAAGTGTTTGGGTATGAATCCCAGTCATCAGATACACTACCTAAAAATATATTAAGAAAAGTAAAGGGTATTTGTTTGTGAAAAATGTTATTAATTTGTCTCCAAACTTGTTTCCAAAACTTATGAATTTGGGGACATACAAATACCATGTGTTTTAAATCTGCTGAAGTTGTATTACAAGACCAACAATAGAGAGAGAGAGATTTTTTTTAATGTAATGAAACAAGGATAAGCAAAAATCTATTATAAACATAAAATAAAGTTTGTGTAGTATTAGCAGCTCTGGAAGATTTCCTAATTTTAATCCAAGGACGATGCGTAAAAGACAAAAATTCTTGGAAGGAAAAAGGTTGAAGAAATTATTTTTCAATAGTAGTCCATAATGGTAATAAGGAATCATCAGTATTATCCTGGAGTGATAGAGAGGATTGTTTAAGAGAAAAAGCGGCATGGTAGGTTTGCAAATCTGGGAAATTGATGCACCCAAATGTTTAGGTCGTTTAAGCTTATGTAGGGACATGCGTTTTTTTTATTATTCCGCAGAAATTTTGATAAAATAGAATAGATTACTTAAAAATGTGAATTAGGAATATTCATAGGAATATTAGAAATATAAAAAAGTGGACGCCACAGGGAAATGGCAGTCTCTCCGTAGCTCTGTGTGGACACAGAGCATTTCCAGATACAAAGAGCATTTACAACGTGGTATATCAGGTCTCCGATTACGGACCTGCACCTAATATGCGGTGGTGAGTCTGTGTGCCGCTTTTTTGCCTGAATTATGGCTTTGTAAGCCCTAGAGGTGCAGCGGTGATTTCTCCACTTCAGAAAGGCGAGCAACCGCCATTTTAGGTTGCTGAGCTCATGTTACTTTTTTCTGTCAACCGCACCACCTGCCTTCAGCCACATAATTATTGGGACAATTTTTTTTTTATTCAAATGTTGCTTTTTGCCACAACCTATGAGTTGTTTCATGAACTCCATTAAATTTTTTTGATATTTCCTTAATGATCTATCAGCAGTGATAATCATTTCACCTCAGTATGCTACCTCTCTTACCTGCTTTTACTCTTATTTTCGGTGGCTCATGCATTTTTATAATGTATTATTGCTCTACTACTACGTACTGAATGCGTTTTATTTCCTTGCTTTCCTCGTTGATATCCTGCATGGCTTTTTTCGCAGGCACTTTTTTCAACGTTGTTGAGGTGGCTTCTCCTTGAATTTGCATAATATTTGGAAAAGACTCTCCATTATTTTTCTTTTATAATTGTTATTCCTGCACCTACGGCATTTCAAACCTTTCTGCCCATTTTTAGATGGTTACTGCGCATGACCACCTTTTCTCTATTGTATTGGCCGGATTTGTCCATTGTTACCCTCTACTTGTTGCTCTCATCAACAATTTAACATGGCCAGTGACCCAAATGTCTCCTCTAAGTCATTATCTTCAGGTGCTAAACCAAAAAGGCATAAAAACGATCCGCCTTTTCCCATTCTCTCTTTCCTAAATCCTGTTTTGGACTCTATTCTGGATGAGGTACGCGGTCTTCAACCCTTCATGTCCACCACTAATTAAAAGTTACAACAAATAGAAGACCGTTTGATCATCATGGAGGGGAAGGTATCGGAGCTTGAGCAGCGTGTGGGAGATCTTCAGTATATGTCTGCAAGGATTCCTCTGTTAGAACAAGAGATTCACAAACTCAAACTCCATACCGAGGACCTTGAGAAACAAAATCGTAGGAGCAACCTTCGACTTTATGGTCTTCCGAAAATATTGAAGGATCCGACATGCTATCCTTCCTGAGGAAATTTTTGCCAGAGCTCTTAGACCTTCCATCCTCCCACCTCTCAATATACAACGTGCACATCGTCTGGGTCATCTTCATCCAAACTCGAACAAGCCACGTGGTATCATAATGCTTTTTCTGGAATTTACTGAACTTATGCATCTTCTCAAAGCTGTTAAACTTAAACAACGTCTCACTTGGTCAGGACAAATAGCTACATCTCAAAGGAGGCCCGTCGTAAGGAATTTTTGGCTCTACGTCCTCAAATGAGACATTTGAACATCCAATAGGCATTATTCATCCATGTTTTGGCAAGATTACCCATGAAGGATCCTCACGGTCTTTTGAAGACCCTGATTAGCTGAAACTTTTTCTGCATAATATTTCTTCTCATAATATGGAGACTAATGCTTAAACTTTATTTTTACAGTTGGCGGTTTTACGGTTGTTCTTAAAATACTTCTTTATCTGTTTTCTACTACTTAAAACAGCATTTTCTATCACAATATGGTTACTAATGTTTTAACTTCTTTGTAGTTAACTGGTTGTTACTGTTCCCCTAAGTATACTCCTTTTCGTGCTATGTACCCCTTGGCGTATCTTTATTCTCTCATTTTTCTTTTTCATTTTCTGTTTTCCATTATGTGCTCACTTATTTACCTCTTTAGAGGCTTTTTATTACCATTTACTTACTCTTCCACCCTTTTCTTTGACGTCACCATGCTCCTCTCACTTCGTATACGTATTTCTTTTCAGATCTGTATTATTTTCCTTGATCTGTTTACTTATTCTACCTTTCTCTCTTTTTCTTCTTCCCCTTCTATCTTTTTTCTTGTTTCTTGGATACTTTCCCTTTTGGATGTTTCTCAGAGTGTCTTTCTTTTATCATTTGATTCCTTTCTTCTTATCTCTTTGAGTGTCTTTCTTGTATCACTTGATAAATGCTGTTTCTTTTTCTTTTTTTGTTGGTCTTGCAGCTTATTGTTCCTGTTTCCATATGTTCCCCCTCACCCAGCTCCATGTTTAACGTTCTCTTGTGGAATGTGCGTGGTCTAGGTCATCCTGTCAAACGACAAAAGGTATTGTCTCACTTATCCAAACTTAATACTCATGTTGCTTTTTTACAGGAAACTCATTGTAATGTTGTGGAATCTCTTAAACTTAAACATCAATGGGTCAATCAAATTGTTTTTTCTCCTGCTATTGATTGTCATGGTGGTGTTGCTATTTTATTTGATAAATCACCTAATGCACAGATAACATCAACAGAATGTGATTCCAATGGACGTTGGGTTTTGGTTGATGCCATTATTTCTAAAACACAAGTTACTTTTCTTAATATTTATGGTCCTGTCAAACCTGACCCACAATTTTGGCATTGTATTAAATTGAAACTATCCTCTATATCTAACCCCAATATAATTGTTGGTGGCGACTTTAATAATTGACTGGATCCCTTTTCTGATAGAAAATCTAAATGTAAATTTAAGCCTGACAAGATACACAAATCATTTCAGTCTGCCATCGCATCTCGCCCTTTGTTTGATGTATGGAAAACATGTAATCCAGATACTGCTGAATTTACTTTCTTTTCACCTGTCCACCACACTATGTCCTGCATTGATAATATTCTGGCCTCTAAATCATTGCTCCCTTGTATTCATTCCTCTGAAATTGGGTCTATTTTTATTTCTGACCATGCTCCCATGTCTGCCTTTTTTGATTTGTCCCTCTCTACTTGCAAACAAGTCCGTTGGCGTTTTAACAATCACCTTCTTTCAGTCCGAACCTTTATAACAGAAGCGACCTCAATTATTAATGAATTTTTTCATTTCAACATCCCCTCAGACACCTCAGTCCATAACAACTGGGATGCTTTTAAAGCAGCTTTTAGAGCCTTTACTATTGCTTTCTCTTCAAAGAAGAAAGAAATTACTGAATACTAAATATCAGGAAACCCTTCAACAAATTAAAACCTTAGAACACAATTACTTCTCCCCTAAATCTTCCTCCACTTTACAAGAAGTGATTGCAGCAAAATGTGCTTGAATAAAATTGCCACTGTGGATGCCTGTAACCTTCTCCTTAAGGTTAAATCAAAATTTCATGGTGGCCAAAATAAAGCAGGGAAAATGTTAGCAGATTATTTAAAAATTAAGGGCCATATGTAGGTAAATTATATTTACTGATTCTTAAATACCGAATTTTACCGATTCGGTATTTATGAATTGGTAAATGTAATGTAGGTAAATTATTACCGATTCGGTAAATATCGGTATTTAAGAATCGGTATTTACCGAATCGGTAATGGCAACTGGCTTCCCATTCATTCCTATGGGCCTGGAGGCCCATAGGAATGAATGGGAAGCCAGTTGCCATTACCGATTCGGTAAATACCGAATCGGTAATAGGGGAGGCATCATCATGGGAGGCAGGGTGTCACATTGACACCCTGTTGCACCCCTGATTCGTGCATGTGTGCACATGTGGCGCACATACATGCCCTAAGGGCATGTATGTCTGCCACATTGCACTTTACAAATGGCACAATAATGCTTTTGTAAAGGTATTCGTCATTTACCATCAACTTTTAGTTGGTGGTAAATAACGAATCCACACACCGACGATACACTCCCCCTACATATCATTTCAGGATTCGGTATTTACCAAATCGGTAAATTTACCGATTCGGTAATTTTACCGATTCGGTAAATTACCGAATCCTGAAATATGCCCCCTACATAGCAAATGCCTAAATACCGGTCGGTAACGGGATATTTACCGAAAATCGTCCGTTACCGACCGGTATTTGGCTTCCTACATATGGCCCTAAGTGAGAATGTAAAAATATTGGACCTATCCACTCAGAAAAAACCAATAAACTTCTTTCCTCCGATTCGGACATTGTCAACACATTTCAATCCTACTATAATCTTTTACACACAGAGGATACCAATCCTTCTGAAGGTGATTTTGATACTTTTTTCCAAGGTATTCCCAAACCTCATCCTCTCCCTGATACTTTTTTATCTCTTGAGGATGATATTCCTCTTCAGGAGACAACAGATGCTTTTAAATCCTTAAAAACGCCAAAGCTCCAGGACCAGATGGATTCTCAGTTGAATTATATTTAGCTTTTTCCTCAATTTTTGCACCAAAATTATTAGATTTTTTTAAATTAATTCCTTTCCAACTCTAGAGCCTGTGGTTCTTTTTTAGATGCCCTTATTATTGTTATCCCCAAACCTGACAAAAATTCTTCTTTTTGTAAAAATTTCTGATCCATTTCCCTTATCAATTATGATTGTAACTTTTTTGCAAAAATATTGGCTTCCCGCTTAGAGAAGATTATCCCCCTCCTCATCAAACCAGATCAAGCTGGATTTGTTAAGGGCCGCCTTGCATCCGACAATGCTAGAATGTTCTCAAATATTTTTGCCCTTGGAAAAAACTCCTTCTATCCTCTAGCTACCCTATCACTGGATACGGAAAAATCTTTTGATCGAATAAATTGGCAATATATGCTTCACACTCTTCAATGGTTTGGTTTCGGTCAAAGGATTATTTCATATATTAAATTACTTTATACTGCCCCATGCGCTTGTGTATTTGTTAATGGCCTGTTTTCCTCAAATTTCCACCTGCAAAGAGGTACCCGACAGGGCTGTCCCCATTTTCCATTACTTTTTCTTCTTTGTCTAGAATCCTTTCTCGAACGCATTAGACACAATCCTAATATTACTGGTTTTACACTTAACTCCCACCAAATTAAACTTTCTGCTTATGCAGATGATATCCTCATTTATATGTCCAATTCTTGCAAATCCCTTCCCCCCTTTTTACAAGAAATTTCTTTGTTTTCCACTGTTTCTGGTTACAAACTTAGGGGGCATATTATCAAGCTAGGCGACAAAATTATCGCCGCTTTAGCGGCAGAAAACTGCCGCTAAAACGGCGATAATGGGCTTGATAATATGCTCTATGGAATTCCAATTGAAGCTCAGGTTAGATGTCCTTCACATCTAACATGGGCTTCAATTAGAATTCCATAGAGCATATTATCAAGCCCATCATCGCCGTTTTAGCGGCAGTTTTCTGCCGCTAAAGCGGCGATAATTTTATCGCCTGGCTTGATAATATGCCCCTTAATTTTTCCAAAATGGAGATTTTACCTTTCAATTCTTCATGTTACCACTACATGTTTGACTCAACTAATTTTACCTGGTGCCCCCAAAAGATTAAATATTTAGGAACTTGGTTTTCGTCAAACATTCAGGACACATTATCTCATAATTTTACTGCCTTAAAACTCAAACTCACTAATTTGTTGTCCTCTTGGTCCCCATTATTTTTATCCTGGTGAGGTAGACTGGATACGATCAAAATGACGATTGTCCCTCAGGTGCTTTTCACACTTTCAATGTTACCCTTTAAAATTCCTAATTATATACCAGCCACCATCACGGCTAACTATGACAGGCTCCGCACTCAAATCCGCAGAGAATTAGGTAAATGGAAACACTATCCCTTCTCTTGGCTGGGCAGAATCGCAACCGTCAAAATGACTATTCTTCCCCAAAACCTTTACCTTTTCCAGACCCTTCCTCTGCGCCCTCCCACAGGTTGGATTCAACAAACCCAGTCAGACTTAGCACACTTCGTATTGCAAGGCAGCAAACCTCAGTTCAAGCAGGAGATTGCAGTCCTGCCTCCGGAACATGGAGGGGTTGGCATACCGTCTTTGCAGCTCTACTTTTACGTGGCACAGCTCCGCTATCTGGTAGAGTGGAACCGACTAGAATCTGAAAAACACTGGTTGTTCCAGGATCAGGCGGTTGCAGCGATGCCCCTGCAGGGTATCCCCTCCCTCCAGAAGAAACATAGACCACCCAACCTTTTCGCATCTTACATCAAAAGTACTATACTGGAGGCCTGGGACTGCACTGCTATCACACACGGGTTGACAACATTTCCCACCCCCATGACCCCACTGTTTAATAACCCCGATTTCACTCCTGGGTTGGACCCTAAGGAATTTACAAGTTGGCGCTTTACCCCTTGCCGGTCCCTAGGACACCTATTTGACCAGGAGGGCATTCTTTCATTCCCACAAGTTAGAACACACTATGGCATCTCGGAAACAGATAGGCTGCACTACTTGCAACTCAAATATTGGGCACTTCAACTACAAATTAAACCCGGAGCCCAGCGCTTTTTAACCCCATATGAGAAATGGCTGATTACTCGATCCTCCGATAAAAAACTCATTTCTGATCTTTATAAACACCTAATTGCGGCCTCTACCCTCACATATAATGCTGGACGAGCGTGTTGGGAGTGGGAGTTAGGTAGGACTTTATCTCACAAAGAATGGGACGGCATATACTACAGGGCTCGACACTCGGCGTACCACGCAGGGCTCACGGAGACGCTGACCAAGGTTGCCACCTATTGGTATTATACACTGGAGCGCCTCCATCGCTTTGACCCTCACATTAGCGATTTGTGTTGGAGGGGTTGTGGGGAGGTGGGTACCTTGGAGCACCTTTTGTGGAGCTGTGACCGAATCCAATGCTACTGGGAAACAATTCTAGATGACATAGACGCTCACCTTGACACGCAACTCCCTCTTTTCCAGCCTACATCCTCCTTGGACTACCCAATCCGCTGACATATCCCCTGAAATCCCAGAGAGGCTGCCTCATCGCTATTGCCCTAGGGGCAGCCACTCAGAACTTACTGGCACACTGGCGCTCCCCCCAGGCTCCCCACACTCGGGTTGGCTACAGCGACTGTGGATGGTACTGGGCATGGAGAAACTATCCCTTACACTGGCGGGCAAAGGAGACGAATTTCCAGAACTGTGGCATCCCTTCTTAACTTTGCTCACAACGGAGTTCCGAGAACTGACATGCCCCCGATACCTCAGGCTTCTCCGCCTTGCGGACACTTAGCTCCCTGAGAAACGCAAGCCACAACGGCCATGGTGACCCGCACACATTGGGCATTATTCCTTTCTTCCTCTTCTTATGGTTCGTGGACAAGGGGTGGGAGGGTGGGAGAGGGGGTAGGAGTAGGGAGTTTTGTTATTTAGTTTTCCTTTCTTCTGCTGAGGGTTTCCTTCTGTTGACCCGCTCCTTGCATTTTACTCAGTAATACTACCATTGCCCGCACTTGTTGTCTGTATTGCATTGTCTTTCAGGAGCAGGAGGCCCTGTTGTTCTTTTCTCTGTTTGAAAACCAATAAAACAGATTTAAAACATAAAATTCCAAATTATTATTTTTCACCGATTAATTCTCTATGTACCAAATTTTTATGGAGCAATAAACGCGCTCATATTGCCCTTTCTAAATTGACCCGACCAAAATCAGAAGATGGTGTTCGATTTCCTGATTTCAAATTATATCACAATGCTTTTTTGATTCGTCAATCTTATGCCATGTTTAAAGACTATCAAGATTTACCTATGCCAACATGGGTTGCTGTTGAATGTACGATGTTAAATAACTTCTCTTTTCAGGATGTTATGTATATGACTAATTGTACTTTCATTTTCAATTATCCTATCTTAAATTATTCTCATCATCTAGTACACGCACTTTTTTTCAAGAGTTTGGACCCATACCAATCTTTTTTATCTTCTTTAATTTGGTTTAATAAACACATCAAATTCAGCCACAAATCCTTTTATTACAAGCACTGGAAGGAAAAGGGCATTTTTTATGTACATCAGGTGAGAGTAAACAATTCGATTTCGCCCTTTACCCAACTGAAAGAAAAATTTGACCTCCCAGACTCTTGCATTCATCAACATAACACATTAGCACCTGTTCTCCAAAACCTTTGATAAAAATGTCAATTCTAATCCCACTCCTATTTCATTTACGTCTGTTACACCTCTGTTTGAAATTCCTTTTGACCCAACTCCCAATGCCTCTTTTATCTATAAAACCGTATCCCTATCTACTAGTACTCGGAGTAAATCTCCTATCGAATTAGCTTGGGCACCCGGATTTATCTCAATCGCTCTCTATCCTTCAATGAGATCAATTGTGGCAAAAAAAATTCAAAACATCTAAAGCTGCCAACATTACACAGTCTTTATACTTTATTTATAACAGAGTGGTAATTACTCCCCTCTTTTTATGCCAAGTTGACCATTCTATGTCACCATTATGTTGGTCATGTCTTTCTTCTGAAGGAACATTGATACATTTAATTTACTATTGTCCTAAGGTCTATGACTTTTGTATTTTGATTTTTTCATGTGATGTTCCATTTGCTATTCACAATATATTTTTAGGTACCTCATCTTCTGATTGTGACCATCTTCCATCAAAAGCTATCTTATTTGACCTTTGTTGCTTTTAAAGTTATATTAACATGTTGGAAAGACAATTCAAAATTATCTTTTTTACTTTGGTGGAATTTAATTTGTGATGAACATAGAATTGCTTCTGTCTCTCACTCTTCTATTCATTTAAAGATCAAGTCAGATTTATTATGGTTACCCTTTGCTACATTTCTGTCCTCACACTCATCTTTCAAATAAAAATCAATTTTTAATCTATTCTTTTTCTTTCTTTTCTCTCTTTCTCTTCTTCCAATCTTTCTTCTCCCCTTTTCTTCTTTCTTCTCTCAGTTCTGTCTTCTCTATAAAAACAAAATACATATATCATACTCTTTTTTTATTTTTCTTCTAGAACACATTGCTTTATTACAAGGTTATGATTTTGTATCCCCATTACTTGTCTCTCCTTATAATATTGTGTTTTATTATAGTATTTGTGTTTTGCGCTTTTTTATTACTCTTGTTCGAATAGATTATATTAACATCTGCTTTATCTCTTCTTCTATAACCTCGGAATTATGTAATGTTTTCCACTTTTGTTCATTCTCTTAATAAAAATTATTTAACGAAAAAAAAGAAATGTAAATCGTATTATAGGAACCATCATTTTGATTGTGACAAGACGGTCCCACCATGATATAAATATGGGATTCCATCTGGAAGAGGTAGTTCTTAAGAGCATCTATAATTCTTTAAAGTTTACTAACATGGAGTCTTTAATAAAGGATTTAAACCATAAACCTAAGTACTTAATTTTATACGAGGCCCAACGAAAACTTGAGGAGATATAATCTACAGAAAAACATATTTTGTTCACTGGGAGGATTTCACACTTGTCAACATTCAATTTGTAACCAGATACAGATGCAAATAACTGTACTTCAGATAAGAAGGCCGACAAAGAGGCCAGTGGTTGTGATAGAAAGAGCAAAATGTCATCTGCAGAGTTTCAATTGATGGGAGCCATATATAAATCCTGTAATGTGGGAATTCGAACATTACAGGAAGGGTTCGAGAGCAAGGATAAAGAGGAGAAAGAGGACAACCTTGTCTTACCCCTCGAAATAGAGAAAAATATGAAGAGATAAGACCATTAGATAAGCTAGTGGAAACAGGAGAGGAGTATAGTAAGGAGATATAGTTGATAAACTTGTGACCAAACCCAAACCAGGATAAAGTGGAAAAAATATATGACCATCCGACTCTATCGAAAGCTTTCTCAGCATCTAAAGAGATGGCTGCTAAAGAATCTTTACACAATTTGGCCTCGGTAAGAACATTAAAGAAAAGTCTAATGTTGTCTGAGAGATGTCTAGCTTTAATAAAACCACATTGTTCTCGCCCAATTATTAGGGGTAAAAAAGTTTTTAAGCACAAAGAGAGGATTTTTGCAAATATTTTGTAGTCTAAATTAATTAAAGAATTGGGTCTGTAATTTTTACATAAAGTATGATCTTTACTATCCTTGGGAAGAAGGCGTATCAAAGCCTCTTGAAAAGAGCCACTGGATTGTTTGGAAGAAAAAAAGAAGTCAAATAGTTGATAAAATTTAGGAACAAGAATCTGAGAAAAATAAGAATAAAATTCAATAGTAAAGCCGTCTGGTCCTTGGGCTTTACCATGGGCTTTACCATGTTTAATAGAACCAATAGAGATGAGAATATCTAGCTCTCGAATGTCTTCATCTAACACTAAAAAATCTAAACTAGAGGAAGAAGGTGGATTAATTGAAGATAAGTATTGAAGTATATCTTCCCGAAGTACAGAGGATTCAGGAGTGTAAAGGGCTTAAAGATAGTTAGCTGAAAGTTTCCCCGCTTTATTTTGACCTTCATAATATTTGGCTGTAGATTTTAGTAAAAATGAGTTTGCATTTTTTGTAGCTATTTTATTGAATTTGGATCTGATGAGTTCATCCAGACAGGATTTAGAATTTGTGAGAAAAAAGGAATGTTCTAATTGTTTAATGCGTGCCGTAAGTGATTGTAATTTAAGGAAAGAAGATTTCTTTCGGCGAGATACAAAGGAACCAATAAAGTCCCTGGAGGCTGCCTTAAAAGTGTCCCGAACAATCTGTGGGGACATAGCTGGCGTTTCATTTTCAAGAAAGAAAGTGGTGGCACATACTTCGAATTGTTGGGGAAAATTGGAGTCTAAAAGGAGGGAGTTGTTTAATTTCTATCTTCTTGTACCTTGAGTAGGAGGGAAAAGCTCCAAATCTAAAGTAACAGGGGCATGTTCAGAAATTAATATAGAGCCAATATCAGAATGAGTAATATGTTATGGGAGTGCTTTTGAAATAAACAAATAATCTAAGCGAGATTGGGAAGAGTGTACAGGAGAAAAGAAGGTGTATTTTCGAAGTGTAGGATTGCATAATCGCCAAGCATCCACTAATGACCGTTGTTGAATAATGGAAGTGAAGTGAGAGTGCATAGAAGAGGAAATGAATTTAGATTGAGAACTATGGTCAATAATAGGGTCTATGACTAAATTACAATCCCCACCAACTAATAGGTATTCATCTTTGAAAGGACATCAATTTAGATAATAATGTAGGCCAGAAGACAACATCTGGGGCAGTAGGTGCATAAAGACTAAAAAGAGTCAGGGGAACATTGTTCGCAAACAATGAAACAGAAACCCACCTTCCCACGTCATCAGCTTCTTGTGAAAAAATCTTTAAGTCAAGACGTTTATGGCATAAAATGGCTACACCATTCTGATTCACTGTTCCGGAGAGGCAAAAACATGACCAACCTATTGTCTTTTGAGTTTAGGAATATTCTCATCTAGAACATGGATTTCCTGTAGTAAGGCTATATCACACTTTAAATTAGATAAATAAGATAAAACCCTTTGACGCTTTATAGGAGAACCCAAACCTTGAACATCCAATGACACAACCTTCATAGTCATTTACAACAGTTGATATGACATAAACATTAAATTGCGATATATATAACAACCAAAAAATGACAATATTGTATAAGTAATAGTTTTTGGTGAACATTTTGCAAAATTGCACAAGCAAAATTGAGTGGTATAAAGAAGGAAATAAGTAGTTATAAAAAGGGAGCGTATGAGAAAGAAAGGTGTTAGTAGAAAATAAGAAGCAAGTGGAAAAAGGGAAGAGGAAAAAGGAGAAATCATAAGTGAAGGGGAGAAAGTATCAGATAAAGATAGAGAGGTTGGAACAAAGGAGAAGAAACAATTACAACATGAAGGAAACATATACCATGAATTACGCAAACATAATAACCAACTACAAATAAACATGTACAAGATGAGGGTGGTGAAGCCACATGAGGAAAATGGCACAACTAACCAGGCAACTCAGGGCAGACCGGGGATGGAGGGCATCATCATTGCAAACCGGGGATAACAGAAATCATGTATGAAAGAAAATCCGCACCTAACAAAAAGAAAAACATATCTGGTAAGTATCACATAGGGAACTTGAAAAAATGTAACTAAACAAGAACTATCAACAATCTCTGGAAAAACAGAGCATATTAAACCAACGGACACCACAAAATTAAACAGTAGCAAGTCTGGACACATACATATCTTCCTCTCTGCATTGATCTAAGAACCTCATATTTCATAGTTCTGTTTTTATATGTAACTTTGAAGGGACACGGATGGAAGAGACCAAATCTGGCATTGAGAGAATGGAGCGCTGGTCTCATATCTAGGAACGTTTTCCTAGGATCTGCTGTTTATTTGGCATGATCTTGAGCAAAGAAGAGATTGGAGCCTTGCCACAAGACACGACCTTTGAGTTTAGCTGCTTGCAAAATTTTTCAATAAATCTGAATATTCCAAAAAGTATAAGATGACTCCTCTAGGTGTGGATGAACAGGTCGCCATAATTGGGCTGCGACCCAAACAGTGAGCTCTTTGAATGTTCAGGACAGGAGAGCTGGACAGATCAAGAACTTTTGGAAGGAATGATTTAAAGAAGGAAATGGGTCTGAGCCTTCCAAGCCTTCTTCCAAACCATATATGCACAAGTTATTCCATCTGTTACAGTTCTCAAGATTCTCCACGTGTTTTTTGAGTATTGAGATTGCTGATTTCATTAAAGGTACTTGGTTCGCCAGAACCTGAACAGAGTCAACTTGTTCAATCTGCATAACCCTATTTTCCATTGTAGACCACTTGTCATCCAAAGCCTGGAATCATGTATTTGTTTCCTCCATGTAGGGTCACAGAGCACGAATCTCCTCAAGTAGCAGATCTATGGCATTTGGTGGAGTAGATGTAGCGGGAGAAGGAGGATCTTTTTTGACACGTTTTTCCAGAAGATAAAGCAGATGACATGGTCAACTTAGGAGTTAGTTTATTGGTCGAAAGCAAAATACTAGAATAGGCTACCAAAGTTCCTATATTAGAGAGTGGTGTAGTGCTCTCAGAGTTATCCATATTCGTCGAAAGAATGGTTGTGGTCTGCCAAAGATGAAAATGGTAAGGAAGAACTAGTAACAAAACGTGTAGATTTTGTTTGCCCTATAAAATTCCAAACAAATTGATAATAGCAAAAGTATAGAGATAGATGGGTACAAAATAGGCAGTAAAAGTTTGGTTTCAATGTAGGAGCACAAAAGTGATGTACCTTTCTCAGCAGTCAAAAGAAACTGATGTTGAACTATCAAAAAGAACCCTGTAGAATTAAGGATGATAAGACCAGTGAAATAGTTTATACACGTAGACTCAAGATGAAGTCAACACATTTATTTTCCAGTTCTGCTTTGACAAGAAACCATAGTGTCCTCAATAGTGATAGGCACTTAGGAGGAGAAAACGTGTTGCCCATAACAAAAGTGGTGCCTTCCAAACAATCAATCCTGGTTTTCTCTGTCTGACAAATGGAAAATCACTATAGTATAAGTATTTGTCATGTGCTAATCAATTCAACCTGCACACAATTTAAATATTTAAATATTCAGGTATTTGGAAGAAACCCCTTGTAAACCATTACATTATCATTATCTTCTGTCATTACATATCTATTTGTTGAATATTATAAATACTGCCACTGGTTTTAGGCATTACAAATATTGGTAATTGTTCCTGTCCCCTCACAGAAATGCAGCGCTCTGTGAAAAAACAAAATGGGGGGGTGAGTCCAGTGAGGGGAGACGTGCCAGCTGCAGGCAAGATAAAGGGATGCTCATCAGGGGCAGAAAACTACGAAAAAGGCTTGTAGAGTCCCATATCATGAAGGACTCCATTGTTGTGCGTTGTTGTGGCGGAGGGCCGCAGGAGAGCCGACACTCGCTCCGAGCGCCACGGAGATTTTCTAGGAAGCGGCCATCCTCAATTGGTGTCAAGCCACGCCCCGTAAATCTTTTTTTAATATCATCTATTTAAAGAACAAGGAAATCTATGTATTAGGCAACAGTGGTCTTGATATGAAATCTGGGTAAAGATGCTAGTAAGGGGGAGTCATATAGACGGACTTTGCTATAAAACTGCATCTATAAAATCTTTTCAGGCATTGTTGCACAGAGGCTTTCAAAGATCTTAAGTATAGTGGGCAGCATGGACCAGAAAGGCTTTATCCCTGGCAGATACCTGCATGAGCTAACAAAACCTTTCATATAGATGCCACTGATATAGCAGAAACCTTTCCCACTTCTCTGGGGTACTAGACAAGGATGTTCACTCTCACCACTTCGTTTCAATCTGTATATAGCGCCCCTGGCACAGGCAATCAGACAAGATCAATCCATGCTTCCCTTTAAACATCAAGGCGTCAATACCAAGGTTGACCTGTAAGCAGATGATTTAATCCTATATCAGACCAATCCAGGGCACTCAATACCCAAATTCAAACAAAATGTGGCAAGATTTTTGGAGGTATCTGGCTATCTAATAAATAAGGATAAAACAGAGGTGATGGCCTGGCCAAATGGGAGCCCCATTTTCCATCTTAAAGATCAGATTAGATATCTAGGGGTGCAAATCAAATCACACATAGCTTAGAAGAACTCCCTGGTAAAAACTCAGCTAAAATCTGTAAGGTGATAGATGTGCTACTGAGATGGTGGGGAAGCCTTCCACTGAGCATTTTTGGAAGGGTACATACCATCAAGATGATGGTACTGCTGAAAGCGATCTTCTTGTTTAATATCATTCCTTTGATGTTCTTGACTAAGCAGTTTGGAAGGTTACAGATATCTAGCTTGATATGGGCATCTAGGATTGCTTGGAAAAAGCTAAGGAGTCAACTGAAACACGGAGGGCTCACCCTACAGGACTTTCAGAAATACTGCTATGCTTTCCAAGTTAAAGCTTTTCACCCCCTGGCAAACTCCCCAGATGCTACAGAATGGGGATTGTTGTACACTGCCATGCTCTTCGATTTAGGTGCAGAAATGTTTCTATATAATTACAGCGAGCCTAAGTTCTTCAGGCGAGGTCGCCTGAAGGTCCTCCAAACTGCACTTAAAACCTGTGTCTCTGTCTGGAAGCTGATGGGGCTACAATATTATTCAGATCAGGCTCAAACTTGAGGCTGGACACGTACCCCAGAATGCCTAAAAGATGGTCTTAGTTATCTACTGCGAAGGGCTGAATTCAAATCTTGTGGGGAGTTTAGAGATGGTGAAGCCTCAATTTCCTAGATAGAGCTCTCTGCGCGAACAGGTGGGGAGGTGGCAAAGTTCATGTTTTTCCAGCTGTGCTCATGGTGGTCTGCACAGGGCACAGGGCAATACCAAGGGGGGAAACTGGGGCATGAAGTCCTCCTTGAGAATTACAATGAGATCAACAAAGAAGTATCCCTATGGTATTGGAATATGGTAGCAGCCAAGGACAAGACAAAAATGGAGCCCCACCAGATCTGCAAGAAGGACTTGCCGGAGCTCACATGTCAAGACTTATGGCAAGTATCTTTTTAACCTTCTTTACAAAACAGTGAAACTGGCATCTTTAAAGCAAAACCATCTCTTCATGCTCCATAGCCTACTGGAGCCCCCTGAGTATGGCTGGAGTTACAAGAGGATTGTTAATGTGCAAGAGATGAAACACACTGAAAGCAGATGACAAACATATGTTTATGGAATTCCAAAAGCTATCTCTCTTTTGTAGTCAGGTCAGTGGGGCTCTGAGTGAAATTCTGGGTGCAAAAGTGAAGATAAGCCACTTCTTAATTTATTGAGGATAGAGGATAGACCCAGCACTGAACGAATAGAATAAATAGCAAAAGAGCCTTCTCTTTCTACTGATATTAAAAGCGAGAAGAGAGATTTGTAAAAAATTAATCCTGTCTGAACCACCCCTAAGTAGAGATTGGGTTAACGCAGCTAGGTATATTAGTGAGTCCGACATAGCATGTAACAAGGGGATGCTAAAAGAAGATGCCATTTGTTTATAGCATCGCAAAATAGAGATTTATTGGTCCAATGCTTACCACACAGCTCTGCTGAGTGAACAATAGGATCCGATAGACTAAATCTCTTCAGCAATAAAATATATCCAGTACCCGTGCGCTGGAAACCGCGTTTGTGATCTTCTTCTCCTTTTGAGATGAGTGGAAATTCTGACGGTGGAATGAGGACAAAAAAAAGAATAGTAAAACTGAGAATGCTTCAAAATGGTACACCATTCCAACAGAGGCAAAACGAGGAGAAATGTGTTTATTTCTCCTCATTGTTTTAACTTTCTACGAGTGGTACGTTTTACAGCACGCTTGTAACGCCACCACCCTTACCGTTTTGTGCAAGGCTGATTCCGTTGGTGCCAGGAAGCACTCAGTACCCAGTGCTGAGAGAGAGGGTTAATGCACCATATCTTAGCAAATATGAAACATTCCTGCTCTCTACATTTGGCAAACAAATGTTAGTAGATCTCTCCCCTAATCTATCAGTATTGTGATGTCCCTCTAGACAGTGACTAGGCTTGTATTCAGGATGTCAGCGTCATGCCGATACAAAGATTTGCTTCATAATAGCACACTGAATGCATAGATCTGCATCCAATTCAGTTGTTTTCTGAGACATGTATGCTTCCATTGATTTATAGATGCAAATAGTAGTGGCGTAATGTAAAATTATGGGGCCCCTGCAGAGTGTGGCGAGGGGTCCTTGATTTTCCCATATCTCAAAGATATTCATTATGTTTGAGCAGAATAGCCACAGGGGCTGCAGGCACCTGTGTTATGCCCCTAGCAAAGAGTTGGGAGAAAGTCCTCAGCGAGCAGCCAGTGCCCAGGAGTGCTTTTGAGTCTGGCGGTCCAAGGACTACCAGACTCATGGTGGTGTGGCGGTAGCGGTCCAGCTACTGTTGCACCGGCAGTCTGACCGCCCCATGACAAGTTGGGCGGTTCGGACCACTATTGTATCGCTGCAACCGCAAGGGATCAGAGATCACTGGTGGTGGCGCGGTGGTCTTGAGGCTACAATAGGCTTGGCGGGACCTCCGTGGTCCCGCCGAGCATATTACGAGTTTCCTCTATGCCACTGTTTTCCTGCCAGTTCCTCCTCGGACGAAAACCACCCCATGCCCCTTTGGGGCATGGGGTGCATGCAGAAGTGCACCTATTGTGCCACCCTTTGTACATGCACCCCAGTACCTGCACGGCATGGACTGCACCAGTCCATACCGTGCAGGTACTCCTTTGACGTTCCCATTGTGGTATGTATGTATGAAAGTATGTATGAAATTTATAAAGCGGAGGAATCACCACCGTAGGGGTATCTCCGCGCTAGCCTAGAAAACAGAACAGGCTGACATAGCTTTACAAAGCTCAGATCTTAAATAGTTCCGTCTTCAGAAGTTTTCTGAAACGCATCAAACTAGAGAATTTCCGAAGGACCTCTGGCAGGGAGTTCCAGTGTTTAGAAGCCAGGAAGGCGACTGTTTTGCCTCCAGTTCGACTTTTCTTGAAACGAGGAACCACCAGTAAACCTCTATTTACTGACCTAAGATTCCGGTTCGGGCGGTACAACTTAAACTTATCTGCCATATAACTAGGGCATTTGCCAAAGACGGCGCTGTGCGCAAAGCAACAGAGCTTAAACTTAATTCTCTGGCAAATGGGAAGCCAGTGAAGCGACTTCAAAAGTGGCCCGGAGGGGGGCGTGGCTTGGACGCCGAGGGAAGATGGCGGACCTCCGATAGCTCCGCTTGGACGCGGTGCTATGTAGCTATGTGGAAGGCTTCCCAGCGAGCTGCGGACGCTGTCTTCACAAGAATTCGTCAGCGGAGAATGCCGTGACTCGGAAATTGCCCTTCAACGGCGATTTGTATCGCTCCTATCACCTGGAGACGTAGCGGTTCGATTTCCTGAGGTAATATTGGACGGCCGCCATTTTGTGACGCGGCGCCCGTATCTCATCCCTGCATTACCGCGCACGCACCTCCAGGATTCAGTCATGCTATGATGCTTCACTATTCCCCGAGAGGGAGTCTGTTTTAAGTCCTGCATTTGCCATTAACCCCTGGCCATGCTTGTTTTGTGCCGTTTTTCTCACAGGGGAAGGTCTCATAATTTTTTTCTTCTTCAGAAGCCGTGATTAATCCCTATGTTCCTGTACATACAGAGCTGCAGGCTGGATATGGAACGGCTCTATTTGTTCTAAGGTGGTGCTGTAATGGCTATATGAGACTCTTCGTCAAATTATACAGTGTATGAGAGAACTCCGTATACTCTTTCCCGCCAAGAAGGTGTCAAGTCAAAGTGCCAAGATGTCTAGTGATTCCCATCCCCCAAGTAAGCCGTCTTTTTCTGGTGCAAAGCCTAAAAGGCAGAAAAATGACCCGCCTTCACCTATTCTTTCGTCACAAAGCCCAGTACTAGATAATATATTAGAAGAAGTGCGTGGTCTTCAACCCTTTATGGTCGCCACAAATGAAAAGTTGCAGCAAATAGAGGACCGATGGATTGTCATGGAAGGTAGGGTGACTGAGTTAGAACAGCGCGTCAGTGACACTCAGGATGTTGCCACAAAAATACCGTTCTTGGAACAAGAGATTCATAAGCTAAAGCTCCATACTGGGGACTTGGAAAATCGTAATCGAAGGAATAACCTCCGTCTTTTTGGTTTGCCAGAGAATATTGAGGGTCCCGATATGTTGCTTTTCCTCCGAAAATTCCTTCATGATCTCTTGGGCCTTCAGTCATCCTCACCCTTGAATATACAGAGAGCTCACCGCTTAGGTCGTCTTCAACCGAATTCTGCCAAACCACGTGGTATCATCATGCTTTTTCTGGAGTTCACAGAACTTATGACTGTACTCAAAGCAGCTAAACTTAAACGTCACCTATCGTGGTCAGGTCATAATATCTTTATCTCGCAAGATGTCTCAAATGCGACCAACGCTCGACGCAAAGAATTCCTTGCATTACGTCCACAAATGAGACACTTGAACGTCCAATATGGCATACTTCATCCCTCCATCTGCAAGATCACGCACGACGGCCAGACAAGGACCTTTGATGATCCGGGAAAACTGAAACTGTTCCTCAATAGCATCTCCTCTCGGAATATGGACACAAATCATTGAGTGCTTCTTTTCATTACTGCTTTAGTGTGATGTACTCAAAAGCTTCTATGTGGTTATCATAGTTATTTCTTATATATAGTTCTTCGTACTCTCTATTGCTCATCGCATGTTTGTTAATCACGTCTCCTCTTCTTCGTTAACGGCTCTTACTTGTTCAGTTCTTTCTTCTTTCCTTCATATCGCCTATCCTTCGCTCCTTCCTTACAATACCAGGTTTATTCCTGCTTCCACTCTTATCCATGTGGTATGTACCGCAGTCTTCTCTCCGGTCTCATCACGCTCCAATTTCACTTTTCTATTGGTGTCTTTCAGGTCTGGATTTTCTTCCTTGACCTGTTTTTCGTCTCTACTTTTCTATACTTTATACGTTTTCTTATCTCCTTTCCCTCCCCTGCTCTTTCTCGCATTTTCTTAATTCAGTCTCTCTTTGGTTGGTGCGTCACTCTTTTCTTCTTTCGAGATTTCCGATGTTTCCTCTTTGTTTTTTCCCCTTCTTTTTTCATCGGTTGTGGCGCTTTTAGACTTCTCTCTACATATTTCAATGCCAAGGGCTTGTTGATTTTTCTTAGAAGTGTGGTTCTATGTTTTGCTGTTTCTTCTTGTAATTTCCATGCGTATTTTGTTTTCCAGTGTCGTCTTGTCTTTGAAGTATTTCTACACCATGTGTATCTCATTCCCCTGACCCTCGTGTATGTGTAATTTTGTTACGTGGAACGTCCGTGGTCTTGGAAATCCCGTTAAAAGACAAAAGGTAATATCTCATTTATCTAAACTCAACTCTCAAATTTCCTTTCTTCAAGAAACTCATTGTAATGATGCTGAGTCACTGAAATTAAAAAGGCAGTGGGTAGGCCAAGTTGTTTTTTCTCCTGCAGTTAACAAAAAAGGGGGGGTTGCCATATTGTTTCATAAAACTTTGTCTGTGCAAATACTATCTTCTCAAAATGATGATACAGGTCGATGGGTAATGGCCAAGATTGTTTTACACAAAAAAACGTTAGTCTTGTTAAATATTTATGGTCCTGTGAAACCGGATCCAAAATTCTGGAATGATATCAAAATTCTCCTCTCCACTGTTGAGTGTCCTAATATTATTAAACCAGATTGGTCGCACACTGCTACACCTACCAGGCGTGTTCCCCCAATGAAAATGGTCCCTGAAGGTCAGCGTCGGCGGATACACCTATGCTCGAGTGTGAATGCAAGTATGCGTGGCGTGTGCCATCCCTGGACACGTGTTTCGAGGTAGTTGCCTCTCGTCAGCAGGGAGTAGGAAAATGTGTGGGGTTGCTGTGTAAGCTGCTAAAATCGTTATCAGGTCTAGTACCTCTCGTAGCGCGCAGGTGCGTAACCATGAGTCCGTCGACTCCACCGGCTCAAGGGAGCCTGAATATAAAGTTAAACCAGATTGGTCGCACACTGCTACACCTACCAGGCGTGTTCCCCCAATGAAAATGGTCCCTGAAGGTCAGCGTCGGCGGATACACCTATGCTCGAGTGTGAATGCAAGTATGCGTGGCGTGTGCCATCCCTGGACACGTGTTTCGAGGTAGTTGCCTCTCGTCAGCAGGGAGTAGGAAAATGTGTGGGTTGCTGTGTAAGCTGCTAAAATCGTTATCAGGCCTAGTACCTCTCATAGCGCGCAGGTGCGTAACCATGAGTCCGTCGACTCCACCGGCTCAAGGGAGCCTGAATATAAAGTTAAACCAGATTGGTCGCACACTGCTACACCTACCAGGCGTGTTCCCCCAATGAAAATGGTCCCTGAAGGTCAGCGTCGGCGGATACACCTATGCTCGAGTGTGAATGCAAGTATGCGTGGCGTGTGCCATCCCTGGACACGTGTTTCGAGGTAGTTGCCTCTCGTCAGCAGGGAGTAGGAAAATGTGTGGGGTTGCTGTGTAAGCTGCTAAAATCGTTATCAGGTCTAGTACCACTCGTAGCGCGCAGGTGCGTAACCATGAGTCCGTCGACTCCACCGGCTCAAGGGAGCCTGAATATAAAGTTAAACCAGATTGGTCGCACACTGCTACACCTACCAGGCGTGCTCCCCCAATGAAAATGGTCCCTGAAGGTCAGCGTCGGCGGATACACCTATGCTCGAGTGTGAATGCAAGTATGCGTGGCGTGTGCCATCCCTGGACACGTGTTTCGAGGTAGTTGCCTCTCGTCAGCAGGGAGTAGGAAAATGTGTGGGGTTGCTGTGTAAGCTGCTAAAATCGTTATCAGGTCTAGTACCTCTCGTAGCGCGCAGGTGTGTAACCATGAGTCCGTCGACTCCACCGGCTCAAGGGAGCCTGAATATAAAGTTAAACCAGATTGGTCGCACACTGCTACACCTACCAGGCGTGTTCCCCCAATGAAAATGGTCCCTGAAGGTCAGCGTCGGCGGATACACCTATGCTCGAGTGTGAATGCAAGTATGCGTGGCGTGTGCCATCCCTGGACACGTGTTTCGAGGTAGTTGCCTCTCGTCAGCAGGGAGTAGGAAAATGTGTGGGGTTGCTGTGTAAGCTGCTAAAATCGTTATCAGGTCTAGTACCTCTCGTAGCGCGCAGGTGCGTAACCATGAGTCCATCGACTCCACCGGCTCAAGGGAGCCTGAATATAAAGTTAAACCAGATTGGTCGCACACTGCTACACCTACCAGGCGTATTCTCCCAATGAAAATGGTCCCTGAAGGTCAGCGTCGGCGGATACACCTATGCTCGAGTGTGAATGCAAGTATGCGTGGCGTGTGCCATCCCTGGACACGTGTTTCGAGGTAGTTGCCTCTCGTCAGCAGGGAGTAGGAAAATGTGTGGGGTTGCTGTGTAAGCTGCTAAAATCGTTATCAGGTCTAGTACCTCTCGTAGCGCGCAGGTGCGTAACCATGAGTCCGTCGACTCCACCGGCTCAAGGGAGCCTGAATATAAAGTTAAACCAGATTGGTCGCACACTGCTACACCTACCAGGCGTGTTCCCCCAATGTAAATGGTCCCTGAAGGTCAGCGTCGGCGGATACACCTATGCTCGAGTGTGAATGCAAGTATGCGTGGCGTGTGCCATCCCTGGACACGTGTTTCGAGGTAGTTGCCTCTCGTCAGCAGGGAGTAGGAAAATGTGTGGGGTTGCTGTGTAAGCTGCTAAAATCGTTATCAGGTCTAGTACCTCTCGTAGCGCGCAGGTGCGTAACCATGAGTCCGTCGAATCCACCGGCTCAAGGGAGCCTGAATATAAAGTTAAACCAGATTGGTCGCACACTGCTACACCTACCAGGCGTGTTCCCCCAATGAAAATGGTCCCTGAAGGTCAGCGTCGGCGGATACACCTATGCTCGAGTGTGAATGCAAGTATGCGTGGCGTGTGCCATCCCTGGACATGTGTTTCGAGGTAGTTGCCTCTCGTCAGCAGGGAGTAGGAAAATGTGTGGGGTTGCTGTGTAAGCTGCTAAAATCGTTATCAGGTCTAGTACCTCTCGTAGCGCGCAGGTGCGTAACCATGAGTCCGTCGACTCCACCGGCTCAAGGGAGCCTGAATATAAAGTTAAACCAGATTGGTCGCACACTGCTACACCTACCAGGCGTGTTCCCCCAATGAAAATGGTCCCTGAAGGTCAGCGTCGGCGGATACACCTATGCTCGAGTGTGAATGCAAGTATGCGTGGCGTGTGCCATCCCTGGACACGTGTTTCGAGGTAGTTGCCTCTCGTCAGCAGGGAGTAGGAAAATGTGTGGGGTTGCTGTGTAAGCTGCTAAAATCGTTATCAGGTCTAGTACCTCTCGTAGCGCGCAGGTGCGTAACCATGAGTCCGTCGACTCCACCGGCTCAAGGGAGCCTGAATATAAAGTTAAACCAGATTGGTCGCACACTGCTACACCTACCAGGCGTGTTCCCCCAATGAAAATGGTCCCTGAAGGTCAGCGTCGGCGGATACACCTATGCTCGAGTGTGAATGCAAGTATGCGTGGCGTGTGCCATCCCTGGACACGTGTTTCGAGGTAGTTGCCTCTCGTCAGCAGGGAGTAGGAAAATGTGTGGGGTTGCTGTGTAAGCTGCTAAAATCATTATCAGGTCTAGTACCTCTCATAGCGCGCAGGTGCGTAACCATGAGTCCGTCGACTCCACCGGCTCAAGGGAGCCTGAATATAAAGTTAAACCAGATTGGTCGCACACTGCTACACCTACCAGGCGTGTTCCCCCAATGAAAATGGTCCCTGAAGGTCAGCGTCGGCGGATACACCTATGCTCGAGTGTGAATGCAAGTATGCGTGGCGTGTGCCATCCCTGGACACGTGTTTCGAGGTAGTTGCCTCTCGTCAGCAGGGAGTAGGAAAATGTGTGGGGTTGCTGTGTAAGCTGCTAAAATCGTTATCAGGTCTAGTACCTCTCGTAGCGCGCAGGTGCGTAACCATGAGTCCGTCGACTCCACCGGCTCAAGGGAGCCTGAATATAAAGTTAAACCAGATTGGTCGCACACTGCTACAAGTATGCGTGGCGTGTGCCATCCCTGGACACGTGTTTCGAGGTAGTTGCCTCTCGTCAGCAGGGAGTAGGAAAATGTGTGGGGTTGCTGTGTAAGCTGCTAAAATCGTTATCAGGTCTAGTACCTCTCGTAGCGCGCAGGTGCGTAACCATGAGTCCGTCGACTCCACCGGCTCAAGGGAGCCTGAATATAAAGTTAAACCAGATTGGTCGCACACTGCTACACCTACCAGGCGTGTTCCCCCAATGAAAATGGTCCCTGAAGGTCAGCGTCGGCGGATACACCTATGCTCGAGTGTGAATGCAAGTATGCGTGGCGTGTGCCATCCCTGGACACGTGTTTCGAGGTAGTTGCCTCTCGTCAGCAGGGAGTAGGAAAATGTGTGGGGTTGCTGTGTAAGCTGCTGAAATCGTTATCAGGTCTAGTACCTCTCGTAGCGCGCAGGTGCGTAACCATGAGTCCGTCGACTCCACCGGCTCAAGGGAGCCTGAATATAGAGTTAAACCAGATTGGTCGCACACTGCTACACCTACCAGGCGTGTTACCCCAATGAAAATGGTCCCTGAAGGTCAGCGTCGGCGGATACACCTATGCTCGAGTGTGAATGCAAGTATGCGTGGCGTGTGCCATCCCTGGACACGTGTTTCGAGGTAGTTGCCTCTCGTCAGCAGGGAGTAGGAAAATGTGTGGGGTTGCTGTGTAAGCTGCTAAAATCGTTATCAGGTCTAGTACCTCTCGTAGCGCGCAGGTGCGTAACCATGAGTCCGTCGACTCCACCGGCTCAAGGGAGCCTGAATATAAAGTTAAACCAGATTGGTCGCACACTGCTACACCTACCAGGCGTGTTCCCCCAATGAAAATGGTCCCTGAAGGTCAGCGTCGGCGGATACACCTATGCTCGAGTGTGAATGCAAGTATGCGTGGCGTGTGCCATCCCTGGACACGTGTTTCGAGGTAGTTGCCTCTCGTCAGCAGGGAGTAGGAAAATGTGTGGGGTTGCTGTGTAAGCTGCTAAAATCTTTATCAGGACTAGTACCTCTCGTAGCGCGCAGGTGCGTAACCATGAGTCCGTCGACTCCACCGGCTCAAGGGAGCCTGAATATAAAGTTAAACCAGATTGGTCGCACACTGCTACACCTACCAGGCGTGTTACCCCAATGAAAATGGTCCCTGAAGGTCAGCGTCGGCGGATACACCTATGCTCGAGTGTGAATGCAAGTATGCGTGGCGTGTGCCATCCCTGGACACGTGTTTCGAGGTAGTTGCCTCTCGTCAGCAGGGAGTAGGAAAATGTGTGGGGTTGCTGTGTAAGCTGCTAAAATCGTTATCAGGTCTAGTACCTCTCGTAGCGCGCAGGTGCGTAACCATGAGTCCGTCGACTCCACCGGCTCAAGGGAGCCTGAATATAAAGTTAAACCAGATTGGTCGCACACTGCTACACCTACCAGGCGTGTTCCCCCAATGAAAATGGTCCCTGAAGGTCAGCGTCGGCGGATACACCTATGCTCGAGTGTGAATGCAAGTATGCGTGGCGTGTGCCATCCCTGGACACGTGTTTCGAGGTAGTTGCCTCTCGTCAGCAGGGAGTAGGAAAATGTGTGGGGTTGCTGTGTAAGCTGCTAAAATCGTTATCAGCTCTAGTACCTCTCGTAGCGCGCAGGTGCGTAACCATGAGTCCGTCGACTCCACCGGCTCAAGGGAGCCTGAATATAAAGTTAAACCAGATTGGTCGCACACTGCTACACCTACCAGGCGTGTTCCCCCAATGAAAATGGTCCCTGAAGGTCAGCGTCGGCGGATACACCTATGCTCGAGTGTGAATGCAAGTATGCGTGGCGTGTGCCATCCCTGGACACGTGTTTCGAGGTAGTTGCCTCTCTTCAGCAGGGAGTAGGAAAATGTGTGGGGTTGCTGTGTAAGCTGCTAAAATCGTTATCAGGTCTAGTACCTCTCGTAGCGCGCAGGTGTGTAACCATGAGTCCGTCGACTCCACCGGCTCAAGGGAGCCTGAATATAAAGTTAAACCAGATTGGTCGCACACTGCTACACCTACCAGGCGTGTTCCCCCAATGAAAATGGTCCCTGAAGGTCAGCGTCGGCGGATACACCTATGCTCGAGTGTGAATGCAAGTATGCGTGGCGTGTGCCATCCCTGGACACGTGTTTCGAGGTAGTTGCCTCTCGTCAGCAGGGAGTAGGAAAATGTGTGGGGTTGCTGTGTAAGCTGCTAAAATCGTTATCAGGTCTAGTACCTCTCGTAGCGCGCAGGTGCGTAACCATGAGTCCGTCAACTCCACCGGCTCAAGGGAGCCTGAATATAAAGTTAAACCAGATTGGTCGCACACTGCTACACCTACCAGGCGTGTTCCCCCAATGAAAATGGTCCCTGAAGGTCAGCGTCGGCGGATACACCTATGCTCGAGTGTGAATGCAAGTATGCGTGGCGTGTGCCATCCCTGGACACGTGTTTCGAGGTAGTTGCCTCTCGTCAGCAGGGAGTAGGAAAATGTGTGGGGTTGCTGTGTAAGCTGCTAAAATCGTTATCAGGTCTAGTACCTCTCGTAGCGCACAGGTGCGTAACCATGAGTCCGTCGACTCCACCGGCTCAAGGGAGCCTGAATATAAAGTTAAACCAGATTGGTCGCACACTGCTACACCTACCAGGCGTGTTCCCCCAATGAAAATGGTCCCTGAAGGTCAGCGTCGGCGGATACACCTATGCTCGAGTGTGAATGCAAGTATGCGTGGCGTGTGCCATCCCTGGACACGTGTTTCGAGGTAGTTGCCTCTCGTCAGCAGGGAGTAGGAAAAAGTGTGGGGTTGCTGTGTAAGCTGCTAAAATCGTTATCAGGTCTAGTACCTCTCGTAGCGCGCAGGTGCGTAACCATGAGTCCGTCGACTCCACCGGCTCAAGGGAGCCTGAATATAAAGTTAAACCAGATTGGTCGCACACTGCTACACCTACCAGGCGTGTTCCCCCAATGAAAATGGTCCCTGAAGGTCAGCGTCGGCGGATACACCTATGCTCGAGTGTGAATGCAAGTATGCGTGGCGTGTGCCATCCCTGGACACGTGTTTCGAGGTAGTTGCCTCTCGTCAGCAGGGAGTAGGAAAATGTGTGGGGTTGCTGTGTAAGCTGCTAAAATCGTTATCAGGTCTAGTACCTCTCGTAGCGCGCAGGTGCGTAACCATGAGTCCGTCGACTCCACCGGCTCAAGGAAGCCTGAATATAAAGTTAAACCAGATTGGTCGCACACTGCTACACCTACCAGGCGTGTTCCCCCAATGAAAATGGTCCCTGAAGGTCAGCGTCGGCGGATACACCTATGCTCGAGTGTGAATGCAAGTATGCGTGGCGTGTGCCATCCCTGGACACGTGTTTCGAGGTAGTTGCCTCTCGTCAGCAGGGAGTAGGAAAATGTGTGGGGTTGCTGTGTAAGCTGCTAAAATCGTTATCAGGTCTAGTACCTCTCGTAGCGCGCAGGTGCGTAACCATGAGTCCGTCGACTCCACCGGCTCAAGGGAGCCTAAATATAAAGTTAAACCAGATTGGTCGCACACTGCTACACCTACCAGGCGTGTTCCCCCAATGAAAATGGTCCCTGAAGGTCAGCGTCGGCGGATACACCTATGCTCGAGTGTGAATGCAAGTATGCGTGGCGTGTGCCATCCCTGGACACGTGTTTCGAGGTAGTTGCCTCTCGTCAGCAGGGAGTAGGAAAATGTGTGGGGTTGCTGTGTAAGCTGCTAAAATCGTTATCAGGTCTAGTACCTCTCGTAGCGCGCAGGTGCGTAACCATGAGTCCGTCGAATCCACCGGCTCAAGGGAGCCTGAATATAAAGTTTAACCAGATTGGTCGCACACTGCTACACCTACCAGGCGTGTTCCCCCAATGAAAATGGTCCCTGAAGGTCAGCGTTGGCGGATACACCTATGCTCGAGTGTGAATGCAAGTATGCGTGGCGTGTGCCATCCCTGGACACGTGTTTCGAGGTAGTTGCCTCTCGTCAGCAGGGAGTAGGAAAATGTGTGGGGTTGCTGTGTAAGCTGCTAAAATCGTTATCAGGTCTAGTACCTCTCGAAGCGCGCAGGTGCGTAACCATGAGTCCGTCGACTCCACCGGCTCAAGGGAGCCTGAATATAAAGTTAAACCAGATTGGTCGCACACTGCTACACCTACCAGGCGTGTTCCCCCAATGAAAATGGTCCCTGAAGGTCAGCGTCGGCGGATACACCTATGCTCGAGTGTGAATGCAAGTATGCGTGGCGTGTGCCATCCCTGGATACGTGTTTCGAGGTAGTTGCCTCTCGTCAGCAGGGAGTAGGAAAATGTGCGGGGTTGCTGTGTAAGCTGCTAAAATCGTTATCAGGTCTAGTACCTCTCGTAGCGCGCAGGTGCGTAACCATGAGTCCGTCGACTCCACCGGCTCAAGGGAGCCTGAATATAAAGTTAAACCAGATTGGTCGCACACTGCTACACCTACCAGGCGTGTTCCCCCAATGAAAATGGTCCCTGAAGGTCAGCGTCGGCGGATACCAGACCTGATATTATTTTAGCAGCCTACACAAGCAACCCTACACTCTTCCTACTCCCTGCTGACGAGCGGCAACTACCGCGAAACACGTGTCCAGGGATGGCTAACGCTACTCTGACCTGCACGCACCACTGAGCATAGGCGTACCCGCCGACGCTAACTACAGGGACCACAATTCTTCGTGGTAACACGCTAGTGGGTGGAGCAGTGTGCGACCAACTCGGATATATATTTTAGTGGCTTTCTGAGCCCGGGAGTCGACGGGCTCATTGGTTCCGCACCTGCGTTCGCTATGAGAGGTACCAGACCTGATATGATTTTAGCAGCCTACACAAGCAACCCTACACTTTTCCTACTCCCTGCTGACGAGCGGCAACTACCGCGAAACACGTGTCCAGGGATGGCTAACGCTACTCTGACCTGCACGCACCACTGAGCATAGGCGTACCCGCCGACGCTAACTACAGGGACCACAATTCTTCGGGGTAACACGCTAGTGGGTGGAGCAGTGTGCGACCAACTCGGATATATATTTTAGTGGCTTTCTGAGCCCAGGAGTCGACGGGCTCATTGGTTCCGCACCTGCGTTCGCTATGAGAGGTACCAGACCTGATATGATTTTAGCAGCCTACACAAGCAACCCTACACTCTTCCTACTCCCTGCTGACGAGCGGCAACTACCGCGAAACACGTGTCCAGGGATGGCTAACGCTACTCTGACCTGCACGCACCACTGAGCATAGGCGTACCCGCCAACGCTAACTACAGGGACCACAATTCTTCGGGGTAACACGCTAGTGGGTGGAGCAGTGTGCGACCAACTCGGATATATATTTTAGTGGCTTTCTGAGCCCGGGAGTCGACGGGCTCATTGGTTCCGCACCTGCGTTCGCTATGAGAGGTACCAAACCTGATATGATTTTAGCAGCCTACACAAGCAACCCTACACTCTTCCTACTCCCTGCTGACGAGCGGCAACTACCGCGAAACACGTGTCCAGGGATGTCTAACGCTACTCTGACCTGCACGCACCACTGAGCATAGGCGTACCCGCTGACGCTAACTACAGGGACCACAATTCTTCGGGGTAACACGCTAGTGGGTGGAGCAGTGTGCGACCAACTCGGATATATATTTTAGTGGCTTTCTGAGCCCGGGAGTCGATGTGCTCATTGGTTCCGCACCTGCGTTCGCTATGAGAGGTACCAGACCTGATATGATTTTAGCAGCCTACACAAGCAACCCTACACTCTTCCTACTCCCTGCTGACGAGCGGCAACTACCGCGAAACACGTGTCCAGGGATGGCTAACGCTACTCTGACCTGCACGCACCACTGAGCATAGGCGTACCCGCCGACGCTAACTACAGGGACCACAATTCTTCAGGGTAACACGCTAGTGGGTGGAGCAGTGTGCGACCAACTCGGATATATATTTTAGTGGCTTTCTGAGCCCGGGAGTCGACGGGCTCATTGGTTCCGCACCTGCGTTCGCTATGAGAGGTACCAGACCTGATATGATTTTAGTAGCCTACACAAGCAACCCTGCACTCTTCCTACTCCCTGCTGACGAGCGGCAACTACCGCGAAACACGTGTCCAGGGATGGCTAACGCTACTCTGACCTGCACGCACCACTGAGCATAGGCGTACCCGCCGACGCTAACTACAGGGACCACAATTCATCGGGGTAACACGCTAGTGGGTGGAGCAGTGTGCGACCAACTCGGATATATATTTTAGTGGCTTTCTGAGCCCGGGAGTCGACGGGCTCATTGGTTCCGCACCTGCGTTCGCTATGAGAGGTACCAGACCTGATATGATTTTAGCAGCCTACACAAGCAACCCTACACTCTTCCTACTCCCTGCTGACGAGCGGCAAGTACCGCGAAACACGTGTCCAGGGATGGCTAACGCTACTCTGACCTGCACGCACCACTGAGCATAGGCGTACCCGCCGACGCTAACTACAGGGACCACAATTCTTCGGGGTAACACGCTAGTGGGTGGAGCAGTGTGCGACCAACTCGGATATATATTTTAGTGGCTTTCTGAGCCCGGGAGTCGACGGGCTCATTGGTTCCGCACCTGCGTTCGCTATGAGAGGTACCAGACCTGATATGATTTTAGCAGCCTACACAAGCAACCCTACACTCTTCCTACTCCCTGCTGACGAGCGGCAACTACCGCGAAACACGTGTCCAGGGATGGCTAACGCTACTCTGACCTGCACGCACCACTGAGCATAGGCGTACCCGCCGACGCTAACTACAGGGACCACAATTCTTCGGGGTAACACGCTAGTGGGTGGAGCAGTGTGCGACCAACTCGGATATATATTTTAGTGGCTTTCTGAGCCCGGGAGTCGACGGGCTCATTGGTTCCGCACCTGCGTTCACTATGAGAGGTACCAGACCTGATATGATTTTAGCAGCCTACACAAGCAACCCTACACTCTTCCTACTCCCTGCTGTCGAGCGGCAACTACCGCGAAACACGTGTCCAGGGATGGCTAACGCTACTCTGACCTGCACGCACCACTGAGCATAGGCGTACCCGCCGACGCTAACTACAGGGACCACCATTCTTCGGGGTAACACGCTAGTGGGTGGAGCAGTGTGCGACCAACTCGGATATATATTTTAGTGGCTTTCTGAGCCCGGGAGTCGACGGGCTCATTGGTTCCGCACCTGCGTTCGCTATGAGAGGTACCAGACCTGATATGATTTTAGCAGCCTACACAAGCAACGCTACACTCTTCCTACTCCCTGCTGACGAGCGGCAACTACCGCGAAACACGTGTCCAGGGATGGCTAACGCTACTCTGACCTGCACGCACCACTGAGCATAGGCGTACCCGCCGACGCTAACTACAGGGACCACAATTCTTCGGGGTAACACGCTAGTGGGTGGAGCAGTGTGCGACCAACTCGGATATATATTTTAGTGGCTTTCTGAGCCCGGGAGTCGACGGGCTCATTGGTTCCGCACCTGCGGTCGCTATGAGAGGTACCAGACCTGATATGATTTTAGCAGCCTACACAAGCAACCCTACACTCTTCCTACTCCCTGCTGACGAGCGGCAACTACCGCGAAACACGTGTCCAGGGATGGCTAACGCTACTCTGACCTGCACGCACCACTGAGCATAGGCGTACCCGCCGACGCTAACTACAGGGACCACAATTCTTCGGGGTAACACGCTAGTGGGTGGAGCAGTGTGCGACCAACTCGGATATATATTTTAGTGGCTTGCTGAGCCCGGGAGTCGACGGGCTCATTGGTTCCGCACCTGCGTTCGCTATGAGAGGTACCAGACCTGATATGATTTTAGCAGCCTACACAAGCAACCCTACACTCTTCCTACTCCCTGCTGACGAGCGGCAACTACCGCGAAACACGTGTCCAGGGATGGCTAACGCTACTCTGACCTGCACACACCACTGAGCATAGGCGTACCCGCCGACGCTAACTACAGGGACCACAATTCTTCGGGGTAACACGCTAGTGGGTGGAGCAGTGTGCGACCAACTCGGATATATATTTTAGTGGCTTTCTGAGCCCGGGAGTCGACGGGCTCATTGGTTCCGCACCTGCGTTCGCTATGAGAGGTACCAGACCTGATATGATTTTAGCAGCCTACACAAGCAACCCTACACTCTTCCTACTCCCTGCTGACGAGCGGCAACTACCGCGAAACACGTGTCCAGGGATGGCTAACGCTACTCTGACCTGCACGCACCACTGAGCAGAGGCGTACCCGCCGACGCTAACTACAGGGACCACAATTCTTCGGGGTAACACGCTAGTGGGTGGAGCAGTGTGCGACCAACTCGGATATATATTTTAGTGGCTTTCTGAGCCCGGGAGTCGACGGGCTCATTGGTTCCGCACCTGCGTTCGCTATGAGAGGTACCAGACCTGATATGATTTTAGCAGCCTACACATGCAACCCTACACTCTTCCTACTCCCTGCTGACGAGCGGCAACTACCGCGAAACACGTGTCCAGGGATGGCTAACGCTACTCTGACCTGCAAGCACCACTGAGCATAGGCGTACCCGCCGACGCTAACTACAGGGACCACAATTCTTCGGGGTAACACGCTAGTGGGTGGAGCAGTGTGCGACCAACTCGGATATATATTTTAGTGGCTTTCTGAGCCCGGGAGTCGACGGGCTCATTGGTTCCGCACCTGCGTTCGCTATGAGAGGTACCAGACCTGATATGATTTTAGCAGCCTACACAAGCAACCCTACACTCTTCCTACTCCCTGCTGACGAGCGGAAACTACCGCGAAACACGTGTCCAGGGATGGCTAACGCTACTCTGACCTGCACGCACCACTGAGCATAGGCGTACCCGCCGACGCTAACTACAGGGACCACAATTCTTCGGGGTAACACGCTAGTGGGTGGAGCAGTGTGCGACCAACTCGGATATATATTTTAGTGGCTTTCTGAGCCCGGGAGTCGACGGGCTCATTGGTTCCGCACCTGCGTTCGCTATGAGCGGTACCAGACCTGATATGATTTTAGCAGCCTACACAAGCAACCCTACACTCTTCCTACTCCCTGCTGACGAGCGGCAACTACCGCGAAACACGTGTCCAGGGATGGCTAACGCTACTCTGACCTGCACGCACAACTGAGCATAGGCGTACCCGCCGACGCTAACTATAGGGACCACAATTCTTCGGGGTAACACGCTAGTGGGTGGAGCAGTGTGCGACCAACTCGGATATATATTTTAGTGGCTTTCTGAGCCCGGGAGTCGACGGGCTCATTGGTTCCGCACCTGCGTTCGCTATGAGAGGTACCAGACCTGATATGATTTTAGCAGCCTACACAAGCAACCCTACACTCTTCCTACTCCCTGCTGACGAGCGGCAACTACCGCGAAACACGTGTCCAGGGATGGCTAACGCTACTCTGACCTGCACGCACCACTGAGCATAGGCGTACCCGCCGACGCTAACTACAGGGACCACAATTCTTCGGGGTAACACGCTAGTGGGTGGAGCAGTGTGCGACCAACTCGGATATATATTTTAGTGGCTTTCTGAGCCCGGGAGTCGACGGGCTCATTGGTTCCACACCTGCGTTCGCTATGAGAGGTACCAGACCTGATATGATTTTAGCAGCCTACACAAGCAACCCTACACTCTTCCTACTCCCTGCTGACGAGCGGCAACTACCGCGAAACACGTGTCCAGGGATGGCTAACGCTACTCTGACCTGCACGCACCACTGAGCATAGGCGTACCCGCCGACGCTAACTACAGGGACCACAATTCTTCGGGGTAACACGCTAGTGGGTGGAGCAGTGTGCGACCAACTCGGATATATATTTTAGTGGCTTTCTGAGCCCGGGAGTCGACGGGCTCATTGGTTCCGCACCTGCGTTCGCTATGAGAGGTACCAGACCTGATATGATTTTAGCAGCCTACACAAGCAACCCTACACTCTTCCTACTCCCTACTGACGAGCGGCAACTACCGCGAAACACGTGTCCAGGGATGGCTTACGCTACTCTGACCTGCACGCACCACTGAGCATAGGCGTACCCGCCGACGCTAACTACAGGGACCACAATTCTTCGGGGTAACACGCTAGTGGGTGGAGCAGTGTGCGACCAACTCGGATATATATTTTAGTGGCTTTCTGAGCCCGGGAGTCGACGGGCTCATTGGTTCCGCACCTGCGTTCGCTATGAGAGGTACCAGACCTGATATGATTTTAGCAGCCTACACAAGCAACCCTACACTCTTCCTACTCCCTGCTGACGAGCGGCAACTACCGCGAAACACGTGTCCAGGGATGGCTAACGCTACTCTGACCTGCACGCACCACTGAGCATAGGCGTACCCGCCGACGCTAACTACAGGGACCACAATTCTTCGGGGTAACACGCTAGTGGGTGGAGCAGTGTGCGACCAACTCGGATATATATTTTAGTGGCTTTCTGAGCCCGGGAGTCGACGGGCTCATTGGTTCCGCACCTGCGTTCGCTATGAGAGGTACCAGACCAGATATGATTTTAGCAGCCTACACAAGCAACCCTACACTCTTCCTACTCCCTGCTGACGAGCGGCAACTACCGCGAAACACGTGTCCAGGGATGGCTAACGCTACTCTGACCTGCACGCACCACTGAGCATAGGTGTACCCGCCGACGCTAACTACAGGGACCACAATTCTTCGGGGTAACACGCTAGTGGGTGGAGCAGTGTGCGACCAACTCGGATATATATTTTAGTGGCTTTCTGAGCCCGGGAGTCGACGGGCTCATTGGTTCCGCACCTGCGTTCGCTATGAGAGGTACCAGACCTGATATGATTTTAGCAGCCTACACAAGCAACCCTACACTCTTCCTACTCCCTGCTGACGAGCGGCAACTACCGCGAAACACGTGTCCAGGGATGGCTAACGCTACTCTGACCTGCACGCACCACTGAGCATAGGCGTACCCGCCGACGCTAACTACAGGGACCACAATTCTTCGGGGTAACACGCTAGTGGGTGGAGCAGTGTGCGACCAACTCGGATATATATTTTAGTGGCTTTCTGAGCCCGGGAGTCGACGGGCTCATTGGTTCCGCACCTGCGTTCGCTATGAGAGGTACCAGACCTGATATGATTTTAGCAGCCTACACAAGCAACCCTACACTCTTCCTACTCCCTGCTGACGAGCGGCAACTACCGCGAAACACGTGTCCAGGGATGGCTAACGCTACTCTGACCTGCACGCACCACTGAGCATAGGCGTACCCGCCGACGCTAACTACAGGGACCACAATTCTTCGGGGTAACACGCTAGTGGGTAGAGCAGTGTGCGACCAACTCGGATATATATTTTAGTGGCTTTCTGAGCCCGGGAGTCGACGGGCTCATTGGTTCCGCACCTGCGTTCGCTATGAGAGGTACCAGACCTGATATGATTTTAGCAGCCTACACAAGCAACCCTACACTCTTCCTACTCCCTGCTGACGAGCGGCAACTACCGCGAAACACGTGTCCAGGGATGGCTAACGCTACTCTGACCTGCACGCACCACTGAGCATAGGCGTACCCGCCGACGCTAACTACAGGGACCACAATTCTTCGGGGTAACACGCCAGTGGGTGGAGCAGTGTGCGACCAACTCGGATATATATTTTAGTGGCTTTCTGAGCCCGGGAGTCGACGGGCTCATTGGTTCCGCACCTGCGTTCGCTATGAGAGGTACCAGACCTGATATGATTTTAGCAGCCTACACAAGCAACCCTACACTCTTCCTACTCCCTGCTGACGAGCGGCAACTACCGCGAAACACGTGTCCAGGGATGGCTAACGCTACTCTGACCTGCAAGCACCACTGAGCATAGGCGTACCCGCCGACGCTAACTACAGGGACCACAATTCTTCGGGGTAACACGCTAGTGGGTGGAGCAGTGTGCGACCAACTCGGATATATATTTTAGTGGCTTTCTGAGCCCGGGAGTTGACGGGCTCATTGGTTCCGCACCTGCGTTCGCTATGAGAGGTACCAGACCTGATATGATTTTAGCAGCCTACACAAGCAACCCTACACTCTTCCTATTCCCTGCTGACGAGCGGCAACTACCGCGAAACACGTGTCCAGGGATGGCTAAGGCTACTCTGACCTGCACGCACCACTGAGCATAGGCGTACCCGCCGACGCTAACTACAGGGACCACAATTCATCGGGGTAACACGCTAGTGGGTGGAGCAGTGTGCGACCAACTCAGATATATATTTTAGTGGCTTTCTGAGCCCGGGAGTCGACGGGCTCATTGGTTCCGCACCTGCGTTCGCTATGAGAGGTACCAGACCTGATATGATTTTAGCAGCCTACACAAGCAACCCTACACTCTTCCTACTCCCTGCTGACGAGCGGCAACTACCGCGAAACATGTGTCCAGGGATGGCTAACGCTACTCTGACCTGCACGCACCACTGAGCATAGGCGTACCCGCCGACGCTAACTACAGGGACCACAATTCTTCGGGGTAACACGCTAGTGGGTGGAACAGTGTGCGACCAACTCGGATATATATTTTAGTGGCTTTCTGAGCCCGGGAGTCGACGGGCTCATTGGTTCCGCACCTGCGTTCGCTATGAGAGGTACCAGACCTGATATGATTTTAGCAGCCTACACAAGCAACCCTACACTCTTCCTACTCCCTGCTGACGAGCGGCAACTACCGCGAAACACGTGTCCAGGGATGGCTAACGCTAATCTGACCTGCACGCACCACTGAGCATAGGCGTACCCGCTGACGCTAACTACAGGGACCACAATTCTTCGGGGTAACACGCTAGTGGGTGGAGCAGTGTGCGACCAACTCGGATATATATTTTAGTGGCTTTCTGAGCCCAGGAGTCGACGGGCTCATTGGTTCCGCACCTGCGTTCGCTATGAGAGGTACCAGACCTGATATGATTTTAGCAGCCTACACAAGCAACCCTACACTCTTCCTACTCCCTGCTGACGAGCGGCAACTACCGCGAAACACGTGTCCAGGGATGGCTAACGCTACTCTGACCTGCACGCACCACTGAGCATAGGCGTACCCGCCGACGCCAACTACAGGGACCACAATTCTTCGGGGTAACACGCTAGTGGGTGGAGCAGTGTGCGACCAACTCGGATATATATTTTAGTGGCTTTCTGAGCCCGGGAGTCGACGGGCTCATTGGTTCCGCACCTGCGTTCGCTATGAGAGGTACCAGACCTGATATGATTTTAGCAGCCTACACAAGCAACCCTACACTCTTCCTACTCCCTGCTGACGAGCGGCAACTACCGCGAAACACGTGTCCAGGGATGGCTAACGCTACTCTGACCTGCACGCACCACTGAGCATAGGCGTACCCGCCGACGCTAACTACAGGGACCACAATTCTTCGGGGTAACACGCTAGTGGGTGGAGCAGTGTGCGACCAACTCAGATATATATTTTAGTGGCTTTCTGAGCCCGGGAGTCGACGGGCTCATTGGTTCCGCACCTGCGTTCGCTATGAGAGGTACCAGACCTGATATGATTTTAGCAGCCTACACAAGCAACCCTACACTCTTCCTACTCCCTGCTGACGAGCGGCAACTACTGCGAAACACGTGTCCAGTGATGGCTAACGCTACTCTGACCTGCACGCACCACTGAGCATAGGCGTACCCGCCGACGCTAACTACAGGGACCACAATTCTTCGGGGTAACACGCTAGTGGGTGGAGCAGTGTGCGACCAACTCGGATATATATTTTAGTGGCTTTCTGAGCCCGGGAGTCGACGGGCTCATTGGTTCCGCACCTGCGTTCGCTATGAGAGGTACCAGACCTGATATGATTTTAGCAGCCTACACAAGCAACCCTACCCTCTTCCTACTCCCTGCTGACGAGCGGCAACTACCGCGAAACACGTGTCCAGGGATGGCTAACGCTACTCTGACCTGCACGCACCACTGAGCATAGGCGTACCCGCCGACGCTAACTACAGGGACCACAATTCTTCGGGGTAACACGCTAGTGGGTGGAGCAGTGTGCGACCAACTCGGATATATATTTTAGTGGCTTTCTGAGCCCGGGAGTCGACGGGCTTATTGGTTCCGCACATGCGTTCGCTATGAGAGGTACCAGACCTGATATGATTTTAGCAGCCTACACAAGCAACCCTACACTCTTCCTACTCCCTGCTGACGAGCGGCAACTACCGCGAAACACGTGTCCAGGGATGGCTAACGCTACTCTGACCTGCACGCACCACTGAGCGTAGGCGTACCCGCCGACGCTAACTACAGGGACCACAATTCTTCGGGGTAACACGCTAGTGGGTGGAGCAGTGTGCGACCAACTCGGATATATATTTTAGTGGCTTTCTGAGCCCGGGAGTCGACGGGCTCATTGGTTCCGCACCTGCGTTCGCTATGAGAGGTACCAGACCTGATATGATTTTAGCAGCCTACACAAGCAACCCTACACTCTTCCTACTCCCTGCTGACGAGCGGCAACTACCGCGAAACACGTGTCCAGGGATGGCTAACGCTACTCTGACCTGCACGCACCACTGAGCAGAGGCGTACCCGCCGACGCTAACTACAGGGACCACAATTCTTCGGGGTAACACGCTAGTGGGTGGAGCAGTGTGCGACCAACTCGGATATATATTTTAGTGGCTTTCTGAGCCCGGGAGTCGACGGGCTCATTGGTTCCGCACCTGCGTTCGCTATGAGAGGTACCAGACCTGATATGATTTTAGCAGCCTACACATGCAACCCTACACTCTTCCTACTCCCTGCTGACGAGCGGCAACTACCGCGAAACACGTGTCCAGGGATGGCTAACGCTACTCTGACCTGCACGCACCACTGAGCATAGGCGTACCCGCCGACGCTAACTACAGGGACCACAATTCTTCGGGGTAACACGCTAGTGGGTGGAGCAGTGTGCGACCAACTCGGATATATATTTTAGTGGCTTTCTGAGCCCGGGAGTCGACGGGCTCATTGGTTCCGCACCTGCGTTCGCTATGAGAGGTACCAGACCTGATATGATTTTAGCAGCCTACACAAGCAACCCTACACTCTTCCTACTCCCTGCTGACGAGCGGAAACTACCGCGAAACACGTGTCCAGGGATGGCTAACGCTACTCTGACCTGCACGCACCACTGAGCATAGGCGTACCCGCCGACGCTAACTACAGGGACCACAATTCTTCGGGGTAACACGCTAGTGGGTGGAGCAGTGTGCGACCAACTCGGATATATATTTTAGTGGCTTTCTGAGCCCGGGAGTCGACGGGCTCATTGGTTCCGCACCTGCGTTCGCTATGAGCGGTACCAGACCTGATATGATTTTAGCAGCCTACACAAGCAACCCTACACTCTTCCTACTCCCTGCTGACGAGCGGCAACTACCGCGAAACACGTGTCCAGGGATGGCTAACGCTACTCTGACCTGCACGCACAACTGAGCATAGGCGTACCCGCCGACGCTAACTACAGGGACCACAATTCTTCGGGGTAACACGCTAGTGGGTGGAGCAGTGTGCGACCAACTCGGATATATATTTTAGTGGCTTTCTGAGCCCGGGAGTCGACGGGCTCATTGGTTCCGCACCTGCGTTCGCTATGAGAGGTACCAGACCTGATATGATTTTAGCAGCCTACACAAGCAACCCTACACTCTTCCTACTCCCTGCTGACGAGCGGCAACTACCGCGAAACACGTGTCCAGGGATGGCTAACGCTACTCTGACCTGCACGCACCACTGAGCATAGGCGTACCCGCCGACGCTAACTACAGGGACCACAATTCTTCGGGGTAACACGCTAGTGGGTGGAGCAGTGTGCGACCAACTCGGATATATATTTTAGTGGCTTTCTGAGCCCGGGAGTCGACGGGCTCATTGGTTCCGCACCTGCGTTCGCTATGAGAGGTACCAGACCTGATATGATTTTAGCAGCCTACACAAGCAACCCTACACTCTTCCTACTCCCTGCTGACGAGCGGCAACTACCGCGAAACACGTGTCCAGGGATGGCTAACGCTACTCTGACCTGCACGCACCACTGAGCATAGGCGTACCCGCCGACGCTAACTACAGGGACCACAATTCTTCGGGGTAACACGCTAGTGGGTGGAGCAGTGTGCGACCAACTCGGATATATATTTTAGTGGCTTTCTGAGCCCGGGAGTCGACGGGCTCATTGGTTCCGCACCTGCGTTCACTATGAGAGGTACCAGACCTGATATGATTTTAGCAGCCTACACAAGCAACCCTACACTCTTCCTACTCCCTGCTGACGAGCGGCAACTACCGCGAAACACGTGTCCAGGGATGGCTAACGCTACTCTGACCTGCACGCACCACTGAGCATAGGCGTACCCGCCGACGCTAACTACAGGGACCACAATTCTTCGGGGTAACACGCTAGTGGGTGGAGCAGTGTGCGACCAACTCGGATATATATTTTAGTGGCTTTCTGAGCCCGGGAGTCGACGGGCTCATTGGTTCCGCACCTGCGTTCGCTATGAGAGGTACCAGACCAGATATGATTTTAGCAGCCTACACAAGCAACCCTACACTCTTCCTACTCCCTGCTGACGAGCGGCAACTACCGCGAAACACGTGTCCAGGGATGGCTAACGCTACTCTGACCTGCACGCACCACTGAGCATAGGTGTACCCGCCGACGCTAACTACAGGGACCACAATTCTTCGGGGTAACACGCTAGTGGGTGGAGCAGTGTGCGACCAACTCGGATATATATTTTAGTGGCTTTCTGAGCCCGGGAGTCGACGGGCTCATTGGTTCCGCACCTGCGTTCGCTATGAGAGGTACCAGACCTGATATGATTTTAGCAGCCTACACAAGCAACCCTACACTCTTCCTACTCCCTGCTGACGAGCGGCAACTACCGCGAAACACGTGTCCAGGGATGGCTAACGCTACTCTGACCTGCACGCACCACTGAGCATAGGCGTACCCGCCGACGCTAACTACAGGGACCACAATTCTTCGGGGTAACACGCTAGTGGGTGGAGCAGTGTGCGACCAACTCGGATATATATTTTAGTGGCTTTCTGAGCCCGGGAGTCGACGGGCTCATTGGTTCCGCACCTGCGTTCGCTATGAGAGGTACCAGACCTGATATGATTTTAGCAGCCTACACAAGCAACCCTACACTCTTCCTACTCCCTGCTGACGAGCGGCAACTACCGCGAAACACGTGTCCAGGGATGGCTAACGCTACTCTGACCTGCACGCACCACTGAGCATAGGCGTACCCGCCGACGCTAACTACAGGGACCACAATTCTTCGGGGTAACACGCTAGTGGGTGGAGCAGTGTGCGACCAACTCGGATATATATTTTAGTGGCTTTCTGAGCCCGGGAGTCGACGGGCTCATTGGTTCCGCACCTGCGTTCGCTATGAGAGGTACCAGACCTGATATGATTTTAGCAGCCTACACAAGCAACCCTACACTCTTCCTACTCCCTGCTGACGAGCGGCAACTACCGCGAAACACGTGTCCAGGGATGGCTAACGCTACTCTGACCTGCACGCACCACTGAGCATAGGCGTACCCGCCGACGCTAACTACAGGGACCACAATTCTTCGGGGTAACACGCTAGTGGGTGGAGCAGTGTGCGACCAACTCGGATATATATTTTAGTGGCTTTCTGAGCCCGGGAGTCGACGGGCTCATTGGTTCCGCACCTGCGTTCGCTATGAGAGGTACCAGACCTGATATGATTTTAGCAGCCTACACAAGCAACCCTACACTCTTCCTACTCCCTGCTGACGAGCGGCAACTACCGCGAAACACGTGTCCAGGGATGGCTAACGCTACTCTGACCTGCACGCACCACTGAGCATAGGCGTACCCGCCGACGCTAACTACAGGGACCACAATTCTTCGGGGTAACACGCCAGTGGGTGGAGCAGTGTGCGACCAACTCGGATATATATTTTAGTGGCTTTCTGAGCCCGGGAGTCGACGGGCTCATTGGTTCCGCACCTGCGTTCGCTATGAGAGGTACCAGACCTGATATGATTTTAGCAGCCTACACAAGCAACCCTACACTCTTCCTACTCCCTGCTGACGAGCGGCAACTACCGCGAAACACGTGTCCAGGGATGGCTAACGCTACTCTGACCTGCAAGCACCACTGAGCATAGGCGTACCCGCCGACGCTAACTACAGGGACCACAATTCTTCGGGGTAACACGCTAGTGGGTGGAGCAGTGTGCGACCAACTCGGATATATATTTTAGTGGCTTTCTGAGCCCGGGAGTCGACGGGCTCATTGGTTCCGCACCTGCGTTCGCTATGAGAGGTACCAGACCTGATATGATTTTAGCAGCCTACACAAGCAACCCTACACTCTTCCTACTCCCTGCTGACGAGCGGCAACTACCGCGAAACACGTGTCCAGGGATGGCTAACGCTACTCTGACCTGCACGCACCACTGAGCATAGGCGTACCCGCCGACGCTAACTACAGGCACCACAATTCTTCGGGGTAACACGCTAGTGGGTGGAGCAGTGTGCGACCAACTCGGATATATATTTTAGTGGCTTTCTGAGCCCGGGAGTCGACGGGCTCATTGGTTCCGCACCTGCGTTCGCTATGAGAGGTACCAGACCTGATATGATTTTAGCAGCCTACACAAGCAACCCTACACTCTTCCTACTCCCTGCTGACGAGCGGCAACTACCGCGAAACATGTGTCCAGGGATGGCTAACGCTACTCTGACCTGCACGCACCACTGAGCATAGGCGTACCCGCCGACGCTAACTACAGGGACCACAATTCTTCGGGGTAACACGCTAGTGGGTGGAACAGTGTGCGACCAACTCGGATATATATTTTAGTGGCTTTCTGAGCCCGGGAGTCGACGGGCTCATTGGTTCTGCACCTGCGTTCGCTATGAGAGGTACCAGACCTGATATGATTTTAGCAGCCTACACAAGCAACCCTACACTCTTCCTACTCCCTGCTGACGAGCGGCAACTACCGCGAAACACGTGTCCAGGGATGGCTAACGCTAATCTGACCTGCACGCACCACTGAGCATAGGCGTACCCGCTGACGCTAACTACAGGGACCACAATTCTTCGGGGTAACACGCTAGTGGGTGGAGCAGTGTGCGACCAACTCGGATATATATTTTAGTGGCTTTCTGAGCCCAGGAGTCGACGGGCTCATTGGTTCCGCACCTGCGTTCGCTATGAGAGGTACCAGACCTGATATGATTTTAGCAGCCTACACAAGCAACCCTACACTCTTCCTACTCCCTGCTGACGAGCGGCAACTACCGCGAAACACGTGTCCAGGGATGGCTAACGCTACTCTGACCTGCACGCACCACTGAGCATAGGCGTACCCGCCGACGCTAACTACAGGGACCACAATTCTTCGGGGTAACACGCTAGTGGGTGGAGCAGTGTGCGACCAACTCGGATATATATTTTAGTGGCTTTCTGAGCCCGGGAGTCGACGGGCTCATTGGTTCCGCACCAGCGTTCGCTATGAGAGGTACCAGACCAGATATGATTTTAGCAGCCTACACAAGCAACCCTACACTCTTCCTACTCCCTGCTGACGAGCGGCAACTACCGCGAAACACGTGTCCAGGGATGGCTAACGCTACTCTGACCTGCACGCACCACTGAGCATAGGCGTACCCGCCGACGCTAACTACAGGGACCACAATTCTTCGGGGTAACACGCTAGTGGGTGGAGCAGTGTGCGACCAACTTGGATATATGTCCTAATATTATTGTTGCAGGTGACTTTAATCAATGGTTGGACCCCTTTTCGGACCGCTTATCTAAGTACAAATTTCAACCGGATAAGACCCATAAATCCTTTCAATCGGCCATTGCCTCTCGCCCAATGTATGATGTCTGGAGAACTTGTAATCCTGATTTATTGGAATATACGTTTTTTTCTAATGTGCACCAAACCCGATCTAGAATTGACTACATCTTGGTTATCAAACCCCTACTCCCGTCTATCCAAAAATCTGAGATTGGCTCTATTTTTATTTCGGATCATGCCCCCGTTTATGCTGTTTTTGACCTTTCACTTACCTCCACCAAATTTAATCGCTGGAAGTTTAACACTCACTTGTTATCGGATACAGTTTATCTTAAAGAAGCCACCTCCTTTATTAATGAATTTTTTACCTTTAACAACCCATCAGACACTTCCATTCCCAATAACTGGGATACTTTTAAGGCGGCTCTCCGTGCTTTTACTATTTCTTTTGTGTCCCGGAAAAAGAAGGCCAATGTGAAAAAGTATGAGGGCCAATTACAACAGCTGAAAAAATTAGAGCATGATTATTTCTCCTCCAAAACTGCAGACGTACTAAAGAATTTAATTGCAGCTAAAACCACCCTTAACAAGATTGCGACTGTCGATGCCTGTAATGTTTTACTTAGAATAAAATCTAAATTTCACGGAGGTCAAAATAAAGCAGGTAGAATGCTAGCAAATTACTTAAAAATTCGCTCTGAACGTAAGACCATTGGTCCGATCATGGATGAGTCTACCAATAATCTGGTGTCCTCTGATGAAAAAATTGCAGCGGTCTTTCATGATTACTATCAATCTCTTTATTCTGATGATACATTCCCCTCCTCTCAAAATCTGGATACTTTCTTTTCTGGGCTCCCTGCACCTCCTTCGCTGAATGCTGAGTTCTCCGCTTTAGAGGCGGATATCACTTTACAAGAGATACTTACTGCCCTACAAGCTTTGAAAAAGTCAAAAGCCCCTGGTCCGGATGGATTACCGGTGGAGTTTTATTGTACTTTCCAATCTTTGTTTGCCCCAAAATTATTGCAGCTTTTTAATTCCTTCATTACTGACGCGAAAGCATCTGGCTCCTTTATGGATGCCTTGATCGTCATTATTCCCAAACCTGATAAGGATCATTCTTTTTGTAAAAATTATCGCCCAATCTCACTAATCAATTATGACTGCAAGATCTTCGCTAAGATTATTGCGTCACGGCTTGACACTATCATACCCCTACTGATCAAGACTGATCAGGTGGGTTTTGTCAAAGGTAGATTGGCTTCCGATAATGCTAGAATGTTCATGAACATCCTTTCCCATGGTAAAAATTATAAAGATCCTCTGGCCGCTTTGTCCTTGGATGCTGAAAAAGCATTCGATCGTATAAATTGGCAGTTTATGTTTCACACACTACAATGGTTTGGATTTGGCCCTAACTTTATTTCTTTTATTAAACTTTTATACTCATGTCCGAGGGCTAGTATTTTTGTTAATAACCAATTTTCTCAATTCTTCCCCCTATCTAGAGGCACCAGACAAGGTTGTCCACTTTCCCCATTACTCTTTATCTTATGCTTGGAACCCTTCCTGGAGCGTATTAGAACCAACCCCAAAATTAAAGGTTTTGCCTCTGCGTCTGTTGAAACTAAATTATCTGCTTATGCGGATGATATATTGGTATACTTGTCCAATCCGAGTGAATCCCTTTCCCCTTTTTTAGAGGAAGTCCGCCTTTATTCTTCCATTTCTGGGTACAAACTTAATCTATCTAAAACGGAGGTTCTCCCTTTAAATTCGATATGTTATCAATTTATGTTTGCAGATACTGCCTTTGCATGGTGTCCTTCTAAAATTAAATACCTTGGCATTTGGTTTGTCTCCAATATAGCGGATACTATTAAATTCACTTTTAACGCACTAATGAATAAATTGAAATCTCTTCTCCTCGTGTGGTCCCCCTTATTTTTATCATGGTGGGGTAGACTAGATACTATTAAAATGATGGTTACTCCTCATATCCTATATACGGTATCTATGCTCCCTGTCAAAATCCCTAATACATTTTTTTCCCAATTAAACTCTCTATGTATCAAATTTTTATGGAACAATAAACACTCCCGCATTGCTTTGAATAAACTTATTCGTCCCAAGGAAGAGGGGGGAGTGCGCTTTCCTAATTTTAAATTGTACCACTCTGCTTTCTTGATTAAACAATCTTTCTCATTGGCCTTCGATTTTGGGGACACGCCTATACCTCGATGGATTGTTTTTGAGCGCTCGCTTTTAAAAGAATTTCAGTTTCAGCATGTTACATTTATGTCCAATTGCACCTTTTTGTCTAAAAGCCCTGTATTAAAATACTCCCGTGAATTGCTGCGCACTACATTTCTTAAAGACCTATCTCCTATTCAATGTTTTTTAACTTCTACCCTATGGTATAATAAATTTCTTAAATATAAAGGTAGATCATTTTACTACAAATACTGGAAGGAAAAGGAGATTTTTTTTGTGCATCAGTTTTTGAATGGGTTTTCTATTATCTCCTTTCAAGAACTACAAACACGCTATCAGCTACCTGACTCCTTTTATAAGGAATATATTATCATTGCTAATGCTATACAAACCCAGTTAGCTACTTACTCTCTCCCATCCGAACCACCTCCATTAATACCCTCCTCACCATTATATTCTCTATTCCCGGCTCATAAACTTAAAGCTGCCACTGTTTATAAGTTATTGTTATCTTATGGTAATGTTCGTTCTAAATCCAATATTGAAATTGCATGGGAAATGGACCTATCCATCTCTCTTTCTGTTGATAGTTGGGACACACTATGGTCGAAATTATTTAAAGTTTCGGCTGCAGCCAGGATAACCCAATCTTTGTTTTTTTTGTATCATAGAGCTATTGTTACTCCTGTTGCTATTTGTAAGTTTTCCCCTACATCCTCTCCTCTTTGCTGGTCCTGCTCTAGCGAAACTGGTACATTAGTTCATCAACTATATGAATGTGCATCTGTTCTATCTTTTTGGAATTCAATTTGGAATGTATGCATGTCAATTTTCAACTTTAATGCTACTTTAACTTTTGTTAATATCTTTTTAGGTTCTTTAGCTCCTGATATGGAAACTACTTTACCTAGTTCTAGGTTATTTGATCTTTTTATTGCATTAGCATTTAAAGTGATCCTGTCTTCCTGGAAAGACAATTCTAAATTGTCGTCAATTACTTGGTGGAATTTTATTTGTGACGAACATAGGATTGCATCCGTTTCCTCCTCTTCTGTTTCCCAAAAAATCAAAGTTGATCTTCTCTGGCTCCCTTTTACTACTTATCTTTCCTCGCACCCTCCCATGTGATAATTCATTTTCTTTTCTCTCTGGTTTTCTCTTTTCTCTTCCTCTCTCTTTTCTTCTGTCTTCCCTCTTTTCCTCTCCCTTTTCCCTCCTATCCTGTTTACCAGTGCCCTTTCCTTAATTACCTTATTATTGATCTTTTATTGTCTGCCCAGTTATTATAAACCATTTTCGTTTATATATTATTTCTGTATGGCATTATATTGGAATATTCGTTTATAGTATCATATGTTTTTTCTCTCTCTGAAAATTCAATAACAATTTCTTAAACAAAAAAAAAAAAAAGTGGCCCGGAGGTGGTACGGGGTGGTTTACTAAGAACTAAGCGTGCGGCCACGTTTTGGACAACCTGTAGTCTACTAAGGAAAGCCTCATTTGCAGATGCCGATAAGGGATTACAGTAATCAAGGCGACCGATTATCAGAGCCTGAACTAAGGTTTTGCGTACTGTCAGAGGCAGCCAAATGAACACTCTGCGCAGCAGGCTCAAGATGCGATAGCAGGTCCCAACAGTGGTCATAACTTGATCTTTCATTGATAACCGTATATCCAACTAAACTCCTAAATTTTTTGCCACCAAAGTAGGAGAGGGGGCAGGGCCCAACACCACCTGCCACCATCCGGGCACCCACGAGGTGAGTGCAGAACCAAGTAACAAGATTTCAGTTTTGGCAGCATCCAGCTGCAAAAAGTGATCCGTCATCCATTCTGCTATGGCAGTCATGCCTTCCGCAAAACGTTGATCAACTAACTCCCTATCTTTATCAAAAGATAGGAGTAATTGAGTATCGTCTGATTAAGAAAATGGCACAAAGCCAAACTTTCGAATAGTTTTAGCAAGGGGGGCCACATAGCTATTAAATAGGGTCGGGCTTAGACATGAGCCCTGGGGCTCCCCCTTACTAAGCTTCACAGTACGTGAGCGAAGTGGGCCTAGATTAATAGTTTGTGAACGCTGGTCCAAAAACTAATGAGCCATTTAAGCGCCCACTCCTGCAGACCGATCTCTTTTAGCCGAAGTATCAGTTTCTGATAACAGACCGTGTCAAAGGCTGCGGTTAAGTCTAATAGGACCAGCATCACTCCTTTATTTCATATGTACAGATGTGGGAATGCAAAAGACTAAAACAAAAAAATTCTTTATGTAGCTGGCACAATGGTTTGGTGGTGTGGGAGCGGACAACAGCATGGCGGTCCCGCTCCTGCACCGCCAAACTCATAGGTTGCAAAGACTGCACTGTTAGCCATACTGAATGACACATTTATGATGTATCAGTAGACCCACAATACAGCTGTCTGGGTCTGATAGGGTCTGAAACAGTACAATGCTGGCTCCTGTTGCATGCGTTCAGTGGAATTTGGCGAAGGAGATATTTGTACACTTCAAGTGGATATTGCACTAATATGTTTCATGATTTTAAGCACAGGGCGATTAAGTGATTGCCGAGATCACACACTGTTGAGTCTAGTATCAATTCGAACTTAGATCCCCAGGCCTTAAGGAAGCAGCAGTAGCCACTAGGCTAAGACTCCTGGATTAGCTTAAGAAAACTAAGGTGGCTCCTGATAAATTCAATCCTGTGAGTGGCACCTGTGGCTTCTGTAGATACTCTGTTGTGGCCACTAACGAGGAGCTGCTTTGTGGTTGAGAGGTGCTAAGGGTGTTTTGACAATTTTTTAGAGGCATTATATATTCTTATATCTTTGTGCAAATAACAATCAAGTCTCGCCAGAAATGGCAGCCAATATTCTTTGTTTAGGTTTGATATTTTTCATGAGAATGGCTTAGATGTTTCATGCATCCCTTTTTTAGACTATCCCTTTGTACACATTCCTTAACAGCTGTGTTATGGAATATTTCCATTGCTGTCAATTTGCTCCTTCATTCTACCATCCACCGTCTCGCCTCTGAGGCGAGGAATGTTATGATATGTTGTTATGTTAAACTATTATATCTTATGTTGTGTTTGTGTAACTTTCTAACACCACTCTGCTTGTGCTGAGTGAGGTTCAGTGGATATCTGTTCAACACTTCATATATGAATAGAGTCGGTGAAGGGGTGTACATTGTTGCAAGTATTTACTCCGTGTACAGCTGAGATCGTCATCTCAGCTGCTTGCGCTAGTTCCTTGTGTGCGCCTTCAATGAATGGGGGGCAGATCTCTGGCCGTGAGAGCAGCCACAGCTTGGAATTCTTTGCCTTTTTCTTTGCGCTGCATCCAAGAGCTGGGGCAATTTAAGAAACAGCTCAAAACTTTTCTGTTTTAATTTCTTCTTAATTGGCACCTCATAGGCTCGCGCCGGGACACTCCCAGGAGTAGCTGCGCACGTTATAAAAACCCAATAACATAACATAACATGATTATTAATACTCTAGGAAAATGGGAGTATTCTTGGGGCGATGCTATTGCATTTGTTGTTTGTCAAACTTTTTTTAAAATTTCTGGTTATTCGGTGCATTAAACACCTTTTTAGCACCATGAAACCTTCTGAAATCTTTCCTTCTACCACTGAGAACGAAATGCAGGTGTTTGTGCAGGTGGTGGCTGAAATGTCTCATTTGCTGCATGGATTTATCGCCTGCCGGTTTTGGAAAATGTGTAAGCACTCTCAGTCAGTACTTAGCCTTCCATTTATTTTAGAAATGTCCCTATAATCATCGTCTTTTTTCAAGTTTTCTCGATGGGGCTTTGCATGTACATAGGGACTATTGTTATTTTCACACAGTAGCTCCTATATGTGATTTTGTGATGTCATGTTTAAAATAAAATGCCTTTGCTCAACAGCAGCCAACGTCCTTCTCAGCCCCAGTTACTTTGGTCGCCAAATCTTTGAATGCCTTAGCATCATGCAGTTCTATTTCTTAAGTGCTGTAATAAAAATAGACATTCCCTTTTATATATATGCAGGATTTCTTTCAAGAGACGGAAGTTCCCTATTTACACAGTGCTTCTCCCGAAAGACACAATAGCCTTCTGTAACAACGTCAATAATTCTGTAGCTCAAACTAAGGCATAGTGAAGTGAATCCAGTCTCATTACAAATATGTACATCAACGTCAACTACTCGTTTACGTCCCATGCAAAAATGCTACTGAAACTTTTAAAGATAAGATTAAACCTATGCCTATTTTTGTCACGCTATGTTATGCAGCAAGTGGTGTGCAGTTGCCTGAGCAATGTCATCAATTACCAGTCATCAGTCTGAAATTATGTGCAGGCTACCAATACACTTCTGACATTGTGGCACGAAACATGTAATTAAGAGCACCTAAGTATGTGCTAATTAAAGAGGCTCGCCGTTCTACAGAGGTTGTTCAGGTACAGTCGCGTCAGTGTGCATGCAATATGCTAATAATTGCAGTCATATGTAATTCTGTACAAGAATGTTAAAGTTTTATTTTTAAAATGTCCTTTTTGTACACCTATTATATGGATGGGGAATACCGGTAATCTTCATTACTCCAAGTCATAGTCTTCCTCGTCACAGTCCTTACTAATGAAGTTCTGGACTCCAAAGCAGACTTTCCCAAACATTATTTAGCATTCTTTAATAACATGAAGGCTGAAAACCCCAGCCCCATAAACTGCTGACATAAAAGAGGGACTAACCCATCTCCATGTCCTGTTATTTCAAGCATGAAACCAAATAGCTTAAGTAGACCATATAAGGAATTGGGCAGGCAGGTGAGAACGAAGGACGAGGAAGGCTCCAACTCAGAGTAATGAAGATTATTGGTAAGTAATCCGAGTGTTACATCCTCCTGTCTACCTCGTCTCTTGGAGATTCTGAGGAGAGGGAGTCTTTCCACCACATGTTCCTCTTAATCTACCACCTCCACCTCTGGGTCTTCATCAATGTGTCTCTTCTTAGAAAGAGACAATCATTTGACTACTCCCAAATCTCGTGGACTGAAATATGGCGTGATCCGGAGTCTATAATGCTCCTTCTTTTATTTCTAAACCTCTTCTTTTGCTGGAGCTGAGACAACCCAGGTAAATCTCACATATATAGCAACAGAAGCAATAATTGCTGCTATACGGAACATCATTTGGTTTTATAGCATGTGAGATTGCACATCTCCATGGTATGGTGCCATCACTTATGTGGAGAAATGCATTCATGTCCTTAAACTTCCTGAGGATCAGAGAGGATGCGTCGACTACAGCACAGCCACCGTCCTCATCCTGACATAAATGACTAGGGAGAGGGAAGCCCTGTCTAAAGCGCAGCCGCACCCTTCAGCATAAGAAAACATAAAATGCACCTATTTCTTAGATGATGCACTGACCAACGCACAGCTGCGTCCTCCTTCAAAGAAAAGATTACCATAGAGAAGGACGCTCTGGCTAAAGGACAGCCGTGTTCTTCTGTCTGCCTGAGAGGACGCGCTGGCAAAACACCGCCTTGCACAGGAATGCCTATGAACGGAGCCACCAACTGCAGATGGTGTGTGTTTCTTCCCAGACAAATAATTCAGAGCTAGCAGTAGTCCACGCCCAGTTTACTAACTTACTGCGAGCTCGGTAAGATAGGTCCAGCATCATTAAAGCGCCAGGAGAACCCCTAGGTGTAGGAAACTAGGCCAATATATGAGCAACAGGCCATGTCACCTTTGTAAGCAGGATAGATCAACTACTAGGTAGGGAATTTTGAAGATTGGATGGGTGAGCACCCGCATTTATCAGTTCTCACTGAGCACAAGACAGCTACAGATGCCAGTGGCATTGAACTCGTTAGCAGTTCATTACTCTGTTTTTGGCTTACCACTGACGGTCTCATGACTAGTGGGCCACCATCTCCTTTTGTTATCTCACAAAAAGGTCAATTGGACGTTTGTCAGCATAACAAAGACCAGAAGAAGCAAACACAAATTGTGGTCCCAGAAATAGTTTGCATCTGTGGACACCTTAAGTACATTGAGGTAGTTAAGGACAGTGGAGGCATAGAACTGCGACACGGCAGTGCTTAATTTGTGCTGGTAGTTGCAGGTGGTGGGCACCAATACTCAGTTTTGGGAACCAGAACTTACTTCTTATCGACTCACTTTGATCTAGAGCAAAATCCAAAGCAGAAAATGGAGAAAATGAAAAACAGAAATCAGCAACAAAAAGAAAAGATAGGAATGAAAGAGAACCTGCAAGAGGGAGATAAAGATACATGAAGTAATCGGGGGTGGAATGAAGAGCCACGAGGTACAATTAAAACTAATCAATCTTTGTATATAGGAACATGGGGTTCAGTAGCACCAGTAGTGTGCTCCTGATAAAACTTCTAATTTTTACACATTTAACACAGCTACCAGGTAAGATGTAAATGTAAATGTTGTATACTTGTAAAGCGCACAGCTGCCCCAGCAACGGGGCGCCCCGGCGCTGTATACCGCTGGGGAACCCATCCTGGCTTTCCCTGTGAGATGGTCCCTACTGGGCATCTCCAAGGTGAAGACAAGCATCCCCGGCGCTGATGGGGCCGTAAGTGGAGATTAAGCAAGCTATTGCCCAGAGTTGCTGAGTGGGATCCATGGTTAGAGTAGGCACCGAGGCGAGAATTATCGAGTCCGCTGACCTTGGCCCAAGACCCTGCCGCATCGGGAATCGAACCCTGGTCCCGGGCCAACCTCTGCTTCCGGATTTGTTCGGTGTGTCCGGGCGAGAGTATGAATTTTTGGTTGGTAAGGATAAAATATCCAATTGAAGCAAGTATATCAAATGATAATGGTGAGAAGTTTGTGCTTTTATTTGTCTGTAAGAAAAGAACAGGGATGGCACAGCCAACACGTGTTTCGCCCTCTAATTGGCCATCAGGCCTAGGGCTTCCTCAGGGCGGGTTGTCAGGTAATGGGGTATCTTAGTGAACGGAAGGGTTTGTAAACCCGACGATTCTCCGGTCTCGGCTAATGCCAGGTTTCGATGGGTTTCCGAGGTTGTGTCTGCTTCCGGGTCTGCCGCCTCTAACCAGTGAGCCAATTCTACATGCATTTTCGAGTGCAATACCGGCACCAACCAGCAAGTATGGGCCCAAGATTTTTAAGGGTTTTTACTGCACTTGGTCTATCGTTTAAAGGGGACATTACCAGTGGTCCTAGGGACACAGGTGTTTGTTAATCTAAAGGAGAAAAAAATCTTCAAATACTACATCACAAATGTTTTGCCTGAATTTTCAGAGACTCTAAAGGGCACAGGAAAGGAATGAGGGGTAGACATACCATTGTAAATGGCAGACAGTTTATTCATCTGTAATTTCAGAGTTATGATTCCATTGCTTCGTGCGCGCCATTTGGACTGTGACCATTCAAGTGTCAAGTAACAGTACAATTTTCAGTATTTCTTTAGTTTAACTGTATTGTAGTTTTTCCTTACCTTTTAACTACCAGCGGTAGAATGTGTTCTCGTGGTTCTATTTTTCCAACTGCTGTGTTCTCTTATTCTGGAATGCTGCGAATCTTGATTGGTAGTTGAAGGTTGGCACTGATTTCAGAAGGACATCAGCTGGTTGGCTCCCATACATCTTTACTTATAAAGAAGGTTTGCATCATCTCTAGGTGAAAACATTATTTGCTTCCTAAATTGCCACTCCTGCCGCTCCCCGCAGCTGCTGGCTATTACAGTTACAGCGATTGAATGTATCACTGGATGAAGACACTGAAGGGCGCCACCCCACCTAGGGGGCGTGGCGCTGTTAGTGGCAACAAAGGGCCGGACAGTGTAGTGTAGGGATCCCTTCCGGGTCGTGTGACCTGGAAGGAGATACCAACCCTTAAAACAAGAAGTGCGTCGGGAAAAAGGCAGGCTGACCCCGGAGGTAATTAACGCTGGCGCGAGGTTTGAAAGGCAGTGGGGCAGTAGCCGCGCCCTCTTTTGTCCACTCTCCTGCTCGGGGTCGGAGGTCGCATCGGAAGTTCCAGCTCGGACCGCGTGCGGCAGCGGCGGACGTGGAGAACGTGCAGACGACTCTAGGGGCAGGTGAGTGGGCCTCACAGTGTGCATTTTGGGGGGGGGGGAAAGACATTTTGTGCGATTGTCGGGCATATTGGTTTCCACATGGAGGGCCGTCCGAGGGGGCGCCGCGTGCGAGTGCTGGTGTGCGTGGCAATCATGAGGGTGGTCACAGCGTTCAGGTTGTTGATCTTGAGCGGTGTGAGTCGTGGGCACTCTCGGGCTGAGTACGAGTCGTACTGGATCACTGGCGGAGGTGCTGGCATGTGTGAGCAACGCATGGTGCGGAGAAGGAAAGTCGCGGTAAGCATGCGGTAGAATGATTGTTACATGAAAGTGCGGGCACTCTCGGGCTGAGTACGAGTCGTACTGGATCACTGGCGGTATGGAACAATGTTTTTGTGCCGAGCCCGTATTTTGATCCTGAGGTTAGTTGCAGCGTCTGAGTTCCCAGGGACAGGATGGCTGCAATATGACACCAAGTTTAGACAAATGAAGGCAGTACATCCTGAGATAGCATGGGACCAACGCGAAATTAATGTATGGCATGCTGTATTTTATTCAACGGTGCCCGTGAATAAGACTAGTTACCCCGCTCCCAATCAGTCCTTTCGGGGTGACAGGGGGGCAGGAGATGAGAAACTGGCCTGCTGACAGTATAATAAGAATGAGTGCACCAGGGGTTCAGCATGCAGATACAAGCACTGTTGCTCCTTTTGTGGGGGACCATCCCACCCAGAAATCAGATGTTTCAAAAAGTCGGGGAGGCCAAAAGAGCAGCTGGCCCATACCGCAGCCAAAGGACGGCCTCCTCAAGCACCCTAGAGACTTGCCAACACCCATTAAGATACATGTGCTGACATACCTCCTTAGCAAGTATGACAAATTGCAAGATGCCCAGTTTTTACACAATGGCTTTATGTCCGGTTTCCGCATCCCATCCTCAGCTACCCCCTCCAATGCTCCACCGCGTAACAAAAACTCAGTGCTTCAGAACATGGAGGTGGCAGAGCTAAAAATCATGAGAGAAGTTGCCTTGGGGAGGGTGGCGGGACCCTTCAAACAGTTGCCAAAGCCTGATCTGGTATGCTCACCACTAGGGTTAGTACCGAAAAAAGAGAAAGGGAAGTTCCGTTTGATTCACAATTTGTCAAGTCCTCCAGGTTTGTCTGTCAATGACAAGCTTAACCCAGATCTATGCACAGTGCGGTATACAACATTTGACACCGCAATCCAGAAGTTACAGGCGCTAGGTGAGGGAGCCTTTATGGCTAAGTCAGATATTGAAGCAGCCTTTCGACTCTTGCCAGTACGTCCCGAGGATACCAAGTTCTTGGGTTTTACCTTGAAAGGAGAGTATTTCATTGACCTTTGCATGCCCATGGGCTGTTCAATCGCGTGCGCAGTATTTGAGACTTTCGCCAGGTTCCTGGAAGGGGCAGTGCAACAATTCCTAACAACAGCTGCATCACATGAGGTGGTGCACTACCTAGATGATTTTTTGTTCTTGGGCCCCCAGGGATCACAGTCATGCAGGAAGGTCCTGCTGGGCTTCCAGCACCTGGCAAAAGCTCTGGGTGTGCCACTGTCCGCAGAGAAGACGGAGGGGCCAACTACTTGCTTAACATTCCTGGGAATCGAAATAGATACTAGAGAAGGAGTATGTAGGCTCCCTCAGTCGAAGGTGACTGCGTTCAAGGCAGCCATCGACACCTGTTTGGGGACCCGGAAGGTGACGCTGCACCAATTACAGGTTCTGGTGGGACAGTTGAACTTCTCCTTGAGAGTTATACCGATGGGCAGGACCTTCTCTAGGAGTATTGCAAGGGCAATGTCTGGGCTTTGCGCCAAACACCATCGCACTAGGTTGTCAGCAGAGGTAAGGAATGACTTGGCGATTTGGAGAGACTTCTTGGAAAACTTTAATGGGTCCGTGATATGGCAAATGCCGAGTAGCTCCAATGCCGAGTTGGAATTGTTCACAGATGCTGCAGGCAGCGTAGGTTTCGGGGCAGTTTTAGGGCACAAGTGGTGCATGCAGCACTGGCCAGAGGAATGGGCACGGCACGGACTGTACGGAATATCCCCTTTTTAGAACTGTTTCCAATCATTGTGGCTCTGCATTTGTGGGGGGTGTTGGACAGGCCACACGAAGGGCTTGCTCCCTCCCCGCACGACAGGGCCCGAGCTCCGGCCCACCAGGCATAATCCACGAAAAGCACCTGTACCCCGTCTCCCGACGGATCTTCTGCCCTCGGACCTCTACTCATCACGGGGCCCAGCCCCACCGGCTCCCCCGGCCGGTTCAAGCCGCCATCTTGGGCCCTGCACCACGAGGCCGCGTGGCCTCGCCCCGACCCTAACCCCGGGCCTGGCCGGCCCCGACATCCCGGCACCACCATCCACCCGGGAGGTGAGCGGACCACTTGGCAGGTCAATGGGAGGACGAAGTGTCAAGAGCTCTTCCCCCGCCAGGTGCCGATCGCCTCCAGCTCCCCCAGGCGCTGGCTCCACCCCCTGCTGGGTGTCTGGACACCTTCATCCCGGGCCCTCCGACCTCCAAGTGCGAGGGTCTGGACATCAAAGGGCGCCTGCCCTATAACTGGGGCAACTCCGGAGCAGGAAGGCAGTTGTATCCTGGAGTCGAGAGACACCGAGAGAACTCAGCCTTGACGGACTACTGGCGCTGCCGTAGCCCGCTCTTGTGAACCATCGTCCTGCCTGCTGGCGCTGCCGCGGCCTTCTACAACATCCATCCTCGTCGGGACCTGCTGGCGCTGCCACGGCCCGTTGTAACGACCATCCTCACCGGGACCTGCTGGCGCTGCCGCGGATTGTACATCGACCATCTTTCCGGGACCTGCTGGCGCTGCCGCGGCCCGTTGTAACGACCATCCTCACCGGGACCTGCTGGCGCTGCCGCGGACCGTACATCGACCATCTTTCCGGGACCTGCTGGCGCTGCCGCGGCCCGTACCAACTAAGCTCGAGGATTGTGAGCTAATCATCATCTCATCCAAACTACCTGACTGGTAGACAGACTGTCCCGCTACCCCTTACCCTGCTTTGAGAGACTTGAATCGAGGGGACCCCTGAGTCCAGACCTCCTTGTACCATTCAACCGTACCTTAAGAAGTGCTTATAAAGAACACTGAACCTTATCCGTGTGTGGTATCTGTCTGTGGGGGGGAAGTTACTTGTCTGTACGATCGCTGGAGACGGCTCTCCCCGGAGACCTCTCCTCCTGACCCCGGCCGACCCTCCCGGTCCATCTATCCTTTCTAACATTGGTGGCCAGCGGCGCGATCCGAATCAACGCGTAATCGTACAGAGAGTAGCTCACCCCACGACAACAACACGATGTCAGCCAAAGATAGCAACTCCACCGAGAAATTCCAAATGGATAAATTAGAAGAATACAACCACCGCGAACTGAGACAATTCTGCATAGAACTTGGCATTGCTACCACCGGCCTGAGTACCAAAGATGATCTAAAGCACGCCCTAGAGTCGTGGACAGAAACTGGGGTCGCCGGACCCTCCGACCAAAGCAGCATCACACCAGAGGGGAACGCCACGGCTCCCGAGGAGCGGGGAACGGGCCTCTCGCAGGAGGAGATCCGAGAAAGAGAAAGAACCAGATTGCACGAGTTGGAAATGGCACGACTCAAGATGGATGGGGAACTCAAGTTAGCTGAACAGAAACTCAACCTCGAGCACATGCGGCTCCGAGATGAACGAGAAGAGAAGCAGAGACAGAGAGAGCTGGAGGAGAAAAAAATAACGCTCGAGCACGAGCGCAAACTGGCGGAAATAGAACTTCGGAAACAGAATAAAGAACTGGGGGTGCCTGAGCGACCACACACCCCGGGGCCAATCGAGAAAAAAGTCCACATCCCCAAGGATGTTGTCCGCGAGTATGTCCGAGAAGACGACATACAACAATGGTTTAAAGCCTACGAGATCGCCATGACCTCCCACCGGATCGACCGGAGTGATTGGGGAGCCGGACTCTGGGGGAGGTTTATCAACGAGGGTCGCGATGCCCTACTGCAGCTCCCAGATCACCAAATGTCGTCCTACGACCACATGAAGGCTGCCCTCCTCACCCGCTACGGCCTCACACCCGAGATGTACCGCCAGAGGTTCAGAGATTGCACCCGGATCCCAGGTACAACTTGGGTAGAATACGTGAACTATTTCAGCCGTGCCTTCGAGGGATGGATAAAGGGGAGCCAGGTCACCACCTACGAACAACTCTTTAACCTGATGGTATGGGAGCACCTGTCGAACAACTGCTTCGTCGAGCTCAGGCAGCACCTCCTCGACAGTAAGCTGACTGACCCCCGGCAGCTCGCCGCCGAAGCTGACCGATGGGAAAGCACCCGAGTGGGCCGGAGGGGGCCACACGAACAGAACAGAAACAACCAAGGCCAGCACCGTCCTCGGGGAGGAGGAGGGGGCCAGGGGCGAGGGAGAGACGCCCTGCCCGCAACACCCGTGGCCAGCACCCCGGCTCCGGCCGGTCGGGGCAACCCCCCGTGGCGTCCTGGGGTCCGAGCCAACGTCACGTGCCACCGATGCCAGCGAGTCGGCCACTACGCCAATGACCCGAGCTGCCCGCAGAACCAAACACCCAAGCCCCGCCAGGTAGCTGCCGCCGCCCTGGGGGAAGAGCGATCATTGGAGGAACCAGAGGAGTATGAGCCGGCCCAGCAAGAGTGGGAACCGGCCGCCATGGTCCTGGCGTGCTTAGGGGGAAGAGACATGGTCCCGCGGGCTCCCCTACCCGCTAACACCAGGAAATACGGTCAGTGGGTGACCATTAATGGACAGCGAGCCGAGGCCTTGCGTGACACAGGCGCCAGTGTGACGGCCGTCCGCTGTCACCTGGTGAAGCCCGAGCAGATCCTGCCGAACATTCTCTGCCCCGTCCGCTCGGCAGACAACTCTGAAAGTATGTGTCAAATGGCCTGCGTTCCATTCGAATGGGGAGGGGTCTCCGGCCTGTTGAAGGTGACGGTCCGGGACGATGCCCCCGTGGACTGCCTCCTGGGGAATGACCTCGAGAGTTCCCCGTGGGCCACCGTTGAGAGAAGAGAGCACCTGGGGATGCTGGGCCTCCCGGACTGGGCCTGCATAACCACCCGGTCCATGGCCGCCCGTGCCGTCCCTCGATCAGAAGAACCAGAATGGCCAGCACCTCCGCCCCCAGTCGCCCCAGTAGAAGACAACGACGAGGCCAGCCTCCCAGACCCGACGGCCGAAGGGGACGCGCAACCCCAGGACCTTCCTGACCTGGCTCAGTGGCGTCAAGAGGGGGGGCCCACCCAAGCACAGTTCCGCCAGGAACAAAAGACCTGTCCCTCCCTCGAGGGACTCCGCCAACAAGCCAGCGCCCAGAACGCAGGGGACTCCACCGGAACTCACTGGGTCTACTGGGATAACGACCTGCTATACAGCGAGCAAAGAATCGCCGAGCTGGGGGCCGGTCGAGTACTGGTGGTACCTCTCCGCTTCAGAGACTTTCTGCTCAACCTGGCCCACGATGTCCCCCTGGCTGGACACCTGGGCCAAGATAAAACGTACAGCCGCCTAGTGACCCACTTTTTCTGGCCGAAGATGAGGAACGACGTCCTGAACCACTGCCGATCTTGCCCCACATGCCAAGCCAGCGGGAAGAGTGGTCGGAAGCTGAAAGCCCCTCTGCAACCCTTCCCTGTGGTCACCACCCCGTTCAAGAGGGTGGGGATAGACATCGTGGGGCCTCTGGACCCCCGCACGGCACAAGGACACAGGTTCATCTTAGTACTGGTGGACCATGCCACCCGCTACCCCGAGGCGGTGCCCCTACGGACCGTGGCAGCTCCGGTGGTTGGCCGGGCCCTAATGGGGATCTTCTCCCGGGTAGGCTTCCCCCGAGAAGTCGTCAGCGACCGAGGCACGAACTTTATATCCAAATACATGAAGTCCCTCTGGCAACAATGCGGGGTCACCTACAGATTCACGACCCCCTATCACCCCCAAGGGAACGGACTAGTGGAGCGTTTTAACCGCACCCTCAAGGGGATGATTGGGGGATTGGAAGAGCCCCTCCGTCGCCAGTGGGATGTACTACTCCCGTGCCTCCTCTTCGCCTACCGCGAAGTTCCCCAGAAGTCCCTCGGTTTTAGCCCTTTCGAACTCCTGTACGGGCACCCTGTGCGAGGGCCCCTCAGCCTAGTAAAAGAAGGTTGGGAGATGGCCCCCCTAAAGACCCCTCCAGACGTCTTCAAATACCTCCTGGCCCTACGCAATCAGACCCGGCGCTTCAGAGAGATGGCCAAGGCGAACCTCGAGGCCAGCCAGGAGGACATGAAGAAGTGGTATGATCACAATGCCTCCTCCGTTGAGTTCGAGCCGGGACAACAAGTATGGGTGATGTCCCCCACCGAACCATGTGCCTTGCAAGATAAGTGGACGGGGCCCTTCAAAGTGGTCGAGCGCAAAAGCCCCGTCACTTACCTAATCGACCTGGGGACCTCCCGGAACCCCCTTCGGGTCCTCCACACCAACCGACTCAAACCACACTTTGTGCGCTCAGAACTCAGCCTCCTGATGGCTACGGACAGTGGGGCAGAGGAAGACTCCGAACCCCTCCCGGATCTTCTGAAGACTCAGGAGAATGACGGGTCCGTGGACGGGGTCCGGCTCTCTGACGCCCTCACTTCGGAGCAACGCCAGGGCTGCCGGAACCTCCTGCTGCAGTTCGCTACCCTGTTCTCCCTCACCCCCGGGGTCACCCCTTGGTGTTTGCACGACGTGGACACCGGGGACAGTCCCCCTGTCCGACACCGGGCGTACCGCGTACCAGATCGGGTACGGGCCTGCAAACAGGAGGAGGTGGCCAAGATGCTCACAATCGGGGTCATCGAGCCCTCGGACAGTCCCTGGGCCAGTCCGGTTGTATTGGTCCCCAAAGCCGCTGCCCCCGGCACCGCACCTGAACTGAGATTCTGCGTCGACTACCGGGGCTTGAACGCTGTCACCCGGACCGACGCTCATCCGATCCCCCGAGCAGACGAGCTGATCGACCGGCTGGGGGCCGCCCGCTACCTCAGTATCTTCGACCTAACAGCGGGCTACTGGCAGATCGGCCTCACACCCAGGGCTCAGGAACGGTCAGCCTTCTCTACCCCCGATGGCCACTACCAATTCAAGGTCATGCCCTTCGGCATGAAGAATGCCCCCGCCACGTTTCAACGCCTCGTGAACCAGGTCTTGGCGGGGCTCGAAGAGTTCAGCGCTGCCTACCTGGACGATATCGCTGTATACAGCCGCCACTGGCCCGACCACCTCCGTCACCTCCAAGAGGTCCTACAGGCCCTCCAGCGGGCCGGCCTCACAATTAAGGCCGGCAAGTGCCAAATTGGCCAAGGGTCTGTGACCTACCTTGGGCACCAAGTGGGAAGCGGGTTGGTGGCCCCGCTACAACTTAAGATTGCTGCCATCCAGTCCTGGCAGCCCCCCGTCACCCAGACCGAGGTCCGAGCCTTCTTGGGGCTCACCGGCTACTACCGGCGGTTCGTGAAGGACTACGGCAGCATCGTGGGGCCCCTCACGGGTCTCACGTCCAAGAACCAACCGAAGCGGATTAACTGGACCCCCGATTGTCAAGCGGCCTTCGAGAAGCTGAAGGCCGCCCTGTGCACCGCCCCTGTGCTCCAGGCCCCCGATTACGGTCGGGAATTCGTGGTACAGACCGACGCCTCCGACCACGGCATCGGAGCCGTCCTTTCTCAGTTAAACCCCGAAGGTCATGACCAGCCGGTGGCCTTCATCAGTCGACGTCTCCTGGCCCGAGAACAGCGCTGGAGCACCATCGAGAGGGAGGCCTTCGCAGTGGTGTGGGCCCTCAAAAAGCTCCGGCCCTATCTCTTCGGTACCCACTTCCGGGTACAAACCGACCATCGACCCCTGCGGTGGCTGATGCAGATGCGGGGGGAGAACCCAAAACTCTTGCGCTGGTCCATCTCCCTGCAGGGAATGGACTTCACTGTGGAGCACCGACCAGGCCAAGACCACGCCAACGCGGATGGCCTGTCCCGCTTTTTCCGCCTCGACGAAGAGAGTCCCCAAGGAGATGGGTGACTCTCCCCGCCTTCAGCTGGGGGGGACGCATGTTGGACAGGCCACACGAAGGGCTTGCTCCCTCCCCGCACGACAGGGCCCGAGCTCCGGCCCACCAGGCATAATCCACGAAAAGCACCTGTACCCCGTCTCCCGACGGATCTTCTGCCCTCGGACCTCTACTCATCACGGGGCCCAGCCCCACCGGCTCCCCCGGCCGGTTCAAGCCGCCATCTTGGGCCCTGCACCACGAGGCCGCGTGGCCTCGCCCCGACCCTAACCCCGGGCCTGGCCGGCCCCGACATCCCGGCACCACCATCCACCCGGGAGGTGAGCGGACCACTTGGCAGGTCAATGGGAGGACGAAGTGTCAAGAGCTCTTCCCCCGCCAGGTGCCGATCGCCTCCAGCTCCCCCAGGCGCTGGCTCCACCCCCTGCTGGGTGTCTGGACACCTTCATCCCGGGCCCTCCGACCTCCAAGTGCGAGGGTCCGGACATCAAAGGGCGCCTGCCCTATAACTGGGGCAACTCCGGAGCAGGAAGGCAGTTGTATCCTGGAGTCGAGAGACACCGAGAGAACTCAGCCTTGACGGACTACTGGCGCTGCCGTAGCCCGCTCTTGTGAACCATCGTCCTGCCTGCTGGCGCTGCCGCGGCCTTCTACAACATCCATCCTCGTCGGGACCTGCTGGCGCTGCCGCGGCCCGTTGTAACGACCATCCTCACCGGGACCTGCTGGCGCTGCCGCGGACCGTACATCGACCATCTTTCCGGGACCTGCTGGCGCTGCCGCGGCCCGTTGTAACGACCATCCTCACCGGGACCTGCTGGCGCTGCCGCGGACCGTACATCGACCATCTTTCCGGGACCTGCTGGCGCTGCCGCGGCCCGTACCAACTAAGCTCGAGGATTGTGAGCTAATCATCATCTCATCCAAACTACCTGACTGGTAGACAGACTGCCCCACTACCCCTTACCCTGCTTTGAGAGACTTGAATCGAGGGGACCCCTGAGTCCAGACCTCCTTGTACCATTCAACCGTACCTTAAGAAGTGCTTATAAAGAACACTGAACCTTATCCATGTGTGGTATCTGTCTGTGGGGGGGAAGTTACTTGTCTGTACGATCGCTGGAGACGGCTCTCCCCGGAGACCTCTCCTCCTGACCCCGGCCGACCCTCCCGGTCCATCTATCCTTTCTAACAGGGGGGCATTCTGGCAAATAGGCATATTGTATTCTGGTCTGACAGCATGTCTGTAGTGATGGCAATCAATAATCAGAGAGCGAAATGCACCTGGGTACTGCGCCTTTTGAAGGAACTGGTGTTGCAATGTTTACGGCGCAATGTATTTTTTACTGCTAGGCATGTACCGGGGGTGGACAATTTGGCTGCTGACGCTTTGTCCCGTTTTAAGTTGGCAGAGTTCCGCACCCACTGGCCGCAAGCAGACAGTGAGATTACGAACTTCCCGGCGGGGCTATGGAAGCTTGGTGCCCCACAGCCCCTGAATTGATAACAGCGTCACTGGCCCCCAAGACTAAGTGTATGTATGAGAGGTCGTGGCAGTTATATCAGGATTGCCTAAAAGGGGCTGGGATAGTTGAGGTGTTCTCACCGACGAGTGTCTTGGAGTTTATAGTACATCAGAAATCTAGCGGGAAGTCAGTAGCAATGATGAAAAGACAACTGTCGGCAATAGCACTCTATGCCGGGATAGGGGGTGTGGCAGACCCAACAAAGGATCCGAGGGTGAGGAGAGCTATGAAGGGTTGGGAGCGATTAACACCGGGGGTAAAGGACAGTAGAAGACCCATAGATGTAAGCAGGTTAGTAAATATCCTGGAGATATTGCCCAAGATTTGCTTTTCACCATACGAGACTCAATTATTCAGAGTAGCATACGCATTAGCCTTCTTTGGGGCATTCAGGATTTCAGAATTGCTTCCTGCCTCCAAGGCAGACAGGGAAGGGGGCATACGGTGCGAGGATTTCATTCTGTCAGGGGTAATCCTGCAAGTCTGGGTCCGGAGATCAAAGACTGACCCATTGGGTAAAGGGGTATGGTCCCAGTTAGGTGCAGCCGCGGGGGTGACATATTGCCCGGTAAGCCTGGCAAGGGAGTTTCTCCAAATCAGGTCACAGGTAGGTGACAACAGAGTGCTACTGCATAGCGACGGCAAGCCCCTCACTAGATTTCAGTTCACCAGGGTGTGCAAGCTTGCTCTGATAAAGCTGGGGGTAGACTCAACTGATTTCACATCCCATTCATTCCGCATCGGGGCAGCCACGACAGCGGCGGGCTTAGGCCCCTCAGAGGAAACAATTAGGAGGTGAGGTCATTGGAAGTCAACATGTTATGAGCGTTATGTTCGCCCGCAGTTAATTTAAATCTCGCAGTATGCTGCCCCTGTCTTCCACCGTCCCGCGTTGATTGTTTTTTCATCTTCAATTGCTCTAGGTACCACGTCTCAGAGGCCCCAAATATGCTGGTGTGGCCACTCTTTTATTCGCAGGGTGGGGCTTGCCTTTAAGAACTCACGCGAGGAGAGAATGCAGGAGGCAAAGGGATTTGACCACCATTGGGTGGGAATAGGCGGACAACATTTAGCTGAGGTGCCTAGCGATTTGCGGGGGGCCATGTCCAGAGGCATGCTTACCCCTGATCTAATAGTGATTCATTCAGGAGGCAACTATATGATCCCGGCTGGAAGGAGGGGCGTAAAAGAGGCTTTGTTCTCAGTTCTGGCAGCGGTCAGGAATATGTTACCCAACACGATATTGCTATGGTCTGAAGTTATACCACGGCAAGTATGGGAGCTGGGAGCACCTCCGAAGGCAGTGAATAAGTCAGTGAGGAGATTAAATCAGTCAGTGGCGGAGATCCTAAGGAAATCAAGCATCTGGACCATAAGGCACAAGTTGATACAAGCATCAAGGCTAGAACTGTATGCTGCGGATGGGGTACATCTGTCCAAAGCGGGTAGTGAGTTGTTCATACAGACAGTGTTAGGAGCCATCACTGAAGCGTTCGATTGCGGGGTGGGGAGGTCGAGTCCGCCAGTGAGCGCCTCGCCCTGTGGCGGGGTCCTGGGCAAGAGGAATGACAGGGACTCCTTTGGTCGGTGCCATTTTTGGCCCCAGAACAGGTCTTGAAATCTATCAGGTGCTCCGGGCTGGCGAGAGATGGGGCTGACCTGCGGGTGGCTCTGGATTCTCTAGCTCTACCCTGGAAGCCGTTGGTTGTCACAAGTGGTGGCAGATTATCTACCTGCGGCTCTGTTGACTGGAGGGCGGTCAGCCTAAGGAGAGCAGGCTATCTTGGTTGTGGCCTGCTGGCACAGCCCGAAGGTCAAGCAAAAAGACCCTTGGAGAGCGGGTTGTAAATACAATGACAATGTATAATTTTGAGATTTATTTGGAGTGCTGTGGTGTTTCTAAGCAAAGTATTTTAAAAGATGTTCACAATAAATAAGAGAGGCCGACGGAGTAATTGGCCAGAGATGTAATTTAATAAATGTTTACACTGTGAAGACCAAATCTGACTCAGGTGTCTCTATGAGAGGGTGATGAATGGTGGTGGGGGACAAGTGCACTTTGTATGCCATCTATGGCATCTCTTTGCCATTGCTTAAGACTAACTACATTTCTGTGTTGACTCACCCATGTTGTGATTTGTACTAAGTGTTCGTATTAGTTGCACTGAGTTTCCTATTGGAAGTGATCAGGAAGGTGTAATAGGATGCACACACAATGCAACATATGTGTTCGCTGATTAGTAATGCATTCTGGGAATTGTGGTAATATATATATCAAAGGTCTTGTATCACTAGGTGTTTGAAGTGTTCATGGCATCTTCCCGAGGGCTTTGGGTGGACTTTGTCATCATTGTATTTGTCTACTTGGGACAGCAACACTTGTATTTCTATCTTGTCATTGGCTGACATTTGTCTCGTGACGCCAGTCAGGTCTGGCTTTAGGGCGGTACCATCAGTGCAACTGCATCTGTCACTTTGCTCGGGCGGGTAGGGGGCTGTGTTTAGAAATAACATGGGAATAAAAGCGCCTGCGGAGTTCCTTGTATGTCCAGCGGTTTTCAGGAAACAATAAAAATGGCAAGATAACTTTGGTGATTAATGTTCCTGTGGCGAGAGATAAGAGTTTTGTCTAGTGGCAGTTTTGACCGATCATAAAGTAGCACAGAGGGTTTTTATGCCGGCTGCTAAGAACACGTACTATGCAGATCACAGAACTGTATTTTATGTGGATAGCTTAGTGGGTTACTGTTTTTGTCACAGAGAATATTTTCCACCTTGCACTTCATAAGTTACAATCCTAATATAGCAAAGTGACCTATGAAATGTCACCAAAGAGCTGCATGCAAACTACATAGTATAGGTTAGAACATTATGTTTTCCCCCAATATTTCATTAGTCTAATATTGCTGAAAAGGATTTGTTTGGGTAGAAATACATTCTTATTAGTAAAGCCAACCCCAACCACTGTGGTACTTTTAAAATCCTGAGTATGTGCTTCCCCAGACAAAAGCAATCTTTAAATATACTACCTACTAGTATAGGTGACATTATTCCTACACCTTGTAATCCTCATTATCCCATGTAACCCGTAGGGTTACAGTTTTCGATTTTTTTAATCTGCGCTATATAAATCCTTATAATAATAATAATAATAACATTTCCTTTACACTGATTTACACATGTATGATTAAATGTCCCTGCATAATATGTGTGTATGATGTAAAGTGCTCAGACATCCTAACATGCAACAAGTAACACTATAAAACAGATGAAATGCATGGGAGAAAGGGGCTATAGACAGATGAGAGGTCCTCAGTGTAAAACAGAAAATCAAAATAATAAAATTAACTTAATTCTGATAACAACAACCCCTCTGCATTCCGGAAAAAAGAAAGGTGACAAAATGCACTTCAGCCTTATGTGTAAGTTGAATGAACAACAGAAACCCCTCCCCATTACACTCAACCCAGAAATTACCTATCATTTTCGAAACTGGGTCAGAAACATTTCCACACTTTACTGAAAATCCATCAGTATTGCTTACACTCTTTAAAGTCAATCCCATGGCATTTAACACAATGCAAACAGAAATAAGTTTATTAATGGACAATTTCATAAACGCATTTTGGAATACATAAAGTAGTAGTATACGTTCATGCCTTTGTGAACTGGTCTCACAAGATCTAATTTGGGAAATACTGGGATTATTTGTATACAATGTGTACAAATAAAAAGAAATATGACCTTTTTACTATTTTATGAATAGGGAGTTGGACGTTTAGAGGGGCCAATACATTAATGAATATGTAAAAGAGTACTTCTGTAGTACTACTTCTCATTCTCATAAATGTGTGAATTAGCCCCTATGTGCGCAGAAAATAACAAATACACAAATATATGTAATTCTTGTATAAGTGAAAACTTCATGGGGAGCATGATTTCTCCCCTCAAAGTTCTGAAGTTCTGTTTTTAGCTTGTGGTCAAGCATTACTACTCTACTCCTAGCTCTGTGGAATGCCTTGCCCAAAGACATCTTCTTGGCACTGGGTTTGGCAACAGTTCACAGACTACGCACTGTTTTGACTACCTTTGCAGTTTGGCCAGTCCATAACTCTCTCTCTATTCCTGCATCCTGCAGGTAGTGGTAACTCTCTCAGTGTGGTTTATCACACACTTTAAATAATGACTTGTTTTATGATGGCTCAAATGTTTTCCCCATGTCTGCTATTTCAACTTTCCATGAAAAGTGGTCAGAAAAATGTATGGATTTATAAAACATAATCATGAAAGGAACAGGCCACTGCTCACTAAGCTCACGCTGGGCATGGATAAGCGAAGTGGATGAAATAGATACACCAATCCAGCCTTCCCCCTGGTTTGTGCACAAAGAAAGGAATTCTGTTTTCAAAGATGACAATGGCAGGCACATTTATTTTAAAAAAATTGGGTACAATAATTTTTCGTTATCAGCACCTGAACATCGATTATTATATTTCTCGTTTATGTTCTTTTATTTTCATGTGTTTGTATTCTTCAGCATTCTTCAATTCCCTGGCCCCTTAGCACTTTTTAGGTTTTCAAAGGGCGGACTGAGATCTGCTATTGGAGGTTTCACCACATGAAATGGTCTTTTGTCCTTCCCCTGGCCCAAGTAGGTGTGACTTTACAAAAGGTTTCCACTGCAGATCAAAGTCGGGCTCGCCTCGTAATGATGTGTCTTGTTTATTGACATGTGTATATATTAGTACTATGTCTCATCTGTAAGATTGGAATGCTTTACCCACTGCTTACACATCTTCTGGGCTAATAAACATACCCATTTCCCCGAGGTCTAGAAGTGTTATGGAGTTCCTTGTTGGCGAGTGCTGTTGGGTACCCTGACAACTATATGGTCTAGCTGGCCGAGTTTGGCTGCATGGCTGCTATTCAAGTGCAATGTGCTCTGTTGCATGTTCGTGTGTGGTGTATCATGGCAGAAAATGCTGTTCTGAATGATAGCTAACATTCAGGAATTGGGCTGCGTTTGGTGCAAGCGCAATGATCTGTCTAAAGCTCTGCTCGATTTTGTGTGTCTCATGTTTATAAGCGAAACGTGTGGATGTGAGTTATGTGATAACAGGCTGCATACGAGTTCTGTGTTGGACGTATAGAAGATTTTCCGTCTAATGTGTTTGGCTGAATGTTTATGGTTAATTCTGTTCGGGACTAGATGATTGATACCTTTAGGCCGGCATCCTCTCTCCACTCCACCAGTCCATCCTCTTGGGCTATCCTTGCTGCACTTCCCTGAACCAATCCATGTCCCGTGGAAAGTTGCAACCTTCTCCTTTCTATTTCCTGTTTTAGGATGGCCTAGGTGCAAGCAAAGGACAAGACATAGCAGGCCTTGTTGGAGATAATGGGACAATTCTAGCTCGTATTACATTACTAAAATGTTCAAAATCTCACTAATTATGTATGTGCAATAAAACATTTGCCCAAAGCTTTTTTATATGAGAAGACCAGATATATTTTCTTCTTCCTTCTTTCATAGCCTTGATTCGTATGATGCTGATCCTAAGTGTTTATCTTACCTCTCTGGAGCTCTCTGGAGGCTTTGATGCTGGTTTAGTGATTGTGGAACCATATCTGGAGCTCCATCTCTTTATATACTTTTATACGTCCATAAAAAATATTCCATCCATGATCCATCTGACTTTTATGGATCTTAAATCAGCTTTTGGTCGAGAGTACAGACCTAAACTTTTTTCATTACTTGTTGACATGGGGTTTGACACAGGCATTGAGTCCTTTTCCAACACTTACATTGCGAAATGTGTACCAGTGTACGCTACGGAATCAAGGGTGAATACAGTGAGTCTTTTATATCAGCTAAGGGCATCCTACAAGGTTGTGTGCTGGCCCCAATCCTCTTTCCTTAGCACATTAATCATCTTGAGCCCACCTTTTTGGAAATGAGCCAGGACATAGCCCGGTGGGTTAAAAACTCATCCCCACCATTTTGTAAGCAGATGATGCCATTTTGACGGCCCGTATCACACCTATTCAAGGATTTATATCCTATATGGGTGGGAAAGATCTGACCAAAATGTATTTAAAATCCTATGTTCTGGCATTTGGGGCCAAGTGTACTCAGACCTGAGGCCTTTCTGTTAGCAATCATGTTTTTGAGAAGGTCCAGGCCTTCTGGTACTCAGGGTTGATTTGTGAGAGCTGTACCCACTGGTCTCACCAACTGTCCTGCAGAAAATGTATTTTGTATTTTTGCAGGCTAATGTTTTTAACTTCACCTCCAGATTAGGTTACAATTCTTTACCACATATGGTTACATTGTACGACACGAAATGTGCTTTTTTAGTCTGTTATGATGCAGGTGTTTGAGCTCCGGGGGCTGGAGAAGGACTGTTAGAGTACTGCATATTGGGTTTAAACCCCAGGGGAAAGAAGGGAAGCCCCGCACATAGATTTGCAAACTTGGCACTGATACTAGCGAAGTGAACGTTAACCATGAGATGGAAGGCTTCGAAGGCACCGGCAGTATTAAACTGGCACAATGAAGAGGTTAGATGGGGTAAAGCAGAGAGTGCGGAACTACAACGAGAGGAACGTAGGGGACTGCACAAGAAACCTATAGCCATGGAGTGGAATGAGCTGCTTGAGGAATTTATAGCACATTTTGTAAATGGTTAATAGCATTCCCGCGGAATAGTCTGCATTATTCATGTCATCGAAAATTGGGTATTTCGTACTTATAGGATAGAATTCAGAATGTCCCACTCATATTGTGGTTATGTATCTTGTCTAGTCCTTATGCAGACATGAATAGATGGGTAATCAAGGGCTGCTTAAAAAAGGATATCCAGATATATAAAATCATTTTGCTGAAGGCTGGAATCTTTTTGCTGGTCCAGTGACCAGTAGAGGCTGGTACTGATCGTGATTGGTAGGGCAGGGGCAGGGACTGGGGGGTGGTAGGGAGTCAGGGGGTCACAGGACGAAACTGAACAAAAAAAAAAATGCACTTACCTAAGCCGTCCGGCCGCTGCCTTTTCTCTGTCCTCTTCTTCCTGTCTCCGTCAGCTGCAGGAAGGAGCAGGAAGCACCCGGGCGCCCAGGCTCCCAATAGACAATCACAATGCTGCAATGCAGTGCTGTGATTAGTCTGAGCGCCGAACCACTGCCCTCAGACAGGGACTGGGAGCCTTTGCATGTTCCTCACCAGGCTGTGGAATGCAGCCTGGTGGGAAGGTGCAAAGTGTGCAGGACTAGTTGGCCGGCCCTATCGGGCTGGCCAAGCAGTCATGCGTACATAAGGAGTGCAAACCACACCTCTCCCTGCTCTGGCCAGCCCCGCTTCACCTCAAGAGCCACTCACTTCAATGGGAAAAATAAAATAAAACAATAGGTTATTATAATTTTATTTTTCCTATTGAAGTCAGTGGGACAACACTTCTCTGCCTTAGCGAAGGATCTGCCACTGTCAGAGACCATTACTAAATCAGCTGAAAATGGACTAAGAACACTTTTGGCCAAGTAAGAAATTACAACAGAGAAGTTATTCAACTCTGGAATCCTTGGTTTTAATAAAAAAACTGGAATCCATGGTACAATATTTAATTAATGTTCAAAATACCTGGACCAGTTTCCTTTTTATACATTTTAAAATGGGTACTGTGGAGTATTCAATTGCATTTTCATAGGAGACATCAGCGGCTGATGTTTAAAGTTCTGTCCTTTCAATGTGACCACCTCTTAAGTTGTCATGCATTTTATGTTTTTTTGCAAATTTTAGGCATCTCTTCACACTAGACTTCTTATCCCAGTACTATAAATTGCTAATCTTAGCCAGTGAAGACATTTTCTTTTTCTACAATTACCTTTGGTGTGCATATGTGTCAGTGGCTTTCTGTCTGTTCCTATTCAAATCAGGTAGAAGATGGAATCATGAATTCCATGGTCTCAATTGTTTCTTGTATGTCTGGTTGCTATACTGTATTATCTGTTCTTCAGGGCGGCCAAATGTGACCCTTAGTTAAAGCTGAGCAGATTCTGACGGATGCTTGCATCCATGTCTACCAGTTATAGTCTCAAATGCTCCATGTATAGGCTGAAAATCATTGCTGAGAGGACTGAGCTTTGGCGGGTGCCACACAAGACAGGAATGTAAGTTTGACCTGAATAAGTTCATCTGGACCAACCATGCTATGAATGACCGATATAACTTGAAGCATTATAGGCTAGTGTCATCAATCAGATAAGGAGTGCAAGGGTGTTGAGGTGGACTTGGTTGCTGAAGGCTAGAGAGTGGTTAAACAGGGCTATCATGGAAAGGTTCACCATTGTCTATCACGTGGGCTGGTAGTTCTGTAGGAGGGCTCTGGTGTAATTTTATCATTAAGCTTGTTAGCTATCACCGTCTCAGTAGTCTGTCCAGGAACAGTAGGTGCATGATTTGTCAGCAGATCATCCTCATTCCTGTTTAGATTTTTGAGAAGTGGAAGGATCTGACTACTTTGACAGTGTGGAGGAAGTGCTTCGTAATGTGATCAAGTCTAACATCCTTATGAAACTGGTATGTAAAAATGTCATAATTGTATTCATGGAATCATCCTTAACACTTGTTAAAGCCATGAACTGCTATTGTTAAGGTAAGTAGGAAACGTCTATTCAATCCTAGTGGACTATTTAATAAGTGCCCCATAAGAACCTATGGCATTTTAGTGTACAGGTTGTGCTGTAAACTTCACCATTTGCCCCCATTTCCTTAATTAGGGGCGGATTACGTGTCTGGCGATCTGAGGACCGCCAGACTAATGAGGGTGCAGCGGTGGCATTCCAGCCACCTCTGCACCTGAGGTCTGATTGCCCTATTACAACTTTGTTGGTTGGACTGCCATTGCTCCATCGTAACCACCAGAGAACAGCATTCACTGGCAGTCTGAGGGCCACAATATGCTTGGAGGTGCCCGGAGGCACCACCAAGCATATTATGACATTCCCCACCAGCAGCAGTTCCTCCATGTAACTGCTGGTGGTGAGGAAAGAAAGGGGGCTGCCGCTGTGCATGGGGGTGCATGCAGGGGAGCATATGATTAGCCCTCCTGTCGTTTTGCACCCCCACTTCATGCACGAAAAGGAATGCACAACATGGTGCATTCCTTTCCTTGCAGGAACGTGCACTGGCAGTCCCATGGCTCTGCTCTTTAAGGCTCACAATGAGCCTTTACACAGCACCGCCACTGGACTGCCACACTGCCCGCCCGCCAGACCACAAAATTACTTGTGATCTGGCGGAGGCGGCAACAATTGGCGGTGCGGAGTGAAGCGGTGGCCTTTCGCCCGCTCACACACCATCAAAAGTTGTAATCAGGCCATAATCTTAATGGAAGAACCTTCATGAACCACTACAGAAAGTCTGGTTCACTTGCCATGCACTCTACAAGCAATTCAATGTGTTTGTGCCACACCACTTTCAAATTTCACTAGGCACTGCTGAGAACTAAAAATGTTGCATGAAGCAAATTACCTTTATCCAGCTCTTTTTGTCTGTGGACATTCAATAGTTGCAACAGCCTTAGGCACCAGAGTAGGGGACACATATTGCCCTTGTAAGTAGCAAATGTATGTCCAGATGATGGAGCGGCCTGAAAAAGAGTATGTTAAAACTCTCTAACCCCTGTTCAAAAATCCAAGTCTCCAAGGTATAGTTTTTTTTCACTGTTGTTTATGAAGGAAGCCGACCAGAACAAAACTGGAAAACTTGAAATATAATAACCAAAGACGCATTATTTCATTTTGTGAGGAATTGTTATAGTATAGGAAAAGTCATGGTAGTCATCAGAGTGTTGAGAATAGCACAGGGCACATCTCAGGTGAGGCAAGGTTATGCACTGCAGCTAACTGGGTTAGCACAGGGCCCTATATTTCACAGAAGGTGTTGCCCTTTTGAGTTGATATGCATATTGGAGTAAAATACAAGGCAAGTGATAGTAGGGTTTCAAGTGCATCTGGTGCATTATGTTGCTTGGGGCTTGGGAATAGTTTGCTGTAAGGCAAGGAGGAAACATGAAAGATTGTGCAATTTGTTTTTTATGTGAGTACAATCCAATGTAGATCCCTATTATTGGCCAATCCATAATTCGCAATTTCAACCTTTTCCTATATCTATGCCTGCATGCAGTTTTTCCCTATAAACTAGCAATATTTCACAAGGGCTTGATGCCTCTCTAAATGGACTTGCTATTTTCCTTCAACTTACTTTTAGAACTATTTTTCATGCAACCTAGACATTAGGCAGCTATTGGTGATTTCTTTTTTTTAAAGCCAGCTAAAAAGGGTTCACAGTTTGAATATGAAAATCTAATTGCATAAAACTTCACAATAAATAGGTTTAATTATAGGTTTCGCATCAAATAAGGGACGTTTGTGTGAAACAGACTTTTCAACTTCATACACCCCTAGAGAAACAGGGCATGATTTAAGAGTTTGGCAGACAGGGTACTCCCTCACAAACCCTGTCAGTGAAAGCCTCAGTTCATCCACTTCATTAAGACACCCCAGTTTGGCCCAGTCAATGCAAAGCTTCCTCTAGTGACCACATTAAGTAGGGGCTGTTGGAGGAAGGACATTACAGCGCTCAACCTATTTTAGGTAGAAGGTGTAATGTCCTTTTTTTTGTGTCTGTCACAGCCAGAAAAAGTCTAGTGGTAAGTGTTAGACCCGGCCCTTTTTGCAGGTTTATCCCCAAACTTTTTGCCTTTTGCCTCCTAGTTTTCTGACCATGTTTTTGTTGGTTATAGTATTATGGGCACTTTACCACAGCTGATCAGTGCTAAAGTGTATATGCTCTCTGTGTACATTGTGAGTATAATTGGTTATCCATAATTGGCATTTTGATTTACTGGTAAGTCCCTGGTGAAGTGCACTGAGGGTGCCATGGCCTGTAAATGAAATGCTACTAGTGGACTTGCAGCACTGGTTGTGCCACCCACATAAGTAGCTCTGTAAATGTGTCTCAGACCTGCCACTGCAGTGTTTGCGCATGCAGTTTTAAACGGCCATGTTGACCTGCCAAGTGCACCCACTTGCCAGGCCCTAACCTTCCCTTTTCTTACATGTAAGGCACCCCTTCAGAGATGCCCAAGATTCCCCATGGGCAGGGTGCAGTGTATGTGAAAGATAGAACATCTGCTGGTGTGTTTTACATGTCCTTATAGTGAAATACTGTGTATTTCGTTTTTCACTATTGAAAGGCTGTCTGTCCCATAGGTTAACATGGGCGCTGTCTTGTAACATCTTACTTTTCCCAATTTGCCATTGGGAAAAGATTGAGAAGTGGAGTTTAGGCTCTCTGAACTCAGAATGTATTGACACACCTTTTAGTAAAGGGGGTTTTTAGTTTTCGCATGAACAGCGCTTGCGCTGTGCTTGGGAAATCTGGTTTTAATATAAACTTAAAAGGGACTTATATCCTGCCTCTTCTCTTTCCTGGCTTGTCATTGGTTCCAGGGCGTGACATTAACTTTTCCTCCATTTCTATTGGCTGTAGCATATTTTCCTGCATTTTCCAATGCTTGTTCCTCGTCTGCTACTCTTATCGGTTTCCTGCTGCTGAAATACTGTTAACATCTGCTTTAGTGGAACTATATTTTGATAAAGTTTTGCCTTTTACTGTTGCAGCATATTTATATAACAAATTATCACCTGGAGAGATTAAGTGATTTGCATAGAATCACAGGATGTTACATAGGGCCTCCGAGACGCAAATCAGTATCCTCAGCTCTCGAGTTAGCAGGATTGATTAAAACAACTCTTTATTCCTTTCATAAGCGAAATAGATGCATTACCAATGCTTGTTAAATTATGTGTTTGAAATGCCACTTTTAGAAAGTGGACATTTTCTTGTTTAACCATCCTGTGTGCCTCTGCCTATTTGTGTATTCACCGTCTGGTAATTGGAGTGACAGGAGCTGAGGATGTACATTCAGTCTAGATAGTCACATTGGGCGTTGAAGTCTGTCCTGCCTTGCCTGGGTGGCTCATAGCCAGGCTAAATAGACCTTCTCTGCATTTAGAGCGGGAGGAGGGGTTTCACTAGCACCTGAATAGGCTGTGTCTCCTTTCCGCAATGTTGTCTGCACCTCCTGCAGTCAAGCTGGACCAAGGAGGTCAGGACTGATTTGGACTGAGCTCAGAGGCCCCTTGCCATAAAGAGAACAATTTGAAAATGGGGTATATGTATTGGGTCTAAAGCCCCAAGACTTTAGATCACTTCTGGAACAAAGAGGACCCTGCCAAGAAGAAGAGCAGCTGTGTGAGGAGCGCCGCCTTTTCTGCATGCGGGTTAGGTTGGCCTGCAGTTGCTGCTTCTGTCTAGGGCAGAGGAAAAGGACCGACTCTTTTTGCCCTGCTGTGGTATCCTGCCGGGGAAAGTCTCCAAGGGCTTGTGTGTGCCTGCCTCCTGTTGGAAGTCTCAGGGAAATCAAATACTTGAAGAAATTATCCTTGCTGGATTCCAAAGTAACCTGCCTGGAAGAAGAGCTATGTGAGGAGTACTACCCTTTCTCTGGTGTGAGGGGTGGGTTGGCCTGCAGTTGCTGCTCCTGTCTGGAGCAGGAGAAGGACTGGACTGGGCTTCACCAAGTAAGTGCATGTTAGGCGCTTCATTTTATGGCACAATCATGTGGATAGAGCTCCCCCTTGCAAAAAGGAGCACTCCAAACTAGTGCGAGGTGAGTGCTATGTTTTTAACATTCATTGTGTGTAGTGCTGTACTATTCCTCAAGTTTGGGGCAGCGGGAGGGGAAAGCTTGGTGTGGGGGAAGTGGTTTCTCCCTCCGTAGCAGCCAGCACATGTGTCCACTTGTGGTGATGATGAGGAGGAAACCTTGCCTGGAGTGCCAGCGTTGCCGGGCAATGTCAACACCACCTGTGGGGGGGAAGCTCTAGAGAAGACCAAAGAGGAAAGTGCAGCACCAACTGGGACTTTGCTCTGCATCACCCCAGGGAGGGGGGAAGGAGATCCATCCTGTGCTGCTGGCGGTGGCTGGCTGTCCAAGAGAGGGACCGTCCGCTCCTGAGTAGCTGCCATCATCGTAGCCGGGGCCAAGGTCAGACGCAACATTGGGGCTGGCCCAGTTCTCACCGGGAGCTGGATTGAAGCAGCTGCACCATGTGTTTGCGGGCAGCTGCACTGGTTGACCTTCTGCCATTGGGGGGGCCAAAAGAGAGGTCTCCCCGCCGTCAGTGGAAGCTGGCCGGCTCTGGGTTCTGGATGGAGGCTGCGCTGTGGGGCTAGCAGCTGCACTATTTGTTTGTGGGCCGCTGCATTGTTGTTCCTCTTTGTCTCTAATTGTGGGAGACCCAGGGAGGTCTCCCTCCTACCATTTACCAAGTGGGTTCCTCCTTCTTCATGTCTGCACCTTCTTGGGGTGCACAGTAACTGAGTTCCTGAACAGGGTTGGTGGAGGCCCATGCTGAATTGCTGCAGATAGACCAAAGTTGCCATATTGTCCTTAGGAGGGCAGGTGTTCCTGCACTCAACGTTGTGAATCTGGGATTACCGTATAACTTGTAAGAGAAGCACAGAGAGTGCTGTGGCTTCGTATTTAGGGTGCAAAGTGGTGATTCATGTACAATGATATTTGGTCATTTATGTGTAACGTAACTGCTGCATTGCATGCCCTGATATTTTGGTTTATGGTGTTCTGTACCTTGCAATGATAGGAAACGAGTATCATGTCAGGAGCTGCATTTACATGTACAATAATTGTGTTTTCCATGATGTTTTCATTACGTGTGTAATATATTTGTCTTTGTTTTATTGTGCTACCTGTGATGTTATGACGATTGCCTAGTTGGCAAAGTGATTTATGATTTCTGTAATTGTGGTCTATACAATATATAAGATATTTGTATATACTACTGTGTGGAGTCTCTTTTGTGGTGTGTTTAGTGTGTCACTGGTGTGTGTGTGTTTGTTGTGCAAATGCTTTACACATTGCCTCTGGGATAAACCTGACTGCTCCGCCAAGTTATTAAGGGGGTGCGCAGAGTCTAACATGGGTGTGTACCTCTCACTAGAGTGGTGGGTTCTGTGTGGCTTAGGTGCATACCCTAGCCAATCAGAAACTCCAATTGTAAAAGTTAGTGATAGGAAAAAAATGAATGACCCATCAGGGTTTTGGGGTCATTAGTTTTTTGTTTTTCAAAAACAATCTACTACTTTCTGAGTTGGAGGCCACCTGCTCCGTTACATGACAGAAGGAGTGCTGTCTGCCAAAACCTTAACAAAACGCCTTAGTAGCCACAGAGAGCACACTGGAAAATGATGTTACAAAAAGCAAAGATACTCAGTTTTAAACCAAAAGAGAGCTTTTTATGAGAGAGGGAACACTTTAAGTTCCTTTGCCAAATATTACTGGTACAGGAGAGTGGTTTGTGAATGTTTAGATTTTCATTTGTTCAATAGACAATACAGATTACCAATTTTTTAACCACAAAAAAAAGGAAGCAAAATATTAATTCAGCAGAATCTACGCGTTCCCTCAGCTTGCACAATCTCCTCTGCATGAATCCAAGTAAACTTCGGGGTATTAATGTTGATATTAGCTATCTTCTGATTACACAAACAGGTGTATTTGATGATCCGCGCTGTGAACCATGCCTGCTAGGCAGTGGTGCACAGCCCATCCCTTAGCCCACATGGCAGCCATTCCTAATGAATTAGCTCCTTTATTAGAAGTTATCAGTTGTTTGAATAAAGGACGCCCTGGCGAGCATCTGCTGCTGCTCGGCTATCACTTAGTGACAGAGATAAGTGGGATGAACATTGCCCAAGGCTCCCAGTTGAAAAGGAACTGCATAACATCAATTACTCCAATCGATTCTTTAGAAAACGCACCATTCGCAGCTGTGCGTGCGCCATTCTGCTCCATCTAATTAGCTAATTGGTGGGCATTAAGAGGTTCCGAACAAATATCAATATTTTGAACTTTATGGCTCACACCACATACTAGCAATACTGGTTACTGGGATCACTAGGAAGGACCAAGGCTAGCATGGTACCGGGACACGTGCCCATATGTTGAGCTGGTGCACTGGCACACAACAGAGCCTGTCTTTAGCATACTGCACTGTCTAAAGTGACTTTGCAGTGTTCTCTGTAGATAAGCAACAACATCTGACAGGCATAGAAAAAGGGAACCAAAATAGAATAGGCAGCATTTAATTTGTGTTGCTTGTTGCCAGTTTTGGGCTCCAGCACTCAATTGTGGAGAACTGACTTCTTTTCCATCACAACACTTTGAGATGGAGAAAAATAAAAACAGACCGAAAGGAAGGGAGGAGGAGAAAGAAAAACAGCGACTAAGGGAGAAAACAGGTATGAAAAGAAATGTGCAAGACTAAGACAGACAGAACGAGAAGAGAGGTGGTGAAAAGATAATGAAGTGAAATCAAGAATATGCAACCTTGGGATTTGGCAACCCAGACATCTTGACATTCAGCAACACAGTGAGAGTGGGCTCCTAGGAAAAACATTGGCCCTTTGCACTTTTTTCTTCATTTTTCATCTAAGCACTGAGAATAGATTACCTCGTCGGATGTTTATTTGAGATATTCTGATGAATGTGAATTAATTGAAAAACAAAAACTGAGGGCCCGATTCACAGAACTAACTTAAGACAAAATCCTAAACTTACTACCATTTTGGTATTCACAGAAGGCACTTACTCATTTTGGTATTCACAGAAGGCACTTACTCATTTCGGTATTCACAGAAGTTAGGAGTCCTAACTTTAGGACTCCTAAATAGGGGTGGGCGGAATGACCGGAAGTGCCTTTCGCAAAATATCGCGAAACGGCACACAATCTCCGCGATCTCGCGATATTTCGCGAGATCGCGGAGATTAGTGCTTCCGGTTGGGTGCCCTCGAGTCAGCTGTCTTTCATAGTGGGGGAAAGGGCGGGAAGACGTTGCCCACCGCTGGTGTGTGTGGCGGGGCTTCCATGCAGTTCACATGCCGCTTGTTTAAAGGGCCAGAGACCGATCAGAGCAGCAGACGAGGAGACAGAACCTCCTGGTGTCAGGAACTACACGGGGATTGCGCTCGAGAAAGTCGTGGATGCACAGAGCTCCATCGAGGATCACAGCTAATTTTGAGGTAAGATAACTGGAGGACTTTCTACTGGCTAATCAATAAGTGCTACCTCGTTGGGTAAATGTATAGTGCTTTTCCTACACTACAACTGCGTAAAGGGCCAGAAGAGTTGTCTACAGTGACCATGTGTGTCTTTAACGTTGCCACGGCGCCGACGGGCCCCGGGGTACCTTGAGTCAGCTGTCCATCATAGTGGGGGAAAGGGCGGGAAGACGATGCCCACCGCTGGTGTGTGTGGCGGGGCTTCCATGCAGTTCACATGCCGCTTGTTTATAATTAAAGGGCCAGAGACCGATCAGAGCAGCAGATGAGGAGACCGAACCTCCTGGCATCAGGAGCTACACGGGGGTTGAGCTCGAGAAAGTCGTGGATGCTCAGAGCTCCATCGAGGATCTCAGCTAATTTTTGACTGTAGATGTGGGGAGAAAAGCACACCTGCCCAGCCTCGACCTAGCTACTCCCGAATGTTTTGTGCTGATTAATGCGTTACTGAATTTGAGCTCCAACTCGGGCACCTGCTTTATTTATATCTGTAAGTGCTCCCTGTTGAGGTCCTGCTGCATATGTCCGTTCCGATCGCGGAAGTTTCGACATTTTCGCGTTCCGCGCGGAATGCGAAAATGTCGAAATGTCGCAATTTCCACGATTGGAACGGAAATTCTCGCCCACCCCTACTCCTAAATGCCTTCTGTGAATACCGAAAGTCTTAAAATTAGGATTTTTCTCAGTTTAGTAGTAGTATAGTTAGGACTCCTAACTTTAGGACTCATAAATGCCTTCTGTGAATACCAAAAGTCTTAAAATTAGGATTTTTCTCAATTTAGTAGTGGTAAAGTTAGGACTCCTAACTTTAGGACTCCTAAATGTCTTCTGTGAATACCAAAAGCCTTAAAATTAGGATTTTTCGCAGTTTAGTAGTAGTATAGTTAGGACTCCTAACTTTAGGACTCCTAGATGCCTTCTGTGAATACCGAAAGTCTTAAAATTAGGATTTTTCTCAATTTAGTAGTAGTAAAGTTAGGACTCCTAACTTTAGGACTCCTAAATGCCTTCTGTGAATACCGAAAGCCTTAAAATTAGGGGTTTTCTCAGTTTAGTAGTAGTAAAGTTAGGAGTCCTAACTTTAGGACTCCTAAACTGAGAAAATCCTAATTTTAAGACTTTCGGTATTCACAGAAGGCATTTAGGAGTCCTAAAGTTAGGACTCCTAACTTCTGTGAATACCGAAGAGAGTAAGTGTCTTCTGTGAATACCAAAATGAGTAAGTGCCTTCTGTGAATACGAAAATGGTAGTAAGTTTCGGATTTTGACTTAAGTTAGTTCTGTGAATCGGGCCCTGAGAAACAACTTTGGAGGAAATCAATTTTAAGGAAATCCAAATAAATAGAAACTTAACAGAAACATTTGAAAGAAAAGATAATGTTATGGATAAATCCAAAATTACATTACACTTGGGTGGAGTTTAGGGGTTGTGAGTGTTTTTTGGTTTTAGGTATAGGCGCAGTTAACAACTCAGGAAGTTTAGGGGCAGTGAGGGGATTTTGGGGATATAGAATCAGTAAAGTTTAGGGGAGTTTAGGGATTTCTAGGGTTCATGGACTGGTTAGGGCTTAAGGTTCAGGAATGAGTAGCGTTTAAGTATGATGAATAGCTTTTATGGTTTTGGAATGGGTAGAGTGTAGAGTTTCCACTGCACCACCGTAGCAGAGCAGCCTCAGAGCCTCGGAGTGTGGTAATGCAGCTTTTTCGACTCGTGGGTCTGAGCCCCCCCCCCATCATCCACGGAGGCAGCTTTGGAACAGCCCCCGGAGCAACGAAGTGCAGTGGAGCAGTGTAGTTGGTCCGACGGCAGTCCATATTTTGCCAGTCGCGGCGCGCGGAGTTGCCATGAAATTAGATCAGCGGCGGCTCTCAGCTTGCCTGACCAGTGGGCTCGTGCCCGCCACTCCGCGGAAGTGGCCCAGACACCTCTGTAACGGGAGCGGCTAGCAGCGTGTGAAACGGACCGCCGTGTTGGCCCACCTGCTGTGGCCTCCTGGAACCTCCGCCCTTAGGTCCCTACCGCCATTAAAAATGGGAAAGAAAGCTTGACTGTTAGTGCCATACTTCTGAGTTCCCGGGCCCTTTTCTCTTCATCCTGCTTCGCCTCTGCCCCCTCCCAGCCGGCTTTAGGACTGCCACCACCATCTTCAGCAGGCTGGTTAGGAGTCTTCGGTCCCTGGTGGTCGGTTGTGACTCAAGGGCAGCAGTGGCAGAGACAGCATCAGGAAGCAAGTGGCGTCCTGCAAGTGGCGTCCCGCGGAGTGAAGGCGAAAGCGGAGGCAGCGGCGGTTTTGTTTGAACTTTATTGATCTTGCCTGTGAACTTGAGAGCCTACAGCCAGTGGTGTTGAAGCTGCAGCAGTGAAGGAGCAGCGAAGAAGCTCCGCTTCAACGCTGATTTTCCTGACTTACCCGTCATCTTCAATTCACCGAGTGAGCAGGGGGAGCAGACGAGCTAGGGGCCATTACTCTCCTTGCTCCTGGCTGGAAGAAAGGAGGGCGGCTGGCGGCTGGCCTGGAGGAAGGTCCCCGTGATGCCCCCTCCCAGCTTCACTTCGATTTCGTGTCTGCACCTGCCCAGAGCCAGAGCTTGAGTAATTATCCGGTGGCCATCCGGAGAGTTATAAAGGAGTTTGAGAGGAGACCACCGCAGAGGTCAGGCCGCTCGTAGGTCACAGCAAGATAAGGCAGAGGCGGAACGTTAGCCCGGGTGTGCGTAGTCATCGAGGAGCCTGGAGAGGCAAGGAGATAAGGGGCCACAGAGTTTAAAGCGTTTTTCAACCACCTTGCTATTCTGCTCTATAGGTTGATAGGTTGTTAGGTTATCTCCGAATCTCCGAATCTCTCTGGTTCCCTCTGGTCCCAAAAACTTCAAAGGATTAAAATATGTTGTAATGCCATCCAGGTGCTTGCGCTCAAATGCACCAGTAGGTTCAGTCACAGGATTGTGAGGGCCACCTGCAAGCTCAGCAAGTCGCTCCATGGACCACCGTAGTCCCCTAAAACTCCAAACAACTATCAGGCAAAGGAGAAATAGGGAGCACCTTTCACATTTGAAAACCTATCCATTGGTGATGTCAATGCTCACGAACGGTGTAAGGAGCTCCAAATGGAGTAAGGTAGCCAAGAAAGGGGCAAAGGAGGTCCAGGATGTCCAAGAGATGGACACCTATGTAAAACCGGAAAATGAGGAGGGCCTTCAGTTTGCTTTCCCAGAGTTTAAAGCACCTCCTTTTCCCACCTTAATTATTCCCCATCAGAACACAAGCGAAAAACTTCAGTCGTCCTCATTTACACAGCTTCCTGGTGGAAATGCTTTACAAGCAGGAGTGGAAGACAGCGATATGGAAATGGTTCTAGCTGAGGGCAGAGCAGAAGTCTTTCCGGTCGAAAGCTTGGACGGAAAGGAATTGTCATCACTGTCACCATTGGCATGGTTGGTATCCTTGTTTGATAAACCCAAAACCACCCCCAGAAGATTCATTGAGTGTAATTCTGGTCCTTCCCCACCGAATTTGTGTGAGCAGGCGTCACAGGTGCCACAGTCTATAGACATTAGCCCTGTACTGGTGAAAATAGAGGACTATACCCTGCCGGACATCGCTATACCACTGGAAAAAACAAAGACTTGAAGGCGCATTTGAGAAAATCAATCACCATGGATCCGGAATTAAGACGGTCTCCGGTTTTATCAGCTGTTTGCCCTCATAAGCCCACCTTGTAAAATAGCACCCCCACTATTTTTTCTCATTTTCATTCACTATAATTGTCCGATGTAGGGGCATCAGACGTATTTTTGGATAAGGGGACACATGACATTCTGAACTCAGTCGAGAATGTACGGGGGGAACCTTAGAGATTTTTTACGCATTGGAGAGAATTCTCTCATCAATTTTATCTTTGTTGGACAAAACTACGGTAAATTCTGATCATATACTAGAGGTTCTCTCTCCTATTTTAATGGGGATCCAAGAACTTAACTCGGTTAATGAAGTAACAACTAAGTTAGCAAAGGTCCCTGATATAGATTGCCGCCCATGTCAGACATGTAATGGGGAGTCTATAAGGGGAATTAAGTTAGAGGAGCAGAAAGTTAAGGAGGCCTCTATAGTTGTATCACCTAGAGGTAGTCCCCTGGTACACTTACCTTCAGTTATACAACAACGAGAGAGTGCCCAGTCCACTAGTCTTGGGGGAAATTTAAATTTAAAAGTAACTCCATGTACGTACCCATTGCAGGTATACCCTATTTTTAGAAAATGCAAATTAAACACCTTGCGCATGGCAGGACCCTCGATTAAACTACAGTTTATTGAAGAGGCTGTTAATACTTTAGTGACTGTGCCCCTTGGGGAGGTTCCCCCACCGAGAGAAAGTAAAACCCTACAAAGTCGGAGGGGGAAAATGAAGAATAGGATTTGACGTATACCTAAACGGAAACAGAAAAAACTGCAATTCCCTACTGTAATTGAGGAGCCAAATAGTACAAAATTACCATCAAGTAGAAAGGTCACTGGGCCCTTGGGGCAATCTATATTGAATGTTGGACATAAAGCAGTGCTGGTTAATGGTAATCAGCCGACCTTCTTGGACCCCGTGCCGAATAAGCCACAGAGCTAAGAGGGTCAGTAAGAAAGAGGGTCTCCCAAAGTCACCATGGGTGACATTGAGACTCAGAGTTTCCCCTGCAAAACTATTTTAGCTCATCAAGGAACCAGTAGGGACCCTACACTAAGAAATGTACTGACAAATTCATATGTCTCTGTGTTAGAACAGGGTTTGGTTAGCGTAGGTGCCCCTCTTCCTCCTTTCGGACGGGATGCTCTCCCAGTACGGTTTGATCCCCCAGGGGAGAGTTGGGGAGGGGGACTTTTTTTTTTTTTCAAAACCTTTATTGAGACATTTCAAAACCGACACGTTACATGCCATGTCAGAACAAACCAATTTACACAGTAAGGTCCAAATCATAACAGGAGATCAAAAGGACAGATTCTCGCCCGCAAAAGACAAATACTGTGGAAGACAACTAGAACAACAGAGTTACCCGATCCGCCCCCCCCCAAAAAGGGTTATGATTTCGCTGCATCAACAAAGGGCAGCACAGCTCACCGAGGAGGCAAGGAGAGAGAGGGAAGTAATCACTGACCAACACCGGCGGCCGCCACGGGCGGAACGCTGGCGGGGAGCACGGGAGAGGCAGCATCACCTGAGGGAGCTCGAGAGTGGAGGTATGTCACCAGGGGACCCCATATGTCAATAGGATGAGACCTTGCCGGCAGCAAATCCCAAAACTCCGATAGCAAAGACTGACATCTCGAGGCATCCTCCAGCCAATGCTCAAACCTAGGCGCTGGTCTGCAACCCCAGCACATGGCTACCCTATGCCTATGAGGCATTGACCGTGACCGAGACCAGCACACGATTGTGGCATCTCCGCCCCCCTGATCTTGTGGATTAATTCCTGACTCCTGATTCAACTCGATCCCCTTGGCTCATCTATTGGGCCGTATCCTGCTACCTTGCCTGATGAACTAATTGCACGTCCTCGTATTCTCCCCGAATTTATTTCAGCAGCGACTGTGCGATGGATTCCTTCCATTAATTGCTCTCCATTTCACTGCCAGCCTCTTCATCGGCGTCACTTCATCTCCTACGCCAGCGCTTGATTCAATGCGCTTCAGAGCACTCCATAAATAGGCAACCCAGGTCCTGAAGATGATCCTAACCTGAGAGGATCGAAACGCCGTCGACCACTGCCCACCAGCTCAAACGCCTTAGGCGCACTCTGACCCTTGGTTCATTAACATAACGGAAATCACTAACTGTACCATTGAATAAGTTGATGTTTGAACCTTTTAATCTGTATATATTGTAAACTCTTTTGCGCCGTTTGCTGTGGTATCTTTCACGTTGTCACTTGCGCCGTTACTTCACGGTCACGAGCACTTTGTACACATTTCACTAGGGTTGCTTGGCTATATATACCCTACAGTGCTGTTACAACTGTTTTGCATATTTACTGATCTTCGTATAATATATGACGCCTACGGGCGCATGGATTGAACTATTTGAAGCTTCCTCTCTTTTGTTCGCTAACTGTACATACAGGTTTAAGTAATTACAATATATCCTGCTGAGATATTGTTGCATTTATACTGTACCTACCCAGATCTCAGTTGGGTTTATGGGTAAAACTCCTGTGGTTTTTCTATACTATGGCAAGGACCAGCAGCATTGCAATCAAGCGACGAGAAGCATCTGGACAGAATTTTACAAAACCCAACAAACACAGGGTGGGGTCCGGCTGCACAGTCGCGGAGGTAATGTCTGGGATGGCAACACATACTGCCTGCCAGAATTCTGACACCTTGGGGCATAACCATGCCAGGTGAGCAAAGTCCGCGGCAGGGGCAGCGCAGCGCATGCAACTGTCACTGGGTCGGAGCCCACGTCTGTGGAGCTGAACAGGAGTGCGGTATAGCCTGTGTAGATACTTGAAGTGTATTAAACGAAGCCGGTAGTTGGGTGACAGCCTCTTCAGCTGATTACAACAATAGAGCCAGTCAGCCTGCGCAATATCCAAACCCAGGTCCGTGCCCCACGCCGCCCGCTCCGATCTGTGGAGATGGATGTGGGGAGGGGGACTTAATCACAGTTTGTAGCAGTAATAAGGTTAGGTCAGAGAGGGGATCGGTCTTGGGGCCAAATGGTAAGAGGCACATAGAGCACACAGGGCCGGGTATCGGGCAAGCAAACAAAACCATGCTTTTTGTCTCCCTGTTCGATGCTGACTCAATGTTACTGAATAGAAGCGCCCTTCTTTCAGTTGTTATCAGAAATAGAGGACTTACGACGGGTAATAAGTAAAGACCTCGAGTTGGTTTATTTAGACCTGAGGATTGACCCACCAAACACTAGAGTCACATTCACGTCAGGGGTAGTTTCAATGCTAGTACTGGCCAATGTAGATTCCTTTAGGAAAAGAGGAGTAGACGTGCTCCCTTGTGTGAATCCTTAGCTTGTCCCATTTGAATCCTGAGGGAATACCCATCAGGCGCCAGGTAGCAGGTTCCCTACTCCTATGGGTGTTATAAACCCTATAAATCCCCAAGACATTAACATATCAATAGGGAGAAGCCTAGGAATCAGAGAAATTAACATTATAAGTCCCCAAGTTCAAAGGCCCAGTAGTCCCATTAGGGAGGATGAGATGGCCCAGTGGACCTGGGTAGCTGGTACCCTGAATGGCTCAAAAGAAACTACAAAGCTGCCCTTGTTGCGGAGATAGTCAATTGGGACGAATTCTATCCTGGAATCTAGCGGGGGTAGGAAAAACTAATTGTAAGCTTTAATCGTTATTAGAATATGACCCTAAAATAATTTGCCTCCAGGAAACCTGGAATGATGGGGATTTTCACTTTTAGAATTTCTTTGTATACTGGTGTGTAGAAATATCTTCTGTAAAAGGGCATGCTAGCGGTGGTTTAGCTATTTTACTTAGCTGTACCATAAGATGGGATCCTGTGATTTACATTCATCCCTCAAAGTGTTGTATGGGAGTGAAGTTGAGGATGGGTGAAGATAAATCAGGGCAAGCTGTTTCCCTTTTTCTGGTAAACATGCATATTCCCCCTGGGAGAGCATCCAACTCACTGGTTGATTCCATCTGTACCTATGTGCAAAGGAAAAGTAGCACTGAAGAATGCTCGCGGATTATGATGGTGGGTGACTTTAATGCTAACATTTCCAATGGTTCTGTCATGTCTTTTTCAAATCTTGAGTTGGAGTAAGTATGGTCTATTCCGGATTCCTTACTGTCCGATCATTTAAGAGATCAGATAAACGAGGCCTGTTACTTTTGCATAATCTGAGAATGTTCGACCTAGTATTGTTAAATGGCAGAGGATTCCCCAGCCTCCTATACTTAACGGGGCCCATATGGTCATTCATTAATTGATTACATGGTGGTATCTTACCAACTTTTTGGTGTATGTACACAATTTAAGGTACTTCCAACAAGCATGAGTGATCATAGAATTTTGTCAGTTAATGTTGACATGGAAATGGAGAAACCTGAACTCTGGAATCATAGGGACGAAAAGGTTTCATATAATCGCAGTAATGGGCGCACTTTTTGGTCTAATAATTTGCTCCCAAGTTTTAAGAGAGTTTTTGAAAATGTGGCATTTATTTGCACTCAAGAGACCCCTATTGCCAGGTTTGAGAGAATCCTGGCTGTAATGAGATTGTGCGGAAGTAAAAAGCAAGTTGCCAGTTCTGCATCGCTAGTGGCTAACTCATGGGAAATCAAAAAACGAAATTGGGAAATTAATGCCTTAATCAGAGAACAATTAAGGCTGTCCTCAATACCAAGGCAAAGGGAAATCAATAGACTAAAACAGGTACGGAAAAGGAAAATGGTATCAGAACGTAGAAGGGTCGAAGACTCAAACTGGGTTAAACTTCGAGAGGTCGCTCAAACCGGTGACACTAGGAAATAATGAGCACTGACAGCAAAATCTTGCGATGGGAGGGATAAGGCAAAGCCCATTTTGATTTCCAATGTAGAATGGTCTGTGTATATTTCCCAGCTGTATGCTTTAAATTCTACAGTTGGATGGAATCACAATGTTGGCTCTGCCTCTTCCGTGGGGAGCGACTACGGAGCCCCTTCTTGCATTGAAATAGAGGGTTATATTAAAGGGGCAAGATATTCTAGTGCGATGGGCCCAGATGATGTACCAATAGCCATAATCAAACAGGATGGCGAAGCATGGGCAGAATTTTTGTCCATTGTTATACCCATGGCGACATTCCACAATCCTGGAAGGGAAGCATAATTGTTCCATTATACAAAAAAGGTCCAAATAATTCCCCTGCCAGTGTTAGACAGATCTCTCTCCTGGATGCGACTGGTAAATTATTTGCGAAGAGCATTCTTACCCACCTGCAAGATTGGGCTTTCAGAAATGGTCTCTTCCCTGTAGAGCAAACAGAATTTTGTAAAAACAGTGGTACCCCTGATAACATATCCACCTTGCAAACTTTAACTGAAAAATATCCATTGAGCCGGGGAATGCTGTTATATGCTGCTTTTATAAATTTTTCTACAGCCTTTGACCGGGTAGATCGGGGATGTTGTGGAGAAAATTGGTTACCATGGGGATACCAGGGAATCTATTATGATTGAATATTGCACTGCATTCCTCTACTTGGACGCAGGTTTTATTGGGGTGAACACAGGGCCTTTCAAGAAAAATGGAAACTAATAATGGGTTGAAGCAAGGGTGTCTTCTGGCCCCTCTTCTTTTTTCTATTTACGTCAATGATTTGCCAAGTAGAGTGGGGCTCAGCAAAGGGGATTCCCCTAAACTAGGAAACTTAAAGTTGAGCTGCCTGTTATATGCAGATGATGCCATATTAATGGATCTAACTCCAATAGGACTTCAAAGATGCCTTGCTGAGTTGATTAGGTATACAGAAGAAAACAACTTAAAAAATAAATATTTTAAAGAGCAAAGTTATGGTTTATAGCTATCGGGATGTAACGTCAGAAAGAACTTCCTTTGGTTCTTGGGAAATGACAAAGTGGACGTAGTAAAATTTTACCTATATTTAGGAAAAATCTTTACAAACAGGTGTTTCAGTAGCAATCATATGGATCAATGTAAAGGCAAGGCAATTTCACAGTCCTTCGCAATCAATCGATTTTACACACACTGTAGGAAAAGACATTTCGCACATATTTTATCAGTTTATAAAATAAAGATACCACCAGCATTGAGCTATGCCTGCGAAATAGTAGATGCACAAGAGTGGGATAAATTTGAGAAAGTAGAGGGACGAATTTGGCGCCAAATCTGTAATCTGAATGGCGCTGCTCCTATCGCAGTGATTCAGCTGGAATTTGGTTTACTCTCAACTTATGTGCTTTCTATGGCTGCGTGCGTAAGATGGTGTAACGCATTAGCAAACAGCTCTGAGAATGCCCTACGGGTAGCACTACGTGAGGAAATCTTTGTCAGCATGAAAGAAAAAAGTGCTCTTTTTAGGAATCATCAAAAAGCTATGAAACTGTTTGGCCTAGAGATGGATAGTGTGGCTGTACTTTGTAAAAGTGCCTTGAAAATCAGAATTAAAAAAGCAATCTACGGGGTATCTCGCGAAAGAGATATTTTATTGTGCGCAGATAATAGTAATAATGATTGTATTGCAGGGAGTAGTTTCTTCAAAAAAACGCAACCATATGTTTTATGGAACCTTAAACATGGAGTACGTAGAGTTATTCTGTTGCTTAGGCTGAATTTACTCCCTTTAAGAATTGTAGCAGGAGATTGGGAGGGCATTGCCAGATAGGAAAGACTCTGTCACTTATGTAACTCCTGTGTACAAGACTTAAATCATGTCCTATTCGTTTGCCCCACATTATAACCTCTACGATGCAGATACCTAAGGAATTGTTTTCTAAAGTACAATATCACCACAGCAGAAGAGGCTCGTAAATGGCTGCTGGCACCTCCATCTGAATTAGTTTTTTAAAACATTTTAAGCTTTTTTTACCAATTTTTTTTTTTTGACAACCAATTTTTTGGAGTTTTGTAGGTAAGAACAAACAGCACCATTCAGAGCCACATATGCATCATCAGAATACGGAGAAAAACACATCTCAGTGACGTCAAGGTTACAGAAGGAAATCACTAAAAGCATATCCACGTGTGCCTGAAGAGAGGACCACACCATTTCAATCATCGAGTACCCCGACCCATTTGCCCCACAAACGGTGAAATTTCTCAGGACATCCTCTGGCCAGTTATAGAGGCCGCTCCTGCGAAGCGCACCAATCCACCCCCCGGCGCCAGCGCCCTAGAGTGGGAGGAGCAGTGTCCAACCAATGCGCAGCAATGTCCCTCTTGACGACCACCAGTGCTGTGTTAAGGAAAAGTTTCTCTGCCCTAGAGCCATCCAATCCGTTAGTGACTCCCAACGAGAGGATCGAGAGGCACCTCCCACCCCAGGACCCCCGTCAGATCTTGGGTTAACAATTCCCAATATCTCTGGATAGCAGGGCACGACCAAACCATATGGTAGATATCGGCATGGGGGTGGGCACAACGGGGGCAGTGGGTGTCAGGCCGAAACCCAGCACGGTGAAGACGCAGAGGTGTGAGGTAGGTGGCGTGTAGAAAATAAATTCTGGACCAGGCGAAGCCTCGCCGATACCGCGATCGTCCTAGGGGCCATCAGGGCGTCCCTCCAGTCTTCATCCTCCAGCACCCCAAGCCAGCCCTCCCACCTCTCACGAAGTAGGGAAAGGGAATTAGGAGTGTTGTTGGTAAGTGAACGGTAGACCCGAGAGACCCCACTCCTCCCCAAGTCCCTAGTCAGTACCTGTGCCTCGGGCGGGCTATATTCAGGCAGGGGCGTGCCATCTGGAATGTGGGAAGAAAGGGCATGGCGCAGCTGCAAGTACCGAAAGAATTGAGAGGGATGGAGGGAGTGCCTGGCCTGTAGGTCCTGAAAGGACTGAATGTGGATACCTCTCCAGACGTCACCCAGCAAGGTTACCCCTATGAGATCCCATTGCCGGAACCCCGGTAGGGAAGCGACTTCACAAAGTCTTGTGCCACACCACAGGGGAGAATTGCGGGTTCAGCCTGCCTGTCCATCGAGTATGACGCAGTGAGGCATGCCAAGCCAGGAATACGCCGCGCGTGATCTCAGGAAGATCTCGGGAGATTGCGGTCCCGTAAAGCATCCCCCGGATAGAGGAGAAGCCCAAGAGATGAAGTTCCAAGCGATACGCCGGGTTGGACCAGCCGCCATTGAACCAATCATGAATCATGAGGAGACGAGTCGCTAGGTAGTAGAGGTAGAGGTTCGTCATTCCGAGGCCCCCGTCAAACGGTGGGATTCGGCACTGGGCCAGGGCCAGCATGGACCTCTGTCCTCCCCAAAGGAATTTGGTGGCCATACCGTCCACATCCCGGAACCAAGATCTGGCGAAGGGGAGATGGGTGTTCTGGAGCATGGACAGAAACGGGGCAGGATCATCATTTTGTACAGGGCAATCCTGCCCAGAGGGTTTAGAGGCAGTGTGTGCCATTTAAGAAGATCTGCGCGGACCTGCTTAACCAGCGGGGTGACATTGAGTTGCCATGCAAGGTCAGGGAGGAGGGAAACCCAAATCCCAAAGTATTTGAAAGACAACCGGCAAAGAGGGATCGAAGACTGCCAATCAAAGCATTCGCGTGACGCGTGTAAGGGGACAAGGACAGACTTGGCCGGATTGAGCCGCAAGCCGGAAGCTCGTTCAAAAATAGCCAGTGCCCGAAGGCAACGAGGTCTCGACCGGGTGGGGTCCGCCAGGAACAGCAACACGTCTTCCGCGTATAGCGCGATTTTGTCCTCCGCTAGACCGGGCCTCCTCCAGCCAGTCAAGGAATGGTCACTGCGGACAAGACAAGCGAACGGCTCCATTGCCAGAGCAAAGAGGATCGGGGAGAGGGGGCATCCTTGCCTCGTGCCCCGTCCAATGGGGAAAGGGCGGGATAAAGCGCAATTGACGAGGACCTGTTCCGGGGACGGGGGTAGAGTAGTCTCACCAGGTTACGGAAAGGAGTACCAAAACACATCTGCTCCAACACCGCTTGCAAGTAGCTCCAGTCAACGGAGTCAAAAGCCTTCTCAAAATCAATAAGGAGAAGCGACAAATATGGAGGAAGCATGTGCCGATTCTCGAGGGCGAGGTGAAGGCGGTGGAGACAGTGCCTGGTCCCTCGGCGAGGCATAAAGCCGCATTGGTCGGGGTGGACAAGCTGGGTTAAATGCGGCCGTATGCGATTGGCCAATACGGAAGCGAAGATCTTAAGTTTCGTATTGATGAGTGAAATGGGCCGATAGTCCGAGCAACACTGCGAGGGGGGCTGGGACTTAGGAATCACCACGATGGTAGCAAGATCCATCTCTGGCCAGAATAAGCCACACTCCATCGCTTCCCTGTACATCTCCACGAGAGGCAGAAGCAGGGTATCGCAATAGGATGAATAAAACTCCTGGGGGAGCCCGTCCGTCCCAGGAGTTCTGCCAGCCACCAGGCGCGAAATGGCGTCTGCTACTTCCGCAGGTGTAAGCAGAAAGTCCAACGTGACCGCGTCCGAGTCGTTAAGACGAGGGAGAGAGAACCCCTCCCGTCGGAGGAGGTCAAGGAGAGAAAGATCAGGTGGACGCACCGAATAGAGGGTAGCATAGTAGGAGGCAAAGCATTGGGCAACCGCTGCCGGGGCACGGTGAATCGTTCCATCTGTGTCTGTCATCTCAGGTATGATATGGTTGGCCATAGGGTAGGTGGCGAGGTGGTGGAGTAGCTTCCCATTTTTGTCTCCCCAACTGTACACTCGAGCCACGGACGAACGCCAAAGGAGCAAATAGAGGTCTGACGCATCTCGTCTTGTAGGAACTCCAGCCTCCGCTCCTGGGCAGCAGATCTCTCGGCAGGGTTCAGCGCCTCAATCAGGGTGGCCTAATGGTAAAATAGCTGGTAAGTTCGGAACTGATGCTGTCCCTGAACTCCTCGTCCTGGAGAAACCAGGCGTTGAGTCACCAGAGTGGTCGGGAGGCTGGGGGAAGGCCCCTACATGAAGTAGCACTGGGGAATGATCCGAGAGGCCCCTCGGGAGGATAGATATGGCCTGAAGCGATTGGCAATCCTGAACCGGCAGGAAATAGTCGAGGCGTGCATGGGTGTGGTGAGAGGCAGAAGTGTGGGTGTATTGCCTAACCGTCGGATGCCACAGTCTCCAGGCGTCCCCGAGCCCCAGGCTGGCCGCCCATGAGGAGAGAAGATCGATTGGACAGTCCTGGAAGCAGAGGGAGGGGACGCAATGTCAAGAACAGGGTCCATAATGGCATTAAAGTCGCCCACACCACTGTCAGTCCCAGAGGTAAAGCCGCGATCAGCGGGGTAAGTCTGCGGAGGGTAGGGGCCACAGAGCAGGAGGGGAATAGACAGACAGCAAGTTTAGCGGCCGATCCCCAAGGGTCCCTTCTAAAAGAATAAAGCAGCCCTGCGGGTCATGCATAAACTTAAGTGCCACAAGGGGAAGAGCACGACGCACCAGAATTGCCACCCCTCTGGATCCCCTACAAAACCCCGAATGCCAGATCGAGCCATAGCCATAGCTGGCAAGGAAAGGACAGCGTTGGCCTAGTAGATGGGTTTCCTGGAGCATGAATATGTCTATCTCCTGGCGCTGGGCATATCGCAGGACGGCTGCGTGCTTGATTTTGTCCAGCAGGCCGTTAACATTCCAGGCCATTAGCCGGAGCGATGAGAGCGCGCTAGAATCGCCAAGGAGGAGGAGGTCATGGGAGGAGCCGGATCGCAAGGCAGTTGAGCTGGGGTGCGGAAGTTCCCAGCGCCCGTGGATAGAGTAGCGTAGCGGTGTTTGGGATGTGTCCCCCCAAGTGCTGTGGATTAAAGGTGGTGCAAAAGATAATAACGTTGAAGAACAAACCAAACAGGAGCAAAGACTCCAATCCCTCCCATCCCCCCACCCCACACTTCAGGAACGGAAGCATCTGTTGCCCGAACATCAACAAAGCACAGAAACACCAAGCTAAAACACTTGGAAACGGGGCAAGACGTGGAGGACCCCTCCTCTTAGTAGGATGTTAATGTCTATACCAACGGAGAACAGTTAGTGACCAAATGGAGTATTAATCTTGAGCTCAGCCACAGGTCCCGGGCGAACCCGACCAGGAATCTGGACATCGCGTGGGAGGTGAACATCACTGCGATGTGGTCAGGCCGGTCTGGTGAGAAGAGTCGGACTGCGGGAGAGATCAGTATCCGGAAGATCGATCGGGGAAGGTCGAGGCGAAGCTGAACTGGGGCCGGGGGGTCCCAAGGAGCCAGAGCGCCCCCGGCCAGAAAGGTCCCCCCAGAAGGCCCCGGCGTGTGATCCCATGAGGGGCCCGCCGGGGAGGCAGAGCGTGTACACATCCGGCCCCTGTGCCTCCCCAAGCGCCTGCGGCATGGGCGAAGCACAGGCACGTCCCGCCGCACATCTCCGGCAGCAGCAAGCCGCACACGGTCCTGGGCAGGCTGCCCATGCCTCCTCTGGAGACTCAATGAAAAGGGATTTGTCCTGGAAGATCACACGCAGCCGCGCCGGGAGGAGGAGCCTGTATTGAATGTTAAGCGAACGCAGCTTCTGCTTGACCTCAACAAAGGAGCGACGTTTAGATTGAACCTCCCGGGTGTAGTCAGGGAAGACTATTATCGTCAGGTTCTCGTATTTGAGCGGCTGCTTCCGCCGGGATTCGGCAGGATAGAGTCTCTGTCCCAGTAGTTGAGGATTCGCAGGATGATAGGTCGCGGACGGGCGCCCGGCTGTGGCCGGGGAGCAAGCGACCTATGCGCCCTCTCGATCGGGAACCAGGGGGAGAGCGCGCCCTCGGGCATCCAAGAGCGTATCCAAAGTTCCACAAACTCCGCCGCCCGACCCTGCTCGACGCCCTCGGAGAATCCAACCAGGCGAAGGTTGTTACGGCGGGCACGATTTTCCGCATCCTCCGCCTGCCGGTGGAGCTCCTGAGTGTGGGATTGGAGCGATTCACCTGGGCCTTGAGCTGCTGAAGGTCATCCTCTACAGCAGACACTCAGGACCACGCTTCCTTAATCCTGGTGTTGACGTTGCGAAGGTCCTGCGGGATTAGTGTTATGTCTACACGGGCCTCAGCAATTTTGCCCTCGACCGAGGACTGCGACGTCTGGATTGCCTGAAGAATCACGGAGAGATCCGGTGTGGCAGGAGCGCCCGTGCCAGCAAGTCCACCGGCAGCCCCAGCATCAGCGGTGGTGAACCGGTCTATCCGAGTTTGGGTAGCCTGGGGTCTTGGGTACCTTGTCCCGGACCATGGTAATCTCCAGACAGGACAGTGACGAGACGACGGCTTCCTCAAGACAATCCAGGCAGTCACGAGGCAGGGAAGAGAACGGATAAGAAGGCCCAGGATGCAACCAGTCCCTTCCGCCCCGTGTTGGCCAATTGTAATCCGCAGGGCCTCAGTGGACCCCTGAAGAGTGCCAGGCACGCTAGATCATCAGATAAGGGTGTCCGGGGTGGTGTCGGCCCCGGGGTCTGAAGCGCGGGGGCCGAGGCCCGCTACAGAGGTGGGAGCAGGACGTCATGGCTTCAGAGGACAGGTGCTGGAGGACTGGAGGCCCACCGCCAGGACCCCCCTGCCGCCCGAACCGTGCGGCCGATCCAAACCCCAGGCAGCGGCCGCAGTCCAAGGGCCCGCAACAGACGGGTGCACCAGGCTAGATGTGCGGGTCGGGCAGTTGAATCAATGCCAGCCTTCCCCAGGGAGAAAGAAAGGCCGACAGAGCCACCGGGGCACCCACGGCTCCAGCCCAGAAGCCCAAACGCCACTGCCCGAGGTGGCAGTTGAGGATCCACCGATCCTCCGGGGATCCTGGGGGGACGGGAGGGGGGGTACAAGAAGCCCAGACGGGCACCAAGCCGGCCCGGGGCCACACACACCTTCACCCTCTCTGCTGCCCGATCGATGGCCGATCCCCCTCCCAGAGGCCCGCACACCTGTGAAAACCTCCTCACCTCAGTTGTCACTTGGGGGGGAAAGGAAGGTCCCTCAGCGGCTCACAGATATCAGCGCCGTGTGGTTCAGACCCCCAGGAGGTTCAGGCAATGCCCCCCGTCATTACCGAGAACGCAATGCAGCACCCCAGGCTGCCGAAGGGGTCACAGGCACCAGCAATCCAAGCCAGACCCGGCCATCATCCTGTCCGTCCCGGGGATTCACAGTGTCTCAGGAGGGGCGATGGCCCCCTGGCGAAGACAATTCACGCTGTCCACAGCAGGAGGCGGGAATCACACAGCTCCTCCATAGGCCAGTCAGGCAGGGCCCGAGACAGCTTCAAGTAGCTCCGGGTGCCCGTAATGCAGGGGGGAGCCTAAGAAGGCAAACAGGCATCACCCCGGCTCCGCCAGCCACAGCCGCCCCACCAGTCACGTCAGCCGGGCACAGGAGGCCAGCAAGGCAGCACCCAAGGAGACGGCAGTCCAGAAGGGCCCATAGGACGGGTAGCGGGATCCCCAGTGGAGAGATACGGCCAAAGCCGCTGTGAGGAAACAAAGGGACCACAGCACCCTGGTAAGTGGAACAATTCCCTGGGACCCTGCTTGAGTAGCCAGCCGAGGCAGGAATGAGCAGCGAGAGGGGGCAAACCCAAGGAAGATATGGTCCAGCTGGAAGGACGTACCCCACTCGAACTTCGTGATCAAGACTGCAGGATGGATGCAGCACCATGCACCCGGTCGATAACGGGCCACCGGGCTCTGACCCCTGCCCGGGCGGGCAGATGCACTGGAACTGCGCAGCGCCGGGATCCGAGGCAGCCGCGGGCAGGGGTGGACCTCCCAAGTGCAAGGAGGGGCCCGAACAAGCAGACAGGTGTCCCTGGGGCACCCACAGCATCAGCTGAATCAGCCGCGGCACCCGGAGAAAAGGAGCAGGTCTTCAATCCCGCCGGCCGATGCCAGGAGGCCGGCGGCGGAGCGCTGCATAGCAGGACAGGCAGAGGAGGTGATCCGGCGGAGAGTCAGCGGCCGCGGCGGGAGCTGTCATCTTGTGGGAGGCCGCGAGGAGGGCTGGAGCAGGAGAATCGTCTGCGGCCCTGAGGAGCAGCAATCAGCACCGTGGCGGGTTTCTCCGGACCTCCGGGTGAGCAGGTAGGGAGTGCAGGGTCACAGGGGCCCGATGGTATGCGGAGTCAGGACGGATGACGGAGGGGTCCGGTGCACTACGAAAGTGCGACCACCATCTTGACGTCCTTGGCCACGCCCCTAACAATTTTTAAATATATTTTAGAACAGTGTTGGTTCATTATGCATGTTTCCGAGTACTTACACTTTTTCTACCCTTTTCTACTGCTAGTTATTGAGTACTGTATGCTGAAATTGTTTATCTTTGTTTTACTATGAGCTTTTAAATTTTAATGCATATTATACACTGCTAGCTATTGCGTATTTCCCCTTGGATTGTTTTTCTGCGGTTTTTAAATATTCTTGCACTGTTATTATGCTGCTGGTTACTTCGTACTGTATTTTGAATTGACAAATCCCCGCTTTTTACTATATATTATTAATTTTTAAAGTTTCCATTGTAGTATTAGATTGTAATCTTCGTAAAAGTCGTCTAAATATTCAATGATGGTAATCTGATTTGTTATGTATCAATCTACTTGGCACTTGAAAGGTTCCTAGAATGGTTTCTGTGTATATGTTCTTTCTCTGTTTTTTATATGATATGATGAATTTAGCACCGTACAAATTTAGAAAATTCCTCTATTAATGGAGTGTTATGTTGATTTTTGGATGTATCTTTTTTACTTTAAGTGGAACTCTTCGGAGTCCCAAATCATACTAAATAAACTTGAAACTTAGGTAGAGTGTATGGGTGGTGAGGGGTTGTAAGGGTTCCCGAATGTGTGAAATGTATTGTCAGAAAGAGTTTAGGGTTCACGAATGGGTGGAGTTTAGGGTGCTGATGGGTTTTAAGGGATCAGAGATGGGTAGAGTTTAGATATAGAAATGGTTTTTAGAATTCAGCAATGTGCAGGGTTTAGGAGTGGTGAGGGCATATAAGGTTTCCCATGATGAGTGCGGATTAGATGTGGAAAGGGATTTTATGGTTCAGCAATGACTGAGGTGTAAGAACAGTGAGGGGCCTTAGGATTCAGGGATGGGTGGATTTAAGTCGGTCAAGGATTGGTGCATTTTAGGCATAGTGAAGGGCTTTTAGGGGGCAAGGGTGGATGGTGTTTAGGGTTCATGGGGGGCCTAGGATGGATGGTGCTTAAGGGTGGTAAGGGGTCAACAAATAAAAAGCATCCAAAGTAATTGTTTGAAAACATAAAAGTTATGTCTGGAATAATGTTTCTAAAAGTAATGCAACCATGGTGATTACACTATTTATAAAAAAAAGCATGTAAAAGCCAATTTTGAAAAAAAAGTCCTTCAATGTATTTGTTTTTATGAAATGGTAAATGCCATTATTTCTAGAAATTTCCATTAAACAGTTTAGGTGAAATGGTTTCTCAGTAATGGTATTCCATGAAATAATTATCAACGGATGTTCATTCCTACACTTTGTTGGGAAATATCTAACAGCTGACAAATGAAGTTATACAAAATCCGATGATGTAGGTAAATTTATCAATGAAGATGAAAATGCTGGGAGGAGTACAGAGCCCTTTGTCAAACTAATATATTGAGCAAAAGTTGTTAATTGCAAATACACAATGAAAGTGATAGATCCCGGAATGAATTTTATTAATTCATGTATTCATTTTCTTTTTTGCTCTATGCAGACAAATTGCTAGCTTATGGTAACTTCAGCATTATTAGGTAGAAGCATTCAATATTGACTCACAATTTTAATCTGCTGCCTTCTTTACATGCCTGGCAATGCATTTGAGATGATGAGATCCTCACACTTTGATCAGTTTTCAGTTGTAGCCCATTTTACCCCTGGAAGTTGACCTGTGCAGTATGGCTGCCATGGAGGGGGTGGAATGTCTCTCAATGTGATCAAAACCTAACTCCAGATAGAAACAGTCTGTTACAGTATGTCTTAAATTAGGGAATTGAAATACAGATAGTAGCAGAATTTTAAGATAACTATTTTGTATATAAATGAGTTGAAATGATGCACATATGCCAAAATAATCGTACACGTCTATATTAGGAACCAACATGCAGTACCACTGTCTTCCTTAAACCTCCACCACCAACCTTCGGCCAAGAACCTAATTACTCAGAAGGGTGGAGAGAAAAAATGACTTCACTCAAAATGGAATCTCAACTACATTCACATATACATCAACACACAAACACACCCCACACTCTCATACACCAACATTAAGACCTGAAACCAAAATACCCCTTGGATCTATTTAGATTAGTTTTATGCAAAAATACCTTGTGAGTATATTCATAAATCTGGCATGACTCCAAGCAACTCCATGAAACATTATATCAAGGCCTGGGTGGATCTCTCACAGTTTCACTGAACTGAATTCCACAGAATTACCAAAAAACTCAGCAAGATTCCACAGAGTTTTACAAACAAGCAGAATTCCATAGACCAGACACTGCTGATCCTCTTCTGCCACCATTTTACCAAATATCAAGCCTACAAAAACTGTCTTTATGCTCCCCAAGTCCCAATAGAAACAGAGAAAGCACAACAGCATAACAGCATAAACCCAATGCTTGGAGAGACCATATACACAGCTGTGCTTGTTCTTATGGAAGCTCTATGGTCACGTGTGCAGTGTTCGGAAGCCATTATGTGCAGTAGGGCTGAGTGGTGTGCAAGAGCAGGCTGCTTGCTGGAGATGAATGTGGCTTGCTTTGCTTACCACCATGCTACTTGGCTGTGGGTAGTTGGAGCTGTCGCTATGCTCTGCTCTGCCTTCCTCAATGCGAACTGCTCAGCTCCATCACTAGCTCTGCTATGGAAGGGCCGCCCGAGAGCCAGGGAAGGAGCGCTGGTAGCCTGCAGTAAGGGGCGCATCTCAGGAGCAGCAGGGCTGTAAACTCAGGTGGCCTTACACAGAGGCAGTGTCTTCTAATGTATTTGGGGCATGCTTGCCTAAAAACTTTCTAATCAATCTTCATAAAAATTTTATTGTGTTATTCATGCATTGCGTTATGCAAATCTTAATGCGCACAAATAGTGCAATGACAAGCAATTAGACTAAAACAAATAAACAATTAATGATAAACAATTAATGGGGGCCATGGCTACTAACGTAAAGCTTGTAAAAAGGCTTTGGCAACCTGAAGCTGTCATTCAAAGACATGATGAACATGGCTGTTACAGAATGTGAGCACAGCAAAACGTCCTTCTCTTCTAGAAGCTGCCAAGGTTAGGGCAACACGAGGATACAGTAATATCTGGTGTGCCCGGAGAAGGGTGAGAGGTGGGCCAGGGCTGATGTGGTACAAGCATGTGCTGGGTGTAAACTGTGGACCTGGTGCTGGTGTGGGGCACCCCTGGAATGGGTGTAAACACTGGTGGGGTTTGTGCTGGGTGTATACATTGACAGATCCTGGGCTGATGTGTGGATGGCAAGGGCTCCTCTGCTTTGCTGTCAGAATGGCTGCCTGTCTCCAGGTTACACGGATGTGCAAGTCCAGGTCATAATAAGCACACATGGGCTGCCAGTAGCCCAGCCCACGCTGGGTAGAGTTACAGCAGTGGCTTCTTCTGCCAGGGTTCCCCTGCCACCTGTGACATCACAGGTCTGAGGATGGCACTGAAAGCATTACTGATGCCCAGACCCAGGCCTAGGAGCAGGCTCTTGACCGGTTGGGTGGTGACTTTCTGCTTGTGACTGTGGAGTGACGCTCCAGTGACTGCTGATCCCCGCATTCCAGAACCAAACAGTTTAATGCCCTACTGATAGAGCTGACTGCAGCACAGGGTAGGGAGCATTGCTGGGAAGCGGGGATGCAGGGAACTGGCATAAGTGTGAGTGCACCCTCCATGCTCATCTAGGCCACCTCTTTCTGCTGCCATTACTATGGGTTCTCCTCATGCCTCCCTGGGAGCAGTGACATCACTCGGCGGCAGCAGGCGGAGGGTCCAGGCTGCCAACAAAGTGCAGTTTCATTGTTCAATAGATAAAGCCAGAAATGTAGCTGTGTTTGGTTTGAAATTTTTGGGATGTTGCACTGGTAAACTAAACTCTGCTCTGTCAGTGGTTAGCAGAGTTTTGCTTTGCCAAACACCACACTCTAAGTGAAGCAGAGCGAGGTTTACCCCCCACCCCGATTATATCCTAATATATCTCCATTAACCCATGGATGATACTTTGCACTAGCACTGCTGGACTTTTTAGAAGTGACGTCATCAGCTGAAAATCACTCAATTTGTTTGTGACTATTCCCCAAATGTCTCACTTGTAGAAGCCCCATCAGTTCCTGATAACTCTTAATTCTTCCATGGACCCACAGGTTTCTGTTTTTTCACCCTCATTCCTGGCCTGTTAGAAGCCTTGTTATGTTCTAAATTCTCTTATTTCTGTAATGGCCTACTTGTAGACATCTGGGATCCTTCAGGAAACTATACCTTCAGGTCCAAATTTACAAACAATTGCTTGGGTGCTGGAGTGACGGTGTGCAGGTTTGAGCTGTGCCTGCAACCTTTATGCAGACTTTTTAACATGTAGTAGATTGCTGCACCCATGTGCACCACTGTGCTTCAAATTAACATCTGTTTAAAAGCTTAGTAAATGTATGCCCTAGAGCAGGGGTACTCACATACTTTCTCTCGGGGGCCAAATTTAGAGTGTGGTTTGTGGCCGAGGGCCGCACCGGTGGGGGCGGGGTCAGTGGGGGAGGGGGTGGGGCTAGAAAAAAACTGTGACCATGAGCTTGAACACAGGCCCCTGCAGCGGATGCCTTCGTCCAGACCCGGCATATCTCTCTCTCTCTCTCTCTCTCTCTCTCTCTCTCTCTCTCTCTCTCTCTCTCTCTCTCTCTCTCTCTCTCTCTCTCTCTCTCTCTCTCTCTCTCTCTCTCTCTCTCTCTCTCTCTCTCCCTCTCTCTCCCTCTCTCTCCGCCTGTCCCTGCCTCTCTCCGTCTGTCCCTGCCTCTCTCCGTCTGTCCCTGCCTCTCTCCGTCTGTCCCTGCCTCTCTCCGTCTGTCCCTGCCTCTCTCCGTCTGTCCCTGCCTCTGTCCCTGCCTGCCTCTGTCCCTGCCTCTATCCGTCTGTCCCAGCCTCTATCCGTCTGTCCCTGCCTCTATCTGTGTCTCTATCTGTCGAACGTGAGGCGAACACGAAAAGTTGTTCCACCAATTACAAATTCTTATTGTAAATTAAAGATTCGAAAAGCGGTAGTTTATCAGATTGTGGTTTGTAAAGTGATGACAACTTAGAAAGTGAGCTTTAGAAAGAGGAAGTAGATGGGGCGACAGCATTAGAGTGGGAGAAGAATCAGTACAGGGGCCACTCTGGAAAGATTGCTTTGACCTTTTTGGGGGGCTTATGGAGCCAATTTGTAGAATGCACTGATTGATGCAGGGTCATGGTAATATTTCTATATATGGTATGACCTTCTTAGCATGGTTGTGATTTAATTTTGATAACATATTTTGTTCACGGAATTGAACTAATGTTTAACTAAAATGAAATACCTTATAAATATATTAACTTTTATGATGCAAGATTCATGACAGTTAATCCTTTTTTAATGTATATACTTTATGATCTGTGGAGTTTATATGTATTTTATTTCAAGTCTCCAGTGTTACCTGTTACTATTGTATCACGTAAAGGGCTGGTCCTCAGTGTAAGAAAGTACAGAAAGTGAAAGCTGCTGAGTCGCTGAAGTGCACGCGTGTATCCGTGGATGCTCCTGATTGTTTAGATGCGCCTACCTATGAACATATATATGCACCCTCCAAGTCAGTTTTCCTTGGGGGAGGGCAATGAATGCACAATACAGGACTCTACTTTGAGTCCTGCCTGCTTGAAACTCTACCATACAGTAATCCCCATGCTGTGCCTGCGTGCTATATAAAACTCTCCCTCTACCGCCCCCCCCAAAAAAAACTACACCTAGTGCCTATACCTGAAGCTGCATCACAAACACTTGCTACTTGTGAAAAATAAGCTGCAGGATCGGACATTTGCAACGACACTCACTGGCCTGGCAGGTTGCTAGCAGTGCATACCCCCCCCCCCCCACACACACACACCTTTGTGGCAGCCCAGGCACACACACACCCGCCCCCAGTACTTCACAGGTCTTTAAAGACCATTCACTTGCTAACAAGCCTTTGTTGTATTTCACCTCTCAGCGCCCCCGCAGCTCCACTCTAACTATCGCTGGAATTGCCGGCTCCCTCTCGGATTCCGGGCTGCTGCAACGGCGGTGTTTGGTGACACTTATTTAAAAAATGACAAAAAACACCGGTACGATCTCTGCAAGCTCCGCGGGCCGCCAGGGAAGGCTTGCCGGGCCGCTGGCGGCCCGCGGGCCGTACTATGAGTACCCCTGCCCTAGAGTTTTGCTAGCCTCGCCAGATTGTCTGCTGTAGCCACTTACCATGACTATGAACAATACAATCAAAGGGAAACACCAGCCATCCCAGTCCATTGTGATACCCTGTCCCTCAATGTGCCTTGAGAACATCTCGGCCTCTGTCTCATTTTGTGTGGTGTTGTGGTCCTGTTCTTCAAGGAACCATATATGAAGACAAAAGTGACTGGAGGCATGTGGGAAAAATGCTGGAAAATGTAATTTTAGGTGAGCTGCTACTCGTTACCACATGAGTGGTGCTTTGTTGTGAAAGAGTGTGTGACTTGTGCTCTAGTCCCACGTAGTCCTTGGTGGGCATATGTGACATGAGTGGGAAAAGGGTGATAAGCACTGATTATATCTGCCACTTAGAAGTGGGTATCAGAGTATGTTTCTGCATGGCATAAAAAAAAACAAAGGTCACTGAAAAACAGCATTTCACAAGAAATAAACCATAAAGGCACCATACAAAATGATATCTGTCTCCACTTTAGATGCCACAGGTACCAACTTTGTAAAGCATGTCTGACTTATCCTTTGAAACAAGTAAATTGTATTGTAATGTCTTGTAAATTCAAGCTCACTTTACTTTTTGCCACCGGCCTGCTACTGAGAAAGTCCAACTTCTGCAGGTCTTTTATTAACCCATTGCACCAGAAATTCACCAGTAACAACTACAAAGCACCCTGCATCCACCATGTTTTCTAAACGTGAGGTCTAGCCCTCACAATGCTAAAGAAAAACAAGCCCCACTGGAGGATTGAGCTAGATGAACTGGAGTAAGGTTTTGGAGTGATAAAAATGCAGTCCTGCCAGAGATGGATGGGAGATTGCTAGGGCCAAGCCACAAGTACCTGCTAAAGGTTGCTCCTATGTATAGGGATGTATATAGCTTGCTCTTGGTGGGGAGTGCCAAGCTAATGCACATCATTGGTGGGTGCTGGGAGATCATGCAGAATAAGTGTGGAATTACACCTTTCATTTACACAATATTTTTTAAACTAAATTGCATTTCACAAACCTTTTAAGCTACAGCATGATATTATGATTTGCCTATAAGTATTGATAACTTTTTGACATAGACAAGAGGTCTGCTTTATATATGTTTATGTACTAACCCCTGACAAAAACAATAGGCCCCTTTTTTATGTTTTAGAAATGACACCCTTCATGTTGTTATATCATATAGTCAGCCATACGGGTCCCACCTCCCACAGCCATTCACAGCCGAAGGCAGTTCACAGCAGGTGGTAGGGCGCCCCATGTCACTATTGTATATGAGGGTTTGAATATAGGGTTGTGCTTGGCATTGGACATCTTACTTTACATAAAAAAAAAATCAACAACATAGAAATTCCCTGTAAAATCAATGGTTAAAGTGACGCTATATTTAGGAATTGTAATAATATGTTACGTTACATAAAAAACCTTACAAATTAAATGAAAAAAACAAATGTTACATGGACATTATAGTTTGGTCAAATAACATTAAAACATACTGTTTTAAATAAACAAAGCCACTGAAATTCACCAGTTATAATTTTCTCAAGTAACTGTATCTCATTTCTTAAAGTAACTAAAACCCGCTCCCTCGCCATGCACTGCTAACAGCACTCATTGCATGTTCTATGCCATCAATGATAACATCACTGCAACATCTGAAATGACATCATTGATGACAACACTGGCATGAGGGAGGTGCTAGTTATAATTACTTTAGGGCATGAGATATAGTTACTCGAGATAACTATAACTGGTGATATATACATATAAATGTGTGTCTGAGTTTTTTGTGTGATGTATCCAAAAGTGTGGTTACACTAGTTACTCCATTTCATGCAAAGAACAAGAAGATGCCTCCCCAAATATGTAACTACCCCAACGGATGGAGAACATGGCGTCTGCTATTTGAGCAACCGCGCGTGTCCAGGTTACTGCCCCTGCCATGAATTAGTTTGCAATATGTTACCTGTTCTTTGAGGAGTGTCTTCGATTTTCTCCCCTTGTCTGGTTGCTTTTGGATGTTCCAGGGGCTCGGAGAGGAGGCGGCTGGACGGAATTGGGTGGTGGATCGTGGCGGATGCCCCGACGGGTGGACGTTCCCTGCCTGCCTGGTTTCCCGCGTTGGTGTTCGGCCGCCCTGGAGCTGAGACGCGGCCGTGCCAGCATCGGCCGTTTTTTCGCGGCAGCACGTGCAGGAAGAGAGAGGAGCCTCGGCGGTAAAATTACTACGGAGCAGGTCTCCGATTCTGCTACAGAAGCCCTGAAGAATTTAAAGGACACACTTGAAGAACTGCAGGTACCCCCAGGTAGTGCAGAAGACGGGACCCTTGACAACTTCCGGGGGTTTCAAACTGTAAGTAATAAGACTAATGCACAGCTAGACGCTGGTGAAGGGGCCGAGGGACGTGGTGACCGAAGCAAATCAGGAGGTAAAGCAGGAGGGAAAGTAGGAAAAAAAGGCAAGAGCGGTGGCAAAAAAGTAAATCTAAAGCAAAAGGAGACGAGAGTGGGGGGTCAGGAACTCCGTTTGGGGAGGGGAAGGTTCTGGAAGCTGAAACAGCGAAAAATATTTCAAGCACTTCCAGTATCCCCAGTTTGCCCAATAACTTCTCTTCCAGTGGTATAAAGGGAGAGAGGAAAAAGAGTGCGACTATATACAACAAGGTTAAGATTACCCCCTCATTGAGGTCTTTTTTTAGGGTCCAACCGGAGGTTTTGACCATTACAAGACAGGGGGGTGGAACATGGAGAGAACGTTGATATTAGTTTCTTTGGCCCACCTGGCTTTACCAGTTTGAGTGGCCCCGCGGACTGTTCATTTGAAGAGTCTCGGAATATGATGGAGTCCATCGAAGTAGCGTCTACCGAAAATGTAGAGGGGCTGGAGAGAGCAGAAACAGGGGGTACGGGGGAGATAGAGCCAATCCCTCAGAGCTCAGCTGCAGCCGCTAATTTTGGTATAGATGGAGGAGGAACAGGATTAAGGCTGAAGGGGCAGGAGGAGAAGCAGAGTGCCCCCCCCCCCACTAATATCGATGCAAACCCTCTTTACCTCACTAAAAGAAGACATCAAACAAGGCTTTGCGGTCTCAGCAGCGAATCAGGGCAAAATAAGGAATGCATGCGAGACCCTAGAGAAAAAAGTGGACCTTTTAAATGCTATAACCAAATCTTTAGATCATTCGGTGGATGAGTTGAAGGTCAATTTAGGGTCTGCGGAAGCAAAAATTCACGACTTACAAAGAGGGGAGGTGGCCCTGAGAGAAAGAATTGAGACGCTGAAAAACATCTCTCGTAGGAACAACCTTCGTATCTTAAACGTGCCAGAGGGGAAAGAAGGGTCAGACCTCAAAACCTTCCTAATCAAACTACTCAAAGAAGTTCTATCATTGGAAGAGGACACCGAGTTCCTGGAAAAGGACATACAAAGGGGACATAGGGATCCCTTTCATCTGAACCCGAATAGAAAAATACCTAGAAAAATTCTCATCAATTTTCTTACCTACGCAGTAAAGGGAAAAACCCTGAACATGGCTCTAAAATCTAAATCCCTAAGAAGTAAGGATTTTTCTTTTGATATTCGTTTAGATTTATCAAGGGATACTCTAGAGAGGCAGTGGGAGCTCGGTAAGAGGATGGACAACTTTAGGAAAGCTGGAGCAGTAGTACAACATAAGTTTCCGGATTTCCTAAAAATCATGCATAATAACAAAATGCATAACATCAGGTCGGTTCAGGAGGCAGATGAGCTGCTGGCCACTTTCAGTAAAGAGGTCCCCAAGTATTCCTACTTTAGGAATAATAGAATTTATAGATTCCCATAGAAAAGTGTCATTAGGTGATGCTAGGATGGGTAAATGAATTGGGAAAAGTAGAAGTTGTTAAAACACAAAAAAGGCAAAGGAGAAAGAAAGGAGAAGAAAGATGGAAAAAAAGAAAAGAGAATATATAAATAATAATAATAATAAATAACAAATTCACATAATAATAAAAAATAAACAAAGAGAGGAAGGAAAAAGGAAAAAAGGAGACAATTAGGGAAGAGAAGTAAGGCTCTTTCGGTTGATTAAATTGGGCAAGAAGGCACATCTGTAACCTTCTCTTTTGTTGATTTATAACACTATATTTTTTTTCTTGAATTGGGAGATAGCACCTTTTGCTGTTATTAGAATTAGGAGATACACTTTGGGAGGCTAACTTCTCTATTTATGTAAGGGTTGGAGGGGGTAGTAGTTCTTGGACACCACATCTGGACAACAACTAGTCCAGACAAATGGAGGTAGGGTTCTCCAAGGGAGGGGAAGAGGGGGTGGGGAAGCACGGGGGAATAAAAAACAAAATCACCTCATTCGTCTTGATCTTTTTAGGTTGCATAGGGTTGTTAGTTTTATCAATGATGAAATGGGCCGACTCGGTAAGAGTTAGGCATTGTGTCTGGCTTGGTCAAGAGAGGGTGTGGGGCACTGAGATTTAATAATATGACTACACTGCAGATGTTGTCCTGGAATGTGAATGGCCTGCACGTGTGGTCACGTAGAGCAAAGATCTTACAATACTTAAAAGACTCCTCTGTGCAGGTCATGGTTATTCAGGAGACACACCTTCTTGAGGCAGAAACAAAAGATATACCAAGATCTCAGAAATGGGTGGATTCTTTCATTTGCACCAACCAGACGGCTAACATCAGAGGAGTGCTGATTCTCTTTAAAAAAAATCAGCTAAAGTACAGGTCCTACAATATGAGGGGGAGCTAGGGGGGAGATGGTTGATTTTGAAGATTATTGTAAGAGGTACCCTCCTCACTTTCGTGGGGTATTATGGGCCGAATCAGGATGACTCTTTCAGCCTTCATACTATTTCCTCACACTAATTGGACTTTCCAGAGCCTGTGATTTGGGCAGGAGATTTTTAATATTGTTCTGGACCCTAAATTAGATAAATTCTCCAATAGCAGAGCAACAGTACCTTCAAGATCCAGGGTGTCCCTTCTGTTAATAATGTTTCAATTGGGGCTCAGTGACTTCTGGAGAAAGAGGTCAGGACAACAATTGGGGGTATCCTACAGGAATTTAAAATATAGACATAAGTCACAAATTGACTATGTTCTGATCAGCTATAGTCTAAGGACAGAGTAAAAGATATAAAGTATTTGCCATCACATCTGTCGGATCACTCTGGCATTTTGTTGACCTTAGACTGTACCCAAACACAACAGGGTAGAACATGGTCCTTTGATCGGACATTGTTACTCGAAGAAGAGGAAACAAGTTTTCTCTCAAGAGAAGCAAGCCTATTTTTAGAGACTAATATGGGTACAGCTGACACTAGTATAATATGGGACACTCTTAAAGCCTTTCTGAGGGCTATGATAACTAATAGGTCGAGCTATAGGCGCAAAAAGTACAGAGAAGAGATTTTAGCTCTGGAACAAGAAATGAGGATAGTGGAGGCAAGAATGAATCGCCAGGCAGGGGTAAACCAAAAGGAAGACCTAGATGAGTGTAAATCCCTGAAGGACAAATTGTAGGCCACTCTTCAGGGGAGTCTTATGCGCAGATGGGAGGCTTGCAAGATTGCTCACTTTGAGTATAGGGAAGGAGCCGGGAAATTACTCGCTTGGAAAATCAAAGCAGACCAGCTCCGAAATCACATAAAGGAAATTTCTGGGAATAACGGTGCAGCCTTCATTTCCTCGGATGAAGGTATTGGGGAGGCCTTCCTGGAATACTTTCAGGAGATATAAGACCTCCATAGAGGATAAAATCAGAGTGAGAACATGGTTGGAGGAAATCATCTTAACACCTATTAACGCAGACCAACAATTAGATTTAGAACAGAGTATAACGCAATAAGAGGTGAGGAAGGTATTTTCAGGTTGTAAAAGAGGGAAAATTGCGGGACCCGATGGTCTATCAGGCGAGTTATATAGATCACTCGGGGAGAGTATAATCCCAATACTAACTCGACTATTCAATGAGATATTTTTGGAGGGAGCTAGTCCTCCTGCATCATGGAACGGTGCTACAATAGTCTTGATCTTAAAACCGGGAAAAAATTCTTCTAGCTGTGGGTCATATCGCCCCATATCGCTTTTAAACGTTGACTATAAAATCTTTACTTCCATTTTAGCTAACAGGCTGGGGGTGGTAGCAAAGGATATTCTCCATCCCGATCAGAACGGGTTTGTGAAAGGGAGACAATTGGCAGACCTCACCCGTGATATGGTTGGTGCAACAGACATAGCTTCCACCTACTCACTCCCCCTGGCAGCTTTAACCTTGGATTCCACTAAGGCTTTTGACAGGGTTAATGGGACCTACCTGTCAGAAGTCAAACACCAACTCCACAAGCTCAGATATCTAGCACAGGAACTCACACTCACTGTCATGCCAGCATGCACCATGAGGGGACAGACACGTCACCTGGGAGACCCAATGACAAATCACACTACACCCAACAGTAGGCCCGGTCACACACACCCCCTCACACAAGCCCGGGGCAAGCAACGGAGTTACCCACACTCACAATGGACATGTGACACAACAAGACCAATACATAGCCAAATAAGCATCCTAGCCAAAATTCTAGTGATCAAACACTCAGGAGAACATATCAATCTGTCCCCCGCAACATACCCATCCCCAAGTGTACATTGAGAGGAATGCTAGGCACATCCAACTACCTGGAGGAACTGTGACAACTAGAATATGTATGAAACATGGATGTGGCATGAAACAGAATTAACATTGTCTCTCTCTCACACACAGGGCAACGTCATCGACCTCCCCCCAACAATGGGGGGGAACAATCACAGTCCCAGGCTCAGCGTGAAGATGATCCCACCGGCAGCGACGACTCTCACCACTCCGTGGATGACCCCGACCAACCTGGCCCCTCTGGTGCCCAAGCCCCTGCAGCACCTGCGTCAGGTACATCTGTGCCAACCCCCATCCCCATTCCTGTCACATCCCAGGAGACACCCAGGAGCCCTGCACGCACTGATCAACAGAGCCAGTCTGACCAGGAGGGACAAGGTTTTCCGGGCACCCAGGAGGAGGCAGCCCCGCAAATGCCATCCCTCAGGGATCCCGTAGACCCGATGTGCCCACAACGGCAGGCCAGGCTTGTGTGGGCAGGGGTGGTGGGAGTGGAGGCAGGCGGAGGCGAGAACCTGACCAGCCAGCTGAGGGAACCGGTATGTCACACATACGCCACATCTTGGCCACATACCGGCGTGACACCAGGGGCATCAGCCAGGTAGTGTCGAGCCTCACAGAGATGAAGGGGACCCTTGACGAGATGAAGAACCTGCAGGCCGAGCCAGTCAACAACAACACCAAGGACGGATGGAGGCAAGACTGGCTGAGCTCCTGGCGGTGCAAACGGACATGAGCCGTTTACTCCGTCGGATCGCCGACAACATGGGCAACCCTCCCTGTGCCACCAGGTGAAGACCACCACCAGCCACAGGGAGGGAGGAGGAGGAGGATTCGTCCGACGGAGCATCACAGACATCGTCAAGGCCTGCATCTGAGGGTCCCCCCAGGAAGGTGGGTCGTCCACGGAAAAGACCATGAGAGTCAGCGGACCATCCACATCTCCCAGGTCACCTGGCCTGGCACCTGGCCCTCTGGCGCAACAGCAGCACCTCATCCAATGGCATTCTCTGCCACATGGACTTGCTGGTCACAGTCTGACCAATGATGACCAACACTGTGGTCTGGACTCTGATGACTTCCAAAGCAAAGGATACCATCTACCCCTGTGAACTTTGGATTCTATGCACCCAGTAGAGCACCTTAGTTTATCTACCAAAAGACTTACCCCACCATAAATAAAAACTTTATTTTGTCATGAGATGTTTTTGTCGTTTTGCATTAGTCCACAACATATGTGTGTGTGAATGTCAAACTATGCCTGAGTGTTGAACTAACTCCACCCATCCATACCCTGGGATCTGAGTCTGGTACAGGACACACATGGGTCACAATGTATCATTCAATGCAGACATGGAGCACAATACTCACCTGTGATGGCCTCAAGCTGCTGAGGGGGGGCTTGCAATACTGTGCGGACAGACCTATTTGTAAGAGTATCATTAAGGCGTAGAGGTCATGCCTCATTCGGAGGTTCCCGGGGAGGGAGTCCCAGGTATGTGTTCCCAGGTGGGAGAACTATGTCCTGCATGCTGGAGTACGGTGGATCTGAAGAATGGTGGCCAGGTCAAGGTTGGATGCACGGAGATGGCACTACGGGGTCTCGGATGACAGTGGTACAAGGTTGGTTTTGGATCGGGGTAGTGGCCTGCCTCCTGAGTGTGGGTGGGGAGTCTGAAGGTCATCCTGCAGCACACAGTGATCCATTGCAGCTATCTCTGCTGGACGGTGATGTGGCTGGGGCGCGGGATGTTGCAGCAGAGGTGTGCAGATGCAACCTGGATGTGGACAAGTTTCCCGGGAGTTAGGATGTGGCTGCTCCGTAGAGGGCAGGGCAGTATTTGACACGGATGTTGTGGTGGACCTGGGGGATGGTCCGTCTTTCCTTGGAGTGGATCTATCTGGGGATCATGTGCATAATTTAGAGGGTGTTGCAGTCTGAGGCACAGATGCTGGTGATTACCATGGCAAATGTGAGCAAGCAATCCATGATGCACACCATCTTGTGTGCGTGGACACTGGGTGCTTGTGCAGGGCTTTTGCGGGTGGGACAAAAGCAGTTGACCCAGCTGTAAGGGGACAATCCTCAGATGTTGACCTCAGTCCTGTACAAGTCCTGCCTCAGGTGGCTGATGTTCTGCCATTCATCAATGGATCTCATGCAATCTTGAATATTGGAACTGGCAATGCCTGCGTCCTTGGTAAGGGTGAGGAGCACCTGGCTGTCAATGGCATACGAGTTGATGATGAGGTCGTGTGCGCATGTGATGGTGGAGAGGGGTGTCCTGGACACATTGTAGATTGACACGCTGAGAGATGATACCTGTGCCATGTGCCTGACGACGACACCATACTACATGCAGAAGCCTTGAGTCCCACTCCCATGGCCTTGCTGGGGTACAGAGCCAGTGGGGAGTAGGAAGGACATGACCTGGCTGGTGTGACAGGGCCTGGAAGGTGTGGCAGCGCTGTGTAGGCAGTCGGAGTTGCACACTCATCATGCAAAGGTGTTGTGTGTGCGCTTAGTGTATGCCGGAGAGCAGGCGGGAGATTTGTGGATGGACATTGCTTGGAGGGTGTCTGCAACATCAGACTGTAGTGTGATGTGGGTCATGCAAGGACCTGAGGGTCGTGGAATGTGCACGTTGCATGTGCAGACGGTCCAGCCTTTGGCACCACGTGGCCGCAACTGTGGCACAGACAAGCTGATGACAGACAAAAGAATGGGTTGAGGGAGGAAGGGAGGAGCATCTTTGATGTGTGTGTGTTGCCAAATCCGGAAACTTTGTGTGCCCTTGCTGCAGGGTCAGCAACAGCAGGCGGCATGTCCTGGAAACTATGCCACAAGTTCTACCCAAAGACTAGGATGTCAGAAAGGACCACTGCAACAGGGGTATGTAAAGGAAGGAGTGTCCGGTTTTCCATGGCACACCCAGAGACAAAGGATGCACAATCACCAAAGATGACTGACACCGGATCATGAAACTGAAGGGCGAGCTGCGCACAGGAAACACACCCTCAGCAGGTGTTGACGGCCCGTTGTGGGGACCAACATGCCAAAACACATACACAGCCATGGACTCCATGCACAATAGAGAATCAAATACATGAAGAACAGCATGCAGGTTGCTAATCTACACATAGACTCATATACACAATCTTTGACAACTATGCCAGAGATGCCGCATGCACAGTGGCAAGAGACCTGCATTGACAGAGATGAGGCACCTTGGAGGGTGAGGAACACCTTTATTACTCAGCCTCACAACTATGGAAGTGCATCAATATGAACAGACACACAGGTCTTTTGGATGAACATGTGGGACCTACACTGGACACCCCCTTCGCACCACAGATGCTGTAAATCCATTGGACTGGCACACAAGTGAAGGGGGTGAGCCAAACATCCCCTGCTGCAATGGAGAGACTCCAATTCCCCATTGAGCCTCTTATGGGGATGTCCCACACTATGTCCACCCGTAGCATCCCGTATGTTTCATAGGGAAGTTTTACACACATTGATGCCTTCATCACAATCCACAATCCCATTACAGATGACTGTCACGAAGTGTGACTATCAATTCATGTGAGTCATGCTACATGTCATGTGCCCCATGGTGAGTCGACATGTATGCATAGTGACAAAACCTGCACAGGAGCAGTGCCCACACATTCCAAACAACTACCACACCCAAAATGGCTTGCTGCAATCCTTACCCAAAGGATACATCTCACCATGTCCGTGCATGTAACGCTGATTCAGCACACGTTGCAATACTCATGAGGAATAGCAGGAGCACAACGATGCCACGAGCAGACAGCATGCGCATCTACCTGGGGATGACAGACACACAATAAGTCAGGAAAAATATAGTCAACCGCATGCATGGTCATGTACTCTACATGAATAAGGTTGACACCATGCTAGTTGAAAACTGAGTGTGTCAGCTAAAATGTGTGGAATGACATCATCACTCGAGTGACACATCAGAACACACCACTAAGTCACTTAGCATACAGGCAGCTGGACACACACATTGCAACACATGCCACACAAGGCTCCAAGCGTGCACACTCAGACCCAGGGACTCACCATTATGACAAGAAGTTGCGTATGAGCTGACTCCGGATGTCCTCCTCCTCCTCCTCATCCTCCGCACTTGCCTCGTGACCAAGGCCTTCATCCTCCACGGGTGGATGTTCCTGCTCATCGGGATCCAGGATGAGTGGCACAGCTTTCTCCACTGCCATGTTGTGCAGCATGCAGCACACGAGGAAGATTTTGCAGACCTTTACCGGTGCATATGGGAGGGACCCGCCTGTCTTGTGGAGGCATCGGAATCGGCTCTTCAGGAGGCAAAATGTCCTCTCAATCACTCGCCTGGTCTGCCCATGGGCGTTGTTGTAACGGTGATCTGCAGCTGTTCTGGGGTTGCGGAGAGGCGTCACCAGCCATGGCATGTTGGGATAGCCAGAGTCCCCTACATGGAAACATCATGTAAAGAAGTGGGTCAGGAGATGCCGTAACATACAAAGATACCGCTAAATACAGGACAAACAGAGAATACCCACCAACAAGACATGATCGTTCTTTGTGCAGCCGCAGCATCATTTCTGGCACCCTGCTATGCCTCATGATGTAGGCATCATGTGCTGACCCTGGAAAACATGCACAGACATGTGAAATCAGCATGTTAGCCAGACACACCACAAGGGCATTGATGAGTGATAATGTTTTCGGTTTCAATAGGCTACCTCCTGTGCCTGTGGTGGTACCAAAGCCACATGTGTCCCATCAATGGACCCAATTACATGGGGCATCCCTCCCAAGGCATAGAAATCCCCCTTGATACCTGTCAACTGCTCAGGATTTGGAAAATGGATGAAATCATCCAGGCGCTCCAACATGGCTTCTAAAACATCATGCAGGACATGGCTGAACATGGTCTGGGACATGCCACCCACATCAGCTATGGTGAATTGAAAGGTACTGGTGGCAAAAAAATTTAGGGCTGCCATCACCTTCATCTTGGGTGTCAGCGCAGTAGGATACCTGTGTCGTGGTTGGAGGTGTTGTTCAAGCTTTGCGGTCAAGTCCTCAATCAACTGTTGCGAAAAGCGGTAACGTCTTAGGCAGTCACGTTCCCTCATGGCAGCCAAGTCTGGCATTGGTCGGGGGAGAGGCGGTGCCCTGCAGATAACTGGAAGGAAGAACGAAGAGTGAGTACCTAACGACATCAATGTCAATGAACTGAGCACATGCTCAACTGCTAATATAAATAAGCATCAGCGAAATACAGAGTCAGGTCTGTGCTACACATCCAGGACACGTATGGAAGCCAGGTGATACTCCTACGACAAGCCACATACACCCGTTGATAGTCACGTTCTACATGACATGGCCCGGAACTAGCTGTGGGCCAGTGTAAGTGAACAGCCAGAGACATCACAGGAGTGACATACATCCACAAATCGGCATTGGAAGGATGTCATCTCATATAGACTGCTGGCGGCAAGCTAGACGCACAGGTCACATGTCATTGGAAATGTACAGATCACACACATAGCAATGAAGGGGTACACGTGAAAAATGAGAAAACAGACATGGATCTGGCGCAGATATGTCCTCATGTCATAAAATCATCTTTGAAGCATCCAGACACACGTAACGTGTGAATCCACATGTGGCATGGTGTGCGTATATGTGTGCCATGCCCATCTACACACAGACACATGTTGGATGCAGCAACAGCAGATGCATTTGACGGAACAACACCAGCAAGCTCATGGGAACACATGACACACACAGGACATAGTCACATCGGGGCACGCTGTTACTTAGATGTCAGGTGTTAGTGTCCCTGTCCCTGGCATCAGGGGACATTTGCGGGTGTTGGTGGCTGTGCCATACCAGTGATGCAGTGCCTGACACGTTTGTACTACATACACACATGTGCATTGTGGGAAGGGGAAGTGTGCCACATACTGCCCCATCACACATGACATGTGTACACAGGTCATCACACATCTATTGTGCTAAAACATGAGGAGACATGTGCCACATCACTGCCTGACACACCTAGGCCCTGCACATGTAGGACTGGAATGAAAATGATTTGATGTACAGCCGTGCACAAGTCGGACACCTCCATTCCATTTGTGTGCGCCTCCTATCACCTGTGTAAGCTGTGAAGTGCACTGTACACAGGCTCTGAGGGGGTGTGAACGGTCCGTATAATCACACTGTTGTTCCCGCCGGAGTATGGGTGTATGTACGGACCATACACACGTACGTGTACAACCAGTGTGCACACGTACATTTATGCCCTGGTAGTCCATGTACGTGTACACACTGGTCGTACACATACGTGTACGCCCTGGTAGTCCACGTACGTGTACGACCAGTGTGTACATGTATGTTTACGCACTGGTAGTCCACGTACGTGTACACACTGGTCGTACACGTACGTGTACGCCCTGGTAGTCCACGTATGTGTACGACCAGTGTGTACACGTACGTGGACTACCAGGGCGTACACGTATATGTACGCCCTGGTAGTTCACGTACGTGTACGACCAGTGTGTACACGTACGTGTACGACCAGTGTGAACACGTACGTGGACTACCAGTGTGCACGTACGTGGACACCCTGGTAGTCCACGTACGTGTGCGACCAGTGTGTACACATACGTGTACGACCAGTGTGAACACGTACGTGGACTACCAGTGTGTACACGTACGTGGACGCCCTGGTAGTCCACATACGTGTACAACCAGTGTGAACACGTACATTTACGCCCTGGTAGTCCACGTACGTGTACACACTGGTCATACACGTACGTGTACGCCCTGGTAGTCCACGTACTTGTTCACACTGGTCGTACTCGTACATGTACACACTGGTTGTACATGTACGTGGACTACCAGGGCATCCACGTACGTGTACACACTGGTAGTCCACGTACGTGTTCACACTGGTTGTACACGTACATGTACGCCCTGGTAGTCCACGTACGTGTTCACACTGGTCGTACACGTACGTGTACACACTGGTCGTACATGTACGTGGACTACCAGGGCGTCCACGTACGTGGACGCCCTGGTAGTCCACGTACGTGTACACACTGGTCGTCCACGTACGTGGACTACCAGGGCGTCCAGGTACGTGAACACCCTGGTAGTCCACGTACGTGTACACACTACACACTGGTCTTACATGTATGTGGCTAACGCTATGTGCAACTGGTGCGGTAGGAGTACGTGTGAAACGCACCGTACCTGCGTGTGGATAGCTAAATTACGTAGGGACACATGAGGGACAAGTATTGGGACCCAATGCATGCTGGTTGTCATGGATACCGATTTTCAAGTTCAAATTTTCTATCATGTGGCCTGGAATAGGCAGTTGGCAACTAAATACAATGTTGCAAAGTGGTTGTTGACTTCACATCATGCTCAAATTTTGAACCATGCAAAGGCCCTCACTGGGGTATGTTTAAAGGGATTGGAGGAAACGTAGGATGCAAATGAGACTGACCAATCACTCTGTACTCCTGTAAATGAAACAGCCCAGCAAGGCAGATATAAGTCAGCCAGAACCCATGAGAGGGCACTTGCCTGCACTACCTTACACTCGACACCACTGCTGCTGCTTGTGATTCCTCTGGGAACATGTCAGGGACTGTGGAGAGGACCCAGCCTTTCAGCCATGAGGAGAATGAGGCATTGCTGGATGTCATCCTCCCACAGCACACCAGCCTGTATGGGAGACCAGGGAAGCAGGTGAGTGCTGACTCCACTAGCTTTGACAGTGCCCCTTTTTTGTGACTGTCACTTCTGGCATTGTGTCCATGTGTGACAGACATGCAATGGTTTTTAGAGTGGGTCCAGGGGGGGGATGGCTTATGTCTCCCATGCAGAGCATGATGTAGTTCCTGGGTGCACTCCTCACTTGCATTGTGCTTACTGTGACATTCACTGCATAGTGCATGGCACATTCAGCCTACCCAATCATTATGCAGAATTTTGTCCTATTGTCCTGAGCTGATTCCCTGGCCTCCCCGGTGTGACAGGTGACTGTACCCACAGATGTGTGTGAGTCGAGTGGAGCTGTGCTGAGTGTCCAAATGATGTGTACGCCCCCTGGACATTGATGTGTGTGAATGTTCCTTGTCATGTGGGTGATTGTCTATGTGGAGTGTTGCACCCCAGCTGCATGGAGGAGGCAACAGCCTCACCCATCTGAGGGGTTTCAGTATGCCGTGCAGAGTGTCTGACTTGCTGAGCTAGCACCACACCTGTGACACCCCACAGGCAAGTGGCACATGTGCAGAGTGAGGTTTGTATCCGCTGTTGCCAATGGCAGGTGATTGATCTGTGCCTGTGTGTGTCTGTGTACTCTGCTGAGGTTGCGTCAGTGGCCTGCAGCATGTGACTGCTTGGAGGTGCTGTCCATCAGCCTGGTGTTGCATGTGATGCACAGCGTGTGCCATGATCATGGAGTGTGTTGCACCCCTCATGCCACCTGTGTACTTTCAATGCCATGCCCTGCTTTGGGGCTTCCACATAGGCTAATGTCCCAAAGAGAAAGGTGCAATTGGTTGGCAGCATAATATGCCCTGTTCTAAAGATCAAAGATGTTCAAATCTGTGTCTCTGTGACATGGAGCAGGTGTAGTGATGTTGTCTCACTTTGTCATCCTCACAGGTAACCGCCTACGCCAAGGGGGAGATATAGAAGCAGGCCGTCAGGGCCGTGAGATCTGTGGAGGGTCGCAGTCGGCGCCTCGCCCAGGTGAGGAAACGCTGGCAGGACATCAGGTGCTGGACCGGGAGGATCGCCCGCTGGCAGCTCAAGAACTCACCTCCACACAAGCACGGCAGGGGCCGACGACTGACTCAACAGATGAAGCGTGTCCTGGCGGTGGTCTTCCCTGAGTTGGATAGGCGGTTACAGGAGTTACAGCAGCAGGAAGGGGGTAGGTACATGTGTGTTTGTTGTGTTTCACCAGCTTTTGGAAGTGCTCAGTTGCTTGGATACCCAGCGAGGGTTAATTTGTGCAGTGCATATCCTGTTCCCCAAAGTCAAAAGGTGCTGTTCCTCCTCCCTTCCCCTATATGACGTGTGTTCCCTGGTCTGTCTGTAATCACTATTGCACATGGTCATCTAGGCTGCCAGTTAATCCAAGTGCACATTGCTTTCTGCATCATGGGGGGGGGGGTCTGAGACATGTGTTGTTACCTTGCCTGTGCCCTGTCCTGTACAGTCATTTGGGTGTCCATGTTAGTTGGCACTGATGCTGAGTCTCAACATACGAGTGTGAGTTTTCAAATGAAAAGACTTGCAGCATGCATTAACAATGTTGTGGCCTCAGACATGATGTGCATGAGTGGGAGATATGCATAGTGCAGGGACGGTAGCTCAGGTTACAGTCAGATAATTCCAGGACAATGGAGCTGTGTTCCCACTACAGTCCCCTAAGACACCCTTGCCTCTGAATCATGTGTGTCATCCAACACTGTGCCCATTCTCTGTGTGTTCAGCATAGTTTGGCCTCTGTGGCATAGTTCCCTGCCCTCATTTGTATTTCTCTGAAGTGTGCTACTTGTGCCCGTTGTACATGCTGACCCCATTTAGCTTGTGCATCCTCACACTGGGCAGTGCCTGTGTGTCTATGTACAACTATCTGTTGATGGTTGTTGGTCACAAATATGTGTTGGCAGCCTCACGAGGTGATGTGGAGTGCATTTAGGAATTCGTGATGCACATTGGAGTAAACCCAGATTAAGAGGTGTCACTTCTTGATCTGTCTCAATCACATTGTCTCAGGTATGGGGGGTTTGTGCGGGCAAGGCATACATGTCCAAACCTTATGCCTCCTTGCCGTGTCTGACCTGTGTGTGATAATTGTCTGGACAGACACTCAACATGCAGTGACCCAGTCAGGTTTTGCTGGGTTTAATGTTTGTGATTTGCAGCATGTGTCAAAAATGGAAATACATGGCTCATGCTCATCCATTTTTGCCACCAGTGTGTGTTTGGTCTGTGTGTGCTGACATCTGTGTGGACATTCTTGCTTGCCATGAGGGTGTCTCCTCAGTGCAGGTGCTCCTTATCCAGACACATTGCAGACCCATTAGCTAATGCATTGTCCTGTGTTTGGACATGTGTGCCACTCCACATGACAGGCAGTGGGTCAGATGTGTTGCCAACTGTGTCATCATGGTACGGATGGCCATGTGACAGGTGGCATGATTCAAGTGTTCAGTCAATAAGTATAGTACCTTGACACTGACTACACTTGTCAGCATGTCTGCTTTTTTCCTATGCTTCTATTGCTAGTTGGTTGTGAGGGACAATATTGTGCCTGCATGACAGATGTCTCCCAGGGAAGTGCAAAAGAAAGTACTTTTACACTTTCCGTGGACACGCAGGCACATTTCACTGGAAGGCACAGTTTGATTACCAGTTGTCTTCTGAATATACATATCCATGTTCACACAGTGTGTTTGCATGTGTGTAAGTCCTTGGTTGTTGCTGATACGAACTTACGAGTGTCAAGTCATCCAGACCTCCGTGGTGCCATGGATATGTACTTACATCTATACCATTTATTATTTACAGTGGCTTTTTAGAAATCGGCAGCCAGCTCATACAATTACTGTGTAAAAGTATTTTTGTGTGCACATCATTGTGTGACTTCGGTCATGCAGGCAGATGTGTCTTCTGTTCACAAAGTGGCACATTCACACATTCTAAACATGTACATTGTGTAAAGTGTTGTGAGTCCCAAGGTTGCAATGTTTTTGGCTATGGTTTCCTAAGTACTCGCAGGTCTCAGAGTGTGGGGACACCTTCAGTATTGAGGTGTGTTATTTGGCCTTGGGTGCACCAATACTGTTTCGTTCACAGTGAACAAGAGGTGGCATGGATTAATATTCTTGCTGTGCTCAACTGTCCCCAGACACTAGCTTCTCAGTATAATTCGATATCAAGTTATTTGCTGTTGTGTCATTATCTCCATTGTTTCCAAGTGTCATGGTGGGTCAACCAACTGGGGAGTGCAGGGTTACATATGTGCGGACTATTCTAGATGTTACTCATGATGCATTTCCTCATATGCACTGTGACATTTTAATTGTGACTCATGTGTCTGCTGTATACAGGTGACTGATTATGTTCTGTCTCTTCACCTTGCCCACAGCATCATTGGAGGACACCGAGGGAGACACCTGCACGGACGTGGAGGAGGGATCCAGCACCGCTGCCACCACTGCTGCGGAGTCTGCGGGAGCAAGTGGCACGGAGGGTGAGGGGAGTCAGGCGGAGGACCTGTCTAGTGACTACACTGACTACGACGCAGACGGGTCCGATGCTGAACTCCTCGAGGGGGCAGAGGCTGCTACGACACCTGGCAGCAGCACTACATCTGTCACCGCCCCCTCCATTCCCATCACCGCCCTCCCAGTTGCTCCGGTCCCTTCTGTCCGTGCTAGGCAACACCGTGTCTCCTTCGTGCCAGGCACCGCACCCCCTGCCCCTGTCCCCACTGCTGCCCTCACTGCAGAGTCTGTGGACATTCTGCGACAGTTGCAGGTTGGACAGACATCGCTGCTGAATTTCCTCCATGGCCAGAGCCGAATGATGACGCAGATGGTGTCGTACATGGAGGGCATGTCATCAGCAATGTCTGACCAACGGATGTTGCTGAGGTCCATGGACTCTTCACTGACAGCAGCAGTGAGTCTCCTGCAGCGCTTTGTCCCCCCCTACCCCTGCACCATCCACACTTCCCACTCCCATACCTGTCCCAAGCACACACAGACATTCACAAGCATGCACCCCACCAGACACAGCCAGCACACCACCACGTAAGGGCAAGCACACTCCTCCTGGCACGCACACTCAGGGGGATGAGGGCACACCCACTGGGTCTGGGGCACACAGGCATACACGCAGCCACAGTCTGAGGCCGCATGGCGCACTAACCAGTCCCTCCAAAGGCACTCCCCTCGGCTCCCCTACCACACCTCCAGAGAAAGAGGCCTACTTGGCTGTGCTGGGGCTCAGCCCCTCTGTCTCTCCAGCCCGCAAACGGGAACGGCACTCCACGGGTAGGGGAGATGAGCCCCCCACCCTGTCCCCCCCTCCCCCAGTAGCGCTGCACCCCATCACTCCGACCCTCCCCTCCTTTGCGGCTGTGTTGTCTTCGGGTGAAGGGGAGATGCTTGACAACCTGGCAGCAGTGCGCAGCGCCGAGCTGACCTCCACCTTTGGCGCTGCCCCACCCCCTGTGGTGGAGGCGTCCGTCCCTGCACCCACCACCGCTACCCTTCCACCTCCTGTCCCTGTGGTGCCTGGTCCTTCCCCACATGATGCCCCCCCCACTCAAGGAACCTGCGGGTTCTAATGCGCAGGCAAGGTAGGGGAGACGCGTGACCATGTGTCCCCCCAAGGACTTCATATCTGGACTGGCCATGTGCCTTTGTTAATAGTGTTGTTAACTACTTTTTATTTCATTGCTGAATAAAGCATTTTATTTTCCGTTTGAACACATTTGCCTTTCAGGTATTGATGTGGGTGCTGATGGTCCCGGAGTTGGGGTGGCGGTAATGTGTTATATGTGTCAGGATAAAGTTGTCGTCTGATGCTAATGGGGTGGACCATGGTATCTGCCTGCCATCACAATGTCTCTGCAAGGTATATTTGGTCGTGTGTGCTATTTGTGTTTGGAGACATTGTCCCAAGGACTGTTCCTTCATCTGTGGCACCTGACATCTACCCTGCAGGGAGTAGCACTTTTGTAGTGCTGACCTGAGTCTAAATTTCCTTTGTTGGTGACGGATCCCTTCAACTATGGCCATGCCTGCTCAGAAATGTCTCCGGCTGCATCCTCTGTGCCATCCTTGCTAGTCACTGTACTTGTGTATTGAGTTTGTTGTCATGCCTTAATGGCGACAATCAGCATTTTCCACACTATGCATGTGTGTTATCCCAGCCTAGCACACATTTGGTACTTGTTCTGCAGGGTATTTGAGCACCTGCCTGACAATTGTGGGCATTGTATCTGTGGAAAGTCCACCCTATTCCTTCCATGAGAGGCAACATCTTGGTGGCTGTCCCAGCACCTGTACATTCCTATCAGTCCTGGGATGTGCGTGACAGTGTGTGTTCCCTTTGGCTCTCTTAGTGTAGTGGGCATTGACATGAGTATACAGTCTTGTGGCATGATCTCTGTGTGTGTATTGTGCGGCATCCACCAGGGGTGGGTATGCATGTGTCATTTGTCCTCACACCCACATGTGTGGTGTCATGCAGTGGGGGATGGACATCCATCCTCATGGTAGTAGGACACTGCTGTCAGTGATGTGTTGTTATGAAACTATCAACATAGTTGAACATTAGGGATGCGTCCATACACCCATGGAGTTGTGATCATCTGATCATGATGTACACACACCCATGACTCTGTCCACTGCTGGGATTGATATGCACCCACCCTTCATATGTCTGTCCACGGCTGGGAGTCCTCTGCACCCACCCCTCATATGTCTGTCCACTGCTGGGAGTCCCCTGCACCCACCCCTCATATGTCTCTGTCCACTGCTGGGAGTGATATGCACCCACCCCTCATATGTCTGTCCACTGCTGGTAGTGATATGCACCCACCCTTCATATGTCTGTCCGCTGCTGGGAGTCCTCTGCACCCACCCCTCATGTCTCTGTCCACTGCTGGGAGTGATATGCACCCACCCCTCATATGTCTGTCCACTGCTGGAAGTCCTCTGCACCCACCCCTCATGTCTCTCCACTGCTGGGAGTCCTCTGCACCCACACCTCATATAGCTGGGCACTGCTGGGAGTCCCCTGCACCCACCCCTCATATGTCTGTCCACTTCTGGAAGTCCTCTGCACCCACCCCTCATATATCTGGGCACTGCTGGGAGTCCTCTGCACCCACCCCTCATATGTCTCTGTCCACTGCTGGGAGTGATATGCACCCATCCCTCATATGTCTGTCCACTGCTGGTAGTGATATGAACCCACCCTTCATATGTCTGTCCACTACTGGGAGTCCTCTGCACCCACCCCTCATATGTCTGTCCACTGCTGGGAGTCCCCTGCACCCACACTTCATATGTCTGTCCACTGCTGGGAGTCCTCTGCACCCACCCCTCATATGTCTGTCCACTGCTGGGAGTCCCCTGCACCCACCCCTCATGTCTCTGTCCACTGCTGGGAGTCCTCTGCACCCACCCCTCATATGTCTGTCCACTGCTGGGAGTCCTCTGCACCCACCCCTCATGTCTCTGTCCACTGCTGGGAGTCCTCTGCAGCCACCCTCATATGTCTGTCCACTGCTGGGAGTCCCCTGCACCCACCCCTCAGATATCTGGGCACTGCTGGGAGTCCCCTGCACCCACCCCTCATATATCTGGGCACTGCTGGGAGTCCTCTGCACCCACCCCTCATGTCTCTGTCCACTGCTGGGAGTCCCCTGCACCCACCCCTCATATATCTGGGCACTGCTGGGAGTCCTCTGCACCCACCCCTCATATGTCTCTGTCCACTGCTGGGTGTGATATGCACCCACCCCTCATATGTCTGTCCACTGCTGGTAGTGATATGCACCCACCCTTCATATGTCTGTCCACTGCTGGGAGTCCTCTGCACCCACCCTTCATGTCTCTCCACTGCTGGGAGTCCTCTGCACCCACCCCTCATATATCTGCACACTGCTGGGTGTCCCCTGCACCCACCCCTCATATGTCTGTCCACTGCTGGGAGTCCCCTGCACCCACCTCTCATATATCTGGGCACTGCTGGGAGTCCTCTGCACCCACCCCTCATGTCTCTGTCCACTGCTGGGAGTCCTCTGCACCCACCCCTCACATGTCTCTGTCCACTGCTGGGAGTGATATGCACCCACCCCTCATATGTCTGTCCACTGCTGGGAATCCCCTGCACCCACCCTTCATATGTCTGTCCACTGCTGGGAGTCCTCTGCACCCACCCCTCATATGTCTGTCCACTGCTGGGAGTCCTCTGCACCCAACCCTCACATGTCTCTGTCCACTGCTGGGAGTGATATGCACCCACCCCTCACATGTCTATGTCCACTGCTGGGACTCTTTGGCAGACACCCACCCACACGCACCCTTGGTGCAGTACACTGCTGTCCTGGCCATGTACACACCCCAATATGCTGGTTATATGCTGCACCAGGCCGTAAGCCAACATTCGTGGTGTGTGTACGCCTTGTATCACTAATGTATTGGTGCCCTAGAGGTACGGGTGATGTGGTCCGTACCCACGCCCTCAGAGCGTGGGTACGGCCCGTACCACCATTGTAGTGGTGATGTAGGGGTACGTGCCGTACCCACGCCCTCAGAGCGTGGGTACGGCCCGTACCATCATTGGAGAGGTGAAGTAGGTGTACGCTTGGTACGGGCCGTACCCACATCCTCAGAGTGTGGGTACGGGTCGTACCACCATTGTAGTGGTGATGTAGGGGTACGCGCTGTACCCTTGCCCTCAGAGCGTGGGTACAGCCCGTACCACCATTGGAGTGGTGAAGTAGGTGTACGCGTAGTACGGGCCGTACCCATGCTCTGAGGGCGTGGGTACGGCGCGTACCCCTACATCACCACTACAATGGTGGTACGGGCCGTACCCACGCCCTCAGAGCGTGGGTACGGCGCGTACCCCTACATGGTACGGCGCGTACCCCATCACCACTACAATGGTGGTACGGGCCGTACCCACGCTCTGAGGGCGTGGGTACGGCGCGTACCACGCATACCCCTACATCACCACTCCAATGAATGGTGGTACGGGCCGTACCCACACTCTGAGGGCGTGGGTACAGCCCGTACCACGCATACCCCTACATCGCCACTCCAATGGTGGTACAAGCCGTACCCACGCTCTGAGGGCGTGGGTACGGCGCGTACCACGCGTACCCCTACATCACCACTCCAATGGTGGTACAGGCCGTACCCACGCTCTGAGGGCGTGGTTACGGGCCGTACCACCATTGTAGTGGTGACGGGTACGCGTACGCGGGGATTGGTGGACACGCCCCCCGAAGTGACCAGACCCTGGAGGTAATGTTAGGACAGTATATGGCATTTTAAAAATTTGGTGGAGGTTATGTTTCCTGCCCCTCGCCCCCCCTTTGCCCCTGGGTGTTGTGCTGCCCTTCTGCGGCATCTGCGTTGGTTTCTGTACACCAGGTCGTAGGCTAGGAGGGCCGGGATGACACGTAGGATGGGGTCCATGGCTGTCCATCGCGTCCCGCAGCTCCTTTTTCGCTTCGTCTTCACTTTCCCGGGAGTTTTTAGCTGCCGTAAAAAATGATCCGTGCGGAGTGACGTAGGCACGAATCGTACTTGCTGGTCCGTAGAACGCTGCCTGACTCCGTCCGGACGTCACGTATGCGATGTCCCAGATCGGAATTGTGGGTATTTTTTAGCCGGTCGGTGTTTTGTACGACTCGTACGGAAATGGTATTTCTGTACGAATCGTACTTGCGGGTTTGTAAGGTGGTTTTCCCGGGTACGAGTCGGACGGAGAATTTGCTCCGTACTATCTGTGGAACATGTGATTTGTACCAATGAATAACAAATGATGATTATTTATGTGATGGCTGGAAGGGTCTTTACAAGTACACTAAACTTGATATGTCATGTTTGGGTGATCATTCTGGATCATTCATGATTCCATGGTTCACTGGGATTGTTTGTTTACTTTATTGTCCTTTCATTAACCTTGTCGATTGTCCCATCATCTCTAGGTTCTTCTAACCACTCATTTTCCTGTCAATCTTATTTTTGATTTAAATAAAATCAGCAAGTACTATTGACAACAGACAGAAGTAGGACCAATACTATTTATCTACTTCCATGGGAAACAGAAGGACTCAAAGAGGACTACCTCTGTGGACAGAAAAGAGGTGCGTTAATTAGGATAATGCAGTCTGGCCATTCAAGTGACAAGCTCTAATTAAATGGTTGAGATCTGGACATGTTGCATAATGGGCATTTATTTTTGTTCCAATTTGGGAAATATGCAGCTAATTGTCTGGAATCGGTACAAGATTGGCTCTTGGTTAATGGTGTGCCACAGCAACAGCCTATGTTCTGCCCTTTGACTCATCATACAACATGCTTACCATGACTCTCCATTGTCTTTTTGCATTCAATAAGGATTCTCTGCTGCAATGAGCCTCCATGGAACTCCTGCTCTGTGGTTCAGCCTAGTGGCCAACATGCATAATGTCAGAGTAATGCAAATGCTCTGTCTATTTGTATACGCTATCATTTTTCATTTATTACAAATATTTTTGGAACCGTGTGGGTCCACCATAATTTGCATTTTTCCAAGCTATATAATGATTAGATAACTTTGGAGTCTTGGGGCCACAAAAGAGAAAGACAGTTTGAATTTGGTAGGTGAATTGTCATCTTCTTGAACGGCAGATGTGACATGGTCATGGTCTTGATGAATGTTGTGTTTGTCTATCACTCATTTTTACTTCATTCCCCCGTTTTTATCCATTCATGAATTCCACAACACTCATTCCTTAATTATGTGATATGTTATGCTGCTAATTTCCACCATCAACAAATCCCACACTTGGCGGGCTGATGTTGTTAAAGGTGTGCCAACTGTTACAGGAGAAGGTTACCAAAAATAGCACATTTCCCATGCCACCCCACCCAACCAGGCAAGAAAGGGACATTATATTGCAGAGAATAAATTACAACAATGAATGCCAATGAGAGGTATTATGCAGTTTCTTCCAGAATCTAGGCTCCATGGATGCTACTAAAGTAACCTTTTTCTGAGTCCTGAACATTTAGAGCTCCAGTATGAGTAATTTAGTAAGTGACTCTAGACTATTTTATTAGTCTAGTTGTCTGTAATTAAGAATGAAAAATATTGGGGGGCACAGCCAGCAGCATGGCGGAGTAGACGTGCTTGCCGGAGCTCCGGCCACCCGTAATTAATCCTGCAAAAGATCCTACATATCCAGACACCATCGGAAACATATTCTCTAACCTGGGTGCTCCCGACGTCTCGACTCAGCCCCTGGGGGCTGCCTGAAGCAGAATCCCGGTCCATAGTGGCCTGAACCTGTGCAACGGAGGAACGAGCTGCGGCTCATAGGATGGCCGACATGACCCGTTGGTGATGCAGTATTCATTACATGCGCCACACGGGGACTGGCTGAAGAGGGACAGTGCTGAGGGAGTCCGAAAATCCCACTCCGTCAAGATCGGGGACTGTGTGAGACCGCAGTTTCTATTATTGTGCTGCAGCTGAGGGGAGATACATCCGGGTGACGGCAGTGGCGACGTGCTGGAGGCGGCACCCGTTGGTGCGGCTGCATCGGACTGGAGGAGTGAGGTCTGCCCGTCTCCTCCCTACTCCTTGCTGTGGTGACCGCCTTGGATGCTGTGCCGCCGGGTGGAGGTCCCGGCCTCACAGGAGGTCTTTGGGGAGGCTTGAGATCTGGAGACCCATGGAGGTTGCTGCTAATCGTGAGGTGGGAGCACGCTGCGGCATGTGCTGTGCATTTGACCTCTGTGGGGGATTGCTACGGAGGCTGCGGTATTGCGGCCGTGTGTTTCAACGGGGGCTGAGGCACTGAGGGTGGAGAGTGGTGGTTTGCCCCTCCTGGCCCGCTCCCCCTCCCTCCTGCGGCACTTTCCCGAGCAGGGGCCGCATAAATAGGTGGAGAGCCGATCTGACAGGGCAAGAGTATGCTGAATTGCCGCATCTGAAATGAGGGGATAATAACGATTTCTCCCCTGGGGCAGTGGAGTCTCGGAGCTGCTGGCCCACCTCAGTCCACACAAAGGACTACTGGTCGGCAGCAAAGACTTAGACTTTGATTGTCTCGCCCTGCAATGCTAGTGCGGCCAGGCCGGGAGCTCCACGCTTAGGCCCAAGGGGCGTTTAAAGGCGGCTGTAGTTCTGGGCTGGTCTGTTCAGAGGGGGAGGGCATGTCATGGCCTTGTACAGAGGCGAGGAGGAGGAGGATTATCGTGAAGCCTGCGAGGTGACCGGGTAGTAGCTGGTAGTGGCAGTTGCGGACAATAAGTGTGGGATCCTGCGCTGCCATTCCCACGGCCCTCTTGGAGACCTGCCTGATGCCACTGTAGTGCCGAACAAGTAAGCTGAGTCCATTGGACATATTGGAGACTTCTAAGCGTCCATTGGTTGTCAGTCTAGACTCCCATCTACGGCCTCCCCCTGCTGACACAGAGTGAGTTCATATAGACACCCGGGGGTTTGGACTTGAGTTGGCAGTAACCCTGGGCATAGTACTACGCTACGCTCATGGAGCGTGCGTAGTTTGCGCTACTACGCACTACGCAAATTGCACGTAGCACAGTGCAAAAACACGTAGCGTAGCGGGCATTTTTTGCTTGCTCGCAGTCCTCAACGTCAAGTTGGCGACCGCGAGCGAGCAAAATCAACATTCCAATGAGACTTTTTCCCCGTTCGCAATCAGCAAAATCAAGTTGCCGATCGCGAGTGTGGAAAATAAACCTCCTGGCGAGATTCTCAACGTGGGGATGTCAGGTTTCTCATTGCGAGTGGTCGCGTATGCTTGCGACCGCTCGCGATGAGAAACTACCAGTCTGCGTTGAGAAAGCTGCCACTTGAGTACAAATCTACTCGAGCGGCAAAAGAAAACAACCGCTTGCACTGTGCAAGATGCTGTTTGCAATGATTGCACAGTGCAGACAAGCATCCGGCACAGTGCAGTCAGTGCGAACAGCATTTCCCTACCGCACTACGCAGTTCACGTAGCCTCGTGTAGCATGCGTAGTGCAAAGTGCACTTTGCGTAGCTACGCGTAGCGCTACTACGCAAACTATGCCCAGGGTTAGTTGGTAGCTCATCCACGATCTACGGCAGGAGGAGACCAGGACTGTGGAGGAATTTTTTTTCCCTCCCTCCTGAGGTTGTGGTCCGCTCCACATGTTTCGCCAGATGGCGAGGGACAAAGAACCCAAGACACAGAAACAAGGAAAAGTGGACAAATATACGAAAGCAATTCCACTGCAGGTCGAGTCGGTTAATGCGGCGGTGGACCCCCAGACAATTCTGCTTTCCTTCAAGCGATCCAGGCCTCCAGGGACGCCATCGAAGGCAAGATGGCCGTGATTAAATTGGAGGTGACCCTCTTGCGGCAGGATGTCCGCAATATTGCGGACCGAGTAACACAGGCGGAAAAACGCATCTCGGAAGTGGAAGACACATCCCACGCTTTTCAAAAAGACATTAAAGGACTGCAAGCCGATATGAGAGAAATGGCCTGGTGTGTGGATGACGCTGAAAATAGGGCCAAGAGAAATAATCTCCACTTTATTGGGGTTCCGGAGGGTAAGGATGGGCCTGACCCAGTCGCCTTCTTCGCGAGGTTGCTACGGGAGGTTCTCCCGAGAGCACAGTTCTCCACTTGCTTTATCATCAAAAGGGCGCATAGGATGCCCAATGCAAAGCCGCCCCTGGGGGCCCCGCCGTGCCCACTTATCGCAAAATTCTTCAATTGAATTATCAAGACCGGGATAAGATCCTCAGAGAGGCAGGGAAAGTAGGTGAACTCAAATTGGCCAATACCAACCTCATGATCTTCCCCGACTATTTCAGGGACGTGCAGAAGATGCGGCGAACCTTCGACTCCGTGAAAAGCAAACTCCGAGCCATGAAACTTCAATACATTCTCATTTCCTTGGCCAAACTGAAAGTAATATTTCAGGGAGTGGCCCACTTCTTCCAAACACCTGAGGAAGCCTGGGCATGGATTGAGGAAAGACCTAGGATGCGGCCGAGCCCAGGCGAGAAAGGGACACAATCTGGGGAGACCCCCCCAGAACCCAGACCGCAGAGGATAAAATTGAGGTGGCGGTTGATGGGAAGACTCAAGAAGCCGGGTGGTGCCGCATTGCCGACCATCCCGTACAGGAGACGAAGGGCGGCCTCAGAAGATGGCACAGGCCAGACCAGAGACCCAGATCGAGACTCCAACCAAGGAGACAGGGCAAGGATGGTTCACTCAGACAATGACTCATTGGCAGACACTGATAGTGATCATCCGCTACTTAAGGCCATCAACAACGCGGAGGAGTCGGGAGCAGAGACTCAGAGCAAAGGAGATGATCCTCCATTACAACATGGCGAGGATGGTGAAAAGGACTGCGATACGGGTGTGCACTGGGAGCGAAACAGCGACGGACTGCCAACAAGGAGGCCCGCCCCCCGGACGGGCCAAGTTTTAGAGAGACTGAACTCATTTCTTTTCATCATTTTATATCCTTTTGTGATGTGTTGGTAATTTGAGTTAGGGGGGAGGGGAGGGGTGGGATCAACAGACTTCTTATTTGACACATACGCAGAGTTGTTATGTTGACATTTTGGGGGAAGGGCGTATTGTGTGGGAGCAAGTGGGGACAGGGGCTCGGGTTGGGGAGGGCAGGTAATGTTGGTTTAAAGATTTATTTTGTTTTTCAGTTTGAATGCAACAGAGTATCCCATGACAACCGAGTAGGACAGGTGGGCTGGGGGGGAGGGGGAGTAGTTGACCCCTACAGTATCCCTGCCAAAAAGTTACGATATAGCTGAGTTACCCTATACGGTCATGACTTGGAATGTCAATGGTCTGGGTAGTAAAATTAAGAGAGGGTTGGTTAATCAGTACTTAAAGAGGACCAGGCCTGATGTGGGTCTCCTACAATAAACCCATCTCCATTCATAGGTAGAGGGACATATGTCACACTGGCGCACGCCGGATTCTCGTCTGGGGCCCGGGGGGTCGCGATCCTGATAAGGAAAACCTTTCCATTCTGCACCACTAGATCCTAGATAGATCCTGGTGGCACTTACACCGCTGTTCAGGTAGTATGGGGAAGGAGGGAGATCACTCTGGTCAGCATATATGCTCTGCCTAAACTTCAATCCCAAATGCTTGGTGCAGTTGCTAAGATATTGCTCGACTCAGATACCCCGATACATATTATTGGGGGTGACTTTAATGATGTGATCGATCCAAACAGAGATCGGTCCAGGACGATGAGGAGGGTCCCGAGTACCCACGCCGCTGGCTGAATTTGTTTAGTAAATGGGGCTGATTGACCAGTGGCGTAGGCAACACACGCTTGCACGCACTTACTCATATTTCTCCAGAGCCCACAAGACCTTTTCAAGATTAGATTACTTGTTTGCTCCTGCCGGGAAAATACGGACGGTGGAGGAGGTAGAATACCTGGCTAGGGGCTCATGTGGGAGGAACACCGCGTGGAGCGCCGTCAGACTGACGGCTGGGCGCATGGAAGCTTCGGGTTTGGCTGTGTTGGGGGTTATCAAACAAGCCACTGATTGGTTTTTCCGAAAAAACAATGGCTCAGTGCCCTCCGCAGTTACCCTCTGGGAAGCCTACAAAGCAGTGCTTCGAGGCAAGCTGCAGGACACAGTAGCAAGGAAACGCAGAACAGAAGCTCTTCAGATAGCAACTCTGGAAAGCCAACTGCTTGACCTCGAGCACAATGTAACCCCTGAAAATGAGGTGATCCAACTCAGGCAGCTGGAGGTTATTCGTGGGCAGCTTCGCGCGCTGGCTGAGAGGGAAGTTCGATCCCATATACTTGCGACGCAACACAGACTCTATGAGTCAGCTGACAGAGCTGGGAAACTTTTAGTGTGGCTGGGCAGGAAGGAGAGGGAGGCAAACTGGATCAGCCAGATTGTGGTCGCTGGCACACATTACACTACTGCAGCAGGCATAGCTGGGGCATTTGAGCGATACTACACCAACTTATACCAGGCAAAGATAACTGCAGATGAGAGTAATATATATAAGCAGCTACCTCAGAGCTAGCTCAGAGCTCTTGAAATGCCTTCTCTGAGCCAAGAAGACTTAGAGCCCCTGGAAGATGACCTTACTTTAGAGGAGGAGCAGGCCGCTATTGCCAAGCAAAAATCTGGAAAAACCCCAGGTCCTACCGGGCTCCCGGGCGAGTTCTTTAAACGATACAGTAGTCTTCTGGCCCCACTTTTCCTCTGAATTTTTACAGATGCCAAGCAAGGGGGAACGCTATCCCCAGATCTCTGTCAGGCTACAGTGGTAGTAATACCAAAACCTGGCAAAGCCCCAGATGACTGTGGATCTTACTGCCCAATCTCGCTCCTAAATATAGAGACCAAAGTTTTGGCTTCTATTATAGACACACGACTGTTAGCGGTCATTACGTCATTGATTCATAGAGACCAGTCGGGCTTCATGCCCAAGCGTTCCACGCGCTTTAACCTGCGCTGGCTTTCAAACTGAATGGACATGGCTAAAAGGAGAGATAGGCCTTGGGCACTTTTGTCACTTGATGCCGGAACAGCATTTGACACGGTTCACTGGCCTTTCATGCACCTTGTGCTCCAAAAAACTGGATTTGGAGATAACTTCCGGTCGTGGATAGATTTATTGTGTACAAACCTGACCGCCAGAATCAAGGTCAACGGAGTCAAATCAGCCCCTTTTCCCATTCAGCGAGGGACTTGACAGGGTTGCCCCCTGTCCCCTTTACTCTTCACACTGGCCCTTGAGCCACTGGCATGCGCAATCAGAATGCATCCGGCACTGAAGGGGTTCCAAGACGTTGAGGGGCTGTTAAGAGAGGAACGTCGCTCCCTCTATGCAGATGACATCTTACTGTATATTAGAAGCCCAGACATAACACTCCCAGTGGTCTTTGAGTTGATCACAGACTTTGGTAAACGAGCTGGATACAACATCAATTGGGGAAAATCCACCATCTACCCCATAGGCGGCCCTGAAGACATACAATCTGTATCACTGAGTGTTTCGATTTCTGCTGAAGGCATCAAATATTTAGGACTGTTTATCCTACTTAATGATATAGACTGTCTTACTCACAATCTCCAACGAGTCCTACAAGAATTCCGGGTGGACGTGGCTGATGGCGGTGCCTCCCCTTGACATTACTCGGTAGGGCAGCCATGTACAAAATGATTACCTCCCAAAGCTCCTTTATATTCTCCAAAACACGTTCTACAGGATTCCAGATTCAGGGTTCAGGGCTATAAATGATCAAGTCCGTACTTTGTTGTGGGATGGAGGTCACACCGAGTAGCACTTCAGACACTGCAACCTAGTCAATATAATGGGGGAATAGCGCTTCCAGATATACGGGCGTACTATAGGGCAGCCCACCTCATTGTACTTAACGAATGGGGACACGCACCCAGAGACCACCCCACATACGCACTGGAGAGACTCCAATTTCAAAAACTTTCCCACCTACACTACATATACGGAGGGGGGGTAAAAGGCCTACTAGCAACAACAAGGAGAGTGATAGAGGCATGGAAAGCAGAACGTCAAATGAAATGGGACAAACGCTTGATGAGGGCCACCCCTCTGTGGCTGGGTGGGCACCTGCAGGAGATCACGAAACTGCGGGCGTTTAGCGGATGGGACACAATTGGGATAACTAACCTGGGAGACATTGTTAAACAGGGAGATTTGATTACCTTCTCACAATTACAAGAGGACTATAACTTGTCGGACAGGCAAATCTACAAATATATTCAGCTCCGGCATGCGTGGGCGGCGCAGAAACCCGACATTGCTGATCTCCTCGAATGTGCTCCATTGGAAGGCAGGCTGCTCCAAGAGGAGATATTTGAGAATGCAGTTTCATGGACATATAAGACCTTAATCAATAATGTACCCAATAACTTACTAGCACTGAGGCGTAAATGGGAGGCAACAATGGGCGAAGTAGAGGACATACATTGGGAGATGGCCCTCATGCACCCTAGAGAAGTGGCTATTAAACTTAGGCTGTGCTTAATCCAGTTTAAAATTTTGCATAGAGTGTACTATGATAGGCGAGACTTCATGCAATCGGCCGAGCTGAAACATGCCAATGCCTAAGGTGTACAACCGAGAGGGGCTCCTACATCCATACGCTATGGGAGTACCAAATAATTCACCGCTATTGGACACGAGTGCTACAAGAATGATCTAATATTCTTGAGACGCAAATCCCGCTAGACCCTAGATATGTCCTGCTGGGTATACATGCAGATGTTGATTTGCCTAGATATAAACTTCTGTTAAGTAATCTTGGTCTTATAGTAGCCAAGCGCGACATAGCCAGGGAATGGGGGAGAGCCGACCCTCCAACTATGAAAGACTGGAGAGCTGGTATGGATATGTACATGGGGGCGGAATGGACAGTATACCAGGCAAGGGGGTGTCCCAAGAATTTTAGGAAGATTTGGCAACCATGGTTGAGTTACTAAGGGTTAGAGCTTGAGGGTGAGAACACAGACATAATGCAACTGATTTCACGAGAAAAGGGGGGTCGTAGAGCCCGGAAACTCGGCACAGGATTCTCCTACCGGTGGGATGTGAGCGATACCATGAGGGTAGAAACCTGTGATGTGACCTGGAATAGTGAATTGTATGTTCTCTACTCCATGACCCCACCAACTGTAAGTCTGCTTGATTTAATAAGTACAGAAGGTATAGGGGTGCGTCTGTTGCTTATTGTTTTGTTGTTTTTCATTTTTCTTTTGTTCTGTTATGTAAAATACAAATACAAACTGTTTCTAAAAAAAAAAGAATGAGAAATATTTGTCTGGTTCACCAGCATCATTCAGAATAAGAAAAACATTTTTTTTTCCTTTGGTGTCTTCCTGATTAGCAGAGGGCCAACACCAGCATTAAGGCCCTTTGGGAAAAACCCTTCAGTAAGGTATTGAGCCGACTAGAGGAGGTAGCAGCACCATTTTTTCTAGTTGGTAAGAAAAGGAATTCTAAGAGAGGGAAGCACAGATTGTTGTTTGGCTCTGTGTTGGCAGAAACCATTAGTGATTAATAGTTATGAAGGGCGGGGCAAGGGCAGTAATTATATAACTACTACTGATAGAAGGTCGGATGCTGCTCAGCCTGTTCAAGTGTTAAAAAGAGATGGAAAGGGTTGGGTATGGTCAAGGTCCATTTTACCACACTAATTCATGGGAGTCACCGGATGAGGTAGGGTAAGGTAACTTACCTAACCTAGCAACAGAGCTCAGGAAAGACAGACTAAAGAGAGGAGGATGAGGATGGACACAGTAGGATAATTGCTTTGTGGTGGGCCAGATGTAGGGCTCAGCCTCTCTGATTACTATGTTAGTGAGGCTTTCTGTTTAATAAATGGGGATGCTACACAAACCAGTAATAGATGGTAATAAATTAAAAAAGACACGTGTTGAAGAAAAAACTACACCCCTTTATTAACACACAAATCTAAACTCTCACCCCTGTCCCTCAATGCTAAGAAACACATGTAACCAGTCCCTAAAGGTTCATCACACCCTCACTGGCTGCAACAGTCCCATCTCTCTCAAACAGAACTTACCCATCCCTATTATTTCTCCCCTTTACCTTCAACAACAGGCCCACCCAATCCCTAAAAAGACTGCTCTGCCCCGGTGGGCCTTCATAACCTTTACCAGGCTTTACAGTAGGCCTGGGCTGTAAATTTTGTGCCGCTCACGGAATTTGCAATATTTTGAAATTTTGGCGTTCAACGGAGAGCGTGAAAATGTCAAAACTTTCGCAACCAGCCGCGAAACTGAAGTATTTTTCTTGTTCGCGCTTTAAAAATGCATTCTCACGCGCGCGGTCGCGACTTACCGGGTCCCTCCGTTCGCCGACGAGTTTTCCTATCCGTTCGCGTGCACCACAAAAGGTTGGATTGTTGGTAGCCGGTCGCGCTATCCCGCGAGAGTTTGTGATCGCGAACACGTCATTGCGATCGCGAACAGGAAATAAGCATCGCGAGCAAGATGGCCGCCCCCATTAGCGGCCGCATGGGCAAGTTGGAGATAAATTTTCCCATGAGCACGCAAAAACACATCGCAAACGGGCGGGAAAAGCAATCTCCACGTCTTCACGAAAGTTTTGCATGCTCACTGAGATTTTGCGCTATTTCGCGCTAATTTTCTAAAGTCAATTTCGCAAATTCCGCCCACCCTTACTTTACAGCACTTGTTGCAGGAGAGCCTCTGCAGTTGGGAGGGAATGGCTGCTTTCAAGATTGGCAGACTGAGGTGCCACCTGATGAGTCGAGGTGGCAGATGGCTTCCTCCTACTCCTCCTCCAGGATTACCAGTTGACCATCCTCTATCACAATGGCCTCTACCTTCTGAATGTGCAACCGGCGGGCTATTACCTGTCAAGAATCCTGGATTCTGGTAGGATTAACTGAATGATCCAAAGAAAGAAGAAAACAACATGAATTGTAGTACTCACTGTAGTGTTGGGAGAATATATGCGCTAGGACCCTTGTGGTTCTGGGCAAACTCAAAAGAGGAATTACTTAACTTGCTGGGAGGTGTTAAGGTGTGGTTATCGACGGTCATGACATAATGAGAGTGTGGCCGTATGCTGAGGAATAAAGATGTCTGTTACTGAGCTCCATGTGTGGCGTATTCAATCGCATGCTCTCGGACTGGGAAGGATGCTGCATTTACTATAAACAAAATGAATAGAAGATGGCGGCACTCGGAGTGTGCAACGTTCATCGAGTGAATAAAGTAAACCAATGGTAAGTATTTTAGGGTGCCAGGAAATAGTCCCTTCCGGCCGGTAGGGACTAGAATTTGAACAACAGACGAAGGAGTGCAAGGGGGGCTTACACTGTTTCCAGGGGCACTCCGGTTGGAGAAAAAACTCCTAAATTCTAATTACATCAGTACGTTTCGTATAGTTCAAACACGTGTAATCGAGGTAATCATGCTTGAAAGGTCGTTTATTTAGTGGGTCACATATTAAATCTTCATAGTAACTCCTTTGTGAAACGAAGCATTAAGGAAAACGATTTAAACAACATCCATGGATCTATGCATTATCCCTATGCATTTCGGGCGGAGCCCTTCGTCAGGGGATAGCGAAGAATCTGCAAGTAAATAAATCGATATCAGGAAGGGGAGCTCGCAACCACAGATAAATACAACGTTCTATGTGGGTGAAATGAAAACATGCATGTCTAAATTGACGACTGAAAAAAAGGAAGGAAAAGAAGCGAAAAATGAGCCAGTGTCGACCATATCGTGTTGTCAGGAGTTAAAGAGAAATCACCGTGTCATAGATGAAAAAAACCGGAAAGCACCCGATAGATCCGAGAACCGTTGCGTGCGTGTAAAGTTGGTGACAATCGGAAACTGGAACTTCAAATGGTGGAGTTTTAGCGAAGTACCAGTGAAAGAAATAGCCATACGAGTAAGGGTGAGGAGGAAAAATGCTTACCGATGGGTCAGAGTCGCAACGCGCCAAGCGCCGTGTTGCCAAAGGTTGGTGAACAAACGAGGGTGATGCGGAAGGAAATAAACTACCGTGAGAGTAAAAGACGGACTCACAAAAGTGTGGGTGGGTGGAAATGTCGTATCTGTAAATACTCAATCAAGTTAGAAACATCATAAAGTACACGGGAAAGTGTTGTGAAACATTAATCCAACGTTTCGGGTGAGGATAAAAGCCGAAAATTTGCGTGAGCTTACACGACACTAATACTCGAAAGTGGTGGCCATCTTAAAATAGGCTCTGGGTGGTATACATACACAGTAGTAGCCTTGCTGATATAACGGTGAATGGATGAAAAATAGACAGAAGGTATAAGTGAATAGTAAGTGAAACAAAAAAAGGTGGAAAAACAGCTGGAGTAAATAACAAAGACCAGAAGTTTAAGAAAAAATAAGAAAAAATAAAAAAGGTAGGGAAAATTCTACCAGAGAGATTATAGACAGGGGGAAAATAGAGTGTACAAAGTCAGACGAAAACGAAGCGAAAAATTGCAGTGAGAAAACCACTTAAACAGAAGAAGAGGGGAGAGTAGGGAAGGTGAGAACGTGGAAAAACACAATGTAAGCATGTGGTTTCAGACAGAAAACAAATGAATGTATATGGGTTGGGAAAACGATTATCTATAAGAAACAACTATATTCCAGTCTGTCATTAAGCCCCTTAGGCTGGCAGGCATCCAGTCTCTTGATCCACACTGTTTCCCTTTGGAGTAGTAGTTTCTTGTTATCTACGCCTGCTTTCAGTGGGACAACCTCCAAAACAAGGAACTTCAGTTGGCTCACGTTGTGCTGGTGTGTGGTGAAGTGAGCAGCTAATGGTGCTTTAGTTGATCTGTTCCTGATAGTGCTTTTGTGTTCGGTTAAGCGAACTTTAATCTTTCGTTCGGTTTTGCCTACATAAGGCAGTCCGCAGGGACATTTGAGTAGATACACTAAGTTCATAGAATCACAAGTGGCGTTGGTTCTCAATTTGATGGCTTTTCCTGACGATGGATGGTTGAAGATATTGCCCGGAATTATGTTGTGACAATGACTGCAATTGTGGCACGGTATGGTGCCGCAGTAGTTGGTGGAAGTATCAATAGGTTCGGTCTCAAGAATGTTCTTTAAGTTTTTAGCTCTCTGGTATGCAAAGAGTGGTCTGGTGTTGAAAATGCCATGAAAATCTGGTTCAAAGCGAATCATATCCCAACTCTTGAGGATGATGTTTTTAATGGCCTTGCTTCTGGTTGAGTATTTGGAGACGAAAACTGGTCTCTGTTCGTCAGTTAATTTGATGTTGGTTCTTAGAAGTTCTGCCCGAGTTTTGGTGGCCACTCGGGTTTTTGCTGCTTGTAATGTGACCTCGGGATATTTTCTGTCTCTGTACTTATGTAGTATTTTTTCTTCAGAACTTACATAGGCTTCTGATTCTGAGCAGATTCTTTTAGCCCTTAGAAGCTGAGAATATGGCAAATGAGTTTTGAGTGGTGTCGGATGACAACTGGTGAACATTAAAGCATTGTTCCTGTCCGTGGCTTTGACAAATAGATTAGTTGTCGGTTTGTTGTTGAGTAATGTAACCTGGACGTCCAGGAATGGCAAACTTTGAGGACTGATGGAATGAGTGAACTTTATATGATCATCCAAAGAGTTTATGTGTTTCAGAAATTCCAAAATTTCATCAGGTTGGCCAATCCAAATGAGGAAAATGTCATCTATGTACCTCCATAGGGTGAGAATGTTGTTGATCCATTTGTTGTGACTCAAGATGTGATCTAGTTCCATCCGGTGCATGAACAGGTTGGCGTAGCTGGGAGCAGCACAATTTCCCATTGATGTTCCAACGAGTTGGAGATAGTATTCGTTGTGGTATGAGAAGTAACTGTGGTACAACGTATACTGCAGAAGTTCAAGTATCAGAACTTTCAAAGTGTCATCGATGGGATGGTGTAGTAAGAAAGATTCTATGGCTTCCAAGCCCCTATTATGCGGAATCGATGTGTACAGGGCACATACATCTATGGTTACCAGAGTGTATACTTTGTCTGGTTCAATGGTGACCTCTTGGAGGCGCTTCAGAAAATCAGTGGTGACCACAAATATCTCACACAACCCCATCCTAAATGCCCTAGCATCCATATGCTCCCTAAAATTCATAAGGATGTACACAAGCCTCCTTTTCGTCCCATCGTTTCAACAAAAAACTCTATCCATGAGCCTACCGGCAAGTTCATTGATCTTTACCTACAAGACATTGTTACATCCATGTCTACTTACCTGCGTGACACCACTGATTTTCTGAAGCGCCTCCAAGAGGTCACCATTGAACCAGACAAAGTATACACTCTGGTAACCATAGATGTATGTGTCTACATAGATGACATTTTCCTCATTTGGATTGGCCAACCTGATGAAATTTTGGAATTTCTGAAACACATAAACTCTTTGGATGATCATATAAAGTTCACTCATTCCATCAGTCCTCAAAGTTTGCCATTCCTGGACGTCCAGGTTACATTACTCAACAACAAACTGACAACTAATCTATTCGTCAAAGCCACGGACAGGAACAATGCTTTAATGTTCACCAGTTGTCATCCGACACCACTCAAAACTCATTTGCCATATTCTCAGCTTCTAAGGGCTAAAAGAATCTGCTCAGAATCAGAAGCCTATGTAAGTTCTGAAGAAAAAATACTACATAAGTACAGAGACAGAAAATATCCCGAGGTCACATTACAAGCAGCAAAAACCCGAGTGGCCACCAAAACTCGGGCAGAACTTCTAAGAACCAACATCAAATTAACTGACGAACAGAGACCAGTTTTCGTCTCCAAATACTCAACCAGAAGCAAGGCCATTAAAAACATCATCCTCAAGAGTTGGGATATGATTCGCTTTGAACCAGATTTTCATGGCATTTTCAACACCAGACCACTCTTTGCATACCAGAGAGCTAAAAACTTAAAGAACATTCTTGAGACCGAACCTATTGATACTTCCACCAACTACTGCGGCACCATACCGTGCCACAATTGCAGTCATTGTCACAACATAATTCCGGGCAATATCTTCAACCATCCATCGTCAGGAAAAGCCATCAAATTGAGAACCAACGCCACTTGTGATTCTATGAACTTAGTGTATCTACTCAAATGTCCCTGCGGACTGCCTTATGTAGGCAAAACCGAACGAAAGATTAAAGTTCGCTTAACCGAACACAAAAGCACTATCAGGAACAGATCAACTAAAGCACCATTAGCTGCTCACTTCACCACACACCAGCACAACGTGAGCCAACTGAAGTTCCTTGTTTTGGAGGTTGTCCCACTGAAAGCAGGCGTAGATAACAAGAAACTACTACTCCAAAGGGAAACAGTGTGGATCAAGAGACTGGATGCCTGCCAGCCTAAGGGGCTTAATGACAGACTGGAATATAGTTGTTTCTTATAGATAATCGTTTTCCCAACCCATATACATTCATTTGTTTTCTGTCTGAAACCACATGCTTACATTGTGCTTTTCCACGTTCTCACCTTCCCTACTCTCCCCTCTTCTTCTGTTTAAGTGGTTTTCTCACTGCAATTTTTCGCTTCGTTTTCGTCTGACTTTGTACACTCTATTTTCCCCCTGTCTATAATCTCTCTGGTAGAATTTTCCCTACCTTTTTTATTTTTTCTTATTTTTTCTTAAACTTCTGGTCTTTGTTATTTACTCCAGCTGTTTTTCCACCTTTTTTTGTTTCACTTACTATTCACTTATACCTTCTGTCTATTTTTCATCCATTCACCGTTATATCAGCAAGGCTACTACTGTGTATGTATACCACCCAGAGCCTATTTTAAGATGGCCGCCACTTTCGAGTATTAGTGTCGTGTAAGCTCACGCAAATTTTCGGCTTTTATCCTCACCCGAAACGTTGGATTAATGTTTCACAACACTTTCCCGTGTACTTTATGATGTTTCTAACTTGATTGAGTATTTACAGATACGACATTTCCACCCACCCACACTTTCGTGAGTCCGTCTTTTACTCTCACGGTAGTTTATTTCCTTCCGCATCACCCTCGTTTGTTCACCAACCTTTGGCAACACGGCGCTTGGCGCGTTGCGACTCTGACCCATCGGTAAGCGTTTTTCCTCCTCACCCTTACTCGTATGGCTATTTCTTTCACTGGTACTTCGCTAAAACTCCACCATTTGAAGTTCCAGTTTCCGATTGTCACCAACTTTACACGCACGCAACGGTTCTCGGATCTATCGGGTGCTTTCCGTTTTTTTTCATCTATGACACGGTGATTTCTCTTTAACTCCTGACAACACGATATGGTCGACACTGGCTCATTTTTCGCTTCTTTTCCTTCCTTTTTTTCAGTCGTCAATTTAGACATGCATGTTTTCATTTCACCCACATAGAACGTTGTATTTATCTGTGGTTGCGAGCTCCCCTTCCTGATATCGATTTATTTACTTGCAGATTCTTCGCTACCCCCTGACGAAGGGCTCCGCCCGAAATGCATAGGGATAATGCATAGATCCATGGATGTTGTTTAAATCGTTTTCCTTAATGCTTCGTTTCACAAAGGAGTTACTATGAAGATTTAATATGTGACCCACTAAATAAACGACCTTTCAAGCATGATTACCTCGATTACACGTGTTTGAACTATACGAAACGTACTGATGTAATTAGAATTTAGGAGTTTTTTCTCCAACCGGAGTGCCCCTGGAAACAGTGTAAGCCCCCCTTGCACTCCTTCGTCTGGCATTTACTATAAACACATGTTTGTATAGTCAGACAGTAACATAACATGTCTGTGCTCAGAGAGCCACTGCAACTTTCATGTGATTCTTTGTCACAGGTAAAGCTGGGCAGAGTTTGCAAAAATACTACGCCGCACTATGCACAGATCCGCGAGCAGCAAATTGCATTATAGAAATGCCGCTTGCGGTAATTTTCAGTGCCAGGTGCTTGTCTGCACTGTGCAATCATCATAAACTGTACCATGCACAGCGCAAGCGGGGCTACTTTATTTCTGCTGTTCAAGGAGATTTTTACTTGAGTGGCAGCTTTCTCAACACGAACGGATGTGTTCTCAAAGCGAGTGGTCGCGACCACTTGTGATGAGAAATCTGACTGCCCGCATTGAGAAATCTCACCGGAGGTTGATTTTCCATGCTCGGGCTTGCCAACTTGATGCTGACATTCGTGAATGAGGAAAAATCTCGGCAGGAGGTGGATTTTCCTCCCTTGTGCTCACCAGCTTGACATTGACGAACACGAGCGGAGATTTTTAAAACTCCGTGAGCTCCCCGTAACGCGGAGTGCGGAAAACTCTGCAAACTCGGCGAGCGGAGCAGAGTTCACCACATAGACTTAGTCACAGGACATTCTTTCCCCTCACACAATGCGTAATTCACATAATGCATATGTGGAATTAACTAAACCACGACCACCACCTTAATAAAAGTAGAATTGTTTTCTTAAATGAATGAAAAGTTTAAATGAATTAATGGGGATGACACCATCACCACACACTTAATGTGTTACTAAAAACTGAACAATATTTATATATATTGCCATAGAAAAACATGCTGCATTAAATTTATGCTGCATAATTTATTTTGAGGTCGCCAGTAGGTAGTTATAGTTAGGACCTAGTTTCCAAAGAAAAAGCACTTTTTCATTTGCCCACAACTGTGGGGGCGTTTGATGAATCCTTGTGAAATTTTCAATACTAGTTAGCCACTCACTTCAGCTGCTGTGTTGAAAGTTTCAGGGTGAACTGTCAAGCAGGAACAGAAAAAATGGGGGATCCCAAAACGTGTTTCCTCATGATAATTTCATTAGGAACTTTACACATGGCTACAACTAGAATGGTAGATGTTGGTTCAGGGAAATGCCTTATTGTGATTTGTTGTAAATCTGTTCAGTAGTGGTGGAATTTTTAAAAGACATTTCCAACTTTATAAATGGGGATGCGGAGGATCTACTACCCCTCCCAATTTCGTGCTGAGATCTGATTGGCTGCCAACACTTCAAACCAGAAAGTATTGGCAGCCATCTTGGGACACAACTTAAGCCGAATCCCAGAAAAAAACACACAAAAAAGGGGGACAGAGTAGAAATACCCTGGCCACCTAGGCCTCTTGGCAGGGTCCAGCCAAAAAAGCATTTTTTTTAAAATTAATTCAGCAGGAGTTGTGTTGAATCTGCACCTCCCACCACCAATTTAAATAAAACTGAAGCGCACCCTCACTGGGGCTCATTAATGCCCCATGGACCACCACCTCCACGGGCCTTATTTATTATTAAAAGGGGGGGCTCTTGACCCCTTGCCCCTGGGATCACCATCTCCCAGGCACGATATTCTACATATAAATCAGGGGGACCTCGTGGACCCCCCATGCCACAGGGACCACCACCTCCTGGTGACTTTCACATTTCAAATGGTGAGGCCTAAGAAACCCCCCAGGCACCGATGGACCACCACCTCGCCGGGCCAACCTCAACAAGAAACGAGGGGGGCTGTGTGACTCCCCTCCTGGAGCCAATAATGTCCTGAGGATCGCCACCGCAAGGGCCAGCTCCGGATATGACCCAGGGTGCCCACCCCTGTGGCACCCCGTGGCACCCCCGTGGCACCTGTGACATAGGTGTTTGTTGTGGCTTGGCAGTAGCTTTACCACTCCCACCAAGCCACAGCAAATGCTCCACTTCCAACAAGCGAGAGTATTAAAAATGCTTGTGCTTGCTGGAAGCAGATCAGAATTGCTTTCACATACAGGGAACTGCCTTTGCAACAGCTCCCTCAGTGTTTAAGCAATGCCAGCTCTCGCAGGTGGCCAGCAGGGACTGCGAGGACCTTCAGGCACCACCCGCGGACCCAGTCGAGAGTGGGTGCCCTAGAGGCACCCAGTTTAAGATGGCCAGGCCCCGGGAATATGGTGCCAGGGGCTGAATTGGCCTGGGGAGGGGGGCCGAACAGTCCCCCTCCCCGGGGAGAGGTCTTCAAAGGCCCTGCACCCTTTCTCCTCACTCTGCAAACGTGCCTCCTGTTGCAATACTAGTAGGGGGATAAAGTCCCCCTAGATGCTGAGAGTCCTTGGAGGCCAAAACTCCCTCCTGTTGCCTTCAGTAAGTCCCACACAGAGGGATTGCTGGGAGGTCTTCGGCAGCCACACCCCCTTTCTCCACCACTCTACAAATGCACCTCCTGGAGCACTACTGGTTGGGAGATGAAGTCTTCTTGGTTGCTGAGAGTCATTGGGGTCCAACAAGCCAGCCCTCCTGTTAGTTCCAGTAAGTCCCATATAAAGGTATTGCTAAGAAGTCTTCAGAGGCCACGTGTCATAGGCCACCTATCTGAATCCCAGAGGATTCCAATGGGGCAGTGATGCTAGTCCCCTGAGACTTTCCCTCGGTTTACAGGAGTTGAAACTGCTCCGGTGGCAAATCCCAGGAGGCAGGGGGTTGGAATGGAGAGAGCGTATATAGTCAAAGATGTTGTTGCTTGTTTACTCAACAGCAACACTGCAGCAGGCATTCACACCAGTCTGATAAATGGTACCAGCAGAGTTTGGTACCTATAATCAAACAAATAATAAGGCTTTAGTCTAGGATTAACTTTATCTCTTAAGGTATCATCATCATCATCAAAATAACTTAATTCAATTCTAAAGAATCATAAAAGTTTACATATATACATATTATAGTAATTAAAACTTATACAAAAAAAGACTGTCACAAAATACATGATCAAGCTTTAAAAATTTCAACACATATATCATCCTCCAGCATCATTCTAATTCCCCCTGCAAAATGTTATAATGTGTAAGAATAATTCATCATATCAGTATTCCACACATAGATATTCAATAAATAATGCTATAAAATCATTTTAAAAGCTTAGTTTCATATTATGATTCATACCGTTTCCTAATTGATAAGGCAGTTCGACTAAAGTTAAGCATAGCAATACAAATAGCAGCAGTAGATAGACAGCGTAAGAAATTAAAACCCTTCTGATAGGAACAGGGTCTAATATCACGTAAAACAGGTTTGATAAAACGTGCCCTTGGATCTTTGTAAAGATTGCAGAACAGTACAAAGTGCATCGTGCTTTGTTGGGCTAAATTGTTGCACACCAACTTGCCTGTTTAGGGAGAGCAACAAGAAAGTGCAATGTGCAGAATCGAAATCTGGTCATAAGGAAACATGAATGAACTTGAGAAGTAAAAATCGGATACAATTTCGGATCGTTTGCGCACCCATCTACACGATTGCCTGTTTCACAATCCCGATTAGACATCCTTAATTCAGCATAATAAGCATTTTCTATCATCAATTTCACATTAGGTTTAATACAGTCGGGATTATAATAATAGTGCCCTAACCCAATCTTATAAAAAAGTTCTTTAACATATTGGAGCCAGGGAATGGAAAGGGCCTTTTCAAGTGACATGCAGTCTCTAAGAACATTCTTTGAGAATGATAAGTCCTCTGATGTCCACACTTTTCCCCAAAGGATCAGAGGTGCAGTGTTTTTTCTGTCCCTTACAAAGTCCAGCACCACTTCTTGATGACAAAAAGCATTGGAGGAACTAACAGGGATCATTAATAATCTTTTTAGAAATGTGTTTTCCAGGGTTTGCAACTGATTGCATTTGTGGTGTCCCCATGCTCCTGCCCCAAAAGTGGCTACTGATAAACATTTAGATTTATATAGGGTTAACATCTTCGCTACTGGTTTATGTCCTCGCTTACAAGCAAAGCGGAACAGTCCCTCCACTGTTCTCCTAGTGTGTTGGACTCTGGCCACAATCGATTGCTCCCAGGTTAATTTGTTATTAAAAAACATTCCCTAAGTAAGTAAAATTAGGCACCTTGTCTATTATCTTATCCTTCACCACAAATTTCCTTGTTTTCGTTTGTTTGGGACCGCATACCATAATAAAAGATTTACAAAAATTTACTCTCAGATCTAATGCCAACATAAAGTCAGTAAAAACATTCAAGGCCTTTTGAAGACTGTTGACCGTCAAGGCCATCAGGACAGTGTCATCTGCATATGACAGCAGGGGTACTGATTTACCTCTTATGCTTGTAAAATCTAGTTATTGCTCCAAAAGGAAAGCCTCCTGGCCATTTGTATATAAAAGGAATAAAAAAGGGGCCAAGATGCACCCTTGTTGAACCCCCTCCGTTGACACAATTGATCTAGTCTTCTCTCCCCCGGGTCCATAACGGATAGAAACAGTAGTAGAGGCATACAGCCTCCGCATCAAAGTTATAAGGGGCTCCTCGCAGCCCATTTTTTCCATTAAATTCCATAACTTCTTCCTATTCACTGTGCCAAATGCGCAGGATAAGTCATTGAAGGCAAGGTGGATTGACCCCCTCCTCGCCTTCATGTATTTACCCATGATTATGGACAGATTGAGGCACTGTTCATTTGTACCCATGCCCCTTCCGAAGCCATATTGAGTGTTGGATATGAGACAGGAATCATTAGCCCAGGTTTCCAAACATGCGAGAATTACCCTCCCCAAAACTTTGCATGTGGCATCGATTAGAGATATGGGCCTGTAGCATGCTGGATCGTTTCTATTACCCTTTTTGTAGATCGGCACCACTACAGCCTCTTTCCATGATGAGGGAATCTGTCCCACTATGACAGCTTTAAAAACATTAACCAACAATGGAGCCCATAGTTTGTGATTTCTTTTAAATAAATCCAGAGGCACCCCGTCTGGGCCTGGTGCTTTCGAGGAAATGCCCTTTGTTAGAGCATCTTTAACCTCACTAACAGTCAGGGAGGAGCTGAGATAATATGCTGTCTCTAAATTAATTACTGGTCCATCCCTTTGTTCATCAGGAGAAACACAGTTTGGGTTAAAAATCTTTGTTAAATGGAGTTCCCAGGCTTCCCCTAGTATTGTTGACTCCATGCTCTTCACGTCGTTTGTGAAAAGGGGGCGATTAATAACCTCCCAGAAACTTTTGGAATCCTGAGAGCCCAAGCACTTTCAAGATCTTCCCATGCTAGTCTTCTAAGTTCATCCTTTCTCTGTTTAATTACTCGTTTGTAGGCTTGCCTTGCTCTCTTGATTGAAGTTCGATCACGGGGGATTGTATGCAGGGCATTCTTACGGTCTATATACGCCCTGGTGCATTCACCATTAAACCATCTTTTTTCTTGAGGAGCCCTCCTTTTCACGAGCTTGGTCAGATCTTTAGCAACATTTTTACAAATTAATTCAAAGTCCCGTATGACTACATCTGGGTGGGAGTCATGAGTTAGACAAGACATAATTTGACTAAAATTGGTTTTAGCAGTGTTCTCCTCAAATTGAGAGTGATTTATTTTACTCCATTTTAAGTGGACACCTGTCACCCTTGCCCTCCTGTGCCGTAACATACACAGAAATTGTAAGGGGATTGTGACCACTAGTTGGGTTTGGTTCAACTGCAAACCTCGCTACGAGGCAAGCGAATTTTCTAGATATTAACAGAAAATCAATTGTGCTAGAATTACCCCCACCATGGTAAGTTGGATATTGTGTTGACAGGGTACTAACCAAAGTGTCCGCTAGACATAAATCGTTAACCACATTGATAGAGTTTAATGCCTCACCCTGCGCAGTATGTTTAAAATGTGGCAAGGGTTCATTCTCGGTATCAGTGAGCCCACAAACATCTATTGAACTATGACCACATAATGTGCAATTAAAGTCACCTGCCCAAATTATACATAAAGGATGATATTTCCTTGCAACCTTATCAATTTCCTCTTTGATGGTGTTAATGACCTCACAGTTATTTGGATCAAAAATATTATAGTACGGGGGGCGTGGCTACCGCCCGACGGAGATGGCGGCTTTTCCTTGAAGCTCCCGGGACCCCGAGGACAACGCTGACTTTCCCTCGCGTCATGGCGAGAGAGCGGATGTTCCTGTGAGCGGAAACGTTGTCCAAAAGCTTGCAGCATCAGAATGAAGCGTCGCTCGGCTTCTTTTGACCCGTAAGATGTATTTTTCCCTCATTTAATCCCAGCGGCGGTCCCGTTTTCGGAACGGGCGCCATATTGTTTTTTCATCCTGAAGTAAATACGAGCTGTAAAGTGAGGGAAACGTCTTTTAAAAGCGCTTTTCTGCTCCCATGGATTTTTTTGGTGTTGCCTGTTTGCGCTTTTTCCTCTTTCTGACAACTTTTCACAAGCTTGTTGTCACACTTTTAACAAATGAGGAGGGTGCATGAATCACGAAACATCCCTCTGTGAGCCAACCGCTACTTTCTTCATGTACCTCACAAACAGAGTTTTCATATGCTGCCTATTCGAAAGCGACAATCATCATTTGGCCTGTGTCTAATTTTATTGAATATTTTTGTGGAACTGCCTCATTTTTCCTGATGTACAGTCTTGGTGGTATATTTTAAATTTTGCTTTTTGAGCCCGCTATTTGAGGATTGATGCCTTTCTGTGGATCTAACTTTGATATTTTTCACTGACTTGATTCGTACTGGTTTTGCTAACGGTGCTGGATGTTTGACCAGTGTTATTTTATATCTGGGACACGCTTCTGCTCCTTTTCGACAAGGTGACGGACTTGACCCTTATGGGCAGAATAAAGGGCACGCTCTCTAAACAACCCACGCCTAAGCGTATTTTCATCAAAAATTCAAGAATTTTTACTGCCCTTTCTAAATTAGAGGATTCTTTGGTATCACCGCAAGCCTCCACGACAGTTATGGATCCTTCTCCCCCACCAGTACCCACTGTAAAATCTGTCACTAAACGCCTAAAGCAAAATCCTCCCTCCCCACCTAAAGCGACCTCGCCTGTTTCCATGGAGACACTGCTAGAGGAGATTAGGACCCTTCGTCCCTTTATGGAGGAAACAAATAATAAACTACAAATCCTCACTGATACTTGGTCTCAACTTGACACAAGAGTTTCTGCAGTCGAATGTCATTTGTCTTCTTTTAAAGATACTACGGCTAATGTGTCTCACTTTCAATCTCAAGTATCTGTACTTCAGCGCCAAGTCGAGGACCTTGAAAATCGGAATAGGAGGAATAATATACGCATCTATGGTCTGGTGGAGGGGTCGGAGGGGTCAGACCCTCTCGCCTTCTTTAAAACTTTCCTACCCAAGATTCTCCACATGCCAGAAGGCACTGCCCTTAACATTCAACGGGCCCATAGGCTGGGCCGTCCCTCCTCGAATCCTTCATCTCCACAGAAACCGAGAGGTGTCATTTTATATTTCCTGGAATATACAGATTTATTGAAGGTTTAATCAGCAGCTAAATCTTCTCAACGCATCACTTGGTCTGGCTCCACCATTTTCTTTGCTCAAGACTACGCCAGGTCTACTGCTAACAGGCGTAAAGCCTTTCTTGATATGAGACCTACTCTTCGTTCCATGGGTGCACGCTACGGGCTCTTTCACCCCTGCTTATTTAAGGTCACGTTTAACAACAAGACGACATCCTACGAAGATCCGCAGTAATTACAGAGCTTCATCAATTTTCATAAGTCAGAAACCATGGAAGCTTCGGGGTCTTCGTCTTCATCTGCTACTTGATGTTATGGCGTTTTCTCTTCTGGATTTTTGTTCATTGCCTTTTTCCATTATCATTTATTATGTAATATTTGTTGTTCCTCTTGGCTTTGAAGTCTCTATGACTTTAACTTGGTATCATACGTATTATTTGTTTTATCTTATTTTATGACCTCTGTCATTCATTAATTGGCAGTTAACAGTCTTAATGTCTTTGTTCTTTTTTGCATCTGCAGGTACCCTATATATATTTTTCTTTTGATGTGTTGCCCTCGTCTTCCGTTTGGTCACCCTGGATGGGCTGTCTGTCCCGTGTGGCTTCACCCCTCCCCCTTGTTCCCTTGGATTTCTTCATGTAAGTATGTATCCTATTCATGTTCTTTTTTTTGCTCCCTTTTTGCTGTTCTTTGCTACTGTTCCTCTCCTCCTTTTTTTTCTCTCCTCCCTCCTTCTCCTTTTTCTTTTCTTCCCCCTTCCGCTTCCCTGCTGCTTTTCTTTTCTTTTTCTTTTTCTTATTTTTCTTTTTCTCTCTTCCCTTTATTTGCTCATTTACAATTTCATACTCTTTGTCTAGTGCTCTTCTCCTTTACTGAACTTTTTGAAATTATTGTCTTTAATCTTTTTCTCTTTTACCTTTTCATTACTATATTTCTGAGCTCTTATCTATTTACTTCCTTCAATTTCACAATTGCCTCAAGCATTGTATGTTCTTGGATTTATGACTTTAATCTCATTCAGTTAATTCAGAGTCACTACATGGAACATTAAAGGATTGAACAATCCCATTAAAAGACAACGAGTTCTATCGCACACGCCGTGGTCCTAGATACATGACCTGACAGTGAATCTGGGAAAGAAGGGAACGCTGCAAACACTACATTGGGGAGGTAGTGCTGACCCCGATAGAGACGGACGCTGGCGACATTACCGTGCAGACATACACGGGGACCGAGCAGAGCGCACTAGGGGGCGACCAGCCTTACCGATTATAACAGGTACCTTCGGCAACTAACGGACTACAGCACCCACTCACTATAGATAACGCAAAGGTTGATGATGATGTAATAAAATGATTGGAGCATATATAAGCGAAAGTTCAATGTAATGAAATGCATGCAAAACCCTAATAAAAAAATGAAATAAAAAAAAAAATCACTGCAAAAAAAAAAAAAAAAAAAAGACAACGAGTTCTATCCCACTTAGCTAGACTAAAAACTGATGTTGCTTTTCTTCAAGAAACCCACCTATCTGACATTGAAGCGGCTAAATTAAAGAAATGTTGGGTGGGCAATGTGTTCTCTGCTCCAGCTTTGGGAAAGAAGAATGGTGTTCTTATTCTTTCTTATAAAAAGTTTAATGTCTCGGTGACTTCTCAAGAAACTGATTCCGAGGGTCGCTGGGTCATTGTTAAATTACTTAATGGTAGGATACCATTGGTTTTCTTTAATGTTTATGCTCCAGTTTCAGTGAACAATGTTTTTTGGTTGCAAATCTCTGATAAGTTACTCTCATTTGATGATGATTATATTGTTTTTGGCGGTGACTGTAATCAAATTTATGATCCCATTTTGGATAGAAACTCCCCAGTTAGATTTGTACACAATAAAATGCACTCACAATTTACTTCCACCATTCATCAAAAATCATTAGTCGACATCTGGAGATTATGTCATCCTGATCTTCGAGAATACAGTTTTTTCTCCCCCCCACACAAATCGCAATCTCGTATTGACTACCTCTTCTTAAGTAAATCTCTAATGCAGCATGTACTTCATTCAGAGATAGGATCTATTCTAATCTCAGACCATGCCCCGGTTTCTGTTGACTTTGATTTACTTCCTTATAGCCCGTCTGCTGGACATTGGCGCTTCAATAATTAATTGCTCGCGGATCCTAACTTCTCTGGCCAATTCAGATCTTTTGCGTCGGAATTCTTCACTATGAACACAACCCATGATTCCTCTCCTGCCATGATCTGGGATTCTTTCAAGGCAGCTGCTCGAGGCTTTATTATTAATTTTGTTTCTCATAAGAAAAAAGGTTTTGAGAAACTCATCTTCTTGCCCAAATTTAAAAAATGGAGTACGCTTATTATCATTTGTACTCTAAGTCTTCCTTGAAGGATCTTCTTACTGCTAAGATTGCATTTAACAAATTATCCACGGAAGCGGCTTCTACCTATCTTTTGAAGAGTAGTGCTCGTTACTACGTGGGTCAGAATAGAATGGGAAAATTACTGGCTAATTATCTAAAAACATGCCGAGATAGAACCAGGATTGACTCTCTGGTCAATTCTGATGGTGACGTCCTTCTTAAAGACGAGGACATTTTAAACGAGTTTGTCTCCTTTTATAAACATCTTTATACTCCTTAAACTCAACCACCTTCCGCTGATCTATCTTCCTACTTTCAATCCATAAATCCTCCCCCTTCACAACATGTTGATTTTGATTTGTTACAGGTAGACATTACAATGTCAGAAATTTCTCATGTCATGTCAGTCTTAAGACGAGGTAAGACCCCTGGTCCTGACGGATTTACCGTTGAATTTTATGAGCATTTTTTGAAACTTCTTCTCCCACAACTTCTTCTTTTATTTACCTCCTTCATTAACAATGGAACGTCCCAAGGCACTTTTCAAGATGCTATGATTTGTTTGATTCCTAAGGAAGGTAAGGACCATTCTTTATGTAAAAGTTATCGCCCTATATCTCTAGTGAATACAGATTACAAAATTTTTGCCAAAATTCTTGCCTTGCGCATTGACCCAGTCTTACCTGAACTTCTTGGACCGGAGCAATCCGGCTTTGTAAAAGGTCGTCTGTCTTCCGATAATTCTCGAGTCTTTTTCAAAATTCTCAGAAAAGCCTCTTCCTTAGATTACCCGCTTGCTGCCATTGCTTTAGACGCTGAAAAAGCCTTTGATAGGATTGGTTGGGACTTTATGTTTCATGCCCTTAAGTGGATAGGGTTCCCCTCCAAACTAATTTCCTTAATTTCTCTCTTATATTCAGGTCCCAAAGCATCTATTTTTGCCAATGGTAAGGTTTCTGATTATTTCTCTCTCTCTAGAGGTGTACGGCAAGGTTGCCCCTTATCTCCTCTTTTATTTGTTGTAGCATTAGAACCCTTTCTTACCAAAATTAGGCAAGATACTCAAATTACGGGATTTCATTTAGGCACTCATCAAGTCAAAATGTCTGTCTATGCAGACGATATTCTTTTATATTGTTCTGACCCGGATACTTCTCTTCCCCCATTCCTCGCTCAGGTAGATGCATTTTCGAAACTCTCAGGATACCGCCTAAATCATGATAAATGTGAAGTGTTACCCCTTAATATTTTGTGTCTTAAACATTATTTTGCTCACACTGGTTTTTCCTGGCAATCCTCCAAGTTAAAATATTTGGGTCTATGGTTCTCTCCAACTATTTTGGGAACTTTAAAACAAAATTTTGATTATGTTATTAAGAAATTAAATGACTCAATCACAAAATGGCAGCCTCTCTTTCTCTCTTGGTGGGGTAGATTAGACTCTATTAAGAATCGATAATGCTTGCTCCCATTATCTTATACTTTCTTTCAATGATTCCTGTACACATTCATGGCTATTATTTTAAGAAACTAGATCGCATTTTATTGAAATTTCTTTGGAAAGGTAAACCTCCTCGGATAGCTTTATCTACTCTTAAAAAAGATAAACTAAATGGCGGGCTTCAGTTCCCTGACTTTAAATCTTATCATTACGCATTTTCTCTAAAACAAGCCTCTGCTTGGCTCTCTCCTGATTCTCCTACTTATCCTCCAATTTGGTTGCGCATTGAGGAATTTTTTACTTCCCCTTTTACCTTCCTAGAATCCCTTGCTTTCTCTGCGCGCACCCCCTCTTCACGTCACTCCGTTATCTCTTATACACATAAGCTCTTAACTCCTCTTTTGCCTTCCTCCTATCCCTCGTTTAATTCACTTTCTCAGCAATTTATCTGGCATAATCAATTACTACGTATCAAGAATCGTGCTTTCTATTGGAAAGCATGGCACTCCAAAGGGTTGATATGGATTTCCCAGCATTTGACTGACAGTAAACCCTTATCTTTTTCAGCCCTCAAATCTAACTTTGTCCTACCTAACTCTTTTAAGAAACAATATGAACTCCTACTCCCTTCTCTTCATCAATACCTTTCATTACTTCCATCTCTTCCTGGTCCCCCCACAGCCTGTTCTACATTGTTTCCATTATTAAACACTTCCCCTTCGGCCTCTTCCCTTTATAAATGTCTATTATCTTCCTCGTCACGGTATAAAACGAGGACTGAATTGGCTTGGGAAAGGGATTTACAGCAATCCTGGCCTATCTCTGTCTGGGATAAATTATGGTCAAAGATCCACAAAACCTCACGGGCGGCTAACACCACACAAACTCTTTATTTTTTTTATCAACGTTCATTATATTCACCCTTAAATTTAGCTTCCTTTTCTTCTAGCGCTTCAGCACAATGCTGGTCCTGTCCATGTTTAAAAGCTGACTTAAAACACATGTTATTTGAATGTCCCAACATTGATACATTTTGGCGATCAATCTGGTCTCAAATTAATAACATTTTTAATACTAAGGTTTCTTTTTCCCTCTCAAACATTTTCCTAGGCTCTTTGTCCCCTTCGTGGCCTCAATCCCTAATTGATTTGTTACTTGCAATAGCCTTACACTTAATCACATCGAATTGGAAAAATGCAGATAAAGTTACTTACAGAGCTTGGTGGAACGCCCTCTGCTTTCATCATAGACTTGATACCAATTATGTTACCCCTGTAACCCTAGCAATCAAAAGAGATTTGTTACGGCTCCCTCTCACTACTTATTTATCTACCGCCGCTTCTTCAAATGCACCAATCTCTACCACTGTAACAACGTTGGATGATGTTCGCAAACTGCCTTGATTTTGTTACGTTGTCTTTTTATTGACTAATTTCATGCTGTTTTATATAACATATTTGTATAATTATATTGTATTCTTTTTTAAGATTTACTGACATGCAATGCTCCTTTTATTGTTATACCAATAACATTTATACTCTTCGGGCCTGATTCACAGAATTAACTTAAGACTAAATCCTAAACTTACTACTTTGTGGTATTCACAGAATGCACTTACTACTTTTGGTATTCACAGAATGGATTTACGACTACTAACTTTACATCCGCACTCGGGCCGGAAATTCCGGCCCGGAGGCGGAGCTTCCGGCCTGGAGGTGGAGCTTCCGGCCCGGAGGCGGGGCTTCCGGGCCGGAGGCGGAGCTTCCGGGCCGGAGGTGGGGATTCCGGCCGGTGGCGGAGATTTAGCCATGGCCGAAATCTCCACCTCCGGGCCGGAAGCTCCGCCTCCGGGCCGGAAGCTCCGCCTCCGGGCCGGAATTTCCGGCCCGAGTGCGGACGTAAAGTTAGTAGTCGTAAATCCATTCTGTGAATACCAAAAGTAGTAAGTGCAGTCTGTGAATACCAAAAGTAGTAAGTGCATTCTGTGAATACCACAAAGTAGTAAGTTTAGGATTTAGTCTTAAGTTAATTCTGTGAATCGGGCCCTCCCCCTCCATCCCTCCTCCCCCCTTTTTTCTTTTTCCTTGTTCCAGGACGTTCTTTTATTGTCACCAGTATGCTTATTATCCTTACTGTATATAGCATTGTCTCTTATATTTCCTTAACGGATTCTGATTGTATATTGTAATTTCTTTATGGTTTCAATAAAATCAAACTTAAAAAAATATATATATATATTATAGTACCAGTGCACCAAAAGTTTTTTAGCATTGATCATATTTGAAATCACGATGAGCTGGTACCAGGGGGTTTCACCTCATGGAAACTTCTCAAATCTCAACCAACCTTTAGTTTTGTTGGTGTTTTGTTTTCACTTAGATTTTCCGCAAAGGCTGCTTTATCAAACTTTTCGAAACTGTAGTGAGTACGATTTCAGCATCAAACCCTCAAGCAAATTTAGACAGGGTTAGCGTCGCTCAAGTCCTCTTTGGCAGAGCCCTGCCAACAGTATGTACAGGTTGAACAGAAACACAGTTTTCTTTTATTTTTTTAAACTTTATTTATCATTTTATATACATACAAACAATAAAGCAGCCACTTAAATCCAGTTACAACGTAGGGTAGGAAGCGAGAACATCCATAATGAAAGCAAATACATTTCATCCTGGGTGGTGCACAAAGGTGGAAAAGTGTAATAGTGGAGGGAACCTCACCAACAGGCATAATAATTAAAGCATACCATGTCAGAAGTATCCCTATTGTTCCCACCCTATGCTCTTGCCATTCATGTATGCAAACTTTCATATCGAACCTGTACAGCATCAAGAATATCCCCATAAAGAGCAGCCCCTACACAACCATTCAAACTAGTCAACCCCTGTCTCTACGATGAGGGTCATCTCACTCTGATTGTCATCTTCCTTGCCGTTAACTGACATGCGAATCAAGTACGCTTGCTATGGCCCCCATATGTTGCGCGGTCTACTGTGTAGCAGCATGAGAGCATTATACGTGTCTGACTGTGTGTTTCAGTAGGACATGTCAGTTTTCCATTCTGACATCGTCGGCAAAGGGCCTTTTTTTCCATCGCATAGTGATTCTCCGCCTGGCCAATAAGAGGCCCAATGCCACCAGTCATTGAGGCATCTTTGGCACATCGCAATTATATCCCAGTAGAGCTAGCAATGGTGTCTCTGGTAGAGGTACCTCCACAATATCTTGCAACACTTCAAACACTGCAGTCCAGAAATGACAAACTCTAGGACAGAACCAAGCCAGGTGCTCAAAGCCAGCCCCCTGGGCTCCACATCTCAAGCAGCGATCATCATCCCTTAGCCCATATCTAAATAGTTGCACCGGGTGTAGTATACTCGATTAAGGTATTTAAAGTGTACCAGGCGGTGCCGCCCATTCTGCTAAATGTTTTTTATTACCGAACAGCAATATGTCCACTGTTTCTCTGTTATTTCTATGCCCAAATCATACTGCTACTCCTGCCGTGGCTTTGCGAGTACTTCACCACTTACTCGTGTGAGCGTGTCTAATGTTGATATCCCCGGCGGGGGAACTGAGTCTGTAATATGTCGTCAATAGGACTATTTCAGGAGGTTCCGATATCTCGTACCCCAGTATTGGGTGTAACAATTGGTAATAGTTGTATTTGGTGAGTAGTGTTACATTAGGTGTTTTTGATTGGATCTGTTCCTAGGTACTTCTCACTCCTTCTGTAAAACAATCCTCCATGCAGTGTATTTTGAGCGCATGTAATGCCTGTAGTACTGCCCTGTCTTTTCTTAAAGGAAACCATCCACACCACTCTAAGGGCAACTTCGGGGAATAGAGCTGTTTAATATGTAGAGCATCAGCGGTTTTCTGCAGGAGATATCTTGTGACGCCCATGGGACCAATAGTATGAAATCTGCGTTGTGGCTTACCCAGTAAGTATCGCTGGAGGGTTAGTTGACTTTCTTTCTCTCTCTCCAAATAAAGGTGAGGCAATTCTGGCGGTCTGCACAGCCAGTGATATGCATGCGTAGTCTGCCCTGCTCTATAGTATGCCTCGAGATCAAGCGTGTCAAGCCCTCCTGCTAAATAGGATAGAACCAGTGTAGTCCATAGGACTCGGGGTTGCTAACCAGCCCAAGTCAGTCAGATCAATAACATATGTATATTGTGGAACGTCTTTGGCAATAGAATCGGTACATTGGCGAAAAAGAACATAAAGCGTGGCAACATGATCATTTTCTTGATGGCTATGTGAAATAGCAACGAAAGCAGCAGCCAAATACACCTTTCTCTTGCCTCAGAAAGTCGCTGCACAGCTCGCCCATAATTTTCCTGTATCACTGCCTCTGGGTCAGTATGTACCTGGATACCCAAAAAATGCACAGTCTCAGTAGTTCACACAAGCAGAAACTCCATCTGAATAGGTGTGGTGTGTGCAGTGAGAAGAAATATAATTACAATTCATAAGAAATCCTGAGTGGCCACCAAATTTCACCATCTCACACAGTATTGGTGACAAGTTGTGTCAGAAATTATCAAATTATAATGCAAGAACTAATGCTGCAGTGGCTGTGGTATTCATGCAGGGCACAAGCCAATGGCTCTGCCACCAGGGCATACAGAAGTGGCGAGAGCGGACAGCCCTGCCTCGTGCCCCTTGTGATAGCAATCGGAGCCTCAATAAGCCGTTCACTCTCACTTGTGTCACTGGCTTCATATATAGAACCTGAACTAGCTTCAAGAATACGTCCCCGACTCCCACCCACCTCAACACTGTCAGCATAAAGGTCCACTCTAAGTATTCAAACACATTTTCAGCATCTAAAAAGACGGTTGCAGCGCAAACACTGATGTCAATCGAGGGAAACATGCAAATTAAAGTGCAAAGATTACAGGTGAGTGATCGTCCTGGGACAACTACAGAGTGTTCCGGACCCACAAGCCCAGAAAGTAAGGGAGCCAGCCTATTCACCAAAATATTTTCAAAAAGCTTCATGTCAGTATTGAGCAATGACAATGGCCTATAAGAAGAGCACTGTTCTGTCGGTATATCTGGCTTTAGTAGCATAATCAGCAGCACCTCACACATAATTGGAGGCATAATGCTCTCGTGGGTCATCTCCTCAATCAGATTCACTAGGTTGGGAATAAGTTTGTCCTAATAGGCCTTGCAGAAGGCTACAGTAAGGCAATCAGACCCATGTGCTTTGTCACTGGGCAGGTCTTTTAATGCAGCGGCAATCTCAGTTGGGTGGACGGGGGCAATCAGCCGCTCTATATGGGCATTAGAGAGCCACTTCATAGTGATGTAAGACAGGTAGTTAGTCACAGCTTCATCATTATGTGTAAGTCGTGAGGTGTACAACTCAGCATAATAGCTTCAAACTCGTTCTACCCCTTGTGTTGCTCCACGTACTGGCTCCCCTTTTTCATCATGTACCAGTAGCACTTCATTTTCTTCCCTAGGGCCGTCAATTTGACACTGGGTCTCCCTCCCTCTCCATACACCCAGGCATTAGCGTACTTCTCTAAGTGTGTCATCTTGTTCTGAGCCAGTTCGTTGGATTTGTCCAACTTAACCTTAATCTGCGTTAAGACCCAGGACTTGGTCCCCACCACAGACACGTTCTACAACACAGCTAATTCTGTTTACAATTTCTGTAATTGGTCTCTAATGGATCTAAGCACCCCAGCGTGTGTTGAGATGGGGATCTTGCAAATATAGGCGTTGAAGGCCTCCCAGATAGTGGCCATCCAGGACACATTCCCCAGATTAATGCAAAAGTAGTCATCTATTGCCTGCGCCAGTTCCTCTCTAAACACAATGCCCAAAAGCGAATATTGCGGGAAGTGCCAGGTGAAAGAGCGCGGTTGCATATCCCCAACTTTCAGAGCCAATCTCACTGGTGAATGATCAGAGTATGTACAATGCAAATTCTCACATTGACATATGAAAGGCAATAAACTACTTGAAACCAGTCAGTAGTCAATACGAGTATGAATATCAAATGAGGAGTAATAGATATATTTTGTGCCCTGTTGAGAGCCAATACGCCAGGCATCCACTAATCCACTGGCTTCAGCGATTGCAGCTATAGCGTGGGCTGCCGCCGCCAAGGGTTTGCTTAGAGGGCCCCTACACCTATCCAACTTGGGGGACTGCATACAATTAAAATCCCACCCATAGCTGTGGTATGATGCCATAGCTCGCTATCTTAATGTGTAGGGAGTGATAAAACCACAGATCCTCATAGTTGGGGCCATAAATGTCTATCAGAAGCACATCAAAATTTTCTTTGCGACAACGACCACCACACATCTCCCCCCTGGGTCAACACAAACTTCTTCCAGTCTAATGCCAGAACCACAACATGCCCACACAGAACCCCCTGTGCATGTGTAGTTAACCCCGCAGCAAGGCTCTCACCCATCATCCTACGTTGGGAAAGCATACCAGTATGGGGCGCTAAGTGTGTTTCCTGTAAAATAGCTATGTCTAATTGGTGATGCTGTAGGTACAAACAACCTTTTGTATCTTTTGATTGTCATTCAGCCCTCTGACATCCCTAGTAAATAGTGTGGCCCCGCATGCAGATGGTAATTCCGTAGTGTGTTTCTCACCTCTCATCGCCCACCCCTCTTGCAAACAGACCAACGGTGTTACTCAACATTCGCATCCATATCCTCTCATGGCTGCATTGCAAAAACAACTGTGATTAGAAAAATTCCACAATTCCCTCACAAGCTGTGTCCCCCAACAAATGACACAGTATATTTTTACCAACCCTCATAATCCCCCGGCACCCAAACAATAAACCCCTCGTGAAATTATTTGGAATTCACATGAGGGCAGAGATTACCCAAATGCCACTTCATGGCCAAAAGTTGCAGATATGCCATCAAACAACTATGTCATTGCAAACTAGTATAAATCCTACGTAGTCAGCATGTAATCTTGCCCCCTGGGGACCTAGTAATATTGGACACCCGATGAAAATATTGAACTGCGTCACAACCCTCCTGTCATGTATACCAATCTATTGAATGAGACATGCATAGAGTAAATAGCACAAAGCAGTGACCCAATCCACTCCACATAATCAGCATAGACCTTCAGCAGTACAAGTACCTACTCCGCAACAGGCTGACACAGCCAAAGTACACTATGCTCACAGTTATTCAAGTATCTAAAACAGTAAGTGCAAGCAATATTTCAATGGTAGAACAGTAAGCAAACCCATTAGTCCCGCTGGTCAAGTTCACTAGTGGATATCTGGTCATCCGCCTTATGTTCTGGCATTCGTCTATTTGCAGTAGACACTTCGCACTTCTTAAGTACTTGTTGCAAGCTTTGTGGTCAGTGAAGATCCTATGCGTTCCCTTGACTGTTACACGTGATCGTGCCAGATAAAGCATGGTATTGTCTATAATGAGCTGTCGAAGTTTCCGTTTCACCGGTACAAACTGTCTCCACACTTCCTGCACCAGTGTGGTAAAGTCCGGGAAGAGTGAAAGTTCAGATCCCTCATTGCAGAGTGTTTGGAGCTTCCTGGCATGTTGCAAAGCTGCATACCTATCTCTGTAGTTAAGCAGCTGTGCTATTATTGCGTGTGATGGTGCACCAGGTGCCAGCTGCGGACCACTGAATAATGGACACGCTCCACAATGAATAATTTCTAGAAGGCGTCTCATCTGATCAGAGTTATAAGTAGGTTCTCCACAAAGGTCTCCATGTTCCCTGTAGCCGTGGACATGGCCAGTCCCACCATGCAAAGATTGTTCCTCCTCGAGCGAGCTTCCAGATCCTCAGCTTCACTCTGCAGAGTTGCTAGGAGTTTTTATATTTGCTTGTGCACCTCATAGATTTAACCTGCAGATCCTCAGCCTGCTACACTCTTCTTTCCACCATATCAAGCCCCTCTGCATGTTTGTCAATTTGTTCAGACATTCGGTCTGTCGTGTAGTTCCTAGGAATCTCCAGGACCTGCGCATTTTGGATGACCTAAACTGAGGGCTTGGTGTCCCAAATGCTTCTGGAAAGCCCCACAGGATATGTCTGCCGTTAGACCAGCTAGCTCTACAGTGCCATTACCACCCCCCTGTATCTTACAGTGGTGTAGGTGGTTTCTGGCAACGACTGAACATGCCAACCCTGACTCCTCAGGGATCATGGAAAAGAGTACAGTAGTTTTCGATCAGTCACTCGTGTTCACTTATTCTAAGAAAATACTCAGGACGGTGATTAGGACATTTCAATAAGTATTTATTGGTCCAGCGTCAGTCTTGGGTAAAACATATGTGCTGCAACAATCAGGAGACAGAAGCATATGGAAGAGATTGCTAGCTCCAATATAGTAAATAATAGATACATTTCTACCATAGTGATAATAAGATGAACATAAGCACTTCAGATAAAAATAGTTGCACTTGCATATTCCTAAAATGCGCTCCCTAAGTAAGTAATTTGCCTAAATGTACCTAGCCAGGATCAGTACGTGTAGCATGTATATGCGTATATGTATTTATGTAGCCAAGACACCCCTAGGGCAAAAACCATCCCCCTCATCTGATGGTTGAGAATGAAAGACCCCGACTCTGTTTCGAGGATGATACCCCGCAAGGGATGTCAGACTGCTGTGTGTCAAAGATTCAGCATGCAGGACTCCATATATCAGCTTGGAAGGAATTCTCCTCTAATTTGCAAGGGGCAATAAGGGTCTTATATACTAAAGTAGTCACTCCAGGGTTTTTTCTAGAATCAATATGTTTTGAAAAGAGTCATAAATGTTTTGAAAACAATCATAAATGTTTTCCAAACAAATTCGATCCTGCACAGCTGGCTGTTGGCAAAGGTGAAAAAAGTGGTGACCCTTATACAGAATAATTATACCGTGCTTGAGGACTTGTTTATGTACATCAGGTACAGCAATTATGATAGAGTCCTGGAAGCCTCATGTCGAAGATACAGGAGAGTGCTAGTAGGTAAAAGGTCGCCTGTTTAGAATCGTCATTGTCGTGTGGATGGGACAAATGTATGTAAAAAAGGGTTTACATAATAAGACTAGCTTCAAGGACATGACACCCACTCCTCATCAAAAGGGCAACAGGGTCAGCTAGATAATGATAAAGCTAAGGCAAGTAAAAGCATAATAATCATTTATTAAAATACTAAAAGCACTTTACAAGCCTGTAAAAATGTCCATAAAAGAAAAGCAATTTTCCCTAAAAGCGTTCAATAGGTCATCTAAACTTGTATGAGTGGTTATCATTACACTGAGCACCTTGAAAGCCACTATTCTCAGCCAGAGCAGAGAAGAAAAAATAAAACAAAGTCAGTTTCCACCTTCAATTTGGAAAATGTTTAAAAAATGCTGAATAGTTCCGAGCACAGGAAAGGCCAGATTGTATATGAATCCTGTGCCGAAGACTCAACATCGCTGAACATTGCATCCGCAGGTGGCAGTCCCTCCAGCACTTTCAATATAATGTCTAGTGAGCAAGATGGTCATCTCTGAGTCTCAGCTGCTAGGGAAGAGTGAGGTGCCTGCACGCCTGGAACCAATGCCTATACCTCTGCAGCAAAGCCGATTTCCCTTCCAGCAGGAGCAGAAGCATCCCTTAGCAGCTCTAGAAATGCCGTCATCAACATGGGACTACACTGTGGCCAACTGTACAAGTGGGCCTGCAAGGGCTCCAGTAGCACGGCTATGTCCGGTGGCGCAACTGATGGAAGTGTCAGACACAGCTGAATCTGCAGACGAGGCATGGAAGACAGGGAGGACACAGTCTAGCCAGATTGGTCTGAAAGACAGGAACCAATGCTCACTCAGCTCTCAAAGCCAAGGCATAGTCAGGTAGAACACCATATGCTCACAAGAACGTTGTTCCAGCAGTGTTCTCTCCATGTCTTGAGGGATTGAGACGTCCATTTTGTATCAATAGGATTAAAATGAGTATGCCCGCCACTGATAGCAGGACCAAAGGAAGCCCTCCAAAAACGCTTCCAAGTACGGAGTGTATAAAAGCTGGAATTACTCCGAAGATGGTCTGAAAGGTGGCTAAGAGACCTGATCCAAGTTGCTTAAATAAGTGTACGATCCCACTCGTATCAGACATGTTAAAGATACGATAAAACATTTCTCCTAAATGTATCGGGAAGTGTGTACGGTCCAGGCTGAAGACCTTGCAACCTGGAGATCAAAAATCTTTCAGGCTGAAGTTAAGGCCACATTTTGTTTAAACAACATGGCTTTCAGTCTGTTCAGCGAAAACCTTATACTGGAAACATTCAACGAAGGCCACAGTGGTGCCTCCCTAACTATACTTGCTTACAATACTTGCTTACAACAAACAACCCTGAGGTTTACTGTGACTAGATTTGCGATGCCTGGTGCCATACCACAACAGCCTTGATCACTCAGCATTAAATAACTCCCATTCGAAAGTAACTAGAAAACTGGATGAATCACTGCAGCTGGGGAGCATTTCAAGTTGGAAGATAAGTTCACCTTTAAAGCATTACACACTTTATAAATCGAGACCTCCTTACACACTAAAGATCCACTCACTTAAAGCCTTCATACAGTCTGTTCCACTTAAGAAAACTTCAGTGTCCTTATTTCTACATCTATATCTGTAGAGTAACTCCCAGGTTTCCTGTATGTACCCTTCACCCAACGCTTCATACCAACCTGCTTAGATGTATCTGAGAAAGTATTGGAACTGGAATGTCATGATTGGCAGTGTGATTTAGCCATGAATTAACCATTCCGTGGACGGTGACTCGGCTACTGTAAAAAGGTAACTTCTCTAATTGTTCAATAAGCAGCATAGTGTACTTTGCATCTCTGCCTGCTATGGTCCACTGTCTATCGGTCAGATTATAAGCATGCAATAAGAAAGGGAATCAATCTTGCCATCAATAGTAGCGAGGCTCTGCTGCATTGTTACCAGGATTTGTTGCAGGTCTTCCCCCAGATCCAGCCCTGGGTCACCAGCGTCCAGTTTGGGTAATGTTGTATCTTCCTCATTCCCCCTTGTGGACTTGCGCTGTTCAAAATGCAACTTGGGCTGGCTTTTATCAGGCTTTCCCATTTCAGTAGTCAAATAGGTCCACACACTTTAATTGGATAGTGTCCCACAATTCCAACCTCTTGTACTCCCACTCACACACCCACACAACCACTCACATACCCATTTACAGACCCTACCAGTACTCACACACCCACTCAATTCTCCATAGAGCCACTCACACTTACTCACTCACTCACTCGCACAGCCACTCACACAAACATTCACTCACCCATGCAACCATTCATATAACCAGTCACACAACTGTACAGCCAGTCATATATCCACACTCTCACCCATACAGCTACTCATACACCCACGTATTTACTAGGCCTGGGCGGTAAAATCCGTTCCGCTCGCGGAATTTGCGGAATTTGGGTAATTTCGCGTTCCGCGGAGAACACGAAATTGACCAAAAATCTGTGTTCCGCGACTTTGCGAAATTTTTGGCTTGTTCGCGTTCTCAATATGCGTGTTTGCGAGATATTTTACCCCGAGCACGCAAACAGCGATCGCGAACAGGAAAAAAGTATCGCAAACAAGCAATTCCGCGTGTTCGCGGAATTTCTGCGTGTTCGCGGAGATTTTTTACCGTTTCGCGGAGATTTGCGTAACGCGATTACGCAAATTCCGCCCACCCCTAGTATTTACCTACACAGTCACTCTCACACCCATGTATTCACCCATACAGACATTCACACAGCAACTCACTCACACACACAGCTATTCACACAACCACTAATACACCCATGAAGCCACTCACAAGTTCCAACCCATACACACAAGGATACATGTAGTCAGTCCCTCACATAATATATGTTAGAAGTAGTATTAACCAGTAGTAATGCACCTAGAACACGTATTTAACTTTTGTAGTAGGTTAGTTTATATGTTCAAGAATCATAAACTCTTAGAAAATACTTACACTCACTAAATAATGTCATCAGTGATATCATCAGGGATATCATTTGAGATGTCAGCAGTGATGCCACTGACCATGTCATGAGTGATATAATATGTGAGGTCAGTGGCAGTGCAAGTTATAGTTAGCTCAGGTAACCAGAAGTGCTGAATTCCCATGGTTTTATACAAGTGGAGTCTGAGCCTAACTCTAATCGGCCCTGTAACCTTTGTTTTTTTCAGTGAATATATATACCTATGCATATGTATATGGCCGTGTGGAAGGCTACAACTAAAATACGTAGGCAACCTCACGCTGTTATGATGCACCTGGTGTAATGAATTTCATGTGAAAATAAACCGGTTTTGAACATCAAGTTAGTCTTGACAGGTTCTGTTTCCTGAGCCAAGGGAAATTGATGCTGTGAAAGGCTTTGGAGGACTTGGCTAAACAACAACAGACTCAATTATGAATATATATGTTCTTATTTACACCGGGACAGACAACACTTTTCAGCCCTTGCCTTCCACAGGACCACATATATAGATATATATATATAGATATATATTGCACAACATTAATTGAACCAACATGCTATATTTATTATTTTTAGACAACTAATATTATGTCATATTAATTTCAGTTTCCCTGTTTCTACCCTACTCTCCCCTGAGTCCCTCCCTGTGCCTGGACTGAATACAGCACTACACCCTCTACCCCAAATGTATTAACCCCTTGCCTGCTCATGACGGAACCACTCCATCATGAGCCACGGGCGCCGTGTGCTCATGACTAGGGGTGGGCGACAATTTCCGTTCCGCTCGCGGAAATTGCGACAGTTCAACATTTTCGCGTTCCGCGCGGAACGCGAAAATGTCGAAATTTTCGCGATCCACGAGGGAACGGAAATTAAATAAAGCAGGCCCCGAGTTGAAGCTCAAATTCAGTAACGCATTAATCAGCCAAAATATTCGTGAGCGTGGAGGTGGCTTAGCAGATGTGCCTTCTCCCCATTTCCACCCTGAAATGTTAGCTGATATACTTGACGGTGGTGTTTGCATCCTTCATTTTCTCGAGCGCAATCTTCGTGTATAATTCGTGAGCGTGGTTAAGCAGATGTGCCTTCTCCCCATTTCCACCCTGAAAAAATAGCTGTAATCCTTGATGGTGGTCGTGCATCCTTCATTTTCTCGAGCACAATCCTCGAGTAGTTCCTGTGCCAAGGCGGTTCCTTCTCCTGGTCTGCCTCAGAGACACTGCTCTGACCCTTTATAAACAAGAGGCATGTGAACTGCTGGAAGCCCAGTCCGTTTGGCCCCACCCCACACACCAGCGGTGGGCAACATCTTGCCGCAATTTCCCCCACTATGATGGACAGCTGACTCGAGGGACCCCGGGGCAGTCGGCGCCGTGGCAACGTTACAGACACACATGGTCACTGTAAACAACTCTTTTGGCCCTTTACGCAGCTGTAGTGTAGGAAAAGTACTATACATTTACCCAACGAGGTAGCACTTACTGATTAGCCAGTAGAAAGTACTCCAGTTGAGTAGAGGTATTGCACAAAACGGTGGCATCTTCTTGGGTGAATATGCAGGGCAGGATTCATTCTGGCACGATGCTCCTGTCACAAAAATTAAACCTCAACAGGAAGCACTTACAGATATAAATAAAGCAGGTGCCCGAGTTGAAGCTCAAGTTCAGTAAGGCATTAATCAGCCAAAAAATTTGTGAGCGTGGAGGTGGCTTAGCAGATGTGCCTTCTCCCCATTTCCACCCTGAAATGTTAGCTGATATACTTGACTGTGGTGTTTGCATCCTTCATTTTCTCGAGCGCAATCCTCGTGTAGAATTCATGAGCGTGGTTAAGCAGATGTGTCTTCTCCCCATTTCCACCCTGAAATGTTAGCTGTAATACTTGATGGTGGTCCTTGCATCCTTAATTTTCTCGAGCGCAATCCTCGTGTATAATTCGTGAGCGTGGTTAAGCAGATGTGCCTTCTCCCCATTTCCACCCTGAAATAATAGCTGTAATCCTTGATGGTGGTCGTGCATCCTTCATTTTCTCTAGCGCAATCCTCGAGTAGTTCCTGTGCCAAGGTGGTTCCTTCTCCTTGTCTGCCTCAGAGACACTGCTCTGACCCTTTAAAAGAGGCATGTGAACTGCTGGAAGCCCCGTCCGTTTGGCCGCGCCCCACACACCAGCGGTGGGCAACGTCTTCCCGCCATTTCCCCCACTATGATGGACAGCTGACTCGAGGGACCCAGGGGACGTCGGCGCCGTGGCAACGTTACAGACACACATGGTCACTGTAGACAATCCTTCTGGCCCTATACGCAGCTGTAGTGTACGAAAAGTACTATACATTTACCCAACGAGGTAGCACTTACTGATTAGCCAGGAGAAAGTACTCCAGTTGAGTAGAGGTATTGCACAAAACTGTGTCATCTTCTCGGGCAAATATGCAGGGCTGGATTCATTCCGGCACGATGCTCCTGTCACAAACCCCAACCGGAAGCACTAATCTCCGCGATCACGCGAAATATCGCGAGATTTTGTGCCGTTTCGCGATATTTTGCGAAAGGCACTTCCGCAAATTTCGCCCACCCCTACTCATGACGGAGTGGTTCCGTCATGCTGCGGAACCACTCCGTCATGAGCACAGCGCGCCCGTGGCTCATGACGGAGTGGTTTCGTCACGAGCATGGCGGCGCCGCTAACACCCCGAACCCCCCCAGCGCCGCGGCAAAATTCGTGCCGCGGCGAAGGGGTTAAATGAACCACAAATAATGGATACTTGGTTATGCATCAAATGAGTGTTCGGTAAGGTAATGTCTTTTAAAACATCAGGGCTTGACATTACATTTGTAATAGGATTACTCATGAGGGTAATGGAAGGAAGAGGACAGAACTATGTAAAAGAAGTCACAAGTAGAAAGACATAAAAGGATACTGTAAACAATAGTGGTTGAGGTCTGATATAAAATTCCAAGTATAGGTTACAAGTTGTCTGAATCATAGCAGAAGCTCTAAAGGTAGAGAGAATATTCAGGATTTGAAGAATTGTTACTGATAGAGTTAGCTTTGATACATCATAAAACAAGAAGGATGTGGAACTCTGACAATGGTTATATGCACAGGAATAGGTAGATCCATGCTAGTTGGTGAATGAGCTGTCAGTACACCAAGGCAGATTAAGGTATGACCACGGGAAGAGATAAACATTCACATGCTTATTCTTGCAGCTCTCTTTCTTGTTAGGAATTAATTCTAACAGACTACGATCGGCTCTACAACCTCGACAAAAATGAAAAAGGGTTTTCCCAACTTAAAGCTATCATTCACTGTCTAAAGGATGGCCAAGGTGACTGGTGCCATTCCATAGCTAGTATATGTCAAGTACTCCAGCCAAGGATGGAGGCTATTGGTTAATTAATGGGCTGCTGAGGCTCACTGCTTATGTGCACCTATTGCCGCTGATTTTTCATTTGGCCTTAGGCCGTACAGGTAGGTTTTTTAATGGTTCATCAGCAGGTAGCAAATATGATCTAGTTAAATATTGAACACGCATTCTTGATATAAGCAAACCAGGCCTAAGGAGGGAAACTGTGAGATATTGTGCGACTTCTCACAATTTGGGCTAAAATGTAGAGTAAGGGTCCTGTTAGCCATCAGATGGCGAACCCTCTTTAAATTATTGTCATGAAGATGAGCTCACTCAAGGGTTTATCTGTGTCCTATACTGTAGAATATAATATAATATTTTAGTTGCATACATTTCCACAATAGCTAAAAGGATGATGGTGCACTTGAATGTTTTGGTATCTTTTAAGACGGATGTAATATTAAAAGGTGAATGATGGGGTTGTAGCAATCAACAGTGCAGCAGATGCAGTAGCAAATTAAATCCTGACAAGTAAGATTCAGCCTTCCTTCCTTCTGAGTTCAGTCTGAGTATTACCAATAGTGATATCTTTATTTACAGTGGATGCATTTAAGGATGCTGTGAAATTGCCTTGAAACTTGCAGGTTACTGCTCCCATCATGGAATGTGATTCCATCAATATAAAATATGAGTGTTGAAAATTTGTCAGTGAACTAGACAGATGCTGACTAACTGCAAAGGTGACTGTTGGGTATTATTGGATGATAGCTAATAATAAACTATTTTCATCTGGACACTGATTACATCTGTGTTACAAAACTTTAGTTGAATGGTCAGTATCTTGCTTATCCTGCTCCCTGGAACATCTTGTCTGGCATATTATATCCCACTGTAAACTATCCTCTTTGGTCTTTATGCATCTTCTAACTCACTAAAAAAACCTGCCAAAATTTTAGTGGACCCTGATTCACGCCATCCTACAAGATCATTTAGAGGAAGATAACGCAACAGTTTTTGCACCCCCAACATTTGTTCCATGGGATAGGTTGTATGACATAACACCTACAACACAATGGGGCCTATTACGATACTGGTCGGAAAGCTTCCTTCCGCTAGTCGGAAGCTTTCTGACCATGGTCGGAAGCTTTCTGACTGACACAGTCAGTTTGCGGTCTGATTGCTGAATTATGATATCAGCAGCCGAAGCGTGAACCGCCAGGTCATTCCGACGTGGTTCCGACCAGCTCTCTGAGTTTTTTGGCCGGTCGGAACTGCACCGTAATGCCCTATGGACCGCGCTGTGCTGCCCACGCTACAGGGCAGTGAAAAATGAAGAGCTCAGCCTGTCTCCACCAGGGAGACCGAAACAAGGAGCTGGCAACTTTTTCAGTAATGGGGCACTCAATTTAAGAATATAGGCAGCAGGCCAGCACACATAGTCTCTGGGCATAGGGGCAGTCTATTCAACAAGCAGCTACCCAGGCAAAGTCCCAGTGGCAGTTTCTCCTGGCAGTCCAGCAGCCTGCCGGCTGCAGGTTCGAAGTAAGCACACAGCACACTTTACATGGGGTCACAGCCCCAATATTTATACACCCTATGTTCTTTGTTCTCCCCCTGGCACAGGGCTCTGTAGCTGGTCCAAACCAGTTCTGGGGGGCACTTACACATTTTATTTACAGTGCACAACTACCTCCCTGGTTAGTGTGGGCTCTGGCCCCAGACACACCACAGGGGGGCCTAGCCAGCATTGTGGAAGGCAGGCATAGTCCTATTCAGGCCCAGGTGCTACTCCTCCCACCACTCCAAATGCTGATTGGCCTATTCAGCCTAGCGCTGACTTACCCAGCCCCTCTGGAGCCACTGCACCTCCCCAACCCCTGTCCCTCCAGAGACAGACATGCAATATACAACAGGCATGAACAAAGACACATAGCACACAAAAATGCCCACTTCTAAAAGTTGTTATGAACAATAGAGGGTAATGGCCTTAATCAGCAAGGCTAGGCCAATCTTTAAATACTCTAACAACACGATTGCCAGTGCTGATATCAACTATATTAATTATTTTATCCAATCACACGTGACACTCATAGTGACTGAAAAACACACATTTTTATTTTTTGTTTTGTAAAAAGCGGTTACATTACAGTGTAGGCGAGATGCGGACGATGCTCGGCGGAGCAACGACTTTCTAGTAGTAGAAAAAAGATTGCACTGACAGTCATTTCCAAAATGGGCATGCGTATGTCGGAGATACCTCAATAAGTTTGAAGAACATTTACATAGCGCCACCCCCACCACAAACAAGTGTGTTTTTTTAAGGAAACCTTGTCCTGTCTTTTTGGAATGTGGTACAATCATCAGCCTAACTAAAAGTGGCACGTATACTGTGGTGCAAGATAGCTCCTATAAGCTCACCTGGTTCCAGGTCCTGAGGAGAACCCTGTTAAAGGTCCATTAGGGGTTTGAAACGTGTTGACCTGTCAAACCTGTCCAAACTAGCAAATTAGAAAATGAAAATAACAGGCTAGCCCCCCGCCCCTTTTTTTTCATTTGTGCATCAAAAAAGAGTCTGAATCTTGATGGATTTTAGCATCAGGGGTGCCTGAATATAATTCAGTTTGGCCAGTGCCCTGTATGGGGCTGTGTTTTTCCTGAAAGTTCAAAAAGTTGGGTTCTAAAACATTTTTCCAACCCCCTCTTCTGGGTTTCTTTTCTTTTTCTGTAAATCTTTTTTTAATTTGTGTCATTCTTTTATGTACTAAAAAATAGGGAACCTGAGCTTGCACATGCATTAATTTATTTTTTCCTTGTGAAGTGTGATGTTTATTTTTGTATCATACATGTGAGTCAAGAGTGATGTCATATATGTGTTGAATTTTGTATGTGATCTATGTGAAATTGTTCAATTGGTCATTGAATCACAAAATGAATTGATAAAGTTTGATTAAATTGCATTTAAACTTTTTACAGAACAAAAAATAATAATGTGTTTTTTTCAGTCACTATGAGTTTCATGTGTGATTGAATAAAATAATTAATATAGTGGATATCAGCATTGGCAATCATGTTGTTGTTGGAGCGCTTCTAAAAGTGCCATTTCTAAAATAGTGATAATAAATCTGCGAACACCATTACGCAGCATTTATTATCACTATTCCAAACATACCAAAATTGACCACTCTACTCCTCTCATGTCAGGAATTACAACTGAAGCACATCAGGGAATCCCCAATGCAGTCCTATGAGAGGGCAGACTCACAGTAGTGAGAAACCAAAATGGCTGTTTGTGATTACCAGGACATGCCACACAGTTAAGGCACATGTCCTACCTTTTACCTACAGCGCACCCTACCCATAGGGCTAGCTCGGGCCTACCCTAGGGGTGACTGATGTGTAGTAAAAGGGGAGTCACAGATGTGGCAACCACTTTGTGTGCCACGTCACAGCAGCAGTAAACTGCACGCGCAGGCCGTGCAATGGCAGATGCCTGAGACAGGTTTGAAAGGCTACTTTGGTGGGTGGCACAAGCAGCGCTGCAAGCCCACCAGTAGCATTTAATTTACTGGCCCCGGGTATATGAGATACCACATTACAGGGGACTGATTGGTAAATTAAATAAGCCAAACAGTTGTAGAACAATATTACCATGTTTACCATAGAGAGCACATGCCCTTTATACTGGACAGCAGTGATAAAGTGTTCATAGTCCTAAAGCCACCAACACCAGGTCAGACAAAATACCAGGAGGAAGTCAAAAAGTTCAAGGTTGACCCTGCAAAAAGTACCAAGTCTAACAATCTAACTAATTATAAAACAATATTTAATATAACTATATTGATTAAAAAATATTAGATGCAACTGTATTTAAAGAAACAATATTACATACCTAATAAAATGATATTCCTTCATTTGTTAATATTATCCAAAGACATTTTTGACATTACAATATTCTGGCCATGATATCTGTGACGCATTATATTTTTTTCCTCCAATATTTTGTTCAAACATTATGGGATGGGATGGAGGCGACATTTAGAGCATGTTGTCTCTAAGGTCGAAACTCTCTTGTGGTCCACATCTCTAAACTCTGAGAAGTACAAGGGCCTTTCCCAGGAAACACTGAGAGTGCCAATTACAGGTGAAGAAGGCACATGTAGGTATGGATTGAGTGGCGTGCAGATTAATTTGAGAGCTAGTAAGGTGTCAACTATAGTGGGTTTTACGTTTGGTACAAATGTCTGAGAGAGCTTTTCCCTCACCAGTGTGTGCAGTACATCCTGGACATTGGGGGAGAGACACAGGTTAGGTTTATTTAAGTCACACTGTGGCCAGGTTTCATAAGCCATCCACCTAAATATTTGCTTCATAATATTGTTTGGTGATAATATTTTGGCCAAAATATAATTGCTATAAAAGTGTTGTGGACAAAAATATTGAAGGTAAGTTTGTTCTTTTTTTATATTTTAAATACTGTTTACGAAATTATTGACTTTTTTATTACATCAATTAGACTTTTTTCTTTGCTATGTATGATATTGTACTTTTTATTTTAAAAAATAACACAATAATGTATAATTTTTGGGTATGTTCTGTTTCTTGGTGGATTGGGCAGATTGTGTTTTTTACATCATATATTATTTAATTAGTTAGTAATTAAATAATATATTGTTTATGCCAATTTGGACCTGGGAATTATTTTCTATGTTTAATGCTTTGTACGTTATAAAAGTGTTTGTGTAATGTTAAAAAGGTATTTTTAAAATATTTTATGGGTTGTAAGTTGCATTGGGACTTGTGGTAGTGTTTTTTGGCAGTGTTTAACAATTATTGTTAATTGTTTAATATGTTTAATTTGTAATTTACACCAACTTAATATAGATGTTGAAGTGTTTTAAAAGTTTACAATTATTTAATGCTTCTTTTTGGAACAGGATTTATTGTGGATTGGAAGGGTAGTCATTTAATTAAAATCTACTTATTTTTATCACTTGATGAATTAATCAATTATGTTAATTTTTTACTGATTTTCCAATATTTTTTACATTATTGAATTATGAAGTTATATATTTCATTTAAAAAATATGGTTTGTGGGTTATCTATAGGTGAGGATTGTTTCTCATTTAAATATTATTAAACATTGATTAATTAAAAAGTAAAATATGTTACATTTCAAAATTAGTCAGAAATAATTTTGATGTTATTACATATTTAAATACATTTCTTTTAGGCATGTGTATGTCATGGGGCCCCGATATATATTGTTTATTTTAAAAATATATTTACATAATCATCTAAAGATGTTTTTTTTCATTCTGATTCATGTGTGTTTATAAATTATTTTAGGACTTTCAATTGAAATGTAGTTTAATTTTTTTTTTACATAATTCTCAAAGGGTCATTATATTATTTGGATGAAGTCAATCTGTCTGCACCAATGAGTGCACTTTCCACAGTGTTTAATGGAATGGAGTTAAAATACTAAATTTGATACCTCAAAATACATTAATTTCCCCAGTGTTTGTTAGATTAGAATTAGAACAGTAATTCTGACCACAGCCCCATGAATGACTTTCCAGACGTTTGTCAAACTGGTGTTAGAATAATCAACCTAACCCTACCCACAGCCCCATGTCCCCAATGTATGAATTTTCATTAATGTTTGAATAGTGAATCTGATGCCTCAAATATACACGTATCCAAGTGTTTTATTGGAATGGAGTTAGAATAGTGTATCTCAATGCTCAATGTGTGCACTTTATCCATTAGCTGTTAAACTGGAGTTAGAATAGTACATTTTACCCCTCTGCCATTATGTGCACTTTGTCGAATATTTGTTAGTCCAGAGTTAGAACAGTAAATGCCCCACTCAATCCAACCCCTTATGTATGCACTTTCTCCAATGTTTGTTATACTGGAAGAAGAATAGTAAATATGACACCCAAATGCACATACTTTCCCAAATGTTTTATAGACTGGAGTTAGAATAGTAAATCAGATTTCCCCTCCACCCAATGTATGCACTTTTGCAAATATTTGGAAGACTGGAGTTAGAATAGTAACTCTGATCCCTCTAATGTGTTCTCTTTTCCTAATGTTCGTTAAAATGGAGCAAGAATACTATGTCTGAGGCTCCGCCCAATATTTGCACTTTCCATAATGTCTGTCAGACAGGAAATATGTTTGTTTTTTAGTAAGACTACTGTGGGAATAAATAATGTGACACTACCCCTTAACAGTTTATGAATTTTCCCCACTGTTTATAGGATTACCTTTAGACTAGTGCATTTAATTGTTTTTTTATTTAATATTTTAGGACTTTTAGATGGAGCTCTCTTACGGCTCGTTACTTCATTATGAAAAATATTAAAATATAGTTTATGCATAATTAATTTAAAAGGATGTCATATTTTAATGATCTTTTTCTTTCAATTATTTAAAAAAAATAGAAACAGTTCATATTTTTATTGGTTCTAATTACCATAAAATATACTTTTTTGCTACCTATTTTTGAGAAAGTATTTTCAATCATTTCATAAATTTTAAATATGTTTTTCTGTGTTTTCTAAATTAATAATTCGTAAATGCTTGTATTGTGTTTTATATTTATAATAAATTAATAATATTTTTTGTGTAAGAATTACTGTTATTTTGTCACAAAAATATATTATAACATGTAAGTTAGTTAATTGTGTTGTAGATACATGTAGTTTTTTAGTTACAAGTATTTTCAGGAATATTTTTAAATTAGGCAAATAATGCCCATATGTTATTATGTTATATAATTTTAAATATATTTAAATATAACATATTTAACTTTTATTTTAAATTACAAAAATATTAACTATAATTAACAACAGTTAGTGACCAATATCATGTCAATATTTTCGACACTGAGGGGTCGATTCCGATCCTGGATTTTTATTTCCCGTACGACTCGTATCCGTAATTTTTTACGTACGAATCATACAAGTCCCGTACAAACGGCGAAGTATGATTCGTACGTGAAAAATACATACGACTCGCCTCCAGAAAAGTCTACGAGACATCCCCGGACAGTTTTACATACAAATCATAAAACTGAAGTCCGAGCGCGCAAGTACGATCCGTACCGCCCGTCCGAAAACACAAGCGCATGGAAAAGGCCCCGTACGGAGCAAACTTTGTACGACCCCTACCCCGAGTACACTTGTGCCTGGGGTACGAGTCTTACGGCCCCCCAGCCTCCCACCCCTCCCGCATACGTCCGCACCGTACCCCCCACCCCCCGTATGTCCGCACTGTACCCCCCACCCGTGTATGTCCGCACCGTACCCCAGGCGTATCCCCCCACCCACGTATGTCCACACCGTACCCCAGGCGTACCCCCTCATCCGCGTATGTACGGTCCGTACATACGCGAGGATGAGGGTACGCCTGGGGTACGGTGTGGACATACGTGGTTGGGGGGTACGCCTGGGGTACGTTACGGACATACACGGGTGGGGGTACGGTGTGGACATATGCGGGTGGAGGGTACGCCTGTGGTATGGTGCGGACGTACGCAGGTGGGGGGGTACGGTCTGTATGAATGGGGGGGTGGGGGTTACAGTGCAGAAATACGGGGGTGGGGGGGTATGGTGCAGACATATGGGGTGGGGGGTACGGTCCGTACATAGGGGGCGTGGGGGGTACGGTCCGCACCTATGCAATGTTGGGGTACGCACCATACATGATGACACGTACGATGTGGGTGATGGCGTGTACATCGCGCAGCAGGCCCCCTTTTCGTCGTGCATCGCAGCGTACTTAGCTTTTCCGGCACTTTTTGGCTCCCGTAACAATATAGCTGTGCGGAGTGCTGTAGGTACGAATCGTACTTGCTGGTCTGTAAAACGCTGCCTGATTCCGTGCGGATGTCGCGTACACGCTGTCCAGGATCAGAATTGTATGTATATTTTAGCTGTACGCTGTTTTTTACGATTCATACGGAAATGGTATTTCTGTACGAATCGTACTTGCTGGTTTGTATGGTGGAATTCCCGGGTACAAGTCGTACGGAGAAAAGGCTCCGTATGACCATTCGTACCCGGGTTTTACAGGATCGGAATCGGCACCAAATTGTTGGTAGCCGAATTGTTTCAATTTACACTATTGGGGTGATTACAATGGTGGTCGGACGAGCGTCTGACCACCATTGTTGTGGGAACAGGACCAGCCGACAGGTAGTCAGCGGTCCCACCCACCAAATTACAATCTGACCACTGTGGAGGCAGTCAGAAACATGCCTTTTTGCATTGAGGCTTGTGCTGCAGACCGGAAAAGGGCCCCAGCACAAGTCCCAATGCCAAAAGGCATGTTTGTAACATCTCTACACCCTGTGGCAGGCACCATGCGGTGTCTGCCACACGATGCAGGGATGTTTAGGGGGGCACCAAAGGTGCACCCCAGGGCCATAGCAGAGGGCCATGGGGGACAGTGGCCCTGTTAGGGGCCCAAAAAAGCCTTTCTGCCAGCCTTTTCACTTCAGACAAACCAACGTGAAATGTCTGGCAGAAAGGTGGATCGTAATCCCCTTAGCGGTGCCTTCTAGGCACCACTTCCATTGTGAGGAATGCGATAGGACCAACCACCAGACTGGCTTCTTGAACCAGTCAGAAGCAGTTGGTGGGTCCCTATGCGAATACGGTTCAATCGACCGCATCATGCGGCAGTCTGACCACGGTTAGAGATGTAGGTAGGACCAACAGCATGTAATGGGCCCCTATATGTATGGAATGTTGATATAATATATGAAAAACTGCAATCCCTGTATAAAAGCCCATCTCTAATTTCCTTATACAGGTGACATGTGACACCCCAAGTAACCTGTAATGAAAGTCATTAGAATTGATTTCTGGTATCAAAATTCCTGCTGCTAGTTATCGCAGCCAAGATGAGATACAGGGCACAGATTGTAATTGTAGTTGCATTTTACATGACATAAAATGGGAACTGGATTTCCATTTTCTGATATCTTTTTCTAAGAAAGAAAAAGTGATCAGCAGAAAGTACACATTAATGTTTCTTTTTCTCCTGCTAAAGATCATTACCACAATGATAGAATATCTGCATGTATCTACCCAATCAGCCCCAAAATCCTTTTAATCTTATTTAGAGAAAAAATATTTTTGCAAACGTTATAAAGGTGACAATCAGGAACATGCAGTATTAAAATCAAGGACAGGGTTTTAAAGCTCCTGCTGAGTTCATCACAAGCCTGTGGCATTCTGTTTTGTGAGTTGAGTATTATGTACATTTGGTGTGGGTGGTATTGGATGGAGTGCTTATGTGTACAGGGATGTGGAAAGTGTCAATCTTGTTTTGTGTGAGCGTTTGTGACAAATATGGTGATACTGCATTTTGATGTACTGGATTTAGTTTACCTTGGATTTTGATAGATAGATAGATAGATAGATAGATAGATAGATAGATAGATAGATAGATAGATAGATAGATAGATAGATAGATAGATAGATAGATAGATAGATAGATAGATAGATAGATAGATAGATAGATAGATAGATAGATAGATAGATATCCCAGGACACCCCCGGGCCGCACGGCCACCAGCTGTGTGTGTGCCCCTCGCCCTCTGCTGCCCGCAGCCTCGTTGGGACTGCCTCTCTGCTCCCAGACCCTCCGCAGCATTTCTCGAGCGTGTGTTGTACTATTTGTGTGAATTCCCTGTGTAACATTGTTTATTTCCTCCTTTAGCTGCTTTTATTTCCTTTCTGTATTGTGCCACTGCCAGGCTTCTTTGCTGTTGTGTCCCCCTGTGCCCGCCCCGCTCCCTGCTTCCCGCCGCCGTCCAAGCGGCCACGCCCCCTTTTGTTTTGTGCCCTCCCCGCTCCCGCCTCCCAGCTGCTCCTCCCTCCCTCCCACTTCGCCATAAATGGCGACCGCGCGTACGCGCAGCGGGAGCGCCGATTGTGCGCCGAAGGCGCGCCAAAGGCAAGCCCGTCTGCGCCCGTCCACGCCTGGACCGTGCCCAGTGCCAGAACCCCTGGTCCCCACCGACGCAAGACGACCCGCGAGACCTACGACGCCGCCGCCCTCAACGCACTCAATGCCGGCCAGAACCCCGCCTGCTGCCGGGCCGCCCCGAAACGCTTCCACGGACCCTTCACCTGCACAACCTGCTAGTTTACCTGCCTCCGAACATGTACCGCGCCCGCCAAGCCAAATCCCAGCAGCGACCTCAAGTGCATCCTGCTCAACACCCGCTCCGTCCACAGACACGCCGTCGAACTCTGGAACCTCCTCGACACAACATCACCAGACGTCGCCTTCCTCACTGAAACATGGATGAACGCCTCCTCAGCCCCCGACATCGCCATCGCCATCGCCATCCCAGATGGATACAAGATCATCAGGAAGGACCGCATCAACCAGACCGGAGGAGGCATCGCCATCGTCCACAAGAACACCATCCGCATCACGACCAACGCCGACGACACCCACACCGCCGCCGAACACCTCCACTTCCAGATCCTCACCGACCCAAAGACGACCCTCAGAGGAACCCTCATCTACAGACCCCCGGGACCATGCACACAATTCAGCGAAGACATCACAGACTTCATCAGCCCACACGCTGACTACATCCTCCTAGGGGACCTCAACTTCCACCTGGAGAACAACAAGGACCGCAACACCGCTGCCCTGCTGGACAACCTCGCCAACCTCGGACTCAAGCAACTGGTCAACACCCCCACCCACTACGCCGGCCACACGCTTGACCCCGTCTTCTCATCCAGCAAGCACATCGCCTTCAGCCACTCCACCGAACTTCACTGGACCGACCACAGCTGCGTCCACTTCAGCTTCAGAAAAACCACCACCCACCACCACCCGCAACAGGTTCCTCACAGGAGCTGGAGCAAGATCACCGCCGACCAGCTCACCGCCTTCCTCAGCCAGAACCCACCTGCCAGCACACCGGACCCCAACGAAGCAGCCCGCAACTTCACGCAATGGCTGACCGCCTGCGCCGACGACCTCGCACCACTGAAGAACCCCCCCAGCAAACCCAGAAGCAAGAAGGCCCCCTGGTTCACCAAAGAACTCAAGGACTCCAAGAAGACCTGCCGCACCCTCGAGAAAGCCTGGCTCCTCGACCGGACCACTGACAACATGACCGCCCTCAAACACGCAACCCGCAAGCACCACCAGCTCATCCGCACCACCAAGAAGAAATCACTGAAGGATCGACTGGACAACAACGCCCACGACAGCAAGGAACTCTTCAGCATCGTCAAGGAGTTCTCCAACCCCAGCACCGGCAACAACGACATCACCCCTTCACAAGATCTCTGTGACTCCCTCGCCTCGTTCTTCCACCGCAAGATTGCTGACATCCACAACAGCTTCGACACACCATCCTCGCACCCTACCGTCGAACCAACGCACCCCACTGCCACCCTCCGCACCTGGACCGCAGTGACCACCGAAGACACAGCCCGCACGATGAACACCATCCACTCCAGATCTCCGACTGACCCCTGCCCCCACCACATCTTCAACAAGGCCGACTCCACCATCGCACCCCAACTCCGAGATGTCATCAACACCTCCTTCGACACCGCCACCTTCCTGGAGAGCTGGAAGCATGCCGAGCTCAGCTCCCTACTGAAGAAACCAACAGCGGACCCCACCGACCTCAAGAACTTCCGCCCCATCTCGCTCCTCCCTTTTCCTGCCAAAGTCATCGAGAAGATCGCCAACAGACAGCTTGCTGCCTTCCTCGAGACGAATGGATCCCTCGACCCCTCGCAGTCCGGTTTCAGAGCCAACCACAGCACCGAGACCGCCCTCATCGCAGCCACCGACGACATCCGAGCCCTTCTCGACAACGGGGAAACAGCGGCACTCATCCTCCTGGACCTCTCCGCCGCGTTCGACACTGTCTGCCACCGCACCCTAGTCCAACGCCTCAGCAACACCGGCATCCAAGAGAAGGCACTGAAGTGGATCATCTCGTTCCTAGCTGGAAGAACACAGAGAGTCCGCCTCCCCCCGTTTTGTTCCGATGCCACCGAAGTCATCTGCGGCGTCCCGCAAGGATCATCACTCAGCCCCACCCTCTTCAATGTCTACATGAGACCCCTCGCAGCCATCGCACGCCAACACAACCTCAACATCATCTCCTACGCCGATGACACCCAGCTGATCCTCTCCCTCACCAGAGACCCCGACACAGCCAGAACCAGCCTCCAGGAAGGGATGAAAGACGTCGCCGAGTGGATGAAGAACAGCCGCTTGAAACTGAACTCAGACAAGACGGAAGTCCTCATCCTTGGACCATCACCCTCCGCCTGGGACGACTCCTGGTGGCCCCCTGCCCTGGGCACCGCTTGGTTGATTGATAGATAGATAGATAGATAGATAGATAGATAGATAGATAGATAGATAGATAGATAGATAGATAGATAGATAGATAGATAGATAGATAGATAGATAGATAGATAGATAGATAGATTGATTGATTGATTGATTGATTGATTGATAGATATTACTTTGCGACTCTTCTCCCTTTTATACATTCCTACTAAGTGCTTTATATTATTTGGTAATTCAAATACAGCTTAGTTTTCCTCCTCCTATATCAAGTACCTTGCGAATGCACACCATCTCCAAGATGTAGTCAATTTTCTTTTAAGGCTTTCAATTATCAAACCCTTCTGTAAACAACATATTGAAGTTACCAAGGTACTAAATAGCTACCACCCTTTTTGAAGCACCAATTGCGCATCAAAATTCCAGAATATTTAGTAACTAGGCAGTTGCAAAATTAAGCAGAACACAACAATCCATTCAAAAAATTCCTGTGAGGGATCAGAATTGCAAGAATGAGAACATGCTGAAACAATATGATATCAGAGAGGACCTGCTTCCTTACCTACATAGAGGTCAACATGCAGCACTGATAAGCCTTGTACTCTCTGCAAAGGGCTTAAGCATCTGAGATAGTACAATGGTTTATGCCAAGGCATATAAACCTTGTTGAACAAATCACCACTGGGGCTGCCGCATCCACTAAGCAAAGAGTATCTCAATGAACTTTAAGTTTACCATCTGTTAATCTTGATTTTCATCATTGTATGTCCATTTTAGCTCAGGAAAATGAATGACATCACTTGTAATCCCATATCCATGCCAAAGACTACAAATCTATATCTGCCTAGAAAATAAACACAGGATCCAAACTAACAACTCAAATTACCAGGGAATTGTCTATAGCTGGATGAAAGGAAACAAAAGTAGCCTTAATAGCTCCACAGCAGTGGTGTTGATGTAGGATGAAACCAAATGTAAGACAATATCTTTCAATTGGCCAGCTGTCCTATAATGACCCAGCCTAGACACAAAGCGGGCCTAATTACGATGGCTGTCGCCCTGCAACTGATGGCTCGGCGGTTGCGGTTGACCGCCATCTGCTGCTACGGTCCGACTAACGCATTATAATGCATGCCGTTGGATGCAGCAGTCAGAGAGACCGACCAATGCTTTCCGACAGGCTCAAAGATCCCATTGGTGCATCGGAAACTGCTCATAATTCCTTAATCATAGCGGCTCCGCAGTCTAGATTATGATGTCGGTCAACAACAGCCATTCCATGTCGGCCTTTCTCACATAGAAAGGCTGTTAGTAAGCCCCCTTCACCCCTGGCCTTCCGCATCGTAGTCTGGGATTCCTGCACCATGAGTTGCATGCTACACTAGCAGGGGTGTCTGAAAACATAATGTTTTCAATGGGAGCTTCTGCTGCAGGCTTTTTCAGCCCTACGCACAAGCTCTTGTTGGAAAATTGATGTTTCTGATCACACATACTGTGGTCACATTCACATTGGGAAGTCAGAACCGCCAACCTATGATAGGCGGTACCTTCCCCGCAATGTCCGCACGACATCGTAATCGGGCCCATAGCCTCAGCAATGTCTTTGACTCACATCTAACCTTCTCCACCCAAAAAATGTTATGTTATGTTATGTGGATTTGTGGAGTACATTATCACCTGGGTGGGTATCCTAGCACTGAGCAGGTTTGAGCCTAGTCAGACCTCTAGGGCATAGTGGGACTACCAGAGGTACTCCAGGTATTCAGCTTCTTGCAGATTTCAAGAAGTGAGAAGGAGGCTCCTAGGTGTAGTGGCAGGATCTTCCATGCTCAAGAAGTGCTGTTGGAGAAGGCTTGACCGTTAAGATCAGTTTTTTTGTATGGGTGGAGTTTGAAGACCTCTGCTCTTTAGTCTTGTCACATTTATCTCTTCTCCTCAGTGGAACATAACAATATCTAGGGATGGGTGATAAATTCTACTCTGCCGGCGGAGTTCGCAGAGTTTTCGGCCACCCTGCGTTACTCTTGTACCATGAAGTTTCAATCAAATTCCGCCAACCGCTGCGTGGCAGAGTTTTTTCCCATGTGCGGCTTGAGTTTTGGCATCTCCTTGTACCATTTTTAGACACCAGCAGGGCACTTGGTGAGATTGTTTAAACATGGGTGGTTGTGTCCAATCGTGGTGTGAAAGATGCCACTCAAGTAGAAAATCGACTTGAGTGGTAGTAAAGAAACAGCGCCCTCTGGAACACCACATTGGACCACATTAGACCAAATATCAGAGCAAGCAGCGCTGCGGGCGGATTTCTGCCTGCTCGTGGAACTCTGAAAATAGGCAGAGTTTTCATGTAACTCCGTGGAATTCTGCGGAGTTAAACTCTGCGAGTTCCGAACACCGCTACCAATATCTAAAGCTGGATTAGCAGATGCAACTCCATAAGGTAAATGCAAAATGCAGCATCGTGGTTGGCACCAAATCACTGAAACAAATGGCTCGCAAACGGCCTTTGATAGAATTTGGGCAGGGTCCCAAGACTCCCAGCAGACTAACTTTTGTTTTTCCCGAGGGTTGCACATTTGGCTTCGCTAGTTTCAGGCTGCCCTTCCCGCAGGAGCCCTCAGACTTCTGCTCTTTGTGGAGGATGGAGGCAGACTGAAATAAAACTGTTTGCACTTCAAATTTGCTCAATTGGTTCCGTGCCATTATTCAGCTTGGGTGCACTCCTCGGGAGCCTGCCTCTTGCATTAAATGCCTATTAGACTGTTTACCATAGCCACGTTAAATGCAAGTATATGAATGTCAATTTGCTCTCTAATTAGCCGTGCGATATTGACTTGCCCTTAAACATTTAAACGTCAGTTTTTCTGAAGTGCTTGTCACCATAAAAAGAGTATTTGCTTTCTTAAAAAGGGACAAAACGCTAATGTGTTTTCTAATTGATAACAACCCGGGTAATCAGCATTTGGAGCAGGCTGTGTGGAGCTTTTTGATTTTAATAGCTTCCAATCTGTGCTAATATACTGTGACAATTGCTGTGTTTAACTTGCATGGTTACATTAAACCTAACCACCGTCCTATACACTATCGGATGTGTATTTTCCCATAACAGGTCAAGTTTACGATGTAAAGCTTTTAACTCGCCTTTCTCGACATTAAAAGAAATATGTGCGTAAATTTGCAGCGAATTAAAATCATAAAGATTAGATAGAAAAAAATGTAATTGCCAGAGGTGGTCAAAGCTTTTCTTTCCAATCGAGATAAGGCGACTAAGTGAAGTGACGCTGTCAGCAGGGCCGGATGAAAAGAATGAGCGCGCCGTACCAGGTCTTTTTTGTTGTTACCGGAAACGCGCAGCCAGGCCTAGGGGTGGGCGGAATTTGCGGAATTAACCTTCGCAAATTATCGCGAGAATGTTTAAAATTATCGCAAACAAGCAGAAATATCGCAAAGATGCGGAAGTTTTTTTCCGGCATGTTCGCGAGATTTTCTGCATGGTTGCGGGTCGCCAACTTACCCATGTGGTTGCTTGCGGGCGCGGCCATCTTGTTTTGAGTTGTTCTCGCGGTGCATGATCGCGAGAAGAAAGACGTGATCGCGCGACGCATGACGTCACTGCGGGCGCGAACTGTCGCGAGACAGCGCAAATGGCTAAAAACAATACAACATCTCATGGAGAACGCGACCGGATCAAGAAAACTTGTCGGCGAACGCAGGGATTCAGGTAAGGCGATCGCGCGCGCGCGAGAATGTATCATTTTACAGCGCGAGCAAGAAACAAATTATCGCCAAGCTGCGGAAACCGGAATTTTTGACATTTTCGCGCTCTCCGCGGAACGCAAAAATGTCAAATTATCGCAATTTCCGCGAACGGAACGAAATTTTTGCCCAGGCCTAGCCAGGCCCCGAAACTGGACACCTCGCTCCCGGATTACCACCGCGACAGTGTTGAAAAGCAGAAGGGATGCTTTTAACGTCATCTTCATTGGAACGTTGCAGATTATCTCAAAACTGTATTATTTCAGTCTCTTATATTACCACAAGTCTCTTCGAAGCCGGTCTGAGGCCCTGGCAAAAATGTTGCAATGGTCTAACTTTGTCTCTCTCTCGCACGCGCGCTCTCTCTCCGTGCTGGCTGTTTCTGCTGTAATAAATCCCGGGCAGCTGGAAAGAGTGATTGAGGCGTCAGAGGGCCTTCGAAAAGTAGGCTCTTCACTGGGAAAAAAACAGATGCTTGTTTTAATACTGCCAACACGATCTGTATGTTTTATGAACGCCTGCTCCAAGACATGCTGCTCTCGCAAGCCAACAGATTAACTGGGAGAGCCGAACCAGAGCCGAGCCAAAGGACCTCAACTTTCAATAAAGTGGACTTCTTCAGCATGCGGAAGGAGGCGTTTCACCTCTACACATCAGACTGTCATGAAAAATGATCGTTTTTAAACATGGAAGTAGAAACATTCCTGCTCCCTGGCACTGATGACAATGACATTACTGAATTTAGAGTGAGGCTCCCAGTTTTCCATTTTACTGACTTTTACAGATAAATATAAATTAAAACACGATTTTCTTGTCTGCATTCATTGTTAAATATGGATAAATCAGCAATTTGGTAGTTGTTTTGACTGATTCTAAATGTTGTCAGTCATGCCTGCCAGGGCAATAGCTGTGCGTATTGACAGATAAGGGAGTCAAAAAGAGATAACGTCTCTTAATGAGGTTTAAACTGATGTGGATGTGCACAAGGCTGATATTAAAATATATATATTTTGATACCAGTGCACTGATTTATCATTCACAGGTACTCATGTCATTGAAACCTGGCAGATGTTCAAGTATGAATGTATATTTATTGGTTAAATTAATGTGGAAATGTACTAGTTTCAGCTATTTTCTTTCCGGCAGACTGAAATAAGACTGGATAAATACAGATAAAATAAAAAATAAAAAAATGTATAAATATAGACAGAACTGTGAAAAAATAAATGCCATAAATAATGTAAATTCTGTAATTAAGAGTCAAGACACTTGTCTTCTGTAGGCTACATGCGTGCTAATGGTTTTTATAGACTGTTTATATGAAACACAACACGTTTATGTACAACGCACATTCTGAACACATCTTAACCAAACATCTCAAGGTGCTGTCATATGTTTTCACAAAGAAAATGGAGGTTCAGTGACATCATTTTTTTGCTTCTTATCATACCACTCGGTCAAGTGGTTAAGCTAGGATGGATCCTAGGTTTTCGGGTTTCACATTATGCAATTCAGCCACTAGAAGAGTATCTCTTTCTCTAATTTTTTACTTCTTGTAGCATGAGGGTAGCAGATGTGTGGCAGGCAAAATCACATGAAAGCTTGGCTTGTTTTGGGCTCGAGGGTCCTCGAGCTGATTGAGAGCTAGGCACCCGGCTTGAGCCTGGCATGAGCTTTCAGTGGCTCACTGATCCTTATACTACTGTGGGCAAATAGTGTGTGTGGCTGTTGTAAATACTGCCACTGTGAAGGCTATTTGCTAATTAAATATATACCTGCTTAAGCACATCCAGCATTAACTTTTTTTGTTCTATGATGCCTAGTCACAAAGGTAAATTTGGATATGAACTAAAGTTCCCAAAATTAATAACAAATTTATTTCAGTTATGCCTTCTAGTAATACGCAAAGGAATTTCTGGCTAGTGTAATCTTTTTTAAGGGTACAAGATCTCCTGAAGTGTGGAGATCTCCGCAACTGAAAAATCCCATTCAAGGGGTGAGACTGATGGCGTACCTGGTTTTTCCAAGGTGAGGTTAGCCTTAGAAGTTAGTCAACACCCAGAGACAATTATATTTTTGGACATTCACAAACTACTATTATTCCCCTTTCAAACCTTGAAGACGTCTTGTATTAACCTCATTCAAGTGTGGGCGTAAATATCTTTTGAAGGGAGGGAAGAGAAAGGGTTAATCTCCAAATTTGGTGATGGGGAAGGGTCTTTTCTGTGGGGAAAAATGTTCTTTTGCACGGAGGAATCCATTCCTGTATGGAGTGCTCTGCCAGGGAGAACTTAATGCAGAGTAATTGCATTCTCAACAAGGAAATTACACAATTTCCCAAGGAATATACATAGAAACCTTCACCAGGTGCTGTTTTCATGTGCATTTCTTGAGCAGTTAATACATTCCTAAAAGAAGTAAATCTACACTTAGATGTAGATCTAAAACTCTGAGTGTAGTTGTACTACTTTTTCTGGATATGCCCCTACTTCCCGGCTGCCTTAATTTGCTCTATTGGGAACATCTGTTTTTCGACCCCACTGATGGGCTACAATGTTCCTGCTCTATAACTCCCTTTGCTAGACCATTAAGGTAGAGTATTTAAGCTCTATGACTCCATGAGTGACAATAATGGGCTAGATGCTACAGTGGTCCTACACCATGGCTCTGGAATATTGATAAATCAGAGGGTGCTTACGTCATTATTCCTACTGTAAGAGCGATAGGCTAGAGAGTTCTGATGCAAGACTCATGGGAGAGAATGCTTCGGTTCTCTGACTCCCTGTGTTAGACTGATGGGCAGCAGAAGCCCTGTTCTAGAGCTCTTTGTGTGAGACTGATGGGCTAGAGTGGCTTTGCTTTTTGGCTTCCTGTGTGACACTGATAGGCTACATATTAGAGAGTCTCTGCTACACGTCCTCTTTGAAAGACTGGTGGGATTGAATATGCCTGATTTGACTTCCTATATTAATTTGTTGAGCTAGAGCATTCTAAGTCTGTGACTACATGGTTGAGATTGATGAGCTAAAGTGCATCTGCTCTATGCCTCAGAACATGTTTATCTATTTACTTTGGAGTTTTATAGAACACGCTATGCATCTCAGTTGTTGCTTTAATGTGCTGTACACTATAGTGCATTTATGCCACTGGTACTATGGGTAGTAACCACTTGCCTCTTATCTTAATTTAGTTGTGTTCTTCTTAAATGTTACTCTTTCCTTACGTGTGAGTCTTTCTTCTCGCCAACACATTCAGACACCTTCGAATGAACAGTTCTAGGGCATTTCAAGAATGTTTTACGTGTTTGAAAATTAAGAACAGATATGATCCATCAACTTATTATTGTTTTCATGTCGATCCCGAGCAACTAAAGAAAGGTTTTAGCTATGAGACACAAAAAATATATTATACAGAATTCATTAAATCATTTGCGCTTCTTGACAGGACACAATGTAACATAAATTAAGATAGACTTTGCTCCTTTGAGCAGGCGGAGACTGCAGAAACACTCACTTATGAGCACTTATGTTTGCTGTGGGCGATTTAAGAAGCTCCTACATTTTCGTAAGATTTTGGTTCGCAGGTAAACGTTTGCCATGGCTAAAAAAGAAATGATTGAATCATTTAATTTATCCAAAGATTGTCTTGCTATCTGCTATGCAAATATGTTGCAAATTTGTATTGTTTTAACTGTATTGCCTTTATTTACTGACCATAATGTTTATATCTGCAATTACACTTATTCATATACACTGGGCTAAAACCAGCTTTTAACTTCATAGTGAAGCCTCTTAAAATATCAGTGTGGATTTTTTTGCATGTGTACATCCGAAGTTTAGGTAACTCACAACTACCATATACTTCTGAAATTATTGGCAGGATTGATTGTTACTTAATACGCATTAACTCTAGGTAAAGGAGGGCGTGGCCTGCCACTATCCAAGATGTCCTCATGACCGCTGTAGTGTCCTCCCCAGCCTGAGAGCATGCTTAATAAATACACTAAACATGGAGCTCTGGATTGTACATCTTTATTCCTCAGCATATGATCACACACTGCACAATCATGTGTCCCAACCGTCAATAACCACACCTTAACTCCCCCCAGCAAGTTATGTAATTCCTTGTTGAATAAGTCCAGAATCGCAAGGGTCCTAGCACACATAGGCTCACAACACTACAAACTCTGTGCCTCGACACTTGGTGTTCACAATCCTATATCCCTCCCCTTCCCACCTACCATCCGGCTTCATAAGATGCCCTTGCTTCTTCCTGTGGATGTAGGGACTCTGCCAGTCTGACCGGGGTGGGGGAAAACTGCCACTCTGTGTGGTGAACTGGGCCATGGGTGTGCAGCTGGGAGGGCCTGCGGTGCACCCAGCGCAGTTCTACAGTCAGGCAGCTGGCCAGGTGGCTGGCTGCCAGGCCTGTGCATGAGACCTGCATAGTGAAGTTGAGAAGCCACCACATACCTATGGTGAGTGCTGCCGATGGTGCGAGGTGACATCTGACCTGACTGCGATGCAGAGGGGTGTGGCCATGCTGGTGTGGAAGAGCCCCTGTGCCTAGGGCTGCAGCACCAAATCTCTCATTTTCTCCGCCTGCCTCAGCCTCCTCCCTGTGTGGTAAATAATTTTCCTTTACCGGGACTGAATTTGATACAGAAACATTATAAAATAGCTCAGTAAAATGAGAGGCAGAATCCGTGGTATTAGAGTTTCGGAATGGGCTTTATTCCAATAATCGATTATAATCGGATGCTTCAAGTTCCATCACCCCGGAGGTTCAGGAAGTGAAGTACATACTTTATTGACAAGAAGTAACTTTTATAGTGCATACATTACAATGAAGCGAATGCAGTAGGCGTAATAATTGATAAGGAAAATGACGAGTTGTCTGCGTAACCAGAAATGGGTGTAATAAAGAGTAAAAAGGAACATAATTGGTTGTGATGTCATGTATAGGTGGATCTATAAGATAATACTTGGCATAGATGCGCGCGCAGCAGCATGACGTGTAATTGACGTGTAACTAGGGGGTGAAGGGGACTTGACATTTAGCTCTACATGTGGAGACGAAAAGTCTGGGGGGTCAAGTCAACCTAATCCCAAATCATATCTAACATCCTATGTTTAAAGAACTATGTTATCCATAAAAGAAGGACTCTCGGACAGAATCTATTCTATACTGACTGTGCGTGCATGTACAAGCGTCTAAGTGTCTACACTGAATGCGAGGGGGTAGGAATATTCCATGGTAACAGGGCTATGAATTACTTGCATAAGGGCAGAGAAGCTGGGCCTTTTGCTCGGTGACTGGAAGAATGTTTACTTAAGCTACTAGGCAGGAATGCATCGGCTGAGGGGGAAGCAGATAATTCGAAGGTGAAATACAGTTCTTGGCAGAGAATAGGCTGATGTCAGGCTTCGTGAGCCGCGCAGAGAATGAGACAAAGTTCATGGTCACAGATGCAGGCTCAGACTGGAGCTTTCAGAGGCAGAAGGCAAAAGGAGTTTTGATGACAGAATCAGGGCCTACTTGCCTGGACTGTAAAATGGCATAAGTGAACCATATAAAGCTGGTGGCCTTTCATATTTAGGAATGGAATATCCGGCCTATTCATGGCGGATCTGACAGAGGACATGTTGACGTTGGACGCATATGTATTTGCGTCTTCATAACTGGAACTGGAGGGGACATACATGTACTTGTGACACGCACATAGAACCGTTGGGGTCCAAGATAGGGGACATAACTGACCAGAAAAATCCATATTTCCACATTCCCTCCTTGTCCCCTACTTGCTCTTCAAGAGATATCAATCTTCATCAATCCATTGATCTGTTCATATAGCATCATTTGTTCTTCTTTCTTCTTCCGTGACGAATGAAATCTTGGTGGTGGAATACACGATGTGGCACACAGACCACAGATCGCTGGTCCACATTGTAGACATAGACAGCAACTGAATAGTAGGAGAAGGCCAATACCTAGGAAGGATAAAACTCTCCATCCCCAGGCTGATATCACATTCCAAAACCAACTGGACCAAGTCCAAGTGCCTGGGTTCTGGTGTATCTGGCTTACAATCTTATGAAGGCGAGTGATGGCTTTATATACAGATGGCGAATTTTCTGGTATGAATACGCAGCAGCTTGATCCGATGACCCTACAAGCTCCGCCCCTATCAGCCAGGATGACATCAAGGACAAGACGATTTTGAAGCACAACAATCCGCATAGCAGACTGCTCTTCTGTTAAATTGCCTAAGGCGGAAATAGTCTCATTCACTACTGCTTCAAGGGTTCTAGTTAATCTACGTATCAGCTTACTATTAGTAACTGTACCTATATAGGGAAAGATGCCTTTATTGAAATCTACATACTTGTCCCATGCCGTCTCAGTATAATCGACAATTGGGAGATCTCTCCGCTCTCTATTGTGTACTAAATGAATATTTCTGTAATAATCAGGAGGAGCTAGGAAAACAGGTGGCAAAAGGAATGCAATGTAGCAGGTACCATCCCAATCTAGAGGTAAACGCATATATGCAGTCTGACCACATACAAAGTAGGAATGGCGAGAAGCTCTAAATGAAGATTTGCCTTGATCACTGAATTCTACTGTAGTGGTGCATTTACTATGGCCCATATGTATGGAACCAACTTTTCTTACACATAATTCACCCTTCGCTGGGAATACTGACATGGTGGGCAAGACTAGTTCAATTTCGGATACGACATTTAGAATCATGAGATTAGGTGTAAAATTACCTAATCCATATACTTCATTTTCTAGATCAGTTCCTGTTCTTTTGGGGCGACCCTCCTTGTCAGGGTAGCAGACCTTGAGTAAAACTAGGTTCAGGTTTCCCCATACCCAATGATCTTGGTAAACTGCTGTGTCTGAGTCTATGGAATTGATTAAACTAAACCATGCTCCACAGGAGCCATTGTGTGTAAATGGGTGTGGAAAGAATGGCAGGACTCCTTCATAATTCTGATAGGGAGGGAGCCGACCACACACCCAACAATTAGTAGCATTACTAGTCTGATGGGAATGATGTAACATACTAATGAAAGTGTTATTGCGCAGCGCAAGTCTATAAGACAATTCATGCGGGGGTAAATCACTAAAAGAATGTTCAGCAGCAACATTATAAACATGTCTAGAAATAGGGTAATATATGTGCAACAACATACTTGTAATAATTATTAAAAGACTCAATAAAAACAAAATTAATAATGTCATTATGCAGTGGCTACGCAGTGATTTACAATACGCCTGTCGTTTCAACATTTTCCGGGTATTTTCTCTACTCAGGTCCAAGGGATACATGTCAGAGACAATTCAACCGCTTCACCTTGGAGAGGACTTAAACAATCAAATTGCTCGACTTGTTGGGCCTAAGCTTTAGTTTGTAAAGTTCAGTTTCAGTTTTTTCAACCAAAGGAAGTTTTGAATCAGTCTGTGAGGTAGTGCAGGGCACAATGTCTATATCCGAGGATAGTCCATGAAATTTCTTGATATGACTTGAATGAATCCAGCCCTTGCGGCCCTCGATCTTCACGGCTGTCCTTGTGGTCAGCAGGACCAACTTGGGTGCTTTCCACCTGGGCTCCAGCTGAGTCTTTCGGTCGAAATTCCTCACAAAGACGAGATCCCCCGGAACTACGTCATGGGGTTTCACCTCAGTGTTGTCAGGAAAGGCTGCAGCTACCTGTGAACGACAAGATTGTAGTGCAGACATCAAGGAAGCCAAGTAATCTGTCAGCATATTACAGTCAACATCAGTTATTTTTCGTGGTATAGGCGTCCCCCACATATTTGGTGGTCTACCGAAGATCACCTCATACGGGGATAGCCCTGTTCGTGAGTGTGCTACCATTCTCATGTAAAAGAGTGCAACGGGTAACGCTACTATCCAGTCGACACCTTTCTCTCTGCATATTTTGGACAATCTGATTTTCAGTATCTGGTTATGTCTTTCTACGAGACCTGCTGCTTCGGGGTGTCGAACACAGTGGAATTTCCACTGATAACCTAACAGAAGTGAAACGTGTTTCATTAATTCGGATGAGAACGGCTGGCCGTTATCTGAGTGAACAACACGTGGTAAACCGTATCGTGGGAAGAATTCTCGAACCAACTGTTTGGCAGTAGTCGGGGCAGTGTAATCTGAAACCGGGTACGCCTCTGTCCAACGGGACAGAGCGCAGACAACCACGAGAACATATTTGAATCCTCGACATCGTTCCATCTGGATGTAATCCATCTGTAGGACTTCAAAAGGGTGATTAGGAGGATGAAATCCACCCTGTTCTACGGGAACGCTTTTTCCTGGGTTGAACTGACAACAGATCATACAGGTACGGACCTTTTGTTTGGCTGCTGCTCGTAAATGTTTATTAAACCAAATGTGTTGAATGCTGTCTAGCATAGCTTTTTCTCCTAGATGTGCTGGACTATGTATAGTGTTAATTATAACTTGGACCATTGAATCAGGAAGGAACCATACAGACTTTTCCTTCATCATCCATCCTTGGTCCGTTTGGATCCCTCCTAATTCAGTCCATTTCTTTATTTCGTCTGGTGTAGCATGTGTCTGTATGTCAATCACGTCAAGAGTAGGATCTTTAACTGTCATACAATGTGTCGGTGTCGGGACTATTGTCTTTGTCATGTCGGGGGTTTGAGTTTGAGCCGTCTGTTTAGCTGTTCTGTCGGCTATGTCATTGCCTTGAGAAATGATATCAGTAACTTTCGTATGAGCCTTACATTTCATAATCGATATTGCAGTGGGTAGATGTATTGCATCTAATAAGGCATGAATGAGGGGTCCATGCTGAATGTGGGCACCGTGGGAAGTTAAATAACCTCTCTCTCGCCACAGCACGCCGAAGTCATGTACAACTCCGAATGCATAACGTGAATCAGTGTATATGTTGACTTTTTTTACTTGTGGCTTGAATACAGGCTTGTGTCAGAGCGATGAGCTCTGCGGCTTGAGCTGACAAAGTATTTATACGATTAGTTTCAATGACTTCAGTATCTGTTGTGACTAGGGGTGGGCGGAATTTGCGTAGTCGCGTTACGCAAATCTCCGCGAAATGGTTTAAAATCTCCGCGAACACGCAGAAATTCCGCGAACACGCGGAATTGCTTGTTCGCGATGCTTTTTTCTTGTTCGCGACCGCTGTTTGCGTGCTCGGGGGGAAATATCTCGCGAACACGCATTTTGAGATCGCGAACAAGCAAAAATTCCGCGAAGCGGCGGAAAGCAACATTTTGGGCAATTCCGCGTTCTCTGCGGAACGCGAAATTACCTAAATTCCGCAAATTCCGCGAACGGAACGGAATTTGCCGCCCAGGCCTAGTTGTGACTGCGTAAGCGGCCACTAATTCTCCTGTACTTGTTCTCATACATGAACCATCTACATACAACGTCAGGTCTGGATCGGACAATGGAACGTCTGTCAAGTCTTGTCTGGGTTTTGTCGTTACAGTAATAACTTCAATACAGTCATGGGCTAGTGGGTCTGTTCCGGTTACTGGCAAAAGTGTGGCAGGATTCAATGTGTTACAGCGTCTGATTTCTATATGTGGCTGAAACAATGTAAGTTCGTATCCTGTAAGTCGCGCTATAGTCAAGTGTTGTGTTTGCGTTCTATTTACAAGAACCTCTACTGCGTGTGGTACTTGAACTGTCAATGGATGTCCTAACACTATGGCATCGCTTTGTCTGATTGCTAAAGCTGTCGCTGCCACTGATTTCAGGCATGCAGGCAAAGCCTGAGCTACGGGATCTAATGTACTAGAAAAATAAGCACATGGTTTGTGTGCTCCTGCTTGATCCTGTGTGAGTACTGACAAGGCAGTACCTTCGCGTTCTGTAACAAAGAGTGTAAACTGTTTTCTGTAACATGGCGTTGCTAAAACAGGTGCTTGACATAAAGCTTTCTTTAGGCTTTCAAAAGCTTGTGTATGTTCTTGAGTCCAAGGGAGAACAGTCGATGTGGCTGCCTCCTGTGTGGTTAACTGAATGAGTGGTTTTGCTAGAAATGCATACTGAGGGATCCACTGCCTACAATATGAAGTGAGGCCTATGAAAGCTCGTACCTCCTTTTGTGTCTTGGGTATTGGCATATTAGCAATTAGCTGGATACGATCTGGTGTAAGCTGCCTTCCCTCCTTGGACAGCGAGTGTCCAAGATAAACAACTCGCTGGACACAGAATTGCAGCTTAGAAGGGGACACCTTGTGCCCCTTTTCGGCTAGAAATAGTAAAACTGTCAGTGATGCTTTTTCACATTCCGGTTCGCTTCTCGCGGTGATCAGCAGATCATCGACATATTGAAGCAGAGCAGTGTTAACTGGCATGTGGATACTGTCTAGTTCTCTTTTCAGTGCTTGGCTATAGATGCTGGGGCTTTCTGTAAATCCTTGAGGTGCGCGTGAGAATTTAAAGCTACGTCCATTTAAATTAAATCCGAACAAATATTGGCTTTCCGGATCTATTGGGACGCTGAAAAAGGCATTCTTGAGATCAATTACAGTAAAGAATGTTGCTTCGGAATCAATAGCTGTCAGTAATGACGAGATATCTGGGACCACAGGAAATTGTGGCACAATGCACTTGTTTAATTCGCGCAGATCAATAACCAATCGATATACTGGCGGGGCCTTTGGATCTGTTCGTTTAAGAATCGGAATTATCGGTGAATTACATATATTGGAGTCTGTTTCCACAACTACTCCTTGGGCAATGAGCTCGTCAATGATTTGTAGTAAAGCCACTACAGCATCTGGTGGTAACTTGTATTGTCGCATTCGTGGTAGCACCACTCCTGCCTTTAATGTGACTCTATATGGTGTAATATTCATGCATCCAACATCAGTAGGGCCTTGTGCCCATAGACGTGTAGGTAAAATCTGCAGTCGGGGATCCATGTCTCTAGACACATAGTGACCTTTAAAATCACGCAAAAACAACCTTACACCTTCCGGAGAACAACATATTATGGCTCCTAGAGCTTTCAGGGTTTTAATTCCTAACAGATTTTCTGGACATGATTTAGTAAGCAATAAATCTGTAGTTCGGGTCAGAGGTCCTATCGTAAGTGGCAGTGGTTGTGACACTTCATTAACAATAGGTTTTCCTGAAAAACCAAGGGAAATATTCTGAGAGCCTGAGAGGGGTGCCCCTGGAACTTCACTACGTTTTATAGTTGTTCGACTTGCCCCTGTATCGAGTAAAAATTTCCTATCTTGGCCTAATAATTCACTATGTACATAAGGTCCTTCTTGATCTACAGGAATCTCGATAAGGGGTAAATCAACTTCCCTCTCTAGGCTTGTTCATGCGTAACGCTGATACTCAGGATATTCATACTGTGCGGTCTGATACATTTGTCGTGTTGTTGTCTGTGTGGCAGCAACAGGCAACGGTGGTGCAGCTGGCACAAACTGTATTGGCTGTTGTGCGGCTGGCATGGCCTGGGCATGCTGCATAGCTCCTTGTTCATTCTGATCTTGTCTGAGTGGCCGTGATCTTTCTTGTGTTTTACCTATGCTGATATTATGTTTCAAAACTGGACAATCGTGTACATAATGACCTGGCTTTTTACAATAATTGCATGTCCCTTTTACAGGTTATGCTGAATCGGAATGTGTCATACCCTTTTTATGTCCTTCAGCTGGAACTGTCTGAGAAACTAACATTTTCATTTTCGTGTCTTTCATGCGTCTGTGTTCATGTTCTTGTTCCTCTCTAATTCTATTGTGATGGTACTGTAACATTTGTAACATTTGTGATGGAGTGTTACCTTGCCAGGTACTCTCGAATTTTAATACTCTATTCTTTACTGGGGGCAGGGCATTTTCCACTAACTTTGTTACAAACAGATGCGGGTATGATTCGCTACTTGCTTTTATGCCACTATTTATACCAAAACATTTTTCAAATCGGGCATAGTAATCACTAGTGTCTTCATCTTGCTTCTGCTTACAGGCTGAAATCGTTCCCCAATCTTCCTTTTTCGTAGTTAATAGACGTGGCAGTACCTGTACTAATAAACCTGGCAGTGCTTTAGTTTTATCCCCAAGTCCTGCTCCTGCAGTTCGGGCCTTTTCTTCCGCTTCTAACACTGACCATTCTATCTTTTGGTCACCTACCTCCCACTCTTTTTCCTTGAGTTTTTCATAAATGCCAGCAGGCATCAATACCTTTAATATTGTCATAATGTCGGGATAGGTATACTCTCCCATGAGTAACATGTCTTTAATTTCTCGGTGAAAACCCGCTGGGTCTTTGTCATGACTGGGTACCACTTTCTTCATTTGTAACAATTCTATTTTTGATATGGGCGTATATACAAATACGCGTTTAAACTCGTTGTCCTCGCCTCTTATTGGGTGCACCTCTCGTAAAGGATTCTGTCTATCCATGTGATACGTGGTTCTTTCCTTGACGGGCAATGAAACATGCTCTGAACATACAAAAAGAATATACTGCTTTCTTGATTCTAGAATTTCTTTAATTAATTTAGTACCTGGACCTCTCCATTTATTCATAAGCAATTCAGTCAGTATGTCAGGTAAGGGACCAGGGTCCGAATGCTGACTCCGATATAGTATAATGAGTTGTTGAATCATATAAATCCCAGCTAACCTCTGTTCATCTGGGGTGAGATTCAAAAATGTGCGTACTACTGTATCATCACTATATTTTCCGGGACTGTCCACCCAATGGACAGCTGCCCTAGCTAAATCTTGTTCGTCCATAGAATCGAGAAAATGATAACCCCTTCGTTCTCGGAGTAGTTTGTCGGCGGTTTGGAACGAATGCTCGTTAGACCTTATATTAATTATAGGTATTTGAAAATTCCTGTTATTATCTGGACATATCGGATGTATTGAGTCAGTATGACATCTAGTCTGATTCCTATTACAAGATCTTCCTCTACCTACATAGGCTATGGTGTCCGACTGTCCTGCGGGCAGTCCTGACCCTTCTTCCTCGCTTTGTTCGAACTCGTCTGCCTCTAATCTCTCTTTGTGTAGGCGTTCTATTTCTTTACGGATCTTTCGGCACATGGCTATTATACAATTTTGCTTGTCATGTCTCCCTTCTGATATATTCTGGCTCCATCTTGTAAGAATTTTCATTGCTTCCGGGTCTACCCCCGGTCGGTCTTGATTTCTGATCACACAGTTTATGAGGAAACGTAACAGTTCCCCCTGTATCTCTACTTTCTGGTATTCCATAGCTCTGTAAATACATTCTGGATCTCGCCCTGTTCGGACAAAATGATATATTTCGTCTAGATGCGCAGTCATTCCTGGTAACTTCGCTAAATACACTGCGGCTCGTCTGATACGCAATGAGGCCAGGGTCATTTCGTCCTCTATACCGGGCACCGGGTCATATTTACAGTCTACGAGAAGCTCTTTAAGTGCACGAGCACTTACGAATTTGGGTGTACGTGAATGCGCTGACTCTTGAAAAGTAAGTTTATTTATTCTAGGTGGCGTAGAAAAGATATTAGTAGCACCTCCCGTGGCCCCATCTGGGGCGTCGGGTGTGAAAGGATTCGTTGAACGTGACACAGCAACTATAGGTGTGGACACAGCTATAGAAGTAGCTGTAGGAACAGATACAGAAACAGATGTGCTTGCCGGAACTTGTGACTCGACTTGTTGCTGTAGGGATACGGGTGCTGGATCTTGGCGTGAGACCTCCCTGATATGCGGTCTATGTGGGGCGGAATTAGCATACTCGGGAGCTGCGTCATCTAAATATGAGGAAAGAAAAACATCTTCTGCGGTTCTAGGATGCCCCTTAGGATGTACCTTGATTGGGAATAATGGGGGTGGCAAGTCTTTCGGTATCTCTGGAGTAGCCTTAGGTAATCCTTCGGCCAGAAGGGGATACATACCATTCATAAGGGCATTTCTTTGTCTGTCTACTTGTTCTGATTTCACTCGGATACCTTCCTCAATTAATAGATTTCCTTGAACTTTATTTGAACTTTCTTTATTCCTTTCTTCCTGTCTACGTGCTTTTTCTGTACGTCTATGAGATTCTTTACGCCATAACTCAACGGCGTCCTTCTGTGATTGTCTGACTTTCCTTTTCCATAACTCTTCCTCGACTTTCATGATGCACTCTGCATCCCAGGTCCCCGCTGTGGGCCACCTCTGACTTTCTGGTAATCCCTTGGTATAGTCTACCCATAAATCAAGAAATAATATAGCGTCTAAGCCATGTTTGTGATACATAAAGTGCCCTGGAGTGTCCCTAGGAGGAATAGGAACGGCTTCTTCGAGAACCCCTTTTCTAGTAGTGATCTGTCTTAATTTCGAGAAGAGTGGCATATTGAGAACTGACCTTATACTTGATTTTGACCAACTGACCTGATACTTGAATTTGAACAGACTTAATACAAAAGCACAATAATGAACAGTCATTCATACCACACTATACAGGACGTTTTAAACACATTAAACATTTAACATTAAGCCTTTAACTGAAACAACAATGATGATCGTCTGCATAACTAATCACCAAGCTTAATTCTTGACAATAACTGGATACTTCGGAATACTTGATATACTGCTAAACAGTACAGATACACTGCTAAAACAGTGCAGACCGGATTTGTGTACCCAAACCCGTCTTGACCGGCACAACCTATGTGCACGTCAGAAATGCCTCCCCAGCAATGGTACTCACCGGGTAGCTTCGGAAACGGAAGGCCTCAGTAACTTGAACTTGAACCGGACTGGACTCGACTCGACTCGTCGGACACTGGGCTTGACTTCGGACTGGTGGGTCTCTGTGTACCTCGGATCTTGCTCTCTCAGCTAGGCTCTGGTCGGGATACTTCGCACTTCTCACCGCCTCGTCTGGGTGTTGATCGCAGTCTCAGTCGCCCCCGCTTGACTGGAGGGAGATACAGGAAATCCTGCTGGTACGCGTTATTGTCCGTCCAGCTGTGGCAGGAGACCGGGCCTGCAACTCACCGCCGGCGCGTGAGATGAGAAAGTGTCCCTGTTCGGGCGCCATCATGTGGTAAATAATTTTCCTTTACCGGGACTGAATTTGATACAGAAACATTATAAAATAGCTCAGTAAAATGAGAGGCAGAATCCGTGGTATTAGAGTTTCGGAATGGGCTTTATTCCAATAATCGATTATAATCGGATGCTTCAAGTTCCATCACCCCGGAGGTTCAGGAAGTGAAGTACATACTTTATTGACAAGAAGTAACTTTTATAGTGCATACATTACAATGAAGCGAATGCAGTAGGCGTAATAATTGATAAGGAAAATGACGAGTTGTCTGCGTAACCAGAAATGGGTGTAATAAAGAGTAAAAAGGAACATAATTGGTTGTGATGTCATGTATAGGTGGATCTATAAGATAATACTTGGCATAGATGCGCGCGCAGCAGCATGACGTGTAATTGACGTGTAACTAGGGGGTGAAGGGGACTTGACATTTAGCTCTACATGTGGAGACGAAAAGTCTGGGGGGTCAAGTCAACCTAATCCCAAATCATATCTAACATCCTGGGCCCGATTCACAGAACAAACTTAAGACTAAATCCTAAACTCAGTACCATTCTGGTATTCACAGAATGCACCTAGTACTTCTGCTATTCACAGAATGAACTTACTACTTTTGCTATTCACAGAATGAACTTAGTACTTTTGCTATTCACAGAATGGATTTACGACTCCTAAACTTACGTCCGCACTCGGGCCGGAAATTCCGGCCCGGAGGCGGAGCTTCCGGCCCGGAGGCGGGGCTTCCGGGCCGGAAGCGGGGCTTCCGGGCCGGAGGCGGAGCTTCCGGCCCGGAGGTGGAGATTTCAGCCATAGCTAAATCGGCTGGAATCCCCACCTCCGGGCCAGAAGCTCCGCCTCCGGCCCGGAAGCTCCGCCTCCGGCCCGGAAGCCCCGCCTCCGGGCCGGAAGCTCCGCCTCCGGGCCGGAATTTCCGGCCCGAGTGCGGACGTAAGTTTAGGAGTCGTAAATCCATTCTGTGAATAGCAAAAGTACTAAGTTCATTCTGTGAATAGCAAAAGTAGTAAGTTCATTCTGTGAATAGCAGAAGTACTAGGTGCATTCTGTGAATACCAGAATGGTACTAAGTTTAGGATTTAGTCTTAAGTTTGTTCTGTGAATCGGGCCCCCTATGTTTAAAGAACTATGTTATCCATAAAAGAAGGACTCTCGGACAGAATCTATTCTATACTGACTGTGCGTGCATGTACAAGCGTCTAAGTGTCTACACTGAATGCGAGGGGGTAGGAATATTCCATGGTAACAGGGCTATGAATTACTTGCATAAGGGCAGAGAAGCTGGGCCTTTTGCTCGGTGACTGGAAGAATGTTTACTTAAGCTACTAGGCAGGAATGCATCGGTTGAGGGGGAAGCAGATAATTCGAAGGTGAAATACAGTTCTTGGCAGAGAATAGGCTGATGTCAGGCTTCGTGAGCCGCGCAGAGAATGAGACAAAGTTCATGGTCACAGATGCAGGCTCAGACTGGAGCTTTCAGAGGCAGAAGGCAAAAGGAGTTTTGATGACAGAATCAGGGCCTACTTGCCTGGACTGTAAAATGGCATAAGTGAACCATATAAAGCTGGTGGCCTTTCATATTTAGGAATGGAATATCCGGCCTATTCATGGCGGATCTGACAGAGGACATGTTGACGTTGGACGCATATGTATTTGCGTCTTCATAACTGGAACTGGAGGGGACATACATGTACTTGTGACACGCACATAGAACCGTTGGGGTCCAAGATAGGGGACATAACTGACCAGAAAAATCCATATTTCCACACCTGATTCCCTGCGGGGTTGGACCCCCATCGAGGGGTGGGTGCACGGTGCTCACATTTTAAACTACCAAGTCCTAAGAACCTGCCAATGTAGAGGTACTTCCCCTACTCTGGACTGCTCATAGGCAAATGCAGGAAGGATCTGACTCCTCAGGGGCTGTGGTAACAATCTGGTCCTTATTTCTCTGGTGTGCTGCTCTCTGAGGCGAGACGTCCCAGTTGCTCAATCAATATGGGCCTTGAGCTACTGACACAAGTAAACACCTCGCACGTATGAGGCTCTGATGTGGAGGCAGCTTTGGGACTGCTGCCAAGCTCCACCTCCTCCTCAGCCCCATTACATTTGACCCAGCTGCCAAGTACACAGTTACAACGCCATAATGGGCAAATCTGACCAACGTCAAAACAAATTGACCTTTGACAAATGCAAGGCCCCAAAGAACCGCAAAGAAGCACCAAACACTGTGGCGGGCACAAAACACCTTTTACTCAGCTTGAAAAAAAGTCTTGCAGACATCAGTGAGAAACTATACCCTGTCACCACACACATAGACCTCCTAACTGAGTGGATTTATGGACTAGCCACTCGTTTAGATGGAGCAGAGTGCTAAATGTCTTCATCAAACCCTCTGGAATCAGGAATACCATGTACTCTATCCGTGGAAGTAGGGAGAATTTATATGCCCTGATCTGCACCAATTTCCTGGTAGCAGAATTTGATGGTTTTGATTATTGTCTTGATCTGATTAGATTGCTTGTACATTGGCTTTTTGATTTATTGATTATTGATTGATGTTGGTATATGTACTAATACTATATGTTGGAATCGTCGTGTTGAGTTTTATGTAGTGCTTCTGGAATTTGGGAGCTGGTAGCAGTTCCGTAGTAGGGCAGAGGGAAGTATATACTGCTCTCGGGAAAGACGGGATTGTTGGTCCTGTACGTATGCAGGAAAAACGTGTGACAATTGAAGTTGCGCGTCACATTGTCTGGGTTCGGAATCAGTGACATCGTCGTATGTTACTATTAGGGATATATTTCTAGTATAAAAGAAGTGTGTATGATAGCGAAGGTTATCTGTGAAACTCTGGTCTTAAGTCCCAGGGATCCGTAAGGTTTGCCATTAAAGCTTATCACAGGAGGAGTAATAGGTATTCTCTGAGCTTGTTTGAAGGACTGGGCAGAGGTAAACACTGCTTGGTTAATGTGTGATATAATTCTGTAGTGGGACAGACTGTTCGCTGTTCTCGGGAAAAGCAGGATTCTGTGTGTATGTATTATATTTTCTTGTATGAAAGTGCGTGAATGTATGAGCATTTAGTTAATTGTGAAAGCTCCTAGGAACAGTCCAGGAGGAAGCAGTTACCGGATGCATGTTAGAAGGGCAGAGTAGAAGAATGTGCTACTGTGTCAACGAGAGTAATAATTCCGTAGTGGAACAGAAGTGAGTGCTGTTTCAGGGAAGAGACGGGATTCTTGTGAAAAAGATTTTCTTTACTATTCTATGGTTAGCGAAGCAGACAATGGAGATGTTTATATGTTGTAACTAATAGATATTGTAAAATTTTGACACGAAGTCTACTGAGAAGATTTTGTAAAGGAGGGGTAGACGAGTGACAGGAGACAGGAGCAGGAGCGACTGCAGCGACTGCTGACGTAATACAGACCGCGCTCTGATTGGATAGTGAATCAGAACAGTGCTCGCGCTGGGATTGGTGCGTTGGTGTGAGCCGCGCAAGGATTGGAAGGGGTACAAGGTGACGTAGACGCTCCAGGATTGGTGCGTTGGTGTGAATTGCGCTGTTATTGGATAAAATATCGTACTGTACAGTTGTATTACAGAAGGGATTAGAAAGTTTTGGTAAACGCAGAAATGTATTACCAAGAAGAGAAAAAGAAGAAATCCTTGTTCGGAAAAATAAAGAGATGTTTTGACAAGGATAAAGATGTTAAAACAAGAGAAGGTGAATTGTTACCTCCAACGAAAACGCCTGCATCCTTTATGGTTGCGAGATATGGGTATCATACCTGTATATGGTTGGAGAATTGGGCTAGATATACTAAGGAAGATGGTGTATTAGCATTCCCAGAACATGGTTCATTTAATTTGGCCGTGTTGAGAAATTTGTGAGAGAAAATGATGGGTCTAGAGCCTAGACCAAGGCCGACACAGTTTGAGGCTTTAGTGGAATGGGAAGAGGAAGTACATGAGCGAGAAAAACAGAGGTCTGGAGGCAACTATAGATACATGTTTGGGAGAAAACATGATCGTGAAACTCATCATGATCGAATGAGGAGATGGCGAGATGCTAGTATGTCAGAGGGATTATATCCTATGAGAACAGTTGACGAGAAGGAAGAAAGGAAGGGTATGGAGAGGGTTCCTGAGGCAGAAGTGAGAAGATATGGAGTTAGCGATTACGAGGATGAGGTCTTGAATGACATGATTTACAAGAGACCACCTCCATATAGACCAGAACCAGAAGAGAGCACACCAGTTGTTTCTCCGATAAGAGATACATTGCGTATCATTGAGACAGAAGTTGTGACACCTGAATTAAGAAGTGGTAACCCTTTCAGAGAAAAAGAGGGAGAGAAAAGATGTGGTGATGAGAATATGAGAGAACTAGCCAGAACTACATCAGAACTGACTGAAAGGATTAGGGAACTTACGAAGAATCTAGAAGCTGTTACGGTGCCTGTAACCATAGGTCCGGTTATGCCTGTTTTTGATAAACAGAGGATGGATGAAAAAGGTTTGGTGGTTCCATATGTTGGGAATAAGATAACAAATTTGGCTGGTCCCTCAGGAGATTCAGGAAAAAGGACAGAAAGTAATGATGATTTGAGACAATCCAGACAGGACACATGCAGTAGAGGATTAGAGGTACAGTCTAATTCGAGATTGGAAACTAGTGATGCTAGTTGTTCAGGGATGCCAATGTTAGAACCACAGAGGATGCCAGAAAAGGTGGTTCCAGTGAAAAGAACTACTGAAATAACAGCTGAAGATTTGAATGATTGGATGAAAGTCCTTCAAAAGAGGGATAAAGATTCCCAGGCAATTGATGTGGCCAAGTTACATATAGAATTAGAGGAGCTTGTTGTAGGGACAGTTCCTACAGACATTCTAAAAAATCATCATGATGGAGAATTGTTATTCATGTGTAAAAACATTACCTGGAGAGCTAAAAATACGCATGACAGGTTAAGAGCAATAGCGAGTGAGCAAGGAGTTGACATTGATAAGGTGAAAGCATTGCAGAGGTCTTACAGGATGGATTTTACAGACAAGGATATTGAAAATTTGAATGGTAATGGTAGAACAGGACAGATTAAAGAGATGATCGCCTTATTGCGAAAATGGGGTGACGTAGAAAAATGGAAGGATAGGTGGTATAAGATAAGGGAAGAATCAGTGGACAGGACTTATTCGGCATTTCCTGTGAGAGAAAAAGAGAAAACAGTAGATGCTTATCCTATGAGAGAAATACCTGGAGGAGGATATGTACATGTTCCATGGACCAGACAGGATATTCTATCATTTACGAATGATTTCCCTCGACTGAGAGAAAAGCCCGTCGAGTGGTATAGGCAGGTAGACAGGTTTGTGAAATTGTCAAAAGTGCTGTGGATTGACCTGAATAGTCTGTTTGATATAATTGTTCCAGCAGATTTGTGGGCTGAGTGTAAAATAGTTGTAAGTTGGCCTACTGAGGAATATCCAAGAGATCCGAGAACAGGAGCACCAGATCCAGAGGTAATGAGGAAGTACGATCAGGTGATTGTATACCTGAAAAGTAAAGTACCTCCAAAAGAGACAGACTGGGTTAAGATAGATCGAACACATCAGGAAGCAAAAGAATCAGTACATGCTTTTTATGAGAGGCTGATACTGGCGTTTAAACAATTCAGTGGGGATGAGCACCTGGGTGACAAAGATTTGAGTCATTTTGTATACAGATTTGTATATGGCCTGAGACCTGAGATTAGTGAGAGAATTCGTGAGCATACAGTGGATTGGCAGAGTAAGAAAATAGATGAAATTCTGAGACATGCAAAATACTTCAGTGATGAAATTGAAGCAAAACAGAGAAAGCTGAAAGAGAAAGCAATGTGGGCACAAGTGAAGGTTGCGGAGAGACAAGAAGCACAGTTGGTGGAACAGGCAAATAATCCAGGGAATAGGCCCAGATATGCAGGGAAAGGAAAGGGGAATCTTGAGGAAGCGAAGAAAAAGTTTCCTTGTCACAACTGTCGCCAACTGGGACATTGGAGATCTGAATGTACCAATCCACCATTAGTGAATAATGAGAGTAAAACCTTAAATCAACAGGTGCAGAACGAGGGGAATAATCAACAGCAGCAACAACAGAAGGTTGTGAGACAGCAGAGCCAAGAGCCAAAACCGCCCTTGCCGCAGAGTAGAGGGTCACAAAAGTACAATCAGGATTCGGGATTCTACAATGAGGAGCAGGTAAACAAACCAAGGCGTTCTAACCAGGTACAACAGTATTTGTTAAAGAATGAAGGGAGTGAGTCTGAAGGTGATTATTGACGGTGCCGAGGAGAGGAGGAAGAGTGCATACTTGGTGCAACTCTAGAAATAGACCAGGCAGGACCATTTGTAGATGGGAAAATAAATGAAGAAAGTGTTACTTTTTTAGTAGACACAGGTGCGACGAGATCAACTGTCAGGTCAGCAGATATTAGAAATCTTCCTCTCTCGGATGAAGCAATCCAAGTAGTTGGTGTAGCAAATACACAAATCAGGACACGACTTACTGAACCAGTAAGGGTACAAATAGGGAAATTTTCGGAAATGCACAGATTTGTAGTCTGTGACACTAGTCCAGTGAACCTGTTGGGCAGGGATTTGCTATGTAAAATGAACTGTACCATTTTTTGTACTCCGGATGGAATAGCTTTTGAAACACAAGATGAAGATGTTTTGTACCGAATGACTCTAGATAATAGAGAAAGTGAGATGATTGGTGCATATGCTGTGTTTAATCCAGAGGATTTGCCTCAAGAGCTGAGAGACACAGTGAAAAAGACAGTTTGGGATTTTACTGGAGAGGATGTGGGATTGATGAATAATGTAGATCCTGTGAAAATTTCAGTGAAAGAGGGAATTACTTATCCTAACATTCCTCAGTACAAAATGACACCAGAAATAATTGAAGGAATAACTCCTATAATTGAGAAAATGATTCAGCAAGGAGTTTTGAGAGAACTACTGAGTAGTCCGTGTAATTCACCGATAATGGGGCTAAAGAAACCTAATGGGAAGTTCAGGATTGTACAGGATTTGAGAAAAGTTAACCAAATTGTGGTGGCATGTTGTCCTATTGTGCCAAATCCGTCAGTGATTTTGTATCAGATTCCACATGATGCTGAGTGGTACACAGTGATTGATTTGTGTCATGCTTTCTTTTCAATTCCATTGCATCATGACAGCCAGCCGATTTTTGCATTTAGGTTTGGCCAGCGTATTTTAGCATGGTGTCGAATCCCACAGGGGTACACAGAGAGTCCATCGATATTTAATCAGTTCTTGAAAAAGTAATTGGAGAGTTTGATCATGCCTGAAAACTCAGTACTAGTGCAGTATATTGATGACCTACTCGTGGCATCAAAGACACGTGAGGCTTGTGAAGTAGATACCATAGCTTTACTGAATCATCTGGCAGATGGAGGGTTAAAGGTATCTCCAGCCAAATTGCAATTTTGCAAGAAAGAGGTGCATTATCTTGGACACAATATTGAAAAGGGTCTGAGAAAAGTGACTGATGACAGGATCAGAATTATCAGAGAAATGAAAGCCCCAAAGACCCAGAGAGAAGTGAGGATGTTTCTGGGGATGGTGGGTTATTGTCGTCAGTGGATAATTAATTTTTCGCTGATAGCAAAGCCACTGATTAAGCTGACAAAAAGTGAGATGAAAGACCCATTGGAACTAGATGGAGAACAAATGGCAGCATTTGAGGAGTTGAAGAGCAGAATGTGTGAAGCCCCTGCTTTAGGTATGCCAGACTATGAAAAAGAGTTTGAGTTGTACTGCAGTGAGAGAAATGGATGTGCACTTTCAGTGTTAATTCAGAAACATGGATAACTGAGAAGGCCTATTGCGTACTTCTCATCGACACTTGACCCTGTAGCTGTGGGTTTACCAGGTTGTCTGAAATCTGTAGCTGCAACATGTAAAAGTCTGGAACAGAGTGAAGGAATCATAATGGGATATCCTGTAAGGGTATTTGTACCTCATAATGTGGCAATTCTTTTGACAAGAAGCAGAACTCAGTATATGTCACATAGTCGGCTGACTAAATATGAGAAAGTCATTCTGGGAGCATCAAATGTGACTCTTGAGAGATGTGTGAATGTGAATCCAGCAACATTATTGCCAGATAATGAAGGTGTGGGGATAAAGACAGAAGATGATCACAATTGTTTGGATGTGCTGGATTACTGTACAAAACCGAGACCAGACATAAGAGATCTTCCATTGCCTGAGAGTGATCATGTGCTGTTTGTGGATGGATCATGTCTGAGAAATGATGATGGTGTGCTGCTGAGTGCAGCATATGCAGTGTGCAAGGTTTCAGAAGTTATGGAAGCATCACCATTGAAAGGAGTGAAATCTGCACAAGTTGCTGAATTGGTGGCATTGACGAAAGCTTGCGAAATTGGGAAAGATCTGAGAGTGACTGTGATGACTGATAGTCAGTATGGATTTGGAGTTGTGCATGATTTTGGCCAGCTTTGGCTACAGAGAGGTTTCTTGACGTCGAGTGGGACTCCAATAAAGAATGCTGAGGTGATTGGAAAATTGCTTGAGGCGATACAGCTGCCTAAGGAATTAGCAGTTGTAAAATGTGCTGCTCATGGACAAGGAGATGATTTTGTGACAATTGGAAACCGATTTGCAAATGACATTGCACAGTATTGTGCTAAAAATAATCACTCGATTAATAGGGAACGAGAAGGGGAAATGTCTTTTTGTTCTGTGATGTTTACTAATGTCCTAGAAACGTGGGATGAGGTGAAACAGTTGCAGGATGAGGCAGGAAAGGAAGAAAAGAAAGACTGGATCAAGGCAGGTTGTGCCCCAAGAGAAACAGATCATGTCTGGATCTATAGAGATGGTAGACCAGTCATGCCAAATTCTATGTTGTCAGCAATGGCAAGGATGTATCATGGCCAGGGACATTTGGGAAGGGATGCGATGATCAGGTCTTTTAAACAGACTTGGTACAATGCAAAGTTCAGAACGATTGCAGAAAGCATTTGTCAAAGATGTTTGATTTGCCAGCAATTTAACACTGGGAAAAAGACAGTGGAGAGTCTAGGAACAATAGGCAGAGAAGGTGGTCCTTTTACCAGAATGCAGATTGATTTCATTGAAATGCCACAAGTGAACAGATTGAGGTATGTTCTAGTGGTAGTCTGTTTGTTCTCAAGATGGGTGGAGGCTTATCCAACTAGGAGAAATGATGGAATAACAGTTGCAAAGTTACTGTTGAAAGAGTTGATTCCTAGGTACGGATTTCCAGTAACGATTGAGTCTGATAGAGGTGGACACTTCTATAATGAGCTCATGAGTTTGATTTGTGAAGCATTGGGCATACAGCAGAAGCTACATTGTGATTACAGACCAGAGGCTTCTGGTGTTGTGGAGCAGATAAATGGCACAATCAAGAACAGGATTGGTAAGATGTGTTTAGCCACTGGAATGAAATGGCCTGATGTCTTGCCTCTAGTGCTAATGACTATTAGATCTACTCCAGATAGAACTACTGGTTTGAGTCCACATGAGATTTTGATGGGACGTGCAATGCGTCATGCATTTGTACCTGTCAATAAGTTGATGACAATAACTGATGACATGATTCTGGATTACTGTAAAGGCCTGGCTGACGCAGTTCATTCTGTGTTTCACCAGGTTGGAGAAGACGCTACTACACTTGAGAAGAAGCAAGCTCATGATCTGAGTCCAGGGGACTGGGTGAGGATTAAAGTGCACAGAAGAAGAAATTGCTTGGTTCCAAGGTGGGGAAGACCAAGACAAGTCATTCTGACTACGACAACTGCAGTGAAGTGTGCTGGTGTGAAAAACTGGGTACATGCAAGTCATACTCTGAGAGTTCCAAACCCAAAAGATGGGACTGGTAAAGAGTATTTTGAAGAGTCAGATTCCAGTGATGATGAAGAAATAGAACCAGTAAGGAGAAATCAAAATTCTGGAAGAGCTGAAGGAGAAAGAGAGTCAGGTGATTCTTTCTTTCCAGGAGAAGCTTCAAGAGAAACATTGAGAGTTTCAAAAGGGAGATCAGATTCTGTGAGAGAGCCTGAAGTTCCAACAAGCAGTGGAAAAGAAAGAAGAGAAAAGAGCAGTTCCACAGAGACTACTCCTGAATCAGATGAGGAGGTTGAAAATCCACTTGAGATTATACTTGAAGAAGTAGGGTCAGAAGAAGATAGAGAGGGACAGATTGCGGAAGACCCCCGAGGAGGTGTAGGGAATATTCCTGATGAGCTAGGTGAAGGGACAAGTAGACAGCAAGAAGATTGCGTGTCGGAGACCCGAGGAGGGAAAGAAATAGGGAAGTCTCAAACAGTGGTGATAAAGAGTGTGGAGCAAAAGAAAACTGCTGAAGAACAAGAGGCATTTGAAACAGAATCGGATGAAAGTCAGAATGGAAAATCAGAGGGTCGAGTTCTGAGAAAGAGAACTTGGATTGGAGAAAGAAATAATAAAGAAACAAGACCAAAAATGGTTGTAAGAGGAGATCTTTGGCCTAACAACAGAGTAAAGAAGCTGAGATACAGACTGATAAGAGCAAATACATCGAAAGCTGAACAAGTGAATGAGGTGTCGAGTCAAAACGAAGTGAAGAAAAAGGAGCAAAAGAAATCAAAAGAACCCGAGGAGATAAAGAGAATTAAAAGACCCAACCAAAAGTACAGATCACCGGAATGGTCTTATGTGGCACTGTCTGAAGGAGAAGAAGAAGAAACAGTGAATCGAGACAATCCGGAGGGGATCTTGAGAAAAGTGGTTGAGGAAAAGGAAAATTCTGTTGGAATCTTAAAAGTTATCCTGACTGACATTGGAGAAGAGTCGGATGCACAGGATGTTGTTGATGATCTGATACAATTTGATATTGCTGAAGAAGAAGTGAAAAGTGATGAATATCCAAATTGAGTGAACTGAAGAAATCACTTGGTGAAAAGTGAAAAGAAGAAAGTCTGAAATTTAGCTGTCTGAAGTAATCCAGAGATAAAGAATAGCAGTAGTGGAGTAGTAGAGGCTAAGTCAAAAGACACGGTCAAAGTAGTAAAATGGCTAACATAGAAAATAATCAAAGTAAATGTGCCTTTTTGAAAAGATGGTGTAGAATGTGCTGTTGCTGTACTGGATTAATAATGCTACTATGGGGTGTTTTAGCTTTATTAGTTACATTTAGAGTTACAATAGGTACATTTGAGATACATACTGAGAATGAGACTAATGTAGAGAAGAATTCACAAAAAGTAGTCCCAACTAGAATTAGTAATACTTACATGCATAAAGATAGGTCAATTAATGATTTTTCTAGTAATGTTTTTTCAAAATTGCTATATGAATATGTGAAGACAATGGAAGTAAGGGATTGCTACGTATGTATGCAATTACCTGCATCCGTTTCAGAGGGTGTTACTTATCACCATTTACCAGCTACGTATGGAATTTCATGTAGTGTGTTGAGTAGTGTTTTCTATTTGTTAGGGAAAATAGATTATGTGATGTCTAACAAAGATAATATTTTTGGGCAATTGCCTATGAACAAAAGGCTGAATCCAGCTAAAGAAGCTAACATTTTTGGTGAGATTTTTATTGAGAAAGAAGAATTAACATTAGATTACATTTTTAAGAATAATTTGACTTGCAGCTTGAAAGAAGAGGAGAAGGCTTTCCTAAACATGGTAGAGGAAAGGAGAATGAGCATGCATGAAAAGGTAGGGAAATACAAAGTGAGTGAGACAGTTTGGGACATTGAGATGGGGAAAGAATTGAGGAATGGGGCTAGTCCAACGTTAGCTCTAGATGCACCACAGAAGGGTAAACTATGCATTACAAGGAAGAAATCCCAATATGATACATATTTTGTTGGGACTAGTGAGTGTCATGATACATACTTCATTGCGACAGGATGGGGTTTTAAAGGAGGAGAGGATCCAGTTTTCCCAGGAGTGTATTATGTTTGTGGGAACAAGGCTTATTATAGGTTGCCTGACCATTGGTATGGCACATGTTATGTGGGCCTGGTATTTCCAAAGATCTTTCATATAGATAGAATAGAAGATGTAGAACATATAAATTTACTAACACGATTTAAGAGAGAAACTTGGTCAGAAATAGTTGGTGATATCTTTGGAGCTTTAATTCCAGCAGTGGGAATTTCTTTAAATGCATATGGAATTCGGAAATTGTCAACAGTGGTGGATCGCTTATCGACAAGTACCGCTGCAGGATTTCTTTTGGTGAATACGGAAATGATTGCCGTACGTGCCATGTCTATGCAAAATCGACTTGCCCTTGATATTCTATTGGCCAAGGAGGGTGGAGTTTGTGGAATGCTGAAAGTTCAACATTGTTGCACTTACATTCTTGACGAAAGCAAGGACCTGAAGGTCTATATCAAAAATATTACTGATTTGCATGAAGAATTAGTACCACTGGAAGCTGAAAGTATCTGGACCAAAATAGCTAATAAAATAGTTGCTGTTAAGAGTTTTATTGCAAAAATAGGTAGTACTATTATAGGTAAGATATTGTTTCCTTTGACCTGTGTAATTGTTGCTCTATTGATACTAAGATTGGGGTGTTTGTGTTGTAAAAACAGGGGAGGGAAAAAGAAATTAATCAAAAGAAATATTGAAAAGAGAAATAAGAGGTCAAAAAGAGATCCACAAGAAATAGAATTAGAAGAATTGAGGGAGAGTGTTTACTTGGAGACGAAGAGGGATGATGAAAGGGAGTCTGGTGTGTAGTGTTGTGAAAGAGAAAAAGACATTTCCAATTTCTCCTAAAATGGGACTAAATTTGACAAAATATTTTTTTTTTGGGTTGTTTATTTGGTGATGATATCCCCAAAGGGGGGATTGCTGGAGCAGAGTTTTCTGTTGAAAATTTATCGGGTTTTTTAAGCTCCGGTTTTGTCTATATGTGTTGACTAAAAATATTAATTCATAATTATTAATTATTTGTTTTGTGTGAAAATTCTAATTAACCAACCTGATTAACAAGAGAAATTACATGTGGGAAAGCATACATGTTGCTTAATAATAATGTGCAGGTTTTATTAAATGAATGTTGCTAAGTGCTGTTTGTTTTAAAGCACAAAACGCTTTTGAAATAACGTGTACTAATGCTTAAATATGTTGCAGATGGCTAGTTAATTACATACACATAAGGGTATTAGTAGGAATTAACACTGTTTAATCATTGCGATGATGTAGTAACGTTATTTGTATTTCTTTCGATTAAGATGGTTCGTTTTGGCCTAAAGAAAAATGGCTACCGTTTACAGCCTGTATTCGAGTGATCGAATTTTGATGAGAGGGCCTTGCTGAACATGGTCGAGAGTCACCTGACCACAGTCTTCGCCTGGTTTAAAAGTTTTCCGTGAGGACAGCAGTTCTGGGCGTAAGTCCAAGTGCCTTGGACGAGGATAAGGTCACAATGAACAATGACAATGCTGCGGTGACTCTGCTAGAGATATCAAGGAAGAGCGGCTTCGAAAGAAACATTTGTAAACTCGAGTTTCCTTCTTCCGTCTTTTTATTTTTGTGATTTTTCTGAGCGGAGATTTTCCAAATGTAGCGATGCTACATTCTTTCCTGCTCGCTCTGCTCAGCGGCTCAACGGAAATTCAGAACATTTTATGTTGCATTATTTTGTACGTTTTGTTATAAATATATTAGACTAGAGAGGGTCCGTGTTCATTGCATTTGGATTTTTGAGGCCACTTCTTCCCAAACTTGCGTTGGTGAGGATCGATGCTGTGAGGACGGCGACTTGGGAGACTTCTACTAAGAGACCTGTCCTGACCCATTTATGACATTTAGCTAGAATAGGTAACTATGAGAATAATGATTTTATTTTGACTGCCTTTCCATTTGAACTAATTTTAGATAAAGTACCATAATTTTAAATACAGTGTTGGTGGTTATTTCTTGTCAATTATTGACTACTCTATTGTGATTATTGTTGTTTAAATCATGACTCAAGACAGTATCAATTTGGTCTCATTGACCTCGTTGTAGATGCAGGGTGTTTAGGAGGTTTCCTCTCCCATGGTTGGTACTGATAGTGTAATCTGAGTGTATATTAGTGAAATGGGCCCAAGTGTATGGTGAGTGTATGTGCGTGTATCTGTGAAATTACTCTATCCGTGGAAGTAGGGAGAATTTATATGCCCTGATCTGCACCAGAACTACACCCGGGTCTGCACATGTATTTCCCATCAGAGTTGTCTAACTCGTAAGTACAGTAATTGTAGGTGGAGATTCCTGTCACCATAGGTAATTCTGATAGCCCAGAATCTCTGCAAATGATTCCTTATTACACCTAGTAATCAGGCTCTTAGTTGATTCAGACTGTCTGTGCTCTTTCACATTCACCTTATGATCAGGGAAATCATATACAAGTCTAACTGTATATGGCAACCCACTAATGTTCAACGCATAGGCAGATACAGTGTGTACGAAGCAGAAGAAGCGGCAGGTTAGGGTACATGTGTATTCCTTCAATTCTTTATGCTCCTGATTAAGTTTCATTAAAATACTGATGATGAGAAGGAGAGGGAGACTGTCAAAGCTTTTTCAGTTCTCCATTCTAGTTGGTTCAGTGAGGTGTGCATATATATTTTTTGATCCTCTGGTATTATCAGCGATTTTTTGCCCATGAAAGGGATTTATTGCAGTTGGCTTGTTGGGACGATCCTAATCTCCTGCCTCGGTCTGTTTGACATATGTGGGCCCTAGTGCTTCTGTGCCCTGTATCTCCTGTTGTGGTGTGATTTTCCACCACTAGCTGGAGGGTTTCATGCTTGATGTCATTCAATCATTTCACATGGCACATAACGATCTATAATGTAGGGTATAGTGCCTTATTTCATAGGGTAGAGTGCTTCACTAACTAATTCTAGAACTCTTTCTTGTCATAATACTCTACGGCCTAACAATGTTTGTTAATTGGATATCATCATACCAATATGGTATGACTTAGAAAGTGTGTTCTTGTAGGGAAAATTTTATGCAAATTGTTCAGAAGTCTAACAGCAAAGAGAATCGCTGCCATTAGAACCACAAACTGCTTAATGTTGTGATTCTGCTTAAATTCTCTGGCAATAAGTGGGTGCCATACCCCATGCTTAGCAGCCGGGATTTAGAAGACCATACCCAGAAACAGGTTATTAAGTGCGCACGTGCTAAGATGAATGGGGTATCCCCTTGGGGGACGTCATTCACGGCGTTTCATTATATGCCGACGACCTACTTATTTACCTCAAAGATGTTAGGTCATCTTATGCATCAATAGAAAGAATATTACTTAAATTTGCTAATGTATCAGGGCTGCGCATGAACTGGGACAAATCGTGTCTATACCCCTTTTCAGAAACTGTCCCAGACACACGCCTATTCCTCAGCGGCAGATCAATCCACTGGCAAGCATCGGCATTCCTATACCTTGGGATAATTATCTATAGAGAGCCGGCGGACCTTCTTGACGGTAACCTGGTGTGAGCCATCTCTTCGATTAGAGGGCAGATGACTTCTGGGGCACTCTTCCCTTGACGGTTATGGGGCGGATAGCACTGCTCAAAATGGTAGTGCTTCCGGGATTGTTGTACCATTTCGTAAACGTACCCCTATGTCTCAAATCCACACTGTTTAAAAGCCTGGAACTGGATAGGCCAAAGTTCATCTGGGGCAGGTCATGCAGCAGGGTGGCGCTAATCAAAATGTACCCTTCGGTGGGCAGCGGAGGTCTCTTACTACCCAATATGGAACAGTACTATCTTGCAGCACAGCTCCAGTGGGTGGCGAGATGGCTGGACACACACCATCTGGAAGACTCAGCGACTCGTGACCCAGGTCTTACCCACCCGCAGATGGTGGCACTGTTTCACCCTTATAGAAAGGGCAGACCCCCTGCCCAATTACTGATAGAGGTGGCTCATCACTGTTTCTGTCACAGCCTATGAATCGCGCGCCATGTTATGCCGTATGCGCCTAATCTCCCAATACTCGGCATGCCCAAAGGGCACCAAGAGGTCACCAGTGCGGAATTACCCCAATGGGAATAAGTGGGTATCTTAACGTTAGGGGACTTATATAGAGACGGACAATGTTTGCTGTTCGACACCCTTGCAGAAGACATGGGCCTACCTCGGGATTGGTTCTTACTGCATGCGGCAGTGGTGCACACACTGAAAAGGGCAAGGGGCGATATCGCACAGGAGCCGGCCACACACCTGACTGTGCAATACCTGCATGAACTTGGCGCGGGTCACCACTTAGTCAGATGGTTTGCAGAATCTTTGAGGATACACACAGCACAGCGAATGGAATCCCTCTGCGCCCACTGGGATGCGGATTTGCGGTGTCCCAGTACCGAACGAGAGTGGGAGGACATCCTTAAGAGCCCCACCCGTGTTCTCCGCATGCCAGATTCTTGCTCACACAGTACTATATCGTCCATAGGGCTTACTTGACCCCAACCAAAATGAATAAATACTTCAATCGTACTGATGCCAGCTGCCCACGATGTGGTGAAACAGGTGGGGACCTACTACATATGCTAGGGGCTTGTACATTCATACAATCGTACTGGGGAGCAGTTACTAGAAATCTGGCACAGTGCACAGAGCGCACAGTTACCTGGTCATGGGAAGTATGTATCTTGGGATTATACAAAAGGTCTAGTAAACATAAAGTGACATCCCGCTACATTGACTTAGGGCTAATAGTAGGTAAGCGTTTACTCACAAGGCGATGTAAATCTCCAGTGCCTCCCCCGATAAAGTCTTGGTTCAAATCACTCCTTTGCTGGGCGAGAGCATAGCGCTGCGTCAGGGAGATGCGATAGGTATCCGTAAGCAGCCAACAGCAGCGGAATGGGATGCAATTCTTACGGGCTTTCGCTCTATATGGCAAAATCACCCTGAAGAAGTAGATAGCACGTCTGAATCCGCGGGAACTGACACCTGAAGTGCCTGGTGAAGAACACAAGGTCCATTAATGCATGAGACTTGGGCTCACTAATATGCACTGAGCGACAAAACTGTGCCCCTCCTCACTGACGTTTACCAAGGCCGAATGACACAACCTGCGACAAACACCAGTCCTGCAGCGAAGACTCTGACGAAGACACACACTTAAAGTAAAATAGAACTATGAGTGACTTGCACACATGCGTAGATGAACACCACGGTAGTGTGCTATATGAAGTTTAGAATGAGACGTCACTATCATCACTTTGTTTTTTTGCGAGGAGAGAGAAATTTGTTAACCACCCTATTACATCAATGTTATGCTGTACACAGTTTGAAGTTTCTTCTTTCCGCTTTTTTTTACGGAAGCATACTGTGATATATGATTGCCCAGCTTCATTACTGCTGGGAAAGAATTGTATTGTTATGTAACCATTAAACTGATGCGTACCACAAAAGCAAAATCAATAAACAAATAAACAAATAAAAAATTAGGTGCGCGCGCGCCGACCAACGGGTTGTCATGGCATTAACGTTAGGCTACCACAGTAAACTGGCACACTGCTGTAGAACCTCATCTCTCCCATGATGGAAAGACGACTATCTCTGAATGCCTGGATCTGTACCCATCCCCCTAAAGAATTTCCCCACTGGTAAGCCTGCATCCCTGTCAAATGGGCTGTAGTAAGATATGCAGGAAATGTTTTACATTGCTCAATCTGTCTGAGAACAGATTTAAGATTTTTACTAACTATAATGTTTGGAGTTTTCATAATATTTATGCTGACTTTCTTTGATTTTGCTATTATTTGTATTATAAACATGACAATTTCCATCTGGAAATTCTACAATAGATTAGGGTTCAATAAACCCACACTAATAATCCATGGTGTATTTGAACTTATTTAGGAAGAGCCCGGGAATGGGGTACACGCTTGGCAAACCCTCTGAGTTCTCTGACAGGTCTGTTGTTTTCCAAATGTGTCTCTCACAAATGTGTACAGCTCCTTCACTTCCCCTTGCTCCTGTAGTTAGCTTCACACTGGGCTTTCCCATGTGATCCCTGTGGTTTCTGCCCAGTCTCTGTATCGGCTTATCAAGATTGACTGGTGTTCTTCCTCTTGGTTCATAGAGTTTGGGTATGGCTATCCTTGAATCCTGTGTGGGCAGTATTCTGTGGTTGCCCTGGTGACCCACCATTTTCAAGATGTTGGCTGCTCAATCCATTTTACTGGATTCAGTGGCGAGTTCTACTGCACTTGTGTGTTCTTGTCAGGAATGCTTCACAGCCTGGCATTATAAAACTACCATAAGTGACTCCTTGGTGGCGGTTGTTTACTTCGTGTTTGGGACCTACCTACAGATGAATGGAGATGGATATGGAATCAGTGGAGATGCTGGAACTATTCTGGTGGGTGACCAGTCTCTCATTCGAGTTGTCATGACAATATGTTGGCAACTAGGACGTTGCTTTCCTAGATGCGCTAGTTTCACAGATGTGTCCTCTGAAAGGAACTCAGTGTTTTTTTGGAAAGTATTACATTACTCATTTATTTGTGAACCTGTCCTATTGAAATATAGTTGTGCTATGCTCCTTTCAGACATCTTGCTACCAATGTATTCAGTTAACTTCTATCGCAATCCAACCCTCCAATGCACTGCAGTACTAACGCACTCAGCACCCACAGTTGGAGCGACCTATTACTATTCAAGGAAGTCCCAGGTGACACTTAAGCCAGTTAAGACGAGATGTACCAGCCAGTATTCTAAAATATTTGCAATTACTCTAATGCTATGCAGGAGCAAGGAGTATTATCTGGTGTGCATATTGTTCAAGAGGTATTAACTTCAATTTTGCAGTAGTAGTTGCAGTAGTTGATTGGGAGTACAACTCCCTCTGCAGAAGTTCAACAGTAGCAGGTGATGGGGATATATACGTTCTCTTTTATCAGCTGTTCTCCTAATTATATTTGATATTTTATAACATATAATGTGCTTTAAAAAGTGTTTCTTTTTTACAGTAATCAATGTCATTAAAATACCATTTTCTATAGAGGAGTGATTGCTGGAGCTGGTAGTTCAAAATTTTGTATACCCCCCATTCTGCATGTTTATATTATTCTGAATAATTAATTAATAGTAATCTTATAAATTGGTTTGCAGTGAAATACTTATCAATCATACTAACAAAAGAATTACACGTGGGAATTGCACTTTGCATGGCTATATTAATTGTAAACTAACTTGAGTACGCATATTAATAGTAGAAAATTAGAATATTGCATGATATATGTTGCTTTGGTGATGTATTTGTGATTTGTGCTTTATTAAGTGAGTATAAATCGCTTTGATTGTTGCTTTCTGCTAGATAAATACACACATATGGGTATTTGCGAAGGGTTAACATTTTATTAGCCATTTCTATGTTTTAATTATGTTTTTGTGTTTCTTTTGCTTAAGTTGCCCATTTCGGCCTAGACAAGATGGCTGAACGAGACGTTAAACGTGACTGCCCTGACAACACGAGGTTCTGGGGGAAGTGCGCAGGCGTCACCGCCAGTAGCAGTGGCCTGGACCTGACCCCGGGAGAACATGTACCCTTCAAGGTCTCTCCGGGAACGTCGCCAGAAGCAAAAACAATGGACAATTTAAAAACCGGAACCAGCAAGTGAGATGAGTTCATTACACTGACACCCTGAGAACTTTACCCCGCGACCCCAAGTCGACCAATCAGGACTTTCTAAACCCCGATCTTGATACTTTTTGACATTATTTTCATTATAAAAGTAGGTTGGGAATTGAACTAAAAAAAAACTCCCTCTTCTTTGACGAACTCGATTTCCTGACGTTATGCTGACGGAGAGGACGGTGACACTGCTGGACAGCTGTTATCCTGAATCTTTGAGAGACTGAATTGCGGCCTAACTTTGCTGAATAAAGATTTATCCCTGACCTGACTGACTTAGAGGACGACTTTTAGCCAGATTAGGTAAATATGATGTTCTGCAATGCTGATGATGATTTCTAACGATTTTGAAATATTTCTTAGTTAAAGAATATTTGATTAATTGACAAATGTGTTGTGTCGATTATTTGAAGAAGAGAATTAGGATAAGAAGTAGTGTATAGATAGATGAGTTTAATCACTAAAATCATAGGGAACAACTAAATGATTCATCTCCTTATGAGAGGAATATCTTAGGGTTGCAGTCAATGTATTTAGAGTAAGGTAAAGGTATTCCTTTCATGTCAGCGTTTGGAAGCTTATTCCTCTAGGGAAGCAGATCAACGGAGTGTGAGTATTGGTGTTATGGGCCCCACCGATGAATGTATATGAGTGAATTTGCTGTTGAGTTATTTGGTCTGTGACGAAAGGGGAATTTGATGTTCCACGCTGCAACAGTTTTTCTGGTAGCAGAGGATGGTTATCACAGTCACTCTTACATATGAAAGTAGGTTATGCATGCTACTTAAACCTTTATTGACAATGCCAGATATAATTGTACACATAAGTCACATTATGTACGAAACTTTATTTGAAAATATATGACGATCAATTGTTGCCATGCATATGCAAGCAATCAATTAATGCACGTGGTTTTACATCAAATGTGGGTATATTTTATTTTGGCCATTTGAGTTCATTTGAATTTATTGCATTGTCTTCAAATTGAATTTAACCTAATTTTATAAATGAGCGGCAAATGTGGTATGTTGTCACTTTGCTTGAACAAAGAGGTGTATTTCTAAGGGAATTGGCAGTAACAACTTACTCGAAAAAGGCTAATGTCGAAACGTGTCATCTTGGTGCACATTAAAAAATTGTGCAAAAAATCCCTGGTGTGCCGCTTGTCTTTCTCTCTGGAGTTCTGGAGGAGAGGTTTTTTGGAGGATACGTAAATAATAGCGGCTGCTGTCGTAGCAGGCACTGACACCGAGAACTGCGATAGCAGCAACTTGAGCAATATATATCTATGTTTTTTGTTTTTACATGAGCATATATTTGCATATAATTTGAAACATTAAAAAATATTTATTTTACACTATTTTAATGATATGTGTTAAAATCTTTTGGATCTTCCATTTTACACTATATATATATATATATATATATATATATACTGAAAATCAATATTCTCGTATATTTGTTAATGATATTATTGTGAAACAATTATTTTTCCTGATATTTTTGTATTTAACAGTATAAGTATGCAAAACTATATTTTTGTAATAAATGTGTTTGACACAATTGTTTTGTATCATGATATTTGTGTGATCGATATAATGTCAGTGATCCCATTTGAACACTAAACAAACTTGCAAAGATTTCAGTTATCCAGAATGCTCAAAATGGAGACATCTGCTGGGTGACTTTTCATAGCTCACATTTGTATTGGTCAGTGTGTGAGTTTCCTGATTCTCTCTGCCTACATAGTGTTGGATATCTTTGAAGCCTTGAATTTTTCCAGAATCAGAAATTTTGATTATGATTCAGCCTATATTGTAACTTCTTTTTTGCTTGAGAGCATCAACCCCATCCTCACACCATCATCCATGGTGCCTCTGTCTGTTGGTCAGATTAGACATGATTAGACCACTGAATGTCCCTTGACCACCTCTTATACCGTTCACCAGACTGCAGAGGCTGAATCTAGTGAATCAGCTTATAGGTACAGCCATGGGTGCATGTAATTTTGCTGTTAATACCAAGGACACATCCATGAGTTCCCACTGCATCTTGCACTTCAGTAAATTCTCAGCTGCATGGGTAGTCATGTGAGTGTGTGTGTGTGCAGCAGCCATTCATCCACTTGAAACATTAAAATATGCCAACATTCTGTAATAGGTAGATTTCTCTGTGATTAGCTGACCGCTCCCTACCCTATTTTATCTATATATTTGACCTTATATGAGTCATAAAGAGATGGCTAAGTTAGCCCCAAAGAGCAGTGGAACTCTGTACATAGTAACATAATGTAAAGCCATCATGTGAGAGTACAAACACATTAATTTAAATTTACAATGTGAAATAAGAGCAAGTGTGTACAATTTCAGAGGCGATCACCAACAAAGCATCAAAATGGGATAAGACAAAGTAGGTAAAAGGTATCTTATAGAATGGTAGGAAGATTGTGATGAAGTGGATTTTGAATTTCATCGACAAAGTAAAAATTTTAAAGTTTACAGAGAGGTAATTCCTCCATCAAGATCCAAACTTATAGAAAAGACTGCTGGAGTATGTGTTCTTTGCGAGCCTTTTGGATATTGAGCCTTATCAGGGATGTGTTGCTAGTAGTGCAAGTGACAACAGACACATTTGTGTGTTATATGTATGGCAGTAAGTTTGCTCAACTATTGTACCTTTGAATTGGTTCACATCAGAGAACGGTGCCAATTGTTTTTTTCTTTTAAAATTGGGGCCATGTGCTCAAAAGGACCTAGAAGTTCCTATGATGGAAAAGAGTCTTGATTTTGTCAGTGAGATAAGACCATTATCTTTACGTTTGTGGTCACTGATGGACACAGGGGTGGTCAATGAAAGAAAAAATGGATGTTTTAGAGAGTGGCACAGGGAGGAAAAGCGTTAAAAATTAATATTATTAATCCAATCCTGGAATAGGGTTGATGTCTGTTTATGAGGAAAAACTCAGTTCTTGTTGGGTCGAATTCCTTATACACTGCAGACATCCATGTTTAAATTATATTCAGGATGTTAACTACTGAAATAAAAGTATAGATAGACGTTATCAACATATTGTTGAATATCAATGCCTATGGGTTGAATGATAATACTGTATCATTCAGATACTGTATCATTCAGGTAATTAGCAGTGCATGGAAAGGGCGCGATCTTTAGTACTTAAGGGCACGGGAGCACACGGCTGACTATGTGATGTACAAATATAAAGGATGTCATGTTCTACTAATGACCTCACAAATCACATCACTCATGATGTTCTATGACTTCACTGATAACAATCCAGTAACATCTGAAATTACATCATTGATAACAACACTGTGCTTTGCAAGGGTACAATTTATAGTTACATTAGGGCATGAGTTATAGTTACTTGAGACAACTATACCTAGTGAATTTATGTGGCTTTTTTAGTAAAAAAAATTATGAGGCTGATTACTATGTTGAGCAGATGGCCACCGATAGGCTGTTGGTGGCAGACCATCCGACATCAAAAGCAAAGGTCCAACCTCCAAAATATGATGCGATCAGTCAGACAGCTGCAGGCTGGGGAAAAGACATACGCTTCTGACAGGATTAGAGATCCCGAGTGGGGCGTGGCCAACAAGATGGCCAAGTAGGACGTGCTTTACAGAGCTCCATCATACCGCGGCGATATCCTTAAGATTCCAACGTCACCCAGCATTAGATACCGGTTGGTCCATCCCCAGAGCTGGTCTCATCACTGGAGAAGCTGTGGAGGCGAGACCCCGGGACAGGGCCGCCATCTTGAAAGGCACAGAGGCGGAGACAGAGTGTGGTAAAGACCCGGACCGGGCAACCTCTTCGGCCTGTTGCTGCACGTTTAAAAGGGGTGCAGCGGTGACGGACAGGCATAAATCGGACCGCAGAGGGGCAGGTTTGAAAGGGGACTAAGAGCTGCGCATACTTGCATTTGTGTGGCCCGCGCGTGCAGCCTCAGTGACTCTGCGGTGGGCCGGGCTCTCCATGGTTGAGATACGCTGGCAGGAGAGGCCCGGTCCTGATTGGATTCAAGATTACTGGGGAGTCAAAGTACATTGGACTGTGGGCACCTGGCAGTAGGGCGGGGACCCAGAGTCCGAGCCACAGACACTGGAGGATGCTCCGGGTGCCCATGAAGTGAGTGGTGGAGTCCCCTAGCCAGGAGACCTGCAGCAGTTCAACGCAGGCCTCACTAGTCTACCTGCTTTGCGGCGTGGCCTAGGATGGGAGGCTGGTGCCCCACGCATGCTGCTAGACATGCACGCTGGGGGTCTACATATGAAGGGTCCACTATCCTCACACTGAAGGGGGAATCGAGGGGCGTTTTTCTGTAAATCCATGGTGGACAGCCAGTTGAGCCTGGTGACGGCAGAGGAAGAGGTGCTGACCAAGTGAGGCCTAGGTTCTACGTGCTGGGGTGTTGGGGACAGTCTATACTTTCCCCACATCTGCACCTAGTTGTTAGATGGCATGGGACATACATCCGCAGATAGAGAGGCAAGGCGCGGCGGGATGGAACTGGCGGCTATTGGTGGAGACCTAGAGTAACCGACACCCGAGTTGAGCACTAAGTAAACTAAGCCTGTGAGGGTCGGTCAGGGCCCTGTGCAGTGGGTGTGCCGGAGTACTACAAGGTGAGGAGCTCATGGGTGCTGGCCCCAGGGCTCACTGGTGTTGATTGACATGGAGGAAATGAGACGCTCTCACGCATCATGTTGAAGGATAAAGGCGCCCGAGCGCAAGCTAACAAAATTTTGATCAACGTGCTGCCCTTTCCCCATGGCCCTAATCAACAAGACGCACAAGGGAATGAAAACTCTGAGATGGCAGCAGGGGGGGGAAACAAGAGAGCCCTCCTTGAGTGTCATCCTGGTGGGCGTACAGACGACGAGGGACAAAATGGTGTCCAGAATCGATGCTGTGGCGATTGATGTTTACCTCCTTAGACGTGACCTGTAAAAAGTCTCAGACGGGGTCACCACGACAGAACAAAATGTGGATGTTCTTCAGACGGAGGCCAAGGCCTTGTGGGATACAGTTATGGAGCTCTAGAGGAAGGCGATTAAGCTAGATGAGCGTGTGAAGAAACAACCTCAGATTCATGGGTTTTCTGGAACGGGTGGAGGGGCCCTCTGCAGAACTGTCTCTAGAAGATTGGATAATTCTGGCTCCGGGCAAACTGTCAAAGTTCTTGAATATTGAGAGGGCATACAGGGCGCTAGTCCATCCTCTGCACCCGGGGGCACCGCCACGGGCCATCATAGCCCGATTCTTCAATTACCGGGATCGAGATATGCTCCTGCAGTCCACCCATGCCAAGTCAAACCTGCACTATGAAGGACATCATATTGCAATTTTCCCACACTATATGCAAAGGGTGCAGGACCAACGACGGACCTTCATGGTGGTGAAGAGATTCTTGAGGGAGGCTGGGATGAAGTTCAGCCTTCTATATTCAGCCAAGCTTCGAGTGGAACACAATGGCTGAAGAACAGGGACCTTATGGGCCTGGCGGCGCAGGGTACGCCTTAATCTCCTGAGTTCACGTGCTTTGTCGAACAGAGACACGGGACACTCTGTTAGGCGTAGAAGATAAGGTTTATTAGCTGCAGCTAAGTACAGTTGTCTCAGAAGTACTCTCGGTATGTTCTTAGGAGACTGCCACTTAACTCCGTGGCGCACAATCTTTTATAACACACATATTCACAAAGAACACTCCCAATGCATACATAGTTAACCAATGAGAAGAATGTGAAAACAAGATATTAAGTAACTCAAATAAGCCTCTCTTCCAACTGTGTTTGTCACCCTTCCCCACAAGTTAATCAGTGGTAGTGTTTATAAGTCGACTTGCAGGTGGCAGGACACATTTGTATGCCCCAGAGGACAGTTGTGAAATGAGAGAATACGAGTAAAGAATAGCGAAGGCCAGAGGATGAGATAAAGTCAGGAAAGAATGGTGCAAACCAACAGATAGTCGAGACAGGGATCAGTCAAACCAGACGATGATTAGTGGAGTCGGCCAGACCCTGACACCAGCTTTAAACAGAGGCAGGAGGTTATATGACACGTTGCAGTAGGATGAGGGAAAACAACACCTCGTTCACCGTGCTGCCTGAGTGAGTGCAACACAAAATGGCGGAAAGACACAAAATGGTGGCTAAATACGAACGGGATCGGAAAACTGAATTACCTCAAACCCTCCTTTTGCCATTACTCAGGCAAAACACACAGACTCATTTTAATCTGAGTCAACGTCAATGGCCATGAGGTCATCAAGCTGTTGCTGCAACATCATTTTAATGCTCTCCGTCTTTCGTGGCACAGGCCTTGAGACACACACAGTGGCACAAAGACCACAGATGGCGGGGCCACACTGCATACAGAGACAACAGGAAATGATGGCCAAAACCACTCCAAGGAATGTTAATACCTTCCATCCCCATTTGGACAGTAATCCCCAAAACCATTCCAATAAAGACCAATCTCCTTCGTCCTGATGAATCGACTCGGAGATCACATGTAATTTGGAGATGGCTTGGTATACCGTAGGGGCGTCGTCAGGTATATAAATGCAACAGCTAGATCCGATCAATTTACAAACTCCACCACGGTCCGCAAGAATAACATCCAGAGCAATCCGGTTCTGCAATGTCATGAGACGATCCGCCTGAAGTTCAGCTGTGAGATTACTCAAGGCTCCCACAGTGACATCTATGGTAGTCTCAACAACACGAACCAATTGTCTCATGTTTCTACTGTTGGCCATTGGGCCCCAAAAAGGGAGAAATCCTTTAAGGAAATCACCTCCCTCTTGTCCTGCCGTGTCTTTAGAATCAATAATGCCTCTGCCATATCTGTTTCTGTGATGTCCCGAAGGAGCAGTGTATGTAGGAGGGAGAAGAAAGGCTATATAGCATGTTCCTGAAAAATCCGTCGGTAGCCACGTGTAGGCTCTATCGTGGCAGACAAAATACGTGCCCTGGGATGGCACTAACGGTGGTGAATTCTGAGATGTGTGAATGTACGTATGGGAACAAAAACTCTTTCCTTGTCCAGTGTCAGTAGTCTGGCCATTCATTTGTAAACAAAAGTTACCTCGATGAGGCACAGTCCAAATTGGTGGAGATTTTCCCTGTTTAACTCTATCTTTAAGGCTAGTAACGTAACGCGTCATGTTCCAACCATCGTATGCCGTTTCTCATCAACAGGAACCCTACTATTCTCCACAATTCTAGCCATAGCCACTATTCCTTTTATCAGAGAACTATGACCACTACCATATGAACCAACTGGACGTCTGAATCGGTTCTGATATGCATTTGAAAACATCACAAAATAGACCCAAGCGGAACCTTCATAAGAAAATGGAAGGGTTAAATATGGCATCCCTTTGTCTGTGGTATGAGGCATAAGTCCACACACCCAACAGTCGGATGTGTTGACTACCAATTGGTGTTGATGCAACAACTGGACAAATGAATTGTTAAAATATTCTGTTCTCCTGATTAGTTCATGTTGGGGAAGCGTATGTAATTGATGTGGGGAGATAGTAGAAGGGAGAGGCAAGGAAATAGAAGTAGGGACAGATTTGTGCTGCATAGCATGAACAATCCAACCTACACAAGCCAATAAGGTACTAAAAAACATAAGAACACACAATGTTATGCCACATTGACTGTACACTAATTTACAATATTTCTTTCTCATCTCTTCCTTCTTCTTATTCTTTCCCACTTTGACATCCATCCTCTAAAATTGTTGCTCACGGCAATCTTCCTTACTCACTTGGCTGTGATTATTAGCCGTCCTATGACACTGCAAGTCCTGGGGGGGCCTAGCCATTATACAGGTCACGAACCAAGACTCCTACCGTGACCCTGCAACCTGGACAGATGATACATGTCACGAAAGAGATGAAAATCTCAGGTGTCCTTGACCAGTCTAGGCCTTAAATTATATCGAGTTCTGTTCAGTACAGTTTGGTCCTGAATTAGTGTCTGTGGATCTGTAGTGTTCAATCTGAGATGTGGTGGTACGGCTTCTTGTAAAACATCGTCATCTTCTTTCTCTGACCGAGTTCCATCTAGGTGTGCACTACTGAAAGGTACAAACCGAGGGATCCTTTCGCCTTCAAAATCACCTACACCCTTACGGACCCACTGGTCAAAAGGCAAGGGCACCTTTTTGCAGTGCACGCCATGGATCCAGTTCTTTTTCCCTTCGACTTTCACTGCTGTACGTGTCACCAGAAGAACTTGTTGAGGCGCCTTCCAGCGAGGTTCCAAATTCCTTGTTCTCTGAAAAATTTTCACACAGACCCAGTCCCCCGGTTGGATAGAATGACCTGGGTCTGTGGAGGCTTCTGGTAAAGCGTTTTGAACCTGTTGATGGAGAACACGTAATTTAGTGGTGAGGTCATGTAAGTAGTCAATCAGCATTGGATACTGTTTGTCAGAATACTTTTTAGGGCGAGGGACTCCCCAAACATTAGTCGGGCGCCCAAAAACAACCTCGTATGGGCTGAGTCCCAAACGAGAATGTACAGCTGTTCTAGTGGATAGGAGAGCCAAAGGTAAAGCATCGAGCCAGACAAGTCCCGTGCTAGCCTGTACCTTTGCAAGCTTAAGTTTGAGAGTGCCGTTATAGCATTCTACCAAACCCGCTGATTGGAGATGGTTCGCCGCATGGAATTTTTGCCTGATATCAAGACCGGCACACACCTTTTTCATAATTTGGCCCACAAATTCACTTCCATTGTCACTCCAGACAATGCTTGGCAAACCAAACCTAGGGAAGAACTCTTTCAGAAGAATTTGGCAGTGGACAAAGCAGTGTTGTCTTTCAGGGGGTAGGCCTCTATCCATCTGGAGAAGGCACACACCACCACCAAAACATATTTGAGATTGTTGCATCGTTCCATGTGAATATAATCAATTTGCAACACCTCAAAAGGATATGTTGGGGGAGCAAAATGACCTGCTGGAGTTGGGGTTCCCTTTCCTGGATTATGCATCAAGCAAACGATACAATGCTTCACTAAATTATCTGCACATTTTGGAATCCCTTCGTTCAGCCACACTGGAGCCAGAAGCTTACATATTCCTTTCGCACTGATATGGGCTGGACCATGTGCCATAGCAACTACAGGCAGTACATAGGCATCTGGTAACAGCCAACGCAAATGTTCTGACAATTATACCCAACATCCCATCGCGTCTAACATTCCTGTACTCTCTGTCCACTTACTCAACTCTTTCTCTGTAGCCTCTCCTTGAATCGATCTCACACTTTCTATTGTATCCTCACACATTCCTTTTTCCTTGACCCAATTTGCAGAGCCCGCAACATACATGGGACTCATAGCATCTCTGGCTGTTTCTTTCGCTACCTCATCCGCAAAAGCATTCCCGTGACCAACATCACCAGTAATCCTCTTATGCGCACTACACTTTATGATCGCTATCTGGGTAGGCAAAGCAAGTGACTCAAGAAGATCAGTTACCAACTGACCATGCTGTATTTTAGTACCATGGGAGGTAAAGAATCCTCTTTCCTTCCACAAACGACCAAAACTATGTGCCACACCAAACGCATACTGGCTGTCGGTATATACATTCACTCTCTTCCCCTTAGATAACACACACGCTCTGGTCAAAGCTATCAGTTCAGCTGCCTGAGCTGAATTATGTCTGATGCGTGCTGTCTCCACGATTGTATGCAAGGTGGTAACAGCATAAGCTGAAGTTGTTTCACCATTAGGGAGTTTAAAACAAGAACCATCCACCCATAGGATCCCATCCGGGTCCATTAGTGGTGTATCTTTCAAATCAATCCTACCTTTTGTCTCCTCCTCAGTACGGAGAAAACAATCATGCTGTTCCTGAATACCTTTCTTCTCTGGAAGAGGTAACAATGTGGCTGGATTTAAAGTATTACATCGTTTGATGTGCACATGACTAGCCAAGAGCATCAGCTCATGCTGCGTTTTTGTCCTATTTAGCAAGGTATCCACTGCATGTGGTACCATAACAATAAGAGTGTTATCTAGCACCACTCCAGCAGACTGACGAATAGAAATTGCTGCTGCTGCTGTAGCTTTAAGACAACTAGGCAATGCCTTGGCTACTGGATCAAATGTAGCCGAAAAGTAGGCACATGGCCGCTGCTTGTCTCCAAATCGTTGTGTTAAGACTGACAACGCACAACCAATCAATAAATCAATCAATCATAGCATTTGTATAGCGCGCTACTCACCCGGAAGGGTCTCAAGGCGCTTGGGGGAAGGGGTCCGCTACTGCTCGAACAGCCAGGTCTTGAGTTGTCTCCTGAAGGCGAGGTGGTCCTGGGTCAGCCGGAGGTGGATGGGGAGGGAGTTCCATGTCTTGGCCGCCAGGTAGGAGAAGGATCTGCCTCCGGCGGTGGCTCTTCGGATGCGTGGTACAGTTGCGAGGGCGAGGCTGGTAGACCGTAGCTGGCGGGTGGGCTTGTAGAAGGTCAGGCGGTCGTTGAGGTACTTGGGGCCCAGGTCGTGGAGAGACTTGTGTGCGTGGGTGAGGAGCCTGAACGTGATCCTCTTGTCAACGGGGAGCCAGTGCAGGTCCCTCAGGTGGCCAGAGATGTGGTTGCGTCGGGGGATGTCCAGAATGAGTCGGGCGGAGACGTTCTGGATGCGTTGGAGTCTTTTCGGTAGCTTGGCTGTGGTACCGGCGTAGAGGGTGTTTCCGTAGTCCAGTCGGGTGGTGACGAGGGCCTGGGTGACCATCTTCCTGGTTTCGGTCGGGATCCATCGGAAGATCTTGCGAAGCATGCGAAGGGTGTGAAAGCATGATGAGGATACAGCGTTGACTTGTCTGGTCATCGAGAGGGAGGAGTCCAGGACGAAGCCCAGGTTGCGTACGTGGTCTGTTGGCTTGGGGGCGGTGCCCAGGGCTGGGGGCCACCAGGAGTCTCTTTCGTGGACATAGAGCGTGAAGGGCTTACTGTAATCCGGAGTACCCAACACAGGAGCAGAGCACAGAGCAGCACGTAAATCAGAAAAACTCTTCTGACATTTGTCAGTTCAAGGAAGGGGTTGGGGTGTGTCTTTCAAAGTGAGTGCCAACAAAGGTTTAGCCAACAAAGAAACATTTGGAATCCACTGTCTACAATAAGAGGTAATGCCCAGAAAGGCACGCACTTCCCTTTGTGTGGATGGCACAGACATTTGTGCAATTGCTTGAATACGTTCTGGGGTCAGTCGCCTTCCCTCCTTCGACAAGAGATGACCTAAATAGGTAACCTCTTGGCGGGCATATTGTAATTTAGAAGGTGAAACCTTATGGTGAAGGTCAGACAAGTGACGCAATAGTGCAATAGTCACGTTCTTGCAAATATCCTCTGAATCAGCAGCAATCAATAAATCATCCACATATTGAATAAGGGTAGCACCTGGCGCCAAAGGAAAAGCATCAAGCTGGCATTTCAGAGCTTGGCTATAGATGGAGGGACTTTCACAATAGCCTTGGGGTGAGCGCTTGAACCGGAAACTTCGGCCTCCTAAAGAGAAGCCAAAAATATCCCTACTCTCTTCAGCAATGGGGATGCTGAAGAAAGCATTTTTCAGATCAATAACAGAAAACCAAGCTGCCGAGGCAGGTATCATAGTTAACAGGGCAGTGATATCTGGAACAACAGGAAACTGCGGCACAACAATTTTATTAACCTCCCGGAGATCAATAACAAAGCGATAAACAGGAGGCTGAGAAGGATCAGTGCGTTTAAGAACCGGGAGAACAGGACTATTGCATACATTTTCCCTCGTCTCCTCAACCACACCTTTCTGAACCAAATCATAAATAATAGCAAAAAGTGCTCTTTCACCATCATTGGGAATTTTGTATTGAGGGATGCGTGGCAATTTAGCATTGGGCTTGAGGGTAACGACATAGGGTGGGATCTCAAGACAACCAACATCATTTGGACCCGTAGCCCAAAGTGTTGCAGGGAGAGAGAGCAATTCAGGTGGAAATTTATCTTTAGACAAATACATTGGAGAAGTCAGTTTTTGCCCCAAAACGAGATGTACACCAGAAGGAGTACAATATATCGTTGCATGCAATCTTTTCAATAAATCCAAACCCAACAGATTTTCTCCGCAACCAGTCGTTAAAAGAAGCGGAGCTTCCAAATCATAAGAACCAATTGAAATAGGCAGAGGACAAGAGACCGGGCTCTGAACTGGGGCGCCAGAAAATCCTACGGATACGTTCGTTAAGCCAGACAAAGGTGCCCCAGGGAGTTTGGAGTGAATAATAGAACTTCTCATCGCACCAGTATCTAAAAGAAATGGCTCTGAAACACCCATTGTAGTGACATTAACATAAGGCCCATTCTGATCTACTGGAATCGATACAACTCCCTCACTTTGTCTATGGCTGTCCTAGTTAGCGTGAAGACCGTCATTCTCAGCTTCAACATAGTAATCATCATTGTAATACTGTGTAGACTGAGTATTTTGCTGATCAAAGTAGTTCATAGAATGTGGAGGTGGAAGGGAACGCTGTGTCTGGGGTGACATACCTCGACCTCTACCCCTGGGCGCTAACTGGGAACCACCACGACCTCGTGGAGTAGATAGTCCTCCATTACGCTGTAATAAAACCGGGCAGCCATTCTTAAAATGACCTTCCTCCCTACAATAGGCGCATTGGTTAGGACCTAACAAAGGCCGCGGAATATAGGGCTCAGGCTTTTGAAACACCCTTTGAAACTGGGGAGGCTGTTGAAACTGGCGCTGAGCAGAGCAAGGAGGATAAGCTTGTTGCAGAAGAACCTTTCGTTTTTAATTCTTTGGTCTTTTTCTCTTGCTTGTCTTTTTCCTCTTTGTCCCTGTTTTCGTAATATTGAGCAGTAGCCAATATCTGAGCAGAAGAAGAAACAGCCAATGAACTTTCAGAGTCTTTTAACTTATGTGACAACTCGGGGAGCAAATTAAATACGAATTTGTCTACAAATAATCGCTGTCCACCCTCCGTAGTCATATCCTGACCACTGTGATCAATAAACGTTTCCTCAAAACGAGTGATGAAATCGGAGACACTCTCATCTTTCTTCTGTCTACACACAGCTAATTTATCCCAATTAACTCGTAAGGCGGGCATCATTGTTTTCATTAAAGTAATAATCCTACCAGGGAGTTCTGTGATCAAAACATCAGGCTTAGCACCACCCACTTGTGCTCTATCCGAGGCAGTTATAGCAGTCCATGTACCACCCAATTCTTGAACGTGATCCTCTCTACGAATCCGAGCCCATAACGCTTGTGGGACTACATTTCCCATCAACATGTCAATATCGGCTAAATTCATAATACAGGCATCAACAGTCTGGGACAATTCTTTATAGTAACCAGCAGGGTTTTTACGGGGATCCGGTAAAGATTGTTTGAGGGCCAAAACATCAGATCTCTTCCAGGGCACATGTACCCATATACGCTGGAAGTGAGCGGGAATAGCTGGATTATTACCTGCTTCTGCAACCTCCTCCCTCCATATCGGAGGAACCTCTCTCATTGGGCAATGTCTGCCGAACAGCAGGATCAGAATCAAGAAAAGTTTGTGAAGAAAATAAGGACCTAAAAGTAACAAGTGTCCTTACGGTGTCCTCAACCTTAGAACCCACAATGAGTCGTTTATCGAAATTAGCCTGAACGTCCAACAGACCCTGGGGAAGTAAACCCAAATCCATATCCTCCCATCCTTTAGTAAGAGTGTCACTCATAACATTAAATACATATCTCTGCGTGGGCGCATCCCACTGATGAAAGGTGATCATGATATCTTTCACACTATACTGGGGACCCTTCTCGATCCATTTGCGAGCGAGAGAGTCCAACACCACCCGCTCGTCGGAACCTGGAAGTTGACTACGAGACTGTCTTCGAGAAAAAGCCAGAGACATGTTCAGAGTCCCAAAGAAAGGGAGCAAAAAACCAGAATCAGTATCTGTTATTCGTTTGCGCACAGTAGGAGAATTAGACATGAGGATAGGGGACAAGGTATTAGGCGATACAGGAGAGGGACTGGCAGTTATAAGGGGAGCCGAAGATTGATGTTTAGGAGATGGAGACAAAGGAATCGGTGGCACGAGAGGTGGGAGTGGCAATACCGGAAGGGGCAAATGTGGAAGAACCGGAAAAGGTAGGGGGACAACAGGCAACTGAACAGGTTGTAACAACGGGGGTGCATTAGCACCTTGTACATAGGTTGGAGGCAATCTCAATAGGTGAGACATCAAAGGGTCTTCCTCCAGATCCCTACTTTTATCAGAAGGGGAATTAGGCAACACCGGATAGCATCTATCTATTGCCATACAATGCTGTCTCTCCGAAATTTCCATTGCATCATCAATCTCATTATCTTTAAACTGCTGGGCAGCCTGTATAATCGTCATATTTTGTGCTTTCTTATCTCATTTTGCCTGCTTAATTTCTTTCTGTTTGGCTTCCTTACTCCAGAGGCGGAAAGAGTCAAACATTGCCGGCCGGGCTTGTCTTTTGAACAATATCGCTTCCAAATTGTCTAATATGTCAGGCTCAAAACTACCATTTTGTGGCCACTGTAGAACGCCATTGTTCTTCGTGTATCGGATCCATGCCTTATTAAAGGCAATGGAGCCGACACCATGTTTTGAATAAAGCTCATAGGTGGGAGTTCTAACCGGAGGAATCGGACAAGAGTCCTCCAGCTGGGAATCCCTATTACAACCAAGGCAACAGAACTTCCTAAACTTACTCAGACCAGGCATCGTTATTTCACTGGACTGCTCACAAACATCAAGGGGTTAAATCAAATAATACAGTACAAACGTACTCACCCCTCGGCTTCGGCTTTTGCAATAGCCGAATCAAAGACCCAAATCAAAACAAAATAGTGGGAACTACCAACCAATACTTAACTAAGTGGCTCCTCACGATCCTCGGGCAGAACTGCTACCTCTGAAGCTGGCCCACGTTCGGGCGCCAAATTGAAGAACCGGGACCTTATGGGCCTGGCGGCGCAGGGTACGCCTTAATCTCCTGAGTTCACCTGCTTTGTCGAACAGAGACACGGGACACTCCGTTAGGCATAGACGATAAGGTTTATTAGCTGCAGCTAAGTACAGTTGTCCCAGAATTACTCTCGGTATGTTCTTAGGAGACTGCCACTTTACTCCGTGGCGCACAATCTTTTATAACACAAAAGAACACTCCCAATGCATACATAGTTAACCAATGAGAAGAGTGTGAAAACAAGATATTAAATAACTCAAATAAGCCTCTCTTCCAACTGTGTTTGTCACCCTTCCCCACAAGATAATCAGTGGTAGTGTTTATAAGTCGACTTGCAGGTGGCAGGACACATTTGTATGCCCCGGAGGACAGTTGTGAAATTAGAGAATACGAGTAAAGAATAGCAAAGGCCAGAGGATAAGATAAAGTCAGGAAAGAATGGTGCGAACCAACAGATAGTCGAGAGAGGGATCAGTCAAACCAGACGAGGATTAGTGGAGTCGGCCAGACCCTGATACCAGCTTTAAACAGAGGCAGGAGGTTATTTGACACGTTGCAGTAGGATGAGTGAGGGCAACACAAAATGGCGGAAAGACACAAAATGGTCGCTAAATACGAACGGGATCGGAAAACTGAATTACCTCAGGGCAGGACTCTGTTCTTCGGATAGGCAGAGGAGGCTTCAGACTGGATGGATACCACAGGAGACCGGGAGTCGTGGACACAGTCAGGCCCGCTTCTGGAATCTACAGACCTAACGAGACGGTGGCGCAGAATGTCTGGGGACATGCGACGGAGAGACACAAGTGCCTTCGGAAGAGTTTGCGTGTGTGAGGATGGGGCCTTGCAGGTGGTGGAAGGGTTGCCGGACTTTGACCTGGCCTCCTTGAGGGTCATTCTGGACACTAATGTTGACTAAATCCTAGAATTGGATGGGAGTACTGGGCCGAGACTATGGACACTCAGATAAGTGACTTGCACAAGTTATGTTACTCCTTGTCAATATATTCTTTTTTGCACTTTCATAATTGTGGGTGAGGACCAAGTTGGGTATGTTTGCCGCGGGAGTAAGGGACACGCCCCTCACTAGTGGTTGGGTCCCGCTTTGGGAGCTGGAGGCTTAGTCCTCGCACCCGGTCCAGGAACCGTTTTCTTGCATGGCATTTGTTTGGACATATTTTCGCAGGTTTCAACCGACCGATCAGGACCTGACCACTTAGGCGACACGCCTTAATAGATGACCGAGAACCACTCCCTATTTATATTTTGAACCAACGGGACCTAAGAGTCCACTCGATTTACCTACGCCCTGAGGAAGCCCCAGGCCGGATGGCCAACTTAATGGGGTGAAACACGTGTTAGCGGCACTTCTCTAGTTGCTTGTTCACACAAAAATTCACAAATACCTCATGCAACTGCAATTAAAAACTTCTTCTATGCTAAAATAGCAACTGCTGACTTTGGAATTTTTCTCCACAACTATCAACAAAAAAACAACATTTGTCCTAAACACCCTTTTGAAACATGTGCTGTATATTGTATTGGGGGGATTGATGCAGTGTATTAATGTTTCATCTGGAAATCCGGAGGGGGGTGGTATGGGGCGGAAGATGGCGCTGTTCACTCACTATGTTGGCAGGAGAGATAGTTGTGTCGCACTATCCAGTGGGTGGGGGATCCTGGGAGTTCAACTTACTTCCATTGTTATTCTTTGTTATTGGGGAAGTTCAAGGGATCCATGTCTGGGTTGTGGCTCACCAAAGAGGGCTCAGGTCGATACTGTGCTGGCGGGATGGGAATGGAAGTGTGACACCAGCTATGCAGGCTTATGGCTCCCTCCCTGATGAAGCTCCTTACGTGGAATATAAGGGGGATGGCGACGCTTGAGAAATGTAGAAGGGTGCACTCCACATAAGGTGGTACAAAATAGCCATAGCAGGTTTGGAGGAGATGCATGTCTTGGGTGATACGCTACCATACATTAGGCGCAGGTGGCAGGGGCAACTGTATGCCACTTAATTCTTGGGATTTGCAAGGGGGAGAATGATCTGGGTGGCCCCTGAGACCCCTTTTCAATACCTACATCACATACTTGACCCCGAGGGACATTATGTTTTACTGCCTGGTGGGCTAGATGGTCAGTGTTTGCTACATGTGTATGCCCCTAACTCGGACGCCCATGCCTTCTTTTATGAGGTATTGACGGCAGCGACTGCCTACCTTGGTGGGGACATTGTCCTTTTGGGGGATGTTAACTGTGTCCTGGATGGAACGCTAGTCCATGAACCCCATGGGAGAACACCAAGCCCGGCATGACTGGGGCATTGGTGGACGTGATGAGGGAGTTGGGCTTATTGGATGCATGTCGGGTTCGGCACCCGGATTCCAGGGTGTTCTCCTGTCACACACCTGTTCTCCTGTTACAACCTGTTCAGCAGGTTGGATCAATTACTCTTGTCGCAGACTCTGATGCCCGAGGTGGGGGAGATAGTGTACCTTCCGAGATTTATATCGGATCACTCCCCGTTGCTCTTAACCTTAGGTATGAGCAGACAGAGAGGGGCAATCCCCACTTGGTGACTCCCAACTGAGGAACTTACAGACCCGCCCTTCGCCGGGAAGCTAGAGGAGGAAATGACTAATTATTTTATGACTAACTGGGGCTCGGCATCGGTGACTGGGGTGGAGTGAGAGGCAGTGAAAGTGATGGTATGTGGGTTTTGCCTCAGCACAACCTATGGGGATCAGGAGCAGCTCAAATGGGACATTCAGATTACCAAGAGGAGGTTAGCTGAGCTGGAAGAGGTGCTGCCTACAGTGCCTGTCCGCTTGAATGAGTGGCTGGAGGCATGGGAGAAACTATTAGCGGTGCTGTGCTGCCTTGAGAAGTTCCACTATACCGCATATCGACAGCGCTTACATGCGGAGGAGGACCGCTCAGGGACACTGCTGTCGAGACTGACACTAAACGAGATGCCGACATCTCCTATTGTACGGATGAAAATAGAAGGGCATACGTTGTTCAGCCAGCAAGGCATCCTGGATACTTTGGTGGATCATCTAGCCGGAGCATATGTGGGGAGCCCCACTCCGGCCCTAGAGGAGATGGAGAGGTTCCTTACTACTCTGAACCTCCCTCGTTTGGAGGATGAGGCCAGCCAAGTGCTGGATGAACCGATCTCAAGGGAGGAAATACTGAGGGGTATGAAGTCCCTGAAATCGGCTAAGAGTCCAGGGAACGATGGGCTACCGGGCAAATTTGCACACATTCTGGCAGACCGCCTTCTGGAGGCATATAAGGAGGTGTTCCACCACCGGGCACTCCCGTCTTCCATGAACAAAGCAGTGGTGATCATGCTCACTGAGGCGGATAGAGACGCTCAGCTTCCGGGGTCATATAGGCCCATATCCCTGCTGAATATTGACATGATGGTCCTCAGCGGGATCATGGTGGCATGACTGCAACCATAGCTGCAGTGTATAATTCATCCCGACAAGGCAGGTATTGTCCCCAAATGTAGCACGGCCCTTATTCTATGGCGACTGGCTCACGTTTGCCACTCACCCATGCTCCACCAGGAGGAGTGCGCTTTGGCACTCTTAGATATCGAACAAGCATTCGACTCTGTTGGGTGGGTATACCTCTTGTAGGTTTTGCGGGCAATAAGGGTAGGGTAGGGGTACAGTTCTTGCGGTGGGTGCAGTTGTTGTATTCCGCACCCAGTGCTAGGATCAGAGTGGGACAATTGGTATCATGAGCCTTTCAGTTGCAACGGGGTACCAGTTAGGGGTGCCCATTATCGCCATTACTTTCAGCCATGGCAATGCAGCCCCTGGCAGCGGGCTTACAAATAGGGATGAAGTCCTTCGAGATTAAGTTCGCCGAGACTAATCATGTGGTTTCCATGTACGTGGATGACACCTTGGTGTATGTCCAGGACCCGGCCTGTGCAATACCGATTCTACTGGATGCCCTGGAGAGATTTGGTCATGTGTCGGGCCTGCGTATAAACCCGGAAAAGTCTAAGCTGGTGCCATTGGGGAGATTTGCCTTTCGTCCAGACGAGGAACTGCCGGAGGTGGGGCTCTCATGGGTGAGGATCGCACCTCGATATTTGGGGTTCAAACTGGCAGAGCCAGCCGACCAATACTAGGCGCTCGACATCAGCAGAGTAGTGGAGGGACTGCGAGGATCGGTCCGCTTTTGGTGGGAGCTGCCTGTGTCACTTATGGGGAGGATAGCTATGATAAAAATGGTGGTCCTGCCTAGATGCCTGTATGCGATGCAGCACTCCTTCATTAAGTTTCCCCGACATTTCTTTATTACACTGGACAGGCTACTAACTGATCTACTCTGGGGACCCAAGCGCAAATGGGTCAGTTTGACCACTTTACAAAGAACATTGCAAATCGAAGGTCTAGAGGTCCCGTGTTTGGAATACTATTACACAGCCTCAAAATTACTACACGCGACACACTGGATGGGGATGACAATTGGGAGAAGGCCCTGCTGGCGGGGATCTTGGGAGACAGGGAGTTGCCTGAGCTGTTAATGATGGGGCGCAGGTGCCCTCGACATGCCCATATATTGTTCATCATGTGGCGGAGATGTGGGAACTGGTGGTCCGGAGAGTGTTGAAGAGAGCCCCGTATGCCCCGGACATGCCTTTGAGGGACGGCCGACATTTTCAACAGATCTCCGCATCTATGTCAGTGCAGAGGTAAGGGAGGGGGTTGTCTGATTATGGGCAACCTCTACGACAATGCACCGTATATTACACGTGAACAGGCAGTAGAAACCTTTGAGTTAGTGCCAGGCCAGTTCCTACAATACGGGAAGATAGTGCAAGTGGCAAGGGAACTGTGGCCTATGTTCCCAGACGAACCACCTGTCTCAAAGGTGTTGGAGACCCTGCTAATATTGGCCAAAGGCTGCAGATTGATCTCCCATCTCTATCGGCGATAAGGGACGACAGGGCGGTCAGGGCACTGCCAATTCAAGCAAAGTGGGAGGCACTGATGGAAGACACTATCACGGAAAGGGACTGGGTCAAGATGCACGAAGGGGTTAAGCAAGTAAGCGCAAACATAAGGTTCAAGCTAATCCAATTTAACTACTTACATCAAACGTATCTGACCCCCAAGATGTGGGGAGATGGAAGCTACATTCATTCTCATGGTCTGGGCTTGCCCGACACTTCAGGGATATTGGACTGAAGTCCTGATTGCGCTGCGGGGAGTAACAGGTTGGGAGCTAGCAGGAGCGATCTGGGTGGTGTTGCTGGGTTTGCTGCCCCGACCTAAGAATAAGAATCTTAGCAGGAAGTTTGTCCTCCTGGGACTAGTGCTAGCGAAGCGACGGATTACCATCTCATGGCTGAGCCGCAGACCCCCCAAACTGACACAATGGGTAAGAGACATGAAGGAATTGGCAACAACTGAGGTAATTCGAATGCAGCAGACTAGACGAGATGAAAAGTTAGAACATGATTTACAGGCATGGAGGGCATTGATGGGAGAGTTGGCGAGTTGGCGAGTGGGGGGTGGAAAAGGAAGATGCAGACCGAGAGGACACTGGGGGAAGCACACAGTCAGGTAGTGGACCAGAAGGTACTCAAGAGACAGGGGGGACCAGCCATCGCTGACATAATGGGCATTGAATGGACACGAAATGGGAGGCTAAATGACACAACCTGGACCATACACTGGACATGGAGGGGGTGGGGGGGAGTTTTACTTAGAGGGGGAGGGTAAAAGGGGGAATTGGTAGACACTGATCGCTTATAAGTTTGGAGAAATTTATCATGGCAGACACCCGTGGGGTTGGACTACAAAGAAGAAACATGCATGAAGATGGAATGTTTATTTATGTTAGTTGGATTGTTGTCTATACCAGTAAGATAATTGGGTTATTAACCCTACTGTGTATGCAGATTTGTTAATCCTCAATGCATGAAGATGAATGATACATACCGATTTTTGTAAATGTCTGCCACAAACTTTAACAAAAAGGTATATATTTTTTTTTAAAGTATTGGAGATCCTGTCAGGGTGCGTTTGGACTGAAAATCCCCAAATGGCAGTTGTGCCTGCTCAGGCACTTCTATCAAGATTATAATGTCTGTTTCTGACAGCTTTTCCATGTCGGCCTTTCCGACATGGAAAAGGCTGTCGGAAAGTGACTATAAGAGCCCCTAGCAGGACCCCGTCATCACGCATCCTCCACTATGAGGCCTGGGGGGCCATGTGTGCAGTTTCCCAGGAACCTAATCCCCTGGGACTCTGACTTGTTTCCTCCCTTGGAGAGTACGGGTTGGGAATGTAAATGTAATTCCCTGCCCACATTCTCCTGGGCAGGGAACACAGCTTTGCTACCACCCAGCAGGAGTAGAGAAAAAAGCTTCTCCGGCCGGGTGCCGGGCTGGAGCAAATTAGGGCTGGGCATAGTTCGCAGAGTTTTGCTACACGGAACTTCGCGAAGTTACAAAAAAACTATGCGAAGTTCCGCGACTGGTGGAGTGCAGTGTGAACTGCAGTTTGTGCTGGTATTTCTGACACTCGGGTAGAAATTCTACCTGAGCGGCAGCTTGCGCTCGCAAACTTACCATTCGAGATTCGCAAACTTACCGTTCGTGATCGCGAGCGACGAAAAAACTCCGCTGCACTTCGCAAAGCGGAGTTTTCTGCACTCCGCGAGCTCCACGGAGTGCAGAGTGCAGAAAACTCTGCAAACTCTGCGAACGGAGCGAAGTTCACCGCCCAGGCCTAATTATTAGATTAGGCTGCCATTAGCACTCAGGATGGGTGCTGGTTGGAGAGTTGGCAAGGGTTAAGTTAATATAAACTGTGGGCATCCTGGGTGGAACAGAGCACCTAAATAAAGTCAAATAAAATAATAAATGAGCGGCAGGAGACACTCATTTATTATTCACTGTTCAGGGCAAGGAACACCCCATAATGCTCTGCGAGGGAATTTTTTTGTAATATTTTTGGATCGTGGTAGTGCACCTAGAAGTAGCAAGGGTACCACAAAGCATTTTCTAAATGCTGTGGAAGGCTGCAAGAAGTGAAACAGCCCCTCAGCAACATAAAAAACACAGCAAGTCATTGAATCTCTGACTCTAGGAGAGCTTACCTTATTTTCTAAAGCACTCAGAGCTGAAACTGTATGCTCCTCACTCAGCTGGAGTGCAGGAACCCCTTTGTGGTTGGTTCCATGGTTGACCTTTGTGGCCTGAATTCTTTTTTTAAAAGACTCAACAACATGCTTAATACTTTCTTAATGCTTTATTACAATTATTCTGTGGCGATCACTATCATTAAACATTGCAATGTGCGTATAAACTATGCATTTGATCATAGATATTGCTGACTTTTTGACAAAGCCAATAGGTTTGCTTTATAGATGTTGATGTACTGACCCTTTTATAAAGCCAATAGGCATGGTTCTTTTTATGTTTTTGTGTTCTGACCCATTGACAAAGCCAATGGGTATGCCTTAGTTAAATTGACACCCTTTATATTGTTACATGACATGGTCAGCTACACTCCCAGTCCGAAGCTGCACATGGCGTAAGGTTGTACACTGCGGGGCAGTGGATGCCCAAACCCACACCACGCACGGTAACACACATTTTACTCTATGTTGAAAATAAAATCGTAATTCACTGGAAAATACCAAAAGTTAAAGTTACATTATAGTTAGGAATTGATATAATATCTTACCTTAAATAAACAAAATGTAAAACTCTGAAATTCACTGCAAAAATCAAAGGTTAAAAGGACATTATAGTAAGGCGAAAATGTCAGTTAAACTATTTATATATATCTTCAATTCTTCAGCATTAGCAAGGCATCTGAAATGTTATATAAGTATCAAATGAAAAAAACAAAGGTCAAAGTAACGTTATAGTTAAGTTATAGATAAGTCAATATGTGAGTGAGAACATTAACATTTTGAACCCAAAAAACACAGAACCCCTGCAGTCCCAGCCTGCTCCATGCATGCTGTGGGAGCCAGCATTGTGCCCACCCGCAGGAAGCTGCTATTTATGCTGCTCCCTCTGGCAAAACTAATCTGTTGATCTGTTTCCCTGTCTGCATCAGCATTTTTAAAGGTCCCTCCTGCTGGGAGCAGACTTTGTGTTTCCTGCTGTTTGCCGAGTGTTTAAAAAATGCTCCTGCCTGGCGGGAGCAAACACGTTTCCCTGCCCACACCGGTGCTGGTAGGGAAACTACTGTGTCTCAGGGTTGGGTCTTCCTGGGACACAGTATGTGAGATGGGCCCGGGGATTGGGTCCACTGGGCCATTAAAGGCTCAGGTAGGGGGATATCGCCCCCCCGGGTGGACTTCCCTGGGCTTATAATGGTTCGGTAGGGGTGGTCTGGTGCCCCATTCCCCTTTAGATACAAATATTGACCTCAGAGGACAGGGTCCTGAGGGCCTAAGAAGGCTCGAGGAGGAGGCTGCATGCCCCCTCCCCTTTTATGGACATTTTTGCCCCAGGGTGGAGGCCCCTGGCCCTAAAATGACTTAGGGCCCACTCCCTCTTCCTCTTATGGAATGAGGACCCGGGGATGGGCTCTCTGGGGCTTATAATGGCTTGGGGAGGGGGCGCATGCCCCCGTCATCTTAATTAAACAATGCGGCCTCAGGCCGACATTATGAGGTTTTTTACCGATGCTGCGGGTGTTCCGCGGGATTGAAGAAAAAATTGCTGTTTCTTTATTAAATTTAACCACACGGGGGTCCCTCTGGGTCTCTCCCATGGGGCCTAGGGGACAGGCTATCCCTACCCTGCCTCCATATATATTTTTTTCTCTATCTTTAGTCCCCGAGTACTGTAATGGCTGTCAACAGCAATTTTCTTTTGCTACTGGAAGCTAATCAGATCATTCACCGCCATGGAAGTCTGACTTTTAAGGGACTGATTCAATGTGGTATTCTACAGGATTTTTGTTTGTGTATATAGTTATGTTTTACAGCATGTTCCTTTTCCCTCTTCCTTTTCTCCCAATACATCTGTCTCCCATTTGCATTGTCCTGGCCACTGTTCTATTTGAATTCTAGTATTTGAGTGATAGTATTGGATGATAGAGGCGTTGATGTGGCTGGAGTTTCTCTGTATTTCAAGATTGACCTTCAACTTTGACAACAAGAACAGTGTTTTGTATTGCTTTGAACTTCACATTGGTGATGAGTGGGTGCATCCAATTGTATTGAGAAACTTCAACATGCATTCCACTGCAAAGTGCCTACAATACCAGTTCTATCAAACAAAAGAAATGTACATTTGCGTGTGGCTCCATTTCAAAGACTGCACAAGACAGATGCCCATTGCTTAAGGTATTTATTCATGGGAATACCTTTTCCTAATATCTTTTTACTCTTATCTCCTACAAGAGGCATATTTTGCTCTTAATTTGGAATGCAGGAACTTAACTATTCTTTCATTTTGTCTGCCATGCCTTCAGGAGTTGGGAACTCTCCCTGGGGTTTAGTTGCTTCATGTGGGCTCTGCGAGATGGAGCTGGCAGCCGCATGTTCAATTGATAAACTTTTTTTTTTTTAAATGGACTCATGCTGCTCTTGGATGCTGTTAGTTGCTGGTGGCATTGCATGCAGAGTTCCTACCTGCAAGGACATACTGACATGTTCCTAGTGCCGGCTGCTCTTTATCTCTCCAGCCATGCTCTCTGTCATCATGCCCACCACTCTGCGATTCTCGTGGCTTCACAGCCACAGTCCACGGGCATTCCTTGTGCTGTTGTTGACCGTGCTTCACAGCTAAACATCGCTGAAGTCTCCTCATATTACGGCTGCCAGTGCTTACTTCTCTGGCTCATTTTGCCGAAATAGAGGTGGAGCTAAGTAACTGACACTCCTTTTGCAACTTGTTCCAGGAGTAAGGCATTTCTCTCCACTTCCTGGTTGACAGTAAACATTATAAACAGACTACCATTCTGTGCTTTTTCAAGTCCTTGGATTTCAGGAGGAGAAGAGGAGGAGAACAAGAAAAAATAATAATATCTATAACAAATAACATCTACTATTTTAACTTTCACAAGTATGATTTAACCTCACTTTTTTTTTTTTGCAGTTAGATTTCGGGACATAAATTAGTACCATAGCAATTATAAATAGTTGTTTATTTCTACATATAATATGATTGAAGATACGAGTTTACTTCTTATTCCTGCATTTGAACTTAGTTATATTCTTCTCCATTATGCAACACATAACTTGCCCACCCATAGTCAAGGATTTTGTTACTGCTCTCTGGAAACTAGCAGGATTGTGTAATTTTGTGGACAATACTAAGGAGAGAATACAAGACCAATTCATGCTGGAGTGCAAGAGTGACAAAGTGCCGGACGAATTGTGGATCAAAAATGACCCCAACCTCACATATGTTATAAATATTGCCAAACAAGTGGAACATTCTCTACATTGTATACAAGAACTGAAAAAAATCCAAATAGAAGGTGTCTTCTGTCCAAACCAATACAGGGCTAAAAAAAGCAACCCTATGTCACCAAAAACAAGTTGTGTTATCATTGTGGTAATCCAAATCATTTGGCTAGTAGTGAAGCATGCCCATCAAACCACACAGTTTACAGACTGTGTGGGAAGAAAGGTCATGTCACTAAATTTTATAAGTCCTTGGCTTATAAAGAAAAGGCCACAAAATGTGTTAAATGACTTCCAATCAGGATTCAGACCAAACCATAGCACGGAAACAGCAATTCTGCACTTCGTGGATGACGCTTTACTTGCCCTTGACCATAACGAAACATGTCTCCTAATCCTGCTGGAGCTTTCATCCGCTTTCGACACGGTAAACCATGCCAAAATACTGGATCGCATGAAGAACAGAATGGGACTAGAGGGACAGTCCTCAAATGGTTTAGTTCCATTCTTGAGAACAGATCGCAAAAATTCATAGTTAACCAAACATTGTCAGGTTCAACCAGAAATAGAATCGGAGTTCTGCAAGGGTCAACACTATCCCCGGGGTTATTTAATCTGTACGTAGAGCCACTTACGGAAACATTACAAAGAGCAAACATCTCTTTCCACATGTACGCAGATGACACTCAGCTGTACATCAAAGTCACATTGACAGAAGAGATAGGTATCATGAACCAGGCACTAATGAGAACCATCCAATAGCTAACCAGCATCCACCTGAAGCTTAACCCACATAGAAATGAATTCCTGCTGATCACGCCCCAGAAAAGCACAATGAGTATATTAGAATGGTCCAACCTAATCACGGCTTTAAAGTGTACTCCGAAAATTGTTGACTCCACCAAATCCTTGGGAATTATACTGGACAAAAATTTGAACATGTAAGCTCATATTAAAACGATGGCAAAAAATGCCCGGTTCCATTTAAGTCACCTCAGAAAACTAAAACCGTTCTTAAATAAGTAAGATCTTAAAACAGCAGTTAATGCACTGGTCATATCAAGGATAGAGTATGGATGCACATCTCTGGCCGGGCTCCCCAAGATCTCAACAGCCCCACTGAAAGCTTGTCTTATATCTGGATCTAACAAATTCAACCATATCTCCCCTCATTTGAAAGCACTCAAATGGTTGCCCTATGAAGCAAGAGTGCAATTCAAGTTGGCATGTATCACTCACAAAGCGATACATTACAAAACACCAGGGTACCTATCCCAGAAACTCATTCTGTCAGGAGGTTGCCAGGTTTCCAGGAGCCACGCAGATCTATTACTGAAACCGGCACGTTTTCGTAAGAAAAGAACTTATGACCGAGCGTTCTCCGGTGCAGCTCCTAGAATCTGGAACGCTCTCCCTCCTAACATTAGAAGAATCCCATCCATTGCTGCTTTCAAAAAGGAAGCAAAATTGTTCTATATGAGTAAATATCTCCCATAATTTCAACAGACTCGCTATCGTCTACGGTCCTCTCATGATCATATTCTTGCTAACTCTCATCGAACATTAACCTGTTATGGGCTTGTATATATGTAAATTAAGCTTAATGTTTAGTTCTAATCATTGTACAATAACTGACGACTTGGTGATATAAATGGTTTTGTTTTTGGAAATGCAAATGTAAAGTGCTCTGATACCCTACGCAGGGTCATGTTCGCGCTATGGTAAACACCAAATAAATAAATAAAGATGATTTGATTTTACAGATTGTAAATGATGTTAAGTATAAAATGTGAACACACTCCAGATGTGGTTTGTGTTAATGGGGTCAACGTGTCCATGATGATAGACCCAGATGCAAGGTTAACCCTAGTGTCTGATGAAGATTTTAGCATACTTTTTGAGGGGAAGGTCAATCTTCATCACTCTGATGTAAGACCATATAGCTACAGTGGTAAACCCATTCAACTAGAACTTTTGAGGCAGAGTTAAGTTTAAAGGTAATCATGCTTCTCTGTAAGTATATGTTCCTGTTAAGTTGGCCCACCAAAAAAAAATATGGGAATCTTTCTAGACTCCAATCATGATCCCCAAGTACAAGTCAGAATGGTAGACATTATATCTAACAAGCACCAAGAGTTTCCAGCAGTGTTCTTGGACAAAGTGGGGTGTGTAAAAGGATATGTTCATCACATTGTCTTGAAAGACAAGGCCATTCCAATTGCTTGCAAAGTGATTCTGATAAATCGTCACACGGCTGTAGAAGCTGAGCTTGAAAGATTGAAGCAGGAAGGGGTTACTGAACCATTAGAGGTGACCAGCTGGGCTGTTCAATCAATGGCAGCCAGAAAATCCTTGAGGTACATAAGATTGTGCATCGACTTGAGACACCTTTACAGAGAAGTTGTGATGGACAAGTTTCCCCTTCAGAGCATTTAGGAGATGATGGCAATGATAGGCAGGGCCTAGTTTTTCACCGCATTGGACTTGACCGCAGCCTATCATCAGGTTCATCTGACAGATGACTCCAAGATCTCACTGTGTTCAGTACATCTTTTGGTGTCTGTAGGTTCAATAGAATGATGTTTGGTCTATGTTCATCAGCATCAGTTTTCCAGAGGATGATGACTAATAAATTTAAGGGTGTGTCTCAAGTCAAATTCTTCTAGGATGATGTTTTGATTTACAGTGAGACACTTCAGGAGCACATTGAGAAAATTTAAGAGTTTTTGAAGATTTTTCGATGTAAGGGAACAACACTCATGCTTAATTAGTGTAATTTATGTCTCTCTGAAATTATTTACCTTAGACATGTAATATAATGAGTAAGGAGGTTGAACCTAAAGAGGGCTTGGTAAAGGGGTTGGTGAACATGCCATCTCATGAAGAAAAAAGGGAGGTGCAGTCCTTTTTGGGAATGACAGAATATTATTCTAGTTTGTCACAAATGTTGCTAGTCACACTCAGGCCATAAGAATGCTGCTTAAGAAAAATGTTCATTTTGATTGGACAGTGCAATGTCAAAAGGAGTTTGTTAATATTAAATCTTGCCTTCTGTCTACCCAAAGTTTGGGATGTTTTGTGCCAGGTAGACCGTATGTGATTGTTACGGATGCAAGTGAAAAATGTTTGGGAGCTGTACTCAAAAAGGACCAAGGTGAATGAAAGATAACTGTAGTGTTTGCTTCAAGGTCTTTGAGGGGTGAGGAATAGAGGTATTTAACCATTGCCAATGAGGCTTTAACTGTTTATTGGGCCATTAAGAAGTTTAAACAGTTTGTGTGGGGAGACAAATTTGTTGGGCACACTGACCACAAGCCCTTGCAAGAAGTGCTTAGGAGGACTTTATGTCCTCCAGGATTAGTCAATGACTGGTAGGATTGCAAGATTTTCAGTTCCTTGACACGTATTCCAGGCATGGAAAACAAAGTGGCAGATTGTCTTTTGAGATTGTCGATGGATGTTGGATGTTTCGATTCTAGTCTGGAAATGTACTGTTTGGAGGATGAAGTAAAGGTGTGTTGTATCATACAACATTGTGTCTCTGAGAAGATGTGGTGTCAAGACCAAGAGTTAGACAAAGAGTAGAAATTGTTTTTCCCAGTGTATCAGGTCTAATGGTAAAGTTTGGGTGAAAGACACAATGTTTGCTGGTTATGCCAGGGCTGTGAATGAACTGTCAGTGACTGATAATATTGTGAGAGGAACTGGGTTTGTTCCGCCTATGGGTGTCAGGCAGCAACTGGTGCAATTGGCTTATGAGGGACACAAGGGCATTTCCAAAACTAAGGAAAGACTTAGGTGCATGTACTAGTAGCCAGGGATAGATATCATGATAGAATGCATAGTCAGGGATTGTGGAGAATGCTGCTTAAGTGACAGGTCCTCCCTGATGGTGTGCAGAGATATCACTGCCAAGGTATGAGAGGAAATGGCTTTAGATTAGGTTGGACCTATAAGTTCTGGTGGGTCAAACAGGTATAGTTTGGTGGCTATGGATAAATTGTCCAGATGGCCCGAATTAGGAGTGGTGCATGAGATTACTACTAAGTCACTGACACGTTTTTTGCCTGAATTTGTTTGCCAGAGAAGGAAACCCTAAGCGCATACACACTGATAATGGGTTGCACTTTACCTCCAAGGAAATGGAGATTTTTTGAGACATAGAAGCATAATGCTTGAAAAATGCTCTCATAGTCATCCCAAGAGCAATTAAATGATTGAGAGATTCAATAGCGCTCTCATAGAAACTATTTAAATTGTGAAAGGAACTGGGGACAATTGGGTTCAAGGTGTCAAGGAGAGGGTTGAGAAGTAAAGGTTTACCCTGCATGCCACCGTTAGGATTACCCCTTTTGTTTATTTCACAAAAAGCAATCCTAACACCACACTGATTCCTCCTTGGGTGAGAAGTTATGGTGGTAGTGAAGGAGGGAGTGATAATCAGGGGGAAAAATGTGACAAAGAAAAAGAGAAATGCAATCCTAAAGATAATTTAACTATGATGGTCGCAAAGCTGTTAAAACCAATTTTGTGCAAGTTGGTGACTAGGTGAAGATCAAATTGCCTGGCAAGAATCAAGGTTCCAATTTCAATGAAACCTACAGTACCATAATGGCATTTTGTAGGTCGGCTAAAATGAATGAAGTTCGTATATGGAATTTGAAGATAATTTCAGGGTTACATGTTGACACAATTTTCTCAGTGTGTTTTTGTGAGAGGGAAGGTGTGTGATATTTTTCAGGATTATTGTTGGCGTATATACTAATATTAGATTTTATGGTATGTTCGTTTTCTCACTTCCTTTTCTCCTTCTACATCTAGCTTCCATTTGCATTGTCCTGTTCAATTGGAATGTTAGTATTTGAGTGTTAGGGCTGGATGATAGTTGGAGGCAGGATTGGAGAGGCATTGAATTGCCTGGAGTTCCTCTGTATTTCAAGACTAAACTTTAACTTTGACAAAAAGAACAGTGTCCTGGATTGCTTTGAACTTCACGATCGGCCCAAGGTAAAAAAAAATGCTCCCTGCACCAATTAGAACACTCCAGTTTTTTAATTGACGCTCCCGCAAGAGTCTTACGAGTCTCTTGCAGACCTACCTGTCCAAATATAGAAATATTTTTAAACCTTAAACTACTCAACAGATTTACACCAAATCACCAAATCACAAAAAGCACAATCTGTGGACCAAGTGTAGCTTCCTGCCTAATTTGGTGTAATTCCATTCAGACGTTTTTGTGGTACCACTTCTGAAAGATATCTGTGTAAAATGCATGGGGACTTTGCATTTTGGGACCCCCTTTTTTTCGACCCCCGCTTGACCTTTCACCACAAAACGTTCCATGTACAAATTAGGAGAAAAAAAACTTCTTCAAGAAGTTTTTGGGAGATTCGTCAAGCGGTGCCAAAGTTATTAGCAACACAAAAAACAAATTTCCTATGGTAATGCTGACCTAACTATACCTACCCAGTGAAAAAAGCAGTTTTTGTTTTGCTAATAACTTTAGCGCAGTTCGACAAATCTTCACAACATTTTCAAAACTAGTTTGGCACTCAATTCAGTTGCTGTCTGGAAAGTTTCAGAGCGATTCGTCAAGTGGGAGCCAAGAAAAAAGGGGACCCCAAATCCCATTTGCCCTAAACAATTTCCCATAGGGATTTTACACATGACGACAGCCCGAACAACTGAACGCAATTACATCAAATTTGTCAAAAAGCTGGATCTTGGTCCAGAAAGAGGGTTTTTTGTAACTTGGTGTAATTTTGTAATTGAGTAGTTTTGGAGTTATGAAAGAAAAAAGATTTATGTAGATCTAGTAGAAATGCAGATCCACCATAGTCCAACTGTGGTGAATTTGTTGATCCACACGTCAATAGCAATGCCATGATTGGCTCCCATAACCTGAGAGAATAGTTGTGGCTGCCATTTTGACTAGGGGTGGGCAGAATATGCGTAGTCGCGTTACGCAAAGTTTCGCGAAACGGTAAGAAATCTCCGCGAGCTACGCAGAATTCCGCGAGCAAGCGGAATTGCTTGTTGCGCCCGTTCGTGATGCATTTTTCCTGTTCGGGAACGCTGTTTGCGTGCTCGCGGAAAATATCTCGTGAACTTGCCCATGCAGTCGCCAATGGGCGCGGTCATGTTGTTTTTCACTTGTCCCGCCCTTTTGCGATGCTATTTCCTGTTCTGGGTCACGTATTGCGTGCTCCTGCCTGTTCCCGATGAGTATTTCCTGTTCGGGGATGTGTATTACGTGTTCGCGATGCTTTTTGCGTGCTCGGGGGAAATATCGCGCGAACTTGTCCATGCGGTCGCAATTGGAGCAGCCATCTGGTTTTTCACTCTATTGCTATGGTTCTGGGCCTGCTTTTCTATCCTCCCTCTATCTTTGCAATCCTTTGTTTCTGTACACTCTTTTTTTTCTTTTTTCTTTATTATATATCTCAGTATTTTCTTGATTGTATATTTTGAGTTTTTTTCTACTTTTTGTGGCTTTTTCTACTTAATTTTCACTCTTTTTCTATAACTTGCTTTTTTCATTTCTTTTACTTACTTTTCTAATTCCTCCCTTTTCTTTTCTGCCCCCCGAGTCCCAGAACCATGGCCAAGGGATAGGGCAAGGCCAAGGGAAAGGGCAAGGCTATTCGTAGCTGCGGTGCCCACAAGGGGTGCAGGCTATCGACATCTTCAACGAGGCGAAGGTGGCCGCACTTGTTTTGTTTGTGCAGCGCCACCTCCCCTTAACCCTAGCAGCAGACGGCAGGCCTGGGTCCGCGTACAGGCTCTAGGAGCGTCGCCAGCGGTGGGGAAAGGTGCGCCTGGCAGTGTTTCGCTGCTCTGGTGTCCGGCGCACCGATACCCAGCTGACGCACCGGTGGTCCGATATCCTGGACTGGGACCAGGACCTGCTGGACCTGCTAAGAGTTGAGGTCCCGGGGCTTGGTGAGTAGCTATTTAATATTACTACTTTGTGTTCTTCTGCTCTGTGTTATATAGTGTGAATATTTTTTTCCAACCAGCAAGAATGCTGCTGCTTACATTGCAGGTAAATTACGTTTAAAAATCTTCTGTGATTGTTATGAGACAGGTGCTCTGCGCTACTAATCTTACTTGTTTGCAACTTTGAGCTCGCTTGGCCTGATTATGTAAGAGTTTACTTTAGAGAACTTAAGTTAGGTAATGCTAGAGAGACTCCTTTGTCCTCCTTCCACTAAGAAGAGATAGTGGTGGATTGATAGGTTTAGTTACTTATTAGTAGGTACTTTTTTAGTGCTCTGTGTGACGCATCCTCTGTTATGTCATATCACGTGCTGCTGAGTGCTGCTTACCCTAGTCCTTAGGAGAACCTTTTGTAGTTTGTTCAGGGAGTGGTAATAGGCTTACCCCTTGCAGAACATCAGCAGCAACCAACCAACAATTAGGTGTATGCAAAAATGTATGCATGTGTCCTCCATCTATGCATTTTTGAGGACTAAAATAAATGGAAATGCAGACTTAGTGAACAATTGGCCCATCTGGAATAGGTGGGCTAGGTCAGGTGGTACTTAGTCTTAGTTAGTATTCTGGAATCAGAATGGAACACTGGATTAGTTTTCATAAATAATACCTAGACAGTCCGCGAATGCCGCAATATTAGTCCACCAGATTAGATAGGTCAATTTTATTGCAATTGTTGTTTCCATAAATGTTTTTTGAGTGTTTTTTAAAATATTTTATTTGTTTCACACCAATCATCCATGTTTGTCTCTTTCTTTCTTACATCTTTCATGATCAGCACACAGGGGCAAGCAGACGGGGTCGTCTGAGTCGGCCAGAGCAGCTGATGGCCAGGACCACTCCTCTACCGAGGGCTCTGCTGCTGGCCCCAGTAATTCCTCCTGTTGTTTATATTAATAATTATACTTCCCTAACTTTTACTGCACCTTATTTTTCTGAACGGTTTCCTAATTCTATTTTTTACAAAATTTTCTTCGATCTAGACTATCTGTTTCTAAATTCTTGTTATCTCTGCTGCCTCTGCTATGACTCTCTGTACTTCAACTATTAGTCATTCTGTAGCTAAGCTTGCCAAGTTGGCCACTCTTTATTTAAAAGGTTTTAAATAAAACTCAGATTCACCAATAGCTCTAGCCACTGAGTCCAGTCCTTTGGGTTGTCCTCTTCTAGTCTTCCTAATCTTGAAGCTTTTCGACAATTCCCACCAACAAAATGCCCAACCAGAAATTTTACTATTTTTGATAGGATAGGACATACTACTACTGTTGTAGGGATTCTGCAGATACAGAACTATGTACAAGAAAATAGGACGTTGGTGATAGCAGGTTGGACCTTCCTCACACCTCAGAACCCACAATCCCCTGACCGACTAGCTATAGTGTCTCATTAGCTCCCCGAACCCCTCGAAGATACCCAATGATTAGACAACCCAGGACATAACACTCCCGACCTCTCAGAGTCGCGGAAGCAATGCACACCCTTTCGCTCACTCACTCGTGTAAGTCCACACCAAATACCACAGAGTCTATGTAAGTTGAAAAGGTTTATATTCAACTAACAAACTTTGTACGTTGTTCTATAATGCAGTATACGAGCCAGCACCAAGTGCAAATACATAAGATTAAAACAATAAACATTGTTTCAGCTACAAGTCCATAGAAAACAAAAGGGGAAATCATGTGGTGGAAGAACCACCCTCCCCTTTGTAGGAATATAGTTTATATAAAATTATAAATGATGATCTCTGAGCAAATTCTGGGGGACCCCTCACCTTAGAGCCTAGAAGTACTGGTTACCTCATAAGCTCTGCAAAGCTCTGGTTCATAAAAGGGAATCTTCCGTTTGTTATGAGAAAAATGGTTGTGCCAAAAACTGTAGCATGTTATGGCTAAGCAATACGGACTGACCAGAACTCCATAACAAAGTAGCTTGTTTGTCGACCTTGTACGCAGCGCTCAGACAGTAGCAGTATGAGCTTATGTGGGCTCAAAGGCGTCTTACACAACAAGCTGCGAGGAAACGTGCACACAAAAAAAAGACACAAAGCTAAAATGGTGGCATGGATCAGGCTAACTTAGCAAAGACTAGAATGACCCTAGGGACCAAATAACACTAGTGTCTACTCTATTCTAGTACCCGATTTGTACTAGTGATGTATGTTGTATATGCATGTATTAACTTTTTTTTCAATCTTGCTAGTGAAAAAGAATAAATAGGGGAGGTGTATATGGCATCTAAAAATGTGTAATGTTTTTTTCTAGGCGCACTGACCACCAGTGACGGGGCCAGCGGTGATGGCGACGCGGCCACTTCGGAGGGAGCAGGAGATGCGGCATCTGCAGGAGCTGCAGGGGGTGAGCCAGCAGCAGTGGCGGGCGGAGGTAAGTTATATTCCTTACTTATTGACATTACAATCGCTGCAAGGGTATACACTGTACTGTTGAAATCTTAGTAAGTAAGAAGTTGTTGTGAACGGTTGAAGAAGACACCCTTTACTTAGCATTAGCAATAGCATTAGCGGCGGGAGTTGAGTAACCAATGGCCTCTTCTATCTGACTTCAACTCAACTGTGAAATTTTTATGGAGAAGACTAAAAGCCAGATCAGATGACCTTGATGGATGTGTTGAACGAAAAGGGAAAGAAAGGTGGAAGGTGGAAGGACTGGCGAGATGTAATATTTATGACTGGCAGAGAAGGATACGTGGGATGCATGCATAGGTGGCTGATTGGAATCCGATGCATGGGTGGTTGAAGGATGGGTGGAAGGTGAAAGAAAAGATGCCTGCCTGGGTGGGTGAAACTGTATGGGTGGATAGCAAGAATCCTCTGGGGTGTTTGGGTCAAACTCAAAGCCAAGGCAAGCAAGGAAGGAAGGACGCATGGGTGGTGGTTTTAAAAAAAAAGAATAAATGTTTGTTGTTGGTGAAACAAACTAAGGTTTGTTGAGAGATTAAGAAGAATGATAGATGTTTACTTTGAATGGATGGATGCCTGGATGGTATTCATCATAGATAGCATAGGTGGAGACTGTCACTGGATGAAGAGTCTTAGTTTGAAGAGAATGTAAAAGAAACTGCGCCAGAGTAGCAAAGCCGAGGAGAATAGAAGTTGTATTTTCAGAATACTCCCTTGACTCACAGTAGTTTTCAAGCACAGCATATATATTGTGTACTATGTATGTAGTTATCAAGCGCCTTCCTCCGACTCCGAGGACCATGCCCTACCTATGTTAATTTATTTTCGACTGTGTCAGTCAGCCTGCCATGGGTGGCCTATCGGCTGGTTACACAATCAATCAAAACAAAGTAGCTCATTTTGTCCCATATATAAGCAATGATCATTGGATCAGATATCATCTGCCTTTTTGTAATAGTCAAGGCAGGGGAAAGTGAAGTTGCCCTTGATGTAACAGAGTATGTCCAGTGCCACCCGTAATAGAAAAATACGAGCTTCCCCACCTGCAGACAGTAGTAAATAAAACTAACATGAGTCTGCGTCATGACTCGAGTATGTTTGTTTTGGGCGCAAGCTGACTACAACAAGATTACGTAATTTCACTAAACAAGAGAGAGGAGGAAGACTGGTGTACTGTGTGTACTCGAGTCCATAGTGCTAGTATAATGCCTGAAACTCCCATAAATGTTAGAGGAAGTGGGAGGATAAATAAATACCACAAATGTTATGTACTGTGCTTGCTAGTGCTACTGTGCCACTATGTGTTGAATTTATTTTGTGTTACTGTTTTGCTAACAGTATTGGTTACAATAGTCTTTTTTTCTTTCTTGATATAGCTCCTCCTTCCCAAGCAAAAAAACCAACCAGGAAGGAGTTGGCACCCATGGCCCGGCGCCAGAAGCTGGAGGCCATCTGCTAAGAATACCGGCGGCTGGTGGTTCTGGAGGAGGAGGAGGCGGCACCAGCTGCAGCCTCCTCCAATGCCCCAGGCCCCAGCCAGGCCCCTCCAGTGGTATGGCGCCACGGTCAGGCAGCCGACCGCTGCCGCACTACAACATCCAGCATTGCTGCCCCCCCTGTGGATGCAACTGCAGGGCATATGCGCATCGCATGCTCCTCTGAAATACGCGTCTAGAGGAGCCTTTGCAGGAGCTAAACAAGAAGATCAAGGTCCTGGAGAGGGAAATCAGAAGAGCCCACTGATTAGAGTAGACCCTGTTGGATTGACCCTTTTTTAATCCTTTTTTTGGTGGGTGGGAATTGGGCGTTGGGGTTTATTATTATGGACAATTTGGACATTGGTTGTACTTTCTCGTTATGGACATTGGTTGGGGTTACGGGGAGAGGTGGGTCGGGTGTTGTGGGATTTTTAAACATAGTTTATTTTTGTTAGGGATTAAATTATATTTATACTTAATGTTTTGTGGGGGGGTTACTGTTTCACGTCACATGGATTCCTTGCTGCTGCAGGGCCTCAGCCAGTGTTTGATTTAAATAATCTGCCGATTTTGTAACACACAAACAGATAGATGCGGTACCCCTCATTGAGTGACTTGTCCTACTGGTACTGTCAGTCTCTCCTCCTAGTTCATTATTATACCTCCCCAAACTTCTTATCTTACCTGTGAATGATGTTTAAGTTGGGCACAGCGATGACTGCATGGCGATGATGGTTTGGTTTCCCAAGAGAATGGAGATTTGGGGATGCCATGGTTGTGGTGGTAGTAGTAGACACTGGTAGTAGCATTTGCAAAAAATGAAAATGAGACAGTCAGTCACCTGACAGAGACTCTGGGAGGAGTGGTAGGACAAAGTACAGTACAGTGCATAAGAAGACTGCCAAACAATATATTGCTGATTAGCAATGCTAAAGTAAAAAAAACATAATGGTGGCGGGGATAGCCTAGTACAAGAAGTTACAAACTGTAGTTGTGTCGAGTCACTCGACACAAGCGTAACCTTTAGTGCTATGTAGGAGGATGTTGTTGAATACAATCAATGCCGGAAATGAATTATGCTGGATTAGGTTCCTTTGGAAAAAAAATTAACTTGCAAATACACTGAGCCTGGGTGGGCAAGCAGAAGAAGATCCTCGCCCTGCCTTGAAATTGAAATAGTGTTGCTTTCACCACATCCGCCCCAGCAAGCGTGCGATCAATTATTGGTGTACAATTAATTTAGTACACCTCAATATAAATCACACAGACGGGGGAAGTGGGTTAGGGTTTGATGAATGGTTAGGAAGGAGGTTTGGGGAAAGGTTTGACAAAGAAAAACACTACGCATGGACAAACAACAACAAAACACAATCTTGGCAGACGACCATATCCATAAATCTGCTAAGGGAGAAAAAGGAAATGCATGCATGATGATGATAATTTGATGGTTAATGATAAGTAGTACTTACTAACTACTACTAGACAATTAGACAGTACAGGGCAGCAGTATATTATGCAATTTGCCTTGCCTGTCTGCCCTCAGAGAGACCCAAATTACATACAGTTTCTGTTCTGTTGTACCGAGCTTACTTTTAAAGATAGCAAAGAAAATTTAAAAATAGCTGTAAGGATGAATTATAAGCAGAGAGCAAGGATAATAACAACACACAGTCGTAATGATTAAAGATAAAAAATGAATCAAATTATTTAAAAGATGATGAATGTTGATACTGTTACTGTATGTTATCCTTGTCAAATTGGGGAGTTGCATCTCGGCTTTCCTCTTGGTCCTCCCTTCCATGGACGCTCCGTCCATCAATCTTGGGTGCCGCCACTGCCTGCCTGGCAGATGCAGATTGGTATGGTAAGTGTGAGTTGTTTTCCCAGTATAGCACTGGGTAAGGGCCGGCCTGTAATTGTAGATGGAAAAACAAAAGGGATATTGAAAAATCAAGGGAAAAAAATGCATAAATTGAGAACACTTTCAGAGGCGGCATGGATACATCATGTCTACTCTGTTTCCTGCATTAACCTACAACAACAACAGGACAGAGCAGGCCCACAGCACCCGTGACCCAACCTCCATTTAGCTTACATTTTGACAGAGACACACAAAGCACATATACAGAAACATAGCATTTTCCAAATTAAGTGACTAAATCAATGGACCGCTGTCAGTCATATCACTACACTCAACTCCACCACTACACAGACATGTAGGTCTGCTGTGGTTGTTGTTGACTTGTTTACCTTTTATGCCACTCATGAAATGCCCTGAGTTATTCCATCAATCATCTCCAATCCTACTGAATGACTGCGAAGATATTATGTCACTGTGGTCATCATCATGGTGTTGTCCAACTTAGTGTGCAGTGTCCAGAATGATTCCATATTCAAAAATGCAATGGATCGGGCTGCAGTAGAAGTACAATTTTGTTATTAAACAACAAGAAGGCAAACATTGACTTGAGTTACTTTTAGTGTGTAGATTAAATAATATTAGTACACAATGAATTAACTTCATGCACAACAAACAGCAACAACGCAAACACCAATCACTCTCAGAGTCAGCGTCCAATGCATGCCATCATTCATTACCTGTTCCTTCTCATCTTAAGTTAAGGGGCAGCCTCTCTTGGCCCGGAAAGGAGGATAGCTATAGTAGTCATCATGTTCCACTTCTTTTGGAGGGACTCGACAAGGCAATTTTCTTGCTTGTACTATTATTATTCTACATCCAATCATCATCTTTCTTGAGAGAAATGGATTTAGGGCAAGTCAGGATGATGGAGGAGCAGGACTCTGAGTAGTGGACTCCAGTTAAATGCAGACAGCTGCACCTCCAATATGGCAATAAAAAGACTAGAAGACGGTTGTGATGGATTTGTTGTGATTCGAAGTTTTGAACCAGAAAGACAGACACATACAAATAAAAGTAAACAAGGAAAGAAGAAAGTAAGAAGTTCAAACCTAGTTGTCAGGGAAGTATAGCTCGTCCTCAAACTCTGGGGGTTCAACCAGAAGTAGATAATCATCTAACACACTACTTCCGTCACCTATGTTGCTGTCCTCATCTTCCTGCGTTGATTCATGTATTGTGTAATTCGATGGTATAAAGTGCTGATTGATTTTGATCATGGTTAACCTCTCCACATTTTTGGGCGAGAGACTGGTCCTTTTCACTGTTACCAAGGCACCAGCAGCACTGAAAACACGTTCAGAAGAGACACTTGCAACAGGGCAAGCCAGATAGTTTATCGCCAGCCTGCTGAGCACTGGCCATTGGCCCCTTTTCCCATACCAACACCGCAATGGGTTTTGATCAATGTAGACCTCTGTTGTGTCATCCAGATAGGCCTGGACTATCCGGTAAATGTTCAGGGGTGCTCACTTCGCTTGGCCTCTTTTGTCTTTGCATCAGCAGTGGACCTAGCAAGCCCTTGCTGTAAATACCAATCCTGTGCCAATTTTACTGGGGCTGATGATCCCGTTCTTGCTGTTGTCGATAGTGTTGGTGACCACTCTGAGCCAAACGCACTGCCCTCAGACTCTGAAGTGGAACTTGACGACGCCGGATGCCCTGCTGCAGTACTTGTTGTGGGTTTGAGTAGCGGGCCTTTAATTACCAGCCATTCATTTTCAAAGTCCCTGGCTGCCTCAGCTATCAATTTTGTACCTGGCAACATCCAGCTCTGAAAAAGGAATTAATGTCTTACTGTTCAATGCCGATTTGTACAGTGGATCCAGAATTGTAGCACAAATGTAATATTTTTCTGAAACAATGCGCATTTGTACCCTTGTATTTTGAGATAAGCAACGGGATAAGCTCTCCACCAACTCATATGCTTCATTTTTTTCCTCCACACCTATGTATGCTTCAGACACCTCCTTCAGCTGTTGCTCTAGCATGTGCAACAATGGAATAGCTTGGCCCATAGTACAGTCCTCCTTGCTGACTTCACGTGTGAAGACCTCGAAAAGGAAGCAGCATCTCTGTCAGGCATTTAACTAGGCACCATTGGTCCATCTGAAGGGTCATGCCTTTCACAGTAGCATCCCCTCTTTGCATGACATATTCATTGATTGGTCTGTACTGCTCAAACAGATGGTAAAGCATGTAATATGTTGAGTTCCAATGTGTTGCCACCTCCTGGATGAGTGCTTTGACTGGCATTCTATATACTCACATTGAATGATCCTCAGCTGCTTCCGGGCTTTGAAAGAATGGCTGAAATGTGTGCATATTGTTCTGCTGGTGGTCAGTAAGTTGCTGACTATGGCTTATTTTTTCAGAAAGTCTTGAACAATAATGTTAATGTAGTGCGCCAAACACGGGACCCTGAAATAGGTACCATCCTCTATGGCTTTATGTACATTACTGCCATTATCCGTGGCAACAAAACCTTAAACCTTAAATCTTAAGCCCTCTTGGACATAGCTATTCACAGACCTTGCTTTTAAACTCTACCAAAATATTTGCAGCAGTATGAGATTTCTCCATGGCGAACATGGCTACAGTTGCATGTTTCCGAGTATCATTAAAAATCTCAGCAGTCAGGCTACGCCATAAATTGGAGTAAATCAATGTTGTTCGTTCTGAAGGGGCAGGCTCCCCTATTGCCTACGGGCTGCACGGTGGAGGTCACCACGGAAAGCTTCCGATATCTGGGGGTCTTTGTAACTTCAGAACCCCAACTTTTCTACGATCGTAATCTCACTGCCCCTCTGGCCAGACTACGGGCAGATGTCAAACACTGGCGTTCCCTGCCCCTGTCCATAGTGGGGCGGGCGGCCCTTTTCAAGATGCTAGCCCTTCCTCGATTCCTCTGTATTATTCAAAATTGTCCCCACAGGGTCCCGGATGCATACTTCTCAGGGGTGGAGATCGAAATCGGAACACTGCTATGGGACGGTGGTTCCCCTCGAATATCCATGAAAAAGCTGACCAAAGGGTGGCCTTTATTATTGGGTATCACAGCTGGTGGTGGTAAACCACTGGATCTACAGATCCCCGGTAGACCCGGCGTACATGCTTGACAGGTATCAGATGGGAAGGGCGGGATGCCTGGAGGCATTGTACTCCAGGATTCGGAAAGGTTGATATGTCGGCCCCACAGCTCACACAGTGATGATATGGCACCAGGCGAACTCCCGCCTGGGTCGGGCAGGAACCCTCACCAAAGCTACGCCTCTGTGGTGTACCCAGAGATTGGGTCTCCTTGGCCGTCAACCCGGGTTCAACAAATGGGACATTATCGGAATTTCTACGATAAGGGACTTGGTAAAAAAGGGTGCACATGACGGATATCCCAGACTCCTCCCCTCTGAAGGACAGACTTCTTGATGGACCATTGCTCACCAAGGCCATATCACTCAAGTATAAAAAACTATGCAACAATCTGTCAGACACTTTCCACAAACTTCGTGAGCAATGGCAATTGGATTTAGGGCCTATCGATGATGATGACTGGCAGGCTGCACTGATGTCTGCTTGTGAGGCCGCCATAATGCTCTGTTACAGACTCATTCAGCTAAAACTCTTACATAGATCTTACTTGACAGGAATAACCCTGGCGAAGATAGGCTCTCGGACAAATACACTCTGCCTTCGAGGTAGTAAACAAGACGCGACTTTTTACCATATGTTATGGGACTGCCCAGAGGTGAGACCTCTATGGGAGGGGGCCACGGAACACATCCTAGAGGCCCTAGGGAAGGAACACACCCTTGCAACCTGGCTTTGTCTCTTAAACATATGGGAGCCAACAGACCTTACAGAAATCGAATAACAATTCATGACACTAGGCTACACACTAGTTAAGAGGGAGATAGCGAGGAAATGGGGAGTGGCGGACAAACCCTCACTCCGGGCGTGGGTTAGAAAATATGATAAATGCATGATTGTGGAAAAAGAGGTGCTCAAAGCAAGAGGGTGCCCTAAGAAATGGGATAAAAAGTGGGACAAGTGGAATGCCCATCAAGGTGATTTATGTGTGTCCCCATCAACAGAACTTGAATTGCAGCATACAGACAGGCGACGTCTTAATGCACCCTGATTGCAATGATTGTATTACCCGTATGACTGTCAGATATGATGAAATATGCCAAATATCTTGTAATTTTATACGTGATTTGTTATTGTTAAATCTAATAAAAATACTTTTTTTCATAAAATCTCAGCAGTGTTACCAACACCTGCCTCAGATATCTTTTCTCTAACCTCCTCAAAAGCGATCCAGTGTGTACTAGTAGTCTTACTGTACACACTAAAGAGTGACTCAAGTCAATAATATTTCTACTCTTGTTGTGTAATAACAAAATTTTACTTCTACTGTAGGCCGATCTTCACAGTCAGTCAGTACAAGTATTGGAGATGATTGATGGAATAATAACAAGTCAGGAGGACGTTTCATGAGTGGCATAAAAGCCTAAAGGTAAACACGTCAACAACAACCACAGCAGACCCAAATGTTACTAACTTAAATTGTAAAATGCTATGTTTGGAATGGATATGTGCTTTGCCTTTGTCCAACTCTTTAAAAAAAAAAAAAGTACTCTAAACGTAGGATGTGCTAAGCAACGTGCCATCAGGCCTGTCACTGTGGGCCTGCTCTCTCCTGTTGTTGATGAAGGTCAATGCTGGAAACAGACTAGAGTAGAGATGATGCATACATGCCGCCTCGTAAAGTGTTCTTGTTGCACTACTCCATAACTTGTGCATTTGTTTCAACTTTGTTTCTCAATATCCCCTTTGTTTTTCCATCTACAATTACAGGCCGGGCCTTGCCCTATACTTGGGAAAACATTACAATGCACATTTACCTTACCAATAAATCAACATTTTTTTCCAGCCGAGCAGTGATGAGTGGCGACACCCAAGATTGATGGACGAGAGGACCAAGAGGAATGCCGAGAAACAAATCCAGTCCACATTTTTGACCAGGATAACAGTAACAGTATCAACTTTCATCTTCTTTTAAATAATTTGATTCATTTTGTTGTCTACAATCTTTACAACAGTGTGTTCTTGTTGTTGTTATTATAATCATTAGGTTTGCTCTCTGTTTACGATTCATCCCTACCAATATTTAAAATTTCTATTTGCTATCTGTAAAAGTATTAAGGCCGGAACAACAGAACAAGAAGTGTATGTAATCCGGGTCTCCTTATCAATCATCATCATGCATGCATTTCCTTCTTCTCCCTTAACATATAGAAATGGTAGTCTTCAAAGATTGTCGTTTGTTTGTACTCTTTTTCACTGTCAAACCTTACCCTAAATCCCCTTCCCATCCATTCAACAAACCCTAACCCTCTTCCCCCGGGCTGTGTGACTTATTGTCGAGGTGTGACTAAATTAAATGTACACCAATACTTAATCACACGCTTGCTAGGGCGGATTTGGCGATAGCAACAGTACTTCAATTTCAAGGCAGAGCGATGATCTTCTTCTGCTTGCCCACCCATGAGCAGTATATTTTAGAGGTGATTTTATTTAACAAAGAAACATATACCTAAGCATTAATTGCCGGTATTGATTGGATTTGTTGTCATTCCTCATACACAGCACTAACTGTTACGCTGTCGCTGTAGGCCTAGTCAAGTTACTCGACACAACTATAGTTTGTAACTCTGTCTAGTAGGCTATACCAACCACCATTATGATTTGTTGCAAAATATTTTAGCATATTATTGTTGCTCGGTAAGTTCTGTACTGTACTTCATTCTACTACTCCTCGAACAGTCTCTCAAAGGCGACTGACTGTCTCATTTTCTTTTTTTACAAATGCTGCTGCCCTGCCAGTGTCTACTACTACTACTATACTACCACCACCACCCCAATCGTGGCATGTTAGAAAAAGGAAACCATCTTCACCATGCAGCCATTGCTGTGCCTAAGTTAAACATCAAGCAAAGGTAAGAGAAGTTTGGGGAAGGCAGAATTAATAATGGACATGTTTTCAATGAATTCAATTTCACACACCCCTTTGAGTCCAGGTAAAGAATGCATAGACTAGAGGAAAGACTGAAAGTACTAGTAGGACAAGTCAGTCAGTGAGGGGTGTCGCATCTACCTGTTTGTGTCTTACACAGTCAGCCAATTATTTAAATCAAACACTGGCTATGGGCGGGCCTGCACCAGCAAGGAAACAGTGTGATGTAAAACAGTAACCCCACCTGCAAAACATTAACAACACTGCATGTAACGTAGAAAAATAGATTTAATTGACCCTAACAAAAATAAACTAAACCCACAAAAGCTGACCCACCCCCCTCCCTAACCCCAACCAATGTCTGTAAGAAAGTCCAGAAAATAGTCCAAAAACCCAACACCCAATAGCCATTAGAGACGGTATCTTCCCTATAGAATGGAAGAAGGCGGTAGTAAAACCCCTGTTGAAAAAGGCCTCCTTGGACCCGGGCGTCTTAAAAAACTACCGGCCTATCTCTCTGCTCCCTGCCCCAGCGAAGATGCTTGAGACTCATCTTAACAGGCATCTCGCTGTTTTTGTGGAAGGCTCGGAATGCCTAGATCCCTCCCAGCATGGATTTAGGAGAGAATTCAGCACCGAGTCAGCCCTCACCATCGTGCTCGATAAAATCCGCACGACAGTAGATGAGGGCCAGACCTCTCTCCTGGTCCTGCTCGATTTAACTGCGGCTTTCGATACCCTCTCCCCCTCAGTCCTTACATCTCGACTGAGGGAGGTGGGGGTGAAGAACGCAGCTCTGGATCTTTTGACCTCGTTCCTCACAGGGAGGGTACAAAGAGTCCAGCTGGGGGAGTTCCTATCTCCATCCCGATCTGTGCTATGTGGGGTCCCTCAAGGGTCAGCACTTAGCCCAACCCTTTTTAATATCTATGTTACCCCACTAGCCAAACTAATAAGATCTTTCGGGATGGAGGTAGTCTCTTATGCAGACGACACCCAAATCCTCGTCTCACTTCCCCATTCAGATGAACTAATCGCCTCCAGGTTTAGATCTTGTATGGAGGCGGTTGGTCATTGGATGATTCAGAACTCTCTAAAACTGAATGGGGAGAAGACTGAGGTGATGGTGTTCGGGGGGAAAGAAAACATCTGGTCAGCCAATTGGTGGCCTGACTCACTAGGGACATGCCCTTCCCCTACAACATCTGCCAAGAACCTCGGGGTGCTGATAGATCCTGCCCTCGACTTAGGCAGCCAGGTGAGCAGAACTGTTTCCACCTGCTGGGGTCTGATTCACACTATACGAAGGATCAGGAATTATCTCTCCCTGCAGGCAAGAAAACAAATAGCTGTTGCGCTCATCAGATCGCGCTTGGACTACTGTAATGCACTGTATGCTGGGCTTAACAAAGGCCAGCTGCAGCGCTTACAGGTAGTCCAAAACGCCAGAGCCAGATTTGTTCTGGATACCCCCCGACGCTCTTCGGCCACTGCAGCCAGGAAAACGCTGCATTGGCTGCCGGTAGAACACCGAATCCGGTTCAAAGTTCTATGCATGACCTACAGAGCCATTGCCAAAAATAGCGACACAGGAATTGGGTCCATCATCTCCCACTATATTCCCGGAAGGAACTTGCGTTCCTCTGGGAAACTGCGTCTGACTGCCCCCCGTGTGCGAAGAGCCAAATGGGGTGGTAGAGCCTTTTCCACTCTGGCTCCTAAGTGGTGGAATTACCTTCCCCTGGACCTGAGATCTCTCCCGTCCTTACAGCACTTTCGCTCTGCTCTAAAAACCCTTCTCTTTCGGCAAGCCTACATGTAAGGTTTCCTGTCTCCTTCGCTGATCATTTTCTGATCTTTTCTGTTAGGCGCCTTGATACCTGTGGGTTATTGTCTTGCGCAATACAAATTGCCTTTCATTCATTCATTCAATTCCCACCCACCCAAACAAGAATTAAAAAAGGGGCAGAAGACAGGGACTAAGGTGTGGGGCGGGATTGCAGGAGGACATGCATCGGCTCCTCTAGACGGGCGACGCGGCGTCTGAGGGCGCGGCAGTTGCAGCCACAGTAGGGGGGTACCAGAGATGGTATTGCAGTGGCAGCGGGCAGCCGCCAGATGGTGGCACTGTACCGCTGGAGGGTGTTGGCTGGGGCCTGGGGCACTGGAGGAGGCTTGAAGTGCTGCTGCAGTCTCCTCCTCCTCCTCTGCCAAGACCACCAGCCGCCGATATTCCTGCTGGATTGCCTCCAGTTTCCGGCGCCGTGCCTTGGCGGCCAACTCCTTCCAATTAACTTTGGAAGAAGTAGCTTTGTATCAAAAAGAAAAAACAAGACAATTGTAAAATATACTCTTAGATAAACAGTAAGACAAGTTAATTATGCACATAGTGGCATGGTAGAGTAGCACTATAAAGCACAGTACACAACATTTTAAATCTCGCTCGTCCTTCTTCCTTTCACCCTTCTTTCACTTTTTAGTTGAACAGTGCACCAGGTGATCTGATCTGACTTTTAGTCTTCTCCATAAAACTTTCAAAGCGGAGTTGAAATCAGATAGATGAGGCCATTGGTTATTCAATACTCCCGCCCCTATGCCAATTAAAGGGTGTCTAGTCTAGTTCACTCTTCAAACGTTCACAACAACTCATACTTACTTAGGACATCGGATGGTGGGCGGACTTTGTCCGCCTGCCATCCTCACGCTAAAAAGGGTGGAGGTCCTGTGGGGACAATTAGGATGCGCCCGCCACAGTGGCGGGCGCATCCTGTTTTTTTTACATTCTGGTGGGCGGTGCCGAAAGCAATGCTAACAATACATGTTGTGCTTTTCCAAGCACAACATGACAGGCCAGAGCGGAGTCTGTCACGTTTTGCTTTGAAAGGCAGGGGGGTACCATAGCATAGGTACCCTCCATTGGGGCCCCCAAGCATACTCATCATGCCTTTCCGTGGCAGCCGGCAATGCCGCCACGTAAAGGCATTCCAAAATGCAGATTATTTGGCTGGCGGTGTGTTCAGACACCACCACCATATTGAACCCTTTTCCACCCGGTCGACATGTGGGGGGTCTGACTATTTTCTACAGGGAGGGCAGGAGGTTTGCCCCTGCGGGGTTGGCGTTGACTACCGCTGGCCCAGGTGGGGGCAATCCGCCCACCATCCTAATGGGGCCCTAAGTCTCAACAGTACAGTATACATACAGTACACCCTTGCAGGGAGTGTAGTATCAACAATAGTTAAGGATTATGAATCTAACTTACCACCGCACGCCACTGGTGCTGGCACTCCCCCTATCGCTCCATCGTCAGTATCGGCAGCAACTGAGGCATCCTCTCCCTCCACGTCGCCTTCGCTGGCCCCGGCAATGGTGGTCGGTAGTGCGCCTAGAAAACATTACACATTTATTAGGCGTCATATACACCTCCCTCTATTGGTCAGTAGCAAGATTGAAAAATGAGTTAATAGTATATAACATACATCACTAGTACAAATAAGGTAGTAGTAGAGTAGACACTAATAGTTATGTATGGTCCCCCTTAGGGTCATTCTAGCCTTTGCTTAGTTAGCCCGAGCCATGCAACCATTTTACCTTTGTGTCTTTTATTTTTGCACATGTGACGTTACCTTGCAGCTTGTTGTATAAGACACCTTTGAGCCCACATGACCTGCCTCACACTGCTACTGTCTACGCGCTGCGTACAAGCGGTCAACAAAAACATTAACAAGCCACTTTTTTATGAAGTACTGGTGTACTGTTAGTCCATATTGTTTATCCATAAATGCTACACTTTTTGGCATGGCTGAGAAATGCTTGCAAGTTGCAATATTCTAACGCACACCATTTCATTTTTCGCATTACAGACGGAAGATTCCCTTCTACGAACCAGAGCTTTGCAGAGCTTATGATGCAACAACTACCAGTACTAGGTTCTTCTAAGGTGAGGGGTCCCTTCACTCAGGGATCTTCATTTATAAATTTATATAAACTAAATTCCTAGGGGATGGTGGGGCTGCCTTCCACCACTGTTCAGTTATCATGATTTAATTCCCAATTGTAAGTAAGTGTAACAATGTTTATTGTTTTAATGTTATTGATTTTCCTGTTGGTGCTGCATTATATAATAGAACAATGTACAGAGCTTCTCAATTCAAAATAAACATTTTGAACTTACGTAGACTTGGTGGTATTACACGAATGAGCAAACTAAAGGAAGGGTGTGCATGTGCATTTCTTCCACGACTGAGAGGCTGGGTGTGTTATGTTCTGGGTTGTCTACTTGTTGGGTATCTTGGGGGGAGGGTTCGGAGACCTAATAGTTATGACAAGACACTACTATAGTCGGGCAGGGGATTGTGGTGGGTTCTGAATTTCTGATTGAGGTGTGTGAGGAAGGTCCAACCTACCATCACCAACATCCTATTTTCTTGTGCAAAGGTCTGAATGTGCAAGTTCCCTACAACAGTAGTAGTATGTTCTATAGGCTATCATATCAAATAGTAATAAATCTGGTTGGGCATTTGTTGGAGTGAATTTTTTCAAAGCCTCAAGATTAACAAAGACTCAAGATCAATAAGACTTGAAGTAGTACAAGAGGATGACCCAAAGGACTGGACTCAATGGCTAGAGCTACTGGTGAATCTGAGTTTTATTTACAACCTTTCAAATAAAGAGTGGCCAACCGGGAAAGCTTAGCTACTACAGTACAGACAGACTGATAGTAGTAGTAGTACAGAGAGTCATCATAGCAGAGGCAGAGATAACAAGATTTTTGAAACCGTACAGATCGAAGGATAATTGTTGGTAAAAAATAGCATTGGGAAACTGAAACAATAGTTCCTGAAAAATATGGTGCAGTTATGGAATAAGACATATTATTAAAAACAAGAAGACTTACTAGGGCCAGCAGAGGAGCCCTCGTTGGTGTCCTCCTGGTGGTGATGTTCTCCCGCCGACTGCCCACTCCCTGTCTGCCTGCCTCTGGGTGCTGATGAACAGGAAAGATATAAGAAAGAGACAAACATTGATGGATGGTGTCAAACAAATACAATATTTTTAAAGAACGGTCAAAAAACACTTCTGTAAACAACAATTGCAATAACTAAATTGACCGATCTCATCTGGTCAACAAGTAGTATCGGGGGATTCGCGGATCGACTACTTACTATTTATCAACAGTAATCCAGTCTTCCATTCTGATTCCAGAATACTAAGTTACAACTAAGCCTAAGTACGATGTACCACCCGACCTAGCCCACCTATTCCAGGCGTGCCAATTGTACATTAAGTATGCATTTCCACTTCTTTTAGTCCTCAACAATGCATATGGTCAAATGGAGGACACATGACTACATTTTTTGTATACACCAAATTTTTGAACAAACTAGAAAAGGTTCTAATAAAGACTGGCGTACTAGCAGCACGTGACGTAACTTAGGGGGAATCATGCATACCATTAAAAATTTACAAACTCATACTAACTACCTAAACCTAAGTATCAATCCGCCCCTATCTCTTAGTGACAGGACAAAGTAAGGACTAAAGTCACTGTAGCATTACGTAACTTAATTTCTTTCTCTAAAATAAACTCTTACAGAATCACGCTAAGCGAGCGCAAATGCAAAGTTTCAAACAAGTACGATCAGTAGTAGCGCAGAGGAGCACCTGTGTCATAACAATCACAGAAGACTTTTAAACGTAATTAACCTGGAATGTAAGCAGCAACATTCTAGCTGGTTGGAAGAAAAAAGAGATATTCGCAATATATAACACAGAGCAGAAGAACAGACACAAAGTAGTAATAATTAAATAGTTACTCACCAAGACCCGGGACCTCCACTCCTAGCAGGTCCAGCAGATCCTGCTCACGGTCCAGGATGTCGGACCACCGGTGCGTCAACTGCGCCTGGGTGCGCCGGACCCCAGAGTAGCGCAACACTGCCCGGCGCACCTTCCCCCACCGCTGTCGATGCTCCCGGAGGCTGTACCCGGACCCAGGCCTGCCACCTGCTGCCAGGGTTGAGGGGAGGTGGCGCTGCACAAAGAAAATGAGTGCAGCCAACTCCACCTCCCCAAATAAGGCCGGTGCCTGCACCCCTTGTGGGCGCTGCCTTCCACAAGGAAGGAGGTCGCGGCTCTGGCTGCGACGAGTCCTACCCTTTGACATGGTTCTGGGATGGGGCGGGAAAGAAAAGGTAATAAAATTTTAAAAGTAAGTAAAGGAAATGAATAGCAGGCAATAGAAAGAGTGAAAAAGTAGCTAAAAAACAAAAAAAAAGTAGACAAAAACCAAAAATATAGAAGCAGGAAAATAGTTAAGGAAATAATAAATAAATAAAAAAGATTAAATAAAAGTGGCTTCAAACAAAGGATTGAAAAGATGCAGGGAGGATTGAAAATCAGGCCCCAGAACCATGCAATAGAGTGAAAAAGAAGATGGCCGCGCCCATTGCGACCACGTGCGCAAGTTCGCGCGATATTTTCTCCCCGAGCACGGAGAAAGCAACGCGAACAAGTAAAAGCATTCGCGAACAGGAAATACGTACAGTGAAGGGCGCGAGCATGCATTGTGTGACCCGGAACAGGAAGTAAGCATCGCGGGAGGGCGGGACAAGTGAAAACAAGATGGCCGTGCCCGTGAGCAACCGCATGGGTAAGTTGGCGAGCCACGATCACGCAAAAAATACCGCAAACAGGCGGGAAAAAAACGTCAGCGTCTTTGCGATATTTCCGGCGTGTTTGCAGAGATTTTCAACATTTTCGCGATAGTTTGCGAAAGTGAACTTCGCAAATTCCACCCACCCCTATTGTAGAGCCCATGTAGTGGTCTTGAAAAATACAGAAACAGCTTTCGTGACATGTTACCGGGTTTTCTCTGTGGTCAAATTGAGTTGACCAGTGCCACGTTTATCTTTGGCAAGTGTTGGAGAACACCAAGACAGTATGTGGATAAAGTGTCATTAATTTACTGATTATATCCTTCATTAGGATTTGCAGTCCTACCCTAGGTATTATGCCTAGGTCTTTGCCACCACAGCGCACAATCATGAGGTCTGGATGTTGGCAATCCACTATGTTTTAAACTAAAGGCAGCAATTGATGACACTTTAATCCACTTTGGCCAACAATCTTTACACTAGATGCCACTCTTTCTAGGACACTATCTGGCCCAAAACACAAACATTTGGCCCACAATCCATTTTGGAGACACAACCGGAGTAGCACACAGGAAAGACTACAAAAGAATTGGGCACTTTTGAAGATGAAAGGCAGCCAAAATGGAGGACAGCAAGTAAAAAGAAAGGACCTATTTGATTGGATGGTGGAGATGTGTGGGGAACTAAAATTAGGTGAAGACTTTAAGAAAAAACATAACTAACTCTGTGATTGGCTTTGGGAAAATAAAAAAAGTTAGGGGTTTGTTTGGTATTTGCTTGGAATTGGTAACAGTCAATCACACCTGATACAGTTAATGTGAAGCTGGAATGGTCTTGAAAGAAAGTCGTTTGACCAACTGTTGTGCAAAGAGTAGATTAATGGAAACATGATTACAATGGAAATGGAGTAAAAGAGTGTTGGGGGAAGGGAACAAAACAGACTTCAGTATGTAACAGACAAGCAGAATACTGTACAAAAATTGCTCAGTAGGGAGCGCATATCTGTTGATTGATAATATTTCATAAAATAAAATATAAATGACAAACAGAAACAGCAGATTGTTGGATGCTTTTCAGAACTTCCTTGTGGATCCACCGTGAATTCACATGGGGGGCCCAGCTGAGCGCCATGTTGGATCTGCAAAAAACCAACCAAATTGGGCTTCTTTACAGGAAACACTGAAAGGTTTAAAGAGTGACCATTTAAAAGTGATATAACAAAAATAAAAGATGAAAGGAAGTTTGTACAGGAGTATGAGTAAGAGCACATTGGGAAGGGTACCATTTTAGGCACTTTTCTACTAGAGAGGAGGATTGCCATATTTCCGACTTGAGATTTGCAGTGGAAACAGATCATAACAGATGTTAAAATAAAAGTTGGACAACAGCAAAAGAGATTTTACAGGTATGTTAATTAAATTGTACTATAAACAAGTATATTTTAAAACAAAATGTGCATGTTTAGAAGCTGAGAATAAAAAAACACAAAAGAGAAGGGAGCTTAGATGAGAACATTGAATAAAAATATAGAGAGCTATAAAGGAGAAAGAGGAATTGCTATACTCAAATTAAAGTTATTTTATTAAGCCAGTATGAATAAATGTATTTGAAATTAAATGTGGGTGCTTGCTTATAGTATGTAATTTAATAGTATTTTACACCTACTCACACAGTCAAGATGTCAGTTACACACCCAGTTACACTCCCCTAAAAACACTTATGTTCCCACTGCTTATATAGCCAAACAGTGACTGACACACTCAGTCACACACCCATAAATCCATTCACTAACCCATTTATTCACCTATACATCCACTTACATAGTCATTCACTCATCCACACAGGCATTGTCAGACCTAATCACACACCTATACAGTCATTTATGTACCCAGCACTCTAACAGTCAGTTACACATGGACTTACACACTCATGCAACCAGTTATACACCTAGTCACCCACCCATACAGCAACTCACATACCAATTTACAAAACCATACAGCCACTCACACACCCAGTCAGACAGTGAGAGAGGCACTTACACATATATTCACACACCCACATACCACATATATCCACCACTAATAGAGCTACTTGCAAACTGTTCCATGCCCAAACACCTACTAACACAGCCAGTTACCAACCCATACAGCCACTTACATACCTATTTAAATACCCATACAGTCTCTTACACACCCAGTCACCCACCCACACAGCTGCTTACACATCCAGTGACATACCCACAGAGGCACTGATACACTCACTCACATATCATCTCAACCACTCACACACCCAGCCACGCACCCATACAGCCACTCATATACCCATAAATAACACCCATACTCAGTCCCTTACATAGTCTCTTACATACTGACATAACCACTTATGCATCTACTCACCTACTTATAGTATGTAATCTAATAGTATGTAATCTCAAGGTATATGTATTCTGTATTAGCTTTTCAGGTATCTACTTCTGCTAAAAGAGGAATGGAAGATGGAATGGTGAGCTGAAAAAAATTAAGAATTATGCTTATTGAAAGCATCCACAAACTTTACGACAGACAATATATTTAGTGCAACTGGCATATGGCATTTGCCACAATGAGTGACCATGTCTTGCAGCTTTGATGAAACAGCGGGGATGGTAATTATCTGGTCAGGTCGTAAGGGTCCCACAGAGGGTCCAGCTGCTGATGTTGATGCACCACCTTCCCTCTCTCTTATCATCCTCTGATACATCCTTGTAAGTATGGTTTTCAGATGTTCCAAAATAGAGGATGTGCCATGTGAATACTTCTTCACCGTACCTCTTGAAAGGTTTTTGCTGTGTAGATTGCATTGGAAAAATGATGGAGCACCTTTCCTTTCTACTGAAGAGATGGAGAAATAATTCCAAATCTTGGAGGAGTTTTTTTGAGGTGGTAAGTCTTCTTCTGCTTCGTCCTCCTCTTTCCGTTCTGTACTATCTTCAGCAGAAGGCATCTTAACTTTCAAAATCTATTCTTTTAAAGGAAAACCAAAAATACAGTGGAGCTGTGCTTTTGAGACTGTCTCCAGAGAGATGTGAAACCAAAATAACTGATTTAGAGTTTGGTTTGCAATGCGGATGGTTGGAGAGATTCATGGTGTCATCGCAGCAGATCCACGGATCCATAAAATGAATTAAAAAAAGAGAAAGACTTTCTGTATTGCATCTGTAGAAAGTTTCCTTAAGTTGTTACGTTGATGTGTTTATTGTTACTTTTAGAATGTATAATAAGAATAAATGTGTTACAATCTATTTGTAAACTTTTAAAAATGTATATTACTAAATTGAACTTATAAGTGAAATTGTAATAAAATTTGTATTGAAATAAACTGTGAAATTCACTAGAAAACCAAGGTTTATAAGGATGTTTTTGTTAGGAAACATTAAAAAAAGTTGAAATTCACTGACAAAAAACAAAGTTTACAGGGACGTTATAGTTAGAAAATATAATTAAAAAATCCTTAGAAATTCACTGAAAAAACTGAAGGTTACATGGACATTATAGATAGGGACAGATTTTACACGCACAAAACCATAAAAATTCAGCAGTTATAGTTACCTGAGCTCACTATAACTTAAGCCTCCGCAACGCAGTGCTTATGACCTCACATATTACATCACTCATCGTTACATGGTCAGTGGTTTTGCAGATGACTTCACTGATGACATCTCAAATTGCATCACTGCTAACATCACTAATTTCATCATTCAGCAAAGTAAACTTCAATATGCTTCATAAAATACTATTTGCATTTTTTTTTTAAATAAGAAAAAGACGGGGCATGGTTTGCCTAACAGCGGAATGGCTGCTCTTTGAGTGCGCTACACGGGCCGGTGAAAATATCCTTAAATAATCCTGTATTGCGGTGGGGCTGCGGCGCTATCACCGGCGTCCTCGGCACGCTCCCTAATCGCCCATCGCATTGCCGTTACTCCGAGCTCTGGGTGTGCTCTGAGGAGCTGGAGCGCGGGAGGGGCCTGCCGAGCCGGCGGTGCCTGTCTGAAGAGGACGCGGAGGCCGGCGGACCTGTAACTCGAGCCCGTGGATGCAGTGGCGATGCGGGCCTGGGGAGTGGAGGCGCTGAGAAAGCCAGATTCGGCCGACGCGTTCTGCAGGGGTTGAAAGAGCGGCGGTCCCGTTCTGGCGGTGCATAAGGAGGTTTGATGAGTCTGCACGCACCCCACGCTTGGTACTGTCACGGAAGGCGGCGAGGGTCCGGCCCCGTACCTGCAAGCAGGCCGGAGGGTGCCATTTTGACGAGGCACTGCCACCGCGGGAAGCATAGTGGCTCACGGGGTCGGGTGTTCCCTTGTTCCCCACTGTCTGCGGTGATCCCGGGAGGAGAGTGGCGGAGCGCTGAGCTTGGTGGGCTGTCTTTCGAGGAACTGGTGTTGCCCCCCCCAAAGATCTCTTATTGCGAAACGGGGCGAACTGTGGATCTGGTGGGGAACCTGAGGCCATGGAGCCCTGCAGTTCAGTCGCTGCCAGGCGCCAGTTTACTTTGTTGGAAAAGCGGGCTCCCTTGGGGAAAACTGCCACCGCTTTTGTCTGTACCGTGAGCGGTGCAATAAGACTCTGTCTGCTGGGAGCCTCGCCGTGCATGATGGACAGCCCTATTGCCACAAACCCTGCTGTGCTGCTATTTCCGGTCCTCAGGGAGTGACTATTGGTGAAGTGGGCACTTACAACTAGGATATACTCTATCTATAATCAGTGGAGTCTATCATCTTTGAGCCCAGGCTTTACACCGTTATCTCCCTCAGGATCTGACCATCCTCCGTTAAGCGTATTTCTACAGCAACGTCGTATGCTGGTGGCATACTGGAGAGGCACCCTGCTGTGTTGGCCTCCCCCGGGTTGCGTTGTGTGTACCCAGGAGTGAGACGCACTTTATGGACTTTAGCGGGCAACGTGGTTACCTGATAGAGACAGTCTTCTGATCTGTCCTGCCGGGGGCTGCGGAGTGCCGCTGGGGACGAACCGGAGCGGTACAGGCGGTGCTGCAGTGGGTCCCCAGGTCGGGACGAGCTAAGCTGCTGACCATTGTTGGGAGATCTGCACTGTGTGAGTGGGAGGTGGAGCGGGCTGCAGACCCGCCTGTGCGCTGGAGATATTGGCAGTGGCCTGATTGCTGACAAGTCGCTGCAAGATGGGAAAGCATGATGCCAAGCAACCGAGGCTGACCTTTGACAAGCGTACCACGCGCCAGGTTGAGCTGCCTTCTGATATGCACCCGGAGGAGCAGCCGGAGTTGCACGCCGAGGATGGTGGTGAAGATTTGAGTACTTTAATGCTGGAAATAAGATCTAGCCTGCGAAATATTGACTCAAAGCTGGACACTCTGACCTCCCAGTTAGACTCGGCACGAAACTCGCTTAGATGCCCTGGAAAATCGGCATACTGAATATCATGACTTCCAAGTAGAAGCGAAAGAGCAACTGTTAAACATGGACAAACTCCTGGGTGTTATTCGCGCAAAGAACGATGATTTAGAAGCGAGGTTTCGCAGAAGCAACGTACGCATTATCGGAATTCCGGAGACCACCGCCATTTCAAGGATGAAGAGCTATGTGACAGACCTCCTGCACGCGTTGTTTGATCCTCAGCTGTCCCCGGTCTTCGTGGTAGAAAGGGCGCACAGATCTCTGGGGCAGCGGCCGCCGGTAGGGGCGCCTCCTCGACCGATATTAGCCAAATTGCTGAATTACCAAGACCGGGACACCATTTTGCGATTGGCGAGAGAGAAGGGACAATTGACATATCAAGGTAATGCTGTGTCATTTTAACCGGACTTCACGCCGGCCGTGCAGGCTGCAAGACGTGAATTCCTACAGGCCAAGCGCATTCTTCTGCAGGCGCAAATCCCGTATTCCTTGCTTTATCCCGCAAAACTGAAGGTTTTCTACGAGGGTACTGTACACTATTTCACAGATGCAAAGTCCGCACTCAAATTTGCCAAGCATGTTGGGGGGAGGAAGGGCAAGGACATACGTGGACCGTCGACGTCAGCGCCCTGTCACTTGAGTGATAATGACTGATAATGCGTAGATACTGTTTAAGCCTCATAAGCACTCATTGTACTGCCATGTTTTGTGTCTTTCCGCCAATAGGCAATTGCGAGTTCATATGATGTTATTTTGAATTCAATGGTGGCGTGCTTCTGGATTGCCAGGGGTGGGGCTGCTAGCGCACCGCTACATTCCTGGCCACCCTGTTTATTCAGGGAAGATTGTTGATGCCACCATGCCCCCATGGGAAGTTTCCCTTGTAATGTTCAAAACTGGGTATGTCTTGTTTTTAGGGTGGGTTTTTCTGCAACGTGATTGGGGGGTTGGAGTGGGTGAGGGGTGGGGATGGGGAGCTGGTTTTTAAAGCCAGTATGATTCTTGGATGTGAGCCACTGTTTCACTTTGTTGCTTTTTTGGACTGCGCGGCAGCACATCGGCCTCTCACTGGGGAAAGGTGTCTGAGATGTCCCACGATAAATCACTGAAATTGTTGACATGGAACATTAGAGGGCTGAATGACTGTCATAAGGCCAGACTGATCCATGCTTATTTGGCTAGGCATAGTGTTGATATTTGTCTGTTGCAGGAGACATACTTAAACACTTCTCCTTCTCCTAAACTACGACATCGCAGGTGGGGGCACACATACACGTCCATATATTCTAATTATGCCAGAGGAGTGGCTGCGCTGATTCGACAGGGGTTGGACTGGCGAGAGAGGGAGGAATATAGAGATCCGGAGGGTAGATTTGTTATCCTCTGTGGCCTGCTGGGAGGACTTCCCCTGGTAATCGCAGCAATATATGGCCCAAATTCTGATGCCCCTGAATTTTTTCAGGATGTATGGTCTAGAATTAAGGCAACGGGGTATGACACTGTACTGTGGAGAGGTGATTTCAATGCCATTCTGGACGATGCTGTGGATAGGAGGGGCGCGGCTCGGGTCCTGCATCCAGCGGCCAGTACCGCGTTGCGGTCCATAATCCGAGATGGTGACCTGGTGGACATATGGCGCAGCAGGCACTCCTTCGCTGGGGAGGGTACATGTGTCTCTGATCATCACAGGGCATGGTCCCGCCTGGATTTTTGGTTGGTATCACGAGATGCTGCGGCCTGGACTGTTGACATGGCGCATTTGCCGCAAACGCTGTTGGACCATGCCCCGTGTTTGTTGCAATTGGCCCTCCCGGGGGCGCCCCCCGGGCATTTACCTGGCAACTCCCGCCCCATGCCCTGATGGATGAGGCCTTCGAGGAGGAAATGCGGAGGGACATCCTAGATTATTACGCTAATAATGTTGGGTCGGTGGATTCTGAGGCCTCACTCTGGGAGGCCTTTAAGGTGGTGATCAGGGGCCAATGCATTGCGAGGCAGACGGGGGTCCTTAAGGCGATACGAGGCACGCTGGCTTCCCTGGAGGCCCCAATAAAGGAGATGGAGGGGGTGTATTATTCTGATAGTGACCCCCATGTGGTGCAGGAAATAAAGGCTCTGCTGCTGGACTATGCGGAGGCGCAGCGTGAAACAAAATTTCTCGGTAAATATGCTGAAGCGAGTAGATATGGGGAGGGGGATAGGCCGGGCCGTACACTCGCCGGCATGATCGGACCATCTAAATCCGCGACATTTGTTCATGAGATCCGAAACTCAGAGGGAGACATGATTAGGGGACATCAGGGGGTGTCGAACGCATTTGCTGCATTCTATCATAAATTGTACACGACCACGCAGGGTTCAGGTACAGAGGGATTGGATGCTTTCCTTGAGACCGTAGCGTTGGTCTGGTTTAATGACTCCCATAGGAAATACATGGACCTCCTTTTTACGGTAGAGGATGTGGTACAAGTTATTACAGCCTGCCTCTGGGTAAGGCGCCTGGCCCGGACGGTCTAACTACCTCCTTTTACAAAACCTATGCTACGGAGCTGGCACCTCGCCTGTTGGAGGTTTACAGTGAAGCACTGGAGAAGGGGGTGCTGCTGCAGTCCCTGAGAGGGGCGACAATTATTACGCTTCTAAAGCCTGGGAAGTCGGCGGAGGAGCTAGACTCCTACCGCCCACTTTCCATGATTAATGTGGATATAAAAATATTTGCAAAACTTTTAGCTAACAGGCTGCAACCGCTTTTTCCAATGATGCCCTCCCAGACCAGTCGGGATTTATTCCGGGGAGGTCTACCTCCCAAAATCTACGAACGATCTTCTCAGTTCTCCATTACCTACACCCAGATGAAAAAGCTGCGGTGGTGTTCTTGGACGCCACCAAGGCGTTTGACACGCTTGAATGGCCCTATCTGTTCTGTATCCTAAGGCGGATGGGTTTCAGCCCGCTTCTTATTCAGAGCATCCAGCTGTTATATACCACCCCTTGGCGCGCGTTCGGGAAAAAAGACTGTTATCTGACCCCTTTTTGATCACGTGTGGTACTCACCAGGGGTGCCCATTATCCCCTCTCCTGTTTGCCATCGCAATGGAGCCCCTCGCGGCCTGAGTCCGGCAGCACCACACCATGAGGGGTATTTGTTTTAGCTCCCGAAGCCTGCTTATATCCCTATATGCTGATGATGTCACGCTCTATATAATAAATGCAAATGAGAATTTAGACCCAATTTTGAGAGAATTCATCCGATTTGGTGGGCTATCGGGCGTATGCATTAACTGGACTAAGTCTGTGATTTTCCCATTGATTGCCGGTACCCCTCAGGTGGTATCGGAGTTCCCCTTAAGTTGGGAGGCGGGTGAGGTTAAATACCTGGGCATCTGGGTGAGCCGTGACACAAAGGAAGTATGGCGCCTGTTTTTACATTATTGGGTGCACCCGACCCCATTCCAGCCACACGTAGCGGTTGAGGCGGAGGTGATGGCCCAAATCCCACCTAAGGTGGCGCTATACCAAAAACTCTGCCGTCCTCGCGGAGACATAGATTCGGCTGGAACCCTGTGTTGGGCGTGGAACGAATTGCGTAGGAGGGCGAGACTCCCGTTGCTTTACGCTCCCTCGGTTCCTTTTCCGCAGAACCCAATGATGCCCTGTGTGCAAGACAGCCTTAGTAGGAACCTAACTGCGAAAATGAAGCTCCAGACGTTTGGAGACTTGTACCCCGGAGATAAATTTCGGCCCCCGCCGGCCGTGGCCGAGGGAAGGGCGGTGCCATTTGCGGAACTCTTTCTATATCATAAAATTCACACGGCGTGTCGTTCTCTGGGGGCGGGGGAGTTTCCGAAGGCCCCACCGACTATGTCAGCACTAGATAACATATTGAAGTTTCCTTCATCGCGGAAACTGATTATTCGTCTATATTCGCACATGCAGGATACAGCCCGATCATAACGCCACACTCTCTCAATAACTGTAATGCGGAGTTGGAGGTAGATATAGCAGAAGAGCAGTGGAGATTTTGCTGTGGGCAATTGTCAGAGCTCCCCCCGAACTACAAGTTACGCTTGATACACTTTAAATATTTGCATAGATATTATAGAACACCGGTTGGTCTTCATCGGATGGGACTTCGAGCCGAAAGAGATTGCTGGCGATGTGGATTTGCGCGGCTTCGTTTTTACATGTGGCATGGCATTGCCCCAAGATAGCTGTGTTTTTGGGCGGCAATTTTTGATGCAGTTAATGACATGTTGGGGATCGAACTGACGCCATCTCTGGTGCTGGGCTTGCTGGGTTATGTAAAGGACACACCACCTAAGCTGCGTAAACTGCACGCCCTCCTCCTCTTATTTGCAAAACGCCAGGTTGCAGTGAATTGGGGTAGGCAGAGGGTGCCCTCCATCAAAGATTGGGTAAGGGATATTACATATGGACACGCACAGTTAAGTACGTATTGGGAGTTGATGCCACCAGCTTCCAGACCCCGGAACATCTGGGACCCATTCTTGACATGGTCAGCTAGCACACACGGTGAGGCTGGTACATCGTAGATGGCGGCCTTGAAGCTGGCCCAGTAGATGCATTGTGTCCTTGCCTTACATTCCTGTATACTGTATATTTTAGAGGTCGCTTAATTGGGTGGTCAAGGGGAAGTGTTAGTTTAATTTTGGCCCTCTTAGGCAGAGGCGTAGCAGGTATATCTATGTTTTTCATGCCTACATTATAATATGAGTACATCAAGACCAGAACAGTGTATACATCATCTATGGGATTTTCGGGGTGTCGGATGTAATGCTGCGAGATCATTTCTTTATTTTTCTTACTGTGTATCCAGTGGAATCACCTACAAAATACTGTTGCATCTATGATATTCAGCAGGCCTGTTTGATGGGTTTGCATTTTTGTATTGAAATGTCAATAAAAACTAAAAAAATAAAAAATAAAAAATAAGAAAAAGACAGTGGTAAGAGACGTACAGCACAGAGAACACTGTAACCTTATCAACTACTACATTCACTTATCACATAAGAGACAGTTCACAGTGAATACACCTTTCTATCTGTATAGGATAGGCTGTTGCAAACCGCAACAATACCATTCATGAACCTGGAAAGAGGTTTTTGTGAAAATGTCAGATATATACAAACCACTACAACATACAACCAGTACGGAGGTTTTAGTGGAAAGGCCATTGTGTGACAAACCACTACTAAAATTATTCTTCAACCTGCCTGGAGAAAGGTATGAGCAGAGAGGTGAGTCTGTTGTAAATATCTACTACATTGAGCCTTCACCCTAGAGAAAGCTCTTAGTGAACAGAATAATTTATTGCAATCTACTACTACAGTCATTCATCACAAAGGAAAAAGCTCTAAGGAAACTGGTCAATATGTCATAAAACAAAACTATGCTCAGCCATCACTGTGGAGAGAAGTCTCAATAAACAGCTTAGACAGTGATGTAATTTGAGATGTCATCAGTGATGCCATCAGTGATGTCACTGACCATGTCATGAGTGATGTAATATGTGACGTCATCAGCAGTGCATTGTGGGGGAGCGAGTTACAGTGAGCTCAACTAACTATAACAGGCGAATATCTCTGGTTTTATATGAGTCAAATGTCCAACTAACTATAACGTCCCTGAAACCTATGTTTTTTTCAGTGAATTTCTAAAGTTTTTTTTAAATGCTAATTCCTAACTCTAACGTCCCTGAAACCTATGGTTTTTTCAGTGAATTCCTAGGGTTTTTTAAATGCTAATTTATAACTATAACGTGCCTGAAACCTATGGTTTCTTCAGTGAATTTCAAAGGTTTTTTAAATGCAAATTTCTGTTTATAACGTTATTTAAAGCTTTCTTTTTTTCTGTGTTTTTTAATTATCATCCCATTCTCAACGTGGTGAGAACTGCAAATCTCATCACTCTTCCATCAATATCTTACACAAACAAAATCGCCACAAACAAGAGCCACATCTAACGCTAATGAAATGCACAGTAGGCATTCCCGTTCAAAAAAACCATGAAAACACCACTTCCCCATATTTTCAACGACCAGCCAAATCTGCAATGCGATCCAAAAAGCAGGCGATAAGCTGAGTTAGCAGTAACAAATTAACATCAACCTTTAACTGGTGTAAGGAGGTCGACTATCTACTCTGTTATTTCGACCCAACTCATAGCCACATCTAAAGACCAACACGTGATACAGCTACTGATCATGCAGCTCCGACACCCAACAACGCCACAGCACCCAGCCCCACCACCACCAGAACCTCTCCCAATACCACCCCCCCCAACTACCACCGAGGCAGCACAAAACAGAACAACGGACCTTCCCAAAACGCCATGCCCCTCAGCCACACAATAGCTGAATGTTGGGAGATGAGCAACCAACTAAATATGAAGGAGGCAAGTCACCCATCACTCACAATGCCAAGTGTAACACTCATGTGCTGCACAGACCTCACTATGCAAAGCACAAACCTCTCCATGTGGAGATATACTATTGATACTTGTAGTGTAGTGCACAGTGGACGCAACCATGTTACCTCAGGCAGTGGGGAAGATCTTGGTCATGTAGCTGTGTTGTCCCCCCTGGATGCGGAAGCAGAGTGGGCTGCTACAAAGTATGCCACTCCAGCGTAGAAGTATGAATAAATAGACCAGGCCCTAGGCGTGGTTCACTTGTGGGAAGACCAACGAGTCTGTCAGAATGGCAGCCCTCACTCTGGCACGTGGCAGTCGCCATAACCGCGGGCCTCCTCGACACAGGGCCCCTGCGAACCCAGCGGCACAGCACCACAGACTTATGTCTGTACCGACTACTGCCTTCGATCTACACTACGGACAGCACGGCTCACAATTCAGATGTAGGGGCGATTGCAGATATCGCAGTCTAGTTCTCAAGACACGTTACTCCCAGTGCGGCCCACCTAGACCACGCATCATCGCAGGTTGCGCACACGCTGTGTGCTTCAGGTACTACTAGCTCACTGCACCATAAGTCATCGCCATGTGGCCTTATCAATGCAGAATTCATTAGACAAAACACATGGCTCCCAGTGCAGCCCGCCGGGACCAGGTCTCATCGCAGGGTGCGCACACGTTGAGTACTCCAGGTGCCACTAACTGTGCAGCTCAACTCAACACCACGTGGCTGTGCGCCCATCCTGACTGCTGCCTCCACCCTACACTGGAGTTACATGGTTCACAATTCAACATTAGTAGCGACGCTAATTGTGTAAGAGACTATAATGACTATAAGAAGACCAAATGCTCTGTGCAGCTCAATTCAATGTCACCTGCCTGTGGGCCTTTGCTGACCGCTGCTTCCGGCCAACACTGTGGAAGACCAGCGACACGTGGTGCCAACTAACCCTGTTCAACATAAGCCGATCCCACATGTGTAACTGTGTCCTGAGTCCTCAATGGCAGCGACCACAGCACCAGACTCCCTTTGATCACCGAGGGGTATTTCCACATGGAAGACCGGCAACACGTGGTGCCACTGAACCTGTACTACTCAAGGTTTTTTTGGGTCACCAACATATGCACGTGGCTGTGGACCTTAGCTCAACGCTACCTCTGCCCTACAGTGTGGGAGACCGGCGACAAATGGTACCACTAACCGTCTTCAACACAAGCCGATCCCACATGTGGAACTGTGTCCTGAGTCCTGCATGGCAGTGACCCCAACTTCTCACCAGCAACCACAGCACCAGACTCCCTTCGATTAGTGTGGTATATTTGCATATCGAAGTCATCAATGTGGAAAGTGTTGCAGACAAAAAGATAACACAAAAGATACATTTTACACAAACTGTCGATTTCCCTTTCCACGTCCAGTAATTTCCAAAGGAAGAGTGAACAGTTTTATGTCAGCAATGAGACAAACCATCACTCAAAAATCACCCAAAAATACTTATAATTTAAAAAGAACAGAAGCATCGAAGAACAATAATGATTACAACACGGGGATTTTGAAGATGTGAAATGCAAATATGAACATACAATATGATGCACATAACTCAATTGCTGTTTCTCACTATGTCACGTCATATATTACCAACTCTGAGAAGACAGAATTGAAAGAAATGTGGGAAGAAATTTCACAGGAGAAGACACTTAGGAAAAAATTGTACAGCTTCAGTTTGAAGATACTTTCACATCGAGAAATTGGATCCTACCAATGTTTGGATCGATAGACATCTGCAAGTTTATATTCAAAGTCAACAGGAACCATCTGGATAAGTCTAGGTTTTCCTGCGGCACGAAATCGAGTTTTACTATAAATGTTATAAAACAAATTTGTGATGATGTAGACTTACGTTTCTTTGCTAGTCAAGAGAACTGTACAGAAAATAACAGTTGGATATATCTAGGTGTTGATCAACAAATGGAGGATAATACTGTTGTGAAGTTTGAAAAAGAAATAACAAAGTTTAAAGTAGTTTCTGGTGAAAATCCCAGCTATGTTTATATTTATTGCTGACGTACTCATTGTAAAATTCAAACTAGGAATGTAGATGTACTACCACTAAGCCTATTCAACTCAAGTCGATCCCACATGTGTAACTGTGTCCTGAGTCCTGAATGGCAGTCACCCCATGTCTGTGGCAGCGACCACAGCACCACACTCCCTTCGATCACTGAGGCATATGTCGATATGCAAGGCCAGCGACACGTAGTCCCACTAACCCTCTTTAACACAAGCCGATCCCACATGTGTAACTGTGTACTGAATGGCAGTGACCGCAAGTCAGTGGCAGCAACCACAGCAGCATACTCTCTTTGATCAGCTAGACATATTTCCATCGGCAACGGCGGCGACACGTGGTGCCAATAACTCTGTTCAACAAAAGCCGATCTCACAAGTGTAACTGTGTCCTGAGTCCTGAATGGCAGTGACCCCAACTCCGTACCACCACAGTCCCTTTGATCAGTGAGGGGTATTTCCATATGCAACTACAGACTCCAATAGGCAAGTAAGTATCACAGTCCTACACCCTACATATTATCCTTTTAGTATCCTTGCTTCAAGAACTTTTTTTTATATCAGTTATAGCTTTACTACAATGACCAAATTAATCTTCAAATGAAAACTAAAATGGAATAGAAGTCTACACTGCAGGCAGTACTGCTAGCAATTCCATTTTTAAATGCTAATTTCTAACAACAAGATTGTACTCAGAAAATACAACACTTCGTCAGTGTATTCTATACTTATTTCATCTTTTCATCATATGCCTTCACTGCACTCACTAGGGCTCCCAATGGAAATTATTTCTTCATTCATTAACTACAGAGTCCACTAGGCAAATAACTATTACAGGCCTCAAATCTACATAATATCCTTTTAGTATCCTTTCTTCTTGAACATATCAGTTATACCTTTAGTACAATCACCATATTCATTTTCAAGTACAGACGAACACTCAGCAGTCTACACTGCGGGCAGCAGACCTCTCAATTTGAATTTTGGACACATGGTGCCAACTAATACTGTCCAACACGAGCCGATCCCACATGTGTAACTGTGTCCTGAGTCCTGAATGGCAGTGACTCCAAGTCCATGGCAACCATCACAGTAGCAAACTCTCTTTGATCAGTTAGACATATTTCCATATGCAGTGACCCAAAACTTCATGGCAGCGACCACACCACCACACTCCCTTAGATTAGTGAGGAGTATTTTCATATTGAAGGCTGGCGACAAGTGGTGCCATTGAACCTGCACTATGCATGCCGGTGAGGCCACCAACTTATGCACGTGGCTGAGGGCCCTTGCTCACCGCTACCTCTGGCCTACACTATGATCAGCAGGCCTCACAATTCAGATAGAGTCCTGATACCACATGACGCAGTCCAGTAGCCAAGACACATTGCTCCCAGTGCGGCCCGTCCACACCAAGCATCATCACAGGCTCATACACTCTCAATACTTCTGGTGCCACTAACCCTCTTTAACAGAAGCCGATCCCACATGTGATTCCACATGACACAGTCCAGTAGCCAAGACACATTGTTCTCAGTGCGGCCCGTACACACGAAGCATCATCACAGGCTCATACACTCTCAATACTTCTGGTGCCCCTAACCCTCTTTAACAGAAGCTGATCCTACATGTGTAACTGTGTCCTGAGTCCTGAATGGCAGTGACCACAAGTCCGAGGCAGCAACCACACAACATACTCCCTTCAATTTGTGAGGCATATTATTATATGCAAGGCCTGTGACACGTGGTGCCACTAACCCTCTTGCACACAAACCGATCCCATGTGTGTAACTGTGTCCTGGATCCTGAATGGCAGTCACCCCAACTTCATGGCAGCGACCACAGCACCAGACTCCCTTCAGTCTTATTTGTTGTTCTTTTCTTTAAATAATGTTTTTAATATGTAAATCTATACATGTCTAAGACTCTTCTTTGTCCAACCGCACAGGGACACTTCCGGGCCCAAGAAGATTGTTGGGGGTATGATGGTAATGTGGGAATAGGGTGTGTTACCTGCTGATGTGGGGAGAGGCAGCGTCAAAGGGGTATCTATCACAGAAAGACGGACTGAATCACAAAATGATTTTTCAATACTTATGTAGTGTGAGTTATGAACAGTTCACACCCAGGCTCGCAGAGGGACAGCTGCGGCCCGTCCACTCCACTCACAGACGCAGTACTACGAGCCGTCTGTGCCATTGTAGCTATCCCTGCCCTGTTCCATCATATGCCACGCCACGCCACGAGACTCAGATTACGTTCCAACGATGGCCCCGCATACCTACCTGTTGCAGGCGTACTCGCTGTTCCTGTGCAAGCCAGTGGTCTAGTTCTCCACATCTCCCGCCCACTCCCTGAGGGCAGTTTTACCCACACACCACACCTGTCCGGCACATGCGTCATAGGCCATGTGACCACGCAAATATAATAGATCGACAATGTCACATCCTTTTTTGCCGGTGCTGACTAGATGCCGGACGCTCCACATGTCTCAACCATAAAGAGTCTTTCAAAACTTGCGCAGAAGGTTACTCGCACCCTGATCTGTATAGCTCTCAGGGGCCTACCACCCCCTTGGCGCGGACTTCAGATGCACAGGGTTAGTGCCACCCGAAGCTCATATGGCCATCAGGGGCCTACCACCACGTGGCACAAACTTAACTTCCACAGGCTTAGCGGCCCCAAAAGCTGATGTGGTCTCCGCCATTGATGACTCAAGTCTCAGCGACATGTGTGAGATCTGCCGGGCCATGAAGAAGATGATGGGGTCTCCACCATTCATGACTCAGGACTCAGAGACATATCTGGGATGAGTTTTGATGGGCACGTGGAGTGCCCACTGCTGCACACTGCGGTGGCACCAGGTAATTATTTGCTCATGGATGCGCAGGGGCGGCAGTGTCTCTCTCTCTCCCCTCTCTCTCTCTCTCTCCCTCTCTCCCCCCCTCTCTCTCTCTTCCTTCTTTTCCTTCTATCTCTCTAACTCTCTCTCTTCCTTCTCACTTTCTCACTCCCTTTCTTTCCTTCCCTCTCTTTTTCTCTCTGGCTTTTTTTTCCTTCTCTCTTTCTCTCTGTCTCTCTCCTTTGATATGTGCATTACACACGCCCTCATTTTGTGCTTTATTTTCCAGGCTCTGTCATCCTCATCCATGGTCCCCACAGCAGTGTTCCACCATGTTATTTTGTATTGTTTTTGATACATTTTGTTTATTACTTTATCGTTGATATATGTTAATAAAAAAATTAAGTTTGAAAAAAATAATAATAACGTTTCTGGTTGTTTTCTTAACTGCTGTGTAACACTTTCTTGTTCTTATTACTGTTATTTGATGAAGTCCACCATGGTCTTAAATTTTGGAGGACTTATCGCGGGAATACCTGTGATGTCTGCAGTTTCCACCAACTTCTGAATAGTGTGTTAGATTTATCTCAACTTTACTTCCATTAAAGTGCTGATAATGAAATGCAGACTAGCCGCTCCCGTGCAAAAAAGACACAAGGTGCACCTTCGCGATTTATTCTAAATACCAAACTCCTGTATTACATTGCACTGACCTAGTGGCTGCACTCACAGTGTACACACAAAATCATTTACGAAACCTCATTGTATTTATATTGATTGGGAATCGGGTGTCAGGTGCTGGATCTTGATGAGATACACTGCCCATTTCATATATTGTCCTGCACACGCAAAAAATCACATCACAACTTTCACACCAACTGCAATCCGAAACAAATTCCGGCGATAGGCCACGTTAGCACCAGGGATTTTACACCTGCTTTCTGATGGTGTTAAGCAGGACGACTACCTGCACCATGAAAGAGAACACAGCAAAGAGCCACACCAGAACACCCACAGGTACCATAGAATAAATGAGCATGATACAGGGATACCCATGAGGGCCACAAGACTCTTCGGAACAACTCCGGGACCGCCAAAGCCCCCCAAACCCACATCTGAGCAAGTGTGTCACTCTGCTCATTGTGTTTAATTTTGGCTATTGTTTGTCTATACTTGTGCTATACTTAATTGTGCATGTCTGCCATTCTGCCCATCTCCCCCCGTTCCCCCATTCCCTGCTTCTTTCTCTTCCTGGTGCTGTTCTGTCTATAATTTTGTTGCTCCACACATAAATACATGTAAAGAACAAATAAGAATAGTTCCTTGATTCTTTTAGGTTTCAAAACTTCTCTCTCTTGGTTTCTTTTTAATTTTCCATATAAACGTTTTTTTTAAATATTCAACAACACATAGAAGTCAGAAGTGCAACGTATTTTATCAACACACTTTCTATAACATTCTACAACACGTGCAGGATAAAAGTTCATCAATCTTTTTAAACTTAACCATATTTTTTTGCAGTATTTTCTCGAACATTTAACGGCACGTGCAGGTTAAAAGTTCACAATTGTTTCAAGTTCGAACAGTGCCTTCCAAATGCAAGTAGCAGGTATAGTTGAGTTGACAACTTTTATCCTATGATATGTACTCCACGTTGAAACTACTTTTTCTTAACCAATCACAAAGATGCTTTTCCACAAAACGAATGTACACCCTACTTTTAAAAAAGAATGCTTTTCGTCTCCCAATCATGTATCGTTTTGTATGGCAATAAAAAGTAGTTCCCCATCTTTAAACATATCTCTTAATCTACCAAGGAACTGCATGAGCTACAGACATCTTTCCATACCTTCCAGCCATACCTTCAAAATGCTAGTGTGGATCGTAGGACATAGCTATATTTTCTCGTGCAAGAGGTATGCAGAACAGAGACGTATTGACTTAGACCTAGGTTTACAAAATGTGGACATTAAATGGTTTGCACACAGAGGATTGAAGTGGCACCAATTGTTGCCTTTGGTTAAAACCTGTTTGCATCTCCAACACCCTGACCTCATGATTGTGCACTGTGGTGGAAACGACCTAGGCACATTGACTGGGGTTTGGAAATGCTTATGAAGGACACCTTTGGACAATTGATGTTACTTTTCCCTCAAACTGTCTTGGTATATTCCAATATATGCCAAAGACAGAAGTGGAAATGGTCAAAACAATTTTGTCCTCAGATTGAAAAATCTAGGAAGAAACTCAGCAAAGCTGTGTCTGCATAGCTCAGAGACCACAAAATGGGGTCCAGCTACAACAACAACATATGTTTTGATATTGCTGATATCTACAGAAGTGATTGAGTACACTTCACAGATCACGAAAATCGAGTTTTCCTGAATAACTTGAAGCTGTGCATCCGCACTTATATGTAGCTCCAACTAATCAACACAAGGGCTCTTTTTAGAGCCACCCTAAAACTGACAACTTAGGCCCTCTATTTTAGGGCCAGGTAATGGCAACTCCTGGACCCTCGCCAAAATGTATTCTCCACACAGCTGTGTCGCAGCGGCCACACCATCTGACACGCAGCGCAGAGTTCTCGCTTTGATCACCACCTCTACTTCCCCATAGGGGTGAGTAGTTTGCGCTTTACAAATACCGTATTGATTTACCTTCGCCCTCCCTGTACAACACCACCTAAGCACCATATACAAGTTGGACAAGTGTGGCACAGTGCCCAGATCACATGACTTCACAGCATAGCAAACACAGGCTCACGGCCTCAAACCCCAGTCCAGCAGCAGTTCAATTTAGCAGCATGACACTCTAGGCAATACCTCACTTAATTTCCGTACCCAGCACTTTCAGACCAGTAGGGGTCAGTAGTTCACCGGCTTTACCCCGAGTCTGTCAGCAGCTCAGCTTACGCCCCCAGCGCCATCAGACCCGTAGGAGTGAGTAGTTTGCACTTTACAAATACTGAATTGATTTGATACATGCAAATTTACCTTCACACTCCCTGTATAACGCCCCCTAAGCACTATACACAAGTTACAATGTTCGAAACAAAAGTTCCTCCGAGTAGGTATAACTACATATGACACTACTTGGACAGATGTTGCACAGAGGCCAGAGCACATGACTTCACAGTATATGACACACTGTTTGGACTCACGCTTTCATCCCCGAGTCCGGCAGCAGCTCAGCCTAGGACCATGAGATTGTACACAATACATCACATATTTTCCGTACCCCAGGACTTTCACACCAGTACGGGTCAGTAGTTCGTCCTAGTAGGTATAAACACATGCTGACACTACTTCCAAAGGTGTAGTGCAGCGGCCATGGCACATGACTTCACAGCATAAGACACACAATTTGGGCTCACGCTTTAATCCCCAACTCCCGTACCAGCTTACTTTAGCAGCATCAGACTCTAGGCAATTCCTCACATAATGTCCGTAGCCCAGCACTTTCACACTGGTAGGGGTGAATACTTTGCTTCACACCCCATCTATAGCACACCCTAAACACCCCACAGAGGTTAAAGTGCTCCTACCCTCCTCTTTTCCTTTTTCCCACTTTTTTCGCCCTTTTTTCCCCTTACTCACTTCGACGGAATCACAAAATGGTGGCCAACACTTCCAAGTTGCAACCGCTCGCAGTGCTCGCAACCAATAAGCAGCAAGCTTGTGCTCGTAACGCCTCAGCTAATCAGATGGCAGAATTCCCAAATATCAATATCTGTAAATTTTGATATTTCTCAAAACCTACTGAACGGATTTACACCAAATAAACAAAAGCGTGCTTTCTAGGCCAAGACCCTTCCCCTGCCAAAATTGGGGTAATTCCGTTCACCCGTTCGACCTGTAGCCTTGTCTAAAGTTTCCTATGGAAATGAACATGGAGAAAACAAGTTTTGGGACCCCCCTTTTTTCTCAGCCCCTCCTTGATGAATCACCCCCAAACTTCCCACTTAGGAGCTGATATGAACAAAGAATTAGTTTGGAAAATTTCATGAAGATTCATCAAACAACGCCAAAGTTATAAGCAAAACAAAAAATGTTCTTCCTATGGAAACTTGGTCCTAACTATAACTACCTACTGGTAGGTAATGTATACATATATATATATATATATTATCTACTTACGGTTGCCAGTAGGTAGTTATAGTTAGGACCTTGTTTCTATTCAAAAAGCGTTTTGTTCTTTTGCAATATCTTTGGCGCCGGTTGATGAATTTTCGCGAAATTTTCAAAACTAATGGGGCCGACTGGTCAGCTCCTGTGTTGAAAGTTTTGGGGTGATTCATCAAGCGGGGGCCAAGAAAGAAGGGGGGTCCCAAAGTGCGTTTTTCCCATGTTAATTTCCATAGGAATGGCTTTACATCAAATTTGGCAAAAAGGTAGGTCTTGGTCTAGAAAGCGTGCTGTTTTAAAAATGGTGTAAATCCGTTCAGTAGTTTCTAATATATTCAAAAATAAAAACAATATTGATATCTGGGCGGAGCCTAACCACACATCTCATCGTAAGATCTGATTGGCTGCCAACACTCCTAACCAGGAAGTGTTGGCAGCCATCTTGTGACTCGGTAACTGAGTCACAAGATAAAGGGGGGGGGAAAGTGAAAAATGAAGTAAAGGGGGCAGGGTAGAAACACCCTGGCCCCTAGACCTGCTCAGGGGGTCCCACAAGAACCACCAAGGCCCAAAAAAGCATTGTTTTTTTTAAATGGCTGAATTCGCGCTGGGTGCGCGAATCCGGCCGAAATTCATTTTCTTTTTAAAGCGTGGGAAATCCTTCTCTTCGCTCCCCTTGCTTAAAAGCAATGCTGGCTCCTGCAGGAGGTGCAGAGCCAGCGAGACCGTGGGGGCATTGGGCTCCCCCACAGTCCCCAATGCAAATGGCCGGCCCCAGGGGATGGGGCCACTCAGCCCCCCTCCCATTTAATTAGAAAAAAACGGCAGGCCTGCCCCGGGGGATGGGGTCCCCGGGGCTGAAATTGGTCAAGGGAAGGAGGGCCACACGGTCCCCTTCCCTATAAAATAAATACATTTCTTTAAAAAGGAGACCATGCCCCGGGGGATGGGGTCCCCGGGGCCAAAATTGGCCAAGGGAAGGAGGGCCACACGATCCCCTTCCCTCTAAATATATACATTTTTTTAAAAGGAGGCGATGCCCTGGGAGATGGGGTCCCTGGTGCCGAAATTGGCCTCAGTAGGGGGGTCACGCAGCCCCCTTCCCATTTTTTTTTTTATAAAATAGGGGTCAGGCTCTGGGGTCCCCACAGCCACAAAAATGCTAAAAGAAGGGGGGCACACAGCCCCCCATCTAAAAAAAACAATAGAAAAAAAAGCAGGCATCTCGCCCGAGCCTCTGCCCCCTCCCTGCATCCCAGTGCACGTTCTAAGTTGGGGGATTAATTCTAGGGGTGGGCGGAATTGGCGGAAGGCACTTCCGCCAATTCTCGCGAGAATGCCCGCGATTTCCGCGATCACGCGATATTTCCGTGATCGCGGGAATTGGTGCTTCCGGCCTGCCGCTGCCGTTACAGTGACCATGTGTGTCTGTAACGTTGCGGCGCCGACGTTCCTGGGGTCCCTCGAGTCAGCTCACCTGTCCAGGTCCATCAGTGGGGGAAAGGGCGGAAGACGTTGCCCACCGCTGGTGTGTGGGGCGGGGCTTCCATGCAGTTCACATGCCTTCTGTTTATGGGCCAGAGACCGAGCAGAGCAGCAGATGAGGAGACTGAACCTCCTGGAGACTACGCGGGGATTGCGCTCGAGTCGGAATCACGGATCGGGTAAGTGACGACGACCTGGGGGAAAAGCACACCTGCCCAGCCTCGACCTAGCTCCCTAATGTTTTGTGCTGATAAAGCGTTACTGAATTTGAGCTTCCACTCGGGCCCCTGCTTTATTTATATCTGTAAGTGCTTCCTGTTGTGGTTGGCCAGGCAACAATTTCCGTTCCCTCCCGGAAATTGCGACAATTCGGCATTTCCGCGTTTCGGTCGGAACGCGGAAATGTCGAATTGTCGCAATTTCCGGGAGCGGAACGGAAATTGTCGCCCACCCCTAATTAATTCCCCTTGAATACTGAGGGTCCCTGGGGGCCACCTAGCCCACAAGGTACCTTCAGTAAGCACCACAGAGCTGGATTGCACCGAGGTGGTCCTTGGCCATGCCCCTTTCTACACCACTCTGCAAACACGCCTCTGGGTGCACTGCTGGTGGGGCGATGAGGTCCTCTTTTGTCCTGAGGACCTCAGGAAATGTAAATAAATGTAAATACAGTATTTGTAAAGCGCGAATAGTTACCCAAAGGCATCCCGGAGCTGGGGGCCGTCGGGAAGATTAAGCAAGCTATTGACCAGAGTCACATGTTGCTGGGCGGACCTTCCGCCGGTGCCGGGGATCAAACCGTGAGCCCCAGATTCCAGCGTCAGTCACCCTGGCCTTGGCACAACCCACTTCATCTCCAGAGCAGCAGTGCGCCACGAGACGCGTTTGCAGAGTTGTGTAAAAAGGGGGCATGGCCTTTGAGCACACTCAGCAATCAAGCTGTATGGGGCTTACTGAAGGTAACAGGTGGGCTAGTTGGCCCCCAGGGACCCTCAGTATTCAAGGGGACTTAATCCCCCAACTTAGAACGCGCCAGAAGGGGTGTTTGCAGAGTGGTGGAGTAAGGGGGCGTGGCTTGTGTCCAGCTTTCAGCAATACCACTATCTGGGACATACTGGAGGTATCAGGTAGGCTAGTTGGCCCCTAAGTACCCCTAGCAGTGAAGGTGACTACAATCCCCATCCAAGAGCATGCCAGGAAGTGCGTTTGCAGAGTGGTGGGGAAAGGGGGCGTGGCCTGCTATGACAATTTAGCAATCCTGCTGTGTGGGACTTACTGGAGGTAATAGGAGGAATAGTTGGCCCCCAAGGATGCCAAAAACCCCTCTTGTTACCTCCAGTAAGTACCAAACACTGTGGGATTGCTAAATGTTTTCAGAGGCCATGCCTCCCTTTCTCCACCACTCTGTGAATGCGCCTCCTGGCAGAGTACAGGATGGGAGAAGAGGTCCAATTTACTCCTGAGGGACTTTGGGGACCAAGAAGCCCTCCTGGTACATCCTGTAAGTCCTATGCAGCGTAATTCCTGAGCGCTGGTTGGAGGCCCAGCACCCTTTCTCCACCACTCTGCAAACGCTACAAAAGTTAAAGGAGTGTTTGCAATGTTATAGGTTTCGCATTTACAAGAGTTAGAGCCATTGGCAATGTAAATGTAAAAGTTTTTGAATCTTTTTCTTAGTGGAGTGGATGAACGTTGTCTGTAGTGGAGTTATGTGATAAGTTGTGCAGTGAAATTATGTACATAGAAAGTATGTGGTATTTATTTTATAGGAATTATGTAGAGTGGGATTATGTGTTATGGAGAAAAATTATGTGGTATGGTAGTCTGTGTTGTGGAGTGGTAAAGTCAGGTTTGAGCAGGGCCACTGGAATTATGAGACTTGTTGGCTGCATTGACTTTCGCACAAATATAAATTTTCCACATTGGCCACATAATTCATCATCTGCTCCCTAATCTGCAGATTTGAACAAAAAAGCCTTGTTTCTAGCTCAAACAGCTCAAACGTTACCAAAGATGCAGCGACAAGTGTTACAGCGTGGTGGAAGGCCCTTTGCAAACCTAGAATGGTCACCTGTTACTTATTGCTAAATGTGGGTGTTTAATTGGTACTAATGGTGTGCAAGCCACTCTTGTTTCCTTATGCACCTCTCTCTGCACCTCCTTTGCCTCTTTCTGCATTTCTGTTGCTTTATTCTGCACATTTCTTTCTTTTTCTGCATCTCTCTTGCCTCTTTCTGCATGTCTGTTGCCTCTTTCTGCACCTCATTTGCTTCTTTTTGTGCCCTATTTCCTCTTTCTGCACCCTTTTCCCCTCTTTCTGCACCTCTCTTGCCTTTTTCTGTACCCCTCTTATGTCTTTCTGCACTTTTTTGCCTCTTTCTGCACCTCTGTTCCTTCTTTCTACACTTCTTTTGTTTCTTTCTGCACCTGTCTTGCTTCTTTCTGTACCCCTCTTGCATCTCTCTCCACCTCTCTCCCCTCCCCCTCTTTCTGTACTTATCTTGCTTCCTTTTGCACCTCACTTGCCTCTTTCTGCAGTTCTTGTGCCTCCTTCTGCACTTCACTTGCCTCTTTCTGTAACTCTCTTGCCTCTTTGTGTACCTCTCTTGCCTCTTTCTGCACCTCACTTACTTCTTTCTGCACCTCTTCTGCCTGTTTCTGCACTCCTCTTCCTCTTTGTGCAACTGTTGCCTCTTTCTACACCTCTCTTCCCTATTTCTGCACCACTCTTGCCTCTTTCTGTACCTCTGTTCCTTCTTTCTTCACCTGTCTTGTCTCTTTCTGCACCCTTTGTGCCTCTTTCAGTACCTAAGTTGCTTCTTTCTGCAGTTCTATTCCTCTCTGCACCCCTCCCGCCTCTCCCTGTACCCCTCTTGCCTTTTTGTGCACCTCTCTTACCCCTTTCTGCACCCCTCTTGCCTCTTTTTCCACCTCTGTTGGTTCTTTCTGCACCTCTTTTTCTTCATTCTGAACTTCACTTGCCTCTTTCTGTACCCCTCTTGCCACTTTCCGCACCTCCGTTGGTTCTTTCTGCACTGCTTTGGCTTCTTCCTGAACCTCTGTTCCAAATTTCTGCATCCCTCTTGCCTTTTCCTGCTCACCTGTTCCCTCTTTCTGCATCTCTTTTTCCTGCTTCTGCAACTCTCTTGCATCTTTCTGCAGTTCTCTTGCCTCCTTCTGCACCTCACTTGCTTCTTTTTGCACCTCTGTTGGTTCTTCTGCACTGCTCTTGCTTCTTTCTGCAACTCTCTTGAAAATGTCTGTACCCCGTTTGCCTCTTTCTGCACCCCTTTTACCTGTTTTGCACCTCTCTTGCCTCTGTATGCATCTCTGTTCCCTCTTTCTGTACCTCTTTTGCCTGTTTCTGCAACTCTCTTACTTGTTTCTGCAGTTCTCTTGCCTCCTTCTGCACCTCTGTTACTTCTTTCTGCACTTCTCTTGCCTCTTTCTGCACCCCTGTTGCTTCATTCTGCAATTCCCATGCTTTTTTCTACATGTCTTGCTTTTTCTGTGCCCCTGTTGCCTCATTCTGCATTTGTCTTCCCTCTTTCTGTACCTTTCTTGCCTGTTTTTGAATCTCACTTGCCTGTTTATGCACTTCTCTTGATTCTTTCTACACCTCTGTTGCTTCTTTCAGCAATTCTCTTCACTCTTTCTGCACTTCTCTTGCCTGTTTCTATACCTCTCTTGCCTCTTTCTGCACCTCTCTTGCCTCTTTCTGCACCTCACTTGCTTTTTTTCGCACCCCTGTTGCCTCTTTCTCCACCCCTCTTCCCTCTTTGTGCAACTCTGTTGCCGCTTTCTGTACCTCTCTTGTCTCTGTCTGCACTTCCCTTGCTCTTTCTGCACCTTTCATGTCTCTTTCAGCAACCTCTATTACTTCTTTCTGCACTTCTCCTCCTTCTTTCTGCACCCCTACTGCCTCTTTCCATACCTCGCTTGCTTCTTTGTACACCCCTCCTGCCTTTTTCTGTACCACTCTTGCATCTTTTTGCACCTCTGTTGGTTCTTTCTGCACCTCTCTCACCTCTTTCAGTACCTCTGTTGCCTCTTTATCACTTCTCTTGCTCTTTCTGCACCCATCACACCTCTTTCAGCACCTCTGTTGGTTCTTTCTGTACTTCTCTTGCTTTTTTCTGCACCTTACTTGCCTCAACCTGCACTTCTCTTCCTTCTTTCTATACCTCTTTTTCTTCTTTCAGCAATTCTCTTGCCTATTTCTGCACTTCTCTTCCTTCTTTCTGCTCCCCTCCTGCCTCTTTCTGTACCTCTCCTGCCACCTCTGTTGGTTCATTCTGCACTGCTTTGTCGTCTTTCTGCACTTCACTTGCCTCTTTCTGCACTTCTCTTGCTTCTTTCTACACATCTTTTGCTTCTTTAAGGACTGCTCTTACTTCTTTCTGCAATTCACTTGCTTCTTTCTGCACCTCTCTTGCCTCTTTCTGCACCTCTCTTGCCTCTTTCTGCACCTCACTTGCTTTTTTTCGCACCCCTGTTGCCTCTTTCTCCACCCCTCTTCCCTCTTTGTGCAACTCTGTTGCCGCTTTCTGTACCTCTCTTGTCTCTGTCTGCACTTCCCTTGCTCTTTCTGCACCTTTCATGTCTCTTTCAGCAACCTCTATTACTTCTTTCTGCACTTCTCCTCCTTCTTTCTGCACCCCTACTGCCTCTTTCCATACCTCGCTTGCTTCTTTGTACACCCCTCCTGCCTTTTTCTGTACCACTCTTGCATCTTTTTGCACCTCTGTTGGTTCTTTCTGCACCTCTGTCACCTCTTTCAGTACCTCTGTTGCCTCTTTATCACTTCTCTTGCTCTTTCTGCACCCATCACACCTCTTTCAGCACCTCTGTTGGTTCTTTCTGTACTTCTCTTGCTTTTTTCTGCACCTTACTTGCCTCAACCTGCACTTCTCTTCCTTCTTTCTATACCTCTTTTTCTTCTTTCAGCAATTCTCTTGCCTATTTCTGCACTTCTCTTCCTTCTTTCTGCTCCCCTCCTGCCTCTTTCTGTACCTCTCCTGCCACCTCTGTTGGTTCATTCTGCACTGCTTTGTCGTCTTTCTGCACTTCACTTGCCTCTTTCTGCACTTCTCTTGCTTCTTTCTACACATCTTTTGCTTCTTTAAGGACTGCTCTTACTTCTTTCTGCAATTCACTTGCTTCTTTCTGCACCTCTCTTGCCTCTTTCGGCACCTCTGTTGCTTCTTTCTGCACCCCTCCTGCTTTTTTCTGCCCCCCTCTTCTCTATTTGTGTAACTCTCTTGCCTCTTTCTACCCTTCTCTTGCCTCTTTCTGCACCCCTGTTGCTTCATTCTGCAATTCTCATGCTTCTTTCTACACGTGTCTTGCTTTTTCTGCACCCCTGTTGCCTCTTTCTGCATTTGTCTTCCCTCTTTCTGTACCTTTCTTTCCTGTTTCTGCATCTCACTTGCCTCTTTCTGCACTTTTCTTGCTTCTTTCTACACCTCTGTTGCTCCTTCTTTCAGCAATTCTCTTCACTCTTTCTGCACTTCTCTTTCCTGTTTCTGCATCTTTCTTGCCTCTTTCTGCCCCTCTCTTGCCTCTTTCTGCACCTCACTTGCTTCTTTCCGCACCCCTGTTGCCTCTTTCTGTACCCCTCTTTGTGCAACTCTGTTGCCTCTATCTGTACCTGTCTTGTCTCTTTCTGCACTTCTCTTGCTCTTTCAGCACCTTTCATGCCTCTTTCAGCAACTCTATTACTTCTTTCTGCACTTCTCTTCCTTCTTTCTCCACCCCTCCTGCCTTTCTATACCTCGCTTGCTTCTTTGTGCATCCTCCTACCTTTTTCTGCACCACTCTTGTGTCTTTCTGTACTTCTCTTGCTTCTTTCTAAACCTCTGTTGCTTCTTTCAGCAATTCTCTTGACTCTTTCTGCACTTCTCTTGTGTCTTTCTGCACCTCTGTTGCCTCTTTCTGTACTTCACTTGCTTCTTTCTGCACCTCTCTTGCCTCTTTCGGCACCTCTGTTGCTTCTTTCTGCATCCCTCTTGCCTCTTTCTGCACCCCTCTTCCCTTTTTGTGCAACTCTCTTGCCTCTTTCTACACCTCTCTTCCCTTTCTGCACCACTTTTGCCTCTATCTGTACCTCTGTTGCTTCTTTCTGCACTTCTCTTGCCTCTTTCTGCACTCTTTGTTCCTCTTTCAGTACCTCTGTTGCTTCTTTCTGCACTTCTCTTCCTTCTTTCTGCATGCCTCTTGCCTCTTTCTGCACCTCTGTTGCTTCTTTCTGCACTTCTATTATCTCTTTCAGCACCTCTCTTGCTTTTTTCTGCAGATCTCTTGCCTCTGTCTGCACCCTGCTTTTTTCTTTCTGTACCTCTCTTTCCTCTTTCTGCACCCCTGTTCCGTGTTTCTGCACCTTTCATGCTTGTTTCTGCACCTCTCTTGCCTCATTCTGTACCTCTGTTGTTTCTTTCTGCACTTCTCTTGCTCTTTCTGCACCCATCACACCTCTTTCAAAACCTCTGTTGGTTCTTTCTGTACTTCTCTTGCAATTTTCTGCACCTTACTTGCCTCAACCTGCACTTCTCTTCCTTCTTTCTACACCTCTTTTGCTTCTTTCAGCAATTCTCTTGCCGCTTTCTGCACTTCTCTTCCTTCTTTCTGCACCCCTCCTGCCTCTTTCTGTACCTCTCTTGCTTCTTTGTGCACCTCTCCTACCTCTTTCTGCAATACTCCTTCCTCTTTTTGCGCCTCTGTTGGTTCATTCTGCACTGCTTTTTTTCTTTCTTCACCTCACTTGCCTCTTTCTGCACTTCTCTTGCTTCTTTCTACAAAATCTGTTGCTTTTTAAGCTCTGCTCTGACTTCTTTCTGCACTTCACTTGCTTCTTTCTGCACCTCTCTTGCCTCATTCTGAACCTCTGTTGCTTCTTTCTGCACTTCTCTTGCCGCTTTCTGCACCCTTTGTACCTCTTTCAACACCTCTGTTGCTTCTTTCTGCAATTACCTTCTTTCTTTCTGCACCCCTTGTGCCTCTTTCAGCACCCCTGTTGCTTCTTTCTGCACTTCTCTTTGTGCAACTCTGTTGCCTCTTTCTGTACCTGTCTTGTCTCTTTCTGCACTTCCCTTGCTCTTTCTGCACCTTCCATGCCTCTTTCAGCACCTCTATTACTTCTTTCTGCACTGCTCTTCCTTCTTACTGCACCCCTCCTGCCTCTTTCTATACCTCGCTTGCTTCTTTGTGCACCCTTCTACCTTTTTATGCACCACTCTTGTTTCTTTTTTCACCTCTGTTGGTTCTTCTGATTGGATGCCAACACTCTAAATCAGAATGTGTTGGCAGCCATCTTGTGACTTAGTAACTGAGTCACAAGAAAAAGGGTGAAAAAAAACCCATTAAGAAACAAGAAAAGGGGGCAGGGTAGAAACACCCTGACTCCCTAGGCCTGCTCAGGGGATCCCACAGCGACTCCAAAAATGCATTTTTAAAAAAATATTTTCAGCCGAATTTGCCTTGGATTCACCAATCTGGCCAAAATTATTTTTAAAAAGACAAAGAGCGGACTCCCGCACTTCGTTTGTTAAAAAGCCCCCGGATGGGCCAGGTTCCGGGGGCAATTCTAAATTAAGGTGTGGGGGCCCGTGGGGTCCCCCACAGCTCCTGGGACCGCCACCTCCCCGGGGCTTTATAATGTATGTGCAGGGGGCGTACGCCCCCCGCAGCCCCGGGGACAGCCACCTCCACAGGGCATTTAATTATTTGGGGGGCTCGTGGGCCACCACCTTCCCGGGGCTACCTGATTTAAATACGGGGGCCATGTGGCCCCCGCAGCCCCAGGGACTGCCACCTCCCTGGGGCACTGTTTATTTAAATTTGGGGGTCTGTTACAAACTCCTGGCCCCAGGGACCACCACCTCCCAAGGGCTTTACAAATGCTGCGAGGGGAGCCATCGATGTACCTGGGAACCGCTACCCCCCAGGGCCGACTCCTGCAATGTCCCAGGGTGCCAACCCCCGGGACATTGCTGTTTGCCATGTCAGGGCAGGAGCACGGCTATATATATATATGTGCTAGTCCTATGCTTAAAGACTTTGCTGTACAAATGGCAAAAGACTTTGTCCTTTTCTATCTCGGCGTGGATGGCACTGTGCTAATCCTATGCTTACAGATTTTGATAGAAAAACAGACATTTGAGGTGAGCAGATCTAGAGTGTCGCTGGTGTTGAGAGTGCTCCATACAGGAGCTGCTTTCCACCTAAACTTGAAAACTACCCAGAGTTCTCTGCTTCTTTTTTGCATAATTTATTCGTCACTCTATGCCTGCAAGGGTATTTCTTTGACTTATACTGGGTGCTCCCTTGTGTCTGGACAAAGCTATACCTCTCTGAAGAGCTCTAATTAGAGCGAAACACTGTGTCAGGGGTTGCTTTTGCTCATTTCAGGTTGGCTTGATTGGTATTTTACCAATTCAAAGCTGTAATCCTGTGCCTGGAGTGATAATTGGCTTTTGTCATTTTACAGCTCGGCAAGGACAGCACTGTGCTAGTCCTATGCTTAAAGACTTTGCTGTACAAATGGCAAAAGACTTTGTCCTTTTCTATCTCGGCGTGGATGGCACTGTGCTAATCCTATGCTTAAAGATTTTGATAGAAAAACAGACATTTGAGGTGAGCAGATCTAGAGTGTCGCTGGTGTTGAGAGTGCTCCATACAGGAGCTGCTTTCCACCTAAACTTGAGAACTACCCAGAGTTCTCTGCTTCTTTTTTGCATTCTTTTTTGCATATGTATATATATATATATATATATATATGTGAAAGCTTCAGGTGTCCCTCTAGACAAAAGCTCACTCCCCAGTAGCTGGTAACACGACCTTTAATAGGGAGAGACAGGCACAGGCATCACGATACAATTTGCAGTGAAGAGTCGATATAGCCTGACGCGTTTCAGCGTTAATTCGCTTTCCTCAGAGGCTCGACTTTTTCTTTGTGCTTAGTTCTGACACACCCTCTGTAATAAAGTACATTGCCCGCCCCCAGATGGGCCGCATGGATTGCTGGGCATTGTAGTGTGTTCGTCAGTTCCATCAAACTCCAAATGGATGCACAATATTGTCCTGCTAACAGATAAAAAAAAACCTCAGATGGGCCTCACAACACCAGTCCGTCCTCAATCCTGTGAGCTGCTGTTCCACACATGCGGTTTTGAAAAATTCAAAATCACGTGGCCCCCTCTGTTCACGGGGTGGTGCGCTCTCCACGGCAGGGATATATATATATATATATATATAGATATAGATATATATATATATTCACTTAAAAAGCCATAGGTTTCACACACGTTATAGTTGGGAATTAGCATTTAAAAAACTTTGCAAATTCACTTAAAAAACCATAGGTTTCACACATGTTATAGTTAGCTGGACATTTCACTCGTAAAAAACCATTGAAATTCCCCCGTTATAGTTAGATCAGATAACTATAATTCGCGCGCCCGCAATCCACTGCTCATGACGTCACATATTACATCACTCATGACATGGTCAGTGGCATCACTCATGACATCACTGATGACATCATCCTTGTGATAGAGTGGCAGTCGCGCGAGTCACTGACCATGTCATGAGTGATGTAATATGTGACGTCATCAGCAGTGCATTGCGGGGGCGCAAGTTTTAGTTAGCTGAACTAACTATAACAGGGGAATTTCTAGGGTTTTGTACGAGGGAAATGTCCAGCTAACTATAACGCCCCTGAAACCTATGTTTTTTTCAGTGAAGTTCTAAGGTTTTTTAAATGCCAATTCCTAACTATAACGCCCCTGAAACCTATGTTTTTTTTAGTGAATTTCAATGGTTTTTTAAATGCCAATTCCTAACTATAACGTGCTTGAAACCTATGTTTTTTTCAGTGAATTTCAAAGGTTTTTTAAATGCTAATTCCTATCTATAACTTATCTCTGAAGATATCATGAAAAGCATTCTTTTTTAAAAGTAGGGTGCACATTAGTTTTGTGGAAAAGCATCTTTGTGATTGGTTAAGAAAAAGCAGTTTCAACGTGGAGTACATATCAAAGGATAAAATTTGCTCAGATCAACCACACCTGCTACTTGCATTTGGAAGGCACTGTTCGAACTTAAAACAATCGTCAACTTTTAACCTGCACGTGTCATTAAATATTCAAGAAAATGTTACAAAAAAATATCGTTAAATTTAAAAAAATTGATGAACTTTTAACCTGCACGTGTAGTAGAATGTTCTAGAAAGTGTGTTGATAGAATACGTTGCACTTCTGACTTCTATGTGTTGTTGAATATTTAAAAAACGGTTCATATGGAAAATTAAAAAGAAGCCAGTAGAGAAGTTTTGAAACCTAAAAGAATTAAGGAACTATTCTAATTTATTCTTTACATGTATTTATGTGTGCAGCAACAAAATTATAGACACAACAGCACTAGGAAGAGGAAGAAGCAGGGAGTGGGGGGAGGGGGGAGATGGGCAGAATGGCACACATGCACAATTAAGTACAACACACATATAGACTAACAATGGCCAAAATGAAACACACCAACAAGCAGCACAAGTCACACAACCCACCAACATCACACCACTGAACGAGCATAGAAGTGAAAACCACGCTGCATTCATACAGGATGTGTACAAAGGCCAGTCGTTGGTGTTGTGGGGTGTCTGCGACCGTGGTCATCATGGATGAGATGCCCAGCATGTGGCACATGGTCGAGTTCACTGTGTCTTATGTTGCCAAACGGCTGCACCTCCCTCCCACGAGCCCCCACACTTTTGTACGGTGCGCTGTTGTATCTCGTGCACTCATACGGCACACCATTGTAATGCCTATTTGCACATGTTCTGCTACATTCCAACTACAACATCACAGTGACATTTGGAGGTGGTGCATGCCAGTTTACAACATCAACTGGTGCGGCTCTTTTAGCAGGCCACCCCAGAACACAGAGACACACTTACCGCACTTCCTGTACACGGACATGTCCGAGACACCCCATTCCCCTTGCCAGATAGGCACACCCCTGCACTGACCTGTGAACCCCAGACCAGCACACGCCAGTTGTGCATGCAGGAGGATGCGTGCGTAGCTACACATCCAGGCTCACTGCCAACGCTGAGGTGACAGCACACTCTGATGTTGCAGGGCTCGTGCCTATCATGCTAAGACAATGACCACAGGGACACACTTACTAAGATGTGGGTTTGGGGGGCATTGGCGGTCCTGGAGTTGTTGAGATGAGTCTTCTGGCCCTCATGGGTATCCCTGTATCATGCTCATTGACTCTATGGTACCTGTGGGTGTTCTGGTGTGGCTCTTGGCTGTGTTCCCTTTCATGGTGCAGGTAGTTGTCCTGCTTAACACCAGCAGAAAGCAGGTGTAAAATCCCTGGTGCTAACGTGTCTTATCGCCGGAATTTGTTTCGCATTGCAATTGGTGTGAAAGTTGTGATGTGATTTTTTTCGTGTGCAGAACAATATACGAACTGAGCAGTGTATCTTATCAAGATCCAGCACCTGACGCACTATTCCCAATCAATATAAATACAATGAGATTTCTTAATAGATTTTGTGTGTACACTGTAAGTGCAGCCAATACCTCAGTGCAATTCAATACAGGATTTTAGTATTTAGAATAAATCGGAAAGGTGCACCTTGTGTCTTTTTGCACGGGAACGGCTACTCTCCATTTCATTATCAGCACTTTAACGGAAGTAAAGTTGAGATAAATCTAACACACTATTCAGAAGTTGGTGCAAACTGCAGATATCACCAGTATTCCAGCGATAAGTGCCCCAAAATTTAACACCATTGTGGACTCCATCAAATAACAGTAATAAGAACAAGAAAGAGTCACACAGCAGTTAAGAGAACAATCAAAAACGTTATTAATTTTTTTTTCAAACTTTATTTTTTATAATAATAAATATACAAATGAAAAACTAGTTTCAAACTTTATTTTTTTATTAACATATATATGAACAATAAACTAATAAACAAAATGTAACAACAATAATAAAAAACAACAAGGCAGAACACTACTGTGGGGACAATGGATGTCGACGACAGACCTGGAAATAAGAAAGATTGTTAAAAAAAAAACAACATGGTATTTTCTCAACAAAATACCACAAGAAACAAATCACAACTATATAAAATGCATACAGCTAACAAAAGTTTATAAGTTTAACTTACAAAAACTGTAAATGTTGCCGCTTTAAAAAATTTACCGAATCTGAAGAAAATGTTTAGCAGAAGGCACCACACCAACAACGTTTTTCTTCAGTGGTGAGGAAATTTTTACTTTTTCCAAGGAGCAAACAAAGACCAATGCCACCTTCGTCACTCGCAAGATTTGCCAAAGAGTTCTGTTACGAGGAGATCCTAACAAAAAATACTCGTGCGGCACAGCAAGTATGATGAAACACCTAAGGACCCTTCATCCAAACAATCTTGCACGAGAAGAGTGCAAAAAGATGAGAAACACTCCTGTTCTGTATCTGTAAAAAAGAGTCACAAATAAATGTATATTAATAACTTTCAAATTTATACTATTCCATTACTGTCCAAACACATTTTATATAAAAACTGACTATGAAACTATAGCCCTGAACCACAAGTGTGACGATCATTAAAACACTACATGCATAGTGCATACTACTTTGAAGCAGTTCATGCCCTAAAGCCTACCTCACTAAAAGACTACATGCTAACTTACTAAATGATTACAGTACTATAAGGAGACACACTGGGTGACTCACAGGGTGTTTGCTAGAAGAGTATGAATACTAACTAGGGAATAGATGGTGTGAAACACAACTGTGTAGGTGATTAGAGGACTGCATCCATACTGCATAGGCATTTAAAGCAGTCCATGTGCTAAGGCCTGGCTCACTGCATGACTACTTGGGTACTGACTGAATGATTATCGTACAGCAAGGAGAGTGCCTACGTGAATTTATAAGTGCTAGGCTTTTCGCAAAGGGAATAGATTAGTACTTGGTACTGAATGGGTCACTAGAGGAGTGCAAAGGCAGTGACAAGTGCTGGACTGTATGGATACTGACTAGGAAATTGAAAGTGTGAAAGACAAGTGTCTAGGTGGTTAGAAGACTGCATGCATAGTGCATAGGGGTTTGAAGCAGTCCATGTGCTAAGGCCTGGCTCAGTGTATAAATACTTATGCACCGACTGAATGATTAGAGTACTGCAAATATAGTATCTTGGTGAATTTATAAGTGTTTGGGTTTTAGCTCAGTGAATGGATTAGTACATGGTGCTGAATGGGTCACTAGAGGACTGCAAAGAGAGTGACAGGTTATTTCCTGGAAGTGTATGGATACTGACTAGGGAATTGAAGGTGTGAAAGACAATTGTGTAGGTGGTTAGAGGACTGCATACATAGAGGATAAGGGTTTGAAGCAGTCCATATACTAAGGCCTGGGTCACTGGATGAGTACTTGGGTACTGACTGAATGATTAGAGTACTGCAAGGAGAGTGCCTGGGTGAATTTATTAGGGTTTGGCGCTGTGAATGGATTAGTACATGATGCTGAATGGGTCACTAGTAGGGGTGGGCGGAATTTGCGAAATCCACTTTCACAAATTATCGCGAAAATGTTTAAAATTATCGCAAACAAGCGGAAATATCGCGAAGATGCGGAAGTTTTTTTCCCGCATGTTCGCGAGATTTTCTGCATGGTTGCGGGTCGCCAACTTACCCATCTGGTTGCTCGCGGGCGCGGCCATCTTGTTTTGAGTTGTCTCGCGGTGCATGATCGCGAGAAGAAAGACGTGATCGCGCGACGCATGACGTCACTGCGGGCGCGAACTGTCGCGAGACAGCGCAAATGGCTAAAAACAATACAACATCTCAAAGAGAACGCGACCGGATCAAGAAAACTTGTCGGCGAACGCAGGGATTCAGGTAAGGCGATCGCGCGCACGCGAGAATGTATTATTTTACAGCGCGAGCAAGAAACAAATTATCGCCAAGCTGCGGAAAGCGGAAATTTTGACATTTTCGCGCTCTCCGCGGAACTCGTAAATGTCAAATTATCGCAATTTCCGCGAACGGAACTAAATTTTAGCCGAGGCCTAGTCACTAGAGGAGTGCAACGGCAGTGACAGGGTGTTTGCTGGAAGTGAACGGATACTGACTGGGGAATTGAAGGTGTGAAAGACAAGTGTGTAGGTGGTTAGAGGACTGCATGCATAGTGGATATGGGTTTGACGTAGTCCATGTGCTAAGACCTGGCTCAGTGCATGAATACTTAGGCAGTGACTGAATCATTAGAGTACTGGAAAGAGAGTGTCTAGGTGAATTTATAAGTGTTTGAGTTTTGGCACAGTCAATGGATTAGTACATGCTGTTGAATGGGTCTCTAGAGGACTGCAAGGGAAGTGACAGGATGTTTCCTGGAAGTGTATGGATAATGACTAGGGAATTGAAGGTGTAAAAGACAAGTGTATAGTATGTCAGAACACTTTTATTTGAAGCAATCTATTTGGTACTTAGAAACTGACTAAATAATCAGACTACTTCTAGGACAGTGCTTAGGTAAAACTTTTAAATTTTCAGTTCTGCCACAGTGAACAGAATAGTACACGGTACTGCACCTTAGTGTCAAACCCTGACTCATGTTATCAATGCATAAGCAAAGACTAGCTTCTAATGCTACTAAAACTTGACAACATGAGAGGTTTTAAATTAGTTATCTGTCAGCAAATACACGATGTTACCAAATGCTTCTCTCACAGTGGTTCTCAAATGCACACAGACTCACAGTGTAATTCTAGACAACAACCACTATACCTAGGAGTTTACCAAAAATCATTCACTACTGTGGAAGTGGTAAGCGAACTGCACACAATCTTCATATTTCAGGACTGCACTTTTGTGTCAAAGCCTGACTCATTTAATCAAAGCATAAGCAAAGACTGGATTCTAATGCTACTAAAACTTCACAACATGACCGGTTTTAAAACAGGTATATGTCAGCAAATACACGATGTTACCAAATGCTTCTCTCACAATCCTTACCCAAATGCACACAGACTCACAGTGTGATTTTAGACAAGCAACACTATCCTAGGAGTTTACCAAAACTCATTCACTCCTCTGGAATAGTTAATGGTACTGCACACAATGTACATATTTAAGTACACCACATCAGTGTCAAAGCATGACTCATTTAATCAACGCATAAGCAAAGACTGGATTCTAATCTTACTAAAACTTCACAACATGACAGGTTTTAAAACAGTTATCTGTCAGCAAATACATGATGTTACCAAATGCTTCTCTCACAGTGATCCCAAATACACACTAACTCACAGTGTGATTCTAGACAAGCACCACTATCCCTATGAGTTTACCAAAACTCATTCACTACAGTGCAAGTGGTAAGGGAACTGCACACAATCTACATATTTCACAACTGCAATTTGCTGTCAATGCCTGACTCATATAATGAAAGCATAAGCCATAACTTTCTTCTAATGCTACTAAAACTTGACAACATGACATGTTTTACAACACTTATCTGTCAGCAAATACACGATGTTACCAAACACTTCTCTCACAGTGGTTCCCAAATGCACACAGACTCACAGTGTGATTCTAGACAAACAACACTATCCCTAGCAGCTTACCAAAACTCATTCACTACAGTGGAAGTGGTAGGGGAACTGCACACAATCTACATATTTCACGACTGCACTTTAGTGTCAATGCCTGACTCATTTAATCAACGCATAAGCAATGACTGGCTTCTAATGCTACTAAAACTTGACAACATGACAAGTTTTAAAACAGTTATCTGTCAGCAAATACACAATGTTACTAAACGCTTCTTTCACAGTGGTTCCCAAATGCACAAAGACTCACAGTGTGATTCTAGACAAGCACCAGTATCCCTAGGAGTTTACCAAAACTCATTCACTACACTGGAAGTGATAAGGTACCTGCACACAATCTACATATTTCACGACTGCTCTTTAGTGTCAATGCCTGACTCATTTAATCAACACATAAGCAAAGACTGGCTTCTAATGCTACTAAAACTTGACAACATGACAAGTTTTAAAACAGTTTTCTGTCAGCAAATACACGATGTTACCAAACGCTTCTCTCACAGTGGTTCCCAAATACACACAGACTCACAGTGTGATTCTAGACAAGCACCAGTATTCCTAGGAGTTTACCAAAACTCATTCACTACACTGGAAGTGATAAGGGAACTGCACACAATCTACATATTTCACGACTGCACTTTAGTGTCAATGCCTGACTCATTTAATCAACACATAAGCAAAGACTGGCTTCTAATGCTACTAAAACTTGACAACATGACAAGTTTTAAAACAGTTTTGTGTCAGCAAATACACGATGTTACCAAACGCTTCTTTCACAGTGGTTCCCAAATGCACAAAGACTCACAGTGTGATTCTAGACAAGCACCACTATCCCTAGGAGTTTACCAAAACTCATTCACTACAGTGCAAGTGGTAAGGGAACTGCACACAATCTACATATTTCACAACTGCAATTTACTGTTAATGCCTGACTCATATAATGAAAGCATAAGCCATAACTGTCTTCTAATGCTACTAAAACTTGACAACATGACAGGTTTTAAAACACTTATCTGTCAGCAAATACACGATGTTACCAAATGCTTCTCTCACAATCCTTACCCAAATGCACACAGACTCACAGTGTGATTTTAGACAAGCAACACTATCCTAGGAGTTTACCAAAACTCATTCACTAGTCTGTAAGAGTTAATGGTACTGCACACAATCTACCTATTTAAGTACAGCACATCAGTGTCAAAGCATGACTCATTTATTCAACATATAAGCAAAGACTGGATTCTAATGCTACTAAAACTTCACAACATGACAGATTTTAAAACAGTTATCTGTCAGCAAATACATGATGTTACCAAATGATTCTCTCACACTGATCCCAAATACACACTAACTCACAGTGTGATTCTAGACAAGCACCACTATCCCTATGAGCTTACCAAAACTCATTCACTACAGTGCAAGTGGTAAGGGAACTGCACACAATCTACATATTTCACGACTGCAATTTACTGTCAATGCCTCACTCATGTAATGAAAGCATAAGCCATAACTGTCTTCTAATGCTACTAAAACTTGACAACCTGACTGGTTTTAAAACAGTTATCTGTCAGCAAATACACGATATTACCAAATGCTTCTCTCACAGTGATTCCCAAATGCACACAGACTCACTGTGGGATTCTAGACAAACAACACTATCCCTTGCACTATATCAAAACACATTTCTTCATCTAGAAGTAGTACTACATTTTAGTATAGAAACATAACATAACTCATTTCACAAATTCATAAACAATGACTGGTTTCTAATTCTACCAAAATATAAAAACTGCACAGTTATCTGTCTACAAACACATGAAAAACACAAATGCCTATCACAGAATGGTTTCGACATGCACACACATTGTAGAGAAAAAAAGTACTCCCTACACTTTAGCAGGAAAAATACATTACTCTGATTAAAATCAAAATAGGCTAAATACATCCCCTCACAATTAAATAACTCATTTTTCAAGTTCTTTTGTAGATTAAGGAGTATGTCAATCACTCACCATATTTTCTTTTACAGAATCTCTGCACTGTGCACCTCTCAGCAAAAGCAAAGAATGAAAAAGATTCCCTTTCATTTTCCACACATATACATGTAAACATCAAATTACAATCCTTTGCACATAAACTCATAAGCAAACACACATTTCTATTGGTTAAACATTTCAACCCTTTCCAACTGAAATACATTTCAACCCTTCCCCCAATCTGCCTTCTGCCTGTTACCATAGAAACAGCTCATGGAACACTGCACTGAGCTCACAGGTCACAAGTTCAGCACACAATGTTCCTACACAAGGCAGGAAGTGTGCTTGACTTTTCAACATATCAGCTTAACATATATAATGTTCCTGACAATCTGTTTCTGTTAACCAATAACAATCATACCTTTAAAAAACAAAAATATACACCCTACCTTTCAGTGTAGAAAGTTGTTATACGACCAATGATTTCTTGTCGTTTTTCAAAAAACGTTGCCGTGGATCCGCGCACCCACCGCAAGAGAATCCGTGCATCCAATGCGATAGGATGCGCGCACCGTGCGTGCATTTTGCCGCTTTTTTTTTAAAAAGGGGGGCCACAGGGGGTCCTTCTGGGACCCCCTAAGCAGATCTAGAGGGTCAGAGTATTTCCACTCTGCCCCCTTTATATCTTTTACACACTTATTCCCCTTCCATCTTCAGCCTCGCTTCTACTGAGGCAGAAAATGGCCGCCAACAGTTCCTGGTTTCGATTGTAGAGAGACACTCGACAGCCAATTAGCATTCAGCGCGCCATCGGGAGGGTGCGCGCTCCGTTCGGAGAGGGTGCGCGTACGGTGCGGGTACGGTCCACGGATCCTCCGCGGCCATAGATATCACTAACTTTTTTACCCTAATTTTCTCAGGAACTACTGAACAGATTCACACCAAATATGCAAAAGGCACGAGTCCGAACTGAGGACTACCTCTTTGCCAAATTTGGTGTCATTCCGTTCAGTGGTTCGGGCTGTAGCTGCGACAACAGATCCTATGGGAAATTGCATAGGGAAAACGCGTTTTGGGACTCCCCTTTTTTCTCGGCCCCCACTTCACGGATCACCGCAAAACTTTCAGGGTAGGAGGGAAGGGTGGGGGGGGGGGGTTGCTATGGGTGGAGGTTTTTTTTCGGCGTTTGGTGTGGGGGCAAGCAGGGACAGCTTTGGTAACCTTAGTATCCCTAAGAAACATTGTGATTGTGAAGGACTCTGTTATTTTTATTTTTATTTTCACTGTTAGTTTTTCTTATACTTAATCTATATTATATGACATTATGTGATCTATTGTTTAGACATCGACGAACTTGCTGTAATGGTTAGCATTAGGATATGCTCTTGGAACGTCTGTGGCCTCAATAATAAAAAGAAAAGAGGAATATGCGCACAAATAATACAGAGTATGCGGTTAGATTTTCTATGTATACAGGAAACTCATCTTATATGGAATAACAGAGCATGGCTGGCTGATTTGGGCATGCATGTTATTGGCTGTACTAAACAGGGTACTACTACTAGGGGGTGGCTATCCTCAGTAGAAGAAATCAGGCTACCCTGAAACGGATTAAGACCGACCAGTATGGTCGGTGGGTGATAGCCGAAATCTTAGTAGATTGTTTCTCGTGGACTCTCTGTTCTATCTATGGCTCAAATACAGATGATCCAGACCTCCTTAATTTTTTAAGTACAGAGCTTGCAGGCTGGCCTTCCACCCTTATCCTTTGCGGTGATTTAAATATTAATTTGGAAGCTGATTTTGATATCCTTCACGAATCACTATATACAGGATCAAAAAAAAAGACGTTTAAGGCATTAACTAGTTTGGTCTCTGAATTGGGGCTTCAGGACGTAGGATTTATAAAAAGAAATTCTTTTTCCGGCTATACTTTCTTTTAAGCACCCCATCAAAAATGTGTCCGTTTGGACTATTTTTTTATATCTTCTATTTTGATGTCTGACTGCAAGTACGAGATTTTTCCAAAAATAATCTCGGACCATGATCCTATTGCAATAGAGATTAAAATAGACTCTGGGTCACTGGCTAAACCTACAACATGGACATTTGAACGGAGGCTTTTAAGAGATCCAGCTTACATTGAGCATATGGAAAAATGGATTAAAGATTTTTTTGAGTTTAATATGGGATCAACCTCCATTCAGATGGTATGGGATTCTTTTAAATCAGGGGTGAGAGGGGAGACTCTCTCTTTTTCAATTAATAAACAAAGTAACTATCAGCGTAAATTAACATCTTATTATAAGATTGTTCTGGAATATGAAACAAAACTAACTGTTGCCATTAAGAACTCCTTAGATACGGAGCAGATCAAAGCAACTTTAGCCATATTTAAGTCTAGGTTATATGAGAATTTTGCTTCCAAACTTGCAGAACAGCTCACTGCTTTCAGGACACAGGTATATGAGCTGGGCGAGCGGTCAGGCCATATTTTGGCAAAAAAAATCTGGCAAAAAGAAATCTTCAATTCTATAAATAAAATACAGGATGAATTTGGCCAAGTCCATGATCAACCCGATAAAATCTTGGAGGTTTTTCGCCTCTTTTATAAGAATTTCTACACAGAGGAAGTGAGATCGTATACATCAGACTCAATCTTAAACTTTTCCGCCAATAATAATATCTCTAGGTTATCATCCACACAGACAGCCCTGCTAGATAAAGATATCACTTGGGAGGAGATAGAAGCAGCTATTCTTTCTCTACCAATGGGAAAGGCAATGGGACCAGACAGAATTCCTCTTGAGTTCTACAGATTTTTTCGGCATGTTTTAAAACAGCCATTAGTTTTCATATGTTTGGAAGCACAGAAGGGCGCAACTCCCCCTTCCTGGAGCGAGTCAACTATTATGGCATTCCTTAAAAAGGAAAAACCTCCTTTACAACCGGCTTCATACAGACCCATATCTCTTTTAAATGCAGACAGTAAAATCTATTCCAAAATATTGGCTTCTCGCCTTTCCGGGGTTATTTCTACAATTGTTTCACATCTGCAGCATGGGTTTATCCCATTCCCAAATCGTGATACTACTGACCATATCAGACAAGTGATTGCTTTAATGGACTGGGCCCATGGCTCAAATACAGACCTGGGAATCACCCTGTTGGATGCCGAAAAGGCATTCGACAGGGTGGCGTGGCCATATCTTTGGGATCTCCTCACCTGTAAAGGCTTCAGCCCTAAAATGGTTACGGCTTTAAAAGCACTATATGTCACCCCCTTTTCCAGTATTAGTATTGGAGGGAAGAAATCTCTTCCCTTCAGTATTCACCGTGGTACTCGACAGGGCTGTCCCGCCTCACCTCTTCTTTTTGCTTTATACATTGATATTTTTTTAAATAGACTGAACAATGCTGATGATATAAAACCAGTTCAAGTAGCTGCTACGACATATAGAGCTTTAGCCTACGCGGACGACATAGTAGTCCTGACTACGGATATTAAGGGGGCAATACCAATAATTCAAGATTTAGCATCCCAATTTGGTAATTGTTCTGGTTATAGGCTAAATATGCAAAAAACACAAATTTTATTTGTTGGATCGAATCCCCCAGCACAATTAAATATAGTTTCAGTGGCCACCTATTTGGGCATACAAATTACATCACCTGTTACAGCTATCCCAAAACTTAACTTGACTCCTGTACTGAAAAAAGGGAATTCTACTCTAGAACGCATTGATCATCTTCATTTATCTTTATATGGCAGATGTAGCATTTTAAAAATGATGATCTTACCCAAATTTTTATATATGTTTAGGGCAATCCCATTAGCGTTTCCCTTGACTCTTTTTCAACAGCTGGAAAGAATGTCTGCTAGATTTCTTTGGGGGTACAGGAGGCATCGTAGGTCATACAACAAAATGATTCTTCCTAAATCAAGAGGAGGTTGGGGAGTCCCTCATTTTCTTTATTTTTATCTGGCTGCAGTGTTGCAGTTCATTTCACCACTGATAGTTGGGCCCAGAATATGTATTTCACCTAGTCATTCACCATCAATTTATGAATTCGCAATGGGTACAGAATGCCAAGGCAGCTTCTTGAGAATTATTGAGCCCAGCTACTTAAAAAAAAACAAGTTTAAGATCTTGAGTGCTGCGTTCGGTGCTTGGCGGTTAATTAAAAGACAAATGGGTATAGATAAAATTTCGCTGTATACCCCATTTAAATCATTTAGTATTTTTCCGTCAACCTTTCAGGATTCAGTTATGACTCGGTGGCGTAATTTAGGTATCAGTTGTATAGGCGATCTCTGGCAGGATGGTCATCTAATTCCCTTTTTATTATTAGAGAGCAAATGTGGAGAGGTGTGGCTCACTGGTTAGAGGCGGCAGACCCGTAAGCAGAGAATCGGCCAGGGACCAGAGTTCAATTCCCGACACGGCAGGGTCATGGACCAGGGTCAAAACGGACTCAATAATTCTCGCCTCGGTACCTACTCTAACCAGGAACACACTCGGCAACTCTGGGCATTAAGCTTGCCTCATCTCTACAACGGCCCCTCACAGACGCCGGGGATGCCTGGTTTCACCTTGGAGATACCCAGAAAGGGACCATCTCACAGGGATAGCCAGGACGGGTTCCCCAGCGGTCTACAGCGCCGGGACGCCCCGTTGCTGGGGCAGCTGTGCGCTTTACAAGTCTACAACATTTACATTTACATTTACATATAACCTAACCCGCAATGATTATTTCAAATATGTACAGATACATAGCTTTTTCAATACTTTCCGTCCGCAAGATCGATCTCGCTTAAAGAGGATCCCACTCATTGATAGTCTTTTTACAAAAAAAAAGATTGGTGTGTATTATAATTTACTTTTGGCCTCACTTCCAGATGATATTCTGTTATATCAAAACCGATGGAACGAAAAATTGGGTATTACCAATATTAAAATCCATGAATCCACAGTTTTGGCTAATAGTATATTAATTACTGGGAGAGCCCGTACACAACATTATATGGCCCTATTTGATTTATATTATTCGCCCTTCAAAATTAGCAAATGGGGTACTACTGTAGGTACCTCATGTAACAGATGTGGACTTTTTGCAGCAGACGCAATTCACATGTTTTTTGCGTGCCCTCGATTGTCTTTAGTATTGTCTGAAATTCAAACTTTTCTCAAAATATTGATAGGTCAGACAATTGTTTTGACAGGAGAACTAGTACTAATTGGCGTATCGTCTATCGATTTATCTGAAGGTTAGACAAATTTTCTTTTTATTTCTATGGCAACTTGGAGGGCATGTATTACTCAAGATTGGGTGAACCTAGACCCCCCCTCTTTTTCTCTTTGGAGAGCACGCCTATTAGCTAAATATAATCTGGAAAGGGCCATATATAGGGCTAAAGGCAGGAAAAGGAGAATGAAGGGTGAACAATTGTGGGCGCCTCTAGAGAATTGGATTAATGAGACTACGTACTAAGATGTTTATTTATTTATTATGTGTCTAGATGTCCTTTACCTTCGCTAATAATCTGGCATATTATGTTAAGATATTATATGTCTTGTTTCTTTTTTGTATTAGTTATACAATTGCTGTTCCCAGCTTGCATTAAATGAAACTGTCAATAAAGAGATTAAAAAAAAAAAGGAGCGGAGCGGAGCTGGCCAAAAGTTTGGAGAATTTTGCGAAGATTCGTCAATCGGCGCCAAAGATATTCCCAATAGAATGTTGCGGATTTCCTATGGAAAATAGGTCCTAACTATAACTATCTACCGGCGACCGCCAGTAGATAATATATAAATATATTTATATATATATATATATATATATGTATATATATATATATATATATATATATATATATATATAAGAGATTCTTCGCTCGCACAGGGAAGATTCAGCACTCCGGGGGATAATTTTAATTTTAAGTCGCTTCTTTACTTGTTAAGTAATGGCAACATCTACGCGTTTCGTCAGCTGCCTGTATGACACCATTTTCCCAGTACTTTTAAATAAAATACACATCAATAAGTCATAAACAGCAACATAGGTCACCAAAAACCAGCACTGTTATATATATATATATATATTATCTACTGGCGGTCGCCAGTAGATAGTTATAGTTAGGACCGAGTTCCCATAGGAAATCTGAAAATTCTATTTTGAATAACTTTGGCGCCAGTTGACTTATCTTCGTGAAATTTTCAAAACTAATGGGGCGCTCCGCTCAGCTCCTACCCTGAAAGTCTCGGGGTGATTCGTCAAGCGGGGGCTGAGAAAAAAGGGGGGTCCAAAAACACGTTTTCCCCATGCATTTTCCCATAGGACCTTTAGTCGAAGGTACAGCCCGAACGGCTGAACAGAATTACTTGAAATTTGGCAAAGAGGTAGTCCTCAGGTCAGGCATGTGCCTTTTGCATATATGGTGTCAATCTGTTCAGTAGTTCCTGAGAAAATTGCAGTTAAAAGTACATAAATATCTATATGCGCGCACCGTGCGCGCACCAAATGTGCACGCACCAAATGTGTGCGAGCGTAATTCTGATTGGTGGTTAGATGTCAGTCAACATTCGAATCGGCCGAAATCAGGAAGTGTCGGACTCCATTTTGTGTGTGGCAGTGAAAAAGAAAGGTGGAGAACGTGAAAAGGGGGCAGGATAGAGAGTTCTTGACCCCCTAGCCTTTGTCAGGGGGTCCCTGAAGGACCTCCTGTGAAAAAAACATTTTATTTTTTTTCAAAAAATCGCGGGATGCGCACACGGTGCGCGCACCGTGTGCGCCCGGTGAAATACCCTTAAAAGAAAAAAAACATTTTAAAATGTTTATAAGTTTATAGAAGATATTAACAACTTTATCCAAATTAAAAAAAAAGAGCTGAGCCAGTCCATATTACAGGATACAGTCAATCTATAACTATATACATAGGTAGTTTATTGTAAAATAAATATATAAAAGATATAATAATACATACATAAATTAGCATTTAAAAAACCTTACAGGAGGAGCCTAGCCTTCAGCCGAGATGGCCGCCTAGCTCTTCGGCTCCGCCGACCCTTTCGCCCTTCGTCGATATCCTGGCAAGCATCCTGCGCCTCCGAGCCCTACGCTTACCTGCGCCACGTTCCTGACCACGATACTTTGACTCCGGTCGAAAACGGAGCTGCCCCGGCGGAGTTGAGCCCCGGTTTCCATTCCGGCCTTCCAAGAGGTCGCAGCCGGGCCATTGTTTAGTGGGGACGGCCGGCGGCGACAACGATAGCAGCGGCCGCTGTGGAGAGGGAGGAGCCGGTGCACCGGACCTGGAGCGCGGCGCTGGGATTCTCGCAGCAGCCTTTTCCATGCTCGGCTGCCCAGCGCGCCCCGCTCGCAACATTGTATCCAGCTCCCGTATACTGTATCCCGACCCAGCTGGGAGAGGGCCGGGATCGCTTCTTTGTTGCAGCCTACAGCAGCGGACGCCATCTTCCGCATCGGAAGCCCTGGTCTCGCCGGTGGGTTTCCCTGCACCACAGATTCCCCTGTCCTTGAAGCCTTTCCACGACCGGCTGCCTCCACGCTTCCTGCACCACCGGGGCCCCGCAGAGAGCTCATCACTTTCCAGATAGCGATGGCTGGTGAGGGGGGCTTGCTTCCCGGGGCGCTCGATGGTTGCTTGCCTAAGATGGCGGACGCAACAGCACCCTCCATCCTTGATCCACCGCTGGGGCTTCGCGACATCCTGGCAGCACTGGAGGACCTGTGGTTGGCCTTCCGCGACTCTGCCACTGGTTTGGAGGACCGGTTTGATCGGACTTTTTCAGCTGGCCATGATGATTCTCCAGTGCGGCATGTTAAGCCACATCTTCAGTCGACTGTCGGTGGATCACCCGAGTTGAGGTATGTGGCAGTGACGGGGGGACGTGTCCCAGTGCCCGCTGCGGTACTCCTCGGCTCTGCCCTGGAGGAGTCTGACAATCCTGCTCCCTTGGTATGGCCGGAGCTTGTGCCTCAGCCGCCGTTTTGCCCATCTCCTTTGTCCTTTGGTGCCACGTTTCTGAGCGTCCTCCTGGACTTGCTTCCTGTACATCGGCCGGCCGCTACTCTGGGACTTATGCATCGTCCTGCTCCCTGTTGTACTAGCCACCGCATAGCAGTGGCGCATTCTGTGGTCCTTTACTATCGAGCTTCGTTCCAGTTTGACTTGTCTCTTACCCCTCGATTGCTGCAACGGACTCCATGGTGGCCCATCCCGTCCAGGTTGGCTGTACTGCAATTGGATTCTGTTGGACTGCAGATTCGAAGGGGCCAAGGCTGAGGAAGGGGGTTTTTCTTGTTGCACATTGATACGTATATGGCTGGGACTGGGACTTGTGACTGTTGGAGGTACATGTAGCAGGGTGTTAGGTCGGGGCCTGGGGTTGGGTGACCGCGGGTAACGATTTTGCTTGTATTGAATAGATCCTCGGCCCTCCTCCGATCAACCGTGACATTCTTTTTCTTTTTCTTCTCTTTCTCTTCTCCTACATTTCGGGTACTCTTTTGGGGCGACAGACACACTGCTAGGGGGGGTAGGCCGTAGCCTCTGCATGCGTGTAGGGTGGGGGGTATATTTCCTTGTTGTTTTTTTCTATGGGCCTCCTTTTTCTTTCTTTCTTTTCTCTCTTTCTCTTCTCCCTTTCTACTCTTTACCTTTCTCGTTTGCTCTTTCCTTTCTTATTTCTTGGGTCGAGGGGAGGATTGGGAACTTGTGGGTAGTGCTGGGGATCGTCATGTGATATGCTTCTTTTCTATCCTGATTTCATTGAGTGCGATTGATTACCTTACGGATAATGCTTGCTGACTCTTCTGATGATCGTTGCCCACTATAGTCCTAACTGCATTGCTCTGATTCGGATCCTTCCAGACCTGTTGCTATGGACTTATTTCAAGACTTTATAAAACTTAAACCTCATCATCCTGGCGCTCGGCGGCACAATTGTGTATAACGTAATCTGGTCTATTCGTGCTTGTACTGATATGCTGCTGAGTCGTGTAATTGCTTGCTGATGTGCCCTTTATTGTCTAGGCCGGCCTGAGGGTTGTAGGCCCGTATTTGTTTGCACATACTGTTAAATAAAGGTTTTCCAAAAAAAAAAAAAAAAAAAAAAAAAAAAAAAACCTTACAAATTCACTAAAAAAACCATAGGTTTCACACACGTTATAGTTAGAAATTAGCATTTAAAAAACCTCGCAAATTCACTTAAAAAACCATAGGTTTCACACACGTTATAGTTAGGAATTAGCATTTAAAAAATCTTGCAAATTTACTGAAAAAACCATAGGTTTCACACATGTTATAGTTAGCTGGACATTTCACTCGTAAAAAACCATTGAAATTCCCCTGTTATAGTTAGTTCAGCTAACTATAACTCGCGCTACCGCAATCCACTGCTGATGACGTCACATATTACATCACTCATGACATGGTCAGTGACATCACTCATGACATCACTGATGACATCATCCAGTGAATATGTGTCTTTCTGAAAAATAAATATTTTTTACATATGTATATCTAAAGGTTAATGGAAGAATAAATGGGTAAATAAGTGTCTAAATGGATGGGTTTTTTTGTAAAATTAATTGTATAACTGACTTATTAACAGTATCTTAGTGAATACAGTGATGTAATATGTGACGTCATCAGCAGTGGATTGCGGTCGCGCGAGTTAAATGTCCAGCTAACTATAACATGTGTGAAACCTATGTTTTTTTCAGTGAAAACATATATATATATATGTATATATATATATACATATATATATACATATATATATATAGTCAGTCAATGTTGCTCCCCAGGCAAATTTATTAGCTTATCCGCAAGTTTGTCGCCATAACGTTTCGGCTCCCCTAGAGCCTTGTTCACATGACAACATGCCAATCCAAAACACTTCCTTAAATAGGAAGACAGATACTCTGCACGTGATATGGTTCAACATAGACATGGAAGGCAGACTTATAGAAATACAGGCCCAAATCCAAGACATCGATTTTTTGTAAATGTGCCTTATACAGTCGCGATATTTTCCTGATGTTGACATTCGAAATTTGGGCAAACATATTAGCACAATGCAAACAGGAATTCAAGCAAAAAATACTAATGTTATTAATGCTTATGTAAACGTTTTAGACAATAATGGCCGTCTCAATTTTGCTGCAACCTACTCACGATACATCGCATACATTGGAGTATTTAAGTTCCTGATCAACTTTCAATTGGAAACTTGTGTGGCCAAATAGTTCCTGTGATTATGTAAAAACCTTCTAAAGTCTGCACAATTTTCAAATAACGGGATAAATCCCCATTCGTCACTCTTAACCTATTTTGGGCTGCAGATCCCTGCAGTTGTACACGTATGCGAGGAAGTGTGCTAAGTGCAAAAAGTGCCAATAAATTAACATCTTATCAAATAATTTAACATTCATTCATTTTACATAAATAGCTATTCCCATAAAAAATATATAAATATATAAATATGTAAACAGCATAAATGAAGTTAAACTCTGAAAGTGCAAGAAATGTGCAAGTTATAATGGAGATCCGCTGACTGATCCCAGTCACAGGAATCCATTGCTTTAACATATACTTATCTGACATAACAAATTCACTAAAGCAACTAATAGGTTACTACCGACATTGTACTACGTTTGACTATACCCTATAGGAGAATACAGATTGCAGGTTTGAGCATACTCACGGTTACCAAAATTGGGGGTGATTTGTCACTACGGGTTTTTTGGTAACCCATGGGGTTGTTTGGTCCAGCTTAAATTAGTGCTAATGTCTATGGGGTGTTGTCGTGTTTGCGGCTTAATGGCATCACCAATTAGTACTGCTGTAGATGTAATCTATAATATCTAGCTCTATTTAAAAATCATCAAGATGACAAAATATTCTTTTTGACTGATAAATAATATCGATGGTAAAACAATAAATAGAGTACATTTTGGTTAAAATTATTTTCCCACAATAATAAAAAAACATTGATAAAATCCATTGTATAATAGGCTAGATAATGGTAAATATACCCATACTTGATATGCATTTATCTCACGTACTGACCTCAATAGTGTACACATAGATTGAGAAGTGTGCTCCTAATGCAAAATAGTGTGTAAGTCCTCTGTGACATTAAGGCCACCCGGGGATTTGGAGTCTAGTTGGAGTATATATTTAGTTTCCAACTGTCTTAACCTAGCTTCCCTATTGCCACCGCGTCTGCTGGCTGGTACTGAATCAATAACAAAGAAAGTCAATTCTTTGTTATTGCTGCGATGTATATCCTTAAAATGGCGGGCCACAGGGTAGGTGTTGTCTTGGTTTGCAATTGCCCTCAGGTGCTGTAGGATTCGTTTATGTACCTCTAATTTAGTACTGCCTACATACCTTAGTGCACATGGACATTGGAGCACATAAACAGCATATTCCGTTTTGCATGTTAAAAACTTCTCAATTTTGTGTTATATATATATATATATATATAGATATATCCCAGGAACTCCGCTACTGCCACCTCATGGACAACGGATACGGACCACAGTTTGGTGCAAATTTGTTTATTAAAACACACACAATGCCACCATGACGCGTTTCAGCCCGACCTTGGGCCTTGATCACATGACACGGTAAAGCATCACCCTATTGGTTTATATGGTACAATTAACAAGCAAAATGAATGGCACGTGTGTTGAGAACAACAAATGACATAAATAAAAGACTACAAGCTGCAATTTCACGAATTTTCGTAGGCTGACAATACGAGTAAAATACAAGTAAATCAATACAAAAATCAATCTAAAATTGCTTAAAGGAGTACTATTCTCAATAAAACTATTGTAGATTTAAAAAAATATAGTTAGAGCCCATTCTTGTGTATATTTCATTTGGCTTGATTGTATATTTAAATATAATAGATTTCTAAAGTGCAAAGTGCCTAATGTGAGGGAGAACAAGATTAAATATATAGAAACATTGAAAGTGTTAGTGTTGATAGGACCAATTTTATATATTAATATGTGTGTACCCCACTACAGTACCTTAGACCACCACATTTATGTGAAAAGTTTCATGAAAATCTATATAATTGAAATCTTCAGCTTAAATGCCTGAGTCATGAAATTATCACTGGAGCCCCAGTGTTTTGTTTCAGTGTGTTTTTTTATATATAGATATATATATATTTTTATATATCTTTTTTTATATCTGTTTCATTTTTAAATGTTTGTTTTTCCTGTTACTTTTTAGTTGACTCCTTTGATATGTATGTTTAAACAGGTAACAATACAGCCTGTTTAAGTGGGTTATGGTCCACCTCTGACCTGATGACATACATCACAACAAGAATTTAACGGTAAAATGCTAATAGACCTAATGTGCACCCTATTGAAATATCATATTAGTTCTCTATGTCATACAATTTGGGTTCAATGTTTACGATTTATGTAAATATACAGTATATTCGAATAGATTTAGTGCTTATATGTTCTTATCTAAAAAACCACTTTATGAATATAGAAGAGTTTGGATAGATATTAGGTATATATAAATATATTCAGTAAATGTCCATCAACTTGTGCTCTCAGTACCAAAAGATTCAACAATACAGGTGATACGGCAAAGGGGTGTTTATTCACAACGCGTTTCAACCACTAGAGTCTTGATCACGTGATCAAGACTCTAGTATTTGAAACGCATTGTGAATAAACACCCCTTTGCCGCATCACCTGTATTGTGGAATCTTTTGGTACTGAGAGCGCACGATAATGGACTTTTACTGAACAAGGAAATCTCCGGCGTGCTCCAGAGGCGTGTGCGCCAACTCCCACAGGTCCCGGAGCAATCAGAAGGAGCGTCCTGGAAGTTTATATATATATATATATATGTATATCTATATATATATATATATATGCAAAAAGTATCCAATGTATATCCTCAAAATGACGACGAAACAAAAGGAGCGGCACACCAGGAGACTGCACAATTAATTTATTGCACACCAAGGTTCTGTAGTATTGCTATGTAAATACAGCCATGATAAGATCATAAAAAAATAGCCCACTGGGGCGAGACACGAACGATGAGACATTTGATGTCTCTAACAGACCAGGGTTCAAATCCAATTAATTCCTTTTATTAAACCGTGGATTAAGTTTAATAATTTTTATACCAGTCATTATTTTAAGCATTTTAAATAATTTTAACGTACTGTTATATGGTGATTATGTGTAATTTATGCATTCAATTACTTGCACTGACATGACGCTATTGAACTACGAGTCTGTTTGCACTTTTTATTGTTTGGTAGTTTTCACGTCACACGTATTCACAAAATGTTTAAAATGGTGGCAAAACTTTATGCAAATTGTTAGTGAGCAAACCTGCAGGGCAGGCGAAACGTGTTTAACGTTTTTAGCTGACAAATAAAGAATATTTGTGCAAAGACACGGCGTCGGCATTCCTGTTGTGAGAGGAAGTGTTCGTTAATGTTATCGGACCGTGCTTGGGAGGTCCGTTCTGCTGACGCGCCCTCTGTCCCGGAGGTGGTGGGTGAACCTAAGCAACTGGAGAAGTAGTTTCTTAACCACCGCCCCACCATTCGATGATACGGGAGTGCGGGATCGCGTCCCGATAACAACGAGCAGCGAGAAGCTATTTCCGAGGCAGTAGCAGTACTCTACGAGTCGGAGGACCCAAGGAGCCTGCCTGGTCTTCGGAGGTAAGCGAATGCCTGTATCGTATTGGGAAGAGGGAAAGCCAGTGAGCTAAGAGGCAATCCCATTCATTGAGAAAAGTGGACACTGGCGGTTCTTTGCGCTTGGATCTATCCAAATCAATTTGCACACAATGTCAGCTGCAGAAGTACAGGAAAGGGAGGAGGCGGCACTATCTATATTTAATGATAATGTGACTGTCGCTCGGAAAAGTACTGCATCGGTGAGCAGTGCTAAAGTCTCAGATGTAATGGCAAGATTTAGAAGGCTGGAAGAACTGAAACGTTCAGAGTTGTCGAAATGGTGGGAATCAAAGTCATTACAGCGCTATCTGGAAGTCAAGAGAATACCCAGAGGGCTCAGGATTTTGGTGGCACCCACATATGAAGACCCCAATCCTAACATGCTCAGGGAATGGGCAGACAACAACCAGGAGGCCTCCAGTAGGATGTTAACAATCCTTGTAAAGTAACCAGATATCGACCATGTTAGGATACTTGAAGAAATCGATCAGATCATGCTCGTGCTTGATAAAGAATACAATTATTAAGTTCAAGGCAGAAATGAAGGAACGCCTGATCAAACTGGAGAGCACAATAAAGGAGAGGAAGGTGCAAACATTTCTGCGCGATAAGATCGATTACGACCGGGGACAGATATATACTTTTGCCAAAAAGTTTGACAGCCTGCGGAAACAAAGACTCAATGTCGCTGGTGGAAGGGTACAACAAGACCAGCAGTCTGAATTGAGCAGCCTGCAAAGTTCCGAACTTGACACAGATTTGGAGGAGGGGCCTAGTACTGGAGCATTGATTCCATCAGTCATCGACAAGTTTGATTTTTTAAGAGAGGAAAGATGATTCAACCTTCGCCCACGTCCTCCAGCAAATGCCAGGCCTCCAAGAGGAAGAGCCAGAGGAGACAGCGGCGCAAAGGGGCAAAACAGTTTAAGTAGCAACGAGAAAAACAAGACCAAATCCAACAAGTAGAATTTAGTAATGCTGCTACAGTCATTAATCTATTGTGTTAACTGACAAAGAACGAAATATTCTTGAATTAGGCTTGTCTTACTGTCCCAAAACAGACATTGACTACGTAAAAACTAGGGTCAATATTTTCAAGTTCACCAGAACTTTGAAACTAAAAAAGTTTTTTGCGGTTGCTCCCAAACGTCCGGCTGGACCAGGGAGAGAAGCAATAGAAGATGGACCCAGCAATTTAGCAGTGGATGATATGAACTTAATGTTGGAAAAGGCTGATTTGGACAATGAAATGAGTCAAGGTGCACATACATCTCAAAATGTGCCTAGTACCTTGCAACGGGCATTGGGAATAGCGCATGATGAAAGCTTGAACATAGAACAAGATGCACCCACTAATTTTAGACCGAATTCCAAATTCATGCCACTTACTAGTAGAGATTCTGTGGATGTATACAATGATTTAATAGTCAATGATGTTAAAAATCTTTGAAATTCAATAAATATGAAGAAGAAATCATACACTCAGCGAGATAAAGAGTATTATGCTTTAGTCAAAAAACTGGCAGGCAATGATAAATGTATTATTCATGATGCCGATAAAGGGGGCAATGTGGTGCTATGTGGTAAAGACCAATACCTTAAAGAAGCATACAAACAGCTTAACAATAAATCGAACTATGTAAGAGTGAGTAAAGAGACAATGACTGTGAGCCATGAGAAGTACAACGATTTATTGTTAGATTGGTATAAGCGAGGCTTAATCAGTGATGAAATGTTGTTCTTGAAAATCAGCAATCCAACGACGCCCGTACTATACCTAACACCAAAGGTACACAAAAATATTGAGAACCCCCCGGGTCGTCCAATTATTTCAGCTATTGCCAGTGCTTTTGAAAACACCTCAAAATATGTTGATTTCTTCCTCGCTCCCTTGGTTAAAAAACTCCCGTCCTTTATTCAAGATACGGGTGATTTTTTTACGTAAGATATATGATATACCATGGGAATCGGATTTTTTACTGATGACGATCGATGCTACAACTTTATACACTAGCATCAGGCATGCAGATGGCCTTAATGCTATCAAATACTATCTAGGGGGTAGGCCACTGCAGTTATGGCACCATACTCTGATGCTGTTAACCATGATATCTACTTGCCTTGAAAATAATTATTTTTTATTCAATGGAGAACTGTTTCATCAGGTGTGCGGGACTGCGATGGGCACCTGCTTCGCCCCCAGCTATGCGAATTTGCATATGGGCTGGTGGGAGGAGCAGGTGGTCCAATCGCAATTGCCCAAGGAATGGCAAGATAATGTGATGTTGTGGTGTCGATCCATCGACGATCTCTTTGTTGTGTGGAAGGGCTCTCAAGAAAGTGCACGAGAATTTGTAAGCAGATTACAAGACAATAATCTGAATTTAAAGTTGACATGTGATATCATCAATACCAATGTTAACATTTTAGATGTGACTGTATATATTGAAAATGACAAACTTGAAACCAAACTGTATCGTAAGGCAACAGATGGGAATACTCTGCTCCACGCTACTAGCTTCCACCCTAATAATCTAGTGAGAAGCATCCCCTACGGCGAATGCCTTAGGGCAATGAGGAATTGTAGTAACAATCAAGACCTAAATGCAGAATTAACGTGTTTAAAAGAACGCTTTGGGGGAGGAGCCTAGCGCACAACCAAGATGGCCGCGTAGGCTTGTGGCTCCCGAGGTCCTCCGCAACCTCCCACGTCTATCCTGTCATAATCCTGGTTTTCTCGATGGGCTTCTGTTTATGATCTTGCGCTAAGGTGCCACTCGTTTTCCAAATCGAAATTGGACTCCGGGAACCGGTTTTGTGGCGATCTGAAGTTTGCGGCCTTCTTCGGCCTTGGTCCCGAACTCGAGTTGGTGAGGTGCCCGGGTGCGAAGTGAACAACAGCGGCATGCCAGGCTGGGCCAGCCCCGGACCCCGTGCTTTCACTTTCGGTTTCGAGTTGATCTGCCGAAACTGACGTCGGGACATTGGGTGAGCAGCGCTGAGGACGGAGTGCATAGCCTGACTCTTGAACTGTAAACGGGCCTATTTCAGTTGGTGGCCCTGATCTCCTGGCCTTCCTCCGGGTGCTGGAGGGTGCTGACCTTGGTGGTCGCCGACGATGACGACGAGAGTGGACGGCGATAAGCTTAAACCCAAGTCTACCCGGAGGGGAGCCTATTCCCAGGCCAACAATATGGACCGCTATGCACAGCCAAAGGGATCCCCTAGTGGATCACGTAAATCGCCTGAGCCGCCCAAGGAGGCCTCGGGCGCATCATCCGAATTGACTCTGCTGGATGTCATGGGGGCCATTGAGGAGATGAAGGCGACTGTGAACCAGCAATTTGATACCTTGGCTAATAAATTGGACTCGGTGTTGATTGATGTCACTTTGGTCAGAGCGGACCTGTCCAAAACTAATGACCGGGTTGACTCATTGACTCAAGCGGCGTCGAGCCTAACGGTAGATGTGGCTGCTTTGCAGACGACGGTGCGGAGGTTGCAGCTCGCCAGTGACCTGACTGATCGTCGCCTTGCGGACTCCGAAAGCAGGGCCAGGCGGAAGAACGTCCGTATCATCGGGGTGCCCGAACGATCGGAGGAGTCTGCTGTGGATCTTTTTGTGGAGGATCTAGTGGTGACTCATCTAGCACCCAAAGGGCTGAGCAAGTTCTTCGCTGTGGAATGGGCCCACAGGATTCCAGGGGGTGCGCCGAAGGTGGGTGCCCCCCCGCGGCCTATCATTGCCCGACTTTTTAATTTTCGGGATAGAGACGCTATCCTTCAGGCATCGAGGGTGGCTGGGCCAGTAAAATTTGAGAACTCTAATGTTAGCTTTTACCCAGACTTCACGCAAGCGGTTCAAAGGCAACGGATGGGATTCTCGGCCATCAAAGGGCGCTTGAGAGACATGGAGTTGAAGTATGCAATGCTATTCCCGGCTAAGCTGTGGGTCGAGTTAGATGGTCGCTCACACTTCTTCGACCGGCCGGAGGCGGTGGGAGAGTGGCTGGATGCCCTACCCAGGAGTCGAGGTCGGGAAGGTCGGATGGCGGAGAGCGGAGAGGGTTTGACGGAGTAGGAATGGAACTGTGATCCTCTTGATGGACTGGACTGGTAGCGTTTTGCACCTGTGGCTGCACTGGACTCCAGTTTGTAACTCTTTGCCCCGTGGTATTTGGAGGTTGCGGGGGGCTTGCTGGGGCCCTTTCCTCCTTCTGGGGTTTTTCTTGTCTTTTCTGTAGTGAGTTTCATATTGGGGCGACAGGCACACTGCAGGTTGGGGGGGCTGTTCGGGCTCACGCAGGGGTGCAGGGAGGGGGGAGTTCTGTTGGGATGATGGGGTGGGGTTGGGGTTTGTTTGTTTGTTTCACAAGGCGGGGTAATGTTTTTTGTTGTGCTATTATGATTGTGCTCTCCAGAAGGGGGATAGTTTGTGCTGGGAGGGATGGGGGGTAAGGGGTTGAGACTTCTTTCATGGAATGTGAACGGACTGGGGGACAGGATAAAGCGGGGGGTAGTCCTGCAGTTCTTGAAACGTATTTTGCCTGACATTGTGTTTCTGCAGGAAACGCACCTCATAGGGAACTCTTTCCATGCCATGAACAGACGAGGATATCGCCTTCTGGCCCATTCTGGTTTCACCTCTGTCTCGAGGGGAGTGGGCATTTTAGTCAGGACCTCTCTCCCGCTGGTGGTGGATGAGGTGCTCCATGACAACAGAGGGCGGTACACTGCGCTGGTGGGGAGGTGGGAGGGTAAGCTGATTTCGCTGGTCACGGTTTACGTGCCGCCGGGCCTGCAGACGGCCACCTTTGCTGATTTGGGGCGCCTGCTACTTGGGCTTCCGGGGGGGGTTTTGGTCTTGGGGGGGGGATTTTAACGCGGTGGTTTCCGGAGTTGAGGATCGACACCCCCCTAGGGACCTCCCTCGGGCCCAGAACTGGCTGGGGGGCTTTCTGGATACCATGGGACTGATAGATTGCTGGCGGTTGAAACACCCTGGACAAGCGCAATATACCTTCCACTCTGGGGCCCACGGTAGTCTTTCGAAGCTTGATTATATGCTAGTGCCTGCGGCCCAAGCTGGGATGATCGGGGAAGTGCGACACTTGGCACACGGTATATCTGACCACTCCCCTCTTTTGCTACACCTAGATATCGCCTTGGGGGCGGAGGGGAGCGTGGCACCGATCAACCCCTGGTACCTACGAAACCCCACGATCCGTGCAGACCTGGTTAAGTCCCTGGAACACTATTTTAGTGACAACGTGGGGTCGGTGTCTTCCGCCATCTCCCTTTGGGAGGCCTTTAAAGCGGTGCTCCGGGGCCAGGCTCTGTCTCTCATTTCCCATACCAAAAAATGCGAGGCGCAGGAGGTTGTTCGGCTACAAAATGAGATCACCGAGTTGGAGATTGATTTGGAGCAAGGTGTTACGGATGACAGACTGCATGTGCTGGCGCTTAAGCAGGCCGACTACAAGGCGCTCGTTACCGAATCTGCTAGGAGTATGAGCAGGGAGCAACAGGGGCGTTTGTACGATATGGGTGATAAGGCCGGGAAGTTGATTGCCTGGTTGGATAAGAAGGAGAGAGCGAGTCGAGTGGTGCCGGATGTTGAGAGGGTGGATGGTGTGCGTGTGACGGACCCCGGTGATATTGTTGATTGCTTTGCGGAGTATTTTCACGGGGTTTACTCTCCGGTCTCAGAGCGATCGGAGGAAGACTCTCGACTACTGCTTCGAGACATTGCTCTGCCATCTTTATCTGATGAGGATAAATTATTGATGGATACGGCCCCGTCGCCGGATGAGATTGCTTTGGCCATTCGCTCTATTGCCTCTGGTAAGGCCATGGGTCCTAATGGCCTTCCCATCGAATTATATAAGTTGCGCCCAGATAAGATTGCGCCATATCTCCGGGACATGTTCCTTGAGGCTCAGGCGGCGGGTTCCCTCCCCCCTGACCAACGTCTTGCTACTATTGTTGTTATCCATAAGGAAGGGAAGCCGCGGGATTGGTGTACTTCTTACAGGCCTATCTCTTTGTTAAACGCGGAGCCCAAAATCCTTGCCAAGGTACTGGCCAATCGCCTGATCCGGGTTGTGGGCGACCTGATTCATCAAGATCAATCCGGTTTTATACCCCATCGCAATACCGCTTCGAACCTGCGGCGACTGCATGGCGTTCTCGCTAGAGCGCCATTCATCCGTGAGCCGGCCATTTTGGCGTCCCTGGACGCCACCATGGCGTTTGACACCTTGGAATGGCCGTATATTTGGGCAGCATTGGCGAAGTTTGGGTTTGGCCCGGGGTTTATCGGTTGGGTGAAATTGCTTTATGATAACCCACTGGCACAGGTGGTGGTCAACAGACGGGTGTCGGCTCCCTTTGTTTTGGGTAGGGGCACCCGACAGGGATGTCCGCTGTCACCTCTTCTCTTTGCGCTTTGTTTGGAGCCCCTTGCGGAGTGGCTGCGGTGGCACCCCTCGATGCGTGGCCTTAGATGGACGCCGGAATACGAGGATCGTGTCTCCCTATATGCGGACGATATCCTCTTGTATCTTGCATCTCCGCGCAAATCGCTTATTGTATTGGTGGATGTGTTGAGCTCCTTTGGTCGCAACTCCGGATTGGTCATTAACTGGGCTAAGTCTTGTGTGTACGTTCTCTCCGGGGAGGCCCCCCCCCTTCCACGGGGGTGCCCTATCCAGGTTGCGCAGTCGGGGTTCAAGTATTTGGGAATCTTTATAACCCTGGACCCGGTGGCCCGGTCTGAACGGAATCTTCTCCCCCCCCTTCAGCGCCTCAGGGCGGATGTGGCGGGTTGGCGGCGGCTGCCGCTCTCGCCGCTCGGCCGGGCGGCGTTGTTCAAAATGATGTCGCTGCCGCGCTTTTTGTACGCCCTGCAGAACACTATGGACGTAGTGCCGGCCCGCTATTTTCGGGAGGTGGAGTGTCTTCAGCGTCGATTGTTTTGGGATGGGTGGCCGCGGATTGCTCTTGCTAAACTAACCCTACCGTGGTATGATGGGGGGGTTGCTCTCCCTGACATTAAACGATATTATTGGGCCTCCCAGTTGGCTGCTATCAATCACGGGATGTATGGGCCTGCTTTGAACCCGGCTTTTGAGATGGACAAATTGTTATTGCCAAGCGGGGATTATAATCGAGCACTATACTCGGAGTCCCTTGATGCAAGGTTGACTGGCCCGACGCGGGTCGCGGTGCAGGTGTGGCATGCAGCAAATGCGGCGATGGGGTGGAGGGATCGCTTGACTCGGGCAACGCCATTGTACGCTTCCCAGCGTTTGGGTTATCTGTGTACTACGAAAGGCTTTGAGAAATGGGATATGATTGGTATCAGCAAGGTAGGGGATCTCTGGACGAAAGGGAAATTTAAGACGTTCGACATGCTGAAAACTGAATATCAGTTGAACGATAGGGAATACTTTCGGTATGCTCAGGTTCATCATGCCTTGTGTTCCGTGTTCCCGGACGTGGCGGCTATTCCAGAGTATTCCCCGTTGGAAGACAGAGTATTGGACGGCTATGTGCCGGATAGCACCATTTCGCTGATTTATAAGAAGCTTATCAATGATCGAATGGGTTTGCTGACCTCATTGAGGGAGACATGGATTGCCGACGGTTTGGAACTTGACCACGAGGATTGGGTGTCAGCGGTGGCCTCCCCGAAAGAGGTGGCTATCCCGGCGCGCTTGCGTTTCGTCCAGCTTAAGATACTTCATAGAGTGTACCTCACGGGGCCTGGTTTGATGCGTATGGGGTATTCGGTGGATGGTCTGTGTAAGCGAGGCTGTGGACTACTGGGGACTTTCCTCCATATCCTGTGGGAGTGTCCGGAGGTGACTCGGTTTTGGTGTAGAGTGCATGCGGTGTTAGAAGAAGTCACGCATGTTGCCTTGTTGCTGGAGGCACGGAGATGTTTGCTGAATGTCTGGGAGCCGACTGATTACAATGTGATGCAGACGCAGTGGGTGACTCTGGGCTATATGGTAGCGAAGCGTGACATTGCGCAATTGTGGGGCTCCCAGAGGCCACCAACGGTCTCAGCGTGGAAGGAACACATGGACTGGTGTATGTTCAGAGAGAAAACGGTGTATGTGGCGAGAGGCAAGCCTGGGAAGTGGATTAAGGTGTGGGGTCCCTGGAACTCCTATCGTGGAGGTATTTGTGCCCCGCCCCAGACGCGTGAGATGGATGCTGCCCTGTCTCCCTAGCCCGCGCATTCCTATATGCTCCTGCGACATGCGAATTTGGTTTCTTCTGCCTGGCCCCCCCCCCCTCTGTCTCCTTGGGTTTGTTTACTCCTTCGATGCGGGGAGCACATGTTATTGCCATTAACCCCCTCTGCCTTGTGTGTGTGCTGTTTTTCGTTTTTTTAAAATATGAAACCTTTCTTTGTTTGTTTATGGACTGCGGCTGCGGCCGGCTGAGTTGATTAGCACTCCAGTAGCTCTTTTGTTGCTTCATCGATGTAATGTTAAGCTGTGCCTAGGTTTACACTGTGCATTAGCGGCCGGCCTGTTGGTTGTAGGCCCATATTTGTATATCTCTGAAACTGTAATAAAGGTTTTTCAAAAAAAAAAAAAAAAAAAAAGAACGCTTTGCAGCTAGAGGCTATCCTCAGTCCTGGGTAAATACAGCAATCTGGAAAGCTCGCAAAAAAACGAGAGAGGAAATTCTCTTTAGCCGTGATAAGAAATCAGGGAAAAAAGCTAAGGAGAGTGAGAACCAGTGTAGAATAGTTACTAGTTTTAATAACCAAGAAGAGAATCTGAGAAAGATCTTGCAGAGACACTGGCACATCATTTATAATGATCCTATTCTCAAGAAATTTGTTGCACGCAGACCACAAATTACCTTCAGGAAAGCTAAGTCGCTAAAGCAAACATTGGTTAGCAATATGCTGCCAACAACACAGGGTAAAACAACAAGTAAAAATTGGCTAAGTAGTAAAGAAGGATTCATTAAATGCTCCAAATGCAAGGCCTGTATACATGGAAAAAATACCTCCACCTATGTAGGGGGCTTTTCGCCACATGAAAGTAAGATCAAGGGCCAGTATTCTTGCAGGACCGATTTTGCTGTCTACGTGCTGCGGTGCCCTTGTGGCCTGCGGTACGTGGGCAGCATGATCCTTCCTGTGCATAAGCAAATCCTTCAACACCTAAGAGCTATTAAGAATAGGGACAAAACATACCCCGTGGCAAGACACTTTGATCAGCATCATGGTAAAAACACAAAGGGACTTGAGTATTTTGTAATCGATGCAGTCCAAATGATCGAGAGGGGTGGTGATCGAGTCAAGAAACTGAGAAGATTAGAATCGAATTATATCATACGGCTCAACACCAAGATCCCCGAGGGACTTAACATTGAAGAAGATTTCCATACACATTTATAATATTGCTGTACTCACAATTCCAATTTTAACAAAAAAATGTTATTAGTTATAGCACAAGCACTTTAAGCAGACCTGTTCATTGTAGTAGATGCGATCTTGGCAAGTTTGCTCATGGTCACATAACAGTGCCAATTACGCCCACTTGGGCTGGATTTGAAGAATCTTGGTTCTGTAGTATTGCTATGTAAATACAGCCTCAATAAGATCATAACAAAATAGCCCATTGGGGTGAGACACGAATGATGAGACATTTGGGTGCCGATTCCGATCCGTTAAAAAATATTTCCGTACGACTCGTATCCGTATTTTTTTCCGTACGAATCGTACAAGTCACGTCCGACCCGTGAAGTACGATTAGTACGGGGAAAAGTACATACGGATCGGCCCACTCCGTATGAATCGTAGCGGGAAAAGTTGTACGAGACGTACCCGGACACTTTTCCGTACGATTCGTAAAAAGACAGTCCGAGCGCACAAGTACGATCCGGACCGGCTATCCGATTTACGAATCATACGGAAAACGTCCCGTACACGGGGAATGACTCTACCCGCTACGAAGCGAAGTTTGTACGACTCGTAGCCCGGGAAAAATTGTTCCCGGGGTACGAGTCGTACAGGCCCCCCTGTATGTACGCACCATATCCCCACCCCCCGTATGTACGCACCGTACCCCCACCACCCCCGTATGTACGCACTGTACCCCAATCCCCCTTGTGGTACGCACCGTACCTCCACCACCCCCGTATGTACGCACATACCCCCACCCCCCGTATGTACGCACGTACCCCCACCACCCCCGTATGTATGCACCGTACCCCCACCACCCCCGTATGTACGCACCATACCCCCACCTCCGTATGTACACACCGTACCCCAGTGCGTACGCACTGGGGGTACGGTGCGTACATACGGGGGGTGGGGGTACGGTGCGTACATACGGGGGGTGGGGGTACGGCGCGTGCATACGGGGGTGGTGGGGGGGCCTGTATGACTCGTACCCCTGGGGACTCAGCTTTTACGGCTGTTTTTGGCTCCCATAAAAAAAGAGCCGTACGGGGTGCCGTAGGGATGGATCGTACTTGCTGGGCCGTAAAACGCTGCTTACATACGTACTGACGTCGCGTACAGGCTGTTCCGGATCTGATTCGTAGGGTTTTGTTACCCGTATGGTCTTTTGTATGATTCGTACGGAAATAGGCTTTCTGTACGAATCGTACTTCCTAGGTTGAACGGACAGTTTACCGGGTACGAGTCGTATGGAGAAAACACTCCGTACGACGATTCGTCGGGCCTTTTTACCGGATCGAAATCGGCACCTTGATGTCTCTAACAGACCAGGGTTCAAATCCAATTAATTCATTTTATTAAACTGTGGATTAAGTTTAATAATTTTTAGAACAGTCATTATTTTAAGCATTTTAAATAATTTTAATGCGATGGACTGTTTTAACATACTGATATATGGTGATTATGTGTAATTTATGCATTCAACTACTTGCATTGACATGGTGCTATTGAACTACGAGTCTGTTTGCACTTTTTATTGTTTGGTAGTTTTTACGTGACACGTATTCACAAATTGTTTAAAATGGTGGCAAAACTTTATGCAAATTGTTAGTGAGCAAGCCTGCAGGGCAGGCGAAACGCATTTAATGTTTTTAGCTGACAAATAAAGAATATTTGCGCAAAGACACGGCGTCGGCATTCCTGTTGTGAGAGGAAGTGTTCGTTTATATATATATATATATATATATATATATATTATCTACTGGCGGTCGCCAGTAGATAGTTAGAGTTAGGACCGTGTTTCCATAGGAAATCTCAAAATTCTATTTTGAATAACTTTGGCGCCGGTTGACGAATCTATGCGAAATTTTCAAAACTAATGGGGCGCTCCGTTCAGCTCCTACCCTGAAAGTCTCAAAGTGATTCGTCAAGCGGGGGCCGAGAAAAAAGGGGGGTCCCAAAACGCGTTTTCCCCATGCATTTTCCCATAGGACCTTTAGACACAGCTACAGCCCGAACGGCTGAACAGAATTACTTGAAATTTGGCAGAGAGGTAGCCATAAGGCCAAGGAAGTGCCTTTTGCAGGTCTGGTGTAAATCTGTTCAGTATTTCCTGAGAAAATAGCATTTAAAAGCATATCAATATCTATACGCGTGGCGGGTGCGCGCACCGTGCGTGCACCGTGCGAGCACCCTAACGTGCGCAAGCGTAATTCTGATTGGTGGTTACATGTTAGTCAACGTTCGAATCGGTCGAAATCAGGAAGTGTCGGCCGCCATTTTGTTTGTTTTCAGTGCGAGAGTGAAAAAGGAAGGTGGCGAATGTGAAAAGGGGGCAGGGTAGAGAGTTCCTGACCCCCTAGCCTTTGTCAGGGGGTCCCTGAAGGACCCCGAAGGCAGAATTTTATTTTTTATTTTTTTTTAATCCCGGGGGTGCGCGCACCGTGCATGCACGGTGAAAATAAAAAAAATAAAAAAAAAAATTCATACGTAGTTTATTGTAAAATAAATATATAAAAAAAATAATAATACATAAATAAATTAGCATTTAAAAAACCATACAAATTCACTGAAAAAACCATAGGTTTCACACACGTTATAGTTAGGAATTAGCTTTTAAAAAACCTTGCAAATTCACTTAAAAAACCATAGGTTTCACATATGTTATAGTTAGGTGGATATTTCACTCGTAAAAAACCAATGAAATTCCCCCGTTATAGTTAGTTCAGATAACTATAACTCGCGCGACCGCCACTCTATCACAAGGATGATGTCATCAGTGATGTCATGAGTGATGCCACTGACCATGTCATGAGTGATGTAATATGTGACGTCATGAGCAGTGGATTGCGGGCGCGCGAGTTATAATTATCTGAACTAACTATAACGGGGGAATTTCATTGGTTTTTTACGAGTGAAATATCCACCTAACTATAACATGTGTAAAACCTATGGTTTTTTAAGTGAATATATATATATATATATATATATATATATATATATATATATATATATATATATATATATATATATATGTGTGTGTGTGTGTGTTGGAACACCATGCTAATTCTGAACAATGGAATACTGGCTGCTAGACTCAATTACCTTGCTCTCTGTATCCCTTGCCTCCTCTTCCAGACCTCCTGTCTCAAGGAGCACTGAAAAAAAGTGGCCGACGGTAAGAAATGAATCGCTACAATGCCCCCTGGCGCTTTCTATAAAAATCAGAAATGGTTAAAAGCAAACTTTGGGCAGGAAACCTGGCAAGTCCATAAATAAGAAAAATATATTGAATAACCCAATTCACATGCTTGACTTGAAAAAAATCACAAGCTTTTACTAGCTTCAACCAGTCGAATCCCAGAGCACCGAATGGCTGTGCTCATAAATATAAATGGCTGGAAAAAAAAGCCTTTTTTTAATATCAGCAAATTTCCTTGTGTTACTAATCGGGGACCTAACGGCGGCGCAACATACACGCACAGGGAGAAAAAGCTTCTGGCCTACCACCATTAAAGTGTTTATTAAGATGGCTGCTCTCGCGCCGTGTGTTGCTGACAGCCAACATGTCAGCAAAGTGGCAGAGGAGCTGGGGTTATTGTCTGGACGGTAGTTAAAATGGGTCGATATGTTACATTCAGGTCGTTCTTAACTCTGCGTAGGCAGATCAAAACGTGTAATTATATTTGCGAAAATTAAACGCAGACTGCCAGGCCTTCCATCCCGAGGCCGGGGCTCATTTTGCAGATTTTATAGCGCCGACACCCATCGCCCCTCCGCCTCCTCACGAGAACCACTCATATGCCTGCTACTAATTTGATTTTAACTAGGTTGTCGCAGACAGAAAGGTGTCTTGAAACAGGCCTTTTTGGGAGCGGGGGTACCTGGGGGCACCCGGCTTACCGAGCAATAAAAAGGTTTACTCGCTGGATCTAGCCTCTGTCAGCGAAGAAAATGCACTTGAAAAGGCAGTAGAATTTCAACAATCCAACAAAATGCTCGCAAAATAGTCTACATAATCATATTGCAGCCGTGCACGGATGCTGAAAATATGTTTGGTGTTCCATGCAAAATAGAGTTTTTCAGCTGGAAACCTCTCCTTTCATTCATGAAAAGGCAATTCTAAAATCTTTCCTTGTGAGTTGGCGTCACCTCGCTTTACAGCGTTTTTAGGATGCAGGTAGCCATAGATTAGGGCCACTAGAATTAGGCATCAGGGAAGTCCTAAATTATGCGGCAGGACCGACTAAATTATGCGCAAAGAAAAGGCAAATTGTGCATCTTAATGCACAACTTTTGTGATATTATTAGTTAATTATTTGGGAATTTTTGCTCATGGTAACACTGTTTGGACAAAGATTTCACTCTATTAATACCAGTTTCACACCCAAAATTCTATTGAAAGATGACCAGGAAACCTATGTGAAGGCCCTTCCACTGCACAGGTACCCGCGTCGCTACATTTTAAGTAACTTTTGATCTGTTTGAGTTAGACCCAATTTTGGGGCATATGTACAAGCCCCTATCGCCACGGGAACATCACTTTTTGTGACGTTCCCGTGTCAATAGGGGCCTTGCCTTATGTACAAGACAGCGTGCTTAACACTGCCGTGTACATAAGGCACCCTTTCATGCTATAGTTAGCGTGAAAGGGGCGTGTAGTGGGTGTTGCAGTGGGCGTTCCACCACAACGCACATTGTATTTGATGCTGCCTCCTAAGTACAAGGGTGGCGTACATAGGAGGCAGCGCCAAAATGAAGACCAGGAAAACCCTGGTCTTAAATTGGTGAAACAAGGAGAAATGCATTACTTCTCCTCGTTTTTGCTTTTTCCATGTGTGCTGCCGTGTGCAGCATACCTGGAAAAAGCAGAATACCATGGTTTTATTATGTACAGAACGGAAACAAACCTTTAAAAAAATGCAATTCTGTCACTTTCATGTGTGCTGCATAAAGCAGCACACGTGAAAGTGACAGAATAGCATTTTAGGATTGTTTATGTGCAGGAAGGGACACCTTCCTACGCCTAAACAATCCTCCGCTGCATGCAGACACCCTTGCACTCTGGTGCAAGGGTGCCTGTGTTTGCGCTAAGTTGTTAAACTTAGTACCATCGCAGGGGGAAACGCAAGGCTGCACCACACTCTTGTAAATATGGTGCAGCCTTGCATTTCCGAAGTGGCAAACGTTTCGTTAAGCCAAGGAGGCTAACGACATGCTCTGCCAGTTCATTGTACATATCCCCCTTTGTTTGTTAAAATCTGGAGATAATGCAGTAGATTATGCATTATGTGATAAATGCGACAAGCCCATAATTATACGGAAAACGAAGCAGCCTCAGAATCACATAATTTCAGTGGCCTGCCATAGAGCGCTGCAGGCAAAAATGAAATGCCTAATTTCCGACCACAGATATACTTTTACTGTTAAAGGTATATTTTAAGTCTAACAATAAGCAGCTTTGGTATGTAAAACAATGCTAATGTAAAATAATTCAAAATGTACTTAAGCTCATGGCAGAATGTCCTGAAAGGCATCACTTCATGACAGGCGGGACTTGGATGGTGGCTTCATCCACGTCAATCAGCACAAACCACATGGTACACACATTGGATTGTGTGTGGCTGCCTGCACTATACAAATAAAAAAATATAACAGAACGTCTACTGTCTTTTTTTGTGTTCAACTTAACGAAACCATGAAATTAGTAACTTCGTCTGTATGGTTAGATACCCTAAGCATATAGCACATAATGCAATCGAGAGGTGTTTGAAGATTAGGCATTCATTCTCATAAAATAAACACTTGACTAACAAACCTGAAGAACACAAGCAAACTCGCATGCTGGTGAAAATATGCGAGCGGTGTGCAGTTTGTTTTCCGCGCTTAAACCGCACATGAATTCTGAATATGCAGGCAAAACCACTCTTTTAAAAAGGTCTTTAAGTGCGTTTTCAAGTAGTTGTTAGTGTACGGGGTTTCTTCATGGTGAAAACTGATTTTTGAATGAGTTAAAAAGTAAAGAGAAAAATGTGTGTTTTCTACATTTCTGCCATGCATGCTCCACAGAATTATCCAACATGTGTGCAGTAGCCACAGAAATGTGCTTGGAGAATAGTAAATCAAGCAATATCAGAATTGTAAAGATTTTCTTTTTTTTAATTCTTTTTTTATCATTTTTCAAACGTTACAAAAAGTACCACATTCGTGACAGCATATGAATATCATGTAGCAAAAATACATAGTAGCTCCATGAATGGAAGGAAGGAAGCATAAAGTGAATAGTTCTACACAAGCAGTGACAGTTGAATCCTTCTGTAAGCCCATCAAACATCATTAAATGACATGTATAGCTGTTTCGACCAATTCAGACCCTGGGCGGGGGGAGAAATACCAAGTTCTGAGGAACATCAGCAATAGTCAAGGAGGCCCTCAGTCCGGCCCGCCAAGGGATTGTTGCCGTAAATACACGAGTAATGGCTGCCAAATGTCACCTGGACAGGATGTGGGTGATTGTAATGAAGCATACAGATCACTGGTGGAACACAAATCTCTTAAGCCACTGTGCAGTGGTGGGATGGTGATTACTGCCCCAACATATCTCAACTTCACATTTTGCCAGTAAGAGTGCGATCGCTGTGAAGCGTCGGATCCCCTTTGAGGCAATGCGCAGATACCCTAGTAGAGCAAGAAATGGGTCTGGTGATAGAGCCATTTCCACCATCAAGGATAGCTGTGCAAAAATATCTGTCCAATAGTTGACTATGTGCGGACATGTGCATGCGAGATGTGAGAAATTCGCACCATCAGTGTGACAATTAGGACAGGTAGAGGGACGGTGAGGATCTATCTTGGCCATGAAAATGACTGTAATGTATGCGCGTCGGAAACATTTTAAGTGTATCAGTTTGTAACTGTTGTTAGGGGAAACTAATTTGGTTTGCTGACAGCAGTAGTACCAGGCATCATCTGGGAGAGAACGCTGCAGGTCCTCCATCCCTAAAATGAAATGAAAAGGAGACTTGTAAAACGCAAAACATTCACCCAAAGGTATCATGGTGCTGGCTCCGCATAAAACAGATAAGAGCGATAGAGACAGCTCAAAGATTGAACAGCCACGTCTTTAAAGCCTTCCTGAAAGACAGAAGTTGATTTTCTTTCTTAATCTACACCGGCAATGTATTCCAAAGTCGGGTCGTACTGACCAAAAAGTTCCTTCCCCCCCAAGCACACTTTATGAACCTGGGAACTACCAGGTTGTGGTAATGTGCTGAGTGGAGCTGGTGGGCAGGAACATAAGGCTGCAAGTTCTTTTTAAAAACCACTGGCCCCGCATCATGAGTGGCCTTAAACGCAATACAGAGCGCCTTAAATTCTATCCCCCTTTTCACTGGCAGCCAGTGCAGCTTTTTGAGCGCTGTAGAGACTGATTTTTGTTTTGGGATATTTAGCAATAGCCGCGCTGCAGCGTTTTGCACAATCTGCAATTTGTTGAGGCAGTGTTTGTGGAGGTTCATAAAAAGTCCATTGCAGTAGTTATCACTGGACAACACAAGCGCGAGACCACTAATTTCTTCAATTCAACTGGAATGAGTGGCAGGATCCTTCTTAATATTTTTTGAAGTATAGAAGGAGGCGGAAGAAAGCTGGTTGACATGACCTTCGAAGGAAAGCATAGAGTCAAAAGTCACCCTCAAGTTTTTTACCTCATCTTTTGGATAGGGAAGCGGACCAAGCTCTGGGGGCCACAATGCAGGGACCCAGAAGTTGGTGTTTTTGCCAAAAAGTAGGACTTCGGTCTTGCTGGCATTTAGCTTCAGACAGTTCGTGGACATCCAGTCCCCCACCTGGCAAAGACATGTGTGGAACTGGGCCACAGTTTTGTCTGGGGAGCCTGTCACTGAAACCACAATCTGGGTATCATCTGCGTATGAAATACCAGAGAAACCCACAAATCTAATTAGTCTAGCCAGTGGGCAAACATAAATGTTACAAACTGTTCCCGCCCTGACAGAAACGATTTTAGAAGAGTCAGCACTTTACCTCTGATACCAATACCCTCCAGAAGTTGCAATAGTTTCTGATGGTTAACATAATAAATGCTGCAGAGAGGTCAAGCAGCACAAGTGCTGCATTGCCTCTTGCATCAATGGTCTGCCTAATCATTTCAGAGGCAGAAATCAGCGCCAGTTCCATACTGTGTTGCTTTCTGAATCCAAACTGAGAATTGTCTATGCAATCATGCTTTTCCAGGTAGTCCGAGAGAACCGTATTCATAGCTTTTTCCACCATCTTTGCGGGCAGAGGGAGTCTGGAAATTGGTCAATAATTTTTAGGGTCTGCTCCATCCAGATTGGCTTTCTATAGGAGAGGGAGAACAGATGCCAATTTCCAATTGGCCGGAAAAATTCCGGAGAGAAACATTTAATTAAAAATGCGAGCCAAATGTGAGGCAAGAACCTCTGGCACAAGACGGAAAATTTTGGGTGGACAGGGATAAAGGGGGGACACAGATTTGGTGGACATCACAAGTCCAATGACTTCCTCAATTGTTAATAGGGGAAAGGAGAGAAGTTCATGCAGATCACTCCTATCAGTGGATACTGGAGATGTTTCCATTTCAGCCAACACCGCACCAGGAGTCCCTAAAGGCAATGACATCCCAGGGGCAGTACTCGGTGAGAACCCACTATAGACCACTTTCACTTTGTCCTGAAAGAACATGGCTAGGGAATTACAGAATGTATCATTCAATGGTAGAATGGTCTCCTCGGGGCATTTGGCTAGCTTTTTCACTGTGGAAAAAAGTTCCTTCGATGAAGTTTTTGCGGTTAGTATGGCTTTGGTGAAGTAGGAAGCTTTCTCCTTATGTACTAACTTTCTATAGTCAAGTAAGGCTTGTTTATAGTCCAACTTGTTATTAGTGTCGTTGGACATTCTCCACTTCCTCTCCAAACGGCGACACTTTTGTCTTCTAGTCTAAGTTGTTCTGAAAACCAAGGTTCAGACTGCCTTGATCTGTGGCAAATGGAGGATTTGACCATAAGCACCTTATCTATGGAGCTCTTTAGCCAAACCTCAAAAGTGGAAGCTGCCTCATCTGGATTCTCAGTGAGGGTTCCGTAATAGGGTGCTCTTAAGATCCTCAGTATCAAGCCTGTTCCAGGGTCGAAACTTTTTCAGCTGTTTGTGTTTAGCATTCCCTCACTGAGGGTTTGGAACAAGAATTGAGAACATTACTGCTTTATGATCTGACCATACAAGCGGTAGTGAAGGAAGACAATGCAGGGACTTATTATTTGTGAACAGTCCATCCAACAAATGAACTCCTGAATGGGTGCTACCTTTTACCTACTGAATAAGGCCTAAAATGTTTGTAAGGCCGAGAAAATGGGCTGCATCGCTGTCTGAAGGATCTTCAAAATGGAGATAAAAATCTCCCAAGAGCGTAAAGTTAGACCACTGTGATATAATGTCCAGGGACTTACCAATGGTGTCCACAAACTCAGTTCGGGGGCCTGGGGGCCGATAAAGTAAAATACCCTTAAAAGAGTAATGGTTGTTGATTAGGATATTAAATATCAATGACTCTAATGTGGGCCCATTATTTTGCACGATAAAGGTCCCTTTCAAAATATTTCTGAAGATGACAGCTAGACCCCCGTCCCTTATCCCCACCCTGTCTTGTCTGAACATGGAAAAACCCCCAGGGACAGCCATAGCTAGATCAGGGTCTGAGGAAGCTTCTCCACAGGTTTCCATAATAAAGGCTAGGTCTACCCCGTGTGTCTCTACAAACAGCGCAAACTCTATAGCATGTTTGCAGAGGGAGCAGGCATTAATCAGAGTGCCTACTACAACTCTGCCCCCGCAATCATCCGCTGCGGGCAGCTTAGTCAGGGACGCTCTGTATAGTTTATATACCAAGTGTCCACCATCTGTATCTTCTATGAGGTTTGTGAAGGGGTGAAATCCACCAGAGAAATGGGGTAAGAGGGAATCTGGGCATACAGTGCACTTTGGATATGATGTCAAATAAATCTGTCGATTGGGGTAGCGTCTGCCCAGGAGATGGCATGGCCATCCGAAAAAAAGACGTCCTGCAGTGTGTAACGCATGACACCTCAGAGTGCTTTTGACAATGGCTTCTGATAAAGGGGGTATCCACCAATTATCAGCAAGTGGTTGTGCAGAGCAGTATAGCCACCCCATCCCTACCAATCGTAGAAGTCGGTTCCGTGCCCAGCATGTGGTAGACAATGGTTGGATGTCTGTGGGGTCTAAAGGTAGGCCAACAGGGAGTTTGGCATTTAGTGGGATCCCACCAGCATGATCTATTTCCACGCATTCATAGGGAAGGCGAGCATCCCTATGGTACCAGTAATAATCATACTGGAATTGTGCAACTAGATAACAAAGGTGAAAATATGATAACCCAAAGCCACCCCTTTCATAGGGGAGAATCAGTGCGCGCCAGCCCACACGCAGTCTGGACAATGAACTCCACTCCGCTGCCAGAGTTTCCACGTAGCAGAGTCAGCTACTAAACTGCACCCACAAATGTTTTGATAAAGCAACTTCACATGCTAAAAAGCATATAAACAATTCACAAAAGTGAACTTTGAAAATGAAAAATATCAGGCAATGAGAGAGGTGATGAATTTGGGTTCCCCTCTAACCTAGGGGGAGGACCAAGCAGATGCCTTGATCACAAAGAGCATATCATGCTGAACGATTCAGTGGTGGTCCCATCCTCTTAGGACCACCCCAAGCACAGTTATGGGCAAAAATACAATCCCAACCAAAGGCCCTGCAAAGCATTATGGGACGAGATAAGCAGTGAGCAGTGAATATTATAGTATCCAATATCAAAATAATTCTACAAAGAGCAGCAGTTCAACTAGTGTTACTAGGTGTCCCTCACAAGTCAAATGCAAAAGCATTTAAATTATTACATCAAGCTGCAGTTCAAATAGCCGTTGCTAGGTGTCCCTCAAGTGAAATGCTTTTGCATTTGACTCATGAGGGACACCTAGTAACGACTAGTGGAACTGCAGCTTCTTGAAAAGGTTTCAATGTTTTTGCATTTGACTTGTGAGGGACACCTAGTAACGACTAGTGGAACTGCAGCTTGATGTAATAATTTCAATGCTTTTGCATTTGACTCGTGAGGGGCACCTAGTAACGACTAGTTGAACTGCAGCTTTTTGTAGAATTATTTTGATATTGGATACTATAATATTCACTGCCCACTGCTAATGTCGTCCCATAATGCTTTGCAGGGCCTTCGGTTGGGATTGTATTTTTGCCCATAACTATGCTTGGGGTGGTCCTAAGAAGATGGGACCACCACCGAATCGTTCAGCAAGATGTGCTCTTTGTTTTCAAGGCATCTGCTTGGTTCTCTCCCTAGGTTAGGGAGGATCCCAAAATCATCACCTCTCTCACTGCTTGCTAAATTTTCATTTTCACTTCTGTGAAATGACTATATGCATTTTAGCATGTAAAGACAGAGATACTTGTTAATTTACCAAAAGTATATGAGGTTTCTGTTTAAATGGGAGTTTAACTGCGGAATTCTCAGAGATTTTGATCAACTTCGTGGAATTCTGTGTAGTAGTACGCTGCCAATTACGCCCACCCACCCTTACTTAAGATGTCATTTGTGAGAGGAATGGGGATATTGATGAACAAAAAAAGAAATCGGGGAAGACCCACCATTTTGACAATGGGGATTTGTCCGCTAGGCAATTGAATCCATCTCTCAATCTGCATTGTTAGCTTACCGACCGCAGGGCCATAGTTCAGCCGAAGGATCTGTTCTTTGTCCCGGTGAATCTGAATTCCCAGATAACTAAAAGTGTACTCCCCCCACTGCAAAGTTTAAGTGCAGTGTCAGTCAGGTCTTCAAACAGGATAAAAACATAACATTTCATTTATACTCTAATATCATAAATAATTTCATCAACAGTTATCATTAAAGCAAAAAATCATTATAAAGATGATCAAGTTTTCCATATATTTCATTGCACATACCCCATATGGTATAAACGAATCATACCACTTCATTACCCATTAAATAAAAAGATAAATAGTTTTAACATTTCTAGAAAAGATGTCCTTTCTAAGATTCTTCTGCCAAAATCAAGCTAAAAATCCTAACCCCATCGTGGCTTTCGTCGTGCACCTCATTTCTGAATATAAAACTTTTTTACTGCAACCATATACCTTCCAATAGCTATTGCAATATCAAGATTATGCATATCAACAAGGAGTTCTACAGCTTGGGCATGGCATATGATTCCATATTTTAAAAAGAAGGGATGTAAAAACAGTTTCCGCAAGGCTAATATTTCTAAACAATCCACTAATATGTGCAAAGTATCCAATTTTTTACCTAACAAACATGTACATTTCTCATTGGACTGCATCATATCTACTTTTATTCTCTCAATTACTAACCAGTGATTTATAACAATTCTTAATCTTAATAATTCACATCTGAGCCAACACTTTGGTAATATATCTAAATATGGGAACCAGGCTTCCTTCTGCCAACTACTTAACATAAATTGCACCAATTTTTTTCTCTCTCAAATACTGCCAATATTCTTCTTGTGAGAGTTTGTTCCCTAAAGTTTTTAATTCACTCTTAGTAACTTCTAATTGTAACATCTGGTAAGTGCAGTGAAAGTGCGTAGTCACTGGGGTTAGCGGAAACAACTCAGACATACCCCAGTTAATTTAAAGTCTGGAATCAATGCAGAATCTCTGAATTTCTTGGATGATGGAGTTGAGAATCATAGCGGGGTGTCTAAGGATAACTTATATGTCATCCATGTACAATGAAAGAAGTAGCGGACCAGGGCCGAATTGCAATCTGCGCTGGAGGTGTCTCTCCTGCACGTCACACTAGGGGTTCCATGGCAATAATAAATAAAAGTGGGGAGAGCGGGCACCCCTGTCTTGTGCTCCCGGCCAAGGTAAATGGAGAGGTCAGGGACCCATTGACCAAATGCTTGCCATCGGCTGGGAGTAAAGGAGCATGATTAGGGATGTAAACCCCAGTGGAAGGACAAGTTTCTGAAGTGTGGCTAATAGCAAAAGCCACTCAAGGGATTCAATATCCTTTTCTGCATCAAGCAGCACAACTGCGCTGGAACGTCAGGGGAGATCCTATGCAGAACTGAGAAAAACATACGCAAATTGATGGAAATGGACTGGTGTGGAATAAACCCAGACTTTAGAGGAGAGATAATGGTTTCAAGCAGAGAGAGAGTCTATTGGCGAGTATTTTAGCAAGGATCTTATTGTCAAAATTCAGTAGAAACAGAGCCAATAAAATTGGCAAAACTTAGGGTCTTTCCGGGGTTTTACCAAAAGGACTACAATTGATTGTCGCAATGTAGGGGGGAGCACACCCACCTCCAGTGCTTCAGCTTAAAGCTCCAGGAAATGGAGTGGAAGTAAGTATTTATAAATTTGATAAAATATTTCCGTCAGTCCATCAGATCCCGGGCCTTACACCAATCTATGGAGTAAATGGCAAAAACTATCTCCTCCACTCTTATTGGCGTGCTAAGGAATGGCCGCTGCGGGGAGGACATAGCCTTTCTGAATGGAATCCGCCAGCGCACGGTCCTCTCCAATGTAGCGGGAGGTATAAAGTCCAGTATAATAATGCAATAGTTTCGGTAGGACCTCACCATTATCCAAGGTCTGAGAGCCATCTTCAAGCATGAGTTCTAGAATATAATCACTACCCCCTCTGCGGGCGAAGCAGTCTTGCCAATTTGCGGCCAGGGCATTCGCCCTCACAGAAACAGAGGCCCTGGCGTACTTCCCAAGGAAGTTCACCTCCTGATCGGCAAGTTCGCAAAATTCCTCAATCCCCTGTGCCCGAAGCCGTAACTGGGTGTTATCAAGTCACCCAGTCTCTGCTGCATCGAATTGCTGAAGTGCAGCCTCAACCCACACTAGGAAACAATGTATATCACACTGTATTCCACACTCTTTAGCTATAGTAACAGTTACCCCCATATATAGGCCCTGAAGGCCCTCCAGCGAGTGGGCTCTGGGGTAACGGTGCCCTAGTTGAGCTCAAAGTATTCAGTGATAGCATTTTGGAGTGCTTCCAATCCTGGAACGCCGAGTCAAGGAGAGCCTGACATGGAAATCTTCACACCCATGCCACTCCCCCGGAATGGAATTTTTAACACTATGTTCAACATTAGCCAATAATCTAAGTGGGACCAGGTACCATGTGGTGTCGAGTAGAAGGTATGTCTTGGAGTTAGGGCGTGCCGATGTCGCTAAGCATTCCTAAGGGAATACATGATGGTCCATATATCTTGTAGTTCCTGAAGTGCACAGGGATTCTCACCCGGGCCACTCGCCATTAAATCCTGAGCAGGATTGAAACATAAGTTAAGTTTGCCCACCATTGTGAAGTGGTCTATAGATACCCTCTCCGATATAGCCAGCAACTGCAGGGAAAAAATTGGCAAATCTACATTTGGCGTGTACACTTTTAGTAACAGCACCCTTTGGCCCATCAGGCTTCCAGTGACCGCTACATACCGCCCCTCTTTATCACTGAAGCAGTCTTTAAGCATGAAGGGTACTGAATGATTAAAATGCAAACCCCACTGCAGTATGTGCTAAAGGTGGAGTAGAATCTGTGTGGGACCCAAGCGGAGGCATGGGACAAGGAGGATCCAGGAGATAGATGCGTCTCCTGTGGAAAAGCTACCTTTACCCCATGCCAGACTAGATATTGTAGCACTAGCTTGCCCTTTCGGGGGTTATTGATACCTCTAACGTTCCAAGTCATAAATGGGACCCTTTTGGTCGACATGTTATGAGACCTGGGCTCTCCCTACGTTCTCCATGTAGAACCTGTGCAACTGAGAGTAAGAAATCTCCTTTCAATGTGGTATACAATCATATCTGTCATAAACCACCCCTACCCCACCACCACACCCCACCAATCCCAGGCAAAAAAATGCCCAGTGATTCCCCATACTATAGCAAAATAAAAACAATCAAACAATGAGAACAAATAAGCATAGAGGTGTACACCTCATAGGGTGGGCAACACCTCAACAGCCAATCCCCATTGTATGCACGGTACAGCAATTATAGAACTGGATAAAGGATACATGTGAGTATAAAATGGTAGCAATAAGTCAACTAATGCAGCCATGATAGCATAATGTGTCACAACATTGTCCCGCTTTGGAGTCTCTGCAGAATCAACTCAGTGGTAGACATCCTGTGGGACAGCACCCGTGATCAATCCATGGAAAACAGGTTGAAGCTGTTTGTAGCCTGGAGGTCAGGGGGGGAGCCCCCAGGGAAGTCTCTAGGATCCAGTCGGTGTTCCTTGGCATATTTTTTACAAAAGGACTGGAAGTCCCCGGGGGAGTACAAATACCGTGGTTTACACTGAACGTTCACAAGGAGGCGGGTCGGGTGCATCATGACATAATGCAGCCCCAGCCCCCTAAGTGCAGCCTTTGACTCCGCAAATTTAGGATGAGCCTCCTGGACCAACAAGGTTAAATCAGGGTAGAAGGACACAGTGGTTCCCTGATATTGAACCTGATCCCGCTCCCGTGCCAGACAAAGTGCAGTGTCCCTGAAATTTGGCATTCGGGCAATGATAGGCCCTGACGTCACCCCACGAGGGGGCCTAGGGCCCAAGGATCGATGGGCCTGCTCCACCAGGAAGGCATATGAAAACTTCTCCCACCCAAATAGTTCCACCAGCAACTTTTCCACGAATAGGTCCATGTTACCAGTAGCTGTGGACTCAGCAATGCCAGTTATACAGAGATTATTATTCCATTACATGGCCTCTAAATCTTCATTTTTGATACTCACCATTTTGACCTGGCACTCCAACTTTTAAAGCTTTTTTAACATGATGGTGGTCTTGTCCTCTTCTGTCCCCTCGAGTCGAGCCTGATGACGATCAAGGCGCTTGCTCATGCCATACAATCTGCCTGACGATGCATCAAAGCGGGCATCCAATACCTTAAACCCTACTCAGATCTCTACCAACAGGCCTTCATGGGTTGAAGGCTGTGCAACCTTAAAGGGTGCCTCTGCCATCTTTGCCATTCTAACAGGTGTCGCCGCCTCTTTCGGCTCAACCGAGCGTTCAAATGGCAATTTCCATTTTTTGGGGTTGGTACATCCCATTCTGTTGATGATGCAGAAGTGAATGTGGGGGGAAGCCAGCCCCGCAGGTAAAGGAGGAACACACCAGAAACAGCAGCATATCACCAGGGGAGGGGTCCAATGCTTCAGGACCAGGTAAGGCCCTGGTCAGTGAAAGAGCCCTCCTCTGGTGTTAGTCGGAGTATGCCATATTTACAGCATCCCGCGCAATGTAACCAACCAGGGTGGCAAAGAGCCTCCCCAAGCCCGATCCCCCCAAGGACCCAGTGAATCCCAGAGCATTGTGCTGTATTTGGACTGTCGCTACCACCAACATCCCCCACCTGGGGGGGAGGGGAGAGCAGGACCACAACTAACCGTTCCCTCGGGCTATCCAGCTGCAATTTTCCGCAGTGGTGATGATCTCGGCAATGCTGTGGCAGCCAGCAAATGAGAGGGCCCGGCAGTCCATTGTAGGCAAACCAGCCGGTCTGCACGGTGTGGCCCGATATGGCCGCCAATATGGCAGCAGCACTGCTGCATCACCTTTCCGGCTGCAGCCAGCAGTCAGGGGTTCGACAGCCCACCGCCCCGCCCAGCAGGGGTCTGGTCGGATGATGAGGCGATGTGGGTGTCTGCAAAGTGGTGGGACCCGGCATGGCTCGATATCCCCAGTCTCAAGCCCGCACGCAGCCCCTGTCGCCGCGGGGCCTCCAAGGCTGAACCGTGCCAAGACTGCAAGCATGTTCCTTCCTGCCCATGCCGCACCTCCGTAGACCTGTCTCCATACAAGACACATGTCTGCTTTACCACGGGGAGGGCAGAAACTTTTTCGGGTGATGTAGATGTTCCCGGAGCGGTGGCTATCCAGCCGTTTCGGGATGAGCGGGCAGAGCTTCAATGCTGTGCGGTCATCTTGGTCGCTGGCTCGGCCACGCCCCCTCAACTTGTCAAGATTTTCAAGTGGACTCCAGCTGAATGTTGTGAATGACTCAAACATGTATAAATTAATGCAAAATAAATGCAAAATCTACGATGCAGAGGTTTATGTGTTTCTTGTTAAATGAGGTTTTGGTGTTTTTGCTGTCCTACAAAACATAATGGTATAAACGAGTGTCTTACAATGGAATTTTATTCTGGATATTCTGGGCTATTTGTCATATTTCTTATGTTACCCCTCAAACTAGACTGTCGACAAAATGCCAAAGCTGCTATTGTGCTTTAATCGGAAAGGTTGCTCAGTGAGTTTAACAGACAATATTGACATACATGTATAACCAGGAAGACATACATACAAATCTCAACAGCCAATTTAGCCTTTTATTCTTCTAAATTGATTCTTTATGAGCCATTGCATTGATAACAGTATCACCTTTTATATTAAATGTTATAAAAGGCAAAGGCTGTGGTGACACACTCTATATGAGGACTTTCTTGTCAACAGTATAGGCCTAGATATGTAACCTTTAATAAATGACCAAAGCAAAGCCTTAAGGGAAAACTTTGAATCTTAAGTTCCTGGTGTGAACCCTTCATTGGGACTTTCACTTTTGATCATGCTCACACAAGGTATTTGCAAACTCCACTTGTTCAGAACCAAATAGGCATAATATTGGCCTTTAAAACAGTTGATTATTCAGGGCAGTTTCAATACGAAGGCTGATGTATGCAGCTGTCTTACAGTGCCAGCACATATAGCCACAAGAGGGCACCAGAATAAAATGTGTTTTTCAAAAATGCCTTGTATGAAGGGAAAGGGAGAGTCCAAAAGGCAAAATAATATTGTTTGGCAGTTCGAAAATCCTTGCACTTGTCTAGTCATTAGGTGAAAAACTATAGTGTGTGATTTCATCATCCACTAAAATGTGAGTTTCAATATTGTTGTCACGAGTCAAAGCAAAAAGTTAAATGTGGTTTCTGGAATCGCCTAAAATGTATGCATTAAGGTGTGGCCATACTAGAATGATTTGTCTGCAGGAGAGGCATTACCTGAAGGACACCACGCTGGGGCTCCAAGACCTGAAAGGCAACAGGGTACAACAGGGTACTCATTTTGATATGAGTAGGAGGGGTGCTGAAGGATGCTGCAGGGGGACTAAAAGCCACAAAAGCCAGCAGCAACAGAGAGGAAGGAGCTGAAGAGGTGTGCTCCTCCCACTGGCTGTGGCTTTAAATTGCTGCCATCACTCCCGCAGCGCGGGACAAACGTCGCCCAATTGCAGGCCCGTCTTCTCTCGTCACCGTCTGGAGGAGGCTGGGCCCCACCCCACTTTTGGGGACCCAGATCTAGAGTGTTTTGAAACGATCTGGTGTGGCCTTATGATGTTCCGTTCATATTAAATGAGTGCTAGTTGTTTTTAAATATCTGTTACTAATAAACTGAAGAAAAACACATTGTGGCCCTGTGCTGGTTTGCTTTAGGGGGATTCTTTTTAGGCACATTTTTACATGCTTCGTAGTGATTTAAGGAGTAATGGTAACATGGGTAAGTGGAAGGCTGATGATGTTCCCTAAGGCAAAGTAGTGAAAAAACATAACTGCTACCCTAGTTTTTCGAAATCCTCTATCAACAGAGGAACTCACTAGAGTTCGACATAGAGTAGACTGACTCAGTGAAAAGAACGTTTACTATCATGCCCAAGGTCATTCGAACAGCTGGGTTAAAATCGAAATAATTGATTCTTTTGATATTTGCATTTTTCAGGAGACTTAGAGATCCAGCCCAGTATTGAGAACTGGCTTTACTCATTATTGCATTGATACTATTGTACAGGGCCAGGGCAGACCATCAGGGGCTTAGCAATCTGGGTCAGATCAGCACGAAATTGTAGAATTCAGCAAGTACTAATACATTTGTAAGATATTTTAGGTTTTATTCTCCACACCACTACAGGGGCCAGTTTGCGTATTTCTAACATTTATAATCAAAACCCTGCCAAGTATACTGAATCTAAAATATTAACTCAGTTAGAACCCTTTATAGAGCACAACATAGAAAAGGGCCCTTTGATTGTACAAGGGGACTTCAAGCGCTTAGATAACCCAAAGTATGCCATCTCAGACCTGTCGCTGCAGAGCCTGTGTGTGCAGTTTACCCTGCAATGTCGACTCAGCATTTAAAAACTCTTGCCAAGCCTTAAATGCCCTTTTTCTTACATATATGTCGCCCGTAAGGTAGGCCCTATGTAGTACATAGGGCAGGTGCTGTGTAAGTAAAAGGAAGGACATATAAACTTAAGTTTTACATGTCCGGTTAGTGAAAAGCTCCCAAATTCGTTGTTTCAATACTGTGAGGCCTACACCTCCCATTGGTTAACATTGGGGATTCCTTGTTACATTTAATATGTGTAATTCCCAATTGGAAGGAGGTTGAGCTATCATGTTTCGTACCTATGGAATTGTAATGATAAATCATCTTTAATGGTAAAGTCAAATTTATCATTACTATTTTAAAAATGCCACTTTTAGAAATATGTCATTTTTCTGCTCTTAGCCCTGTGTGCCTGCTGCCTGTCTCCAATACACATCTGGGGTGATAGCTGGCCCTTCTGCATTTCCTCTATACAACCACATGCAAAGGAAGCTTAGGTGGGACTGATGGGCCATCCAAATGCTGATGGGCCATCCTGTGCAGGATGGGAGGGAGGGGTTGGTAACAGCCTCACACTTACACCTGAATAGGCTGTGTCCTGTCCCCACACAAAGGAGTGTTGAACCCCCTGTAGTGAATCCAGAGGCAGGGCTGGAAAGGAGGACCTCTGTGCACTTTAAAGTCCCTCTTTGAAGTCTCCTCCACTTCAAAGGCACAACTGGGTACATGTACTGGATCTCTGTCACCACCAACTCAGTACATTTCTGGAACTGTGGATACTCTGCCAGGAAGAAGGACTGCTGTGTTTCTCAGGGCATGCTACTCTGCTGGACTACTGCTCTGGAAGAACTGTGTTCCTGCTGTGCTGACCTGCCTAATGCCTATGTCCCTCCTTGCCTGGGTGAGAAGGACTGGACCTGCACCATTTGAACCCAGAGTGACTCCAATGGCTTGCTAGTTTGCCTCCTGTTCTGAAGCTCGGGACATCAAAGACTTCCAAACACCCTGCTACAGCACCTGGACTCTAATACCTGTGAATCTTGCCCTTCCAAGTGGCACCAAACCAGTCCTGGGCCTTTGGAAGTGGGTATAAAGTGCTGCTCCAGCAGCAATCCAGGCATCAGCGCCGTAGCACCATTCAGAACCAACGCATCTCCATCGACACTGACGCAACATTGTTACTACAAGGACCGAGTGCTTCGCATCAGAAACGGCACATCGCAATGCCTCCACCGCCAATGCAACTCTTGAGTTTGCATGGCTCAAAGCTCCTCGCATCTTCCTCGACATCAACGCAAGTGAGGTACTTTGCGGCAGGCTAAGGCTGGTGCCTGTATCGGACCCGCACTCCATCGCAGTCAGCCTGAACTTTTGGATTTGATCCAGTCTAGTGTGACTAGATATCCCCAGTTGGCACTTTATGCTTTTAAGTACTACATTTTAGCTTATTACTTACAAATTCATAACTCCGATTATACTTATTGGATTTTTGTCATTTTGGTCTTTTTTTTGTTGAATAAATTAAACTTTATTTTTCTAACCAGGTGTGGGATTTACAGTTTGAAGTGTTGCACAAATCCTTTACACATTGCCTCTTAAGTTAAGCCTGACTGCTCTGTGACAAGCTACTAGAGGGTCAGCACAGGTTAATTTAGGGTGTGTGTCTGACTTACCCTGACTAGGATTGTGGTTCCTGCTTAGACAGAGTGCATACTCTGCCAACCAAAAACCCATTTTCTAAAATCGATCTTTGAACACCTATTGATCTGCTTCTCGATTACAAACTTAAGAATGTCATGGAAAAATGGGTATACCAGACAACATCCTATTCCTATTTATAAGGTTACACAATAGTAGTTACTCCAATGTGAGATGGAGAAGCAAGGGAGAAATAACCAGTCTTGTAGCAGTTGAGAAGGGGATTTATTAGGGAGGTGAATTGGCCCGACCCTCTACACTTTATATATGAATGCCGAGGTGAAACATCTAGACTAGGCCTGGGCGGCAAATTCCGTTATGGACGTGGAAATTTGCGGAATTTGGGTAATTTTGCATTCCGCGGAGAACACGGAATTGCTGAAAATTCCACGATCTGCGGCTCCGTGGAGTTTTTTGCTTGTTTGCGCTTTCAAAATGCATGTTCGCAAGATATTTCTTCCCGAGCACGCAAACAGCGTTCGCGAACAGGATAAAAGCATTGCGAACGCGCGGAACAAGCAATTCCGCGTGTTCGCTGAACTTTTGTGTGCTCGCGGAGATTTTTTTACCATTTTGCGGAGCTTTGCGTAGCGCGACTACGCAAATTCCAACCACCCCGTATCTAGACACACCAAGAAGTGATAAGCCAAACGTAAGCTGTTCAAAGCTGTCAACATTGTTATTTGCAGATGATATGCTCCTCATTGCTAAAAACCCCTTATGGCCTACACCTCCTGGTTGAGCAGTTTATGACATTTTGCATTGAAAGGGCTTCAGAGCTTATTCCATCAAAAGCAAAGCATATGTTATTCAACCACTATAAATCTAGAAAGGATTCCATGAGAGATATTGGGATAACTATTGAGTGTGTCATGAACTTTGAATATCTTGGACAAAGGCTCACAAACAATATATTCTGTCATCTCAGATTAACAAATTGTACTGGAACTGTACATATCACTATATGGCAATAAGAAAAATGCAAAAGAAAATAACACTAAGAACTATCTCCCTGGCCATAGAGATATATAACACCAAAAGCCAAGCAACAGCCTTATATGGGGCTGAACTTTGGGGTTATGCCAGGGATCCAAAATTACATAGATTGGAGAGTACATTTTTAAAAGCATTAGCTAGTTTACCACAGAGTGCCCTGTTTCTTCTACTATACATGGATCTTGGCTAGAAACCTGTTGCAGAAGTTGTGAAATTAAGACCATTGCATTACTGGCATAGATTGTGGCACACAGATGGGCCAGGGCATTCTAGGCTAGCAATCATGGAAATAATGAAAATGAACAAACCATCTAAACATCCATGGTGCCACATGTCAAATCCATGCTGTATAAATTAAGGTCTAGATGGTCTGTGATTGTCCCCAACCGAGGCCCATTATGTTTCCAAGGTCGCTCTAACAGATAGATTTTGGTCCTTTTCATGGGATGGACGTCTCTAAATGTGCAGGCTTGGTAGTATCTCAGACCTGTTTTTGGATAATCAATGTCTTCCATTCTGTGAACCATTTTAGATAGTCTAGCCTGCCTAATTGCCAAGCAAATGTACGTAAAATTTATATATGAGTTTCTTCCTATTAAGAGTTATTGATGCAGACGGGGTAAAAACCTATTTGATAAAGACAGATTTCCACCAAACAAAACAGAGACAGAATCAGATTCACACCTGCTTTTTCTTTTACAAAACTTACGCCCATGCAGGAAATGGATCTATCGCAACTAGGGATGAGGCAGTATGCTGAGATCCTGAGAACTTTAAGAACTGATACAAGAGAAGTATAAAAAGATGGAGTCACGAGAGAAACTGTTGTTGCTTGCTTCCAAAGTCTCTCATAGCTCGAGAATTGTATCCAAAATATAACAAGCAGTAGGTGCATAGAAGTTGGGGAAGGTGACAGCTCCACACCCTCCAACACTGGAAATTATCCCAGTTACATCAGTACTCGGAATATTGCCTGTATTCTTGAGGAATCACAGTAAACTAAGTATAATCCAATTCTTATTTATTGTCTCTATTTAATTGAAACATACAGCCAACATGTGTTCCGTTATGGAATATTTGAAACCGTCGACTACATCAAGGCTCAAACAAAACTCAGAATGTCCATCATCCAGTTATCATCCTCATAGTATCCCTGAATCAAGTGATGAAATGATTAACTCTTATTATCTATCTGGAAAAAGTATCTCTGTTGCAAAATAAGCTGTCTATTTCATTCTTATGGCACTGAAAGAGACAGTCTATAAGGACCATTACTGAATGACAGGCATTTGAACTTTTGTTTGACTGCTCATGAAGTCGTCGGTTTCCCATATACCATGACGAAACATGTTGGCTGCATGTTTACATTAAATGGAGCCAATAAATAGGACTTAGATTATACTTAGCTGACAGCCATCACTGAAGAATGCTTGTGGAGCAGCGTAATTTAGGCTTCACTCTTTAAACGTCACAGATATGCATTTATATACTCATATATAAACATTTAGATTCAATGTGTGACTTAATTTTATTACCCTGTTTGATGCATTTAAAACGTGTTAATCATGTGCAACCATTGTAGCCATTAAGGATTCATGTGTAAGTGAATTGAATGATCAAATGACCCATGTAACCATGTTTTGAATATTCATGTTTGACATTTATTTCTATTACATAAAAATAGATGCATAATTGTGTAACCAAAGTTCCTTTTTTGATTCTCGAGTTAACTTAGCTTGACTTCAGGCTTCAAATGAAATGTGTGCTTTAACCTTCCCAGTAGGCTGTTTCTTTCTTCTGCAGGTGTGTTCTCATGCTTCTCGTTAGTTAGAAAAAAGGTTCATTGTTTGTATTAGATGTCTGATAGAGAGGCCTGTGCGGAGGATGCTGACAACAAACTCGGAGAAATAATGGTCACAGGAGGTCTTCTGTTTATCACATGCCAGGATGGTGTGGTGCTCAAGTTTATTTACTTTGCTGCAGTTCCAGTTTCGATGAGAGGGTAACTCAAGGGATTATGTTGGCTCCCTACACATTCAGTAATCTGGTTGGTCATTGGTGGTGAGAAGAGAGATATGGATGTTGTTAAATCTACTGTTATATTTAATTGGTGTTTCCCAAGCTAGTTTGGCAGACTTTCCCTTGACTCTGAGAGGCAACAGGTCTCTCTTATTGGACTTTTTCCTAAGTGTGGAACTTCACGATCAGCATGTCTCTTATTTTTCTGAAGTTCTACGGAAGTTCTCTTCTATGCTGACCACTTCTATGGTCCCCAAATAGAAATCCCTGTTAGATATTTTAATCCTCAGCATATGTTTAGACTAGAACAGGGAAGTGTCTTTGTGGAGCATCTGATTGTGACCATTTGCTTTATTTGCATCGTGGCTGTTACCATTCTGTGTATCTCATATTATTACGACTGAATTTACTGGCACATTTCAACCATCAAACTATAATTCTGTATCTTCTAAATTTATTTGTATTCTGCATTTACACCAGATAGATACATTTTCCAAAATAAACCAATCTAATTAAAATTATCTATTATTGATCCTTATTGTGGAGTCACATTGGCTTCACAAGTTGTAAATATATTTCTAATGTTAGCTCTTTTTCAGCACTTCAAGTCAACTAACAAAGGTTTATAAGACCAATGGGGAAATATAGTTGATGATTTTACAAAGATATTAGGGTGTAATTACCAACGCTGTCTAATGGGCAATATTCTGAGTAATTATGATACAAGAGAAGTAATTGTCTACGGTGTGGTCAAGCTTCTATCAGACATGTGGTTACTGAGAAGGAAGCACTGTGTTAAATATTCTGAAATTCCAGGGGCAGAATTGCCAACTTTACCTTGAATTATGAATATCTCATGTCATCTAATGATGTATTATACTTGGTTGCAAAATTTCATATGCATCGTTGATGAGTTTTGAAATTTTTTAATGGATTTAAATTGCATTTGTATCATTTTGTCATGTTTAATGGGATTGTACATAAAACAGACATATTTGATTGATTATATGAGATGCTGCAACTTACTCTTGTCATCTTGTCGCATTCAGGGCTGTTGGAACTGGCCCTCTCTACAGGCTCATCCCCAGACGTTTAGTATTCACCCCTCCTCCTTGGCTGAATTCGTGTTTATTGGCTTTAGGACTCTGTGCACTTTACCCCTGCTAACCAGTACCAAAGTGGCGGTGCTCTCTCCATAAAATACAGAAAAAGTGGTCTACACCTAACTGGCACATTTAATTTATTTATAAGTCCCTAGTAAATGGTATTACATTTACCCAGGGCGTGTAAATTAAATGTGGCTAGTGGGCCTTCAACACTCAGGGGCATATTCACAAGGAGCTATCGCCGAATCAACAGCACTTTATCCCAGCCAAAGTCGTGATAAAAATACCTCCACATTCACAAGCTTGTGTAAAAAGCCCACAGCACCAGTTTACCTGCAATAGCAACCGCAAAAAACATCGCCACAGAGGCCCCTCGCAACTATTGCTAATGAAATGCAGAGTGGGCATTCCCGTGACAAAATCTGCGACAACATCACACCACAACATTCTCAACGAGCAGCCACATCGGCGATAAAAACACAAAACAGGCGATAAGGCGCGTTAGCACCAGGAAATCTACACCTACTCTGACCTGGTGTAAAGTTGGATGGCAGCCGGCACCACAAAATGGAGCACAGCCCAGGGCCACATCGGGAGGGCAACAGATGCCATGGAGCCACCCATCATGTGGCCCAGACACCCAAGAGGGCCACAACACCCACCAACACCACCCAGGGCCACAACCCACACCCGGAACACCCCCCGCCCTGGACCACCACAGACGCAGCGCAGACAAAGACAGTGGACCCCCAGGAAGCGTACCAGCCGCACAGACCCAACCTCTGACAATGTCACCGTCCACCATAGGCTGAAAGGGATCCCGCATCCCGACCATCATCGCCTAACAGGCCTACGGCTCCAACACAGTGGACAACCAACATCCCACCCCACACCAAACTGCTGGCTTGGCTGCACCTGTTGGCCACTGGCACCCCCCAACCAACACCCAACAGAGTCGGAGGAGTCTCATGGCCAGCCACATCAAAGTCCCCCACACCTGTCCTGGACAGCACCATCACCCCAGTCTCCATACATCCAACACAATGCTCAGGTCACGCTGGAGACCAAGCAAGGACCATACGCACGTGTTGGGGGCAACACACAGCACACATGTCCTACCTGTGCCCCCTGGTGACCCAGAACACAATCACCGCAACAGAAAGCACATGTTCCACCCCAATGTGTAGGCAACAACATAACACCGTGGAACCTCCAACAATGTCGCCTTCAAATACACAGTCAGTGTGCATGATCCTCTCATCCTCCGACCGTCCATCATCAACCAGTGTACCGAGGATGACACCAAGGGAAATACACAGCCACTTGGCAAGTTCCAAATGAACACCCCACTCACCTCAACTCCACAACCATGCAAATCACAACTCTGGCAATGCACACGTCACAAAATCACAACCAACATGCACAACAACATGCCCACCCACCAGACACGACAGAACAACTCACAATGGTTACCTGGCCAAGCTGTGAACATGAGCAATCAATGGCATGGCACCTCAGCCGCACAACAGCCGAATGTGGGGAGAGGTGGCAAACAGGCATGTGTGAAGGATGCAGTAGTACAATGATTGGGAAAGTACACAATGCCAAGAGTGGCGAAGATGTGCTGGATAGACTGCCGTATGCAGCACACACCCATATTCATGGTGACATACACCTCTGGTGTATGGAGTGTAGTAGACAGTGGACGCAACCATGTCACCACAGCCAGTGGGGGACTTTGCAGAAATCTTGCCTGTTACACCCCCCCCCAGCATGACCAGAGTGGGATGGCCCGGCATACGCCACGCCAGCGTAGGGGTGTGAATAAGAAGGAGGTAGCCCTGGGTGTGGTCCTCTTCCGGATAGCCCAACATCTCTGCCAGGGTGGCGCCTCTCACCCCGCCACGAGGCCGATGCCGCCCTCTTGAGTGGAGTTGCCTACGATGCTGTGTGCCTGCTGGACCCCGGCACGCTGGACCACAAACCCGTCAGGCTCCCCCTGCGCAGCCAGGCCTCACTGATCACCTGCCAACACCGGCATGTGTCAAGGAGGGCCCACCACATTCTGGCGCAAGCTCCTGACCCAAGTCCCGTGACCGTGGCAGCCTCCTCAGACCTTCACGGCCTCCACAACACAGGCTCGCTTTACTCCTTTTTCGTTGACGTACTCCACTACCGCCTCAGGTCTACTCTTCAGCCCAGTAGGTTCCATATGTGAAACTGTGTCCCCGAAACGCATTGGGATTTAACCCTGTGACCCGAGTACGATGTTATCAACATTGATAAGCAAAAACTGTGCAAAAGGACAATACTCGTCGAGTCAATATATTGAATTTACTACTGTGAAATTAAAAACAGTCGTAATTGAACATACACACTTGATTACGTGTTATTAAAGTTTGAAGGTTTCAGAGGAGTGCTGATTGGGATACACCTTCCACTGGTGAAGGAACTTCGTCTTCAAACTGTGTCCTGAGTCATGAATGGCAGTGACCACAAATCTGGGCCAGCCGCAACAGCACCAGGCCCCACCCAATCAGTGAGGCATAGTTCCATATGGGCTTCTTGCGACACGTGGTGCCACTAACCCTGTTCAACACCAGCCGGCGACACGTGGTGCCACTAACTCTGTTCAACGCCAGCCGGCGATATGTAGATGAGGGACCAGGACTACCCTGTGGACCAGTAGGTCCCACATCCAGCACCTGGGCCCAAATCACAAATGGCAGATTCCACACCAGTGGTCGCACGGAGAGGAGGAAGAGGAGGATGCGGCTCATTCCGGATGAAACCCGGCTCACATACACGAGGTGTCCGAACATGTGGTGCCACTGAACCTGAACCTGAACTACACTGGCCGGTGGGGCCATCCAACCTCTGCCGTTGACACTCGGTGAATGGGCCATGCTAACCGCTGCCTCAGGCCTACACCACGGTCAGGTAGGTCACACATTTTGAACTGAGTCTTGATTACTCCATGGCAGTGAACAACACATAAAGGCAAAGGACAAGTCACTATACCCCCTTTGATGTGGTGCCAACAAGTCTATGCATGGCATCACAACCACATGTGTCTGTGGGCCTATGTGGACTACTGCCCTCCGTCCATGCTGCACACGAGTGGGTCACAGATTTGGAACTGAACATCGGTTATTCAAAAGGCAGAATGCATGTCAATGCACGCACGGAGAGAAGTAAGAGGATGACACAATGCAGTCCGTAGGGAACAGGATCATCGTTACGGAGGTGATCGAACACTACCAACAACAGCCCTTGTGTCACTAAATCTGTGCCTCGCCAGCCAATGACACGTGGCTGTGGGCCACTGTTGACCGCTGGCTCCAGCCTATACGGCGGTCCAGTAGGTCACAGTCTTGATTTCGCAATGGTGGAGTTCATGTCAGTGTACCGGCATCATCGCAGACTGCATCCCCGCTCAGCACCTGTGCCACTAAGTCTGTTCGCCGACATTCATGTACACTCCCTGGTCGTACATTGGTGGCGTTTGAGTCTATGGACTAGGGGCTAGTGTTCATCCTCATGTAGCTGATACCGAATTGGTGGTGAAAATGAGGCTGGTGCTTTCCACTCCTCCATTTGCTGCTGCCTGATAACATCAGACCTTCCGCATCATGCCCTGGAGGACACCTTCCACTGTCCCTCGCAACTCTCCGCAACACACACCTCAGACATTGATGGGGACCCGCCCAGGTCGCATGGCCCATCTGACTGCACCACAAGTCACCATCCTGTGGCTGGGTGCCTGTGCCGGCCGCAGTGCATCCGGGGCCACTAACTCTGTGCTGCTCAGGTCTGGGACCCCTGTTTCTGATATATTGGATGACCTCTGTGACAGTGGTCTTGGGGTCATCAACGCCATGTGTCTGTGGCCCTGCGCTGTCTGCAGCATCTGGCGTCAACTGCTGGCCACCAGGGCCCACACATAGATTCGGGTCCTGACCGGCCCGGACATCGCATCACCGCAGGAGGCACATACCACCACCGCAAGGACCACCTCTAACCGCCATCTGCCAGAGTCCTGACAGACCTACGGACTTGCTCAGTCCTGTCGTGGATGCCATCATTGACCTGATACCCTGCTCAGCACTCAGTGACTCAGTGCACCGCAAGCCATTGTCCATTAGTGATTGAGTTTTGTGCTGTGGAGATGTTGCGCAGCTATGCCACCTCATGCAGTGGGGAAGTCCTGGGACTATGATGGGGAAGATGTGTCAAGTGTGCGTACGGGAGATGGCACAGACAATGGGAGGGCAGGAGGCAACATCCCCAAGGCAGGAATGCAGACTGGAGGTGGTAGTCAAGCTACACACCCGGAACCATTACTGGGTATTGCGCTGTGGACTGCGGATGCAACTGTCATCTCAGGCAGTGTGGGAGAACTTGGACATTGATGAGGAAGTTCATGCAGGTGTAACACACCCCACTGCATCTGCATCAGGACTAACCCGAAGGGACACAATCCTAGCAATTCCTTCACATGAGCACGCTCATCTCTAGTGCCCGTACCTCAGTGCACTGCAACTCACGGAACCTCCTAACTGAATACTGGGGGACCTCTGTCCTTGCTCCGGCTCCATCCATGTTATTGCCCAGTTGGCTCTGTTATGCATGTGTTTTCTGTTTCCGTTGCACTGGTATCCAATGTTAAAGTTGTTGCCAGCACCAAGCATTCTGTGCGGACTGGCTTACACTCACCCCACACATATCCAGCACAGGCATCACTGTACATGTGGCCCTGCCAATAAAGGGGCCGGGCGCACGTGCTCGTAGCCAGTTCGACATGATATCTACGTGTGTCCCTGTGGTCTTGTTGTATGCATGAGGGCCCTGGGCCCTAGGACATTACAGTGTGCTGTGTACATCGGATGTAGACATGTCACCACAGGCAGCGGGTTGGAGCGTGGACATGTAGCTTTGTCGTCACCCACTCAATTCGTAAGGGGAGTGGCCAGGGCCGTCGTACACAGTGCCAACATGGGTGCGTGACTGCTATTTCCGCGCCCCTGGGCGTGGTTCTGTACTGTGAATGTGCATCTGCATGTGTCTGTATGGCAGTGTGGGTCTCCTTTGTGGGGTGTGGGTGGTCCCTGAGGGTGATAGACACTAACGTATGTGTCCTAGCTCACCTTCCATGGGTTTGGCACCCACCCCCACCTGCTAGGACACCTCCTTTTGGCATGTTGACACATGGCATTGGGGTGCCATGTGTTGGTGGGTGAAGTGTTGTGTGCCAGCTGTGCTTGTGTGTGCTTCTTACTGTGTGGTCTGTTGCAGGGGTGAGCTCTCCTCTGAGTAGCTTGTCTGCCCTCGTCCTGGTGGTGGTTTGCGTGGGATATTCATGGGCTGTTGTATGGCATCGGTGTCGATGGTGTGGTGGTCCTCTCCGGCATCACAGATGTGTTGTCTTCTGCTGGAGGAGTTGTGTGCCCCTCTGCAATGTGAAGGGGAGATGCATGTTGACATTGTGATGACATGTATGTTGGCTCATTGTTCTGGTTTACATGCAGACTGTTTGGCAATGTACATTGTGACTGTTTGTGAGGTGCTGGATTCTTCTGCAGGGCAGTGTACATTTGGACTACATGACGGATGTGAGGTCGTACGCGTACATTTCCATTTCACAGTTTCCTGTGGTAGGCATGTTTCTGTGCATGTGCGGAGCCAGTTGTGTCCTCTGTTCTGAAGTGTCGGCTATGCGCATTGTATCACGTTGTCGTCGATGTGTGTGTGCTGTTCCTGCTATGTGTGTGTGCTGCAGTGTGCCAAGGGGATGTGTGACATGATCCTGGGTAATTGTGGGTGTGCAGTGTGCTACGCCTCCTTGTGCATGTGTGTCATTGTGCCCATCTCCCCCCGTCCACCCAGTCCCTGTCCGTTACTTTACCTGATAATGTTGTCAGGTCCTCTCAAGCTGTGTCCGTACTTCCAACTCCTTGGACCGTCTCCACACTGATGACTGTGGCCTGGGTTTCCTCCAGCTCCTCCTGTGGCACTGGACTGCCACCTACTGTCACCATTGCTGCCTTCCTGTTGGCAGCGGGTTTGTGCCTGGTTTAGGTTGTCACGTCCTGCCGCCGCCTCATGGCCTCCTCCGTTGGCCTCCTCGACACTCCGGCTGCATTCACGGTAGTCTGATTGTGGGTCAGTTGCTGGTAGTGTTCTGTCACCTCCGTGATGCTGGTTTTGTTTGCCTGCGGTCTGCACCCCGTCTTCCTCTCCCTTTTCTCCTTGGCCTTCCCCGTGCCTGTTGTTACTTGCTGGTGATCTGTGGGGGTTGTGGGGTTCGCGTTGTCCTCTGTGCTGGGTCAGGGTGCATCCATGTTGCTCCGTGCTTAGGCTTGTTTCTGGTGTGATGGTTATTTATGGTGCATTTCCCCACAAGACGCGTGGGATTTGCAGGCCTGTGGCTGGTTTTCACTACTTTTTGTACTGTGATTGACCTCATCACATGAATTTCCGCGTATCGCATTTTTGCGGCATGGCGTTGATTTTCACGCTGACATTTGGCACGTTATCTGGTGACTATCGCATGTACGGCCTTGTTGTGAATTCCACGTTGACACGTGGTTATTTTCCCATATGGGCTGCAATATTGGAAGTTGCGTTACACTGCTCTTGTGGTAGTTATCACACGTTCTTGTGAATATACCCCTCATTGTGCCGCCCTTTAAAGCATGTCTCAGGCCATTTTGACCTGGCAAAATGCACCTTTTGTCAGGCCTAAATCTTCCTTTTCAATATTTATAAGTGAACCCTAAGGATGGCCCTAAACACTCATAGGGCATGGTGCATGGTATTTAAAAAGTAGGACATGTGGGTTTAAAAGTTTTACATGTCCTGCTGGTGAAAAAATCCTAAAGTTGTTTTTCACAGTTGTAAGGCCTACTTCTACCATTGCCTTACACTGTATTGATTTATTATATGCAATAAGTGCTAACTTTTAAATGGGACTAGATAGAAAAACACTTCTTGGTCCCTTTTTAAAAAATAATAATTTGTTTTTATTGAATACAAACTTCCAAACATCACATGTAATATTTTGCAAACATTTTGCCCTTAGAACATTAGGTGCAGAGTATTCAAAACAGACATATATTAATTCAAGCAGATCAGGTGCATAATGATTATTCCTAAACATTTCCATTTCCACAGTCGGGGATAGACATAAGTCCCCTCGATGTGTATTCCACCCACTCCACTTTTTGTCCCATTTCTTGGGACATCCTCTAAATGTAAACACTTCTTTTTCTGCAGTCATGCATTTATCCAGTTCAGCCGCGCAGGCATTTGTTGATGGTCGCATCGGCACTCCCCACTTCATTACTATTGCTCTTTTAACTAATGCGTAACCCAAAGTGACTAGTTGTTGTTTCACTTCTGTGAGATCGGTCGCTTCCCAGATGTTGAGAAGCCCTAATGGTGGAGTGAGGCTAATCTTTTTACCAAGTGCGTCTGGCATAGGTGTAGTTGCCCCGTCCTATATGGATCGTAGGAATGGACAGTCCCATATAGTATGATAGAAAGTTGCTTCTTAGTGACACCCCCTCAGGCAAAATTCTATGTAAGATTTTTAGTTCAATCAAACGGAAGCTAAGTGAAATCAATGCCTCTCTCGGTGACATCAGTGCTGTTTGCCAATCCTCATCTTCGATGTCCCCGATGTCAGCTTGCCATCAAATACGAAGAGCTTGAAATGGGTCAGGTAAGTTATTACATAACTTGCGGTATGTTAAAGAAATGGCTTTGTCTGGGATTGATTCAGAGAGCAGCCGATCTTCTAGTGGGGACGACTCTGGGAAAGCAGTCATGAGGGCATCTGCAGATATCGAAACGTCTCCCCCTGAGCCAATTCATATTTCTCCTGTAGTTCCTAGAACGTTAGGATTTTACCTTTTTTTACAAGATGGCTATGTTGGAGAGTTTGATTGCGTCCCATTTATCAAACCCTGGTTGATGGCACAAAAGTCCTAACATGAGTGTACCTCAACGGAGTGGATTGAGTCAGCACATCAGTCCAGCCTAAGCGTTAAGTAGCCTGATGCCAGAGCTCCACCGTGCAGGCCGTGGGGCCCAGATATCTGCATCTACGGACCTTTGTATATAGAGCACCAAGGAATCCCTCCCTTCCCATCTGATATTTATTGAGCATGTAGGCAGGATCTAATGGAGAGCGATACAACCAGTGGTTTGCCACCACGAGCTGCGACGCCCAGTAATAAAGTCGCATGTCCGGAAGGGCAATTCCCCCATCGTACCACCCTTTGGTTAACATATGCAGTGCTATACGAGCCGTCCTTCCATTCCACAACAGTGATCAAACCTCACTGTCAATACTGGTAAAATATGAGTCAGAAATCTTATACGGGCAATTCTGAAGAACATACAAATAAAACGTGGGAGAGCGAGCATCTTAAACAAGGCCGCCTGGCCTAGCAAGGGGAGTGGAAGGGTTCTCCAATGAGCGACGTCGTTTCTAAGTCTATCCATTGGGGCAGCTAGATTCTTGTCATGAAAGAGTTGGGGGTCGGGGTGATAAAAATCCCTAGGTATATAAAAAACGTCAAGGGCCACTTCCAGCTCGCATCCCGGGGGAAGCCTAGGAATTGAGCCCTGACGAACAAATAAAACTGATTTAGTCCAGTTAATGGCATAACCTGAGTATTTGCCAAAATTAGGGCCGCACAGAGGGATGCCAGATACACCAGGATGTCGTCAGCGTACATCGATATTCTATCCTCATGCCCCTCTTCCCATTCCAGTCCAATAAGTAGCACGTCTCGTCGCACCCAGGATGCCAGAGGTTCCAGGATCAGAGAAAAGATAAGTGGGGATAGTGGGCAGCCCTGTCTGTTGCATCTACCCAGTGTAAACGTCTGAGATACACGATTGTTAACCTTAACTTGGTCATGCAGTTCCATGTAGAGCAGTTTGATCCAGCCTAGAAATTTCGGGCCAAACCCCAGGCGTTCTAGCACTTGAAAGAGATAGGGCCATTCAATAGAGTCATGCCACGGATGCATCAAGGGAGAGCACCACTGCATCTTTTTCTATATACCGTTGCCTCCCCAAAACACTGTGGAGTCGGCGGATATTCAGTGGCGTGTTCCGTCCTGGCATGAAGCCAGATTGGTCTGCATGAACTAACGATGAGATTATCGGCATAAAACGATTAGCCAGGGGCTTGGCAAGGACCTTGGCTTCAACATTAATCAAAGAAATTGGTCGATAAGCGCTGCAGCTGTCAGCAGGTTTGCCAGGCTTACGAATGACAACAATAGATGTCAGTCTCTGATCGTCCGGTAGGACACCTCTGTCAAAGCTCTCAGTAAACATATTTTTAAGGTGGGGGGCATCTCACGAGGCCACAGTCTTGAGGAATTCAATAGGGACACCATTCTGTCCCATCGCTTTCCCAATTGGATATTGTTTATTGCCTGGCAAATTTAATCTTCCATAAGGTCTTCCTCCAGTGCGTTCCTATCGACAGCAGATAAGGTGGGTAGGTGCATATCGGCTAACAGTTGACGCGAGTCTTCTGCCGTATACTTAGTTGAGGAGGTATAGACCTTCTCTAGGTGGTTTGCAAAAGCTTCTGCTATACCCTGCTGGTCAGTAATCTGCCCCACTGTAGGCAGGGTAAGTCTAGGTACCCAGTGCTCCCCCTGTTCTCAATGTCCTGCCAGGCTAGCATTTTCCCGGCCCTATCTCCCATCTCATGAATCTTGTGTTGTGTTTGTAACAATCTGGCCCGCGTCTTCTCCTCGGCCAAGGTTCTATATTCCAACTGCTTGATAGCTAATTGAAGTGTCGTGGCTGTATGAGGTGAGTGTGCATTTTGTGCCTCCAACTGTTGGAGTTCGGTCTCTAAATTGAGCAACTGCTGGTTCTGCTTTCGAATATACCCTACTTGCATGCACCTTCAACACTGCCTTATATGCCTCCCATACAATCTCTGCCGAATCTGCCGAACCCACATTTTCGGTGAAGTAGTAGTCAATCTGAGTGGTCAGGCTCTCCCTTATATCTGGGACCCTAAGCAACCATGGTTTAAGAATTATGGTGTTACGGTGTCTGCGTTGAGAATATGTAAGCTCAACCCACACTTGAGAATGATCTGAGCTGCCTCTTTGTAAGGCTCGTGGGTGCCCCTGAGTGCCCGATATCCTTCAGGTGTGTAAGGAAATAGTCAATGCGGGACATGCTCTTGTGTGCATTGGAATAAAGCGTATAGTGTGTCACGTCACGCTGTAGGGAGCGCTACACATCCGTCAGGCCCAGGGCATGAGTGAATTCCTCCATGTGAGTCATTGGGCGCATTAGAGGAAGTGGAGGATATCTGTCTTTCTGATCATCCATGACCATATTAAAATCCCCCGCTAATATTATGGTACCCACTGGGAGATCAACAACAAGCCTCCCCTGGTCCACCAGCGGCTTTTTGCCCAGGGCAGGGGGTAGGTACGCTGATATCACATTAAGTGGCTTTCCCTCCCAACCGCCTCTAGTACTGCGAACCACCCCTGGGGGTCTGCCCATGTGCGTGTCGGAGTAAATGCAATGCTGTTCCAAACGAGGATACCCATGCCTCTGGAGCCGGAGGTGAATCCCGCATGAACTAGGAGTTTATACCTCCACCATGTAAGGGCCTGACATTTGTTTTCCACTAGATGTGTCTCTTGCAGAAGAACCAGATCTGGGGCGTGTCTCTTAAGATACTGTAACACTATGCCTCTTTTGATTTTGTCCCCTAGTCCATTGAGGTTCCTCGTCAGAATGGACAGTGAAGTTTCTATTGTATTTTCAGCCATACGATAGGCATGAGAGATCTACAGGAGCGCAAAGGCTCTGCGGGAGGAGCAACAGACATATCATTCAACATGTGCACTGGATGTAAATATTGAAGATTACCCTTGGGCAAAGACTGTTTAAGAATCAACCTGATTGCATACCACAAATTCGGAGTGGAAGAAACAGTGAGAAAGTCCAACTGTTCACAAAGTGTGATTGGATAAGAAAAACAAAACAAAAACCATGCTGTTAAACTCTCCACCCCCCTACCCCCTCCCTGCCCCCCTGCCAGTGGATTTAGAATTACCCACTACCCAACAAGGCAGAGTGCCTATCGCCCCATCCCCCATTTAAAGATGCGGAGGTAGCAGCCTGTATCCCCCCCGCCATAGTCAAAGGATAATTGCTTAGTATACTATATGCTATGGGTGAATCCCGGCCCCCTGCACATACAATAGTAGCCAAAGAATTATTAAAGAAACAGCTATCCAGTCCCATGGATATGCATCAAGGTGATATATGAAAACCCAGTGTGGGGAAGAAGCCCCCAGCTTTCTAGTTATATTACTGCCCCCCCCAGAGAGTCACAGATATGTGGTCAATGTGTCCATACCAGACCTCAGAGTCCCATCAGATCAGCTAGGTGACACTCAGTCCGATACTTTGTCCATTTTGGCCATGTCGCCACGTTGTCCATCACCGTGGTCGGATCTGCCGGTCTGAGGACCACCGTTGCGGACCCTGTTGCATTTCTCCACTCAATGCCAACCCTCCAACCAGTCCCACACATCTTCAGGGGAGGAAAAAAAGCAGGCTTTGCCTTCTGATTCCACTCGGAGTTTGGCAGGAATCACCATGGCATATTTCACCTCCTTGTCTCTCAACGCCGTTTGACCGCCAAAAAACTGTGACGCAGAGCCTGGACTTTTGCGGTAAAGTCGGGGAAAAAGGTAATTGCACTGTCTTCCAGCTTAAGCATTGGGGTAGCACGTGCGGTTTGGAGTATAATGTCTTGGTCCCTGAAATTGAAGACTCGCGTTATAATGGGCCTCGGAGGGGCTACAGGTTTAGGCCTTCCTCCGTGGAAGCGGTGGGCGCGCTCAATGGAAAAGTAATTTGAGAGTCTCTTTGGTCGTAGCTTCTTCAGGATCAACTTCTCGACGAATAGGTCTACCGCAGGTCCTTCTGCGCGCTCCGGAACGCCTAGGATTCGTATGTTATTTCTATGCACCTGACCTTCATACTCGTCAAGCTACTTCGCCATCTTGGTTTGCTGGTCTAGCAGTTGAGTGACTTGCTGTTTCAAAATGATAGTGTCTCTGTTCAGTTCTGCCGTGACATCCTCCACCTCTTTTACACGAGAGTCCATTTTTCTGAGGTCAGCCCTGATGAGGGAGACTTCTATGTTCACAGTGTCGATGCGGGTCTCTAAGGAGGTCCGCATGCCCGTGATGGCCACCATAATGTCTTGAAGTGTCAATTCCTGCTGTTGTGGCGGGCTCTGCTGTTATTCAGATGCCTCCTGCGACATGGTCTCCTTCTCTTTCCCAGAGCCTGACCACGCATATTTGGCCAACTGGTTCTGCGCTTGCGTCTTGGCGCCTTTCCCGGTCGCCATGATGTGGGGTATTTTGGCCCAGTCATGACGGAGGTTCGTGGGATCAGCCCCAGTACTCACAGCTGCCTGCCCAAGGGAGAAAAGTGATACCCTTAGGTGGCCTATCGGGTTTAAACGCCTACCGACCCCCTAGCAACAGGATGAAGGATGTGGAGCCGGGTGCAGAGTGGAGCACTCAGAGGCCCACAACCGGCACAGAATGTAACAGCTCCTCACCCCCACCCCCCATCACCAGCAAGGCTCTAGGTCTCCACAGTCCTTTGGGGCAGTAGTATATTAATCAGATAAGGCAATCAATTAAATGATAAATAGCATCCACAGGTCTCCTCTCTGGGTTATGAGTTGTCCCCTGCGCAGTATGACCCACGCTGTCTGACTGTACACGCTTGAAGGGGTATCCTGGGGTATTGTGCAGCTGCTTCCAGTCTCGCTGGATGCCACAGGTGAAGCACCTCTCTTCGCGCTTTGCAGGCCTGTCTGGTGGGGGTCCCTCAGCAGATACTCACAAGCAGATCCCGGTGCAGGCCCGTAGTTAGTGCGGGCACGACCTTTTAAATCTGCACTTTGTAAAAACCCTCCAGCGTCCCATGGGGCCGCTTGTCATGTTTAGTGCCCGCAGCGTTCACCGCTAATGCTTCACAGGTCTGGCCACCAATGCCAACAATTGCAGGATGCAGCCCAGTAGGCCTCAGAGGACGGGGTCTCGGGTATCTTGGCGGCTGTCGCACTTTCTCCCAGAGCGTCCCGCGGGTCCGTTCGGGGGTTAAGGAGGGAGAAACAGGTCCTGGCCCACACTTACCACCAATTCGCTGCCATCTCAGCTGACGACGATTGAATTCTGGGGTGTTAGGCTGTTGGGGCACCAAAGCCGGGGCCTCACGTTAGTTCATTGCCGGCTGAGTGCGGTCACGCCCGGCACCGCGGGTCCGTCCTGCTCCGGTAAACAGCGGGAGCGCTGAGCGGCCGAGACCGTAGTGACTCACGGCCCATCCACCGCCCACTGACTCCAGCGGCGATATTGGCTGGCCCCGATAGGGATGATTCGCTGCCTCAAGCCTGTCACTTCCGCACCTTCAACCAGTGGAGCGAGGGTGCACCGCCATGATGTTCAGGGGCTTCGGTCACACCAGACGCCGCTCGGTGAGTCTCAGCCTCCACTCGACAGTAATTGTCCTCACTCGTTGCCCCGGGACTCCAGGGCCAGGATTCTCTCAAAATGGGGGAGTTTAATCAGGATTATAGACGGATATTATACAGGATTTACAGCGAGGGCTCTGGAGCAGCGCTAGCCTGCGGCCCTTCCCTTTGGCTGCTAGCCACGCCCCCTTCTTGGTCCCTTTTGAGTTGTAATTTATGGAACCATTCTGTTTATTAAACAATCCATATCTCATACGAGGCTATGTGCCTACAACCCTGGGGCCGGCAGCGATGTTCAGTGGTAGTCGTAAACACAGCTGTATGCCTACAACCCAGGGGCCGGCAGCGCAAACGGATCTCCTAATGACAAATAAAAGGAAAAATGGCAAACCAACATCAAAGATTACTCAATATACCTTTACCTCCTCAGCACCTGCCTTATTATTATCCAGTCAGGTTAGTCGGGCCAACATTTCTTATCAGGGTATAGGGGCTGAGCGCAAGTGTGCTGCACAGGTAAAAGTCAATACTAGTCTCCTTAGGGGAGAAGGAGTCCCAGGATTCGTAGGTATTGTGGTCAGGTGACTTCCCGAAATTCGGTTGATAGTATCTGGATGAACGAAGACCATAGATCAGTATAATTCTCTTCTTTATGTTCTGCCACCATGGATATGCGTTCCATGGCTATGGCTAGCCAAAGCCTCTGTAGCCAAGCCAAATGGACCGAAATAGTTGGTGTGCCCCATATAGCCAAGAGTACTTGTCATGCAGCTAATTGCACAAGGGCCATGTGTCTGCCCCTTAGGGAGCGCAAGGGGAATGTCAGTGGATTCGGCAGGCCTAGGAGCGTGTACGCTGGGAAGCGCAGGATTGAGGTCCCAAATGCTTTATCTGTGTCATCCAGGACAGCCTCCCAGAAGCACTCTAGTTTGGTGCAGTGCCATAATACGTGAACCAGGGAACCTGTCTGACCACACCCTCACCAGCATTTTTCGGATCAGCTCTTATCCCAGCTATGAATGCGTGCCGGAGTAAAGTGCCAGTAAGATAGCACTTTATATGCTGACTCTGAACACGCCGTGTTATGTGCTGTGTGGTGCGCTCTATAGTCGATGTCTTCCCACTCTTTGTCAGACAGAGCGCACCCCAACTCTTTCTCCCAGTGCTTCTGCCCTCTGCTCTTGCCACCCTTCTCACCCCCTATCAGCAGCGCATAGAATTCTGATATAAGGTGTTTGTCGCACCCCGTTAGATTCTTTGAGGCCGCCTCCTGGTATGTTGGCCCCATGACCCAGTGGTGTTGTTGTAAATACTGAAACTCGCCTGTATAGGGGAGGTTGTAGTCCTGCTTTAATTGATCAAATGGGGTCAAACCGCCTGGATCAAATAAAGAACCTTTGCGTTTACAACCTTGTTACCGCCACCTGTCAAATACTGTTGAGTTACGTTCTGGAGGGAAATCGGGATTCCCCATAATTGGAGTCATCGGAAAGGTAAATGACGTCCAGTTCTTGGTGCATGCCACTTTACCCCATGCTCTCATTGTAGGTATTGATACTGGAGAGGAATACAATCCTCATGCCCCGTGTTTACGCGGGACTCAGATCTCCCTCCATATGTTGACCCCCACAACAGTTTGATCCATACAGGACCAGTGTTTTCCTGATAATGGCTGGTTCCATTCCAGAATATAACATAAATGTGCCGCCTGTAGGTATCTATGAATTAAAGGCAGGTCCACTCCCCCTTCCCGTATCGGCCGTGCCATATGTGCAAGGGCTACACGTGTTTTCTTGTCGCCCCAGACAGATCTATTGATGGCCAGTTGTAAAGAGCGTATTGCTTTCAGGGGTGGAGTCAGAGGCAAGGTCTGGAGGGTATATAGAATGCGCGGTAGGACCGTCATTTTAGCATCCGCTATTCTCCCAAACCACACCAACCCCAGGCGGCACAAACCGCTCAAGGCCTGTGCCGTCTTATCCACAAGGGCTGTGTAGTTCAGGGCTACATTCTTAGATATAGTGAGAGCCAATGCAATGCACAAATAGGCTATGGACTGCTCAGCCCATGCAGTGGGAATGTTCATCTCAATAGGTCTCTTTGGGCAGGAGCTACTGAAATGTTCAAGATCTGCGATTTACCTAGATTTACCTTTAATCCTGACACCCCTCCAAATCTTTCTAATGCTGCCAAAAGAGCTGGAAGAGACATTTGCAGTTATGCGAGAGATAGAATCACGTCGTCTGCGTATACACTGATGGTATGAGTCTCTGCTCTAAACCAGATGCCTTTGATCTGTGGGTCGTCCCGAGTGCTTTTTACAAATGGCTCAAGATACATTGCAAAAAGAAATGGTGATAAGGGGCATCCTTGGCGGGTGCCTCTTGCTATGGGAAATTTGTTTTAGGACACTTCATTAACTCGAACAATGGCTCGTGGAGCGTTAAATATGCAACTAACCCACTTGATGAAGCCCTCTCCGAACCCAAAGTGCCATAGTTGCACCCGTTCGAATGATTTTTCAGCATCAATAGAGAGGACAATCGGCTCTCTCTGCAATCGGTGTATGACATCCATGAGATGGAGCAGCCCTTTTTTAGGTCTCGCTGAGCTAAAGGCTCGAAGAGACATTTTGTATGTGGGCTTTTCAAAGTGCTGCTGTCTGGCCTAACGCTTGCGTTCACGCGATCGTGCACGCGCGCAGCCGGCCGCCAGCAGCACTTTGAAAACTCGTGCGTCATCGCAATCGCGATCACTTTCGATTTTAGAGCGATCGCGATCGCGATCACGATGACGCACGCGCACACACAACTCCCGCTTCTCCCCCTCCCCCACCACATATTGCGTCTCCGGCCGCTCGCGCGCGGCCAACGCTTGTTTGTTTTCTTATAGCACCAGATTTACTAACACCCCCAAGCTGAATACGGCCAGCTCTCTCTCAAGCTGTGCAATAGAAGGGAGGTGAGCAACTGCTTCTTTGTTAGCAGCGCTTTTAAATGGGCGGTTGATTTTACACTGCCTGCGAGTAGATTACACCGATACTGTTGCTTCTGTGTCACGGATGTGCCTAACTTATTTAAAGTGATGGGAAAGGGGAGTGAGTGATGTTTGATTTCCAAACTCAGCTGATATATACCTTCTAAGAACCCCCCGCACCCCCTTTGAACACCGCAGCCGGATGATACAAGGAAGTTTAATGATCGTTCTTCAGATAGATTAGGCAGCGTGGGTTACGTGTGCCAGTTTTTACATGACTTTTGAACAGGACCAGCATGTTATGCCGTGTTGTTATTATTCTTACAGAACTTAGTCTGGGCGACCTCTGCAAACCTCATTTGGAGATTCATTCCCTGTTCATCGCAATTGCCTCTCAGTGAACTTCGTTACCAATTTGTCCTCCGGCCCCGTTCCTCTTATCAGATTAAACAGTGACTTTAGAACTTCGTCTACATTTCCTCTGTAGGGCTTTTGACTCCTTTGGACAATTACATTTGACCGTTTATACAATTAGGCCCCCTCATTTCATGTCATCATATATTCTCTTACCTTTTTAGGTCACGCCCGTCTTTTAACATTTATAACTGCCTCTGCGAACAGGAGAATTTAAGTTATATCAGCATTCTCCTAGTTGAGCTCTACAGGTCTGTATTTGAGATTCCACAATGACAAAACCCTTAATTCTCACATGTATGTATCTTTTTTTGTATTTCTCATATGCATTTGTCTCCTTTAGATCTAGATGACTTTTTTGTAAATCATGTTATTTAAATTTTGACCCTCTGCGCTATTGCTTTCTATTGTAATTTAGTTACTATTCAATATATAGCTAAGCTTTGATTATCATATTGTTTTATCAAACAATGCACTGTGAAGATATCATGTAATCTCCATCTTTATTTGACAGGTCCCATTGCCTTTTTTAGTGAAAATTTCTTATATGCGCCCTCAGGAAGTTGATACCCCAAAACGAACAAGCATTGGCATAGCCAATAGGTCTCGCCTTTGGGACATTATAAGTGTTTAGCCATGCAACAGTTGATGTTATTAATACTTATAAGGTCCCAAAAGCGAGACCTATTGGCTATGCCAATGCTTGTTTATTGTCCCCTCCTGGTCGGGTGGGAATGAGACCGGACTGATCCGGGCCAAACAGCCCCGCCATCAGTGGATTTAACTGGGATTCTAGCAATCCAGCAAATATTTTGGCGTCAATAGTCAATAAAGAAATAGGACGGTACGAACTGCAGTGCCTCAGGTCTTTTGTTGGTTTAAGAATGACAGATATTGAGGCTTCCAACACAGAGTATGTTAATGAGCCTGTCTCTAGGAAGGAATTAAATAAACGCGGCAACAGGGGTGCGAATTCAGGGCTGAACATTTTAGAAAATTGTGCAGGGAACCCTAGTGATTTATGATGCTGGAGGCGTGCAATCGCTGTTATTACCTCCTCTATACGGATTTTCTGATCTAGCTGTTCTGCAAGCGTCTCTGGAAGTCTGGTCACTGGTATATCTCGTAGATATATACTGGGTGGGGTTTGGGCTGCGTCCAGCTTAGAGTACAAAATTTTGCTATGTCCCGATTAGCATGCACTGTATTACCCATTGCATCTTTTACGCTTATTGAAGTCACTAGCGCCCTTGCCCTGAGCCGCTGTGCTAGCATTCTCCCATATTTATGGCTACTTAGAAAAACTTGTGTTGCAATCTCAGGTGAGCATATCCAGCTCTCTCTAAGTCGAGACACTTCAGCAGAAGCCTTTTGTTCTCTGATGCCCTCCACACTCTGGGGGTTTCCGTTTGCCTGTGTATCATTTCCAGCTCAACCACTTCTTGCTCTATGCTCTGCTGCTTTTCGCGACGTAGTTTGCTTTCCCCTGCCAAAATCGCGATGCATTCACCTCTGATCACTGATTTAAGTGCCTGCCAGACAGCGGCCAAAGACGCTGTTCCCACATTGTTAATAGCCAAGTAATCTAGGATAACCCCCGCACTTAGCCCACTCTCCCCCCCCAGTGGTACTCTCCCCATGTTGTATCCCTTGTTGCAAATGAGCCAACGTACACACTTCTTGTGGTGGTCATTTGTTGGCCGCAGTTTTATTAGGAATACATGTAGTTATACTGGCAGTTTGGTAAAAGCTTTATTGGCATGTTAGTCTTGTCTCTTGGTCCTTCTGTCGGTCCTTTCTGGTTGGGTTTCCCCTTTCTTCTGCGTGGGAGGTGTAGCAGCTGTCCCGGAGTTAGGCCGCAACTCGCTACCTTGCCGGACTCGTGTTGTGTCCTGCCAACCGGCGGGGGCTGGGCTGCGAGCGCCGTCTCCGTTTGCTACCTCCTCTTGGTAGGCCGACTCACCCAAAGTGAGTGGTCCTACGCGCACCCTTCGGTCCACTCGCCCAGCCGTGAGGCAACCCAAGGTGAGTGGTCCTGTCCCGGCACACCGCCCTCCGGTGTGCCTCCGTAACGACTGTTCTCCCCGTCGTTCTCCGCCCAGCGTCCTGCCTGTTCCTCAGCCCTGCGACATAGCTGTTCCTCAGGTGTGGGTGGGTGGGTCAAAGAAAAAGGGTCCTTCGCCGGTGCTGCTCCCCCGTTCCCAAGTATAGTAGCCAGCTTGGGGGAGCCATGCTTATATCCCCCCCCAGCGTAGCTCGCCCCTGCCGGTGTTCGCCCCTCATTGGGCCGCTTGTATGGCGCTAGGGCCCCCATTGGCCGGGGGGGTTGGCGCCATGCCGGCGGCTGCGGCTGCGGCTGGGGGGGGGGGGGGCGGGCAGCCTCCTGTACTGTGGGCGCTTCTTGGTGCCAAAAACCGGTTTTGCGGGGGTGGGGTGGGGGGCGGCGTTGGTTATGGCGCCGGCCTCTTATGCCCCCGTTGGGGGCTGCCTCTGCGATAACCCCCACACTTAGCCCACTCTCCCCCCCCAGTGGTACTCTCCCCACGTTGTATCCCTTGTTGCAAATAAGCCAACGTACACACTTCTTGTGGTGGTCATTTGTTGGCCGCAGTTTTATTAGGAATACATGTAGTTATACTGGCAGTTTGGTAAAAGCTTTATTGGCATGTTAGTCTTGTCTCTTGGTCCTTCTGTCGGTCCTTTCCGGTTGGGTTTCCCCTTTCTTCTGCCTGGGAGGTGTAGCAGCTGTCCCGGAGTTAGGCCGCAACTCGCTACATTGCCGGACTCGTGTTGTGCCCTGCCAACCGGCGGGGGCTGGGCTGTGAGCGCCGTCTCCGTTTGCTACCCCCTCTTGGTAGGCCGACTCACCCAGCCGTGAGGCATCCCAAAGTGAGTGGTCCTACGCGCACCCTTCGGTCCACTCGCCCAGTCGTGAGGCATCCCAAGGTGAGTGGTCCTGTCCCGGCACACCGCCCTCCGGTGTGCCTCTGTACCGACTGTTCTCCCCGTCGTTCTCCGCCACGCCGTCAGGGAGGCTCCCGTCTTCCTGCGGCTCCCCCCCTCTCTCCTGGGAAAGCTTCAACTGCAACCCGCCATAGCCATGGCGCCCCACAGGTTGCTCCAAAAAACCCCCATGCCTTCCTCGGACAGGTGCACCCCATCCTGTGCGTAGAGCTCTGGGCAGCCCGTGTGGATGAGCCCGTGTCTGACTGACTCCAAACCATTGATTCTGCAGAATTTGCTTACAGTGAGGTTCAGCTTCTTCCGGGAGTTCTCGACCGCTTTCTGGGATTCTGCCTCACGCCATACCTTCCTGCTGATCAGCTCCGACCAAATAATGGTGGTGCTCCTGAAGGCTTTGGCTGCCTCCGTGAGGTCCCTCTGTATGCTGTGGAGGAGTGCTCTCCTCCCCAGTTTGGCCAAATCGTTCCCCCCCAGATGGATAATCAGGACGTCCGAGTGCCATACCGCCTCCGCCTGTAGGTCTGCCAGGGTGGCCGGTAGCTGGTCCCACCTCATCCCTGGTTGGCCGCACCACCGCACGCAGGTGTCCCCTGGCCGTCCTTCCCGCTTGTGGCCCCCGTGTCACCACCAGGTTTGCATCCGATTTATAAACGAGTGGCCCACCACCCATACCAAACGTGGTTTCCGTCCTGCCGGTGAAAGGACAGCAACAAAATTGTCATATGGGTGCCTGACTGCTGGAGGGTGCCTTCGCTTCTCCCCCAGTTGCCCTGTATCTCATAGCAGCTGGGGCCTTACGTAGGTGCGGAATGCCCGTCACCGCCATCTCCCCACTGCTTGAATCCCCGCCTCGCTCATCCCATGCAGCGCGGCGGTAGTGGCAGCCCCTATCCGGAATGAATGGGACCCGAAGGCGGCTGGTGGCAGCCCTGCTTTGCTGAGTGCGAGTCGCAACATTGCTTTGAACTGAAATTTGCTCAGGTGCGTGCCATCACTGTGCCTGAATAAGGGGCCTTCACCGGCCGGGCGTATGGCCATAAAAGCCAGTAGACAGCATTCTGCGCAGCAATCTTGTTCCCTGATGCATCGTTTTATTAATGCCCCCTTGCCAGCCTGATCTGTTTTTGATCGTTTCAGCAGGATCTCCACTTCCCCTGCCCCGGGCGCCACGTCGCCCGCTTGCAAGCAGTGCTCAGCTGCCCCTGTCTTTGCTGGCGCCACCAGCTCGCTGAGGCGGAATGCCCCGAAGAAGGCGGTCGTAAAATCCGCCCTAAATAGCAGGAGCTCAAAGTCGTCTTTGGCCCTGCAATGCCCCCATTAGGATGCCCAGCCTAGTGTAGTCTATTGGGCGCCTGCTATCCCTCTTCGTGCCCTCTGAGCGTCTCCAACCCTTCATTGCCGTTTTGATGTAGTGGGATGCAACTGGGTCGTGGCCGGTCATCAGCTTACTGTAATGTGACACTGCAGCCAGGTGGGCCTGTGCCCATGACCTGGACTTGTTGGCGTTAAACGCCCACTGTATGAATACTCCGGTTGCTCTGCCCGTTGCCTCCACATCGCTCAGGGTCTGGATGCCGCCCACTTGCATTACGGTAGCAACGTACTTCCTATACCTCCTGGTTGCCTCCGGGGCGAGTGCCTGGCCAATTAGTTCTGATAGGTCAACCCCGCCAGGCCCCACAGTGGTTCCGGAAAGGGGGTCATGTTCTGCTCCGCGCTTGGTGCTAGCTCCCTGAACCTTGCCATTCATGCTCTGGACAGGGCGTCCGCCACCTCGTTTTCTACTCCCGGTACGTGGCGAGCTCTCAGGTCTATGTTGCCCTCCAACTGCAATTTACTCAGTCGGCGCATTAGTCTCAAAGTATTAGGGCACCTGGCTGTCCCTCTGTTAATCGCTTGTACCACCCCCTTGTTGTTGGACCAAAGTGTCAGCTTCATGTTCTTTAGGGCCTGCTTCCATACTGTGAGTGCGACTATGATAGGGAATAACTCTAAGAAGGTGATATTGCTGGTCATGCCCTCCCTGTGCCAACTGCTAGGCCACTGCCCTGCGCACCACTTGTCGCCCAGGATCGCCCCAAAGCCCGTGCTACCTGAAGCGTCAGTGTACAGCGCGATCTGCTTGCTGGTCACCCAGCCTTCCCTCCATATCAGCACGCCGTTAAAGTCTGCCAGAAAAGTGTCCCACATCAGCAGATCCTGTTTGACTGCCGCGCCCAGCCTCACATGATGGTGCTTCTGGTTGAGCCCACATGTCAACTGTGTCAAGCGCCTGGCAAACGCCCTGCCCGCTGGGATCACTCTGGCCGCGAAGTTTAGCTTGCCTATGACCCTTTGGATTTCCCTCAAGGAGGCTTTTTCCCGCCCGCAAAGGCCCCTAATTTCTGCCTTGAAATCCTCTACTTTGTCTGGGGGGAGCCTGGACGTCCCTGCAATCGAGTCTATCTCTATCCCTAGGAAGGTGATGCTTGTTGAGGGGCCCATTGTTTTGTCATGGGACAAGGGGATTCCTAGCTCGTCTGCCAAGTCCACAAATGCTGCCAATGTGTTCCCGCAAACCGCTGACCCAGCCGGGCCTGTGAAGAGGAAGTCATCCAGGTAATGGAGCTTCCCGCCCGCCGGGTGCCTGTCATGCAGCGCCCACTCGACAAAGGTGCTGAATATCTCGAAGTAAGCACATGAGACGAGCAACCCATTGGCATAGCTTTGTCGAAATACACCCTCCCCTCCCACTGGAAACCTGATAAGTGGAAACTTGCCGGGTGTACCGGGAGTAAGCGGAAAGCGGACTCAATGTCCGCTTTCGCCATGAGCGCTCCCCGGCCTGTGGCCCTAACTAGGTCGATGGCGTCATCTATCGAGGAGTAGCTCACTGAACATACCTCCGCGCAGATCCCATCATTCACCGAGGAGCCATCAGGGAAAGATAGGTGGTGTATTAACCTGTACTGTCCCTGCTCCTTCTTGGGCACCCCCCCTAGAGGGGAGATCACCATTTCCTTGCTCATGTCGGGGGGGAGGGGGCCCTCAATTCTGCCCAGGGACCTCTCTTTCTCCAACTTCTTAGTCACCACTCCTGGGTGTGGTAATGCCGATTTCAAGTTTTTGGTGCCGCCTGGCGGGAGGGGGCCTGAGAATGGGATGGGGAAGCCCTCCTCAAAGCCGTGAACTAAAGTCTCTGCGTCCTTCCTGTTGTGATATCCGTTTGCTAGCTTGCGTAACCGGTGTGTGTTGATTGGTGACCATCCTGTGGCTACCGTGTGCCCTTCACTATTTCTTCGCGTCTTTCCTGTCCCCCTTGTGTTCCTTTCTTCTCTTGCATGCTGCCGCTGGGTGCCCACCCCCGCAGGATGAGCAGCTGTGTTGGAACTTACATGATGCCCCGTATGTGCACTCGTTAGCCTCAAACTTCCAACATATTGCCGGGGGCCCATTGGCGTGTGATGGTCTCCCTGCACTGGCCTGCCTGGTCTTTTGAAAAGGCCTCCCTCTACTTTTGTGGAAGGGGGTCCGAAAGGACTGCTCGCTCCTCCCCGCCCAGGACCTGGCCTCCTTTGCTACCATCATCTTATGGATGAAGCCAGACACATTTTCCTCGTTCCACTCCATTTTGGGGTGCGTCTGCATTTTTAGCCTAAAGCCCTTGTCATATTCCAGCCATGCATCGCCTGGGAATTGCCTTTGCGATTTATGGATGTTGCCTTCATAAAGCCATAAGTCAGCTGCGCAGCGTGGGAATTTCTCTACTATGATGCAGGCCATGATCCTGAATGCATCTAGCCAATTGTCAAAATTTCTTTCTTTGCGCTCCCTTCGCCTCTCCCTTCTTTCGTCGTCCTTCCTATCGCATGCCGTCAAGTCCAGCCCCTCTAACTGTATTTCCAACAGGGAGAAAATATCGATAAACTCTTTTCGCCAAATTCGCTCTTTCACTGCTGGCGGTATGAGGCATGCCAAGCCTGTCGCCCTGGTGGTCATAGATGCCGGACCTGGTGACGGCCTTACATATGGTTCGGCCGTCGGAGGTGCCACGTGTGAGCTGCCCTGCACGCTTGTGCCCCCCCAGGCTGCTAATGGCGCCCCGTTGTCTCCCCCGTGCCCTGCCCTAGTGCTTGTACTCGTGCCTGCCCTGGGTCTATGAGGTGCCACGGCAGACCAGCCCGCTCCTCCCCTGCTGCTGCTGCTGCCGGTGCCCCCGTCCCCCGACCCCCCTGTGCCTGCGCTCCTGCCGCCCCTGCGCTTTAGCTCTGTAACAGCAACGGTGTCATAGATTTAATACATTCCTGCACTATTGCGCTGATATGCTCACCGGGTGCTGCGTGTCACTGCCCCCCGGGCCTGGTCCCGCCACCGCCGTGCTGGCTACAGGTGGTTGGGCCTTCCTCTGGGGAGTTTTCCTGGGAGCGGCTGCCTCCGCTAGCTTGGCTGGTGCCCTTCTTATCCTCTTGGCCGCCGGGGCTCTGGCGTGCATCTGCCGCTGGCCGCTTGTTCCCTCGCTGTTGTTGCCCTGCGAATAGCGGTCCATCCAGTCGTGCCCATGCTCTTGCGACGCAGCGCGGATCCTTTTCAACAGCTCTCCCAAATCCTCCTGCTGGCGCTTCCTGCCCCTCTTTGCCATCCCGTGTGCTCCTTATGGATTTCCCCGCTGCAGGGTGCTGCTGCTTGCTATATGCACCAAGTTACCGGGTTAATTGGCCAAAGGCTGGGTGCTGCCGCTGGCTATATGCACCAATTCCAGCCGTTACGCTCGAGATGCCGGTTTGCTACGGTAATGCTGTGCGTCACCTCCCTCACGTTGCCCGGCAACCCTGCTTTGTTTATACTGCCTTAATGGGGGCGGCAGCCGCTTCGTGCTCTCCCTCTTGTAAGGCAATCCAACGCTGCCTCAGCCTGCCCCGTGAAGTCGTGCCTGCCCCTTTAAGGCGTCCTCCGCCGGTCGTGCGCCCGCTCGTACCTTGCTTCTCGCTTGGGCGGGGCTGGCTGTAGCAGTTCGCCTCCCGCTTCTCAGTACTTGCGCCGGACCTCTGGGCACGGGGGACGCCGGTTCCTGATCCCGTGGGTGCTTCCTCCTTCCGCTGCACTTCCCAGGCCGTGTGGCCGGCCCCACGCTGCTGTCTACCGCCGGCGGGCTATCCTCGGCGGCCTCCTCGGGACGCGATGCACTTGGTTGGGAAGGCGGCGAGAACGGGCGGTGGACTCCACTCCGGAAGGACCGCGCAGCTGTCCCTGGTCGAGGCACTGGTCGTCCTGTCGGCACGGCAGCCTTCGGAGTCCTGGCAGCACGGCAGTCTTCGGAATCCTGGCAGCACGGCAGTCTTCGGAGTCCGGGCAGTGATTCTCCTCATGACGGGTAAGATCGACGGTTAATTCCGTTGTTCCGCTTCTCAAAGAAAAAGGGTCCTTTGCCGGTGCTGCTCCCCGTTCCCAAGTATAGTAGCCAGCTTGGGGGAGCCATGCTTATATCCCCCCCAGCGTAGCTCGCCCCTGCCAGTGTTCGCCCCTCATTGGGCCGTTTGTATGGCGCTAGGGCCCCCATTGGCTGGGGGGGTTGGCTCCATGCCGGCGGATGCGGCTGGGGGGAGGGGGGCGGGTAGCCTCCTGTACTGTGGGCGCTTCTTGGCGCCAAAAACCGGTTTTGCAGGGGTGGGGGGGGGGGGCCGGCGTTGGTTATGGCGCCGGCCTCTTATGCCTCTGCGATTCCTGCTCGGACCTTCTCCACTACTGTTTTAGATTGTAAAAGACTATCCCTCAACCGCCACCCCACAGGATTAGGAGGATGTGCTTTCTGATGTAGTGACACCGTAATCATCACGTGGTCCGCGAGAGAACATTGCTCAATGGTAGGGTCAGAGAGGCTCGAGGCCAGGGCTGACGTGGCTAAAAAGTGATCTATGCTGACGTATGTTTTGTGAGCTGCTGAGTACCGTGTGTAGTCTCTTATGCCTGGGTGGTGACTGCGCCAAATGTCTTGGGGTCCGTGATCTGCCAGCCAGCGCAATCCATCTAATGAAAAGGACCCTGTCTGCTCGTGTCACTGCCCCGACCGATCTAAAACATTAGCCATAACCAGGTTGAGATCGCCCGCTTCAAAATAGCTGCATCTGTAGACGCCATAACTTCTCTGAGGGTTTTGCGTATGAAGGGCTCTTGTTGTGTGTTCGGGGTGTATATGCTAGCAAGCGTAAATTGCACTGAATCCCATTGAATCTTGACTGCCAGTAACCACCCTCTAATTTCTGCTACTGTAGGGACTAGTTTACAGCTGAACTTTGCGCTGAAAAGGATGGGGACCCTGTTAGTCTTTTGAGAATTGTTGGAGGACCACAGTTGGCGAGGAAACCTTCGGGAGCACATGCAATGTGTATCTTGCTACAGGAGGTGGGTTTCCTGCAGGAGACTGATGTCCCCCCTGGAAATTTCCAACAGTGATAGGATCGCTGAGTGCTTTACCGGATGGTTAAGGCCTCAAACATTGAGGCTTACAATCTTTAAGGTCCTACCCATGTGTTTTGTGGAAGGGGGGACAGGTGCTTGCATCCACCCATGCTCTGCATCTAGCTAACTCTAATTGAGTCATCATAGCCCCTACCGTAACCTCAATACCATACCATCAGATATTGCAACGGAGGAAAGTGTGAATGCCAATAAAATCCCATACCAAACAATTTCCCAACATGAACTAACAAACATTTGTAACACAGCAGGCGACAACAGTTCGTCAAAAATAAAGAGATTTTTTGGGGGGAGTGCACCGGCTTCCTTCCGTCATCCTCATAACGAAGAATTATCTCGAGTCGCCTAGTTGACTTGAGAAAAGAGAGGAACTGACTTGACTGGGGGTGTCCTCCGGCGCCAACTTTTCCAAGAGCTCCCGGGGCCCCAGAGGAACCGGTCAGGGGGTAACTGGGCATTCTGGTGAGCTGGCCAGAGCTCCAATCACTGTTATTCTCTCGTTTGCTATTGTTTCAAGAACTGGTTTGTGGCTGGCGGGAGCACTTCCGATCCTACGCCAATGAGAGTCTTTCATGGTGTCCCTCCTCGTGAGTCTGCTGCGATCGTCCTGGGAGGCCTCCATACAAAGTCCCAGAGCCTCGCAGGCCTCTTTTAGGGATTTGATCTGCCACAGCTTGTCTTCGTGCCTGAATATGATGCAAAATGATGCCCCCATGAGTGCGAGATCCTTTATCTCTAAGATTCTCTGCGCTTGAATAGTGTAGTTAGAGAGAGATCCTGGAAGAAGAGCAGTGTTTGGCCCCGGATCTGCACTGGGTGAGCGTTTCTCACTTGGCGGATGATAGTCTCTTTGATCTGAAAATCGTGTACGCATACCAAAATATCTGGTGGGGGGCTTTGTTGCTTTTAGGTAGTCCCATTAGATGCACCCTCTTCATCTGTATATCAGAGGGCTCTCGTCTCCCAACACATGTCTGAAGAGAGCACGGACGTACGCTCAAATGGTATACCCTTCGGCTTACGACGGTATTCCCCGGATGCACACGTTATTTCTCCTTAAGCGATTTTCCAGATCCTCAACGGCAGCCTGAAAATCGATATGTTGCTTCCATATGCGCAGGATCTCTTGCTGCATCATCTCCAGCTCTTCATCTATGCTGGTTTCCCGTTCTTCCAAGGTCGCGACCCGGTCTCCTACTTCATCTAGGTCTTTTCGTACATCTTTTAGGTCCGCTGATAACTGGGATTGTATTGACAGGAGATCTTCGTGAAGGAAGTGAAGAGCGAGGTCATAAAGGCCTATGTTGCTGAGGCATCGGGGGCTTCTACCCCATCTTTATGCTTTTTGTTCCCCACCGAGCCGCTCCTGGGGGTACCTATCAGTGATTGCTTCATTAACATGTCCTTCACTGAACGGTCTTTTTTTACCCTGGCTGTTGCAATGGATATCATGTGTGGTGTAGTGTGTGCTACTGCGAGTTCGGGGGAAGCGGGCATTGTTGTTAGGCCTTCCACACCTCTGTGTGCTGTGTAGTTTTCCTCTTCATGCCGCCCCGTCCAATGATCAGCAGAGGGGCGCACCCAGTGCGGTTGGATCGATTGTGTAACCTTCGCTCTCTATATCTGCCTGCCGGACTTTGCAGGGATAGGGGTCACTTCCTCTACTACACCCCGTAGTTCACCTGTGTATACTGGACAATCGTATATGTGCTCTGTGGGCCAACTCTGCTAGCGCTCCTCTTACCAGTGTCTTTAGATCGCAGTATAGTGTAGCTGCAGCTCGTGGGTACAACTCCGCAGGCTCCTGCCTCTTTTCTCTGTTTAGCCATTTCTTTTTGTAGCCCCTAGTGTTCCAAAGACTTCGGCCTATACAGGCGCTGCGTTGAGCTGTGAAGGGCCCATATAGGAGGCCTCACCTCCCCATCAAGTAGAGAAGGCCCCCGGGGCATATATAGCTCTTGTGGTGATGGTCTGTCACTTACAGTGTAGACAGCAGAGTCCCTCCTGTGCTCATCCTCCTCTCCACCCGGTGCCCAATGTCCACATTCACCCACGTGCTCCTTAGTGAGTGTTTGGGCTGCCCCCTGGGAGGCTATCATCCATCGTGTTCGGGTGTGCTTTTCCCCAGGCTCAGCTCTCTCTGTGGGGGAGATTGTTCTACCTATGTCTGCACTCTCAGTGCACCTCCGCCGCCTCTGCCAAGTCCTGGGAGAGCCAGGAAGAGCCAAGCGGCGTGCCGATCTGCCCCGCAGCACCCAGCACTCACCATGCTGAATCCCCCGACACCCTCCTCCAGCACTAAAGGATTTCTCTTGTCCGCCGCTTGGACTTCAGTCAAGGAGCAGATGCGGCCCGGCAGACTGCCCCGGCCCTCAATCTCTGTCCAGGCGTGCGCGGCTTGTAGCACGGAAGAGTTCTGGGCCTCCCGGCCGGACCCCCCAAATCCCTCGGAGGGCCCGGGTGCCAATCTTGCACCTGTCTTCACTCCACCCACAATCCTTCGGGTTCAGCTCCCCATCTCTGATGGGCTCGCTGATGTTTCCCCTGCGGCCCAGCGCTATGTCAGTAGGCCCCACACCTCTCCTCCTCCGTTCAGTGCAACTTCTTGCCTGCGCGGCTCTGCAGACCCAGCAGAGTGAGCAGACGAGATGCCCTGAACCTCTGGTGAGCTCTTTTTATCTTGGCCATGCCCCCCCTTGAATTGTAATTTTAATGGTAATGCTGGATTTTCAGTGAAATTGTACAAATGCCACTTTTAGATAGTTGGCTTTGTGTGCCCAAATCAACTGTGCCTTTCTGCAAGTAGCCTATGTCACACGACTCTGCTGTTGTGAGTTTTATTTTGCTGCCAGACATTGAAAACAAAGAGGTTTAGTGTGGACAGGAAGGGCTATCCTGCCAGGATAGGTTTGGGCAGAGCTGTTCGCAGCCACACTTGCACTTTAAAGGAGCTTGGATGTAGCATACACAAAGGATTATGCCACTAGCCTTTTGTCACCCCAGACATTTGCAAGAAAAAAAACAGGAAGGGCAGGGGAGTGAGCCAGGTGTTGCCCTCCATGCAAAGGTTAGCACTGGGGATAAAAAATGGCACTCTCAGACCACAATTAGGTTACTTATTGATCGGTGGAAGACTCACAAGAAGGACTGCTCTGCTTCCCTGCGCTGGAAAGACTGCCCTGCTGCTTCAGGAAAGAAGATTGGACATGTACCCTAAACCCAGGATCACCAGAGTGACTCCAAGTGCGAGCCTCCTGTGTGAGCTACAGGACACAACAAGCTCCAGAGACCCAGCTACCCACCTGCCTGCTACTGCTTCCAGCTGGAGTGACTCCTAGCCCCTAAGTGGTGCCTCCCAGGTCCTGGACACATGGTGTGGTGCTAAAGTGGCCTCCTTCAACCAAAACCCAAAACCTGGGACTTACAATATTTCTCAGGAAACACTGCTCAGAAAACTGACAGGAGGCTGGGACATACCTGAAAGCCAAACCGTTGGAGGTGTATCGGCAGCAGAATTGACTTTGCCGCAGCTCCCAGTATGTGCTTCTCCAAAGCAGCAATTCCTTTTCCTTGGGACCTCTCTATGAAGGTATATGGAACAGTGAAAAGCGTCTTTTCAGATGTACATTTTGTTGCCTGAAAATAAAGGTATATTTAGTTATACAGCCTACAGTGGCGCTTTCTAATTCTTTATGTAAGACTGAATGCATTTACATACGTCCCCTGAACAATATTGATTAGTTATATTGGCACATCTCAAAAGCTCTTTAAGCAGCACAGTTTTTTCATGTGTGGGAGGTTGGGTATTGGCTCTTCTTCCTCTGAGTCAGATACTGACACTGTTACAGTTAGTTCTATCTTTGTTGCAATTATGTGCAGAATAGCATAGGATGCTACAATTTTTGCAACCGATCTCTGGAGAGTATCGCAGGGTGCCACCACTCTTATGCAGACATCTAAAGTGACATTTTAGTATTCCAAATGTATGTTCTATTACGCCTCTGGCTCTACTGTGTGCCTCATTGTAACGACGTTGGGAGTAGTGGTGGACAGATGTGGTTTCATTATCCATGGCCGTAGGGCATAAGCACTATCACCTACAAACAGCCAAAACATACTTAGTCATAGAATTAAATTGACATTTAAGCTCTATGTTATATACATTTATGTGAATTTGCCCAATAAATATCCATCATCAAAATCTCTTCCTTGTACCCTTTGGTAAATTCCACTATGTCAGAATAAGAAAGATTAGTGGGTGCTCCCTGAAAATCGGGTCAAAATATCTGCAAATTTTTGCATCATGCACCACTTCTGGGAATGAGTATTTTGCTATTCCTGCACATATACTCAATGTCAGATGGTGGAAATCTAGGCACATGTGTAACATCTTGACATCCAACTATATGCGGAAAGTTGGCAATCCTATACAATTCTATTTTGGTGGTGTGCAATTCCTTTGCATTTTCTTGGAAAATATATTTAGATGTGCATCGACATTGCATCAAGAAATGCAAAAGAAAATGAGTAAGGGCACTCTGTGACACACCCCCAGCTGCTGCAATCACACCTGGGTGAAGATGGACTTACTGCACAAGGTGTGTCTCTCAAGCTGAGACTTTAAATCAGCTATGAGGTCCTCAATTACAGCACCACATAGCCTGTACTTTAAATAAATCTCTCTTCCTCAGTTTGGTTAAATAGTGTAATCCTCAGTCTGAAGATTCTCTCCTGCCTACCCCTCCTTCTCTGCAAATTATCCAGAGTACACATTCTCCTTGCCATTTCATACAGAGCAGCCATTTTGCACACAGTTACCACCTTGTTTTGAGTTGGTGGTAAATTGCATGTGCAAAATGGTGTTTTTGCGACATGGCGCTATATGCGAATGTAATAAACATAAGAATAGCCATTCCTTATTAACAATTTCATCATAGAGGATCGGTATTTGGAGTTTGTAAAATACTGAATCATTATTCATTCGCATCACAAAATTTACAGCTGTTAATGCATTTCTTACATAGCACAATTATGTTTTTGCGACTGGTAACCAGTTGTGACTGATTACCGACCCTTAAAAGTTCGTACATATGGCCCCCAGACTTTGATTAGGAAGAAACCTACCTGGCCAAAGGATCAGGAGTGGCCCGTGCAGGCAGGAGCGGTGGGGCGAGGTGGGGGGAGTTGACAGATGACAAGGGAAAATAAACTGTAAAAAAACAAAACTACTTACCTTGCGCTCGCCGCATCACGACTCAGTGATGCGGCGAGCACAAGAAAAGTGGTTTTCTTTTTTTTAAATCTTATTTTCCCTTGTCGTCATCTGTCGACTCCCCCCACCCTGCCCCACTGCCCCACTGCTCTTACCTGCACGGGCAGCTCCTGCAAAGGATGGTGATGATAAATGGCCTCTAGTACAGCATGGCATAGCAAGTGAAGGTTTCATGGCACAATGATGGTGGCAGACGGACATTTATCTGTGGAATGTTGAAGTTTTAAGTTTTTCCCCACCCTGAGAAAAGAAGTGTTGAGGCAAAACTAACCTGACAGTGCATTTTAGGACATTTTAGGGATGGAAGGTTTTCAGCTATGTGAACAAAAGAAAGATAATTGAAGGGAATGCCCCTACGCAGTTTTAATATGGGAGATTGAAGGCTCCAACCCTACAATAAACTTAGGGGCACATGCATCAAAGTTGCAATTTACGATTACCAAATAGCGATTATTAAGGAATCGCTATTTGGTAATCGCAAATGCCTATGCATGTAGGAATCACCCAAAAATTTGCAATTCCTTAACATTAGCTAATAGCAATTCGGAAATTGCGAATTGCTATTAGCTAATGTGACTCCATTCATTCCTATGGGCCTACAGGCCGAAAGGAATGAATGGCATTGTATTCGCTAATTGTGATTACCAAATTGATAATCGCAAATACCAAATGCAAATCCAGGTGTGCCAGGGGGCCTAAGGCTCCCCTGAAGCACCCCACAAAAAAGGTAAGTGTGCACATGTAAAGCACACACATGTTACTTTGAAAAATGAATTTCTGTGCATTTTTCAAAGCATGCACATATTACCATCAACTTCAAGTTGATGGTAATTAGAGTTTCCTAAATGAGCAGTTCACATTTATGAAAGGCTACATGCATCGGCATTAGGGAATCGTAAATTGTGATCCCTAAATGCATTTGCAATTTAGGTAATCACAAAAATTGCGATTACCTAAATTGCGAATGACAAAAACTTACATGTATTGGAAAAGGCCTTTCCCCATTCGCAAACGGCCCATTTGCGAACGGAAATAGGCTTGATGCATGTGCCCCTTAATAACTTGCACTTGCATTGCAACTTGAAGCCCATAGGAATCCATTGCCAGTATGGGCTGATCACACAGCACTGATACTATAGTTTTATACATTATTCTGCATATCTCTCTTTTCCATATTTCCCATACCTCTGTAACCAGGCCTAGAAATACTGGTAAATGAAAGATGTGTACTTATCCTGCACTCACTATGCTTACAGCCTGGACCTAATGCGTTATATTTCAGCAATCTTTCAATAGGGATGATGAAGAATGTGTTATTTGTAAAAATGAACAGTGGATGCATACATTGCTGGCAAACTTCACTCACTTATGCTGTTCATGGTTATGCAAACTGCTGACTTAAGTGCAAACACAAACATTCTATTGCAACACAAGGAGAAAAATAATTAGAAGTAATATTGTGTGTGGGAATTCCACAGTTTGGCTCCATGGTCTTCAAGAAGTCTACCTGTATAATTCGCCAGTTCGTGTGTGCTGCACCAAATGCATAGTCTTGTCGTCCATGTAGTAGGGTCATCGCTTTTGCAGTGATCCTATTGGCCCCGGTGCATCGTACAAAGAACTTTGATCTAAACACCTGAATCTCCAGAAGCCATTTTCAGGGCTAGGTGGGTCTGACATCACAACACAAATGTCTCCATGACCTAATTTGACCAATTCTTTAAAATATACATAGAAATGGCTTTGGCTTCGTGCAGAAAAATAATTCTTGTGTCACCTCATGCTATTTATTCCACAACCAATGGATTGCATGCATTATAATGCACAGGGGTCTATTTTACACCCCAAAAGGACACTGAATTATTTCAAAAATATTCTTCATATCATAGTAACATTGTATGCAGAAAGTAATCATTTTTTTGTTTTTGTTTTTTCACTACAGAGAGATTTGTTTGTAACATTTTGTTCTGGACTCAAAACGTAAGCCAGTCTGATTGGCTTTGTCAACATTTGCTTTATGTGGCTGTTACTCCTCAAATCCAGACACGTTCTGACTGTCTGGTTTTGAAGCTTTCCTAACCTGAGCATCTGCGACTGCCCGTTGTTTCTCATCCTCCACAATCAAACATTCTGTCACCAAATCTTGAATTACAAAACTACAGACCAAAAGTTACAGTTGAGACATGCTTTACTTCCATTGAGGAACTCAAGCTGTCAGCCTCTTCTGAAGCAACCCATTTAAGTGGGCTGATTAAAATCAATATAGCCCATTCGTTTTGATCACTTCCATTTTCAATAATCTATTGATATATTGCTAAGACAAAACACATTTCCTCTGCTGGTGCCCTCTAACAGGCAAAGGTCAGACTGGCTGGGAGGGGTCGCTAAAAGTAACTGTGTATTTACTGCCTGACTGCTGATTGAGAACATATCTGGTCCACAGGTTTCAGATGGTGTTTGGACAGGAGATTTATGGCCAGCTTCCTGTTTTTCCGAGGCGAACACCATTTAAAGGGAATAATGAAGCTTGCCATTGTGTGAGTCCCTGTTAGCTTTGCCACGAATGACAATGTCGTTTCCTGTTTCTAAGACGTTTCTATTTTTTTTTTCATCCACTTCCTTTTTTAAGATTATACAATGATACGCTATCTAAATATCCAAAACTAATTACGAGGAACTTAAGCACCATTCGTATTACTCAATAATAGCAGACCGTGTAATAAACCAGATCACCGAAACAGGACACTGTCATTTTAAATGTCTAGACCCTTGATGTGTTCAGCGAAGTTCCTGCTTTCGTGTGAGACTGACCATAGAAAGGCAGGGCAACAACATTTTATTAGACGCAACTCATCATGGGCTAACCCATGACAACTGTTTATGAAAAACACAGGTCGTACGACATGAAATCCATTCCCAAAGAAATGGAAAAGTACGGATGGGCTAAATAAAACAGCTGTCTTCTGGCTGGGTTGCTCCTCAGGACATAGTGGGTCTGACAAGATCAGTTTTTTGTCAGCTCCAGCTCCCTTCGAATAATTCAACAAGAAAACCCTATTCTTATTTGTTATTCTTTTGAAAGAACTTTGCCGAGCCCTAATAGCATCATTTTCATGGCCGGACTGGCCAGCCGGGCAAACGGGTAATCCCCGGGAGGCTGCAGCCCCAGGAGGCCTGTCTTGACACTTGGAGGCTAGTTTCCGCCTCCTGGAGTGGTGGTGCAGGTTATGCAATACCAGCATCAACTTGTAAAAGTTGCTCTGGTTTTAAGTGCATTAGCATGTCTCACTTGTGGATCAATTTATAATTTTCCCTGCTCTGTTTTAAGTTTTTAGTCCAGCTCTGATCATTTTCCATTCCCACAGCATAGTCCTAATCGATGCTTGCTCACTCTGGGACACCAATGTCTTTACCTCTGCAACTTTTCAAAGAATGAGACCGCAAGACATGTCATGAAACCTTTCTTATCGTCTCACTCAGCAGTATCAAATGGTTACATTTACCTCTGGAATAAACCACTGTGTCAGATCATATGCCATTTGAAATGTCCTCTACCTGTCTTAATGTCTTAGGGGCATATTCTCAAGGATCTATCGCTGAGTTAACGGCACTTTATCTCAGGCAAAGTTGCGATAAAATTAACGCCCTATTCACAAGCTGGTGCAAACAGCCGATATCACCAGTTTACCTGTGCTAGCAGCCGCAAAAAACATTGCCACAGATGAGCCCGGCAACTATCGCTAATGTGATGGAGAGTAGGCGTTCCCAATCAAAAAGCTGCAACAACACCATACCTCAACATTCTCAACGACCAGCCAGATCGGCGATAAGACCACAAAACAGACGATACGGCGCATTAGCAGCAGGAAAATAACACCTGCTCTGACCTGGTGCAATGTCGGACGACAACCTGCACCAGAAAAGGGAGCCCAGCACACAGCCACACCGGAAGAACAACAGATGCCATGGAGCTACTCATCATGCACCTCGGAGCCCCAACAGGGCCACAACACCCACCACCACCCCCAGCCCCCTCTGCCTCCCCTTAAACCCCCGCAGAGGCAGCGCAGACAAAGACAGCGGACCTTCAGGAAACGCACCAGCCTCACAGACTTGACACCAGAGAATGTCATTGCCCACTACAGACTAAAAAGGACAAGTATCCTCTGCATCCTGAACATCATTGCCCACAGGCGGACGGTACCAACACAGCGGACAACCGACATCCCTCCGCAGACAAAGCTGCTGGCTGTGCTGCACCTGTTGGCCTCTGGGACATTCCAACCAACAACCGCCAGAATTTCGTTGCGTCCACTGCTTTCCCAAATGCGATGCAGTGCACGCAACGAAATTCGTTTTATTAATTTATATGTTAACTTACCTGTAAACCTCCGTAATCCATAGTTTACTACCCCCCACCCTGCCCCTCCCCCTCCCCATGTCACCGCCCTGCAGGAACTCCTACTACCGACTGCGGCTGGACACGTGGCTGTGGGCCACTGCTGACCGCTGCCTCCGGCACACACTGCGGTCGAGTAGGACTCACAATTGAAACTGAGTCTTGATTTCTTCATGGCAGAGTTCATATCCTTGTACAGGCCTCATTGCAGACTGCATCCCCTTCCAGCTCTGGTGCCACTGACTCTGTGCCACGGGAGCCAAGGTACTGACATGGTGGGAAAAAGGAGACTGTAGCATTCAACTCCTCCATAATGCCTGTTTCTGCTTGTTGCTGCCCTGGATGGACACCTTCCACTGTCCCCCGTAACACTCCACGACATTCTCCTTGGACATCAACGAGGACCTGCTCAGCTCTCGTGGCCCTATCTCAGTGCACCGCAAGTCACAGACCCTTGCGGGTGTGCCTGTGCCGGCCGCAGTGCATCCGGGGCCACTAGCTCTGTGCAGCTCAAGTCATGGACCCATTACATTGTGCTGTGTACAGCGGACGCAACCTTGCACCTCAGGCAGTGGGGTAGACCTAGGACATGTGGCTGTGTCGGAACCCCTGTGAGTGTAAGGGAGTGGACCGGCATATGGCAGTACGGCGTAGGGGTGTGGTCATTCAACACATGGCTCTGGGCGTGGTTGAGTTTAGGCCTTGCCAAGGAAGTAACTAATGCGTGTGTCTCTGGTGTAGTGCCTGCGCCACCTGTCACGCAATGTACAATGTTGCTATGTAGCATGCCCCCAGAGTGCGGGCTTGGCCGAGGAGTACATGAAGGTGCGCAAGCACACCCGGAGTTCAGGATCATATATGCCAACTGTTGTGTGTGTCGCTATTTCCGCAGCATAAGCCAAAGGTCTACCCTCAACCGCATACCAAGTTCAGCCAGGCATGAACTCTACATCAGTGTCTGCCCTGTCCTTACCATAGGCCTACACACACGTGGCCGCCCACCTTCAGCGCACAACATCACTGTGTCAGGCTTGTGGACATGCGCAGACAGGCATGACAATGGTGTGCCGTAGGGGTGCAAGTGATGCAACCGCAGTGCACACACTAGTGAATAGGCTCGGGGGAGGGAGGAGCAGCAGTGCGGCTATGTAATACACATTAATACCGCTCATTTGCAACATGCAGTACATGTCATACAGGAATCACTAAGTCACACATATCACACATCAATGAACCAGTGAGCCTGCTAACACATCATGCTGAACCAACTATTGACTCATGTCTCTCTGCACTGTCACAGGTGACCAAGGATATGCACTTTGCGCTTGGATGATGACACCCCTCTGAGCCCCGAACACACAGGCCCAGAGGCAGTACAATGCGGCCCACAAACTCACCAGGGGCATCGTGGAATGCACATTTGGCGTGTTGAAGTGACGTTTCAGGTGCCTGGACATCACAGGTGGAAGGCTCCTGTACAGCCCAGACATCGTGTGCAAGATGATCGTTGCATGTTGTGTGTTGCACAACATACGTGTATGCAGCAAGGCACCATGGATACTAGTTCCAGAAGCACCGGACGATGATGATGAAGATGAGGCAGGTAGACCACACCCCACTGCTGAAGTACTGGGTATTTTAAGCCCAGCGGTGCAGGGGAACACACCCTATGACTTCGGGGTTCTTCCTGTTTCAGACCTACAGAAACACAGAGTCTTCTGGGTGAAGTCAAAGATCAGTTTATTGGCTGCAGACCAATTACAGGCGTCCTAGAAGTACAACAGCGTGTATGTTCTCAGGAGACTGCTGAAAATCACAGAAACGGGCTTCTCCTTAAATACAGAATTTCCTGCCTCAGGCATACATTCCTAGGTTTATGATATGGCCATTACATGTATACATTTCAAACGAAAAGGCAGAGTCATGATGACCGTCCCACATTCCAGTTAAGCCAGCCCGCAATTATTTACACAGCAAAGCTCAGATCCCGCATCAGATATCGATAGGCCCCAATAAACATGAGCATCTCCTGTTTTGGGAAACAAGCCATAAAACAGGAACAGTCAGGTGTGAAAGAGATTAGCTGGAGGCTCGTGTAGGATGAAAAGACTTTATGGTGTGTCAAGCCCTGATGCTAATCACAGGTGGCCAGAGGACGGGGAACTCGTGGGACCAGTTTGACCTGGGGCAGCGGAGCCAAGCTGCCCAGGTCACAGAAAAGTCAAAGAAAGGCACATGTGCTCTAAAAGGCCCGTATTCGCTTCATGCTATATAGCCTATGTGAGGGCAACCATAAGATGGCCACCGATACAAAATGGAACCCACGTAGTGATGTGAAATAGCGTATACAAAGTGCATTCATAGCTGAAACGTTACACAAAGCACTTGTACATACCGCATTAACCATTTGCGGTTCACTAATACCGAGATAGACAGGGGTAGGGCTCTGCCTCCTACGCGGTCCCAAATTCTAAAGTACGACAGACCCTCCTTTTGCCCTTACATAGGCAATAACTATACTCATTTCAATCCGAGTCTAGGTCAATATTCACGAAGTCATGGAGATGTTGCTGTAGCATCATCCTATTACTTAGCTCGTCCCTCGATACAGGTTTCCTTACACATAATGTAGCACAGAGGCCACATATCGCAGGAGCACACTGTATGCACAGACAGAACAGGAAAAGGATGGCTAATATCATTCCAATGACCATCAGAATTTTCCAACCCCAGGCAGATATCAGTTCCCAGAACCACCCCACCAGTGACCAATCTCCTTTATCCACGTGTATGGACTCAGATATTTTATGCAGTTTGGAGATGGCTTGATAAACTGTTGGAGCATTGTCTGGTATGAAAATGCAACAACTGGATTGGATAACCTTACATACCCCACCACGGTCTGCAAGTATGACGTCTAGAACCATGCGGTTCTGCAAAGTCATGAGGCGATCCGCTTGGAGCTCAGCGGTCAAATTACCAAGGGCACCAGCCGTTATATTAATAGTGGATTCAACCACACGAGTCAGCTGTCTCAGGTTCCTACTATTGACCATAGGTCCCCAAAACGGCAGGAAACCCAAAATGAAATCTCCCGCTTCCTGACCGGCAGTATCCTCCTTACTAATCACGCCTCTCACAACTCTGGTCTTGTGATAGTAGGAGGCGGCAGTAAATGTTGGCGGTAGCAGATTTGCAATATAACATGTGCCCGAGAAGTCAGGGGGCAACCATGTATATGCTCGATCATTGCAGATAAAATATGTACCCTTGGCAGCCAAAAACGCAGGGGAAAACTGTGACGGAAAGGTGTACGTTTCAGTACAGTCACTTCTTCCCAGTTGAGTCCTAGGATTCTGACCATTACCTTGCAAACAGAATCGACCTATGTGGGGTACGACCCAGATTGGGGATGAGATTTTCCGCTGTCTTTCACCTAGACTAATACTATACCCCGTCGCGTTCCACCCTACATAAGCTCTCAACTCTTCTTTGGGAATAGACGAGTATGCATTGATATCTCTACTCATATCGGCAACTCCTTTCATTAAAGCTTTATTATTGGTGCTAGGTCTGATGGAACGCGGCTGTCGCGGGGAGTACGCATCTAAAGCATAGAGAAACATGGTCTGGAATGCCTATGACGATCCATTGTAACTATACGGCAGCACTAGATAGGGAATACCCTTATTAATGGTATGTGGCATTAAACCGCACACCCAACAATTTGTTGTATTCATGACTAGTTGGTGCTGGTGCAGGAGCTGAATAAACGAGTTATTTACAAATTCAGACCGTCTAGCTTGTTCATGTTCAGGCAGAGGGTGAAAAGAGTGTGAGGAGACAGTAGGAGGTATAGGCTGTACAGTGGGTGCAATGGGCTCTTGAGAGGAGAAGAATACAAACCTTACAGTAAACACTACCATACTACATAATACAAACAGGCATACAAATACAAAACATTTGCTCTTCATAATCTTACATATTCTTGCTTTAAAGTTCATTTCCTCAGTGAGTCTCTCCATCTTACAAAACTCCATCCTCTAATCGTGCCGCTCGCGGCGGGTGAGTATCTTCTGCTAAGGAGTACGCCTGTCAGTCCAGGGAACGCCCTAGACCAACCAGAACCGTCGACCTAACGTCTTCGGCCTGTACCCCAAAGTCTTGGCACCGCGACCCTGCGGCTGAACTCGGATGGTGGTTCGAAAAACAAAAATCAAGAAAGTCCTTCAGATGGGAGAGCTCTGGTTATCAAAAATAAAAAGGTAAAAGAAAAAGAATATTTATTTGTCCATAGGCCTTGGTCTTAGATTGTAATGGAGACGGCCAGGTACTGTTTGATCTTGGAACAAGAGTTCAGGCTCTGTGGTGTCCAATCGAATTGACGGTGGCACAGCTGCTTGCAAAATATCGTCACTTTCCTGCGCCGAAGTTGTGCCTTTTATGCGTGCATCACTGAACGGCACAAAACGAGGTACAGTATCTGTTTCAGAGTCTGCGATACCCTCCTGGACCCACTGGTCATACGGCAGAGGCAAAGGGATCCTTTTGATGTGGATGCCGTGGATCCAGTTTTTCTTCCCCTTCACTCGAACAGCTGATCTTGTAGACAGTAGTACGAGGTGAGGGCCAATCCAGCGGGGCTCATCGTTGGTTTTCCGCTGAAAATGTTTGACGAGCACCCATGTGCCAGGATCAATGGGGTGTCCTGGAGCCTCAGAGGCCGGAGGGAGAGTATCGTTCACCTGTTGGTGTAAAACACGCAGTTTAACCGTCAAATCATACAAGTAATCAAGCAGTACTGGGTGTTCGATTTCACTGAATTTCGTCGGTCTTGGCACACCCCATACATTGGCCGGGCGGCCAAAAACGACCTCGTAGGGACTAAGTCTCACTCGTGAATGCACGGTCATTCTAGTGGACAGGAGTGCTAGAGGCAGAGCGTCAGGCCATTTAAGACCTGAGCTCGCTTGGATTTTGGCCAGTTTGAGTTTTAGAGCGCCATTATAGCGTTCTACTAATCCAGCTGATTGGGGGTGATTTGCAGCGTGAAACTTTTGCTTTATACCTAGTCCCTCACACACATTCTTCATCACTTTACCCACAAACTCACTCCCATTATCACTCCACACCATTCTTGGCATTCCAAACCTAGGGAAAAATTCCTTCACAAGGGCTTTGGCTGTGGACAGAGCAGTGTTATCTTTTAGAGGATAGGCCTCTATCCATTTTGAGAAAGCGCAAACAACCACCAGTACATATTTCAGGTTGTTGCATCTTTCCATGTGAATAAAATCTAGCTGCAAAACTTCAAATGGGTATGATGGAGGGGCAAAATGACCAGCTGGAGTTGGGGTTCCCCTACCAGGGTTGTACTTCAAGCATATCATACAATTCTTGACCACATTCTCTGCACACTTAGGAATTCCAGCATTCTGCCATACTGGAGCCAACAACTTACATATTCCTTTCGTACTTATATGTGCCATTCCATGTGCCATAGTAACCACTGGAAGCACATATGCATCAGGTAACAACCATCGCCTATGTTCTGACAAATCAATCCAACAACCATTCTCATCCAACTTACCCATACTTTCTCTCCACTTGCTTAACTCTTTCTCTGTGGCTTCGGCTTGAAGGGACTTTACACTCTCTATTGTGTTTTCACACATTCCAACATCACCAACCCATCTGGCAGGGCCTGCAACATACATTCGAGTCTTTACATCTTTTGCTGTTTCTTTCGCGACTTCATCAGCAAACGCGTTACCACGGCCAACATCATCAGTGATTTTCTTGTGCGCACTGCATTTCATAATCGCAACTTGCAACGGTAGGGTCAGCGACTCAAGGAGATCATTCACCAACTTGCCATTCTGAATCTTAGCTCCATGCGAAGTCAGGAACCCACGTTCCTTCCACAATCGCCCAAAACTATGAGCCACGCCAAAGGCGTACTGGCTATCAGTGTATATGTTCACTTTCATTCCTTCAGACAACACGCATGCTCTCGTAAGGGCAATCAATTCTGCTTCTTGAGCCGAATTTTGTGGCACACGCGCAGTTTCCACAATCGTGTACAAAGTCGTGATAGCATATGCAGCAGTCGTATCACCATTCGGAAGCTTGAAACACGAACCATCCACCCATAAAGTACCATCACACTCATTCAGGGGAGTATCTTTAAGATCTACTCTCCCTTTCGTCTCTTAACAGACAATCATGTTGCTCAATCTCATCTAGGTCTGCTGGGATTGGTAATAGTGTAGCTGGATTCAACGTGTTGCATCTCTTTATGTGTATATGGTTTGCTAACAGTGTCAGCTCATAACCAGATAATCGCGCACTAGTTAAGTGTTGTGTCTTGGTCCTGTTTAACAATGTGTCCACAGCATGTGGAACCATAACAATCAATGTATTATCCATTACTAGTCCAGCAGACTGTCGAATAGACATAGCTGCAACGGCTGTGGCTCTCAGACAACTTGGCAATGCCCTCGCTACCGGGTCCAAGGTTGACGAAAAGTATGCACATGGACGCGGTCTGTCGCCAAAAGGCTGTGTTAACACTGATAATGCGCAACCATCTTTCTCATGAACATACAATGTAAAAGGCTTGCTGTAGTCAGGGGTACCCAACACAGGAGCTGAACACAATGCATTACGCAATTCCAAAAAACTTTTCTGACACTCTTCAGACCATGGGATAGGATTCGGTGTGTCTTTGCATGTTAATGCTAACAAAGGTTTTGCCAACAAGGAAAAATTAGGAATCCAATGCCTACAGTATGAAGTAATGCCCAAGAAAGCACGCACTTCTCTCTGTGTTCTTGGCACACTCAACTGTGCAATGGCTTGAATTCTTTCTGGGGTCAGTTTCCTTCCCTCCTTCGATAAGAGATGACCTAAGTAGGTCACCTCTTGTCGACAATATTGCAGCTTTGAGAGAGACACTTTGTGATGGGAGGCAGACAAATGATGCAACAATGACAAGGTAGCTTCTTTGCAAATCTTTTCAGTATCCTCGGCGATCAGTAAATCGTCGACGTACTGAATGAGGATAGCGCCACTGGGTAAAACCAGTGCATCAAGCTGCGCTTTTAAAGCCTGACTGTATATTATTGATGGACTTTCACAGTAGCCCTGGGGAGCGTGTTTAAACCGGAAGCTGCGACCTCCTAAACTGAAGCCAAAAATGTCTCTGCTCTCCTCTGCAATTGGGATGCTAAAGAAAGCATTCTTTAGATCAATCACTGAGAACCATGCAGCGGAGGCTGGAATCATGGTTAACAAGGCAGTTATATCAGGGACAACTGGAAACTGTGGTACAACAATCTTATTAACCTCTCTAAGATCAATCACAAATCTGTAAACAGGTGGCTGTGAAGGGTCCATTCGTTTTAAGACAGGTAAAACAGGACTATTGCAAACGTTGCCTCTTGTCTCTTCAATTACACCCTTTTTAATCAAATCACTGACAATTGCTAACAAGGCTTTCTGACCTTCATTGGAGATCTTGTACTGGGGAATGCGTGGCAATCTGACATTGGCTTTTAAAGTGACCACATATGGCGGTATTTCCAAAAGACCCACATCATTGGGACCAGTAGCCCAAAGGACATCCGGAAGGGATGACAATTCAGGTGGCATTGCATTCTTAGACAAATACATCGGGGAAATCACTTTCTTACCTAATGTAAGTTGTACTCCTGAGGGAGAACAATATAGCGTCGCATGCAATCTTTTTAGCAAATCCAAGCCTAGCAAATTTTCACCACAACCTGTTGTTAGAATGAGGGGTGCTTTTAGCTCACAATGTCCACCAGAAAGAGACATAGGACTAGAAATCGGGTTCCTAACTGGGGCGCCAGAAAAACCTACTGAGACATTCATTTCGCCAGACAAAGGCGCGCCAGGGAGTTTTGAATGCATAATTGAACTCTTTGCAGCACCAGTATCCAGCAGAAAGGGCTCCGTTACATTTGCTGTAGTTACTTTAACATAAGGCCTGCTCTGATCCACTGGCACTGAAACAACTCCCTCTCTCTGTCTACGGCGGTCCTAGTAATCATTATCTTCTACATTGTCGTCTTCTGCATAATAATCATTATTGTAGTACTGAGCTGTATTACCAGACGCATTGGCTTGCTGATCAAAGCTATTTATGGTATTTTGTGGTGGAAGAGGACGCGAGTTCTGGGGAGCATTTCCACGCCCTCTGCCTCTAGGAGCTTGCTGACCACCTCTACCTCTTGCGCCATACGCATTACTGTTACGCTGCATTAATTTAGGGCAACTATATTTAAAATGACCTTCCTCTTTGCAATATGAACATTGGTTGGGACCTACAGGGATTCGTGGTTGATAATACCTGTTCATTGGCTGATTACTCTGAAACTGTTGGGGCTGCTGATAGATACCTTGTGTCTGCCTATAATTATTCTGTCCTCCACGTGGTGGATAGGCCTGCTGCAAAAGGACCTTTGTCTTTATTCTTTCGTTTTCTTATCTGTTCTATCCTTCTCATCTTTGTCTCTATTCTCATAATACTGTGCAGTAGCCAGTATTTGCGCTGAAGAGGAAACAGCCCAAGAACTTTCTGAATCTTTTAATTTCTTACACAACTCGGGAAGTAGATTCTGCACAAATTTATCAACAAATAACCGTTGGCCACCTTCAGTGCTCATGTCTTGACCACTGTGGTCGATAAACGTTTCTTCAAACCTGGTAAAGAAATCAGACACTGTCTCATCTTTCTTCTGCTTACATGCGGATAGTTTATCCCAATTTACGCGCATCGCAGGCATTATAGTTTTCATGTAGGTAATAATTCGACCAGGAAGCTCTGCTACCAAAGGCTCAGGTTTCGCACCACCAACTTGTCTAGCGTCTGCAGCAACAATATTAGCCCATGTATCACCCAATTCTGCAGCGTGATCTACATTACGAATGGATCCCCATAAAGGCTGTGGAACAACATTCCCAAACAACATATCTATATCGGCTAGATTCATGACACATGATTTTGCAGTTTGTGATAGCTCCTTATAATATCCTGCAGGGTTTTTACGGGGATCAGGCAATGTCTGCTTGAGCGCTAACACCTCAGATCGCTTCCATGGGACATGCACCCAAACACGCTGAAAATATGGCTGAACAGGTGGGTTGGCAGCTAAATCACCAGGTCTCCAAACTGGAGGAACCTCACGCATCGGATATTGGCGCACTTTTACCTTTTTCCCCACAGGGAGTTCCTGTTCGAACAATGATTGCTGACAATTGCCATTTCTGAGGGACAGTAAAGTCGCAACTGCTTTATCTACCTTGGGGCCCACAATTACACCTGTTTCGAAATCAAATCGCACACGACACAATTCCTGTGGGTTTGGGTTTGCACCATTATCCTCCAATTCCTCACAGAGGAATTCACACATTTTATCAAAGACATACCTCTGTTTTGGGGCATCCCATTGGTGAAAAACGTTAACAACCGATTCCACATCATAGAGTGAAGGGAAACCAATCCACCAACGCGCCAGATGATCTAACACCTCTTTCTCTTCGGGGCCAGGTAGCTGACTGCGCAATTGCTTACGCTGTAAACCAGGAGTCGCACTAGATGACCCAAAGAAAGGCGACATTAGACCAGTAACTACATTAGCTAGTCGTTGTCGTGCTGAAGGAGAAGTTGAGGCGAAAACGGGGGGATAAACAGAGGGAAGAAAAACAGATTCAGATACAGGTACCTGGGTAGTATAAGAAAGAGCGCCAGGGGAAACCGCTGGCGTGTTAGACAAAGTCGCAGGAAGCGCGGGAGTAACAGGTAACAAAACCAGCGGCCCTTGAGAGGGCTGCACTGCAGGGATAGGAGCCAGCTGAAGAGGAGCTGGCGGCTGCGGGAAAGCTTGCGGCATATTTACTGGAGGCTGCACATTTACAAGCTGTGGAGGTGCTGTCGCATTTTGCGCATATGGGGGTGGCGAACTTAACAAATGGGACATTAGGGAATCTTTCTCTTTCTCTTTTGTCTCATCTTGCACAAAGGGTGACAAAACAGGGTAACATTTATCAATCCCTAGTTTGCGCTGTCTATGCAACTGTTCCCTCATTTGTTCCTCCTCATTATCTTTAAATTGCACAGCTGCTTGCATCACTGACATACCTCTCTCTCTCTTATTTCTTTTCGCTAGCTTAATTTCCTTCTGTTTGGCTTCCTTTCGCCATAGGCGGAAAGAATCAAACATCGCCGGCCGGGCTTTCTTTTTAAACAATTTTACTTCCAAATTATCTAAGATATCTGTATCGAAACTACCATTTTGGGGCCATTTTAAAACACCGTCCTTCCTGGTGTATCGGATCCATATTTCATTATATACAATGGGGCCCACGCCATGTTTTACATAAAGCTCATACGTTGGAGTTCCAATTGGAGGAACCGGACATGAATCCTCTAACTGGAAATCCCTTCCACAACCCAAACAAAATAATCTTCCAAATACACTAGCACCAGGCATCTTTGCTCACTAGTCTAGTTCCCAACTTCAAAGGATTATCGATTACGATAGTCTCGTGAATACACGAGTCCTCTGGCTTTGGGGTTTGCAAACTCCAAATAAACCAAAATTATCCTGAAGGATACCAAACAAATTGGGAGACGCTCCACTTATACTTAACTGAATATCGATGATCAATGGCGTCACCAGAAGACTCTCTCGATTGTTTCGCTCTACCAAAATCGTCAAGGGTCCAAAACAGGGCGATTAATCAGGGCAGCAGTCCTTCGTAGCCGTCGGGACGCGGAGAACCTCGCAGAAAAGACCTTCGGACCACGTCGACATGCAGGGGTCGATGAAGTGGCGGCCTTCCTCCAGAATTTCCACACGAAGCTCCTCACGAACCTCTGGCTTGGACCGGTACCGCTGAAATCGCGCCGAGTCGGGCGCCAACTGAAGTACTGGGTATTTTAAGCCCAGCGGTGCAGGGGAACACACCCTATGACTTCGGGGTTCTTCCTGTTTCAGACCTACAGAAACACAGAGTCTTCTGGGTGAAGTCAAAGATCAGTTTATTGGCTGCAGACCAATTACAGGCGTCCTAGAAGTACAACAGTGTGTATGTTCTCAGGAGACTGCTGAAAATCACAGAAACGGGCTTCTCCTTAAATACAGAATTTCCTGCCTCAGGCATACATTCCTAGGTTTATGATATGGCCATTACATGTATACATTTCAAACGAAAAGGCAGAGTCATGATGACCGTCCCACATTCCAGTTAAGCCAGCCCGCAATTATTTACATAGCAAAGCTCAGATCCCACATCAGATATCGATAGGCCCCAATAAACATGAGCATCTCCTGTTTTGGGAAACAAGCCATAAAACAGGAACAGTCAGGTGTGAAAGAGATTAGCTGGAGGCTCGTGTAGGATGAAAAGACTCTATGGTGTGTCAAGCCCTGATGCTAATCACAGGTGGCCAGAGGACGGGGAACTCGTGGGACCAGTTTGACCTGGGGCAGCGGAGCCAAGCTGCCCAGGTCACAGAAAAGTCAAAGAAAGGCACATGTGCTCTAAAAGGCCCGTATTCGCTTCATGCTATATAGCCTATGTGAGGGCAACCATAAGATGGCCACCGATACAAAATGGAACCCACGTAGTGATGTGAAATAGCGTATACAAAGTGCATTCATAGCTGAAACGTTACACAAAGCACTTGTACATACCGCATTAACCATTTGCGGTTCACTAATACCGAGATAGACAGGGGTAGGGCTCTGCCTCCTACGCGGTCCCAAATTCTAAAGTACGACACTGCAGCCACAGCAGGAATAGCCCGTAGGGACACCATCATTGCAAATTTCTTCAGATGAGCACGTCAAATTGTGACAGTCCCTGGCAATCATAGGACAGTATAAATTAACCACAGGCACAACATGTGCATAACATTCCCTAAGTGCATGTCACTCATCTGTACAGGCACATCACTCAGAAAAGTGTGAGTGCGACATGTATTGCTAACGATTTTATGATTTGTTCATGGATGGTGGGTGTGTCACCTCTGTCCAGAGAGGCTGTTTGGGGTGTCACGTATTCGAACTGCCAGTTCTATGTGTCACAGTTAGTAGGGTATCCCACTCTTCGGCGTTTCACATGTGTCCAAGATCATTCCATTTTGGCTGCCATTGTGACAACAGGTCTCCTTTTGGGGTGTGATATGTACTATCATGATGCAGGGATGCCCCCTGTGACTCAAGTCCCACAAGATGGGCAACATGTACCTAAGCGGAAGTCACTGCCCCTACATTCGTCCACGCTTTCATAATTGATTGATCATGGTCATGACACGTCTGTGTGCAGGAGGGGTTGATTGTCCCTCTGCAATGTGACGAGGAGATGCGGTTTCACAGTGGGTTCCATGCATGTGTCAGCATTGGCGCAGCTTACATGCAGACTGCATGTCAATGTACATTGTGACTGTTAGGAGATGCCTATAATGATGCGGGACAATGGTCAATGGTCATTTGTTCCACATCATGGATGTGGGGTTGTGCTAGTACATTGTCATCTCACAGTTTTTTTGCTCTGCTTTTAAGGTGCATTTTTCCACATGACTCGTGGGAATTGCAGGCCTATCGCTGGTTATTGGTGATTTTTGTATCGCGATTGGCCTCATCGCAACTTTTTTCGTGTTTGTGTTTCGCATGTTTGCGGCGTTGCATTGGTTTTAACGCTGTCATTTGACGCGTTATCGTGGGACTATCGCATGGTGCCGCCGGCTTGAGAATGCCACGTTTACACTGAGTTATTTTTCCGAAATAGACTGCAATGTGAAGAGTTGCGTTAAGCTAATTTTGCGATGGTTATCACACATTCTAGAGAATATCCCCCTTAGTGTATTGCTTATGTGTCCATTGGCAAGCATCTCCTTGAGGTCTGGGTTGCAAAACATAATGCCTTCTGCGTATATTTAATAAGTGGTAACTTTCAATTGAGGGAAGGTAGGAATGTCGAGTTTGGTGTTTAAAAAACTGTAATTTAAAGCCCTCTTTAATAGCAAAGTTGGTGCAAGAGAGATGGTTTTCAGTACTATTTCTTTGCAAATGGTCCCATAGCTAAGACTTGATACACCTGCAAGCGCAGACTTGATGTGTGTGTGGTGTGCATATCAGACACCTCATGGGATTGTCAGGGTGTTTTGGACCATAATGCTTGACTCAAACAAAATTAGTCATGGCAACTTGTTAGAAGAGCATCCCTTTAATAGTTGTCTCAGAACTTCTCTTTCACATTATGGCATGTTACTAATAGGCTTGATACGCCTGCAAGTGCAGACTTGATATGTGTGTGGTGTGCATATCAGACACCTCATGGGATTGTCAGGGTGTTTTGGACCTTTAATGCTTGACTCAAACAAAATTAGTCATGGCAGCTTGTTAGAAGAGCATCCCTTTAATAGTTGTCTTTAAACTTCTCTTTCACATTATGGCATGTTACTATGGCCTGCACCTGTGAATCATCCAGGGGAGGTAATGAAATGTTGAAGTGATGATGAGGTGTCTATCTGAGTTTCAGTAGCTATCAATTGACTCACCGTTTCCCTATTCTACATATCGGAAAAGGAAACATTCATAGTCATAGATGACCAGTGGCCCAAAGTGCCTGTATAGGGCCACAAGCACCATGACATAACAATGATGGGGAGCGTATTGGGGTGAGTTCGGAAAAGATTGTGGTCATCGTCCCCAACCAAGAAATTGACGCATCAAATTCAAGCATCAGTTCAGAACTGGTGCATCCCTGTGAAATCGATGCATCACCTGGCATGCACCAAAGTGGGTGTCCACGCTCGCTGAATGCATGATGCAGCGACTGCAACTTAAACGCCAGCCCCAACTTTGTAGCAGTACTTCCGAAGTACTGCTGGTGCATGAGTCTCGAGCACCATCTCACCAATGTCAATGACGCACCTCTCTGACTCCAACGCAGTACCTGCGGCCTTGTGGTTCGACATTGAAGCCATGGAATCAATGCACCACGATGTAAAATTGACGCATCATCGACACTGCGCTGATTTAAGGACCCGAGATCTCAAACTTATAACCGAGGCATCACCTCCCCTGCGCCCCGCATCATCCCAAGGCGTTAACGGCTCAGTGACCCTGCACCACTTCCAGGAACCAATGCATCACTTTGCTACAGTGACGCCTCACCTCCTTTGCTCAATGCATCATACTCGAGCGACAACGTACCAACGACCTGTATATCAGTAAGGAACCAACGGATCACCTGCCTGCACAATGCTTGCCTCCTCTGTGTATTGCACCATCTTTGACTTTTTGACGCATGCAGTCCACCAGCAGACTGAGAAGGCCAGCTTGTTACAAAAATAAAGCACACATGGGAGTACCACATTGGAGTAGCAATGTCTTTCTAACCTCTTAGCGGCAAGAGTACTACCTGAGCAAGTTGTTAGAAAAACATATTAATAAACATCTTTCAGACTTTGTCGAGGAATCAGGCTGTTTTGATCCATCTCAGTCTGGTTTTAGACCCAGACAAAGCACTGAGTCAGCCTTGATTGACGTCACGGATAACATCAAACAGGCTTTGGACAATGGACAGGAAGTTCTACTCGTGCTGCTTGACTTGTCAGCGGCTTTCGACACTGTCTCACACCAAATTCTGCTCAGGAGACTCAGTGAGATTGGGATACAAGGAAAAGCCTTACAATGGATGTTGAGTTTCCTCACGCACAAAACCCAGACTGTCAATCTAGGTTCCTTCCATTCTGAGACGATGGAACTGACCAAAGGAGTCCCCTGGGATCCTGTCTCAGTCCCACTTTATTTAACATCTATGTTGCTCCTTTGGAAGGTTTACTCAGGATGATAATCAGCTCCTGCTATCCTTTGATGAACATGACCCTAATGCTCAGTCCATCGTCTAAGAAGGTATGAAAGCCATTGTGAGCTGGATGAGGCAAAATTTCCTCCAGCTCAACGCGGGAAAAACGGAAATTATGCTGTTTGGTGATGCTCCGTTGAGATTGTCCCCGAGCTGATTGCCAACTCAATTGGGACCTGCACCAGAGCCCAAGACAGTGGTCAAAATTGTAGGGGTCCGCCTGGACCAGAAACTACTTATTAAGTAGCAGGCTTCAAACACCATTGGCACCAGCTTCCATGCCCTAGGTCTCTTGCGAAGAGTATTTACCTTTCTCCCCTTGTATAAAATTCTGATCCAGGCACTAGTATTAAGTCGACTAGACTACTGCAATGCGTTGCTAATCTCAGCCAGTGAAGCATCACTGAACAAACTGCAAGTGGTCCAAAACAACTCTGCCCGACTGGTCTCTAGTGCTCCTGCCCTTACCCCCTCTCTTCCCCTCTTGTAGAGACTTCATTGGCTGCCAGTGCGGAAGCCAATTTGCTTCAAGATCTGCTACATTGTGCATAAAGCCCTAAACATCAAAGTCCCCAGTTATTTGGTAGAGAAATTCAAAAATATCAGTCTCCTAGGACACTACGCTCAGGGACCAAATCTCTACTTGTGGTCCCACGCTGCAAAAAAGCTCGACTAGATGGGAAAGCCTTCTTCCACTTAGCCCCTACCTTCTGGAACCAACTTCCAATCCATTTGCGGGAATGCTCTGATCTCCTGCAGTTCCGTAGGCTTTTGAAGACTATATTCTCTAACCTACTCCCCTGTTTCTGACCGACTAAGCAGTTTGTGAGCGCGGAAATACCCCTTGCGGGGTGATTAAGGCGCTTTATAAACTCTAAATCAAATCAAATGGAGTGCTTGTGTGTTAGACACCAGTGGTCACAGCAACTGCTGTGGAAGTGTGCGAGGATATTACTTGTAAGGGCTGAACTGATCCACAATAATGTCGGTAAAGAAGAGAAGGGTCAGGCTCAGATAGAAGCCCTAATTCCACTTTGTAACCCCCCCAGTATCATCTGATTCAAGTAAGTACATTTCTATTTTTGTGTTTTGAGCAACCAATCTCCTACCCCTCTATACCCCAGTTGCAATTTTGACACTGTGCTCTATCCTGAAGGAACACATGCTCTCTACCATTATGGGATGACTCCATAAGAAGAAACAGCTGCAGGAGCATTGTGATCACATCTGCAACAACTGAAGGATGTGAATTATAACGGTGGTCTTACACCAAGCATCGTGGTAGGCAATGCCAGGGAGTTCGGGCAGAATGACAAGCTCAAATTGGACCAAGCACAGCACTCAGGTCAAGTACCTAGATGTCCGTCAAGTGGTTGCTGGGCACCAGTGGGCCACACATGAGCACCAGCAAAATCTGTACTTATTGTCAGCATGGGGTGGGCGGTGAACTCCACTTCGCCAGCAGAGTTTGCAGATTTTTGCTACTCCATGCTCCGCTGAGAATGTGGAGTTTGGCAAAAAACTCTGATTGCGCCGAGTTGCGGAGTTTGTCCCAGGGGCCCACCCATAGTTTTCTCTCCTTGTCAGCAGCATTGCCAAGAACTGCCATACAAACAAGCACAACAGAGTGTCAAAAGAAGAGCAATCCAACAAAGAAGTCCAAAAGAAGCCTGGTGCACATAACGACAACATAGGGCTACTAATTGAATTTTGCACTCTGACATACATGTCATATGTTCAAATGCAATATTTCAGCCTTACCTCCAGGGTTGGGCCCCCAGCACTGGCCCCCAGTGACAGGAGAAGCAGCTGGAACTTCCTGTTCCAGGAGCTCGGCTAGTCCTTCCAGAGCACTGCCTGGCCCTTGTTATATTGTGGGTAAGGTAAAGTAAAGTCACATGTGCTGTGTGAGGACGAGGAAGCAGAGTGATGAGGCAGCTCTGCAGTGCTGCAGAGGGAGCACTCTCCCCACTCTGCCCAGACCCACAAAGCCCCTGCCCGGCATCCCATCAGCCTCCTATCCCACGGCGGGGAGTTGTTGTCGTGCCCCCGGGGGCCAGAGCCTCGCTCTGCCTGTGCTACTGTGGGGCCCTGTACAGTATGGAGAGTGGACAAGTTGCCATGGAGGTGTACCAGACTCTCTGCTGATCACGCTAGCTTATGGCCCATATTAGTTTCCATAAGAACAGGGGCCAAGTGCCTCTGAAGCTAAATACCCAAATGAAGGTTTGCAATTTGCACACTATTTGCATGCAAAATCCCGACCTACTTGTTTTGCTGTTTTCCACAGATGTATAATATTTGCCTGGCTTTGATAAGGGGTAGGGGGGACACTCAAACTCAGAGAATGTTGGGAGGTGAAACTGAAATGTAGGGCGGGGTGGGGTGGAGCAGAGAGGAATTCCACAGAGTTTTTATGCAACTCTACGGAATTCCCAGGTAGTGCAACTCTGTGAACTCCGCCCACCCCTGATTGCCAGTATTGTTCCATGAACTGCTCATTGTGGCACATACTGTAAGATACTGATGCAGCAAGGATGGACTGAACACCAGTTGCTCTTTGAGGCAACTTTCAGATCACCAAAGTATGTAATGGACCAAACTATATCATTCATTTTCTGGTACCACAATTGATAAATAGCTGTACAGAGGCCACTGATTTTCTTCTCCAGGAATTAGAGGAGAAGTGAACTTCCTAGATCGGAGGTCATGACAAAGTAGGAAAGTCTGCATCCTCACGGTCATCATCTAATTTGTTTTTAAGGGGCATATCAAGAACGTGTGATAATCATTGCAAAAGTTACTTAACGCAACTCCCAACATCGCAGTCTATAGCTGGAATTTTACGCCGTGTTAACCAGGCATTCACAACACAGCGGTACCATGCGATAGTCACCAGATAATGCGTCAACTGACCGTGATAAAATCAATGCCACGCTGCAAAAATGCGAAACGCGATAGCAAAAAAAGCTGCGATGAGGCAAATCGCAATACAAAAATCAGTGAAAACCAGCTACTGGCCTGCAATTCACATGCATTAGGCGGGAATAATCACCATAAAAGTAGAAAAAAAACTGACAAACAAATGCCAAACAACAGCCAAGCACAATGGATGTTTCCGGAGCAAGTACGGAGGAGAACCCGAACCCCACAAGCACCCTGGAGGATCTGCCTGGGACCTCGGGGTCAGGGAAGGGCAAGGACAAGAAGAGTAGGAAGAAGCACTTCAGTCTGGAGGAGAACAGGATCCTGATAACGGAGGTGGTCGAACACCATCAACAACTGTTCGTCACCTCCACTGTGTCATTGGCGACAAAAAAGGGACTATGGCAGGCCATCGTCAACAAGGTGAATGCATTCAGAGTGAAGAGGACAATGGACAAGGTCAAGAGGCGCTGGAATGATGTCAAGCATAAAACCAAGCTGAAACTCACCAACAACCGGAAGGCAGCAATGCAGACTGGAGGTGGCAGTCCTGCGCCACAGGAGGAGCTGGACGATATGGAGGAATTGGTGTCCACAGTCATCAGTGAGGAGACGGTGGCAGGAGTTGGGGAACCAGACACTGCTCAACAGGACTGGACACAACAGCACCAGGGTGAGCAACGACCGGGGACTGGGTGGACGGGGGGAGATGGGCACAATGGCACACATGCCCCAGGCCGAAACTCCCACAAAGAGAACTATATACCCAAGTATGCAATATCTGAGCACTGTATGAGCACAGAAGTCAGAGGCACACCACATGTAAGGGATAAGGGGCAGCCAAATCAGAGCTGCAGGGGCGACTCTCCCAAAATGCGGTACACACACATCACGTGCACAGCACATCAACATTGACAACGAAGTGGCAAGAACCGCAACACGTTCACCACAGAACAGAGGACACAACTGGTGCCGACTGGGTGTAGACACTGGCCAATCACAAGTGGCATTGCAGGGAAATGTTAGTTGAAAATGTACATGTACAAACACACAGCCATGATGTTGTCGGAATGTCCACTGTCCCGCAGCAAATGGGCAGCCCCCCGAAACAGCCACAATGTACACAGTCATGCAGTCTGTATGTAAACATGTACAATGCGACAACACACATGTGAACACATTGTTAAACTGCATCTCCCTTTCACATTGCAGAGGGACAATCACGACCTCCTGCAGAGCAGTGCACAGACCACACTGCAGGCAGCACCCACCACCACGCTGCCGCCCAAGACCCCCACCAAGAACACATGGCCTTCCAACGTCGTGTGTTGGGATGCCAGGAGCAGCTGGCTGAACAGGTGTGGGTGGGCTTCGACCGCATGGCAGACGAACTAGATGCCATACGTGGGTGTCTAAGTTCCATCAGGGACCACTCACAGTCCTTAACGGACACCCACAGTCTGCTCAATGCTCTCCAACAAACCATGGCTGACATTGCTCGAGTCCTGACTGTGAGACAAGAATGACTGTCTAGTCAGAGTGGCTCCAGTGAGCTTGCCTGGGAGTTGGGACTCATGCGGAGGCTCATGGAGAACATTGAGCAGGCCAATGTGGAAAGAGTGGCTGACACGGCTGCACACCGGCGAGAGGTAGCTGGGTTCCACAATGACCTCAAAACCATCCTCATGGCATTGCTGCCAAAGGCCTGGCGCATATGTATGCTGCTGCTACCACTATATCCATATCTTTGCCCCCTGAGGTGTCACTGTCACACTGTGCTGGAGAGAGGCCAGCACCACCCACATGTTGAGGCACATGAGATAGCAGAGGACGAAGATGCGGATGAATCTGACTTCGTGTTAAGAAGGACGCAGTAGCATTCATCTCCGCCTCGTGGCTGGTTTCAGCTTGGTTCTGCCCTCTGCATCATCACCTTCCACTGTCCCCCGATACACTCTGTGACACTCATCTTAGACCCCGACATGGACTGCCATATTCTGTTTGATCGCTAATGACCCAGCTATCAGACTGCGGACTGAACTCTTCCACTTCCTTTGTACCTGTCATTCCCTGAATGACTCTGGTTGGCCCTCCATGGGCAAACATTTGAAACTGTGGTTTGCATGGCCCTGTATTGCTTCAGATGCGACACCCCACTGAATGTGCATTAAACATTCCGATTCACACAGATGTGTCGTCTCTATGGTCTTTTAAGTATGGTAGTATGGATGAATGTGGGGTCAGTGAATTCCTCTTATGTCCGTGTGGCTCATGTCATTGGACTTGGGTCACAGGGTGACACATTGCCGATTGTCATCCGTGTGGTGCCGACGCAACAACAGCGACACACACATTTGTAACTCCCTTGTCCAGCCCCGTACAGAACCATGCACAGAGCCCCGGGGTGATTGTTCAAACCCTTACGCTGTACTTGCATACGCCAGGCCAGCCCACTACTCTCATGCTCCAGGGGGGGCCAACAACGCCACATGTGCCCAGACTCCCCTGTAGTGATCTGCTGCTCACAGGTCTAGTTGTCAGCATGCCACGGCCACTCCCTCACAGCTGGTTTACACCCACACCACACCCATCCAGCACACGCATCACAGCACATATGACCCTGCCAATAAAACGGGCAGGGCACACGTGCACAAAGCCATTTGCAACCTTTCCAGGGGTGTATCCGTGTGGTGTGCATGTAGGCATGGGGGACCAGGGGCCTGCAACATCACATTCCGCGGGCCCGGAGGGGGCATGATGGTGCACCACGATACCCAATCATAGAGGGTCCATGACTTGCGGGGCACAGTCTTGGTGGCAACGGATACACTGCAGCTGGCACAGGCACACCACCATGGGACGGTGACTTTCGGTGCACTGAGGTATGGGCACCTTAAGTGTTGAGCGGGTGTGCAGCCTGGGATGATGCCCCATCAAGGCGTTCGGGATGGCTCAGGTTTTGTGTGCCCTGCTGGACTGCAGTGTAGGCCTCAGCCAGTGGGAAGCACGGGCCTACTGCCATGAGGCGTCGCCTCGGGTATCACAGAGTTAGTGGCACCTATGAGGCTGAGCGGGTGTGCAGCCTGCGATGATGCCGGGTGCACTGGTATGTACTCTGCCATGGAGTAATCAAGACCCAGCACCAAATGTGAGACCTGGTGGCCTGAGGAGTGGGGCTGCATGATGTGGAGGGTGCCATGCCTGCGGGCCCTGGTTTTATGGCTTGCAGCGGCATGTGGTGGGCCCTCTTTGCTACACGCCGGTGGTGGAAGGTGAGCAGTGCGGCCTGGGTGCACAGGGGAAGACAGGCGATGGTGTCATGTGCGATTGCATGTACTTTGCCATTCAGGTATCTGGACTCTGTTTCAGATGACGGGTCTGTCTCAGATGAGGGACCTGGTGGACTGCACTACATACCAGCACTTGGTTGGAGACACACCGGTTGCAGCAGGTGAGTAGTGTGGCCTGGGTGCGCAGTGTAGGCACTCTCTCTCCCTGTCCCTCTATTCTTTTCTCTGTCTCTCTCTCTCCCCCTCTCTGTCCATCTATCTCTCTCTCCCCCTCTCTGTCCGTCTATCTCTCTCTCCCCCTCTATGTCCATCCGTCTATCTCTCTCTCCCCCTCTCTGTCCATTTATCTCTCTCTCTCTCTCCTTCGCTCTCTCTCTGTCCCTTAATGTGCGCAGGACACACCTTCTCATCATGGTTTTTGTCTTGCAGGCTGCGACCTACAGATTGTCCCGAGGAGAACCGACATGTGTCTTCATTTCTGTTCTGTGTTTATTTTAATAATTTTTCATTTGTTGCTTTGATGGTGAATGTGTGATGCTCATTTTTGTGACGACACTTGCATGTCACCAGATGTGATTGTGCGACTTCATGCGGGTATTTGGTATATGGTTCTGTGTGGTTGATGTGACATATCTTTGTCTGGGGGTGGATGGGCGGTGCCCGGGGGAGGTGGGGTCCTGGGGGTGATGGCGGTGGGTGTTGTTGCTCTCTTGGGGCTCCGGGATGCATATTCTGTGGCTCCATGGCATCTGTTCTTCTTCAGGTGTGGCTCTGGTCTGGGCTCCCTTTTGTGGTGCAGGTTGTAGTCCGACTTTGCACCAGGTCGGAACAGGTGTTAGTTTCCTGGTGCTAACGCGCCTTATCACATGTTTTGTGATCTTTTTTTTTTGTCAAACCATTTTTTATTGCAGGTCCAAATATACTGTATAACACTCAGGATAAATGTCATTAACGCAGATTTCTCGCCCCCCTTAGTCATACATCCATGCGGTATACACAGCCGTACTGCCCACATCCCGGAGGCCGGGTGGCGCCACTTAACCATATGTTACATCTTTACATTTCTTACAAGTACGGTCGTCTAGTGGGGAAATCCGCTACCTGCTTTTAAAGTTAACCCCCCTCTCCCCCAAGATTCTCATGGACCTCGCATTCTTCTTCCATTAAGTTTGGTCTTGCAATCCCTCCCTCGGTCCTCCCCCCCCCAGTTTCCCCCCCATAGCGCCTAGCCAGGAAGAGTTGGTATGTGTGGTGGTTAGCAGGAGAGTTCCATTAATTACTAAGCGTGTGTGACTGGCAGGGGAGCCGGTACCACGACTGCATCGACTGCGTCATCAGATTCCTCATCTTCCTCCCCCATAGTTAGGCTGTCTCGCAAGGCCTGCACTAAAATTTCCCATTCCATCGCCGCTTCCTGAGCTCGCTCATCTGGTTTGCGGCGAGCTAGTTGATATCTGAGTGTGCTCTCACTAGCCGCCCATTTAAGGAATTCGTTCAGCCATCTCCGGTGTGTTGGACCTACCTTCGACTTCCACCCCTTAGTCACCTCCCTCTTTGCCAATATTAGGCCCATGTCTGTAAACTTGCCGGATATTCTATTCTTGGGCGTGTGCGGGAACCAGTGGAGTACACTAACGGCCTCGTCGTACTGTAAGTCTCTGTCTGCTACCTCATTCAATGTGTTGCCTATCTCCCTCCAGTACTCCTGCAGGTGTGGGCAAGCCCTCAACATGTGGATCAGATTGGCTCCTATCTTGTTACATCTAGGGCAAGCAGCCTCCTCAGCCCCAAAGTATTTCCTTATTTTTTCTGGGGTAAGGTATGCTCTATGGAGCACATAGAAATGAATCAGTTGAAATCGTGCATTTCTCGTGCTTTTTCTGGCTCTTCGCACTAGTTGCGTCCATGTGGTGTCAGGGATTTCCACCTGCAGGTCCAGCTCCCACTTGCTTTTTAACACAGCCAAGGGTTGAAGGGTTTTGTTCAGCATCCGTGAGTATAGACACGTCACTGCTTTGAAGGTGCCAGCCGACATCATTGCGTATTGGCACGCCAGCGTCGTCGCGGGCTCGACTAATCCCTCCCCCCAATGTGCCTGTATGGCTCTCACCACCGCCGCGTGCAGCAAGTAATCTCCTCTCGGGAGGCCGTAGCGGTCTTGCAATGTCTGGAACGGGGACAGCACTCCGTCACCGTACAGGTCCCCCACCATCTGCAGACCCGCCTCCTCCCACAGCTGCTTGTTTTGTGATCTTATCGCTGATGTGGCTGGTCGTTGAGAATGTTGTGGAGTGGTGTTGTTGCGGCTTTTTGCTCGGGAACACCTACTCTGCATCTCATTAGCGATAGTTGCCAGGGTCATCCTTGACGATGTTTTTTGCAGCTGCTATCGACGGAAAAGTGGTGATATGAGCTGTTTGCACCAGCTTGTGAATGGGGTGGTAAGTTTATCGCAAATGTGGCTGCGTTAAGGTGCCGATAACTCGGCGATAGCTCCTTGAGAATATGACCCTTAGAGTGTTAAAGAGCCGTCAGCAAATGTTGACCTTGAGAATAATAATTTCTTTGTTGGGTGACATGAAATTGTTAATCAAATATATGAGACTTTACTAACCTTATTTCATATAGATATGGGACATCACAGTAATATTACTTTGAACGTTTTTAAGCCGAAGGAATCAAGCAACATAAAAAGGAAACGCTAACACATAAACCCATACTTGCTTAAATTCATGAGTGTCCTAAGACTGTCCTAAGACTGTGACGTTCCAGGATTAGTTGTCAAGGAGTAACTGATAAAAGGCCGACTGAACAAGAACTATGCATTGATTTATATGACAAAGTGAGAGCGCGCGGCGGAGCTGTTCTCGACCAAAATCCTCCAAGCACAACTAGAGATATTGCTGCAGGCGACGGAACAGCTCATAGGCCGCTAGTCCTCGGGCCGGAGTGTGGTGAGGGGCGGAGCAGCGTCACACGACGTGCGGCTGGCTTCCCTGGCACCTAGCAGGAATACGGGAAGCATCGGCTCCGAAGCAGGCAATGTGAGATACAGGAACACTGACCCGGGTACCGACCGGGAAAAGTCAAGATCGCTCAGCAGTACGCTGGTGGACGAGCAAAGCAGGAGAGGCCGACCACAACGGGAGCCCCGTGAAAAGCAGAATCAGTGCAGGAGCCGTGAAGCGGTGGACAGCGCTAAGTAGGTCGGGGCGACGCCGGGAGGTGTAGCGGGCCCCCCTAAGAGGCAGTGTGCAACCACAGAGTGGCAGAAGGTGCGCATCAAAGGTGAGGAACGAGCGCCTGGAAACGGACCTGTCCCGCGAAGGTGCCCTGACTGCAGGCCGTAAGTGCGGTGCGCCAGCGGGGAGAGGAACTACGCGGCACCCTGGAGTTGGGAGACCGGGCTGAACAGGCCCAAGTGAGAGGCCCTTCTCAGCGACGCCTCAGCTGCAGGACTCAGGGCGAAGGTTGGGCTGTGGTCTCAGGAAGCAAAAGGTGGTGTCTGAGGCTAGGAATGGTGTAACACCCTTCCACATGAGAGAGCGGAGGAACCACGCCAGAAGCCTGGGCACGCTTGAGTGACAGACCATTCTTGGTCTCACGACCCGACAACTCCGTGATTGGCCAACAAGACAGGGGCATCTGAGCCAGCACAGACTAAGTCCTGTAAGAGGGTGAGGACATTGGCGGTTAATCACGAAGTGCCAGAAGCGCAGGAAGCATCCCTTAATTGAACGCTTTAATACACTGTAGGCTCACACGTGGCAGCGAAGGAGGGGAAAATAGGGGTCAACCACGTGATCACGCTGAACTGGACTACGTGTGGCTGAGTCCTGCGGCAGGAAAAGTCCCAAACAGGTAGGCCTGCCCCACTGTGGAGCAGATGTTGAGTGAAGAACGCAACCGGACTACAATGGTAACGCACTGTCGGCTAAGGGAAAGAGGCGGTGACGCAGATTGGTAGCAGAGACCTAGCACTCCCTTACTGCAGGTGCTGACCCACGGCTACAATGGGCAGGGGGTACAAAACACAACCCAAGCTGTCCTTTGAACTGAAGCGCTCAAAGTCACATGACGCCGCCATGAATGAGACATCAAGGATGCAAGCTCCCGCTAGCGACGACTCAGACTCGGACATTCGCAGCATTCTCAAATCAATGGAACAAAGCCTGCAAAGTAGCATTACCTCACTGGGCACAAAAATGGACGCCCTTTCCTACAGAATGGATAGAATGGCGGACCGACTAGACAAACACGCCGAACGTCTAGATATGTCGGAAAGAAGAATCACAGAAGTAGAAGAAGCGCACACCACGCTGGATTCGGACCACAAACAACTTGGGAAAGTACTGCGCGTCCTGCAGGACAAAACGGAAGATTTAGAGGCCCACTCGCGCCGCTGTAATTTAAGAATTACGTGCCTGACGGAGACAACTCCCACTGGGAACATGGAACAATTCGTCGAGAAACTATTGGTCACTTTATTGGGAGATGGCGTCTTCTCTGCAATGTTTGTGGTGGAGCGAGCGCACCGCTACCTGGGTCCCAAACCACCGCCAGGTGCCCCTCCGCGACCAATAATAGCGAAACTGCTCAACTACCGCGATAGGGATACGGCGCCCCGTCTTGCATGAGAGAAACAAGTCTTGAGGTACGAGGGCTCTGACATATCGCTATACCCAGACTTCACAATTCGGGTACAGGATGCTGGCAGACACTTTGTCCCTTTGAAAAAACAGCTCCGTGAAATGGGCATAGACTACACCATGATGTATCCTGCAAAACTTTGAGTTAACAGGCAAGGACGGTCCTACATTTTCACAGACCCGAAGGCCCTCCAGCAGACGCTCAAGGGTTGGACTAAAGAACAGCGCCAGAGCCCGGATAGACAGCTACTGGACGAAGCAGCCGGGGGCCCGATGGAAGAACAGGACTGATGCAGAGGGATAATCGTTTTAAGACGAGTGGGGCAGGGGGTTAGGGGGTGTCGGGAGCGGGGAGGGGGGCCTGCAATTCGCACGGACAAACTTAGTGGGTTAAGCAGATGTAGAAAAACTGACAAGTACAGTAGGTCTACAATAGCAGACGCTAAGTAGCTGTGATCAAGGGCCGAGCGAAGTGAGACTTTGCAAGAAACGAGAACGGCCTAACCCAAAGAGTAGGGAAATCTTAGTTAAGGTGCTAAGATTGCAGGGCCCCGTTAAGATCAGAGGGAACTATACTACATGGACAATGTGGCACAAACACAAACTAACGGGGTCTGTTCAGCAGAAAATGATGTAAACTGTTTAGGACGACGTACGAGAGACAGGGCGATAGAGAGAGCGTTTTATCTAAAAAAGTTTCTGGTTCCAGGAGCCACCTCTCCCCACGAGTGCCATGCACAAGAGTTGTAATTTGGGAGGGCACCATCGAGGGGGTGGGGGAGGAAAGGGTGGGAGTTCTCAGGATTGCTGCATGACCAAGTTGGGGGAGGTCTGCTGTGGGTGGGGGCTTGGTGCGACAGGGTAGGGGGTGGTCTGTTGTGGGGGGAGGGGAGGGAAGGGTAAGTGTAAGAATGTTTTTGATGTTAGAGATGCCAATCAGGTTTTTCCACAGCATACCTAAAACAAGCACACTACATATGTCAGGATGCACTGCCAGAATATAAGGCAGGATGGCAACAGCTAGCAGAGCCACTGCTCCTAGGGGTATTGATTCCCTCCGCGCACTGACGTGGAATGTCAGGGGTCTAAATGACCACCACAAACTACGAAAAGTACTGAATTATCTAACAAGACACAATATAGATGTCGCCTTACTTCAGGAGACTCACCTCCCCCTACATAGTTCAATGCTGCGCAGCAGGGGACTTATGGGTTATGTCAATGCCTCGTGCTTTACAACTCATGCTCGAGGGGTTCTGACCTGGGTTAACCCTAGAACTGATTACACGATACAGCAGCTGAAGGCTGACACGGATGGGAGATTTGTGATCTCCAAATGCCAGGGTAGAGGGTTAGATCTGATTATAGTAAACGTGTATGGTCCCAACTATGACTGCCCGGAGTTTTTTTCAACATTAGCAAACACTGTTAGTAGTTATACGACAGTGCAAATCCTCTGGGGCGGAGACTTTAATCTGATTAGAAACCCCGATTTAGACAGATCAGATGGCCCAATGAGGAGGCCGGCAGCGGCAGCCAGAACAATAGAAAGCGTCCTGATCAGCAAGGACCTCAGCGATGTGTGGAGAGAGATGCAGCCGCATGAAGGAGGTTTCACACACTACTCCACCTATCATAATTTACACACTCGCATAGACTACTGGTTGGCCTCGACGTCTCTCATTTCCCAGATCCGTACCTGTCAGGTTCTGTCGCGCACTTTGTCTGATCACTCGCCACTCCTGTTGATCCTGGCCACACCTAAGAAAACAATACCGCCTTTCACGTGGCGCTTTCCCCCTTACTCACTGCTAGACCTCCTCTTCAAAGAAGAGATGCCAAAGGCTATAGAAACATTCTTCGCGACTAACATTGGATCAGTAGATAGCTTCCAAACGGTATGGGAGGCTTTCAAAGTGTACATTAAGGGCGTGGCCATGGCTAAGCACTCTGGGGTTCTTGGCTCCATACATCAGAGACTGGCGGCCTTGGAGCAGAAGTTAGGAGAGCTGGAGACTCGCCAGTTGGCTGGTGATAATGAGGAGGATACAGGAGAACTGAAGGATTTATTAGCGGAATATCAGGAAGCGGCGGACAGTGAAGTGAGGCACCTGGGCAAATATGCCACGGCGCGTACCTATGGCGAGGGAGATAGGCCTGGATCTGTGCTGGCCCGCATCCTAAAGGCAAAGTGCAGCAAAACTCTGATTACTGAAATCCGATCGGAAGAGGGCGAAAGGCTGACTGAAGAAGTGGACATTGCGAACAGGTTCAAACAATACTTCGATGATTTATGTGTAACGGGCAAGATCCAACAGACTAGGAGGGAGGCAATTATAGTGGCTCTCCCCAAGCCAGGCAAGCCTCCTGAAGACTGCGGATTTTATCGGCCGCTTTCTTTGCTAAACGTGGACACCAAGTTGTTTGCCAATATCTTGGCCAACCGCTTGGCCCTGTTGGCCCCGGCACTGATTGCCCCAGAATAGGCAGGGTTTGTTCCAGATAGGAACCTCACTTACAATCTACGGACGGTATTCGGGGTGCTGCAACACGTCCGATAAGACACTGAAGCTGTGGCAGTCTTCCAAGATATGGAGAAGGCTTTTGATTCGGTAGAGTGGCCCTTTATACGGCAAGTGCTGACCAGAATATGACTCGGCTCCGTATTCCTACAGCTGATTGGAGTGTTATTCAACGCTCCATCAGCGCGTATTCGGCTGGGGAATCTAGTCACAGACACCATAGCCATATCCAGAGGAACTAGGCAAGGTTGTCCCTTGTCACTTGTCACCAACGCTGTACGCCCTAATTGCCGAACCACTGGCATGTGCGCTTAGGGAGTACCACGGTAATAGAGGAGTTCAATTCCCTACCTACAAAATAGTGGTGTCTAGGTACGTGGACGACACATTGCCGTATGTAAGGGACCCAGAAAATAACCTCTCCCCGGTCCTAAGAGAGGTGGTGCACTTTGGTGCACTGTCAGGACTGAAGGTCAACTGGACAAAATCCATTGTCTTCCCGCTCACCCCGGTAACCACTCCATTCGAGATGGAGTATCCCCTGCAATGGTCCGACGACTCGATAAGGTACATTGGTTTCAGACTGCATACAGAGTCGGAGATTGTGCTCCGAGAGAATTATGGTACGGCAGTCGACAAATTAGAGGACGACATAGAAACCTGGATTAAATTACCGCTGTCATTGATTGGCAGGGTCTCCATTATGAAGATGGTGGTGTTGCCCAGGTTCCTGTTCCTGTTTGTAAATATCCCGATAGTGCTACCACGTTCCTTTTTCATCAGAGTTAATAAATTACTGATAAGATTGGCTTGGGCGGGTAAACAGGCACGAGTAAAATGGCGAGTACTCTCTCTGCCATATCAATTGGAAGGACTTGGCGTGCCCGACCTCGAGTTATATTATAGAGAGGCGCAAGGAGCGCACGCTCACAGTTGGACTCATGGAGCGGAGGACATACCGTATATCCGGCTAGAAAAGCATTTTGCCGAGCCTCTCCCCCTCCCAGCAATGATTATCGAATCAGTAGACCGCAGGAGGGGGATACTGGATTCTCTCAACTTGACGAGACATGCATGGCAGAGCCTGCTGCAGCAGCAAGCAGAGGCACTGTTATATTCCCCGGAGATGCCAATAGAATGGTTGGTTTGGCTGGCCCCCTGCAGAGACAGAGGGGTCACACGAGCGCTGCATGCATTAAACATAACCAAAGTGGGGGACCTGTTCATAGGAGGAGTTGCAAAGTCATAGGAGGTGGCCGGGGACTCTGCTGAAGATCTCACATTGCTTCAACGCTTCCAGTTCCACAGAGTGCGTAGGGCGCTACACCAACAGTTTGGAGAAGACATGAACCAACCCCCAGAAGTAAAGGAATTGTCATATATAATAAAAACGGAGACACCTCGCAAACTCGTTTCCAACATATACAAGCTGGCGATGTCTCACAGGGCAAACCAGTACACGAGAGCGAGACTGGCCAGGCAGCGAGATCTGGACATGACAATAGACGACGCCATGTGGTCTTACTGCTGCACCAACACGAAACGCATATCATTACATGGTAAACATAGGCTTATACATTTTAAATATATTAACAGAGTGTACTATACACCGGAGAGACTGCACAGATATGGGCTGAGGGAGGAAGCAACCTGCGAAAGATGCCACTCTCCCACAGCTGATTTCATGCGTCTGGCGTGGAGCTGCCCGGGTGTCTCTGGATATTGGGAACAGGTTTTCTGTGAACTAAGCGCCATAGTGGACTCGGAAATTGTTCCCGACCCAGCTATGGCACTGTTAGGATTTTCTAAACCACTGCCTAAGGCGTTGCGCAGACTAGTGGACATGGGTTTACTAATGGCAAAACGTAGGGTGGCAATGTGCTGCATGAGGGGTCCTCTGCCTACGTTGAAACAGTGGTCTCACGACGTACTTTATTGTTGCACTCAATCGGAAACCTTTAGCAAACTGCTTCCTCCTCGGAGTAGGCCGAAGAACTTCTGGGGGCTATACACTACATACTTGCTTAATAAAGGGGAGGGTCCTACTAGCAAAAAAACAACAGAACCCGGAGTAAACACCAACACCCCCCTCCCCATAGTGGGAAACGCCGAGGCACGACCTCGGGCGTACGCACACCTTAAGGCATACAGCAGTACCCAGACCCATGAACGTCCCATTCACAGTGAGTTGGACATGGGTGGGAAACCTGTTGAAGCTGGAAAAGACCTAGTAGGAGGGAAACGGCGCTAGTTGACAGCTGATTATGTGCTCAGTGGCTACAAATTGATGTAAGATGTTTGAACTCCTGACAGTAGCAAGCGATGTTGAGATCTCACTGCTTATTTTGAATTCTGAGAAATGTTCTAGATTGCTGATACGCACAGACGCGCACTATAACGTAACAGGCTCAGTAACCCTGAACACGAGATGCTGCCTTTCCTTCGGAATGTTGGCTACAAAGCTGTGTACAGTACCTTATTTGTATATGCCGCCTGCCCCAGGGTTGTAGGCGTGTGGCTGTGTACTCCAGTGCCAATGTTAATATTTTTTTTCAATAAAACCGTTATAAAATATATATATATTAGTGCTCTTTTTGTGAAAGTCTTGCTACCAAACTTCCACCTTTATAATTTTAGACATTGTCGTATAATTCTCCAAATCATAGATTTATTTACCAAACGTCTATAATTTCTAGGGAAATTTTGGTGAAAAATCCAAAATTTGATGGACATGTACTAAAGTTTTGTCCCTCTAAAATGATTACCGAATGTATGGTTTTCAGGTGTTGTGCAGAAATGTCCTTGGAGAGAAAAACAGAGAAGCATTCAATTTTTGGGCACAAGATACCATATTCCTAACAGTACAGTCATCTTTGAGCCCTATACTCTTTAACATATATGTTGACCATATGGCGAAAGCAGTCAGATCCTGTGAAAATTGCGTCCAAGATGTGCCAAAACTGTCTGCAGCTTAACAGTGATAAGACTAAGATCTTGCTATTCGGCAAGACCCACGTCTTATGGTCGGCCATCTGAACTGGGCACCACTCCTCAACCAAAGAAGGCAGTAAAAAATGTGGACTTTCTAATAGATGAGCTCATAATGAAAGAGCAGGTCGGGTCCACTTGCTGCACCTGTTTTGGAATAATGTGAATGCTCAGGATAGCCTGCCAGTGGCTACCTCTCCATACTAGGAAAACTCTTACGCAGGCTCTGGTGATCAGCCACATGGATTACGGTGACGCCTTACTGGTCGTAGCCAATGAAACTCTTCTATCAAAACTTTATGTTGTCCAGAACACCGCTGCATGACTAGTTTGCAAACTTTTCCCCGCACTCCCTCAGCGCCTACTCTTAGATCTCTCCACTGGCTTCCTATCAGGAAACTTGGCACTTTTGAAAGTCCTTTGTTTGGTACACTAATCCCTATCAGGCAAGGGCCCGGTATATGTCCATAACAAACTTCATGAATATCTTCCCACATGGAATTTGAGATCAAAAGATCAGCATTGGTTCTACCCCCGACACACTCGCACAGACAAATACAATGGCCGATCTTTCTCTTATCTTGGGCCTCACCTTTGGAACAAACATCCACAGCATATCCGTGACTGCTCTGACATTGTCTGCTTCAAAAAAACTCCTTAAAACCAGGCTATTTTAATCTCTCCACTTTTCTTGTAACCTCCTCAACCTGGTTTTGCGCTCGAACCCCGAGATGCCCCAGTGGGGGTGATTCACTACGCTATATTATGTTTATTTAACATAACATAACTTTTCATTTAAACAGTACTATTGTTACTACATAACCATAGAGTTACTGCAAATCCCATTCAATCATTGACTCATAGTCTTAAAATGTCGTTTTCCACTTAAACTGTTCAACAGGAAGTGCTATGGCAAATATTCTCTCTTAATTGCACCAATGCAGTCAGGTTACTCATAAAGCTAAGAGCCTGCTATCATTTAGGGCAATATGTCAGAATGAGAATTGCATCCCAGGCTTCCTTTTCTGCTCCCATCTACAGAGTCTCAGTAAATTACTGGGCTTCAAGATGGTTATAGAGAGACACTGATATGGTTTCTGTTGCTGCCATCTAACTCCAAAGTTGGAGAGCTCATTGATACTACAATATGAAACTGTTTTAAGTCATACTTAGCTGCTATTCTGGAGTGGGGTCTAAAGTCCAACGTCTGGCTCGGGTTACTTTACAAACTTTACAAAGTTAGAGTGAGCTGAACTAATCTATATATGTGCCCAGCATGCAACGGTCTTGCAATAACTTGAAGAAAATTCCACTGACTATGGAATTTATATTCCAAAAGACGGTTAACATCAAGTCACATTGTGACCTTCCTGCAGTGTCACAACCTGTTCAGTACCATTCAGTACCTTGGCATATGTCAGATATATAGACAGGCTATATGTTGACTCAGTTTTATGTGATTTCATGGGGGATGAAAAATTCATGGAATAATATGACCATTTTATCTAAACTGTTTAATGGAAATTTTCAGAATCAATGGCATTTACCTTTTCATAGAAACCATTCATAGAAAGTCATTTTGGTCGCCATTGGATTTGAATGCTCATTTTTGCTTGTTTTCTTGAGTTTCCAAGTCCTTTATTTGCGAGTTCAAACAAATACAAACAGTGACCAGTTACAATAATACAGGAGCATAAATGTGAAACAAGATGCGCAATATCCACTCAACGGTACAAGATAAATCAACCTGTCAGAGCTCCCCAAAATACGCCTTTAGGCGCACGTTAGTCCATAGAGTCCACCTTGTCTTCCAGCAGTAGGTGCTCAGCACGAGCCAATGCAGTTGCTTACTAACAGAGGGGATGCAATTTAGCATCCAATGCAGAGACGGGATAAGAGGGGATGTAGGGGGAAATGGGGAGGACCTCTCTGGTCATATAGAAACAGAAAAGGAGAACGCGTTTGGGGCTCAGGAGGCAAAGGATGACCCCCTCCCCAAGGACGCCCACCCGATCTCATTCTCATCTAACCCTCTAAAGCAGAGGCTTCGGCGTGATTGCTGCAATGTTCTTGCAAAAGCCTACGCAAGGGTTCCCATATATCCCGGGGTTGCATCTGCATAGGCATCAAATCTCAAAACTCAGACAGTTGTGTATGGCAGAAAGCAGCGTCCGACAGCCAGTCATCGCTTCGCGGCCTGCACCTACGGCCCCAGCAGATCACCACTTGTCTCTTCGCCAGCAGCAACATCATGGCTGCACGTGGCCTGACACTTTTAGGTAAAGATTTAACATAGCCTAGCAAGGCAACTAACGGGGTGCACTCCACCCTATACTCCAGCATTTCATCCGAAGCATTAAAGACATGCCCCCAGAAATTCGCAACCTCCCGGTAGTTCCATGCGAGGTGCATGAAGGAGGCCTCAGGTACTCCGCATCGCACACAGCGCACCTCCGCACTCAACCACCACCCTGCACAGCCACAGCGGGGTTCTGTAAAGCCTGTGGAGAAACTTGAAGTGGACTAATCAAAGTCTGTAATTGGGTGACAGGTCCCTGGATTGCGCGCAGCAGTAGGCCCAAACACCCTCCTCAATGACGCACCCAGGCACTCCTCCCGAGCAGCCTGTGCTAGGGGCACACGCACAGGGTAGTCATGCTGCATACTGGTGTACAAACTTGTTGTAAGTTTATGGGGTGACGGATTTGATAGAAATGATTCCAGCCCATGAAACGTTGGTGGAGCTACTGGGAATAAAGCAAACCTCGCCTGCATGACCTAAACAACGCTCCTCCCTGAAGCCTAAAAGCCCTTTCTACCCCAAAAATCCACCATCCCTGAGCCCAAAATTACTCACTACCTCTAACCCCATTCATTCCTGAACCCTAGAACCCCTTTCTATGCCTAAACCCCACCAAACCATTACACCTTAAAACTAAGCCTGGGCGAAGCACTACGCTACGCTCGCGTAGTTTGCGAAGTTCGCGCTACTTCGCACTACGTGAACTGCACGTAGCACAGTGCGAACACGCGTAGCGTAGTGTTGCGTAGTGCTGCGGTCATTTTTTGCTTGCTCGCGGTCCTCAACGTCAAGTTGGCGACCGCGAGCAAGCAAAATGACATCCCGGCGAGACTTTTTCCTTGTTCGCGATCAGCAACATCAAGTTGGCGATCGCGAGCATGGAAAATAAACCTCCCGGCGAGATTCCCAACGCGAGGAGGTCAGGTTTCTCATTGCGAGGGGTCGCGTATGCTCGCGACCGCTCGCGATGAGAAACTACCAGTTTGCGTTGAGAAAGCTGCCGCTCGAGTAAAAATGTACTCGAGCAGCAGAAAACTACAGCTCGCACTGTGCAAGATGCCATTTTCAATGATTGCACAGTGCCGGTTGCCTGTCCGCACTGTGCAATCATTGAAAACAACATCTTGCACAGTGCGAACATGTTACTACGCAGTTCGCGAAGTGCTACGCGTAGCTCGCGTAGTGCGAACTTCACTTTGCGTAGCTTCGCGAAGTGCTACTTCGCGAACTACGCCCACCCTTACTTAAAACACCTCAGCACACTTAAACTCCACCCTTTCTGGAACTCTAAAAAAACCCTCAATGCCTTAAACACCAGCCATCAATGACCTATAAGAATTCATCATCCTAAAATACTCATCCCTGAACCCAAAAAGCACTCCTACATCTAAACTCCACCCATCCCTAAATCCTTAAAACCCCCACTCCTCTGAACTCCACCCCATCCTGAACCCTAAAATTCTTCACCAGCCCAGCTGCTATCCATAATTGAACCTAAAAGCCCTCATCAGCCCTAAATTCTGCCCATCCATGAACACTAAAATCTCTCAGCACCAAAACACTCCACCCAGACCTAAAGACACCTCACACACCTAAACACCACTCATCAGTGAACCCTAAAAAGTCCTTACCACCTCTGCATTCCTCCATCTCTGAACTCTAAAAACCCAATTTTATGTCCTACTGCCAATTATTCCTGACCTCTTAGAACGCCCTAATCACCCTAAACATGAGCCATCCCTGAGCCCAAAAACCCCACTGTAGTACTAGACTCCACCCAAGTTTAATATTATTTTGGATTTTCTTTAAAATTATCTTTACTTTAAAATGCAAAATGTTTCCTTTAATTTTTTGATTTTTTTGTATTTCGTTAATGTTGTCTTTCCTTAAAATTGGCTTTCCATGATTTTGCTTCCTCCAATGTGGTTTCTATGTTTTTGTTTTTCTATGAATTCACCTACTACTTGTTGACACTGGTATGCATGGCTTCGTAATGGCGGTTCTGTTTTTCTTCAGTTTCCTGTGTTGAAGGCAGTTCACAAAAATGCACTGAATTGACAAAGTGCCCAATAGTTCTAACTGCCTTAGAGGTTGGCAAAAAGTAAGCAAAAGGCAGAGATTCTGCATAAGAAACCATTTTATTACAGGAAAGTTTCAGAATTAATGCAGGGGTGCCCATGTTGCCGCTGGGACGCGTATGCCGCAGACGGAATGACCAGCTGGGGCAAGGAGTTCAGTGCAGCCTAAACTAGGCTGTGACATGTGATGTTGTTCGTAATGAGGTCCCCACATCATAAAATGTGGTTACACATTTCCATATGCTGGTCTGGCGAAATGAAATCCTGGCATCGCGGCGTGGTGAGTCAGGTGAGACCAGCTTCCCGTTCCTGCAATCACATATTTTTATTTGCTCCTGTTGAAAGATTTCAATTTCCCCTGCTTTTCCCACTTTTGAATGATTCAGAATTTCGTATGTGTGATTTGAAAAAAAAAAAATGTATGTGCCTATTGGGTAAAACACTAGTGTAAACACTACAAAAAATACCCCAACACATCTTTACGTTAAGCGAATACGCATGAGGTGTGTTTCTTCTACATAATTGTAACAAGAATGTTGTGGCTCTGGGCCATACACAAAACCCATAAAAGTTGGGTGTATTCATTGTGGCAACAATGTACTTTCTTCACTCCATTATGGCACCAATGGGCTTATAAGCATCCCACAAACATCACAAGCTATTTTCTCTGCTCGAATCCTTGTCGAAGATGACATCCTGTCCAACAAGGCAATCCCATCATGCTTTTCTCTAAACTAAAAAAAAATATCCCTTCACCATCCTCGTGCGTCGGTGTTAGCATTATAAATATCAATATTTCAGTTACTTTTTTAGCCATCAGATCACTCCCACTGAGGCACACTGTGAACATTTACAAATATTTCAATCCATCTAAAATTAATAACCATAATACATGCTAAGAAATACCTGTTTGTATTATTGGTTTTATGGTCATGCTAAAGTTCTTTTGACTTGCCGAATACAACCTTCATTGTCACTACTGCACTCTGATACCTAAAATTAGCAAAGTCCACCATTTAAAATATATAAAAAATATCTTTAGGAATGTTACTTATCCAAATACAGTTGTAAATAATGTGAAACATCAATTTCCATGTTTACATAATTAGGACAAAATGTATGCCAGAAGTATAAAAGCACTAAACCATATATTAGACAGCCTGTATGTTTGCAACACACAGCAATTAGGTCGATAAACGTAACTACAGGTGTGTTCACAGAAACAAGACCTCTTTTTTTTTAACTTCCAGCTTTGCACATTAAGGGCATTCTATAATGCACATCCTTCTGATTACATTTTGTCATGCTTCTACATTGTGTCATCCTCCCGACTACATTTTAGCATACGGTTTTAGGCTTTCGTGTGTGTAACCATTGATTCTATCAATCTTCTGTAGATTTTGGGCATATACTTGAAAGCGTTGTTGGCCTCTGTGCAAATTTGAGGTATTAATACAGCATATTTTCACTTTCATGCATTTTCTTCCATATTTACGATCATCCTCTTGAAGCCATTTGTTGTGAGCAGACGTTTCATTCTTGTATATATTTCGAGAATGCTATAAGTGCATAGACTGACCTTACTTATGACCCTACATGTTCACTGTACATTTTAGCATTTGTATTTGCGTTTTACATTTGCACGTGAATATGCTATTTTGGACATCACAAAGACCAATGAAATATATTCATGTATATTTGGCTCATAGCGTAAATGTTCACACTTGTCCATGTCTGGTCAATATTAGCATTCTTCTTGCCTTGGGCATATATTGGTATCACTACTCGTATCGATAATCCCAATGGACATTTTGGGCTTCTGTTTGACCATATTTAACAATCGTGTGCACATTTCGAACCTTATATTTGGCATATTTTTAATCTCTGTATATTGGTTTATCATCTATCATATTTTGACAAATAAAGGACTAACTTCATGTTTGAAACTACTGCATTCTTATTCTTACGAGCATGTCATTCCTCCGTTTACAAAATTGTTTTCACAAACATAACTTTTTTGACCGTTCTTCTGCATAGAACTATTCTTTGTTGTCCCTATCTTTAATGCTCGTGAATACTTTGTATATTTCTTCCTCGGCAGAGTATTTTTATTCTGGTGCCATATTGGCTAACATTAGTAGCATCTTTTTCGTCTTTGTGCATTCCTTGGTCATTAGGGAGAAAGAAGAGCAAATGTAAGATGCTGGCAGTGAGAACTTCAAAAGATCTGTCTCCTGGGGGGCAGAGAAGCTCAACAGGTCTGCTAGGATGTATTGGTATTTGTCTTAACTGCAATATTTTGTTTAACTTGATGACCAGAACTTCTCTCCTCCAACAGACCTCAGTCATTCTCAAGGGCATACCCCAGGCATCTTCGTGTACACATTGAGGCAGCATCTGGAAATATTCATTTGATGTTTTTGGACATTTTGGATTTTTTCATTAGCTTACTGCAGGCACCGGACTGTGCTTATTTTGGCCATCAGCATTAGGAACAATCTGGATTTTACCAACCTTTTAAATTGAAGGAAGAAATTATTTTATGTTTACATTGGTTTCTTTCCCAGGCTGTTGTTTTATTATATTTTGAAGATCCAGATATATCGTATTAATTGGAATTAGGTTGGTCATTATATATATATATTTCCAATAGTGGATTGATTTGCACAGGAACAGTGTGCTGAGCATTTAAACGTCTTTATCCAAAGTAAGTTGCCTTTTTAGAAATTCCATGACACTGTTACTGCATGCCTGGGACATATTTAAGAAATATCTTTAATATTTTTAGGTATGTTTTAGTTGTATGGCGGTCACTAGGCTGCAAGGCTGGCTGTAGATTTGAATCTTGAAACATAGAGCTCTGCACTTCTAAAAAAATTCTTCACCTAGATCTAGTGGTAAATTGTCAATTACCACTGTACACAAGAACAGATACATTGTATTTCACTGTCTTTATTGATTCAAAGTCAATCACAAACAGATGAACACTGCAGGTCACCACGAGGCTGTAGTGATCAGTAATTCTGCAAATAGCTCCTCCAATTCATAACTGGTCATTATGCTGTTTTTACCCTGAACCACATTTACTTAATGGCACTGATTTCGAGAGAAATCATTAAAAAAAATTAAACTGCGCATGTTCACGTACTTCAATGCACAAGTGTTGATTTACGTGTTTGTAAAATTCAAATACATTTCCCTTAGTACACCTAGAAAGATGAACCTGTTTCAAGATCCAGGATTTTACAGTATAGTACAACTTTGCATTGGGGTAGGGCAGCATGGGGTGCAAATGGGCCTGACACCTTTTCTGTTTTTTTCTCAAGAGAAAAAAGTATCAGCTACCTACCCGTCCTTGTATGCACACCTCCCTCTCTTGCGGAGTTCAGAAGGGGACTCAAGGTCTGACTCCCAGGAAAATGTCTGTGCTTGAATTCCCTCCGGGGTGAATTGCTGAGCTCTATAAATACTGTTTGATTGGATTTGACACTTTCAACCTCTTCACACTACTGCAAAGACTTCACAATATTGGAAATGCGTTAAAATGTATTGCTTCTTATCTCACAGACAGACTAAGGGGTATATTCAGCAGGAAGTGGCGGAGAGAGGCGTTAGCCTTCTTGGCTTAACGCCTCTCTCCGCCACTTCGGAAAAGCAAGGCTGCACCATATTCACAAGGTCATGGTGCAGACTTGCATTTCTCCCTGCGATGGCGCTAAGTTTCACAACTTAGGGCCAATGCAGGCACCTTTGCACCAGAGTGCAAGGATGTCTGCAAGCAGGGAGGTTTGTTTATGTACAGGAAGGTGTACCTTCCTGCACATAAACAAACCTAAAATGCCAGTTTGTAACTTACATGTAAGTTACAAAATGGCATTTTTTAAAAAGGTGTGTTTATGTACAGGAAGGGATACCTTCCTGTACATAAACAAACCATGGCATTTTGCATTTTCCATGTGTGCTGCACAAGGCAGCACACATGAAAAACACAAAAACATGGAGAATTTTAAAGCATTTCTCCTCGTATCGCCAACTTAAGACCAGGGTTTTCCTGGTCTTAAGTTTGGTGTTAGCTCCTATTTATGCTGCCATTGTGAACAGTGTGAGTGTAAATATCAGTGGGTGTTGCGGTGGAACGCCCACCACAACACCCACTGCACTCTCCTTTCACGCTAAACACAACGTGAAAGGGGGCCTATTCACAAGGCAGCGTTAAGCCACGTTAAGTGGCTTTACCCTGCCTTGTGAATAAGGCGAGGCCCTTATCGCCACCACAACGTCACTGAAAGTGACGTTGTGGTTTCGATAGGGGTTTGTGAATATGCCCCTGAGTGTAATCTACCTACCCAGTTTCACATTACCTCCTCAACACAGCACTGTGGCATTCCTCCGGGGTACATCATCTCCCCTCTATTAGTCAATATCTACTTAACGCCCTTACCAAATTGGATCAAATAATACAACCTCACCTGTTACAACTATGTAGATGACACCCAAATCATTTTAAAAATTGGTATCCCTGAAGATCTCTACAAAACACAACTGGACTGGCTTCGTGCCTTAAACACATGGATGATAAATAACCATCTAAAGCTCAATACCGCAAAGGCAGAGAATATGACATGCGGACAATGGCAAAACTACCAGCCTACCACCATGTGGCATAAGGAATTTGAAGCCCCTCCGACATCATAAAGAGAAGTTGGAAACCAGGCATTCAGATGTACTCTCGATACCCAACGCTAACAATGTCACAAAGAGTGCCTTCACACAATGAAAACAATACGTCACATCTTCCCGTACCTTGCATACCAACATAAAATGCAAGTCTTCCTCACGTTCGTAATCTCCACGCTTTACTATGCCAACTGCCTATACCTTAGCACACCCGCATTAATTATACGCAAAATACAACTAATGCAAAATGATGTTGCAAGGCTTCTTCTCTGCCTTCACCCAAGCAAATGCATGCCTCCAGTCCTGCAATCGCTCTATTGGCTACCTACTGGTAGAAGGCAATGTTCAAGGCACTCTGCATCATCCACAGAGCCTCCCAAGGAAAATGACCCCTGCACCTACAAGTTAAAATCAAGCAATACAAATCAAACAGGACACGGAGCCCTGGGTAAACAGCCCTTACAATGAGACCGGAATAACGCGTAGCTTTTACAACAACTCAACTACAACAAATGCATCTTTACCACAAATGCTTTTACAACTAATGTTTTTACCACGAATATGCCTTTACCTAACATGCCTTTACAACAAAAATAATGGTTGACACGTTTCAGTGTTTGACCATGTATATATATATATATATATATATGTGTGTGTGCAGCTGGTTTTAAAATTGATGGAACAGGTTTCCTTTCCTGTAGCCCACTGGAGGGCTGTCATTGGTCTCTTCAATGTTTGCTAAGACACACAAACCACTGGAGGTAATAATTTTGGCGTGATAAATAAACCACAAGTACCATGCTGCACCGGAACAAAACTGTTAAAAAAGACAGGTCGGCACACCGGAGGCCGATAAAAATGAGGAATGCAGCAGGGAACTGTGTAGATGCCACGAATGAGGTGTGCCAGCAAACTGCCTCTGAGGAAGGAGCACTATTGCTCTGAAACGCGTCAGGCAGCGGGACGGAAACAAACAGAAAAGTAACCCTGTTCCCTTTGAAATAAAGGTTTTGTCAAATCACTGGCTGGAGGAGTGCGTCTTCATATGCAGGGCATATTTGGTGAACATTTACATACGGCAGGCTCAGCCGTCGGAGTTCGCACCGCCCTCTGAATTCAATGAGGGATCGTCCTACCTGAACTCTTCAGTAATCTGTGACGGCGCAGCTGGTTTTAAAATTGATGGAACAGGTTTCCTTTCCTGTAGCCCACTGGAGGGCTGTCATTGGTCTCTTCAATGTTTGCTAAGACACACAAACCACTGGAGGTAATAATTTTGGCGTGATAAATAAACCACAAGTACCATGCTGCACCGGAACAAAACTGTTAAAAAAGACGGGTCGGCACACCGGAGGCCGATAAAAATGAGGAATGCAGCAGGGAACTGTGTGGATGCCACGAATGAGGTGTGCCAGCAAACTGCCTCTGAGGAAAGAGCACTATTGCTCTGAAACGCGTCAGGCAGCGGGACGGAAACAAACAGAAAAGTAACCCTGTTCCCTTTGAAATAAAGGTTTTGTCAAATCACTGGCTGGAGGAGTGCGTCTTCATATGCAGGGCATATTTGGTAAATATATATATATATATGTGTGTGTGTATTATCTACTGGCGGTCGCCAGTAGATAGTTATAGTTAGGACCTATTATCCATAGGAAATCCACAACATTCTATTCCCAATAAGTCTGGCGCCGGTTGACGTATCCTTGGAAATTTTCCAAACCTTTGGCCAGCTCTGCTCCGCTCCTACCCTGAAAGTTTTGTGGTGATTCGTCAAGCGGGGGCCGAGAAAAAAGGGGGGTCCCAAAACACGTTTTCCCCATGCAATTTCCCATAGGATCTGTTGTCGCAGCTACAGCCCGAACCGCTGAACGGAATGACACCAAATTTGGCAAAGAGGTAGTCCTCAGTTCAGACTTGTGCCTTTTGCATAAATTGTGTGAATCCGTTCACTAGTTCCTGAGAAAATTAGAGTTAAAAGTACATAAATATCTATGGCCGGGGAGGATCCGCGGACTCTACCCGCACCGTAAGCGCACCCTCCCCGAACCGAGCGCGCACCCTCCCGGACGCGTGCTGAATGCTAATTGGCTGTCAAGTGTCTGTCTACATTCGAAACCAGGAACTGTTGGCGGCCATTTTCTGCATCGGTAGAAGTGAGGCTGAAGAAGCAAGGGGAAAAAGTGTGTAAAACATGTAGAGTAGAAATACTCTGACCCTCTAGAGGTGCTTAGGGGGTCCCAGAAGGACCCCCTGGGGCCCCCTTTAAAAAACGGCGAATGCGCGCACGGTGCGCGTATCCTACCGCGTTGGGTGCGCGGATCCACAGAATTTTTTTAAAAAAAAAGACAAGAAATCATTGGTTGTATGACTACTTTGTACACTGAAAGGTAGGGTGTATATTTCTGTTTTTTAAAGGAATGATTCTTATTAGTTGACAAAAACAGATTGTAAGGAACGTTATATATCATAAGCTGATATGTTAAAAAGTGATGCACACTTCCTCTCTTGTTTAGCAACATTGTGTGCTGAACTTCTGACCTGTGTGCTCAGTGCAGTGTTCCATGACCTGTTTTTATGGTAACAGGCAGAAGGCAGTTTGGGGGAAGGGTTGAAATGTATTTCAGTTGGAAAGGGTTGAAATGTTTAACCAATAGAAATGTGTGTTTGCTTTTGAGTTTATGTGTGACGGATTGTGATTTGATGTTTACATGTATATGTGTGGAAAATGAAAGGGAAACTTTTCCATTCTTTGTTTTTGCTTAGAGGTGCACAGTGCAGAGATTCTGTAAAAGAAAATATGGTGAGTGACTGATATACTTCTTAATCTACAAAACAACTTGAAAGATGAGTTATTTAATTGTGAGGTGATGTATGTAGACTATTTTGATTTTAATCAGACTAATGTTTTTCTCCTGCTAAAGTGTAGGGAGTACTGTTTTTTTCTCTACAATCTTATTGACAGTGTGTGTGCATGTAGAAACCATTCTGTGATAAGCATTTGTGTTTTTCATGTGTTTGCAGACAGATAACTGTGCAGTTTTTATATTTTGGTAGAATTAGAAACCAGTCATTGTTTATGAATTTGTGAAATGAGTTATGTTATGTTTCTATACTAAAATGTAGTATTTCTTCTAGATGAAGAAATGTGTTTTGGTATAGTGCAAGGGATAGTGTTGTTTGTCTAGAATCACATAGTGAGTATGTGTGCATTTGGGAACCACTGTGAGAGAAGCATTTGGTAACATTGTGTATTTGCTGACATATAAATGTTTTAAAATCTGTCTTGTTGTCAAGTTTTAGTAGCATTAGAAGGCAGTTTTTGCTTATGCTTTGATTAAATGAGTCAGGCTTTGACACAAAAGTGCAGTCCTGAAAAATGTAGATTGTGTGCAGTTCCCTTACCACTTGCACTGTAGTGAATGAGTTTTGGTAAACTCCTAGGGATAGGGGTGCTTGTCTAGAACCACACTGTGAGTTAGTGTGTATTTGGGATCACTGTGAGAGAAGTATTTGGTAACATCGTGTATTTTCTGACAGATAACTTTTTTTAAACCTGTCATGTTGTCAAGTTTTAGTAGAATTAGAAGCCAGTTTTTGCTTATGCTTTTATTAAATGAGTCAGGCTTTGACAGAAAAGTGCAGTCCTGAAATATGTAGATTGTGTGCAGTTCCCTTATCAGTTCCACAGTAGTGAATGATTTTTGGTAAAGTCCTAGGTATAGTGGTTGTTGTCTAGAATCACACTGTGAGTCTGTGTGCATTTGGGAACCACTGTGAGAGAAGTATTTGGTAATATCGTGTATTATTTAGCAGATAACTCTTTTAAAACCTGTCTTGTTGTCAAGTTTTAGTAGCATTAGAAGGCAGTTTTTGGTTATGCTTTGATTAAATGAGTCAGGCTTTGACACAAAAGTGCAGTCCTGAAATATGTAGATTGTGTGCAGTTCCCTTACCACTTCCACTGTAGTGAATGAGTTTTGTAAACTCCTAGGGATAGTGGTGCTTGTCTAGAATCACACTGTGAGTCTGTGTGTATTTGGGAACCACTGTGAGAGAAGCATTTGGTAACATTGTGTATTTGCTGACAGATAACTGTTTTAACCTGTCATGTTGTGAAGTTTTAGTAGCATTAGAAGACAGTTATGGCTTATGCTTTGATTAAATGAGTCAGGCTTTGACAAAAAAGTGCAGTCCTGAAATATGTAGATTATGTGCAGTTCCCTTACCACTTGCACTGTAATGAATACGTTTTGGTAAACTCCAAGGGATAGTGGTTGTTGTCTAGAATCACACTGTGAGTCTGTGTGCATTTGGGAACCACTGTGAGAGAAGCATTTGGTAACATCGTGAATTTGCTGACAGATAACTGTTTTAACCTGTCATGTTGTGAAGTTTTAGTAGCATTAGAAGACAGTTATGGCTTATGCTTTGATTAAATGAGTCAGGCTTTGACAGAAAAGTGCAGTCCTGAAATATGTAGATTGAGTGCAGTTCCCTTACCACTTGCACTGTAGTGAATGAGTTTTGGTAAACTGCTAGGGATAGTGATGCTTGTCTAGAATCACACTGTGAGTTAGTGTGTATTTGGGATCACTGTGAGAGAAGCATTTGGTAACATCATGTATTTGCTGACAGATAACTGTTTTAAAACCTGTCATGTTGTCAAGTTTTAGTAGGATTAGAAGCCAGTCTTTGCTTATGCGTTGATTAAATGAGTTGGGCTTTGACACAAAAGTGCAGTCCTGAAATATGTAGATTGTGTGCAGTACCATTAACTCTTCTAGACTAGTGAATGAGTTTTGGTAATCTGCTAGCGATAGTGTTGCTTGTCTAAAATCACACTGTGAGTCTGTGTACATTTGGGTAAGGATTGTGAGAGAAGCATTTGGTAACATAGTGTATTTGATGACAGATAACTGTTTTAAAATCGGTCATGTTGTGAAGTTTTAGTAGCTTTAGAAGCTATTCTTTGCTTATGCATTGATAAAATGAGTCAGGGTTTGACACTAAAGTGCAGGACCATGTACTATTCTATTCATTGTGCCAGAACTAAAAATTTAAAAGTTTTACCCAGGCACTAACCTAGTAGTAGTCTGATGATTTAGTCAGTTTCCAAGTCCTCATGTTGTGAACCATACATTATCACATAGATTGTTTCAAATGTCTATGCAGTATGCATGCAGTCTTCTAACATACTATACACTTGTCTTTCACATTTTGAATTCGCTAGTCAGTATCCATACACTTCCAGGAAACACCCTGTAACTCCCTTTGCAGTACTCTAGTGACCCATTCAGCATCATGTACTAATCCATTCACTGTGCAAAAACTCAAACACTTATAAATTCACCAAGATACTATCTTTGCAGTACTCTAATCATTCAGTCAGTGCCTAAGTATTCATGTACTGAGCCAGGCGTTAGCACATGGACTGCTTCAAACCCCTATCCACTATGTATGCAGTCTTCTAACCACCTAGACACTTGTCTTTCACACTTTCAGTTCCCTAGTCAGTATCCGTACAGTCCAACAAACATCCTGTCACTGCCTTTGCACTCCTCTAGTGACCCATTCAGTACCAAGTACTAATCCATTCCCTGTGCGAAAAGCCTACCACTTATAAATTCACCTAGGCACTCTCCTTGCTGTACTCTAATCATTCAGTCAGTACCCAAGTAGTCATGCATTGAGCCAGGCCTTACCACATGTACTGCTTTAAATGCCTATTCACTATGCATGCAGGCCTCTAATCACCTACACAGTTGTGTTTCACACCTTCAATTCCCCAGTTAGTATTCATACACTTCTAGCAAACACCCTGTCACTCACCCAGTGTGTCTCCTTATAGTACTGAAATCATTTAGTCAGTTAGCATGCACTATGCATGTAGTGTTTTAACCATCATCACACTTGTGGTTCAGGGCTATAGTTTCTTAGTCAGTTTTTATATAAAATGTGTTTGTACAGTAATGGAATAGTATACATTTGAAAGTTATTAATATACATTTATTTGTGATTCTTTTTTACAGGTACAGAACAGGAGTGTTTCTCATCTGTTTGCACTCTTCTCGTGCAAGATTGTTTAGATGAAGGGTCCTTAGGTGTTTCATCATACTTGCCGTGCCGCACGAGTATTTTTTGTTAGGATCCCCTCGCAACAGAACTATTTTGCAAATCTTGCGCGTGACAAAGCTGGCATGGGTCTTTATTTGCCCCTCGAGAAAAGTAGAAAATTTCCATATCACTGAAGGAAAACGTTGTGGGCATGGTGCATCCTCCAAAAATTCATCCTTAGATTCGGTGAATATTTTAAAGCGACAACATTTACAGTTTTTGTAAGTTAAACTTATAAAATTTTGTTAGCTGTAAGCATTTCATATATCTGTGATTTGTATCTTGTGGTATTTTGTTGAGAATAGCATGTTGTTTTTTTTTTAACAATCTTTGTGATTGTTTGTTTTTTTGCCCGCTGTTAAGTGATGAGTACGATTGAAATCACTATTTTTAGTGAAATATAATATATTCTGAGAACAGCAAAAAAGGCAAAAAAATTACTTTGTGGAAATTATGCTGTGTTGTAAAAAATGTTTTATTACATGTTATAATTTTTTTTTCCTTTTCTTTCACAGATCCAAATTTTAAAATAAGCAATTTTTAAGAATTTAGATTGGAATGAAAATGTGAATCCTATTACTGTGAAGGTAAGTTTAACTAAGTCTCAATATTCAGAATGAGGAGGCCTGCAAGAAGCTACAAAGTGGAAACATGTTTTTAAAAACACTCTGTTTATACCTATGTAGTTTTGAAATCTGACCATAATCAGATATCATGTGACCTGCAAAAAAAGAGATTTGAGGGGTTCATAATATTTCCTATTTTAGCTATTGAAGGACCGCAATTATTTCAATCATTCTTCTTTGAACATCTTTGTAGACAAAACTCCGTGCTTACCTTTTATCATTCTCAAGGAATTTTAAAAACGGAAATATGTCACTTTTTGTAACATAGTTATTGTGTAAGATACAGTTTCATATTTACAAAGAGGAAAAGGCACTCTGTGCACTTTTTATACTCCATGTAAATACAACCTCATCATGCAGACCACTTTGATTTGAAAGGGTGTTCTATAAGTGTTGTTGTGCATGATTGCACTGAATACTCATAGAACAAGACACATGTCTAGATTTATCAGAAATCATAAATCTCGATATGTGTGTGAATGTTGCACCATTCTAAAATTGGTGTAGGAAAGCACAACAAGGAGAATTGTTTTCATTTCTCCACATTTTTATATCTTCAATGCATGCTGAAATGTTCAGCATAAATTGAAGGAGAAAAATGCATTTTCTCATTGTTTTTGACTTTTTGTGCAGGAAGGTGTTTCTTCCTGCAGAAAAACAAACAGCACATGACACAGATATCCTTGTACTATGGTGCAAGGGTGCCTGTGTCACCACATGGCTGCAGTTTAAGCAGCCGTGCAGACAGAAACATAGATTTGCAACATATTTATGTACATATGTTGCATCCCTGTGCTTCGAAAGTACTACAGCACACTGCAGTTAAAGAGGTTACTGTGTGATGCTGCAGCATTTCCTCATACTTCTGCACTTATACATTCACCATACGCTACTAATGCATTCATTCAGTCAATTACGTACTACACATACATTCATCTAAACTAACACTAACAAAGAAATTTAGCTCTTTTTTTAAACCAGGAAGGTTAGTTCTTACAAGAACTTTTTTTTTCTTCTTTCTTCTTTTATAATTTTTGGGGGTTTTCTGAACAATTTTTAATTTTTATTGTTTTTTCTGCAAAAGAAAACAAAAAAAAAGCAGGAGAAACCAAACAATGAACTTCAGGGAACAATAAAAAAAAAAAAAAAAACTAGCAAATGTGACTTTCTTGGCGGCAGCAGATCAGATCGATCGACTGCTCACCATAGCACAAAGTCTCATTGCACTTAGTGCAGAGCACTTTTAAAAATTTAAATTGAGGACGGATGTCCAAGGTTTGGGCTGATGGATGCACTCTTGATGTGCTCGGCTGCGATGAGGTGGATGGCGCAGGAGCAGGAGTGTTTCTTATCTGTCGGCACTCTTCTTGTGCAAGATTGTTCGGATGAAGGGTCCTCATGTGCTTTATCATACTTGCCGTGCTGCAAGAGTATTTCTTGTTAGGATCCCCTGGCGACAGGACTCTTTTGCAAATCTTGCACGTGACCAAGGTGGCATTGGTCTTATTCTGCCCCTCGGGAAAAGTAAAAAATTTCCACACCACTGAAGAAAAACATTCTTTGGGTGGTCTTTCCGCCAAAAATTCATCCTCAGAAGTATGAGGTGATGCAGGTGATGCCTGCTGCCCTGAAGCCATTTTTGGTTGAAAAAAGTTAGAGCTAAGTGTAAACCTACTCTAAAAAATCTTATTCTCTCCAAAGAGATGGTGCTCTAAAGAAGGTCAAAGAAAAATGATTGAAATGGGTGGGGTCTTTCAATAGTTAGAAGAGGAAGTGTAATGAACCAATCAAATCTCTTTTTTTGCAGGTCACATGGGATCCGCGCACCCTGCGCGTACGCAGCACGCACCCAGCGCGCATCCGCGAAATTGAATAAAAAAAAATTAAAGGATTAGATGTAAAAATATTTTAGTTTTAAGACTAGTTTAGAGTTTGTCTTCAATTAATATTCACATGAAATACATACATATGTTTTTTTAAATGTTAAATACTTCGCGGGATCCGCGCACCTACCGCGTCATAGACGCAGATGACGCATCGCGGAAGCGCGTAAACGTACGTGTCACGTATAGGCTGGGAGTCGCGTACCGGTCGCATTGCGATCACGCACTAAACACGTACCCGATGCATACCATGCGTGGATGCTATCGCGTAGGGATCCGGAACGGTGCGCTTAGGGTGCGCGGATCCAAAAACATTGAAAAAAATATATAAAATAAAGTTTTGCACATATAGTTACAAAAATATTTTGAAAAATATTAAAAAATATGTTTGAAAAACCCATTAAGTTCAAATAATATTTTTTAATTTTTAAAAGAATTAATTGAAAACATAAGTCTAAAAAATGGTGATAAAAAAGTATTTTTAAAAAAATAATTATTAAAATTGACACACTGAATTTGAAAAATATACAAATCCAATCAAAATCATTAAACATGATATCTTCAGAGATAAGTTATAGATAGGAATTAGCATTTAAAAAGCCTTTGAAATTCACTGAAAAAACCATAGGTTTCATGCACGTTATAGTTAGGAATTGGCATTTAAAAAACCTTTGAAATTCACTGAAAAAAACCAAAGGTTTCAGGGGCGTTATAGTTAGGAATTGGCATTTAAAAAACCTTAGAAATTCACTAAAAAAACCATAGGTTTCAGGGGCGTTATAGTTAGCTGGACATTTCCCTCGTACAAAACCCTAGAAATTCCCCTGTTATAGTTAGTTCAGCTAACTATTACTCGCGCCCCCGCAATGCACTGCTGATGACGTCACATATTACATCACGCATGACATGGTCAGTGACATCACTGATGACATCTCAAATGACATCACTGATGACATCACTGATGACGTCATCCATGTGATAAATTAGTGCATCTTCTCACACCCTAATATAACCTTTGATACACCGACTCAAAATTTCAGACGGCCATTTTGAAAACCATAGATACTCCAATACCAATAACTACATACCCACTCATTGACTCTTAGGTCTACATACACCTCCACTCACTCACCTGTACAGTCACTCATACTTACAGTCACTCAGTACAGGACAATCATATGCATTTATACACCTATATAGACACTCACACACCGCCAATCATCCATTGAGGTACTGACACACCTAGTCAGTCATGCAAATAATTAATTACAGTCCAATTTACTCACCTATACAGTTAAACACACTCAAGTTTACTTACTCAGAAAAATACTAACAAATTCTGATGCTCTTATACAATTACTAATACAAGCACACACTCATCCATACAGCCACTCCCAAAATCACACACTCTCACATATAAATAGCTATATACTCTAGCACACATATACACTGCGTTTCACATATGTAGTTACTGACACATGTACAACTGAGATATCCATTCAATCACTAACACATCCTTACATACAGTCACCCAACCATAGAGTCCATCACAGATGCACTCTTAAAACCATGCACCCACTGAATCACCTATTCACACATCTATGCACACACGCCCTACCCACACAAACACTCAGGCACCCATACAGATACTCAGACAACCAATCAATAACCCATATAGACTCTCATATAGCTATTCACAAAACCATGCAGTCACTTATACACCAACACACAGACACATACAGACATTCACACAGTTTAGTCACTAGTCTGCAGCAAGATACATTTAATGACTGACTTATAGAATCAGTTACGCACCTAGAAAATCACCCATTCACACACTTATACACCCACTCATTCTTCCATAGGCCTTTCACTCTAAATATATAAAATATATTTAAACTTTTCAGAACAACATACATTCACTGGATGATGTCATCAGTGATGTCATCAGTAATGTCATTTGAGATGTCATCAGTGATGTCATCAGGATGTCACTGATCATGTCATGAGTGATGTAATATGTGACGTCATCAGCAGTGAATTGCGGGGGCGCGAGTTATAGTTAGCTGAACTAACTATAACAGGGGAATTTCTAGGGTTTTGTACGACCGAAATGTCCAGCTAACTATAACGCCCCTGAAACCTATGGTTTTTTTAGTGAATTTCTAAGGTTTTTTAAATGCCAATTCCTAACTATAACGTGCATGAAACCTATGGTTTTTTCAGTGAAAATATATATATATATATATATATATATATATATATATATATATATATATATTACCTACTGGCGGTCGCCAGTAGGTAGTTATAGTTAGGACCACGTTTCCATAGGAAAACCTCAACATTCTATTTTGAATAACTTTGGCGCCGGTCGACGAATCCTCGCGAATTTCTCAAAATAGGTGGGGCGCTACGCTCCGCTCCTACCCTGAAAGTCTCGGGGGGATCCGTCAAGCGGGGGCTGAGATAAAAGGGGGGTCCCAAAACGCGTTTTTCCCATGCATTTTTCCATAGGACCTTTAGAACGAGCTACAGCCTGAACGGCTGAACAGAATTACTCAAAATTTGGCAGAGAGGTAGTCCCTAGGTCAAGGAAGTGCCTTTTGTAGGTCTGGTGTAAATCTGTTCAGTATTTCCGGAGAAAATAGCATTTAAAAGCATATATATATATATATGCGCGCAGGGTGCGCGCACCGTGCGAGCACCGTGCGAGCACCCTAACGTGCGCGAGCGTAATTCTGATTGGTGGTTACATGTTAGTCAACGTTCGAATCGGTCGAAATCAGGAAGTGTCGGCCGCCATTTTGTTTGTTTTCAGTGCGAGAGTGAAAAAGGAAGGTGGCGAACGTGAAAAGGGGGCAGGGTAGAGAGTTCCTGACCCCCTAGCCTTTGTCAGGGGGTCCCTGAAGGACCCCAAAGGCAAAAAAAAAATTTTTTTTTTTTTTTTAAATTGCGGGGGTGCGCGCACAGTGCGCGCACCCTGAAAAACACAAAAAAAAAATTTTTTTTTTTGCAAAAAAAAAAAAATTATTCGCAGGGTGAAAACCAAAAAAAAAAATAATAATAATTTTTAATACGTAGTTTATTGCAAAATAAATATATAAAAAATAATACATAAATAAATTAGCATTTAAAAAACCGTACAAATTCACTGAAAAAACCATAGGTTTCACACACGTTATAGTTAGGAATTAGCATTTAAAAAACCTTGCTAATTCACTGAAAAAACCATAGGTTTCACACATGTTATAGTTAGCTGGACATTTTACTGATAAAAAACCAATGAAATTCCCCCGTTATAGTTACTGTAGGCAACTATAACTCACGCGACCGTAATCCTCTGCTGATGACATATGTGTCTTTATGAAAAAAAAATATTTGTAATATATGTATAGCTAAAATTTAATGGAAGAAGACATGGGCAAATAAGTGTCTAAATACAGTATTAGCATCAGCAGAGGATTGCGGTCGCGTGAGTTATAGTTGCCTACAGTAACTATAACGGGGGAATTTCATTGGTTTTTTATCAGTAAAATGTCCAGCTAACTATAACATGTGTGAAACCTATGGTTTTTTCAGTGAATATATATATATATACATATATATATATGTACATACATATCCAGTTACCACTCCAAAGTGCTTCCAGGCACCAGAAAGAGAGACGATATGGCATTTATTTTTTCAAATCACGGTGCAGTCGATCATAACGCGTTTCGGCCAACGCAGTGGCCTTGGAATATATATATCCTTGAGACTCCAACCTTCCCCCGAACTCACAGGAACAGGACCAGTAACAGGAGCACGGACCACAGGGTAAGTGCAGATTTTATAAATGTATTTCATCACCAATTTCACCATCCGCACGGCGCGTTTCAACCCCGGAGGGCCTTGATCACATGACACGAAACACAGTACATGGTTGGTTTACGTACCCTAGTACAACATTTCCTGTTGTTTTTTTCTATTAGTTTCTCTCTTTTGTTCTCATTACACTTTAAAAAATAATTATATATATATATATATATATATATATATATATATATATATATATATGAATGAATGAATATTGAATTTATAAAGCGCTAAACTTAGCCCAAGGGCATCAAGGCAATATTACGGAACTAATGGGCAGACGGGCAGGCATGCTTATACTGAAATGTGAGAAAAAAGCCAGGTTTCAAGGCTTTACGGAAGAGCGAATGTGAAACCTGACCAGAAAGCTCTTCCGGGAGGGAGTTCCACAACTTGGCAGCAACAGTCGAAAAGGCTCTACCTCCCCATCTAGCCTTGTTAAATCTAGGTACTATTAACAGATTCTTATCTCCAGACCGAATCTGTCTAGTTGGAACATAACGATGAAGTATTGCCTTGATATCCTCAGGGCCTGCGCCATATATATATATATATATACATGACTTGCGTAGTTTGATGAATCTTCACAACATTTACCCCCCAAAAAAGTGTCCCGGTGATTCTAGTTGAGCATGGAAAGTTTTGGGGTGCCAAGAAGAGGGAGGGTCAAGAAAAGTGAGTTAGCAGATATGCGGGCGGGAAAGTGATGAAAGGTTTGCTCTCATAAGCAGGGACCTGCATTTCCAGCAGCTCCCTGTGTGCAAGAATAATGCTGGCTCTCACAGGAGGTGGGGAGACGACTGGGACCACATGGGTCTTGAGACTCCCCCTCGGTCCCATAGCACACTGAGTGCCCTGGGTGGGTTCCAGGGCACCCAGGGAGACATGACCAGGTCCTAGGGGATGGGGTCTTTGGTGCTAAAAATGGCCTGGAGAGGGGGGCTATGTGGCCCCAACCCCATTGATTTGTAGCCTCAGAGGATGGGGTCCCTGGGGCCCAAATCTGCCTGGGGAGGGGGGCTGCATGGCCCCACCCCCAATTAAATTTTAGGCGGGCTCCTTGCGATGGGGTCCCCGGAGCTCAAATCAGTCCGGGATGAGGGCTTTGCAGCCATGTCCCTGATTAAGTCATGGCCAGTCCCTAGGGCGTGGGACCTCTGGGGCCATTCTGGCCCTGATGGTCACTTTACAGAAATTAAACCTCAAGAGAAATTACTTACTAAGAAAAACATAGCAGGTGTGTTGAAGTTCCACTTCTGTAAAGGACAAATGATCCTAACACCAGGGCTTGGCGAAGGCAAAATAAGTGTGTTTTCTCTGCGATTCCATATTGAAAAGCGATCTTTGTGGAGGTGAATGCACTGATCTTTTTTAGCACAATCTGTAGTGACTGTGATGAGTGGGTTCTTTGTTGTCCTGTCCTGGTGAGAACAAAGTCCATGGTTCTCCCTCTAAATTGCTAAGAGTTTGTAAATGTTAAAATAACTTGGCCCACGCACCTTAGTTGTATCCATAGGTCTTCCTGCCTTTTTCCAGGATGATGGAGAGCTTAACAAGTGGCCCCCAGCATGCTTCCCACCGATTTTGGTGAGGAGTTCTTGATGCCGAGGAATATGAGGACATCTCCACCATACAAAGAAGCACTAACTTCATATAGCTAAGAGGAAGGACCCTTGTTTGGTGGACATAAACCTTTTGGTAGTCTTGTCATCTTCTCTATAGGAGGATTCATGTTATTGTATTAAGTACTTGTAAAGCGCGCCTATCACCCAAAGGGTATCTTGGCGCTGCTACGTAGGTTCTCGGCAAGCGGAGGAAGAGAGAATCATATAGAGGAAGAGGACACTATATAATAATAGCTGCTCCTAAGTGCTGCATATTCTAGGGAACAGCCACGTTTTCATCTTTTTCCTGAATTGTAGCAGATCAGTCATCTGTCTATATTCAAGAGGAATACTGTTCCAGAGTTTGGCCGCAGCCGAGCTAAATGCTCTTCCTCCTGATCTGACTCTTTGAATCAATGGGACTTTCACCAAGCAGGCAGTGGCTGAACGAAGGCGCCTTGATGGTATATACCATGTAAAAAGCCTCTGCACAGGTCTAGGTCCCAGGCTATGAAGGGCTTTAAAAACCAAGCACAGGGACTTAAACTGGACTCTCTGTAGTATAGGAAGCCAATGAAGTTCAGCCAGTGCTAATGACCCAGACGAACGGCGAGGCCACATCAGTGCCAATTTAGCTGCCACAGTTTGGACTCTTTGGAGGCGCTCAATCAGCGATTTTGGAGCCTCCAGTAAAAGGGCGTTACAATAATCAAGCCTACTAAGGACAATACTACCAACAACCAGCGCCCTGGTTTCCTTTGGTAGCAAAGGGAGGATTTTCCTCAGTATCCTGATCAGGGAAAAGCAACTTCCAACCACCCTATTTACCTGCGCTTCCATGGTCAGATACGCATCCAACATCACTCCCAAATTGCGCACTGTTCCAACTGATGTTTGGACAGATGTAGTAGAGGAAGGCCAGAAGTTAGACGAAAAAGGAGGGGGGACCTTTCCCACCCCACAATATAAGATTTCCGTCTTATCAGAGTTGAATTGGAGTGAGTTATTTCTCAGCCAATGGGTGGTGTCTTGCATGCACTCATGAAAGGAGGTCAAGGAGATCGACTGATCTCCCTCCAAAGAGAAGAACAACTGAGTGTCATCGGCATAATTCACTATTCTCACCCCATGCACTTTCATAACTCCAATTAGGGGTCTCATATAGAGATTAAAGAGAATAGGGCTTATAGCCGAACCCTGAGGAACACCGTGGCGAACATCAGAAAATTCAGATTGATATGGAGAAAGAAGGACCGCCTGACTTCTGTCCGAAAGGTAAGATCGAAACCATTCTAGCACTACACCTGTCACTCCCGCCTCCTCCAACCTGGTCAACAGGATGCAGTGATCCACCGTGTCGAAAGCGGCAGACAGGTCGAGTAGAACTAAAATACCCAATTGACCCCTGTCTGCCCGCCGTCGAAGATCATCTAACACTGTCACTAAGGCAGTCTCGGTTCCATGGCCCGGTTGAAAACCAAACTGAGTATCGTCCAATTTGGAGTTAGCTTCCAGGAACCGAGACAAGGATTTACTTACCAACTGCTCAATAACCTTAATCGGGTAAGGTAAAAGAGAGATGGGTCTGTAATTCCCTGCACACGTCGGGTCCAAAGTCGGCTTTTTTAGGAGCGGTGTAACCATAGCCCGTTTCCAACAAGCTGGCACCATCCCAGAAGTGAGAGAATGATTGCAGATCTGGCGTAAAATAGGAAAAAGTTCATATCCCAGCTCCTTCCAGATCTTGTGAGGAAGCGGATCTAAAGGAGACCCTGAGGATACGCTCAAGGCGATTTTGTTAAATACTTCTTCCGAGGGTAGTTCAAATGTGCTTAAGGACGGCAGATCCCTTTCCTCTACCCTATTGTCCTGCCCCAAGTCACATGACTTATTGCATCCTGAAGTAGTTCTTTCTTTCTGGGAAAGATTATTCCTATTCAGTCCATCAATGATGTTACTGATTTTCTCCATAAAGAAGGTTGCTAAGTTATTACATAGAGCTTGAGTTGGAATAATTTTGGATTGCGTACATTCAGGGGCACTCATATCCTTCACTATTTAAAAAATGGCTCTAGAGTCATTTTTAGAGTGTAGGATAGTATCAGAAAAGTAGTTAGATTTAACCGCATTAATCTCCTTCTTGTATACTGCCATAGAAGCCTTCCAAGAGGCTCTATCCTCATCCCGGTAATGCTTCCTCCAGTTCCTCTCAGCCTTATGTTATCACATATTTCTAGACAAAGATGCACCAGGAACAATCACATTGCCAAAACGCACACGAGAACTAGGCTTGGGGCTAAATTCCGTTCCGCTCGCGTAAATTGCGATAATTTGGCATTTTCACGTTCCGCGGAAAGTGCGAAAATGTCAAAATTTCCGCAATCCGCATCTTAGCGGTAATATGTTTCTTGCTCGCGCTGTAAAAAAATTACATTCTCGCGTGCGCGCGATCGCCTTACCTGAATCCCCGCGTTCGCCGACAAGTTTTCCCGACCCGGTCGCGTTCTCCACGACATATTGGATTGTTGGTAGCCATTTTGCGCTGTCTCGCGACAGTTTGCGCCCACATTAATGACATGTGTCACGCGATCACGTCATTTGTCGCGCGATCACGTCATTCTTCTCGCGATCATGCACCACGCGAGTATGAGAAGATTGAGATCTCGAACACGTAATTCTCCACCAGGAGCGAGAGCGTGAGGACACGGGCACATCTAATCGAACGCAAAAAGGAGAAAGAGACCCCCAACACGTCATATCCAACGCGACAGGGAGCGAGAAAACGCGATCAAGTCATTTTGGACACGCCATCGACATCCGGCGGAAGTAATGTGAAGCTCGAGAACTCGAACATGTAAAATGTTCAATTTGGAGAAGAATATCAGCTCTAGCAGCATGAAACCTTTTGCAAATGATGATTTTGGATGAAAACAACTCCTCAGATTGACATTTGGCTGTCCTTTTCTGTGCAAGGACTAGTCCTTTTTTAAAAAGGTGGGGAGAGGGAGGAAGTGCCACAGAATCTCCAACTTTCTGTTCCTGTCCAGCAGGCTACTCCCAGTGCTTTGTCCATCTCCTGCTCATTCTGCCTTTGGATTTTGAGCTGGAAAGATCACTCTTTTTGTCTGCTGCATCATTGCAATTGGATTTGAGGATTCTTCTATTTGGATATTTTACAAGTAAGTGGTTGTTGTGTCTCTTTGATTGGGGACATTGCAGTTGTTGTAACTACAATTTATTTTTGGTAACTATCATCATTCCTTTTTTAAAAAATGTTGTGGGTAGTAGTAGTCAGTAGTAGGCCCGAGCTAGTCATGGGCATGGCCTCATGGGTGTGTGCATGATGAAGCAACTGTTCCTTTGGTGTTTTTTTAATGTATTTCATTTTCAAGCATCATTTAGGGCATGGATGGCATTGGATTGAGTTGGGGCTGTGTGTTTTTTTGGGGTGGGCTTTTCTGATGTTGTTGGGCCTGGCCATGTGGCAGGTGGCCATTTTGAAGCCTAGGACTGCAAGCTTGCCTGGCCTTGTCTGCCAACAGGCCTGCTTTCATCCACTAGGATCAGAGCAGGTAGCCACAGCTTTATTAATCAAGTGTTTTCTGTGTGGTCTGTTGAATTCAGACATCATTTAGGTCATGGATGGCATTGGATTGAGTTGGGGAAGTGTGTGTTTTTGGGGTGGGCTTTCTGATGTTGTTGGGCCTGGCCATGTGGCTGGTGGCCATTTTGAAGCCTAGGCCTGCAAGCTTGCCTGGCCTTGTCTGCCAATAGGCCTGCTTTCATCCACTAGGATCAGAACAGGTAGCCACAGCTTTATTAATCAAGTGTTTTCTGTGTGGTCTGTTGAATTTAGACATCATTTAGGGCATGGATGGCATTGGATTGAGTTGGGGAAGTGTGTTTTTTTGGGGTGGGATTTCTGATGTTTTTGGGCCTGGCCATGTGGCTGATGGCCATTTTGAAGCCTAGGCCTGCAAGCTTGCCTGACCTTGTCTGCCAACAGGCCTGATTTTATCCACTAGGATCAGAGCAGGTAGCCACAGCTTTATTAATCAAGTGTTTTCTGTGTGGTCTGTTGAATTTAGACATCATTTAGGGCATGGATGGCATTGGATTGAGTTGGGGAAGTGTGTTTTTTTGGGGTGGGGTTTCTGATGTTGGTTGTCTTAAAGACATGCTTCTGTTGTGTGTGTCTGGTGTGTTGGTGTGCAATGCAAGCACCCTGCAGACCTTTTCGGGGCCTGTGAATGTTCGTATTTGCATTTTGTTGCATTAAAAAGGCAGAGCAGTGTGCTTTAGCATGCATCCTTTGCCTGGCTATTATATGTCTTTTGTCAGCTCCTGGTGTTTCCCAGGCCCCCTGCTTGTTTGTGATTTGTGAGTGTCCATGTGGCTGGTGGCCTTTTTTTGTGTTGGGAGTTATTAGTGTCCTGCTTTTGCCATATAGGCCTGCATGGTTTTCCTATAGGCTTACTGCTTCCATCCATCCACCCCCTTTGCCAGCAGCAGCTCCATGGATGCTGAGATGCTCAAATAATTTAATGGCAAATAGGGTCCACCCCACTTCCATTACATTTTTATTTTGGTGGTTCTTATTAAATTTCCTATCCTTCCTGAGAGTGTAGTGTGTGACTGTACACAGTAGTATAACATAGCCCTTGTTCAAAAAATGTCCTAAATGGCTAGACTATATCTTTTGTTTGCACTAGTACAGTACTAAGTAACTGAACCACAACAACAAATACAACATTTCACTGATGTTCTTCTCCTGGCTTATTTGCTTTTAGGTGCACAAAAAGCCAGAGGAGGAGGTGTCATCAGCATCACCCGGCTACCCGTTGTACTGCCAGCCAGCCAGAAGTCCTGCTGCGCATCACGTCCACGTGTGACCAGAACTTGTTGTGCATCTGCATCCTGCCTGACATCTGAAGAAGATGGCCCCAAAGAAAGGTACCAGGTCCAGTACCAAGAAAGTTGCAGGTGAGAAGAAGGAACAGAAAAAGGAAGTGCAATTAACCACGACTGGTGGTGTGCCGGCCAATGTTTTTTTTGGCACCAAAAAAGTTACGCCTGCAGCAGCGTTGTCCGGGAACCAAGCTGGGAGCAGCACCTCAGCACCAGCGGTTCAACCCCACTAACCTAGGCCCAAGGGCTTTAGTGTTGCAGAGGTAACCAGTCTACTAACGAGCAGCGATGTTGAAGAAATGTCATTATCGCAAAGTAGTACACAATGAACGCAGGCGCAAACTCAGCAGATAAGTGTGCAGCCGCAACAAGAACAGCAGCAGCCGCAACAAGAAGCGCAGCAGCCGCAACAAGAACAGCAGCGGCTGCAACAATAACAGCAGCGGCCGCAACAAGAACAGCAGCGGCCACAACAAGAACAGCAGCAGCCACAACAGCCCACCATAGTAGTTGTTGCTCCTGACGTAGGGGCATTTCAGGAAATCGAGCTTCCTGCAGACAAAGTGGAGCAAAGTCAAACCACTGTTTCAGAAGATCTATTGTCTTCCAGACCACCAGAAAGGAAAAGGAGGCTTAGTCCATCATCTTCTTCTTCAAGCCCCGCTTCTGATGATCGTGATGCCACTTGGCACCCACCAGCTCAGTCTGAGAGTGATATATGCCACAAGACAATGCTTCTGAAAAGGAAGGTCCCAGAAAAACTTAGAGTTATGGAGGTAGATGTAGAAGAGGGGGGTGATGTTGATGAAGACGAGCCAGTCATCACGCACATTACTCCCACCCCTAAGGTATTGGAGACCAACATTCTCACCCTATCCAGAAAGGCTGCTACTGAGCGGGATGTAGCACGGATATCACCAACACAGGTTACACCACCACTACCTCCAGCTGCCATATTTTCCAAGGCCCGGCAGGGACCTACATCCAGCTCAACCATCTCAGTAGGTAGTGGTAGTAAAAGTCACAGTCTAGGTGCACAGGGTCACATTTCAAGCACATTCTCCAGTTCATCTGGTATTGAAAGTTGGACATCCAGCAGTGCCAGAAAGTTCTCCTCCCCAGTTTGGGACTTCTTTTCTATTAGCACCAAGGAGGAGAACGTTGCTATATGCTCAATTTGTTGGCAAGGTGTTCGGCGTGGTAAGCTTGGTACAAACTATGGTACCGGAGGCCAAGCAAGTCATCTCAGAATACACCACACTATCATCTGGGAGAATCACCTACTTCAGTTAAAAGAAAGTAGAAAAACTCAACCCATTGAAGTTGGTCAGGAAGAATCAGGGAGCGATATGATTGCGGTGGAAGGTGAAGAAGAGGGAGGCATTTCTAGCCCTGTCCCCAGTAGTGCAGTGGTACCGCCCACATCCTCCTCAGTAACATCTGAGTGGCACCGCAGTAAGAGCCATACTCAGAGTCAGACTGAGACACCAAGGCGACCGAGTACCGCAATGAGACAAACTGTGTCGTTGAGCCTAAGTGGGTTAATGAAAACAGCACCACAAAGGAAAGTAATCCAAGTCCCCAAGCGGTTCGCTACTTAGGCGTCCGACTTTATCATACCCCGCAAGACATTTATGAGGGGAATTACTGCACACTGATGGGTGGTATTCGATCCTCGATCCACTTCTGGAAGGGTCTCCACCTGGCGGTCCCTGGGAGGATAGCTGTTGCAAAAATGATTCTAGTCCCGCGCCTGTTGTACCTCTTCTCCAATCTCCCAGTGGTTCCCCCGCGATCCCTATTCCGCGAACTGGACTCCCTGCTTGGGACCCTCATCTGGGGCACTGGTCGCCGGCGTATTGCTCTGGCAAAACTGCAATTGCCCCTTGACCAAGGCGGGCTGGCGGCCCCCTCATTTGAAGCGTACTTCCTTGCTGCCCAGCTGCAATGAGTATCACGTTGGACGGTGGGCCGGGCACAGGGGGAGCTGATCACTGAGGCGGGGCGCATTCACACTCCCACCATCCACCGCATGTTGCTGCCAGGCGCAGCACCGCTGCCATCTGGACCCCTCCAGGTAATGATGGCGCGGGCCTGTCTAGCGCGTGTCCATCGTCTTAGTCAGGATGCTCCCCTGTACTCTCCGCTGCTGCCGTTGGTGGGCCTCCCCAGGGGTTGGGCGCACTACACGGAGCGAATGCTGCACACATGGACAGATCGTGCTGTGACGGAGGTGGGGATGTTATTTTTTTAAGGGAACCTGCAGACCTTCTCAGCATTGGTCGGTGACTTCGACCTTTCCGAGGGGCAATTCCTTACGGCATAGGCAGCTTCTCACGGACTGCCGAAGGCAGTGGCGCGCGATCGACACGGAACCCCCCACACACCCGGTCATCCACGCGATCCTACAGATGGGGCCAGAACGCCATCAAGTCACTTGGATCTACAAAGCTATGCGGACCCTGCGGCAACCCACGCTTGCACCCCTCAAGGAGCGTTGGGAAACTGACTTCCGCAGACCCCTACATGATAGAGAATGGACCAGGGCCCTGGAGCATACCAAAAAAGTGTCCCGCAATTACCGTTTTAAGAATATACAACTGCACATCCTGCACAGGGCGTACCTCACTCCCGAAAAACTACAGAAATACTTCCCAGACAGTTCGTTTGCCTGCCCCAGATGCCTGGAACCCACTGCCTCGTTTATACACATTTTTTTGTGACTGCCCGACACTGCATAGTTATTGGCACGCGATCCATACCGCTCTCCGCACGGTCACGGGGCTACAAGACCTGTACACATGGGAGGCGAGCGCCCTGGGTATACACAAGCGGCACAAACACAAGAAGGTGGAAAGACGTTACGCCTCCCTAGTGCTTCTCCTAGCCAAACGGTGCATCACCATGCACTGGAAGACACCGGAGGGGCCCCCCCTAGCGGCATGGGTAGGCGCAGTCAAAAAATGGGGTAAAGCGGAGGAAACACTACTCAGAACGGAGGAAGCCCAAGGGATGCGCAAACACCCGATCTCCCTGCCATGGGCCATGTTAATGCACTCCTTTGCGCACGAAACTACAGCTGTGGCGGGTCCACGAACAATCGATCCCCCAGCCACGAGCCAGGAGCCCACCCAGGGAGACACACGAGAACACCAGGCACCCGGTGGGTCGCAGACGTAGACATCATCTGTCCCGCTACCATGCTTCCATATAGGCGGTAACTGGCGCCCCCGCATCCCCCTCCTCACCCGACTATCCGCCCCCCCATCCCCGCACCTGCAAAAACCCTGACATCATCCCACGCGATGGTCCAGCTCTCAGGCACAAGACTACTGTTGATCACCACCCGCGGCATAGTGCAACCCCCCCCCCAGTTTCTATATCCCCAGTTGGTTGAAGGTTAGCTTATAACTGCAACCCCATAGCTTGATGATACACCTCACAGGGGAATAGACACGCTACATGGCTCCTATGCGGCGCAGTGACCACCGTGCGCATTGGTGGGGCAAGCCCAGACGCAGACCCTGGGCGTCTGTCTGCAGCTTAAAAAGAGTAACGACGCTCATCCCCGCAGGTCCCCGAGCTCGGGGGTCCGCCAGGGATGCGGCTGGGCGTTCCTGCCTTGTGTAGTTCAGCATCAATAGTAACTCCAAATGTGCCTCTGTATGTAATGTTTATACAAATGCCAATAAAAAAGAATTTTCAAAAAAAACAAAGGAAAGTAATCCAGCCTACCATTGAGAGCATGTTTAGGTTGGAGGGTCAGTTCCAACGCAACCACCCAACGGCACGGTTGACAATACGAAGCTGGCTAAAATGTTAGCGCTGGACCTTCTTCCTTTTTCATTTGTGGAAGGGGTGGGTTTCCTTGAATTTGTGTCAGCCATTTGCCCTAAATGGAAGGTTCCCAGCCGGTCCTATTTCGCAAGAATTGCTGTTCCGGCACTACATCATGATGTGCTGGAATTGGTTGGACAAGCTTTGCAGCAGAGTGCTGGTCACAATATCCACCTGACAACAGACATGTGGACCAGTTGCCAAGCCACAGATTATATGTGCATCACTGCACACTGGGTCTCTTTTGTGGGGGTTAGAGATAAGCTATCTGCACGAGGTGCTGTTGACACAGCTGCGATTTTTAAAGGTACTCGGAAACATGCAACTGTAGCCATATTCGCCATGGAGAAATCTCATACTGCTGAAAACATTTTAGACGAGTTTCGCAGCAAGGTTTTGGAATGGCTGCGGCCAAGAGGGCTTAGTATTGGTTTTGTTGCCACATACAATGGCAGTAATGTACTTAAGGCCATGGAACTTGGTTCCTATTTCAGGGTTCCATGTTTGGCGCACTGCATAAACATTATAGTTCAAGACTTTCTGAAAAAAGAACCCATAGTCAGCAATTTACTGGCCATCTGCCGAGGAATATGCACTCATTTCAGCCATTCTTTTAAAGCTCGGAAGCAGCTGAGGATCATCCAACGTGAACATAGGATGCCAGTCAAGGCACTCCTCCAGGAGGTGGCAAAACGTTGGAACTCAACGTATTACATGCTTGATCGTCTGTATGAGCAGTACAGGTCACCCAATGAATATGTCTGGAAAAGAAGAGGGGATGCTACTGTTAAAGGCATGAACCTTGAGATGGAGCCATGGAGCCTAATTAAATGCCTGACTGAGATGCTTTGTCCTTTTGAGGTCTTCACACGTGAAGTCAACAAGGAGGACTGTACAATGGACCAAGCTATCCCATTATTGCAAATGCTAGAGCATCAGCTGAAGAATGTGTCTGAATCATACAAAGGTGTAGAGGACAAAAGGGAAGCCTATGACTTGGTGGAGAGCTTAGCCCGTCGCTTAGCTGAAAATGTAAGGATACAAAATAAAATTTTGTCAGAAGAACATTACATTTGTGCCACAATTCTGGATCCACATGAAAAATTTGGACTGAAGTCATTCTTTGCTTTTTCCGAGATTGATGTTGCCCGCTACAAAACTTGTATAGCTGAAGCAGCCAGTAAGTTGGAAAACGAACGGCTGCTAATTAAAAGCCCGCAAGATCAACCCACAAGAAGTACTGCAGCAGGGCATGCAGGATCAAGTGCAACTTCGTCGGCTGAGGGCAGTGCGTTTGGATCACAACACTCACCATCACTATCGACAACAGCAACAATAACTGGATCATTAGGCCCAGTACAATCGTTAGACGATTGGTATGTACAGTCAGGCATTAATAAGCACAGTGCTGATGCACAGCGAAAAGAGCACAAAAGCTTACCAGCAGCACCCCTGAACTTTGAGCGGATGGTCCAGGCCTATCTGGACGACCCAACAGAGGTGTACATTGATCAAAACCCATTGCAGTATTGGTATAGGAAAAGGTCTGAATGGCCACTGCTCAGCATGCTGGCGATAAGCTATCTGGCTTGCCCTGTCGCAAGTGTCTCATCCGAACATGTTTTCAGTGCTGCTGGTTCCATTGTAACATTGAGAAGGACCAGTCTCTCGCCCAACAACGTGGAAAGGTTAACAATGATCAAAATGAATCAGCACTTCATACCACCGAATTACACAATACATGAAGCAATGGAGGAAGATGAGGACAGCGGCTCAGGTGACGGAAGTAATGTGTCACAGGATGATTACCTACTACTGGCTAACCCCCCAGAGTTTGAGGACGAGCTATACTTCCCTGACAATTAGGCTTGCACTTACTGTCTTCCTCCCTTTTTTCCCCCTTTATTTGTGTGTCTGTCGTTCCGGTTACAAACTTGTGAATCACAACAAATCTATTACCACCGTCTTCTACTCTTCTTATTTAATATACAAGTTTCAGGTATCTGCAATTTGACAGTACAGTCCTCCGAATCCAGCTCCTCCGCTCCATCATACTGAATCTCCCGCCCAAATCCATTGCCCTCATGAATGATGATTGGATGATGGTAAATACTAGAAGAACAAATTCAAACTTTCCTAGTCCTGCCAAAAGAAGTAGAGCATGAATCAGATCACTACTATAGCTATCCTCCTTTCAGAGCCGAGAGAGACTGCCCATTAACTGAAAATAAGATGGAACAGGTAATGATTGATGCCATGCATTGGATGCAGAGTCGCAGACTGAATGATTTTGTTGTGTTTGTTGTGCATGAAGTTATGTAATTGTGCACTAATCATCTTTCTACAGAACACACTAAACTTAACTCAAGGTGAATTCAATTTTCCCCTTCTTGCAAATAAGAAATTTGTACTTCTCCTGCAGCTTGCTGATACATTGCTTTTAATTCAATACAGGAAGGGGACTCACTCAATCTGCGCAATGAGTATAATTTATTTATTTATTTATTTTATTTGCAGGTTTTTATAGCGCTAGAATCGACTCCAACTGGAGTATCTCTGCGCTTCTGGCTGGTTAATCCTTTATCAAGATTGAGACAGGCGGAAGTCACTAGATTGCATTTATGAACAACAAGGTTTTAAGTTGTTTCCTAAACATCAAGTGTTCGGAACACGAACGAATAGCTACAGGGAGACAGTTCCACAATTTAGGTCCCAACACTGATAGGGCCTTATTTCCGTGTCTGGCCTTCTTGGCACGCGGTACTACCAGTAAATGCCCATTGCTGGATCTGAGCATTCTGGAGGGAATGTATGGAATACATTTCTTTTCCAGGTATAGTGGACCTTGTCTATTTAGGCTCTTATGTATTAGGCAGCAAGTTTTAAATGTTATCCTTTGGCGGATTGAGAGCCAGTGTAGTTCTTCTAAAAGTGGCTTTGATGCTGTTCTTAGAGGGGCATTAAGAACAAGGCGAGCCGCAGTATTTTGTATCACTTGGAGTCTGTTCAATACTCCCTCATTTGCAGAGAGCAACAGACCGTTGCAGTAGTCGATCCGACTCATGACAAGGGCCTGCACCAGTGTCTTCCTGAAGTGGTCCGGCAGTAATGGAAAGACTTTACGTAGCAGGCTAATAGTATGGAAGCATACGCCTGCGACATAATTAGTATGTTGTTTTAGTGACAAATCCTGGTCAAGGCGAATCCCCAAGTTTTTAGCGATCTGTTTGGGCTCAGGTACTACGCCTAGACCAGGTGGCCACCAGTCTGGAGTCCAGAGTATTTTGGCTTCTCCGAACAACATGACCTCCGTTTTGTTGACGTTACACTGTAAGTAATCAGTGGACATCCAACATGCTACAGCTTCCATGCCTGCAGAGAAAGAGCTCCTCAATTCCGAGGTAAGAGTTTTAAAAGGGAAGAGGAGCTGCGTGTCATCAGCATATGACACGGGGATGAAGCCAAATTTACGCATCACTCTTGCCAGGGGAGCCACATAGATGTTAAAAAGCGTTGGGCTTAGACAAGAGCCCTGTGGTACCCCTTTCAAAACTTTCACCTCTGTTGAGCGATACGTACCCATGGTGACAGTCTGGGTACGATCGGAAAGGAAGCTTCTCAGCCATGCAAGGGCTTTGTTCTTAATCCCCACGTTCGACTACCGGTTAATAAGAATGTTATGAGACACGGTGTCGAACGCTGCTGATAGATCTAATAAGACTAAGATCACGGAGTAGCCTTTATCTTGAAGCATGTGCAGGTCGTCCATAACAGACAGTAGTGTAGACTCTGTGCTGTGTTTTGGCCCGAAACCAGATTGAGAATGGTCGAGGCCGCCCTCAGTTTCAATAAAGCTGGAGAGGAGTCTATTAACATACTTTTCTGTAAGTTTTCCCAGAAAAGGTAACAGTGAAATTGGCCTTAGGTTGGATAATTCAGTCCAAGCAGTGGTGGTATTTTTCCTGATCGGCCTAACTAGTGCACGTTTCCATTCTCTGGGGACATATCCTGTACTAAGGGACAGATTGACGAGTTTTCCGATCGTAGGACATAGTGTGTCAAATAGAGTGGGCATTAATCTGGCTGGAATAATATCGTCTGGACTGCCACTTTTAATCTGCTTGGCCAATACAGATAGATCCTCATAAGTAATGGGGGGAAAGGTGTCCAAAGTGTTTATGCCATGATTGAATTCTGTGTTTTGGAAGGCAAGGACTGTATCAGTAGCCATGGCATTATTAGACTCCACAATTTTCTCATAAATAGTATCGATTTTATTGGAGAAAAAAGATGATATACCATTACAGAGCTGCTGAGACGCAAGTTCGGTGCTTTCACATGCTACCGGTTTAACAAACGAATTGAGCACCTGATAAAGGACCATGGAAGAATTCCCTGCAGCCGTAATTTGAGATGTTATATGAATTTTTCTCGCACTCCGGATAGCTTTATGATAGATGGATGATTGACACAACAGCACCGTCCATGATGATGATGGTGAAATAGACGGGCCGTTAACTTAAAAGATGAGAAGGAACAGGTAATGACAACTAATGGCATGCATTGGACAGTGGACACCTGACTCTGAGCGATTGGTGTTTGTGTTTTCGTTGTTTGTTTGTTGTGCACAAAGTGAAGTCAAAGTGTACTAGTAATGTATCTTTCTGTACACACTAAAGACTGACTCAAGTCAATAATATTTCTACTCTTGTTGTGTTATAACAATTTTACTTCTACTGCAGGCCGATCTTCACAGTCAGTCAGTAAAAGTATCGGAGATGATGATGAAGTCAAGAGGACGTTTCATGAGTGGCAGAAAACTTAAAATCCTAAAGGTAAACACGTCAACAACAACCACAGCAGACCCAAATGTCTGTGTAGAAGTGGAATAGAGTGTAGCGGTGGGATGACTGCGGTGCATTGATTTACTAACTTAAACTGTAAAATGCTATGTTTGGAATGGATAATGTGCTTTGCCTTTGTCCAACTCTTTAAAAAAAAAAAAAAAAAAGTACTCTGAAGTCTAAACGTAGGATGTGCTACTGCTAAGCAACGTTCCGTCAGGCCTGCTCTCTCCTGTTATTGTTGAAGGTCAATGCTGGAAACAGACTAGAGTAGAGATGATGCATACATGCCACCTCGGAAAGTGTTCTTGTTGCACTACACCATATCTTGTGCATTTGTTTCAACTTTGTTTCTCAATATCCCCTTTGGTTTTCCATCTACAATTACAGGCCGGGCCTTGCCCTATACTTTGGAAAACATTACAATGCACACTTACCTTACCAATAAATCGACATTTTTTTCCCAGCCGGGCAGTGGCGAGTGGCGACACACCCAAGATTGATGGACGAGAGGACCAAGAGGAATGTCGAGATGCAAATCCAGTCCACATTTTTTACCAGGATAACACAGTAACAGTATCAACTTTTATCTTCTTTTAAATAATTTGAATAATGTTTTTGTATACAATCTTTACAACAGTGTGTTCTTGTTGTTGTTATTATCATCATTCGGTTTGCTCTCTGTTTACGATTCTTCCCTACCAATATTTAAAATTTCTATTTGCTATCTGTAAAAGTATTAAGGCCGGAACAACAGAACAAGAAGTGTATGTAATGCGGGTCTCTCATCATCATGCATGCATTTCCTTTTTCTCCCTTAACATATGGATATGGTAGTCTTCAAAGATTGTCGTTTGTTTGTCCATGCATTCTGTTTTTCAATGTCAAACCTTTCCCAAAACCCACTTCCCATCCATTCAACAAACCCTAACCCTCTTCCCCCGGGCTGTGTGACTTGTAGTCGAGGTGTGACTAAATTAAATGTACACCAATACTTAATCACACACTTGCTGGGGCGGATGTGGCGAAAGCAACAGTACTTCAATTTCAAGGCAGAGCGATGATCTTCTTCTGCTTGCCCACCCATGAGTAGGATATTTTAGAGGTTATTTTATTTAACAAAGGAACATATACCTCAGCATTAATTGCCAGCATTGATTGGATTTGTTTGTTGTCATTCCTCATACACAGCACTAACTGTTAGGCTGTAGGCCTAGCCAAGTGACTCGACACAACTATAGTTTGTAACTCTGTCTAGTAGGCTATCCCAACCACCATTATGTTTTGTTGTAAAATATTTTAGCATATTATTGTTGCTCGGTAAGTTCTGTACTGTACTTCATTCTACTACTCCTCTAACAGTCTCTCAAAGGCGATTGACTGTCTCCTTTTCTTTTTTTGCAAATGCTGCCGCCCTGCCAGTGTCTACTGCTACTACTATACTACCACCACCACCCCAATCATGGCATGTTAGAAAAAGGAAACCATCTTCACCATACAGCCATTGCTGTGCCTAAGTTAAACATAAACATCAAGCACAGGTAAGAGAGAAGTTTGGGGGAGGCAGAATTAATAATGGACATGTTTTCAAAGAATTCAATTTCACACACCAGTCCAGATAAAGAATGCATAGACTAGAGGACAGACTGAAAGTACTAGTAGGACAAGTCAATCAGTGAGGTGTATCGCATCTATCTGTTTGTGTCTTACACAGTCAGCCAATTATTTTAATAAAACACAGGCTATGGGCGGCCCTGCACCAGCAAGGAAACAGTGTGATGTAAAACAATAACCCCACCTACAAAACATTAACAACATTGCATGTAACATAGAAAAATATATTTAATTTACCCTAACAAAAATAAACTAAAAACCCCAAAAAGCTGACCCACCCCCTCCCTAACCCCAACCAATGTCCGTAGGAAAGTCCAGGAGAAAATAGTAGTCCAAAAAGCAAAAATCCAATGCCCAAACCAGTTCCCACCCACCCAAACAAGAATTAAAAAAGGGGCAGAACTTGAAGACAGGGACTAAGGTGTGGGGCGGGACTGAAGGAAGACACGCATCTGCTCCTCTAAACGGGCGACGCGGCATCTGAGAGCGCGAAAGTTGCAGCCACAGTGGGGGGGGCACCAGAGATGGCACTGCCGTGGTGGAGGGCAGCTGCCAGACGGTGGCGCCGTACCACTGGAGGGCGGTGGCTGGGGCCCGAGGCACTGGAGGAGGCTTCAAGTGCTGCTGCAGTCTCCTCCTCCTCCTCTGCCAAGACCACCAGACGCTGGTATTCACGCTGGATTGCCTCCAGCTTCCGGCGCCGTGCCTTGGCGGCCAACTCCTTTCGATTGAGTTTAGGAGTAGCTGTGTATCAAAAAGAAAAAAACAAGACAATTGTAAAATACACTCTTAGAAAAACAGTAAGACAAGTTAATTATTTATACACATAGTGGCATGGTAGAGTAGCACTATAAAGCACAGTAGTACATAACATTTTAAATCTCGCCCGTCCTCCTTCCTTCCACCCGTCTTTCACTTTTTAGTTGAACAGTGCACCAGGTGCTCTTCTCCATAAAACTTTCAAAGCGGAGTTGAAATCAGATAGATGAGGCCATTGGTTACTCAATACTCCCACTCCTATGCCAATTAAAGGGATTCTAGTCTTCTAGTTCACTCTTCAAAAGTTCACAACAACTCATACTTACTTAGGACATGCCCGCCATCCTCACGCTTAAAAGGGTGGGGGTCCCGTGGGGACAATTAATTAGGAGGATGCGCCCGGCACAGTGGCGGGCGCATCCTGTTTTTTTTACATTCTGGTTGGCGGTGCCGAAAGCAATGCTAAAAATACATGTTGTGCTGCTTTTCCAAGCACATGACAGGCCCGCGTGGAGCCTGTCACGTTTTGCTTTGAAAGGTAGGGGGGTACCATAGCATAGGCACCCTCCATGGGGGCCCCCAAGCATACTCTGCAATGTCTGCATGCCTTTCTGTGGCGGACGGCAATGCCGCCATGCAAAGGCATTCCAAAATGCTGATTATATGGCTGACGGTGTGTTCAGAGAGACACCACCACCATATGGAACCCTTTTCCGCCTGGTCGACATGTGGGGGGTCTGAATCTTTTCTACAGGGATGGCGGGAGGTTTGCCCCTGCGGTGTCGGTGGTGAATACCGCCGGCCCGGCGGGGGCAATACGCCCGCCATCCTAATGGGGCCCTAAGTCTCAACAGTACTGTATACATACAGTACACCCTTGCAGTGAGTGTACTGTCAAGTTCAATAATAGTTAAGGATTATGAATCTAACTTACCATCGCCCGCCACTGGTGCTGCCACTCCCCCTACCGCTCCATCATCGGTATCTGCAGCAACTGCCGCATCCTCTCCCTCCGCGTCGCCTTCGCTAGCCCCGGCAATGGTGGTCGGTAGTGCACCTAGAAAACATTACACATTTATTAGGCGTCATATACACCTCCCCCTATTGATCAGTAGCAAGGTAGCCTTTTCTTAGTTAGCCCGAGCCATGCAACCATTTTACCTTTGTGTCTTTTATTTTTGCACATGTGACGTTACCTTACAGCTTTTTGTATAAGACACCTTTGAGCCCACATGACCTGCCTCACACTGCTACTGTCTATGCGCTGCCTACAAGCGGTCAACAAAAACATTAACAAGCCACTTTTTTATGAAGTACTGGTGTACTGTTAGTCCATATTGCTTATCCATAAATGCTACACTTTTTGGCACGGCTGAGAAATGCTTGCAGGTTGCAATATACTAACGCGCACCATTTCATTTTTGCATTACAGACGGAAGATTCCCTTCTACGAACCAGAGCTTTGCAGAGCTTATGAATGATGCAACAACTACCAGTACTAGGTTCTTCTAAGGTAAGGGGTCTCTTCACTCAGATCTTCATTTATAAATTTATATAAACTAAATTCCTAGGGCATGGTGGTGCTGCCTTCCACCACTGTTCAGTTATCATGATTTAATTCCCAACTGTAAGTAAGTGTAACAATGTTTTTGTTTTAATGTTATTGATTTTCCGGTTGGTGCTGCATTTTATAATAGAACAATGTACAGAGCTTCTCAATTCAAAATAAACATTTTGAACTTACATAGACTTGGTGGTATTTGGTGTGGACTAACTTACTGGGGCCAGCAGAGGAGCCCTCATTGGTGTTCGGACTGTTGTCCCGCCGACTGCCCACTCCCTGTCTGTCTGCCCCTGGGTGCTGATGAACAGGAAAGATATAAGAAAGAGACAAACATTGATGGATGGTGTCAAACAAATACAATATTTTTAAAGAACGGTCAAAAAACACTTATGTAAACAACAATTGCAATAACTAAATTGACCGATCTCATCTGGTCAACAAGTAGTATCGGGGGATTCGCGGATCGACAACTTAAGTTACTATTTATCAACAGTAATCCAGTCTTCCATTCTGATTCCAGAATACTAAGTTACAACTAAGCCTAAGTACGACGTACCACCCGACCTAGCACACCAATTCCAGGCATGCCAATTGTACATTAAGTATGCATGTCCACTTCTTTTATTCCTCAACAATGCATATGGTCAAATGGAGGACACATGACTAAATTTTTTGTATACAACAAATTTTGGGTTGATTGATTGATGCTGATGTTCTGCTAGTGCTAAGCCAATTACCACCACTCATTGAACAAACTAGAAAAGGTTCTAATAAAGACTGCCGTAGTAGCAGCACGTCATGTAACTGAGGGGGCATCACGCATACCACTAACAAATTAGAAACTCATACAAAGTACCTAAACCTAAGTATCAATCCGCCCCTATCTCTTAGCTACAGGACAAAGTAAGGAGTGGACTAGAGTCACTGTAGCATTACGTAACTTAATTTCTCTAAAATAAACTCTTTCAGAATCACGCTAAGCGAGCGCAAATGCAAAGTTGCAAAAAAGTAAGATTAGTAGTAGCGCAGAAGAGCACCTGTGTCATAATCACAGAAGACTTTTAAACGTAGTTATCCTGGAATGTAAGCAGCAACATTCTAGCTGGTTGGAAGAAAAAAAAGATATTCGCAATATATACCACAGAGCAGAAGAACAGACACAAAGTAGTAATAATTAAATAGTTACTCACCAAGCCCCGGGACCTCCACTCCTAGCAGGTCCAGCAGGTCCTGCTCACGGTCCTGGGTGCGCCGGACCCCAGAGAAGTGCAACACTGCCCCGTGCACCTTCCCCCACCGCTGCCGGCGCTCCCGGAGGCCGTACCCGGACCCAGGCCTTCCACCTGCTGCCAGGGTTGAGGGGAGGTGGCGCTGCACAAAGAAAATGAGTGCAGCCAACTCCACCTCCCCAAATAAGGCCCGTGCCTGCACCCCTTGTGGGCGCCGCCTTCCGCAAGGAAGGCGGTCGCGGCTCTGGCTGCGACGGCCAGGCCTACCCCTTGGCATGGTTCTGGGACGGGGCGGGAAAGAAAAGGTAATAAAATTAAAGATATTTTCTCCCCGTGCAAGCAAAAAGCAACGCGATCAAGTAAAAGCGGTCGCGAACAGGAAATATCTACCGCGAACGGGCGCGAACATGCATTGCGTGACCCGGAACAGGAAGTAAGCAACGCAAGAGGGCGGGACAAGTGAAAACAAGATGGCCGCGCCCGTAAGCAACCACATGGGTAAGTTGGTGAGCCGCGATCACGCAAAAAATACCGCCAACAGGCGGGAAAAAACTTCTGCGTCTTCGCGATATTTCCAACGTGTTTGCGGAGATTTTCAGCATTTTCGCGATAGTTTGCGAAAGTTAATTTCGCAAATTCCGCCCACCCCTAACGAGAACACTGGGGACATTTCCTCATGCTCCATTACGCAGCTGTAGTGGAGAATACATACTGGACAATTACCCAAGGAGGTAGCGCTTAGCAATTAACCAGTAGAAAGAATTCCACTTGGGTAAATATTTTGTGCAAAACTGTAGACTCTTGTTGGATGAAAGGGCATGTGTGGCTCTGTTGTGGCCCCGTCATTGACACAGCTACTGACACAGCTACTGAGACACCCACACAGACATCCACTTTCACTCTCACACTCAGGCACAGACACCCATTGACAGACCCACTCAGACACTGATACACCCACTCACAGATCCACTCACACACCCACTCACAGACCTACTCAGACACTATCACACACACCCATAGACCCACCCAGACACTCATGCACCCACTCACAGACACACTCAGATGCTCTCAAAACCACTCACAGACCCACTCAGACATTCATTCACCAACTCACAGAACCACACAGACACACTCACAGCCAATCACAGACCCATTCAGACACTTATGCACCCACTCACTGACCTACTCAGACATATACACCTACTCACGGAGCCACTCAGACACTCATGCACCCACTTACAGAACCAGTTATACATTCTCATGCCCACTCACAGACCCACTCAGACACTCATGCACCCATTCACAGACAGACTTATACACTCATGGAGGCACCAGACACTATCACACCCACTCATGACCCACTCAGACACTCCTACGGGGACTCAAACCATTGTTGGGCTTCTTCAACCCTACCATCCGTGAGGTGATCATCCAGGCTATAATACTATTCAGACTGGACTAAGCTAGCTCCCTATACCTTGGGGCTAACAGAGCGGAAATACTTCGCCTACAAAGGGCACAAAATGCAGCGGTGCGGACTCTCCTCGGCCTACCGAGAACATGTTCCACTACTGACTCTATGAGCAGACTGTATTGGCTACCGGTGGAGAAACCTATACAATTTAAAACTCTTTTCATCACCCATAGAATTATGAATCTCCAGGCACCCGCTACTCTGGCCAGTCTCATTGTACTCTATATACCTACCAGCCAGCTGTGTTCTATGGGCCAGCATCTGGTGGCTGTTCCCTGGGTAAAGAGAGGCAGGAGGGCGCTCCTTACGTGTTCTCACTTCAAAGCTCTGGAACTCCCTCCCTGTCAATATCAGAAGCATCCAAAACCATTCACTTTTCCGTAAAGTCATTGAAACTCATCTTTTTCTGGCATAACTTATCTCTTATGTGTCACCCGGTTTGCCTATGACAGTTGCAGTTTAGCACCGGGACACCCCTTTGCTGGGGCAGCTACGCGCTTTATAAAATCTAAAACTTTACATAACATAACAGTAACTCACAGATCCATTCAGACACTTATTCACCCACTCACAGACCCACTCAGAAACATACACCCACTCACAGACACACTCATACACTTATGCACCCACTTACAGAACCACTCATACTCTCTCACATCTACTCACAGACCTACTCAGACCTTCATGCACTCACTCACAGACTGACTTATACACTCATGGAGGCACGAGCATACCCACTCAGACACTCTCACACCCACTCATGACCCACTCAGACACTCACTCAGACATTCATCCACCCACTCCGACACCTTCTCAGAGACTCACACACCCACTCACAGGCCCACTCAGACATTCAAGCAGTCACTCACACACCCAGTGAGACACTTATGCAGCCACTCCCAGATGCACTCAGACACTCACGCACCCTCTCACTTATCCATTGAGACACTCATGCACTCACTAACACACCCACTGAGACACCTATGCACTCACTCATACACTCACTCTCAAAGGTTGCAGGCCACAGTTAGGAACTAAAAATAAAAAAACTTAAAAATGTACTCAAAAAAACAAATGTTACAATGATGTTATAGTTAGGAACGTAGAAATTCACAAAAAAACAAAAGGTTACAGCATAGTTGTAGTTAGCAAATAACATTGAAAAAGCCTTAGAAATTGACTAAAAAAACAAAGCTCACAGGGACCTTATAGTTTGGAAATAACATTCTAAAACCTTAGAAATTCACTAAAAAAACCAAAGGTTACAGGGACCTTATAGTTAGGCTCAGATTTCACTCATACAAAACCAATTACAATCAACAGTTATAGATACCTGAGCTAACTATAACTTCAGCCACTCACACAACCACTCACTCACCCACACAGATACTCATACAACCAGTCACTGATCTACACACATACCCACGTATTTACCTAAAACAGCCACTCACACACCCACTCACTCACCCATACAGCCTCTCAAAATAGCCATTCACTCACTCACTCACTTACTCACACAAGCACTCACTCACTCAATCAGACAATCACTAGCATACCCATTCACCCATCTGTGCAAGTATTCACAAACCTGCTCACTCACCCATACTTCCAGTCACACAATCACTTAGCAATGCATCCACTCGCACACCAACTCACTTAACCAAACACCCACTGAAAGAGGCACACACACAACCACTTACATATCCCTACAACCAATCAGACACCCAGACACACATACCCCTTCTACCACTGACACAGCCATACAACCAATCATACACTCACACCTTTATACAACCACTCATATATCTACTCACACATCCTGAACACCAGTGAGAACCCCATTCACAAGCCCATACAGCCACTTACATAGCTACTGACAAACCTATAGAGCCACTCGCACACCCACTCACAGAACCATATACACCCATACAGTCACTTGCACACTCACTCACTAACCTATACAGTCACTCACAGAGTCGCTCATTCATTTATACAACCACTCACATACCCACTCACTCACCCATACACTCACATACACACACACTCACCCACCCACACAACCACTCACACAGCCACTCACTCAGCAATACAGCCAGTGACACACCCACTCACTCACCAATACAGCCACTCGAACAGCCACTCACCCACCCACACAGCCACTCACTCACCTACTTATTCACCCATACTACCACTCACACACCCATACAACCACTCACACATCCACTCACAGACTCATACAACCACTCAGACACCCACTCATAAACAGATACACACAGTCATGCAGCCACTCACATAATATATGTTAAAAGTAGTATCATCCATTAGTAGTGCACCTAGCATACTGATTTAACTTTTGTAGGGGCTAAGTATATATGTGTAACACTCACAAACCCTTAGAAAACACTTACACTCACTGGATGATGTCTCCAGTGATGTAATTTGGGATGTCATCAGTGATGTCACTGACCACATCATGGGTGATGTAATATGTGAGGTCATCAGCAGTCCATTGCGCTGGCGTTATAGTTATGAAATAGAATTTTTTAAAACATAGAAATTCACTGCAAAAAACAACGGTTACAGAGACGTTACAGTTAGGCTCAGATTTCACTTAAACAAAACTGGTGAAATTCAACAGTTATAGTTACTTGAGCTATCTATAACTTACGCCCCCACAATGAACTGCTTATTACCTCACATATTTTGGGTGGTAAGGGTATTTTTAGTGTTTAGGGTGAGTTTGGGGTTTTGGGTGGCAAGGATATTTTGGGGCTTAGGGTGGGTGTGGGTTTTTGGGTGGCAAAGGTATTTTTAGGGTTTAGGGTGGGTGTGGGTTTTTGGTTGGCAAGGGTATTTTTAGGGTTTAAGGTCAGTGTGGGTTTTTGGGTAGCAAGGGTATTTTTAGGGTTTAGAGTGGGTTTGGGTTTTTGGGTTTAGAAGTTCCTAAGGCAAGAAATATACATATATATGTATTTCATATAAATAAATAAATATATATACACACACACACACATACACACTTACATAAATTTATATGTATGTTGATACGTATTTTAAATTTTCGCATAGTTATATAAAATTTAAGCAATTAATTTTATGGATCATCAGATCATGGAATTTTGAGCATTTAAAATCTATATTGACAATATTGTATAAATTATTATAAAAGTAGAAGAGTGCCAAAAAATATTTTAAACCTTTTTAAATCCTTTTATACTAAGCATTTATGCAAATACAGTCTTTTGTACAAAATGTACAGCTGTCAAACAAGTATTTCTATTATGTCTATGCATTTGTGATTGGACACTGTCACTTTAAAAGGTTAATCACAGTGGATAATGCTGTCATGGGACCAAGGCAGGTAAACTGCCGAAACGCTTAATGGCGTACCTATTTTCTGAGCAATAAAAGCAAAATATCACTTACTTTGGGTCCACTCTCGTTTGTCTCCTGCAGATGAGATCGTATGAAGAGCGAGGTTTCTTCATATGTTCACCGGATTGACTTTCCCTGGTGTAATAGACCCCCTCCCCTTGAAGTTGGCTCCGTGGCTGGTAAAGTCATAGCTTTGGCAGACCTAGCGACCCTCGAGGCTTCGAGAGTGCTGGCAACCTGGAAGTGATCTGGATACGTTCAGCCCCCTGCTGCAGCAGAATACATGCTTGGAAAGAGGTGGCTAGCGTGGAGTCGAGCTCATCGAGTGGAGCTGACTCGGAGGAGTTGTGCTTAGCGAGGAGGCAGCATTGCAACAACTGCTTTGAAAACAGGTACGGAGACATTGGCGATTGCAAAAGCAGGCGGGGAGGTGTGCACCCGAGGAGTCCGCCTTAAGCATAAAGTGGAGTGGACGGAAACCTATTGGTTTGAAATAATTGCTCTACAAAATGTCTGCCACAGCATTACGAGATCAAGAATCAGCTGCTGAGGATATGTTCTCGGACTCTCCGACGGTGCAGCGTGATGATAACAGAGGTGCCAGTGAGGAGGCAAGCGGAGGGGCACAACGCTTAAAAGAGAAATATCGTTCCTTGCAAAAATTGATGCGTCAAGAGCAAGATAAGTGGTGGGAATCAAAGTCACTACAGCGATACCTTGATGTGGGCAGGATACCCAGAGGTCTAAGAATAATGATTGCCCCAAGTTATGATACACCAAACCCCCAGATGATGGCTGAATGGGTGGGGACGAATCTGGACTCGTCGCGGAGACTAGTCCAGATATTAGTTAAATACGCGGAAAGCGATCGGGGGGAATTACAGACAAAAATAGATGCTCTTGACACAGAAATAAAGGCTTCTCAACAGAAAACAAAGCTTCATGAAGAAATGGTGATGAGATTAAGCAAAGAGGAGGAAAAAACAAAAAACAAAACAGAGGAAAACTTTCAAATTTCGAAGGGACAAGGAGGACTATGCAAACGGCCACATTTTTACCTGTGCCCGCAAATTTGATGCACACAGAAGTGCGACAGCAAGTAAACAAGGGCAAGGACAAAACCAAATGGCCAGAAATCAACCACAAGAGGAGGTTCCTTTCGTGTCGGATCTAAGATCTGCAGAGGAGAGTGAGTCAGAGACAGAGGGACGAGTGGAACGTGCCAAACAGAGTGCCATTAAACTCACCTTGGGGGAGGAATTAGAGAGGGCGCAGAAGGGAGACATTGCACCCCAGAAATCAACTTGCAAAAAACAACGAACAGAGGCCAGAAGGCAAAGGAGAAAAGCAGCCAGAAAACACCAACACCAGGCGACCTGCCCACGGACGGGGGCGGGGGGCTGGAAGAACAAATATGGAGCACATCACAGACTCCCATAACGATATCTAAGGAAAATACAATTATTAATCTGGCAAAAATAGATTTAACTTTGGCGGAAGAGCAATTGCTCTCTTTGGGACTTTCGTACTGCCCAGAGTCTAATTTTGACTACCCGCAGACTCGGGCAGATATTTACAAATTTATAAGCAAATTAACATTAAAAAATTATTAGAGAACATGTCACGATATTGATTTCTTTTTTCAAGAACATGTCCATAATCTTAAATCGTATGTACAGGACACAAGTGATTTTATCAGGAAAATCATGGATATTCATTGGCAAAAAGGGTGGCATTTAATAGCACTTGATGTATCCTCACTGTATACGTGTATAGGAAATCATGATGGGCAGAAAGCAGTTGAGAATTTTTGGGCAAATAGACCACTCAAATATGTGCAGGATAAAAAGATGCTAATAGACATGTTCACGTTTTGCCTTGAGAATAACCTGTTCATGTTCAAAAATCAAATGTACCAACAGATACAAGGTGTAGCAATGGGGGCCAGGTTCTCCTCCAGTTATCCCTGTTTGTTTATGGGTTGGTGGGAGCAGCTGGTCCTCAAAAGACAATTTCAACATATTTACAAGGAGAATGTTGTATCATGGCTGAGTTTCATTGACGCTTTGTTCATTATATGGCATGGAACAGAAACTGAAGCCCGGGAATCTATTGAACTAATCAATGTCAATGACCTCAATTTACATTTTACTTCCAGTATCAGTGATAAGGGTGTTACATTTTTGGATGTGCAAATTAATATAGTCAATGATACTCTGACTAAATCATTGTACCTCAAGGACACGGCAGGCAATACCATGTTACATGCATCTAGTGCGCATCCTCCACACTTGATACAAAGTATCCCATATGGGGATATGCTTCGTATTCGTAGAAAATGCAGTGAGGAAAATGATTTGAAAATAAAACAGTCAGAAAGCAAAAAGCGATTTTTAGACAGGGGTTATAAAACATCAACCATTGAAACCGCTATAATAAAATCAAGGAAATGGGCTAGGGAAGATCTTTTGAAGTATAATTTAAAGTCTCAGGAAGCATGAAGTGACGCGGTGGTTGCATCTAAGGAGCCCACTAGGCTCATTCTGACACATTTCAGACAGGAACAACAGCTAAGAGCCATACTAAGACGTAAGTGGCCAATAGTGTTGGATGATCCACTAATTGGTGATCTACTCCCTAAACATCCAGCTATAACTTATAGAAAAACGGCGTCAATGGCCAATGCACTGATAAAGAGATGTCCAGAAGAGCAAGAACAGGGAGGATGGCTAGTGGCAAGAAAAGGTTTCTTCAAATTCTCCAGTTGCAATGCATGCCAATATGACTCCAATAGAACGACATATTATACAGCCTTTAGTGACAGGGTACAAGATATAAAACAGCATCTTACATGCCGTACAGATTTTGTTATCTATGTTTTGCAATGCAGTTGTAACCTAGCATATATAGGCAGCACTAAATTATCTGTTCACAAAAGAATTTTACAACACATAAGGGCAATTAACAATAATGACCCTAGTTACCCGGTAGCAAGGCACTTTAAGGAGCATCATGATAGTAGCCTGCAACACTTGAAATATTATGTCATTGATGCTGTCCCACCTCAAAAAAGAGGCGGTGACCAAGAACTGATATTAAGGCGTCTGGAGACCAGATATATTCTGGAGCTGATAAAAAGTACCCTGGGGATCTTAATACAAGTGAGGACTTATATACTTACCTAGATTAATGTGTTCAATCAGAGATGTCATCAGTGATGTCATTTGAGATGTCATCAGTGATGTCACTAACCATGTCATGAGTGATATAATATGTGACGTCATCAGCAGTGCATTGCGGGCGCACGAGTTATAGTTAGCTCAACTAACTATAACGGGGGAATTTCTATGGTTTTATATGAGTCAAATGTCCAACTAACTATAACGTCCCTGAAACCTATGATTTTTTAGTGAATTTCAAAGGTTTTTTATATGCTAATTCCTAACTATAACATCTGTAAAACCTATGTTTTTTTCAGTGAATTTCGAAGGTTTTTAAAATGTTAATTTCATATTTTAATATTTATAAAACCTATATTTTTTCTATTTTTTTAATACTTTGGAACTCTATTATTCTTTTGTTTTACTTTAAAAATTATGTAATGTTTTATATCTTCAAAAAAAATGTATATATTTTTTTTGAGTGGGAGAAAACTGGAGTCCCGTACCAGTAGTGTACCAAGCTCCATCAGCACACGAATCCTATCGGCCATATTGCTAAACTCGTAAATGATGCGCATTTCGTATCTGACGGGTTCGTGGCACCGTGTCCCGCGTAACATCATATACGTATGAGGTCACGCCAGCTGCCACTTTGGCATGTGATGGGTACGCAGTACCAAGCCACGCGTTACATCATGTACGTATGGGGTCGCGCCAGGTATGCCATTCCCTCATTTTTTTATGTCTCAAAACTATATCTTAATAAGTTTAAAGTGTATATGAGAGCAAGCGATAATCTAAAATATTTCACACATTTATATTTCTAACTGTATTAAACTTATATTAAGGTAAATATATTTTCTCAGAATCGCGTCGGGTGCGGCCTCCTTGCGTTGCGATTGCCATGTGACCTAAAAAAAAAGCATTTGATTGGTTCATAACATTTCCCATTGTAACAATTGAAGGACCCCACCCATTTTAGTCATTCTCTCTCCAGCATTTGATGAGAGACACCTCTTCTGCTTAGAGAGCTTTTTGAAAAGTTTTTTGCTGTATACACATATCTTATACTACACACAACATGCAATGATCATCTTGATCAATATTCATGGTCTGTACAGTAGCCTTCCACGTGTGATGGCTATGCATCTGAAACATTACATCACAAAACAAATGTGTGTTACACGATGACCCTGATGTGTGTGCGTGCGCATTATTGTGCTGCCTTTCGGCCTGGGTATTGGTGGCTCGAAGGGGTATCATCAGCCATGGGCAGAGTGCACATCCTAGATCACATGTGACAAACAGTAAAGAGTAATGTGTAGATTTGTGTTGAAGTATGCCCTGTTGTCAGGCTTTACCAGTATAGTAGTGTGTCATATGTGAGACTTTCAGAGTCACATTTGACATGCATTGCTTGACTGTAATGAGTGTTATCACTGTGTATGACGTAGCCTCACTGCTTATCCTCCCTCCATCCGAGCACATTCACATGTGCACTTCGCGATAGCAACACTTTCAATAATACCGCACACCATTGACATGTGTGTCTGCACATATCTACAAGCTTGACAATGACATGTGATGTTGGCCATTCAATGTTTTCGGACAGCATCTCATTAGCGATAGTTCCCGTCCTCCCGGTACATGCTACATTAATGTAAATTGCAGAATGTGCGACGTCAAAACTGCAACAGGGACACACACATAAGTACACTTCCTGGCCAGGCAGGAACTGAACAATGCCCTGGTCCCCGGAATAAGTATTCACACCCCTACGCTAGCCTGGCGTACGCAAGCCCAGCCCACTTTGCATACGTATAAATAGGATAACAACGACGCCACATGTCCCAGTTCTTCCACACTGCCTCAGGTGATATGGCCGCATCCACGTCGCATATCACTATGCGCAATAAAAAAAAGGGATCCATGAGGTGTATACCATCCTCACAATCGAAACTCTATCTGAATTGTGAACCCTGTTGGCAGTCTTGTTTGGACACACAACAATGACAGCAGGTGAGCAGTGGGGCCTGGGTGCACAGAGCTGCGATTGAGCGCGGTGCTGTGGGAGGGGTGGGTTGCATCAGCCTGGGTGTGCAGGTGCGAACAAACGATGTTGCCATGCATAATGATGTGATCTCTGACCTCATTCAGTCACATCTCTGTCTCATTTTAAGGACCTGCTAGACCGTTCTGTAGGCCTGAGCCAGCGGGCAGCACTGCCCTACAGACACGTGGCGTTGGCTTTTGGGGCACTGGAGTGAGCTGATTACTCAGGGGCCGATTCCGATGTGGGACGGACTCAGGTCCATCCGACATCGGTCAGGAGCCGTAACCGGCCGACCTGCTGTCGTCGGTTATGGCCCTGCAAGTATGATGCGACCAAACAGGGTTCTGAGCGGAATGGATGCTTGCATTGTGAAAAGCAGGGGTGCAGTTCATCCCTGCACCCTGTGGCCAGCACCCCAAGGTGCCTGCCACCGGGTGCAGGGATCCACAGAGGGGCACCATAGGTGCCCCCAGGCTGCCATTTGGCAGCCTCGCACCCATGGGGGCCCTACTGGGGGCCCCCAAAGACAGTTTCCGACTGCCTTTTCATGTCGGAAAGACCGGCATGAAAAGGCAGTGAAAAACTGCCATCGTACTCCCTCGGTCGTAAAGAGGCGGCTGGGGGAGAACTGAGGGATTTCCGACCGAGCCCATCGGAATGGCTCGGTCGGAAAGGAATCCGGCCGACACGTTCCGATTCGGTCGGAAATCGGAATTGGCCCCTTAGTGTACATGCACACAGGCTTGCGCCACTGCATTACACGCACACATTATGCTTCTAGCATGTGCTCTGTTCCTTTGTATGTGAACGTTGGCATAACATATTATTATTTAACCTTGTGTATTCTCGTACACTCCAACTCCTCTTTGAACCACGATTACCACTAACAGTTGGTAGATCGTACTTCAAGAAGGAAGGATGCACTCAACTGGTGTTCTCTATTAAGCTTGAAATAAACCTTCATTTACCTCAAGACATTTCCAGCATTATATTATTCCTCCCTTTTCAGACACTGAGTTAGATGCACCAAATTGGCAGAGCAGGTACTCAGCCCGCGATGATGCCCTGGGCATTCTGACATCTTCCATCGTGGTATCAAGACACTGTCCCCGACCGGAGACCTGCTGGGCCACCCTGACAGAGGCACCCTGAAGTCAGAGCTCGCACCGGCACGTTGTTGGATACACCGGTGGTGGCAGGTGAGCAGTGAAGCCTCGGTGCGCAGGAGCTGCAATTGAGCACAGTGCAGGGGAAGGGGCTGGGGTGCAGCAGCCTGGGTGCACAGATGCAGGCAAGCAATGTTGCTGTAGATAATAATGTAATCTCTGGCCTCATTCATATCTCTGTTTCATATTAAGAACTTGCTGGACCGCACTCTTTCTCGCGGACCCCAGCGTCCCAAACACACGGGTGACGGGAGGTGAACAGTGAGGGCTGGGTGCAGTAGGCCGATGCTCTGTCTCCTCCTCCCTCTGTTCTTTTGACTCTCCCTCCCCTTCTCCCTTCCACCCACTCACTCTCTGTCCCATTCTCACTTTTCTTTCTTTCATTCTGACTACCTTTCTTTTTCTCTTGGACATGGCACACATACTTATGTTTCTTTTTTGTCTTGCAGGTTTTGTACGCTGCTTCCGGAGGAGTCCCACCCATTTATTTCATGTTATACTGTTGTTTCTTCTAATAAAGAGGTGTTTCCATTTATTTGTGTTGTTTTAATAAAGGTTTTTTTTACCAATAAATAAGTGAGTGTATGGGTCTCCTTTTTCTGCCAACACTTGTATGTAGTTTATTGTGAAAATCGGCGGTTGATAGGAGGTTATGAGGGAAAACATTTGTAATTTTGCGGTGCACCTACCAAATATAAACCAACAGACTATTACATAAATGAAGCCTGGGTAATTCTACAACTGCAAGGGTTCTATGAGTGTATCACTTTATAACACCATGAGTACTGCCCATGTGATTACAGAACCAATAGGGCACTGCCTAGAGCCACCGAGGCTTCAGGGACTGGCGAGGGCCACCCTTTATATTTAAGTAAAGCCCCAGAGGGTGACGATCTCCAGACTTGAGTTGGCCTCGAAGCCCCCCGAACAATTATTAAACAATACCCGGGGAGGTGGCGATACCCTAGGCTGCGAAACGTCTCTGTGCCCTCCCTCATCTAATCTACATGTGAGATTAAGATCCCCAGTGCTGCAGAGACCCCACAATATAATATTAGGATTGGTCCCGGAACATTACCCACAAGGGGGCTCATTTAAATGAATGGGTGAGACACTGCTTCATTTTTTTTCTCCATTTTTACCACCCGGATCCTCTTTATTGAAGCGATACGAGGTTTTCCTCCTCTCGCTTCAACGAGGCAAACAACGATTTGCTTTCACAGGATGAAAGCCATGCTCCCGCCCTGTAATAGCAAACATAAATGTCCCGCGGATGCACACCCCGGGACATTGTATGGGCTGTGCCTGGGAGGTGGCGCTCCATAGGGCCTTGATGCATTGGTTACTGCATAACTAGAGAATTAGTATAAACGCATACTAACCCTACTTGCACACGTGTAGTACAGCGACCAGAGTGTAGTGAAGAGGCAGAGGAAGCCCAAAATCAAAAAATGTAAATCCTACCAGAGGTCGGGTGACATAGTTCGATGAGCCGACGACCCTGGGATGAGTAGAAACAGCTTCACGAAGAAAACGGGTCTTTAGCAGAATGCAAGGAAGCTCAAAATATTGGTGAGTGCTGCCTTCTTTTTACCTTCTCCCACTCATCCCCATATTTATGTAGTGAAGAGGCAGACAGCAGTGGATCAGATAAGCAGATTTATTGCAGGAAAAGAAGACAGCTTAAACAGCCACCAACAAGAGCAGACAGCAAGGCAACCATCTTCTCCAGCACCGTGTCCAAACTCCCCAAGATTCCCCTCATGACAGACCTACATTCTAACATTACATACTTACATTCTAGTAGCATTACATACTAACATTCTACTATGACTTACATTGGAATACTATACAGAGCACATGACGTTACAGCAATGAGCTCATGGTTTCATCCACGAGTCTTGACACCAGTAGGGGTGAGTAGTTTGCTTCCCACTACTTGTATAGTATAAACGCATACTAACACTACTTACACAGTTATACTGCAGTGGCCAGTATGCTACAGCGCCCAGAGCCCATCACTTTACAGCAATCAGCTCGGTTTGATCCCTGGGTCCTCACACTGGTAGGTGTGAGTACTTTGTTTCCCACTTCTGGTATGGTATAAACGCACGGTAGGGGTCAGTAGTTCGCTTCCCACTCCCTGTATGGTATAAATGTCTACTAACACTACTTGCACAGGTATGCTACAAAGCCCAGAGCACATCACTTGACAGCAATGAGCTCACGGTTTAGGCTCTCGGTTTCATACCCGAGTGTAGCAGCATCTCATCTCAGCACCATGTCACTCTGAGCAACACCGCACTTTCAGACCGCTAGGAGTGAGTACTTCGCTTCACACTCCCCAACAGAGGTTACAGTACTCCTATCCTCCTGTTTCCTACTCTTTTTGCCCTTTTTTCCCCTTACTCGTTTCAACGGAATCACAAAATGGCTGCCAACACTTCCTAGTTGCAACAGCTCGCAGCCAAAAAGCAGCAAGCTCGTGCTCTTAACACCTCAGCCAATCAGATGGCAGAATTCCCAAATATCGATATCTGTAAATTTCGATATTTCTCCAAAACTACTGAACGGATTTACACCAAATAAACCAAAGCTTGGTTTCTACACCAAGACCCTTCTCCCTACCAAATTTGGGGTAATTCCGTTCACCCGTTCGGCCTGTAGCCTTGTCTAAAGTTTCCTAAGGAAATTGCATGGAGAAAACATGTTTTGGGACCCCCCTTTCTTCTCGCCCCCTTGATGAAGCACCCCCAAACTTTCAACATAGGAGCTGATATGAACAAAGAATTACTTTTGAAAATTTCATGAACATTCATCAAACGACGCCAAAGTTATAAGCAAAACAATAAATGCTCTTCCTATGGAAACATGGTCCTAACTATAACTACCTACTGGTGACCACCAGTAAGTAATATATATAAGTCCGATCTGGGGGCTCAATGGAGGGCTGAAAAAAAGTATCCCTAAAAGTATCAGCGCAATCGGACCCACTGGAGGGTTTTAAATGTGTGCAGCATTGAACTACGAGAACCAGCGTGCAATGGGAAATACTTTGAAAATCAATGGCACACCGGAGGCCAATTAAAGGTATTTAAAGCACGCAGGGAACTGTTAGTTTTGCACGGAACGTAACGAATGCGAGTGATTGCCTCTGAGGAAGGAGTAAAAGACTCTGAAACGCGTCAGGCCAGGGATGTTACGACGGGATCGGAAGCTGCCTGTTTGCATTTAAATAAAGGATGTTCCTCACCTGCAGTGTGTGCGGCCTCATTTGCTGAGCAAAGTTAGTGATATTATATACGGTGGCTCCAGGCCGTAGAGGGATCGCGTCATCCGGGACTCATTATGGATGCATACAAGGTGGAACTTTCTTCTTGTGAATGGCACAGCAGGTTAAATATTAAAGCAGGCAAAGTCCGATCTGGGGGCTCAATGGAGGGCTGAAAAAAAGTATCCCTAAAAGTATCAGCGCAATCGGACCCACTGGAGGGTTTTAAATGTGTGCAGCATTGAACTACGAGAACCAGCGTGCAATGGGAAATACTTTGAAAACCAATGGCACACCGGAGGCCAATAAAAGGTATTTAAAGCACGCAGGGAACTGTTAGTTTTGCACGGAACGTAACGAATGCGAGTGATTGCCTCTGAGGAAGGAGTAAAAGACTCTGAAACGCGTCAGGCCAGGGATGTTACGACGGGATCGGAAGCTGCCTGTTTGCATTTAAATAAAGGATGTTCCTCACCTGCAGTGTGTGCGGCCTCATTTGCTGAGCAAAGTTGGTGATATTATATACGGCGGCTCCAGGCCGTAGAGGGATCGCGCCATCCGGGACTCATTATGGATGCATACAAGGTGGAACTTTCTTCTTGTGAATGGCACAGCAGGTTAAATATTAAAGCAGGCAAAGTCCGATCTGGGGGCTTAATGGAGGGCTGAAAAAAAGTATCCCTAAAAGTATCAGCGCAATCGGACCCACTGGAGGGTTTTAAATGTGTGCAGCATTGAACTACGAGAACCAGCATGCAATGAGAAATACTTTGAAAACCAATGGCACATCCGAGGCCAATAAAAGGTATTTAAAGCACGCAGGAAACTGTTAGTTTTGCACGGAACGTAACAAATGCGAGTGATTGCCTCTGAGGAAGGAGTAAAAGACTCTGAAACGCGTCAGGCCAGGGATGTTACAACGGGATCGGAAGCTGTCTGTTTGCATTTAAATAAAGGATGTTCCTCACCTGCAGTGTGTGCGGCCTCATTTTCTGAGCAAAGTTGGTGATATATATATATTATCTACTGGCGGTCGCCAGTAGATAGTTATAGTTACAACCTAGTTTCCATAGGAAATCTCAAAATTCTAATTTGAATAACTTTGGCGCCGGTTGACGAAACCTTGCGAAATTTTCAAAACAAATGGGGCGCTCCGTTCAGCTCCTACCCTGAAAGTCGCGGGGTGATTCGTCAAGCGGGGGCCGAGAAAAAGGGGGTCCCAAAACGCGTTTTCCCCATGCATTTTTCCATAGGACCTTTAGTCGCAGCTACAGCCCGAACGGCTGAACAGAATTACGTGAAATTTGGCAGAGAGGTAGCCATATGGTCAAGGAAGTGCCTTTTGCAGGTCTGGTGTAAATCTGTTCAATATTTCCTGAGAAAATAGCATTTAAAAGCATATCAATATCTATACACGCGTACCGTGCGCGCACCCTGCCGTGCGCGAGCGCAATTCTGATTGGTTGAATCGGTCGAAACAAGGAAGTGTCGGCCGCCATTTTGTCTTTCGCAGTCTGAGGGGGTGAAAAAAAAAGGTGGAGAACGTGAAAAGGGGGCAAAGTGGACAGTTCCTGACCCCCTAGCCTTGGTCAGGGTGTCACAGAAGGACCCCCAAGGGAGAAAACAATTATTTATTTTTTTTAAATCATGAGGTGCGCGCACCACGCACGCACGGCACGCACTGCGAACCGTGGGCGCTGAAAAACCTGAAAAAAAAAATAATAAATACATAACTTAGCATTTAAAAAAACGTACAAATTCACAGAAAAAACCATAGGTTTCACACACGTTATAGTTACGAATTAGCATTTAAAAAACCTTGCAAATTCACTTAAAAAACCATAGGTTTCACACATGTTATAGTTAGCTGGACATTTCACTCGTAAAAAACCAATGAAATTCCCCCGTTATAGTTAGTGCAGGCAACTATAACTCACGTGACCGCAATCCTCTGCTGATGACGTCAGATATTACATCACTGATGACATATGTGTCTTTATGAAAAATAAATATTTGTAATATATGTATAGCTAAAGATTAATGGAAGAAGACATGGGTAAATAAGTGTCTACATACAGTGATGTAATATCTGACGTCATCAGCAGAGGATTGCGGTCGCGTGAGTTATAGTTGCCTGCACTAACTATAACGGGGGAATTTAATTGGTTTTTTACGAGTGAAATGTCCAGCTAACTATAACATGTGTGAAACCTATGGTTTTATAAGTGAATATATATATATATATATATATATATATATATATATTTTTTTTTCCCGGCAACTGACCTTCTCCCACGGTCCCGGTCACGAAACGAGGCGCACACTGGCAAGGTATTTCAAATAAATGTAATAGTCACACGTGTATAATGGACAGACGCGTTTCGACAGCAAGCCTTCCTCAATGTCACGTTTTCTTTTCAAACAGTTTTCTTTTATAAAAAAACAAAATCAAGCAAACAATAAAGCAAGAGAGAGGACTGGCAGTCTGCAGTTCATACACATAGAAGAGGGTCAATACTGACAGTACTGACGTGGTTACGGTGGCCATGACAGAATGTCTAAATTCATTGGTACATACGAACTTTACAATGTGCAAATGATACTTGATTCACCCTAATTCATACTGAAACAATGCATTACTCAGTTTCTGGTAAACATTTGCAAAATCTTTATATACAAATTAATTAATTTGAACTTCATTAATTTTGTCCTTCAGATGTATAGTTCATAATATCTACAATCATGCCCTGTATGGTACTTTTGCAATCAACAATCATCAATGCTCAATTAATTCTGCCCTGAATGGGCCTTACCACCAGAGAATTCCATCTTATTCATTCGCCTTATTATTTACTCAATATGGACCCAGAGCTCTTCCTCATTATTTAACTCCTTCAGGGTCTTTGTTTGTAACTCTACAATGTATCGCGATTCAAGCTTTCTCGGTTTTTTAGTTCTGTTTCCCCCTCTTTCACTCTTGGGAACCTGAACTAGACAAAAGAATCTCAACAAGTTGGCATTAGAATCGTGTTTTTCTTCAAAATGACGTGCAACAGGATATGCTGCATCGTGATTTTTGATAGCACGCATGTGCTCAAGAATCCTTTTCTTGGTGGGATGAATCATACTTCCCACATATCTCCTGTTGCACGGACATAGCAAACAATAAAACGTATAATCAGAATTACAGTTCATAAGTTTGCCAACCTTTCGTCTAGTCTTCCTTCCTGGTATGGTGTAATCCTTCACTTTGGGACTATTCCTGCATGCCTTGCAATTCATGCAAGGTAAAAACCCCGAAATCAAATCCTTTCTCTTGGGGGCTTTCGTAAAATGGCTCCTTACCATCTGGTCTTTAAGTGCGGGTCCTTTCCTGTATGTAATCAGTGGGGTCTGTGGAATGATGGGTCCTATAACATGATCTGATTTCAAAATCTTCCAATTTCACCTGAACATTTGAAAGATTTCAGTGGATCCTGTTGTATATTCTGTTATCATCCTCACTTTTCCCTGGGGTTCAGAAGTGAGAACTTTACTCCCCCCAATTACTAACAGGAGATCTTTCCTTTATACCTCTTTGATCTTATTATTAGCATTAGTTAAGGTCTCTTTTCTGTATCCTCTCTTTAAGAACCTATTGAGAGCATTGCTGCTCTCCTTCTTAACATCCTCATCTAGTGAGCAGTTACGTCTTAGTCTTACAAACTCCCCATATGGTACTCCATTGATGACACTTTTGGGATAAAAACTATTGGCGTGTAACACGCTGTTCCCTGCTGTGGGCTTCCTGTACAATGTTGTCTCTATTTTGTTCTCTTTAACATAAACCATTAAGTCTAGATAGGGCACACTCGTCTGACTTTTAAATTCAGTGAATCTCAGGTTTATATAATTTTTGTTAAGCTCTTCTATATATGCTTTGGCCTCTTCCATTGACCCTCTCCAAATAATCAAGAGGTCGTCAATGTATCGAGACCAGAGAACCACTTTTTCCAACCAGACTTCATTTTTACCTGCCCAGGCCACGTGCTTCTTCCACCAGCCAACTAATAAATTTGCATAATTGGGGGCGAAGCACGTGCCCATTGCAGTTCCCTGTTGTTGATGAAATATTTCTCCTGAAAATAGAAAAAAGTTATTTTAGAGACAATATGCAATCAGTTCCTTGAGCATGATGTTATGTTATGTTCAAAATATTTTAAGTCTCTCTTTTTTAGAAAGAACTCTATTGCTTTGAGTCCCTTCTGATGCTGTATACTCGTATAGAGACTTGTTATATCGAGAGTCACCAATAGTATGTCCGGTTCCCAATCGATATTTGCGATGATTCTCAAAAAATCCTTTGTATCTTTTACATATGAGCTAAGATCAACTACCAAAGGTTTTCATGAAACAGTCGATGTATACTGAAGTGTTTTCTAATAGACTGTTTTTTGAAGAAACAATAGGTCTGCCGGGGGGATTTGTTACACTCTTGTGGACTTTGGGGAGATAATAAAACATTGGTAACTCTGGTGATTCACAGCAAATTAATTTAAAATCTTCTTCAACCAATGTTCCTGTTTCCCTCCATTTGTTGGCGAGTTGATGAAAGTCTTGTATGCTTTTCTCATAGATCGTGCGTGTTGTAACCTTATAACAGCTTGTATCCGAGAGTTGTCTTCTTGCTTCCTTGAGGTAGATTGATTTGTCCATTATTACGACATTTCCTCCTTTGTCAGAGGATTTGATTATCAGATTGTCGTCTTCACTTAGATTTGTTATCAATTGTCTTTGATGACTTGTTAGATTGTCTTTAGTCAAATTGGAACCCCTTGCATGTAATTTCTAAAGGTCCTCTATTACCAGGTTGTGAAATGTATCTATTGCATTGTGGGATGAAGTGTGATTTTTTTCTCAGGGTGCTTGCGGCACCTTTTGCGTGATCCCCATCTCTTCTAGGAAATCTATGGTATCACTAGGATCATCCTGATTGCTATTGATTCCAGTTTCCAATTCCCTCATAGCCTGGAGGGCACTTAATTCCATTCCTGTGGGTGATTCACTTTCTTTAACCTTTTCGGTGCTCATGGCGGAACGGTTCCGTCATGAGCATCGGTTGAGCTGTGCTCATGACGGAACCGTTCCGTCATGACCCCGCCCGCGCAAGAAACGGTCAGCGCTGAGCGGGAATCGGCGCCGCATCGAAGAGGCTAGAAATACTTGCACTTTTTGTTTCCTTCTTCTTTGGATGTAAATATGTATCTTTAGAAGCTTCAATTAGCGTAAGAATTTATATAAATCTATCCGCACGTTGGTATATTCGAATTGCGTTGTTGGACAGAAGGTGAGACCCAACTCTAAGATTTTGGTTTCTTCCTGTGTAATTTGCCTGCTACAAACGTTAATCACTGTCTTTTTCTCTGGCATGATTTCTAATTGTGTTTCCCCCCTCGCTTGCTCCTTGTTCTCCATCCAACAGGTGAGATGTCTTTTCCCCTTCCTTCCCCGTCAGGTTTTTCATTTCTTCTCTCTGGGAAGTGTGTTCTTGCTGCCGGGCGCTGTCTTGCTTCCCTCATTAGCTGGTACTCCTGAAAGAAAGTTGTGGATGTTGTTCCGGTATTTCTCTTCGTTCTTCTTGTTGCTTGCTCACCCTCGGATGCTTCGATGTCAGACTCAGATGTATCACGTGAAGATGCCTCGCTGGTTTTCTGTTGTAGCAGCTGCTTTCTAGGAGTGTCGTATTTCCTAGCAAATGTTAGGATTCTGCCAGACTCATAGTCATTTTCGTCTCTCAAAAATTTTGTTTGTTTTCGGTGTCTGATAATACTCTCATAATCAGTTAGCCGTGTTTCATCCGCTGTTGCAATTCATCTCTTAGTTTAACGTCTTTGTCCAATGCAATCACTGCTTCGAGTTCCTTAATTTCATCCAATCATTTTTGTCTATCACTCCAGGCATACTTTATTAGAATTTTAACCATGCCCTTTGCTGACTCAGTCGTAAATTCCACCCATTCCTGAAGTAATAACAGGGCAGGGTGTCGTATATATACGTAAGCCTCTAGGAATGTGGTCACAGTCCAGATACCTCTGTAAAGAGGTAGCCTCCCACCACTTCCTTGTTTCTTTTTCGTACTTTTTCTCTAACTTATTGTAGAGGGTTAGAAAAAAATATATATATATATCAAATGTAGTCTTATACCAGCGCTAAATAGACGACATCTTTATCGTGTGGAAAGGAAGTGAACAAAGTGCTATTGACTTCATTAATGCCATTAACATAAATGATTTAAATCTACATTTTACAGGCACTGTAAACAAGCAATCCATTGTTTATTTAGACTTAGAATTGTACACTATGAATAACAAAGTACATTCACGTACACACCGGAAACTAACATCGGGGAATGCTATTTTACATGCTCAAAGCTTTCACCCTGTTAAACTTATTGAAAGCATTCCCTATGCCGAGTGTCTGCGTATGAAAAGAAATTGCAGTACTGTGGAGGGCTTAACAGACTCAACCAACAATCTATTTAAGAGACTTAGTAATAGAGGGTACAAAACCAAAACTCAGGAAACGGCGCAGTAGAAGTGCTTTGATATTTCCAGAGAAGACCTTCTATTCAAAAATAAAGATGACAAAGTAACATCAGGAGAGACAACAAAACAGACACCCAGGCTAATTACGGGATATAACACTTTTCACCAAAAGTTAAGAAAAATCCTGTATAGACATTGGCCGATAGTGAGATGCGGTCCTATCATAGGCCCTTCTTGCACTAAGCTCCCCCAGTTAACCTTCAGGAGAGCTAAGTCAATGAAACAGGAACTTGTATCCAATGCTCCTGCACTAGACAGAGGTACCAGTTGGCTTAAGTCCCAAAAAGGATTCTTTAAGTGCATAAAGTGGAAAGCCTGTAAATATGGAATCAATACTAAATCAATTTCGACTCCTCTAAGAAAAACCCCATTAGAGATCAGAGAGTACTATACGTGCAAAACAGGCAGCGTTTTACGGACCAGCAAGTACGATTCGTACCCACAGCACTCCGCACGGCTATATTTTTACGGGAGCCAAAAAGCACCGGACAAGCTAAGTACGCCGCGATGCACAAGGAAAAGGGTGCCCAGTACGCGCTGTACACGCCATCACCCACATCGTACGTGTCATCATGTACGGTGCGTACCCCAACATTGCATATGTATGGACCGTACCCCCACCCCACCCGTGTATGTACGCGCCGTACCACCAGCCCCGTATGTAAGTGCCGTACCCTCAGCCCACCCGCATATGTACGCGCCGTACCCCCAGCCCCGTATGTTCGTGCCGTACCCCCAGCCCTATGCGCTGGGGGTACGGCGCATACATACGGGGCTGGGGGTACGGCGCGTACATACGGGGCTGGGGGTACAGCGCGTATATATGAGGCTGGGTGTACGGCGTGTACATACGCGGGTGGGCTGGGGGTACAGCACGTACATATGGGGGGCTGGGGGTACGGCGCGTACATACAGAGGGGGCTGGGGGTATGGCGCGTACATACGTGGGTGGGCTGGGGGTACGGCACGTACATACGGGGGGCTGGCGGGGCCGTACGACTCATAACCCGGGCACAAGTGTCCCCGGGGTAGGGGTCGTACACAGTTCGCTCCGTACAGGACGTTTTCCATACGCTTGTGCATTCGGAACGCCTGTACGGATCGGACTTGTGCGCTCGGACTTCAGTTTTACGACTCGTACGTAAAACTGTCCGGGGACGTCTCGTAGAATTTTCCCACGCCGATTCGTATGTATTTTTCCCGTACGAATCGTACTTCACCGTTTGTACGGTACTTGTACGATTCGTACGTAAAAAAAATACGGATACGAGTCGTACGGGAAAAAAAAATACAGGATCGGAATCTGCACAAAAATATATTAAATAATAACATTTATTAAAAATAAATTAATTATATTTAATATACATTTTAACAAATATAACAAATAATTGTAATTAAAAAATGTAAACATATGTATATAAAATGTAATATATATATTTACTTTAAAACAATTAATAAATTAATTTTAATTTTATAATTGTTTATATGAAAAATTTAGAAATAAATATATATATATACATACATCAATAGCATAAAATCTAATAAAAAACAGTATATTATAAATTAAAACATGAAACTATTTTTAAATCTTTAAACTTACGTTTTCCACTTCAGTGAGTGCAATAGTAGGTAAAGTGTTGGATAGCAGAGGGGTAACAATTACTATTCCTACTCGAGTGAGTGCAACAGTAGGTAAAGTGTTGGATAGCGGAGGGGTAAAAAATACTATTCCCACTTCAGATTGTGTAACAGTAGGGAAAGTGTTGGTTAGCGGAGGGGTAAAAATGATAATTTTACCACTCCAGTGAGTGCAACAGTAGGGAAAGTGTTGGATAGCGGAGGGGTAAAAATGACTATTCCCACTTCAGTGAGTGCTACAGTAGAGAAAGTGTTGGTTAGCGTAGGGGAAAAAATTACAACTTTCCCACTCCAGTGAGTGCAACAGTAGGGAAAGTGTTGGATAGTGGATGGGTAAAAATTACAATTCCCACTCTAGTGAGTGCAACAGTAGGGAAAGTGTTGGATAGCGGAGGGGTAAAAATTACCATTCCTGCTCCAGTGAGTGCAACAGTAGGAAAAATGTTGGATAGCAGAGGAATAAAAATTACTATTACCACTCCAGTAAGTGCAACAGTAGGGAAAGTGTTGGATAGCGGAGGGGTAAAAATTACTATTCCTACTCCAGTGAGTGCAACAGTAGGGAAAGTGCTGGATAGCGGAGGGGTAAAAATTACTATTTCCACTCCAGTGAGTGCAACAGTACGGAAAGTGTTGGATAGCGGAGGGGTAAAAATTACTATTCCCACTCCAGTGAGTGCAACTGTAGGGAAAGTGTTGGATAGTGGAGTGGTAAAAAATGCTATTCCCACTCCAGTTAGGGAAAGTGTTGGATAGCTGAGGGGTAACAACATTATTTCCTCCCCAGTTAGTGCAACAATAGGGATAGCCGAGGGGTAAAAATGACTATTTCAACTCCAGTGAATGCAACAGTAGGGAAAGTGTTGAATAGCGGAGGAATAAAAATTACTATTCCCACTCCACTGAGTGCAACAGTAGGGAAAGTGTTGGATAGCGGAGGGGTAGAAATTACTATTTCCACTCCAGTGAGTGCAACAGTAGGGAAAGTGTTGGATAGTGGAGTGGTAGAAAATACTATTCCCATTCCAGTTAGTGCAACACTAGGGAAAGTGTTGGATAGCTGAGGGGTAAAAACATTATTTCCTCCCCAGTTAGTGCAACAATAGGGAAAGTGTTGGATAGTGGAGGGGTAAAAATTAATATTCCCACTCCAGTCAGTTCAAAATTTCAAACAAACAAAATATCACCAACACAAAACAAATGAAAAATATATTTAAATATTTAGAAAATAGAAACATATTATGTTAAATGCATATGACAAATACCTAGAAATAATATATTAAATACATTTAAACATAATTTACAAACAAATGACTATTTTTAATTATAACATATTTATAAGCAAAAACATTATTTATTACATAATTATTATTTTTTTATTTCCTACCCTATAACACCGCACAATTCACAACAAACATCTACATTTAAAAAAAATGTACCTCCATAATTAACTATCAATTAAAGAAATATTATTAATCAAAAACAAATTAAAACAAATAAAAATTAATTTACTCCCCAAACGTTACCCCAATAAAACCAAAACTCACAGACAAACAAATAAACAATTGCCCTAATTAATTATCAATTGGTGAATTTATATTAGTGATCAACTTATTATTAATTAATTAATTACACATAAATTACTTTCTCCCCTCTACCTCTATAAAGCCCATATCCCACACCCAAAAATCATTACACAATGTCCATAATTAATTTTAAAATATTAAAATAATATCAATTAACAACTACATAGTAATTAATTAAAAATAAATTACTTCCCACTCTTTACCACTATAAACCCCACAACTCACATCTAAAATTAATTACATAATTTATATATTTACATTTTAATGAATTAATTAGCATTGATTAACAAATAATTATTAATTGATTAAAAATAAATTACTTCCCACCCTTTCCCCTATAAACTGCAAAATCCACTCTTAAAAAATTGGCACAATTCACATAATTAATTACCAATTAATTAATTAATAATTCCTAACAACCAATTAATAATTACTTAATAATAAATTATTTCCTATAATTGGCACTATATAATCTAAATTAAATAAATCTTAGTAAATGTAAAATAACTCATTAATTTATTATAATTACATTACTTCCCAGACTTTCCCCTATAAACCCCATAACCAGCTCCTTAACAAATTACAAAATGTCCATAATTAATTACCAGTTAATTAGTTAATATGAACAATGAAGTAATAGATAATTAATAATAAATGACTTCCCACAATTAAGACTACAAAATCTAAACTAAATAAATATTACTAAATAAATAATAATCATTAATTTATTAATAGTTAAATTACTTCCTATCAAATTCCCCTATAAATCTACAACCCGCTATGGAACTAAAAAGCACAAAATGTTGATAAAATAAAATTGATAACTACTAAAAATTTAACACATATATTAAATAACAAAAATATATACTTATACAAAAAATAGATCACATACATTTAAAATACATACTAAAATACATAACACTAATTAAAAAATCTATATTTTAAACAACGATATTTTTGCAAACGATATTAGTGATTTCGATATTTTTTAAAACGATATTTCTTACCTTAAAGTCGATATTCTAGACCATGATATTCTTGCTGATTATATTTCTGTATCACGATATTTCTAACTCGATATTTGTGTAAGCTGACATGTCCAACTAGATATTCTGTCTGCCTACCATCCTAAATACATTTCATAGTGTTCCATTCTCCTTTGAATGTTTTAAGAGGATTTACTCCACCCCTTTGCTGGAGCAAAACTCCAATGATTTCCAAGGTCAGAGAAGAGTTTATAAATGCGTACAGTTACTCAAGTTTGTGGCCATACACAAACTCTCAATACAAATCATGCCTTGATAGAGCAACTACCCACTTGTTTTGTGAAATGTACTGCTGCATAATTGAATGGTGCTGAGCCCTACAACTATGCAGTATTAAAACATTTATGCCTGCTACGTGTCCTTGGTGGATACCTGGTGGGTGCAAATAGAGACATTTCATGCACATTTATAAACAAAATTGGCTTTGTGTATCACAAGTTATAAGTATTAAGCAGGATGAAGAGAGCTTGCAGTCTCCTTACATCTTCAGATGAGTTAGTAATAGGCAAACCTAGTTTCAATGTGTGGTCACATTCCAAATCTAGCTGGAAGGGCAGAAGAATACGAATTTGTGAACTAATATAGGGCTTTATTCCGAGTTTGACGGTCTTGTTGTGGGCCGCCACACCAGTGCCCGCTCCAAGACCGCCAAACCCAAGGTTAGTCCGCCCACCGGATTACAAATTTCAATCCTGACAGGGGGTCCTGCAGCAGCAGTCCTGTGGCAGTATTTTTCTAAGGCTCATGGGAGAACCTTTGAAAGGCACCAACTTAGGTGTGTTGTAGCGCGTTCCTGCATGGACAAAAATACACTATGGTGCCGATCACGATCCTGTAAAAATCGGGTACGAACCGTCGGACGGAGCATATTCTCCGTCCAACGCGTACCCGGTCGGATCAATATACAAACATGGAAGTACGATTCGCACGGAAATACCAGTCCCGTACGAATCGTACAAAACCCTGACCGACGAAAATATTCATACAAATGTGATCCGGGAAAGCGCCGATGTGACGTCGGGACGTACGCAGCCTGCCATTCACGAACCAGGAAGTACGATTCGCACCGACATCATCCCGCACGGACAATAGTTTCCGGCAGCCAAAAACTGCCGGGAAATCAGGACGACGCGAACAAGGAGTACCTGTACGCGACGGACAGACATGGACCCGAACCTACGTGTCATCCCGGCCCTCATAGCAGTCGACCTCCTCTACAGGTTACGACGCAGACGCCGCAGAAGGTCAGAACAACAAAGGGAGGGGGGAAAGGGGGGGGGGCAGGAGCACGGGCAGGCCACAAAACCCCCACCAAAGTCACACAGCACACATGCCCTGGACATACCTGACCCCAAGGCCCTGGTCACTACGAGGGGGTGGGGGCGTGTCCAGCAAAGCCAGCGTCCGCCACAACGGAAGTGCTTGACGACGCGAACCGGCAACACAACAATACAGGTACGTCCCGTACCCACGCCTTAAGATCGTGGGTACGAGTCGTACCACGCCCACACCTACATCACCCCAACAATGGCGGGACGGCTGTACCCACGTGGCAAAGGCCTGGGTATGGCCCGCACAAGCATTCCATAGCGTGGGCACGGATATGTACGGACCGTACCCTCACCCGCGTATGCATGGAGAGTACCCCCCACCCCAACCTTGTATGTACGACCCGTACTCTCACCCGCGTATGCATGGAGTGTACCCCCCACCCCAACCATGTATGTACGACCCGTACACTCACCCGCGTATGCATGGAGCGTACCCCCACCCCAACAGTGTAAGTACGACCCGTACCCTCACCTGCGTACGTATGGAGCGTACCCCCCACCCCAACAGTGTAAGTACGACCCGTACCCCCACCCCGTATGCATGGAGCGTACCCCCACCCCAACCGTGTATGTACGACCCGTACCCTCACCCGCGTACGTATGGAGCATATCCCCACCCCAACCGTGTAAGTACAGACCATACCCCCACCCCAACCGTGTATGTACGACCCGTACCCTCACCCGCGTATGCATGGAGCGTACCCCCACCCCAACCGTGTATGTACGTACCGTACCCCCACCCCAACCGTGTTTGTACGACCCGTACCCCCACCGCCGTATGCATGGAGCGTACCCCCATGCCAACAGTGTATGTACGACCCGTACCCCCACCCCGTATGCATGGAGCGTACCCCCACCCCAACCGTGTATGTACGACCCGTACCCTCACCCGCGTATGCATGGAGCGTACCCCCACCCCAACAGTGTAAGTATGACCCGTACCCTCACCCGCGTACGTATGGAGCGTACCCCCCACACCAACAGTGTAATTACGACCCGTACCCTCACCCGCGTATGCATGGAGCGTACCCCCCACCCCAACCGTGTATGTACGACCCGTACCCTCACCCACGTATGCATGGAGTGTACCCCCACCCCAACCATGTATGTACGTACCGTACCCCCACCCCAACCGTGTATGTATGACCCGTACCCTCACCCGCGTATGCATGGAGCGTGCCCCCCACCCCAACAGTGTAAGTACGACCCGTACCCTCACCCACGTACGTATACGTCCCACCCCAACAGTGTAAGTACGACCTGTACCCCCACCTCGTATGCATGGAGCGAACCCACACCCGTGTATGTTCTAAGCGCACATATCCTGAAATAGGAGGGGTGGGTGCCTATCACTCCCAGCAGTGCCCAGACACAGGAGGGGTGTGTGCAGAGTCCTCCCAGCAGTGCCCAGTCACAAGAGGGGTGTGTGCAGAGTCCTCCCAGCAGTGCCCAGTCACAAGAGGGGTGGGTGCAGAGTCCTCCCAGCAGTGCCCAGACATAGGTGGGGTGGGTGCCTATCACTCCCAGCAGTGCCCAGACGCAAGAGGGGTGTGTGCAGAGTCCTCCCAGCAGTGCCCAGTCACAAGAGGGGTGTGTGCAGAGTCCTCCCAGCAGTGCCCAGACATAGGAGGGGTGGGTGCCTATCACTCCCAGCAGTGCCCAGACACAGGAGGGGTGGGTGCAGAGTCCTCCCAGCAGTGCCCAGACATAGGAGGGGTGGGTGCCTATCACTCCCAGCAGTGCCCAGACACAGGAGGGGTGTGTGCAGAGTCCTCCCAGCAGTGCCCAGTCACAAGAAGGGTGGGTGCAGAGTCCTCCCAGCAGTGCCCAGACATAGGAGGGGTGGGTGCCTATCACTCCCAGCAGTGCCCAGACACAGGAGGGGTGGGTGCAGAGTCCTCCCAGCAGTGCCCAGTCACAAGAGGGGTGGGTGCACAGTCCTCCCAGCAGTGCCCAGACATAGGAGGGGTGGGTGCCTATCACTCCCAGCAGTGCCCAGACACAGGAGGGGTGGGTGCAGAGTCCTCCCAGCAGTGCCCAGACATAGGAGGGGTGGGTGCCTATCACTCCCAGCAGTGCCCATACACAGGAGGGGTGTGTGCAGAGTCCTCCCAGCAGTGCCCAGTCACAAGAGGGGTGGGTGCAGAGTCCTCCCAGCAGTGCCCAGTGACAAGAGGGGTGGGTGCAGAGTCCTCCCAGCAGTGCCCAGACATAGGAGGGGTGGGTGCCTATCACTCCCAGCAGTGCCCGGACACAGGAGGGGTGTGTGCAGAGTCCTCCCAGCAGTGCCCAGTCACAAGAGGGGTGGGTGCAGAGTCCTCCCAGCAGTGCCCAGACATAGGAGGGGTGTGTGCAGAGTCCTCCCAGCAGTGCCCAGTCACAAGAGGGGTGGGTGCAGAGTCCTCCCAGCAGTGCCCAGTCACAAGAGGGGTGTGTGCAGAGTCCTCCAAGCAGTGCCCAGACATAGGAGGGGTGGGTGCAGAGTCCTCCCAGCAGTGCCCAGTCACAGGAGGGGTGGGTGCAGAGTCCTCCCAGCAGTGCCCAGTCACAAGAGGGGTGTGTGCAGAGTCCTCCCAGCAGTGCCCAGTCACAGGAGGGGTGGGTGCCTAACACTCACAGCAGTGCCCCTGCAAAGAAAAGGGTGGAGTACCCACAGATCCAATGCCCACAAATGTCAGTCAGGTGCACAAAGATCCTGCAGCACAAGTACCACATGTGTGTGAGGCTGGGAGTATACACATGCATAGCGCCAAAAAGAAAACATGTACACATGAAGTCATGGCAACAGTCTACATACACAAGTACAGTGACCACCAAGGACGCCACGAATGATGCAGGTGGAGACATCGCTCAGCATGCATGGCCCAAGTGTAACGAGTCCGTCACACACCCAGCCAATGTAGACACAGCTCAGCACCACATATTGGAAAGACCCTGCAGGGAAGATGTCAGGTTACACAGAGGAAGGAACACACCTTGGGATGATGACACCATGCAGTAACTGCGTACATGAACAAAGTTATGTAGCCAACAGCTTGTGATGGCACACAGATACCAGGATCCACCCTATGACCAGCACAAGACTACAATTCCCACACACCCAACACATTATCACCACCCAAAATGATGGGGCAGGTCCACCAACAGCAATACCAGACAGACAGTAGTGTACTAAAGAAAAAGAAATTGCTTTATTCAGCATCAAAAAAATGTGTTTGTCCCTTGAAAGTTCAAAATGTACAATGCCCATAGGGCAATCCAAAGTTCACATCCAGGTGGGGGACACAGTGGGACGCGTGTCCCCTAGCTTGCCTGCACACTCAGACTCCTTCGTCTTCCAGAGCGGGGAGGGCATCATGTGGGGGGGAAGGACCAGGCACCGCAGGGACATGAGGGCGAAGGGGAGGCGTCGTGGGTGCAGGGATGGAGGACTCCACCACAGGGGGTGGGTCAGGGCCAAAGGCGGAGGCCAGGATGGCGCTGCACACCTTAGCAAGGTCCTCCAGCGACTCCCCTGCACCCGAAGGAACCACAGGCCCCAAGGAGGGGGGGGGCGGAAGGATGGGTCGCAGCGCCACTGGGGGAGGGTGTGGACGGGGGGGGACTCAACCACCCTGACCGGGGACTCCCTTGACCGCTTGCGGGGTGGTGTCACTGTGGGGCTCAGGGACAGAGCGGCCATGAAGGAGTCTTTGCCGGATATGTGGCCAGGAGACCTGAGGGGAGGGGATTTGGAGGGAGTGGATTGGGTGGAATGCGGACTCCCACTCTGGCTGCGTGGCTTACGTTTGCACCCCGACCCAGTGGGTGTGCCTACTTCACCCTGTGTGTGCATGCCAGGAGGTGTGCGTTTGACCTTCCCTGCTGGTGTGGTACCTGTGTCTGTTGTGGTGGGTGCATGCTGACGTCTGGGTGTGCGTGGGACAGGCATGGGAGTAGGAAGTGTGGATGGGTCAGGGGTAGGGGGTTGGACGTAGCACTGCAGGAGACCCACTGCTGCAGTCAGTGTCGACTCAATGCATGGACCTCAGCAAGTTGCGTTGGTCAGCCTGCGATGAGAAAATGCCCTCCAAGTATGCCTCCATGTTGTGCAGCACTTGGCTGTGGCCATGGAGGACATTAAGCATCGCAGCCTGACCAACCTGCAACTGCCGCTGGATGTCCACAGACTCGGCATTGGCGGCAGCAGTGGAGACAGGGGCAGGGGGTGCGGTGCCTGGCAGGAAGGAGACATGTGGTGACTGGGCACGCTGGGAAGGGACACGAGCAAGTGGGAGGCGGCTGATGGCAATGGAGGGGGCGGGGAGAGATGTTGTGCTGCAGTCAGCTGCTGGTGCAGCCTCCGCCCACTCGGAGAGATCATCCTCGGACCCGTCAGCTTCATATTCTGTCGTGCCAGTGGACAGGTCCTCAGCCTCACTCTCCTCCGCCCCAGTTCCACTCGATGTGCCAGGCACGATGTCACCGCTGGCACTGGTGCTCGGTCCCTCCGCTCCGTCTGTGCTCATGTCTCTCTCCGTGTCCCCCGACGATGCTGTGGGCAAGGTGAAGAGACAGCAATTAATCATACACCTGTATACATATGTCACATGAGTCCAATCTACATAGGTTACAGTGCATAGCCTGAAAAGAAAGATCAGTGACATCTACAAAACAAGGTACAGATGTAGGGCATGCAACACACAGTTGGTTGACCGACCATGCCACTGAAAAACTATGGAGAGCATGACACAATAGCAAATGACATGAAATGGAGTTTGACAGAGGAGCCAGGCCCTGGGGACAATCCAGCACTGCATCTGCACCACACAGCGTTGCCAAAAATAGGGATGAGCAGGGACCATATCCATGAACTTGAGGCACATGCTGCATAGGTAATACTGAAAACATGCCCACCATGACTGGCTCACTGCACCATGAGTGCATGTGCAGAAAAACATCACACACTGGCCAGACCTAGCAAGGAGATATCAGGTTTTGACATGTAGGCTTTGCCCGCACCAACCACCCCCTACATGAGACAATTTGTTGAGACACAGGAAGCACTTACATCTCTTAGTCTGGGTGAAATACACATGGGCTGGATGAATGCAAGATTGGACACCAAATACCCAAGGTGCGCCTGTCCAAATAATCATGTACAAATGGGCAGCATCAGATGATTGTAACAAGACACACAGGCACTGGCCACCGTGAGTATGAACAAGGAAAATCAGGTCAGGCTGTACAGTGGACACTTGTACTACATTTTACGTCAATATACATGGTGCCAGGGGACAATGCCACAGAGCACAACCTATGCTGTAGACACTGAGAGTGTCCACATTTCGTGATGACACACATGACACCTAGGAAAATATGCCCCAGGGGACAGTAGTGGCCACACAACTCCATGGTCCTGAATGGGAATGACTGCAACACACGCCACCATCCCTGCACTATGCGTATCGCACACTCATGCACATCATGTCACAGGCCACAACATAGGACATGCGTGCTGTAAGGCATGACACTTGAGAGACTAACTCCCATGTCTGGACTCAGCATCAGTGCCAACTGACATGGAACCCACAAGTACTGAACTGGACAGGGCACAGACAAGGTCCCAAAACCTGTTACACACCACCCCCACACATGATGCTACAGGCATAGTTCACATGGAGAAAGTGCCAGCCTAGATAACCTTGTGAAGGAGTGACTACACACAGACCAGGGAACACATTGCAAGGAGGGGAAGGGAGGCAGGAGAGCACCGCTATACTGTGGGTAACTGGATCTGCACAGCACCTTTAAACCCTGGCAGTGTATCCATGCAACTGTGCACTTACATATGCTGGTGACACACAACAAACACACATGTACCTACCCCCTTCCTGCTGCTGCTTCTCCCGTAAGCGCCTGTCCAAGTCTGGAAATACCACCGCCAGCACACGCTTGTGGATGTGGGTCAGACGGCGGCGCCCGCGATTCTTATGGGTCTCAGGTGAGTCCCCCAGCAGGACCCGTGCAATCTTCCGCGTCCAGCACCGGATATCCTGCCACCGTTTCCTCACCTGGGCCAGGCGCCGCTTGCGACCCTCCGTCCTCCTCACGGCACTGACGGCGTTCATCCATATCTGCTTCTTGGCAGAGGCGCCTACCTGTGAGGATGAACAAGTGACACTACATCAATACACCTGGCACATGTCACAGATACACATATGAGAACTATTTTGCTATTTACAACAAGGCATGGTATGCATCCAACGCATTGCACCTTTGTCATAGGGACATGATACTCTGGGGAAGGGCAAAAGCAGTACGTGCCATTGAAAGTACACAGGTGGAATGAGGGCAACTACACAATCAATGATCCAGGCTCACACTGTGCATCAGAAGGTACACCAGGATAATGTGCAGCACCTCTAAGCAGTCACATGCCACAGGCCACTGACGCTACCGCAGCAGAGTACACAGACACACACAGGCACAGGACATTCACCTGCCATTGCCAAATGCAGCGACAAACCTCACTCTGCACATGTGCCACTAGACAGGGGGGCTCACAGGTGTGGGGCTGGCTCTGCACGTCAGACACACAGCACTGCACCCTGCTCACATCACATGGGCAGGGTATATCCATCCCTCATGCAGCCCGGGTGCCACACTCCACATATGCACCCACCCACATGACAGGGGACTTACACACACACCGATGTCCAGGGTACGAACACATCATGTGGACACTCTCAGCACAGGTACACAGAACTAACACACATCTGTGGGTACAGTCACCTGTCACACTGGGCTGACCACATAATAAAATGAGGACTGTAGAGGCTACATTCCCAGGAGGACAAGACAGACAGTATGTGGCATGCACCATGCAGTGATTGTCACAGTAAACACAATGCAAGTGAGGACGGCAGACATCCACCACAGCATGCACTGGCTGGGAGACATCAGGCATTCCCCCCCCTGGGACCCCCCCTTCAGTACATAGCATGTGTGTCACACCTGGACATAATGCCAGAAGACACAGTCACAAACAAGGGACACAGTCTGTGCTAGTAGACTCTGCACTCACCTGATACCCTGGTCGCCCATACAGCATGGGGTACTGTGGGAGGATCACATCCAGCAAAGCCTGGTTCTCCTCCAGGGTGAAAGGCTGTGCCCTCTCCACAGACCTTGACATGGTTCCAGGGAATCAGTAGCAGCAGCTGGCTTGTGGAATCCAGAGATGTGCAGGCAAGTGCTCCCTCATGGGACCTGGCTGCCTTATGTCTGCCTTGCTGGCCTGTTTCATGCACAGGAGTACAGAGTGATTGGTCACTCACATTTGCATCCTATGTTTCCTCCAATCCCTTCAAACCTAGCACAGTCAGTGGGTTCTAATTGTGTTTTTTTCTTGAGCATGATGTCACCTCCAGAACCACATTGCAACAAAGTAGATTCATTCAAACTGACTACTGCTGTGCACCTGCAGAAAAAAATTCAAACTTTAAACTTGGTCTCCATGACAACCAGCATGCATGTAGGCCTTTATACTTGTCCCTCATGTGTCCCCTATGTAATTTGGAGTTTCACACACAGGTACGGTGCGTACCGGGGCCCTAGGGCACCCCAAATGCATAGCAACGGCCCGTACAGGCGTGTGTACGGTCCGTCTCACTATGGGTGTTCTTGCGTATGCGTACCCATAGTGATAGTGAGCGAACGCACGCGTGTATGGTCCGTATCACTATGGGTGCGCATACGCGAGAACACCCATAGTGATAGTGAGCGTACAGGCGTGTGTACGGTCCGTATCACTATGGGTGTTCTCGCGTATGCGTACCCATAGTGGTACGGACCGTACACGCGTGCGTACGCTCACTATCACTATGGGTGTTCTCGCGTATGCGTACCCATAGTGGTACGGACCGTACACGCGTGCGTACGCTCACTATCACTATGGGTGTTCTCGCGTATGCGTACCCATAGTGATAGTGAGCGTACGCACGCGTGTACGGTCCGTACCACTATGGGTACGCATATGCGAGAACACCCATAGTGATACGGACCGTACACACGCCTGTACGCTCACTATCACTATGGGTGTTCTCGCGTATGCGTACCCATAGTGGTATGGACCGTACACGCGTGCGTACGCTCACTATCACTATGGGTACACATATTGCAGCACTCCCATAGTGATAGGGAACGTACACAGGCCCTCTGAGCGAATGTACGGTGCCTTTCACACATCACAGTGGTGACAGGCAGCACACAGGAAGGAATAGGGCTGACATACTTGTCCATGGATGGACATCAAGGTATTGTCTGGGCAGTACTACATGTGTGTGGCACAGGTATGAAAGGCTGTGATGTGGCACATTACTCCTGAGTCGAGAGGGCACCAGATGTATGATGAGATGTGTACAGATGTTATGTTTTACGGTGCAATGTGTGCCAGGCATGCCCTTAACTCCTTTGACATGTGTGCATGTCGTACTGCACACTTGGGATGAGCGTCACTGGCATGGCACAGTCAACAACACACACAAGTGTCCCCTGATGCCCGCTACAGGGGTTACCACACCAGAAATGTGACTACCCACGGTGCACGATGTGTCTATGTCATGTATGTGTGGGGTGTTCCCATTAGCTTGATGTTGGTGCTCCCTCAAATGCATCAGCTGTTGCAGCAACCAACATGTGTCTGTGTGTAGATGGCCATGGCACACTGTTATGCACACCAGGCCACATGTGGTATCGGATGTGAGGTGCGTATGTATGCATGGGACACGGAGTAGCGTAACAAGGACATGTCTGCATCCTCTCAATGAATGTGTGGTGAGTCATTACATGTACACCTTATTGGCAAGGTGTGTGGGCTGTCCTAGTGTGATGTCGTGTGACCTGTGGCTCTAGTGTTCCGCTACCAGTCTCTGAAATCAACATCCTACTTCTGCTGATGTGTTGATGTATGTCACTCCTGTGTTGCGTCTGGCTGTTCACTTACACTGGGACACAGCTAATCCCGTGCCATGGCATGTGGAGGTTCACAATCTCCGTGTGTAGCTGGGTCTTGGTAGGAGTGTCACCTGGCAGCCATACTTGTCCAGGGCATGTGGCACATACCTGACTCCGTATGTCGCATATGTGTATTGACAGATTGACATGTTCTCAGTACAAAAAAATTGTTGTTGGAGTGCACTCACTCTTCCTTGTCACTTCCAAATTACTGCAGAGAGCCGCCTCTTCCCCGAGCAATTCCGGACTTGGCTGACATGCGGGAGAATGACTGTATCCGGTGCTACCGCTTCCCCCAACCGTTGATTGAGGAGTTGACGGCGAGACTGGCACCACACCTGCAACCGCTGCACAGGTATCCTACGGCACTGACACCCAAGCTGAAGGTAATGGCAGCCCTACATTTTCTTGCCACGGGTACCTTTCAATATACCATAGCTCATGTTGGTGGCATGTCCCAGAGCATGTTCAGCCGTGTGCTGCATGATTTCTTAGAGGCCATGTTGCTTCACCTGGATGAGTTCATCCATTTCCCTACTCCTGAACTGTTGACTGGGGTCAAGCGTGGATTCTATGCCCTGGGAGGGATGCCCCATGTCATTGGGTCCATAGATGGGACACATGTGGCTTTGGTACCACCACAGGCACAGGAGGTGGCGTACAGGAATGGCAAGCACTACCACTCCATCAATGCCCTTGTGGTGTGTCTGTCCAACATGGTGATTTCACATGTCTGTGCTCGTTTTCCAGGATCAGCACACGATGCCTACATCATGAGGCATAGCAGGGTGCCTGAAATGATGACGCAGCTGCGCAACGAACGAGCATGTGTTGTTGGTGGGTACACTCTGTCTGTCCTGTATTTTGCGTAGACTTCCAGCACGACCGCTTCTCCTGTCCTACTTATGTCCATGTGATTTCCATGTAGGGGACGCTGGCTATCCCAACATGCCATGGCTGATCACACCTCTCCGCAACCCCATCACGCCGGCCCAGCTCCGCTACAACACCGCCCATGGCCGGACAAGGCGAGTGATAGAGAGGACATTTGGCATCCTGAAGAGCCGATTCAGATGCCTCCACAAGACCGGCGGCGCCCTCCCATATGCCCCGGCGAAGGTCTGCAAAATCTTCATGGTCTGCTGCATGCTGCACAACATGGCAGTTGAGAAAGCTGTGCCACTCATCCTGGATCAAGATGATCAGGACCATCCACCCGTGGAGGACGAAGGGCTTGGCAATGGGGCTAGTGATGTGGAGGATGTGGTTCCGCAAGAGGACATCCGGAGTCGGCTCATACGCGACTTCTTTGCTTAGTGGTGAGTACCAGTGTCTGTGTCTGCACGCATTGGTCCCCGTGTGGCATGTGTTGCGATGTGTGTGTCCATCTGCATGTATGCCACGCGAGTCAGAGGTGTGTGCGGATGTGTCACTGGAGTGATGGTGCCAGTGATGGTTGTATTTCCCCAGTCATAATTGTGACCTAGCATGTTGTCATCCTTACATGTGTCGAGTACATGCACATGCAAGTGGCTGTGCTTTTTGTGGCTGACTTCTTGTGTGTCTCTCATCCCCAGGTACTTGCGCATGCCGTCTGCTGGTTGCATTGTTGTGGCACTCCTATTCCTCATGGACACGTCATCGTGTGCTGACTCAGCGTTACACGCAAGGACAAGTTTGGAAGTCTCCTTAGGGTAAGGGATGCATCAGGGGTGTATTGGGTGTGGCAGTTGTTTACGATGTGTGCACACTGCCCCTGTCAATGTTTGGTTCCTCTGCAGACATGTCGCATCACCATGGGACTCATTACATGTAGCTGTGTAGACCTGAATAGATGGTCAGACTTGTTGCCAGTCATCTGTGATGGGATAGTGGATTGTGATGATGGCATCAATGTGTGTAACACTGCCCTCGGACACATACGGTTTGCATTGGCTTGACATGGTGTGGGACTTCCACATCAGAAGATCAATGGTGTATGGCAGCCTCTCCGTGAGCAGCAGGGGGTGTTTAGCTGTTACCCGACACTTGTGTGCCAGTTCCATGGCTATCACGCATTTGTGCTGCAGAAGGGGGGTTCCAGTGTTGGACCCACATGTTACTCCACATGACCTGTTCATGTGTACTCCGAGTTGCCTCTGCATTCCCAAATACATGAATAATAAAGGTGTCCCTATGCCTCCAAGGTGCCTATTCTCAGTCAATGCTGGTGTGTTGCCACGGTGCATCCGGCATGTCTGGCATGGTTTTCCGTGCTAGTGGCTATGTGTCTATGTGTCGAGTAGCAAGATGGAAGCTGTTTGTGTGGGATTAGACTGTGTATTGTGCATGATGTCCATGACTGTGTGGGTATTGTGACATGTGCCATCCCCATGCATCCTACGTTGTCCAGGCCACCATTCTCTGCATCCACCTGACTCAAGCTTGCAGGACATGGTTCTGCCACCTGTCCACACATACCTGGGTGCCCCCCAGGACACTCCACATGATCCCTGACCACTGCGCATGGCTGTCGCTGTACTCAATATGTCTGTTGGCACGGTTGTACGGCCACCCCCTCAGCTGGTTGGGCCCATCACGGGTGTGTATGGTGCTCCATGTCCGTCTTGCCTAATACATTGTGACCCATGTGTGTCCTGTGCCAGACTCAGGCACCAGGGTGTGGATGGTTGAAGTCAAATGAGAACTCAGGCATGGTTAGACTTTACAAGACACATGTAAGGTAATAATGCAAAATGTAGGCATCATCTCTTTATCGTATAACTTTTTATTTTGGTTGGGATACGTGGGGGGGTATGACATGAGGGGCTTTCCGGGTGTGTGGAATCCAAAGTTCACTAGGGGAGTTGGTGTCCTTGCCATTGAAAATCCTCAGAGTCCATGCCACAGTCTTTGTCAACATTGGTCAGACAGTGACCAGCAAGTCCATGTGGCAGAGAATGTCTTTTGCTGCTGTGCTGCTGTTGGTCCAGTGGGCCAGGTGCCAGGCCAGGTGTCCTGGGAGATGGTGCTGTTGCGCTGACCCTCACGGTCTTTTCCGTGGACGACCCGCCCTCCTGTGGGGACCCTCAGAAGCAGGCCGTGACGATGTTTGGGATGCTCCGTCGGATGACTCCTCCTCCTCCTGATCCCTCCCTGTGGGTGGTGATGTTCTACGCCTGGTGGCACAGGGAGGGTTGCCCATGTTGTCGGCTATCTGACGGAGTGTACTGTGAATTCCCGTGAACACCGTCACGAGCTCAGCCTGTCTGTCCTCCATCCGCCCTTGGTGTCGCAGTAGACAGGCATGTTGCTCCGCATGTTGCTGGGCCTGCTGGGTCTTGATCTCCTCGAGGATGGACACAACCTGGGCCATGCCCGTGGTGTCCTGCCGGTATGTGTCCAGGATGTTTCGGACATGGGAATATACCGGTTCCGCAGCCAACCGGTCAGGCTGGCGCCTCCGCCGTCCTCCACTCCCACCACCCCTGCCCACTTGCACCTGGCCTGCCCTTGTGGGCACATCGGGTCTCCGGGACCCCTGAGGGTTGGCATTGGCGTTGTCGCCTGCCTCCTCCTGGATGCCCGGTACACCGTGTCCCTCCTGGCCAGCCTGGCTGCATTGTGGTGGTGGGGCAGGGATCCTGGATGTCTCCTGGGATGTGGCAGGAGTGGGGGTGGTGGTTGGCCCAGTTGTACCTGACGCAGGTGCTGCAGGTCGTTGGACACCAGAGGGGCCAGGTTGGTCGGGGTCGGGTTCGTCCACAGAGTGGTGAGAGTCGTCGCTGCCGGTGGCTCCGTCATCCCGCCGAGCCGGGTCCTGTGAGTCTTCCCCCCCAGTGTTGGGGGGTGATCCACGACGTTGACCTGTGTGTGAGAGAGACAATGTTAATTTTGTTCCATGCAACATCCATGTTTCATTCGTTTCTGAGTTGGCACATTTCCTCTGGGAATTTGGATATGTCTTGCATTCCACTCACAGTGCACTTGTGCATGGGTATGTCCCTTGGCCACAGCTTTTGCGACTTTACCTATGTGTGGCACAGTCTTACTTGCTGCGTCAATTGTGACTGCAGTCAGCAGTGGAGTGAGCAGGTGTGGCGAGCCATGCATTGGCGCCTTCCGTGTTGCACTGTACGTGGGCACATGGAGTGGTTCCACACACTTAGATAATGCAGGTAGCTGGCGTTGTGCTCGTGCACAGGTTGAGACATGGCCCTGTGTTTTGCCATGGAGAAGAGGGGGGGTTCTGGCACTGGCCACCCTTGTCTACATGCACGCAGTCCACCTGCTGACGAGCAGACATTCCCACACCCCCCAAGGCTGAATTGGGCTCCCTGTGTATCCCTTTCTCACTCCCTCTCTGTCCCCCTCTCCCTCCCTCTGTGTGTCACCCTCTGTCACCTCAGCCCAGCTTCCTGGGCACACACTTTTAGCAGATCTTTGAATGGCCCTTGGCTTGTTGATGTGAGTTTGTTTCTGATCTCCAGGCAACCATTGGGTGTAGTGTCTGCGCTGCTGCTGTGGTGGTGTGTGCTGCCACTCTTTCACAGTGTTGGCTGTTCATTATCTGCTGTCATGTGCAAAAACGTGCCGTCACCCCCATGTGTTAATGCAAGGCGTCTGCCATTTGCTGGCAAGTCTTTCCTGTGTGGGGACACACTGTTTGTCTGGCTGTGACCTAGGCCATATGGGCAGGGGGCATTGTTGACTGCTTCTGAGTTGCACTATGTGATTTTTGGGGCCCACACTCCCGCCATCCGGCTTACCGTGTCTTGTGTTGGTGTTTTCTGTGGCCTGTGACTTGGCATTGTCCAGCTGGGTGCATGGGGCATGGTGGCGCCAGTGGCATGTGCGTGTTCATGGAGTGTGGTTGAGTCATGCGATAGCTTGGGGTGGTTGCGTGCCTGTTTGTGAGTTTGGCTGTGGATGACGTTCCCCCCATGTGAGGTGAGTTGTTTGTGTACTCACCCGGGTCTCGGAGTCCTTCTAATCCGTCCACTGCCACCACCGGCAGTATGGCCATCACCCTCTCCTCCCAGGGATGGTATTGTACGCGTCTGCGGGGCGGCCCTCCTCCAGTGACGTTGGCCTGGTTGTGGTCGTCGGTCATTTTGGCTCGGACCCTCCTCCGCAGATCGTACCACCTGGCTAGGCATTCATGCCTGGTCCTTCTGGTGGCCGCAACAGCATTCACAGCATCGACAATCGTCTGCCACATGGCTGTTTTTTCTGAAATGCTGGTCTGTCTGACCAATGTTCCAAAGAGGTGTGGCTCGACTCTGAGGATTTCATCGACACGGACCTCCAACTCTCGGCTAGTGAACTTTGGATTCTTGTTAGTGGCCATGGTGAGGGGTGTGGGTGTGGATGGTTGTGGGTGTGTGGGTGTGGTTGTGCAGGTGTGTGTGTGAATGTGATGAGGGGGTGTTTGTGAAGGTGGGTGTGTGAAGGTGTGCAAGTGTAAGGTGTAGTAAAGGTTCAAGTATGGTGCTGTAGGTTGTCTGTGGGGTCTGGCAGCAGTGAGTCTGTTGCAAAGGCTCATGGTTTGTGTCTGTGGGCCCTTTTTATTGGTCCATTGGTGGGTGTGGCTGTGTTTTAAGTTTGGGTGGGTGTGTTATAAGGAGTGGTTGTGTTTTGGGCCTCTGTTTGGGATTTTGGCAGTTGCAGGTCAGTGAATGTGTTGTTTTTGTGATTGTTGGACATGTTTTGTGGCTTTGTGCCATTCGAACGGTGTATTCTTGTGTTGTTTTGCTTTGTCCTGGTTGTGTACGTGCGTTTTTAGCGTTTGTACGGTGTGTACTTCGGGAATTTAGTTGTACAGTGCTGTCTTGGAGTCTGGCTTGGTACGACTCGTACATGCGAGATGTTGGGTGAAGGTGCTGGTGTTGGGGCCTGGGGTGCGCTACGTACTTAGAATGTTGGGGTGGGGGTACGCTCCATACGTACGCGGGTGAGGGTACAGGTCGTACATACACAGTTGGGGTGGGGGTACGGTTCGTACATACACGGTTGGGGTGGGGGTACGGTACGTACATACACAGTTGGGGTGGGGGTACGCTCCATACGTACGCGGGTAAGGGTACAGGTCATACATACACGGTTGGGGTGGGGGTACGGTCCGTACATGCACTGTTGGGGTGGGGGTATGCTCCATACATACGCGGGTGAGGGTACGGGTTGTACATACATGGTTGGGGTGGGGGTACGGTCCGTACATACACGGTTGGGGTGGGGGTACAGTATGTACATACACGGTTGGGGTGGGGGTACGCTCCATACGTACGCGGGTGAGGGTACGGGTCGTACATACACGGTTGGGGTGGGGGTACGGTACGTACATGCACTGTTGGGGTGGGGGTATGCTCCATACGTATGCGGGTGAGGGTACGGGTCGTACATACACGGTTGGGGTGGGGGTACAGTACATACATGCACTGTTGGGGTGGGGGTACGCTCCATACATACGCGGGTGAGGGTATGGGTGGTACATACACGGTTGGGGTGGGGGTAAGGTACGTACATGCACTGTTGGGGTGGGGGTACGCTCCATACATACGCGGGTGAGGGTACGGGTCGTACATACACGGTTGGGGTGGGGGTACGCTCCATGCATACGCGGGTGAGGGTACGGGTCGTACATACACGGTTGGGGTGGGGGTACGGTCCGTACATACACGGTTGGGGTGGGGGTACGCTCCATACCTACGCGGGTGAGGGTACGAGTCGTACATACACGGTTGGGGTGGGGGTACGCTCCATACATTCACGGGTGGGGGTACGTCTCGTACATACATGGGTGTACATACACGGGTGGGGATTCGACTCGTACATGGGAGGGCTGGGGGGAGTGTTGGGCGCGTATGCGGGCACATGTCTCCATGGTTGCTATGGGAGTTCGGTGCGGACGGTGTTTTTTCCATACGGTTGTAACATCGGACACACGGGATGGATCGTACTTCCGCGGTCGGACTTCACTTTTCACATTTGTACGGTAAATCGTCCGAGGACGTGTCGGACACATTTTCCGACCCGAGGACGTGTGGGGAATAATTCCCAATGCGATTCGTATGGACTTTTTCCCATGCGAATCGTACTTGGCAGTTTGTACGGCACTTGTACGATTCGTACGGTAAAAAGACCGGATACGAGTCGTACGGAGAAAATTTTTACAGGATCGTGATCGGCACCTTTGTTGTGCATTTCTGTCCATGCTGGAACAGTGGGTGCAAAAATACAGGGGGGCACAACATGTGCTTCTCTGCAAGCACCCCTGTGCAGAGAGGCAACAAGGGGCCCTGTAGGGCCCCCTTACTTTCCTCACTGCTACCCTTTTCATGGTGGGCTCACCGCCATGAAAAGGATCTCAGAGAGGCAACTTGTATTATTCATGGCAATGCAGCAGTGGCACCACTAGCATATCACAGCCTCACACCGCTGCACCACAACCACAGGATCAGGGATCCCTGGTAGTTGCATCAGTCCTCTGGTAGTCACACCACCATAGTTGTAATATGGTGGATGGACCGTCACCACGGGTTCAGAGGTCCTAAGGGCTGCCAAACTCATAATTAAGGTCACACATTCTGTCCATTTACACACTTTCTAAAACCATATAGGTCTTTTCTGTATCAAACCAAGCACCCATGTGACTTGGGTGTTCCAAGTCCATAAATATTGGTTATCAGAAGAACCTACCACTTAAGCAGCTTTAAAAACCTTCAAAATGAATGTCTTCATGAGAGTCATCCCTAACGCTTATGTTGTATAAGGTCCACTCCACAGTTACATCATGAGATATGGCTAGGTTTTTTCAGAACAGAGCAATTAATCATTGGAGGTGACAACTTTACCATCTGCAGATTAATGGTCTAATTGAACAGGTCAATTGGATGAGTAATACTGGTATTGACAGGATGGGAACTTGAAAGGGATATGGTTTGTTCACTGTTTTAGATGTACAACAAATACCTCTCAGTACATAAACAGGTGAGACTGTATTTGTAACAGTATGCAAGTGAAAACCAGGATCATGTTGCCTTATGTGTGCCTGTGGTTGTCAAGGCATGGAGGCGCCAAATAAAAGAAAGTGATTTTTTTTGGAAGAACAAACAAAGGAGCAACATAAGAGAAAGTTTCTTATGACAAACTTAACTGCCAATGTCAAATGTACTCACAGTAGCAATAGATATGGTGAGGAGATTGAAAAATGTATGGACATGCAGCAGTGCTTTAAAATAGTCCCAAATGCCTAAAGTCATCGTCGTTATGTTATGTAATGTTGTGCAGATTTGTAGAGCACTAGAGCACACTTTTGGAACTCTGGCGCTGATTGGTGTGAGTCTAACCAAACCTATGGTCTAGTGGTACTACATGAAAAGATAAGTCTTCAGCTTCTTGCAGAATTCAAGAAGTGACAAGGTGGTTATTATGTGTCACGTAGGTCATTCCATGCTTAACAAGTGATGTATGAAAAGGTTTGACCGCCAGATTTAGTTTACTGTATGTATGGATGGTTGCAAGTAGGAGTCCGGACCAGCGTAGGTGTCTGAAAGGTTTTGAAAAGCAGATTGATTGATGAAGTATGCTGGGCCAGTGTTATGAAGTGCCTTGAAAGTGCCGGTGAGAAGTTTGTATTGTACGTTTGTGTATGGGGAACTAGTTGAGCTCCTTCAGGATTGGTGTGATGTGATGTGAGTGTGACTTGAAAGGTTGAGAGTGATTGGGCTACCAAGTTCTGAATGGTCGTCAGCTTTCTGGTGAGTTTTTTGTTGATCCCACCATAAAGGGTGTTTTTCCTTAGCCCAGTTTGTAACAAGGGCATGTGTGGTGGTTTTTTGGGTACTGATTGGGAGTCATTTGAAAATCTTATTCATCATTTTCAGGATATGGCAGCATATGGCGAGACAGTGTTTACTTGGGTGGTCATGTTAAGTTTGCTGTCAATGACGATCCTGAGGTTCTTGGCATGGGTGGTAGGGGTGGTTGTCCCACATTGAAGTGCTCTTCCCAAAGATCACAATTTCGGTCTTATCAGTTTTTCATCTTCAGACAGTTGGCCTTCATCCAGTGGACAACTTGTGTCATGCAGATATTGAACTTGATCCGGGTACTGGGCATCTTGTCCGTGGGGAAGAAAATTAGTTGTGTGTCATTGACATAGGTAAGGGCATTGATTTTGTGAGAGCAGATGATGCTGGATAAAGGGATCATGTATGCATTGAAGAGGGTCAAGCTCAGAGAGAAACCTTGTGGAACTCAACTGATGAGGTTGCAGACGTCCAAGGTGCATGTTGTGAGGCTGACTGATTGGGTCCTTCCAATCAGGAAGGAGCAGATCCATTGGAATGTGTGTCTTTGAATTCCGATGTCATGTAGCCATTGGCTGAGGAGGGAGTAGGCAGACCATGTCTAATGCTGTGGAGAGATCCTGGAGGATGAGGGCCACCGTATCTCTAGGACCGCTAATAGAATACACAATGCATCATACTGGAAAAAAAAACAGGTGCTACTTTAACGAATATAAACTTTAAGTGGAACTCGCTCATTAGTCTGTGGTAACTGAGTTTAAACGAGCTTGTTTTCAATTTTGAGGGAAGTGACGCTAGGGTAATGCTGTTTGAAGATGCAGCAAGCAAAAGTCATGAAAACAGTGGGGCATATTTACAAGGCGATATCGCCAACAGAACGTCACTTTTAGCGCTGTTCTGGTGGCGATAGCCCATTCTTCTTATTTACAAAGCAGCTTTAAGGGACGTATGTCGTTATAACGCACACTTTTACAACGCATGCACTTACAACGCATTTTTTACAACGCAACATCCACTACAACGCATTCCATTACATAGCATGACACTACAACGCATTTTTAAAAACTACCTTTACAACGCATTCCATTACATCGCATACTACCTTTACAACGCATACCATTACAACGCATAATATTAAATTGCATTTAAGGTAAGTGTTGGATAGTATAGGGGTAAAAATTGCTATTCTAACTCCAGGGGGTGCAACAGTAGGGTAAGTGTTGGATAGTATAGGGGTAAAAATTGCTATTCTAACTCCAGAGGGTGCAACAGTAGGGTAAGTGGTGGATAGTATAGGGGTAAAAATTACTATTCTAACTCCAGGGGGTGCAACAGTAGGGTAAGTGTTGGATAGTATAGGGGTAAAAATTACTATTCTAACTCCAGGGGGTGCAACAGTAGGATAAGTGTTGGATAGTATAGGGGTAAACATTGCTATTCTAACTCCAGGGGGTGCACCAGTAGGGTAAGTGTTGGATAGTATAGGGGTAAAAATTACTATTCTAACTCCAGGGGGTGCAACAGTAGGGTAAGTGTTGGATAGTATAGGGGTAAAAATTACTATTCTAACTCCAGGGGGTGCAACAGTAGGGTAAGTGTTGGATAGTATAGGGGTAAAAATTACTATTCTAACTCCAGGGGGTGCAACAGTAGGGTAAGTGTTGGATAGTATAGGGGTAAAAATTACTATTCTAACTCCAGGGGGTGCAACAGTAGGGTAAGTGCTGGATAGTATAGGGGTAAAAATTACTATTCTAACTCCAGGGGGTGCAACAGTAGGGTAAGTGTTGGATAGTATAGGGGTAAAAATTACTATTCTAACTCCAGGGGGTGCAACAGTAGGGTAAGTGTTGGATAGTATAGGGGTAAAAATTACTATTCTAACTCCAGGGGGTGCAACAGTAGGGTAAGTGTTGGATAGTGTAGTGTAATATTATGCGTTGTAATAGTATGCGTTGTAAAGGTAGTATGCGATGTAATGGAATGCGTTGTAAAGGTAGTTTTTACAAATGCGTTGTAGTGTCATGCTATGTAATGGAATGCGTTGTAGTGGATGTTGCGTTGTAAAAAATGCGTTGTAAGTGTAGTGCGTTGTAACAGTTGCGTTGTAAATGTTGTTCCCCAGCTTTAAGCCACTGCACTGCAACAATGGGTGTTGCAGTGGACATTCCACAGCAACACCCGTTTCTTTTTGATGCTGCCCCATATTTACAAGGCTGGGGCAGCGCCAAAAACTTAGAACAGGGAATACCTGGTCTTAGACTGGGGATACGAGGAGAAATTATTAACTTCTCCTCATATTTTTCTCTTTCCATGTGTGCTGCATTCTGCAGCACACATGGAAAGAGCAAATTCCCTTTAAAGATTGTTTATGTGCAAGAAGGATTCCCGTCCTGCATATAAAAAATTGCCCCTGCAGCATAGGCACCCTTGCAACATGGTGCAAGTGGGCCTGCGCTGGCCCTAGGCAGCCTTATTAGCACCAGAGCTAGGTGAAACACAAGGGTGTGCTGTATGTTTGTAAATATGGCGCATCACTGCGTTTTAAAAATGTTAGAGCGCAGCGTTACCAATTTAGGTGTAACACCACGGTGCGACATTGTGTTGTAAATACCCCCCAGAGTGTGTAGCGAGGAATGCATTCAAACCGCCAATGGTGTAGATGATAGTGATTGAATGGCTACTGTAACTGCATTGGTCAACCAAGTGTTTGTGCAGAATCCTCTGTGAATGATCGGAGTAGGCATACTTCTCTACAATGTCGAGATAATTAAATGAATTGTATATAGGTTGCTGAAATGTAAATATTTTTTCACACTATTTAATTGGTTTTAAATGTACTGTTAACTTTCACATCTTTTATTTTTTATGAATTATGTATTTATGTGAATGGATTGATATGCTGTCACCACTGCTGTTATAGCCAAAATTTGGGGATGAATGTAAGGGATTGTTAGTTTTTATGTTGGTCAGTTTCTAAGTGACATGACACTGGAGTGATATTTAGGATGAGGGCTTCCAACTTTTGAAAACAACCCTTCTCTTCATTTCTTATGTGCTGCCACCTGCTTTCAAATCATATCCATTTCAGTATTTTGAAGATTATATTGTAAAATCAAAAGTACGGCTTTCATTTAGCCAGAAACCTAGGCTACCGCTTGTCTCCATAGAAATCCAAAATGATTTATGAATAGTAAAATATTGTGAATTCATTTAATTTGTCTGCTGGAACTGGAGAGGTGGAGGGTAAATCTTGGATTCTTATGAATTTACTTATATTTGGATCTTGGAGGTTGTGGAGAATATGACTGAGAAGGTTGCTAAAAAAGGAAAAATCAGGAACTTGGACCCTTAAGTCAGTTTGGTGGAGTAAAAGTCTCCCCATAATTTGACAGGGTTACTGCATTGCAAAACCCATGGTTCCCCCACTGTATTTAGAGGCTGTGGATTAACACCACAGATTCTCACCTCGCTTAATCTGCATTAACCTTTGATCTTACAGTCCATCCTCCTCAGGGCCATCAAGTCACAGTGATGGTTACCCTGCCCCTATTTAGCATGAATGCATAACTAGATTTCCCTGCAAAGCACTGCCATGTGAGGCCTGGCCATCCCTGGCTGCAAAATCCATCAGTTATAACCATGTGTTAGAAAAACCTCACTGCATGTCAGGGTCATAGATTGCTTGTATTCAAGAAGAAACTCACTCTTCAGACGTTTATTTTTGAAAAACAAAAAAGACTGCTGAGTGGTCACAATGAACATGGAAACCTTTTAGTAAACTGTTGTAGTGTTAGTGGTTTATTGTTCATATTGTCTTAATTCTACATTCCCGGTGTGTCTTGTCCATGTCTATCAGATCTCATGCTTTCCCGCATGCCACCGCGGTATTACATTCCGCTTTTGTTTACCTCTGGTGCTCTGAAGATTATATGACAGCTGTTTATGTGCCATGGTGAACTCAACTTCTTTTTTTTTGGGTCAAATTAATATGCTTGACTTCTAACTGCTGGCTCCTGTTCCTTACTTCAGAAACTCTTCAGCCTTAAGAGTAACAACCTCAGTGTTACTTGCTCTGAAGGTTTAGAATCCTCAGGAGACAGTCAGGGATCTCTACATATGGCAAGAGGTCCTCTACTGAGCAGTGTGGCTTGTAAGTTGCCTGCAGTGCTTAATTTGAACTGGTGGATACCGATGGGACAGGCACACATATTAGGGGACAGGCACTTATTTTTCTGCATAACGCATTTACAGAGGGAAAAACGGCCAAAGCACAAAGACAGATAAAGCAAAAGACAGAAAAAACATCATTAAGGGAGAAGACAGGATCTTGAAAGAGTGAGATAAAGGGCATGGGAGCGTCTGGTAGTGCATTAAAGAGAAATAAGGTGATTTTAAGGTTACACAGCCCTGGTATTCGGAGAACTAATTCTTTCACAAATTAATGACTGGATGCATGCCACAGCCCACATGACCCAATTGATTTACTGGTAAGACATAAATACAACTTGCTTTTTTTAAAACCCAGTCACCTATTTAGTGGAACTTCTGGGTCAAGAAATAACAGGATGACCCATTGGGAAGATTCTCACCAAACCCTAGGATTCTTTTGCCCTTGGATGTGAGTCATGAGTGGGAGTCTTCCTGCATCCTTGGTTACCCCCAATCAGTGTACTTGGTAAAAGTCTGTGAGTAGCTCGCATGACACAAGTCAAGGGTACACCCGGGGTGCACGGCATCCACCCATTATTTTAACAAAGTTGCCCCCCCCCGTAAAACATGCTAAACTCGTCCAGGTGTAACTTTCAAGTAGCAGATCACATTCAGCAGCACCTGAATGTTTGGGCAATGAACTCCGCTGACACGTAGCAGAGTTAGCTACTACACCCACAACCCTTTGATAAAATAACTTTACCTATACATGCTAAAAAAGCATATAACCAATTCACAAAAGTGAGCTCTGAAAAATATCAAGCAATGAGAGAAATCATCTCCGCTCTCACTGCTAGCTATATTTTCATTTTCACTTTAGTGAGATGACTGTATGCATTTTAGCATGTAAAAATAGAGTTACTTGTTGTTTTACTAAAGGTATGTGAGGTTTCTGTTTTATTGATTGGGTTGAGATGAGGGGAGTTTCACTGAAGTGGGTTGTGGAGATTTGCTAATTACAATTACGAAAACACAGAATTCATGCAAAAACTCGGGAGTCAGCCACTGCACTCATAACCCTTTGATTAAACAACTTTACCGTTACATGTTAAAAAAGCATATAGCCAATTCACAAAAGTGAGCTTTGAAAAATATCAGGCAATGAGAGAGGTAATGATTTTGGGGTCCCCCCTAACCTAGGAGGAGGACCGAGCAGATGCTTTGAACACAAAGAGCATATCATGCTGAACGATTCTGTGGTAGTGCCATTCTCCTAGTACCACCCCAAGCACAGTTGTGGGCAAAAATACAATGCCAAGGAAAGGCCCAGCAAAGCATTGTGGGGCAAGATTCTAGAGTGCAGTGAATATTATAGTATTAGCTCTGATCTGAGTCTGGAGAGCCTGGCGCTTGAGGAATGTTTTGATACTGGATACTATAATATTGACTGCACTCTAGAATCTCGTCCCATAATGCTTTGTGGGCCTTTGGTTGGGACTGTATTTTTGCCCATAACTGTGCTTGGGCTGGTCCTAGGAGGATGGAACCACCACCGAATCGTTCAGCATGATGTGCTCTTTGTGTTCAAGGCATCTGCTTGGTTCCCTCCCTAGGTTAGGGAGGACCCCAAAATCATCACCTCTCTCACTGCTTGCTATATTTTTATTTTTGTGAGATGACTATATGCATTTTAGCATGTAAAGATAGAGGTACTTGTTGTTTTACCATACGTATGTAAGGTTTCTGTTTTATTAATTGGGATGAGATGGAACAGAGTAACTCCGCAGAATTCCACGTAGTGGTACTCCGTGTCACGTGTCAGTCAGAGCAGAGGTTCGGAATTCCCTGTCTTGCGTCTGCGGCCCGGTGGTGAGCGGAAGACTGGATGTTGCGGTAGAGGCGGCAGGCATCCACACGCTATACAGACATGGCAAGCCTCCCTGAATCCAGGTTTTGAGTCCTCCTAGATTGTTGGGTAATTGAATCTTTGCTCTTCCTCCGTGGTTAATGGCTTGCCTCTCCTTCACAGCTGTACACTGCTCCAGGGTGCCACCCCTCTCACTTCCACCATGGCCTCCCTCCTGGCATATGGGGTTTGCACACAGCAAAACAGCCCCTTCAGGTCACAGCATTGCACAGGGTGACAGTCCTCTTTTCGATTGCACAATGCACCAGGGCAACAGCCCTCAATCATCACTGCAGTCCTCACGTGGTACAGAGTATATGGGCAGCACACGTTTTCTGCATTCACTTTGTGCAATTTAGCCACTAAATGAACATATTTTTTTCACCTATTTCACATCAAAGGTCAATGTTTTCTCTTCAGTTCTTGGCACAGTAGGTTAGAGTGTAGCTGGCAGGCAGAAGCCAAATGAAAGTCAAGTGTCAAATGCATCCTCTATGTGGCCTAGATTCTTATTACTACATTCCAAAAAGGAGGGAGTGAGAAGTGATACAGGGTTTGCTCACCTTCCCAAACACCTAATCATACAAAAACAACAGGAGGGAACCCATACCGTGCTTAGTCAATCGTTCCCTACCAGCCCAAGAGAATCACTCTATGGCATTAAAAGGACTCTCATTCACTGGAATTCCAGTGGCATGCTTTATCATAGAGTCCTCGTCCAGATACCTAATGAATCAGGGCAGGCTTAACCTTGGTAGCTAAGGAAGCTCTTTGGTTATTGGGTGGGATTCTAGATTTAAAATAGTCTAGGGTGTCATGAGGGTTAATTTTAGTTTCAAAGGGTACCCTGACAGAGTTAAATACAGGTAAATAAATGCAGTAAGAAAATTAGCATCCTCTGTATCCTTGGGTCAACATGTTTCATTCATCACGCCAATGCCTCCTGGGGCTAGATGGCTTTCATCAGGACCTAACAAGGATCCCGTTAGTATCCTATTTGTGTTCATTAATTTGTGAAACTTCCATTTGCCATACTTATAGATGCCATACATACCGACCAATTTGGTCTCTAAATTTGCATTTCTTTATTAGCTTCCTATTTAGAGCACCAAGAGCATAAGGAGACAGGTGGACCTTGTAGTCAAACTTACATCAATGGTCTCTTCCCGGCCTTGATCCTATTTGGTTCCTCCTTCTCCTACATCCTAAATTCTTATTATACATGATGCAACATTACAGCCTATTAAATCAAACAAAAGAGAAAGAGATCACAGAAATTGGTCAAGCTGGGAAGCCGGGAATGATCCCAGGTTTTCTGCTTTCAAATTGTTTATTTCAGCCATTAGATGGAGATCTTTTTATTTCTCATGTTTTACATCAAAGGTTAATGCTTTGTCTTTAATTCTTGGCATATGAGGTTCAACTATGGGTGGCAGGCAGATGCTACAACTGTGCAATTTTCACTTCAAATAAGGACTGCCTTACAAAGCTCTGCTTACTCCTCCAAGATCCAAATATTTCAGTTTTGTGCAGAAGTATCTAAATGTGTCACACCACAACAAATGGTTACCAAACATTTAAAATGTTGTTCTTTATTTGCCAGTTCTAATCACTTAGGTGCCGATTCCGATCCGTTAAAAATATTCCCCGTACGAATCGTATCCGGATTTTTTTACGTATGAATCGTACAAGTCCCGTACAAACTGGCAAGTACGATTCGTATGTTTAAAAATCCATACGAATCGCATTGGGAAAATTCCCCGACACGTCCTCGGGTCGGAAAAAGTGTCCGACACGTCCCCGGACAGTTTTACGTACGAATCGGGAAACTGAAGTCCGAGCGCGCAAGTACGATCCGTCCCGTCCGTCCGAATGCACAACCGTATGGAAAAAACACCGTACGGAGCGAACTCCCATAGCAACCATGGAGACGTCCAAACATGTGCCCGCATACGCGCCAAACAAACCCCCAGCCCACCCCCCCAAGTACGCGCTGTACCCCCAGCCCCCCCCATGTATGCGCCGTACCCCCACCCCACCCCCGTAGGCACGGAGCGTACCCCCACCCCATAGGTACGGAGCGTACCCCCACCCCGTGTAGGTACGGAGCGTACCCCCACCCCCCGTATGTACGGTGCGTACCCCCACCCCCCGTATGTATGGTGCGTACCCCCAGTGCATAGCGCTGGGGGTACGCACCGTACATACGGGGGTGTGGGGGTACGGGTGGGGGTACGCACCGTACATACGAGGGGTACACACCGTACATACGGGGGTGGGGGTACGCACCGTACATACGAGGGGTACACACCGTACATACGGGGGGTGGGGGTACGGTGCGGACATGTAGGGATGGGGGTACGGTGCGTACCGGGCCCCCTTTTCGCCATGCATCGTGGCGTACTTAGCTTTTGCGGCACTTTTTGGGTCCCGTAAAAATATTGCCGTGCGAAGTGCTGTGGGTACGAATCGTACTTGCTGGTCCGTAAAACGCTGCCTGACTCCGTGCGAATGTCGCGTACGCGGTGTCCCGGATCGGAATTGTGGGTATATTTTAGCGGTGTTTTTTACGATTCGTACGGAAATGGTGTTTCTGTACGACTCGTACTTGTGGGTTTGTAAGGTGGTTTTCCCGGGTACGAGTCAGACGGAGAAAACGCTCCGTCTGACGATTCGTACCCGGTTTTTCCAGGATCGGAATCGGCCCCTAAATGTTGAAGAGCTGTTTTCCTTGAAAGGAAGACAAGTTGCTTTTTGATAGCTCTGGAAATTTGAGACCACTGGATATGGTTGTGTTACATTTTGCCAAGTTGTTACCATGCAGAAGTATGTGTGGCCTTATTTGTTGCCCTTTTCACACCTACCTACTGCAGCGATGTTGCAAAGTTTGCAATGTACTGCATTATAACACAATAACACAGTGTAGCTTTATTGTCATGATGCTCTTAGGTCTGGGAGATTGATCTAATTCAGAGTTATGCAATGTATCAAATGAAAGATCATGTGTGCTTACCTAAGGCTGGCTCCTTCAGGATGAGGTTACAGTGAATAGGCGAACCCACAGGACAGTGTTACTGTAAACAAACTGCACATCTCTACTGCACCATTTGGCATTGTAACATGTAGTATAAGCAAAGGTTTTATTAGTGAGCATAGTCAAATGTCGATTCTGATTACTGGCCATAGTTTGTGGTGTCTCTTGCTATTGCTATATCTCCCCACTTGGGTAGCTTTTCTATGCAAACTAGTAATATTTGCTTCTGAAGGTTAACATTCCCTTGAAAGTGCTAGTTGGAACTGAAATTGCATGTGCCTTTTTCTTGTTATTTACCTTTGCACCAGTTCCTTCTCATCCTTGGATACTGTGCAGCTTACACTTATTTTGATGTAGAGCTGATACCTCTTACTTTGAAATTTATGGTCCATTCTTGGTGTGGGCATTCTGGTGGTCCTGATTCCTGGGTGAGCTGTCAGGTTGAGCTGGTAAAAGTGAAGGTGACTTAGATATAGGCATGCCAACGAGAAGAACATGAGAAATGTTTGCTGCTAAATGTGGAGGTGAAAGTTTGGGGGGCAGTGTGTAATTTGTCAAAACATAAATGCAGAGTCACAAACTTTTTCTTACTGTCCTATTGCTGATTGACAAGGTTGCCATAAGCTTTTTCTTTCACTAACCTACAATTGCTTATTCTTGCAGGTTTTTTTTATCCCCTTTTCTGTCTTCATCATTGTTTTCTCATCTCTCTTTCTCCTTTCTTCCCTGTCTTTCTATCTTGCTTTGGGTCATGGTCTATTGGTAAAAAATGATCCCCAATCTCCTAAAATGAGTGCAGGTGCATAATGCTGAGTAAGAGTACTTCGCATAGGAAGCTGTCTCACCTCTGGAGAGTGCAGGCAGTTAAAGCAATCACATATATATGTAATTTTTATGTTATGTTATACAAACTTATAAAGCGCACTGTTACCCGAGGGTGTCCTGGCGCTGCACACTGTTTACCTGGAAGAGAGTCCACCCTCCAGAACCAACCGGATATTAGTCTGTAAACAGCTATGTCTTCAAGTTTCTTCTGAAGGTAAGGAGTTCCGTAGCAGACCTTAAATAAAACGGAAGCTCATTCCAGGCGGTGGTAGCTCTGAGCACAATGCTCTTGCCACCCCAACTGGCCTTATTTACCCTAGTAACTGCTGGCCTTTTGGCTTCCGTTGACCACAATGCTCTCCCCGGGATGTACCATTTGATCCGTTCTCTTAGATCTTTGGGTCCTGTTCCCTGTAGGGCTTTGATAACCGTGCAGAGAGCCTTGAATTGGACTCATATTTTGATTGGGAGCCAATGAAGGTGGGTAATCCCTTTCCTAATTGATACCGATCTAGGAGTGCCAGTGAGTAGTCTTGCTGCCGCGTTCTGAACCATCTGGAGTCTATTAAGATGTTTATTGTTTATAGTCAAATAAAGACTATTGCAGTAATCTAGACGGGATAACATTAATGCAGAGACTACAGCTCTAAAACTATCATCCTCCAGAAGAGGTTTAATTGTTTTCAAAGTCCTAAGAATAAAAAAGCATGTGGATACCACTCTACTGACCTGATCCACGAAAGAGAGGGTGTTATCCACAATGTGCTGGATATGGAATATTATGCCTGGTTGAGTGGGCTGGCAGTGGGTTTAGTTTGATTAATCCTTTGGTAAAGGAAGCCTTATACTAACAAAAGGCAACATCATTTTACAAAAGTGTGTGTTCTGCCTAAATCAGGAGGATTTGCATATATATACTCATAATGCGTTCAGGTGAACTCATGATAGACCTGCCAAACATATATCTGAGGTCTTAAGATTTGATGTAACTTCTTGTGATGCCACCTCCTGTAAAGTAATGACTTGTGATGCCACTTCCTGTAATGTTAAGGGTAATCCACCCAATAAAGAGAGAAAGGCACCACGTATCAAATGTTATGTGTGATCCCACAGACCGTGATGCCACATGCTGTGATGTTACTTTCATACTGCCTAACTGGGTTAGTCCTCCACTTCTTTTTTAGGACTTGTGCCCTGGTAGCTCCTATTATCCGTCTTTCCACCTTTTGCACCAATCATAAACGGATGAAATGATTGAAGCAAAACCCATGGTGCAGATTTACAATAAACGAATGCAGCGCAGTGCAGCAAGTCATTTTGCTCTGCCGCACTGCATTAGTTTGGAAGGAATATATGTCGTTACTACGCATTCCGTTGCAACGCATGCCTTTACCACGCATGCGTTACAATGGAATGTGTTTTCCACGCTTTGCCGTTACCTCGTTTTTACCTTTACTCCGCTTTTTCTTTTTTGGGGGGGAGACCCCCCCCCCCCCAAGCCCCCTTTCTTCTCTTTTTTTCCTTTTTCCGCAGGTCTCCGCCGATACTGAAAACGGACTGATGCTTTTTTTCGGATTAGGATGACGTTGTTCCGTGATGACGTTGCTTGCGTGGTGAAGATGGTCGTTGAAGCTTACGCGTTGTGAAGACGTTTACGAGGTAAGTGTATCGTTGTAAACGGAATGCGTAGAAAATGCTTCGTGGTAAAGGCTGTTTCCCGTTTGGAAGCACAGGGATGGACATATTTACAACAATATGTTGCATCTCTGTGCTTCCCCCTGCACTAGAACACAAACTGCTGCCATGCGCCGAAGCAGGCACCCTTGCACCATGGTGCAAGGATGCTTGGGTCATGGAGATGATTGTTTATGTGCAGGAAGGGTTCCCTTCCTGCACATAAACAATCAGAAATGGTGTTTTCCAAATTCTATGTGTGCTGCATTAGCATACTTGGAACTTGGAAAACGTAATTTATTTAAAGGATTGTTTATGTGCAGGAAGGGACACCTTCCTGTACATAAACAATCATTAGAGGTTATTTCCTCGTTCTACCTGTGCTGCAGCATGCAGCATGCACAGAAAGAGGAAAACAACGAGGAGAAATTAACACATTTCTCCTCGTTGTGCCTCCCTACGCCTCCCCTAGGGAGGCATAGTATTCATACGCATTTCCAGATTTACGATTTCTTGTCCTTCTAAATATGGGGCAGAAAAATGCACTGCCAGTGCGTCGCAAAAAGTGATGCACTGGCAGCGCAAGAGGCTTGTAAATCTCCTATTATTTTAAAAATAGTGATAACAAGTCAAGTATAGGGACACTAGAAATTTCAAATACTGTGAGATTGACAATACAAAACATAAAAAAAGAATGAGTACAAAATCATCTCACAAAAAACTCCAGCATATAACCTACATTTTATAACGCAACAGAAAAACAATCGAATAAAAACATTCTCTAATGTGAACAATAAACAGTTTAAGGCTTTTGAGTGTGTGTGAAATTATGTTCAGAAACCAATGAATAATCATCTTGATATGAAAAATGCCAATAGTGTTCCTTGGACAAAGTTCTTTTTTCCAGACTGAAAACCAGCAGCGCTTGGATTATAGCCGAGATATTTTTTTGTTTAAACACTTCTTTTCTTCTGACTCTTTTGAAATCACGGTGTCCTCTTGCAAAATAGTATTATTTTGAGTCTGCCGTCAGCACGATGATTGAAGTGAGGTCACGTTTAGTCATTTGGTGTATGTTGTTTCCCAGAAGCAGGGATGCGTGACGGCTCTGTGATATGAACCAATTCCCTTATGTGGAGCATATGGAAAACCATCAATGAAGCCGACACCAGTTATTGTAGTGTCAGCCTATAAAGTGCTGACCACAACATTCGTCAGTTCCCTGTGTTGGATAATAGTGTGAACGCCTGCTGATCACGCCGAACAGCATGTGTGTGCGGCATGACGGCCAGTGTCCCGCGCAAGTGCAACATGACTCACGCATCCGGGATATATAACATGTGATGTGGTCGTTTCATTCCATTGACTTGGTATCGAAAGTGCTCATTAAACTTTCATGTTCCTTCATTGAATTAAAAGATCAAAGTGAGGCCTGCATCTTTAAAAACGAAAAAAAGAATTGCAATATTGTCAATATCCTCAAAGGCGTATAGTGCAAAGTCTGCTGTGTAAAAAAACGCGCAACTACTTACTGCCAATCGGGGATAAACTTTCATGATGCTGTGACCCCGTTAATTAAAGGTCAGCTATGAAATATAAAGAACAGAAAATCTGCATTGACATCATCTGGCAGAAGCTTGGCCAAAGAAGTTTTTTTAGGGAGTCTGTTAAAAAGCCCTGGATGACACTTAAATGCAACAGTAATTAGCGTAATTTCAGGAGCCTCCAATCGCTCTTCTTATGCAAAATTCCCAAAATTACACCATTATGGGCCAGATGTATGACCCTAAATTGCATGCGCAAGCGGGTTAGAGACCCGTTTGCGCATGCAAAAACGAAGAGGGCCATGTACAATTCCTATTTAGCGATTCACAATTTGTTTGCGACTCGCTAAATAGAATTTTGACTCGCTATTAGGAAGGGGTGTTTCAAGTCGTCCCTTCCTAATAGCAACTCTCTACCCCATGTATGAATGTTTTGCGACCAATTTACCGGCCTCTTCAAGAGGGTGGTAATGCACTCACAAATTGGAAGGGGTCCCCACCCCTTCCCCTTTGCTAATGCAGGGGGAAATATTTTTAGGGATATTTTTAGGGGCAGGCAGTGGTCCAAGGGACCACTACCTCCCTTAAACAATTACATGAAAACGTTTCATTTTTTGTAATGCATCCCGTTTTCGCATAGACTTCCTCAAATGTTTTAATGCGAATCATTTTATTATGCCAGTTTAGACAGTCTGGGAATTTAGTTGTCCTCTAATTCTGTAGAATCAGGGAGCGTGCCATTAGAGAGGATATTGCTATAAACGCTTCCTCTACTTTAGAGATTGGGGAGTTTTGCCTCTGTCTTACTACAAAAAAAGTGCTATTTCCGGCTCCGGTTGTAGTTTTCTCTGTAGGCCATCACTAAGGGCTGAAAAAACGTTCTGCCATAACTGAGCCAATGCCGGGCTGGTGAAAAAAATAGAAAGCCAGCCCTTACTTTCCCAGAACCTTATCTGGCTATTCTGAATATGCAGGCCCAGCTATTTGCATTCTGAAATTCATAACCAACGATATCGGTCTCCATTGAATTAAGGGACCGAAGTCTGACCCCATACTCCTGTAGTGTCTTGTATCTAGTTTTCTTAGGGAGCTTGGCGGTCTTTTATTTATTTATTTATTTTTTTCCTCATCCGCCTCTGACCCCAGCTAACTGGTGATCCGCCAGTCGCCACAGTTTCTCACTAGGAGAGGTAGGGTTTATTTTACTTGTTTGGGGTACTGCCTCAGCCGTTCTTTCCTTCTCCTACCAGTGGCTCACAGGCTTCCTACCTGTTGCTGACCTCTCATTTTTGAGGAAAAGGATGGTCATACTCTCCCCTGATTTAACAGGACAAAAGATTGTAAGCTGAACACCTCCTTATAACGCCGTTTCCTAGTACACCCTTGACAATGGTGGTGTCAACACAATCTGGGAGCTCCCCAAGAGGCTTAATCATAGGACAAAAAAGAAGAAAGGATGGCAGAAAGATGATATAATGACAAAACCCTACAAAAATATCTAAACTGGAGTCCAATTTACCAGACAATCCCAAATGGCTCTCTTCTTGCTGTTATTTAGTCTAGCCAAGTCCATCTTGGAAGTTCTATACAATGAGGAAAGCCAGTCAGAATGTGTAGGGGGCAAAACCGCAGCCCATCTCTTACAGATTTCTCGTCTGGCCAGCAAAATAGCAAAAAATAAAAAACCTCTATTAACACTAGCTATGTCCTCTTGGATGCCAAAAATCATTAAACTGAGTGTAATGCATAATGGGTACCCTAAAATAGATTTTATACTAGCCCCCACTTTCTCCCAATATTCCGAAATAACTGGGCAGGTCCAAAACATATGTATATCCGAGGCTCTTTCCATGTTACATTTTTTGCATTTAGCTGGTGGACCATTAGACATCTTAGAAAGCCTTGCCGGGGATAAATAAGCTCTATGAGTGGTGAAGTAGTGATTTCTTCTCAGCCAAGCTGGCTTCACTGTTAAAAACAGAGTACCATACGAAATCCGCCATAGTTCTGCACAGTCTACTTCCGGGATTAATTCCTCCCATAGTTCTCCAGCCAATCTAAAATCCCCATCTATGGCTTCCTCAATTGCCCAATAAAAAGACGATACCACATTTTTTCCTACTGGTTTTATTACCAGGAGTTCTTCAAGGGCACTGCCCTGCCCTATCGGTGTTTTTTGATTCTGTGACCAACTCTTCAACTGCAGATATTTAAATTTAGACAGACCTTCAACCAGTTTCTCCTTAAGAGTTGGCCAGGAGAGGAGAGCACCATCTTCCGTTAATTCGCCCCATGTTGATAGCCCTGCTGTCCTTAATGGTATGGCTAACGCATCCTCTAAGCAAATCGGTGTCCCCGGGCTATTCCACAATGGAGCTAATTTTGAGTAATAATCAATACCCGTTACCACTCTAAGTCTGGCCCATATTTGGGCCGCACCCCGCAAAACCTTCAGCCTTACTTTCTTAAAATATTTTTTGTCCCCATATTTAAAAAGGAAGCCTTCATACGGAAGCCCCGCCTGTTCTAGCATGGCTTTAAACATCCTCCCTCTATTTGATAAATCTGGAGATTTCAGCAACATTCTCGAATGGGACAGTTGGAACGCCCATGTATAATACTGAATATCTGGAAGTGCAAGACCTCCTTTTTCCCTCCTGCGTCTTAATTTTTTCCAGGAAATCCTAGTTGACTTATATGCCCACACAAAATGATGTATTGACTGCTGTAATTTATCGATTAGTAATTTCTCAAACTGTAGGGGTATGGTGTTAAAAAGAAATGTTGCCTTTGGTAAGATTGTCATTTTTATCAAATTAACTCTACCCAGAATGGTTAAAGGGAGGTGGGCCCAAGATCTCATTTGTTTTTGACTTTCTTTTAGGAGATTTACCTTAGCGATGTTATCTATATTAGGTACAATTTTCACTCCCAAATATCTCATCTCATCTTTAGTATGATGTTTGCCCTTTGGCAGGTTCCAGGTCATAATCTCGGTCTTGTCTGCATTGATCACATAACCAGAAACTCGGCCGAATTCTTCAGCTAACCTAGTTACTGGAGGAAATGATGACTCTAGATCTGATGATAAGATAAGAATATCATCTGCGTAGAGGGCTACCTTCCTCTTCCATGTACCACTCTTAAATGGTAAAATAGCTATTTCTTTCCTAAGACGCTGAGCAAATGGCTCAATGGACAGGTCGAAAAGGAGTGGGGAGAGGGGGCAGCCCTGTCTCTAGCCGAAGGGTCGCTATAAATGAGATTTATAATTTGTCGAAATTTTGGGCCAAAGTTTAAATTCTCTAATACAGCCGCAAGGTAATTCCAGTTTACCCTATCAAAGGCTTTTGTTGCATCCAGTGTCATTACTGCCAAGGGAAGATCAAAATTCGGGGCACAATCTATCGTGCCTATAAGGTCATGTGTTAAATCGAAGAGATTTCTGCCTTGTATGAAACCTTTCTGGTCAATATGCAATAGATCCCCTGCAACTATGCCCAACCTGTCGGCCAAGATCTTAGTAAAAACCTTATAATCAGAATTAAGGAATGAGATAGGTCTATACGACCCACACTTTGTAGCTGGTTTACCCGGTTTTAAGATCAGAGTGATATTTGCTTCACCCCACGAGGATGGTGGTTTTTCCCCTTCTATCAAGATTTTATTAAAGATTGTAGTTATAAAAGGAATTATCTCCTCGCCTAGGGATTTATACACTTCGGCAGGAAGGCCATCCGGCCCTGCCGCCTTGCCTGTTTTGCAGGATAGAAGAGCTTTCCTCACTTCCTGATGAGAAAATTCCACCTCCAGCTTCTCTCGTTTGTTAGATTCTAAAACTGGCAGATGGATTGATTTTAACCAGTCTTTTGATAACATGGTATCTACGCCAACATCCTCATCGTAAAGTTCTTTAAAAAATGTATGGAAAGCATCTCCTATCCCTTCTTCGCTGCAGGTTTTAATACCTGCATCGTCTATCTGTTTTATCAGGTTACGCACTCTGTCTGATTTGGCTTTCCAGGCTAGTAACCTACCTGCACCCTCACCATACTCAAAATGGGCAAGTTTGCTCACCTCCCACCTGTTAGATATTCTGGTCTGAACTATACTATCTAACTTGGCTTTCAGGGAGTCCAAATTTGTTAATATTTGCTGGATTACATCTGGATTGGTTTCTGTAATAATCTTCTTTTCCTCTTCTTTCATTTGTCTCTCAATAGATGAAATTTCTTCCCTATACCGTTTATTTTTGTACGACATCCTGTTTGAAACCAAACCCCTCAAAAAGGATTTGAAAGTATCCCAAACCACCATAGGATCTGCTGACCCGATATTGATGTTTAGGAAAGTTTTTATTTCTTGGGACAAATATCTGATTTCCACCTTATCTAAAAGAAGTGTGCGATCAAATGACCAAACCCTTTGTTGGACCTTCTCTGCAATTTTTAAGTCCTTCCAAATTGCCGCATGATCGGAGAGATGAGGGGTCAAATAGCCTATATCTTGGATGTTACCTCTGAGATCATTACTTATTAAAAGGTAGTCGATCCTGGATTTATGTCTATATTTTTTGTTATAAAAGGACACCCCAACTTGGGTTCCCGACCTTTCCCTCCAAATATCGACTAACGCATTTTGTGCCATCATTGTTTTTAAATAGGCTCTAGACTTAGACAGTTGATTTGCCCTACAACTTGGGAGATTTATCCAATAGGGGATTTAATACTATGTTAAAATCTCCTGCAAAAATTAACGTGTCAGGCAGCCCCGACAAATTAGAAAAAATTGTTTTTAAAGTCGAGGGGTCGTCCCGATTTGGGCCATAATACCCAACTAATGTGATCGGCATACTTTGTACAGAAATACAAGCCATCGCCCATCTACCGCTATCATCCGTCAAAACCTTCAAAAGGCTAGCATCGATTTGTTTTTTGATTAAAATAGCAACCCCCCCTAATATTTCCTGATTGCTCAGAACAAAAACAATGTTCTACCCATCTAAGTTTCCCACAAAATTCCAAGAACTCTTTTTTGATAAGGTGGGTTTCTTGCAGAATGATTATCTGTGCAGGCGAGTCCTTTAAGTACTGAAAGATATTTTCTCTCCTGCTCTTAAGTTAACTCGAAGACTATTTACATTCCATGATAAACAATGGAACGATCTCATAAGAGGTTTAAGGGACCGCAATTATTCACTATCTCACCCCATGGGATGTCTAAGCCAAACCAGAGACAGCATAGCATAAAACCTGCTAGGATTAGAAGTTGAAGGAGGATTTCTTTTTTTCTTTTTTTCCATCTGCTCCCCTACCCATGCTACCCACACACCCCTCTGCCCTCCCCTCTGCCCCCCCCTCCTATCCCCCCTGAAGAACCCTACCCCTATTTACCTGGACAAGTCCAGATTCTGCCTGCCAGTAAGCCCTGTTCTGCCTCATTTTTACCTACTAATAATAATGTCTCGCCCCGCCAGATATGTGAAATTTTATCCTTTACCAAGTGTACTGCTTCTCTAAGCCGATATTTCCTAAGTAGTCTTCAGATTTTTAAGTTCTCGAGAAGGTCGTCAGCTTCCTGCACTGTTCGTATATTGTGCATTTTGTTGTTATACATAATTTTTAATTGGGCCGGGAATTTAAGTTGGGCAGTTGCCCCCAGTTTCTTAAAGTCCTCCATTCTTTTCCCCAGCTCCCACTGATGGTCCAAGGTGACTCATGAAAGGTCCGACCTTATCTCCAAAGTAAAATCCCTTCATTTAAGCGATTTCAGTTTAAGGGCCCAGATAGAATCTTCTCTTTTAATTCAAAGGTAAGGAAATTTATTAAAAATTTTCTAGGTTTAGTTCTATTAGGATGTCTCCTAAAGGGATCTCTATGAATCCTTTGTATGTCTAATCATAGCTCCTCCTCCGTCTCTTCAATCCCCACTACTTCCATGATGAGGGTTATGATAAAAGATTTGCTATCCTCTCCCTCTCTTCCTTCCGGTACCTTCAAAAGACGCAAATTATTGCGCCTAGAATGATTTTCTAATTCTTCCACTCGATCCTGAAGTGAGGCCTCTTCCTTTTTTAGGGTTAAGATGTCTTTTTTTGCCGCTCCCAGAACCATTTTAAGTTCTTCCACTGAATTTTCTAGGACTACCGTCCTGGAGCTTAAAGTGTCAAGCTTCTTATCCAGGGACTCGCAAAAAAGTCTGATGTCTCCTTGGTTTGACTCTGAAACTGCGAATCCCTTTTTAATGTCGGATGCCATAGTAAAAAATAGCAACTCCAATGAACTTCCTGTGGTTAATGAGTCCCCAGGACCAACGCCTCCTACCCCATTATCTCTTTCAGTGGCTCCCATTTGGGCAGCACCGCCCGGGTTTGCTACATCAGCACTCTTTATTACATCATCTGAGCTACCACCCCCATTGCTTTTTATTTCATCCAGGGAGCTGAAAATATTTGACTGAAACGGCTGTATATCTGATTGCTCAAGTTGCTCAACAGGCATCTTTTGTGTGTTTATTGGGTTTGGCAATAGACCCTCTATAAACGGTGGGGGGGTCAATGGTAAATAATGTACCCAAACACTCGTTAGAGACATTAGAGATCTTCTGGAGCTGAGAATTCTCTGAAGTCATACTTACAAGATGACAAGACGGCTTTTCTAAGCCAAACTGATCTCGACTTTCCCTAAGGGATTCTCCTTGTCTCACCACATCCAACACTTGAGGGAGAACTTTAAAATATGACCTCAAGGATGGCGTTACTCTCACCTTAGGGTCTGAAGGAAAGCCATTCTTCTTAGTAATTTTTGAATCCTTTCCTTCTCCTTTGTACACACGATAGGGGAAAGAGGTGTCTTTGCTGTCTCCTGCTGACTTCTTTTCAGAAAAATCTTTACCTCGCGGGGGTTCTTTGAGAGTGACTTTATTGATATCTTTCTTGATATCCTTAATTTCTCTATTAATGTCACTCACGTCGAGCTTCTGTGTCTCCTGTGCCTGTGTCTGTGGCACGGATGCACCCACTCCTCTGCCCTTCTTATTTCCTTTCCCGGACCTAACTTTCAGAGTTCTTAATATTGTTGTTGCTTTGGCATTTCTCCCTAATTCCAGTTTCACTTCCACCTGTTGTACATGCTGTGCCACTGGCTGAATGGCACTAAGGGCTAATTTGTTAGACGCTGATCCTCTTTTTCGCCTCAGGCTATAGGGAGCAACATGCGACACAAGAGGATTATCAGCCCAGAAATCCTGACTATTATTGCCCTTATACAGCCCTTGAGCCTCCTGTACATTCACTCAACCCAACTCCTTGGTCTCTAAAAGGCTCAAAGCGCTGTCTCTGCCACCTGCCGACGCAGCCGACACCGCTACTGGCTCCTCACCTTCTTTCTCCAGCATGGTGGGTATCGCGGCTGCCGCCGTCCACCTAGTGCTGGCTCTACTCTAATTTTCCTGACATATATCTACAATAATCCTGAGACGATATCTGTACACCCTTTCCAGCACCTTTCCATTGTTTCTGACGAGGCTTATTTAGTGAGGCATCACAGGAGCTTTACCGGCACAGCAAGCGACCGCTCAACTTACGGCCGCCATGTTCTCCCAGGGTTGGGGTGTCGTGTCCCAGCGGTGGGCAGGTGTAGTGTCAGTAGGGTTGGAGCTTGGCGGTCTTGATAAAGACCGGAATCTGAGATCTCTTTCCTGCACCATTTTATCCAAAAAGAAGCTGTCCAAAGAACCCTTACAATCTATCAAACGAGCTATTATATCCAAAAAAGAAGCTTCACAATAAGTACAAGCTTGAGGGAGGGCCAGCACCCCTTGGCTAATGTCTAGTTGAAGCACTGAAAGTTTAACCCTTGAAGCCTTCTTGCTCCAGATAAATTGCCAAGAGATTGCTTCCAATTCTTTAAAATACAATATATTGATTTTAATCGGGACATTTGTTAAAAGAAAGATTAATAGTGGTAGAATAGACATTTTTATGAGAGCGACTCAGCCAATTAATGTAAGTGGGAGAAGTGCCCATCTATCTAGTAAGTTTCTAATCTTCTTAAGCATTTTCCCAAAATTCAAACATAAAGAGATCCTCATAGCGATTAGTAACAAATATAGCCCCAAATATTGAATTGGGTCAGGGGAGCAAGCTTGCCTTTGAAGATTGCAAAGGAGGATTTAACACCCGGAATTAAATAGCAGGATTTTAGTTTTATTATAAATGATTTTATAACCCCCAATTGATTCAAACGGTGTGAACTCTGTCTTCTTTTTTTTCAGTATTCTGCTCCTTCAGCTCTAAGATAGAGAATAATATAGTCTGAAAACAGTTTTATTTGGGCATTCCCTCTGTTGGTTCTTTTATCTCCTGGTTGTTCCTAATCCTAGAAGCGAGTGGTTCTGTAAAAAAAGTATACAGCACGCAGATGAGGGACAGCCTTGATGGGTTCCTTGATTTATATTAACCTTCCCTTCTGGACGAAAATTTATAAAAACCTTAGCCTATGTTCCTTGATCTAGATTCCATAACATGTTAATTGTTAGTATTGAGAACCCTATTCTTCTAAGGACATAAAAAAGAGCATCCCAGTTTACAAGATCAAATACTTTTCCTGCATCAACCATCATTATTAGTGCAGGTGTTTGGTTGAAATCCTGTCTGATCCTTGTGGATAAACTTCTGCGCTACTGGAGAGAACCAATTCGCCCAAATTTTCATCAATATTTTATAGTCAACATTTAGCAGGCTAATCGGCCTATATGAGTTGACATCTTTGGGGTTCTTTCTCTTTTTAACAAAGCTGACCATAGTAGATTCTTTAAAAATAGATGAAACCTCGCCTCCATACATGAAGTTGAGGAGCTCAGCCAAGAATGATATTAGTTCATCAGAGAATGCTTTATAGTAGGAAGGCCGTCATTGCCACAGGCCTTCCCGCCGGGCATTGAGGAGAGGACACGTTGAATTTCTGCAACTGTAATTTTAGCTGTTGTTTCCTCTGCCTGGAAATTTGTTAGTTGAGGAAACATGGTGCCATAAAAGTATTGACTTATCACCTCGTTTGATGCCGTAAATTTTATTGCATAAAGCTTATGAAAATGATCCAGAAAGATTTTTTGCAATCTTTTCCTTATCGGCAACCAGGACCCCGGTCCCTGACTCCTCAAATTCTGTTATTACTGCAGCCTCCTGCTTAAAACTCTGCTTGACCAAACCAGTAGTTTCCCCATCATCTAACTTTCCTCGTATACGCACTGCTGGAACATCCGTGAGCTGTATATCTCTTCGAGAATGAAAAATTCTCTTACCTCTTGCTTAGCTTTGGTTAAGTGCTGCCTGCTGCAGAGCGCTGTCCCAAACTGCTATTTCTCTGTATTAAAGCTGAATCAACTGTCTGTTGGAGTTCTGCTATGCGCTCCCTTTGAGTTTTAAACTGTGAGGCCGTGAAAGCCAACATTTGCCCCCGCGTTGTGGCCTTAAAGGCCCCCCAGTCAGAAAAAAGTGCTGCAGTGCCGTGATTCTCCTTAAAGAATACCTTTACTAATTTTTTCATATTCTCCACCCATCGGGGGTTCGAGAAGAGGAGACGATCCATCTGCCTCCTGGACTTCTCCCTGCTCCTTGCCTCTATTTCAATTTCCATTCTAACTAATGAATGATCTGAGCATGAATTAGCCCCAATTTCTGCATTTAGACATCCCACAGGGGTGGTCGCTTGGCCCGACATTATTGAATATTTATGTCACTCTGACAATATTTATGGCAACCCTGATTAAATCCTTCGGATTCCAGTTGTCCTCCTACGCTGATGACACGCAAATCGTGTTGTCAATCAAAAAGGGATCAGAGGCTGAGACTGCCTCAAAGTGTCACATCTGCATGCAGGCAATTGCCGCCTGGATGACATCAAACTGCCTCAAACTTAATGCAGAAAAAACAGAGGTTATACTCTTGGAGAACACGGCCAAACTCTGGACACCGGACTGGTGGCCGACTATAATGGGAGGGCCTCCTGCTCCGGTGGTAAAGGCAAAAAATCATTGACTCAAAATTGTCTTTTGATGACCAGGTTAGCAGGGTGGTTTCATCTTGCTTTTTTATGGTTAAAATCTTACGTAAAGTCACCTCAGGGTAGCAGAGCACTCTAGAAATCTTAATAACATAACATAACATAACATAACAATATGATGAGAAATCAGAAACAAATCGATGCAGGAGGCGGACTGAAATCGGCAAGAATAGCAGGTAAATTGTGAAGCTTGGGTGGGCTCTACGCCATGGATCGATTCGTTGATAACCCTGCTTTATAAAGTCCAAAACTCTTTTAGTGTTGGGCTTCACTGTTTTTTTGTTTTGTTGGAAGTATCCCTTTTCAAATCTTGAGTAAAGTTGAAATCCCAGCCTAAGATTATAAGGCCTGCTGCGCCTCTAGCCAACTCATTGATCTTCATAATGGCTTTGGGATCATCTTCTATTGGAGCGTAGTAGTTCACAAAGTTAAAGAGCATCCCTTTCACCCCAATTACAAGCCCAAATCCACCTTCCCTGGGGGTCTCTCAACACTTGAGAGATCTCCCAATCGATCCCTTGCCCAAAATAGATAACTATCCCTCTTATTGCCAGCCCGGCAGATTCAAAGTATGCCTGTGAATAATATTTAGGGATAAAAAGTTTAGATGTATTTGTTTTTAGATGGGTTTCCTGAAGAAATGGAATATAAGGAGAAAAATAAGTTAACCATCTATTCAATCCACCACATGTTTTCTTGTTAGAGACTCCATTAACGTTAGACGAAACTATACGTACTTTCAGAGCCATCTTGCTTCAAGGTTAAGACCAACAAGCAACATTTTGGAAGTAAAACTTCTACATAAAAAATATATATATATATATATTTTTTTTTAAACTTTTTACTCTCCATGCTCACGATTGCTTTTTGCACTATAATTCTGCTCTTTTTTCATTATTGCTCCTAGACAAGCCCTCCACCCCTACCTCCCTTCCTGCCCCTTGCCAATCACCCATGACCCTCCCAACCCCTTGCAATTGGGGAATTGCCCGCCATACCCCTTGCCTCCCTCCCCTGGTTGAACCTTAGACTGGGTGCCATGGTGTTGCACCCTGGGTGAACAGTCCCTTCCCCCTCTTCCCGTCTGATCCAAAACTATTAAAAGATAATTTAAGTAGGACCATCCCCGGTTGTCCTTTCTTGTCTACTTTTCAGTAGTGATTTCCTGCAGCAACTTCTGAGCTTCATCAAGATTCGCAAACATTTGAAAATTCCCTTGCACTAATACTCTTAGCTTGGATTGCTGGGCAGTAGCTGCTTGAGCACGCTGTGCCTTAAACAAATACAAGAGTTTTAACAAATTCCTTGTGACGGCGTGCAGCTGCTGCTGACATGTCTGAAAAAATGCGGCAGCTAGGTACTTCGCTGGTCGAGAATCATCTCTTTTGAATGGCCCTGCTGAGTATCTGTTCTTTCACATGAAAATCTTCAAAATTACTAAGATTGTTTGAGGCACCTTTGAGTTGGGGTATGGCTGTGCTGGTATCCCTTGTGCTCTTGTGATTGTTAGATCTCCTGTAAACTCTGGCAAAACCTTGTTTTTAATAAATGTCTCAACCCATTTATGAGCTTGCGAGCCTTCAAATTCTTCTGGGACTCCCACTAAGTGCAAGTTGGAGCATCGCAAATGATTTTCCAGCTCTTCAAGCTTGCTTTCAAGGAAGATTTTCTGTTTTTGTGCAGCGTTGCTTGATGCTGCATCATGTTAATTTGATCTTCAAGCTGGGAGATCTTTCCTCCTGCATTCTGGCTGGATAGCTACCGACTGCTTCTTCAATTTTTGACTGGAAATGATGTAGAGATGCTATCTTACTTGCTTGTGTTTTGCTTTAAGCTCACATATCTCATCGAGAATAAGATTTAACATGGTTTTAATGTCATATTGGACTGTATGCCCTCCGTCTTGCAGCATTTCTAGTGCCTGATTTTCTGAGGGTGCGTCTGATGCTTGCCACGCCTGGTCTTGCTGTCCTGTCTCCAGGGGTTTACCCGTGATGAAAATCAGAGGCCATGGCTGAAAATTCATTGAAGCAGCATTCTGGTGCTCTAGGAATCGAGGAGCCACTTTTTGTTTTTCCAAAATACTCTGTGGCAGAGTGAGAGATTGGTCAGTTCGTGACAGTCCTGATTGCAAGTTAATGGTGGGTCCTTGTTCTTGTACTTGTGCTGCAGTCACTTACTTTGAAGTTGTTTTGGATTTCATGAATAGCGTATATTCCTTAGATTTTCCTTGGGTCGGGCTAGAAGAACCTTCTTTTGAGACCACTTGATTCAGCCCCTCATCTTTATTTTCTGCTGTCCCGCTACCTTCATTGGAAATAACAACTTTTCCAGCTAGAGCAGTTTGAGCTAGAAGCTGCCCATCAGAGCCTGCTTCTTTTGCCAACCTTGCCTGCAGAATAGTTTCGATAGCTTGGCCTCCAGCTTTAGCCTCCATTCCATGCTCCACCAGGGAGCATGGAATGAGCTCAGGGGGCTTGAGACTGCAGCTGACCCTCGGCGAGATTTTTGAGAGCTCTCAGCTCTTGCCACTGCTGAAGCTATCTTCATGTGGGCTATTCGGGATTTGGATTTGAGGCCCACTGTAGAGTCAACATGAGCAATCACTTTAGAAATGTTTAAATGCATCCCCATCATATCAAGCTCCAAGCAATCGTGTTAGAAATTAATTTTATGGGAGCAGCAGCAAAAAAAAAAAAAATGAATTTTTAATGATGCTGCCTGCAGCGTGGTATCTTTTTGAGGGGACTGGCAGTCCAAATATCTTGAAAGCATAAAAGGTTGTCTGCACCTATATACCTTCTGTTTTGTCAGAGAACCACCATTTCAATTCTCTATAACAAGCATTGCACGACCCGCACTCAGGAGCCAGGAGTACACCCTCAGCAAAGTCTCCTCAAAGACAGGCTGTTGATGAAAACAAATATCCTCCACAGAGTAGCTGCCACCCACCATTGGGACCATAGCACCTGTACCTGAAGAACACGTTGTTTGTGTTTTCAGCACAAGCACCTGCCAGTCGACAACTCATTGCTGCCTTTGTACTCTTCAGGGGATGTCTATAGATGATGCACGAGCAGCTCCTTTACTGCCGAGCTGGGAACTCAGCCCCATACGCTGCCGGTATGTTGTTTTGGCATTGCAGCGGTAGATGACAGCTTTCGGGCCCCTGTGAACACATCGCAGCACACTCTCAGTGGTCACAGCTTTCAGCGGCATCTCAGTACATCGTGTCGGTGCTCCGGAAGCTGAAACGAGGGGGAGTGGAGAGGTCCACTAACGGCCTAGCTGTTGATATTGTACCCTTGATCTGCCAGCACCTTGGGAAACCTAGCAAACCTGTACATTTTTTTTAAACTAGCCATCCAGGGGAATCCCTTATGGGGTGACTGTGTGCCTCTCACCCAGTTCTGTTACCCAGAATCCCTTGCAAACATCAAACCTTGTAAAAAAACTATTTTCCTCACTTTTCTGTGATTGAAAATTCTGGAATCTGTGGGGAGCCACACATTTCCACCCACCCAGCACAAATGTGATTTTCTTAGCTACATTTGAGGTTTGTAGGGGAGTGTGGGTAGGAAAACTTTGGGGGATCCACACAAGCCACACATACCTGGACTCCATGGGTGTCGAGATTCAGAAATGTGTGGGTTTGGTAGGTTTCCCTAGATGACCGCTGAGCCCGGGACCAAAAAGGCAGGTGAATCCCTTGCATAACTAGGTCGTTTTGCGATAGATGGGTGGGCATCTGTGTTTTTGGTCATCTTGGGAAAACTGAAAAAAACAGACATTTCCAAAAACTAGACACCGGTGGGAGTCCAGGGAGGTGTGGCTTGAATTGATCCCCTAACATTTTCTTTCCCAGAATCTGCTGCAAACCTCAAATTTAGCTAAAAAGTCACATTTTCCTCTAATATCTATGTGGGAAAGTTGTGGGATCACTGCACAGAACAAATTTCCTACCACTGAGCATTCCCCTCAGTCCCCCAATAAAAATGATACCTTACTTTTGTGGATGGGAAAAGTGCCTGTGACATGGAAGGCCAAAAAAGTGTAGAGATTGAGGGGGGCCCAAAGCGGGTCCAAAAGGGCAGTTTGTTTTTGCGTTTTAAGGCTGACGCTTCTTTGGGCACCCACACAAGTCATGTATCATTTTTCTCAGAGACCAAGGGGAACTCGGGTTGGTAGCATAAATGTGCCTGTGCATTGATCCTACAACTTACCCACGCACAAATGTGAGGAAAATATGACTTTGAGGTTTGCAGGTGATTCTGGGTAAGAAAATGCTAGGGGATTGACTAGAGTCAGTCCACACACACCACCATTCACACACACCACTAGCCAAGCACCATCCATGCACACCACCTGCCAAGTGCCATCCACGTACACTGCAAGCCAAGGGCCATCCATGCACACAATCAGCCAAGCACTATCCATGCACACCGCCAGCCAAGCGCCACCCACGCTCTCTGTCAGCCAAGCGCCATCACCGCACACCGCAGCCAAGCGACATACCCTCACACTGCCAGCCAAGCACGATCAATGCACACCGTCAGCCAAGCACCAGTCCAGGTACACTGCCACCCAAGTGCCAATCCACACATGCCACCAGGCAACCGCAAGTCTACACACACCGTGATCAAGCATGAGTCCACACACACCATTGGCCAAGTGCAAGTCCACACACACCACCAGCAAAATGCCAGCCAAAGGTCAGTACACGCAGACCGTCAACAAAACTTCAGTTCACACACACACACACAACGTTTCCCTGGTTTCTAGGGGTTTTCTTCCCCCGCTTGGGGGACAGATGAGGCTAAGAATATCACTGAAACAGCCAAAATGTGTGCCTAAAAAAGGGGGAGCGACCCTTGCCTGTGGGGCTTCTCCCTGACATACCCATAAACATATCCCTGGTACCTAGTTGGCTTTCTGCCCCCCGGGAGGACAGATCAGGGGAGCTGATGGGGCTATTGCCCCATCTGCCTTTCAGGGGAGGTGGAAAGGCTGTGCCAATTTTCTTGGGGGGACGGGGGCAGTGGCATGCCCATTTAGGGTAGCCTCACCCCTACGTATAAAAAAACAGGCCCTGGTGCCTAGTGGACTTTCTGTCCCCCCCCCGGGTGGCATATTGGGGGCTATTTTGGGGGGGTGGGTGCATAGGCATACCTATTTTGGGAAGCACCCACCCCTACATTTACATTTAAAAAAATCCCTGGTGCCTTGTGTGCTTTCTGCCCCCCAGGGGGTGGATCAGGGGCTCTTGCCCCATCTGCCTCTTGGGGGGCAGAAAGACTGTGGAATTTTTGGGGGGAAGTGGGGGCATTGGCCTGCCCATTATTGGCAGACCCCACCCCTATACACATAAAAGAAAATAAATCCTGGTTTCTAGGGTGCTTTCTGCTACCCCGAGAGGGCAGATTGGGTCTAATGCCCCCAACTGCCTCCTGGGGGGGGGGGCAGAAAGATTGTGGGCTTTTTTCTGTGGTACGGGGACATAGGCATGCCTATTTAGCATTTGCATATAAGAAAATTCCTGGTGTCTAGAGTGCTTTCTGTGCATCGGGGTGCAGATTGGGGGCTATTGCCCTCATATGCCCAAAGGAGGGACAGAAAGACTGTTTAGTTTCTTTGGGGAGGGGTGGGGCATAGGCATGTCCATTTTGGGCAGCCCCCACCCCTACATTTACATTTTTTTTTAAATCCCTGGTGTTGAGTGCCTATTGCCCCATCTGCCCCCAGGGGGGGCTTAAAAACCATCTTTGGACAAAACATTTGGGAGGAGCAAATGTCTTTGCCCAAGGGGCCACTTCCCCTTCCCTGGTGCCTAGTAGGGTGGATCCCTGCTTGGGGAATACCCTCCTGAGACAATCCCCAAGCAGGGATCTACATTTGGAAAGAGGGAGATTTTCCCCTTTCCAATGATACCTCTCCTGTCTTTCTACGTGCTCAGGGGGCTGAGATAGACCCACAAGCACGTAGAAAGTGAAAATGAAATGAGCAATTCTCCGAAATTACGTCAGCGCGATGTGTGCGCTGATCGTCATTTCATAGAAACAAAGGGAACAGCCTTGGGAGGTGGGGAAGTTCTTCCCCAGCTTCTGAAGCTGTTGGGGGGAAAAGGAAATCCCTCTGGTGCCCAGACCAGAGGGATTTTCAGTGCCATTTGTGCGGACGGCCAGGAGCAGTCTGACGCACACACCTGCACTGTAGCCGTCCGACGCAACCAAGGGGTTAAGTTTCCATGCTTTCGTGTATCCCTCAAGCCATCAAAGCTAATTATGTGAGATTTTGCTGTATTGCAGATAGAAGAGGCCCTAAACTTCCAATGTGGCTGGTAAAGCTGGAGGGGGTTCACCTCACAGTAATTTTCAATGATGACAAGCAATGCCATGGCAATAGCTAGTGAGCATAGTAATTGCAAGAAATATGTAACTTAGCAGTCCCTGCTGCCGCTTCTCCCCCTCCAGCTGACCCGTCACCGTCTCCTCCTACTGCGGCACTGGAGCTGGCGTCACCAATGTTCTGTGTGGCTAGATTAAAACATTACATATAATTTAGATCCCAGATACGCAAACCCTAATACAATAGCAATGCAGCACTACAGCTCAGTTAGCATGTCAGAATCTTCTAAATATCAAGCTGGGCATTTGATTGATTGTTTCACAAAGTTAGACAAGCCAGGCGTGGAATAATGGTCAATGAAAGACATATGGTGTTGGATGGCAAATGCATGGGAGTGGGACCTCATAAATTTTTTCCAGCCTTGCTGCACTGTCATTGGAAACTGCTGATATACTGGAACTATGAATGAATGGGTCTGCAGCACACTACACTGGGGGGGTCCATGATGACCATGGCCACTGTTTTGTGAAATGAACTGTGTTAGAGCTAGCCATAAGCAGGAAAAGGAAAGCCTTCTGAACAAGTGTACACAGTGACTTTTATTTAAAATACTAGCTTACTTGGGCCTGCTATTTGAATCTTCATGAATCACGATGGATAGCACCAACATTTCAATAGACCAATAAATACCCTGAGATTCTATGGTAGTACTCTAAGAAGTCCACAACTATCATAAAAAGACTCACTGGGAGTAGCGCTGGTGGTCGGCGCCGGCTAACCAGCTTGCCCCAGATCCTCTGAATCGTCCCCCTTCTTGCCCTTTTTGTGCCGATGAAAGACATTAAGAAGATGAATGAAAATAGATTAGTGCTTCTGTTAATAATCTCCACAAAATGTTTTATGAATAGAAATGCAGTTGCTAAAACAGATCACCTATAGAACTACTAGTTTCGACTGTCGTTAAATCCATATTTCAAATCTCCTTAACAAAAACTACATTTGGAATTATGGAATGGCAGTGAATGATCTTTAATTTTATTCTATTCCCATTTCTCAACACCCTTGATAAGCCTACTCAGTCTCCCTTTTTTGCTATGCGTAAATGCCTACTTCACATCATCACTGTGAATTCAACTAAATAACCTGGAACTGTACGAACTACATAAACAAAGTCACAGAGAGAACACGCTTCTCAGTGATTGACTATAGTGACAGAAAAAACTGTGCATCTCACCACCATGTATTTGCTATAGTCTGTCTTTCATCCTGGAGGCCCAGTGCTACTCATGGGTGCATGAAACAACTGTCTCTGTGGTGTCTGTTGAATTTAAACATCATTTAGGGCATGGATGGCATTGGATTGAATTGCAAAATGTGTTTTTTGGGGGGTATTTCGCTTTTTTGGTGTGTGTTAAATAAATGCCTTTGTTGGATGTGTGTGTGTGTGGTGTGGTTGTTGCATAACTTTCCAACCTTTTTTAGCCCTGTGGGTTTTTGTTTTTGCATCTTTGCATTAAAGCTGTGTTGTTTAGCATTGCTCCTTTGTCTGGCAATATAGGCCTGCTTGAGTTCATTGTTTTCCAGTCCTCCTGTTTGTTGTGACTAGGGGTGGGCGGAATTTGCGAAAGCGACTTTCGCAAATTATCGTGAAAATGTTACAAATCTCCGCAAACAAGCGGAAATATCGCGAAGATGCAGAAGATTTTTCCCGCCCATTCGTGGTATTTTCTGCGTGGTCGCGGCTCGCCAACTTACCCATGCGGTTGCTCGCGGGCGCGGCCATCTTGTTTTCACTCTTCTCGCGGTGCATGATCGCGAGAAGAAAGACGTGATCGCGCGACGCATGACGTTACTGCAGGCGCAAGCTGTCGCAAGACAGCGCAAATGGCTACCAACAATCCAACATCTCGTGGAGAACGCGACCGGATCGGGAAAACTTGTCGGCGAACGCGGGGATTCAGGTAAGGCGATCGCGCGCGAAAATGTATTATTTTACAGCGCGAGCAAGAAACAAATTATCGCTAAGCTGCGGAATGCGGAAATTTTGACATTTTCGCGCTCTCCGCGGAACGCGAAAATGTCAAATTATCGCAATATCCGCGAGCGGAACGGAAATTTAGCCCAGGCCTAGTTGTGACTGTGAGTGACCATGTGGCTGGTGGCCATTTTGTGGTGGTAGTTTAGTAGTGTGCTGCTTTTGCCATATAGGCCTGCCTGTCTTTCCTTTGTCCCTCTTGGCTTACTGCTTCTATCCCCTTCGCCTGCTGCAGCTCCCTAAATGACGTGATGCGCAAATTAATGCCAAGCAGGCTCCACTTCCATTACATTTGTATTTTTGTTTTTGTTTTTCTTCTTTCCTAGCCTTCCTGAGTGTACACAGTATACCATGAAAGCCCTTGTTGTCAAAGTCTCACAAATGTCTCCCTCAAGCCATCAAAGCTAATTATGTGAGATTTTGCTGTATTGCAGATAGAAGAGGCCCTAAACTTCCAATGTGGCTGGTAAAGCTGGAGGGGGTTCACCTCACAGTAATTTTCAATGATGACAAGCAATGCCATGGCAATAGCTAGTGAGCATAGTAATTGCAAGAAATATGTAACTTAGCAGTCCCTGCTGCCGCTTCTCCCCCTCCAGCTGACCCGTCACCGGCTCCTCCTACTGCGGCACTGGAGCTGGCGTCACCAATGTTCTGTGTGGCTAGATTAAAACATTACATATAATTTAGATCCCAGATACGCAAACCCTAATACAATAGCAATGCAGCACTACAGCTCAGTTAGCATGTCAGAATCTTCTAAATATCAAGCTGGGTATTTGATTGATTGTTTCACAAAGTTAGACAAGCCAGGCGTGGAATAATGGTCAATGAAAGACATATGGTGTTGGATGGCAAATGCATGGGAGTGGGACCTCATAAATTTTTTCCAGCCTTGCTGCACTGTCATTGGAAACTGCTGATATACTGGAACTATGAATGAATGGGTCTGCAGCACACTACATTGGGGGGGTCCATGATGACCATGGCCACTGTTTTGTGAAATGAACTGTGTTAGAGCTAGCCATAAGCAGGAAAAGGAAAGCCTTCTGAACAAGTGTACACAGTGACTTTTATTTAAAATACTAGCTTACTTGGGCCTGCTATTTGAATCTTCATGAATCACGATGGATAGCACCAACATTTCAATAGACCAATAAATACCCTGAGATTCTATGGTACTACTCTAAGAAGTCCACAACTATCATAAAAAGACTCACTGGGAGTAGCGCTGGTGGTCGGCGCCGGCTAACCAGCTTGCCCCAGATCCTCTGAATCGTCCCCCTTCTTGCCCTTTTTGTGCCGATGAAAGACATTAAGAAGATGAATGAAAATAGATTAGTGCTTCTGTTAATAATCTCCACAAAATGTTTTATGAATAGAAATGCAGTTGCTAAAACAGATCACCTATAGAACTACTAGTTTCGACTCGAGTCTATCGACTGTCGTTAAATCCATATTTCAAATCTCCTTAACAAAAACTACATTTGGAATTATGGAATGGCAGTGAATGATCTTTAATTTTATTCTATTCCCATTTCTCAACACCCTTGATGAGCCTACTCAGTCTCCCTTTTTTGCTATGCGTAAATGCCTACTTCACATCATCACTGTGAATTCAACTAAATAACCTGGAACTGTACGAACTACATAAACAAAGTCACAGAGAGAACACGCTTCTCAGTGATTGACTATAGTGACAGAAAAAACTGTGCATCTCACCACCATGTATTTGCTATAGTCTGTCTTTCATCCTGGAGGCCCAGTGCTACTCATGGGTGCATGAAACAACTGTCTCTGTGGTGTCTGTTGAATTTAAACATCATTTAGGGCATGGATGGCATTGGATTGAATTGCAAAATGTGTTTTTTGGGGGTATTTCGCTTTTTTGGTGTGTGTTAAATAAATGCCTTTGTTGGATGTGTGTGTGTGTGGTGTGGTTGTTGCATAACTTTCCATCCTTTTTTAGCCCTGTGGGTTTTTGTTTTTGCATTTTTGCATTAAAGCTGTGTTGTTTAGCATTGCTCCTTTGTCTGGCAATATAGGCCTGCTTGAGTTCATTGTTTTCCAGTCCTCCTGTTTGTTGTGACTAGGGGTGGGCGGAATTTGCGAAAGCGACTTTCGCAAATTATCGTGAAAATGTTACAAATCTCCGCAAACAAGTGGAAATATCGAGAAGATGCGGAAGATTTTTCCCGCCCATTCGTGGTATTTTCTGCGTGGTCGCGCCTCGCCAACTTACCCATGCGGTTGCTCGCGGGCGCGGCCATCTTGTTTTCACTCTTCTCGCGGTGCATGATCGCGAGAAGAAAGACGTGATCGCGCGACGCATGACGTTACTGCGGGCGCGAGCTGTCGCAAGACAGCGCAAATGGCTACCAACAATCCAACATCTCGTGGAGAACGCGACCGGATCGGGAAAACTTGTAGGCGAACGCGGGGATTCAGGTAAGGCGATCGCGCGCGAGAATGTATTATTTTACAGCGCGAGCAAGAAACAAATTATCGCTAAGCTGCGGAATGCGGAAATTTTGACATTTTCACGCTCTCCGCGGAACGCAAAAATGTCAAATTATCGCAATTTCCGCGAGCGGAACGGAAATTTAGCCCAGGCCTAGTTGTGACTGTGAGTGACCATGTGGCTGGTGGCCATTTTGTGGTGGTAGTTTAGTAGTGTGCTGCTTTTGCCATATAGTCCTGCCTGTCTTTCCTTTGTCCCTCTTGGCTTACTGCTTCTATCCCCTTCGCCTGCTGCAGCTCCCTAAATGACGTGATGCGCAAATTAATGCCAAGCAGGCTCCACTTCCATTACATTTGTATTTTTGTTTTTGTTTTTATTCTTTCCTATCCTTCCTGAGTGTACACAGTATTCCATGAAAGCCCTTGTTGTCAAAGTCTCACAAATGGCTACACTGTTATGTTTTTTTATAACTTAAACTGAGTTAATAAAATGTAATAACAACACTAACAAGTGTGACCACCACACACTAAGTTATATATTATATTTGTTTGTTTGCACTAGTAGTAATTGAACCACAACAACAAAAGCAACATTTTACTGATGTTCTTCTGGCTCCTTTGCATTTAGGCGCACAAAAAGACTGAGGAGGTGCTGTCATCATCATCACCCGTTGTACTGCCAGACAGAAGTCCTGCTGCGCACGACATCACATGACGTGTGCCCACAGACATCTCTGCAACTTGTGCACCTGCGTCCTGCTGACATCGGAAAAAGATGACCCCAAAGAATGGTAATAGGTTCTCCAGTACCAAGAAAGTTGCCAGTGAGAAGAAGGAACAGAAGAAGGAAGTGGCACTGCCACTTACCAAGACTGGTGTGCCACCCAATATGTTTTTTAGGAAACCAAAAATTACGCCTGCATCAGCGGACTCCGGGGACCAAGCTGGGAGCAGCACCTCTGCATCAGCGAGCCCACCCCACCAACCTAGGCCCATGCCCATGAGTGGCGCAGAGGTAGCCAGTCTACTTGTGCAAACGCCAATGAGCAGTGATGTTGAAATTTCAATATCGCAAAGTAGTACCCAAACACCGCAGGCAGAAACTCGGCAGATAAGTGGGCAACAACAGCCGCAACAACAGCCGCAACAATAGCCTACAATAGTAGTTGTTCCTCCACAAGTAGGGGCACTTCAGGAAATCGAGCTTCCTGCAGAGGACGAAGAGCAAGCCACTCTTTCAGAAGATCCATTGTCTTCCAGATTCCCAGCAAGGAAAAGTAGGGTTAGTCCATCAACTTCTTCTTCAAGCCCCTCTTCTGATGATCTATATACCACTTGGAATCCACCAGCTCAGCCTGAGAGTGAGGCTCGCCACGCGACAAGGCTAAGGAAAAGAAAGGGTCCAGAAAGCCTTAGAGTTATGGAGGAAGATTTAGAAGAGGAGGATGATGACGCGCCAATCATCATGAAGACCACTCACGCCCCAGTGGAGATGGAGACCGACATTATTATTACCCCATTCCAAATTGCTGTGGGATGTGGCATGGATACCACCAACACAGGTAACACCAACTTGACCTCCAGCTTCCATATTTGCATTTGCAAATGACTGGCAGGGACCTACATCCAGCTCAACCACCACCTCAGTCGGTATGGTACTGTAACTTGAGTCAAATTCCAAGCACACCCTCCAGTTCATCCGGCATTGCAACAAGTGGCACCTCCAGCAGCACAAGAAAGTTGAACTCCTCAGTTTGGGACTTCTTTTCAATCAGCAGTAAGGAGGACAATGTTGTTATATGCTCAATTTATCTACATGCTGTTAGTCGGGGTAAGCTATGGTACTGGAGGCCAAACAACCCATCTGAGAAAACACCACATGATCCAGTGGGAGGTGCACCTACTTAGCGCACAAAAAAATAAAACTGCACCATTGCTGTTGGTGGTGATGAAGAAGTAGAAGAAGAAGATATGATGGCATTGGAAGGTGAACAAGAGGGAGACATTTTCTCTGTTACTCAAAGTAACCCTGTCCCCAGCAGTGTAGAGGTACCGCCCACATCCTCAACAACATCTCAGTGGCACCGAAGTAAGAGTCAGGCTGAGACCAAGGCAACAGAGTACTGCAATGAAAAAAAGTGCGTCGTTGAGCCTAACTGGGTTCAAGAAGTCCCCTGCATCAGCTGCACCTAAAGGAAATAAATCCAGCCTATCATTGTCAGCATGCTTAGGTCGGACGGGGAGTACGAATGCAACCACCCAACGGCACGTTTGTACAATGCGAAGCTGGCTAAAATGTTAGCGCTGGACCGTCTCCCTTTTTCTTTTGTGGAGGGGGTGGGTTTCCTTGAATTTGAGACAGCCATCTGCCCAAAATGGAAGGTTCCCAGTTGGTCCTATTTTGCCAGAGTTGCGGTTCCAGCACTACATCACGATGTGCTGGAATTGCTTGGACAAGCTTTGCAACAGAGTGCTGTTCACAATATCCACCTGACAACAGACATGTGGACCAGTTGCAAAGCCACTGATTTCATGTGCATCACTGCACACTGTATCTTTTTTGTGGGGGTTAGAGAAAAGATGTCTGAAGCAGGTGTTGAGATTTTTAATGCGACTCAGAAACATGCAACTGTAGCCATGTTCGCCATGAAGAAATCTCATACTGCTGCAAACATTTTGGAAGAGTTTAACAGCAAGGTCTTTGAATGGCTATGCCCAAGAGGGCTTAACATTGGTTTTGTTGCCACGGATAATGGCAGTAATATAGTTAAGGCCATGCAGGAGGGTGACTATTTCAGAGTCTTGTGTTTGGTGCACTGCATTAACATTATTGTTCAAGACTTTCTGAAAAAAGAAGCCCGAGTCAGCAACTTACTGACCACTTGCAAAAGAATATGCACACATTCAAGCCATTCTTTTAAAGCCCGGAAGCAGCTGAGGATAATTCAATGTGAACATAGAATGCCAGTCAAAGCACTCATCCAGGAGGTGCCAACACGTTGGAACTCAACTTATTACATGCTTGATCGTCTGTTTGATCAGTACAGACCAATCAATGAGTATCTCATGCAAAGAAAAAGGGATGCGACTGTGAAAGGCATGACCCTACAGATGGACCAATGAGGCCTAGTTAAATGCCTGACGGAGATGCTTCTTCCTTTCGAGCTCTTCACATGTGAAGTCAGCAAGGAGGACTGTACTATTGGCCAAGCTATCCCATTGTTGCACATGCTAGAGCAACAGCTGAAGGAGGTGTCTGAAACGTACACAGGTGTGGAGGACGAAAATGAAGCATATGAGTTGGTGGAGAGCTTATCCTGTCACTTAGCTGAAAAATGAAAATACAAGGGTGCAAACTCGCATTGTTTCAGAAAAACATCACATTTGTGCCACAATTCTGGATCCACGGTACAAATCTGCACTGAACACGAAGACATTAATTCCTTTTTCAGAAGTGGAAGTTGCCCAGTAGAAAACTGAGGCAGCCAGTGCTTTGGAAAATGAATGGCTGTTAAAGGCCTGCTACTCGAACCCACAACAAGTACTGCAGCAGGGCATCCTGCATCAAGTTGAACTTCAGAGCCTGAGGGCAGTGCGTTGGGCTCAGAGCTGTCACCAACACTATCGACAACAGCAAGAACCGGATCATCAGCCCCAGTAAAATCGTCACGGGATTGGTACTTACAGCAAGGGCTTGCTAGGTCCAGTGCTGATGCAAAGACAAAAGAGGCCCAGCAAAGTGGAGCACACATGAACATTGAGTGGATGGTCCAGGCCTATCTGGATGACCCATCAGAGGTCTACATTGATCAAAACCCATTGCTGTAATGGTATAGGAAAAGGGGCGAATGGCCAGTGCTCAGCAGGCTTGCGATAAACTATTAGGTTTGCTCTGTCGCAAGTGTCTCTTCTGAGCGTGTTTTCAGTGCTGTTGGTGCCATTGTAACAGTGAAAAGGACCAGTCTCTCACCCCAAAACGTGGGGAGGTTACCCATGATCAAAATGAATCACAACTTTATACCACCGAATTACAAAATACGTGACTCAATGCAGGAAGGTGAGGACAGCGACTTAGGTGACGAAAGTAGTATCTTAGATGACTACCTACTTCTGGTTGAGCTACCAGAGTTTGAGGATGAGCTATACTTCCCTGAAAACTAGGCTTTGAACTTCTTACTTTCTTTCTTCCTTATTTTACTTTCCTTTGTGTGTGTCTCTGTCACTCTGGTTTGAACCTTCAAATCACAACAAATCCATCACCACCTTCTTCTAGTCTTTTTTATTTCCATATTGGAGTTGCAGCTCCGTGCATTTAACTTAAATCCACTCCTCCGAGTCCTGATCCATCCTCCTGACTCGCCCTAAATCCATTTCCATCAAGTCAGATGATGATTGGATGGAGAAAAGTGCAAAAAAAAGTTTCCTCATCGAGTCCCTCCAAAAGAAGTGGAACATGATGAGTACTTTAGCTATCCTCCTTTCAAAGCCGAGAGACACTGACCCTTAACTTAAGATGAGAACAAGGAACAGGTAATGATGTTATGCATTGGATGCTGACTCTGAGTGATTGGTGTGTGAATTCATTGTGTACTATTATTTAATCTACACACTAAAAGTGACTCAAGTCAATGTTTCCCTTCTTGTTGTTAAGTAACAAAATTGAATTCTACTGCAGGCCAATCCATTGCATTTTTGAATATGTTATCTGGACTCACTCGGTACACTGCAGACTGAGTTGGACAACACCATGATGATGACCACAGTGACATAATATCTTCGCAGTCAGTCAGGAGGATCAGAGATGATTGATGGAATAACTCAGGGCGTTTCATAAAAGGTAAACAAGTCAACAATAACCACAGCAGACCTACATGTCTGTGTAGTGGTGGAGTCGAGTCACGAGTGTAGTAGTGGTGGTATAACTGACAACTGTGCATGCCATTGATTTAGTTACTTACTTCAGAAACTGCTATGTTGCTGTATATGTGACATGTGTGCTCTGTCTGGCTCAGTCATAATCTAAGCTAAGTGGAGGTTGGGTGGGCACCGTGGACCTGCTATGTCCTGTTGCTGTTGTAGGTTAATGCTGGAAACAGACAACACAGTAGACATGATTTAGCCATACCACTCTGAAAGTGTTTGCACTCCTCCGTAATTTATGTTTTTTTCTCCATGATTTTCAAATATCACTTTTGTTTTTCCACCTACACTTACAGGCCGGCTTTTACCCTGTGCTAAAAAAAGAAAAACAACTCACACTCACCTACCAATCTGCATCCGCCAGGCAGGCAGTGGCATCCAAGATTGACAGATGCAGCGTCCCTGCAAAGGAATGAGCAAGAGGAATGCTGAGATGCAACTCCCCAATTTGACCAGGATAAAATACAGTAACACTTTAGTATCAACATTCATCATCTTTTAAATAATTTGATTAATTTTTTCTCTTTAATTGTTACAACTGTGTGTTGTTGTTTGCTTTCTGCTTATAATTGATCCCTGCAGCTATTTTTAAATTTTCTTTGCTAGCTTTGAAAAGTAAGCCCGGTACAACAGAAGTAAAAATGTATGTAATTTGGGTCTCTCTGAGGGCAGACAGGCATGGCAAATTGCATAATAATTAATAATATACTGCTGCCCTGTACTGTCTACTAGTCTAGTTAGTAAATAATACTTATCATTAACCATCAAGTCATCATCATCATCATGCATGCATTTCCTTTTTCTCCCTTAACAGATTTATGGATATGATGGTCGTCTGCCAAGATTGTGTTTTGTTGTTTGTCCATGCGTAGTGTTTTTCTTTGTCAAACCTTTCCCCAAATCCCCCTTCCCAACCATTCATCAAACCCTAACCCTCTTCCCCTGGGCTGTGTCATTTATATTGAGGTGTGACTAAATTAAATGTGCACCAATAATTGATCACACGCTTGCTGGGGCGTATGTGGTGAAAGCAACACTGATTCAATTTCACGGCAGGGCGAGGATCTTCTTCTGCTTGCCCACCCATGCTCAGTATATTTGCAAGTCAATTTTTTGTCCAAAGGAACCTAATCCATCATAATGAATTGTTGGCATCGATTGGATTCATCATCCTCCTTTTACAGCACTAAAGGTTACGCTTGTGTCGAGTGACTCGACACAACTACAGTTTGTAACTTGCTGTTGTACTAAGCTATACCCACCACCATTATGTTTACTGTAGCATTGCTAATCAGCATTATTATGGTTTATTGTTGGGCAGTATTCTTGTGTACTGTACTGTACTTCGTTCTACTACTCCTTCCAGGGTCTCTTTCAGGCAACTAACTGTCTCATTTTCTATCTTTGCAAATGCTACTGCCAGTGTCTACTACTACCACCACAACCATGGCATCTTGGGAAACCAAACCATCATCACCATGCAGCCATCACTGTGCCTAAGTTTAAACATCAATCACAGGTAAGAGAAGAAGTTTGGGGGAGGCATAATAAATAATGGAAATTAATTCATTATTTCACACACCCACACCCTTGAGTCCAGTTGCAGAATGCATAGACTAGGAGGAGTGACTGACAGTACCAGTAGGACAAGTCACTCAGTGAGGATACTGCATCTATCTGTTCGTATTTTATAAAAAAATCGGCATATTATTGAAATCAAACACTGGCTGTGGCCCTGCAGCAGCAAAGGAAACTGTGTGATGTAAAAGTGTAACACCCCCACAAAACATTTACATCATATTGATTGATTACTTTATTCGATAAAAATTTCATCATAAAAGTATACAATACATACATTTAAAATAAAATCAAAAACCCACCAGCCTTAATATACACTCATCATCGGTAAGCACAATATCCAGTTAATAAGATATACATCAAACAACTAACGATATCATTGATGCTTCCTGCCATGAGCCCACTAGCCATTAGATTGATATGGAGGACTTGATTCTCCTCATGTGTGTTAACCAAGCACTACCAAGGAATTTTTCTACTCCACATACCATGGCTGAAGAAGTTGTGTCAGTACAAAGGACCTGCAGGGCCATTTTGTGACATCTTAGGCCCATCCCCTTGCAAAGCGGTTTTAACCATATCCTCCTGGCCACCCTGTAAGCAGGGCAGGCAAAGAAGAAGTGCGCCAAGGACTCATTAGGGGCTGCACAACCCGGGCAAGCCTTCGAAGTACCACTTAGATTGATCCGCCTGGAGGTGAAATCATTCACTGGAAGGGTCCCATACCTGACTTTTAAGTATAGTGATCTATCCAAAGGTTTCTATATAAAGTCAAAGAGCGGTTCAAATATCCTAGACCATTTAAACTCCAAGAACCGCTCAGTGAGGGAACCCCCTGCACCTCTACGGGTGGCCTCCATCTGAACCCAATCCCAGTACAGCTTCTTGATGACTGGCTTGGGTGGCAGGGTTTGGCACTTCCAGGCTTCGCTCAGGCCCAATTGCACAACCAACTGCCTCAAATTGTGAAGCCACTTAATCTTATTGCCTGTGTTAAGCAAAATGTGTTTGTCTAAAGCAGCAGCATAATTTTTAAGCTCCCCAGTTCTTCTCAATCGAACCCAAAAAAGTAATGGGCGAAGGCGCACTAAATCTTTGAGGGGGCGCCTACCCATGTCAAGGCGTAATGGGATTAACGGAGTTGAAGCAGGTAGAGCAACCAAATCTCTCAAAAACTTATTTTCTGATGTAATTAATTCCGGTATGCTCTCAAGCCCCCATAGTTCGGAACCATATAGGGCAGATGGTAATATTTGACCCTCATATATTGCGAGGGTTGGTGCCACAGGTTTACTAATAGACTCCCGCTGTTCTCTCAGGACCATCCCTGAAACTCTTTTAAAGTTCAGTGACATTTTAGCCAGATGGTCCTTCCAGCTCATCCGGCTGTTTACCCTTACACCCAGATAATCGAAGGAATCTACCATCTCCAATGACTCGCCATTAAGCGAGAAATTATTCCTGACTCTCTTAGAGGGTGAAAGGGCCATGAGCTTGGTTTTAGAGGTGTTGATGGTAAGCCCTCTGTCAGTGCAAAACACACTAAAGCGGTGCCACAGCTTTTGGAGGCCTGCTGGGGATTTGGAGATCAATATGGTGTCATCTGCAAAGAGTAGGGTAGGTGATTTTACCCCCGCCAGGGAGGGCACATCTGCCGGTTCCTCTCTCAGGTGGTCCACCACACCATTCACGAAGAGAGAGAACAGGGTTGGTGCCATAACACATCCCTGGCGAACTCCCCTCCTCACGGGCACCATCTCCGTCAGTTGTCCCTGGGTGCCTCATCTGATCCTCGCATAATTCCCCTCATGGAGCTTCACGATGAAGTCCAGGAGTGGTCCTGGGAAGCCCATCTTCTCTAAAACATCCCAAAGCCTTGCACGGGGGACCAAGTCAAACGCCATCCTGAGATCTATGAAAGCCAGGTAGAGACTACCATTGTTGATGGTCACAGACTTCCAATAGATCGCAAAAAAGCGGAAGACCTGGTCCATCGTGCCCACCTTTTGCCGAAAACCGGCTTGGAAGTGAGAAAGAATATGCTCCTCATCCATCCAGGCACCCACCCGCAAGATGATGACCCTGCCAACCACTTTCTGGATCACGTCAATCGGACTGATCGGTCTGTAATTGGCAGGGTCATCTCTGGCACCCTTTTTGAACACGGTTATCGCCTCTGCTCCCTTCCACGAATCAGGCACTGGGTGTCCCTTAGAGATCAGATTCATTATTAGGGCAATAAGTATGCCCCAAGCTACGGGTTCTTCCAAGAGGAGGTCCCCCGGAATACCATCTGGGCCGGCGGCCTTCATCGGGGACAGGAGTCTAATGGCCGATGTTACCTCCGAAGCCAGGAATGGCTCCTCAAGCAAGGATAAGGGGGAGGCCCTACTAACAGACTCAGGAGAAGAGGGGCACATCGCGTCTGGTCCACCATATAAAGCAGAAAAATGGGAATACCATTGATGACTCGTTATATGGTTAACTAATGGAGGCTTGGAACGCTGCCTGGCCTTAATAATCAGTTTCCAAAACTGCGATGCGTTCTTCCTCTTGGATGCATCTTTAAGGTCCTGCCAGAAATGTTCCTCCCACTCTCTTTTAGCCCGAACCATTTCCTTCGCATACTCCTTCCTGGCTACTCTGACTAGAGATTGGTTCTTTTTGCGCAAGGTAATGGTTAACTCCTTCCTTTTTGCCTTACACTGGACAGAGTACCAAGGATTACTGGTTTTGGGCAAATTATTATACAATCTGCCTCCTTTACCCTGGGTTAAGAAGAAATTACCTACTTCCTCGATAGCATTTTTATACACCGAGGTAAAAAGCGGCACCTGGGCACTACCTAAATCCGAATCAAGTTCCACCAACTTTTCAATCAGCTCTTCTATGTGCGCCCTAATCCATACCAGTTTATTAGTCTGTAAATGGACCTTTTCCCATTTCAACCTACGGTTACCATTATAAGGGACCACCTAATTTGTTAACCTCAAGGGGGCACTCCTCAAGCCTCCTTTTAGGTTACTCCACCTTAACTGCATACATAGGGGGTTGTGGTCACTATCCTGCGAAGGAACAACCTCCATATCTATTAGATCTCGCCACAATGTGACATCCAATAAGATATAGTCAATTCTGGATGGACCGCTAATCCTATTAAAAGTCATTGCTCCGTCCCGGTCTGATGGTGACCTACCATTTAAAGCTCTTAGGTTGTATTCCGCTGTGAGGGCATTAATCTGTAATGCTTTAGATGACCATTTTTTGATCGGGGCTAGTGACAGAGCAGGAATAGACCAACTAGAGTCCTCGACCTCTGTACCCAAGGGGCCATCCCCACAAAGGGGTTCAAATGTACAATTGAAATCCCCTCCCACTTGAATTTTAGCGGTTGGGGGGCAATTAGCTAGTGCCTGTTCTAAAATTTCAAAGGTACATGAGATTTTATCACCCGGGGTCCCTCTAGAATAGATGTTAAATAAGTCAATCCTGCTGTTCTTCTTGTGGCCTGCAAATGAAAGGTGTTGGATGTCCCTACTTGCTGAATCATGATTAGAAACAACCCAATTTAATTCTATTTTTACCCACACTTGTAAACCACCTGCAGGTCTGCCCTTCCCACAACTATAAGCGGGGAGCCAAAAGGTTGCAGAGCCAGATTTGTGCACAGGGAACAGGCTCCACGTTTCTTGGAACATACATACGTCAAAATTTTCAATGAAGTTGTTCCATTCTGGGAGAGCCATCTTGTTTTTCAACCCGGCCACATTCCATGAAATCAAATGAATAACCTCTTTATCTCTAGTAGGCATAACGGGGATAACCCCCCTATTACCACCCAACGCACTAGGGATAGAGTCGGTGGTTGTTTCGAGTCGGTTTAATAAATTTAAAGGCTGACAATCTTCACTTCTACACCCCAAGGTCGGTGGATGAGTGGAAGTTAAGGTCCCGCTAATAGCAAAACAATTGGCTACCGGAGAAACTTCATTCCCCGTATCGGAACCAGTGGCCTCTCCAAAAGCCTCAGGGCTATTACCCTCTCGACTAGCGGCACCTGAACTACCCCATGTACCCGGCATGGACTGTAAGCATCAATCGCAATCGTCCATGCCGGAGAACACTTCAAATCTATTCCCTGTCTCTAGGGGGGTGAAGGGTCTCAAATGAACCATTCTTCGGTTGGTAATTCTATTAAGTCTAGGGGGAACGATGTTCCACCCTTGGGGATCAATTAATGAATGGCTAGTAGAGGATACTAAGGGGAAGTTTGCATAAGTTATAGCCTGTTCCCTAGTGTAGAATGGAGGAAACACCAGGCATCTTCGATAGAAATATGTCAAGGCTCGAGGGCTAATGCAATTATTGCCGTTTCCCGAGGGCCAGTTCAGTATATAATCAACTGCGCCTGGATCTCTCAAATTGATCACCACTATGTCTCCCTCAATATCTTTACGTCTGCCTCCCAGCCAAGAGAGACGCCTAACATGCAGTATCTCACCATTAATGTTCTTGTTAATCGGTCTATGTATACTTAACCAGTGTATAATTTAATTTTTCAACTGGGTAAAACCTTCCCTCTTGTTATCGGCCAATGTGGGCACACCCGTCAGAACAACCACCAAGGGCACAGCTTCTGGGGGTAATTCCACCTGTGGCCCATGATGCGCCATACCCCCGTTGTGGCTGGTAATCCCCCTCTCAGCCCAATTGTTTCCTATGGGTACCGTTGAATTCCCCCCCAAAAGGACACTAGCAGATATAGCACCCAAATCTTTTTCAGTCATTGGTGGAGCTAGCCTATGTTTATTAGGTGCTATCTGATTAGATGACTGGAGTGTGGCTTTGCTAAGATGGGGGGTACCTTTGGGTACGTTAAGGGTAGATAAAGTAGTGGGAGGAGTGGGCGGGACAGTCCTAAACGTCTGGGCTTTATCCAATCCAGCCTTACAATTTACTACGGACTCAATATCCGACAACCTTTGCTCCACCCTCTTCAAACTTTCAATAATGGGCGATATGAGGGAACTAATCAAATCTCCCAAACTGGCTAGTAAAGCGGTGGAGGGTGCTGCCAACTGCAGTGGATCGGCAGAAATAGAAGGAGCCTCGGGACTGTTCACATTTATTTCGAGGCCTACGGGAGGAGAAACAGAAACCAATTCAGGCAGAATTCCTGAGGCAGCCGCTATCCCCGGGTCAGTTCTGTCGGTATACTTTATGAGCTTCCCAAAATCGGAGTGGCTAATCTTGGATTTAACCAATCCCACCCCCTCCTTACGTTTTATTTTAGTTGGGGGTGGGCTTTGAACCTTAGCCAGATCTGGTTTCTTAGGCTTCTTCCTAGGCGTTTTACCGCGGCTAGAAAACTGTAATTTGGGGTCCGCAGGTAAACTAGTGGAACTGTGGGGGAGGGTATCACTAGGAACCCGAACAGACGGGGCACAATTTGTGGAGGGACGATCTCGCAGCATGGGAAGGGCAATCTCATGAAAAGACGGGTCATCATTGCCACTAGAACTACCTCCAACACAAGGGAAGGGCTGGGCGGTGGATTCTTGGGGGGACCTAAGTTTTAAAATTTCAACTGAGCGTCGACGCTCAGTCCGACGCTCAGCCATTAGGGTTTCCCTATCGTCTGCCGACTGAACCCTCTTATAATAATTATCCAGGCAGCCGTTTAACAACCCCCCCGGTTTTTTCCACACTAACTAATTCAGGACTCTGGGCCATAGCAGCGCTAAAATCCCAGAGTGCAAGTAGAGACGGGGCGGTATAATGGATTAAATAAATAGGCCCAGCCCGGCCTCACTCGGCCTCTGAGGGCCTAGGAGGGCCCGCCCTTTGCCCGGGCTTCGCCCCGGACTGCGCCCCGCTCGCGTCCCGCTAACGCGTGAGCGGGCTAACAGTTATAACAATCAGGGGGAGGGGTCGGGAAGAGTCACCAGCTGCAGGCAATGATGAGAGAGGCACAAGGCCCGCTGGTCCTCGCAGTCCCGCGAGTGGAATAAAAATGAAAATGAGCACTCGACCCTCTGTCTCCCCGCGGCAAGCTCCTCCAGGCAATCACGTGTGATAAGGGCAAAGTCAGCAGAATGTCCGGCCTTGGAGCGGCTCCCGCGAAACGGGGGCCGCGTGGCGCTAAGTATCGTGGGGGGGAGGGAACGGGAAGAGTCACCAGCTGCAGGCAATGATGAGAGAGGCACAAGGCCCGCTGGTCCTTGCAGTCCCGCGAGTGGAATAAAAATGAAAATGAGCACTCGACCCTCTGTCTCCCCGCAGCAAGCTCCTCCAGGCAATCACGTGTGATAAGGGCAAAGTCAGCAGAATATCCGGCCTTCGAGCGGCTCCCGCGAAGAGGGGGCCGCGAGGCGCTAAGTATCGTGGGGGGGAGGGAACGGGAAAAGTCACCCGCTGCAGGCAATGATGAGAGAGGCACAAGGCCCGCTGGTCCTCGCAGTCCCGCGAGTGGAATAAAAATGAAAATGAGCACTCGACCCTCTGTCTCCCCGCAGCAAGCTCCTCCAGGCAATCACGTGTGCTAAGGGCAAAGTCAGCAGAATGTCCGTCCTTCGAGCGGCTCCCGCGAAGCGGGGGCCGCAAGGCACTAAGTATCGTGGGGGGGAGGGAAAGGGAAGAGTCACCAGCTGCAGGCAATGATGAGAGAGGCACAAGGCCCGCTGGTCCTCGCAGTCCCGCGAGTGGAATAAAAATGAAAGTGAGCACTCGACCCTCTGTCTCCCCGCAGCAAGCTCCTCCAGGCAATCATGTGTGATAAGGGCAAAGTCAGCAGAATGTCCGGCCTTCGAGCGGCATCATATGTAAAGTTTAAGTATAACTATAATTTAATCCCCTAACAAAAATAAACTATGTAAAAAATAATCCCACAACACCTGATCCACCCCTCTCCCTAACCCCAACCAATGTCCAAAAAGAATAGTCCAACCAATGTCCGTTCGTAAATAAAATTGTCTATCTAAGTTATAACCACAACTTTTGCCCAACGTGCTCCCAATGCCCACCCACCAAAAAAAGGAATAAAAAAGGGGAAATCCAACGGGATCTCTCTATCGGCGGGCTCGCAGTCGCCGGTTAACCACCAGGACCTCCTGCTTTAGTTCCTTTACTTGCTCCTCTATGCACGCCATTTGGAGGAGCATGCAGCACTTAAAAGCTCGGCAATTCCATCCACGGGGGGGCAGGAGTGTTGGATGTAGTGCGGAGGGCGGCTGCCAGACCGCAGCGCCGTACCACTCAAGGGGCCTGGCTGGTGCCCGGGGCACTGGAGGAGGCTGCAGCTGCTGCTGCCGCCTTCTCCTCCTCCACGAGAGCCACCAGCTGCCGATATTAATTTCGGATGGCCTCCAGCTTCGGGCGCCGGGCCATGGCTGCCAACTCCTTCCTGTCCGGTTTACATTGTTGGTTCGGAAGGAATAGCTATATCAAGAAGAAAAAAGAATATTGTAACCAATATACTGTTAGCAAAACAGTAAGACACATGAATTCTAAACATAGTGGCACAGTAGCACTAGCAAGCACAGTACATAACATGTGTGGTATCTATCCTCCCACATCCTCGGCCTCTAACATTTGTGGGAGTTTCAGGCATTAAACTAGCACTATGGACTCACTTGAGTAGTACACCAATCTTCTTCTTCTCTCTTGTTTAGCTAAATTAGGTAACCTTGTTGTAGCCGGCATGCCAGCTCAGTCAGCTTGCGCCCAAGACACATACTCATCGTGACGCAGACTCACGTTAGTTTTATTTACTACTGTCTGCATGTGGGGAAGCTGACTACTACACAATCATCTTATTTTTATATTATGGGTGGCACTGGCCATACTCTATTACATCAAGGGCAACTGCTCAATTTTACTTTCAACCTACCCTGACTATTATACTACAACAAGGCAGATGATATCTGATCGAAATGATCATTGCTTATATATGGGACGACATGAGGTACTTTGTTTTGATTGATTGTGTAACCATGCAGCCGATAGCCCACCCATGGCAGGCTGACACAGTCAAACATAAATTAACATAGGTAGGGAGTGGGCCTCGGAGTCGGAGGGAGGAGCTTGATAAGAACATACTTACACAGTATATATGCTGTGTTTGCAAACTACTGTGAGTCAAGGGAAAATTCAGAAATTACCACTTCTATTCTCTTTGGCTTTGCTACTCTTGCGCGGTTTCGTTTTCTTTTACATTCTCTTCAAAGACTCTTCATCCAGTGACAGTCTTCACCTCTGCTATCTATGATGAATACCACCCAGGCATCCATCCATTCAAAGTAAACATGTCTATCATTCTTCTTAATATCTCAACAAACCTTAGTTTGTTTCAATAACAGCAAACATTTATTTTAAACCACCACCATTCATCCTTCTTTGCTTGCCTTTGAGTTTGACCCATGAAACACCCCAGAGGATTCTTGCTATCCACAAATAAAGTTTCACCCACCCAGGAGGGCCTCTTTTTTTTCACCTTCCACCCATCCTTCAACCGCCCATGCATCTGATTCCTATCAGCCACCTATGCATGCATCCCACACATCTTTCTCTGCCAGTCATATATATTACATCTTGCACATCCTTCCTCCTTCCATCCTTCTTTCCCTTTTCGTTCAACGCATCCATCAAGGTCCTCTGATCTGACTCTCAGTCTACTCCATAAAACTTTCACAGCTGAGTTGAACTCAGATAGAAGAGGCCATTAGTTACTCAACTACTCCCGCCGCTAATGCTATTGCTCTAATGCTTAGTAAAGGGTGTCTTCTTCAACCATTGTGCACAACAATTTAGTCTCTCTCAACTTACACAACACCCTTGCAGCGAGTGTCTAACTATTGTCAATAAGTAAGGAAGATAAGTATAACTTACCACCACCCGCCACTGCTGCTGGCTCACCCACCCCTGTGGCAGCTGCCGCATCCACTGCTCCCTCCTGACTGGCATCGCCTGCCCCGCCGCAGACCTCGGCACCAGGGGCATAAACAAAGGCCCCCACAGCCCCCACAGTGCGAGTGGCCCCATGGTTCCTTGTTTTGGAGGGGGCCACCTCAGCCTTTAAGACATACCGTTGCATAATCAGCAGAATGCGTGTAGTAGCACTGAATGAGAAAGATTAAAATGCTCTGGAAAGCCACTCTGCTTTCCCACGCAGAAAAAACACACACAGAAAAGCTACACTGTTCATGTGGCATCACTGGCAGACAAAGGCCCAGCAAAAGGTACCCTATGGACTCATGTCTATGGTAAAGGCATAATGCAGGCCCCTGTGGTGTAGGGAGGGGGATTGGGGAAACCCTTCAGGTGGGGCCCCATTAAGCCCATGACTAATAAATATCTCTGCGATCTGTAAGATGCCTGGGCCCCTCATGACATTCTGCAGGGGAGAGGACATCATTTTGCGTTATGCCACTGCGGAAATGCATATGAAGCATTCCTCCATCCCAGGCCTTTGGGATTGGGGGTGCAGTCATCGATGTTGGACTCACCTCAGACTGCTGTCCAGAAGGAGCTTCTTCTGGGACAGTACTTAGCTCCACCTCCCTCCTTGTGATTATTAATGTAATGCACACGCCCTTTGTGGCGAATTTCTAGGCACAAAGTATGACATAATTAGCACCTACCTGCAGGCAAAGTTGACAAAGTGTAAGCTGTCAAAATTGCATGTGCTGCCTGAAGACTTTGTAAGACGGTGGCAGACAGTGGTCCCACAGACCCACTGCATGCTGTCTCCAAGGTAACAGTCACAGAGAGCCACATCCTTGCATGGTGACCCCTGTCTCCTTAGGGGTAATGGGGTCGCTATTCAGACACTCTGTCATCTGGAATACTGGAACAGATGTCTGCTGTCTCCTCCTGGCCTCCATCCTAGCATTTGGTAGTTTCCACATAGAGTCACAATCTGATTCCTGCCTCATTAATAGTGAGTTGGGAGACATGCTTTTTGGTGAAAAATGCCCTCTGTGGTGCAATGGGGAGGCTTGTCACTGTAAATATGCTGCAAGAAGCCAGTTTTGTGCAGCAATCCCTAAGACTGCCATAAATCAACTCTCTGATGCACCAGATGATGAAGCAGCAATTTATGGAAGTTATAAAATGTAATCCTGTAACTTTCTTTTCAATTATTTCAAATTTTCGAAACGTGAAATGTATAAATTGTGTGTATGATATGAGCTAGGATGATGTATTATAACTGTTTCAGGTAGGGGTTGTCACGCTTGTTGTGTTGGGAACTCTGGCCAATGTGCTGTGCCTTTTAAAGTCCGTATTTACCAGCATGTTCCTTTGACATTTTTTTAGAACATTTTATGGTTATGCCAATTACTATGAGCCACTAAATTCTATTTTGCGTGCAAACACGTTTGTGTATAAAACAAGATTACTGTCTGTCCTCAGTCTGTGGGAGTTTTAACCCACAATTTGTGACAGAAAAAAGCTAATGTAAATAGCAGGAGCACATTGTGCATGTGTGTTGCCCGAATGTGCAGGAATAAGGAAGAACAATTTGCACTCTTCTCTATTCCTGTGGAATTGGGCAGAATTTGCACACCTACTAACCAGTGAACATTAGGCTATTGCTTGTCTGTGATCACACAGTTTGCAGCTGCAAAAGTGTTTCCCACACGAAAAGGGCCTTAGGGGCAGACTTATCATTTTTAAGCACAATGCTGCATTGCTATGTTATGTTGCGCATGAAAAGGAAAGGAGCACAGAGCAAATATTTATTAAAAATGACCAACTGCTGCTCTCTACATACACAATTTCATAGAAAGGCTGGTGTGCAGATCCTAGATGTGATATTTAAGACAATGCTCCTTGAGAGCTGTTTTAACTGCTACTAGCAGAGTGATTGAGAACGTTTTGGCTGGAACAGAGTTCCTGTTTAGTGGCCCTAGTAACTGAAAGGAACGGGACCCGGATGCTTCACTACCAGGTTTGGTTGTAGCTCGGAAGATTCTGTTTGAGTGTTGGTTGCAAGTAGGCATCTACCGACTCAGGATTACAGAGAGGTAGTTAGGGGAGCAGTCATGTATGGATGTGAATACCAATATGGGACCCTATTTGTAGGTGACAACCAGCCGGTAGAGGCACTGTGAGCTAGGTGGAGGGTGTCTGGGGAGATTCAAGAGTGATCTTGTTATCTAGTTAAGGAGGACTTATTGGGGCAGACCAACTGCAGTACTCACTAGTGAGTTTTAAAGTAGGGCATTTTACTTAAGTTTACTTAGGAGGGAGCAAGCTGAATGTCTTGGCTTTTGGAAGGAAATGTATGTTAGAGCATGTTTTCTTCATATTCAGTATTAGAAATGTTTTGTTATGAAGGCACCCATGCTGTATTTAGGTACTTCAGTGGTGTAACAATAACTCCCCCAGCCCCTCGGTGTGGAGGTTGCCCGAGCTCCAGAGGGCCCGTCCAGCACTGGGCATGGACAGAGGATCGCCACCTGAGAGCTCCTGACTGGGTCCGGAGAGTAGGGGCCCCCTCAATGCACTTTGTAGGGAGGCCCCCTCCAGTTTCGTTATGCCACTGCTCGGCACTGGTGGTCGTGGTCGGTACGCCAAGAAAAAACATTACACATTTTTTAGATGCCATATACACCTCCTCCTATTTTTTACTAGCAAGATTGAAAAAAAAAGTTAAAATACATACATATACCACATACATCACTACAAATCAGGTACTAGAGTAGAGTAGACACTACTAGTAGTAGTATGTCCTATCCTATCAAAAATAGTAAAATATCTGAATGGGCATTTTGTTGTTGGGAATTGTCGAAAAGCCTCTCAAGATTAAGAAGACTAGAAGAGGCTAACCCAAAGGACTGGACTCAATGGCTAGAGCTATTGGTGAATCTGAGTTTTAATAAAACCTTTTAAATAAAGAGTGGACAACAGGGCAAGCTTAGCTACAGACAGACTAATAATAGTAGTTTTACAGAAAGTCATAGCAGAGGCAGTTAGAGGCAGGGATAACAAGAATTCAGAAACAGATAGTCTAGATCAAAGAAGATTTGGTAAAAAATAGAATTAGGAAACGGAAATGATAGTTTGGAAAAAGTAAAGTGCAGTAAAAGTTTAGGAAATATAATTATTAATATTAACAACAGGAAGACTTACTGGGGCCAACAGCAGAGCCCTCAGTAGAGGAGCGGTCCTGGCGTTCTCCAGCTGCTCCCGCCGATTCCGACCCCGTCTTCTTGCCCCTGGGTGCTGATCATGTAAGATATAATAAAGAAAGAGGCAAACATTGATGATTGGTGTGAAACAAATAAGATATTTTTAAAAACGCTCAAAATATCATTTTTGGAAACAACAATTGCAATAAAATTGACCTATATAATCTGATCGAATGTTAGTATTGTGGAATTCGCGAACTGCCTAGTTAGTATATTTATGAACACTAATCCAGTGTTCCATTATGATTCCAGAATACTACACCTAAGTACCACCTGGCCTAGCCCACCTATTCAAACAGGCCAACAATTGTTCACTAAGTCTGCATTTACATTTATTTTAGTCCTCAAAAATGCATAGATGGAGGACACTTGCATACATTTTTGCATACACCAAATTGTTGGTTGGTTGCTTGCTGCTGATGTTCTGCTAAGCCTATTACTCCCTCAATAAACAAACTACAAAAGGTTCTACTAAAGACTGGAGTAAGCAGCCATCAACAGCACGTGATGTGACGGAGGATGCGTCACGCAGACCGCTTATAAATTACCAGCTAATACAGTGGGCCCGATTCACAGAACTAACTTAAGACAAAATCCTAAACTTACTACTTTTGGTATTCACAGAAGTTAGGATTTTGTCTTAAGTTTGTCTTAAGACAAACTTTAGACAGACTTAAGACAGACTTAAGACAGACTTAAGACAAACTTAAGACTGAATTAAGACAGACTTAAGACAAACTTAAGACTGACTTAAGACAGACTTAAGAAAGACTTAAGTTAGGATTTTGTCTTAAGTTTGTCTTAAGTTTGTCTTAAGTCTGTCTTAAGTCTGTCTTAAGTCTGTCTTAAGTTTGTCTTAAGTCCGTCTTAAGTCTGTCTTAAGTCTGTCTTAAGTCTGTCCTAAGTTTGTCTTAAGACAAACTTAAGACAAAATCCTAACTTCTGTGAATACCAAAAGTAGTAAGTTTAGGATTTTGTCTTAAGTTAGTTCTGTGAATCGGCCCCTAAGTAACTAAACTACCTATCCACCACTATCTTAGTGACAGGAAGACAAAGCAAGGACTAGAGTCTCTCTAGCATTACCTAACTTAAGTTCTCTAAAGTAAACTCTTACATAATCAGCCCAAGTGAGCGCAAAGTTGCATGCAACAAGTAAAATTAGTAGCGCCGAGCACCTGTGTCTAGAAGAATAACAATCACAGAAGATTTTTAAACTTAATTTACCTGCAATGTAAGCAACAGCATTCTTGCTATTGCTATTCACAATAACAGTACCACAGTCTAGAGAACACACAATACTACTAGTATTAGCAACTCATCAAGCCCCACAACCTTGACACCTAGCAGGTCCAGCAGGTCCTGCTCCCGGTCCAATATATCTGACAGCCGGTGGGTCACCTGGTTATGGGTGCGCCAGACCCCAGAGCAGCAAAACACTGCCCGGTAGCGTACCCGGAGCCAGGCATGCCGCCTGCTGCAAAGGTCAAGGGGAGGTGGCGCTGCACAAAAAACACAAGGGCGGCCACATTGCAGAAAAGGGACCGTGCAAGCACCCCTGGCGGGTGCAGTCTGCCGCAAGGCAGGCGGCTCTTTGGCGCAGGTGCCTTGCCATTGGAGCCAGTACCCCTTCCCTTAGGCTTGGTTCTGGGGTGGCCGGGGGGGAAAGAAAATTTAGCAGGAAAAAATAAAGTTTGGGGAAGAAGTAGGAGAGTAAAGAAGGAAGTAATATAAAACAGCAGAAAAGTAAAAAAAACGCAGTAAAAGTAGAAATAAAACGCAAAATATAGACTTAGGGACAGAGAGGGATAGAAAATAAATAAAAAAGTTCACAAAAACAGTGTAAAAGGCAAAGGATTGAAAAATTGGAGAGGGATTGAAAAACAGGCCCCAGAACCTCGCAAAAGATAGTAAAACAAGATGGCCGTGCCCATTGGCTACCACGTGGTGAAGTTCGCGCGATATTTCCCCCGAACACGTCATCCGCGTTGCCAATCGTCAAAAACATCTCACGAGCATACGCGAGAGCACGCGAACATGCGGAAACAAGCAACTCCGCATGGTTGCGTAGCTACGCATAGCGTCATAGAAATTTTGTGCATCTTCGCATAGGGTTTATTACCCATGGGTCCTATTTGTTCATAAAGCATGGAAGGAGTAATAAATGCTGCACGTTCAGAAGGTTCATTCTGTGTCTTATTAGAAGTTCTTGAATCACTATGATTTTTTTCTAGAGGCTTAATGGGCACACAGACTTTACCTACTACTGGGAGAAGGCCTTACTGGTCCTCTGAGTGCAATACCCCAAACCTGCTTTCCTCCTCTCATCCTGGGAAATAATTATTTCATTTGATTTGAGCCCTGTGATTCATTGGAATCTTTATGGAGATTCGTAAAGTCGAAATCTCCATGAGAGATTTGCATTAATTGGTCACCCTCTGATATCTTACTTTGCGATTTACAAGTAGAGTAAACACCTAAAAGATTTGCCCCAGCCCAAATGTTCTCTTTTCTAATGAGCTGCCAGTTGATTCTTTTACATGTTCTGTTTAGTGACAGGTTGGTTCCTCAAAAATAGCACCCCCAACTTATCTTGTAGACAAGCTTACCATCTCTGGAACATCTTTCAATGTTCCATGTTCAATGTTTCAATGTTTATGTCTCATCGTTGGCCACCCTTGGGAAGAAGTGGGGCGTTAACATCTGTTCATATGCAGATGATACGCAACTAATGATTGCATTAGATGGCGATGATGGCTCTAAAAACAGACTGCTCAATTGCCTTTCCGAACTATCTAGTTGGATGCACAATCATTGCCTGAAACTAAATGCCGATAAATCGGAGATTCTACTGTTCGGTGGTTCCCAACAGCTCTGGGATGACACCTGGTGGCCCAACAGCCTTGGCACACCCCCCAAACCAACTCTGATGGCAAAGAATCTGGGAGTCCATATCGACAATGCATTGTCAATGAAAGACCATGTAACAATCACCTGTGGTAAAGGCTTCGCGATTCTGAAAATGCTACGAAGAGTATTTCCCTGGATTCCCCTGGAATGCAGAAAGATCCTAGTCCAGTCACTATTAATCAGTAGACTCGATTATGGGAATTCCCTGTTCGTTGGCATGGCAGACTATCTATTTTCAAAGCTTCAGATTGTTCAGAACGCGGCAGCAAAAGCCGTATGCAACAAAAAGAAATACGACTCCGCTACTAGCTGCCTAAAAACTCTGCACTGGCTGCCTATGAGAGAAAGGGCCTCTTTCAAAATTCTGTGCATCACCTATAGAGTATTACACGATACCGGCCCGACCATCCTGAAAAATAGAGTCAATTTCTATGCTCCAAACAGAAATCTTAGATCTCAATCTACCGCAAGAGCAGCAGCCACCCGTATAAAGAAGGCTAGGGCGGGTGGCCGTGCCTTCTCACATCTGGCTGCAAACATGTGGAACAAACTACCAATTGACTTAAGACTGACCGACGATTACCTCATCTTTAGAAAGAAACTTAAAACCATGTTGTTCCCCAAGACTCACTAAACTAGTATTGACCCCTATGAACTCGCTGTATATTGTACAATCTTAGCGCCATGATATCCTTCGGGATGAATGCCAGCGCTTTAGAAATACTTTTACCATTACCATTACCATCTGGGCATACCACAGACAGGACACCATCAGACTGCAAACTAAGAAGCGTAAAAAAGAAAAAATAATACAGCAATTTGTCTATTAAGGTGCGGCGCTGCTCTGGTCTCCCTGTACTGACACAATTTTGGCTGTTGGGAGGGTCCTTTACAGTCCAAAAACTATGCTTTAAGGCATTTCCTTTATTGTGTGCAGTACAATACAGGATAAACCATTTCTCCTCTTTATGCCTGCCTCAAGAAGGCACAGGATTTTGTCACACATAGATGTCTACAATTCTTTGTAGAGAGTTATTTACATCAAGACCCAAGGTTGGTGCATGGGAACACCTACGTACTACCGATGGAAAGCCCTCTTTAAGCAAAGTAACGCACTGCAATAAATTGTGATTTGCATTGGATTGAAAATCCCACAACACTTTACATCGGGTTTGCATTAAAAACTTAATACAACCCAATGCAAAGTGTTTGTAAAATTGGACCAGAAGTACAGGTCCAATCAAAATCTAGATACCAGTGTAAAAGGAAATGTCACTCACTGGGCAATGCTTGTTCAGGCTAAGGGTGGGCGTAGTTCGCGAAGTAGCACTTCGCGAAGCTACGCAAAGTGCAGTTCGCACTACGCGAGCTTCGCGTAGCACTTCGCGAACTGCGTAGTAACATGTTCGCACTGTGCAAGATGTTGTTTTCAATGATTGCACAGTGCGTACAAGCAACCGGCACTGTGCAATCATTGAAAATGGCATCTTGCACAGTGCGAGCTATAGTTTTCTGCTGCTCGAGGAGATTTTTACTCGCACGGCAGCTTTCTCAACGCGAACTGGTAGTTTCTCATTGCGAGCGGTCGCGAGCATACGCGACCCCTCGCAATGAGAAACCTGACCTCCTCGCGTTGGAAATCTCGCCGAGAGGTTTTTTTTCCTTGTTCGCGATCGCCAACTTGATGTTGCTGATCGCGAACAAGGAAAAAGTCTCGCCGGGATGTCATTTTGCTTGCTCGCGGTCGCCAACTTGACGTTGAGGACCGCGAGCAAGCAAAAAATGACCGCAGCACTACGCAAGACTACGCTACGCGTGTTCGCACTGTGCTACGTGCAATTCGCGAAGTGCGAAGTAGCGCGAACTTCGCAAACTTCGAGAGTGTAGCGTAGTGCTTTGCCCAGGAAATGGAGCAGCGTTTTGCAAAATGAAAGACTGCTCGGATTGACACCCTCGTAATATTTACTAACAGTGTGCAGTGCAAACTAACATACAAATTACATAAAACACATGGGAAACTGCTTTGCGCATGCGTGTACTAATGTGAAATAATGCATGAAAGGACTAGGCCTCATTTTACATTTGCGCTTTGGAATAAACAAAATGAATGCGTGACTAGACCGCATTTCGCATCTTGCATCTTACTTTGAAATTAACAACAAGTAATGCCGCTTAAAGCGTTACTAAGAAAAATATTAACATGAGATAATGCAAAAGTGGGTGGTAAACAGTGAAAAGTGCATTTTCATGTAATTAATAAATGCTTATGTTTTATTTGTCATAGTGAACTGAATGGGCCTGCATTTTCCTAAAATTGACATGGTAGATGAGGGCTGGAGAAAAGCATGAATAACCCAATAAATAGACAAAAAAGCTGAGCGCTGCAGAAGACTGCAAAAATCCAAGGTTAATCAGCTACGAAAAACATTGTTTGTCTGCCAAGAGACGAGACTGTCCGTGGGAACTAAGACTTCTTCCCCAGACGTAGCAGAAAAACTTGTGTGAATGATGAAATTGTTACATGTGACAAGTATTAATGAACAAGTCAAAGAACTATGCAATGGGAACGATGTAAGACAAAGAAGACTGTAGAATTATGAATGTAATCATGGTGGTATGATTGAACACCCCCTAAACCATCCAATGAAAAGCCGAGTTTTATTAATTGTTTCAACTGTTGTGGGTTGTACATGTAAGTTTTAGGGTATAACTGGGGTGCCTTTAGGGGTGTGGTTTAGAGTTAGAGAGTTGGAGCTGGTATCGTTAGAGAAGGGAAGAGAGAGAGGGAGATCATCGCTGTCCGTCGGTTTGCTGTATCCAGATTGAGGCCTACCCATTTCCCTGTTCCTGTCCTGAATCTGTTGTTCACCGAACCTTTACTCGGGGAACCCCCACTATCCCCTATGACCGAGGGGGTAGTTTTCTACTAAATATCTTGGATTGGTATAGAATAATGTTTCTGAAAATTGGATATAATCATTTTGAAATTGTATTTTTGTCTTTGAAACTTATGTCTCTTCATCTATCCACTCCTTCATATGCATATTGCTCATTGATGAGTGTGACACTGTTTGCATTTTGCTTATGTTTTTCTCTCCCTTTTTGTGAGATTTCTTTGTTTGCCTTGTACCCTGAGCATTAATAACACATTATTTGCGGTAACCTTCATTGATCTTACCGAGAGTCTGTGATTATTTAGCTAACTAGATAGTTAGATAGTACTATTATTACCATCAACTACTCAACTAATGGTCCATCGACTAGAGGAAGAGAGTTGATATACAGGTTCAGTTATGTATTTAGAAAAGATAAATATGAACCTGTAAAAGAAAACAATTGATCACGTCATTAAAAACTTGACCCCCAGCGCAAGAGGGATTTCATGAGTTGAGTAAATGTGTATGGGCCCCTTTGTATGTAATGTTATTGAGTATCGATCCCTGATTAAGTGTAGCACTGGATCAAGGCTTTCTATTGCTACAATTTGGATGGTGGAGGCTGACAGTGTTAGCTTTTTGGTGCCATGATTTTGGGTGCCGTCTTTAAAAAAATTAATATATAATTGCATATTATTTGACATCATGAGGGTGTGAAATATTTGAAAATGGGTAGTTCTGAAAGAGGACACCAAAATATATCTTTAAGATGGCTCAAGATAATAAACTCTTATCTGTTTTATTGTCTGATGCTGGACATGATGGGCTAAGGTGTGGTAACAGGAAGTAACTTCACTGCACCGTACAGGCTCTAGAATCCACCTGGCACCATATCAGATGGGGCATACACCCAAGTTGGGAACTAGGCCAGGCTTGCTTCCTCACCTTCTTTGTAAGACTATTCTAGAGTGCTGTTGCTTCCAAGTATGGGCGAGAATACCAATTAGGGATATTTGGGTCAGTACATCAACTCAATGTTTACTAAATGTGATGTTAATACCAACAAGTAAACTCCTGCAAACATCTGTTGTCAATGAAGACATTCAATTTAATCTCTGCTGAACTTGTAAAAGTGATCCTGGAGCCAGAGTTAGAAAACAATTTTGCGGCCACAAACCCAGAAATTCACAAAATCGCAGGGCTTGAAATGTACAAAACCCATTTTATGAGCTACAAAAGTCTTATTGAGTTGTAAAAGGAGTTTCACAACACATTAGAAATTGCAAATAGGAGGAGATTTGAAAGATGCAACACCTTCTATACCGGAGTCAAAATGAAATGTTATCAGTGCTTTTCCACTGCAATAGTGGTTGGAAGTGTATATATGACAGAATCACACATGCCGTTACCATGCATTGTGTAACCACATTTCCATTACCATGCTTATGCCTTTAGCATGCACGTCTTTACCATGCAAGTCATTGCCACGCAAATGCCTTTACCACGCATACCTTTACAACAAAAATGTAAATAGAAGAGGAAGAGCCCTTTTCGTGATATGGTGTAAATTTTTCCAATAGTTTTTAGGTTATTAAAGAAAAAACTAATTTGTATATCTAGGAGGACGGATTATCTGGGGATCAAACAGATCTCATACTGAGGTCTGATTAGCTGCCAACACTTCAACCAGGAAGTGTTGGCAGCAATTTGGGACTCAGACTCAGCCGAGTTCCCAAATTACGTTTAAAAAAAGAGAAGGGGCCTGAAGAGAAATACCCTGAGCCCCTAGGCCTGCTGGTGGGTCCCCCAGGAACCCCGCTAGGGCAAAATCATTTTTTTAAAGCTTTCACAAAATATCATGGCAAATCCAGCAATCTTGGGAGAATTTTTTTAAAAAGCAAATGCGGTTTCCTGCGCTTGTTCCTAGTTAAGCCCCTGGATGGACTAGGTCCCGGGGGCATATACAAATATTTTGACCGCTACCTCCTCAAGGCCACACCAACACTAAATGAACAGGAGGGGGCCGCATATAGGCCCTTTATGCCCCGGGGACTTCCACCTCCCCAGGGCAAGGACAATACAATTAAAATCAAGTGAGGGGGGTTGAGCAGACCCCACTTCAGGGCTGTAGGTGGTTGGCTTAGTATATGGTGAACACTTATGTAACTGTAGCACCCTGCACTAATCCAAACAACCCTTATGGTGATTTTAGTGGTCTTAGACAACCTTAGAAAGCTCTCTAAGTGGTAGCTGTGGAGAGCAGCCTTTAGGAGTCTAAAGCAGCTTGTTTTACCAGTGCTTAATCTTATGGTATAGGTTAAGTGAAAAAGAACCACACAGTGTAGTTATAAAAATATGTATGTATTATAAACACTCACTAACACATTGCAATATCTCCTATCCAGGGATATAAACACAATACACACAAATACTTTGGAAATAGAGCACGTAAGTAGCACAAATACACAGTGGTCTCTATGGGGAGAACAAACCATATACTAAAATAGTGGAATGAAAACCATGACCTAAGTCAAGAATGGACCCAGAAGACGACAAAGAGTTGGGGACTCAAGGAACCACCCGGGGTGAGTATCTAGGAACATCATGGAAGTCGTGTGCAGAGTGGGAACACGACCGCGTGCTCAATGCAAATCAATGAGTAAGTCGTGTTGCAATTTTAAAGAAAAGGGACCCTTACAAGTGGACCCTGAAGAAACCTTGTGTAAGATAGAAGATTGTAGAGGCACTCCATCTGTGGATTCCTCGGGAACCAGGATACGTTCATTAGGGAAGCCAGGAGCATTGATGCGAAGTGATGTCGGAAACTGGTGTAGAGCACAGTGGAGGATTTCAGAAAAGATGCCGCTGCGAAGAAGATAAAAGAGTCCGGTGGTACCCAAAGGTAATTTCAAGATGAGAGATACCTGCCAGCAGAGAGGACAGAGTCTATATCACTTATGAGTGACCAGGAGGCACGGAAGACGAATGCCCACTGATGTCGGAGATGCAGGAGAGTGGACGGTGCCCTTGAAGTTGCAGCTGTGCAGACCAGAGGACACCGTGGAAGACCAGGAGTCATTCATGAGCTGTCCCACGTTGGATGTCATGAGCCAAGGGATCAGTGTCTGGCAGGGGCACCAACAAGTCTTGGCAACCAACGTAGTTGTAGAAAAAGGTGCAATGTTGGGACCAGCAAGGTCTCATTGACTCACCACAAGCAGGTAAGTATCAGAGCAGGCCCTGCGCAAGCAGGGGAGCCCACTGGAGCCAAAGAAGACCCTCAAGAGGAACCACAGCTCAGAGGCAAAGGAGTCATGGAGTCACAAGAGGACCTCAAGCAGCTCACCAAAGGATGAAGGCCCTCAGTTCAAAGGATGTGGTGCAGGCAAAGATCTTGGTTGTAGGAAATACTTAAGGCTGGAGCTTTTTGGAGCCCGAAGATCTGTTGAGGAGAGAGTCAACAAGCCTTGGCATTGGCAAGTCAATGCGGAGCACAGGGGTTCTGTTCCAGCGGTTCTCACAAGGGATACTGGCCTCAAACTCGTTGAGAAGACAGTGCAGGCCTTGAGGGAGTTGCAGAACCCTGTGTTGCTGAGCTTTTTGGAGTCTGTGGGAGCCCAGGATCAGCAGACCATTCAGCTGTGTTGCGGCACCTGCAGATGCAGGAGAATGACTGCTTCACTCCAAAGGAGATTCCTTTGGGTGTCTTAGACATCCACAGGCCCTGTGAGCATGGGCACAGATGTTGTAGCAGACTTGCAGGACGACAAGACCAGGAGCAGCAGGAGTCTTCCCAGGCACAGTTTCGGTTCCCAAAAGCGAAGTCAAGCGAAGTCCAAAGTGCCTAGATGGTTGAAGTTGGAGTGGTTTCGGATCTGAATCTTGTCTCATGATGAATCTAGGGACCCACCCACAGGTAAGCCCTTAAGAAAAGGGTTGGGACGATTCAAGAGTCCCTCCCAGAGGAGGGGCTGGACATTGGTGAGGATACTCCCATATCCTTTGTCCAGTTTTGCGCCGGAGGGGGAGCCAATGGCTGCCTGAACTGGATTCAACTGGCGTATGCAAGGAGGGCACCAAATGTGCCATTCAAAGCAGTCTAGTGGTGCTGAGCAGCAGCGCCACTCTGTCCCAATACACTAAGTCCTGTCTGGGAGGTGGTCACACCAGCCTGTGACAGGAAACCTACTTTCCTGCCTCCCCTGCTCGAACTTGGCTCAGCAGCAGGAGAGCAGAATCGTGTCTCTGGTTGGCAGCCTCCATAGTTTGCTGTCTGGGTCTAGAAGGCTGGTACCGACAGCATTAGGGCCACCCGGAGGAGTTGTACAGTGCATGGAATCATACCTCCTACACTGTTTATGGTGCAAGGGTATTATTCCAACATGTTTGATACCAAACATGACAGGATTCGTTACAGCCAGTTTAGCGACAGCCATCGCGTAATGATGACGCATGGCCACTCTATGTATCTTAATGGTTGATGCCCTTACAACCTGGGAGAATAGACTCTGAAGATTGTAGGGGTGTCCTGCTCATGCAGGAGCACCCTCACACTCAGAACTGAGCACCCTGCCATCAGGATTGAAAGACTTGCTTTAGGGGTGACTTATAGGGTTTAAGTTCAGTGACCTCAGATATAAGGAAACGTATATCTGTCAAAAGTGGTGTGAGCACCAGCTTACACAAGCTGCAATGGCAGGCCTGTAGTCACAATTTGAGTGGTCTCTCACAGGTCGCATAATACCTGCTTCAGCCCGTGGGAGAAACCTGGTGTACCTATGCCCTGGATACCTTAGTACCATATACTAAAGACTTATAAGGGTACATCTGGAGTGTATCTAAGTACTCATCATGTTCAATTTAGGGAATAAGCACAGATACTGGGGTCCTGATTAGCAGGATCCCAGTCAGACTAGTCAGTAAAACATAATGGCACCAGCAAAAAGTGGGGGTGACCATGAAAGCAGATCCTACTTTCCAACAAGGGCCCTTTATTTTCCTGAGGATCACCCCCCCCCAGGCCTATTAATGAAAAAAGAGGAAGAGGGTGCACAGCCCCCTTCTCAGGCCATTTACGACCCTAGGGGCCAGCACCTCTTGGCAAAATTTCAAAGGGGAGGGAGGCCTACCACTGAGGTGGATGGGGCACGCTAAATAGGTGGTGCTTGCAAGTGATTTCAAAGGGAAAAGCATGCACTTTGCTCTCACCAGGAGATGACATGAGAGAGCACACTTGTCACAGGCATTACAGATTTCGCTCAATGTGGGATTGCTGAGAAAACACACTTGCTTTGCTTTTGGCAATCCAAGAAGTTAGGATCATTTCTCCTTTATAGAAAGGGAGGGGCTGCGTGGCTTTCCGAGCTGATTTTGGCCATGGGGATTTCATCCCCCAGGGCCTGGCCAATTACTGGAAGGGGAGGGGGCCATGTGGCCCTTCTCTATGTACTGTTTTTGGCCCCAGGGGCCACCCCCATCGGCCATGCCCTGTAATAAACATTAATGGATCTGAGGGCCACCAACACCCTGGGTCAGCTCCCTATGTCCTGAGGTGCCCACCCTTGGGACATAATTGTTTGTTTTCACTTGGCTAGAGTTTTGATAGCCCCTGATAAGCAAAAGCAAACGCTATGTCTGCTCCCAGTGGGCGGGAGCAGGAAAACTGCTCCCGCCTTATATGGAGCGGATTTCTCATCTGTTTTCATTTTTTTGCTGCACCCTGCATGCGGGAGCAATGCAGTCTCCCTATGGAGGCAGGAAACCGGCAGGGACTGCAGGTGCATTGATGCACCCCATGTGATACCCAACAGAGCACACTGGGTGTCCTGAGGGGCAGGGCACCTAGCAACAAGTGGCCGGGGGATGGGGTCCCCAGAGCAAAATAGGCCCAGAGAGGGGAACTGTGTGGTTCCCCTTCCCTTCCAGTAATTGGCCGGGCCACAGGGAATGGGATCACTGGGGCCAAAATTGGCCATGAGAGGGGGGCCCCATGACTCCCCTCCCCTTCCAGTTATTGGCCAGGCCCCAGGGATAGGGTCCATGGGGCCAAAATCTACTCGGGTAGCCATGCAGGCCCCCTCCCCTTCGAGGAGAAATTATCCTAACTTCTTGGGCTTGCCAAAGGCAAAGCAATTGTGTTTTCTCTGCAATTCTACATTGAAAAAACATCTGAAATCCTTGCTGGAGGTGAATGCATAATTGATCAATGGGAGCACAATCTGTAGTGTCTGTGATGAATGGGCTCTTTCTTGCCATCTCCTGGTGAGAGCATAGTAGGCAAATGCGCAATGTCACTTGCAAGCAACACCCATTTGGCTCCGCCCATTCCACCTTAGTAGTAGGCAAAGGTCTTTCATTTCTGATGGACAGCTTACCAAAAGGCCACCGAGTGCATTTCCTACTGATTTTGGTGGCTGATTGCTATGCAGAGAAATATGAGTACATTCCCTCCAAGCAAAGAGGTACTTATGTCATAAAGTTAAGACAAAGTATCCATGTTTGGTGGAGATTCATCTCTTTGTAGTCTTGTCACCTTCTCTATAGGAGGATTAATATTGTCACAGATTTCTAGAAGAAGACGCTTGTGGAACAATCACATGGCCAAAAATATGAATTAACCAGTAGAAAATACTCCAGTTGGACTCTTGCTGGATAAAGGGGCAGGTGAGGTTCTGTTCGGGCCCAGTCACTCACACGGCTAGTGACACACCCACACAGGCACTTGGACACCCACTCACTCACCCATTCAGCAACTCTCACATCTGCTCACACAGTCACTCACACACCCATATATTCCATCACACACCCACGCACACACCCGGAAAACCACTCACACACCCAATCAGAGACCCACACAGCCACTCACCCATCTACATAACCACTCCCATACCTACTCACAGACCCATACAGCCACTCACAGAACCACTCCTTGACCCATATAGCCATTAACACAACCACAAGGCCACTCACACGCCCACTCACAAACCCATACATTCACTCATATACCCACTCACAAATAGGCCTGGGCGGTAAATTCCGTTCCGCTCGCGGAATTTGCGGAATTTGGGTAATTTCGCGTTCTGCGGAGAACGCGAAATTGTCCCAAAAACTGCGTTACACGACTTTGCGAAATTTTTTGCTTGTTCTCGTCTCAAAATGCGTGTTTTTGAGATATTTCCCCCCGAGCACGCAAACAGCGATTGCGAACAGGAAAAAAGCATCGCGAACAAGTAATTCCGCGTGTTCGCGGAATTCCTGCGTGTTCGCGGAGATTTTTTACCGTTTCGCGGAGATTTGCGTAACACGATTACGCAAATTCCGCCCACCTCTACTCACAAACCCATACAGCCACTCACACACCCACTCACCAACCTATACAGCCACTTACACACCCACTCTCAAAGGTTACAGGTTACAGTTAGGAAATTCAATTTAAGAAAACTGTAGAAATTCACTAAAAGAAAAAAGATTACAGGGACATTATAGTTAGAAAATAGTATTAAGGAAAGCAGAAATTCACTGAAAAAGAACAAAGGTTACAGAGACATTATAGTCAGGCTCAGATTTCATATGCAAAAAAACTGAGCAATTTAGCAGTTATAGCTACCTGAGCTAACTATAACTTACACCCTGCAATGCATTGCTTGTAACCTCAAATATTACATCACTCATGACATCACTTATGACATCTCAAATGAAATCCCTTGTGGCATCATCCACAGAAACACTCACACATAAATCCACACATGCACTCACACACCCATACAACCACTCCCATACCCACTCACAAACCCACACAACCACTCACAGATCCATACAACCACTCACACACCTAGTCATGCCACACACAACTATTAACAAGCCTCTACTATTATTTCTCTATTGTTCCCTCTCGGTTGAGTGTGGATGAGAAACGATCAGAGGCCGATTATGAAAGATGGATATCTATTTCATGGGCGGTATAGTTAAAATCTCCATATCTTTCTCTCATGATCTTTCAGCCCATGGAGTTTGGACTACTCCCATGCAACAGTGCAAGAGATAGAGAGTGCACTCTCTCCAATGAGGCAAATGAGAACAAAAAAAGAAAAAAACTATTAACGAACCAACTCAAAGATCCATACAACTACTCATATACCCAGTCACACACCCATACTACCACTCACTCACATACCCACTCACATACCTGCACAGCCACTCACATACCCACTCACACACCCACAAAGCTACTCATACACCTATTTACATATCAATTCAACCACTCACACACCCACTCACTTACACACATACAGCTACTCACACACCTACTCACATACCCATGCAAGCACTCACATACCCTTACAACCCCTCACACTCCTATACAACCCATAATGCAGCCACTCACAAACCATCCAGAGCCATACAGCTACTCACATACCCAGTGACAGACCAATACAGCCAACCGCACACCCACTGACCGATCCGTACTGCCACTCACACATCCCCCACACACCCACTTAGACACCTACTCACACACTGATACAGACAGTCATATGAAACAATTACGAAACACACTCACTGGATGATGCCATCAGTTATGTAATCTGAGATGTCATGATTAATGTCACCAGTGATGTAACTAGCCATGTCATGAGTGATGTAATATTTGAGGTCATAAGCAGAGCATTGTGGGGCATTAGTTATAGTTAACTCAGGTAACTATAACTGCTGAATTTCACTGATTTTGTACGAGTGAAATCTGAGCCTTACCATAACGTCCCTGTACTCTTTGTTTTTTTCAGTGAATTTCTTAGGTTTTTTTAATTCTATTTTCTAACTATAATGACCTTGTAAACTTTGTTGTTTTAAAGTGCAAAAAATGATATATATGATTGTCCATCGGTGTTAATGAATTAATGACGACACACTGAGTCTAACGCATTGGTACATGTAACTCGTGAAATTAAACGCAGTCATTTCCCTCTTCTGTAAGTGCTGGGTTTTTTTATGAAGAATTTTGGAGCTGGATCAATATCGTGGTTCAACCCCCATGTTCAATGAAGACCCGCTCTGGAGTACAGAGGTTTTCTTGGTGGTTAGTAGCCAAATGTATATAAATATACAGACATTCACACACACTTGCCTGGAATGTTGTATTATATTATATTTGTATTTATACAGCGCTTACTACCCCTGACGAGGCGTCAAAGCGCTTCTTCGGTGAGTAACATGCTATTCCAGAACCCATAAAGGATTACTGGTGAATTAGTATAGTGAAATATGAAAGTAATTTGAGTGGTAGATATGTTAGTAATTTGGATTGAGAAGAATAGTGGAGGGATAGAAAAGGGAAAAGGTTTGCATTTATATAGGCATTGCTACCCCTGATAAGGTGTTGAAGTGCTTTTTCGGCGAGTTGCACGCTACTCTGGAACCCATAAAGGATTAGTGGTGAATTAGTATTGTGAAATAGAAAGTAATTTGAGCAGTGGATATGTTAGTATGTTATTTGGTTTGAGAAGAATAGTGAAGGCAGAAGAGAGGGAAAAAGGTTTGCATTTATATAGCGCTTGCTACCCCTCATGAGGTGTTGAAGCGCTTTTCAGTGAGTATTACGCTACTCCAAAACCAAACAGGATTCGTGGGAATTAGTATAGGGAAATATGTAAATAATTTGAGTGGGGGACATGTTAGTCTGTTATTTGGATTGAAAAGCAACAGTGGAGGGATAAAAGAGGGATAAAAGAGGGAAAAAGAGGGAAGGGTCTAGAAATTATTTTTGGGGGGTTAAAGCTGTAGGAGGGGGTTGGGATGAGTAAAGGGGAGGTGTACGGAAGTAAGTATAGGGAAATATGAAATTAATGTGAGTGATGGACATGGTAGTCTGTTTTTTGGATTGAAAAGGAATAGTGGAGGAATAGAAGAGGGAAGGTGGGATAGCAGAGGGAAGAGAAGGGTCTAGAATTTTTGGGAGGATGTTCATAGCAGTAGGAGGGGGTTTGGGATGAGTAAAGGGGAGGTGGAGGGGAAAGAGTCAGAGGGAAGGGTTTAGAAAGGCATGATCTGAATAATAAGAGGTATGAGATGATGCAAGGAGGGGTCTAGAAGGTAAGAGTCTTGGAAGGGTTATTTTGGGAATCATGGTAGTGGTATGGGGTTTGGGATGAATGAGACAGTGGAGGTAGAGGATATATTGATAGAGGTATAGGGTGAGAGATAGGGTAGTGCATTTGAAAGAGCAGTAGAATGAGGTTTGAGATGAATCAGAGATGTGTGGGAGGATATATTGAGAGTGGTATATGGTGAAAAATAGCGTAGTCGATTAGATATGCTGAATTAGAAGAAGAGTAATAAACATAGATACATAAGCACATGGAAGGTCTATATATGCATAAGAAATGCAATATATGTAGATTAAAGATGCAGTTAATAAACTCAGGCTTTCAAGTGTTGTACTTTAAATTAATGTATTTGTTTTTATTTTTTGTAATTCAAGAGGGAAACAATTGTAGCTAAATAGTTATGATAAAAGATTTACTTATTTATGCATTCACTTATATACATGTTAAAAACTATAAGTAATATGTAGATTTGTTAAGCAGAACTAATGAATATCTATATTTTTAAAACATAATTATGCACGTTTAGACAAAGCAATACATATTTCTAGGTACATACATATCTATAATCCAAATAAATGCTTATTTACAGATGGATATGCTGTATAATTCTGTTTGCGTATGGTGGTTATGTGGGGAAGAGCCAAATCTTGAGTACTTTTCTGAAGATAAGGTGATTATCCTTTGTTCTTATGTTGGGGTAAGGAGTTCCATAGTTTGGCTGCTTGAACAGAGAAGGATGTGCCACTCATGGTTGTTTCCTTGTACGTTGGGATTTTGAGGCTAGGTGCCACTCTAGAGTGAAGATTCCTTTGTTGAATGTATTTTGTGATTGTATTCCTGATGAAGAGCGGTCCTGTTCCATGTATCACTTTGTGGGTGATACAAAGCAACTTGAATGTGAATCTTCTGACAACCGGTAATCAATGCAGGGCTTTCAAGGCAGGGGAGATGTGGGCTTGTGGCTCTATATGAAGGAGTAGTCTGTCAGCCGAGTTCTAAATCCATTGTAATCTTTATATAGTTGCTAAAGGTGATCTGTGGTAGAGGCTATTGCCGTAATCATGTTTAGACAGAACAAGAGAGATGGTCGCCTGGACGTTGTGTGGAAATCCCAGATGGGAGAAGATTCGTCACAGACTTTCTATAGCAGCAAAGCTTAATTTTGCTTGTTTGTCCACTTGGGCATTTATTGATAGTGTGTAGTCCATAGTCATTCCGAGGTCTCTTACTTCCTTTGATACTTTAGGCAGGGTACCCGGATCATCAGGCGTGGCGTCAAGTGGGTTATAATTTTTCTAATCGCCACACATGAGTGTTTCTGTTTTGGAAGCATTTAATTTGAGATGGCTCCACGTTATCAATTGATCCACAGCTCTGAGACATCTGATAATTGGTTAGTTTCCTATGTCTTTGTGGCATTCCAGTTGAAGGAGTATTTGCATATTATCTGTGAAACTGATTGACGAGTGCTGGTAATGACTTCATGTAAAAGTTAAAAAGCATGGGTGCAAAGATAGAGCCTTGAGGGATCCCTGCTTTTGTGAAGTAAGGTTTGAATGAGAAAAGGGGGCTATGGGAGGCAATAGTTCTGTTGTGATGGTAGGATGTGAGGGTGGCAAACACATACATGGGCGAGTGGGAGTTGAAAAACATTTTTAATGAAGCGGCACCTTTTTTTGAAAATGTTTTTTTGTGGAAACGCTTTATTGATGACATTTTTTTATCTGGAGAGGTAATGTGGAGACTCTTCACAAATATATACTCTGGCTCAATGCGAGTGACAAGAACTTGAAATTTTCTGCTAACTTTAGTACAGGTCAAGTGGAATTCTTGGATATCAAGATAGATGGTTCTAGTGGCAACATACAGGTCAGCCTGTTCAGGAAACCATCGGCAAAAAATACCATATTAAAATACTGTAGTTTCCACCCGAACTGTCAAAAGGATTCTATCCCCTTTGGAGAATTCCTTCGTGTTCGTCGCAATTATACGAACATGGCGGATTTTCACCAACAGGGTGATGCATTGAAAAAGAGGTTACTGTGTCGAGGTTATCCACACCAGCTCGTTCGACATGCCTACAAGAGGGCAAAATATTATAACCGAGATGCTCTCTTAGAAGGCATGAAACGTGCCCCTCGTGATCAAATCACTTGTGTTATTAATCACTCAGCACTCAATTTCAAGATTAAGAATGCGATCAATAAAAATTGGCGGATTTTAAACACAAACGAAGATGATACCCAACTCCAACTCCCGTTAGTGGCATATCGCAGAAATCGAAACCTACGAGATCTTTTAGTCCATACTCGTGGTAATACGGGCAAAACTATACATCAAACAACAGTCACAGGTTTACCTATGATTTTGGGCAATCACAGATGTGGCTCTTGCCACGCATGTGATGCAGCAGTAATCACAACATCGTTCATGTATAAAGACGTTAAGATCAACTTGAAAGACCTCACGAACTGCAGAAGTAGTAATATCATCTATATACTCTTCTGCCCAGGTGGACTTGCATACGTGGGGGAAACCGGACGTGAATTTCGCCTTAGATTTAGTGAACATAAGTCGGCCATAAGAACTAAAAAGATTACTGCGCCCTTGGTACAGCACTTTCTAGACAAACAACATTCGGAAATAGAAATAAAATGGTGAATAATAGAAAAAATACAGAATAAAGCTGGTCAACCAATGGAATTAACACGCAAAAGACGTGAAACTTTCTGGATCTTTCACCTTGACTGTATACGTAATGGGCTAAATGAAGATATATCTTGGCATATCACATAACAACATCTTGTGGCATGTCAATCTGTGGTTTATGTGATTTATTCAGGTAAGAACAAGATATGTCCTATGGCATTTGAGTGAAGAAAAAGAAGAAAACCAGGGATGATTAGTACCCTACTGGGTGACAACTATGGGGGTATGTAGCTATACAAGATATATCATCACATAGATATACTCGCTGATGTGAGAGATTCTTCTTCGGAAAATACTTACGTAGTATACTTGTGGCCACGAATAGACTGAATGATGACGAGGAATAGGCGATACATGAAAACTTTGTGTTTTGTTGTTGACATATGGAGTTGGTCGGAACCTCTTGGCTATGAGTTACAATCGATTATATTTTTCAAATTTTGGGAAGAGAAGTATGTTCTGTATTCGATTTTGGGGTCGCGCTCTATTATCATTTGGGCTTCCTTGTAAATTGGAACGTGAGTTGTTTTACTGTTGTTTTTTTTGATTTTTTCTCCTTCGTATTGTGGTACCATCCGGTATAATGGACCGTTTAGTACAACATGTTCTGACATACTACACCAGTTTATATAGAAGTGTAAGGGTTTTTTTGGATGTACCGTTGTCACACTGGTGTAAGGTCTAGATATACATTGTAACATGGCGACCATTTAGAAATAAGGAAAGTCCTTACTCTATTCTCCAGCCACGAGATGTGAGAACGAGGCTTGGATTACAACTAGTGACGTAGTCCTACCTCTATCACCATTGGCAAATTGTGCGGGGCTTTCGCGCCACTTGAAATTGAAAACAGGGGTATTTAAAGCCGCGTACGAACTACCAATAGCTTCAGGTAATTGACCGAGGGTAACGGAAACGTTGTAGTGTGGATAGGACTTTACGCCTGGACAAAAAGAAGTGAGTACGTTGCCAGAGCCTTAACTTAGGGGGTAGAGATAGTAGACATAGTTTACCAGGATGGGTATGGGCTTGATGTTACGATATCTTGCGTTTCTAATCCCCTGCAGGCAATAGAGTAGCTGGTGGTTAGCCCCCCCCTTAATCGTCGGTTTTTTGAATTACAACCACAGGATGCCAACTCACACCGTAATTTGGCTAGACCCCTTTTTGATCGTTTTTTTGATTGTAAACGTAGGTTGCCAACATACACCGAAAACTGTTTTGATCTTTGTACAGGGAGACCATTATATCAGTGTGACTTCTGTGTGTTTCATGGAACTCTGCACATCTAATGATGGAAGTAGGGGCTATTGCTCATGAATATGTCTGATTGTTTTATTGTCCTAATAAATATTGGGCCTAACGATATGGGGTCGGAAATATTGCCCTTAGCTAACATGGTAAATGAAAGAGAGTATTTTTATACAGTATCTTTGCTTTTTATGAGACACTATGGGAATACCGGTACTATGGCACTGGGAAGAATAAGGAAAATTGATGTGGCAACATTGAGCCCACATGGGGTTTCTCTCTCTAGTATTTTTTGTGATGGAAGACACCAGTATCCTTACTAGTGGATCTGCTTAGCCGAGGGATACCTTGCTGTCATGGTCACTGATATGGTGAGATATGGGAAGATAGTGATTATCGAGGAGATTGCGTCGATCGCTTTTTGTTGCACATTTTATTAAGTAGAGTATACATTGGTTCCCAGATTGGCTGACTTACATGTGTTCACTAAATATAGAAATGGGTCTCATATATTCTTCTATCATTTCTCTTTCTTATAGAGAATATAGAGGATATCTAAGCAGAGCGCAAGAACTCTCATAGAGCTATGTACACCTCCCCCTGATTCGTGTGGGATCAATGTGATCTGTGACTGCTTGGTCATGTGGACCACAGAGAGAAATCAGAATAAAGCAGTATAACCCTGAAATAAAGTTCTTTTCTGGTAAGAATAGTGGGGAATTTCAGACATATATATTATACATGTGTGTATTAAACACAATACGCTACTTTCTATACTGTCAACCTTATCATTCGAACAGATAAAGACACTTGAGATCGAATTTGGTGAAGTATACCACCACTACACGTTTGACAAATTTTAAAAGAAACACAGACGGCCAAAACTCTGGATATAATACCCTATTAATGACCGGGTGATTAATGTTCTAAACATCTTTAGAAATAGGGTGAGAAAATCTAAAAGACTATTGACCTTTGTCTGGTGGTTTTGTTTTTCATTTTCCCCTTTCTCTTTTCTTCTGCTCTTTTTGTTTAAAGTCTTTTTCTGACTTTCCTCGCTCTTTCTCTGACTCATTTTAAGAGTGGGCATCAAGGAACAGTAGAGGTATTCAATCCCTAAAGATAAGGGTTGGGGCCCCCATACTAGGTTACAATTCATATGATAAGGAATAGAGTATGAATCGATCCAATACTGGTTTTTAAACCCATACCAGTCTTTTGGACTGTGAGAATCACTCAGATATTGGGAGGGAACTCGACCGACACAATCTATTGTATACTCATGTTTGGCCCTTTTAAGTACTAGATTATGTTTTGATATAATCATTAACTCACAATACTGATGACTTTTTGTATGTACTTTTTTAGGTCCCTTGATCTCTAAGATACGGATGAAAATGGCTACTGTATAGGTCCTGATGAAGGTGGTCTAATTTGTATCTTCAAACCACCGAAATGCGCGTCGACCGTATACCTCATGTATACTGAGCCGGTTGCTCTCTAAATAGAAAATCTTTTTGGTCGAAGAAGTGTTATTCATCAGAATACAATCTAATCCTATGTTTAGTTGTCCTTTGTGTGATTTAGTGAAAAAGTATGAATGTGTTGGAGTAAATGGAGTATGTTTGTGTAGTTTTTTAAACCTCATATAGGGACGGTTTTCTAACTCTGAAAGGAATTATGAATCTGTAATTATTTGTATTTATTATATGTACTGTTGTTTCTGGATATGAATTGTTTTTGTTAAGTTTGATATTTATTCCAAAAAAAAGAAAAAAAAGGAAAAAATATGACATGTATTAAGGAAAATGAAATGAAATTTATACAAAGAAATTACAAAAATAAAATTATATAAATGATATCTTGTTGTCACTATTGTGAGTAAATTGGGAATTGAAATTGGTGAGAACAAATCTATTTTGGGAGAAATTAATAGGCTACGAGGGAATTTTTCTCATTTCTTGTTACTTTTTCCCCTCTTTTCCCTAGCCTGAAAAGTAGTATTTAGAGGGGGTCCCCTTAATTTTGCGATGGTAGGATGTGATCCAGTCTAGAGCAGACACCTCTATGCCAGCTTCGTAGAGTCTTTGTATCCAAGAGAAGTTGTGCAGCAAACCCGTTCCAGTAAACTGTGTTCTTAAGGTCATCCCAGATGGCAATGAGGGGAGATTTTGTGCCTCTTCCTATTTGGCTAGGTCTAAACTGGTCTAACATAGTGAGCAAAAGAATGATGGATTTAACCCAGATCTCTTGACGGGGGGTGAATATTTTGATTTGTTCTGCATTCCGTCCATCAATTGTGTGTCTTTTGTCTTCCTAGAAGGAATCCTGTTTGGAATTCTGAGAGTATGGCATTATCTTCAATTAATTGTAACATTTGGGCGAATGCTACTCTTTCTATCAGTTTGCACAGGAAAGGTCCATTTGTCATTGGTCTATAGATGTCAGGGTTCAGTAGGTCCAGGTTTGTTTTCTTCAGTAATGGGAGTATGTATGACTTTTTGAGTTCTTCTGGAAATATTCCTGTAGTTAAGGAATTGTTTATGATTCTTCTTACTGGTGTGGCAGCTGAGGTTGTTAGAAGTTTATTATAGTTATAGCTACTATTTAGTTGTAAAGGCATACATGGTAAAGGCATATGCATGGTGAAGATATGCACGATAAAGGCATGTCTGTTAAAGGCATTTGCCTGGTAATGGATGCGTGGTACAGGTATTGTGTGGCAACAACCGCCTTGTAAAGGTTGTTTCCTGTTGCAAGTTATTGATCAGATACTAACACCTTAAAGGAAGCGGTACCTGATTCACAAAGGGATGCTGTCTTTTCTTGAACTGGGTTGGGCAGTCACATTGGGTGAGGGGGGGCAGTCAGTAGTTTAGGGCACCAGAACCCATTCTTACCAAAACGTTTATTTCTAGAGCATTGCTTGTCTCTTTGAGACACCCCCCCTTCCATTTGCAACGTGACCTATCAGGACATAGGTCACATCTCCAACTGGATATCCATTCACAAGCCAAATTTCACAATCTGGTTTGTGATGGGGGTCTTTGTCCATCAGGCCACTAGATATGAAGTAAATGATGACCTAAAAGGTACATGACTGCCGTAATTGCACTCAATTCAGCTATTTAAAAGTTTGATTTCCCAAAACCATATTGATGCACCTACTGACAATAAATCGTAAATAACAAACACCATAGCTTTTCTGGACGGCCTCGGTGGCCTTTTCCCGTTTAAACGAGCACATAAAACAAACGTATTAAAAAAAGGTGCCAAATTTCACGCACAGGTCTCCCAAATTCAGGCCTATGTAAAACCTATTACACAGTGAAATATGAAAGGAACACGTCCTCTGGGCAGGCAAGCTGCAAGGCTTGACAGGCTGCCACGTTTTTGATGGGAATCCTGCAGAAAGCTGTACCTCATCTCTGTTGCTGATGTGTTTCCTAAGGCGGCCATGTTCTGCCCCCTGACCTCGCTCCTGGATTCATTCCAACGCTTCACATTCTACTGTTCAGCAGCCCGGAAGCAGTAAAATGACCCCTTTGTTTTGCTATTAATTTGTTCTATCTGCTCATCCTTGGAATCATTAACGTTTACTGCCTCATAAAATCGAAGCAGTCAGTTTAGGACGTCTGCACTATGATAAAAATGCAGTTTTCAGTTTTGGGCCTGGGTTCCTGTTAGAGTCACACCAGTGTCATCGGGGTAATTATTATTTAAAAATCAATACCTAAGATTGGAACAAAGACATTTATCAATGCGCAGGTCCATATCCTCAACTTTAGACCCAGGCGGTGTCATCTCTGCCTGTCGTCCTGGTTGCACGAATGTCATCAGTTTAGCTGACAGTGCATCTAGATAAGCAGGGAGGAGTGAGTACATGCAGGTCGGAAAAGCTGAAGTAAGAGCTCCTGGGCATTAAATGTAGCTTTCTTGCAATTTCCAATCTGTGCATGTTTTAATGCAAGTCCTGTACTCAACAGTATATATTTGGTCTCTAAGAGCTCTTTTCTGTTGAACCAATCTGAGCCTGTGAGCATGGACACTTCTACATCGGTTATCACGAAGATGCAGTAAGGTCTCAGGAACCATCTCTTAGTCCCACGCTGTTTAATGTCTATCTTGCTTCTCTAGAACAAACTGTATAATCAATGGATTTCTATTTAGTGTTGGATGCAGATGACATACTGGCTATGGTATCAATCTCTGAGCAGATTTCAGACACTCAAAAGCATTTTAAAGACTGTCTGTTGGCTACTGCCAAATGGATGTAAAGAGCTTAACGGAGAATCTGGTCGTGGGCCATCTAAGAAACATCTGTTCTTTGGGCATTATTACGAGTCTGCTCATGGGAGCACGGTAGTGGTGGTCCAGCCACCGCCTCACTAGCGGTTTGACTGCTGTATTATAAGATTGGCGGTCGGAACGTCATTTGACCACCGCAACCGCCATGGAACCACGTTCCTTGTGTTGGTGCAGTGGTCAGGGGCTCAAAATATGCTGGTGGTGCTGCTGCGGCACCTCAATGCATATTTTGAGTTCAGGTCCGGACTGGGAACCAAAATTGTTCCTAGCAAATGGCTCAACTGGCCCCCCTAAAGGGCTGAGGAGGTGCGGCCGAGCTGTTTGCAACGGCCGGTTTCGGACGATTTTGTTACCGGGGGACGATATTGCAGGCCCTCGGTAACTAAAACGGCCCCCAGGTGCCCTTAACTGGCCCTCACCCTAGCGGCCCCCGGGTAAATGCCCTGTGCACACTACGGCCAGTCCGGCCCTGTTGGAGTTTCCCTACCACCAGCCTTACAAAGCCAAGTAAAAGCTGTCAGTGGAGAAACAAACGGACCCCTACAGGTCCACCCTTGCCCCATGCAGGTAGGTGTATGCAGGGGGCATATGTTGTGCCACCCTGTGTGCAAGCACCCCCCCAGTTCTAGCACAGCATGGACTTTTCAGTCCATGCCGGATTGGAACTCGCTGTGGCTATCCCACGCGGGGCAGTATTAAAGGCTCATTGAGCCTTTTTACTGCACAGCCATGGGACTGCCATGCTGACCGCCAACCAGACAACAATTTCTATCGTAATTTAGCAGGCGTGCAGAGTTCCGGTTTGGCGGTGCGGGAACAGGGTGGTGGTGAACTGCCCCGCCCCCACACTGCCAAACTTATAATAAGACCCTTTGTCTTTGGTGACCACTTGAACTAGGACAGATTCCCACTTCTTCTATGAAGGCTAGAATTCTTAGCATTCAATAATCTGTCTTTTATATGGCAGATTTCACTGCTCTCAGCTTCTTGCTGATTTCTGTTAATGTTCCTGTAAAATATCTTGGATGTTGTACCTTGCACTTGCCAGAAATATATTACCAATGCGGTCGTTACTTAGGAGCAGGATTATGGCAAATCTTTTTTATTGAGGTTTACCTACTTACTCTTTAGTTAGTTCAGGACTTAGCTGCTCGGCTTGTTCTGAATGGACCTAGGCGTCAGTCCATCTCATCTCAGCTTTGTTATTTGCATTGGCTACCTATTTATAAAAAGGTGCTCTTTAAGGTTGTGATCGTTACTTACATAGCCAGAAAAAGAAGGAACAAGCGATTCGTAGAAGCTTTTTCAACTGTATGGCCAGGTAGGGTGCTCAGTTCTTCAGGGACCAGAACCTAGAGTGCACCATGTGAGAATCAGTGGGCGTTACTCTGTTTTTTAAGTGGCCAGATAGTGAAATTCACTTCCAGTTGAGTTGCGATCTGCTCTCTCACAGGTTACAGAAAAAACTGAAAATCTGGCTATTGAATCATGTTTTGATCTGAGATTCCTGCACATTACTTTACCTAGCACCGGGATGCTCTAATGTGGGCAGATGTTTTACTTTATCAATTTCTATTCAGTCATTCAGCAGGGATTGCCTGCAGGGCCTTTTCCCAGAGGCTAGTTATTGTGCCCAACCCTTCTCAAGTGGCCAACCTCCAGTGAGCATGGCCTTTGGCCTACATGAATCAGCATGACATTTGGCAAACATTTAGCATGTTTGTTTTGCTTTTGGTATATCAAGAAAAATGCAGGCCAATCAAAGTGGAGCAAATTTGAAGGGGAGTTACAAACTATTTCAATGGTACTAACTCTAGTGCTCAAATCAGCACAAAATTTGGCAGGCCTTTATCATTACTTGTGATATATTGAATTTTATGCAAATCGATCAAAAAGGGGCAGAGTTAAATAGAGGGGTTCAAAAAGGTATTCATAAAAGTAACGCAGGTACAGGCCAACAATTCGGCATTATATTTGACAGGCTGTAAGCAAGTTGAGCCCAGTGTTGGAATTTCAAGATTCAGGAAATTTGGCAAAGGGGCAAACTTAAAGTGAAAGTCAAAAATATGGTTATTTGCTTATAGCTTTGGTGCTGTATTATAGACCGGTATGAAATTTGACAGGCCCTTAGCATGAACTAGGTGCCATTGCATCTCCTCTACTTTTGATAGCTATGCCACTATGCCACTGTGCCCTGTGCGTAACAAGTGAGATACTTTCAGTTTAGGTGTGATGTGATCTGAATGTGCTCGGTCGGTTTTGAATCATTTGCAGTTATACTCTGTTGGGATGGATATGTCCTCTGCATGGTGTACAGCTGTGTTCCCCTGACCTGAGTACCTTACTCTGAGGATCTGGCATCCTGTTTTTTGATTTTGATTTTGGCCCAGGTGTCACGCTAATCTAGAGTGTGCAGAGGCCTAGGCCCATTCATTGACATGAGCAAGATCCTGTTCCTGCCCTCATTGACATTTTCCCTGTTATGGGTTTGGCACATAGAGTGTTGGTGGTGGTGGCACCATACCATGTATTATTGATTCATAGTTGTGACCAGATCATTTTATGGGTGTCACTGGAGCGGAGGCCTACTGGCCCACTCATGCAAAGTTTTCCTCCAATGTGCTGACCCAACTTTTAGCATTCACACCCCAAGTGTATGTTGTGCATGTTTACATATGTGGCCTTTGTTGTACATGCCTTGTGTGTATGAGTGTACCAGAGTAATGGAGGTCTATGAGGTCCATTTTGGATGCTCATAGCCTGGTCTTTCGCACAAGGTGGAGATTGAGTTTGTTTTTACAGAAAGTGGAAGTGCATTGCTGATAATCCTAAAGCTTGAGAGAGGAAACCTAGACACTGACGTGAAGAAAGTGGAGACAAGTCTCCTTTAGAAATTCAGTTACATATTTTGCTGAGTAAGGAACTGCAGATTGGTCTTACTGAACTGCCATGTGGTGGATGTTTGTGGAGAAGAGGGAGGCAGCAGATTCGATTGTTCAACGTGACGAGGACCCTTTTGTTGTAACTTTTGCCTTTCCCTGATTGCACTTTAAGTTGGCCACAGACAGCCAGGTGCGGAAACCTCAGCACCTCTTTGTGCCTCTGATGTGGGTGCTCCAGGTTTGAGACTACCCTGCTCTGAGAAGTATCACTCTACACAATGGCTGTGTCTGGAGAGAAGCCTGTAAAGAGCACTTGTAAGGAGCACCACATCAAGATGTTTCTGGAACTGTTGACAGTGAATACACATATACTGCATGCTTTTTGAATGCAGGTGGGACCCTAAGAACCCACATGTTCCATTACCAGATGCTACATAGCCAATAAAATGAGTGCTCCTCTGTGTATTCAGAGGGCTGCTATGTAAACAGCGCCGTTGGCTGCCTGACGTGTATACTACAAGTCAGCCTGTATGCTGAGAGATGGAAGGAGACTGCAAACATTGCAGCAAGAGTGACTGTCCATGAAGAGCAAGGTGCAGCGGGTTCCCTGTAGTAAACGTATGCTCCTCGCAACATGGCCACCTTTGGTCATTAGACTTTTCTCTATGTTCTTACCTCTTAAGCCTCCCAGAATACCTGTATGCATTCTACTTTGTACTTGAATGTTCCACACTTGTCAGTTGATGGTCTGGTCAGCTGGCGAGGTGTAGTGCTCTGCTGTGTCTTAATAAACCTATTCTGTAACTTAACTAGAAGTATCTTGTGATCTATCTACATCATTTATCTACATCATTTGGCGACGAGGGTGGGATACAAACCCACGTGTGCCAAGCACAATGGATTAACAGACTAAAGTTTCAAAACACGACAGAGATTTGTGACAGAGCGGTTCCCAGAACCAGGTCAAAAGTTCCAAACCACAACAGAGATTCGTCACAGAGCGGTTCCCAGAACCAGGAGAAAAGTTCCAAACCACGACAGAGATTTGTGACAGAGCGGTTCCCTGAACCAGGACAAAAGTTCCAAAACCCAACAGAGATTCGTGACAGAGCGGTTCCCAGAATCAAGACAAAAGTTCTAAAACACGACAGAGATTCATGACAGAGCGGTTCAAGAACCAGGACAAAGATCCCAGAACCACAACAAAGAATCGTGACAGGGAGGTTCCTAGAAGAAACAGGATAAAGAGTCCAGTACCACAACAGAAAATCATGACACAGAGGTTTCCAGAACCAGGACAAATGTTCCGCGTCTAGAACCGGGCTTTATAGCCCACAGTACTGAGACAGATAGTCCACAGATTTGTGATTGGATGGTTCCCAGAAGAGCCAGGACAAAGCTTCCAGTACCACGACACAAAATCGTGACACAGCGGTCCCCAGAACCGGACGAATGTTCTGCGTCTAGAACCGGGCTTTATAGCCCACAGTACTGAGACAGATAGTCCACAGAAAAATAAAAGAAGAAAAATAAAAGAAACATAGAGGCCCGAACCACAGAAAGAGGCCCATAACCTGAGAAAGAGAACCAGAACCGAGACACCTGGTCCAGAACTTCAACTTGGACTGTGAGAGAACTGGCTCCAACTTTCTCTTCGGGAACATCCTTCCAGAACTTTTTGAGCATGGAGGCACCCGTTGAACTGTGCATCTTCAACTATGAGCGGGAAGCCACGCCCAACAAGGACTGTTTGGAGAAAATACACTGTCTCTTCCTGTTTTTGCTGGTCAACGACGGATTCCAGAGAGTAGACTGTCTCTTCCTGTTTTGTCAATCGAAAGGGAGTAGGTGGTCATTATAGTTCTGTTTCTTTAGCAACCCTTGACCCAAAATGAAATGCTTCTTTGCCTTCACCATCTGGAAGTCCATGAGGTCGCTAACCTCCTACTTGTTTTGATGTTAATTGTCGTTGTCTCCCATGCTTTATGCTTTCATTTTATGTTTTGTGTGTTTATTTTTCTTTTCCATGTAAAGGAGGAAGATGTATAGTAAACTTATGCTCCTCGCAACATGGCCACCTTTGGTCATTAGACCTTTCTCTATGTTCTCACCTCTTAAGCCTCCCTTAATACCTGTGTGCATTCTACTTTGTACTTGAATGTTCCACACCCGTCAGTTGATGGTCTGGTCAGCTGGTGAGGTGTAGTTCTCTGCTGTGTCTTAATAAACCTATCCTGTAACTTAACTAGAAGTATCTTGTGATCTATCTACATTATTTATCTCCATCATTCTCCCTGCTGGTGGAAAATGCCGAAAAGGAGGGGTGCAGAGAATGACCTCTGTATCCCTGTCCATCCCACCTGAAGTGATTCATGGCAGAGACTACAAAGAATTATCCTGAGATCATCAAAGCTCATTCACGGTTGTGATTTGAGTCTGAACTGGCCTCTGCATGTCCGTATTGCCTTGTTCGACCTAGTCACTTGCATATTGTCTACACAACATTTGTCCTATGTATGGCTGTGGCAATCAGAAGAAAAGCGTCCTGTGCATATCTGCACAGATCCCACGGAACCTGCCTGCATACAGCCCACCTGTGTTGCACTGATATCAAGCTTTCCGCGGGGACTGACCTGCCTGCTTGATGCTGAGTCTGCTGTTTGGGTGTCTGTTGCTAACGAGAAATCCTAGTGTGAGCTGCCAGTGAGTGTGCTTTATGCCAGAAGCAGCGAGGAGCTGGAATGCTGAGATGGAGCAGAGCAGCTCCCCGAAAAGACTACTCTAACATGGGTGGTAAGTATTGAGCAACTGAACTGAAGGGATCTGAAATTAATGAACTGTTAGAAAACGAGCACAAATACTGTCTACATCTACACCTGAGGCGTAATCACACTATTGCCCTAATGCAGGGGAAGAAAGACCTAGAACGCAAGTGGGGAACTGAGGACAGATAGCAGATGGAGGCTAAGTGCTGCTCAATAGTGTCCAGAACACAAAACTAAACTTTGCCTATGTTTGTGTATTCCATTCTAGTGTGCATTAAAGAAACCCCACTCAAGCAGCTACCACAATCCTTGTCAGGGTGAAGACGCAAACAAACCCCACAGTAACCTGTGCTCAATTAACTTAAAGGCAATGTGCAAGGAATTTATGCAGCACTTTAGACATTAATAAAGTGAAAACACAACACAAGAAAATCCCACATCCATTTAAAATAGAGTACATTTTAATAAATATAGCAAGAACAAAATGACAAAAATCTAATCAGTAGAACCAGAGATATACACGTTTAAAGATTTCAGTGAACATAGTTCCAAAAAGCACAAAGCACCAACTGATTATCTGGTTGTGATGAGACAGAACAATGTCACAAGTTTAGGCTGACCTTAATGGAGTGCAGACTAGCAACAAGGACCCACTCAGGGCCCTGAAAACAGTAACTTAATCCTGGTTGTAAAGAGATGCAGAGTCCTGAGTTGTGGATGTGTTGCGAAGCAGAGGCGATGCAAGGTCTGGGTGAGGAGATGCACATAACAGCAGCGGCTCCGGAAAGCTGCAAAGTTATATGAGATATCCTTCCATGGAGATGTATCACACAATGGCTGTTCTGTTAAGCTGTGATGGTGATGAAGAGTCATTGCGTCAGGGAAGTCTGCGCAAAAGAGGCAATACTTTGATTCCGAGCACGATGTGTCGAGCAGCAGAAGTGTTGTGTTGGTTCTGCTGAACCCACAGATGGGCTGGCAGTGTACTTTCAGGCGTGGGACTCAAAGTAGTGTCTAAGTAAGAAGTGGTAAAGGCCAACTAAGCTGAAACATTATGCTTTTTTCACAAAGGTTCCCAACTGGTTTTCACATCCATTTATTGTTTCTAAGTGTCAGAAAAGGCTGAAATAAGTGTACAAATTTGCTTTGATAATCTTCAAACACTCTGTATCGTCAGTGTGTGTAGTGGAGGGGATTTCTACACAAGGAAAAAACGAAAAACGTTTTATGTCTATTCCTTGAATTTTTTGTCTCAAAAGATGTGTCTGTCTGCATACATATCTGAGATGCAAGTATATGATATTTCTGTTTTTTCATGGCACAGAATCTTTAATTTTGAATTTCTCACGCACTAAACTTTGTCGAATGATTTTTCGTTCTAATGTTCCACATTCCTCTGGAATTCAAATTTGCAGGTCTATAAAGTGGAAAAGTTGGGTTACACGCCCAACAGCAACACGATTTCCCCTGTGTTGAACCCAACACCTGAAAAAAGAAACCTGTGATGCTGTCTTTGCACAATCTGTGCAATAGGTAGTATTTTTCACAGACAGTAGACCCTTATGTCATTGCATTTCCCTATAGACAATCCCTTTGATATATCAGGCCTGTAGCTCGGTGTTCAGGTTCAGGTTCACAAAACTTTATTCGGATAAACATAGTATCCATAAAAGTACGACAATGGTTAAAAATGACAGGGAAAAAAGTAACAATACATAATAGTTAGAATTACAGTTGTATAAACACAATATCCTAAAAATTTGGATGACAGAATAAAGCAAGAGTCCTCAATAATAAATAAATCACTAATATATAAAACCAATCCAATCGATGGCTAAGAACTGTCCGTGGGTGAATAAAACTCAGTGATTAGACATTGTCTTACGCACCCTGGTGGCAATTCTCAAAAATGTGATTAAACGAAAAACCAGGTCTTCATCAGCCAAGGCAAGCATACATGAATAAGCAGAAACCAAACTAATAGGCCTGCTCTTATTAAAAAATGGGAAAAGAAGCCACTTGATATATTTCATGTAATATTTGCAGAAAAACAAAAAGTGTTGAATTGATTGGCCACTCACCCCGTCACATGGGCAGGGTAGTGAATCGAGTTTCGGATGATAACCCAATGGGAAACACAAAGCAAATTTAACTGTCCCAGCCCTCAGGCGGAATAAGAGGCTCCTTTCCCGCCGACTCATAGGTAAGGTGAGATAATTTGGTAGGGGGTTGCAGTGCCGTTCGTAGGCCATATAACTGGAAACAGTAGGTTTATTTGATTCCGACACAGTTCTTACGGTGCTATATAATGAATAAAGAGTGCTTCTAAGTTCTCTTTTATTTACAGTTTCTGCTTCACTAGGATTTAAGAAAATGCAGCCCTTATTAACGCTGCATAAGCTTTGATACACTACAGATAGCCAAGGAATATCCATCCCCTTCTCACACTTCAAACAGTCTGTTTTGATGTTTTAGTTAAGGTAGCTGCCTGATTCTTCCAGACTGATAGCCAGAAGAGAGCTGGTTGAGCGCATATAAAATCATATATATAATTCAAATTCAATTCCCTTTGGCAAATGTATTGTGTGGTAGAGATTGGGATACTCAACAGCTTTCTACAAAACCGGTTTTCTTCCTTCTGAATGCAGGAACTATCTGCGGTGCCCCAAATCTCAGCTCCGTACGTGGCCACAGGGACACATTGTAATTTAAAACATTTTAAAATAGCTAAAATAGCAGCTGTGTTCTTTGGGCGGGGAAAGCTAAAAATAGAATTAATAGTCTTTGAGAACTTGCTCCTGGAGTGGGTAAGATGATGAACCCACAGATGGGCTGGCAGTGTACTTTTAGGCGTGGGAGTCAAAGTAGTGTCTAAGTAAGAAGTGGTATAGGCCAACTAAGCTGAAACATTCTGCTTTTTTCACAAAGGTTCCCAACTGGTTTTCACATCCATTTATTGTTTCTAAGTGTCAGAAAAGGCTGAAGTAAGTGTACAAATTTGCTTTGATAATCTTCAAACACTCTGTATCGTCAGTGTGTGTAGTGGAGGGGATTTCTACACAAGGAAAAAACGAAAAACGTTTTATACCTATTCCTTGAATTTTTTGTCTCAAAAGATGTGTCTGTCTGCATACATATCTGAGATGCAAGTATATGATATTTCTGTTTTTTCATGGCACAGAATCTTTAATTTTGAATTTCTCACACACTAAACTTTGTCGAATTATTTTTCGTTCTAATGGTCCACATTCCTCTGGAATTCAAATCTGCTGGTCTATAAAGTGGAAAAGTTGGGTTACACGCCCAACAGCAACACGATTTCCCCTGTGTTGAACCCAACACCTGAAAAAAGAAACCTGTGATGCTGTCTTTGCACAATCTGTGCAATAGGTAGTATTTTTCACAGACAGTAGACCCTTATGTCAGTGCATTTCCCTATAGACAATCCCTTTGATATATCAGCCCTGTAGCTCGGTGTTAAAGTGGTGTATTTCCACAACAATATCCACTATTTGAGATATTTTCATCACAGCAACCATGCAAAGAATGCTTTTATGTAAGAATGTGTTAATTTTCCTTTTTAAATACATACATGAGTTAGATAGTAGTATTTTGGGATTAATGTGTGTAGTGTGGTCAACTGACTTCCACCTTTCAGTTATCTTCTAGCTCTGCTGCAAAATCAATATTTTATCAAATCTGACATCAATGTTGACTTTCAATGCCTAATAAAAACGGTTGAGCACCAGAGGGTCGGAGGGAGCAAGTTTAGAGACCGCACAGGATTGATTCCCCCATAGAAGTACATATAACACAAAAGAAATCCTGAGGTCTAATGGTAAAGAGAAATAGGTGGTATGTAGGGTGAGGAGGGAATGACTAATGTACGTAGTGAAACTAGAGGAAGCTCCAAAACCAAGGTCAAGTAATCACCGTGGGTAACTAACCCCATCACATGGGATTTTCATCCCAAAGAAAATCTCATAATCTCTAGGGGCAGGCAGCGCCCTTATGTGAGATATGAGTCCTTAGTGTTATGATTGATAAGTACTAGACAATGGAATACATCCACAAATGAGCCTAAGGTGAGTGGGGATTGCAGTGCTGGTGGTAGTGAAAAAAGTGAGTGTTTAAAACAAGTGACGGGACGGCCGGAAGACTTCTGTTAGACAATGCCGTCCCGATGTTGGATTAAAAAGCAAGGGGGGGCAACACTAATCTGGTCTGATCAATGAAGCAACGTGAAAGAATGTGGTCGACATGTTTCAGCCATATCGCCTGACTAGGCTAGGCTTTCATCAGGACCTAGAAGCTACTGCAGGGAAGAAAACAACGTAACAAAGGATATGAAGAGCACCCTCAACTTGATTGTAGAGTGCAAGTCTCTTCAGCGAAACATACAGCACCCGTACAAACTAGGTGATGAGATGACCTCCACCTGGCAACCGCTCAGGAAGGAACACCGCTCTGTCCGTCGGGGAACCGGGCTGGAATGAGCCTGCAGCCGGAGGCTGAAACATGTCGACCACATTCTTTCACGTTGCTTCATTGATCAGACCAGATTAGTGTTGCCCCCCCTTGCTTTTTAATCCAACATCGGGACGGCATTGTCTAACAGAAGTCTTCCGGCCGTCCCGTCACTTGTTTTAAACACTCACTTTTTTCACTACCACCAGCACTGCAATCCCCACTCACCTTAGGCTCATTTGTGGATTTATTCCATTGTCTAGTACTTATCAATCATAACACTAAGGACTCATATCTCACATAAGGGCGCTGCCTGCCCCTAGAGATTATGAGATTTTCTTTGGGATGAAAATCCCATGTGATGGGGTTAGTTACCCACGGTGATTACTTGACCTTGGTTTTGGAGCTTCCTCTAGTTTCACTACGTACATTAGTCATTCCCTCCTCACCCTACATACCACCTATTTCTCTTTACCATTAGACCTCAGGATTTCTTTTGTGTTATATGACTTTCAATGCCTGCCTTGAAGATCGGTTTGAAAACTAAAATAGCAATACAAATGTTTATACTCATGAAGCAGCTCCTACTGTTGCTATGTTCCTATTGTGAGTCCCAAAACAAGTTGCAAGAACACTGCACAAACTCTGAATTATTAAACATGTGTTTTGTGTTAAACAAACCAGGAAACATTATGAAAGTCGTAAAATATCCCTATAACACTGGACTCCAGAGAGATAGCCCCGTGTGAACACATTCCCAGACACATATACTCACGATAGGCTGCAAAAAATGCTGCATGCAAACTAGTCAGTACCTAGAACAAGAGAAATTTGAACAATTAGGCGATTTACGATGCTGTCCTGAACACTGCAAAACACTGGAGAGAAAACTGAAGAAACTGATAGAACAGCTGTCACTCTAGTTACTCCAAGGAGGAAGCTAGCGGCTTGGACAAAGGTTTGTAGAGCAAGAAAAGCTCATTTGAAGGAAACTTCTGTGGCGGTAAGTCAGAGATGAGAATTTAGAATGCCTGTTTAAGAGCTTCCCTGCTTACCATGGGATCCCAAACTAATCCGCCTGGGTTTACTATGCGAACAGCAGTATAACAAGCATTTTGGAAAAAGCATAACTGAGATGGGGGTCATATTTATTATTCTAACTGCAGCTTAAAAAGCATTGGCGAAAGTGCATACATTGGGAAGATCAGATTTACTGTTATGACTCCAATAATAAATATTGGGGAATATAAATACATGAGGAGTAATAGTAACTTTTTACAACTGCAATCTAACAAATATTGAAGAAAGTGCATACATTGGGGAGGTCAATTTAACTATTCTAACTCCAATTTAACTAACATTGTAGAAAGTGCATACATTGATACATTGGGGGAAGCCAGGTCAAAGTTACTATTTTTACCTCAGTGAACAAACATTGGCAAAAGTACATACATTGTGGTGGGAATCACACTTCCAATTATAAGTGGACTCTAACAAAACATTGGCAGAAGTGTATACATTGATAGGGCAATATTTACTATTTCAACTACAGTATAATAACATTGTTGAAAGTGCATACAAAGGGGGGGGGGGCAGGTTTACTATTGAGTTGGCCTAACGGCTAGGGCACTCGACCTCGGACCTGGGAAACTGGGTTTGAGTCTCGGTAATGACGCAAAACATCCTGTGATTCTGGGCAAATCACTTAATCTCCCCGTGCCCAACAAAAAAATGAATGTGTGTCCTCATGTAACGTAACTGGTGCTATGTAAAGCACTCTGATACCTGATTGGATTCGGGTCAAATTCGCTCTATATTAAACTCTGCAAAAAAAACAATCTTTTTTTTAAAACTCAACTCTGACAAGCATTGAAGAAAGTTTATTCTTGGGGGGGGGGCGGTCAGATTCAATATTCTCACTCCAGTCGAACAAATATTGGGAAAAGATATACATTAGGTGTGTCACATTTACCATTCCAAATCCAGTCTAACAATCACCTGTGAAAGTGCATCCCTTGGGGCCTCGGATTTACTATTCTAAATCCAATATTACAACCATTGTGAAGTGTATACACAGGAAGGATCATATTTATTATCTTCACTCTAATATAACAACATTTTTCAAAAGACCTGACATGGTGGAGGGTCATATTCTAACGTCACTCTAAAAAATATTGCGGAAAGAGTATACAGTTGAACAGACCCTGGGAAAACTATGTACATTGGGGGTCAGGTTTACTATTCCAACTCCAATCCAACAAACACTGGGCAATGAACATATATTTGAGGATTTAAACTTACTATCCTAACTCAAGTTTACCGAACATTGTGGAGAGTGCATATATTAGGTGGTTCAGAATTACTATTCTAACTCTAAACTAACACATTTTGTGGAAAGTGCATACATTTGGAAGAGGGTGTTCAATGTTACTATTCTAAAATCAGTCTAATAACCACCTGTCAAAGTGCATATATTGGGCGGGGAGGGTAAGATTTAATATTCTAACTTCAGTCTAAAAAAATCCATACATTGAGGGGGTTAGATTGATTATTCTAACTCCATTCTAAAAAACATTGGGCAAATGGCATGCATTGGAGTGTTCAAGTACAACATAATCAAATTAAATAAATAAGCATTAAAATATTTAATAAATATGAGTAAAAAATGTAATCCTAAATATATCATAAATAGTAAAGAAATATATCAGAAATAGACAAAAAAAATTATTTCAATAAATCAATAGCAATTCAAATAAACAGTATCCCTCAACTCCCCGCAATATATCTCAGAAGCATAAAAGAAAAGTAATAAACTAAGTTATAACCAAATTATTTAAATTCTTATCCAATTATGATGTAACTATTTTTTTTAAATGAAAACACTATGCACTCGATCCCAATGTACACTGTGTATCAAAGCAAAATAATTATAAATTAGTAACAATTGTTGGTAGTTATAGTTAGGATCATCAGAGATAGGAATTTCTTGGATTTTTGTCTCTTAACAACCTTTCACCCATGTGACGAATCGCCATGAGACTTTGCAGACCTACTGCACCCATTACATTGTCAGAGGATTGAAAGTTTAATGACATATGGTCAAAGGGGTGCAAAGAATAAAGGGGGGGTCCCAAAACACATTTGAAATCCAATGCATTTTGCATAGACTTTTGTATTTCACATACTGGCAAGACGGCTGAACAGATTATAATGATGCGGTGCATCGTGGCGCAAGGACAAGCAGATGCGTGACGCATCTGCCGGCGTAAGGTTGGCGCATTGCTGGAGTTGCGTCGCAACCGCAACGCAGCTCCAGCAAGGCTCGGGGTGCCCCTATCCCTAACATGCTGCGTCAATCCTTACGCCTGCTTCAAGAAGGCGCAGGGATTTGATGCAGCATGGCCGGAAAAGTGACTGAGTGAAATCTTGTAGATTTTACTCAGCCACTTTTCGGAGGCGTTCCTGCGCCGGAACACCCCCCCTGTGCAGGTACGCCCACATGTGGCGCAAGCTTTACAATGTGACGCATCTCCCTAGATGCGTCATGTTGAAAATCTGCCACAGCATGGCGCTGGCCTTGCGTCGCCGCTGCGTCACAAAAGTGAAGCAACGGCAGCGCAAAAGTGACGCACAGGACTTATAAATCTGCCCCAAAGGGTTTCTGTTCAGCCTTACCAACCAAGTAACACTCAACACGGGAGAAAAGAACTTCTGGGGCAAGCAAACTAGATTGTTACCATTGCAATGTGGTGGATGGAGACCAACTGAGGCCTGTAGAAAGGAGCATAGTTGATTTGCAGGGATGCGCCAGGGAACATAAATCTGCCCCTTTGTGTTTACCTCTCTTACTTATCCCCAAGCACCTCGCCTTCAAATTCACTAAATCACCACTAACTCCAGATCAACTCTTATTCTTGAATACAATAACATCTATTAAAAAAATCCATGCACAGTGTACAGCGGTAGTGCAAAAAAGAGAGATAAACATTACAAAGCACGCAAAGCGCTCACGAACCAACGCCTGCTGTAGGTAAGCATCCTCAGTTTGTAAGAGTTGTAGTGGCCTCTTTATAAAGCAGCCCACTTTTCACATTGACCATCATACATGTGTTGCAGACCAAGACATAAGGTGTGCATAACAGATCATAGTCATTCCACAAGAGGAACTTTCAGGTTTTTCTAGAGAAGGGAACTGGCTTCTTAGCGCTTCAATGAACTGCCTTTATTTGGTATGGGATGAGAGTAGTTCTTTCCTGAGTTGTTACAACCATCATTTTTGTGCACTCTGTTTGGCACTGTCTGTGGTTCATCAGTTATATTACACCAAGGCCCTGAATTTTGTGGATACAAAATATTATTTGTATCTCTTGCTAAACCGTCCACTCAGCAGTACATTTGTTAATTGAAGTTCCTAGAATCACACAAGTCCAAGATGGTTGTTATTTATTCTAGTTGTCTTGATACTCATCATTAGAAGGTGTGCACTTGTCTCTCAGAGAACAGCTCTATACCTCCTTTCACATGTTTCTTAAAACCCACTTCTTTACCAACTTTGCTATGTACTTATATCTCTCATTCAGTCTTTCTGACTTGTATTCTCAACCCTTACTCTCTATAAACAGCCTCGAACATTAACAATGACATTCTCTTTCATCTTTAAGCTTCTGGCTATTGTTGATATCATGTCTATGAGACTGAGGCCTTATTTAGAGTTTGACAGACGAGATAGCAATTATAAGTGGAGTATAGCCCATGGCACTTTTAAAATGGTGAGCAGAATAGCCGTCACTTTTTGACAGGCCTTAAGACAACTTTAACATGCCCAGTCTTGCCTTGTCTTGAAAACCTGTCAAGATGGTAGTGGTAACTTCTTCCTTCTTGGCTGCTTTTGAATGCTTCATAAGACATTTATGAAACATGCTTTTATGATACTCCTACCCTTTCTGTCCTCTGTTTGCAGAGTGCCTACTGCTAAATAATAGCAACCAGGCAGAGTCTAATACTGACTACTTTCACAGACATCTAAGAAGAAGCTCATTTACTCTTTCAATATTCCATCAAAACAAATACTGGGTGGCTTGATTACATTTACCAGGACAAGAGTGTAGCACAGAGTAAAATGCACCAGCAATTCTGGTGGTCACTAAAAAAAAGCCCATTCCAGCAGCCCCCTTGTGTTACTGATGGAGGCTGTCCCTGACATGTAGAGGTGGTTTACAGGGTGTTGCTTTTTGTACCCTTAAGACAGCTAGTAAACTATTCCAATGCAGAGGTGAATCAAAGTCTTTATAATAAATACTTGGTTCTCTGCCCTGGTTTCTATATCAAGGTCAAGGGTAGGCCTCACCCTGCAATGATGGGTGATGCAAAAAGTATCATATACACCTGAAAATCCAATAAAGAAAAACAGTATAATGCCCAAAGTAATTACAAAAATGAACAAGAATGTATTCCTAGATACTTCCTAGGTTGTAAATGGACTGCAAATGCTCCAACCACAATAATACATTGTTACCAATGCAATAGGTATCTAGGCTTAGGGGTCTATAATAATGGCTATCACGGGCACTCACTGAAGTTTATGATGGCAGAGAAATGTGCAAGAATATGTCTAAGTATCACTTGGAGACCTTAGCAGGACAAGTCTCTATTACAGATTGGGATAGAAGCAAGCCTAACCAATATCAGTAGAGATTGTATCTGCTGGACAAAGTAACCATCAGACATAAATGTTGGCATAAAACAAAGTTCTCAAACAAACGTTAATCAATGACAAAGTCCAATGAACACAGTGTACTTGAGTGGGTCTGGTGGGTGCTTTCACCAGCAACATTTGTATGTAATAAAAATATTTTGTACATGAGTGGTTGCCCACTGCAGATGAAGTTGGATCCAAGACTTTTGGATTGATGCAGAGGTGCCTTTACCTTGGTTTTTTGTGGGTGCATGTGTGTTTTTTAGAGCTCCCGACTAAATGTTATTTCCACGAAATTCCTGACTAGGCTCCTTGGTATGCTTTTGACCAGTATACACAGTTCTACATAAAAGGTGCATTTAGAATTTGGACAGCAAACACTGGGCACAACAACTTCTTATAGATTAATGACACTGTATTGTTTATTTTTATTTTTGCATCAATGCATGTTTCAGCACTAGTAATGGAGGTTAATGTGTGGTAATAATTGTGTACACATTTTTACTGCACAGTACACCACATACCACTAGAGGTTGGCCTCTGAAATAATCCAGGCTCGAGCTAGAAGCCTTGTTCTGGCTACGCTTGAGGTCCTCTCTGAACCTTGAGCCCAAAACGAGCCAAGCTTTTCATCGAGGCGATGTGGTAGTTGCCAAACCATTCCACATGGGGAACCAGGTTCAAGTCCAGGTTTCGGCTCAGCATTCTGTGAACCCCGGCAGATCTAACTGTGCTGGAAAAAAATGGGTTTAGGAGTCTGTATCTTGGTGAAGAACTTTTATGTCTTTGGGAAAGGTGTTTCACTAAAATGTGGATTCTATCTGTTACATACGCTCTAATGCTATACCCCAATAATTAGCATTAACCTTTGATTGCAGAAAGAGATACCAATATAGTGGTCGAACTGCAGTGTGAAAATTGAAAATCTAGGATCTACCCCAGCTTCCTTGCTTTACCATATTATGTGTTCCTGGGCAAATACTTTAGTTCACCAAAGCTCTTTTTTGTTCATTATCATTTAAGAGGGCAGATTCAAATACGTGTCTGCAAGGTTTGCTCTTTACAAACACCTCTCTTGTGTTTGATTGAGTAGCCTATAGGTTGCTTCAGTAATAAGAATCTAGGCCACACATAGGGTACACATGACAACTGATCAAGTGCACTAATAGCATTGTCATCAGGGATGGGTATAATGTTTCTCAGTGCATCTTTAAAACTATGACTTTTAATACATATTTTTCAATTAATCTGATGGATTTAGGGTGAAAAGCTTTTGTGTGTTAAAAAAATACACTTTCATGAATTTTGAAGCCACCTTATCGTATTCTAACATGATGTTTGTTGCATGATTTACATGCCCGCTATTTTCATGGTTTGTATTTTGCACAGGCTCTTAGAGCCAGAGCCCTCCTTTGGCTCGACTCTCCCTAATAATTTGGTGGCAAACCACATCTACGCATGATCAGTACCTTTGGCCTACATTAGGATGGATGATGCTGTGGTTCAATCAGCACTCATCTCGCCATTGCAATATTGGCTCCTCACAAAAAAATTAAATATTCTCAAATGGAGTGGTTCAGGCACCAATTAACATTGGTACCAATGAATGCTGCTTCCATTTCTTGGTAAGTATCTTTCAAGAAAGGCCTAATAAAAAAACAGCCCTTAATATGATCTGGTAATACCAACACACCCTACTGAAATTTGAGACACTTCTCCCTAGGTCCTAGTTCTTGTCGCCTGCAATGGAAACACCGGATCTAGAGCACCAATGTCACTGCAAATATTGGTCACAAAGTTCCTATGAAACAGCTCAGAAGATAAACCCACCTTCCCTTGTATCTTCCCTTGGCTGTTGCAATGAAACTGCATGTGGATTATCGCTAATTGTCCAAAGCTAACATATACATATTCTAATTGAAATTTCTTATTATTGCAGTCTTGCAGCTTCTTATATCATCATACCTATTTCTCTCTGACATGGATCATCCCATCTGCGGAATTGAGGAACCAATAGAATTCACTATGTAAATAAGACCCTCATACCAGTTTGAACCAATGTAGTGTGCTTTGCTTACATCCCCTTTTTCAGAGAAGACAAAATACATATCTTCGTCTTCTTCTTTTTCTTCTGCTCCTTCTTCATCTCCTTCTTCTTGTTCTTCGTGTTGTTGTTGTTGTTCTTATTATTATTATCATTATTTTTATTACTATTATTATTTATTTATTAGTATTTTTTGCATGTTATTCTGATGACAATGCCATTGTTTGCATATGTACCAGGTAATGACCTTAAAGTATGCCTGCATAATGTTCACCTATTTTAGGCACACAAATGCTTCTTCAGTACATTGGAACAGAACACAGCTGCCTTTGCTGATTTTTAGCAGGGTCAAGGTACCAATCTCAAACCATGTCATTCTCTATAATAATTTCTTAAATAGTAATGCACAGTAGGGCCATTTTTGCATCAGAGTGGGGTCTTTATGTATGAGGAACCTGCTATGTTAAGGTATAAACCATGCATTCACAAACGTTTTTTGGCACTGATAGTAGTCAGTTAGATTTGGATCCTAATAGCTTCAAAAGCAATAATTTAAATGTCTTTCTGAACTTGAATGGTTCAGGATCCTGTCTTAGAGACACAGTTAATACATTCAGTTTCATAGCAGATTGGACCATGAAGGCCCTACCTCAAGCCTTGGCATTTTTTTTTAGAGATACAAAGTATGTATTTAGTGACAGTCTGAGGACTCTGCCTACAGTGAAGGGTATACAACTCAATAACAATCCCATTTATGGAGGTTCTTCTTTTCTCCTGCCATGTGACATTCTCTGCTTTGGGTGCTTCAAGTTTATCCTCAGCTGTTTCCACTGGACTTACCTCTTTCACTATCACTTTAATTGACCGATCTATGTGGTGAGCTGGATTAATATATGCAAGATTAGCTTCAAGTTTGTCCTCTTTCTGGTCTTACCGAAAAGAATGGAAACATTCCAAAATGTAAATCTGGCCTATCAATGAAATGGTTGACAGTACAAGCCTAAGTGAATGTGTCCTGCCATTTAAAAAAATGTCTTTATGATTACCGCTTGAAGTGCTATGTTGCATTGATTCTTCTTCTTCTTGCAGATGATAAAAGTAAGCTGTGAATTCATAGAAGACCATTAACATGCTCTGACTGATACGGATGGACCACATCAATTCATTTGCAAAATAAATGTCTCAATTTCCAAATGTTATTTATTTAATTATGTATAAAGTACTCAGTTATCTAAGGGCAACACGGTTCTAGGACTGTCTAAAACACATAGGAAGTAAACAGAATGGAGAAAAGTGAGGGATAAGTAGTAGAAAACGGTGAGTAAAAAACAAAAAAATCTGAGACACAGCGCAGGGGAGGAAATACAAAGGCCATTTAACAAAGAGGTACGTCTTTATTTTTCTCAAAGGTTTAAAAGTTGACAATCAGGAGCTGATCAAGTGGGAGGGCATTCCAAAGTTTGGGTCCTAAAATCTCAAAGTATCAGCGTCTGACATTCTCCTTCTAATAGTGAGAAATCTTTTGAAGGGTGGTTGAGTGAGAGGAGACACCTTGTTGGCAGATAGGAGGAGACTGGATAAATAAAGCAGTTTGAGGCTTGAGTGCCTCACTTTGTGTATCAGGCAGAGAACACTAAAATGAATACATGCTAGGACTTGAAGCCAATGTAGTGCACTTCGAGCCTTTCTGGCATGATCAAACTTTCAAAGAACCCAGACCACTTGATCTGCAATGTTTCGGATGCTCTGGAGGTTGATGATATGGGAGGCTGGAAGGCGCAGGTAGATGGTGCTGCAGAAGTCCAATCAATTAAGCGATGAGCAGACAAGAAAATCCTAATTTCTGGTTCTGATGGTCAAAGGACGGTTTGTTGTCAATCCAAATCCCCAGGGTTTTTTACATGGGAAGTAGGAGGGGGCTGCATCCCTAGGGTAGATACCCATTTCGAGAGCGGCCAATTAGATGGTCCCACCAATAAAGAGGAATTTTATCTTGCATTCATTCACATTAAATACTTGTTGGCTATCCAGCTATGGACTCTCACTACGTAGTTCCTCAGCATATTGCCCACATTGTAGCAGCTGTTGTCAAAGGAGAGTAAGAGTTGAGAGTCATCAGCATAGAAAAGGGTTTGAAAACTGAAACTCCTGATCAATTCTGCCTAGTGCTGCATGTACACATCGAATAAAATAGGCGGGAGAGCGGAGCCTTGAGGAACCTCACATTTACCACCCTCTTTTTGGAGCACCAAAGAGACAGCAAAACCGCTTGAGAGTAATCCCGTATGAGTGATTTGAACCAGCCCACAGCACAGCCGAAAGTCCACAATTGCCTAAGTGGTGTATAAGAATGGCTTGACTGAGCGTATTACAGGTTGCAGATATATATAATAGCAGGGGCATGCTGCTTTGTTATCTTCTCTGACTTTAAGTACCTGTAGAGAGGACATCAGGGCAGTTGCTGTGCTATGCCCAATACGGTAGACTGCCTGGGACCAGTCAAGGACCTCTGAGGTTTCTACATGTTGCACCAGCCACTTGTGTTGTTCCATGACCTTTGCAAATTTGGGGGTAGTTTGATGAAAATTCATTTTTCATCACTGTGAGGGCTGTGTCAGTTTTTGCCTGTGTTCAGATATTCCTTAATAGCCTCACATAAAAGTGGGGTGAGGATAAGTATGAGCTTTACATAATAGCGACTGTGATGTGTTATCACAAGGAGATGCTGAGGTAAGTCTGTTTAGAGCTGTCTCTACTTCCTCACAGGTAATGGGGCAAGACAAGATTTTGGGAGCATGTACACCTGAAGGTGGAATAGCAGACATAAAGATCATTGTCAAACTGGCCTTGAATGATGTCTGTGTAGATGTCATAAAACATTTTGAGAAAAAAGGTTGGGATAACTCCTCACAAAGGGAAGATGAAGGAACAATTGCCGTGAAACAGCACTGTCACATCATAAAAGATTTAGCAATGTTAAATATTATCTTGGCAAGATTAATTGAAGATACCACCTCTGTGGCAATGTAATTGGCTTTGGCCTCCAGAAGTGGAGTGATGAAAAGACAAAGTCTTCATGAGGTAAGGAAAACTCTTTATTGCTCGGTCTCCTCTCTCCACCGACAGTCAGGAACTCCTCACCTGAACATTCTAAGGTAGCCTCCAGAGACAGCGGAAGATACCATATGACATAGCAGGGAAGGGGGGAAGGGAATGTACCATTATAAATAATAAGGAAGGAGTAGGAAATAACACATTAAATAAATACATAAGTTAACACGTTGTAACACATCTTCCCCCTACATAATGAAAGAGGAAATATGAATAAAGTAAAGAAAGTTATTTGGACATGACATAGTTTTTTTGCCAACTGGGTGCTTTGCGTGTTCTCTACATCATAGGTATGTGTGGAGCCTGATTGTGAGGTTCAGTGGTGGAACTGAGATTGGATGGCTCACTACGTATGGGTTGAGATTTAGTCAATCTGTCCATGCTCCACATTTAATCATTATCCAATATGGCAGTATTACTTTTGATCGCTGTGATTTGCATTGGCTTGGAAAATTTAGAGTCAGGATTGCTAACTCTGGGGTTTTTAACACACACCCAGTCTCCAACCCTCCATTGTGGGATTTTGGTTCCATGTTTGATGTTGTACTGAGTTTTGTACTTGTTTTGGTGTGTGTCTATTTTGTCTTTAGAGGCCTGAATGTCATGTGTGACGCTTTATCCACCTCCCAACCAGTTAGGAAAGAATTTGGTGCATGGTTTCCTTCCTTTCAAGGCAGAAAAAGGGGAGATTCCTGTAACTTGGTTGGGGTGGTGTGGAAAGCCCATAACATCTCTTGTATTGACTGTTCTATAGGAATTCTGCTACTACTAGCTAATTGTACACAGCCCTTGATCATACGGTTCATTCTTTCTACCAGGCCGTTGGCCCTGGGACAGTAGAGGGGTGTTTTCAAATGAGTTATATTCAATTTATTAAGAAACTCCGTCATGGTGTGAGAGGTAAACTGGACCCCATTGTCCGTGATTATGGAGGATGGGATGCCTTCCAGGACGATTGCATCCCTGAGAAATTGAATGACAGAGTCAGTAGTGATATGGTTGACCAACTTAACTACAGTCCAGTGTGAATTGTAGTCTATTAGGACTAGAGCAAATTGTTTTATTATTCCTCTGAAATTGAAAGGACCAATTATGTCAAGGGCCAATTTCTCCCATGGTTTATTAGGGACAGATACAGGGGAGATGGGTGCTTTCCTAGTTATTCTAGATTTGTCGCTACTGGCAAAGGTTAAACAGTTCTTTGCTTTTTCTTCCACCATTGAGTCCATTCTGGGGAACCAGTAGCGTTCACGCAGTCTAGCTTTGGTTAAGCTTCTGCCAAGGTGACCCTCATGTACGAGATCAATAATTTTGCATCTAAGTGGTTCAAGTGGTATTATTTTGTCATTTCTAAACAGAATTCCCTGTTCAATATTGAGTTCATGATGAACCTCCGAGAATTTCTTGGTTTCTTCATTCATTAAATCAGAGGAAGTGGGCCAACCCTGTACTGTGTAAGATACAAGTTGTGTCATAGTGGTGTCTTTACTCATGCTATCTAACCATTCTTGTGAAGTAATGGTGGTGAGATTGAGTTGCAAAATGGGGTATTCAGGAGCGTCAAATTGTTCTTCTTTATCTAGGGGACTCCTTGAAAGGAAGTCCGCTGCAGAATTTTGGATGCCCGGAACATATTCAACTTTAAAGCAGAAACCCTCTAACCCTAGTATCCACTTGGCTATGCGGGGAGTGTGCAAGAGTTATTTTTGGGATTGCACATGAAAATTGGAGATTTGTGGTCCGTGCGTATACAAAATTGAATGCCCCAAAGAAAGAATTTAAAGTGTTTTACACCCCAGAAACAGGCTAAGGCTTCCCTTTCGACTACAGATTAGTTCACTTCTACTTTTGTAAGAGTACGTGAAGCAAAAGCAACAATTCTTTCTTTACCATTAATGACTTGGGAGAGGGTAGCCCCTAAGCCCTTGTTGCTTGCATCTGTCGTAAGGATAGTCTTACCGTTGTGTTCAAAATTGCATACGTATGGAGCTGAGAGGATAGCATCTTTTACTTTTAAAAATGATGTTTGCTGTTCCCCTGACCATTGAAAGTGAGTGTGATTCTTTGTGAGTTCTCTGAGGTTGGAAGTTAAATCAGCAAAATGGTTGACATACTTTGCCATGAACTCTGCAAGACCTAAAAATGATTTCAGTTCATCTTTGTTGGTAGGTGCTGGAGCATCTCTCACTGCTTCTAATAAACAGTATTTTGGTTTAAATACTTCTTTTGAAATGCAGTGCCCTAAGCACTCCACAGCTTCCACACCCAATTGGCACTTTTCTTTCTTTAAAGTAAGCCCTACATTTTAGAATCTGGAAAGAACCTGCTTTAGGATTTTATTGTGTTCGTCAACGTTAGCACCATAAATCAATACATCATCTTGAAAGCATAATGTCTTGGAGACGTTATCCAAGACATGTTGCATAATTTTTTTAAATACTGCCTCCGCAGAGGCCAATCCGAAAGGCATGCGACGGAACATGAATGTACCCATAGGTGTGCTGAATGCAGTGAGTCTTCTAGAATCCGGATGTAGCTCCACCTGATGGTATGCCATGGAGAGATCCAGAACACTGAAACAAGTGGCCTCTCCCATGGTGCTTAACTTCTCATGGATGCGGGGTAATGAGTGTTTCTCCACCAAGATGTTGTTGTTAAGATCACGTAAGTCAATACACATTCTAATGTCTTGGCTGTTGTTCTTTTTAGCGATAACAATGGGGGCAACCTATTCAGAGCAATCAATGGATTCTATAATGTTCAGCTTTTCTAATCTAGATAATTATTTTCTTAAAGGTTCCCACATAAGGTGGGGTATAGGTCTAGTTTTATGAATCACTGGTTTACAAAGTCTGAGTTCTGTTCTATACTTTGCCCCCTTTTTTACAGAGTAGTCCTGGCACAATTTCACTTGTCCACTCTTTTCCTTAAGCACATGGCTCTAAGCTCTGGTGTAAACCAACGGCAAGGATACTTGCCAGTTGATCAGGGGTCTGAGTGATGGGGGAGGCACCCAATGTTCATCCAATCTGAAACATGACTGAGATGAGCCAAGAGTGCCTTCATTTCCCTGACACTCTTGACAAGAGAAAGAATTTCAAATCAATTAGGACCGGTTTGGTGACAAAGATCCTTATTCCTTTATTTTCCATAAGGGCTAGGGGCCATTTACCTCACCCAAGGGGTGGTAGACTGAGTCCATTGAAAGTGATTACATTGTGGTTTGTCCAGCATAAGGAGGTCGTTGCCAAAGCAAAAAATGCCTGCGAGTTGGTAGCAATGAGATCAAGCATGTACCCTGCAACATGGGTATGTTCCTGCACTATTTGCTTCAGACCCAGAGACTGAAGGTCTGTGTGGAAGGGATTGAATTTAGGGCATACGCTAACTTTAGCCTTTAGTTCCATAAAGGATTTGTGCACCTCGTGGGACATATCTTAGCACAAGAAGCCAAGATAAGAGGGCAGATGGTACTTGGAGAAGTGGAGACTTTACATACCAAGTTTTCTGGAAGGGTGGCTACAGAGTCGCTCTATGTTATTATGTTCTAAACAATAGAAGCCAAATATTGTGGAAGGTAACAGAACAGCCCCTAGAATAAATTGGTCTTGTGTCACCAAAGTCATGGATGTTGAAGTCACATCACTCTACCCTTTGGTATCAGAGAAAGCAACATCACAGGATAATGCTCTATTGTGCTTTTGTAGAAATCGTTATGAAAACTCGAGATTACGCAATGATTATTTAATAGTATGCAATTTTTTGTAAGAAACAATCTGGTAACAGAACTGGCAAAAGCTAAAGATGAAGTTTTAAAAACATCGAGTGTCATATTCACCAAACTACAGAGTTGTATACACAAAGTCAAAGATCTTCATTTCAGAAGAATCAGCATAGGCCATAAAAGCATGTGATATGCAATAAAATGCAATACATCATAAAAAGTACTCAATTATAAATTAGCAATACGATTCTAAAAATGAGTGGGTCAATCTTTTTAGAGCACAAATTGCTTTGCAGATGAAAAATGCAACATTAAAACATATAGCAGTGGACTGACTCTATAGTATATAAAAGGCACACAGCACCTTTGTGGCCCCTAATGTCATATGCAATAAAAATGGAGTTTTATGAAAGTGCTTCCTTAAGTTCATATAAAACTGACAAAAAAGCATAAAATGCAATGAACTCTAAGTCGTACTGCCAGGGTATGACCCACCTTTTCACTAAACTCGTAGCAGAGTTCCCTTCTTGCCAAAACAACATTTCGGCAGCCTTGCTTGCCGCGATATCCCCTATTTCCGCCTTTGCTATTGCCAATTTAAACATTATATCCTCCAGTGGTTTGCTCATTCGTATCGTGCTTGCAAGCTCCTTCTCCACATCCACCAATACCTTACATAATGCATTCATCCGTTGACCCTCCCTCTTCTGCCAACCCAGACTATAACTCAGTGTCTCTCCCCTGACCCCAGCTTTGAACGCATCCCAAACAATCCCTGGACTGGCACTCTCTCTATTAATCTACCAGAACCCCTTGATCCAGTTGTTCATGAGTCAAGTATCCTGGATCTTTTAAAAGACCACGCTCAAAGGTCCAGCCCTTCTCTTTGTCTTTCCCCCCCTCCACCGGTAATTGTTAGAACTCGGTGATTATGATCTGAGATTATCCGGGGGTGTTTTTCTATCCTACATCTTGATTTTAATGAGTAAGACACGAAGAAGTAATCTAATATAGTAACAATCTTATGGGGTGCCAACATTTTTTTACTTACAGGGTCAGTGTGGTTTAGCTGAGCCCATTTATCTATAAGCGCGTTATTTTGAAACAAATTGGTAAGTGCCCCATAGACTCTTTTCTTTCTACTTAAATAACTACTTCCCACTCCCCCAAAGGCCCCCCCAAGCCATTAATATTAAATTCCCCGCACATAATAACGGGCTATGGCCAAGAAGCTAATTCAACATCCAGGAATTCCAAGACTTCGGGTTCATCCCCAGTAGAGCCATAGATGGAGCATAGCATAAATGTTTCCCCGTGCCACTTACATTCTACCAACAGCCAGCGGTCACATTTATCAGCTATTTTCTTCTGAAAGGAAATATCATTTCGGCGAGAGAGGATGGCAACCTCTCTCGACCTAGTACCCTGTTTAGTGTTAATAATTAGTTTGAAGCCCAACTGTTCCATAAGATTAGCCCTGCTATCTTCTATATGGGTCTCTTGAATACACAGAATATCTAAACGCATTGTTTTCAAAATCACTGCAGCCCTTTGTCGTTTGGTCATATCATTAAGGCCACAGATATTAATTGAGGCAATACGCAGGCTCATCGCATAATATTACCCACCTTGCCCTTCGCGATCACTAAATTATTGTATCTTTGCTCTTTTATTTCAGCTCTTTGATCCCTTATTTTCAGATGCACCCTGTATTGATTCATTGTATTCACTGTATTCATACTCAAGTAGTGTGCTGTGCTGTGCTATGCGGTGACCTCCCTCCCAGGCTGCCCAGGTGGGCCCCACCCAAACCCCACACAGGCAAATAGGTCAAGCATGACCTATGCGTGGCCGCTGTAACTCTCATCTCGAGCCACTGCCGACTCCCCCCCAAACACCCAAGCACCATACACCCCCCCCCCCTGTGCATCATTTGTGCCTTTTAATCCTAGCTAAAGAGAGAAGAAGGGAAAAACAAACAAAAAAGAGATTAAGGGAAAGGGATAGGGAAAGCTCAGCCACAAGTGACACATGAAAGGAGGATAACTAAGTGTGCCCTGTAATAAAGATAGAAGCCTTACAAAGCCTTTACAGAGCGTGAAAGCCAGTTCCTTAAAGTGATCTCTTTTTAAATCCTCCTAGCTACAGCTAAAACCCCCTGCTGCCCCCTTTGTCCCCTTCAGCTCAGACAAATATTCCTGTGCTTTTACCTCAGAAAAGAACATGCGCACCTTCCCCTTTACAATAACCTTGAGCCGAGCGGGGAATAACAAATAGGCTTCGCACCCTATCCCCTGAAAGGGGTTATCAGCTGTCGGAGTCTCCATCTCCTTTCAAACGTTATGTGACAAAAGTCAGGACGAGCAAATAAAGTATGGCCCTCATATATAGTTGTTTTACTTCTGGTCGTGCTCTGTCCAGAATTGCCTGTCGAGGTAGAAAATTACAGACATAGACAAAAATAACTCTGGGGCGCTCCCCCTGTCCGGCAGCATTAGCTTTCCTTTGGCTAAAAGGGAAATGGTGCGCACGCTGGACCTCAGTGTCCCAGTTCCATTGGGCCAGATCCGGAAATGCTCCCTTTAAAAGTTTAACTACAAAGGACATAATGTTCTCTCCTTCTGTATTTTCGGCGATGCCCATCCGTCTCACATTATTCCTGCACTGACGATTCTCAAAGTCTTCGAGTTTCCATATCACATCTTCGGACTGTTTCTCTTGTGTCTCCTTAAAGCCTTGCAGCTTCCCCATTTCCTCTTCCAGAGCGACTGTTCTTTCCTCGACATGAGTGACCCTTTCAGCCATATCAGAGCACAGTTTATTGACTTTCCAATATGATCCCTGCCGTTACTTGGTAGCTTGATGTGCCCTCCGACTCTCTGATCTTGCCTTCCCCTGCATCTGCTTTAGGGTGGAGTATATTAGTTCTAATGACGGAAAAGCAGGCGGGGCAGAAGAGTCCTCTGGGCTACCCGACTTCTCATGTACTACCATTTCCCCTTCTTCTGCATACATTTGGTTTGTTGCGGAGTAATCCCATTTAAGTTTCCTTCCTAGCTGTAGCTATTGCAATATCACTCTTAGAAGGACTCTTAGAAGGGCTGGCTCAAAATTTAGACCTCTGCTTCTGGGATAAGGACTTCAAGCGTTGAATCTTTTGAGTAGTAGAGGAGTCCCCAAAGGAATCACCTGAATCGGACCCTTAAGATGTCTTCACATCGCTTGTAAATGAGATGTCCATGTCATCATTTAGGGAAAAAAACGTATCCCCCTCTGGAGGACGCAAGGCTATTGAATTTAAACCTACAGCCCCACTTCCCCCTCCAATCTCCTTGACTGCATGTTCACAAAGTTCCACCAAATCAGTTTTCAGTTATTTTTTGCACAAGCCTGAGCCTCCAAACCAGTCCTGCTCCCTTCGGAGCCAACACCTTCAGTACCACTCATTGGTGTAGCTACTACTGCTTCTATGTCAAGAGATATCCACACATTTCCAACAGAGTTACGTTTGTTACCTTGAGTGATACTCTGTGGTATCGGTGATACCTACAGTAACTGTCCATGGTTGCTCACTCGATCCCAGAACAAACTCGGATCTCTCCTCCTCCTCATCCGGCATCTCCTGCTCCAGTCCGGGTTGCTGCGCTGCCTCTTCAGATCGATCTAAGCCTGGGGAGCTGCTTTGCTCATGCTGGGCTCCTCTGGTCGTGCAGTGCACATCAAACCATCATTTCCAGTCGCTGCAGCAGCCGCAAAATCCTCCGCGACTTTAGGCTGGCACATCAAATTCTCACTACCCGCTGCACGCCGCTCGGTCCGGCCATCGACGCCGCCCTCCCGAGGCTTCCTTGTGTTTTTCTCAGCTTTGGTTTTCTTCGATGGTGCACCTCAGCGATTTTGCCCCGGTCCCTTCGCCGCCAAGCCGATCTCCTTTGTCGGGTCTTTCGCGGCTCTGTCTTTCGTGGACCTAGTTGTTTTAAGCGCCATCAGTTCCCCGCAGGTAGGGCACCCGTGACCGACAGCAGTCCCAAACTCCCACAATGCCTCCAAAATTGCCGAAAGTATCTTTGGCTTCCGGCGAGAGCTGCGTCTCAACAACCACACAAGCAGCTGCTCTATCAGGTAAGTGCTCAGCGGCATATCCTCGAGATTCCCCAGTTTAAATTAATCTATCAGGCTGCTCGAGGGAGAGAGCACAAACAGCGACTCTCACAAGGGTCATTCAGTGGTCATCTTGCCTCAAAACAATTTGTCTGGGGAGATCAGGGATATTATGGACAAAAGTGGAAAGCTAATGGAGGGCTCACAAGGCATCCAGGAAGTTTTCTGCCAATACTATGAGGATCTGTACAGGGAAGAACAGCGAGGGGAACAGAGACTAATTCAAGAATATCTACAGGAAATTTTGAAGCGCAGTGTTGACAGTATTGACTCCGAAGATAGGGAGGCATTGGATATAGCGTTGACTAACCCTGGGCGTAGTACTACGCTTCGCTCACGGAGCATGCGTAGTTTGCACTACTGCGCACTATGCAAGTAGCACAGTGCAAAAACTGTGCTACAACACATAGCGTAGCAGCAATATCAACATTGAAGCATTGAAACCCTTTCATGAAGCTTTTGCATTTGACTCATGAGGGACATCTAGTAACGACTAGTGGAACTGCAGCTTGATGTAATAATATTTCAATGCTTTTGCATTTGACTCGTGAGGGACATCTAGTAACAACTAGTTGAACTGCAGTTCTTTGTAGAATTATTTTGATATTAAATACTATAATATTCACTGCCGACTGCTAATCTCGTCCCATAATGCTTTGCAGGGCCTTTGGTTGGGATTCTATTTTTGCCAATAACTGTGCTTGAGGTGGTCCTAAGAGGATGGAACCACCACCGAATCGTTCAAGAAGATGTGCTTTTTGTTTTCAAGGCATCTGCTTGGTTCTCTCCCTAGGTTAGGGAGAATCCCAAAATCATCACCTCTCTCACTGCATGCTAATTTATCATATTCACTTTTGTGAAATGACTATATGCATTTTAGCATATAAAGATAGCAATACTTATTTTATCATTACTTGCACTGTGCAAGATGCTGTTTGCAATTATTGCTTAGAGCAGACAAGCACACAGTGCTAACAGCTATGCACAGGTTTGCGTAGCTGAGCGTAGTTCAAAGTGTACTCCATGTAGTTACGTGTAGTGCTACTACGCAAACTACACCCAGGGTTAGCGTTGACCCAGGATGAGATATATGGGGCATTAGGGAGTCTCCCATCCGGGAACGCTGCCGGACCAGATCTAATCCCCTTAGAGTTTTATAAAACATTTCTTGAGGTTATTGGACCAGATCTGTTGGCTATAATTGGTCAAGCTCAGCAAGGCTGCTCAATCCCCGAGTCATGGGCTGGGGCAGATATGGTTGTGTTTTTAAAGAAGGGCAAGCACCTAGAGAACCGGGCTCATACAGGCCAATAACACTGATGAACAGCAACGTTAAAATTTACTCAAAGGCCTTGGCAACCCATCTGAATCAAATAGTTGGGAAAATTGTTCATCCTAGTCAGCACGGCTTTATCCCCGGAAGGGGTAATACAGAACATATCTGAAGAGTTATAACCCTATTTTATGTAGCGGAGGTTTCAGGGGATCCTATGGCTTTAATACTTATGGACGCTGAAAAAGAATTTGATAGGGTCTTCTGGGATGTTATGAAATGGTTCAGGATCGGGAGCAACTATATCCAGGCAATTCAGGCTTTATATAAAGCACCGGTGGCTTGGATTAGAGTGAATGGGGGGTATACGGCTTCGGTGATAATTAAATGAGGCAAAAGGCAGGGGTGCCCTTGCTCGCCCCTCCTTTTTGCTTTATACATTGATCCCCTGTTAAGGAAGCTGAATGCCACCATTAGTATGAGACCTATGTGTTATCATGTGTGGGAGACCAAAATATTGGCCTACGCGTATGATGTCGCTGTGGTCACCCCTAACCCCCAAGACACAATGGTTGCAATAGAAGAAGAGGCTCAAACTTTTGGAGTGATATCTGGGTATGCACTAAATAGCCAGAAGACGCTGATAGTGAAAAATAGATGGACTAAACTGGAAGATTTTCGGGTGATGGATTCAGCTGTTTATTTGGGCATTGAAATTACTCCTGATCTGGGGAAATTAGTGGATAAAAATATGAAACCAATTATAGGGAAACCCAAAAAAGATTTTGATAGACTGAATATTCTCTATATGTCATTGGTCGGCCACAGCTATGTTGTAAAGATGGTTTTCCTCCCCAAGATACTCTATCTTTTCAGGGCCATTCCGTTACAGTTTGAGAGGCATTGGCTTATGATGCTTGAGCATGTTGTGAATAGGTTTATATGGACTCATGGAAAAACCAGGCGGGCTATAAGATTTATGTCATTGCCTAGGGAGAGAGGAGGGTGGGCAATCCCAGATTTTAAGATGTATTATTGGGCTTCGGCTGTACAATATATGTCTTGCCTATTTGGGAGGGCTGTGGGTTTCTCGTGGGATAATTTAGGCTCTCTCAATGTATATGAACTACTATTTGGTGAGGAAGCGATCAATTATTTTATGAAATTTACCGAATCAAGTTATTATTAAAAGAATTAGATTTAAGACCCTGGTGGCTGCACATAAGATCTGGGCCGCATTTAGAAAGAAAATTGGCCTTGGCAGATTTAATTTTTACACACAGCTATATTAGAAACCCAACTCTCTCGGATATTTTTTCTGATACAACTATGTTAGAATGGGAATTGAAGAGGCTACGGGTTCTGGGGGATTTAATGGGCCCTGATAGGATTTGGATGTTTAGTGATATCCAGCAGGAGCATGGTGTTAATATAAGTAATGTTTTTTAATATTTGCAGTTGCGGAGCTTTTTTAAAGGGAAAACGGGGAGCTGTGTGGCTTTCAGAGAGCTGTAATCATAGATATTATTAGAGTGGGAGAGAACTGTTCTATTAAGAAAATGTATGCTGAACTGTAACTACTTAAGCCGCATGACCAGGATAAATACGGGAAAAAGTGGGCTGACAAACTGGGCATAGATCAGGACTGCTTCTTTGAATCTTTAGAACTGAATTAAAGTATCTTATGTTCAGCAGGATTGCAGGCCCAGCATTTTAAAACGATCTATTTTCCGTACCATACGCCCACAAGGAGAGCGCAGTGGGGTGGACAGGAGGGTATCAGGTGTCCCCGGTGCGATAGCTCAGAAGCTGATCTAATTCACATGTTCTCGACCTGCCTCCTGTTGGTAAATTTAATAAAAGCAATAGAAAAATGTATGGATCAAACTTTGAATATACAAATACTTCTAGATCCAGCTCTAATACTCTCGGGGACCCAATCGAAGGGAAGGCAAAATTTTGCTGATTAGTTTCTGTTTCTTGCTATGGCTGCTGTACGCATTATTATCGCCTCTGCCTGGCTGGATCAATCAGCCCCAACCTTTCAGCAATGGCTTGCTAAATTGTTAGCTATATATAATTTGGAGAAAGGGATCTATGAAAGAAAGGGCAAGAGAGGGAAAGATCTTGGTAGGCGTGTATGGGAACCTCTTTATAGATGGAAGGAAGCCGTGAATTATAGCAGATTTTGACTTAATTTAATTTTATACTGATGTGTAAATTCTAAAAAGGATTTTTGATCCTTTTAGCATAAGGCTGATTTGTTGCTTTACTGGTTTTTAAAGTGTATAGGATCTCATTACAGTGTATTGTATGCTGATTGATAACTTTGAAAAAGGCCCTTGATTTACTGTTTATAAGGATGAACTGCTGCTCTATTGGCCTCAAAAAAAATATTGGATATTATGCATTTGTTTTGTATCTTGATGGAAAATTTGATCCCCGAGTAACATCTGTACGTTTATTATTGTACTGTACCTCCTGGAAAAGAAATAAAACAAAATGTAAAAAAAAAAAAAAAGTGAAAAGAACTCTATTTAGAGGTTACATCATATGGGCAGGGGACAGTCACTGTAAAATGATCTTGTGTATTTGTCACCAAGGTCAGATAGGGTTGAAAACTCTCAGGTAAAGCATAAGAAATGAATGTCGCCACCATCAGTTTCATCTCGTCTGAGGGGGCTCTCTTTCTTACTCTTGCATCAGTCAAAGCAGCCATCATTGCCGATTTCTCAAGTGTTAGGATACTAGCCGGGTCTTGCAACCCAGAAAAATTAAACACTGACCCAAGAGTGCTGATAATAGAGGGCTGACACAGAATATTGAGGACATAATCTAGTGTTAAGCAGTACCGTATGATTACCTTTGGGAATTCAGTCTATTTGCCTGATATACAGTGTCACAAAGAAATGGGTTTGGATGACAATATATCTTCCAAATGACTCAGCCCTACTTCCCAGTGTAAGATGGAAGACGATGCCAAAGGAGAGGTGCATAACGAACGTCTTAAAAAGGCATTTTGCTCAGATTGTAAGGGGTTACAGGGCGTGTAGCTCCACACGCCCCTGCCATAAGTTGCGACAGGTAATGCCCTTGCTTTGTAGATGGGAAGCATCTCCTTGATGGGTTTAACACCCAAGTTTACTAGAGAATCTAAACACTCTCTCACAAACTTTTTTCATCTTCAGCCGGGAATTATGGATATGATCAACCCAAGAACCCTTACCAGAAAAGAAGACACCCAGGTAGCAAAAGGATTTAACCTATCTATGGGAGTGCCCTCTAAATAAAAGGATCTTACATGCTTGGGAGTTTTCCTGCTAGTCATGATGAATGTCTTATATTTTTTTAATCATTCATTTCTAAGAATCCATAAAACATGAAAAGGAATCCATTAATCTCTGCAACCAAACCAAGGTCCTTGACAAAAAGACTGCTTTGTCTGCGCAGAGAAGCACAGGTACCGAGCATTCGGCAACAATTGGCACGTTGGCCTGCAGGGACCGAAGGGTGCTGTCTACCCCGTTTATAAATAGTGAAAATAAAAAGGGGCCAGCACACACCTTTGCCTTCCAGCCTGCCTAATCCCAATAGGAGGTGACAATTCACCATTTGGCCATATCGAACTTTGGCTGGAAGATTCTTATAGAGCCAAGCGAGAAGGCAAACAATATTTGCAGAGACCCCATAAGAGAGCAAAGGGTGCCACAGTATAGAATGGTCAACTAAATCAAATGCACTAGAAAGGTCTGCAAAGCACAGATAAAGTGATCCTAACTTTGGCTCTTGTGTATTTCCCAATCGATTTAGGAAGTGTTCCACTGTCCTTTTCTGAACCCATACTGGGTCTCCGTAAAACAACCCTACCAAGGAGTTTCGCTGATGAATCCAGGAGGGAGATAGGACAGTAGCACTTCAGGTCTGCTCTATCGCCTTTCTTGTATATAGACACAATAATGGACTTTGCCCAAGAAGAAAGTAAAAAAAACCTTTTCCACCGCGTAAAAAACTCAGGTAAGTAAGTATTGACGCACACAGCTCTCCTATACGATTAAAGGAATCAACCTTTGGGTCCGGTTGGGTACTGGAGCTTTCCTTTTTGCACACTTATGCATTGTGTCCAAGATCATCTAATGTAAATATCAAGGGCAAACTGCTCATAGGTAAGGAGCTCCTTTCTGGTTCATCTAAGGCCAGTGAGGAGTACTACGGTACAAGTTGCATTTTAAGGAAAATAATTGACTCCTGGGGGAGGCGCGGTTCCTGGAGTATGACAAATTCGAAGTTTCAAAAATCATCTTGAAGGGGTCAACCCATGCCTTTAAGGAGACAAGTGATGTTAAAACAGTATAAATGCTGTTCGTCAAAAATGTACAGTGTTCCAGAACTGGGTTATGTCATTAGTCTCAGCAGCCTGTACCAGATTTAGCCATGTCCTTGCTCTTAACTCCAATTTCCTGGCTGTTTGGGCCTCATTATTATACTGTTTCTTTAAAAGTCTTGGAACATGATGTTAGGGCAGCCCTCAAATTTTGAAGCCTGCGTGCATGCCTGATTGAACCAGGCCTGTCTTCCAGACAACCCCGTTTTAGCCGGGTGCACCAAGAAAGAATTAAGGGCCTTGGAGATAAGTTTGAAGGCTGAGACCAGGGTATCGCCATCCACAACATTGGCTAAGCATGTGTGAAACACATTTGACACTTGAGACAAAAGTCTCCGTATTATGCATATTGGGTCGATTCCTGAACCTCTAATGCGTACTCCGTTTGGTCTATTGGGCGCAATCTGTGAGATCTTGGTGCAGAGCAGCCGGCTTATAAAATCGCATGTAGCACTAACGGGTTGAGGTCGCTAACTGTGGTTTGTTTAACTCAGATATTAGAGACAGAATGATAAAGTGTTGAACTAATCGGAATACGGTCAATCGTGGAGTGAGCACCCCCACCCACAAAGGCTTGAGTCTGAAGTTTGCCCAGATGAGTAAATTCTCCCAACAATAAATCCTCTCTGTGAAGCAAAACAAACACTTTTCCATACTCGCAGTGTTGAAAAGGTAAGGAGCCCTCTCCAGCCCAATTAGTAAAACCACACACCCGCCTTGCCGAGTAGAAACATCTTTGAATATTAAAATCCCCAACCCATACCATTGGACAAGTGTGCTTACATTGCGATAGAAACACATCAAGGGCAGCTTCCAGAGCTCTTAGAACCTCATAACAAGTCGAACAAAATACATTGTTATAATGATTGATGATAATGACAGCAGTCCCCCCTTAAAAGTCAACCACACAAAAGTGATAATTCGGAGAGGACAAGACAGATCTTCTAATCATAATAGGTAATTAGATGGAGATCAGCATCTTTAAACCACCCTTCGCATGGCCAGTCGGGGACGAGGTTAGTTGTGTGAAAAGGGAGAAAAAGCCAGAGTTAATGGAACAAGGACATTATGGGGCATATCAGCAACAACCGGCAATAATTATCGCTAAGCGCACTTAGCGCTAGGATAATTATCGCCGGCTAGCATGGATTTTTATCGCTGAGATAGTGTGCTATTACCAACGCTTATCTCAAAAGCGATAAAAATCCTAGCGCTAACTGCCAAAACGTGAGATTATCGCTGGAAACCCAGCGATGATCTCACGAAGTTTGGCGTTAGCTTGATGATAGGGCCTCACATACTTAGCCATTATATCCACCTTCCATAGGATAATAGGATATCATGGCTAAGTCATTCGTGAAGCAGGTGTAAGGAAAGTAGCGATAACAGTGGTTATCGCTACTTTTCTTGCCGCTATGCTTCATAGCGTGGGGCTTGAAGATATGAGAAATGTCGCTTAGCGACATTTCTCCAGTCATGTCAGGTCAGGAACGCCCACTTTGCATCTCATTAGAGATGCAAAGCTGGGCGTTAAGAATTTGTGCGCTAATGCAAGGTTTCACGTGATAGCGTGACCTTGCTAATTAGGCGATAAAATGGTCGCAAAAGCGCCGATAATTTTATATCGCCACCTTGTAGATATGCCCCTATATTTGTACTAACCAATAAAGTAAGAAAGACATGATTGCGAAGATTCTTTAAGGATCGGAAACAAAAGAAGAATTTGATCTAATTAAAATTCTGTCTCATTTTTATGAAGTTGACAAACCTTTCAACTTTATGAAGTGTGGCAACTCCGTAAAGCATTACTTAAGGTTAAAAATTCCAGCAAAGCTTTTTTTTTTTCTTTTTAAATCAGGCGATATTTCTTGCTTGAGAATTCTCCCACAAGAAGCAGATTTTATCGTATTTTTGTGTGGGACACTGTAATTCCATCTGGATGCTTTAAAGAAAGACTTTAACCAATTTTGTGAAAATTGAGAAATTTTTGGAAGACGTTCGTCAGCTTCATGCACATCGCTAAATAAACCAGTGATTCAGATATACACATACGCCACAACGCAATTATGTCACTGAGGGCATGCCACAGAACTTCATCACTTCCTAGCTCGACCAATAGCGTCGGAGGTTAGGGTTTCCCAATACAAATATAAAAGTTTCAAAAATCACCTATAACTCGATGATTCAAATGTATTAGTCACTATTACTAAATATTACAGTACAAGAAAAAAAAAATCGTTTCTTCAGTAAAATTTTTAGATGAAACTTTTGTGTGCCAAGCTTATACATCCCAACATTTTTGAAGAGGTAAGGGGGAAATTTAAAAAAATATTCGAGAGTATGTATTTCTCCAATTGACTTACATTGAATTAGAGGCAATTTCAGGCGGGAGACATGCAAAATATAACTTTTTTTTGTTTAAAAAGTCCGGCATCTACCTCCCGAATGGCGGCTATTGGCATGTATGCAAGTTAACAGCGTCTTCATCTCATAAACCTCACCCCCAATTTCACTTTCTAAGAACAAGAAAGCAGTGATTCACTTTACAAAATATAAACACTGCTGCCTAGGGAAGCGGACTAAAATATTTTTTTATAGAAAATCACATTGTTTAACCAACACCTACATATCATTGTTTTATTTCCAACATATTTGTGTTTTCAAACTAAATACTTGCATTCCATACACTATTAATATTTTAAATATCACCCGACTCCAACACACGTTTTTGACCTCACTGGTTCTGTAGAAGTCAATATTGAGCCTTCAAATGCCATCCAGCATGCTAGCCACAGAAAATGCCCAATGGAAATCAGTGAGGGGATTAAAATACGCAAAAGGGAAACATCGAAATTTGGTTTTATGAGCAACTTCATTCATAACATTAATATTTTGGTTATATAGTGAAGACTTGCGCGTGGGATTACGCAAAATATACCACGGTGGAGCCCACTTAAAAATTTCACATTCTGCTAGCAACTCGCGGAGTAACAGGTTCTCAGCTGACACCAGTGGGGAATCGAAGATATTTTATTATTTGGAAAGTCCGTAGAAGCGAAAGCCAGCTTTGAATTTGTCATTACTCCAGGAACCGCGCCTCCCCCCGGGAGTTAATTATTTTCCTTAAAATGCAACTTGTACTGTTAGTTTAAAACATTCCAACTGTGTTCACACTCTGTAAATCGTCAGTAATCCTCGGAGTTTAAATCACTTGCAGATAAGAATAATTGGGGGGAGGAGGGTTAAATGGCCCGTGATGGTTAAAGGGGGGCAGCGGTGCATCCAGAATAAGAAAGGGGCATTGAGAGACGGGTCCCTACGGTGTGCCTTGACCTCTCACCTCTTTCACCGGGCAGGCGCTGCGATGTTGCGTAATTTTACATGTTTTGGCAGAAAATGAAACAGTCTGCGCCAGCAGTGCACTCTTATTTAAACAAAAACAAAACAAGAAAAACTCATTAAAGTGCACCCACACTTTAAGAAATTAATTGCTGAACAGTTATAGCGATAACAAATAGCAAAAAAAAAAAAATGGCAAGTGTCTCTTGTGAAATATTCCCTGTGTAGGGCAAAGGCAGCAATTGTGTTTTGTCTTTGACCTACCTACGGAATATTTCACAAAAGTGATACTGGGGTAATGTTGCGCCTTGGCTGCTACTGAGCTTTGCCAAGTCAGCAATAAAGTAGATATATTCCATTATAAAAGTCTTACTGAGATTTGAGGGGCTTTGGTAGAACATGACGGGGAAGTGTTTCCATTTTCAAAAGTCCTTCCTTCTGAGCCACACTCGTTGGAAGGCCACTCAGGTGGGACAAAGCGATGCACAGCCCAAAAACAAATGACAATTCCATTTCACTGAACCTCTGAGCTTGGGCTTCAGAATTTACTGAAGGGTAGTCAATGGACATCACTCAGAGAAAGGCTGAGGTGGAGTACCACCAGAAACTGTGCTCTTATTCAATTTAAATCACAGTCCCCTCATCCCATTTAGAATTTGGGGGCCACTGGATTTCTGCTGTTGGAGCCTCAGCAAGCTCTGCTGGTGGAAACTCTTGAACCAGTGGCATGTCCACCGCTGGATCACAGAAGGGAAGGACTACTGTCACTGAGTGTTCCTTCCAGGGACAGGTGATGTCCTTGACGCAGCGGGAGGAATCTCTCTATACACCATGGACATTTGTGTCTTTTGCTTTTTAGCAACAATCCACCACTTTGGTGGGTTTGTTGCTGAAATGCAAAAGATATTTCCAAATGAGTCAACAAAACGAGGTGGCTTGCTCGGCATGGAAGTGTGATAAAAGTATATCCGCAGCACCAGCATATTCACTTTTCATCACAGAAAGCCCTGCCTGAGGGCCAGGGTTCTCTAAGCATAGTAACAGTCATTCACCAGGGGGCAGAGGATGTCCAGCTCTAAATAAGCTAGGTCTTGTTTTTTGGGAGAAGGCAGTCCAAGAGGGCATTTCAAGCATATGAGGACACCTTTCTGCCAAACATCCAACAATTTGCACCAAAACACCTTTCTGCCCAATAACAAGATTGTTCAACTTCTGATAAGGCCTCCCTAGCCCTACCGAACTTGCAATGCAATTTTAAGGAAGCCTGCCAGTACAAATATCAATTTTAGTGGCAGATGAACATGGTGGGCATGTAAACTTGGTACACTGTAATGACACATAGTCATTCTTATGTGGTATTTAATTGCCATATATACAAATCACAGAGCTTAAGAAGTAATCGCACACTGCTTGGATAATAAGGTAAAATCAGCAAACCACTTAAACACTGTCATTTGTGCTAAGAGCCTTTTGTGTCACAACCAGCCACAATATGCAGCATCAACCCATGCTTGGTGATAATAATTTTTAACATACAGGGTAAACCCCAGAATACATATTAAAATGGGGGATGCTAAAGACAGTGAGCTAAACAGAAGACTGAAGAAAGTGAACAGTAGAAGAGTCATACCAATGTCTATGAAAAGACAAAATCGGACTTAGGGCCTACAAAGCATACAGAACAAATAGTGACACAAAATATGAGGAGTGATCTGTGGATATGGTGTAGAAAATATATGGATGGCTGCTAGAAATTGGGTTGTTGGATGATTGGTGTGTGAGCCCTGGTCAAGCAACAGTCACAATCCCTTGCAGTATGAACCACAAATAGTCTCAGAATTAACCTGTGCGTTATCCTGCGTAGCTTGGCACACAAATCAGGCAGGCATAACTTATAGGCAACGTGTAAAGTATTTATTGCAGCGCACAAACAGTAATAAAGTGAAAAGACAACACAAGAAAAATCCCAAACCAATTTAGAAAAATAGAGTACATTTTAATACATTGTTTGAAACCAAAATGACTAAAATTTGATCACTAGAACCAAAGCTAATTTTTTTTAAAGTTATTACTAAAAACGAGTGCCTAAAATTTCAAAGTGCCAAACGCGGACATCTAGTCGCGTGAGACCAGGTCAAAGTCAAAAGTTAAGGCTGACCACAATGAAGCCCTGTTCAGATACAAGAAGTGGATTGGGCCAGGTCCAAGGTAGAAGTTTAGTGGGGCAAGGCTGCAGGAGTGTCTGAGTAGGGAGCTTCATCATAGGGCGGCTTTAGGTTGAAGCCGTAGAGAAGATTTTTACCTTCGGACTTAGTTGCCGAAATGGAAGTTGAAAATCTCCAGCAAGAGGAGGCAGAGGGCTGTCGATGAAGACAGTTTCAGGAGGTCAGATATCCCTTTGGCAAAGGACCGCTGAAATGGATTTGCCACTGCGGCGAAGAACATAGTGGGAGAAGCTGAGATCAATCCAACCGGTGATGCACCTCGGGCAGATAGGCAAGTAAGTTGGTCCCAGTCCCCTGATGGTTCTCAGAGCACTTTTATCCAAATGTTGTCCATGTTTTCAGTTTTGGAAATTGATCACCTTTAGCAGCACATCCAAGGGTCAAGGAACACTTCTTAGGGGTTCAGGACTCACTTAGGCTGGGTCTAGGTGTGGATTCAAGATGCTGGGAGCCTTTTATGCCACTGTGGTTCAAAACAGGCCAGCAAACTAGCCCTTGGGGTCACTTCTGGTAGTCCTGGTTGCAGGTGAAGATGCAGGGCTAAACATCAGGGCTGACCTCTGAGAGTTCAAGCGATGCTACAGGCAGTAAAGCAGTCCTTCCAGGCACAGCAGCAGTGCACAGCTAGTCACAGCAGCAGATAGTCCTCTCAGAGTCCTTCCACAGGTCCAATAGTAAACTGAAGAGTGGGTCTGAAGGTCCTATTTTTATCCTCTGGTGCCCTTCTCCTGGAAGGTGGGGGAACCTTCTGGAAAGGTGCTTTGAAGTGCATGGAATTTCCTGACTCCCCTGCCCTGGCTCCAAGCTGTCTGCAGTGACAATACAGGGTTGTTAAGCCCTTTATATGGAGACAGGACATAGCCTATTCAGGTGCAAGTGGGACTGTGCTAAGCTCTACCCCCATCCTGCCAGTCGATGGCCCATTGAGGTCCACCTAATTCCTCTATTGTTTGACTGTCTAGAAGGAATTCACAAAGTCCAACTGTCAGCTACACCCAGTCATGTGACCCAAAATGGCTGCACGCACAAAGGGCTAACTGTAGGAAAAAAACAACTTTCTAAAAGTGTTTTTTTCAAAATTGTAATGAAAAATCCAACTTTAAAATTAGGGATGGTGTCTCATTACAATTTCACAGATACTAAACATGACATACATACCAGCTCCCATTGGTAATGACAGCTTATTAAATGTAATAAGGAATATCCAATTTTATCCTATGGGATGGGCAGGCCTCGCAGTAGTGAAAAACTAAATTGGGAAATTTTCACTACGAGACATACATAACTTTTTACAAAGTACTCTGCCCTATAGTCTACGTAGGGTCTACCCTAAGGGTGATATATGTAATAAAAGGGGAGTTTAAGGGTTGACAAGGGGGTTTAAATGCCAAGTTGAGATAGCAGTGCAACACTGCCTTCAGACTTCAATGGCAGGTCTTGGACATGTTTTGGAGGACTACGTAAGCTGTTGGCACAATAAGTGCTGCAGGCCAACGGGTAGTATTTAATTTACAGGCCCTGGTTGTTTGGTATACTACTGTACAAGTGACTTATAGGTAAATTAAATGCCAGTGAGGCGTTTGCCAATCAAACCATTTATAGAGTGAGCCCAAGCACTTTAGCACCGGTTAGCTGTGGTAAAGTGCATGGAGTCCTAAAGGCAACAAAAATTAATTCATCATAAATATGAGGAGTAGAAGCAAAAAGTTTGGGGGTGACACTGCAGAGAGGGCCAGGTCCAACAATGACGATCAGGCAAAGCATTGTTCCAGTCTTGGTAACGGTACAAGGGTTTCCTAATGCAAATTTGTCAGCAAAAGTAAAAAGAAAATTGTAAACCAAACATTTGATGAACTAAACACTTTAGCAATAATTGTTGATAAAAGCAGTATTTGTGAAATATGCAATTAATGTTGTGTAACTAAAAATATAAAATGACAGTCAACCTACAGAACATTTTTATCACCTTTCTCCCTGAAAGTGAGAACCAAGTTCAAGGATATCCACTGGGCAACAATTTTCCAACCCCCCAAATTGAATATGATATATTTTAAGGGATTTTGTCATCAGAGGCTTCAGTTTGTTAAGGTTGGCAAGTGCAGTCTTACACTATTTTGTGGCCTGTGATTCTATATACTACAGGATTAGCTATTTTTTACAGCGCACCTTTGAAAGTAGTTGTATGTCTATCTCACCTCTCAGCTGATATCCAGAATGCATCCGGAGGCCTCTAATGCGTGCGCAAAGTGTGCAGCGCCAGATGCCGACTTCTGTCACTTAGCTTGGAACTGCAGACTCATGCAGGCCTACTGGGATGGGGTCTTCCATCATCTAACACTTATGACCGGGCAGCCCCTGTCGCCCACACCTCTCCTGGTGCTACTAGGCTATGTTAAGCCTCTCAAAAATGGTATTAGGCGGTTCACTGCCATGGCACTACTGTTGGCTAGACATCAGGTCTCTCTTCATTGGGGCAGAGCTCACTTCCCAACCATTAAGGAGTGGTTGCGTGATCTACTATACAGCAATACAAGAAGCAACAGCTATGCTGTACTGCTGCCACCAACCAACAGGCCCCTGGACATATGACAACCACTCAAGGACTACTTGCTGATACACCCTTTGGTTGAGAATTCGGAATGATCAAATGGTTTCTTTGTAACGTCTGGAAGGCCGAGCTATCTGGTCCTCCTCTTTTCTGCTTTCCCTTTTCTTTATTGCCCCCCTCCCCTCGCCTGCCTGACTGATAATGCTGGACGATCTCCGCGGATCTGATGCTGTGCATGTTTTGGACTCTTGCCTCAACTACACCGTTATTTGAATGAATGCATCATATATGCACTGAGATTTACTATTGATTATGTGTATTGTATTGCTCCGCAGTTGCAGTTTAATTTTTGATATATGCAATGTTTTTGCTTTTGTGGCCAATTGGACTGTATTCGAACACCACACCGTCTAAGATCTGTATGTAATGTTGGCTGTCTTTGTAAGCAATAATGAAAATAAATTGGGGAAAACAAAGAAAGTAGTTTCATGTTGAGTGGATGTGCCGGCTTTCATTACCCAGACAGTGAATAGAAGTAATGCGGGAAATATTTTGCTTGAGCAATTGTTAGGTACCGAAACAAGGAATGACAGGGACACTAACAAAAAAGACACAGAGTATTCCTTAAACTGAAAGACTTTTTTAGCATAGGAAAATTGGTACTTCAAAAATAATCTTCAGAAATGCATCCAATAACTCTCACTCAAGGGTTTTTCACCTAATTGCATATGATTCTCCAACAACCATCTTGGTTTAGCAGATTATGGTCAAAACTAAAATTCACCACATGCATACGTACCATATCTGGTAAAGATGTTTGTTTAGAATTTTAAAGACATGTTTTTAGATTTCAAATTACACTATTCAAGTTTTATTTCCCAAAAATCAGAAATTTTCTTAGTTTCTCTGTGTAATGCACCAACTTTGATTCCTTATTTTGTAAGCAGATTTTGCTAAATGATGCCACATACAATAAATTCCCTTTTCAATTATCATAGATTCAAGTTGTCTACAAGTTAGATAAATAACAGTTGAGTGAATACCTACTTTGTATTGCATAAAAGGATCGCTTGTCAGGGTAATATTGATTACAAAGTCAATGAGACAGAGAAGTCTGCTGAGTGTCAGCCTTCCTGATCCTAATAAATGGGGTGTGATGCCCAAAGTTCAGCATGTAAAAAAATCATCAAACTTTTTTCAATTCTTTTTTTTTAGAAAAGAGAATTTACGTGAAGAAATTTAATATAGCTAATTTTCAGAAATCAATTTATTTTTCCTCCAACTCACTTTGCTATACATTCATTTTAAGGCTAGAATTAGTGCCATAAGGTCTCAACACTAGATTAAAGGTATGCAAACAGCTGTTTGATTGACTTATTGGCTATTGATTTGAATATGGTTAATCAACAGGCAGCTTTATTATAATTAGACTAATCAGGCACCGGCAATAAAAAAATTAACAGAGGTGCAACTAAAACAAGCCATCAAGATTGGGAGCGTCAGCACAAGAATATTGTAATTCAAGTACTTCATTGATAATATCCTTTTATTATGTGGTGTCTTTTTAATTATCTAATAAGTGATCAGTAATCAGTGAAAAAAGGAAACATCAATTTTGCACATCCTCTGTTGTCTACATTGCAAGACTCTCGTTTAGAATTTGTCAGAGCGGTCAAACTTGGCAGTGCAGATTAGGGAAAGCAATCAATAGCCTGATGTTCAGATAGAAAAGTCTATTGATTGTTTTTCAGAAACAAACTACACTTTGGGTGTTTGTTTCATATAATAAGAAAATGGTATTGCCAACTTGCACAGAGATGTGGGGGATAATACAATAAGTGAACCAATCAAAATACAGGTACTCCAAAGACTAGATAAGAATAAAAGAGAAAACCACACAGCACCACAATTTGAAGTAGAGGATGTTATGTTATGTTATGTTATATAGATTTATAAAACACACTGTTACCCGAGGGTGTCCTGGCGCTGCCCACTGTTTACCTGAAAAGAGAAACCCCACCCCCAGGAGCCTTGTCGGATACTAGGCTGAGAACAGCCAGGTCTTCAAATTTTTTCGAAAAGTTAAAAGTTCTGTGCAAAGAGCCTTAATTTGGGCTCGTTTTTTAATTGGGAGCCAGTGAAGGTCAATAAGACCTTTCCTGATAGATGCAGATCTAGGAGTGCCTGTAAGCAGCCTAGCTGCCGCATTCTGAACCATCTGGAGTCTGTTCAGATGTTTATTGTTAATCGTCAAATACAGACTGTTGCAATAATCCAGACGGGATAGTATTAGTGCAGAAACTACAGTTCTAAAGCTTTCATCCACAAGGAGAGGTTTGATTTTTTTCAATGTTCTTAGGATGAAAAAGCATGTTGATACCACTCTGCTGACCTGGTCCCCAAAAGAAAGGGTATAATCCACAATCACACCCAAGTTTTTTACCTTGAGTGCGGGTGCCGGCAGGAGGCCCATCTCACTGGGCCACCAGGCCGGGGTCCAGAGGTTAGGATTGTTCCCAAAAATTATCACCTCTGTCTTGCCTGAGTTCAGCTTTAGGCATAGCAGACATCCATCCTGTAATGGCCGCCATGCAGTCCTGACAACTAGTGGCCATTTCCGCTTCTTTCCCTCTCTGTAGAGATAACACAATCTGTGTATCATCCGCATAGGAGGTAAGAAGTAGGCCGAAGGAACGTATAAGGGCAGCCAGAGGTTTCACATAAATATTAAAAAGCGTGGGGCTAAGGGAAGATCCCTGTGGGACTCCACAGGGAAGAACAAATGGTTTAGATCTATCCCCATCCACATCCACCGTTTGAGTTCTGTCTGTCAGGAATGATTTCAATAGGTTCCAGTCAGAGCCTTGGACCCCGACCTTCGACAGGCGATCCAACAACAACTCGTGGTGGACGGTATCGAAGGCCGCTGACAAGTCTAGCATGATAAGAATTGCTGAGCCACCCTGGTCAACAGTTTCACGTACCTCTTCCGTAGCTTTTATCAGAGCTGACTCCGTGCTGTGCCCGGCACGGAACCCATATTGAGAGGATGGCGACACAACACTGCGGGTTCCACTGACACATTTCCTTTTAGACAGAAAGGAGGAGTTGCTCAAATAAGACCAGCATGCTGCTGGTCTCATTTTGAGTGGTGCTGCTGGCATATATGCAAAGGGCCTTATCATAAAAGTGCCCGGGGGTGCAACAGGCATGCGCGCCCACTTTGTGCACCCCTGGGGCAATTTGGAATTACAGAAACGGCTGCAGATGATTGTGCGGTCCTTTCTGTAATACACATAGCGCTAGTGCACATGTAGCACCAGTGCTCTCTCATGAAGGCGTTCCCTCATTTGTATGGGGGCATGCCCCCATGCAAATGAGGGAATCTCTTTATCCCTGTGCCCACACCGAATTATGGATACGGGCGCAAAGGCAAGGAAGTTGTCAGGAGCCCCACTAAAAGTGCACCACAAAAGGTGGTGCAATGTCAGTGGGCCCCTGATGACAGGCCTCTGGAGGGGGGCAACTAGGCCCCATGGACCCCGCATACATCCCTTGTAGGTGGGTGCAGTCCCTCACTGCACCCACCCACAAGGAGCTCTCTAATCCCTCTTAAATGTAAAAGCGGTCTGTCGCCTCCACAGTAAAATACGCAGTGGCCTTGAAGCAACCGCTCTGTTTTAATTTGAATGTACAGCCTCCAATCCAGCATGATTTAGCGGCCGCCCTGGGGGCAGCGCATTCACTGTATTAGGGCACAATTTCATGTTTGTATATGGTGCATCTATCTAAAGGTGCGCCATGGCGCAAACTGGTAAAGTGCATTGTACATGTAATATGGCCCCAGGTCTCCTGGAAAACTGGAGATCTGGGGGTCCAGGAATTCATTCCTTGAAAATGGAGGGGGGAGATCTTAGCACCACAAACATGGTCAGCACTGCAAAAAGGCTTCTAAAGTGAGCTGCTACCATAAGAGGAGGCCAGAGTGCCCAAAAAAGGCCTACAAAATACAATCCTTTGGGGAGGAAAGAGCAAAAACGCAAAATTTCATTTTACCTGGATCTTTGAAAAACCCAGTAGTGGCTGCTACTGGACGGGGGTGGTGGGCGGGGTGGGGGCAGAGGAGTAGGGGGAGGATGAAAAAAGTTTAAAAAAACCAAAACTCTTACCTGTGACAGCCGGCCGGCCGGCTGCCGCCTCGTCTCCTTTCCTGCTGCTTCCTGTCTCCGGTCTGCAGCAGAATGCAGAAAGCAGCAGGAAGAACCCTCCCAGCTTCCCAATAGCCAATCACAATGCTTCAATGCAGTGTTGTGATTGGTCTGAGCACCGTGGATTGGAGCTCAGCCAGGGAATGGGGGCCTGGTCATGTTCTCCACGTAGGCTGTAATGCAGCCTGCATGGAGAAGATGCAAAGTGGGCATGAATGTTTGGCCAGCTCGAGAGGGCTGACCAAACAGTCAATTTCACTTAGGAGTGGGTAAACCACTCCTCTCCTGCTCCTCTGTAGTCAGAGCAGCTCTTCTCCACCCCAAAACCTGCTGCAGCGAAAGGAAACATAAAATGATAATAGGGCAAGCTATTATAATTTTTTATTTTATTTACTTCACTGCTGTGAAGCAGTGGGGCGATGCTCCTCTGCCTTAGCGGAGGAGCCACCACTGGAAAGACTTTGCAGCATAGCTGCCCTGGGACCACTGATATAAATTACACTGTTCAGCATAAAATGGGTTCATACTCCCATACTACCAAAGCAGAAGTGGAGGAAGCTCCTTCTCCCACATTACAGCAAAGACCTGGAACAGCCTCCCCAAGCACCTCCGGACCATCACCTCCCTTCAAGAATTCCGAATGGCCCTCAAGACCTGGCTGTTCGAATAAGCCTCAGGGACCAGCAAGCGCCTGGATACTCTATTGGGTGATTAGCCATGCTTTATAAATCCTGATTGATTGATTGATCATTGGATAACCCTAACATCTGCTTCATACACTGATACAAAACTTCAAAATATGACAAAGAGAGGATAGAACACAACTATTGATTTCACAAAAGGAACAACAAATGCACAAATGCACAGTTCTATTAATGACTAGCAGAATTAATAAAAAAATAATAAACTAGTTTCACTTGATCAAGAGACAAAGTGTCTGTGGTTGCTCTCAGCCGGCCATTGCCTACAGGTTAACCACTGTGGACGGACTAGACTGAGCATCTAATTTGGCAGTCTGCATCCTTGAGTTGTTGTGCATCACTTGGGAGTTGATTCACAGATCATTTAAAAGTACAGAAAGTAGTACTACCGGAGTATTCTTTTACATGCTCTTAACTCCTGGTCAATGCCTTACTCCCTGCTGCATAAAGTCCAATGAGGAAAAGAACAATTGATGAACAGAAGGCACAACAATGTCATACATTTACCCCAGTACTAGGATCTGGGCCTAACTCCATCGTTTTTTTGCTCACCATGCCATTCCAGTTTGAACCCAGCCATATGCAAACCAGTCTTGACCCTGTGCCCAATGGGAACAGTCCAGCCCGAACTGCCAGGCCAGGTCCTCCCTGGACTGGAACCAAGCATCCTAGGACCGGTTTCGGGGTTTCACCCCTCACCAGCCAGAATAGCTTGACTCCAGTGGCATGGAGAGCACGGGACCCACGTCTGGGCATATCCATCCCACTCAAGACTGATTTGCATATAGCTGTGTCGGAACTGGGGGGGCGAAGTGAGCTAAAGAACGATGATGGATTCAACCCAGATCTGTGACTGGGGGTGAGTGTCTGAAAAGGTTTCAGCGTTCCGTTCATCATCTCCTTGCGTTTGCTTTGTTCACCCTAAGTTGGCAGGGTATGCCCAGACATGGGTCCCTTGCTCACTTTGCCACTGGATTCAAGTTATCCTGGCTGATGAGGGCTGTAAGGCCGAAACCATTCCCAGGATGCTTGTTTCCGGTCCAGGGAAGACATGGCATGGCAGTTCGGGCTGGACTGTTCCCATGAGGCACAGGGCTAAGACTGATTTGCATATAGCTGTGTCTGAACTGGGGTGGCGAAGTGAGCTAAAGCACGATGATGGATTCAACGCAGATCTGTGACTGGGGTTGAGTGTCTGAAAGGTTGCAGCACTCCGTCCATCATCTCCTTGGGCCCGATTCACAGAACTAACTTAAGACAAAATCCTAAACTTACTACTATTTTGGTATTCACAGAAGGCACTTACTCATTTTGGTATTCACAGAAGGCACTTACTCATTTTGGTATTCACAGAAGTTAGGAGTCCTAACTTTAGGACTCCTAAATGCCTTCTGTGAATACCGAAAGTCTTAAAATTAGGATTTTTCGCAGTTTAGTAGTAGTATAGTTAGGACTCCTAACTTTAGGACTCCTAAATGCCTTCTGTGAATACCGAAAGTCTTAAAATTAGGATTTTTCTCAATTTAGTAGTCCTAAATTTAGACTTAGGACTACTAAATTGAGAAAAATCCTAATTTTAAGACTTTCGGTATTCACAGAAGGCATTTAGGAGTCCTAAAGTTAGGAGTCCTAACTATACTACTACTAAACTGAGAAAAATCCTAATTTTAAGGCTTTCGGTAGTCACAGAAGGCATTTAGGAGTCCTAAAGTTAGGAGTCCTAAATTTAGGACTACTAAATTGAGAAAAACCTAATTTTAAGAATTTCGGTATTCACAGAAGGCATTTAGGAGTCCTAAAGTTAGGAGTCCTAACTATACTACTACTAAACTGAGAAAAATCCTAATTTTAAGACTTTCGGTATTCACAGAAGGCATTTAGGAGTCCTAAAGTTAGGACTCCTAACTTCTGTGAATACCAAAATGAGTAAGTGCCTTCTGTGAATACCAAAATGAGTAAGTGCCTTCTGTGAATACCAAAATGGTAGTAAGTTTAGGATTTTGTCTTAAGTTAGTTCTGTGAATCGGGCCCCTTGTGTTTGCTAAAGTGCAAAGAGGACATAGTCCTTTCTGGCTGTAATAATTGTTTGCAAATTTTCCCTGCATATTCCCATTTTTGGGGCCAATTCACAAAGGCATATACAAGTATGTAAAAGAGTACTACCGGAGTACTGCTGTACATACACTAAAATGCCTTTGTAAATAGACCCCAACATCTGTTTACATGCATTAGAATGCAAGGCTGTGTGTTTAGAAGACACAGGAGCTATTAAAATTATATTTACCACTACAGGTGTAACGCTCATTCTGCAGAGGGTGCAAAGTTAAAGATCATATCCAGCTAGTTATCAGGCATTCACATGGGTTTTCAGTGGAGTTGTAAGTAAAAGTCCATTCTTCATCCATTTTACATTGAGCTGCCTTGGTTGGCTATGCAACATACATCTCACGTTCACTATGTCCACTGCAATCAGATATCTTTGCACCATCACGTATCTTCTCAAGAATCTCTACTGTAAAACTCTTCACCTGATACCTTTGATACCCTCGATCTTGATGAAATCTCACCAGGATCCTCAAACTTCCAAAATCTTCAAAATCTCACCAATTTTACAAATAGTTTAACCAGGACCACCAATAACCTCGGAACATGCATGGCGTTCTCATGAAGTATTCTGTGCGCTGGTTCTGCTCAGAGTCCCGCATTCTATCCACCATCCCCTCAGCACATGGATCAAAATCCTCCTGATGCAGCATGATAGTGAATTACAAATAGAAGCAAATTACATAAGAAAAGGAATATAAAGAATAAATATAGAAATAAATGAATAAACAGAACAAAAAAAGAAAAAGAGAGACAAGACATATGAAGAAGGAAGAAAATAATAAAAGGATCAATGAGATGGGAGAAATACAGGGGAATAGGAAGAATAAGGAAGAAGATGGAGGGTAGGAAAAAAGAAGAAAAATAGTGGCCTACATTTTTTCTCAGTAAGGCACCTGTCAACAGTGTATCAACAGACTCTGATTCCCTGTTTGGTAAGGGAGGGCCACGTTCACCAAGAGCACAGCGCAGACAAGTCATGAAGTTCCTCTGCTCATGTATAAGAATAAATGTAATATTACTAGCGGCGGCTTTTTCGCTAAGGCGGAGGTGCGTCGCCTCACAGGAAAAATAAAAGGATAATACCATGTTATTATCATTTTATTTTTCAGTACTGGCTCTGTAGGTGCGGGTGGGGCTGGGCTGCCTACAGAGTAGAGGGAGGAGTGGTGGGTACTTTCTAAGTGCACATGTCTGTTTGGCCAGCCGTCTTGGGCCAGTCAAACAGACATGCGCACTTAGCATGTTCTCCACCCTGCTGTATTGAAAAGCCAGGTAGAGAACATGCACAGGCTCCCACTACCTGTCTGAGCACTGATCCAGGCCGCTCAGACCAACCACGACGCTGCTATCATTCTGGTAACAGCAGTGTCGTGATTGGCTTAGGGGATTTTGGGAGCCTGTGTGCTTCCTGCGTCGACTGAAGAGGACAAAGGAGAGGCGGTGGTCAGGAGGTAAGTGAAATTTTCTTTTTCTTTTCCTGTTATTTATTTATTTAGTAAACCCCACCCCCTTGCACCACCACTATTGCCCCGTAGCAGCCGCTACTGGATATTGCACTCCTCCAGTTGCATCTGCTGCTTTTATCTGATTGTACCAGAAAGTGAAAGAAGTCCACGACTATATGTACTATAGGATTATCCACCATAGCATAGCAAAGTAGGTACGATTTTTCTTAACAATACATAACATTAAAAGGGACAAATATAAAGAACTGGCAGCCTGGGGCTCTAAAGACGAATACGGTCACGGTTTCTGTAGACAAAATGAACAAAAATCCTGGCCATGCCCTGCACATCAGTATTGCCCGACAACCGTAAAAATTGCTTTAAAAGACAGAATTAAGGCTATTACTAAAGCTACAGAAAACGATGCACAATATCTATCCGGTAAATCGCAAATCCTTGCACTATACGTTATAACACATCCAGAAGATGGAAAGCCAGAAATATAATATAATATTAAAAAAAGAAAGTCCTGCGCGCGAGCCAGGGAACACATCTCCCCAAGAACGACGTAATGTGCACTTGGAAGTCAACTGCCAGAGAAGAAGAGGGTTGTGCATGTGTTAATGAAGTGAGTCCAATAATAAAAATGTGCTAACCTAGAACATGCACAGTCCCATAAGCAAAGCCCTGTAAACAAATCACTCTTTAAATAGTTGTCAACCTCTTAAAACCAACACTGGGGCTCAGCAGGATTTGTAAACAGGATTTATGTGCGCTCTGCTCTAAAACATAAATTAAAGGAATTTACTATGCGTGTATATCTCTCTTGTGTGCAAAATAACCTCATCTATAGAGCAGTTTCTTTGCTGGGTACCGCATTTTCTCATCACGACTGTGAAGGTGTTTTTCATTCCAAATTCCATTGAGCTAGGACATCTTTGCAAATAATTCAAAATTAATGTTTCTTTATACCAAATTATGTGATGCTGTCATGTATTTTCATTGATTCACCTGAAAAGAGCCCCATCATGTTTTTCAGCCACTTCCTGTTATGGATTTTTCTTGTCATACAGTAGGAGGCACCGAGTCTTTTCAGGAATAAACTGTTCTTCTATGTGTATCAGTTCCATACTACGGACACAACTGGAGATGTACCTGTTGTCTTGCATGTGTGTGCTACAAGTAATTTATGTGGAAAGAGATGACCAAATTATACGGCAGGGTTGACTAAATTACTAATTTATGAGGGGTAATGTGCCACATTTTGTAATAGCATCCGTTCTTTATTTTGTCATTTTTACACGTTAACACAGTCTGGCCAAAGGCTTCACCTCATTAGCAGTAATTTAACACCTAAAATTAGCAGTAAGCAACTGAAAGCTGGCCAGTCAACCCTGGTCAATAGCACAGTAACACACATCAATGCATTTTTAATAACTTTTGATCTGTTTGAGCTAGAAACAAATTTTTTTTATTTAAATCGGCAATTATGCAGCAAATGATGAATTATGTGGCAAATGCATCAAATTCATAAAGTGCAAAAAATACTGCAGCGGCAGAATCGCATAATTCCTGTGACCCTGCACAAGATGACTACTGTCAAGTAGATTGCAAGTCAGTACATATAGGGTGCATGAAGACAAGAGCGCTGGTGCTTTTTTTGTTTATCCTTATACCTCTAAATATTTTCTCACACCAATGTTTCTTTTACTCAGTTCCATGCACCATAATGGCAGTTTAGCCTGTCTTCAATATGCATTTTAAAAGTGCCATTTAGGTTCAACCATGAATATTTCTGTGTTCCACCCACCTGGGAGTCACCTTTGATGCTTGGAAATCTAGATTTAGAAGCAGGTTCACTACGATCTCCATCCTTCCCATTCAGAATGTCTTAGTTTCTTTACTGTAAGGAAATGCCTCTTTTTGCATGCCCCCCCCCCCCCCCCAATTTTAGACTGGTGCTGTTGTATTTTTGAGTCTGAAAGTACACTGAGTCCTGCCAAACAGGCTTTAGTGCCCGTGCTCTGACACTTAAAAATTGTATGTCTAATTGGTTAACCCACAAATGGCATGTTAGCTTACTTATAAGTCCCCAGGATATAGTACAAGGGATTCCTGGAGCCTGTAAATTTAATGTCCCTCATGGACTGCAATCTTTATTGTGCCACCACAAGTGTGACAAATAAAAACATGACACCCAGTCCACCTTTGCAGACTAGCAGAGCAGTTTTAAATTGCTAATGCCCAAACATCCCTTTTCAATATTTAGAAGTCACACCTAAGGCAGGTCTGCTGAGGTCTGAAGGCCGGATGCATTTTGTTAAAATGATGGACAGGGATTTTAATAACTTTAGATGTTCTGACATTAAACAACCTGAATAGTTGTTTTTATTGTGGAAAGGCTTGTAGTCCCGTTGGCGAGTATAGGGTTACATGCTGACAACTCAGCAGCGCTAGCTTCCAAATGGGACTAATAAATATGGTACTTCAAAGTATCAAAAGAATTGTTGCATTGAACCTGACTTGTTGCTCAAGTCAAATTTAATACAACGTTTGCACAAATGGGAACTTTAGAAAGTTACCATTTGTTGCCCAAATTTTCCAGTAGCCGTTTACAGTTGCACACAAGTTGTTGTCCTCAAGACAGCCTCCTGCCCTCCTGGAGAGAGGTGTGACTCTTCTCAGGAAGAGGAACTAAGGATCTGCAGAGAGTAGAGGTGTGACCTCCTCCTGGCAGGATGGCCAGTAAGGTTTGAGTCCAAAATGCGAGCTTCAAAGAGGAAGCTGCCTTTGAAGTGCAAATAGTAGTCACACATGGAAAGGGCTGCTCTTTTGCTTCAACAGACAGGCTGGAATCTCAGGCAGAGATCAAGAAGCCGTGTCAATCTGGTTTTTCCAAGGGCGTATTACACCACGTAGACACACCTCTGGGTAGGGCTAGGGAGCCCCACATACCAAGAGAAAGGTTCTGTCATGTTTGGAGTGAGCAGAATAGCGCATTCTGGGCTAGTTACATGCCACACTTTGCAGGAAATCATCATCAGGTCAGACGGGATCTAGAAGTCCATTGGTCAGTAAGTCGCCGCATCCTCCTAGGCTCCTAATGGGCATAAAAATGGCAACCCTGGCACCCAGCCCTCAGATCACACCTGAACTGGAGAGAGGGCCGAAGAATTATTGCCCTACCATTCCCTGGACTCAGCAAAGAGAGGCTGCACCAAAGGCTGGTCTGCGTCTGCTATATCTTGGGCTAGCAAAGACGTGATTGTGGCTGTCGTGTCTCGCTCGAGTCAAAATCATTTGTGAGCCCCAGACAGAGAAGGTGACTCCAAGAGTCAGTTGGCTGGCTTCCTGTTACAGCCACAGGGCCATAAAAGCTGAGAGGCCTGCTCCTTTAAGAGCCCAGTGCCAAGAAGCCTGACCTCCGTTGGACCTCGAGGTGCCGCCTGAAAGACCGAGTCCCGACTCTCAAAGGTTACTTGCGAGTCTGCTGGACCTGGAAGAGTCATCAAAGTGCAATTGGGTCACCCAGCACAGAAGTTATTGCAAGTTGAAGTGAACCCATGGTTTTGCTGTAACAAGAGACCGGTAGACCACTGGTAACTGGTTTTGTGCTGGACTTCACGAAACTTCGTGGGAAATCGGCCACAGAGGGCAAAGTCAGCCAACCATGTTTGTGGACATGGTTGACATGAGACCATGACAGTTTGTAATTAATAATGAAGAATATATGACAAATAAAAATATATTTGATAAATTGCTTTATCCATCACTGTTGGCATTTCTAAGTACTGTATAACTGTGTTTCTGATACCCCAAATATAGACCAAAGAAAGATTGAAGACTGAGTCACCCTTGCCAGGGTCCAAACTTGTGACCTGTACATGACTGCATATTACAGAGGTGAATGTTCAATTCACTCAGCCATCCTGGCAGTTGATTGGGACCAAAGGAACCTTCTGTTGCCTTTCTGTCTGGCTGGATAATATGATCATAGAACTTTGTGGTCATGGAGAAATGCAGAAAGTCCCCAGATTGAACATCAATTCCAATTACCTTGGCCAGAGCAAACTGATATACTTTGGAATCATAATATTTGAACGGCAAGAGACTAAGAGAGTGAATGTTTGGTTTTTGTATCTTGCTGGAAGTCCCTGGGAGGAGGTCTCAGAGCCAAAACCTGTGAACAGTTCCTCTCAAAAGAACGCAAGCATCCTATTTGATCAGACATTGCCATTTCAACCACAAATTTAGAAAATCTGGGGGCATATCAGCAACACCCGGCCATAATTATCGCTCAGCGCTCTTAGCGTGAGGGTAATTATTGCCGGGTAATGAGGATATTTATCGCTGAGATAGCGTGCTATTAGCAACGCTTATCTCCTCAGCGATAAAAATCCTCACGCTAACTGCCTAACGTGAGATTATCACTGGAAACCCAGCGATAATCTCACGCAATGTGGCGTTAGCTTGCTGATAGGGGCTCACAAACTTAGCCATGATATCCACCCTCCATAGTATATCATCGCTAAGTCAGTCCTGCAGCGGGTGTAAGGAAAGTAGCGATAACAGGGGTTATCGCTACTTTTCCTGACGCTATGCTTCATAGTGTGGGGCTTGATGATAGGAGAAATGTCGCTTAGCGACATTTCTCCTGTCATGTTAGGTCAGGAACACCCACTTTGCATCTCATTAGAGATGCAAAACTGGGCGCAAAGAATCCCCACGCTAAAGCAAGGTTTCACGCGTTAGCGTGGCCTTGCTATTTAGGCGATAAAATTATCGCCGCTTTTCATGCACTGTACATGCACATGATCTCACATGATCTCTGCACTCCAACACCTTTCTGCTTCTTGAAGTAGTTCGCTTTAAGGGGCATATTATTAAGCCAGGCGATAAAATCATCGCCGCTTTAGCGGCAGAAAACTGCCGCTAAAACGGCGATAATGGGCTTGATAATATGCTCTATGGAATTCCAATTAAAGCCCATGTTAGATGTGAAGGACATCTAACATGGGCTTCAATTGGCGGCAGTTTTCTGCCGCTAAAGCGGCGATGATTTTATCGCCTGGCTTGATAATATGCCCCTAAGTGTGCTAGATGCGTAAACAGAGGCTTCCGAGCTCTGGGGCCAACTCTGGAACATTTCCCTTCTGGGACATCAAAGCATCACTTATTTTATCTAGTTCTGATTTTCCTGTTTCTAGTGACAAGATACTTTACTGAATGTGCATCCAGTAACAGAAAAAAACAAATAATAGTAATTATAAAATTAAGAATAGCTACATCAATAAAAATAATAATATATGACCATGTTCTTGGCGATGAAACAGCAGGTCTTCTGGCAGGATGCTGAGATGAGGGGTTGTATAATGTTCTCCTTGTAAAGTTTAGAATCATGTCTAGTAGTCCTTAGGTGCATGCATTTTCAGCCTAATAGAAGGCTATCACACCAGTATGTCAGACTGAGATTTCTTGAAATTTAAGCATGTAGCATTTTTATGTAATGTTTACCCGTGCGATATTGGCGCCTGCACGAGAGACATTTTGTGCTAGATCAAATATGTCAGTCTCTTGCATAAGTTTTTTTCCCCTTGAATTATGCCCTTACATGAGAAAGCCATATGCGATATCAATAATCTAAACTGCAGAATACAAAAGGGTTGTCCATGGAATGTGTCCAGTAATTGCATTCATGATGCAGTGGCTGATTAGTAATAAAAGCTTACCTTTTTGTAGGGGGGTTAAAGAAAAACTTAGAGGTTTCTGACTGCAGCAGCGAATGTCAGAGTCTGGGAGACAGAGATTAGAACGGGTAAGAGGCCTAGATGCAGAAATGTAGGGAAGGTAAATGATCTCAGTTTTGAGGGAGTTCAAGATAAGCGACTGTGATGCCATTAACTGTCACATGGCCATGAGACAGTCACATTTGGGGACTAAAATGGGGTGTCAACGTTGCGAGAGAGAAAAAGATTTGGTTAGAATCAGCATAGAAAAGATACAATAACTCAAATGAGGAGATGATGTCACCAAAATAGGTGGTGTAGAGTGAGAAAGGAAGAGAGGAAGAGGGACAAAGCCTGATCCTTGTGGGGCTCTAATTGGGAATTGGGTTGGCGCAAATATTTTTGGTCCGAAGGGACAGAATTAGATCCACCCGTTGAGGGGAGAGGTGAACCATTTGTGTGACAGGCTAGTAATGCCTAGTAAGTATATAAAGAAAAGGAGAATAGAAAGTTCCGGTATATCGAAAGCAATAAATAGGATCAAAAGTCTGAGAATGGAAGACAATGATGATTTTTGCAGGTTTACTGAATGAAGAATCACAATTTTATTAAAGACAAGGAGGCTCGCATTATGCATAAGCTTTTATTCACTCCTTCTGAGCAGCAACCTTTAAATACTTCCAAAACAGAACACATTTTTAATATATCATAATGTAATTTAGAACTTTTCAGTCCCATAAATACTCCTTGTCCTCCATTTTCCTCCTCTATTGTTTGTCTTGTTCTGTTAATCTTGCTCTCCTATAATTCTTCTGCATCATGTCTTTATCCATACTTAATTATCTGCAAAATAAAGCAAAACATATATCTGTGCCATCACACTTATATTAACCAAAGTAAACCTAATCCAAACGAACTAATTTGTTAAATTATCCATATCATAAATAAGTTAAAGTCTATTATTTCCCTATGACATAACTTCCTCCCAGGGAAGAGTGGGTGCGATAATGCTAGCTTCCTTGTCTTTAATAAAATTGTGATTCTTTATTCAGTTAACCTAAAAGAATCATCATTTTATTGAAAGACAGAAGGCTAGCATTAGGCATGTTCAAAGTCCTTTAAGACAATTTGAAACATGTTCTATAGCCTTGAAATAAAATCTCCTGAATGTCTCAGCAGTAAAACAATCTCCATCTTTCATGATGTCCTCCAGATGTCCTCTCATCAGACAAACCTTACTTGCAATTGCACCTCTCACAGAATGAGTTGGACATATCCACACCTGCCTCCTTTGTGGCAGCTTTCACCCAACTAGCAATTGTTACATATGTAACAGATTTAAATGGTTTTACATACAGTATTAATAATTGATCTACCCCAGCACAACTCTTATCCAACATTCTTGACTCATATTCCTTCAAACTCACAATACACAGTTTTAGTCAATTGTCAAATCTAGGGTACAAAATAGAGCCTGACATAGTTTTTGTCCACTTACAAATTTAGAAAACCAATCCATCTGGCTGAAAAAATCTATGTGACAACTCCAATGCACGAATACCTGAATCTCTCCTGAATGAAATGAGGCATAATAACGTGGCCAACTTCCAAGTTAACTCTCCCATCTACAGATATTATTGCTTGGCCAATTCACAAACAACTGTTGTACTAAATCCACATTCCAAAATGTTTGATATTTTACATTAAGTGGTCTCTTTAACTGAATCCATTATTGCATATTAGAGGACTCCTACCCACTGACAGCCCTTGATCTAATGAATGACCAGCTGCTACAGCAGGTCTGTAGCAGTTAACAGTCCATTATGAAATCCCCTTCTTGTTTCTTTTCAAAATCTTTCTTTTGGCAGTAACACACAGCCATAAAAGCACAGTACAATCATGTAAAACATCTTTAATACAGATAAAAAGCCACAGTTAATCATTACTTAAAAAGAAATAAATACACAATAAAATACTCAGAGAAAAAACATGTGCTAAGTGCCAGGAAAACACTGTAGCAAACTATCAAAAAGCCATTTGTTTTCTCTAACTGAGAGCACATTTTGAAAAGGAACAACTATAGCAGTAGAGAGTGGGGGAATTTAGTGCTTGCAGGTACAACAAATGCACAGCTTCTAATGACACAGGCTCTCATTAATGGGACTAATAACGTTTTGGAGTAGGCCCTATAATATTTACAGAAAAAAGTGAAATAAATCAAGCTCTGGGGAAAGAATTCGTCGCAAGGACAAATTAACATATTAGTGCATTTAAAGTGACCGAGTAAAAAGCTAAGTGGCCACTCTACTGTTGCCAGCCTAAATCTACTAAACAGGACTCTGTCACATGTGGTGTCCATCCAGGACAAGCTAACATAAATGTAACAGGAAGTTATGGCTGCTTCATATACCTCTCTAAGCAGTCTATTCCTGGTTATGAATGCATTCTTGTTTCAGGATAGATCAGCTTTGGAAATACAGGAAGGGGAAGAAAAAAGCTCAGGTCTCCCCAGATCGATCATTTCCTGTTTGATATAGGTCAGGCATATAATAGCATGGCCTCTATCACAGACAAGGCACTCCTGGATGCCCTTCCTGTTCAGGCCTGCATGCTGGTTCACCCAGATGGCACACCAGAGTATCAGAGGGCTCAATTTAATAGAGTCCTCACCTAACCCAATGCTAAGCTCCTGATGAAAAATGTATGAGGCACATGATTGAGGAACACCAAGGAGACGACGCAGGCCCTGTTCTCTTCGATCTGGAGGGCAGAGATGTTACAGTAGTCCCATATGCCAGCCCCATAAGTGAAGATGAGAGGACATTTGCTCCTAAAAACGTCCAGCAAGGGGGCCATGGGCTTTCTGCCAATGCATTAAGCTAAGCTATAGATGAAACCAACAGCAACTGTAAACCTTTGTACTGTTTTGTTCTTACAGGGGCCTCAATTGCCCTTGGCATCAAGAACCACCCCCACATACAAAAACTCCAGGGTAGAGGCAACCTGGTAGTCTTGGAGATAAACACTTGTTTGTTTCATAGATTTGGACCAACCGGACATGATGAAAGTTTAAAAATGATTGGTATTTAAGCCCAGGAACCCCATGTAGCTCACAAATTTCTGGAAGAGAGTGTTTAAACTCATGTGTGTTTTATCCATTAGGACAGCATCATCCATGTAAAGTAACGCAGGGACTTTTTTACCACCCATTATCGGTACATCTGCTACACAGGTGGACAGAGTCTCCTCAAGGCCGCTGATATACAACAGGAAAATTTGGGGGGCCAGTACACACCCCTGATGGACCCTTCCCCAGCAGACAGCTGGGGGTGTGTTCACCAGCAGGGACTTACCAAACAGATGCTGATAAGTCAGGAAAGTGCACACAGGAATTGAACTAGCCAGGGCTCCACCCCGAGCTTGCTCAGCATGCCCCATAGCTTAGACCTAACCACACTGTTGAAGGCACTAGATAGGTCTATTGACCATTAGACATGGATAGGCCAGGTAAAATTAAACAATTATGTATAATGTAAAAGTGATTAGTATACAGGTTTTTCAGCATCAACCCTTGATCCACATTCGTCCAGACTTGGCGAAGCCCCTGGGACTTAACATCCCCTTCTCAAATAATCCCGCTAGAAAATTTGCTACCTCTACTCCATCTGCCCCCACAGGATTGAAGTCCCTTCCACGCACCAACGTAACCAGACCTTTCATGCTCCTCTATACCCCATTCTTGTTGCTGATACTCATGACTCATTGAGTAAGTCTAAAACTGTACTCTAAAGCCCCTTGAATCTACCGAATCACCTGATATCTTTCCAACTAGAAGGTTTAGAGAACCTGACTCCACCAAAGGATGTTCCTTGTTCTCTTTGCACACCAAATGACCTTGGCAAGACATTACCAAATACAGCTGTTCCATAGCCATTTCCATCACTGTTGGAAACCAAGCTTGAGTTTTCCAAAAAGAAGTTACCAGTATCAACTGACATCTCTGTCTCATCACCTGTACCAATACTGTTTGAATAATAGAGAACGGGGGGAAAACATATCCTCTTATTGCCCTCCAATTCTGCATAAATGCATCGACTGCCATTGATCCCAGATCAGGTCTACAACTGATATCATTTGGCAATTGATAATTCAACCTGGAAGCAAGCCGATCTACTATCAAAGGCCCAATAAAAATCAAAAACCTCTGAAAGATGTCTTCTCTTAACTTCCAATTGCTGAAATCTGCCATATTCCTTAAATTCCAATCCTCTATCACATTTTGAGCCACAGACAAATACTCCACTTTCAAATCTATTTTGTGTTCCAAACAAAATTCCCACATTTCTTTTGCTAACTCCGACAATCTCTTGGACCTGCTTGCTCCCAGTCTGTTTATATATGCTACTGCAGTCAGACTGTCCATCTTTAACAACATTGAACTTCCCTTCAAATTAGTCTTGAAACATTGGAGTACAAACAAACCTGCTTGCTTCTCTAAATAATTTATATGCTCCTCTTTCTCCACCAGAGTCCAAACGCCACCCGTCGCCTGACCTAGGCATGATGCTCCCCATCCTAGATTGCTCGCATCCATCTCAAGTAAAACATCTGGCTTTATTCTAAAAATAGCCTGACCATTCCATGCTTTCAAATTTCCCTTCCACCATATCAATGCCTCTCTCTCATCTTTGCTCAGCGACACTGTCCCCATACCATAAGCCTCTCACTAGACCATAAGTATTTAAATTCTGAAGGGCCTTGTAATGTAAAGGCCTAGAAATACTGCCTGAATCGATGATGACAACAGGCCAATTACCCAAGCTAACTCTGTCAAACGCACTTACCCCTCATCGACATTGAGTTCACCTCTTGTCTGATTTTGCTCAACTTCTTCTCTGGTAAGTGTAATTGACTCACAGCTGTGTCTACCTCAAAGCCTTGAAACCCTAGGGACCATGTTTGAGTCAACACAAATTTGTCCAAATGTATTACTAAACCCATATTCTGTAAAAACTCTTTGCCAAATCCTCTAAACTCATCTGCATTCTTATTCATTATCAATATATCATCCACGCACATGATCATTCTTAGTCCTAATTCTCTTAAGAAACCTACAAACTGCCTTAGCACCTTTGTGAAACACTAAGGAGCTAAAGACAATCCGAATGAAAGACTTTGGAACTGATACAAATGTCCTTTGCATCTGAACTGCAAGTATCCTTGACTCTCCCTTACTATTGGAACCTTGAAATATGTATCCTTGAGATGTAATTTGACCATGCAATTTAAATCCTGAGGTAAATCCCTCAATAAATGTATTCTTTACATTTCGAAATGTTGATATTGCTGGAGCAGGTAGTACAACATTTTGTATACCTCCCCCATTCAGCATGAAAATACTAATTAAATAATTCATTAACTGTAATATTCTTAAATGAGTTTGCATGTTTATTAATCAACATTATTAATATTGGAATTACATGTGGGATTTGCATACTGCATGGCTAAATAACCTTTGTTGACTAAAATCCGTATGCCTACTAACAAGTAGTATATGTAGTAATTAGAATACTGCATGATATATGTTGCTTTTGGTGTCTTAGTAATGTTGCCCAAGAAGAGGACCGAAAGGGTGAATATAATTGCTTTAAATGTTGCTATACGCTAGATAAATACAAGCACATAGAGGGATTAGTAAGGGGTTAACATTAGATTTATTATTTCTATGTATTAATTACATTTTTGTGTTTGTTTCGCTTAAGTTGGCGTTCGGGCCTAAAACAAAGATGGCTGCCGACGTGACACGACGAAATGGCCACTGTCTCACGAGGCATGGAGCGAAGTGCGCCGATGCGACAAAGTCTTCTAGACCTCGACATGAACCCTAAATGTGGTGTACCCAAGCAAGGTCACTGTGGGATGATGGCCAAGACGAAAGACAATAGACTTTCATAGCAAACTAGTACGGACTGACTTTCGTTGAACTCATGACATCACTCCTTGAACTGTACCAAATATTGCAAACTTCAGCATCGAACGATCTCAACCAACCAATCACAACCGTATTAAAATAACAAAATGTTTCTTCTTGCTTTTATTTTATTATAAAAATACGCGGTAGAATAGAGAGGCTCTCGTTCTTTCTCGCTCGCTCGCTAATGCCGATTTTAAATGCTGCCGATGACAACGACGACGGTGACGCTACGCAAACTTTACTGCTTAGGGTGACTGCTGCGTTTTCCTGAATCTTAGACGATCCAGATGCTGCCCAAATACTGATGACTGCGAACTTTCCTAAATTCTATGGGCACTGACAGATGCTTGCACATCTCTGGTCTTTGCTGATCCATTGAGACTGTAGCGTGCTGAGCAAAGAACTTTGAACTTTGACAACTGACTGCGACATGAACCAATGACTTAGAGGACTCCAAATAGCCAGATTAGGTAAATATGATGTTCTGCGATATATATGAAATTTGATATAAATTTCCAAATGCAAACATAACTCTTTCAGAAATTTAGATAAAAGATATTGATTAACAAGAAATGAGTTTGTGGTTTATTGAGGAAGGTAAGATCTAAATCTTGAATGTGTTTTAGCTGGTTCTAAATCACCATCAACCAATCCAACTAAATGATTCATCGATCATTGCAGGAGGAGTGCCATGATGATTAAGATTGAGATCTGTAGGTGGAAGGGGTATTGATGTATATTGTTGTAAAATAGCTTTCTTTCTCTATAGGTTATAAGGTGTTCCCCTCACATGTCGAGCGCTTGAACCGCTCATCCCTCCCGATTGGGTTCAGACCGTGGAATCGTTAGTGTGAGTATTGGTGTTATGGGCCCCACCAATGACTGTATGAGTGAATGAGTTAGTGTGACGTCTGGTCTGCTGAAGGGAGGATACCGCTACGGGTTTGTTTTCCCCGTTAATAGGGTTTTTGCGCTCCATCAATATCTAACAAACTGGATTAAATTCCTTAAATGTATCACAGGTGTCCATCCTTTGTTTTTTTTCCCCACTAGAAACAAAGTACTTACACACTTCCTTTCTTTCTCTCCCATTTTTAATAGTTCATTATTTTCCAATATTTGGGATACCTCCTCTTGTACAACTCGTTCCAGATCTTCCTGAAATACTAATTCGCTTGGCTCTCTCAATTGATATGGTTCTGAAAAGAACTCTATTTGGTAACCTTCTATTGTTTGCAATTCCCATGTAACTTTTGTTATTATTTTTCATTGTTGCTTGAAATACCTCAACCCCCCTCCCACACTTTTTGGGATAGAACCAGAAATAGTACTCATACTCACCTTGGCCTTGACCTTGATTTGGATTTTTTCCTCTTCCTTTGCTATTACGAGCTCTTCCTGTGCCTCTCTGTAAGTAAAATTGGGAACCAACTTGGTTTTCCCTATAATTCCTTGGTATGTTGTTTTCTGGTAATGGGCTCTGAAATTCGCTTGGCCAGAAGGGTGCCCTCTCCTACCAGTCCTGCCATAAGAACTACTGCACACAAACACCCTGTGCATAGAGTATTGTGCCTTATCCAAGCCCCCTGAAACTTTTAACAGGTTTGGTTAAAGATTTAACCACTCCACCACAAAATAATAACCCTTTTGCGTCATCACTTGACTCCTGTCTAGCCAAATCACCCAACTCTGGGTTGATGCGCATAATCACCATTATGCACCTCTCTGCCAATAGGCCTGCATTTGCATTGCCTAAAAAACAAATGTCATGCTGACACCACCCCCTCAACAACACAAGAACTAAAGCCAAGTTCTTTTAGAAAGGCTTCTTCTACAGCATCAAAAGGTTTTGCTAAGGTGCCAAGTAAATCCAGCGCCTTGTCTTGGCACTATTTCAGTGGTTTCTCTAGCTCCTTCCTTGGGTCTTTTCCCATTTTAAACATTTGCGTTATAAGCTTGAGGTCCAAGTTTGGTGTCAGTGTCACCTTCTCATCTATTATGGGGTAAGAACACTTCACCGGCAAATTATTCCTTTCTTCCTTTTCTAAGCTCTTACACAGCCTGGCCCTAATATATTCTGAGTCATGATCCAACAGCCACCAGTCTTTGCCCCTGGGATGCCAAATCTCCTTGGATTTGAAAAACGTTTCCCCCAAGGGATCCACCACCATTCATATATCTAAAGTGTTATGTTTACTGCTGAACTCACTCTCCTCGCCCAATCCATATTTATATTCTAAATCTAAAATATACTCATCTAGATCTTCAATAGATAGAGCTCCTGACGGCCCCAACTCCTCTTTGGGGCTCAGTCCGCTCACAGTGCTAAACTGACCACTCTGTGTGCCATTTTGGACAATTGCTCTCTTTGAGCCTCTTTGGACTCCCTTGTTGCTCGATGAATCATTTGTATGCCTCCTTTGTCTAAGAAACTTTCCGCCAGGACCTTTATTAAGGTACTCATCATTTGATATTGAAAAGCATTCCTTCTCATCCAAATTTCTAAATAATTTCTATTTTTTGCCAAAAACTTTTATAACAGCTGTCTGCATTTCTTCACTTACAGTCCTGCTTATAGCATCCTCCTGATTGGAGCTCTCCATAGCATTCTCAGTCATGTCAACTTTATTCGCTTCTATCAAATTATTTGATATTATTTACTCATTTTCCTTAATAATGTATTATGTAAATACTTTTCCCAATTTTTAAAATAATTTCCATCATTTCTACACCTTCCCTCAAAAAAATACTCCATTATAAAAAAAATATGCTTCACCAACTGTCCCCGGCAACGAACGCACTTCCCAGGTGCTTCGTTGTCAAGGAAACATACTTTGCATGCCTATTTCCCATAGAAATAAGAAGCGAAGTTTAATGTGCCCAAACACCTTTAGAAAAATTCGAAAGGCAGTATCTGAAAAACATTAGACGCATTGATGTGCTGATGAATTTATGGAGCTTCAGTATCGCACGAGGAGATCGCGTGAAATCGCAGCTGACTCCACTCGTGCTCAAGGAATAATCAACTGCTCTCAGCACTGGGGGACAAAATCAGTCTCTGCATCTGAGCACTAGGCAATCGACCTGCGCGCTTGTTATTTTGTAATTAGTAAGTAAATAACGCTTACTATTTAAAATATTACTAAACACTGTAAACATCCAATGTTGTCATTCTAAACATTATAACTCGAATTACATCTCTGTCGACCACCACTCTATCAATGCCCTGCTGTTGAGGCTTGCCTTGCTCCTTGAACTCAGGACTAACAGAGGGTCGGTTGGCTGACCTCGTGTTCTGAGCTGCAGGAAAATAACACGGAAAAAATAGACACTTATATTAAACATTCAAAAGAAATGTTTATCTAATTAAATCATACCCATAAATTTGGTATTAAGAAAATAATTAACAGTCATCTTAACAAATCATCATCCATAACAAAACTCACATACAAACACTCTATATGCTTATCTGCAGCAGCAAACAAAACAGGAGGAAAATGGAGGACTGGGTGTATTTATGGGACTGAAAGTGCTGAATTACATTGTGATCTTTTTTAAAGTTCTGCTTTGGAAACTTGTAAAGGTTGCTGCTCAGAAGGAGGGAATAAAAGTTATGCATAATGTTAGTCTCCTGTCTTGACATAAAATTGGTTGTGATGTGCAGTGAGGATAAAGTTTGATACATGGGAAAATTCTGTTTGCATATAGTGCATGGTAGGTGAGTCTAATGAAAGAAGGTTAACTATGTTGTTTGAGGAGAGATTGAGTTTAAGGTGATGAAGACCGATCATTTTTTTATCTTGCAGAAAAAGGGAAGTTGAGATACTTAGTGACAGTTGGAGAGAGTCAAGATATGCATTTGGTTGTCTTAGGAGAGGAAGAACATCTGTGTATTTGAAATAAAGGGTATTTGCCAGAAACTAGGAAATATTTGGCAGAGAACTCAGACAGTATCAAGCATTGCACCTCAGGGCTAGACGCTTGGTAGTTTGAGGGATAAAAGGGTCAGATGATATAGAGGATGGGTCAGTGGCTCAGATTACTGAAAATATTTCAGAAGGGTATGTGTGGCAAGGTTTGAAAATATGTATGGATAAAATTGGAGTGGGATGAGTGTGTAGGAGGGTATGGTGCAATAAGTAGTGGTGGAAAGGTAGGTAGAGTAGTCAGGATGTCGCTAAATGTTGTGATTTTCAAGAGTGTGTGGCAAAATAATTGGGTGATGTGGACGGATAATTGATTGGTGAGTTTTGAGGGAGATAGTAGGCAGATGATGGTCAGTACAACTCATTGAGACTGATGCTTGAGTGAAGGGATGTAGAACGGAGGCATTTAAATAGCATCCGAGATGATTTCATATGACAGTTAATTTTGACATCACATTGGGGATCTGGAGTGCTATATAAAGGAAATGTCAATACATTGCAACTCTTTGTTGCTTTCACCCTCATATTTATTTACTTCCCAGATATTGGTGGAGGTCAGTACATTCCACATCTAAGTAATACCAGGGACCAACAGATAAGACATAGGGCCATATTATCAAGGAACTGATCTGATGTGAACCTGGGCTTCTATGGGAATTCACAAGGGCATATTATCAAGCCCATTATCGCCGCTTTAGCGGCAGTTTCCTGCCGCTAAAGCGGCGATAATGTTATCGCCGTTCCTTGATAATATGGCCCCTAATATTCCATGGACTATCTTCATACCAGAAAGAGTTTCAAAGATGGAACCACCTTTATGTAAATTCAGAAGGAACAAACGGAGTTAAACAAGTTTAGAGGTTCCAGACCACTTAAACGGAGTGATAAGTGTTATGGGGTTAAACATTCTTAATGACAGATTTACGAAGAGCTCACACAACACAGCACAGCAACTAAAGTTGCTGTGCTACATTGCGTAAACAGGAGAGAGACACACTAGGACGTACCTACTGAGAAGTGGCGCAGTTCTGCTCTTTCCCTGCACTGGTGCTTGCAGTAGAGTACAGAGCTGTCTGCATTATGGCCAGCATAGTTTTTGTGTAGGATGAGGGTCCCTTTCCCTATAAAATGTATTTCTCAAGTCATTTCCCTCTTTGAATGTGTGTTGTAGAATGCAGCACACATGCACAGAGGAAACAATTAGGAGAAATGAAAACATTTCTCCGAGTTATGCCTGCCTCAGAGGGGCGCAGGATTTTGGCACAAATCGATGTCCACAGTTCTTCATGGGTAAGGATTTGATACACAACCCATGGGTGGTTGCATGGAAACGATCATGCACCACCCATGGATGCCCTTTTGAAGCGAAGTGACATAAGACAGTGAACTACGCTGAGCTGTGTTGCTTTCGATTACAATCCAAAGCAATTCAAGATTTGTGTTGGATTGTACATCCCAGCAGGAGACTTTGCAAACCTGAAGCAAAGTCTTTGTAACTCTGGGCCCACGAGTGTAGTCTAGAGGCTTTTCATGGAAAGAGAAATGGATCTAGCACAGACCTCATCAGGATTAGCATCCAAGTGTTGTACCTGCTCTCTGAATTACTATAAAAGTGGACACATGCGTGCGTGCACCTGTTGTAAATCGTCTTACTGTCGGTACGGGGCGCTGTCCCTTCACAGACTGACACACAGGGTGAGCCGGAGAGCCAACTGCTGCTGTCTCTCCTATTGCTTATCAGCATCGGTCTAAATACTGTATTGATTTACAATTAATCTTTTATGCTGTTTTTGCAGAGGCCTTGGGATAAGGCTGTCATCTCTGTGTGTCAAAACTCACGAGCGTCCTTGTCTTCCCGGTGAAGCAAGGAGGAATAAACACACTTTTTCCAGGATACAGAACAGATGACACTGTCATAAAAAAGAGACACGTCAGTAGATGATAGCTACCGGCTGCACACCTGTGTATCTTCACAGAGATAATGAACCTGCAAAACTCTGCATGACTCCAAAGTACTCGCCTCCGTCTCAGAAGATCAGCACAGCTTTCTAAGTTATTACTGTGTTTACATTATAACCAGTCATAGTTTTAGGAAGTTGTGTGAATTCCGACAAGAAGTCTCAGCGCCTAAGAGATGGCTGATGCCACAAGGGGCCAGATCGTGCACGGTGGGAGAGGACTGGGCAATTTTGCACTGGACCTGGGGAATTTTCCACCAATCTTGAAACAACATTTACACTAACATATATATATATATATCTATATATCTATATATATATATCTATATATATATATATAAATATATATATATATATATATATTACCTACTGGCGGTCGCCAGTAGGTAGTTATAGTTAGGACCACGTTTCCATGGGAAATCCGCAACATTCTATTTTGAATAACTTTGGCGCCGGTCGACGAATCCTCGCGCATTTTTCAAAATAGGTGGGGCGCTACGCTCCGCTCCTACCCTGAAAGTCTCGGGGGGATTCGTCAAGCGGGGGCTGAGATAAAAGGGGGGTCCCAAAACGCGTTTTTCCCATGCATTTTTCCATAGGACCTTTAGACAGGGCTACAGCCCGAACGGCTGAACAGAATTACTAGAAATTTGGCAGAGAGGTAGTCCTCAGGTCAAGGAAGTGCCTTTTGTAGGTTTGGTGTAAATCTGTTCAGTAGATTCTGAGAAAATAGCCTTTAAATCAATATATATATCTGAGCCAGCTTACGGTGCGCTTACGGTACGCTTACCGTACGCGTACGGTGGCGTGCGCGAGCGCGATTCTGATTGGCTCTTAGATCTTAGTAAACATTCGAATCGGCCGAAACCAGGAAGCTGCGGCCGCCATTTTCTCTCTCGCACTGAGAGTGATTTCTAAAATATAAAGCCCAAAAACATGTAAAGGGGCTGTTTAGACAGCTCCCACACACATAGCCATGTTGAGGGAGTCCCCAAAGATCCCCCAAGGCCAAAAACGGAATTTTTATTTTTTCGGTAATTTCGCCGATTACGCTTACCGTACGCGTACGGTAAAAAATTTAAAAAAAATAATAATTATCCACACTCTCTCCACCCCGTGTGCAATTGGTGCCCGCAGTGCACCAATTGTGCATGGCTTATTAGCGATGAGATAAACTAAAATATTTAAAAAAAAATAATAAAAAAAAAAATTATCCACACTCTCTCCACCCCGTGTGCAAATTGTGCCCGAAGGGCACCATTTGTGCATGGCTTATAAAATATACCAAAAATTAAAATATTACCTTTCAAAACGAAGTGCATCATATGTCCTCCATGTGCGCACGGTGCGCGAAGCGCATCGTGCGTACATGGCCCATCTAGCGTAACGTGGGCATGCGGTGCGCGTAGCGCACCGCGTGCCCACCGTGCGTGCACGGCACTAACTGCGTAAAGTGGGCGCGCGGTGCGCGAAGCGCACCGCGTGCTCACTGTGCGCGCACGGTGCGCGAAGCGCACCGTGCGCGCACGGAACGAACTGCGTTAAGTGGGCGCGCACGACACGAATGGCGTAAAGTAACTTAGCATTTAAAAAACCGTACAAATTCACTGAAAAAACCATAGGTTTCACACACGTTATAGTTAGGAATTAGCATTTAAAAAACCTTGCAAATTCACTGAAAAAACCATAGGTTTCACACATGTTATAGTTAGCGGAAATTTTACTGATAAAAAAACAATGAAATTCCCCCGTTATAGTTAGTGCAGGCAACTATAACTCACGCGACCGCAATCTTCTGCTGATGACATATGTGTCTTTATGAAAAAAAAATATTTGTAATATATGTATAGCTAAAAATGTATGGAAGAAGACATGGGCAAATAAGTGTCTAAATACAGTATTAGCATCAGCAGAGGATTGCGGTCGCGTGAGTTATAGTTGCCTGCACTAACTATAACGGGGGAATTTCATTGGTTTTTTATCAGTAAAATTTCCGCTAACTATAACATGTGTGAAACCTATGGTTTTTTCAGTGAATTTGCAAGGTTTTTTAAATGCTAATTCCTAACTATAACGTGTGTGAAACCTATGGTTTTTTCAGTGAATATATATATAGATACACCAATGACCATCTTAAGAAAGATTTGGCGAGTAATCCACAAATTACCTTCAAAAGAGGACGATCATTGAGAGATGTACTCAGTCATAACTACATCACAGAACGGGATATAAACATATCCAAGGGTACACCTGGTTTTAGATGCTGTCGCAAATGCAAAGCATGTAAAAATAGCAGTGATTGTAATAGACTATCAGTACCTAACTCTAAGAGGGAGTTTGTAATTAAGAAAAAATTGACATGCAATACCACGTACTGTGTCTATGTTTTGATTTGTCCCTGCAATAAGTGGTACATTGGAAGCACGAACCATGAGGCGAAAAAAAGAGTTTTGGAGCACTATCGTGCTATACGAAACAATAACAAACAATACCCCATAGCGCGTCACTTCTATGAAAAACATATGCAAGATAACACACAAGCCCGCATGGTGGTAATAGATACAGTGGATTTGGGTGTGAGGGGCGGCAACAGAGAATTGTCGCTAAGAAAATTGGAATCTCGTTACATTATTGATTTAGAGAGTCTTGCCCTTAAGGGGTTGAATTTGAGCGAAGAATTGGCAATTCATTTGCACAATTAAGTGTATATAACTTGTCTGCATTTTCTGTCTGATGATTTTAAATTAGATTTTGTTTTATTACAGGCACTTCTCTTAGATGTGGGTATATTGAAGGAACATTGGAGTATTGAAGAATGTCAAGGATTTGTGAACAGGTTTTCTTGTGTACCTATAGTAAATTCAGTATGTTTTTGCACAAGTACTAAACCCACTTGGGTTGTAGTTGTTTGATGAATTATGGAAAAGATACTGGGATGGCAGTCATTTCTGCCAGATATATTTCTTAGTCAAATTGTCTGATGTTGACATTACAATACTTGAATTCAGTTACTGCCATTCGATAGTCGCATCGAATATGGATTTCATAGTGCAATACTGTTTGTGCCAGTCCACTTGGACCAGAAAGATGATGGGGTCTTTTTGGATGACTTATATGCTATTCAGGTATCAGACCCCTATGTTATTTGTCCACTTGGACCGCAATTATGTTCAGTTATGAAATGACTTACATGCATTATTAGTCAACGTAATAAAATGACCATGTTATCTGCATTTGTATTTTACTTCAGAGTCCATACAATATAACTAGTATGGATATCTGTTCAAACGGAGTCACGTTGATTTGTGATTTCGTAGTGTAATATTGTTTATACCCAGTCATATGTGTAATTTGTCCACTTGGACTATAATGATGATAAGCATTGACATGGTCTATGAGTGTTGGGTATTGAATTCCTGTTTACGCGACATTTCAAAATGGCCACAACATTTGTACTAGTATTCTACTGTGGATGTATGAGGAGTCCGTTTTTCATTTTCATTTTTTACCTGTGTTGCATTTGAACATGGCGAATTGTTGATTTTACGAGCGTGATAAAGCCGTAATGGTGAAACGTGTCGTTCTACTTGCCTGATTAAAGGATCTACTTTCAAACGGAGTGTCTGAGTGTTTCCTTGGTACTTAGGGGACTTTTTGGAGTTTATGTGAGGAGTTCCGGTATCCTTTCTCGGACCGCCCGCGACAGCCCTTGATTCCTTACCGGAGTTGGTGGAGTGAATATATAGATATATATGTAGATATATGTATAGATAGATATAGATATAGATATATATATATATATATATATATATATCAAAGAAACTTCCCTGATGTGCAGTCTCGCACAACGAAAGGAACGGACAACTTCAGTCGCCAGTGCTCAGAAATGGTGTTTATTCAAAAAGTTACGTGCCTAGTCCATATATATATATATATATATTTTTTTTCCCCAATTTTTATTTGAGTAGGTAAAAAGCAGGACTTACAGTTCATATAGCAAAGCGACATCCATCAAAGCAAGCAAAGAGAGGAATAATAGTTTGACATATTTCCTACCAAAAACATCACTAATAGCAGCAAATATATATTCTGTGCGAACAATACAATACGATTGATTAAAAGAAAGTTCATCATAACAAGTACCAAATATAAAGTGCCATTTTTCAACCTTACATCATATCCTAATATTTTACCTTACAGCATTTATTTTTGATGACAAAATACTAATATTAATAAATAACAGCTTCTCAAATCTCCTCTCGAATAACAGCTGTACCTTCAAAAATGCAATAATAAAAATCAACAGAAAGTGCATCATGATAAAAGTGCATTTACAAAGTGCAGTTTTCCAACTATACATCCTGGAGCACTATTTTTTCATTTATTACTTTTTGATAGAAAGTACAAATAACAGACTTACTAGATTCCAATCACTTCCTAACTCATCTCTAGTAACAAGCGCATAATAGAAAATGTAAAATACTCTACTGCTAATCCCAAGAGATGTACCTAATACAAAGTGCAAAGTGTTAAGTGCAATTTTAACCAGTAAGCATATCTTATTATTTCCCACTTTCATTCTAAAACAAAATACAGATTGCTAACATCATTGCAGTAAAGCCCCTGATTTATAGAAGTTTTGCTCTGGTTTTGCTTGACTTTGAGCAAAATGTTTTGGGGGATTTATTTTCCGGCCTAAAACTTATTTTGAGGTGGAAAGTTGCCTCAAAGTAACGCAAAGTAGCTCAAAACTCTTCTTTGCATACTCTGCATCAAAAGGGCATTCTATGGGAGCTTTCCAGTGCTACCATCCATGGTTCTTGATGCAAAATCCTATCTACTAACAATCGTAAAAAAGGTTTTATTTCCCTAAATTTTCCCACTTTGCCTGTGTGCTGCACTGTAAGCTTAGAGGGTAGGAACCCCTCTCAATGAACGTTCCCAACTAATATGTCAGGATGATTTCCATGGGGAACCTGTAACAGAGTCAATAAAAAAACGTATCAAGCAAACAGTGCAGTGCCCCCGTGAATGAAATAATACACATATGAACATCTAAAAGTCCGATTGGCCGCACTCTGCTCGTCCTACCAGCGTGTTACCCCAAAGCATTGTGGTCCATGAAGTAGCGTCGGTGAGTACGCCTATGCCAAAGTTTAAAGTGAAAATGAGTGTTGCGTTAGCCATCCCTGGACACGTGTTTCGAGGTAGTTGCCTCTCGTCAGCAGGGAGTAGGTATGTGTGTGGGGTTGCTGTGTAGGCTGCCATAAAAAGTATTCTCAGGTAAAGTACCACTCAAGGTGCGGAGGTGCGTAGCCATGGGCTCGTCAGCCCCACCGGCTCAAGGGAGCCTGAATATATACAAAAGTCCGATTGGCCGCACTCTGCTCGTCCTACCAGCGTGTTACCGCAAAGCATAGTGGTCCATGAAGTAGGTGAAGTAGCGTCGGCGAGTACGCCTATGCCAAAGTATAAAGTGAAAATGAGTGTCGCGTTAGCCATCCCTGGACAGGTGTTTCGAGGTAGTTGCCTCTCGTCAGCAGGGAGTAGGTATGTGGGTGGGGTTGCTGTGTAGGCTGCCATAAAAAGTATTCTCAGGTAAAGTACCACTCAAGGTGCGCAGGTGCGTAGCCATGGGCTCGTGAGCCCCACCGGCTCATGGGAGCCTGAATATAAACAAAAGTCCGATTGGGCGCACTCTGCTCGTTCCTACCAGCGTGTTACCCCAAAGCATTGTGGTCCATGAAGTAGTGTCGGCGAGTACGCCTATGACAAAGTTTAAAGAGAAAATGAGTGTCGCGTTAGCCATACCTGGACACGTGTTTCGAGGTAGTTGCCTCTCGTCAGCAGGGAGTAGGTATGTGTGTGGGGTTGCTGTGTAGGCTGCCATAAAAAGTATTCTCAGGTAAAGTACCACTCAAGGTGCGCAGGTGCGTAGCCATGGGCTCGTCAGCCCCACCGGCTCAAGGGAGCCTGAAAATAAACAAAAGTCCGATTGGCCGCACTCTGCTCGTCCTACCAGCGTGTTACTCGAAAGCATTGTTGTCCATGAAGTAGCGTCGCGAGTACGCCTATGCCAAAGTTTAAAGTGAAAATGAGTGTCGCGTTAGCCATCCCTGGACACGTGTTTCGAGGTAGTTGCCTCTCGTCAGCAGGGAGTAGGTATGTGTGTGGTGTTGCTGTGTCGGCTGCCATAAAAAGTATTCTCAGGTAAAGTACCACTCAAGGTGCGCAGGTGCGTAGCCATGGGCTCGTCAGCCCCACCGGCTCAAGGGAGCCTGAATATAAACAAAAGTCCGATTGGCCGCACTCTGCTCGTCCTACCAGCGTGTTACCCCAAAGCATTGTGGTCCATGAAGTAGCGTCGGCGAGTACGCCTATGCCAAAGTTTAAAGTGAAAATGAGTGTCGCGTTAGCCATCCCTGGACACGTGTTTCGAGGTAGTTGCCTCTCGTCAGCAGGGAGTAGGTATGTGTGTGGGGTTGCTGTGTAGGCTGCCATAAAAAGTATTCTCATGTAAAGTACCACTCAAGGTGCGCAGGTGCGTAGCCATGGGCTCGTCAGCCCCACCGGCTCAAGGGAGCCTGACTATAAACAAAAGTCCGATTTGCCGCACTCTGCTCGTCCTACCAGCATGTTACCCCAAAGCATTGTGGTCCATGAAGTAGCGTCGGCGAGTACGCCTATGCCAAAGTTTAAAGTGAAAATGAGTGTCGCGTTAGCCATCCCTGGACACGTGTTTCGAGGTAGTTGCCTCTCGTCAGCAGGGAGTAGGTATGTGTGTGGGGTTGCTGTGTAGGCTGACATAAAAAGTATTCTCAGGTAAAGTACCACTCAAGGTGCGCAGGTGCGTAGCCATGGGCTCGTCAGCCCCACCGGCTCAAGGGAGCCTGAATATAAACAAAAGTCTGATTGGCCGCACTCTGCTCGTCCTACCAGCATGTTACCCCAAAGCATTGTGGTCCATGAAGTAGCGTCGGCGAGTACGCCTATGTCAAAGTTTAAAGTGAAAATAAGTGTCGCGTTAGCCATCCCTGGACATGTGTTTCGAGGTAGTTACCTCTCGTCAGCAGGGAGTAGGTATGTGTGTGGGGTTGCTATGTAGGCTGCCATAAAAAGTATTCTCAGGTAAAGTACCACTCAATGTGCGCAGGTGCGTAGCCATGGGCTCGTCAGCCCCACCGGCTCAATGGAGCCTGAATATAAACAAAAGTCCGATTGGCCGCACTCTGCTCGTCCTACCAGTGTGTTACCCCAAAGCATTGTGGTCCATGAAGTAGCATCGGCGAGTACGCCTATGCCAAAGTTTAAAGTGAAAATGAGTGTCGCGTTAGCCATCCCTGGACACGTGTTTCGAGGTAGTTGCCTCTCGTCAGCAGGGAGTAGGTATGTGTGTGGGGTTGCTGTGTAGGCTGCCTTAAAAAGTATTCTCAGGTAAAGTACCACTCAAGGTGCGGAGGTGCGTAGCCATGGGCTCGTCAGCCCCACCGGCTTAAGGGAGCCTGAATATAAACAAAAGTCCGATTGGCCGCACTCTGCTCGTCCTACCAGCGTGTTACCGCAAAGCATTGTGGTCCATGAAGTAGGTGAAGTAGCGTCGGTGAGTACGCCTATGCCAAAGTATAAAGTGAAAATGAGTGTCGCATTAGCCATCCCTGGACACGTGTTTCGAGGTAGTTGCCTCTCATCAGCAGGGAGTAGGTATGTGTGTGGGGTTGCTGTGTAGGCTGCCATAAAAAGTATTCTCAGGTAAAGTACCACTCAAGGTGCGCAGGTGCGTAGCCATGGGCTCGTGAGCCCCACCGGCTCATGGGAGCCTGAATATAAACAAAAGTCCGATTGGGCACACTCTGCTCGTCCTACCAGCGTGTTACCCCAAAGCATTGTGGTCCATGAAGTAGTGTCGGCGAGTACGCCTATGCCAAAGTTTAAAGAGAAAATGAGTGTCACGTTAGCCATCCCTGGACACGTGTTTCGAGGTAGTTGCCTCTCGTCAGCAGGGAGTAGGTATGTGTGTGGGGTTGCTGTGTAGGCTGCCATAAAAAGTATTCTCAGGTAAAGTACCACTCAAGGTGCGCAGGTGCGTAGCCATGGGCTCGTCAGCCCCACCGGCTCAAGTGAGCCTGAAAATAAACAAAAGTCCGTTTGGCCGCACTCTGCTCGTCCTACCAGCGTGTTACTCGAAAGCATTGTTGTCCATGAAGTAGCGTCGGCGAGTACGCCTATGCCAAAGTTTAAAGTGAAAATGAGTGTTGCGTTAGCCATCCCTGGACACGTGTTTCGAGGTAGTTGCCTCTCGTCAGCAGGGAGTAGGTATGTGTGTGGTGTTGCTGTGTCGGCTGCCATAAAAAGTATTCTCAGGTAAAGTACCACTCAAGGTGCGCAGGTGCGTAGCCATGGGCTCGTCAGCCCCACCGGCTCAAGGGAGCCTGAATATAAACAAAAGTCCGATTGGCCGCACTCTGCTCGTCCTACCAGCGTGTTACCCCAAAGCATTGTGGTCCATGAAGTAGCGTCGGCGAGTACGCCTATGCCAAAGTTTAAAGTGAAAATGAGTGTCGCGTTAGCCATCCCTGGACACGTGTTTCGAGGTAGTAGCCTCTCATCAGCAGGGAGTAGGTATGTGTGTGGGGTTGCTGTGTAGGCTGCCATAAAAAGTATTCTCAGGTAAAGTACCACTCAAGGTGCGCAGGTGCGTAGCCATGGGCTCGTCAGCCCCACCGGCTCAAGGGAGCCTGAATATAAACAAAGTCCGATTGGCCGCACTCTGCTCGTCCTACCAGCGTGTTACCCCAAAGTACTGTGGTCCATGAAGTAGCGTCGGCGAGTACGCCTATGCCAAAGTTTAAAGTGAAAATGAGTGTTGTGTTAGCCATCCCTGGACACGTGTTTCGAGGTAGTTGCCTCTCGTCAGCAGGGAGTAGGTATGTGTGTGGGGTTGCTGTGTAGGCTGCCATAAAAAGTATTCTCAGGTCAAGCACCACTCAAGGTGGGCAGGTGAGTAGCCATGGGCTCGTCAGCCCCACCGGTTCAAGGGAGCCTGAATATAAACAAAAGTCCGATTGGCCGCACTCTGCTCGTCCTACCAGCTTGTTACCCGAAAGCATTGTGGTCCATGAAGTAGCGTCGGCGAGTACGCCTATGCCAAAGTTTAAAGTGAAAATGAGTGTTGCGTTAGCCATCCCTGGACACGTGTTTCGAGGTAGTTGCCCCTCGTCAGCAGGGAGTAGGTATGTGTGTGGGGTTGCTGTGCAGGCTGCCATAAAAAGTATTCTCAGGTAAAGTACCACTCAAAGTGCGCAGGTGCGTAGCCATGGGCTCGTCAGCCCCACTGGCTCAAGGGAGCCTGAATATAAACAAAAGTCCGATTGACCGCACTCTGCTCGTCCTACCAGCGTGTTACCCCAAAGCATTGTGGTCCATGAAGTAGCGTCGGCGAGTACGCCTATGCCAAAGTTTAAAGTGAAAATGAGTGTCACGCTAGCCATCCCTGGACACGTGTTTTGAGGTAGTTGCCTCTCGTCAGCAGGGAGTAGGTATGTGTGTGGGGTTGCTGTGTAGGCTGCCATAAAAAGTATTCTCTGGTAAAGTACCACTCAAAGTGCGCAGGTGCGTAGCCATGGGCTCGTCAGCCCCTCCGGCTCAATGGAGCCTGAATATAAACAAAAGTCTGATTGGCCGCACTCTGCTAGTCCTACCAGCGTGTTACCCCAAAGCATTGAGGTCCATGAAGTAGCGTCGGCGAGTACGCCTATGCCAAAGTTTAAAGTGAAAATGAGTGTCGTGTTAGCCATCCCTGGACACGTATTTCGAGGTAGTTGCCTCTCGTCAGCAGGGAGTAGGTATGTGTGTGGGGTTGCTGTGTAGGCTGCCATAAAAAGTATTCTCAGGTAAAGTACCACTCAAGGTGCGCAGGTGCATAGCCATGGGCTCGTCAGCCCCACCGGCTCAAGGGAGCCTGAATATAAACAAAAGTCCGATTGGCCGCACTCTGCTCGTCCTACCAGCGTGTTACCCCAAAGCATTGTGGTCCATGAAGTAGCGTCGGCGAGTACGCCTATGCCAAAGTTTAAAGTGAAAATGAGTGTTGCGTTAGCCATCCCTGGACACGTGTTTCGAGGTAGTTGCCTCTCGTCAGCAGGGAGTAGGTATGTGTGTGGGGTTGCTGTGTAGGCTGCCTTAAAAAGTATTCTCAGGTAAAGTACCACTCAAGGTGCGCAGGTGCGTAGCCATGGGCTCGTCAGCCCCACCGGCTCAAGGGAGCCTGAATATAAACAAAAGTCCGATTGGCTGCACTCTGCTCGTCCTACCAGCGTGTTACCCCAAAGCATTGTGGTCCATGAAGTAGCGTCGGCGAGTACGCCTATGCCAAATTTTAAAGTGAAAATGGTTGTCGCGTTAGCCATCCCTGGCCACGTGTTTCGAGGTAGTTGCCTCTCGTAAGCAGGGAGTAGGTATGTGTTTGGGTTGCTGTGTAGGCTGCCAAAAAAAGTATTCTCAGGTAAAGTACCACTCAAGGTGCGCAGGTGCGTAGCCATGGGTTTCGTCAGCCCCACCGGCTCAAGGTAGCCTGAATATAAACAAAAGTCCGATTGGCCGCACTCTGCTCGTCCTACCAGCGTGTTACCCCAAAGCATTGTGGTCCATGAAGTAGCGTCGGCGAGTACGCCTATGCCAAAGTTTAAAGTGAAAATGAGTGTCGCGTTAGCCATCCCTGGACACGTGTTTCGAGGTAGTTGCCTCTCGTCAGCAGGGAGTAGGTATGTGTGTGGGGTTGCTGTGTAGGCTGCCATAAAAAGTATTCTCTGGTAAAGTACCACTCAAGGTGCGCAGGTGCGTAGCCATGGGCTCGTCAGCCCCACCGGCTCAAGGGAGCCTAAATATAAACAAAAGTCCGATTGACCGCACTCTGCTCGTCCTACCAGCGTGTTACCCCAAAGCATTGTGGTCCATGAAGTAGCGTCGGTGAGTACGCCTATGCCAAAGTTTAAAGTGAAAATGAGTGTTGCGTTAGCCATCCCTGGACACGTGTTTCGAGGTAGTTGCCTCTCGTCAGCAGGGAGTAGGTATGTGTGTGGGGTTGCTGTGTAGGCTGCCATAAAAAGTATTCTCAGGTAAAGTACCACTCAAGGTGCGGAGGTGCGTAGCCATGGGCTCGTCAGCCCCACCGGCTCAAGGGAGCCTGAATATAAACAAAAGTCCGATTGGCCGCACTCTGCTCGTCCTACCAGCGTGTTACCGCAAAGCATTGTGGTCCATGAAGTAGGTGAAGTAGCGTCGGCGAGTACGCCTATGCCAAAGTATAAAGTGAAAATGAGTGTCGCGTTAGCCATCCCTGGACAGGTGTTTCGAGGTAGTTGCCTCTCGTCAGCAGGGAGTAGGTATGTGGGTGGGGTTGCTGTGTAGGCTGCCATAAAAAGTATTCTCAGGTAAAGTACCACTCAAGGTGCGCAGGTGCGTAGCCATGGGCTCGTGAGCCCCACCGGCTCATGGGAGCCTGAATATAAACAAAAGTCCGATTGGGCGCACTCTGCTCGTTCCTACCAGCGTGTTACCCCAAAGCATTGTGGTCCATGAAGTAGTGTCGGCGAGTACGCCTATGACAAAGTTTAAAGAGAAAATGAGTGTCGCATTAGCCATACCTGGACACGTGTTTCGAGGTAGTTGCCTCTCGTCAGCAGGGAGTAGGTATGTGTGTGGGGTTGCTGTGTAGGCTGCCATAAAAAGTATTCTCAGGTAAAGTACCACTCAAGGTGCGCAGGTGCGTAGCCATGGGCTCGTCAGCCCCACCGGCTCAAGGGAGCCTGAAAATAAACAAAAGTCCGATTGGCCGCACTCTGCTCGTCCTACCAGCGTGTTACTCGAAAGCATTGTTGTCCATGAAGTAGCTTCGCGAATACGCCTATGCCAAAGTTTAAAGTGAAAATGAGTGTCGCGTTAGCCATCCCTGGACACGTGTTTCGAGGTAGTTGCCTCTCGTCAGCAGGGAGTAGGTATGTGTGTGGTGTTGCTGTGTCGGCTGCCATAAAAAGTATTCTCAGGTAAAGTACCACTCAAGGTGCGCAGGTGCGTAGCCATGGGCTCGTCAGCCCCACCGGCTCAAGGGAGCCTGAATATAAACAAAAGTCCGATTGGCCGCACTCTGCTCGTCCTACCAGCGTGTTACCCCAAAGCATTGTGGTCCATGAAGTAGCGTCGGCGAGTACGCCTATGCCAAAGTTTAAAGTGAAAATGAGTGTCGCGTTAGCCATCCCTGGACACGTGTTTCGAGGTAGTTGCCTCTCGTCAGCAGGGAGTAGGTATGTGTGTGGGGTTGCTGTGTAGGCTGCCATAAAAAGTATTCTCATGTAAAGTACCACTCAAGGTGCGCAGGTGCGTAGCCATGGGCTCGTCAGCCCCACCGGCTCAAGGGAGCCTGACTATAAACAAAAGTCCGATTTGCCGCACTCTGCTTGTCCTACCAGCATGTTACCCCAAAGCATTGTGGTCCATGAAGTAGCGTCGGCGAGTACGCCTATGCCAAAGTTTAAAGTGAAAATGAGTGTCGCGTTAGCCATCCCTGGACACGTGTTTCGAGGTAGTTGCCTCTCGTCAGCAGGGAGTAGGTATGTGTGTGGGGTTGCTGTGTAGGCTGACATAAAAAGTATTCTCAGGTAAAGTACCACTCAAGGTGCGCAGGTGCGTAGCCATGGGCTCGTCAGCCCCACCGGCTCAAGGGATCCTGAATATAAACAAAAGTCTGATTGGCCGCACTCTGCTCGTCCTACCAGCATGTTACCCCAAAGCATTGTGGTCCATGAAGTAGCGTCGGCGAGTACGCCTATGTCAAAGTTTAAAGTGAAAATGAGTGTCGCGTTAGCCATCCCTGGACATGTGTTTCGAGGTAGTTGCCTCTCGTCAGCAGGGAGTAGGTATGTGTGTGGGGTTGCTATGTAGGCTGCCATAAAAAGTATTCTCAGGTAAAGTACCACTCAATGTGCGCAGGTGCGTAGCCATGGGCTCGTCAGCCCCACCGGCTCAATGGAGCCTGAATATAAACAAAAGTCCGATTGGCCGCACTCTGCTCGTCCTACCAGTGTGTTACCCCAAAGCATTGTGGTCCATGAAGTAGCATCGGCGAGTACGCCTATGCCAAAGTTTAAAGTGAAAATGAGTGTCGCGTTAGCCATCCCTGGACACGTGTTTCGAGGTAGTTGCCTCTCGTCAGCAGGGAGTAGGTATGTGTGTGGGGTTGCTGTGTAGGCTGCCTTAAAAAGTATTCTCAGGTAAAGTACCACTCAAGGTGCGGAGGTGCGTAGCCATGGGCTCGTCAGCCCCACCGGCTTAAGGGAGCCTGAATATAAACAAAAGTCCGATTGGCCGCACTCTGCTCGTCCTACCAGCGTGTTACCGCAAAGCATTGTGGTCCATGAAGTAGGTGAAGTAGCGTCGGTGAGTACGCCTATGCCAAAGTATAAAGTGAAAATGAGTGTCGCATTAGCCATCCCTGGACACGTGTTTCGAGGTAGTTGCCTCTCATCAGCAGGGAGTAGGTATGTGTGTGGGGTTGCTGTGTAGGCTGCCATAAAAAGTATTCTCAGGTAAAGTACCACTCAAGGTGCGCAGGTGCGTAGCCATGGGCTCGTGAGCCCCACCGGCTCATGGGAGCCTGAATATAAACAAAAGTCCGATTGGGCACACTCTGCTCGTCCTACCAGCGTGTTACCCCAAAGCATTGTGGTCCATGAAGTAGTGTCGGCGAGTACGCCTATGCCAAAGTTTAAAGAGAAAATGAGTGTCACGTTAGCCATCCCTGGACACGTGTTTCGAGGTAGTTGCCTCTCGTCAGCAGGGAGTAGGTATGTGTGTGGGGTTGCTGTGTAGGCTGCCATAAAAAGTATTCTCAGGTAAAGTACCACTCAAGGTGCGCAGGTGCGTAGCCATGGGCTCGTCAGCCCCACCGGCTCAAGTGAGCCTGAAAATAAACAAAAGTCCGTTTGGCCACACTCTGCTCGTCCTACCAGCGTGTTACTCGAAAGCATTGTTGTCCATGAAGTAGCGTCGGCGAGTACGCCTATGCCAAAGTTTAAAGTGAAAATGAGTGTTGCGTTAGCCATCCCTGGACACGTGTTTCGAGGTAGTTGCCTCTCGTCAGCAGGGAGTAGGTATGTGTGTGGTGTTGCTGTGTCGGCTGCCATAAAAAGTATTCTCAGGTAAAGTACCACTCAAGGTGCGCAGGTGCGTAGCCATGGGCTCGTCAGCCCCACCGGCTCAAGGGAGCCTGAATATAAACAAAAGTCCGATTGGCCGCACTCTGCTCGTCCTACCAGCGTGTTACCCCAAAGCATTGTGGTCCATGAAGTAGCGTCGGCGAGTACGCCTATGCCAAAGTTTAAAGTGAAAATGAGTGTCGCGTTAGCCATCCCTGGACACGTGTTTCGAGGTAGTAGCCTCTCATCAGCAGGGAGTAGGTATGTGTGTGGGGTTGCTGTGTAGGCTGCCATAAAAAGTATTCTCAGGTAAAGTACCACTCAAGGTGCGCAGGTGCGTAGCCATGGGCTCGTCAGCCCCACCGGCTCAAGGGAGCCTGAATATAAACAAAGTCCGATTGGCCGCACTCTGCTCGTCCTACCAGCGTGTTACCCCAAAGTACTGTGGTCCATGAAGTAGCGTCGGCGAGTACGCCTATGCCAAAGTTTAAAGTGAAAATGAGTGTTGTGTTAGCCATCCCTGGACACGTGTTTCGAGGTAGTTGCCTCTCGTCAGCAGGGAGTAGGTATGTGTGTGGGGTTGCTGTGTAGGCTGCCATAAAAAGTATTCTCAGGTCAAGCACCACTCAAGGTGGGCAGGTGAGTAGCCATGGGCTCGTCAGCCCCACCGGTTCAAGGGAGCCTGAATATAAACAAAAGTCCGATTGGCCGCACTCTGCTCGTCCTACCAGCTTGTTACCCGAAAGCATTGTGGTCCATGAAGTAGCGTCGGCGAGTACGCCTATGCCAAAGTTTAAAGTGAAAATGAGTGTTGCGTTAGCCATCCCTGGACACGTGTTTCGAGGTAGTTGCCCCTCGTCAGCAGGGAGTAGGTATGTGTGTGGGGTTGCTGTGCAGGCTGCCATAAAAAGTATTCTCAGGTAAAGTACCACTCAAAGTGCGCAGGTGCGTAGCCATGGGCTCGTCAGCCCCACTGGCTCAAGGGAGCCTGAATATAAACAAAAGTCCGATTGACCGCACTCTGCTCGTCCTACCAGCGTGTTACCCCAAAGCATTGTGGTCCATGAAGTAGCGTCGGCGAGTACGCCTATGCCAAAGTTTAAAGTGAAAATGAGTGTCACGCTAGCCATCCCTGGACACGTGTTTTGAGGTAGTTGCCTCTCGTCAGCAGGGAGTAGGTATGTGTGTGGGGTTGCTGTGTAGGCTGCCATAAAAAGTATTCTCTGGTAAAGTACCACTCAAAGTGCGCAGGTGCGTAGCCATGGGCTCGTCAGCCCCTCCGGCTCAATGGAGCCTGAATATAAACAAAAGTCTGATTGGCCGCACTCTGCTAGTCCTACCAGCGTGTTACCCCAAAGCATTGAGGTCCATGAAGTAGCGTCGGCGAGTACGCCTATGCCAAAGTTTAAAGTGAAAATGAGTGTCGTGTTAGCCATCCCTGGACACGTATTTCGAGGTAGTTGCCTCTCGTCAGCAGGGAGTAGGTATGTGTGTGGGGTTGCTGTGTAGGCTGCCATAAAAAGTATTCTCAGGTAAAGTACCACTCAAGGTGCGCAGGTGCATAGCCATGGGCTCGTCAGCCCCACCGGCTCAAGGGAGCCTGAATATAAACAAAAGTCCGATTGGCCGCTGTTAGAGTCGGGGATCTCTGGTTGGCGCAAGGTTGCCCTTGTGTCAAGCAGGAACCCTCTCCTCCACGTCAGGGCGCAGGATAACCCCTCGCGAATGACCCTTGCTCACCCTCTAGGTGCGTGGCGTGAGCAGCCAAGGCGATTCCTCAGGCGTTGTTGGTTAAGCACTTACAATCATACACACAGTAAATACATCAATCCCCCCAGAAACGGACACCAGACTTGGATATATATAAAAATACGATTCTTTATGTAAAAATAAGGTATATATATCTCGGCAGACTTATCACAAGACCAATAACGTTTTCGCTATGCCACCAGGTTATACAGCAGGCAAATGTTCTTGGTTCGTCGTTTCAAATGGATAGTTCGTAGTCTCTTTACTTGTAGCTCCAGTACTCACAGAGATCGGCTCCTGCGAACGGGGAAATAAGGCGTTGCGGGCCCCGAGCCCTATACTGGACTTCTTCCGTGATTAGGAGAGTCGGCACAGGTCGGTGCGACTCTCAGCTTGGGACGTGTTCTTGGGTCCTCAATCAGCAGGTGTGGGCAAGTAGGCAGGCGCGGCCCGCGACCCTTTAGCACGGCGGTGCAGGAGGGTCTCCACAGCGGGGGCGGCGCGGCCTGAGATGTCCGGGGATAGCGAAGCGGGGTCGCAGGGCACGGTTAGTGCAGCTGGGTGACCCGGCGTAGATCACAGTCGTCGGACGGCTTCCGGCAGGAGGGGTGATAGCGCGTTCAGCGCACTCCAATGGCAGGCGGTGACAGGGATGCAGGCGGCCTGGCCCGGGGACAGAGAGCGGCTCGGGACGGAGCGGGGCTCTCACGGGTTTGAGGCAGGCGAGCTTCTGAGTGTCACGGCCCTAGGAGGGGCGGTGAGGGGCGCAGTCTCTTTTCCAGCGGGATGCCCACACGGCTCGAATTGGAGGACGAGCAAGAAGCACAGAGAACCCACTGTTCCTGGGGTTCAGTTCAGGGGGCAAGCTCAGATCAAGCCCTTGGAGAATGTTCAAGCACAAAGTAGCAAAGTCTTTTCAGTAAGTCTCTTCCTCTCCTCTCTCAGCAAGGCAAGCAGCAGGCCAGCTCCTCCGGCGTCTTCTTCTCCTTCTAGTCGGGCAGAGGTTCTTTGTGGTAAACAGGATTCTGATTTCTTAGGAGCCAGGCTCCTACTTTTATACACCAATTCTTTTGTTCTTTAGCGCCAGGGGGCCTAGGCCTGGCTCAGTCCAGTTCTGGAGCACTTTGTTATGGTGACTCTGCTCTTTCCTTTCAGCAGCAGGGCAGAGACATCAGCCGCCCCACAGGGGGTGGCGCCGGCTTTGTGGTGGCAGAGCACAGGTCTATTCAAGAGTCAAGGTGTACTCCTCCCACCCATCCAGGTGTAATCTCTCTACCCACCACCTGGCAGCCAACCTGTCTCTGGGGATTCCCCAACCCTGCTCCTTACTGTTGCTGGGCAGAACACACACACATACAGCAGAGGCGGACTGAGATGGTCAGGTCAGTAAATACTAACTTTCTAAAAGTAGTATTTACAAACCCAGGATATTAAAATAAACTTGACTACAAGAAGTATTTTATCATCCTGAGTTCAGGCATACTAAACTTGACACTTCTACCATGCTCTCTGAGTCCACTGGGGTCACAGCGTTGGCGTGATCCCGGCAGCCCATTCTGGCCTATGGAGAGCAGGTAGCCTTCAATAGTGAAAAACGACAAGGGCTGTAATTCACTACTAAGACATGCCACCCACATCAGGGCATGTCCTACCTTATGCCTACAATGCACCCTGCCCTTGGGCCTACCAGAGGGGTGGCTGATATGTAGGTAAGGGAAGGTTTAGGGACTGGCAAGTGGGGGCACTTGCGCAGTCAGCGCGACGGTCCCGGACCGCGCACAGGGTCTGCGGTGGCAGACCCTAGACACATTTTACAAGGCCGCTTCCGTGGGTGGCGCAACCAGCGCTGCAAGCCCACCAGCAGCATTGGCAGTCACAAGCCCTGGCACCCCTGGTGCACTTTACTGGGGACTGACAGTGAATCCAATAAACCAATCATGGACATCAATTACAGGTACACTTTACTTAGGGAGCACTTGCACTGCGGCACGGATTAGCCGTGGCGCAGTGCCCTGAGCGGACAACACCAGCAAAACAATCGAGGCACACCATCAAAAAGTGGAAGGGAAACTCACGCCAAGGTGCCAGGTCTAACACGTGTCCCCTCCAGCTGAAATGTGGGGAGAACTACCCTTGCCCAGGGGGTTCCTCGTCACTAAGGCGGAAATACCTGGACAGACCGTCAGCGTTGGCGTGATCTGTACCAGGACGGTGTTCCACCGTAAAGTCCATACCCTGTAGGGAGATGGACCACCTCAACAGCTTCGGGTTTTCACCCCTCATTTGCATCAACCATCTGAGGGGCCTGTGGTCCGTCTGAACCCGGAAGTGAGACCCAAACAAGTAGGGTCTTAGCTTCTTCAGCGCCCAGACCACAGCAAATGCTTCTCGCTCAATTGCACTCCACCTACTTTCCCGGGGAAGTAACCTCCTACTGATGAAGGCTACGGGTTGGTCCCAGCCCTCCTCAGTCATCTGTGAGAGAACAGCCCCTACACCATGCTCTGAAGCGTCTGTCTGGACTAGGAATTCCTTGGAGAAGTCAGGGGCCAAGAGCACGGGCGCCGTGCACATGGCAGTCTTCAGGGTGTCGAAAGCTTTCTGACAGGTGTCAGTCCAAATCACGTTCCTGGGCTGCTTCTTCGAAGTCAGCTCTGTCAAGGGGGCAACGATCGTTCCATAGCCCTTGACAAACCTCCTGTAGTACCCAGTGAGCCCCAGGAAGGCCCTCACTGCGGTCTGCGTCTTGGGGGGTTCCCAAGCCAGGATGGTTTCAATTTTGGGTTGCAAGGGTGCCACCTTGCCGCTCCCCACTTGGTGTCCCAAGTACACCACGGAACCCTGCCCGATCTGGCACTTGCTTGCCTTGATCGTGAGGCCTGCTCGGCGCAGCGCCATCAACACTTCCCAGAGGTGGCGCAGGTGTTCAGGCCAGGTGGCACTGAACACTGCGATGTCATCCAGGTAGGCGGCACTGAACGCATCCAGCCCAACCAGTACCTGGTTGACCAACCTCTGAAAGGTGGCAGGGGCATTCTTCATCCCAAATGGCATGACTCGGAACTGGAAGTGCCCATCTGGTGTAGAGAATGCTGACCTCTCTTTGGCCCCATCGGTCAAGGCGATCTGCCAGTACCCAGACGTTAAATCAAACGTGCTGAGGAACCGGGCAGCCCCCAGCCGATCAATGAGCTCATCAGCTCTGGGGATGGGGTGCGCGTCAGTCTTCGTGACTGAATTGAGTCCTCTGTAGTCCACACAGAACCGGAGTTCAGGTGTGGCTCCCGGCGCAGCAGCTTTGGGGACCAAGACCACAGGGCTGGACCAAGGACTGCTGGAGGACTCAACCACCCCTAGCGCAAGCATTTTGGAGACCTCCTCCTTAATGCAAGCTCTGACCCTGTCAGTTACCCTGTAAGCCTTGTGCTTCACAGGTAAGCTGTCTCCTGTGTCCACATCATGGACGCACCAATCTGTGACACCAGGAACCAGGGAGAATCGGTCGGAAAACTGTCCCAGCAAGTGGCGGCAATCCTCCTGTTGTTCGGGCGTCAGGGTGGGTGAGAGGTTAACTCCATCCACTGACCCATCTTTCTCAGAGGCCACTAAGAGGTCAGGAAGAGGCTCGGTCTCCTCTTCCATTCCATCATCAGTGGCCAGCAGCATGCCCACTTCGGTCCTCTCTAAGTGGGGCTTAAGGCGGTTAACATGTAGGACCCTCAAAGGGTTCCTGGGAGTCTGCATGTCCACCAAGTAGGTGATAGGACTTTTGCGCTCCACAACCTCAAATGGACCTGTCCACTTATCCTGAAGTGCACACGGCTCCACTGGGGCCAAGACCCACACCTTTTGTCCAGGTTGAAGCTCTACCAGAGTGGCATTCCGGTCGTACCACCGCTTCATCTCCTCCTGGCTGGCTTCCAGATTTGCCTCAGCAAGTTGCCTGAAACGCCGAGTCTGGTTTCGGAAGGCCAGCATGTAACTATATACATTCTGGGGAGGTTTCCTGGGAGATTGCTCCCAGCCTTCCTTTACCAAACTCAGAGGTCCTCTTACCGGGTGACCATACAGAAGCTCAAAGGGGCTGAACCCTAGAGACTTCTGTGGCACCTCTCGGTAAGCGAAGAGCAGGCATGGCAAGAGGACGTCCCACTTACGCCTCATTGGACCGTCCAGGCCCATGATCATGCCTTTGAGGGTTCGGTTGAATCTCTCAACCAACCCATTTCCTTGGGGATGGTAAGGAGTGGTGAACTTGTACGTTACCCCACACTCCTTCCACAGGGATTTCATATATGTGGATATGAAATTGGTCCCCCTGTCGCTCACCACCTCTAGAGGGAACCCCACTCGGGAGAAAATCCCCATCAGTGCCCGTCCCACCACGGGGGCCGTCACTGTCCTCAGAGGGATGGCTTCAGGGTACCGGGTGGCATGGTCCACCAAGACCAGGATGAACCTGTTGCCCAGGGCTGTCTTGGGGTCCAGAGGCCCCACAATATCAATACCCACTCGTTGGAATGGCGTACCGACCACAGGGAAAGGTTGCAGAGGAGCCTTATGCTTCCCTCCGCTCTTACCACTTGCCTGGCAAGTCTGACAGGTTCTGCAGTAGGAATCTGAATTCTTATGCATTTGGGGCCAGTAAAAGTGGGTGACAAGCCTGTCATAGGTCTTGTCCATCCCCAAATGTCCTGCTAACGGCACATCATGAGCCAGCCCCAGTAGGAAGGTTCTGAACTTCTGGGGTACCACCAGCACACGGGCTGACCCAGGTTCAGCAGCCTTAGGCTCGGAATACAGGAGGTCACTCTCCCAGTACACGTAGTGTGTTTTGGCCTTAACACCATTGGCCTGGTCTGCAGCCTGTTGCCGCATACCCACGAGAGAAGGGCATTCTTTCTGCTCCCTGCAGAATTCCTCCCTGGAGGGACCTCCTTCTTGCTGCCAATGGGTCAGCTCAGGCAGATCTCCCAGTTCGGCAATCTGTTCCCCGGTAGGCTCCAGAGTATCCCCCTCAGGGTCTACTTCCTCCTGGGCCGTGGGAACTTCGGGGGCCGGTTTCCCGCGCCTCCTGCGCCTTCTCCCTAAGGCCGGTTCCTGGACCTCTCCCTCAGGCTCCAGGACCCTCTCAACACCCCTACTGGCTGCCATGGACCGGGTGGTCACGCACGCCCAGTCGGGTAGACCCACCATCCTCAGATGCGTGGTCTTCTCCACCTTTTCCCAAGGGGAACTCTCCAGGTCGTTCCCTAGCAGACAGTCTACAGGCATGTCAGTTCTCACAGCGACTTGTAGAGTACCAGAGACCTCCCCCCACTCAAAGGGAACTTGAGCCATTGGACAACGACTCTCTACGTTGTCAGCATTGACAACCCTACAGTAGGCATTGGGTACAATTTGCTCTTGAGACACCAGGTGTTGCCTCACCGAGGTCACGCTGGCTCCTGTATCTCTAAGAGCCTCAACCTTCTTTCCATTGAGGGTCACCACCTGCCCATATTTCTTAGTGTTAGAGGGCAGGTAGGTTACAGGGACCATCTCACTGTCTCCTAGCGAGACTAGGGTCATCTGCCCGGGACCCCCACCCTCCTGGACTGCTACTTCCTCCCCAAAGTTAACACTAGCTACTTGCCGGGGGGGAGCACCAGTGGGTGCGGTCTTACCAAACAGGCGACACTTAGGATCAGATGCAATGTGACCCGGGTCACCACACTTATAACAATTGAAGGGCCCCTTTGGAACAGGTCTACCTGTCGGGGCCCCGTTCTGCTGCGGGGTTGGGGGAGGCTGAGAACCCTTCTGCTGGTTCCCTTGGGAATTACTTTGGGGGCCTTTTTGGAACCCCTTCTGTTTACCCTTGTCCCCCCCACTCTTCTGCTGGGGACCCTGCCCACCTTTGGCGGAGTCTCCCACTTGACCCTTGTGGACCCTGGTGCTGAGCCAGCGGTCCGCCTCCTCAGCAAGCTTCCTCGGGTTGGACAGCTTGCTATCAATCAGGTGCTGGCGTAGCTCAGGAAAACATTGACTGGACAAGTGCTCCCATGCAATTAAATCAAGCAGCCCTTGATAATCATTCACTTTGCTACCCTTCACCCAACCATCCAGCGCTCTGCAGAAAAAGGTCACATACTCCACATACGTACTCTCAGGGATCTTCTTCGTCTCCCTGAACCGCTGTCTATATAGCTCCGGAGTTAACCCATACCTGGTCATTAAAGCTTCCTTCATATGGGGGTATGAGGTTTGGAGATCTAAGGGTAAATCTAACAGTGTGTCACGCCCTTCAGCAAGGAACCTTCCCCACAACCCCGCTCCCCAGTCTTTCTCAGGGACCCGGTGTGAGGACATGGCCACCTCGTAGGCTCTAAACCACTGCCCTATGTCATCCTTTCTAAAATACTCCTTTACTACATCTTTGGGGATGTACACCTTGGACTCTACCTGCGCTGGTGGAGTGCTGCCACCAGAAGGAGCGGTGTCCAAACTTTTTGCCTTCAGCTCCAACTCCTTCAATCTGATATCATGATCCATTTGGCGTTGTTGTGCCTCCAGGGCCAACTTCTGCTTTTCCATTTCCATTTGTCCGGCCAACTTTGCCATCTCCATTGCATGCGCCCTGTCTGCTGCCCTGTCTGCCAGCTCCTCTGGCGACCGGACTCTGCTGGGCTCCTCAAGGTTGTCGGGTGGAACGATGTCCCCCGCATTCCGTAGGTCTCGTGACTCCTTCCAGGCTCTCAACGCCTTGGTGTACTGGGGCTTCCTCTTGCATCCAGCATGGGGGACTCTGAATTTTACACTGTAGCCTTTCAATTGCTCCATCGTGTAGCCTTCCAGTCTCTCCCAATCCACCTCATCTATTCCAGAAATCACAGAGAGTGCTCTTCCAGCGGAGTGCGAGCCAGGCATGGTTGCAGTAATGGCAGATGTCTCAACAAAGTTCAACAATTACAAACCTGTGGCTGCGTTATTTGGTCTGCTCTCACTATCTGGCGATTAATAATTCACTGTATGCCAATTACAAGTGCAAATCCGCAATCCCAACCGCTGCCAACAATGTTAGAGTCGGGGATCTCTGGTTGGCGCAAGGTTGCCCTTGTGTCAAGCAGGAACCCTCTCCTCCACGTCAGGGCGCAGGATAACCCCTCGCGAATGACCCTTGCTCACCCTCTAGGTGCGTGGCGTGAGCAGCCAAGGCGATTCCTCAGGCGTTGTTGGTTAAGCACTTACAATCATACACACAGTAAATACATCAATCCCCCCAGAAACGGACACCAGACTTGGATATATATAAAAATACGATTCTTTATGTAAAAATAAGGTATATATATCTCGGCAGACTTATCACAAGACCAATAACGTTTTCGCTATGCCACCAGGTTATACAGCAGGCAAATGTTCTTGGTTCGTCGTTTCAAATGGATAGTTCGTAGTCTCTTTACTTGTAGCTCCAGTACTCACAGAGATCGGCTCCTGCGAACGGGGAAATAAGGCGTTGCGGGCCCCGAGCCCGATACTGGACTTCTTCCGTGATTAGGAGAGTCGGCACAGGTCGGTGCGACTCTCAGCTTGGGACGTGTTCTTGGGTCCTCAATCAGCAGGTGTGGGCAAGTAGGCAGGCGCGGCCCGCGACCCTTTAGCACGGCGGTGCAGGAGGGTCTCCACAGCGGGGGCGGCGCGGCCTGAGATGTCCGGGGATAGCGAAGCGGGGTCGCAGGGCACGGTTAGTGCAGCTGGGTGACCCGGCGTAGATCACAGTCGTCGGACGGCTTCCGGCAGGAGGGGTGATAGCGCGTTCAGCGCACTCCAATGGCAGGCGGTGACAGGGATGCAGGCGGCCTGGCCCGGGGACAGAGAGCGGCTCGGGACGGAGCGGGGCTCTCACGGGTTTGAGGCAGGCGAGCTTCTGAGTGTCACGGCCCTAGGAGGGGCGGTGAGGGGCGCAGTCTCTTTTCCAGCGGGATGCCCACACGGCTCGAATTGGAGGACGAGCAAGAAGCACAGAGAACCCACTGTTCCTGGGGTTCAGTTCAGGGGGCAAGCTCAGATCAAGCCCTTGGAGAATGTTCAAGCACAAAGTAGCAAAGTCTTTTCAGTAAGTCTCTTCCTCTCCTCTCTCAGCAAGGCAAGCAGCAGGCCAGCTCCTCCGGCGTCTTCTTCTCCTTCTAGTCAGGCAGAGGTTCTTTGTGGTAAACAGGATTCTGATTTCTTAGGAGCCAGGCTCCTACTTTTATACACCAATTCTTTTGTTCTTTAGCGCCAGGGGGCCTAGGCCTGGCTCAGTCCAGTTCTGGAGCACTTTGTTATGGTGACTCTGCTCTTTCCTTTCAGCAGCAGGGCAGAGACATCAGCCGCCCCACAGGGGGTGGCGCCGGCTTTGTGGTGGCAGAGCACAGGTCTATTCAAGAGTCAAGGTGTACTCCTCCCACCCATCCAGGTGTAATCTCTCTACCCACCACCTGGCAGCCAACCTGTCTCTGGGGATTCCCCAACCCTGCTCCTTACTGTTGCTGGGCAGAACACACACACATACAGCAGAGGCGGACTGAGATGGTCAGGTCAGTAAATACTAACTTTCTAAAAGTAGTATTTACAAACCCAGGATATTAAAATAAACTTGACTACAAGAAGTATTTTATCATCCTGAGTTCAGGCATACTAAACTTGACACTTCTACCATGCTCTCTGAGTCCACTGGGGTCACAGCGTTGGCGTGATCCCGGCAGCCCATTCTGGCCTATGGAGAGCAGGTAGCCTTCAATAGTGAAAAACGACAAGGGCTGTAATTCACTACTAAGACATGCCACCCACATCAGGGCATGTCCTACCTTATGCCTACAATGCACCCTGCCCTTGGGCCTACCAGAGGGGTGGCTGATATGTAGGTAAGGGAAGGTTTAGGGACTGGCAAGTGGGGGCACTTGCGCAGTCAGCGCGACGGTCCCGGACCGCGCACAGGGTCTGCGGTGGCAGACCCTAGACACATTTTACAAGGCCGCTTCCGTGGGTGGCGCAACCAGCGCTGCAAGCCCACCAGCAGCATTGGCAGTCACAAGCCCTGGCACCCCTGGTGCACTTTACTGGGGACTGACAGTGAATCCAATAAACCAATCATGGACATCAATTACAGGTACACTTTACTTAGGGAGCACTTGCACTGCGGCACGGATTAGCCGTGGCGCAGTGCCCTGAGCGGACAACACCAGCAAAACAATCGAGGCACACCATCAAAAAGTGGAAGGGAAACTCACGCCAAGGTGCCAGGTCTAACAGCCGCACTCTGCTCGTCCTACCAGCGTGTTACCCCAAAGCATTGTGGTCCATGAAGTAGCGTCGGCGAGTACGCCTATGCCAAAGTTTAAAGTGAAAATGAGTGTTGCGTTAGCCATCCCTGGACACGTGTTTCGAGGTAGTTGCCTCTCGTCAGCAGGGAGTAGGTATGTGTGTGGGGTTGCTGTGTAGGCTGCCTTAAAAAGTATTCTCAGGTAAAGTACCACTCAAGGTGCGCAGGTGCGTAGCCATGGGCTCGTCAGCCCCACCGGCTCAAGGGAGCCTGAATATAAACAAAAGTCCGATTGGCTGCACTCTGCTCGTCCTACCAGCGTGTTACCCCAAAGCATTGTGGTCCATGAAGTAGCGTCGGCGAGTACGCCTATGCCAAATTTTAAAGTGAAAATGGTTGTCGCGTTAGCCATCCCTGGCCACGTGTTTCGAGGTAGTTGCCTCTCGTAAGCAGGGAGTAGGTATGTGTTTGGGTTGCTGTGTAGGCTGCCAAAAAAAGTATTCTCAGGTAAAGTACCACTCAAGGTGCGCAGGTGCGTAGCCATGGGTTTCGTCAGCCCCACCGGCTCAAGGTAGCCTGAATATAAACAAAAGTCCGATTGGCCGCACTCTGCTCGTCCTACCAGCGTGTTACCCCAAAGCATTGTGGTCCATGAAGTAGCGTCGGCGAGTACGCCTATGCCAAAGTTTAAAGTGAAAATGAGTGTCGCGTTAGCCATCCCTGGACACGTGTTTCGAGGTAGTTGCCTCTCGTCAGCAGGGAGTAGGTATGTGTGTGGGGTTGCTGTGTAGGCTGCCATAAAAAGTATTCTCTGGTAAAGTACCACTCAAGGTGCGCAGGTGCGTAGCCATGGGCTCGTCAGCCCCACCGGCTCAAGGGAGCCTAAATATAAACAAAAGTCCGATTGACCGCACTCTGCTCGTCCTACCAGCGTGTTACCCCAAAGCATTGTGGTCCATGAAGTAGCGTCGGCGAGTACGCCTATGCCAAATTTTAAAGTGAAAATGAGTGTCGCGCTAGCCATCCCTGGACACGTGTTTCGAGGTAGTTGCCTCTCGTCAGCAGGGAGTAGGTATGTGTGTGGGGTTGCTGTGTAGGCTGCCATAAAAAGTATTCTCTGGTAAAGTACCACTCAAAGTGCGCAGGTGCGTAGCCATGGGCTCGTCAGCCCCACCGGCTCAAGGGAGCCTGAATATAAACAAAAGTCCGATTGGCCGCACTCTGCTCGTCCTACCAGCGTGTTACCCCAAAGCATTGAGGTCCATGAAGTAGCGTCGGCGAGTACGCCTATGCCAAAGTTTAAAGTGAAAATGAGTGTCGCATTAGCCATCCCTGGCCACGTGTTTCGAGGTAGTTGCATCTCATCAGCAGGGAGTAGTTATGTGTGTGAAGTTGCTGTGTAGGCTGCCAGAAAAAGTATTCTCAGGTAAAGTACCACTCAAGGTGCGCAGGTGCGTAGCCATGGGCTCGTCAGCCCCACCGGCTCAAGGGAGCCTGAATATAAACAAAAGTCCGATTGGCCGCACTCTGCTCGTCCTACCAGCGTGTTACCCCAAAGCATTGTGGTCCATGAAGTAGCGTCGGCGAGTACGCCTATGCCAAAGTTTGAAGTGAAAATGAGTATCGCATTAGCCATCCCTGGACACTTATTTCGAGGTAGTTCCCTCTCGTCAGCAGGGAGTAGGTATGTGTGTGGGGTTGCTGTGTAGGCTGCCATAAAAAGTATTCTCAGGTAAAGTACCACTCAAGGTGCGCAGGTGCGTAGCCATGGGCTCGTCAGCCCCACCGGCTCAAGGGAGCCTGAATATAAACAAAAGTCAGATTGGCCGCACTCTGCTCGTCCTACCAGCGTGTTACCCCAAAGCATTGTGGTCCATGAAGTTATGTCGGCGAGTACACCTATGCCAAAGTTTAAAGTGAAAATGAGTGTCGCGTTAGCCATATCTGGACACGTGTTTCGAGGTAGTTGCCTCTCGTCAGCAGGGAGTAGGTATGTGTGTGGGGTTGCTGTGTAGGGTGCCATAAAAAGTATTCTCAGCTAAAGTACCACTCAAGGTGCGCAGGTGCGTAGCCATGGGCTCGTCAGCCCCACCGGCTCAAGGGAGCCTGAATATAAACAAAAGTCCAATTGGCCGCACTCTGCTTGTCGTACCAGCGTGTTACCCCAATGCATTGTGGTCCATGAAGTAGCGTCGGCGAGTACGCCTATGCCAAAGTTTAAAGTGAAAATGAGTGTCGCATTAGCCATCCCTGGACACGTGTTTCGAGGTAGTTGCCTCTCATCAGTAGGGAGTAGGTATGTGTGTGGGGTTGCTGTGTAGGCTGCCATAAAAAGTCTTCTCAGGTAAAGTACCACTCAAGGTGCGCAGGTGCGTAGCCATGGGCTCGTCAGCCCCACCGGCTCAAGGGAGCCTGAATATAAACAAAAGTCCGATTGGCCGCACTCTGCTCGTCCTACCAGCGTGTTACCCCAAAGCATTGTGGTCCATGAAGTAGCGTCGGCGAGTACGCCTATGCCAAAGTTTGAAGTGAAAATGAGTATCGCATTAGCCATCCCTGGACACTTATTTCGAGGTAGTTCCCTCTCGTCAGCAGGGAGTAGGTATGTGTGTGGGGTTGCTGTGTAGGCTGCCATAAAAAGTATTCTCAGGTAAAGTACCACTCAAGGTGTGCAGGTGCGTAGACATGGGCTCGTCAGCCCCACCGGCTCAAGGGAGCCTGAATATAAACAAAATTCCGATTGGCCGCACTCTGCTCGTCCTACCAGCGGACGAGCAGAGTGCGGCCAATCGGACTTTTGTTTGTGTTCAGGCTCCCTTGAGCCGGTGGGGCTGACGAGCCCATGGATCAGCACCTGCGCGCCATGAGTGGTACTTTACCTGAGAATACTTTTTTGGGAGTCTACGTGGCAACCTCACACATATACCTACTCCCTGCTGACGAGAGGCAACTACCTCGAAATACGTGTCCAGGGATGGCTAATGCGACACTTACTTTCACTGAAAACTTTGGCACAGGCGTATTCGCGGACGCTACTTCATAGACCACAATGCCTTGGGGTAACACTCTGGTAGGACGAGCAGAGTGCGGCCAATCGGACTTTTGTTTGTGTTCAGGCTCCCTTGAGCCGGTGGGGCTGACGAGCCCATGGATCAGCACCTGCGCGCCATGAGTGGTACTTTACCTGAGAATACTTTTTTGGCAGTCTACGCGGCAACCCCGCACATATACCTACTCTCTGCTGACGAGAGGCAACTACCTCGAAACACGTGTCCACGCGACACTTACTTTCAATGAAAACTTTGGCACAGGCGTATTCGCTACTTCATAGACCACAATGCCTTGGGGTAACACGCTGGTAGGACGAGCAGAGTGCGGCCAATCGGACTTTTGTTTGTATTCAGTCTCCCTTGAGCCAGTGGGGCTGACGAGCCCATGGATCAGCACCTGCGCGCCATGAGTGATACTTTACCTGAGAATACTTTTTTGGCAGTCTACGCGGCAACCCCACACATATGCCTACTCTCTGCTGACGAGAGGCAACTACCTCGAAACACGTGTCCAGGGATGGCTAATGCGACACTTACTTTCACTGAAAACTTTGGCACAGGCGTATTCGCTACTTCATAGACCACAATGCCTTGGGGTAACACACTGGTAGGACGAGCAGAGTGCGGCCAATCGGACTATTGTTTGTATTCAGGCTCCCTTGAGCCGGTGTGGCTGACGAGCCCATGGATCAGCACCTGCGCGCCATGAGTGGTACTTTACCTGAGAATACTTTTTTGGCAGTCTACGCGGCAACCCCACACATATACCTACTCCCTGCTGACGAGAGGCAACTACCTCGAAACACATGTCCAGGGATGGCTAACGCGACACTTACTTTCACTGAAAACTTTGGCACAGGCGTATTCGCCGACGCTACTTCATAGACCACAATGTCTTGGGTTAACACGCTGGTAGGATGAGCAGAGTGCGGCCAATTGGACTTTTGTTTGTATTCAGGCTCCCTTGAGCCGGTGGGGCTGACGAGCCCATGGATCAGCACCTGCGCGCCATGAGTGGTACTTTACCTGAGAATACTTTTTTGGCAGTCTACGCGGCAACCCCACACATATACCTACTCCCTGCTGACGAGAGGCAACTACCTCGAAACACGTGTCCACAGATGGCTAACGCAACACTTACTTTCACTGAAAACTTTGGCACAGGCGTATTCGCGGACGCTACTTCATAGACCACAATGCCTTGGGGTAACACGCTGGTAGGACGAGCAGAGTGCGGCAAATCGGACTTTCGTTTGTATTGAGGCTCCCTTGAGCCGGTGGGGCTGACGAGCCCATGGATCAGCACCTGCGCGCCATGAGTGGTACTTTACCTGAGAATACTTTTTTGGCAGTCTATGCGTCAACCCCACACATATACCTACTCCCTGCTGACGAGAGGCAACTACCTCGAAACACGTCACCAGGGATGGCTAACGCGACACTTACTTCCACTGAAAACTTTGGCAGAGGCGTATTCGCCGACGCTACTTCATAGACCACAATGCCTTGGGGTAACACGCTGGTAGGACGAGCAGAGTGCGGCCAATCGGACTTTTGTTTGTATTCAGGCTCCCTTGAGCCGGTGAGGCTGACGAGCCCATGGCTACGCACCTGCGCACCTTGAGTGGTACTTTACCTGAGAATACTTTTTATGGCAGCCTACACAGCAACCCCACACACATACCTACTCCCTGCTGACGAGAGGCAACTACCTCGAAACACGTGTCCACGGATGGCTAACGCGACACTTAATTTCACTGAAAACTTTGGCACAGGCGTATTCGCCGACGCTACTTCATAGACCACAATGCCTTGGGGTAACACGCTGGTAGGACGAGCAGAATGCGGCCAATCGGACTTTTGTTTGTATTCAGGCTCCCTTGAGCCGGTGGGGTTGACGAGCCCATGGATCAGCACTTGCGCGCCATGAGTGGTACTTTACCTGAGAATACTTTTTTGGCAGTCTACGTGGCAACCCCACACATATACCTACTCCCTGCTGATGAGAGGCAACTACCTCGAAACACGTGTCCAGGGATGGCTAACGCGACATCAGTCAGTCATCGACGCGAGGGAACGTCGCGGAGCAGTTGGTGCCCTTTCCGCCTTACCTGCAGCCTCTCAGCTGTTCGCCTGGGCTCCTTTCGCCGCCACATCACAGCGCGGCCCCACAGCGGGGAACTACCGCTCCCAGGTGCCCCAGCGGCTGGTGACGCTAAGCACGCGCCCGGAGGCGCTTAAAACTCTGTTGCTCCCTCGGTGGAGCGGGGAAGCCAGTCATCGACGCGAGGGAACGTCGCGGAGCAGTTGGTGCCCTTTCCGCCTTACCTGCAGCCTCTCAGCTGTTCGCCTGGGCTCCTTTCGCCGCCACATCACAGCGCGGCCCCACAGCGGGGAACTACCGCTCCCAGGTGCCCCAGCGGCTGGTGACGCTAAGCACGCGCCCGGAGGCGCTTAAAACTCTGTTGCTCCCTCGGTGGAGCGGGGAAGCCAGTCATCGACGCGAGGGAACGTCGCGGAGCAGTTGGTGCCCTTTCCGCCTTACCTGCAGCCTCTCAGCTGTTCGCCTGGGCTCCTTTCGCCGCCACATCACAGCGCGGCCCCACAGCGGGGAACTACCGCTCCCAGGAGCCCCAGCGGCTGGTGACGCTAAGCACGCGCCCGGAGGTGCTTAAAACTCTGTTGCTCCCTCGGTGGAGCGGGGAAGCCAGTCATCGACGCGAGGGAACGTCGCGGAGCAGTTGGTGGCCTTTCCGCCTTACCTGCAGCCTCTCAGCTGTTCGCCTGGGCTCCTTTCGCCGCCACATCACAGCGCGGCCCCACAGCGGGAAACTACCGCTCCCAGGTGCCCCAGCGGCTGGTGACGCTAAGCACGCGCCCGGAGGCGCTTAAAACTCTGTTGCTCCCTCCGCGTCGCGGGACGCGCGCGGGCGGACGCCGGGCTAAGCCCGGGCAAAGGGCGGGCCCTCTGTGGCCCTCAGAGGACCGAGAGAGGCCGGGACGGGCCCCCCCACTAAACTGTAAGACTTTATAGGATTGATTTTTAATGTTTGTTGAATAAGTCTCATTAGGCATTATTATATATGTTGGCGCAGCCACATCTGTGAAAGTTTAATCTATGTTTTAGGCCCTCCCAGGGTCATAACAAAATATGGCTAAAGCGAGTGCAGGAGGTAAATTAGCGACTATTTCAACGCTGGATAACTACCTAGTTAAAGTCGTCACTAAAATCAACAGCGATAGACGTAAATCACTGGGTCAGGGTTCAAACTCATTGATTACTGGTCCCTTGTTAAATGATACAGATATTGCACTCTCTACCGCATCCCACGCTACAAACTGTGTAAATGAAAAGAATGATTTAGCACACCTGGATGATCACTTCCCTAGCGAACAGGAACCACATGAAGTGAATAGAGATGTAGCAACTGACGTTAATGAGATTGTAGAAGACTCTCCGGACCGGCCATCCCAGAGAGCGTTAAGATCCCGTAAACGGACCCATCTTAAACAGGGTTCCACACGAAGTAATCATAAAAAGACGGGTCCTGTCCCAATAATTCAGGCCACTAAGGAACCAGTCACCACTAACCATCTTATGGCCAAGCTAGATCCCGATCAACTTGATTCCTTGTTAGGCCTCGTAGAGTCTAAAATCTTGAAAATTGTTGAACCCCTAGTTACCAAAATTGGCGAACTATCTGTTGAGATTGAAGGCCTACGTAATCTTTTGGCAAACAAGACAATTTCCTCTGAGAATCCGACTAAAGTCGCAGAGGGCCTATCAGTCCCTGTTGATATTACGAGGTCCCTAAAGGATACTCTAAACAGCATAGCCCCTTTGGTAGCTGTTCCACCAGTAAATGAGAAGAATACTTTACCTTCTGGCAGCTGCTTAAGCAATAATAATGCAATAGCAAGTACCTATTTGGGAGGTGCAAAACCAGATCTTCCCCCTGACTGCGCCCCTTTTGTTATTGTGCTAAAAAATGTTCCCCCATTGAAGGACGTTACTCAGAACTCTTCTTTTGAAACCCATGAATCTCTTAAAAATAAATCAGTCTCGTGGCTAAATAAGAATTATGGTTTTCCAGCACATCTATCTCATCTGATTTTAACCGCGAGACGAGTTTCCTGGGTTGGCCGATCACGCAAGACTGTAAAGGGGGATTGTGTAATAATAAACTTTAGTAATCCCCATATAGTGCATAACATCTTGTCAAAAGCCACCCTGCTCCCTCACACTGGCGAGGGTATTACCCTGCATTCACTGGGCTATTTCTATAAAGAACAGAAAAATTTACCCCAAAGTGCTCCATGGGAGTTTAGAGCAAGTCATCCTGAAAGCCAGTTTTCTCAAGGTTTTGCCATCTCAAATCGCTTTCAGGCCCTGAGTAATTTAGACTCTAATGATTGACTGTACCCTGATGGAGGCACTTTAAGTCTTAGCTTGGAAAATGTATCCGTTGTGGAGGGAGAGGTTATGGCATCAGGTGATTCTGTATCAGCCACATGTGGAGAGACCACACAAAACGATACGTCCGCATTGGGGAATGTCAATGATGATAGAGTGGATGCGACTGTCAGTGCTTCTCAAATGCCTCTTGGCACAAGTGTCCTTAGTTGGAATATAGCTGGACTAAATAATAAAATCCACGACCCTATCTGGAGGGACACTCTATTAGGCCATGAAATCATCGGCTTACAAGAAACTTGGGACACTGAAAATACCTTTATTCTGGACGGATTTTGTGCTTTTTGGTCACCAGCAGTGGCCTCCAATAGGGGAAGGGCTAAAGGTGGTCTTTTGACCCTTATTGCACTAACCATTGATGGCAAATACAGTATAGTGGAAACGGGTTCGCCTTACTGTTTAGCAGTTGAAATTCATTCTAATTTAAATGGGATCTGGCTTATAGTAAATTTTTATAACTCATTTATTCAGAATATGCCTAATGAACATTTACGCAGTCTATTTGATTTTTTACAAATGTATAATGAACTTTGTAAAAATCCATATTCGGTTATTGTGCTTGGTGATTTTAATGTTCATCCATGTTTTAAAAATTGTTTTATATGGGACAGTTTAGGTCCACAAGATCAAGGTAATTTACACTTTGAACACACACCACAGGGGACTTTTTTAGATGAGCTTCTAGTGGGGAATCATTTGGTTTATCCCGTAAATGACATAAATGAAACCCCGACCTTTAAAGGAAGTGGAATAGGATCCACTATTGACTACATTTTTGTTACATCCAACTTAGCTGGTAATGTAAGTCACTATAAGGTTAATTGGTCTACTCTTAGTGACCACAATCCCGTCCAGTTAATTCTTACTGATGATCTCAAAAAAGGAATAGCGGATAAACCTATTGTCAGTATACTGGACATAAGGCCAACAGACCAAATGCGACGCCTGAAATGGTGCCAGTTGGTCCCAGAGGACTTCACCAAAAATTTGTGGGAGACGGTCGGGAATGAAATACTTCTATGTTCACAGGACGGGATTTGTAGTGATGCGGTCTTGACAGCTTATGAAAAAATCTGCTGTCAGGTGAACAGTGATCTTAAAAAAGTATGCAAGGACAAACCCAAAGTTGGGGAGAAATGGTTTGATCACAGCTGCTCATCCTCCCAACGGAAGCTTATGTTAGCTCTTAAAGCGGTCCCACCTGACAGAGCGGAAATTGCCATTTGCAGGAAGGCCTACAAAATGGCTCAGAAAAAACGTAAAACCGAAATTAGGGAAAATGCATGGAATGACCTCCTGTCTACTGATGTCATTAATAATAGTGCGAAATTTTGGTCCATTGTAAATAAACCTTTTTTTAATGGTAAAAGTCACACCGAGCTTGAATGCGGCATCCAAGAGGATGTTTGGTATGCTCATTTTAAACAGGTGTATGATGGAGATGGTTTAAGGGCGGGGCCCTCATTTAACTTTGACAATTATACGTTGACCTTCACAGAATTAGAGGTGAAAAATGCTATTTTACAGATGACAAGTAATAAGGCGCCGGGACCCGATGGAGTCCCGGCTGACCTTTTCAAATCAGATATTAAACTTTGGTCTAAAATTCTTTTTAATGTTTTTATAAATGCTTGCCAAAAGGGCCTCCCATCAACATGGGCAAAATCAGTCATCGTCCCTATTTTTAAAAAAGGGGACAGAGGCGACCCGAGCTGTTATCGACCAATTTCTCTCATAGACTCCTCAGTGAAAGTCTTGGGGAGGGTTGTTCTTGCCCAACTAAACGGTTGGCTAGAGGAATCTGGAAAACTCTCTATGGTCCAGTATGGTTTTAGGAAAGGGATGGGTACCATAGACCAATGTTTAAACCTACAACTTTTAATTGGTAAATACACGGTGGCCAAAAAAGGAACCCTGTTGGTTGCCTTTATGGATTTGTCCTCGGCCTTTGACCGTGTAAATAGATCAAAACTATGGCCTATGCTCCTAGAACTTGGTGTTGATAAAGAGATTGTTCATTTTTTGGCGGACCTACATAGAGAGCTAATAGCCACAGTTCGTTATGATCAAAAGGGAAATTGTACCAAAGATATACCCATTTCTTATGGGGTCAGGCAGGGGTGCATTTTGGCACCTCTCCTTTTTACTTTATATATAAATGATTTGGACAACACCCTTGTCGCCTCATGTAAAGATATCCCCCGAGCAGGGAAATATTCGGTCCCTGCCCTTTTATATGCTGACGATGCTGCCTTAATTGCCAGAACGGGAGTGGGCCTTCAGCGACTGTTAAATTCCTTCGCTGATTTTATGAAGGATTTGGACCTATCTGTTAATTTTGTTAAATCTCACGTCATGGTCATTGGCCCGAAATCTGCCAAATCTAAAACCTTTTTATGTGGGGGTCATCAATTATCGAGGGTCTCTTCTTTTCCTTATTTGGGTGTCCTCTTTGATGATCGAGATTCTGGGGTAACCCAAATACAGGCAAAAAAGATTGTGTTTTCAAGAGCTACAGTAGGAGTCCTGGGTTTTGCGAGAAAACTGGGAGCCAGACCATTGAAGGCTCTTATTCAAGTGTACAAGGCTAAGTGTCTCTCTATAGCCTTGTACGGAGCTGAGGTCTGGGGCATTAACAACGCTAAGAGCATTGAGACTGTTGAGGACAGATTTCTAAAAAATCTCCTCTCAGTACCGATTTGTACTGCTAATTATATTGTCCATCAGGAGCTAGGCATTGGTTATCTTGAAGACAGCATTGCCCTGGCCCCGATGCTGAAATGGATTAGCATCTGGCTTAACCCGGATTTACACTTGAACCACATCATTTTGAGAGATTGTCTCTCGCTCGATCATGGTTTGTATATACCATGGTTGAAATACATTTGGACCCTGGCTAAAAAACTCGGGAGACCAGAGCTGTATTTTTCTCCCGAGACCTTGGTAAAAGGCGACATCATCTGGTGCAAAGAAAGTTATAGTTGCATATCCACTTTGGCAAGGGAAGAGAAGGAGTTGGTCAAGGGTTCCGTTAGGAGCCACCAGCTCTGTAAAACAACACCACTTATGGAACCTTATCTTGAATATGTAACAAACCCAAATCATCGTTTTCTTTTAACCAAATTTAGATTGAACCAACTATACTCACTGATCGGAGCTAAGAAAGACTGGAAAAGGGCATTGGACCCTGGCCCTTGCTCCTGTGATAACTTTTCCCCCCAGGACATTATACACCTTTTTTTCTTCTGTGAGCACTTTATTGACACCAGGAAACGTTTTTTAATCCCAATTTTAAAAGATAAAGGCTTTGTTCAAGTGAGACCTGCTTTTTTGTATTTACAGCTTTTAAATAATGTCTGGGAAACTTTTAACATTGCAAGCTTTTTAACTGTGGTAATTCGTACCTTGAGGAAATGAACTGTACCCTTTTTAATGTTGGTAATTTATTAATAATGAAATCTCTGTTTTTAACATGTATTTATTGTAGTATGCTTTTATGGTTTGCACTAAAACCGAATAAAGACTTTATGACTGACTGACTGGCTAACGCGACAGTTACTTTCACTGAAAACTTTGGCACAGGCGTATTCGCCAACGCTACTTCATAGACCACAATGCCTTGGGGTAACACGCTGGTAGGACGAGCAGAGTGCGGCCAATCGGACTTTTGTTTTCACATAAGAACATCCATATAAGTGTCTCCCAACCTGGCCCAGAAAAATAAACAAGTGCAGATTGTGCACTATTGTGGGACGTATAGAATCACTAGGTGCACCACAGGGCCATAATATAAATGTATGTTGTTGGTTTCAGATGGGGGTGTGCCGCCCACACATGAATCGCTGTTCTGGGTCAGGTTGGGGGACACTTATATGGATGTTCATATGTGTGTTATTTCATTCACATGGGCACTGCACTGTTTGCTTGATACGTGTTTTTATTGACTTTGTTACGGGTTCCCCACGGAAATCATTCCTACCCTCTACCCTTGAATCAAGGAGGTAGGGTTAGTACCCATGGGATCTTTTATATGCGAGTCCTGATGAAAGCTGGGGTATTATTTCATGCTGGATGAAACATGTCGACATTCTTTTGCAGACCAGAGGGGTAGGTGACTCATAATAGCCTCCCATACCACCATCCACTGGTCTTCCAATTGACCTTTTTACTCTGGACAGTGAATCCATGACTAAAGTAGAATTGAGGAATTCCCGTGTCTAATTTTAACCACTATTTCTGCACCTTTATTCACTAATTATCCCATTTTTGCTTTATTTTTCATGTTGTATTGTCTTCTCCCTCCCTATTGCTCCACCTCCAGCGTTGGCTTGCGCGCAGGTGTTTTAGCAGCCCTATGATGAAGCATGACACAGTTCACTGTGTGTGAGGGCAGTTTTATAACACTTGAGTGTTTCCCTCCCCTTTCCTTATCGGAGTGATTTTGAATACTTAGTCCCTCTTCTTTTTGTGTGCTAAACGTTGTTAGTGGAGTTCGAAGTGGGACTTTATCTCCTCTTACCCCTTATTCTTTGAGTGTGGTGAGTGTCATTGACAGCACTGGGAGGGACACTGTGTGGCGCAAGCTGCAGTGACCTTCTCGCAAGGGCTCTGTCACTTATTTTTTATTCGCAAATTAATGACTGCCAACAGCTTTGGTTGCTGTGCTGAGTTGTGTGACATCTTTGTAAATCTGTGCCAAAATATCATTTTTGATATGATAAATCAGAATGGCCTTTATCTAGTGATTGCCCAGATTGGTGTTCTATTACCATAAACGACTGTAAAATTGCAATGCACTTGTGCAGTTTATGTGATCTGATTTGAGAGATAACCTGTATGTCACAAGTTTAAATCCGGCCAGTGAAATGCCTCAATTAAGAGCACCATGGGCAGTTACAATATGTGCTGTAATGCCTGCTAACATGTTTCGAAATTAAGAATTTTCAAACAAACACAGTTACCCTGAAGTTTTCACCCCGTAAGATTCTGTGTGTCAAATTTGCTGATATTTGGTGGGGAAAAAAGGCACGATATATACTGGACCAAAGCACAATAATTAGTGGGCCAAAGCAATTTTGGTGCAATGGTAATTATAAAGTCTGCCTCAGTGTTGGATTATATTGGTTGCGATATTTATCATAGACGACACTTGGCCAATCAGAATCTGGGCTGAAGTCAGAATTTTGTGCCTTTGAGTTCGTACAGTTACTTTCAATTATATGCTCGACTCTTACAAATATTGTTTAGAAAAGGCAACCAATGTGAGATTAAGTGACAAATAAGAACATTGAAGGTATTGCCAGTGGAAGATGGTCATTTTCAATGCTGTCCTATTTTACTGCTGTCCCAATTGTTTACTGACTGGTCTTATTTTGCATTGGCTACTCCTGAATGGACCACATAAGGGGCAAATGGATATGACATTCACTCCAGAGCCGGGATCACGAGATTTGTGGGTTGGAATTCCCTTGTGGAATTCTACACAGTACAAATGTACTTGGGCTGATGTTCACATAACAACCCTCCACAGATGCAAATACACTGGCCCAGATTTCAGAGCTTTGGAAAGGAGCTGCTGTGCTGGTTCTTGCATTGTGGCTGCCCAAATTGTTTAGCTCAGGCATGATGAAAAAAGTTGGTTCAAATTTACAAAGCCCCGCAAGGGCTGATTTGCATGGCGTGGGTTTGTGTTGCGTTACAATGCGTCCGGTAGGTAATACATTGGTGGAGGATTGGTGTTACTATGCATTCACCCATGTATTTCAATGAAAACTTGGGGTTGTGTCAACATGGTGGGCCTACCAGAGAGAGGCATAACAAGGAGGAATAGCTTCATTTCTTCCTCTTTACATGTGTGATGCTTTCTGCCACATGTATAGAAAGATGAATCTGTCTATAAGGATTACTTTTGTGCAGGAAGGTATTCCTGCCCATTATGCAGGCACCCTTGCGCCAGGCTGCCTGAAGTGCGCTGGCACAGTGAGAGAGCAGAAGGGCGCCGCATCAAGATAGCTATGATACATTTCTGCTCTCTACCATTCACCCGACAAAGCACAAGTTACTTTGCTGCATTGCATTGCATGAAAGGTCAGCAAATCGGGGCCTATGTTTTCATCCTGTAGGCAGCAGTTTACCCAGGAAACTAAACACTGCCAGCAATAAACATGGTATATTTTACTTAAAGTGGGACACAGTAAATAGTAAGTTGAACATTTTGGGTTTCAAAAAATAAAATACAACAGTAATATGGCATGGGCCCTGAATTTCCTTTTCTTCTGATTTTTTACATGTCCTTGGCCTTCAATAAATGATGGTCCTCTTGGGCGCTAAAGAGCCTGCGCGCTAGATGGCTGCACTCTCTGGAGGCTCCTGCAGTCTGGGGACAACATCCACCATCATCCTGCCTTATCCAGACTGCTTTGGTGGTGCTGTGGAGATTTGTGCCCCCGGGTGCATCTCCCGACATTTCTGCATTGATTCAGGGCCCCTGGGATGGCTTAATATGTGCCCTTTCCTATTGCAGCCTGCTGCCACGCTCATAATGGAATGCTAAGCAGGAAATTGGGCAACCCTATAGACCCCTGGAGGCTTGGGTACAATAAACTCAATGTCGGGTAAAAGTGCCAACAAGGGACTTTTTCAATGTAGAGAATCTCAAGTAATCGTTCATAAAAAAAAAAAAATTGTTTAAAGCACTTGTCATTGGCTTTTACATTTATTTCAAAATTAACTATCTGACTTTTGAGCAGGAAAATTAAATAATAACAAACGGGTGTATACTTTTTCAAAATACAAATTTATGTAGAAAACGTGTGTCATTTAAAAGGGTATGAAATACAATTCATATACAGACAAAAGCGTTAAAGATTCTTCACTAAAATTATTCAGTCTCATGGGCACTTTTGCCATAACCCATTTCAAATATTGATACACGGGCAAATCATCATTGATTACATGATGAATAATTCCTGAGATAATGATTATAAGGAAATTGGGTTTAGTTGTCAACGTTTAGATCTTCGCTGTGAAAACATCAATAAGACCTTCTTCAGGACATTTAGTTTTTGTGTGGACTGGAGACCCTGAATGACTCAGAACATGATAATATGTTCGAGTACATGGAGCATCAATGCAGAAACAATAAAATAATCATGTTCTGAGGATCAGCTGTAACACAGTGGCACCCTTCTTTTAGTAAGCGCACACTGGACCATTGTTATGGCGGTTTAAAGCACGTCCAGAGCCAGAAATTGCTGCACCAGAGCAACCCATGCGTTCGTAAAGAGTTGTTGGGATCAGCCTGATACCATTGCTTCCCGCGCTGATAATGGTGGCCACCTGAGAACAAGTGCAGCCCCACAGCATTCTCCCTGGGAGCTTTGGGAGCTTGTATCTGTGGATATTTGCTTGCTGATTGATTCCACGTGAGATCGGGAAGTGAAGAGAGGCCCCTCACGAGAGCAGAGAAGCTGGCTGCCAGGAATGGCGCAGCCCCTGAAGGTGTGGAATGCACAGTGGTGTAGCAAGTGGGGGGCGGTCTGACCCAGGCGGCACGGGTTTTGCAGGCGGCGGTTGGTGGCCTCTCCCCCGCTCTTTCCTGGAGCCATCATGGGGCAGCTGCCGGAGGATTCACCAGCAAACTGCCCTGCTCTTAGATGAGGCTGCCACGGGTGGCAAACGCAGGGGCCACCACAGGTGGCCTAAGGCCTAGCTACTCCACTGGGCATGCTGCCAGTGGGAGACTCTGGGGCATGAGGCCAGCCACCGGAACCCGCACCTTTCACCTGGAGGCAATGACCTTGGGGGGTGGGGCTGACCCAGGGGTCCCAGTGATGGCTTCCTTACATCCTGATGACATCGGGCCCTGGAGACTCTGGATTGCTGTTGTCTGCAGTAAGCTTGCCAGCAGCATTCTGTGCAACTTGGACTGCCGGTCAATTAGCCTGCCATGTGGATGACACGAGCCTGATCGTTTGGCCCTCTCCACATCAACATTGATGTAGGGGCAGCGCATGCCCCCCCTAATCGCTACTGGGGTGCCACGGGGAGGCACATAGGTGACAGTCGGAAGGACCAGGAGGTCGAGGGACTACATTCTAATGGACAGGAGTACTGTGCTTGCTCGTGTCTCCAGATTCTGAACTGGAATTACCATACTCCTCACTTTATAAGGCTTCAGTCTTCCTGTTTGTCCTGTGTTCTGCCTATGCGCTGCACACCATGTGCCCCCCTTACAGACATCTTTTTTGGTTAACCGAGACCGCTGCCTCATTTTCACTTTGATCTGGATGAGGCAGCACTGGTTGTCTCCGGAAACACTCATCTTCACGAGGATGACCCCTGCTGCCTCTATGGATGTACCCCTGACTGCAAATGTTTGTATTGCTATTTCCATCCCTTTTTTCTTATTTTTTCCTTTTTGAGTCGTTCTTGCTTGTTGGTGTGTTAAGGACCAGCCATGTTTTGTTATTTAGTTCAGTCTTATTGGGGAGTACGACTGGGAGGGAATATAATCCTGGTGGATTTGGGCCATCAGTGTGGGAGTTGGGGAGTTATGGGGTGGTTCATTTCTCTACATTGTGCCAATCACTCTGTAATGGTCACTGTGTAGTATTGCTATCTTGATTCCACTTGTCACCTGCCACATCCACTCCCTCTACCCATTTTAGAATGCCCAATGTGACCAGTGCTGATGTCATTCCTTCCCAAGCACCTTACAAATGCATCATGTGGAACATTAGAGGGCTGGGGAACCAACACAAGCAACGGCACATACAGTCCTATCTTGACAGACATGGCATTCACATTGCTCTTTTACAAGAGACTCATTTGAGTGCTGCCACTGGTACATCCTTCATGGACAGGTGGGCTTCCCATGACTATTTTCCACATACTCCTGTTATGCATGGGGACAGTCATGCTCATACGCAATGGGGTCCCATACATACTGCAGGGATTCCTATGCGATGTGCAAGGGCGCTACATGATCATGTGGGAGAAGTTGCACTCCCATGTTATCACAGTTGTGAATTGCTATGAGCCCATGCAGATGACCTTGCTTTCTTTGTCTCTGGGGTCGAGTTGCATCCAATGGCCCAATTTTGTTATTGTGGGTCGGCGACTTTAACACAGTTCTTTGTGCAGATGTTAATCACTCACATATCCCGCCCACCTACCTCAGCATCCCTGCCCGTCATCTCCAAGATATCATGGAGGAGCATGACATCCTTGACACTCGGACAGCACTCCACCCAATGGTTGGAGAAGGCACTTTCCACTGAGAAGTACATGGGAACTAGTCTGGACTTTATTACTGGCTGATCTCCAAGGGAGTGGGGTCTTGGATGCAGGAGGTTCCTCATATTGCACACACACATATTCTCACCACTCTCCAGTTCTTCTTGTCCTCTCCATTCCTACCCAGACTCTCCTTGGTGCAAACTGTCGCCTGTCCCTGTGCTCTCGTCTGGATCATACGTTTTGGGAGGAACTTCTGCAAGAAATATCTTGTGCGGATTCGGTGCCACTAATCAGTACAATCTGGGAGGTGTTGAAGGCCACTGTTAGGGGTCAGTGCCTTGCAAAAAGTGGGGTGGTTTTGCACTCCCTCCATAATCATCTAGCCTGCCTGGATGCTGAACTTAATCAGCTTGAAGCCCAATTAGGTGAGACTGAAGATCCCAGGTTAAGTCAGCAGGTCAAGACAGTATTGTCTGAATTTCATGAAGCTGCCAACAGAGAATGCCTCTTCCATGGCAAGGATGCAACAGTCAGGGCATATGGAGAGGAACTCACTCCGCTAATAATACACTGGGAGTTCCGGGCGAACTGGGGCAACTGCATATGGATACTCTGGGGATCCTCCAAACCTTATCCTCTTTCTATAGCTCCCTTCAAATTTCCAAAAAGGAAGACCCATTGATGCTAACCCATATCTAGAGGACGTGGCCTATGAAGGACTGAGCGATGCCCAGAGGCTCAGGACTTTATTGTTGATGAGATAAGAAATGCGATACAGCAGTTGCAGGATCATAAGTCCCCGGGTCCTGACGGGCTGCCAGCTGACTTCTTTAACACTTAAGTGGATGCTGGCTTCCATCTCTCAGGAGGTGAAAAAGGAGATTCAACTCCTCCTGTCTATGCGTGAAGCCCTGATCTTCCCACTACTGAAACCAGTCAAACCTCCTGATCACTGATCACTGCGAGACCTACAGGTCTCTCTCTCTTATTAATTGCAATTTTAAAATCTTAGGTAAAGCACTTTCTATTTGCTTACCCCTCCTCATGACATTCTTGATCCACCCAAACAGGCTTTCTCCCTGGTCGATCCACCTCCTACAAATTGTGAACCCTGTTCACAGTACTGCAAGACATCTACCCAGACTTGGCCATGGTGACAGTCATTTTAGATTCTACCAAGGTCTTTGACTCTATTGAATAGCACTTCTTAATGGCCGTGCTATGTCATAGGGGGCTCACTCATCCTTTTCTATCCTGGATTGTGCTCCCTTACTTAAACCTGGTTGCTAGAGTTTGTTTTAATGGGTCTGTCTCCTCTCTTTCTGTCATTAAGAGGCACGCACCATGGCTTTCTACTACTGCCCTTACTTTTTGCCATTGCAGTGGAGCCACTCGCTGCTAAGCTGCGACAACACCACTGTAAGTATGCACTCAGTTACCCTGCCACACTTCTCCTGATACATCTGCATGCAGACGATGTGACGCTCTTCTTGCCGGATCCTCATCGTAGTCTAAATGCGGTCGCCCGAGAATTTCTCTGGTTCCTTGGGTTATCAGGTGTGCAGATAAACTTTGAAAATTCACAACTTTTTCCTTTTACACCAGCCACCAGGCCTTTCATCCTGGACTTTCCTTTACAGTGATATCAGTCAGACTTCAAACATTTGGGGATCGTGATATTACCTGATCGGGAAGAAGTGGTATGATCTTAATATGGCACCGTGCTGTTCGTGCTCACTCACCATATTACTCACTGGATTTCTCTTCCTTTGTTGCTGGAGGATCTAATAAAAATGGTGATGTTGCCCAAATCCTTATACCTTTTTCTAAAGATACCTCTCCAACTGAGCTGCTCTTTTGTTCAAATGCTAAAAATGCTATTCATACGGTTAGCATAGGCTAGAAAGGAACCTTGTTAGCAGTGGGACACTCCAACCTTACTTTTCTCCATCAGTGGTCCGTGCAGGTAAGTGCAGTGGGGTGGGAAAGGAGGAGGGGAAGTCAACTGACGAAAGAATTGGGAAAATAAATAAATAAATAAATCCTATTCAGTCATCTGTCGACATCCCCCCCGCCTTACCACAACACGCTTATCCGCAAGGACCGCTGCTGCTTTTCTCCAAGAGGGGGGGGTTTGAAGCCCCAGACATGGAATTGTACTATTTATGTACTCAAGCTCACCATGCCATTCATTGGTATAGATCCACTCCATTTCGCTCTCATCTGGAGGTAGAATAAGCATATATAGCCCGATCTCTCCAACCTATTTTGTGAGCTCCTTCTGTGGGGCGCCCTCTATCACTGACTCCACAGTAGCCTGAAACTTAAAAATGTGACACAAACTAGGTTGCAAAATGGGAAGGAAACTTCAATGATTTCACTCCCCTCGCACCCATTTTTTATTTTTTTTTGCAGAGTTTTATATAGCGTGAACTTGACCCGAATCCAATCAGGTATCAGAGCGCTTTACATAGCACCAGTTACGTTACATGAGGACACTCATTTCTTTTTTTTTGTTAGGCACGGGGAGATTAAGTGATTTGTCCGGAATCACAGGATGTTCAGCGTCATTACCGAGACACGAACCCAGTTCCCCAGGTCCGAGGTTGAGCGCCCTAGCCATTAGGCCAACTCCTCTCCCCTCTCCCATTGCTGCCAATCACTCATGAGTCTTCAAGCAGAATTCTACTTCAGAAGAAGTGTGGGTCCAGGAGATGAGGGGATCTCTATTGTGGCGGTGCCTTCCTCTCCCAGGCAGTGGCATCCCCACTAGATATCTTCACATACATTTGTTTGCCTCATAATGTAAAGGTGGCCACACCTGATTTCCCAGCTGAACCTCCCACCTTTAATATCCTTCTTACTATGCTCCAAGTGTATACCTCACGACACCTAGTCTCCCTATTATATCGCACTGTGCAACCTGAATCTCCTAGAATTTAAGGGCTGGTGAGTTGCAGTGGGAATCAGATCTAGGGGTTACCCTCATGGATGAACAGTGGAAATATTTCTGGGTACAAACGGGATGGATAGCACCCAGCAGCAGGCTAAGCATGATACATTATAAAATCCTCCATGGAATACACTATACTCCTGCTCAACTATATCGCTATCAACTTTGACTTTCTCCATCTGGCATGGTCCTGTTGTCCAGTACAGCCCTTCTGGGGAGAAGTGAATTCATCGCTTTCGCCATGATTGGACAGGCTTTAATACTGACCCCCATTCTGGCACTTTCGGGACACACAGACAAGCTTGATGCTGGTTGCAAGAAATATGTGGCTCTGTCTGTTCTATTAGCTCAATGAAGGATTGCCTGTTGATGGGGGCGTGGGAGGGTACCAAAATTCAAGGACTGGCTTACAGATATAATTTATTGTAACAAACAATTGTACTTATACACTGAACTGCGGCCTCCCAGGACTAGAATTCAAGACATTTGGATCCGCTGCGCAACTGTCTTCTGTGGATGGGTCTGCTAATGCTTTGTGGAATGACACCCCTGAGCCAGCTGGGGACCCTGTTTTGTTATCGCCTCATTGTTCTATTAGTCTTGTGCATGGCTTCCACTCCCTGAATGAATCTGGATTGTTATGTTGTGTTCACTGCTTCAGCTTGCAATTGTAGTTATTACTCTGGTATAAATGGGTGGGAAGGGAGGCTTCTCTTCTGATTTATGCGGGTAGAGGGGGTAGGGATGGATGATGGCACTGTACTTTCAATTACTTCACAGCACAACGGTTGTTGATACTATGGGGTATATCCACAAAAACGTGTGATAACTACTGCAAGAGTAGCCTAATGCAACTTTCAATGTCGCAGCAGATCGCGAGAAAATAACCCCGTGCCAAAGTGGAATTCACAACAAGGCGGTTCATGCGATAGTCACCAGATAACCTGCCGAATCACCGCGTGAAAATCAACGCCACGCCGCATAAATGCGATACGCGAATGCAAAAAGAATGCTTTGAGGTCAACCGTGGACAAAAAGTAGCGAAAACCAGCCACAGGCCTGCAAATCCCATGCGTCTGGCGGAACAATGCACCATAAAAATCTCAGAAAAAATACACCAAAGAAAATCCAAAGCACGTAGCAACATGGATGCACCCTGACACAGTGCAGGGGGCCAACTTGAACCCCACAACCCCCACAGACTACCAGCAAGGAACAACGGGGTCGGGGAAGGCCAAGGAGAAGAGGGAGAGGAAGACGGGGTGCAGACCGCAGGGAAACAAGACCAGAGTCACGGAGGTGACAGAACACTACCAGCAACTGACCCACTAGCAGACCACCTGGATGGCAGTCGGAGTGCAGAGGAGGCCAATCCAGGAGGCCAATAGGCGCCAGCATGACGTGACTACCTAAACCAGGCACAAACCCGCTACCAACAGGAAGGCAGCAACGGCGACAGGAGGTGGCAGTCCAGCGCCACCTGAGGAGCTGAAGGAAACCCAGGCCACAGTCATCAGTGTGGAGACGGTGCAAGGAGTAGGGAGTACGGACACAGCTCTGGAGGACCTGACACAACATCAACAGGGAGTGCAACAAACAGGGACTGGGGGATGAGAGAGTGGGCACAATGGCATACATGAACAATAAGGTGTAGCACACTGCACACCCACAATCACCCAGGTCCATGGGCCCGATCCACTTGGCACACTGCAGCACACACACATAGCATGAACAGCACACCCACATTGACGACAACGAGGAACAACGCGCATAGCTGACACTGCAGAACAGATGACACAACTGGCTTCGCACATGCACAGAAACATATTACATCTGACGGACCCCGGAAACTGTCAAATGGAAATGTACGCGTATGACATCACATCCGTCATGTAGACCAAATGTACACTGTCCCGCAGAAGAATCCAGCACCCCCCAAACAGTAACAATGTACATTGCCATACAGTCTGCATGCAAACCTGCACAATGCACCAACATACATGTCAACACAAAGTCAATACGCACCTCCCCTTCACATCACAGGGCACACAACACCTTCAGCAGAGCTCAGAATACAACACATCAGTGATGCCGGAGAGGACCACCACACCGTCGACCCTGATGCCCTACAACAGCACATGGATATCCCACGCAACCCCCCACCAGGAACCGGACAGCCAAGCTACTCAGAGGAGAACACTGAGCCTGCAACAGACCACACAGCAGGAAGCACCCGCAAGCACAGCTGGCCCACAACACTTCACCCACCCACACATCGGACCCCAATGCCATGTTACTACACGCCAAAAGGAGGTGGCCCAACAGGTGTGGGTGGGGGCCGAACCCATGGAATGTGAACCAGGACATATACGTAGGTGTCTATCACCCTTCAGGGGCCACCAACACCCCACTAAGGAGACCCACACTGCCATAGAGACACATGCAGTTGCACATTCACAGTACAGAACCACGGGCAGGGGTGCTCAAATATCAGTCACACACCCATGTTGGCTCTGTGTACGATGGCCCTGGCCACTCCCCTTACGAATTGAGTGGGTGACGACAACGCTACTTGTACAAGCTCCAACCCGCTGCCTGCGGTGACACGTCTGCATCCGGTGTACACAGCACAATGTAATGGTGTAGGGCCCAGGGCCCTCATGCACACAACAAGACCACAGGGACACACGCAGATATCAGGTTGAACTGGCTACCGGCACGTGCGCCCGGCCCCTTTATTGACAGGGCCACATGTACAGTGACGCCTGTGCTGGATGTGTGTGGGGTGAGTGTAAGCCAGCACGCACGGAATGTCTGGTGTTGGCAACCACCTAAACATTAGACACCAGTGCAACGGAAACAGAAAACACATGCATAAAAGAGTAAACTGCTGAGCAACATGGAGGGAGCCGGAGAAAGTCCAGAGGACAGCCAACATGCAAACAGAAGTGTCCATGAGTTGCAGTGCACTGAGGATGGGACACCAGAGATGAGCGTGCCCATGTGAAGAAAAAGTCTCGGATTGTGTCCCTCCAACAGATACCTGATGCAGATGCAGTGGGGTGTGTCATACCTGCATCATCTTCCCCATCAACGTCTCAGGGCCCCCACACTGTTTGAGGTGACAAAGCTGCGCAACATCTCCACAGCTTAAAACTCAATCAGTAACGGACAATGGCTTGTGGTGCACTAAGTCACTGGCACCTGGAGTGCTGAGCAGGGTATCAGGCTGATGATGGCATCCACAACAGTTCTGAGCAACTCCGTAAGTCTGTCAGGACCACCTTGTCGACTGTGGCAGATGTGCTGTTGGAGGGGGTCCTTGCTGTTGTGGCATGTGCCTCCTGCGGTGATGCCATGTCTGGGCCGGTCAGGACTCAATTTGGTGCGTGACGTGGGTGGGACGCTGTTGGGCCCGGAGGTTGCGTACCGTGCAGGGCCACAGAGAAATGGCGTTGATGACCCCAAGGCCAATGCTTCAGGGGCCATCCAATATCTCAGAAGAAGGGGTCCCGGACCTGACCAGCACAGAGTTAGTGGCCCCGGATGCACCTCGGCCGGCACAAGCACCCAGCCACAGGACGGTGACTTGCGGTGCAGTCAGATGGACCATGAGACCTGAGCATGTCACCATCAATCTCCGCGGGGTATGTTACGGAGGTTTTGGGGGGACAGTGGAAGATGTCCTCCAGGGCATGACGCTGAAAGGTTTGACTTTATCCGGAAGCAGCAAATGGAGGAGTGGAACGTGACAGCCTCGTTGCCACCACCAATTCGGTATCAGCTACATGAGGATGAAAACTGCCCCCTAGTCCATAGACTCAGACGCCACCAAGTTCGACCAGAGAGTGTCCATGATTGTTGGGTAACACACTTAGTGGCACCGGGGCTGAGAGGCGATGCTGTCTGCGATGATGCCGGTATGCTGATATGAACTCAGCCATTGCAAAATGAAGAGTCTGTGACCTACTGGACCGCAGTGTAGGCCGGAGGCAGCGGTCAGCAGTGGCCCACAGCCACATGTCATTGGCTGGTGAGGCACAGAGTTAGTGACACAAGGGCAGTTGTCGGTAGTGTTCAATCACCTCCGTAACGATGATCTTGTTCCCTCCGGACTGCAACGCATCATCCTCTTACGCCTCTCCGTGCGTGCAATGACATGTATTCTGCCTTTTGAATAACTGATGTTCAGTTCCAAATCTGTGAAACACTTGTGCTAAGCATAGGCCAAGGGCAGTAGTCCACGTAGGGCCACAGACACGTGTGGTTGTGATGCCATGCAAAGACTTGTTGGAACCACATCGAAGTGAGTATAGTGACTTAAATGGTGTTCACTGCCATGGTGTAATCAAGTTCCAAATATGTGACCTACCTGACTGTGGTGTAGGCTTGAGGCAGCAGTCAACACAGGCCATTCACCAAGTGTTGCCGGCACAGGTTGGATGGCCCCACAGGCCTGCATAGTTCAGGTTCAGTGGCACCACATGTTGGGACACCTACGTGTATGTGACTCGGGTTTCGTCCGGACTGAGCCACATCTTCCTTTTACTCCTCTCTGTGCGACCACTGGTGTGGACTCTGCCATTCGTGATTTGCGCCTAAGTGCTGGATGTGGGACCTACTGGTCCGCAGGGTAGCCCTGGTCCCTCATCCACGTATCAACGGCTGGTGTTGAACAGGATTAGTGGCACCACGTGTCACAGGCTGATGGTGAACAGGGTTAGTGGCACCACGTGTTGCTGGCTGGCATTGAACAGGGTTAGTGGCTCCACGGATCACATGCTGGCATTGAACAGGATTAGTGGCACCATGTATCGCCGGCTGGCGTTGAACCGGGTTAATGGCACCACGTGTCGCAAGTAGTCCATATGGAACTATGCCTCACTGATCAGGTGGAGCCTGGTGCTGTTGCCGCTGGCCTGGATTTGGGGTCACTGCCATTCATGACTCTGGACACAGTTTCACACATGGGACCGACTGGGCCGAGGAGTAGGCCTGAGGTGGCAGTAGAGTACGTCAACGAAAAAGGAGTAAAACGGGCCTGTGTCGTGGAGGCCGTGATGGTCTGAGGAGGCCGCCAAGGTCGCGGGACTCGGGCCTGGAGCTGGCTGCGCAGGGGCGGGCCTGACGGGTTCATGGTCCAGCAGGCGCACAGCGTCGCAGGTAACTCCTCTCTAGAGGACAAAATCGGCCTCATGGCGGGGTGAGAGGCACCGCCCTGGCAGAGACATTGGGCTTGCCAAGGAGTTGTGCATTTCCCTTGTTGCCATCCTGGCTACAGTGGTTGATGATGGACGGTCAGAGGATGAAGGAATCATGCACACTGCCTGTGTATTTGAAGGCGACATTGTTGGAGGTTCCACGGTGTTCTGTTGTTGCCTGCACATTGGAGTGGGACGTGTGCTTTCTGTTGCGCTGATTGTGTGCTGTGTCTCCAGGGGGCACAGATGGGACATGTGTGCTGTGGATTGCCCCCAATACATGCGTGCATCCTGCTATGGCGTATGATCCTTGATTGGTCTCCAGCGTGACCTGCGCTTTGTGTTGGATGTATGGGGACTGGGGTACCAGGGTGATGGTGATGTCCAGGACAGGTGTGAGGGACTTGGATGTGGCTGGCAGTGAGACTCCTCCGACTCTGGCTGGTGTTGGTTGGGGGGGGGTGCCAGAGGCCAACAGGTGCAGCCAAGCCAGCAGCCTGGTGTGGGGTGGTATGTTGGTTGTCTGCTTTGTTGGTGCCGTAGGCCTGTTGGGCGATGATGGTCGGGATGTGTGGGATGGTTGTCCCTTTCAGCCTGTGGTGGATGGTGACATTGTCAGAGGTTGGGTCTGTGAGGCTGGTACACTTCCTGGGGGTCCGCTCTCTTTGTCTGCGCAGCATCTGTGTTGGTCCGGGGGGTGGTGTTCCGGGTGTGGATTGTGTTCCTGGGGTGGTGTGGGTGGGTGTTGTGGCCCTCTTGGGTTTCCGGGCCGCATGATGGGTGGCTCCATGGCATCTGTTGCCCTTCAGATGTGGCCCTGGGCTGTGCTCCCTTTTGTTGTGCAGGCTGCCGTCCGACTTTACACCAGGTCAGAGCAGGTGTAGAGTTTCTGGTGCTAACGTGCCTTATCACCTGTTTTGTGTTTTTATCGCAGTTCTGTGTGGTCATTGAGAATGTTGAGGTGTGATGTTGTCGTGGCTTTTGGTACGGGAACGCCCACTCTGCATCTCATTAGCGATAGTTGCGGTGGGCCTTTGTGTCGATGTTTTTTGTGGCTGCTATCACGGGTAAACTGGTGCTGTGGGCTGTTTACACAGGCTTATGAATGGAGAGGTATTTTTATCATGACTTTGGCTGCGATAAAGTGACGTTGGTTCGGCGATAGTTCCTTGTGAATATGCCCCTATATCTTTTTATCTTGAATGGGCCTCAGGCCCTGTGGAATTTGCCAGAAAGATGGGCATTAGGGTGAATGAACTAGAGTGACAGTGAAGGACAATACAACAAGGAAATTTGCCAGGCACCTTCTTTAGGGAAGTGAACTGTTTATAAAGCATTATTGCCACTCGTGACTTGGAAGTCCTACCGCTTGCGTCTCTTTCCCAAGTAAAGTTCCAGTCTCTGCATACCCTGACAATAGAACGATAGCCACTCCTCCTTGTCCCTCCCATTTTTACTAATTAAATGTATACCTATGTATGCGGAGATCTCTGCCACAACGGTGAAAGGAGAGGCAGCAGTCTCCATGTGTAGGTTTTAGAACAGCAATTTCTAGTATACTTTGCATACTACAAAATGAATTTTGGAAACAAAGCCCCTTTGTTTCCCACAGATATAACAGCAGCGAAGATCACAGTTTGTAAGCAAAAAACATAACCTCCTTCTTCTCTTGGCTCTATTTATTCAAGATGCATGAAGCCATATTTTGTCCACGGAGTGAAAATTACTGGAGAGGTGATATAATACAAACATAAGCTTCAGACAGTTAACTAGCCAAAGACTACCTTTAGAGTATTAGTCTACAATTTTAAAACAATCTTGACAATGAAATGACAGCCAATGAAGTCTTTAGAGAACAGCATAGATGTTTCCATCCTGGGTACTAAGCTTTTTTGAAGTGCCAACCAGGGCCTGTATTACATTGAGGCACTCTGTCCTTATCTGCCCTATGGCACACCTTTAAGCAGGAGCAAATATGACAAGTTACAAAGCGTACTAATACCACGCGTATCATTACAATGCGGGTATTACTAGACGTAGTCATTCTCCACGACCTATCATTAAAAAGCATACTTTTACCACAAATATGCCTTTACCACGCACGCCATTACTATGCAAAGGCATGAGTGGTAAAGGTATACTCTTGGTAAAAGTATCTAAGGTAAGTTACACTACCCTGCCCTACCCTAAACCCTAATTTAGTACCCCTGCACGACCCTCCCAGCCCCAATCCTTTCCCTACCATAAATCCCTAAATCACTACCCCTGCATGACACCCCAACCCCCAATTCTTTCCCTCCCCTAAAACACCACCCCCGCATGACCCTTCTCCCAAACCTCAGTCCTCTACCTACTCTGAAACACTACCCTGCATGACCCCTCAACCCTACCCTAAACCCTAAAACACTACCCTGAAATTCACCCCCTGTCCCCCAGTCATCTCCCTACCTTAAAAAACTACCCTGCACGACCCTCCCCAGACCCCCAGTCCTCTCCTTACTCTAAAACACTACCCTGCAAGATCCCGACCCTACCCTAAACCCTAAAACACAAACCTGCACAACCCTCCCCGACCCCCAGTCTTCTCCCTACCCTAAAACAATACCCTGCATGACCCCCCGACACTACCCTAAACCCTACAACACTACCGCTGCACGGCCCTCCCCAACCCCCAGTCTTCTCCTTCCACTAAAACACTCACCTGCATGACCCCTGACCCTACCCTATACCCTAAAACACTACCCCCTGCATGACCCTCCCCCAACCCCCAGACCTCTCCCTACCCTGAAACACTACCCTGCACGACACCGACCCTACCCTAAACCCAAAAACACTACCCAGCACAATCCCCCGACTCCCAGTCCTCTCCCTACCCTGAAACACTCACCGGCATTACCCTCCCCCGACCCCCAGTCCTCTCCCTACCCTAAAACACTACCCTGCACAACCCCCCGACCCTACCCTAAACCCTAAAACACTACTCTGCAAGACACCCCCCCCCCACCACTGACCTCCTTTTACCATAAAAAAGTAACCCCCACCCCAGGCCCAATCCCCCTTACCTCTCTCTCCTTGTGGTTCCTCTCTCTCCTCGTGGTTACTGGTGCCCTCTGGTCGTCTGAGGGGCGGTGCATGTCATTGTGAGGAAGCGGAAGAGCCTCTGTTTCCTCACAATGACGTGGATTGCCTAAATGTATTTACAAGGTATGTGCTTTTACCACACATACCTTTAGATGCCTGGTAAAAGTACATACGCTGTAAAAAAATGCGTAATGATAACTACGCGTTGTTACAACGCATGCGTGGTAACGCTTGCATTGTAATGGTATGCGGGGAAACAGCCACGTTGTAATGGCTGTTTCCCAAGCAGGAGCACCATGCGCAAACAGAGACAGTGCATCCTATTAAAATGAGCCGTTGCCCCAGGGCAGTGTATTAATTAAAATACAGAGCAGCTCAGTGTTTCTCTGTGCAGCTGGCAACCCCTCCTGCATTTAAAGAGGGGCTAGAGATCCCACTACAGGCAGCTGCAGAGATTGACTGCACCCACCAACAACGGGCTGTCTGGGGGCATCCCTGGGGCCTCCTTTGCCCCCTCCAGACAGCTGCCATCAGGGGTGCACTAACAGTGCACCACCTTTTCATGGCCACTGCACCTGTGCGCGTAACATGGTGCGGTAGTAATGGCAAAGTGATTCCCTCGTTTGCATGTGGCCAAGGCCCCATGCAAATGAGGAAACACCCTCTGAAAATAGAAATAGTGCTGGTCCTACAGGTACACCAGCGCAATCAATTGTACAGTAAGGGCAGCACAATCATCTGCAGCCCCTTCTGTAATACAATAGTGCCCTGAGGGTGCAAAAAGCAGGCACACTATGTATAATGAGACCCCTGAAGTTCATAGTAGTATAAAATAATTGATCCTATATGGCTCTGGCAAAATATCATCGTGAGTCTGAGACAGAAAATGCTTGCTCCAGTGTAGCTGTTTCAAACAACAATTGCAGGCAAAAACAAATCTGGTTTGCTTGATTACTAGCTGCCAGAGATGCAGCAAAAATTATACCAGGGGGCATATTATCAAGCACTGCGTTAAAACTATCACTGGTTTAGCAGCATAAGACTGCCGCTAAAGCGGCGATAATGGGCTTGATAATATGCCGCAGAGAATTCCAATAGAAGCCCATGTTGACACCAGAACATGGGCTTCTATGGGAATTCTCAAGGCATTTTATCAAGCTCATTATCGCCGCTTTAGCGGCAGTTTTCTGCCACTAAAGCGGCGATAATTTTAGTGCCGTGTCTTGATAATATGCCCCATAACGTCTTAACCATCTCAATGTGGATGATAAAGGAGTCACCCTCAAAATGTTGTTGCACCGTTGTTTTTCTCTGTTTCTGAGGGTTAACTATTAACAAGGACTCTGTTGCTAATGATCGCAGTAAAAAGGTAATTGAGTTTATAGGTTTGTGCACCAAACTGTATCAAATGTAATCAAGAAGTTACATGTCACAAATTCATGAAATAACGCAAACCAAGGCATGTATAAATTAAACAATAAAATTAAGGCTTATTCAAAAGAAAATTTCAATATGGCTGCCACATTAGAGAGTGGATAGGGTTTGGAAAAGAGGATTACCGCAGGCTGATAACTAGCAAACAGCAGGAATTTTGGGCTAAGGAAGGAACAGCAAACTGATTAAAAAAAAAAAAACACTATCAGAAAAGTAACTAGGGTGCATGGCAAGCGGCAAAATGAGTGAGATGAAAGGACATTAAGCAAACGTGGGGTGATGGCGAGTTGCACCTCTGTGAAGAAAATACATCATGCAAACAACAGCCAACGATCTGGTAGTCATAAACCAGGAGAGAGGGCCAGAGGAGCAAAAGGGTGCTGGAGAAGTGTGGACAATCTGGAAGGGATTGCCACGGTGAAAGTTGGGCAAGAAACAGGAGAAGGGTACACAGGTCGCACACTTGAAAGTAGAGGAGCACACAGGCGGTTACTGAGGGTTTACCCATAAATAGAACCCCTGCATCATGAAAATGCTTTAAAAAAGCATATTAGAATGCAGGCATGACAAAAGGAGTAATATATTGAAGATTTTGGATAGTTTTAGAGCAACCTTTTGACATTGTGAAGGGAATAGTGACTCACACCGCAATATTTTCTCAACATTCTTCACTCTAGACTTTTCTACATGACTTTTCTGCTGAAGATATTTTTTGACTTGCAATATATTTTGTGCCTTTCAGGTTTGTTCTTATCCATCCACAGATAAATCGTAGGGCTTATTTATGTTTCACTCTTCCACCACACAACGTGACTCAAAGCCACTTTGCGTGGAACTGAGTGTATTCAAAACTCTGGAGTAACGCAGCGCAAATCACTGCGTTGCATTATTCTGCCCTAGCAAGGATTTTTATGGGCGTTGCATGGGCGTTCTCATGCAACTCCCATGGATTTTGATGCATCCCCAGATTTACAAGAACTTGTAGACCTGGAGCTGCATCAAAATCTTACACCTTCCCTATGGAGGCGTATTGAGGAGAAATATGTCTATTTCTGTCTATTTCTCCTCATTTCTTCAGCACACATAGAAACAGGAACATGCCTCTCAGGATTGTATTTGTGCAGGAAGGTGTCTCTTCCTGTACAATAACAATCCTGTGTGGAATGCAGGCACCATTGCACCATGGTGCAAAGGTGGCTGCATTGGTGCACCAGGGCATGGAAAAGGACAGGAATGCACCAGAGTTCATTAAATTTGGCGCATTCCTGCCCTTTCTCTCTGTCACGCAGTGCAGCACAACACAGTGACTTGCTGTAATGCACTGCATCACAAAGCCCATAAATAAGCCCCCATGTTTTTGTTGGTCTGTGGATCACTTACCGGACAGTGAGCTATATTTCCACTTTTGTGCTTTCAGCATAATTGGTGTTTTGAAACTTGAAAGCAAAGCAGTTACCTGTGATAGTTAAATATTAAACAATATAGCCTATAACCATGAACCCTGATGTTCCTGTTGATGGCTGCAAACTGATTCAAAAAAATAGACAGGGCTGCATCTACCTCATCTCAAACATTTTGAATGGATCTCTAAACCTTCAGACACAAAAGACTCAGTTAATGTTTTTCTATTGAAGAGAAAATATGAATTTGTAAACATTAGGGAATTGTTTGCCCTCTATAAATGTGCGTTTGGTTGCTTTAACTTTAAAGGGAATTTGAGTTGCAGTGTGGCTACATTTTCTATGAACATTATAAACAGGTCTATAGTTCTTACAATCTTTATGATTGAAGGTAATTGTTAGAAATCGGGTCTCTAGTTGGCAGACGTATGCACCCTGTCGAAGTAGGGACTGTAATTCTGGTCAGGGTAAGTCAGTCACACACTCTGGGAGCTTGGCACAGAGCAGTAAGGCTTAAGGCTTAACATAAGAGGCAAAGCAGTTGTGCATACATTGTTAAAGTAACACAGTAACACAGTGAAAACACCACAACGAGGTATGAAAATAGTGTCTATTTTACTCTTAAAAACAAGATAAATGCAATAAGAATGCAACTAATCCATACTAAAGCATCTCAAGTTAGGAATATTTCAAGTGTGTGCAATGCTGAAAGAGCCCTTGGACGTATTCTAGAATCACAATCTGATGGTTCTTTTTAGCAGGATGTAAGCATAGAGGGAAGAAAGTTTGCTATCATTGCCAAATCAGTTCAGCAGGAAATTCTTCAGACAAATAGTAATCACCGACAACTACGTAGGGTTAGTTCGTTTATTACAAAGCCAAAAATAACTGGACATAAAGACACCTTAAGATGACAAGATGAAAGTGTAAAAATCCAGTGGAATAAGCATAAAGCTAAACCTACACATACAGTGGAGTCTCTGCTACATAAACAAACCATTAGTTCAAGAGATAGAATGCAAAGGATCGGAAGGCATGAGTCCGAATTTCCCTGCATCGAGGGTTGATGAATATAGAGCATTAATCTGTCCCTATATTAACGCTAAGATGATATCCCTACCTAAGCATCTTCAGGAAAAGGAATAAAAGGTGTTAGTGTGTGGAGTCCTTCTAAGAAGTCTCTCCACCATTGGCGGGTCAAATTGAGACAGAGCTCATTCTAAGGTGCTCTCTCTCCGAAGGCAGGAATAGAATTGGTCGCTTTCCCTACTGCCAACAATCCAACATCAAGGAGAAATTTTCCAGAATCGCTTTCAGATCACGCCATCCACCCTGGGTACTGTCCTAAAGGTAGTTTTTCCAGGCACAACAGTGTTCTTCTCCTCCGATACATTTGACCTTGGTTCCCAAGCCTTCTCCGGTGCAAAACGCAACATCCTTCCTTTATCGATTTAGACCCTGTACAATGTAACTTTTCCCTCCTTGGCTGACTAATAAAAGAAAGACATTGTTCTAGCTAACATGAGCGCTTCTTTCACCTGCAACACAAAACGTGAGAAAGAGAAATTCCATAGCACACATGAAATTCAAACAGTTAATTCTAAAGCGAGAGCTTCCAGGGAAAATGCATTTCAGGCCTAAAAAATTCAGCTAACATAAGAAAACAACATGTGCGTTTTACGAAATTGCATAGAAAGTAAAGGCACCTTTAGTTAAGATTTCTACCTTCATGTAAGTAACAAATAAATGAACACATTAAATTCAAGAATTATTGTCAACTGCACAATACAAATTTCTTCATTTTAATATTTTATGCTAGTTACATTCACTTTCTATGTTAATTCTCCATGTTATTCTTCAATGGCTAAATACATCACGTTTTCATGTTATTACAATTCAAGATTTCAATACTTCATGTTAATATGACAAAGGATTATATGCGGGTGCGCTCTACACGTGTGAATATAATGGACCCTTACAAATAAGATGCGGTTTTCACTTCATCAGTTCCCCCCTCTGATGACGCTGAGTTATCATAAAACACTCTTAAATCCCTGTACAGAAGACCATTCTAAACAGATGTCATAGCTAGCCTCCTCTGTTTGAGTTCCTTCAACCGCTTCAGATTCTCTTAAGGAATGTCCTGCAGTCTTTCCACCCTTCTCTCCCTTTCCCTAAAAGAGTTCTCCATTTGCCTCACCATGTGCCATTTGTACGCCCTTATCTTACCTAGCAAGATGATAATACAGATCATGACAATTATGATTGGCTTCAAGATGTATCCGAGAATTCCCTTACCTAGGTTAGCAAACCAACTTCCAACTGCTCCATATTGATTTCCAATCTTGTTCCAGACTCCCTCAGTTGCCAAGTCATGTATCTCATGATGTATCTCAGTGTTGTTACCTATATATTCTTTCAGATTTTTACTTTTATCAGGAATGTAAGTACAACACTGTTGGACCTTCAGCATCCAACAGACTCAGCCTTCTTTTGCCAATAACACACCTGAAGCAAGATAGTTTTGCATCACCATTACCCTTATCAAAACCATTCCTCCATGTATGAGTAACAATGACTGAGATGTGTTAGCCAATAACTTATCCACAATGGTAGACAACCTTCTAATCTATATGTCATTCAGCACTGCTCTCAAACTAGGTATCATCGCTAGGGGTGGGCGGAATTTGCGTAATCGCGTTACGCAAATCTCCGCGAAACGGTAAAAAATCTCCGCGAACAGGCAGAAATTCCGCGAACACGTGGAATTGCTTGTTCGCGATACTTTTTTCCTGTTCGCGATCACTGTTTGCGTGCTCGGGGTGAAATATCTCGCGAACACGCATATTGAGAACGCGAACAAGCAAAAAATTTCGCAAAGTCGCGGAATGCAGATTTTTGGGCAATTTCGCGTTCTCCGCGGAACGCGAAATTACCCAAATTCCGCAAATTCCGCGAACGGAACGGAATTTACCGCCCAGGCCTAATCATCGCTCCAAATATGTCTCCTACAATTTCACCTGGACTCAGTCCACATTTTTCTCTAGGGTTCCATTTTCCATCCAAACTCTCCAAAGCTTCCACATGATATATCTTTGGAAACACAACTGCCACATAACAAGTACCATACCAATTGTTCGGAAGCCAAACATATGCATTCTTTCCACACACAAAATCTACTCCTGGCACCACTTGCACTGCAAATTGAAGGAACTTCAAAGAAGCATCAATTTAGAAAGATGTGATCACATACGCTCTGTCCCACAAATATAGTGTCATAATGGGTATGTACCTGTTGAATGCAAAACTTGCCTTGTTGTTCCCAATCTAGAGCTATAGGACCAAACATCCTTTAGACTTGTGGGCTAATTCCTGTTTGGTCCATTCAAAATTTCCTTTGCTATTGTTAAGTTTAACAGTTAAACCTCTATGCCTATCCTCTACTTGATTTACAAATATATTTTCTTTGTCTGTTATTGTGCAAGTTAAATTATGTCTATGCGCATAAGCAGTGTCTAGTGTTACAGTGGGTACAAAATACTTTTCCATTCTCTCTTCTTGCATGTAATAATCATATTTTTTCAGGTGTTTATAGGCTGGTGCCTCTGAGAGCACCAAATCATAATTCGAGAAATTGTACTCGTAATGACCCTTTCCATAAAAACTGTTAAGAAGCAAACTACATGTAATGCCATACATCAAAGGAAGGTGATGACATCTAATTCCCTCCTCAACTGAAGAAGCAATTGCATACACACATAGCAATCTCTCACATCCATAGTGTTCACACACTCATACAACAACTTAGCATAATCATTCAATGTCTAATTTTCTTTAGAGATACATGTAGGAAGTGACTAGTCTGCTCTATTAATCCTTTATCAGATCCTAATGTACCCTCTTTTGAGGCAGCAGTGGTAGGTGTGGAGGTGTACTCCCACTCCCTGTTCCTCAATATTGTGCACACTTCAAATGGACTCAGTAATGACTGCAGTTATTACTATGATTACCTCTACAATAAGTGTACCTATAATGTGCCATTTTTAAAAGTGACTCAGATTGAAGCTGTAAGAGGATCAACACACAGTCTCTTTTCTCCACTTCTTATTTTTGTATACCAAAAGTCTTTGGATCTTGAAAATTCTGTAACAGTCTTTGGCACAGTATTTACACAGCTTGGAAGACTTCCCTAGCCGTCCATCTTCTTCCAAATGGAAACGACCCTATATTTATTCTTCTTCCCCTCGGGCCTAGGTTATCTTCTTTCAAGCAACTTATTTACAGTTCCAAAGTTCTATTTACATCCCTTATGAGATCAGAGCCAATCTCCTCTATGACTCATTGTAACACTTCGGCTCTAAATGCTGCAATCTCTTGAGGAGATGGTGGAACTCTGAGGTTCGGGTATTCGATGAATTCGATGTCTTCCAGAATCAGAGTCTATTGACCACTCAACGTTGGTGGATAAGGCATAGTCAATGACAGAATTGCATTAGCCACTATTCCAGGAACTCTCAACAGGATCTCAACAATCAGTATTTGGGAACTCTGACCTCACTCTACCCAGCACTGATAACCGGATAAGTCCACTCAAGAGAGAAAAATCTCCGCCACGGTACTCTTGCTCTCCTTGATCTCCGTACACTTCCTGGGGCTTGTTCGGACTCACTCAGATCAGACTCCAAGGATTCACTTTCTGCTGAAAGTTCTCTTTCAGATTGTATCTGTGGCATCTTTCTTTCTTGACTGTGCACGACCAATATCCACAGCAGTGTCTTCTGCTGAGTCAGACTCTATAATACTTGCAATGTTACCGTCCCCCTCAGAGTCTATATCTGCACCTTGTGTAGCTTGACCCCCCATCAGTTTGATCTAGTGGGTATCCAGCCTCATCAGGAACCTCCACAGCTTGGCTTGCCCACTCCGGTGACCCTTTGATCACAGCTAGAACCACTTCTGGGAGAGGAGCTGTTTTATCAGATGGACCTGTGACTCATCGGGTATGGGAAGTGTGAATCCAGTTCGGCACTCCTCCACAGTTCACAGCTGTATTCGTCACCAATATCACCTGAAATGGTCCACGCCACCGACACTGAAGACAGTTTACATACTTTCGGATGGGCACCCAGTCCCCTGTGCTCAGGTCGTGGCAGAGGTCTTTCGATGTCGGTGCAGTTGTTGCTTCAACCTGATGAGACACAGAACGAACCACATCAGCCAATCCTGTACAGTAGTCAAGGATCAAGTCATTTGTGATGTTTAACAAAGCAGTAGCCAGCACTTTAGGCAAGAGCATCGCCCTCACCATCAAAATCTCGTGCGGGGATAACCCAGTTCTCCTGTCAGGAATGCTGCTCAATCTCATCAAAACCAAGGGCCACACATCAGGCCATTTCAGATATGTTGAAGCAAACGCTTTGGCCAGCCTCGTCTTCAAAGTCCCATTAATTTTCTCCACAAAGTCTGATGCATCTGGCCTGTAACTACAATGCAGTCTTTGATCCACACTTAAGGCGGTACACAACAGCTTCACGATCTCGCTGTTGAAGTGAGTTCCTCTATCCGACTCCAATGTTGTTGGAAATCCAAAATTAGGTTTAAGCTTCCTCAGCAATAACTACTGTGAGACTGTCACACCTTCTAGTTGGATAAGCTTCCACCCACCAAGAAAAGATGCACACTACAACCAGAATGTACTTCAGTCCATTACACACAGTCATCTCAACAAAATCCAATTAAATTTGAATGAAGGGACCTCCTGATCTGCCAATTTGACACAACAACCGTCTTCTTCCCAGCATTCATCTGTTGACACGGGACACACTGATGACACACTATTTCTGCAATCACACGAAACCTTGGATTGAACCAAGTCTGCCTGGACAATCTAACCATTGCATCCTTTCCTATGTGAGCTGCTCCATGAATCTGCCTTGCCATTGGGTTCAACAAACAATCTGATAACATTGCCTTGCCATGCGTAAATACCCATTTGTCGCTTTTTCCTTTCTCACAACCTGCTCAGATCCAACCCGCTTGTTCCTGATCTGTTGGCTACGTTGGCAAACGCCTGACTTCATCCCATGTGTCTGCAACATAGCATTAGGCTGAGTTCAGTTTTCTCTGCACTCTAGCCAACATATTCCACATTAAAAATGCCTGTATGTGTAACACAAAAGCGAACAACGTCATCCGCGTAGGGGTTTCCCGTGGTGACAAAGTCATCTCCCTTCCCATGGGCAGCGCATTCAATGACTGCCACTTCCTTCGGTATTTGCAATGGTTCCAACAATTGTCTCACATATTCCCCGTTCCTAATGGGAGAGCCTCATGACATTAGGAACCCTCTCTGCAACCACAGCTGTCTGAAGTCATAAACTACACCAAAACCATATTGGCTATCGGTATAGATGGTGACTCAGATCTGCTCAGAGACAAGATCTTCACGGGTCAAGGCAATGATTTCAGTTACCTGTGCGGAGTGTACTCCCAGGTAAATAAGCAGCTTCCACCACTCCGGAGATGGTACAGACAGCAAACACTGCTCTGAGATTTCCTTCATTGTTCCTTAGACATGACCCATCAACAAAAAGGACTTGATTGGGATCAGACAATGGCTCTCTGATAATGTCAGGTCTCAGCTTTGTGCAAAGCTCAGTGACATCCAGACAGTCATGGGATTCACAATTTTTCCCATCAGCACTTGGAACAGGTAACAAGGTAGCAGGATTTAACATAGAACAGCTCTTCAGATTGACATTCTCTGAGGCAAACAACTATGCCTGGACGGGAAATTCTGTTCCGCTCACGGAATTTGGGTAATTTCGCGTTCAAAAGGAACGCGGAATTGCCCGAAATTCTGCGTTCCACGGCTTCGCTGAATATTTTGCTTGTTCACCTTCTCAAAATGCATATTCGTGAGATATTTCCCCTCGAGCACGCAAACAGCGTTCACGAACAGGAAAAAAGCATCGCAAACAAGCAATTCCGCATGTTTGAAGAATTTCAGCGTGCTCGCGGAGATTTCTTTCCATTTTGCGGAGCTTTGCATAGCGTGACTACGTAAATTCCGCCCACCCCTAGCAACAACTGTTCACACCTTATCAACCTGTTATTAGAGAAATGCTGTGTTTTGGTTCTCGTCATCAGGAGCTCAACTGAATGAGGTACATATGGAGTAAGTGGATGACCCATCACATTGCTCTCACATCGTTCAATACTAACACCTGTTGCAGCAATGGTTTTGAGACTTCCGGGCAACGCGGAAGCTACAGGATCTAATGTAGCTGAGAAATGGGCTACTGGTCTACTGACACTTCCATGCATCTGGGTTAGTATAGAAAGAGCATAGCCTTCACTGTTGTGGCAGAATAGCTAAAATGCTTTGTTGTAATCAGGCAATCCTAAAGCTGGAGTGCAACACAGGCACACACTCAGTTCCAGGAAAGCAAGCAAGCAGTCGTTATCCCAAGGTACTGGATCACTCACATCCTTGTGGGTCAGAATCTAAAAAGGCTTTGCCATCAAAGAGAAATTCGGAATCCATTGTCGGCAGTAGCCAACCATTCCCAAAAATACCCTGACCTCTTTCTAGGTAGTAAGCGGATTCATTATTATGATCGCCTCCACTCGTTCTGGTGGCACCTTTCTCTTGCCTCTCTCAATTCGATGACCCAAATACTGCACTTTGGTCCAACAATACTGAAGTTTGCACAGAGACACCTTATGCCCATTGTCAGGAAGATGGTTCAGTAAGGAAATAGTATCAGCCCCACAAGCCTCCTGTGTTTCAGATGCAAAGAGGAGGTCGTCTATGTACTGGACTAACACTGATTTTCGGGGCAGAATCAAGCTTTCAAGGTTTTTCTTCAAGTCCTGATTGAAGATGTATGGACTCTCAGTATACCCTTGAGGGATATGACTCCACGTTAAGACCCAATTCTGCAGATGGAAAGCAAATACAAATTGGCTTTCCTCATGTAGTGGAATGGAGAAAAATGTCTGACAGAGGTCAATCACCCTGAACCATTCAGCCTCACAAGGAATATGAAATAGGATCACAGATGGATTCAGTACCACAGGACAACATGCAATCATGATGTTATTCATGTTTCTAAGGTCCTGAACTATGTGATGCTTTCCGCTTGGTTTCTGCAATCCCATGAAGGGCGAATTACATGGGATTCCTATGATCTCCTTCAGTATGTCCTGTGCAATCTTAGACTCAATCAAGGGTTTAATCCCTGCCACTGTTTCCAGGGTCAGGTTGTAATGAGATTTTTCTGGAGATTCTGCATTGGGCTTGATCTGTATGTAGACTGGCTCAAACCCTCGAATCAGCCCGATTTCCAGAGACGTCCCACACCCCAGGAGAGATAGTATCTCTCAAATCAAGCGGCATGTCTTTCACTATCAGCAAAGGAAACATGGCTGTGTAATGATTCGGATTTGCCAATTTGAAGGCAGTGTCCTCATCATTAGTCTGCAACTCTATTCTTGTCGGTGTGCAATACCCATGTGGACAATGCAGACTCTGCCACCTGATCACACCAATGAAAGAAATCAACCTAGACTTACACACCCCTTGGCAATCATGATGACATACAAACTACAACACTAAACAGGTCGTATACCTGATAACCTGTCCATGCAATCTCAGATATTCAGGCATGACGAATCGAAAAATAAGTTCAAGAATATGTGAACACAGGAGTAACATCAGACGCAATACCACCAAAATGGTGGAACATTACATCACCGCTGGACACTCCATAAAAATCTTAAATGGGTCATTCTGGAACATGTCATAGTGGAGACAAGGAATCTGGAAAGAATTTTATTTGAGAAGGTACAGCATTGGATTTATAAATGATGCATGTAGAAAAAAGGACTGAATGATGACATCACCTGGTGGAATGTGCCGCAATATATTTATTGCAGCTCACCATCCAGTAGCTTACACTAATGAATACAGACTGCTGTTTGACACTGGGTGTGTACATAGGTGTATGTTTTCACCATATTATTCACATCATTGCATCATCATTTTTTATCTTTCTCCTTAGTACGGGGCTTTTTCCTTTTATGTTATGTTATACACTTTTGTTGTTGCCTTGCATTGCTCTCCATAGATCATCAAGACAAATATACGGGGAGATGAAATTACATTTCCCCCCCCTCCCCCCACATGTGACCCTTTCTCTGCCATTTGGTGAGCTTGGGAGTCCTTTGCCAGACTTTTTCCTTTAGGAACCAAGGGAAATTTGGGAGAAGGTCTACATTTCCCAGCACTTCTGTACACCAGCACTCCACCTTTAGGGACCATGTGACTTTGGTCACAGGACTGCCTCCCTCAACACACTGAAAAAACCATAGGTTTCAGGGATGTTATAGTTAGTTGGACATTTCACTCGTACAAAACCAGAGAAATTCCGCAGTTATAGTTAGTTCAGCTAACTATAGCTCGCGCCCCCGCAATGCACTGCTGATGACGTCACATATTACATCATTCATGACATGGTCAGTGACATCACTAATGACATCACTGATGGCATCATCCGGTGACTGTGTGTTTCTATAAAGTTTAAATATGTTTTATATATATGCCAAGGTGTATTAAAGAATGAGTGGGTGTATAAGTGAGTGAATAAATGTCTCTTACTCAATACATGGGTTAGTGATTAAACTGTGTGAATGTTTGTATCAGTCTGTCTGTTGTTGTGTAAGCTGCTGCATGGGTTGGTCAGTAGATACATGAGTGTCTATATGGGTTATTGATTGGTTGACTGAGTATTTGTATGGCTGCCTGAGTGTGTGTGTGGGTGGATGGGAGGTGTGTGACTCTGTGCATAGATATGTGAGTGGTTGATTCGCTGAGTGTATGGGTTCAAGAGTGCATGTGGAAACAGCTATATGGGTGGGTGAGTGTGTGTATGGGTGTGTTATATTATTAATATATATGTTGGGCATACCCCTGGGACCTGGCCTACCCGGGGGCTTAACTGCGCTTCGTTTTCTTTTTTTTCTCGGCCAGATTTGCTACCCCAGCACAAATTCGGACGATATTTTAAAAAACAAAACAGTTTTTGGGGGCCTGGAGGTCCTTGTGGGACCCCCTGAACAGGCTTAGGGGGTCAGGGTGTTTCTACCCTGCCCCCTTGTCTTCATTTTTCACTTTGATTCACCCTTTTTCTTGTGACTTGGTTCTACCGAGTTGCAAGATGGCTGCCAACACTTCCTGGTTTGGATTGTTGGCAGCCAATCAGAGTGATGCTCGTGCCGTGGAGGGTTCGCGAACCCTCCTCGGTGCTCAGATAACGATATTTTTCTTTTTCCTAATATCACAAGCACTACTGAACGGATTTACACCATTTAAGAAAAAGGGCTCTTTGTGAACCAAGACCTACCTTTTTGCCAGATTTGGTGTAATTCCGTTCAGCAGTTCGGGCTGTAGCTTTGTCTAAAGTTTCCTACAGAAATTTACATGAGGAAAATGCATTTTGGGACCCCCCTTTTTGTCAGTCCCCGCTTGACAAATCACCCCGAAACTTTCAAGACAGGAGCTGACCGGAGCGCCCCACTAGTTTTGAAAATTTCGCGAAGATTCGTCAAACAACACCAAAGTTATTGGGAAGACAAAAAACGCTTTTTGAATAGAAACGAGGTCCTAGCTATAACTACCTACTGTATATATATATATATATATATATATATATATATATATATATATATATATATATATATATATATATATATATATATATATATATATATATATATATATATATATATATATAGCTGAAAAAACCATAGGTTTCACACATGTTATAGTTAGCGGAAATTTTACTGATAAAAAACCAATGAAATTCCCCCGTTATAGTTAGTGCAGGCAACTATAACTCACGCGACCGCAATCCTCTACTGATGCTAATACTGTATTTAGACACTTATTTGCCCATGTCTTCTTCCATACATTTTTAGCTATACATATATTACAAATATTTTTTTTTCATAAAGACACATATGTCATCAGCAGAAGATTGCGGTCGCGTGAGTTATAGTTGCCTGCACTAACTATAACGGGGGAATTTCATTGGTTTTTTATCAGTAAAATTTCCGCTAACTATAACATGTGTGAAACCTATGGTTTTTTCAGTGAATTTGCAAGGTTTTTTAAATGCTAATTCCTAACTATAACGTGTGTGAAACCTATGGTTTTTTCAGTGAATTTGTACGGTTTTTTAAATGCTAAGTTACTTTACGCCATTCGTGGCGTGCGCGCCCACTTAACGCAGTTCGTTCCGAGCGCGCACGGTGCGCTTCGCGCACCGTGCGCGCACAGTGAGCACGCGGTGCGCTTCGCGCACCGCGCGCCCACTTTACGCAGTTAGTGCCGTGCACGCACGGTGGGCACGCGGTGCGCTACGCACACCGCGTGCCCACGTTACGCTAGATGGGCCATGTACGCACGATGCGCTTCGCGCACCGTGCGCACATGGAGGACATATGATGCACTTCGTTTTGAAAGGTAATATTTTAATTTTTCGTATATGTTATTAGCCATGCACAAATGGAGCCCTTCGGGCACCATTTGCACACGGGGTGGAGAGAGTGTGGATAATTTTTTTTTTTATTATTTTTTTTTTTAATATTTTAGTTTAACTCATCTTTAATAAGCCATGCACAATTGGTGCCCTTCGGCCACCAATTGCACACGGGGTGGGGAGAGTGTGGATCATTTTTTTTTTTTTATAATTTTTTACCGTACGCGTACGGTAAGCGTAATCGGCGAAATTAGCGAAAAAATAAAAATTCCGTTTTTGGCCTTGGGGGATCTTTGGGGACTCCCTCAACATTGCTATGTGTGTGGGAGCTGTCTAAACAGCCCCTTTTATATGTTTTTGTGCTTTATATTTTAAACATCACTCTCAGTGCGAGAGAGAAAATGGCGGCCGACGCTTCCTGGTTTCGGCCGATTCGAATGTTTACTAAGATCTAAGAGCCAATCAGAATCGCGCTCGCGCACGCCACCGTACGCGTACGGTAAGCGTACGGTAAGCGCACCGTAAGCTGGCTCAGATATATATATTGATTTAAAGGCTATTTTCTCAGAATCTGCTGAACAGATTTACACCAAACCTACAAAAGGCACTTCCTTGACCTGAGGACTACCTCTCTGCCAAATTTCTAGTAATTCTGTTCAGCCGTTCGGGCTGTAGCCCTGTCTAAAGGTCCTATGGAAAAATGCATGGGAAAAACGCGCTTTGGGACCCCCCTTTTATCTCAGCCCCCGCTTGACGAATCCTCCCGAGACTTTCAGGGTAGGAGCGGAGCGTAGCGCCCCACCTATTTTGAAAACTTCGCGAGGATTCGTCGACCGGCGCCAAAGTTATTCAAAATAGAATGTTGCGGATTTCCTATGGAAACGTGGTCCTAACTATAACTACCTACTGGCGACCGCCAGTAGGTAATATATATATATATATCCAAACAAAGGGACCCAAAGATCCGGGGCACACTAGCAGCGGGTGCTCTGCATACGGGCCGGATCCAGGCCCCAAAATCAATTATAAATCCAAAGATGCGGCACTCGGGAAAGAGATTTTCAAAGGATTATTTATTTTGCAACACAGCTCCACCAACGCGTTTCAGCCATCAAGGCCTTGATCACGGTCAGTAAGTCTTTTCTCTATTGCACCATTTATACACCCACTTGGCCTCAATGTTGCATTGCGGGAAATGTAGTGCAGTGAAAAACAAAAATGTATTTTTATCCAAAAGGAAACTCAATTACGACTGTTAAATAACAGGAAAAGGCACTTCAAGCTAAGTTATGGTATAGTACCAGACATTTCATATATTAATGGTTGTAAATTCATTTGCTAGTAAAGAAACATAGTAACATTGGTTTCATGATGTCTCAAAAGTCTTGATTTCATCCTCATGTGACTGTATAGTACAATTGTCATGCAGGCGGCATAATAGATATAGAATGAAAAAGTTTCAGAGTACTGTGTTTTCATGGACGGAAGTAAGAGGAAAAACACAAACAAGAGAAGAAGACGAGAAAAGTGGGAGAGAAAGTGGGTCCCAATTAGGTTCATTGGAGGTCAAAAAGTTCATCATGTAACAGGACGTTATTCTAAGTGTACATAAAGTTCTTCGTCATTGTTCATGCCTCTCGGGTTCTTAGTTTTGAGTTTGATTATACAGCGTGATTCAAGCTGACGTAGCTTCTTGATTCTATTGCCACCTCGTTCGTTTGCTTGGATGGTGTCAATCCCATAGTAGCACATTGATCTCCAGTTCCCCTTCTGGCATAGTATCATGTGTTTAGCAGTTGCATAGGAGATGTCTTTGTTTTTAACTGCTCGAATGTGCTCAAGAATACGCTTTTTTAGTGGGCAGATGGTGCTCCCCACATATTTCTGTCCACACGTGCACTCAATGACGTAGATCACAAATTTGGTATTACAGGTTATTCTTGTCCTTATGGTTACAACATTTCCGTTAGGCTCTGTGATGGTTCTTATGTTTTTGCCAATCTTACATGCCTTGCATGAATTGCATTTAGTAAATCCATTTTGTTTTTCTGTTAGCCAGGTGGTTTCTTCTCTTTGTGTGAAATGGCTTTTGACGAGCATATCCCTCAGAGATTTGGTTTTTCTGTATGAAACAGTTGGTTTAGTACCTACTAGTTTCCCTATATCTGGGTCTTTCATAATTAGGTGCCAGTGTTTTCTGATTTTGCCCATGATGGTACTACTCTCTTTGCTGTAGGTAGTAATAAATCTCGGGATTTGTTTTCCGTCTTCAGGTATTTGTGTCATTTTAGGTATTAAGGTCTCTGCTCGGGTTTTGTTATCGATTCTCTTTTTATTTTTCTTGAGAGTGAGTTCTGAATAGCCTCTCTGCTTGAGTCTTTCCATAGATTCGTAAATTTTGCTTTCAGCATCTTCCGGTTTTGAGCAGTTCCGTTTTAGTCGCATGAATTCCCCGTAGGGAATACTATCCAAAAGGGGTTTGGGGTGGAAGCTGGTTCCATGCAGGATACTGTTTGTTGCTGTTTCCTTTCTGTAAAGTGTTGAATGGATCTGATCGTTCTCAATGTAGATCAAAGTGTCCAGGAATGGGATTTCTGATCTGCTCATGTTGTATGTAAAGGATAGGCCAGTTTCGTTATTGTTAAGTTTGTCAAAGTATTTTTTGAAATCATCATCTGTGCCATTGCAAATTAAAAACAGGTCATCAATGTAACGAACCCATAGTATGATCTTCTCCAGTTCATCCTGGTTGTCTAGGTTCCACGCTATGGTTTTCTCCCACCATCCCATGGTGATGTTAGCGTAGTTTACAGAAAAGGAAATGCCCATAGCTGTTCCGCACATTTGTTTGAACAGTTCTTTATTGAAACAGAAAATATTATTAGTGAGACACATCTCGATCATGCTAAGAACCATTTGTGTATGTTTCATTTCTGTGATTTTTCTTTGTCTCAAAAAATAATTGCATGCTTCCAGGCCCACCTCATGTCGTATGGATGTGTATAATGACACCACATCTATGGTGATTAACAGAAACTGGTTGTTCCAAGATATACCATTCAAGACACGTAAGAAATCTCCGGTGTCCCTAATATAGGAGCTCATGCTACGGGCTATTGGGGCGAGAAAATAATCCACATATTCTGATATGTTCTCGTACATAGAGTCACATGAGGATACGATCGGCCTGCCTGGTGGATGATTTAAAGTTTTATGGATTTTAGGCAAGAAGTATATAGTTGGGATAGTCGGAAATTCATTAGTCATGAATTTCAATTCCTCTTCACTAATTAGATTTTCGTTATGCCATTTGGTTAGTTTTTCACTCAAGTCCTTTATCATTGCATGCATTGGATTAGTAGTAATCCTGTTTATAGTTCGAGGTATTGTTCAACTGTCTATACGCTTCATCCAGGTAGTCTTCGATATTTAGAAGTACCGTGTTGCCGCCTTTATCCGCCGGTTTTATTATCAGATTTTTATTTTGCATCAGATTTTTGATTGCTTCTCGTTCTTTTTTGCTCATATTTTCTCTGTGCGTAACCTTTCTGGTATTTGTGATTTTATCCAGTTCTTCAATTACTGCCTCGCTAAATTGGTCGAAGCGATTCCCAGGTGGTAAAACAGGGCAATACTTTGATTTCTTCTTTAGCCCACTGTCTGGTCTTTTGTCTGTTTCTATTGACAGATGTTCAAGAAGTTGTTCCTCAGTCATCTCATCGTCGTTTAGATCATATAGGAGATCAAAGATATTCTTTAAATCGGTTGCTTGGTCAATACTAAGCACAGGTTCCAGATTTAGGGAGGATTCGTCGTTAAGTCCTTGTGCACTTATCATCTCTTTAGAAGCTTTGTTTGCATGGATTTTAGCAAGTTTCAGTTTGCGGATATATTTATACAAGTCTATCCTCACTTGAGTATGATCAAAATGGCTTTCTGGGCAAAAGGATAGTCCTTTATTTAATGCGGATTCCTCCTCAGGTGTGAGTACATATTTAGAAAGGTTAACGATCAGATTGACATTGTGTGTTTTCATTTTCGATTCCGTAATGGATATTGCCTTTTTCCGCTTTGCACGTCGGGTTTTTCTGGTACTTGTGAGGGGTGTTCTCCCCTTCCTCGTCCGCGATTCTGATTTCTTCCGCGGCCTCTTCCTCGTGCCAGAGTCTGATCCACGTGCATCAGCCGCATTTCCTCTAAAAAATTTGTTTTTGGTCCAGGTGCTGTTCCAATATTACATTCCCCTTCACTGAGGTCTGACTCCCCTTCAGTTGTGCTGTCTGTGGATCTTGGGATTTGTGCAGGATAATTTTTCTTCAGGGTTTCAAACCTTTTTGCAAAAGTTAGGATTCTTCCATAACGATAGTCCTGTTCGTCCCGTATAAATTTTCGTTTTTTCCGTTCCTGAATTTCGTTTTCATATTTTTCCAGTCTAGATTCCATGTATTTATGTAGTTTCGTAACTTCCTCCAAGTTTGAGTGTGCTTGTATTAATGTCTCTATTTCTTCAAGATGTTTTGTTATTTCTAGCAAATCGATATTTGCGTGCTTAATCGGGATGCGCATCATGTTCAGGGAACATTGGGCGTTATTTTCTGCCCATTCTTCTAGCAGTTCAATTTTGGTATCAGGATGTGTTGGCATTGTGAAGATACGGAGTCCCCTTGGGACTCGTTTGACTTCAATATAGTTTTCAAGTGCAAGTATCTCCCAGCTCTTATTGATTTCCCTCTTGTATAGTCTCTCCATTATGTTAAATTGTTGTTTGATCGTGAGATCAGCCGGTGATGTCGTTACTCTGGCAGTAAGGTCCTCTGTGTGTTCCGTATGTTCCGTCACTTTGAATAATGTTGCCGCTGTAATTGCTCGTTTTCCTTTACGAGCCTCCATTTTTCTATTCCTGTTTTATTTAGTCGAAAAAGACACTGGAGCTGTGCGTGAAAATTATTGCATGTATTTGTTATGGTCTCTTTCCCTATCCGTCTGAGAGGAGGCTCCCGCTGTATCGGTATACAGACCGGGTCGTGTGCATCCTACATCAAACAAACGATCGCTTCGAGACATGCGCTTTATGTGAGGCAGATGTCACTCACCTTGATGAAGACTCTCGTGCGGGCGGCGTCCTCCGACTCCGTCCTACGGCGCTTGCTTACAAGGCGAGTTACTTTCTTCCAACGTGGAGGCGCGCACTCTCGGGTGCTCCCAGGTCAAAAATCTCCAAACAAAGGGACCCAAAGTTCCGGGGCACACTAGCATTAGTGAAGAGGAATTGAAATTCATGACTAATGAATTTCCGACTATCCCAACTATATACTTCTTGCCTAAAATCCATAAAACTTTAAATCATCCACCAGGCAGGCCGATCATATCCTCATGTGACTCTATGTACGAGAACATATCAGAATATGTGGATTATTTTCTCGCCCCAATAGCCCGTAGCATGAGCTCCTATATTAGGGACACCGGAGATTTCTTACGTGTCTTGAATGGTATATCTTGGAACAACCAGTTTCTATTAATCACCATAGATGTGGTGTCATTATACACATCCATACGACATGAGGTGGGCCTGGAAGCATGCAAATATTTTTTGAGACAAAGAAAAATCACAGAAATGAAACATACACAAATGCTTCTTAGCATGATCGAGATGTGTCTCACTAATAATATTTTCTGTTTCAATAAAGAACTGTTCAAACAAATGTGCGGAACAGCTATGGGCATTTCTTTTTCTGTAAACTACGCTAACATCACCATGGGATGGTGGGAGAAAACCATAGCGTGGAACCTAGACAACCAGGATGAACTGGAGAAGATCATACTATGGGTTCGTTACATTGATGACCTGTTTTTAATTTGGAATGGCACAGATGATGATTACAAAAAACTACTTTGACAAACTTAACAATAACGAAACTGGCCTATCCTTTACATACAACATGAGCAGATCAGAAATCCCATTCCTGGACACTTTGATCTACATTGAGAACGATCAGATCCATTCGACACTTTACAGAAAGGAAACAGCAACAAACAGTATCCTGCATGGAACCAGCTTCCACCCCAAACCCCTTTTGGATAGTATTCCCTACGGGGAATTCATGCGACTAAAACGGAACTGCTCAAAACCGGAAGATGCTGAAAGCAAAATTTACGAATCTATGGAAAGACTCAAGCAGAGAGGCTATTCAGAACTCACTCTCAAGAAAAATAAAAAGAGAATCGATAACAAAACCCGAGCAGAGACCTTAATACCTAAAATGACATCAATACCTGAAGACGGAAAACAAATCCCGAGATTTATTACTACCTACAGCAAAGAGAGTAGTACCATCATGGGCAAAATCAGAAAACACTGGCACCTAATTATGAAAGACCCAGATATAGGCAAACTAGTAGGTACTAAACCAACTGTTTCATACAGAAAAACCAAATCTCTGAGGGATATGCTCGTCAAAAGCCATTTCACACAAAGAGAAGAAACCACCTGGCTAACAGAAAAACAAAATGGATTTACTAAATGCAATTCATGCAAGGCATGTAAGATTGGCAAAAACATAAGAACCATCACAGAGCCTAACGGAAATGTTGTAACCATAAGGACAAGAATAACCTGTAATACCAAATTTGTGATCTACGTCATTGAGTGCCCGTGTGGACAGAAATATGTGGGGAGCACCATCTGCCCACTAAAAAAGCGTATTCTTGAGCACATTCGAGCAGTTAAAAACAAAGACATCTCCTATGCAACTGCTAAACACATGATACTATGCCAGAAGGGGAACTGGAGATCAATGTGCTACTATGGGATTGACACCATCCAAGCAAACGAACGAGGTGGCAATAGAATCAAGAAGCTACGTCAGCTTGAATCACGCTATATAATCAAACTCAAAACTAAGAACCCGAGAGGCATGAACAATGACGAAGAACTTTATGTACACTTAGAATAACGTCCTGTTACATGATGAACTTTTTGACCTCCGATGAACCTAATTGGGACCCACTTTCTCTCCCACTTTTCTCGTCTTCTTCTCTTGTTTGTGTTTTTCCTCTTACTTCCGTCCATGAAAACACAGTACTCTGAAACTTTTTCATTCTATATCTATTATGCCACCTGCATGACAATTGTACTATACAGTTACATGAGGATGGAATCAAGACTTTTGAGACATCATGAAACCAATGTTACTATGTTTCTTTACTAGCAAATGAATTTACAACCATTAATATATGAAATGTCTGGTACTATACCATAACTTAGCTTAAAGTGCCTTTTCCTGTTATTTAACAGTCGTAATTGAGTTTCCTTTTGGATAAAAATACATTTTTGTTTTTCACTGCACTACATTTCCCACAATGCAACATTGAGGCCAAGTGGGTGTATAAATGGTGCAATAGAGAAAGGACTTACTGACCGTGATCAAGGCCTTGATGGCTGAAACGCGTTGGTGGAGCTGTGTTGCAAAATAAATAATCCTTTGAAAATCTCTTTCCCGAGTGCCGCATCTTTGGATTTATATATATATATATATATATATATATATATATATATATATATATATATATATATATATATATATATATATATATATATATATATATATATATATGTATATATGTAGATATATATATATATACAGTAGGTAGTTATAGCTAGGACCTCGTTTCTATTCAAAAGCGTTTTTTGTCTTCCCAATAACTTTGGTGTTGTTTGACGAATCTTCGCGAAATTTTCAAAATATATATATCTTGTCTGTCATCAGGGAGCATACTCACGTGTCGTGTCTGCATGCCCCATTTGGCACACAATGATCTAAGTGTGCACACGCATGGGACAATTACATGATTCACCCCTTAACAATTTTTTTTTGTGTTTTCTAATTCAGAGAACATTAGAGGGAAAAGGTCCTGTATGGTCTGTATGACTGCATGACTCATGTTTAGCGTACTGTGTAAACCAGCATTAGGAGTTAATATCCTGAGCCCCCACTGGTCAATAGCGCGCTTATAATTCCCCTGATTGATTGATTGGATATTTAACACAATCTGTAAAAAATCTACAGATTTAGTCATCCTGAAGAAAGCCTGCTGACCCTGAGACGCACTTGTAACAGGCTGAAACATGTCGACCTTACTGAGCTACAGATGTTAGGGATCATTGCACTGATAGAACATCACACTGTTGTTATACCAGCTTAAGGACTTATTAATAAACAAGAATTATGATCCTAAAAACTTTTTACCTGGCACTTAGGTTTTATGAAGAGCTCCGCTTACAAGCCGTAGTGGGTGAGGATCCGATGATGAAGCATGCCACTGGTGGTACTAGTGGGTGAGGATCCTTCTAATATATCCAAGTGATGCAAAGGTCTCACCGATTCACCTGGATGCAGAACCCTTTCCACTTTGATATATATTGATACTAGACCTGGGTGAAATTGCGGAACTCTGTGAAGTGAGCAAAAAATTCCACCACGCTACTCGGAGTTCCGCCAGCGGTGCAGTGTGTTAGGTTGTGCCATTCATGCAGATTTTTAGTGCCGGGTGTTGTCCTCTGCTGGAAAAAAGTGCGAACGGCACCATGCACAGTGCAAAAGGGTGCTGCTTCTTTCCTGCGCTCGAATACATGGTCTACTCGAGCGGCAGCTTACACGACACGATCGGATGGCTTCTCAGCGGGAGCGGTCACAACCATCCGCGACCGCCCGTGTTGAGAAATCTCTTGGAGGTGGTCTAGCGTTGGATTTTCCTCACGTGCGCTCGCCAATATAATGTTGATGACCCCGAGCAAGGAAAAAACTCTGCTGCGCCTCGTGGAGCAGAGTTTTTGGGAGCTTTGTGTGCTCCATGGAGTGTGGAAAACCATGCAAGCTCCGCGAACGGAGCTGAGTTCACCACCCAGGCCTAATTGAGACCCTTTAATTTGACCTCTTAAAATGTTAGAAGTTCATCAGTTGTGATGCTTTCTCTCTTTTGTGTACTGATATCAACCATAATAGAATTGAAAGAAGAACCAGATAAAGGTTCCAATTAAAATGAGAAGAAAGGTACTTACTCTCAAGATTATATTTGCAAGCAGTAAATCAAGGAGCATTTGTCTCAGAGGATGAGAAAAGACATCCGCCTGCTAAAATGGACAAATATCCCACTAACAAGCTCTGGACAGCTAAAGCATAATATTCTATTCGATTGATACAATCTTAATGTTTCCCTGCAGGTGATGACCAATCAATGACCAATGTTCTTGATGTCGTTCAACTTCTCATGGATTAATACAACACCAACTCTTTTTTCCCTCCATGACCTTCATGATATCACACAGAGTTGTATCACCTCCTTGGCTTTTTCATCCACTGCAGATGTGGAAGTTTCAGTACAAACCAACCAATCACAACCCTATGATCTCCAAAATGTAAGCTAGCAAAGAATAACATTTTAAATGAGCACATGTTGACTTTGGTATCTAAAACAGAATGTATTATACACAGCAAGCTGAAATACAATGTGCATTTCAAAATGGAATGGGGCACTCAAGCTACATTTAAATGCATATTGGCCAACTAAAGTTAACCATATATATAGGGCTCACTGTGCTAAATCTAAATATGAACAACGTGAACTAATAAGTGACATCATGGGAGTACATGATGAAATAATTAATACATTATGTGTGATTCATGTAAGCTAGAGTTAATGCGGGTTACAGAGTAAAATATTCTCCCTGTTGTTTTCTCAAAAAAAAGGTTAAGGTGGCCCATTCAGCTCTGGTGCGAAGAGCATCGTGTAAACACTCATCTTTAAACTGGCGCTTTAAAGCTGACTTTTCTTATCCGCCGAAAAATGTTTTTTCATTTTTCCTGACACTGAATTCTGCCAATGTCTGCGTTGCATATACTCAAAGAAATCTTGGAAAAAGCGGAGAAATGCGAGCACAACGATATTCTTACTTAAAAAGTAAATTGAACTTATGTTTTTTAATTAAAAGTTAGGGATCGGCATGCGTGTTTATTTTGTTTTCCTAACAACTAGATCTTTCCTGACTCTGACTTGCTGGAGTTTATCTTTAAATAGGCAATAAATCTCGCCTAACTTTCATTTACATTTTGCAAACTGCTGGAGCACACGGCTTGGTGTAATTAGTTTTTAATGTCTCTGCAGCCTCTTCCAGAGAAAGAAAAATGCCTTTTGCCCTTGGGTCTCCTTGATCGTGTGCAGTAATACATTAAGCCTCCAATGGTTCCACAATAGCAGCGCCTAGGGGCACGCGTTACGGTAAGTGGATCAGAGAAGAGGTGAAATAATTAAGCTATGGTCTTGTTAACTCCATAATTTTGTTAGCTGTGTTTATTTTTAGGTCTGGAGCTATGTTTTTTCTCTTTTACGAGACCTTGGAGGAAAATGGCTGCCAAGAGCCTGCAAGGATGTCTGGGAAGGCATGTTAACGGAGTGCCACCATGACATCACCGCGGTGAACTAAACCAGCTTTACTGTAAGGAGTGTGCATGCAGGAAAAATACATGTGTGCAGGAGAGTCTGATGACGAGGTGGTTTAATACAGTGGTGCGAGGCCTTCCCTGTTGGTTTGCTTGTTCAAGCACAGTTAGGATATGATTTCCCTCTGTCCTTGTAAGGAGTATTGGAATGCAGACAGGAACTATCACTTCTTTCCACACTACTGCATGCTTTTATCTACAAAGAATGTCTGCTTATTTTAGAGTCCAATGTTTATTATAAGCTGGAGCTGGGATTACCAATACCAAGGATGCCTCCTCTTCCCATCACTTGATCTCACTCTTGCAGCTTCTTTTTAATTCCTGCTGTCTCCTTATAAGTAGGCACCTTTAATGTCAATAAGAACGAACTTCAGACCATGCAAAATTCAGCAATGAGGGTGGTCCTAACTATATGACTAAAGACTGTACCGAATATTAAACGCTCAAAATAACCTACATTGGCTTTTTATGCCAGCTCACACAAAGTTTAAGACACTAACTTAGACACTTAAAATTCTGTGTGGTACTGATTTCATTATATGAAGCTGGATTTTTGTGTGCAGTGTTCTGGTGAGATGTTTGCGAAATGTCTACAAGAACCACCTAAAACCACCAGGGAAAAGGAAGGATGGAGGTCCTATCCAGCCATGGCATGCTTGTTGTGGAATTCCCAACATGCCTGAATAGGATGCATTCAGTTTTTCTGTTTTGTTGAAAACTCTTTTTAGTGCTAAATGTCTCCAATTCAGTCCAATTCAATTTCCCTTGTCTCTTTTTTCCTACATTTCTGCTCCTCTTCATTCTTCCTTTTGCACTCTTGCGCTGTGTCCAAGTCTGGTGATGAAAATAAGCACTGGTCCACAAACAAGAGTTGTCGTGCCCATCACATGCTATCAAAGGCACAATGAAGCACTCTTCACGGTGTCCAATAAAACATCCCATGTAGTAATATAGAGTCCAGGCAACTCCAGGCCAAATCTAGAAAGGGTTTCCAGCCCTACATCAAGTCCCAGTCATTGCCAGCTGTACACCGGTCCTGATATCAACACGCTTGCTGAATATTATTAGGACACTTAATGATTCCTTTAAGTTGGTTTGTAATTAATGGGCGGATGGTTTTGCAAAACCACGAATGTTAAAATCACAAAAGAGAGCTGAGAAAGAGAGGCTGTAAAATGTGTTGCCCCCGTTCAGATTTGTTGCGTGGTAAATACCTCTGACAAAACCAATAAATAGTAATGTTCCTGAATTACTAAATCCTGCTCTCCTTCAGAATTTTACATTTTCTAGGACATGATCAAGGATAAGCTATTGAAAGTGGTAAGAGAACCTGGGTACCCATTGACTTGTTGCACTCCAGAAGGATGTATGTTCTAATTAACATCCAGTAGGGAACTCTATTAGGCCTTTTTATTGACACTAGAGTAGTAGGGCATTAATAGATAGTATCTGTGGAGAGTGATGTGCTAGTCACAGATGTCTAAGGACTGCAAGTTGCTATTTAATATATAAAGAACTTCCACCGTTTGGGCAAATGAATTTCTGTGGGTAGTGAAGAAGAGCAGTCAAAGCTTCTTCTAAGAGCTGAATTAGAAAATCAGATACAGCAAAACACAATAAATAATATGAAGTATAATAAAGGTACAGTGAGAATTGTTACTTTTTTGAAAAAATTAACAGACCTCTACTTAGAGGTATGGAAAACGGAATTTAAAATAAGGATGAAGAAAAAATGCAGGTCCAAGTTCCTTTTGGGACCCAGTCCACCACTATTATATGAGCACCATGGTACGGCTCTGCAATGCACATGAAATTGAGGCCAATGATAAATGGTATTCTCTGATCCAGCAATAAAACACATTGAGGGGTCTCCAGGTACACTTCTGTGTCTAGTCTCTTGCTATACTTTGCTCCACAGTGAAAAGTCAAAGGTGCTGGAAAGAAAATATACAAAATAGCAGTAATTATATCTGATCCCTACACTAGCTTTTACTAGTAGCCTTGGGTACACAGGATGTAACTCTGTATGCTCATTCCAGGGGACTGGGAACTGCTGAATGAATCATTTCCCACACTTTGAAGAACACAGACAGATCAAAAACCTGCCACCCATTGGTGATGGCCATTGCCAAAAAGGGAGGATGAGCAACATCAAAGAGTCCATGTTTTTTGTAATTGTCCACTGAACTGTACCACAAGCTGTCTGGTAACTGGTATTGGGGAAATTTAGCACAATTCAGGGAGACATGACGTGACCTCTATCTGGTTCTCCAAAAACACAGACGGCCTCATTTAGGCTTCCTGTCAAAATGTAATATAATATCTAATACTCATTATGTTGTTCTTAACAGTCATTAGACTCGCAATTGGGCACTCTTATCTCCTTCTCTCCTTAAGATGCTATGCGAACTCTGCAAACATCTTTACTTTGGGCTTTTATGGTTACGTTCAGTGGTAGAGCAATCTTCAAGGTGCGGCCACTCTCGCTGTCATGCTAGTAGAAGGAGGTCACATTTATGTATCTAGAAAAACCCCTGTCTGTGCCATCACTGTTCCACTGGATACGTGGTATTCAAACATTGAACATTCAAGAGACCTCATAAGGAGCTGTCGGAAGCAAACTAGATTATAGATTAGATTATAGAAACCCAGAGTAAGTAAGCCTGACCAAAAATAAGCAGTTCAACATGTTTTTGGCCTGAGGAAACATCCACCGATATATCAGGAAAGGTAACAGTCTCTTGTGTCTCTGAGTTCTTTATTATTTTAAACCTATTATTTTCAACAGGAATATATGGCTAACTCTACCAGTGTAACACCATCTCCTTTCTTCTTACAAGACTTTGGACATCCTCCCATCAAATGGAGAATTTCAATGAGAGCGGTCAGGGCGTATTAAAGAGGGGTGGGCGGAATTTGCGAAATTAACTTTCGCAAATGATCGTGAAAATGTTTAAAATTATCTCAAACAAGCGGAAGTATCGAGAAGATGCGGAAGTTTTTTTCCGGCATGTTCGCGAGATTTTCTGCATGGTTGCGGGTCGCCAACTTACCCAAATGGTTGCTTGCGGGCGCGGCCATCTTGTTTTGAGTTGTCTCGCGGTGCATGATCTCGAGAAGAAAGACGTGATCGCGCGACGCATGACGTCACTGCGGGCGTGAACTGTCGCGAGACAGCGCAAATGGCTAAAAACAATACAACATCTCATGGAGAACGCGACCGGATCAAGAAAACTTGTCGGCGAACGCAGGGATTCAGGTAAGGCGATCGCGCGCGCGCGCGCGAGAATGTATTATTTTACAGCGCGAGCAAGAAACAAATTATCTCCAAGCTGCGGAAACCGGAATTTTTGACATTTTCGCGCTCTCCGCGGAACGCGAAAATGTGAAATTATCGCAATTTCCGCAAACAGAACGAAACTTTCGCCCAGGCCTAGTATTAAGGTGCCCTCAATGGTCAAAACTGTGGACCAGATGGGAAAAAATAATATATTATACTACTATCTATAGGTCGGAGGTGAAAATGCATTTTACAGACTTACCCACCATGAGCCTCAAGCTGGTAAAGACACAGTTGAAGAACTTAATGAATTTCAAATTGCCATCAAATACCTTACAAAGTATTTTGGGGGTGAAAAGAATTTAGTTGTTTTCATATATCATTTTTTACTGGCGCTTAAAGATCGAATTAACCTACGGAAGCATTTGTCACTGTTCTCAACATTTTTTCCAAAGGATCGTCACTTTAAACAATGCATGTACCAACTCATAAGAGAGCAATGATTTTTTCATAAAGTTTTACCTTTTACCTTTGCAGCATATTTATATAACAGTGTATCACCCGGAGAGATTGTGGGGCCGATTACGATGTCGGGCGGGTGCAACTCTGTCTCGTAAACGGGACCGACCGACCTCCGGTCGGTGGTCCGGACCGCCTGATTTGGATGCAACCGAACACTGATCAGTCGCATTCTGACATTTCCCTATGGGAGTATGGGTTACGGGAAAAAAACGCCCATAGTACATGCGCTCTAGGGAAATGGGAGGTGGTGTTAATCTCTGCACCCCGTGGCAGGCATCTCAAAGTGCCTTTCCCGGAGGGCAGGAATTAAAAGGGGGACATCATGGGAGCCCTCTCGGACCCCAACCGGAGGCCGTGCAAACAAGGGGGCCCTGCTAGGGGCACCCGGACACGTTTTCTGATAGGGTTTCCATGTCGGAAAGGCTGGCATGGCCCTGCGGGAAATCGTACATCGTAGCCCCAAGGGCAGAAAGACCTCCCTTTGGGATTACGGGCCGGCCTCTGACCGGCTGGCCAGCCAAAATGACTGGCCAGTTTCAAATCCGACCAGCTGATTCATAATCTGCAGGTCGGAATTGAAACCAATGATGGTGGTAAGAAAGTCTCTGACCAAAGGCTTTGCGACCACCATCGTAATAAGCCCCAAAGTGATTTGCATAGAATCACAGGATGTTGTGCGGTGCTGACGAGACTCGAACCGGGATCCCAGCTCTTCTGTCAGCAGCTCTGTCTGCTGCACCACACCCTCTCCACTCCTTTGTTATCTGTCAGGGAGCTCTTTCCTTCTCTCATACGATGATTTATGAAAACAGCTCTTTATTGATTACATATTACATAAGCGAAACCGATTCATTACCAATGCTTATTCTATGACCAACAGCTTTTTATGTTTTCCCATAGCCCATACACACGCACGTGCGTGCACAAACAAACGTACAGGCACAAGTGAGAACGTGATAGGGTACCTTAAACTGGACAAATCTGCACTGCCCATCATGCCTCTTAAAAAACGGAACAGGAAGCCATATTTTACAAACATGGCGGCGGTTAGCGTCATGATCGGGCATAAACCAAGAATTCAAATATGAGACCTTTGGCCTCCCTTGTGCACTCCAAAGTCAAAGCAACATTTTAAAAGGGGCGAGGGGTCCACCCAACAAAAATATGATAGCTTAAGTTGCTTGCTGAGTTAAAGTTGTGATTTGGAAACTTTGAGTCAAAAGCATTCCATGTACACATTTCGGTGTTTTTATTGGGTTAATTCAAGCATGCGCTTGTTCTCCAGAAGTAGCTGAAGAGGAATGGCAGCTTGCGGCCTACCTTGATCATCTTAAATACACAAGGTGAAAACTGGCGAGTGTATGAAGATCTTGTGCCCTCCAGCTGGCAAAATCCAAAGGAATTAAAGAATGTCACCTTATTTGAGAACTCATGTTCGACAGAGCCCTGGACCCGAACGGAGAGAAGAAACACGCATCCCTGTGTATGTATACGTATACTTAATTTAAAAAAAAAAACTTTTTCAACATAATTTTTAAGTGTTGCAAATGGACGTTGGCAGCGGGATGAATGTTTCCCGAGCCTCTCTTTGTGCCAGGTAACTAATGTGCCACTGTTTACTGATGCATCCAAACTTTTAGACAGGGCCAAATTCAAATAGTCGCATATGGGGTGTGCTTGGGCACATGATGTTCAGGGCCGGGTGGGCAGCCGTAAATACAGGAAAAAAAAGTTTGTTTTTTTGGAGATGAAGGCAAGCACTGGGAGAGTTCCTATAAAAGTACAGTATTATGTTCGCATTAAAAATCCATGTTTCACTTTTCATGTCGTAAACCCAGTCCAGATGTTTTTTAAGCACAGAGAGCCCACAGTCTTCATTATCCTATTTCACAGAGCGCGCTGGGCCTGCCCGTGAAAATGGCATGGCTTAGCCATGGCTTTAAATGCCTGGGAGGGGGGATGTTGTCATTGCTGGACTGGGATCCTAGGAACAAAAACAGGTATTTATAAAGCTGGTACCACTGGATGTATTTGCGTCCATGCACAAAAATATCTGAGGTAGCCCTGTCAGAGTAATTGATGAGCACTAGGAGAAAGACCATGTATATTGTGTATATTATTTAGACTTTGTTAGATTTTTTTTGTAGGGGTGGAAAGCAATAGCCCAGTTCCAGACACATGGAAAACAAGTATCTAGGAATGCAATAGGTTTTACTTTGCACGAGGCTTTTTCCAAAATGCCACCATTGGCAAAGATGTAGCTGTCCTGGGAAATGCAAGAGTGCTGACTGATCATGTACACTAGCACAAAGGTAACATGTGTTCACTTGCACTGGTTTCGCTCTTCTCTGACCCTGCTTGAACTTTAATATTTTCAACATTGTTTACATGTGTGCCATGGCACCATCATGCTGTTGCTTCTCATAATATGCCAGTAGTTTCCACCTTTAAGCCAAGGTCAACATTATGGCAAGGTAGACACCATCATGCCATGCAGTCACACAACTGTCATGAATTAGCACCACAGTGCAGGGTGCAGCATTATGACAGGTGTGGATACAATGCATGCCTACAATAGGTCAAGAATTATTATCATTGTTTATAAAATTACCACAGTATGGCAAGAATTGCCATATACTGTTAGCATCACCTCTGTGCAAGTGGCTGCCAATGATGCGTTAAGGACTTTCACCGTACTGCCAGGACCATCATTATGCCATGGGTGGGTACCACTGTGCCAAGGAAGGGCACACATGTCTCTGATCAGCAGTGTGACAGAGACAGGTACAATCACAGCATGTTTGGATTTATCACCATTATGCCACGGCCACCATTTTTCATGGATGGAACCATCCCATGGATCCCCAGAAGATGCCAAAAATACCACTATTAGGTGAGGGCTAGCATTTTACCAGAAGTCAGCAATTATCATCAGCACGTAGATGCCCACAAGTTGCCACAGACTATCATCATTTTGCCATGAGCAACATTTACCCTGGTGGGCAATGGGCATCATCCCAGGAATGCTCAAAAGTAATGAAGAATCCATCCGTTGGATGTTTTAGCATTTTAATGCATGTCGGTATCTTGTCACTCTTCATAAAACTATGTAAAAAAATATCATGTATATGAAATGGCAATATTTGGAGAGTCTCAAAATTGAAGTGTCATGTAAAATAACTGGTATCACGTAGCAACATTTGGGAACTCCCATTCATCACTCACATACCTCTTTTATATAACTGATACTACTGGACAGTCTTTAAAGACATACAAATGTGGCCTATCCTGGTACTGGCACCATATGCCCAGTATCTGGGCAGCATGCCACTGAATGGGTTTTTGTACACTGTTTGCCATACCACTACTTGGGATTTAGTGGTATATCTCAGTTCCAGTATATGTGGACTGCTATATTACTTTAGCTGGGGACCCGGGGGAGATGTTATCCATATGGCTGAAGGGATCTCAGCAGGAGCCAAATGAGTGACTGCAAAGCAGCTCACGTGTGCCACCCCCAGCAATGGACATCATCTCCCTGGAGGCTGTTGAAGTAGGGTCTGCTCTTAAGACAGTTTCACCTCCTGGTGCGAGTCTTCCCCACAGCTTCTTCTCTTTTGGCTGTGTGCAAGTGTGTAGACAGGTGTCCTCCTCTGGCCTATCTGTATGCTGGATTAGGCGAGGGGGACACGTGTGAGTGCCTGGAGGAAGAGATGACAAGTTGATGTGCCTGGGTAGAAGGGGTGGAAGGGGTAACAATGAAGAGCCTTGAGCAACCAGGGGAAGGGTCAAATGGTACTGCATTGGACGGCCTGTGTATAGAGATGGGGATTGGTAGGTTGTGGGTGCTGTCGGGATGGGGTACATAGTTCCCACCGATAGACACGCTGCAGGGAGATCTCATTTTTGTACCATTTGTTATACAGATGGAAGGCTTCTTCCATATGGATTACTAAAAGGAAAATGGTTTTCTAGGCAGCATATCTTGGGTTTTTTATTTTGTTAAATGTTTTTTTAAGAGTCTTATATAGCGCAAACTAGACCCGAAGATATCAGGTATCAGAGCACTTTACATGAGCACCAGTTTTGTTACAGATGGACATATTCATTTTTGTTGGATACAGGAGATTTAGGGGCATATCATCAAGGCCCCGCGATAAAATTATCGCCGCTTTAGCGTCCGTTTTCAGGCGAAAAGTGGCGATAATTTTATCGCCCTATCAGCAAAGATACGCCTTTGTGCCCGTTTTCTCAACGCCCATATTTGCATTGCTAATGAGATGCAAAGTAGGCGTTCCTCCCCAAAAGAACGTGAGAAATGTCGCTAACAGACATTTCTCCTATCAGCAAGCTGCCCGCTAACCTGCGTAGCGATAAGAAAAGTAGTGCTAACCGCGGTTATCGCTACTTTCCTTACGCCTGCTTTCAGTTTGACTGAGCCATTATATCCAATGGAAGGTGGATATAATGGCTAAGTCTGCCTTGCCCTATCATCAAGCTATCGCCAAACGTTGTGCGATTATCGCTGGATTTACAGCGATAATCGCACATTTGGCAGCTTGCGCTTGGAATTTTATCGCTTTGGAGATAAGCGTTGCTGATAGCGCGCTATCTCAGCGACAAAATCCAGCAATAGCCGGCGATAATTAGCTTAGTGATGATTATCGCCGGCCCTTGTTAATATGCCCCTAAGTGATTTCCCCAAAATCACAGGATTTTGAGCGTTGTTCCTGAGACTCAAACCCAGTTCCCCGGCTTCGAGCACGACCGCTCTAGCCGTAAGGTTACATCCTCTCCCCATTTATTAAATGTATTTATTAAAACAAATATGTAAGGCTTAACCTCGCAGTAACACCTAAAAAATAATGACATAGTACATTTTCACCACTTTATATGTCTTATCTAGATATTTCTTGAAGGCACAAAATAACTCTTTAAGGCACACTGCTTTAGAAATCTCAGCTGAACTAACAGCCCACAGTTAATTTACTTGTTATTCCCAGCATATCACTATTGGTGATATGCCTGTGAGGAGTTAATGTTTTAAGACCCATTAGAATGTCCACTGGCTTTGTGCAAATATTTAATATGTGACATTACATTGCCTGCATTGCAATAAATAGATGTAGTCAATGTTCTGCTTTTGCTTCTTTCTGAACTTAAGTGACACTTCCTTCCATTTTAGATCTCTCCCCCCAACCCCCGAGCAGATAAACTGCTATTTTATAGTACATTACATTCTACAAAACATAACGTTTTTTTACAGGGCATCTTAATTGGTGGTGTCTAATGTGAGCCACATGTGGCTCTCAGCCAATGGACATGAGGTGTCCCTATCTCATCTGCAGAATCTCGGAAAATCTGGTGTGACTCTTAGATGCTGTAGGAAGGAGCTTCAGAAGGTCGATCCTTGGTATTGTATTAGCCTTTCCCCAAATTATTTCAGTTAGGCCATGTTGATGTTGAAAGGGATGGGCCCATAAATCTAGACCTACTCTAGAATCACAATCCAATGCTTTTTTAGCAGCATCTAAGAATAGAGGGGAGAAAAATGTGTTATCATTGCCAAACCAGTTCAACAGGAAATTCTTTAGCCACATAGTAACCACAGACAATTAGATAAGGTAAGTTAGTTTATTACAAAGCCAAAAATAAGTGTGCATAAAGACACCTCAAGATGAGAGTGTAAAAATGCATCGGAATTTGCATGAAGCCAAACCTATGCATCCAGTGGAATTGATGCAGCGTAAACAAAACAATTAATTCAAGAAATAGAATGTAAAGGATCAGAAACCATGAGTCCAAAATTCCCTGCATGGAGGGTTGATAAATATAAAGCATTAATCTCTCCCTACACTGACGCTAAGATGACATCCCTCCTTAAGCATCTTCCGGGAAAAAGTTAAAGGTGTCAGCATGTGGAGTCTTCCTAAGAAGTCTCTCCTCCATTGATGGGTCGATAGTATAAAGCTATTGTGACAGGGCTTGTTCTAAGGTGCTCTCTCTCCAAAGGCAGGAAGAGAAGTGGGCACTTTTCCTACTCCCAACAATCCAATATCGAGGAGAAATTTCCCAGAATCCCTTTCATATCAATCCATCTGCTCTGGGTACCGTCCTAAAGGTAGTTTTCCATGCAACAACGGTGTTCTTCTCCTCCGATACATTTGACCTTGGTTCCCAAGCCTTCTCCTGTGCGAAACGCAATGTCCTTCCTCTATTGATTTAGACCCTGTACCATATAACTTTTAATCTCCTAGCCTGACTAGTAGAACAAAGACATTATTCTACCTAACAAGAACGCTTCTATCACCTGCAACACAATATGTGAGAAAGAGAAATTCCACAGCACACTTGAAATTCACTGTTAATTCTAAAACAAGAGTTTACAGAGAAGTTACAGAGAAATTACATTTCAGGCCTACAAATTCAGATAGCATAAGAAAACAACATGTGAGCTTTACAAAATTGCATACAAAAATAAGGCACATTAAGTTAAATTTCTACCTATATGTACACAACAAAATTAATAAACACTAAATTAATTAATGATTGTCAATTGCGCAACACAAATTTCATGTTAATATTTTCTGCTAGTTACATTCACTTTCTACGTTAATTCTTCATGTTATTCTTCAATGTCCTAAACACATCATGTTATTACATTTCAAGATTCTAACACTTCACCTTAATACAACAAAGGATTATATGTAGGCCTGGGCGGTGAACTCCGCTCCGTTCACGGAGTTTGCGGAGTTTTCTTCACTCCGCGGAGTTCGCGGCACGCAGAAAACTCTGCTTTGCGATGTGCAACGGAGTTTTTTTCCCGTTCGCAATCGCGAACGGTAAGTTCGCGAGCACGAGCTGCAGCTGGGGTAGAATTTCTACCCCAGCTGCAGGAATACCAGCACAAACTGCAGTTCGCACTGCACTACGCCACTCGCCTAACTTCGCAGAGTTTTTGGGTAACATCGTGGTGCTCCGCATAGCAAAACTCCGTGAACTACGCCGGGTGCTCTGTACACGTGTGATTATAATGCACCCCTACAAATAAGACATGATTTCTGCTACATCAGTTCCCCCCTCTGATGATGTTGAGTCATCATAAAACACTCTTAAATCCCTGTAGAGTAGACCGATCTAAACAGATGTCGTAGCTAGTCTCCTCTGTCTGAACTCTTCTAACTGCTTTAGATTCTCACTGTTATGCAGTCTTTTCCACCCTTCTCTCCCTTCCCATTAAAGAGTTTTCCATTTGCCTCACCTTGTGATGATAATACAGATCACGCCTATTATGATTGGCTTCAAGATGTATACAAGAATTCCCTTGCCAAGGTTAGCAAACCAACTTCCAACTGCTCCAAATCACTTTCCAATCTAGTCCCAGGCTCCCTTGGTTGCCAAGTTATGTTTCTCATGGTGTATCTCAGTTGTGTTACTTATATATCCCTTCATAGCTTTACTCTTATCAGGAATGTAAGTACAACACTGTTGGGCCTTCAGCATCCAACAGACTCTGCCTCCTTTTGCCAATAACACATCTAAAGCAAGACGGTTTTGAGTCTCCATCACCCTTATTGAACCTGTGTTTGAGATCAAATGATGCTAGGTGTTCTTTGAGAAGCATATAGGAACATTTTATGTCTTCCAAAAACCCATCTTTAGAAAAAGCTCTTAACATTGCCTTCAATATGAAGAGATCAAAAACCTTCGAACTCTTTCATGTGTTTGCTCTCGCTTGGCAGGAGCACATGTGAATTTCCCGCCAACTGGGAACAAACACTAAGTCCGCTCCCACCTGGCAAGAGATTTGAAAATCCTCCCACCCGCTGGGAGCAGACTTTTGATCTGTTTCTCCACCCACACTGAAGTGGGAAGGAAACAGATCGAAATATTGCTCCTGCCCGGAGGAAGCAGCATTAGAAGCTGCTTCCTGCAGGCAGGAGCAATGCAGGCCCCCGCCGTATGCGAGGCGTTGACTGGGGCTGCAAGAACCTTGGATTCCCCCCGCAGCCCACAAAAAGACTGTGGTGGGTTCCCTGGGTGGGCACCAGGGCACCCACCTTTAACTGTGCAGGGCCCTCAGGCCATTTCTAGGGGAATTTGTCAGTGGGGGTCTGTGTGCCCCCTCCCCCTAAAAATAATGTTGGACCTTGGGAGAGGGGACCCCCAGTGCCGAAATCGGCCATGGTAGGGGGGCCACGTGCAACTCCTCCCGGTCCCCTATATTTAAGAGAGTGGTCCTGGGGGATGGGGTCTCCAGGGTGTATGAAGGATCGAGGAGGGGATGACCACACAGATGGGGTGTCCGGGACAAATAGTGGCTCAGGGAGGGGGGGGGCCCCAATCCTCCTTTATTTTTAGAAATGACCTTGGGGTGGGGTTTCCAGGGCCTAACAAGGCTTGGAGAGGGGGGCTTTACAAAATCTTAGAAATTCACTGAAAAAGAAACAAATGTTAAAGTAACACCATAGTTAGATGAATATACATTAATGTTTTGAATTACAAAAAACACAGAAATTCACAAGTAACATTTAGCAGAGCTATGTAGTGTTTATGACCTCATAAATGACATCACTCATGACATGTTCTATGGCATAATTTATGACATCATCTAAGCTTCTTTTGTGCACCTTGCTCTATAAACGGGTATAGCATTAGAGCTCCGAAAGTAAGTACAAAATAGCTGAGAAGAATATGATGCAACTCCCATAGGTGTAACAACTATGGGTTATATACTGCATTGACTCGATACCATACATTTCATGGGTAGCGTGGTTCACATTAAAATCAACAATAGATAAACGGGGAATCCTTAGTGCATATAGTGTCAATCTGTATACAACTGTTCAGAGAAAACCAAGTTCCAAAAAATAAATGAATTGCTGTTCCAAAACGAATGACCTACTATGAACAGCTTTTATCTGTATCAATCCCCTGACAGTCACCAAACCTACATTGAGAAATGAAGTTGATATGAGTACAGAAGCGGGTACTGTAAGCAGTATTCATTCTAAGAGGAGAGTTTACCCTGTACCACACAGTTTGCAGACAGTGAAACTCTCATGAGAACTATACTACAGAGTATTAAATAGTATCTACTATGAACAGCGTACACTCTATGCATCACTTGGAGAGAAAAAAACGGTATTCGCTGAAAATAAGCAATGTCTGAAGGTGCTAAAGATTATATTACCTGCAGGCTTCCTTCAAACTGTGGTGAAACATCCCATCTTCTGAAGAAAAATAAATACATGTATATATTTTAATACCTGATGCACTCAGTCTTCTAATATGTTACATATACGTTGTCATGCTGAGATGATTCTGTCTACTAACTCAAGGCTGCTTACAATGCTTAGTATGTTGTAATTAGAATCTTTGCCCTGTTGCAAACATATTCTGCCGAGCTTAAAGCTTGTGTGGAATATGCTGGACACAAGATGTCAACTGTCACCTGCACACAGGATCACTCTTCAATGCAAACATTTATAGCTTGTTCAATACCTCTCCTCTACACCCCTATGATGCATTAGGAGAACATGCGTTTTATAAACACTTGCACCCATCAGCTCAACAAGGGTACAAAAACAGTAGCTAGTAGAGCTATACAGTCAAAGTAGGTCTCTGGGCATTTACAAGTTTCACAAGACTAGTCAGATGCTTTTCAGACAGTCTAAGCATGTGTCCTTTCATACAATAAATTTACACCCATCAATAAAGACACATTGTACCAGTACAAGATCATGAAATAGTCACTTATATGGTGTATCAACATTGCAAAACAAAACAGCGAACAAAGGAAGTCCAGCAATAGGCAATTATGGTATCTACTGGAGTGTTCTATAACTCCAGTCACAAAGGAGGTAATGTCCCTACCCACAAAAAATTCATAGATAGGACTAAGCCTTAGCCAGGCACAAACACTACACATAAAATTGTTTGTTTCCATACTCATACAATGATTTCTTTTGAGAGTTATTGTTGTTTAGGTGCTATATTATCTCAAAGTACATATAACTGAACCTATCATAATGGGCACCTAACAGGTCAAGAACACCCAACCTTCCATTTAGTAGTTTAAAAAAAATTGTGGTTACAAATTTATAGAAATCATAATGGTCGGGTCCGTGGGTGTCCTGCAGGAGTTTTGCAACAACACAACTTCAAATAATAGAACAAGGTAATTGCCAGAAGGGGCGTTTTTTCCAGGCGGCCGCCACTCTTCCATGGGCGTGAAAAACTCCCACGAATCCTGCGGGAGTTCACTCTCTGATTGGCTGTCTGCAACATAAAGAGAAATGATGCTGCCACCATTACAGGACACGGGAACTCGGTCTTCATGTCTTGAAAATGATAACTTCACTGCTTATGACCTCATATTACATCCCTCATGACATATTCTATGACATCATTGATAACATAACCGATGGCATCTAAAATAACATCACCGGGCTTGGCGGGGACACAAGTTATAGTTACTTCAGTTAACTATAACTGGTGAAGTTCAGTGTTTTTTTATTAAAAATGTTGCATTAAAACTGAAACGTTTACCTAACTGTAGAGTCACTTTAACCTTATTTCAGTGAACTTCTAAGGTTCTTTTTAATTGTAATGTATGATATTATTGCCATACCTAACTATAACGTCACACTAACCATTGTTTTTTCCAGTGAATGTATATGCATGTACTTATTCTCCATTTCGCCTTTTTATCTCACTCAGTTGTTTTTGCTTTTCTTCCATTTTTTCCTCTCCTCAATTTTTTTATTTTTTTACTGTCACATCTCTATCTCGCGTGTTCTGTTCCTTCCCCTGCAGCCCTGCCTTATCCTGCAAGCTTAGTTAAACAACTTTAGACCCACTTTCCTTTAACGTGTTATTGGGTTTCCAAATGGACATGTTGATGGGGGCCTCGGGGAAGGGGGCAGGAGGAATGCTTCTTGGCCATGGGCCCCAGACACCTCACTCTGGTGACATGATCTTGACTGAATGCACTCACTCTCAGAGACCGAGCTAATTTGTCGATAGCCCTATCAGTAGTGTATGCTAACATGCACCTTAATGAATCACTGCATCTTCTAATAGAGTTAAAAGGCCACCACAATTTGCAGCAGATCTTAAACTTCACATAACCCAACTCATGAATACCAAGTTCCAAAGATAGTTGCCATAATTGCCAAAATATATTGGGACCAAGACTCTTTTCTGGGAGTAAATATCCTTGTGTTATTAGTATGAGAAAAATAACAGAAAATGTGAATGGTCACAAATTTCTGACTTTCACAATGCATGCCATGACTATCTCTTGAGACACCCCTAACCTGCAGCCATTATCTTGTCAGAAATGAGGGGGTGGACCTTAGTCAGCACAGTGTGGTAAACACATATAGCCCTTTCTTTCATTTTCATTCCAAGATATTTGGGAGCATATTATCAAGGGCAGTATCGCCGCTTTAGCAGCACTTTTTGCTGCTAAAGAAGCGATATTCTTATCGCCCTATTAACAAGGCGTCGCTAACATGCATTAGCGCATGTTAGCTGCCGTTTTTGTAACGCTTCTCATGTTAGCGATACACATCACTAATGAGATGCAAAATAGATGTTCCTGCGAAAAACAACGTGTAAAAAGTCACAAACACGACACCGTGTCAACAACGCTGCCCCTGAACAGCGAAGCGATAACAAAACGCGTGCTAAGCCCCCATCATAGCATGATTCTAATGCCTGAAAAAAACCTGACTTAGCGCTACTGCCTATGGGAGGTGGATTGTGTGGTTAGGTACACACTCCTCTATTAACAAGCATTTCATTAGGGCTGTGAAACCATCTCAGGATTTCACACGCTAATGATGATTATCGCACTCTATCGCTGGCTTGTACATCGCCTGTTAGCAAAGCGTTGCTAATACGCCGCTAACACGGTGATGTAATTCAGCGATGGAGGGCGCTATTTGTGATATTTATTGCGTGTTCTTGATAATTTGCCCCCAGGTACCTAGTTTGCCATGTGTTCTCCCTCGGTTTACCTCCCAGTGTATATGAAGGGAAGCCAGTGGTCGGTGTTTCCGAGGAAGGGAGGAGGCATCTGGTGATGGGCACACCCTAGGGAAAGTCTCAGGTGGGACATGCATGTGGGTATTAAATCCAACTTAAAGCCAAGCAAGCTCATTTTGTCTCGACTCTGTCCCTCCCCTACACAGAACAGCAATGCATGAATATCCTCCCTCTCACCACTCACCTTCATGCACACCTGTGGAAAATTCTGACTGGGTTGGCAGATCATTCCAAAGGAATAAGTATATTTTTTCACACAGTTACCATGAAAAAGAATATCTGTGATGCATGTAAATGCTTTCACACCTATATGCAACCAAGAGGTGTAAAAAGGCTTTGAGTATCAAGCACATTAAGCTTGTGGGAAAAACCATACCAAGAAGATTCTCACACACAGTGTTTCTTAAAATGAACAAGTGTTACACTTTAACATGTTTTTATTGACAGCTTATTTTTTGCAATATAACAGTCATTTGTGAGACTCTCATCACATTCTTAGAATGATACAGTATAGTGACAAGGTGATCATATGGGATGTACATCGTGATCAGTAAATAACAGATTGTGGCAGCAATATCAGCATCTCTTGCGTAGGTTACAACATTGCATAGGAGTAGCAGATCATGAGTTTAAAAAGTAAGAAACTATAAACAAAGTAACAAGTCAGGATCTCTTCATTTCCTGAAAGGTGGGCCATGGTGATGGGAAACTCTTCCCATTCCCCTGTTATGCGGGGTGGGCCTCTGTTAATGTAACGACACGTGTGAGCAGGAAAGCATGGTAGTAGATGACACAGGAGAATGATCCGCATCCTGCACACCACAGGTGGTGAGAAGCAAATTTGCCAAATTTAGTGAGAATAGGTTGGGTGTCTGGTTTTGGCCAGGAGGTGGGGTGAGCCCCCCTTGGGCTGTCTATCGGGAGCAAGGCGTGGCAGTATTACATGTGTGGGAAGTGATGTGCAATTAGAAGCGATGCTGGGGTGGGCATGTTATTATGTGGTGAGGCAGTGCATATACATGTTGGTGGTGTAACTCCATCCCTGCTGTCTTATGTGTTGTACAAGGCAGAAATATCATTTACTTGGGACTATTTTGTATGCATAAAATGCATAAAGATAAAAATATAATGATGTCAGGAACACCTACAGAAAATCCTCATAGGATGGGATTTGTTAAAATAGAGAGTTTGTGCTACATGAAAGATACACAAATAAAACAACTTGCAACTAAAGCAAGGTTTACCAAAACAAGAAAGGAAGACTCAGTATTAAATACTTTACAGAGTAACGTTTTGGCCATTTTATGAGACATGGAGAATCTATGGCCAAACATAATAACATTCAGTTGGGCTAGAGCTCGGATGTGCAGACACCAGTGACAAGAAAACAGGGGTGAAGTTCCAAAGCCTTTTCTATGATTAGGTGGAGGTACTTCATGTACAATAAGCCAAACAGACGATATCCCTCACACACCAAAAGCTACATCCAATCACCAATGCAACCTGCAATCTGCAATGGGATGTTATGTTTGTGGTATTTGTAAGTCTACTTTTATTATGTCCTTGCAGCACTACTGGTTGTCAAGCGTTTTTTCCTATCTTTCCATCAAAGAATGGAAGTCTCAGTCCATACGTTTCAGGTATGGAGCTCTTGTTATTGATTGCGCTGTGGGGTATCACTTTACTGTTAAAACATTGAGCCAGAGGGCTTTACCACTTGAGTGTACATCTCTTAGCTCACTAGCTGAATCTCCTTCTGTTTCATCTCCCCTCCTCTGAGTTGAATGTGTGTTGTCTTGTTCTTTTGGTGCAATTTCAAACCTAGTCAAGGCACATATATCCACCTGATAGACACATTTTATCTACCAGGCCAATTCCTGTGCCTAATGTATAACTCTAGATTTTTCTTTAACTCTACTTTGACCCTTGATCTGACCAAATGGTCGGGTTTACCATCGAGTTCTAAATATTGTGGTTCAAAAACATCATAAAAACAACATAGACAACAAAAAATATTGTGAAGTTAAGAGTACAGAAGTATAGACTTACTATACTTTATTTCTCACCTAAGCCATTCATGTAGTATATTGTCAAGATACTAAGATGTAGAGTTAAATATAGCAAACCTATACTTACCTATACATACTTTCCTTCATGATATATTTGTAGTAGCTAATTTTGCTACGATAAAAAATATAGTTGTGTGAGAGGTATTCTGAAATACAGTCTATGGCCTATTTGAATCCAATTGCAGACTTTGCTTCCATCACGGCACAGAGATGGTTGAATGTATTTGAATGCCTTTCTTTTAAGACAATGTCTACAGTTATCATTAAAGAGGTCACTGTTTATACTAAGGTCCACTCTACTAAAAACTTACAAAACTCAGCATAACTTAGAGTTTTTACCAAAAGCGTGTACCTCTGTCTACCCACCACCATCCTGGTCATTTAGACAGGCCAGCCTGGAAGCAAATTTATTTCACATATAGGTAGTTTGCCGAAGATTTTCAGAAACGTTATTGTTAAACATAGTTATATGTCAGACTTTGGTGCTTTCAGAAATGGAAACCAGACAAACTCACAGAAGAAGAGGGGAAACAGCACCATACGACCCACAACTCCTTCACCGGAGTCCAAAATTAAGTTATAAGAAATGCTGCTTAATATTCTACAGGATTCCACACAAGTCAACATCTTTGTTTTCCCCATAAGTGAATACGCGCTCTATGTTCCCAAGAGCAAGACGTGCGCATAAAAGGGAACAGTCTTGATTTGAAGCAGCTTTAACCGGTGCATCGGCAGCTAATTTCGCTCAATAGCCCCTTGTGGGTTGCATTAGCGAAGTCAGAGCAGCAACCAAGTGGTAAGTAGGCAGCGGTAATGTTCTTTCAAAGCCTGGGGGAACACGAAGTGGCTCGAAAGGCAATGAATATTTGGTCTCCTGGCCAGAGGGTGGGGTGGGGGCCACTTGAGAACCTGCAATGAAGGGCCTGTGTATAAGGTGTGCATTGAAATCTGAGAACCTACCTTATTACAGCCGAACAAAATGCGACTACAAGATTTATAGCCATTTAATATTACAAAAGTTCAACTTCTCTTAGACGCACCAGATCTCGCCCATAAAGGCCTGTATTTTTTTTATGTGGTGTGTCCAATCGGCGTGGGTCACGTATAATATGGTAGGAACTATATGGCTTTTAAAAAATGTTCTTGTAAATTTTTTATGGCGGCCAATTATACAAAATTATAAAATCTTGGTGTGTATGTTATAGGATGAAAGGAGATATGCAGCTCTCAGTAGTGACAGCTTCTCTGCCATTCATGCGTGGACAGCTGTGTTCAAAGCGAACATGTGCCTCTTGGTGAGTTAACCCATGTGAAAGCACGTGTTTTTTCATTATAATAGCGATGCATAGGGCGTAATTTAATAACTATACCAAAAACATTCGTGCGTAATTATCAAGCGAAACATCCGAAATTAAAACAGCCAAAACATCATCTTCAAGTTAAAAGTTCACTGAATGAGAGACCCTCAGCTCACAATGTGAGTTTTCCAACATCTCAGCCTTTAGGAAGCAGTGTCTTTCCGTAGGAAAATATTTTTCCGAGCAAGCAGGAATTTTATGATATCAAATCTTATGCATTTTACACATTTCATATATTTAATTAAAACAACCTAAAAAATAAAGAGTCAGATAAACTGAAACATGTTAATTACTGCGCTGCAAAGTACCTAACCCTTTGGAATTTCTGTAAATTGCGTTGAAATCGAAATCTCCGATTTTACAAAAGGTCAGTCTCTTTAAGTCTGAGGAAAAAGGGGCAGATGTATCAAGCGTTTTCCCATTCGCAAACGGCCCGATTCACAGAATCGGCCCGTTTGCGAACGGGAAAAAGCCTTTTGGGATGTATCATCATTCTCTAAATGTAATGCAGAAGCACTTTTTAAATTGCGACCCTGCTTTAAGGAATCGCAATATACCACCAACTTCAAGTTGGTGGTAAATTGCGAATCCATAGATAAATGCAAAATTTTGCATTTTTCTTAGTGCCATGTGGCGCACACATGTGCACACCTGCATATTTCAGGTGTGCAACAGGGTGTCCTTTTGGCCCCTTCCACCCTTGAAATTGCATGCGCAATTTGCGAGTACCTATTGGGTACTCCCAAATTTCGCATGCAATTCCCATTCATTCCTAGGGGCCTCTAGGCCCATAGGAATGAATGTGAAGGCATTCCTCAATAGCGAATCACAATTTGCGACTTGCTATTAAGGAATATGTAGGAATCGCAAAATATTTGCAGAAACCGACATACATTGCATTTTGCAAGTCTATAGTAGTGAATCGGTAAAATTTGCTATTATAGACTCGCAAAATGTACTCTTGATATATGTGGCCCAAAATCCTTTAAAAGAATATTCAGGCAGCCAATTCGAACTGCTGCTTTCGGAAATGTTAAAAAAATCCGCCAATTCACCAAAGACAAAATGGCGCTCAGGAACTTGTGACACGTCCATTCAGTTCTGTTTCTTTTAATTGCAGCATTTTTCATTGAGGTGAATTTAAGCGGACACTTAAACTGGGGTTGGGGGTATATGCTAAACTTCAGCACCCCGGAATACAGTGTGTTTTGGGGTGAAACCCAGGAATGGAGAGGGTGTCACACATGACGTGATCAAATTGCAAGCATGAATCAGAAGAACACAGGTAGGTTTCCTGACAATGTTAAATTATTAGAGAAGCCTACAAATTCTCTAGTTTCATTCTAGAAAGAAAACCCACAGTTGCGCAAGGCGACGTTGTAGCTAAAGCTCTTCTGCAGGTTAAACGTGTTATGTTATATGTTACGTTAGTGACACGTGTGCATTCAGCTTTTGTTATGGAATGACGCTCAACTGAAGGACCCATTGTTTAAAAGTATATGTAGGTGTTGATTGTGTCGATTAGCAGAGCATTTGCTTAATTTTCAATTTCTAGATGGTTTGTGGTAATGTGAAAGTAAAATGACTTTTATATGTATGGGTGGGGCAAAGCACTTTTCCATTTTTTCTCAAATATGGGCCGCCAATAGGCTATTGCTCGGTCCCAACATGGGGTCTTGCATATAACCATCACAGTCCAGGCGGGGACCATATGATCAAATATACTGAGGATAAGGCTATGCTATGTTTATGCAAATTTTGTGTGTTTCTAGAAGGCATATGTACGAAAGCATTTTTGCAGTCCAGAACAGCCCCATTCACAGAATCTGGCCATTACCACACCATAAAAATGCTTTTTCATATGTACACACCACAAAGCATGAGTCAGTAACGTTACCGAATTACAATTTATGTTTTGCAATTCACTACTCGGAAGGGGCGTGTTTAGGGCGTCTCTTCCTAAGTGCCAAATTACATTGGTACAGCCACGGTCGGTAGTAGGAGTAACTGCAGGGCGGTGACGTGGGGAGGGGGAGGGGCAGGGTGGGGGGTAGTAAACTATGGATTACGGAGGTTTACAGGTAAGTTAACATATAAATTAATAAAACGAATTTCGTTGCATGCACTGCATCGCATTTGGGGATGCATTTTGCAAGTCTATAGTAGCGAATCGGTAAAATTTGCTATTATAGACCCGCAAAATGTACTCTTGATATATGTGGCCCAAAATCCTTTAAAAGAATATTCAGGCAGCCAATTCGAACTGCTGCTGTCGGAAATGTTTAAAAAATCAGCCAATTCACCAAAGGAAAAATGGCGCTCAGGAACTTGTGACACGTCCATTCAGTTCTGTTTCTTTCAATTGCAGCATTTTTCATTGAGGTGAATTTAAGCGGACACTTATACTGGGGTTGGGGGTATATGCTAAACTTCAGCACCCCGGAATACAGTGTGTTTTGGGGTGAAACCCAGGCATGGAGAGGGTGTCACACATGACGTGATCACATTGCAAGCGTGAATCAGAAGAACACAGGTAGGTTTCCTGACAATGTTCAATTATTAGAGAAGCCTACAAATTCTCTAGTTTCATTCTAGAAAGAAAACCCACAGTTGCGCAGGGCTGACGTTGTAGCTAAAGCTCTTCTGCAGGTTAAACGTGCTATGTTATATGTTACGTTAGTGACACGTGTGCATTCAGCTTTTGTTATGGAATGACGCTCAACTGAAGGACCCATTGTTTAAAAGTATATGTAGGTGTTGATTGTGTCGATTAGCAGAGTATTTGCTTAATTTTCAATTTCTAGATGGCTTGTGGTAATGTGAAAGTAAAATGACTTTTATATGTATGGGTGGGGCAAAGCACTTTTCCATTTTTTCTCAAATATGGGCCGCCAATAGGCTATTGCTCGGTCACAACATGGTGTCTTGCATATAACCATCACAGCCCAGGCGGGGACCATATGATCAAATATACTGAGGATGAGGCTATGCTATGTTTATGCAAATTTTGTGTGTTTCTAGAAGGCATATTGAAAATCGCAAATTGAGAACTTCCTCCCATTCATTCCTATGGGCCTCTAGGCCCATAGGAATGAATGGGGAGGTATTCCTTAAGTGCGACTCGCAATTAAGAAATATTTAGAAATCGCTATTTTGTAAGCGATTTCTACATGCATAGGCTTTTGCGATTCCTTATTAGCTAATCATTATTTTTCGCTAATAAGGAATCGCAAATGGCATTTTTGATGCATGTGCTAGTTAGAGTCTTCGTGATAGTCAAAACTGCTTCACAAACTGATGGTGGAAGACAGAACATGTGTCAGATGCAGAAGATGGATCATTAAAAAGAAGGATGAATGCGTTCTTCCTGAAGCTATCATTGAGAACTACTGTGCCCAGTGCTTGTCTCTACTGACTATCTCTACGTGTAGGCAATTGGCACACATGTATGAGTCATCTTTGACTATCTCTGACTTTAGTAGTGTTGGTCAAATACGACTGTGGGAATTGCCCAGAATAACTGCATTCTCATTAAATGCATGATATAATCACTTGGCAGAATTGTCAAGGGAAAGGGACATGGGGCTCTAAAGGTGTGTTTACAAGTGGCACAAACGTAATACTTGTCATAAAGTCACAGAAGCAAATAACTAGGCAAAAGTGAGGTCTAAGGTTTACTCCGAATTGTGTAGAGAGCAGTGCAGTGCGTCCATGACATGTTGGGCACAGAGGCTGAACTTGAAAATGGACAGTGTCAATGGCATGATTAAGGATTACACAATCTGTTTTACTTGCCTGTGGCAGGGTTATGGCACACAGAGAAAATAATAGCTGTGGTGGAGCCAGATGCTGTAAGTAAGCAGGGAGAAATTGAGCTGGTGTAAAGGTAGTTTCATGGATCTCAATAATTTTAACAGATGAAACTGCAATAGGTTGTTACAAATAGAGCCAAAGGCAAAGATGGGTATTGTGTAAGGCTGATTAGTAGAACCACAACAAGACAGCTTCTGAAAGAAGACATTAGCGAATTGATAAAGAAGCTACTGGAGGCTGCTTTCACCATTTTAGAGTGTGATGTATTGTCACTGTAAGCTTAAATATTCAATTTTACCCCAAGCCCATCCCCTGCCAGGACAATTACACCTTTGTTAAGTTTTTTCACTTTTTTTGGATTTGGGTTTCTTCCCCCTGCCCTTCCTTCAAAGTTGTCATCATGACCTGCACTGGTCAAGCGTGGAGTACGTTTAAGATTCTGCGTTGCAGTCTGGATCAGTGAAAAATCAGTTAGCTGGTATTATTTTACGTGCAAGGTTTCTTGGCAAAAGGTGTAAGTAGGTTTATTTAAGTAAATTTGAATAGGTTGGATAAGCTGTGTTTTCCAGATAAATATTTATAGGGTTAGGGAGGTGGTGGTGTAGGCTTATATCTCACTCTTTGTTCAGCGGAGTTGATGGGTGACCAGTATACATCCTATTAATTACCAGTAATCTTCATTACTCCTGGTCCTGTTGTCCTCGTCCCATTCATTACAAATGAAGATGACTCATCACCCAGACAGATAAAAGAACACAAGGAATGCTGATCGCCCACCCCACCCCCTCCCACTGGGAGTACTTAACCAGTATTTACCCAGCATTCGTTCTGAACTTCCAAGTCCTTCAAATGAAAGCCAGCCATTTGGGAGAGAGGGGCGTAATTAATGGGACGAGGGCAACAGGACCAGAAGTAATGAAGATTACCCTTAAGTAATAGGGCATTACCCCCAGGTCCTTAAGTTCTCATCCCATTCATTACAAATGAAGACTACCCAAGCCAGATACCCGGTCATCATATACAAAATGACAACACTAAGGACACCACAACTTACAGCAGCATCCAAAGTGATTTATTCAAAACAGTTCAGGAGAAAACAGTTAGAAGCACACAGCCTGCAACACTCCCAACGTACAATTAACATCATCCCAAGACATTCTGGAGAACAAAGGTATTCGAGGACGCCCAATTGGCCGCCTAACAGACCTCAGCAATGGACATCCCCGCAACTCAGCCCAGAAAGCTGCCATTCCCCTAGTCGAGTGTCCCTGCACCCCTGCAGGAGGAGGAGCCCAAACCAGTGAATAAGCTAACTCAATCACCTGATTGAACTACCTAATGATGGACAGCGAGGAAGATGTATTCCCCTTAAAGGAACACCCAAAAGAAACAAACAATGCCTCAGACTTCTGAAATATGACCCAATATGCTCCAAATAGACCTATAACACCCTCTTCACGTCCAACAGGAACCAATCCAAATCAGTCTCTGAGCCAGAGTCAACCACCAATGCATGTAAAACAAGCTCCTGTGATTTATAAAACTGAGACGTCACCTTGGGGACGAAGGAGGCGTCCAACCTCAGCACCACCCCATTCTCTGAAAACAAAAGGTAGAGCTCCTTGGCCATCAGAGCCCCCATTTCACTAATCTGCCTGGCGGAAATGAGGGCCAGCAACATCTTGTAGGTGACAAACTTAATGACCACCAACTCCAAAGGCTCAAGGGAGCAGACACCAGCACTTTCTATACCAAAGGCAAATTCATAAAGGAAACAGGGGCTTCAGCAAAGGACAGAAAAGAAAGAAGTTGCACAGCAATTGAGCCACCACATCATCCACAAGCCAGATTACCCTAAGGAGCCCTGAAAAGCCTTAATAGCCGCCCATTGGGTCCACAAGGTAGAGACCGCCAAATGCTTCTCAAAACCACGCCACACGAAATGCTACACATCTGTCAACAATCACTCCAGGGAAGAGAGCTGATGGGACCCACACCAATACTGAAAATTCCCCCAACCATTCTCATAGGATTTCAAAGTGGAAGGCCTAATGGACTGCAAGATAGCAACAGCTAGATGTTGTGGAAGCTCTCTGTTTTGCAACCCCCTCCTTTCAAGTTCCAAACCGACAATCAATGCCTTGGGGGAGCCGGAGAAGGGACAGACCATAGAGGAGAGGGGAAGCAAGGAACCATCTAGGGACCCTGAACCACCATCATCTTGAGACTGGCAAACCATGACTGATGGGGCCAAAAGGGCACCACCAACACCACCACTCTGGACTCCCTCCAGAGTCGAGCCAGAAACTTGGGAACAAGAGCTATTCGCAGAAAAGCATACAAAAGGTGGTCCAGCCAAGTAGTCGGCAGAGCATTCACCCCCCAGACCTCCTAGTGAGGGGAATAAGAACAAAACCGGGAAACCGGAGCATTTTGCCAGGAAACAAGTAGATCCAGAAAGGCACACCAAACCTCCACCACACCTTATGAAAAATTAGCTTGTGGGAGGGGGGGAAAACAACAGAGGGCATCCACCACCCCATTGTCCACTCCTCATATATGCACAACCACCAGAGACTGAAGATGCCTCTCCCCCCACTGGAGCAAGGACAGCACTACAGCACTGAGGGACCTGGACCGAATCCCCCCTAAGTGTTAAAATAGACCACATTCAACTGGTTGTCGGACCATACCACCAGGAAGAGCATCTCCCCTCTGGAAGAGACCAATGGGCCTACAGGGACCTGTGCTATGGAGTTGGGCGGACCCCAGACGCTAAAGGGACCTCGCCAAATTCAGTACGGTACCCAGGTCTCACAATATCCCACACCCAGGCATCTGAAGTAGATTCCGCCCATGCCTGGAGGAAGTGCTGGAGGTTACCACCGACCACAAACTCTTGCTCCACAATATAGTGATTAGCGGGGCTTCTGAGGGGGGACTTGGCCATCCTATCCCAACTCCTTCCTGCAGAGAACGTCTCCTGAGGCTGGGGAAACTGCCTCCTGAAGGATGGGCGCAAAGGGGACTAAGACTTAAATTACAGTTTCTCCCCAGCTGCAACCTTCAGGGAGGATGAATGCTTCTTTTACTTGAATCATCTGTGCATCTTGCCCTCCAACTCTTCCCCAAACAACAGAGACTCCTGAAAGGTTAATCAAAGTGCTGAAGCCTTCTGGGTAGAATCCATCAACCAGTTCTTCAGAACCAACTTCATGCGAGCAGTCACATGCTCCTCCAGATAGGGCTGAAGCCTGCACCACATCAAACATCGAAAGACACATTAAAAAAATATTCCACCATGCGCTCAACATGTTCCAGCCAGCCAGAGCAATTAGAGGCATCATCCAAAGATCTATACAGTTCTTTGATATCCATAATCAAGGACTGTGCCACATAGGCACCATAAATACCAATACGAAGAGCCAAATCGGAGTCTAAATACACTTTCTGAAGGGAGGCATCCACCTTCTTATCCACTCCCTCCTTGATGACTTCATCTTCCACCAAGGATGTCCGCCCAGCCAAACTTGCCACAAAAGACTCAATGGGAATGACATCTGGCAACTCCTTGTGCATATCCTGCAAGGGATACAATTTTCCCATAAAGCATGACAACATATCGTGTCTGGATCCTTCTACTCGTGCTTCAGGACCTCGGTAATGTAAGGGTGCACTGGCACTTCCAGAGGTGCAGCACTCTGAAACTGTCACAGGAAGCCACCAGAAGATGTTTCAGGCATTTCCCCATCCGGGAAACCTATGTTAGCCTGTACCTGCCTAATCAAATCAGGCAACATCTCCTTGGTAACTTATTTGCCCTTCTGCTCCTCCAGACCCTGGCTATCCTCCTCCGACCCCGAAGATGATGATGAAGAAGGGACTAGCACTGCCCCTTTCAGTTTACCAGGGTCCCCGTCTCAGCAAGGTTTTCCTTATCAAGCATTTATTCAAGCATCCTCACCTTCCCTGTGACGTGTGGAGCCAGGGGGTGAAGGAGAAAATGAGGAAGAACTGGGTGAGGAACAGGAAGACTCAGCCACATGCTTCCACTTCTGAGAGTGTTCCTCCATTGTGCACTGCACCCCAGAAATACACCAACAGACCTATAGGAAATGCATGACACCAACAGCACAATACTCGGCTAGTGTTTGCACAATAAACAGCTATGCGATACTTACCCCCAGGGCTGGCAGAAATAAGTGCCCCATACCGCACTCCTGCCGAGGAAGCACCTCCAAGTGGAGCCGAGGAGCACACTCAGCTCATGGGGTGCCTTGGCCTCAGCCTTTCATCACAACAGAAATCCAGGCAACGTAGGAGCAATACCAGGCCCCTGCTCTTCTGGGTCGATACACGCACCTCAGGAGCTGCTTGTCATCCATCTGGCCCAGCTCACAGGGAGATGCACCCTCAAACCAGGAAGTATACCAGCCACTCATAGCCGGTGGCCACTACTCGTGTCTCTCAACAAGCCCAGCTGACTGGGAGGCATGAGAACAACTGCGCCCAGCAGGCAGGACAGCCGTGACAGGAACACTGCCACTCCCGACCAGAAGGAGCAGCGCACCGCATCCCACGTCCATTCTGTTGGCAGACAGAACAAGCATTTGCAATGCAATCGGTCTCCCCTTTGGGACCTCATATGTATTTAGCTATGCAGCACATTAGCCTGGGTGCTGTAACATCTCCTGTTTTTTAACATGGAGGGAAAGTAAGAACCAAACTGGGTGACATGCCAGGTTTGGAAACACATGGAGAGAAAAATTGCCTTTCAGCGGGAAATGGTATAGTCCAAAGCTCTGTTTTTAATATAACATCAGAGCCTTCGGTGGTCAAATCACTGAAAATACAAGATTTAAAAAAAATATTATTGTCTATGGGTGCTCGTGGAAGACAATTTCTATGCACTGGAATCTAGAGAGTGACAAAGTGATTCTGGTATTTTACTGACCTCTGCTGGTCGTTTTAAATCAAGAAAGTTATATAGGGGCAGTTGCCAGAAAAATAGAAAAAGAAAGTCCCACAGTAGAAAGCAATTCTGGTTTTTACTGACCTCTACTGGTTTTCTATCAAGACAGTTAAATGGAGGCAGTTGAACAGAAAAAACAGTCCCTAAGCGGCAGCAGACAAGTCCTAGGGCTGATCTCCAGCACCCACAAAGTATATACACATATAAGTATATACCAAAGTATATAAGTATATACCAAAGTATATACAAGAGATCTCGAATGCTCGACCTCAAAATGGGAGAGACGGTTGCAAAGAGAAGAAGGAGATGAAGACGTTTGGAGTAGAGAGCAAGAGAAGTGGTGGGGGTAAAAGGATGTAGAAGGAGAAGCATAAGAAGGGAAGACAAGGAGTAGGAAAAGTGCCGTGGGGGTCGTGTGGAGAGACAAGTCGTTGAGCAGCAAAGTCAAAAGTTGAGGAAGAAATATCGGCAGAGAAATAGAGGGAGGAACGTAGGAGGAAATATAGGGAGTGAGACTTAGATGAGAGGAGGGAGCGACACAGAAGGGGAGCAGAGGAGGGGAGCAGAGGCTGGGAAATGGAAGAGAGTAGTGGAGGAGAGACTTGAAAAGGAGACATCGATGTGTAGAATAATTGAACAAAAAAAAGTAATACATCAATAAATGCACTTTTTATTTGAGCATCTTTGGAACTTCTTTGTGAACTCACGAACTTCTCAAAAACAGTAGGTTTGTGTAAGTACAGGCATTACCTGGATATATTTGTGTGGATAAGCTCACACCTCACGCACACCCTGACACACTATTGTCTCATTGTCAAGGTGACTAGCACGTTCACTCTTGTTGGATTATGTACACATTTGGAGTCAATATCCAACTTTTTTAGAACGCTCAAGTAGTTTAAAGGAAACTCTTGTGAAGACGGTCGCCGATAGTCAGGGGTTCTCTCTTCTATCAGTGTATACACATGTGCAGTGGTGCACGTAGTGTACATCGGTGCACGGGTAAATCAGTGTTTACACAGGTGAAGTGGTGCATGTGGTGTACATTGGTGCACGGGTAAATCAGTGTTTACACAGGTATAGTGGTGCACGTGGTGTACATCGGTGCACGTGTAAATCAGTGTTTACACAGGTGTAGTGGTGCACATGGTGTACATCGGTGCACGTGTAAATCAGTGTTTACACGGGTGTAGTGGTGCATGTAGTGTACATCAGTGCACGGGTAATTCAGTGTTTACACAGGTGTAGTGGTGCATGTAGTGTACATCGGTGCACGGGTAAATCAGTGTTTACACAGGTGTAGTGGTGCAAGTGGTGTACATCGGTGGAAGGGTAAATCAGTGTTTACACAGGTGTAGTGGTGCACGTGGTGTACATCAGTGCACGTGGTGTGCATCGGTGCACAGGTAAATCAGTGTTTACACAGGTGTAGTGGTGCATGTGGTGTACATCGGTGCACGGGTGAATCAGTGTTTACACAGGTGTAGTGGTGCACGTGGTGTACATCAGTGCACGTGGTGTACAGCAGTGCACGGGTAAATCAGTGTTTACACGGGTGTAGTGGTGCACGTGGTGTCCATTGGTGTATGGGTAAATCAGTGTTTACACAGGTGTAGTGGTGCCCGTGGTGCACATCGGTGCACGTGTAAATCAGTGTTTACACAGATGTAGTGGTGCCCGTGGTGTACATCGGTGCACGTGTAAATCAGTGTTTACACAGGTGTAGTGGTGCACGCGGTGAACATAGGTGCACGGGTAAATCAGTGTTTACACAGGTGTAGTGGTGCACGTGGTGTACATCGGTGCATGGGTAAATCAGTGCACGTGTAAATCAGTGTTTACACAGGTGTAGTGGTGCACGCAGTGAACATAGGTGCACGGGTAAATCAGTGTTTACCCAGGTGTAGTGGTGCACGTGGTGTACATCGGTGCACGGGTAAATCAGTGTTGACACGGGTGTAGTGGTGCATGTGGTGTACATCGCTGCACAGGTAAATCAGTGTTTACACAGGTGTAGTGGTGCACGTGGTGTACATCGGTGCACGGGTAAATCAGTGTTTACACAGGTGTAGTGGTGCACGTGGTGTACATCGGTGCACGGGTAAATCAGTGTTTACACAGGTGTAGTGGTGCACGTGGTGTACATCGGTGCACAGGTAAATCAGTGTTTACACAGGTGTAGAGTTTTTTTCTTTTCATGTGGAAAGCACTTTCTGTTCTGTCCACACTCTTACCTACGCAGAAGTAAATCTCCGACGTTACCCACGGCTGGAATTTACTTTACAAACATTTGTAGATGAACACACACAAGAAACCAGCATCTTATGGGCGTTTGCCTTCTTTCAAGGCATCACAACACCTACTCCTTTCTACTGTGAATAGATATTCACACACTTTAAATGACACCATGCTCTCACAAGTGTAGTAGTGAATAAATCAATTTGTCTGTGTACCAAAATTCAATTTAAGTGCGGTCATGGTACCAGGAAGAGGCCTAATGTACTTAATCCCAAGTTAATTAGGATATAGTAATGTACTTTTACAAATATGTGATAGCAGTTGTGCAATTCAAAAGAAATCTGACGGAAATGAAGGAAGGGGGCGCCGTTTGGATGCGTCCTGTACCCTCTGGAGGTTTCCTTCAAAGGGGGTTCACTGAATCTAGAGAAAAATCCATAACAATTAATGTTAATTAGACTCATACTTTTCAATTTTACATATTATTACACATGAACACAGATGTTAAACTTTGTTTGCACCGGACTGATGTTTTATGGAAGATACAGTTTATTTTCCGAGTGTCTCCCCAGGCCTCAGTCCTGCAGCCAGGCCAGGGTCTGTGCACACTGGCAGCACGGGGTGGGGGTGTGGGGGGGGGAGGGTCACATAAAAGGGTGCTCCTTAAGCAACTAGAACTGAACACTTGTCTTTGCAGAATAATCTAATGTTTTCACACGAGTGCAGTCCTGTGCGAAAAACGGCTTCTTATTGTGCTAAAAGCTGGCAGGAGTCATGTGGGTGCGCATTTATCAGTAAATAAGAATGGAAATATTCTAGTTGAAACTTAATTTTTTCACAGAATACAAAATAAATGCTGATGAAAACTAAAAGGACGTGCATTAAACTTTATGTAGACAGATAATGACGGCATTGTTTAAAAATAAGAAAGTCCCATTAAGCCGAGAGCGCAAATACCCTATTCAGTTACATAGCACACTGAATCCCCTTTAGGCGCTGATATGAATATAATAGATCTCTGCACAGTCTGCAGTCATCACAGATCTATCGAACAGTCCGAAGAGCACAATCTATAGACATGCTACTTTAGTGATGACTTTATCAGAGACTGCGGCTCTCGAGGACATCCATTAAACACAGACAGGTTCTGCCCTGTTTGATGCCTGCCGGGGTTGAAGGTGTTGACGTGGACGGCTGTTTTTCAGCGCCAAGATACCCTTGGGTGAGCGAATGTGCGCTTTATAAATACACGTTATGTTATGGACGTGCTTTGATGTTATGGTAACAAGCATCAGGACACATCAGCCAGCACGTCAATGGGGAGCTGTCACTGGAAGCCCCGCCTGGTGCCCCTCATCTCCAAGCAGCGCCTCCGTGATGCTTGTTGCTGGCGAGCAGTGACTCGCGACAAGGTCGGCTTAGCGCCCTGAGGCACATGCCTGTCCAAGGGGTGAGGCGCTAGCACGGGGGAGGCGCTCACTTCTAAGAACCAAGACGTCCCCCGGGGGCGGGGAGGGTTCTTAGAGCGCAGTTGTGCACTAGTGAGCGGATTAATGCAAACACGTGGCAGAGGGTGCACCCCTAGATCAAGAACCAACCTCTTTCTGTTGACGTGTTGAGTCTGGGCACAAACCTAAACAAAGATACAAGTTAAAACAAGCAGGCGGGAGAAGCTGGAGTTGTGTGCGCGCATGGCCAATGCTTTCTTAAAAAACACGAAAGTCATCGCGATCATGATCGCTGTGAAAGGGAAAGTGATTGCGATGACGCTCTAAAGGCGTTCCTGATTGCTGCTGGCTGGCCTAGCGCATGGCGGCTGCGCGCGTGCACGCTCACGTGCACACAAGCGCTAGGCCAGCCAGCAGCACTTTAAAAAGTCACATACAAAATGTCTCTCCGAGCCAGCGCATGCGCTGGGCTCAGCGAGACCTAAAAAGGAACAAAACAAATACTGGGTAAAAGTATTAGCATTCCTTGTGTTCTTATTCTGTCTTGAACATGAGTCATCTCCATTTGTAATGAATGTGACGAGGACTGAGGGCTCTGGGGGTAATAACAGAGACTGAATATGCACCCCCTTTGTGAAGGTGCTGATTTGTTAACAGGTAGCAAGGCAAATACACAACCTTGCTTGCAGGTACACACACTGTATACAGAGGTTGAAATATCTTTTTCACGTACCTGCTCAACCATTCAACATTGACTAAGTCGTGTCTATTTGCTAAAAATGCTCCTAAGTACAGATCACAAAAATAGTTATAATCATTAATATTGACAATCGTCATCAATGCTCCCATTCAAATATCTTCCCACGTTACAAAATACAAAAGTTTTGAAGACAACGCATCGCCTCTTTAATATAATGCCCGATTCTATTGATACTCCTTGCCAGCTGTTGCTTCAGAAAGGATTCACTTGATAATTGCTACCTTTGATGTGTAATGGGTTATAGAGTACCTGCTATAAAAGTGACCGACATTCTTGAATCACTCAGTTGAATACAGCGGCTTTGCCAAGTGTCAATTTTCAGACCAAAAAAGAGCAGGATTTTAAATATTTGCACGTAGAGTAAGAACCACACAGCATGAAATGGCATATTTCTAAAGAATTCCCCCTTCGCTTAAGCCACACTTAGACAGACAGCTAATTCATCTCTGCTTTAGTGCAGAATAAAACAGTCCATCAAGAAACTCTGAGACTTAATTATGTTTCTGCAGTAAATCACTCTGGCACAGCCTACACCTAGACTCCAGGGTCGGACTGGCCCATGGGGTAATCAGGCAGTGCCTGATGGGCCGGGCTGACAGGTTAGTGTGTGGGCCAGCTTTTTGGCTGTTTGTGGGCCTTTTTTATGGTCTGTTGGGCCTGTTTTTACTGTTGATTTCCCAGATATTAAAGCACACATTGCCTGCAGCAAGTGCAAATCTAAGCTGCTTCCATGCCTTGCAAAACACTTAAATAGTGTGCCTGCCCTTTACATGGTCACAACTCCCCAATTTGCAAATATGGACTACTTTTTTAGCTATCTTATTCACTAAAAGTCTGTTAGGACGTAGGTTAGAAATTACCTTTTTTTTTTACATTTAGTGACCGCTGAATCTGAATCGATTTTTCTACTTTACATGGAGTGAAATTGATTCATATTTTCAGTAAAATTTTGCAAAACCTACGTGAATTTATGTGATATCATGTGACTGATATTAAGTGTTACTTGCTGTTATCATGTGTGAAAATTTCATGCAATAATGTATCTCAAATAAAAAATCATGCATGATCTTGGCAGAAGATTGGTTCAATCAGAAAAAGTCTATTTCAAACACATGAGTAAAATGTGTTGGAAATCTGCACATGACGGATTTTCATGAATTTAGCAAATTTCATGTAATAAAAAATTTGCACCTTTTGTAAATATTAGTTTTGCCCTATAATAAATGCCTTTGCATGCTGTAGGTCTGTATGGGGGACATGACTGGAAAAAGAGAAGAGAGAGCGTTGGATATACATCTTGGGGCTCATGACGATGTTGGGTGGAATTGCCTCCGAGCGACACAGGTTCCTACTTGGGACTGACCGACACTCGGTTGGCAGTTTCGACTGCCACATTACGATGCGACCGAACACTGTTCAGTCAGCGCCCATTGTTCCCTATGGAAGCTCATGTTCCGCCCGAGAACCAGCCGTAATACAGGCTCCTATGGGGAAATGGGATGTGTGCAGAAAACCATGCACTCTGTCACAGGCACCCCACGGTGCCTGCCACACAGTGCAGGGTTTTACAGAGGGGGGTCCCTTATGTACCCCCTCGACCATCAACCATAGGCCGCTGGAGCTATGGGGCCCCAAAGTCACTTTCCGACAGCCTTTCCATGTCGAACAGGCCGACGGGCAAAGGCTGTTGGAAATCGACATTGTAATTCCGATGGCGAAAACACTGTCTATAGGGGTGTATGATGTGGTTCCGACCGGCATGAATATTCTGCGAGTTGGTCGGAACTGAGTCGGAATAACGGGACGGTTTACGTTCCGACCGCGAACATTGTAATCGGGTGGTCGGACTGCAAACCGACGAGTCGATTGAAAGGGCTCTGATGCGGTTGGAAATCTTCCAAATTTCAGGTGGAGGCTTTCCGCCCGACATCGTAATGAGCCCCATTGTGTATAAATGAGGGGCGAAGTCACAAGCTGATGGGAGAAAATTACATATCTCATGCAGAGTTCAGTAAATGGTATAGAGAAATAAAGGCAGACACCATTGTTTTCCCACCTTGGTAGCATCAAATTAGAATTGCTGTCAACGTAAATATATGGAACACCTTATTGTACTCAGTGGCTTCCATTGAGTTACAGATTTGTTACAGAATTAGCAAAGCCATTTCCTCATATAGGTTTAGTTTCACTTTATCTAAATTCTGCTGTTTCACAGCATACCAGATTGTGTCTATTTGAAAATGTTCTTTATGAAGTAATCCTCTTTTCAATGTGCACATAATGTAGTGAATTTATAACTGAACTCTTGTGTGTCATGCAAGTATATATTTTAAATAATAACCACAATAATAGCTGTAAACAAATTTAGCCAGTTTGTCATGCTTCTATGGACTTCTAGTTTGCTTTCGGTGCTCTTGGATGTTGTGCTTATATAGGCATTAAACTATTTATTTGCTAATTAAAGCTGTTCCACTTATTCCAATTCACATGCTTCTTCGATCTTTTCGGAGATATTGTAATCCCTATCCAGCAAAGTGAGAGGGAATCTGCAACAGGATTTATCTTTCAAGAGAGAGACACCGTCTCAGACTGATGGAGTAACCACTTTTATAACTAAGGCGGCAAAGCTTAAACCATAAAAAAAAAAAAAATGTGGTAGCGCAAATATAATCATGTTATGAAGGGCTGACTGATTCCCAGAAGGAAGAGGTTGAAAACCCAACTCAGTCTGATGGTGTTCCCTATAACCTTGACATGCATTATTTTGGAATAAAACAAGGGGCTAGAAGGAAAAAGAAGGTGGCCAATGTAGTCTAATCTCTAAAATAGTTTTTTAAAGAGGAGGGTGAAGTGGCGAGCAGAATAGGATGCGTAGGCTCATGTGATAAAGCTCTATCAAAGGAGACGACCAATACTTTCTCGGACGCCTCTCTAGTGGATATATTGCCTATATTTGCATGTGGGAAAAAGTCTACCATTGGTGGTTCAAAAAAAGATAATGTCATCAAGAGGAAGAAAAAAAAGAAGAGAAGGATCTCCAAAAAGGATTGACATAGAGTGAGGTTTGATCGTACCCAGGAAGGAGAAAACGAGGGTAACACGGGGATATGATTTTTTGTCATCTCGTTAAGTCTGCCCCCATACTATGGGAAGTCCTTCAGCCCTGACTTCACCTACCTTTTTACCCTTTCACCCCCAACCGTTCTTCCTACCCCTCGCGTTCCCAATTGGGCAGCTCCCTAAGCATCTGGAATGTTGAATCCACTGGCAGAGCCTTATCAGTCACTTGTGCAAAATAGACCTGTGAACTGCGAAGATGATCGGAAGTACATTTGAAAGAACAAAGCGTGCATAGAGACAGAACTGATTTGTGATACTCTTGTATTGGACTTCATCATTTATGGTTCATCGGACAAAATTGAGGATATGGAGTGGTTGGCAATTATTCGATTCAATGATATATGTTGCTTCCAGGAGACATGGACAATTGCCAAAACCCCCCTGGAGGGTTATAATACGTATTATGCTACTGCAATTGGATACAATATGGGTCCTCCATCAGGTAGCCTAGGGATATGGGGTCCTCCAAATTGTCTAGTCTCATGAGACATATTGTCCCATATGCATTAAGGCAACAGACTACATATCATATTGGGTGGAAACCCTTAATGGAAGAGGTCTTGAATGTCTATGTACTCCCAGGGAGGAAGGGCAGAAGTAAACTTGTGTTGGATGCTCTTGAGGAATCAATTTTAGAGGCCATATCAGCATGTAGGGAATTATTACAGCATACTATACTAGTATGCACAGATTTTAATACCCCATTTATAGGTAACACAGAAAGAAGTGCACTCCCCGAGGAAAATCTTGCATGGAGTTTGCTTGAAGCCTTTACGGAAAGTACTAGGGTGAGAAAACCTCAGGGAGAAGGAAATAGGCTTAGGTCAGTATTCCTGTGGTGTAAGACAATTGAATGGCCGTACCCCTTCCAACACCCCTGCAAATGAGACCTTCCATGGTAATACAGGATTGCTCATTATTGGGTCTATTTTGATTAATATAGCCCCAGTGAAGAGGGATATGTGGGCTGTACCTCGCCCAGATAGCGGCCATAACCCACTCATTGAATACCTTTATGTCTGACTTAATTTGGGAGTTTACATGCCCGAAAAAGCATCCAAGGGAGGAGGTTTCAGTAGGGTGGTTAGGTTGAATCCTGAAAAATAACATTCTTTTGTGCAAGATTTGAGGAATTTAATCCAATCCAGCATTGAGGAGTTATTAATGAAAGGGGACAGATAATATGATGATAAAAGGTTACTAGCCTATTTGAGCAAACCACTGAGGAGATTTCACCCTTTTTGACAACTACTTAGAATGTGGAATATATGAGTGTCAATAATCACATTGGTAATGTGTTTGACCATGAATAAATGTTGGATGAGAAAGTTGGAGTTATCATGTGCCTTGATGAGACGCCATGACAGCGCAGCCTCGGACTATGGTGCCGATTACGATCCTGGAAAAACCGGGTACGAACCGTCGGTCGGAGCGTTTTCTCCGTCCGACTCGTACCCGGTTGTAAAACTTTACAAACATGGAAGTACGATTCGCACGGAAACACCATTTCCGTACGAATCGTAAAAAACACCATTCGACGAAAATATACATACGAATGTCATCCGGGAATGCTCCGACGTGACGTCGGGACGCTGTCAGGCAGTGTTTCATGACCCAGGAAGTACGATTCGAACCGACAGCAGTCCGGACGGCAATTTTTTCACGGCACCCAATAAGTGCCGGAAAAGCTAAGTACGCCGCAAAACGACCAGAATAGGGGGCCCGGTACGCGCCGTACCCCCCCCCAGCCCCCGTGAGTACGCGCCTAACCACCCCCCCAGCCCCCGTGAGTACGCGCCGAACCCCCCCGTGTATGTACACCCGTGTACGTGTCGAACCCCCCGTGTATGTACACCCATGTATGTGTCGAACCCCCCGTGTATGCTACGTGCTGGGGGTATGAACCGTACATACACGGGTGGGGGTACGACTCGAACGTACATGGGTGTACATACACGGGGGGGTTCGACACGTACACGGGTGTCCATACACGGGGGGGTTCGGCGCGTACTCACGGGGGCTGGGTGGGTGGTTAGGCGCGTACTCACGGGGGCTGGGGGGGTGGTTAGGCGCATACTCACGGGGGCTGGGGGGGTGGTTAGGCGCGTACTCACGGGGGCTGGGGGGGTGGTTCGGCACGTATGTGGGCACATGTCTCCATGGTTGCAATGGGAGTTCGGTGCGGATGGTGTTTTTTCCATACGGTTGTGACATCGGACGCACGGGATGGATCGTACTTGCGCGGTCGGACTTCACTTTTCACATTTGTACGGTAAATCGTCCGGCGAAGTGTCGGACACATTTTCCGACCCGAGGACTTGTGGGGAATTATTCCCAATGCGACTCGTATGGAGTTTTTCCCATGCGAATCGTACTTGGCAGTTTGTACGGCACTTGTACGATTCGTACGGTAAAAAGATCGGATACGAGTCGTACGGGGAATTTTTTTACAGGATCGTAATCGGCACCTATATTTTTATTAGAATGAGAAGGTAATCTAAAGAATTGATCTGGGAGAAGGGACTCAATATCTGGGATAAGATCAGGGAAAATAATTCCAGGAACCTCTGGTCATTCATTACATGAGGATATACCCAGTGCAAGGACGAGAAGGTTATGTGTATAGGGGTGTGGAAATGGGTTATGCATTTTTCCAGTCTTTATACCTCTACTAGGGAGAAAAACTGTTCTCAACAGGTTACATCTATGTTTAAACACCATCTCCTGGGAACAGATGAATGGGATTTCACAGAATCTGAGGTTAAAGAAGCCATCTTACATCAAAAGCCTACCAAAGCACCAGGCCCTGATTTTGTTATCATAGATTTATATAAGGTTGATCTTTCATTATGGGTCCAGTTTCTTACTAAGGTTTTTAATGCTGTGTTTAGGTCTGGAGATATACCAAAATCATGGCATAGGGCAATAATTCTTTCACTATTTAAAAAAGGTTCTAGAACAGACGTCTCAAATTACCGCCTGATTTCATTATTCAATAGGGCAGGTAAAATCAGTGGGAAGCTGCTTTCCAACCGGATACAAGATTGGGCTGAAGGCGGGAAAATATTAGCAGACAACTAAGCAAGCTTCAGAAGGGGCATTTGAAGGGTTGAACAAGCCATGCGTTTATTCTCTATATGTGAAAAATATCCCAGGCAAAGGAAGGTCCCATAGATTTTAATGTTTATTGATTTGCCATCAGCTTCTGATTTAGTAGATGGGGACATACTTTGGCTAGCGTTAGAACAGGAAAGTCTGCAATAGTGTCTGATTATAGCCTTGCAGAACTTCCATAGAGAGACATTTTCTCAAGTGCATATGGATCCTTGGGAAAATGCACAGAGAGTAACTACTGATGTTTGCCAAGGGTGTGTGCTGGCCCCCTTGCTCTTTTCATTATTTTTTAATGATTTTAGAGCTTATCTGAATTTAGATTGCATGAAGCTCGATAAGTTGCAATTTTCCAATTTGTTATATGGAGACGATGCCGTTTTGCTTTCTCTTACTGAGCTTTCTATGCATAAACTGATTAAGGGCTTAAATGACTACTGATCAAGGAAACATTTGACCATCAATGTTTCCAAACCTAAATCTATGATATTAAAGCAAGGATTGAGTTAAAGTGCTCTGTTTCGGTGAACAGTGAGCTCTTGGAACAGGTAAATTATTTTGACTATCTTGGGATTCGTTATGACACTAAACTGACTTGCAACCAGCATAGGGAATATCAGCTGCAATTTTAAAGCAGGCAACATCCACAGTTATTAGATGCAAGCAATGAATAGGGGGCAGACATTGGGCTCACTACTACATGCTTATAGAGCAAAGGCAGATATAGCAGCAACTTATGGAGCAGAAATCTGGGTTTATACAATTCTTTTCAATTCTCCAGAAACTTAAAAACAGATTTCTGAGAGCAACATTGCTTTTGGGTAGGGCACACTTTTGGCATCACTATTTTTGGAACTGTTCATAAAAACATATGTCTGGTATTGTTGCCTAAGTTCCAGTAATGTATTGAGTTCACTTGGAGAGAAACCGACTAGCTGGCATTTATTTTGATGCCATAAGGAAGGTAGCCCAGTGTCACAGACTGGCCGGGATGCCCTGGGGGAAGTATGTTCTCAGCACTTTAGAGCTGCTGAAACTCAATATCATTTGTGAAGATCCCAAGGAGAATGGGGAAATGATAACCAAGATTATGGAGGTTTATCGGCAATATAAAAACCAAATGATATATGAGTCTAGTAAGAATGAGACCATGGTACATTGATTTCTAAAGCACAAATTTGTTGTTGGTCTTGAACCTTACCTGGATGACATCTATCCTGAGGTATGGTGCTCATTAAAATTCCGCTGGGGCACCCTTCCCTTGAAGGCCTGCATTGCCAAATGAAGGAAGGTCATGGGGATTGATGCATTGAGAGATTGTGCAAGTTGGGAAATTGAAACTATCACCCATTTCATGTTATTCTGCCCAAGGGTAGTGAGTGTGCGTATGAAATGGCTTGCCCCCTTTTATTCTCCTACAACAATGCAAATGAGACGGGCACCTTAGCGCTCGGTTATAGGATAGACCATCCAGAGATCTATCATGCAGTTTCTATGTATTCCTAGAGTGCTTGGATTATGACTGGCAAGTGGAAAAATGTTTGATTTTTAACTTAAGTGTTTTAGTATCTATTGTTAAATGTTTTAGTTCTTTTTTATATTGAAGCAGAGAAAGGGTGGTTGCCAAACCGGGCTTTTTATGCTGCTCTTGTTTCAAAGAGGAATTTAAAGATGTTAGTTATTATTTCTATGAATGTTTCAAATATATTTTGCAATGGCAAATGACAAGAACAATAAATACAATGAATGAATTATCTAATGTATTGTCTATCTCTCTGTCTATCCCTCTGTCTATCTACCTATCTACCTGTTGTATCTGTCTATCCAGCTACCTGTCTCTTTACCTTTCTGTCTGTCTACTTGCCTGTCTATCTAACTATTGGTCTGTTTCCTACCTGTCTATCTACCTTTCAGCCTTTCTACCTAGCTCTTTATATACCTGACTATCTACCTATCTTCACAGCTCTACAAGTCAGTCTGTCTGTCTGTGTATCTGTGTATCTATCTAAGCAACCCTATCTATATCATTCTTAGCAACCCTATCTAATTATATCTATCTATCTTTGCACCCCTATCTATTTATCTATCTGTCTGTCTACCTATCTACCTACCAGTCTGATATATCTGTCTTTCTGCTGGTCTACCTACCTGTCTTTTTGGCTATCTTCCTGACTAACTACCTGTCTGTCAATATATCTATTCTTTATCTACCTGTCTACCAACCTGTCTATCGATCTATTTCTCTATCTGTCTATCGATCTATCTATCTATCTATCTATCTATCTATCTATCTATCTATCTATCTATCTATCTATCTATCTATCTATCTATCTATCTATCTATCTATCTATCTATCTATCTATCTATCTATCTATCTATCTATCTTCACAAACCTATCAGTCTGTCGATCCCCCTTTCTACCAGTCTTATCTGTCAATCTATCTGCCTGTCTCTCTACCTTTCTGCCTGTCTACTTACCTGTCTCTCTAACTGACGGTCTGTCTACCTACCGCTTTAGCTACCAGTCAGCCCGTCCACCTGTCTATCCAGTTACCTGTCTGTCTATCTATCTACCTATCTGCACAGCTCTATAAGTCTGCCTGTCTGTCTGTGTATCTGTGTATCTGTATTTCTATCTAGGCAACTTTATCTATATCAATCTTAGCATTCCTATGTAATTAAATCTATCTATCTCTATACCCCTATCTTTCTGTCTGTCTACCTATCTAGTTACCAGTCTGATATGCCTGTTTGTTCATCTACTGGTGTACCTACTGGTCTGTCAAATCTATCCACCCTTTATCTGCATTTCTATCAACCTGTCTATCTACATGTCAACCTATCTATCCAAAATATCTATCTAAAAAAAATATATATAAATAGCTTAGCAACCTTATCTATCTATATTTATCACAGAAACCCTATCTATCCCTAATCTATCTTTTCAGCACTGTCTATCTCTTTGCAAACCTGTCTGCATCTGTCTCTGCAGATCTATCTTTTTATATGTATTTCTTTGTAAGTATCACTGTCTTTAGTGGCAAGCCCATCTGTCTGTCTGTGAAAGCCTTTCTGTCTGTCAGTAATAAAGATTTATAAAAGCATTTGCAAAGGCAAGAGGCTGGCAGCCAGCTCCAGACCGACTTGATCTTTTCGGCCTGCTGTTACCCAAGATGGTTTGATTTTACTAACATTATCTGTATATAACATAGTTCGTTATGGGGGTTTTCAGCCAGACTTCCTCCATTAGTCTGTTGTGTCATTCACAGTTTTCTTCCACCCACTCCAGCATGCATCATGGGGCAATTAGTCAATCCACTTTAGCCATTGACTAACTTCACTGTGAGTTATGACATGCTCTCCTTTCCCAAAGAGCACATACATACACAAAGTAGTTCCCTTAAGTGCCGGGAACTTCTGTGGTCTATGGTAATTTGAGCTTTTTCGAGACTAAAGAACTTTTTGGGGCTTGTAGCCAATAGGTTTTTTTTAGATTGATATGGGTCTGGCAGCTTCCCTAACAATAAAGGTTTGCAACAACCCTGAGATAACAAAATAAGAATTGTAAAAAGTTGTGCAATTGTAGAATTGTAAAAAGGCTGCAGCCAGCAAGGGGGCAAAGGCAGTCAGTAATTGAAAGTGGAATAGGATACGGGTAGTGGAGAGGCTGGAAAAGGTATTAAGGTACAGGTAGAGAATGAGATACAGTGATGCTTGTCTAAAAGTGTCAGCCGGCAGTGGGAGGATGTTGAGAACAGAATTTGCCAATGATAGAATTTCATACCAGTGGTGTGTATCACGAGAAAGCCTGATATCTTTCTATTCTGACCTGTATTTCATGTCCTCAAACCTTGTCATTCTGCCGCCTGTCTTGCATTAACTTCAGTAGGACGTGATAATGAACATATGGTAATATGGGTGGTTCCACTGTATACTTAGTTATAGGTTACCACATTTTGAAGGTGGTGGGGCAGTGTAAGCTGGACAGCAGTGAATATCTCAGAATGCCTGTGTTACCGTGTTGCATTTCTAGAGACCTTTATTGAGTAATCCCATTGTTTAAAGTACGCTTTTCCTTCTAGAATTGCAATGAGAAGAGATGTATGTCTGCTGTTAGATCTGTCATCCCTAGAGTGGTCTTTTTCCCAATGTTTTGCCTTTTGACCCTCACTTTTCTGATTTTTTTTGTTGGCTTTAGGAGTCTGAATACTTTACCACTGCTAATCTGTGCTAAAGTGCATGTGCTCTTCTCCAAACATGATGACATTGGTGTATACCTGATTGGCATATTTGTTGTACTGGTACGTCCCTGCTAAAGAGGTACATCATATACCCAAGCCCTGTACTTTAAATGCTACTAGTGGGCTGCAGCACTGATTGTGGCTCTCACAGAAGTAGCCTTTCAAACCTGACTCAGACCTGCCACTGCAGTGCCTATGTGTGCAGTTTACTGCCTCTTTGACTTCGCATTTCAACTACTTGCCAAGCCTTAAACTCCCCTTTTATTACATATGTCACTCTTAAATTAGGCCCTAAGTATCGCTAAGAGCAGGGTGCTACTACTGTGAGGCCTACCCCTCCCATAGGCCAGCATTGGGAATTCCCAATGCTGGCCTCAGTACTTGGTCTCTGATCCCCTAAACTAAGACACTTCTAGATCTTACACTGAACCTCTGTCAGAAGGACTGCTGTACTGCTTAAATGACTAAACTGGACTGCTTTTCTGGAAGGACTGCTTTTCTACTTGTTGCCCTGCTGTCTGTTGTTCCCTGATTCTGCTGGAAGGTCTTGTCCTTCCCTCCAAGGGCTTCCTCCTGTTTTGTGAAGTCTCAGGGACACAAACAACTTCCTATACTTCTGCTGGTGCTGATGTACTCTGCCTTCTTTGAGCCATACCCTTGCCTAAGGTGCCCCCTCAAAGCTCTGGGCCTCACTGCAGCTGTTTTTTATCACAAACCGATGCATTGCATTGACTGCATGAGAAATTCCATTGCATCGCCCTTTGATGTTGACACAGAGGCTGCCCAACGACAGCGGTTCCAAAGCCTGCGCGGTTTAATGACAACGCTATGCACAGCTCAACAACGACACTCTGCTCAGCTTGATGATAACACATTGCATTCACTTCAATGGAGCTCGACTATGACGTGGAACCCCCTTTGCTTGACTCGACGAAGACACAGTGGACTCTTGACTTCGACAAAAGCTCCATCCATGGTATTTCTTCAGCAAGATTTGTCTGGGTCTGTAGCCGGCCTGCCGTCGATCGCAGACGGACTGAACTTTGGATTTGCACCAGTCCCTAGTGTCCTTAAGTAACCTTGTGACCGCTATTCACTTTTAAGCTCCATTACTGCATTTAATGTTTGAAAAGTAATATCTCAACTTTTACTGATTTGATTTTTGTCATTTGGTCTAATTTTGCTCTGACAAATATTCTCTATTTTTCTAAACCTGTGTGGGATCTCTTTTGTGGTGGATTTATTATGTTACTGTTTGTGACTTAATAGGATTAAGTCCTTGCTACTTCACAGCAGAAGCGTACAACAGAAGGCCACAAAAGATTATTAATAAATGCATAAGAAGTAAATAATAAGTAGGTCACTGCAAGTTAATAACTGTTTAGGAGGAAAACAATGATTACATGAGTTCCCTACAGCTAAGAGTTTTTGGAATTTGTTGAAGGCATACAGATATGGTACCTAAATCAAGACATAGGTAATATGTAAGTAGATAATTTGCCTAAACCCACAGCAAGATGATAACGAAGGAAAAAGAAACACTCATGGTACAAATTTTGATATGTAAATTAAGGGAAGTTTTGCAGCTGTGACAGAGTCTGTTTGCAGAGGTGCAAATAATTATTTCTGAGACTCCTGATCATTAATTAGTCATCTCTCAAACTGTATATTATTCTTTACAATTAAGCTTGGAGAGATAAGTTATTAGTACAGTTTTCAATTACTACCCTTCAGATAATTTTCCTGTTCCTTAGAATAATATTAACGAGCTGGTTGTATTAAACATCTTCATTCTTCAAAAGTAACCTTATTTAAAGATCTTGCTGTGTTATTATAGTGTTTGCATGAACTGGAAAGAGATACCTTTAATTTATTCATGAATGATAGCAACACAAACGGGACTACTAACCCTGAGGAATTTATGGAAATAAAATCCTTTGATTGTATTTGGAATAAAAGAAGGAAATAGTTTGCCAAAACGTTGAAGGGTTTAAACGTTAGAACTTTAAAAGAAAGAGAACAAAAAGTGATTCCTGACCTTCCCAGAATAATTGAATAATGACATCTAAAATAATAATTGGGTAGCGACAATAATCATAGAACCTTTAAATCTGTGCAGGAAAGTGCTGGAGGCGATTAAAAAATCCTGGCATGATCACATCCTGATAACATACAACATAACATTTAGGTTCATGCACTAGCAATTCTCAGGATTAATGCCACTTCAAAATTGTTATAAAAGAATGGTCAAAATACGCAATATTCGTTACATGCAATAGATTGTATGATAATAGAAGAAGTATAATTAATTAAAATTATTCAGAGACAGTGTAGGAGAGTAGGATCTGCTTCTTATAGTTACCCCCACTTTTTGCTGATGTTTCACTGTTTTCAATTTAGTCTGGCTGGGATCCTGCTATCCCGAACCCCAGCCTAGGTGCTTTCTCTCTAAATTGATTGCATGTACTTTAGGTACACCACCGATTGGATTCTGGGGTACCCTTATAAGTCCCTAGTATATGGTATACTATGTACCTAGGGCATTGGTACCCCAGAGGCCTCTCAGGGGCTGCAACATGTATCATGCCACCCCTGGGAGACCAATCAAAATGACACCACAGGTCTGCTACAGCAGCCTGTGAAGGGTGGTGCATGCACCCCTTACTTAGATATGGGTTCACTATATCTATCCATATCACTGCACATATAAACCTATCAGTCACCCCTATGGCAGGCCGTATCAATCCTGAAGGCAGGGTGCTGGGTTTTATGTGAGAGGGTGCACCTGCATGAGCAGAGTCCCTCTGCATCCTTCGGAACCTCTATTCTGAAGTTGTTTGTGATGCAGCCTACCATATACTCTTAAGTGCATTATAACGTCGCGGTAAATGCTAACTTTAAAATGGCTGCATGGAAACATGTAGTGTTTGGTGTCAAACACCTTGGAATTATACCTCCACACCAGTATCTGGTGTTGGAGGAATACTTCCACCCTACTAGAGGGAGAAATATGACAACACCGGTACCAGTTTTACACACCCTGGCATCACAAAATGGATGCTGCCAGCCACAGACACGAGTCTGCCCTCCTGCTGCTGGATGAAACTCTGGCAGGGGATGGCTGGACAATAGTTTTCCTGTCACAGGGATGTGTGACCACCTCCCAGACAGGCTTTAGTGTATTGGGGCTGGGTGGGTGCACTCTGAGAGTGCTTTGATGTCTGCACTGGGGGCACATTTGGTGTCCCTGTGCATAGTCCAGCTCAAACCGGTTGCAGGGGCTATCAGCTCCTGCTCTGGTGTGAAACTGGACAAACTGTCCACTGTCAACCTCTGTCCTGACCCTCCCATAGGTGGGTCCCCAGAGTTTGTCCCACCCCTTCCTTGGGTATGATGTAGGAACCCCTGGCTACAAGACTTTAGCTTTACCTGGACGAAACTCTGCTACAGAAACCAAGTACTTCAACTATCTACACTACATTGGATGACCGAAGAATCTCCCTTGGAGTAAAGGAGTTAATCCCCTGCAAGGCAGGCACCTGAAATGCATCTGACTGATTTGCATCTACGCAGCTCCCGAAGGACTCCGAAGATTTTGCAACACAGGAGGTGGGTTCCCAAGCTTCCCTGAGGCCAACTAGTGCTCAGCAAACCTGAGACCCGCAGCCCTCGTGGGGACCGTGCAACCCATACCCCTGGACACCGTGAACATTTGCAGCAGCATATGCTTTTTGGTGATCCCTCAGGCTGTGCTTTGGGCTACTTGTAGTCCAGACCCGAGCAGTGATTCCACCGAACATTATCGGCCTACACTCCACGAGTGTTCAGTGGGATGGTATTTTGTGATTCCTCTCGAGGTCCCTTCGCGATCCCTGATCCGTCGACCTGTGAGTCCCTGAGAAGTGAACTTTAACTTTCAGTGGGCTTTCCTGGTTGCTCCAGACATGCCCTGACTCCCCATCGCTTGGGGAGTCCCCAGGACTTTGCCAGTCCTCCCCGAAGCGTCTTTTCTCTCACCGTGTGGGTTGCAGTTGCCAGGGCTTGTTGGTCTCCAATCCAGACATTGACCCCCCAGCACTCGACATCCTTTGTGGGACAGCTTGCCTGTGGACTTTGGTCATTGTCGACCTCTCCTGGTCCCCGTGGCCGCAGAGTCAAGCTTCACCTCATCTCACCTGAAACACCCGACATTGGTGGGCATTCGTCTACAAAGCCCCTGGTCACCCTGAAGTGACCCAGACTCTGTCCCCTCTGCTTTCAGGTTCTTCTCAGCTCCGATCAAGGCTTGGATCACACCGGACACTTCTCATCTTTCGGCAGCAGCACTTTGCAGCATCACGCCATTGAAAACGATGAAGATTCCCGACACCATTTGACACCTATGCACCCAGCTTCCCTGGGTTAGGTAACACGAATACTCTGGTGCTCACATGGGTGCTGGCCATAGAACCTTTTAAGTTTGAAAGGGTTTGCTCAAATTCCTCTCCTAAGTGCTCTTAAGCTTTAAAATTCCAACCGCGACTTTCCCATAGGATTGTATGGAGCTCACAGCTGTGTTCTCACACTGCACGCGTCCCCCATGGGTCCCCTGTGTCACTACCTTGGGAGGTTCCTTGGGGTTAGAGCGATTCTACGTGCTCTAGACACTGTGTCTAGTCAAGCCGTAGTTGTTATGCCACTTTCTTAATATATGGTTTGGTCTCCCCCGGGGCGCACTGTGTATTGTGCTATTTACTGTCATTCTAGTGCTTTAATATTGTGTATCTTGTGCTCTAATCTCATAAAGAGGTTAGTAGAGAGTGTTTAGTAATAAATACATATATTTTGTATATATCTTGTGTGGTTGTCCTTTCATTTGGTCATTCAGGAGGTTATAATCTGGTAAACCAAGCTGCTTTATGTTTCTTCGAGTCTTAGCCTGAAGGCTGCTCTCCACAGCCACCACTAGGATAGCTTTCAATAAAGGTTGTCTTTAACCTAATCATCAATAAGGATCGTTTGGACTGGTGCAAGGTGCCCACTATAACTAGTGGGCAGCATATACCAGGCCAACTGCTCACAGACAGTAACATTATCATAGAAATTCAGGGGCAAATCTACAGGAGAAACAAATCGACTGTTATATGAACAAAAACAAGTTTCTACCTCAATGAATGAAGATCAGGGTGTGCCTGACGTGGTTAATCCTGGTAAAAAGTTAGACATATCTATATGTGCACGGTTGGTGTTCAGATATGCGCTGATTGGCCCATTCAAAGTGGATGGACAGATCTTAATTGGCTGGCTACAACATGGAGAATATGTTGTGGCAGCCATTAAAGGACCCTGGGACCCGGTCCACAAGTACTAAAACTAAAATCAAAGGCCACTTAAGGAAGAATAGTGGGTGCACCCTGTCATCAGGGCTTTGAGGGGTGCCCAAATGTTCCCATCTTAAGGCAAAACTTAATAAAAATAGATTTTGGGTCATGGGTACTGCGGTACCAGCACCTAGTAACATGTTACCCAGCAAGGTACATCATGTGGTACCGCCATAGGGTTCTGGTACCGTGGTACTCATTTTATTTAGTGGAAAAGAAAAAAAACAGACCATGTGACAAACCACCTTTGTGCAGCCTGTAGGCTGTTGGTAGTGTGGGGTGGCCACATGCATAGTGCTAACTCACTGCTGCACATAGCGGAAGGCTGTGCACAGCAGTGGTGGTCAGGTGCCTGTGTGGGTTTTGGGCACCCACAGAGTGTTGGGCACAGAACCTAGCAGATGCATGGCACTGTGGCCTACCTTAGCTGCGTACCAAAGGCAAGTCTCGGTGCCAGGTTGGATACTGGTGCGGATTTCAGTTCAGGGTCTGGCCTGCACAGTACGGAGTTCCGTGCTCATGGGTGGGTTGGGTACCATAGGGTGTTGGGCGTAGGGCCTGGAAGGAGTTCTGGCCCTGAGGTCATCCTCTGGTGCCCACAGTCAAAGGCTGTGTGTTGCAGGGCATTGCACGCAGGGCAGAGCCATGCAAGTGGCAGGCCCTGATTCCAACCACTGCTGGACTCACCTGAAGACCACTTGCAGCAGAGTTGGGTGGTTACAGCACATGGGTCAGCAAAAGCTTTGCACAGCAAGGAATTGGGCACCTGCTGGGAGAGTAGACACCCATGGGAGAAAGGGTACAGGACCTGACATGCTGCTGGATACCTGCTCATGTTTGCACACATGGGGAATTGTCATGAGACACCACAGTACTGAAAAAACATTTAAAACATAAGAAGGGTTTGGCCATAAACCAGAGTCTGCAGTAAAAAGCCATTGAGCACATTTTAATCCCTACTCAGATGGTGTTGGCTGCCTGTAGAGATTTGGACACTGGGCCAAATCAACTCTGTGCAATGGACATAAACTGTGAGGTATTAGGAGACTATGTGGGGTAGGGCCCTGGGATTGGAAAGGCCAGGCCCTGCAGCCAATCACCACTGTGCACAGGAGAAAGCCAGGCACTGCAGGAGAATTGGTCACAGGTTGCCCAGCCAAGTGGTTTGGCTGTATGCTCAACTTTGAATATGATTAAAAAACACACAGAAACTCATTGAAAAAACAAAGGTTAAAGCGGCGTTATAGTTAGGTATGTTAATAAATCTTAGCTTATGTTAAAGAAAATCAGAAATTCACAGAAAAACTAAGGGTTAAAGTGAGGTTATTGTTAGGTGTTGAAATGAAGTAAGAACTAATGTTTAAAAATTAAAGACCACTGAAATTCACCAGTTATAGTCTAGTGAGCTACCGATAAGTTGTGCCACATCATGCACTGCTTATGATATCACATATTACATCATTGATGGCAAGTTAAATGACGTATTTGATATCACTGAGGACATCTCATGTGACATTATCCATGATATTGATGTTCATATTACTCCATAAATTCCTACATTTAAAAAAAAAAGAAAGTTGTTAGCAAAGGGCTGGTAGTCGTATACAGCACAGAGTTTCTGTGTGCATACATGTTGGTACAGAAAAAAGGAAACAGCGGGGAAGTCAACATATGACAAGATAGATAAAAATAAAAAACGACTTACCTTGCGCCCGCCGCATAGCCAACTCAGCGATGCGGCAAGAGCAAGTTAAGTGATTTTTTTTTTTTTTTTAAATTTTCCCTATCCCGTCGTATGTCGACTTCCCCCTGCCCCACCACCCAACTGCTCTTACCTGTACCAGTCGCGCTTGGTGATTCCATTGACGTGAATAGAGTACAAACTATTTTTTGGAGGGTGCTCAAGGTTTTAAAAAGGGAGTGACACTGCTGGACTTGGCCCTTTTTGCAGTGTTATCCCTAAACATTTTCCTTCTTCCTCCTTTTTTTTCTTGAACTGTTGTAATTGGCTATTGGACTCTGGACACTTTATCACTGCTAATCAGTGCTAAAGTGCATATGCTCTCGGTAGAAGTTGTGTTTATGGATTGGTTCTCCCTGATTGGCATATTTGATTTACTGGTAAGTCCCTAGTAAAGTGCACTAAAGTGTGCCAGGGACTGTAAATCAAATGCTACTAGTGGGCCTGCAGCACTGATTGTGCCACCCACATGAGCAGGCCTGAAAGGTATCTCAGACCTGCCACTGCAATGTCTGTGCGCAGTTCTTACCTGCCATGCCAACTTGGCATGTGCACCCACTTGTCAGGCCCTAACCTTCCCTTTTCTTACATGTAAGGCACCCCTAAGGTAAGCCCAGGGTACCCCCCTGGGCAGGGTGCAGTGTATGTGGAAGGAAGGACATGTACTGGTGTATGTGACATGTCCTGATAGTGAAATACTGCCAATTTCGTTTTTCACTATTGAAAGGCTATCTTGCACCTTAGCATAGAATGGAAAATGCTTTGTAACATCTTACAAGTATAACTTCCCATTGGGACAAGATAGAGAAATAAAGTTTAGGATCTCTGAACTTAGAATTTAATAACACACCTTTTAGTAAATATATTTTTTAAATTGTTTGTTTGAAAATGCCAATTTTAGGAAGTAGGCCTTTTCGTGTTTAACCGTTCTGTGTGCCTCTGCCTGTTTGTGGCTTGACTCTCTGGTTTTGGAGTAACAGGGGCTGGCGACTTGCAATCACTGAAGACAGCCACTGGGATGTTGACTTGTGCCTGGCCCTTCCTGGATGACTCAGAGCTGTGCTGAATAGACCTTGGCTGAATTTGGAGTAGTGGGAGAAGATTTCCTTGCACCTGAATAGGGCCTGTCTCCCTTGCACAATGCTGCCTCCACCCTTTGTAGTCATACCACACCAGTGAGGACAGAACTAGTCTGCACTGGGCTCATGGATCCTTGCACAAAGAGAACAAAGACAATTTGGGGTATAAGTATTAGACCTAAAACCCCAAAACTTTAGATCACTTCTAGACTCAAGAGGAACCTTTGTCATGGAGAAGAGCTGTGAGGAGGAGTACTTCCCCTTTGCTGTGTGCTGTGTGAGGTTGGCCTGCAGTAGCTGTCTCTGCCAAGGAAAGGACAAAGACTGGAACTTTGCTTTGAACCTGCTTGAAGAAGATCTCCAAGGGCCTGTGTGTGCTGGCCTCCTGCTCTGACGTCTCAGGGACACAAAAAGTTCACCACCAGCTCCCCTGAATCGCGCTGCTGAGAGTTCTGACTTACCAAGAGGTGCCTATTCCAGTCTTGGCCGCTGGAGGTTTTGCTTGCTGCTGGGAGCTCAAAAAAACCTAAAGGACTGAAGAAATCGACGCATCGCTCTTCTTGCAGCTGTTTTTCTGACTCAGCACCGCTATGCAAGAAGAATTTCCACGCATCGCTGCACTGCTGCTGAACCGACGCAGTGCCAGTCGCTGTTGGAAGAACCGATGCATTGAGGGATCGCAGCTGAAGAAATACTTCCCCCTACAGACCGGATTTGACACATCATTTCTTCTGCATGTGGCAAACTGTTGCATCGCCTCCCCATGGTCTCAGGAACTGACGCATCTCTTTGTTTCTCGACGCCTCCCATTTCTGCGGCTGTTTGGCCTTGTGAATTTTGACACATCTACAGGTACTTTATGAGAAATCACGCAGCCATTGTTTTCAATAGACCAAGTTGCTTGAAACATTTTTAAAGTCATATTCTTATTACATGTATGTTGGATTTTTGTTGTTTTGGTCTTGTTGAGTTTAGAAAAATATACTTTATTTTTCTAAACTGGTGTGGTGTCCATTTGTGGTGTTATCACTGTATTACTGTGTGTTTTGAGTACAAATACTTTATACATTGCCTTTGGGATAAGTCTGCTCATGCCAAGCTACCCAGGGGGTGAGCAGTGGTTATCTAAAGAGTATATCCCCCTAACCGTGACTAGAAGCAAGGGTCCCTTTTTGGAAAAAGGTACCTATCTCTGCCAACTAGAGATCCCCATTTCTAACAGACACCAGTAATTTCTACTGAGGCATTTAGTTTGTCATGTGCATGTGAGTGAAAATCGATAAAAAGAGGATAACAACAACCAAATGTTGATGACCTGACAGATATGGTATGTGTCCTGCATATCAGCAAAGGTTATGTCTATTGTCACTTGATTGATTATATAAAATTGGCCACAATTGTAGCTTGTTGAATTACTTCAAGGCCACATACCCTATATATAGGATGTCATTTGAGACATCATCAATAATATAATCTCGTCATGGGTGATGTAATTTGTGAGGCCATATGAAGTGCATTACAGGGGCACAAGTTTTGGTTAGATCAATGAACTATAATTGCTTTTAGTGTTTTTTTATTTTTAAACCAGTTCTTATGACATTTCAACATCTAATAATAACACTTGTTTTTTTCAATGAAAATCTATATATGCCATTGTAGTGAAAACAACTATGAGCCAAAAACATATTATTTGGAGCAACAGTACTAAATAAACATGCATTCACACAATAGTTACTGCAGTGCAAAGGTTACATTCCAGTTTATTACCACAGCACAGCAAAACTGACATGAAATACACTGCCTCCTGCCTCACAAATGCACTGCAGTAGTAACGAAGGAGACTAACATGGGGCCAAAGGGGGATTGTTGGGTAATGCTATCCACCCTACGCTGAAAACAGGCCATACCCTTAAGCCCATTGGGAAAAATGCCACTGTGCCAGAGTGACTTAATGGCAAATGGGGCCATGGTAGTTTGGCAGGAAAAACTCGCAAACACTTTGGTTGAACCTTAGCAAACCTTAAATATGCATACTTTAATATTTTGCAAATTGTGAGGAACTGATTGAATAATGACTAACCTCTCGAGTCCTGATTTATTGTCTTGAATACTTTGCAGATATGTCCTATTTGAGAATTTAAAAAAAAAATCAGTAATGTTAACACTTCCCTATAACCACCCTCATGCTTGAGTATATCTTGAGTAAATTCAATACATTGGTGGATCTGCTTTGTGGAGACTCTAGTATGTATAGGTTAGCTCTAATTGCATTAAGTGTGTCCAATATGTTGAAAATCCACAGTTTTCCATAAACGTGCAGGCCTGCAGCCCTTCCTTTGTGCCTTAATTAATCGGTGAAATCGCTGCTCCACAGACGGTGGATGCTAAGCAAATAATCATAGATTTTTTAAAAATATTTGGCCTGTGCATCACATAGAATATCACTTTCGAACTATTTATAAATTTGTTTTATTCAATAGGACCTTAACATTCACAGAAAAAAGATGAATGGTTTTCGTTGAGACAATATAATACTCAGAAGAGTGAGCTCCAAGTTAAACCCCTGTTTTTCGAGTTAACAATTTGATGTAAAAATACAAATTAAGGAAAAAAGGCAGCGATTGTTAATAAAAGTGTAGACAAAGCTACAAATCCTAAGGCCGAAAATCGAAAATGGGCAGAAAACAGGTTGAAAATGTATGGCAGCTGCTAACAGAGACGTCAGAGGAAAGGAGAAATACAATGTAAAAAAAAATCAAACTTTGAAAATAGGTATATATTTGTGATTACAATAGAAATAGACATTTTTAATATACTGGAAGACTGTATTTATTTTTATACATGTTATTCTCAAGTTTTAGATGTGTATCTCTATATTTTAACACACGAAGACTAATTACTGAAGGATTTGCACGTCAGCTGCATGCTTATATAATGGTAGTTAAATGAACACAATGCTTTGCTGCGCTTTGCACACCGGAAAAAAACATAGGGGCAGATTTATGTTCCCTAGCGCATCCCTGCAAATCAGCAGGGATGCTCCAGGGAAGATGCGTCACGCAAGTTTGCCCTTGCGCCACCGCAGATGCGCCGCATTTACAATGCGGTGCATCGTGGTGCAAGGACAAGCAAATGCGTGACACATCTGCCGGCGTAAGGTTGGCGCAGTGCTGAAGTTGTGTCGCAAGTGCGACGCAACTTCAGCACTGTTCCAACCTACCCTATCCCTAACATGGTGTGTCACGCCTTACGCCTGCTTCAAGCAGGCGTAAGGATTTGACGCGCCAGCGTCGGGAAAGTGACTGCGTGAAATCTTGTAGATTTCACTGCGTCACTTTTCCGAGGCTTTTTCTGACGTAACGCCCACCCTGCATACATTAAACCTGACGCAGGTTTAATGTGGCGCAGGGCTTTACAACGTGACGCATCTCCCTAGATGCGTCACGTTGTAAATCTGGCGCAGCATGGCGCTTGCTTTGCGCCGCCGCTGCATCACAAAAGTGACGCAACGGCGGCGCAAAAGTGGCGCACGGAGCTTGTAAATCTGCCCCGGAGTATATCGCCACGTAGTTTGTAGAGACTCTTTCAGATGCACTAGTTGTTCGAAAGTAAAATGTTGTGCTGCTCGCTAGCCTTGTCCAAACTTTAAAACCGAGTAAATAAATGAATGACTTGCTGTTAAAAATATATATATATTTGTTAACTTTGACAAAATTACAAACATACAAGCAAACTCTGACCCCACAAGGTCTGCCTTTCTAGCATCCTGTTAGAAAACATGACACTGTCAGCAATATGTTGTTCGTCTTCATGTCATAAAATCATTATGTTGCTCAATCATCATTATCTGCCGCCTAAAATCATGCCATTCCATTTGTTCCCATTCACTTTTCGCCCAAAGTCAATTAAATGAAGACTAGATGCTCTCCGAGTCAGGGGCACTTTGACCCTGCATAAGTGGCAGGGCAGCCCCTGTGTGGCTTGTGAGACCTGCATCTTGCTGAGACCCCCAGGGCACTTGACCCTCCTGGTCACAGTCCAAGGCGGTTGTCAGATGCCTCGATATTGATGGTGAGGCTACCGTTTTATGGCAGTTCCCTAATTAATCCATTAGGTGAGAAAAAGGATATTTCTAGCGGAAGTGCCCGGGTGGCAGTGACCTTGGATAGGATTGCCTGGGGTCAAAGCTAGCCCCGACGAAAGAGATATTACTTTCTGTGGGAGAAAGAAGGTGTCTAATTGTTCCCAGATTCGCCACTTTGAGGAGTAAAGATTGTGAAAGGGACAGAAAAAATAACTTCATTTAATCCTGTAAAGAACATGAATTATCCAGATAGATATTTTCAAAGAAATATTTATTATTGAAGGTTATGAATGCTACAAAAATCACGCAAATTGTACGATAAGATTTTTTTTTAAAAAATGATTTCATTTAACACGCGCAACAGTTACATATCAAAGCTTAGAATGCAATTAGTTTTACGCCTCCCAATGCGTTACGCAATGCTCATGATCTCACAGATGACATCACAGATAGCATAACAAAATTCCACATTGGTGACATCCTTGTGCCCAGTCACCCTGATTCCTTTATCCTATTTCCCTCCGGAGCATAGCTAGAGGCCTTTCCAGCGTACTCTGGGTAATGTGGAAAGGGTATGAAATGCAGCTATACAGCTGTTCCCAAAACATCTGCAACCAGTACCTGTAGGGCACCTACAGCGAAACTTGACCATCCACTCTGTCAGTAACACCTGGGCATGGGGCATGACTTGCTTTGTGCCCTGTAATGACCTGCATGTTCTGGGCAAAAAGCAGGGTCCCTGGATAGCCTTTGCTCATTCTTCAATACTCTTTCTATTTTTGAAGCGTTTTCATATTTATAACACCTTCATATTGTTGGCTATTTATAACTGGTTTGTTATAATATGTATTAAGGTTTGCGGGCTGATATTCGCAATGTACTTCATCAGCTGTTGGTGGGGTCAATAGGACTGAATGGGCACTATGCAAGATTCTACTGACTCTGTAGTGGAAAAGTACCAAACTATTGAGCAGGAAATACAGGAGAAAATGTAGGGCCTGATTTAGAGTTTGGTAGATGGGTTACTCCTGCATACATGGGATGGATATCAGGTCCTCCAAATTTCAGGTGCCATAGAATATATTGGACTTGTAATAAAGCAAGTGGGATAAATGTCACATTTGTGATAGAATAACCCATCCACCAAACTCTAAATAAGGCCTAAAGTGTCCTAAATATTCCTTAGAAAAATAGCTTCTCACTGTAGTTAACAAAAGGAAATCTACACCCAACAGAGTGATATTCTTATAAATAATATTCAGGCTACAATAATTATGACAGATGATATGTTGGTATCAGTATTCTGACAACAAGCCCTGAAGTATGGTAGTTAGCACTCTAACCTCAATCGGCTGCACACTGTTAGCTGTGCTCTAAACTGGTTCCATGCTCTCCAGATGTTGCTGTAGTACATTGTTAGACAGTTGTATGAGGTAGATGCCTTGAATACCATCAAAATAGTTCCATGCGGGCTTTTTCAATTGATTCTGTTAGATGATCAAAATTTACATGCGCTCACCTTTTGATGCTCACCATTGTGGTCACACTCCCAAACAAGGATGTTTAGGAGTTCAACATATAATCCTCTTGCTTTAGGAGGTCGACATCAATCTTTCATCCCTGACCATGACAGGACTGCAATTCATTCATGGGTCTGCACCAGTGGATATCAGAGGAGTTTAGTCTGGAGTTTTGGTAACAGTATTGGCTGAGATATTTTTAAAAGCAGCACTAGTCGCTGCTAAAGGACTAGCATTTAATGTTATTGCATTTTATTATTTGTGGGAAACATTGCAGCCATTGGCATGGCTTTCTAGCAAGGGTTTTGACTTTGTTCAAATTAGGTGCTAGACGAGTAAAAGTAGCAAAAGTAGCATCATTCATGGGATAGAGAAGTTATTTACAAACACAACAGACATGATTTAGAATTCTCCGTTTGAAAGGGAAACATGACAGAGCAGGCTCAGAGCTAGGTTTGTGCAACTTATTCAGCAATGCCATAAATGTCTGCTTGTCCTCCAAGTAGGTATCCTCTTAAATAATGACAGCATGTAAAGCCATGGGATTCCCCCTCTTCTTGGCCAGTTTTCCTTCAACTGTGGATGGTGGGCTTGGTATATACTCCACCACATTGGTCCTTGAGATATCTGTACACTCCCCACTGAAGTACATGCATCATTTTGGGCATATTTGGTGCACATATTATGAAGTGCTGGTGCAGTGCCTCTGTTTTAGTGTGTGTGCCACCACTGTGCAGGTTTATCTTCAAAACATGATGCGTATCTGCCAGTTTGTGTTATGCATGCTGCTCCAGGTGGAGCTGATAGGTTACTTAGCCATCCATGTGCCAGTATAAGCTGATGTTGGATAAGGGGTCCTACATGTGGAACAGTGTGAGTAGTACTACATGGGAATACCTCATCAACGGAGATATGATTGATGTGTGTTGTTGTAGGTTGTGTAAGCTTGCAAGTTTGATCTTTAAAATTGCATCTTGCTTTTCAGTTGTGTGAGGATGAATTTTAGTTAGCCATGTTTTAATATCCTTGAAGAGGATTTTTTGTAGGAGACAGCAGATTAAATTGGCCAGGCTAACCTGTTGAAGTGCTGGATCTTCAGTTCTAATGATGTGTGTGTTACTGTGGTCCTTTTAAGAGAGATACACATGTCACCACTGACATTGACTTATCATGGGAACACAAGAGATTTGTTGACTCTCTACATGAGGTTCTCAGGCAAACCATTCTCTGAAATTGATGTTTCTGTTCTAAAGGAAATTGTTTGTGATTGTTTTGATAGTGATGCTACAGTTTTTACATTTGATGTATGAATATGTGTCTGAGTTGATAGTGCAAGAGCAGCAAGATGAGCCATTGTATGGAGTATTCACATGTGTGGGATTTTCACACTTACACGAGAAGTAATAGGGTTTGGAGAAGTTGTCTGGAGAAATACAAGCTGTAGAACTAGGAGTGCTGTGGTGACATGAGTTGGTTGTTATGTTGTTTTGTGGGATGAGATTGTGCTTGTGGTAACAATAGGGATGTGTGAGAGCTGATGTGGCTGTGTGTGTGTTTGCTGACAGTTAAAAATACTTTTTGTCCTTTTATTGGTTCATGTAATGGATCTGCTATGTTCTAACTCGGAAAGATGGATCCTTTTTGGAATGCATGCTTGTTTTGGGCCTTGTGTGACATGCAGGTACAGAGTTAGGGTTGAGTGGCAAGATGCGCCCCAACAAGTCTATTTTCATGTGGGAAACATGACATAGAGGCACGTGGGACTCCCAAGATTGATGTTCAAAAGATAATCAGGTGGATGAAATATGTTTAAGAACATTGTGACAATTAGTAGGTGTGCTTACAATGAGTTTTTACATTCTGCAGGGGGATACAGTTATACACGAGTTTCTGTGTGTGTGTGTGTAAATTTATGTTTGACACAATGTTCTGCTCTAATCTTACAGTTGTTCATCAGTATATGTCAAGTTGCACATATTGTTACACTTACATTACTGTGAACGAATGGCTAGGGTAACAGCATGAATATGGGAGTTTAATGAGTTTTATGGCAGGACCAAGATTGTGTGCCAGTTGTGCCTGCAGCTTTATGCAGGCCCCCTCTCACATACCCCTGTTTTGCTTATGTGTCATTACAACTTCTGCAACGTATTTTAGCAAAAATGCCTTTTGAATCTTAGTGGAAAGGTGGAAATGTAAGTAGAGGTGAAATACAATGTGCTTGTATGTACACGACAAAATCACTGCACATGCATTTGTGTTTTTACATTCAAGGGTGTTGCTGCGAAATGATTGCACACTTGTATATGGTGCAGGTCTTTTTTTTAATGTCAGGTGTGCTGGTGCCAATGACCTTATACATAAGTTTTGCCCATTTTAACTAAGGCTTATCATTACACGAGTGTAGTTTGAAGAGTGCCCATAACTAGCCTACCGGAAACTTACAGAGTTCCCTGATTAACCAACATAGTTATGTAGTTTCCTTGGGTAAGTGTTATTTGGCATCAGAAATGCACAAGCATTGTATATGCAGGCATACACCATCTTTAGCATTTTGTGTATATTCTGAAGCCATGTATGTGAGAACATACCACAATTTTTTCTCAGTGTTGTACTAGAATATCGCTGTCAGAAAATTGTCTAACAAAAATGTTGTTTATAAAAAATATTGTTCCATTAGAGTTAATAATAGAAAATCTAAAACTAATAGAACAATGAATTTGGTAGCAATATTTAAGACACTAGGGGGCATATTTACAAGAAATTGGCGGAGCGCGGTGTTATGCCAAAATTAGTATTGCTGCACTCCGACAGTTTCAAAATGCAGGGATGCGCAGCATTCACAAGAATGCGGTGCACCCCTGTGTTACCCCTACTGCTGGCGCTAAAAAAGACACTTAGAGTCAGCACAGGCACCCTAGCACCATGTTGCTAGGGTGCATGCGCTGCAGGGGCAATTGTTTATATGAAGGAAGGTACACATTCCTGCACATAGACAATCTTTACAGACGATTTGCTCTATCTATGCGTGCTGCAGAATGAAGCACATGTGGAAAGAGCAAAATACGAGTTGAAAAAAAACATTTCTCCTCGTATCGCCTGCTGAAGACCAGGTATTTCGTGGAGGTATTTTTGGTGCTGCCCCATACTTTGTAAATATGGGGCAGCTTAAAAAAGTAATGGGTGTTACGGTGGAATGCCCATTGCAACACCCATTCCACGCTCTTTTCACGCTAAGTGCTGTGTGAATAGGGGCATTATTTACAAGGTTGTGTTAAGCCACATTAAGTGGCTTAATGCCACCCTGCAAATAAGGTGAAGGAGTTAACGTCACCAGAACGTCAGAAAAAGTGACATTCTGGTGTCTTTAACTCACTGTAAATTTGCCCCCAAGTTTGGGATTCTGACATGCAATCTTTTTCCTCGTGAGTGCTCTGAGATCGTATTGCGGTTGTAACTTGCAAGTATTTTGTATGCCTGTACATGCTTTGCCGAAATGTTTCTCGCGAGTGACTCATGGCAAATAACACTCACGTGCAAAACATTTTGGTACTCCATATTTTCATACAGACACACCTGTCGCAATGAACTGTGTATATTTGCCCAGTTTTGACGAGATTTATACATACTTTCCAAGTAAACAATTATAGTTCCTGTTTACAAAGAAAAAGGTAAAAGTACTGACTGAGATTTAAATCTCCACCAAAACCTTCCTTTAGGTTTTTTGAAATTCAGAATCATTCCTCCCGGAAAGCTGTGCATGGTGCACTTTTTCAGGCCACCTGTGCAAATGCAATATTTTTCCTCTGCTGGAAACTATATTTCCTAATGCAGAAAAATATTCCCCCGCAAACCTAGACTGGGTGATCCATTCCTCTTCTTCTCCTGGAAGGGAATTACTCCAGCTGGAGGAAATCCCCGACCATTTTACCTTTGTGACTGGGGCCCTATATGACTTTGCACATCCCTAATTTTAAAAACACTGCTGCCAGCCAAATTTAGACCACATAGCAGTGGCTGCTTTTTCACTTGAATGCAAGGCCAAGGATTCTGACACACCTAATATGCATGCAAAATTAAGACACCCACAGAGTCAGGGCACTTCCTGTAAGCCTTGTGATGTGGGCATTCTTGCTGTCATGTGCATCATAACCGCTTTGGCTTCCACTTGCCGCTCTTTTGCCTGCCAACTGTTAGCATTGTCTCTCGCTCTGGATCTACCAGTTCAGGGACATCCTGCCACATGGCGTACTGGACTGCTGCAAAGAAACTCTGGTCAGTCCCATAGCCGCCCATACAGTGGTGCTCAACATATGGTATGATGATGTTAAAGACAGTCTCCATCACTGAATTTCATCTTCATATCTTTCATACGATTCTTGCCAATTCCATCCTGGAACAGGGCCGGACTGGGTACAGCAACCAGCTCTGGCAGATTGCTGCATGACCGGCACTGGGAGTGGGTGCGTGCTAGCAACACCGCTCCCGCTATTGTTATAGGGGGCCAATATTGCAGCACTGCTGCAATACCGGCCCCGAGTGACAAAAACTGTTCCCACGGCCACTATTTTGGCCCCCATCCCTCGGCCTACCTTGGAAACTCCCGGTGCCCACAACGCCCAGTCCGGCCCTATCCTGGAGAACCATTTTCAAAGTGTTTCCCCTCACTCTGCAGTGTTTAACCATAGACTTTAACATCTTTTAAAAAGAGACTGAAACCCCATCGAGTCCTTGACAGTCTGAGTGGAACAGGGCGTTTAAGTGCCTTGGTACTCATATCTCAGGTGCTAATAAAGGATTTTGGATGTAGATTTGCCCATGATGATGGGACGTTGCAGCTACAAATAAAAATGTCCTTGACTGTGGGTCATTGCTTTTTTTCGTGATTGAGATTGTATTCATTGTGTATCTTCGCAGTAAAAACAAATATCAGACGTTAATATTGATGCTCTAGTGGAGAGGAAAGCCAATTCTCCAAAAGTCTCATTTACTCGAAATCATGACTATGTAAACATTCAGGGGCATATTAACAAGGGCCGGCGATAAATATCGCAAAGCGCGCTTAGCGAATGCATATTGATCGCCGGCTTTCTCTGGAATTTATCGCCCGGTTAGCGCGTTATCAACAACACGCATCGCTGAGGCGATAAAAATTCCAGAGATTGTATGGATATCACCGTTTTCCATGATGGAAAACGGTGATATCCTAGATGATAGGGCCTGTGGTCTTAGCCACAGAATCCACCCCCATGTTTAGTATGCCTTAGTCAGGAATTTAACAGACGTTAAATTCCTGCGTTAAGGCATACTTAACGTGATTTAAATAATCGCTACCCTTCCTTGTTAATATTGCGAAGCTGCCTTTGCGATATTTTCCCTGGTTGGTTTCACAGCCACGCCTACTTTGCATCTCATTAGCGATGCAAAGTTAGGCGGATATTGACACCCATGGGAGTTCAAAAACAGATTTCAGATTTCCTAACGAAGCTTAAATACTTTCAGATGTGAACATGTGCTAGCATTAGAATATTTTTAGGTGGGCATATTATTTTACTGCATATGACTACCTAGCATCGTAGCCCTGAGACACTGAGGTGTGATCGACATTAAACACCAAGTAACATGTGATAATATGCCTCTTGAATATTCACTTCATCAATCAAAATAAATATAAAATAAATAACAATAAGAAGAAAAATGGAGAAGTACGTATAGAATGATTAAAAAAAATAGATTAAAAACGACAGCCTCTATAATATTTTAGCATTAAGCATTCCAAGACAAAGACAGAAAACATGGGAAAGCATGCAATTAAAAAAATAGCAAAATACAATACCATATGCCCCAAAACAATAAGAGAAATCCAATCAATGTATTTCAAGATGCACATTAGCACATTGTGCACGACGCCCAACTTTCCTGTAAATATGTGACATCCTTTCGATGTAGTGAGGGAAAGTGATCTACCATGAAAACCAGCATATTAAATTTAGATATTTGGTCCTTCATTTCGACATTACCGGAAAAGCAGATTTGGACAGAAACAGGAATTTGTGCTTCTGAGATGTGCGTCTGGGTTTTCTCTCGACATATTTGATTGTGCAAAACTTGTCCGCGAAGAATGGTCCAGATTGCAGGAAAAGCCTCCTGAAATACGTCGTGAATTTCTGCAATAAATTCCAGGGTGTATCTCATAATAGTGCAGTAATACCTGTTCTGGAAACAGCCAAACCGTGCGGTAACTGGTTGTGCTATATTACCATCGCACGCATGGCTGGGTCAGGGGGGTGTATGTGTGTACATGCGAAGAAGTGGCATGAAAAGAGTTCCAGGCAGAAAATGACCTCCAGGCCTGGTGGCTTTGTATGTTTCTTTTCCAGTGGCTTCATTCTGAGTGATGCTGTTACCTTTCAAGTCAGGTGCAAAATCTGCCCGAGGAAAAAAAATCTGAACTGTGCAGTATTGGTATTTCCTAGAGTTGTTTTGTGCCTACCTTTCTCTGTTACTTAGAATGAAGTTCCTAGTGTAATATTAATGGTCATCTTTGCATACGCCCAACTGCCTTATATCTCCCTCAGATCAATTAATTGCCCTCAAATTGCAATAGATACCTCAGTTAGATTTTTTCAATTTCCCCACACTGAGGGCCTTATGTACAAGATTTTGCCGTATGGCAGCACTGCAGGACTTCCTGCTGCTCTGCCCTACGGCAGAAGAAAAGGACAGGAATGCGCTGTTTCTATCCGATATGGCGCATTCCTGTCCTTTTCCTCTGTGCTGGTGCACAATGGGCTGTCATGCCGCGAAGCAGGCACCTTTGCGCCAAGGGTACCTGCGTTGCAGGGATGATTGTTTTCGTACAGGGAGGGAAACCTTCCTGCACAAAAACAATCACAAGTGGCTTTTGCCCCTTTCTATGTGTGCTGCAGAAAAAGGAAAAACGAGGAGGGAGAAATAACGGTATTTCTCCTTGTGTCTCCCTTACGCCTCACCTGGGGAGGCTTAAGTTTTTGGCGCTGCCTCATAGTTACGATTCCTTGTAAATCTGTGGCAGTATCAAAAAGCCATGGGTGTTGGTGGGGACGCCCCCAGAAAACCCCATTGCATGCCCCTTTAATTAAGAGAATTGCATTAAAGGGGAGAATATTTACAAGGCCGCACTAAGCCATGCAAAGTGGCTAAGTGCTGCCTGGTCAATATGGAACAGGCCCCTGTGCCACCGGAGCATCTCCAAAAGTGATACTCCGGTGGTGCCCTGAGTTGCACTGCAAAATCCACGTTCCCCCAACATCTATCCTGTTCACTCTCCAAGGCCAAAGAGATCCTGAATTCAAAACGTGAGTATGGGGTTTAACATTTGTAAGGCAGGCATGCAATTCCTGGTCTCTAAGAATGAGCTTCGCCTCCCGGACAATGCTTATTCCCATGCCACTAAACATGGGGAACAGCTCCTGGTTTCTATACATACAAATTTGTGTTTTCCTCACTCAAACGCAGGAAAGACCCCAACTTGCAATATCATTTTTCTAGGCTGATGCATTCAACAGCTGGAGTCTTTATCTGCCAATTCACTGGAAAATTATGAAGTTCTTTTCCTCCCTTTTTAAAATTCCCATATTCTTATGGATAGCGCTCTCCTGGGTGGGGTTCTGAGCATAATTCAGTAATGCGGGAGTATGTTTCTAGAAAGGAATACTGCACTTTGGGTTGTGTGGCATTTTCCTCTGTACACAGCAGTCCTCCCTTTTTAACTTAACACGGTAGCATTAAGTTAATATTTTTAGCAATGTAGTAAGGGATGAAAGACAGCGTCCATCTGTTTGAAGACACGCACATCTACTGATTAGCCAGCAAAAGACCTCACTCTGGAATCCCATCATGGTAACGGACATTAAAAATAAAAATTCTCATTCCATGCACGAAATGCACAGCAGTTTATGCTCTGTATTATCCTTGTGAGACTGAACATTTATGGCAATAGTACAAAAAAAATCCCTTCTATCTCTTGTGGTGACGAAATATGCTGTTCTGATACTGATATGCTGAAGACATTGGCACACCACCCTAGTGCTCTTTGTAGTAAGGTCCCTTAGTAAGATCAAGAGAAAAGGATGGCCATAAGCACCAAACTCTGGGCCTCATTTACAATGAATTGGTGCAGGGCAGTGCCACAAGTCTTGTTGCTGCGCTGCCCTACACTAATTTGAAAGGGCAGGAATGCACCAAGGGGCAGATTTATAATAACTGACGCATCCCTGCATATCAGCAGGGATGCGCCAGTTATTTTGCGCCCCAGCTCCGCCATCATGGATGCGCCGCATTTATAATGCGTCGCACCATGGGGCAAAAACGGCACAGATGCGTCACGCATCTGTGCCGTAAAAGTGGCGCATTGCTGGAGTTGCGTCGCAAGCGCGACGCAGCTCCAGCAAGGCTCTGGGGTGCCCTATCTGCACAATGCTGCGTCAATCCTTCCGCCTGCTTCAAGCAGGCGCAGGGTTTTGACGCAGCATGGGCTCAACAGTGACTGAGTGAAATCTTGTAGATTTCACTCAGCCACTTTTAGGAGGCGTTCCTGCGCCGGAACGCCCCCCCCCACGCCGGAACGCCTATATGTGGCGCAGAGCTTCACAACGTGACGCATCTCCCAGATGCGTCACGTTATGAATACCCCGCACCACGGCGCAGGATTTGCGCCATGGCTGCGTCACAAAAGTGACGCAACGGCGGCGTAAATGAGGCGCAAGGGCCTCATAAATCTGCCCCCATGTTTACAAGATACGGTGCATTCCTGTCCTTTCAGCCAGCACCAGAGCACAATTTGGTGACTAAAGCCAACGCAAGCACCCTTGCAGGTGCATGGGCGTCTGCGTTGTTGGCAGGATTGTTTTTGTGTAGGAAGAAACACTTTCCTGCACAAAGACAATCCATGGAAGCTTTTTCCTAATTCTATGTGTGCTGCAGAACAGAAGAAACAAGCATTTGCAATGCAATAGGTCTCGCATTTACGCGAGTTTGAGCTATCGACATTGCAAATAATAATACTTTTTTTTTGTTTTTCTTTTAAAAACATAAATAAAAGGCATTGTTATGTACAATGCCAATAGCTGAAACTCTCGTAACTGCGAGACCTAATGCATTGCAAATGCTTCTTTGGATAGGCCCAGAAACATCTAAAATGGGAGTAAAATGTCAATATTCAATAGGTCTTCATATACAATGAGTACGTAGAGGGCCTGATTACGAATTGAGGCGCTATTTATTGTCCCAATAAATAATGATACCATGGGGTATGTTATTTATCGGGTGTGATAAATAACACCTATTATGAATGGGGAATAACGTGCAGATTTTTATGTTTAACACATCAAAATCTGCATGATACAGTAAATACCGTATGTTTGCCCCTGTTAAATTTCAGAAGATATGACCTGTCAAAATTTAATGAATGTTGGGTTATTTAACCATTCGATAATTATCAAATTCACAAAGACAAGTGCCTAAAAGTGTACTCCTGTGGTATTATTTCCAATACTCATAAATTATTTTGTAGATCAGCCCCAGAGATATGGAGAAAGAAAGATGCCTTAAAACAGCGAAACAACTAGAGAGACAGGGCTAGACAGAGAGAGAAGGAGAAGCGAACAGTGTAATTAGAGAGACCGCGTCCGACTGAGACATAAGCATTCATACAGAGACATTTTGGACCGAGATGGGGAACGTTTGCTCACAGATGAGACCCGTCCTTCGCCGTGACACTGTAAAAACCCTTCTACTACTCATGCCTAAAACCTTCTAACAGTATTTAACTCCCAGTGTTTAATGTGTAATTTATAAAAAGCTACTTACATGTGTGAGAATTCAGCTCTTCGTGGCGCCTTTACCTTTTGCTGAGATAACACAGTGGAAAGTCGTCAAAACAACTCTCGACCCCGCAGGTGATTCAGCACAGCTTTTTAAAGGTGTATAAGATATTTTTTTATTAACTGCTGCACGATATACACAAACACATACCGATTCAGAGCCTATGCAAGTCTCTTCAAGTTATGTAACCTCGTTGGCGCCTCTTGAAAGGCAAGCTGCAGATCACTGTCCCCGGTGCCTGCATACACCCGCGTGCCCTGCAGGCGTGCATACTTCACGCGCACACACACACACACACCTCACATCAGCAAGCGCGTGGGCCAATCACTGCGCTTGCCTTGGGCGCTAAGCTCAGTTGACACACTGGTGACAAACCCATGGCCAGCTGGCAGGAATGGACTAGAATCTAAAAGCAGCCCTGGAAAATATTTAATTCCAGGCTGCCCCGTATTTCACGTACAAAGGCAACACACACAGCCCTATGGGCTTGGGAGGGCTCACCTTCCATGATGGGGCTTATTTACAAGCTCCTTGCGCCGCCACTTTTTCCCTGTTAAAAGTGACGCACCAGCGGCGCAAGGGGCTTTTAAATAAGCTCCGATATTTTTTAATGGGACCAAAGGATTAATTTTACAGCACAATTATTCATATTAATTGGCCAAAAAAAAGAAACATGGGGTAGGCGGAAACAATGAGGAGTATGGAACACACAGAGTGAAGGAAAGCAATGAGAGGGAAGAAACAGTAGGGGAAGGGCAAAACAATGCTGAGGTAAGGGGAGGCAGCAAGGGTGACGTAGGTGGAATAAACAGAAGGAGGGTCATGGGTGGGGAAGGAACACAAAGGAAGCATGAAAGGTACACGGAGGGGGGCAAATGGAGAAGTAGGTACGTGGAGGGAGCAAACGAACAAGAGGGCAACACAGAAGTGGAGGCGAATGCAGTCGAAAAAGTAGCGCAGGGGTCAGATAAACACGTGAAGGCAAAGGGAAAGCACATGGGTAGCAAGCACAGCAAACGGAGGAGACGTACGAAGGAGACAACAGAAGAAACACAAGTAATGGGTCCATGCTGCAGAGGAGGGACAAACCCAAGAACAAGCGTTTGCCGCGCGCGAGCGGCTGGAGACGCAATATGTGATGGGGGAGGGGGAGAAGCGGGAGTTGTGTGTGCGCGTGCGTCATCGTGATCGCGATCGCTCTGAAAGCGAAAGTGATCGCAATCGCGATGACGCACGAGTTTTCAAAGTGCTGCTGGCGGCCGGCTGCGCGCGTGCACGATCGCGTGAACGCAAGCGTTAGGCCAGCCAGCAGCACTTTGAAATTCCCACATATAAAATGTCTCTTCGAGCCAGCGCATGCGCTGGGCTCAGCGAGACCTAAAAAGGAAAGAAGGCAAACTCGAAAGACGAAGTATGAAAGTAGGAAGAAAGAAAGAAAGGCAAGAGCAATAAAGAAGGAAAAAAGCAAGAATGCAAAAAAGAAGGAAAGGAGAACAGAAAGACGTAAAAGGAAAGGCAAACAAATTTGAAAGAAGGACTGAAAGAAGGTCACAGTATACAATATTCAATACAAAAACCATAATTACACCCCACATATGTTTAAATAAAACTGTTAAAAGTATCTTGCAAATGAAACACAATAAAGTTTGTTTATCTTCCTAGGAGCTGCATCGCCAAAGTCGTAGTCGGCTCTAGTGTCTTTTTAAATTGATTTTGCGCATAGTTTTGTTGTTGATGATGTTTTAAAAATATGATTTGTATCCTTATGCTAAGCTGTTTCTATTCTATTGTCTGCCCTGAAAAACAGATATCAAAAGTGCTAAGTATAAAGATTGAGAGTGAAATACCCCGATTTTGCAAAATGCTGCAGCTTTATGTAAATATTATGACACTTCGAGGACACTCCAAAGAGGCTCTGCAAGTTGTATTGCCTAATGACTCGCTGCAAACGAGAGTATGTGGGCGACATTCACTTGTTTACTACCTTTTCGGCTCATATTTGGTTTTAATTGGCGTGTTTGCCCTGTAACCCTGCTTTCCGGGGACTAAAATCATAATGACTTGCCTCGTGCCACCTGATCTCTCATAATACCTGCGCTTACTTTAAATGTATCAGTGCGGCTGTTGACTGTCTAACCAAGGCTTGGTTTGACCCTGCACCCCCATATTACTCTGGTGGAGTGAATGAATGATATGTTATCCTGCTGGGAAGCATATTTATAAGGATAGGGGCACTCTGTCTTATTTTTTAATACGCGGGTCCCTCTAAGAAGACATAGAGTAGGAAAATAATTCCGCAATAAATTTGTGTTTTATATTTCTTTTTTATGCGGAATTAATAAACGTATTTTTAGGTCTCGCCTTGCTATCGCGTAAGCGATTGCAAAGCGAGACTATTGAATACGGGTTTCAAAAGTGCTCCCAAACCGCGGATTGCCTTGCTAGCACGCGCACAATCACGCGCATCGTGCCGCCATGCAATCCGCCTTTTGGGAGCACTTCAAAGGGTCCGCTCCCTCGCCCCCAAGCGCGCGCGCGCGCGCCACGCTCCGCCGGGCTTGTCTTTTTTTTTTATTAAACTCAAAGCGCGAGGCGCGCGTGCGGCCAATGCTTGTTGATTATATCATGCATGTTTCTTTGAAAAACTGTTGGGGGTTGTCCGAAAAGTAATGTTGCTGATTTCAGAAGCAAAGTAAATTACGTTATTTTCCCCGAAAACGGCAGTTAATTATTACTTTTTTGGCTCGCTATTCAGTGTAGAAAGAAAGGCAGGTTGTGATTTATAAACCGATTTATTTGCACTTCTGAGCAGAGATTTTTATTACCCTTTTATTTGCAGGCCTAACTCGGAAACTCTCGGGTTTAGTCACACTTTACAGAGGATGAATCCAAACAAAAGCATTTTCACAGACCACGGCTCTAAATGTATTTTTAGCTAAATAAACGTTAGTGGAGGGTTAAATGATTAAATGGAGGGCTGGTTAGAGCGGGACAACAGTGAAAAGAAATTGAGGTGAGGCAGTCAGTTTGGCTACCAGTACTACAATTAATTGCCACCATCTGTACAGCTGACGTTGCGAAAGCTAATTAACAATTCTAAACCCAGTCCAACGGCATTTTGACTAAATGTACCACTCTAGGGGTAATTGTATCCTTGAGCCTTTCTGTGTCACTTTAACAGCTCAGCAGATCAAAACTGCCACGAACGGAAAAGTCTCGCTCATCAGAGGAGAAAGTTGAACCGAGGAGGCGGCACCCTGCAAACAAAGAGCTAGTGTTCTAGACTCTGTGACCCTTCCAGCAGGGCCCCGGTATAACCGCGCCCAAGCCTCAAGTGCGGTACCAAAAAAAAAGGCACCTACCCACCCCCTAGCTTAGACAAGCAAGGGGCGTGTATCGCTTCCAGGTTTTGCCAAAAACAAATCACGGTTGCTGCTTTCATTTTGAGTTACAGAAAAAACAATTCAAAAATAATTAGGCTCGTTGATGGGTCACAGACGTATTTAAATTGTGGCAACACGCAATGAGTACGCCGTGACGTAGGGACGGCATTTATTCCTGTTCTACGCTGCTTCAATCTGATACCCTAAGACTCGTTTAAGAGTCTGGTCTGGTTGATTTACGACACAGAGTGCATCTTCGCCGCATCCGAACCTGTACAATAAAGTGGCGTTGACCATGTGATGGTGGCTTACTTATGACGTAAGAACGAAAGCCTTGCGTGGCCAACAGCAGTTTCTAGCAGGCAATATAGCCGTCCTTTGTGCGCATGCATAATTATTTGCACAACAAGCTCGCGTGTGCAGACTCATTTAACAAACTTACGCGCTCCTTTTTCAGACAGCAGCACCAAGATGGAAAGCGCCGCGAACACCCCCCGCATCCTTCCGGGGACACAGCGGATCCCCGCTCCGATTCTTTGCAGGAAGACCCGAAGGTTCCGGAGCGCATCGGCTTTCCTTCGGAAGCCCGGTTTATTTTTTCACCTCGGGAAACCATGCAGGGCGCAAGACTCAAAATCCCGCTACTCGCCTTGAGCTGAAGTTTCAGTTGCTTCTTCCCCCACCCCTTAAAGAGCCAAGCTCTGCCTCTCACGGGCTCTAGTCCTACACAGTGCCTGTTCTTTTGCAGTTTGATCGATAGACTGCTTAAACATGCTGTGTTTTGAGAAGTATTGAGCGGCGAGCGCATTTTCAGATTGTTCTGATATCATGTTTAAATGTAAATACAGTATATTCCTTGCGGTTTTGTGCTTTGTTTTGTAAACAAAGGCAATACAAAAACAAGCATTTGCAATGCAATAGGTCTCGCAGTTACACGAGTTTAAGCTATTGGCATTGTAAATGACAATGCCTTTTATGTTTTTAAAACGAAAACAAAAATAAAAGGCATTGTTATTTGCAATGTCAATAGCTAAAACTCACGTAAATGCGAGACCTATTGCATTGCAAATGCTTGTTTCTATTGTAAGCAATACAGCTTGTACAGAAGCTGCAGCAGTTTTAGATGCCGCGTGTACTGAAGGCAGCAGCTTTAGCAGAGAGGTGCATTCTGCAGATGGATGGCTAAGGGTGCAGCAGTGAAAGTGCAGCAGTGAAAGTGCACACTGTATTTCACTGTCATATTAAAGCGTGCATGTCATTTCACTGCTGCATCCGGGACGGGCCTGGAGAATCTGCTCATCGGAAGAAAACGTCAACGTGATGTAGGAATGTGCAGGACTGTAGTTACGATTAATGTATATGGGTGGGGGAGGGGGAGAAGCGGGAGTTGTGTGTGCGCGTGCGTCATCGTGATCGCGATCGCTCTGAAAGCGAAAGTGATCGCAATCGCGATGACGCATCAGTTTTCAAAGTGCTGCTGGCGGCGGGCTGCGCGTGTGCACGATCGCGTGAACGCAAGCGTTAGGCCAGCCAGCAGCACTTTGAAATTCCCACATACAAAATGTCTCTTCGAGCCAGCGCATGCGCTGGGCTCAGCGAGACCTAAAAATGAGGAGAAATAAAGACATTTCTTGTACAGTTTTTTGAGCATTTCCAGGTTCTCAGATTCTTTGGGTAAATTTGGGAATGTGTAAAAACCCACAGGTGTTGCATGGGAAAACCCACCACAATGCCCATGGAATGCCACCGATGCCGTGTAAGGCAATGCAGCGACTTCCGCTGTGTTGCTTTACAACATATCTACAAGGCCATGAAAAGCCACACAAAGTGGCTGTGCGTGGCCTCGTAAATATGGTTCTGCGCTCAGAACCAACAGAGAATCATAAAAAGTTATGCTTCAGTGATGCAAGGGTCTTGTAATTTAGGCCCTCTGTGTGGATTTTTGTTTGGCCTTATGCTAATAGTTTTTGGTAGGATCCACGTGATCACTGCTAATGGATCCTGTCTATATTTTGTGGATCCTGTGGATTTTGTGGAAAGATGAAATGCTACGAGGGAACATCAATGCATGAGAAATTAATCAAGGCCACAGAACTTAGAGTTGACAAATGGCTTTGAGATTGTGCAACCATTAATTGTGATTAAAAGATCTAAGCAGTTTGTAGTAGGGACATAATGGCTATGGAAGTCCATTATCATGCATCTTTTTATAGGACCTGTATAAGGTTTAAAGCAAAGGAGGAAGTTCATGCATCTAGCATTCATACCGATGATCACTACAAAAATATGAGAGATGAAGCAAATGATAAACTATTTCAATACATTAGAACTGTGATTTATCCTAACAAAGAGGTAATAGGTGTGGCAACTCTCACTGAAAGGTTTGAAGCTGTCATGACATGCAGAGGAATACAGGGAATAGATGAATTAACCAAGAAGCATATTAGAAGAAAATTGAACTCCAAGTTTGGTGACAGTCTCCACATACTCACAGATACCAAAAGAAGATTATTGGCCCAACCTGATAGTGTCATGCTACAGGATGTTGTAATAGAAAACCAGAGTTTGAAAAGATAATTAGCAGTTTTAAAGGTTAAGGCATCAGACATGAACAAGATCATTGATCAAACATCATTGTACATAAGAACAAGAATTAAAAACAAACTTGACATCAACACCATGGCAAAATCATCCATCAGACATTAATAAAAATTAATTTGCAGTGCCCGATTACCTTAATCGGTTCCTGTTAGGACTTCTGACTGGAGATCCAGAAAACACAACGTTGTCCAAAAGGTTTGCCTTCTTATGCAATCTTTCAGTCAGGACATTATAAGTGTAGTGACAAATGAATACCAGAAACATCCCCAAGCAAGTATTGCTCCTTTGCGCCATATAAACGCTGACAGGCAGTGTTGAAATCATTCGCACTCTAAACAGACTTAGTCAAGGGCTTCCATACTCACAACTGGAAGAAAATGATACTACCTTGTGTCTTCAGTAACATGTTGCTACCTTAAATGAGAACATTTTTCTTCTAGCCAACATTCAGCCTCATGTCTTTACTAACTTAGCATGTGATAACATTGATAGGCTGGAAGAGACTCTTAAGGCAAAGGGGACAACTCATCGAGTAAACGGTATAGCTGTGCAGCCCAAGTTGTTTGAACCTCAACCTTTTAAAGCTTGTCTCCCAAGCATTGAGAAACAAAAGCAAAGAACATTGACCACCACAAATACTGAAGTATTGTTCATGTATGGTTATAGTGCATGAGATGGACAAATACAGAAGTCATGCCGGAATGGGTTGTCCAATTGAAGCTTGCACAAAATAAGAATATAATCTGGGTTATCACAAAACAAGCAGTGAACCTCGCACAGATAATATCAAGTTGGACAGGATTTAACTTCAGTACTAGAGACCTAGTTAGTGTATCACAGGATTCCATTGGCTACTTGCCTTCCATTAATGCCCCTGCAACTGAGTTGAAAACTGATTATGCAATTTTGAAACAGTCAGAGCTGATAAGGGAATCACTGCATTTGGTGAAAATTGTAATTGTCATGGATCAAGCTCTGTATGCAAAAGCAATTGAGATGGTGTGGAAGCACAGAGCAACGTACAATAGAATCATTCTTCAAATGGGCACCCTTGACCCCATTTGCAATGTAATGTCCAATCTTGGAAAACGTTTTCAAGACTCTGCCGTTCGCAACCTTTGCATTGAAGCAGACATGATAGCAGAAGGATCAATACCATCAGTACTAGAAGATCATATGCACAATTGTGCGGGTTTTTGTACACAAGTGCATGTATGAAGCTATGTTGAGACTTGCTTGGTTGGAATTTATCTCCTGGGTGGAGAGAAATTACAAAGAGAAAATTCAGGTAGTCTGCTCCTTCATTGAGAATGTTAATAACTTTAGAAAAGACCTATGCCAACAGAGATTAGACGACCTCTTGCAGAATGCTAACTTTGCCGAATAAAACAGCTTTAGGATGTATTCCTGGAACATCTTCATCATGACAATGGAGATATCTCTGCATTTCGTATGTCTTATGTGGATATTGTTGGAAATGTCTTGCTGACTCTGCTGTGTGCTGCTCGAGGAGGAATTTGGCATTTACATTTTACTGCCATACGCTCTATGATCCCATGGTGTTTTGCGCATAACAGGATGAACTATGCTAGATATCTTTCTGTGTACTATGTCCAAATTACATTACTCACAGTGAAACATCCTGAGATACACCACAACTTCATCAATGGATGCTTTTCAGTCCAACTGTCAGATGAACACCTTGTCCGGAAGAAGTCTAAAATTGGGGGTACAAAAATGGGAAAAACACCTTAGAAAAAGGCAGGATAAGGAAATAATAGAGAGTCTTCGTGTGGCAAAACTTGAGTATAAAAATAAGTTGAAGGAAAGGAAAATAAAACATATGTTCAAAAATTGGCAAACAATGTTAGAAGTGATAAGAACAAATAATATAAGATTATTCTGGTGATTGGTAAGTGATGGAAACATACAAGGGGAAATGCGGTTTTTAGTGGGAGAAGATGATTGGGTTAACCATTTGAGTAACCTGTATAATAGTAAGAGGATGAATAAGACCTTGGAAATAAGGTCCAAGGATGTGAAAGAATTAAAGCCGTATTTCTCTTTTCAAAATATGAAAGAAACTATCCAATCTCTAAAACTAACTAAAGCCGCAGGGCCAGATAACCTACCAGCAATTATATTAAAAAACAATATTGACTGGTGGGCAAGCTTTTTAAATGTGACATTCCAAAATATTTTACCTTCTGGGATTTTCCCAGAAAGTTGGAAGGGGGCTATTGTTAGACCAATATATAACAAGCATTGGCATAGCCAATAGGTCTCGCTTTTGGGACCTTATAAGTATATTTACTTTTGCTATAATTGAGGCATGTAAAGCGCGGGTGCCGCGATTATAGCAAAAGTAAAGAAATAGAAAAAAACATCTATTTCTTTACTTTTGCTAAATCGCGGCATCCGCGCTTTACGTGCCGCGATTATAGCAAAAGTAAACATACTAGTAAGGTCCCAAAAGCGAGACCTATTGGCTATGCCAATGCTTGTTTACTTTTCGCGCAGGGGAGGGGGCCTGCGAGATTCCGTTGTGGGAGCGTGCGACCATATGGCGCCACCATATGGAGCCACGCGCTCCCGCAAGGAAATCGCCAGACGTGCACGCGTTGCCATTGCAAGCAATGCAACGCGTGCACGTTTTTTGTCCCTAAAGCTGTGCCGATGGCATTAGGTGTCTCCTATGCAGCGCATGCGCGCTGCGTAGGCGAGACCTAAAACGGAGGACGCCACACAGCCCCAGAATTATCGCCTTATAAGTCTGCTGGATGTGGGGGAGAAAGTATTCTCTAAGATATTGTTAGACGAATTGAAGACCTGGGTAGAGCAGTACAATTTGATACCGATAGAGCAAGGTGGGTTCAAAGAGGGACATTTAACAATAGACTATTGCCTTAGTATTATGAGCAATGGCAAAAAAGGCAATTGAATTGCGAGGTAGTCTGTTCTGCTGTTTTGTTGATTTCCAAGCCACCTAGGACTTAGTAGATCGCAGTCTATTGTGGAATATGCTGGTGAAGCTTGGAATCAATAAAACAGTACTCTCACTAATTCAGGGAATGCAGTCACTGAATTGGGCCAGGGTAATTTTGGATACCCTTGGAACACTATCCAAGAAAATTCAGATAAAGAATGGATTGCGTGAAGGTTGTGTCTTGGCCCCACTGTTATTCTCTTTGTTCCTTTCCGACCTACCAAACATATTTAAGTAAGGCTGGTGGGTTAACTCCTAAGATGGGGGGGAATCATATATCATGTCTGCTATACGCTGACGATCTAGTGATAACAGACATGATAGAGCTGGGTTTGCAAAAAAAATTGACATTATTAATGATTATTGCTTAAAGAAATGCCTTACGGTTCATTTAGAAAAGACTAAAATAATGGTGCTGGGGAAAAGAAAGAATTATTTTTACTGGCAACTGGGAGAGGTCAGTGTCAATGTGGTGGACAAATATAAATACTTGGTCATGTGGTTCGATCGTAATTTAAATTGGAGGGATCACATACAGTCATTAAAATCAAAGGTTATTTCCTCAGTATGAGGCCTTAAACAATTTAAGTAGAAGTATGGAGGACATTCCCTGCAGCCAATTCTATCAGCTTTCAATGCAATGGTCTGCCCACAATTCTAATATGGTGCAGAGTTTCTATTTTTAGGTGGCAAATTGGATTGGAATTTAGAGGAGGGTAAATATGTGAAACAGCTCCTTGCTCTCCCTCCATCAACAATGATACATGCAGTGAGAGTAGAATGTCAGCTTACAGCCTGGAACTTCCAGGGCTGGAGCTACATTGAACTTCTGGCAGAGACTGAACAGAGAAGGGACCCCTAAAATATCAAACCTTTGTAAAAGAGAAATAGAGGAAAGTGAACTTAACTGGGCATCCCAAGTTAGACATAAGCTAGATAAGTTGTGTGGTAAATTTTCCTTAGATCCAGATCAATGTAAATCAGGGCAGCAGATTCCCAAACAGGTGCCATGTGCTATTATCAATACTAAGGCTTGAGAAGAAGATTTATGCTATCTTGGGAGCAAATCGTCCACCCAGTTCTTGGTAAACAGGTGGACTAAGGATCATCTGTTCTCCTATATCAAGACCATGCCTAATCCTAAGCTTAGAAATGCGGTATTGAAATTTAGAGTTGGCCTGAACCCATGTAATGCAGATAGGAAGATAAAAACTGCAATGACTTATAAACAGGGTCTGTGTTCATGTGGACTACAAGTAAAATGTAGTGGCCCACATATTTTGCTGGACTGTGTGTGGTTTCTAGAAGAACAGAAGAAATTATTAAAACCTCTTTTTATTGCCTATAAAATTGATAACAGGGATCAAGCTCTCAGCTTGTTGACAAATATGATTTTTTTAATGTGGCATGTGCAATAGGAAGATTTTTAACTGCAATACAGGAGTCGTTGAATGAATTGGTAATATAATCTAAAATGGGTTATGGGGCAGAAATGCGATTTTACCCACCCCTTGAGGACATTTTGGAGCTCTGGAAGTCCGTATGCATGCAGAAATATATATTTAATGCATATGTTACCCTTTCCCTATTTGCTTATGAATTAAGAGCTATTTCATAGAGTGGTACTGCTCCTACCTTATGATTTAATAGGATTTTATTGTGTTTCATACAGTTTTTATGGTTGCACTTGTATAATTCGCATTTTAACTGTACGCTGTATTGTTGCATTTTTATGGCTATATTTGCTGAATAAAAATATATTAAAACAAAACTAACTGTCAGATGTGAATCCGTTTGGACAAATACTGGTCAATCTAGTGATAGAGGTAACAGTCAGCAAAGACACAGAGACTCGTAGTGGTACCACAAGGTTCAACCTCAAGGCAGGTGCTGTGAAAAGATATTATATGACAGCTGAACACAGAAGCGCCCTTTTGGGTCAAATAAGGGAAACAACAGATCAGATCTTACTCACACAACCTTCATCAGACCTTCATCAGTCACAAACTGAAAAAGACAAAGACTCTGTTATGAGAGCTGTTAGTCTGGTTCAAAGCTGGATAAGACCCATTTGATGGGCCACATGATCTCATTAGTCTCTCCATGGCAAAAAAGGCATCGCAAGACATAGTATTCGATAAAGTAAAGATGCATGAAATAGTGGTATACGACTTCAAACTTGAGTGACTTGAGAGTAAACTACCTATTAAGATGTTTCATGACCCAATAAAAATGAGCAAACAAAAAACCTTTACTAACATGTCCAAGAAGATGGCAATGAACAGCAATAGCAGGACAATCATCACAAAAGCACACAAAGCATTTTTCAATTGAATCATTGTGACACCACAGAATCAAAACCTTCAAATGGCAGAAGTACTCTCTGATCCCCTAGGACCTTTGCCATGGGCTTCAGCAACTCCAGAAGGTCTCTTGCAATAGACAAAGTAAGCTGTCTTAGCAACATACTTGCAGAAAAATGTTACCCCTGCTAAGGAAATACCTGGAAATTCAGACGCACTGATCAATGGTATGGTTCTTGTTCAGAGATTAAAAGGAGAGGAATCAAACTTTGGTGAGGTGGCTATGTCTGTCTTGTCTGTGGCTTTGGGGAAAGGAAACAGGAGTCAAAGAATAAATGTTGTGTTTGACTTGTACAATGAGACTCTATTAAGAACAATCAGAGGGGCAGAACTCGGGCACCAGTTATAAAGCATTTCACTTTCCCAAATTGTGAGAAAGTAGAGGAAATTCCTAAACCACATAAGGAATAAAATAACTCTCACTGCATTTCTTATTAATGGATGGGGAAAACAAGAGTCTTTTGTAAAACTTCAGAATACAACATTGTTCATGAACTGTGAAGATAAATGCTACAAAATCGCATCTAAAGGGAGCCTCAAAGTGCCCAATCTCAACAGTACACACAAAGAAGTTGCTGCATGCTGCACACACTGCTAATGAGGGTTATAATGCAGTAATGATAAATTCAGATTACACCGATGTATTTATTATGTGTTTGGGATTCCATGATAGAATCATGGCTAAATTGTTTCCGAAATGTGGTAATCAAATACGCATGTGAGTCCTTGACATTGGGAAAATACTTCAGCTGGTGGTGAAAATATTTGTCGAGCTATGATAGGTCTCCATACATTTACCGGATGTGACAGAGTAAGCGCATTTGAGGGTAAAGGAAAAGTAAGTGCATTCAAAATCCTGTCTGTCCACAAACATACACAGGAATATCCAGTAATATCAGACAAAAGGCAAATGGTAATGACTTGCTATCACATATTTTCCATCTCTAGGCATCCATACCTTGTAAAAAACATGTTAGAACCCATCCACCCCTAGTTGTACCAAATGCCTGAATTTGGGGTCATGGCTAATGGGCTACAGGTCCTACTACAATCAAAGGACTCTTCAGCCCTTCAGTAGTTCTTTGCTTGTAAATAACACAGTCTTGCCAGTCCATGTCTTCATCCATAGAAGATCAAACCTAAAACATACAGAACGTAAAGGTAACATTAGTTTTACTGGTAACTGGTTTTGTACGAGTGAAATATCAGTTTTGTACGAGTGAAATATCAGCCTAACTATAATGCCTCTGTAACTTTTATTTTTTTGAGTAAATTTCTAAGATTTTTTTAAATTATATTTCCTAACTATAACGTCCCTGTAACCTTTGTTTTTTTCAGTGAAATTCTAAGGTTTTTAAAAGTGAATTCCTAACTATAACATCCCTGTAACCTTTGTTTTTTTCAGTGAATTTCGAAGGCATTTTTTAATAATATTTCCTAGCTGTAATCTGCAAACTTTAACAGTGTCGCTGTATAGGTTGGTGATTGGGTGTGTGAGTGGCTGTATGGGTCAGGGAGTGAGTGTGTACTTGAGCCGCCCTCATTTGGAAATAATACAGATAACCCAGGTCATATGACGGACCCTTAGGAGCCCACCTGCAAGGGTTCTCACTTTGAGGTTTTTGTCTCCCTGGGTCTGACTGTAGCTATAGAGCTCCATTTCATAAATGATGTACTATGTTGGAAATCGATTAATATATGTACACTGGCATGAAATGTGATTGGATTGATTAAGTTTTTATGTATTCAAAAAAGTTTTGGCAATGTCCACTTTTATGGTTCATCAAACCAAAATAAAGTTAATATTGATTGCTCGAGTGAGTAATGTCTGGGTAATTACATAAGTACATGAGTAGGGCGATTGTATGATTGCATAGGCAGTGCCTGTATGATTCTATGAGTGCAATTGCTAAGAACACATAGCAAATACCACATGTTTTTGACAAAGTGTAACACACATTAATATAAATACTTTAGGTAAAGTTTCAGTCTAGCTGTTTTGTAATATATTAAATTAACTTTCCCCTGTGTATTGATTTGTCATAAAAACTACATCAAAAATGCATTTTTCGAGGAGGAGCCTAGCGCGCATCCAAGATGGTCGCGTGAGCACAGGGCTCCCCGGACCCTCTCTGCTCCTCGGAATTTATCCTGAGAATATCCTGACGTGGCTTATGGAATCTGGGAGATAAAGACCAGCTGAGCGTATATCTCTTTTCCAAACTCAAATCGGACCTGGGAATCCTGCGTTGTCGTCGTCGGAACTTTTGGGACCCACCCGACGGAGGTGACCGGGGTGAAGGTGACCCGAGGGACCGGGCTGCAATTGAACAACAGCGGCTTCAGCGCGGTGCCAGCTGCCGATCCACCACTTTCGGTTTCGGTTTTGCACTTCAGGAGACCGGCAGGGAGGTGCGCTCGGGGTGGAGAGGTGCTTCCTGGGCCTCTGCATGAGGTTTTCTTTCATCTGCCACTAGAGCGCCTATCGCCTCGGACCCCCTATACCGACATTTTGTGGTCTTCTTGCTGGTGCCTTACACCTCTTGATTGGAGGTCCCCTCGGGTGACCGTGTTCACATGGGGGGCAAAGGGGGTCCCGAGGGCCGCAAGACCAAGGCTTCCCTCCGCGGGGGGGCAGTCCAGAGCAATAACATGGACCGCTACACCCAGGGCAGGGGGCCCTCTGGCGCTGCTGGCCTCCCCTCGGATACTGCGGAAGGAGGCGCGACCGCCACTACGGAACTATCCTTGCAGGACATTATGGGCGCCATTGATGGCATCAGGGAAACCATTGCGACGCAATATGAGGCCCTGGCCCGTAAGATTGACACTGTCGCGATCGATGTCACCCTGATCCGGGCCGACCTCTCCAAAACTAACGAGAAGGTCCAGGCTCTCGACGCACGGACCTCCACCCTCGGTGCGGATGTGTCGGATCTGCGGGCCGTGCTTGGAGACATCAGGGTGGTTAACGACCATATGGCCCGGCGGCTTGAGGACTTCGAGGGACGGGCCCGACGCAACAACATCCGCGTCATAGGTGTACCGGAGTCCTCTGACGGCCGCCCGGTTGACCTCGTGGTCGAGGAACTTATCCTGAAACAGTTGTCCTCGGCTGGCCTAAGTAAGTTCTTTGCCGTGGAGCGGGCCCATCGAGTTCCGGGCGGTCGGCCACGGCCGGGGGCCCCCCCGAGGCCTATCGTGGCCAAACTGTTCTATTACAGGGACCGCGACGCTATTCTGCAGGCCTCACGGACCCACGGCCCGGTTCGTCATGAGAACTCGACCATCAATTTTTACCCGGACTTCACGCAACTGGTCCAGAAACAACGGATGGGATTCCAAGGGGTGAAGCGTCGTCTCCGTGAGCTGGGCCTAAAGTATTCGATGCTCTACCCTGCAAAACTCCGAGTGGAACATGGGGATCGGACAGCCTTTTTTGACTCTCCTGTGGCTGCAAGTGACTGGCTGGACTCTCTGCCGGACGGAGGTGGCCGTCCCGGACCCTCTGCGGGCACCGCAGGTGATGGGTCCCCTTTAGAATGACTTTTGGTCCTTGATTTTGCCTTTTTGCACTGTACAGTCGGGTCTTATTTCATTTGCATATTGTGTTTTACCAGGACCAGTGAGGGGGGCGGGCGGGGACGGGTCCCTTACCTCCTCTGGGTTCTTTTCGTAGAATGGGGTTAGTGGGGCGACAGGCACACTGCAAGTTGGGGGGGTTTTTTGGCCCGCAGGGGTGCAGGGTGGGGGGAGTTGGTCCTGGGGTGGGGTTGGGGGGGAGGAGGGTTTTTTTGCTGTGTGTTTTTTGTTTACAGGGCGAGGTACTGATTTTTGTCCACATTTGGGAACTGTGCTGCAGGCGGGGGGACCCTTGATCTATTGGGGGGGATGGGGGGGGACGGGTTGAGGCTTATGTCATGGAACGTCAATGGGTTGGGGGACCGTATCAAGCGGGGTGTAGTACTGCAATATTTGCGTCGTTTGACTCCTGATGTGGTGTTTCTCCAGGAGACGCATCTGGTTGGCAATGTTTGTCATGCAATGAACAGGGGGGGATACCGCCTCGTGGCCCATTCTGGTTTCACAACTGGTTCCAGGGGGGTGGGCATTCTGCTGCGAACCTCACTTCCGGTGGAGATCACTAAGATAGTCTCGGATGACAGAGGGCGCTATGTGTGTTTGATTGGGAGGTGGGAGGGGCAGCCCCTTGCCCTGGTTTCAGTTTACGTCCCCCCGGGCCTCCAGAACTCCACCTTCACTGACTTGGGTCGAATGTTGCTTGACCTTCCGGACAGCCTCCTGCTCATGGGCGGGGACTTTAATTCTGTGGTTTCGGGTGAACTGGATCGTCACCCACCAAGGACCCTCCCCGCTGCCCAGGCATGGCTGGGTGGGATGCTGGAGACCTTCGGCCTGGTGGATAGTTGGAGATTAATGCATCCGACCCAATGTCAATTCACCTTTCACTCGGGGGCGCATGGGAGTCTCTCTAGGTTAAACTACTTCCTTATGCCCGCGGCGCAGACTGGTCGGATTCGAGAGGTCAGGCACCTGGCGCGGGGTATCTCCGACCATTCTCCGCTGTGGCTTGTTTTTGACACCGGGCCGCGGTCTGCAGGGCGGATCGCTCCCATTAACCCATGGTACCTGCGAGACCCTACGACTCGTGACAGCCTGGTTAAGGCTATGGACCAATACTTCCTGGATAACGAGGGGTCGGTGTCTTCTGCAATGTCCCTGTGGGAAGCCTTTAAAACCGTGATCCGCGGACACGCCCTTTCCCAGATAGTGGTGGCTAAGAGGGTCAAGAGTGAGGCAGTGGTGAGGCTGGAGACTGACATCTTGGGGCTGGAGTCGGCCTTGGAGGCGAATGTTACTCCGGACGGGCTCCATGCCCTCAGCCTGAAACAGTTTGAATATAGGTCCCTGGTCACTGACGCGGCCAAAACTATGTATAGGGAGCAGCAGGGTCGACTGTACGATGCCGGGGACAAGGCGGGAAAGTTGATCGCGTGGCTGGACAGGAAGGAGAGAGTGAATCGTGTGGTCCCGGAGTTGCGTGCTGCGGATGGGGTGTGTGTGACGGAGCCTGACGAGATTGTGGAATGTTTTGCCGACCACCTCCGGGCTGTGTACTCCCCAGTGACTGACAGGGATGAGGACGACTCTCGCCTTCTACTGAGGGATATCGCCTTGCCCTGCCTGTCCGTTGAGGACCGTGAGCGGCTGGACGCCCCCTTGTCGGTGGATGAAATAGCGACCGCGATCCGCTCCCTTCGCTCGGGCAAGGCTATGGGTCCCAACGGTCTGCCCATTGAGCTATATAAATTGCGCCCTGACAAGCTTGCGCCCTTCCTGAGTCGCATGTTCCGTGAGTCTCTGGCGGCGGGTTCCCTCCCGGTCGATCAGCGTTTGGCCACGATAGTCGTTATCCCCAAGGAGGACAAGCCGCGAGATCGCTGTACTTCTTACCGGCCTATTTCACTGCTAAATGCGGAGCCTAAGATCCTGGCGAAAGTCCTTGCCAATCGTCTGTTGAGCGTCGTGTGCGATCTGATTCATCCGGACCAATGCGGATTCATCCCGCATCGTAACACCGCTCTTAACTTGCGGCGTCTTCATGGCGCCCTTGCCAGGGCGGAGCTCCTCTCCGAACCGGCCGTGCTGGTTTCTTTGGATGCCACGATGGCTTTTGACACCATCGAGTGGCCATTCCTCTGGGCTGTCTTGGCTAAATTTGGCTTTGGGGAAGGATTTATTGGCTGGGTGAAGCTTCTGTACACGGGACCCATGGCTCAGGTGGTGGTGAACGGGTGGGTCTCTCGGCCCTTTGCCCTCGGCAGGGGCACGAGGCAGGGATGCCCGTTGTCCCCTTTGCTCTTCGCTCTCGCCCTGGAGCCACTCGCGGCTTGGCTCCGCTGGGAGCCCTCGCTTCGAGGGATCCGGTGGGCCCCGGGCTTTGAAGATCGGGTTTCGCTGTATGCGGACGATATTCTCCTATATCTCACCTCACCGCGGCAGTCGCTCAACGTCCTCTTTGACGTTCTGACTTCCTTTGGGAGTAATTCGGGTCTCACGATCAATTGGTCTAAATCCTGCGTCTATCCGATCTCCGGTGGTCCTCCACTCCTACCGCCTCGGCTTCCGATCCAGGTATCACTGAGCGGCTTTAAGTACCTGGGGATATACGTTTCGCTGGACCCGGTGGCTCGCTATGAGCTGAATCTCCTGCGTCCGCTTCGGCGATTGCGAGAGGATACGGCCCGGTGGTGCAGGCTGCCCCTGTCCCCCCTGGGTCGGGCCGCGCTGTTCAAAATGATGTCCCTTCCCAGGTTCCTCTATGCACTCCAGAATTCCTTCGACGTTATCCCAGTGGCCTACTTTCGGGAGGTAGAGAGCCTGCAGAGGAGACTGGTGTGGGACGGGCGGGCGCGTATTGCTCTTGCTAAGCTTACTCTCCCCTGGTATGACGGGGGCATCGCGCTTCCCGACATTCGCAGGTATTATTGGGCCGCGCAGCTTTCGGCCATCAACCATGCCACGTATGCGCCTGGCCTGAACCCGGCGTATGAGATGGACAAGTTCCTGCTTCCCGGCGGGGACTATAACAGGGCGCTGTACTCCCGCTCGGCTGGCCGGACCCTTACGGGTCCTACTAAGATCGCTGTGCGGACCTGGAGGGCCGCCACTGCGGCCACGGGCTGGGGTGAGCGACTGACATGTGCTACTCCTTTGTTTGCCTCCGATCGCCTGGGGAGCCTCTGGACTACGAAGGGGTTTGACCAGTGGGACACGATTGGTATCAGCAAAGTGGGAGACCTGTGGCATAAGGGCGCGGTTAAGACTTTCGCGGCTCTTCAGGCCGAATATGAGCTTACGGACAGGGAGTTCTTCCGCTATGCCCAGGTTCGACACGCCCTGCTCTCGGTCTTTGGAGAGGGGACCACGATCCCGGTTTCCTCGCCCCTCGGGGACCGCATACTTGACGGACATGTCCCGGACAGCACTATTTCTTTAATTTATAAGAAACTGATTAATCATCGGGCTGACCTCTTGGTGCGCCTTCGGGAGGCTTGGACGGGGGATGGGGTGGAATTGGACGACGAGGACTGGCAGTCTGCACTGTCGTCCCCCAAAGAGGTCGCCATTCCAGCCCGTCTCCGGTTGGTACAGCTTAAGATTCTTCACCGGGTGTATGTGACGGGTCCTCGCTTGGTCTCGATGGGATATTCCGACGATGGGCTCTGTAAGCGGGGTTGTGGGCTCAGTGCCACCTTTCTCCATATCCTGTGGGAGTGCCGCGAGGTGGCGGACTACTGGCGCCGGGTACATACGGTTATGGGACAGGTCACTGGGGTTGTGCTGCTGCCGGAGGTGCGTCGCTGTGTCCTGAATGTGTGGGAGCCCAATGATTATAGCGCGGCTCAGACTCGGTGGGCGGCCCTGGGGAACATGATTGCCAAGAGAGATATAGCGCAGCTTTGGGGTGCCCAGCGGCCGCCCACCGTGTCAGTATGGAAGGAGAATATGGACTGGTGTATGTTCAGGGAGAAGACTGTGTATGTTGCCCGTGGTAAGCCGGGGGCATGGGGCAGAATCTGGGGGCAGTGGAATGCCTATCGCGGGGGTATCTGTACGCCCCCCCTGGTGGACACCGATATCGCTATGTCCCCCTGACCCTTGACGGTTCCGGGCACCTTTTGGAATGACTACATATGGACGTTCAGTTCCCTTGGCCCCCCCCCCCCCGTCCCCAGCCTCCCGGTACTCCTTCCTTTCGTGTGCTGCTTAATGGTCTGACCTGGAGTTCCCCGGAGGAAGCCTGACCTGCGCCGTTTGTCTTTATGCCTCGCCTTTTGTTTTTCTTTTAGTTTTCTGTGTTTGTTTGATCTAAGTCTCCTGTGCCTCTAGAACTATCCGGACTCACTACGGGGCCGACCCCCGGGAACCGACTGCAGCTTTGATAAATGTATATTTCATTCTGTACTTAGCGGCCGGCCCTGGTGGTTGTAGGCCCGTGCTTGTAATCGAATTATTGTTCAATAAAAACTTTTAAAAACAAAAAAAAAAAAAAAAAAAAAAAAATGCATTTTTCTTGTTCATGGTGACACCGGAGTTCGCGATGACGTTGATAGTTACAAATACAAATGACAAAGTGTAAAACACATATGTAGACATAATTTACATAAAGTTTGAGTCCACCGGATTTATAACAACATGGTTGGAATCAACACTGGTTCCAAATTTTAAATAAGGAGACCTTCACAGCCCCACATGTTATCGACCTATATCTCTGTTAGATTCCTTGGTCAATGTGGTGGGACGTATCATATTGAACAGATTACAAGATTGGGCTGAAGATGAAGGCATCATAACTGATTTACAATATGGCTTCCGTCAGGGCCTAGGTACGGTCAAGCAGGGTTTAGATTTAAATATCCTTTTGGGAAAGTATACACTGGCCAAGCAGGGCAGGCTATATCTGGCATTTGTAGATTTAACTGCAGCCTTTGATTGCATCATACATGAGAACTTGTGGAAACCCCTCTAATCCAGTTTGTGAGGCAGCTATATAGTGATGCAAATGCAAGGGTTTGTTACGGGATTACTGGGGAGTGCACAGCCTCTTTTAAAATCAGAAGAGGGGTAAGGCAAGTATGTGTTCTGTCTGCCTTTCTTTTTACATTGTATATAAATTAATTAGGTCAAGTCCTGGAGAACCAGTGCCAGGACTTGCCACAAATCGACAAACATTCGATATCCAACCTATTGTATGCAGACGACGCTGTATTGATGTCGCAAATGTAATTGGGGCTTCAAAGGGTTGTGTCTAGCTTTTCAACATTCATGCACAGTTTGGGTTTTAAGGTGAACACTTCCAAATCTTACATGATGAAATGTGGGCATGTTAGCACAAAATGCTGGGATATATTTATCGACAATAATAAGTTTGAAATTGCTAAAAGATTTTCTTACCTAGGCATTCTTTTTGACCAGAAGGGACTTGGTCCCAGGCTGTTCAAGCAAGAAAATTATTATTTATGAAAGCTACTGCTGCACTAGCCAATTTTGCTAGAAAATTGGGGAGATGTCTGGTTGTAGAATTATTACACATTTATAAAGCAAAATACGTCTCCACGGCTGTGTACGGTGAAGGTACCTGGGGCTATGTAGACCCTGAACCCCTACAGTTTGTTGAGAATGCCTTTTTAGATATTTATTTGCAGTCCAAGCAGCACATCAACTTATATATGCCATATTAGAGATGCTGAATATATACGACCTTATAAAAATACAACCCATTTTATTGTGGCATAGGATATGGTTTAATTCCAGAACTGGTTTTAATTGGGATATTATAAATGATAGCTTAAAATTACATTGTGCCTTAAGCATCCCATGGTTAAAATACATTAAAAAAAGACCTTTGGCATCCGGAATACTTTGAAGATCCTAGCACCTTAAGTATAGTCTCAAGAAACAACCTAAAAAAATTAGCCTGATGCTTCTTGAGACAAATAGATTCTCAACCAAAATATTAAAGACCACAGTAGAGGCGAACCAAATGATGCTAACCACCTACAGTACCCAACCGTATTTAAAAACCACGCTAGGCGGTTAATGACAGGATGGTGCTGACTCGATTTAGATTGGGGATCTTTCGTAGGCTAATTAGTTTCCTCACTATGAATGATTGGTCGACTAACATGTGTATGTGGCCATGTGACGATAAGTCTCTGCAAACAACAAGCAACAATGCCTGTTCTTTTATTTTGTAAATTTTACACCGAACCAAGAAAGAGATGGATTTTACCAATTTTAAGGCTGCTTGGTTTTAGACAATGCCGGGCAGCGTTTCTAGTATTACAACTTTTAGAGATTGAAAATTTTAAAAGGTCAATAGGTCGATATTTAAAATGTGCTACAAAATATAGGAAAACTATTGACACATGATTTCTCCGAAGGTATGATACTTACAGCTAGGCCCTTTTAACTTACAATATTGTTAGTATTTTTAACAATCTTTAATGTTGAATTGTTTAAAAATCATGATTTTATGGTTTTATTGTTAAAATCGGAAAAAGCTTTCTTTAATTGAATTGAGTCTAGCTTTTTAATAACATATTAGTTTAACTTTATTTTAACAGTAATTTGGTTAAAACCATTGTGGATTGCCGTGCTCCTCACCTCATGATTGTGCACTGTGGTGGAAATGACTTACGCACACTAAGTGGGGTAGGGCGGGAAATCTTAATGCAGGATACCTTTGCAGAACTGATGTCGCTTTTCCCTCACACTGTCTTGGTGTACTCAAATATATGCCAAAGACAGAAATGGGAGTGGTCAAATCAATTCTGTACACAGATTAACAAAGCCAGGAAACATGTTAATAAAACTGTTTCTACCTTTCTCGGAGACCATTGCATGGGCTGTATTTATAACAACAATCTGGATTTTGACATGCATGGAATTTATAGCAATGATGGTGTGCACTTTGCAGATGAAGGCGACAGGGTGTTTCTAAGTAATGTGAAACTCTACATCAGTTCTTATGTATAGGAGCCATATACATACCACCAATACAACGGCTCTTGTCAGAGCCTCCCTAGTATGCAAAATATTGAGAAGTATTTTTCTAAAGGTTTTTTTTCCTTTAGTTTTTGGGGATCTTCGCGATGACGCTGGGAACCCCGCGGATACGTCGCGAAAAGGGAAAACAAAACCAGGCATTCAATGGCCACCAACACATCCAAAAGTAATTTGTAAAAAAAATCCATTCTGAACATTGCACTATACATATTACTATATGCATACTTCTTTCAAAGCATGTTGAAACTCATATTTTTCTACTAAGTTTTTTTAAAAACCATCTTGCAGACCTATTTTACATTTTCGGTTATTCGGTACATCGCAATGACATCGTTAACCGTGACAATCACGCCTTTTTCATAAAGTGAAAACACATATATGCACAAATATTACAATATTTTACACACTAGGGGCTTATTACTGTACACTTCAAACTCATGTTATTCTAATGTATTTCTAGAACAACCATCTCAAAAACCTATTTTCCGTTTTTGCGGTGAGACGACAGTTCGCAAGGATGTTGGTCATCCTGATCCCTGTGGTTACGTCTTGAAGGCAGAAAGCAAAAGCAGGAATTTAATAGCCACAACCACATAAAAAAAATTATAATGTTATAATTAATTCTAACCATCACAGTACATAACTCACTATATCAATAACTCTATAAAAACTTTAATCAAAATCTCAACATCTGTATAATAATGCGTTTTAATGATTTACTGATATTTTTTTAATATTCCCACCAATATTCGCAACTTCATAGACAGTTGCAACGTCCCCGCGATGGCACACGGGGGCTGTGCTAGCGGTTGCGGCATTGTTGCGAATATCACTTGTGATTAAAAAAATCTATTTTGGACACACAACTTGTGTCACTAACACCCCTATTTCTCAAACATGGGTTCAGAGTACCTCGACTCTGACCCCTGAATGGGCTTTCACAAACAGTTTCAACCCCGGGAACCATTCCCAATAGATAAAATGGCAGCCGCAACTTTCTGTTCAGGTTGCTTACAGCCAATCAGAGCATTTCCGTTGGCATGTGCATTCGCGATTTCTCGTGAAACCTTCAAGAAATATTTGTGGCCAGAGACATCACTATAATTTTTTACTTACATTTCTCAAAAACTACTGAACAGATTTACACCAAATAGGAAAAAGGCACTTCTCTGAAACAACATCTACCTCCCAGCCAAATTTGGTGTAAGTCTGTTCAGTGGTTCGGGCTGTAGGTGTGGCTGAAGGTTCTTAAGGGAATTAAAATTACAAATGCACCTTTTTTCATGCCCCAAATGCTCAGTCCCCACTGCACGGATAACCTCCAAACTTTCCATGACAACCAGAATCAACCTTGATACTTTGTTTGGCATATTTCATGAAGATTAGTCAATCGACGCCACAGTTATAAGAAAGTCAAAAAATGCTTTTCCTATGGAAACATGGTCCTAACTATAACTACCTATTAGCGATATATATGTATATTCACTAAAAAAAATAATGGTTACAGAGATGTTATAGTTAGGCTCTGGTTTCACTTGTACAAAACCAGAGAAATTCAGCAGTTATAGGTATCTGACCTAACTATAACTCACGCCCCGGCAATGTACTGCTTATGACCTCACATATTACATCACTCATGACATAGTCAGTTACACCACTGATGGCATCACTGATGACATCTCAAATTACATCACTGATTACATCATCCAGTGACTGTGAGTGTTTTTAAAACGTTTATGAGTGTTTAATATATATACTAAGGTATATGGATGAATCAGTGGGTGTATGAGTGCTAGTATGGATGATTCAGTGAGTGCATGACTGACTGTATAACTGAGTGATTAGGTGTCTCAGTAAATGTATGGGTGAATGAATAGGTTGTGTGAATGTCTGTATCAGTCTGTCCGTTGGTGTCTAAGTGCCTGTGTGGGTTGGTGAGTGGGTATCTGAATGGCTATATGGGTGATTGATTAGTTGTCTGTGTACCAGTATAGGTGTATGAATGTCTGGGTGGGTGGGTGAAGGGGTGTGTGACTGCCTGCATGGATAAGCGAGTGGGTGAGTCAGTGGCTGTATGCATTTGTGAGTGCATATGTGAGGGGCTGTATGGGTAACTGAGTTTGTGTATGGCTGTTTTGGTGAGTAAATTGCTGTGTCAGTGGTATATGGGTGAGTAACTGCCTATGTGGAAGGCAGTATAGGTAAATGTTGGAGTACATGAGTGACTGCATGTGTGAGTGAGTGACTGTGAGAGTTGCTGTTTGGGTGAGTGGGTGCTTGTGTCTGACAGTATAGGTGAGTGAGTATGTGTTAGTATCTGTATGAATAAGTGTGTGTGTGTGTAAGGGTATAGGTGAGTAAGAGTATGTGTGATTGACTCTATGGGTGACTGAGTAGGTGTGTGTGTAGCTCTATGGATGGCTGACAGTGTGTGGGTGGCTGTATGGGTGTATGAGTGGATAGAATGGCATGTTGCTCTTGCAGTAGATACAATAGCAAGCTCTTGCAATCAATACGATAGTGTGCTCTTGCCATAGATGCCATAGCATGCACTTGCAGTTGATATAATAGCATGTTCTTGCAATCAACAGAATTTCATGCTCCTGCAGTAGATAACAAGGCATGCTTTGCAGCACCAATTCACAGCAACAAAGTCAGAGTACCTTTCAGAATTATAATGTGCCTTATATATAATGCCACACTTTAAATGTGTATTCTATCAGCGATACATGCAACAACTGGGTGCACCACGATGGTATAGGCAGCCCTTCAAGTCAATTCTAGCTTGGACTGAATAGAGACGAAGAACCTGCACATCAATCTATGGCTTGCACTAAATCAGAAAATGCTAACATGCAGCCAAGCTCCAGATTGTTCTATGCAATGCAGCTAGTCAGACAATGCACATGTAATGCAAGCAACAGCTCACATCAAAACATGCAAATTCAACAGAGCCACAGCAATGCCTATAAAAATGGTGATATAGTACACAACAATATAACACATGGACATTTAACAAGTATATATTTAAATCAAATTGAATTTCTGGTTTGCATTCAGGTTATCTGCTTCCACACTATTTTCACCAAGATACCAGTTTCACATGCAGGTGGACACTCAGGACAGATGTACAATCTTGTCACAAAAATAACCAATCTTCTGATATATCATCTTTTTCTATCTCTCTCCATAAATTAAGGCTGTTGCAGAAATCAACTTCTGACCTTTGGACCACGAGTTCCTATCACTTACAGGATAGGCCAGCCCTGTTATCTTGTATTTTTTATGCACAGCAAATGCTTCTCCCATTTACATTATCAAATGTAATGGTTCTCACATTTCCAATCTCGAAATTATGGAAAGTGGAGTTGGCCTTGCCAGGACTAGAACTCATGACATGTAGATCATGGTTGGTGTCAGCAGCGAGAGCTTAGTTTTTAGTTGGGTAAAAACCAATCCTGGGTGAAATTTCTAGTATGCTGTAATTACCCATTACTCTTGTGATGTGAAATTACTGAAAATATGCAATTCGGCCAGCATGAGTTATTAAGAGTAATTTGGGGCAAAAATCCTACCGCAGGAGCACAGGACCAACTCAGAGAGAGTGAGCGGCGGCATATCCGGTAGCATTTTGTGCTTCTTAATGCAAAATGCCACCTCGGGCCCATTTTGGATGCAAAGGTGTGTTTTGCACCAAGCAAATAGCGCTAATTGCCGGATTATGCAAAATACTGGATTATGCTTCTCACACAATTATGCATAATTCTGAGTAATTTCTGGTAATTCTTACTCATTACACTACAGTAAATTACGCCTTCTACGCCCGTTGATAGAAAATATCAGTTTACAGAGATACAAACGATGTATCCCCACTTCTTGATCCTTCCGTCTCGGTGTCTTAATTGGTTTAACAATGTTTTGCGACAACGTGATTAGTGCTACAGGCCTTCTTGCTCTGGAGTGCCTGTACCCCCACGGGGTAAACATTGCGTTGGTGTTAGTCACAAAGTAATAGAACAAGAGAGGAAAATTCCGAAGGAGCATGTTGTGTGTCTAACAGAAGGTAGAACACGTGTTTTGACATAACGCTAAAAACTCCAGTAACGTTGGCTTGTGCACCCTCAGAAGTGTTCGGCATGTAGGCCCCCAGTAATGGGGCAGACCCGGCCTGTCCAGATTGCGCGCCCTGTAATAGCTTCATGCACCAAAGTGCTTCTGTCATCGGAGGCTTCCAGCCGAAACAGGGATAAAGCCCCGTGGATGAGTTCAGGGGTCAAGGCTGGTCGAAACCTTGCAGCTGTTGTGCCAATGCAACTGATGAAACAAAATGTTTCTTTTTCACAATCTTTTATCATCATCACTTCTGAGATATCTCGTGCCTCTCCGCTAAAGTTGACATCAAGAAAAGGTGCAAAAAATGAATGCAGAACTATCTAACAACATGAAAAACGGGGGGAAAAAATCAGCTAAAACCACAAAACAGTCCTTAAGCCTTTTTTAAAATAGGCAGGAGAAATTATTAAAGGGCAAGGAAAGGAATGTTCAAGAGATGCTAAAAGGACAGCAGTCAATATGAAACAGAAACTCTAAAAATGTGTAAACAGAATGAAAGATGTGCTGAAAGACGTCAGGATGAAGTTGTGCGGTGATGAATACAAGTCAATTACAAAAAAAGCCGTAACTGCTGAAGAGCACGTGTGTCCTCACGCACACTGACTCCCAAGCATGGCTTGGAAGTGGGCGGTGGGGTAGTTTCAGTCAGTGGGGGCTTGATGGTGAGAGAATCTCAGACTGAGTTGAGGGTTAGGAGCAGGTAAATGTGGGTGACCCAACAAATTAACGAGGAGAGCCGAACCAGAGCCGAGTAAACGGTCTGGCTTGGCTCTAAGGGCCCGTGCACGAGCCCAGCAATGACCCATGAGAATATCTGGCATGTTATTTGTGCAATCTCTGTGCGCTCATCAGAGGGGCCAAGAATTAGACGAGCATGTATGGTGAACAATGACAGGCACGGGGAGAACCTCACACTGTCTTGAGCTTCAACCTCATATATGTCAATTGGTTTCTGTTATAAACACCCACCCACAACCTGAACTCACAACGACCCCTACAGGATGAAGCTTATGATATACCCACATCATTGGATGTTCTACCCTACTAGAAAAAACAATTGGTGGCACCACCTTCGCCATCCAAGCAGCTAAATTATGGAACTATCTTCCAGAAGGATATGAGCCATGGATATTCACCTGAACATCAGGAGGGTGTTTAATAATACCGGGCGTAGTATTACGCTACGCTCGCCTAGTTTGCGTAGTTTGCGCTACTTCGCACTACACAAATTGCACGTAGCACAGTGCAAAAATGTGCAGCGTAGCAGGCATTTTTTGCTTGCTGGCGGTCCTCAACATCAATTTGGCGACCGCGAGCGAGCAAAATGACATCCCAGCGAGACTTTTTCCCCGTTTGCGATCAGCAACATCAAGTTGCCAATCGCGAGCGTGGAAAATATACCTACTGGCGAGATTCTCAATGCGGGGAGGTCAGGTTTCTCATTGCGAGTGGTCGCGTATGCTCGCGACCGCTCGCAATGAGAAACTACCAGTCCGCGTTGAGAAAACTGCTGCTCGAGTACAAATCTACTCAAGCGGCAGAAAACAACCGCTTGCACTGTACAAAATGCCGTTTGCAATGATTGCACAGTGAGGACAAGCATCCGGCACTGTGCAATCAGTGCGAACAGCATTTTCCCTACGACACTATGGAGCTCGCGTAGCTATGCGCAGCTTGCGTAGTGCAAAGTGCACTTTGCGTAGCGTAGCGCGACTACGCAAACTACGCCCAGGGTTAATGTTTAACACTTGACTTTTCAGCACCTGAATCTGCTGAAGACGACAGACCAGTATTACTCTGCTAACCCTTCTGCAAGGTAGGAACTGTACAATATTATATACTAAAAGGAAATTATACAAGACACACAACTGAGACCAAGCGATGGCCCTCATCAAACAGACAAGACGGCAAAGACTGCAAGAACCTCTTTCTCACTGACGACATCAACCAAAAAAGGGCAATTGAAATAATTCTAATCATGCAGCAAAAGGTACAGAAAAATAATAAAAGGATATCCATTAGCAATCAAAACTATACTACTTAATTTCAATCAAAAACAGCCTTCTGAGAAAATGTAAAATCTTTACTATTTAATTAATCTGTCTGCCGCCTTCGACACTGTCAATCAATCAATCAATCAATCAATCAATCAATCAATCAATCAATCAATCTATCAGTTAATTTGTAAAGCGCACTACTTACCCGTGAGGGTTTCAAGGCGCTGGGGGGGGGGGAGTGCTGCTGCTACTGGTCGAAAAGCCAGGTCTTGAGTCGTCTTCTGAACGTCAGCAGGTCTTCGGTTTGTCGTAGGTTGAGGGGGAGGGTGTTCCAGGTCTTGGCGGCGCGGTGGGAGAAGGAACTGCCTCCGGACCATAATACCAACCATAATACTGTCAGAGCTTAGTATTAGAGAGATGGTGCCAGGCTTACTTGGGAAACAGGCCCAAAGCCATCCATCCACCCTTTCGCTCTGAGTTGAATCAGTGTCCTTACAGTAACTCGCTTGCCTTAATTAAAGAAGGTATTTCTTCTATGAAATTTTCATATATGAAATCGGCATATCACTTTTTATGTCATTGACTACTAATGTTCATGGAATTTTGAGAAAAGTATGAAGCATTTCTGTACATCCTTTTTTACACACCCAGTAATGCTTTTTGTGCATTAAAATATCTTTTTTTGCAGTTTTATATAGTACGAACTCAACCCGAAGGTATTGGAGCGCTTTCGACGAACACTAATTACATTCATTATACAAGGCCACATTATCATTTTTTTAGACACCGGTAAATTAAGCGATTTGCCCACAATCACAGGATGTTGAGCTGACGCCGTGACTTAAACCTGGTTCCCCAGTACCAAAGGCGTCAGCTCTGGCCATAGCGCCTTCTTTCCTTCCTTTATTGCTTCCGGTTAGTGGAGTGCAACATCCTATAATGTTTACGACAGACAGTCGATGTAAAGTAATCTGATACTTTCGGCTTGTTCCGCACTAAAATCTAATACACTCGACTCCCTTGCTCAAGGGGGGAGGGGGGGGGGTGCACTATGGGGCACGGCGCAGTATCCGTGGGAAGAGATGGCCACAGTTTTGACCTGGCAAATCTAAGTTTAGTAAGGTTTGGACCCTGGCCACCCTGTAAAGAACTCCCGGCTACACCCTTTGGAAGGATGTACCCCGCCCACCAGTGCAGGAACTTTCCTCTGAGGTAATCAGGTGTGCAGTCTGCTGACGCAGGGCACAATAGCCCTTCACAGGGCAGGAAGGGAGCTCACCCAGGCAGGTGCGCATCTACTGTTCCAAGGAGAACCCAATCTTAAGCCCCTTCTTGGCCATTGTTCGCCTTCCAGCAGAGATCCTCTGCGGGCTCCGGGCGTAGCGAGGACGGAGCCAGGTTGTGTTCTCTCCCCTCAGGTATGTTGAAAAGATCTGACATCCGAGCAGGCCCGGGGATTGACTCGATGAAAAAATGGCTTTGCCGGTTACCTACCGCAGCAAGAGATGGGTCTGGGACGGTGCTTGGAAGCAAAGACCCCGGCTCGGCGGCAGCGATTCCCAGGAGGGATGCGATTGTCTAGGAAAGCAAAGCACCCGGCCGGTCCGTCATCGGGGCCTTTCAAGAGAACAATTAAAAGGGCCCGTGCTCAGCCAATCATACAGGCAGGGCCGATGGGAACACAGTTAAGGCAGGTTTCACAATTAGAGCAAAAAGCTAAATGGGCAATTTATAGGTGTAGTTACAAATAGTTCCAAATGTGCTCCCTTGGGAAAACCTTGGGCATATCTGTCATCACGTTAGTGACCAATTTTGTCTGGCACGAGCACTAAAGGGAGAAAACAGCAACCGAGCTAAACAAGAATTTGTGCGTGCATAGAGAATAGTTTGAGAAGAGACATAGCAGGAGACCAGGGAGAATGCAGGGTGCTGCGGGGGAATGGGTAGATTGGCCTAGCTGTCCACACAAGAAGAGTGTAAGGATTAGTGAACCACTAGGAAAGGTTAGAGGTGGGCGAGACAAGACATTTACAGGGAGAGCCGAGTCTGGCTTGGCTCTAAGAGCCCATGGACGAGCAGAGCTCTGAAAATAGTTACAATCTAAATCATGCAACAAACATCATATGAAAATATTGTAGTCTCTTTAAAATAAAAAATAAAAATAAAGGTATTGCCTGTAACATGCAGAAGCGTTTCATCTTAATACATCAGATTATTTTTGTACAGAGCACACAGAACTTAGGAAGATGCTGTCATGTGATAAGGAAGAAACATGAGGCTCTGTAAAGTAAAATATTTGTATAGGATCACACATTTTGTTAACATTGGGAAGCCAGGTTGATTTCAGGATTTCTATTTCACATTATGCAATTCACCTACTAGATGGCTACCTCTTTCTCAACATTTTTACACCAAAGGTTTATGCCAAAGGAAGAGTAGTTCTGTCAAAAGACAGCTGCACAGGTGCTAGTTCCACAAGGTAATAGTAGTCTGCACTCACCCTCTAATGGTCAAACTACTCCAAAACCATAAATACATTAAAACAGAAAAAACACACAAAAGGGTGTGCCTCAAGAGTCCAACAATTGTACTGTAGACTAATTTGTTCCCTTTATTTCTTATCTCCTCCTTTCATGAAGTACACATAGTTCAATGGTGCCAATATCAATGTTCTCTTCTCCAATATGAATATAACATGGGAGCTGTGGTATGAAGTGTCAAAACAATGATCTTTATTATTCTTCAATACATCAAAGAAACAGCCTGGTCAACGTGTTTCATCCTCCAAGAGGACTTCATCAGGGTTGATGTATTTCTTTAGAGCAATGTCACATCGAAGTCTAAGTGTAAAATGGATCAATTCTCCCCGAAATTCTTGGAACACTCATACTGTTCCTATACTGTTGTAGGGAAATTCCAGATGACCATATATAAATATCCCAGCTTAATATCCACACCCCATTGGGTTCTGTAAGCTGAGACCGGATAATACGATATGTGGCATGTTACACACTCTACAGTTACAATTGTTGGACTATTGAGGCACTCCCTTTTGTGTGTTTTTACCAAAAGTTTATGCTTTGTTTTAATCTTTGAGTCATGATGGGAGAGTGTTGGTGGCAGGCAGAAAGCACATTAAAGCTCTATGTTTTTTTGCTCGAGGGTCCAAGCTGAGTCGGAGCCGAGCCTCTGGCTAGAGCCTAGCTCGAGTCTTAAGTGGCTTGCCCACCTCTAGGAAAGTGTTTGCCTTTGGCACCATTTTTCACTTCTACCCAGCTAAAGAGCCACGTTTCTAGATCCCAGCAGTATTATAAGACCATTACTGCCATGTGTCATGCTTACCTTACTGTGTGGACTCTTTCAGTAGCTTTGTTTTATTATTATTATTTCAAATGTTCAGGCAAGTGTGTGATCCTTCTCCACTCCTGCCTGTTTAAAACACATCACATGGCATTCTGTAACATGAAGCCTTAATTCTCACTTGAAGCATGCAGGATTAGAAAAGCAGTGTGAGCAAAAAAGCATGAATATCTGGAACAAACTGGCTCATAGCTCTCTCTTGCTGTGAAGTAGCTCTAGAACTCTGTAAACTTACCATAACTAGCCAATGTTGGAGCGCTGACCCCATTTCTGCATGCATGATGTGGATTTATTTAAGTGCAAGCATAGCATGCAAAGGTTTCTTGGCAGTCGGTGTCACTTTTGAATAGACATCACAACCACAGTAACCATTATTGGGCACCTATACATGTGGTGTGGTTCTTTTCTGATATTTTGAAATATGAGCACAGTGAGACCTCTGACTTTAAGGGGATAATATGATGTTGGTTGGAATTTCCTCTGACCGACACCATGGCGGAAATGGGACTGACCGACCTCTGGTCAGCGGTTCTGACTGCCTGACTACGATGTGACCGAACACTGTTCGGTCGCATACTCCCGTTTCTCTATGGGAGCTTGTGCTCCAGCCATAAACAGGCCGTAATACAGGCTCCCATAAAGAATTGGGGGTATGGGTAAAACCTTGCACTGTGTGGCAGGCACCCCGTGGTGCCTGCCACACAGTGCAGAGATTTACAGGGGGGCACCAAAGGCCGGCACAAAAAGGCTGTCAGAAACCAACATCGTAATCCCGACGGCGAAAACGCCACCCATAGGGGATTACGGTGCAGGCCTGACTGGCCGGAAGTCTCAGAGAGCCGGTCGGAACCGTGCCAGAATGACCGGCCGGTTTACACTCCGATCGCCGACATCGTAATTCGGCGGTCGGACTGTAAACTGACCGTGTCAGTCAGAAAGCCTCCGACCATGGTCAGAAAGCTTCCAAATAGCAGTTGGAGGCTTTTCACCCGACATCGTAATCGGCCCCTAAGTCTTCACCAGAAACCAAGGGTTTTAAAATATTTTGGGCACAGCAGGAGAATGATGTATTTCCACTTCCAGGTTTCAACTTGAAAGCTGGTAGTCTATTGACTCTTGCTGAACAGAGATTTCAATATAAGAACTTTATATATTTTTTGTTTTACTCAGGTAATATAATCTTGGTTATAACACTATGGATGCTCTTTAGGTTGTGGGTAAGAAATGGCTTTTGGCTGAAGAATTATGGTGGACTCGCTGTCAAGTGTAGAAGGGTCTGCTGTAATCATGAGCAAGTTGGGCTACCAAATAACAGAAACCTGCTTTGCCATATACACTGATTATACCCACACTCTAAACGAACGCAACTTAACTATCAATTTCCCCTCCCCATAACCTTCCCATGCCCACCACTTTAACATAACATAACATAGTCCACAGCTTTTTCCACCACGCATGTACCTGTTCAAGTAGGGGGAATTTAAGATTTTTAGATTTCAGTTTTCTTATTTTGTTCTGGCCCATACATCTGTTTGACATTCTCAATCCATTTTATGACAATATCAGGCCTACCCACTCTGGACCAATACCCTTTCAGTTCGATTATCCGTCCTACTGCCCACAATGTGTTCTCTGGTTCCCTAATCTTTTTTCCCCAAACTCTTCCCTAGAGCTCTAGCATCACTTGTTCCCAGTGAAAACCATGCGCTATCAACACCTCCCTAGCTGGCTTAGTGCCAGGATAAAGTCATCCCCATGCTTAATCTGCATGGCGATGTGATACAAGGGGGCCATGTGCCAGTCACATCATTCTTGTAAAAAAATAGACACTTCACCCCAGTCTTCTTCCACTTCCTTCAAAGCCCTCGTCATAATTTTTCTGAAGTTTAGACACGTTTCTTGAATTAAGTAATTCTCACTGAACTAGATCAATAACTCATCTGTCCGGTGCCAGTTGCCCCATAGTTCATATAATCATAGTATCAACTGCCTGCATCTCGTCTCCCTGCCCATACCACTGCACCATCCTCTCATTAATATCCAATCCTAGTTTTTGCCCGCTGCTTTGCCTCCCCACATACATGCTTGTCCACTTCACTATGGAGTGAGGACAAATGCAGATATTTGTATTCCTGTGTCTCATCAGTACACCTGATGTGGAATTGAGCCAAATCAATGCTCCGGCCATCCCCAGCTCCTAAAGCTGCATATGTCCTCACACAGAATCACTCTTCCACATTCACAACCTCTTCATCTTCCACTCCTGCAGGCCTATCCTGAATTCCTTTGTGGTTGCAGCAATTCTGAAAGAATGAGTCCCGTACTGCTCACTATCCCATCCCTACCAATACAGGCAAGTCTCTTACACACCCAACACCTCTCTCGCTGCTATCTTCTTGCCACCTTCATGAAAAAATAGTGTCCCCCCTTGTTTCTGGCATTTCAGCACTCTTCCATTTTTCCCACCTGGCACACAGCCTTTACTTCCAATGTTCTCAGCCTTCCCCGCCAACCTGCTCCTCTTTGATCCATTTTATTTCTTTTTGCCCTCACAATTTATGACATCCTAAACACTCCAAAAGACATAAATATAAATATCAACTTGAACAAACAGAACTCCCAGGAGGATGCCGATGCAACTCTTGCCTGTGCCCCTATGCTCTCCGGGATGGTCAACAAAATAAAGACTTTTTTCTTTTTACCTTCTCCAGAATTTAATTATCTTCCATACCAGCTCCCCTTTCCATGGTTCTTAGCCCCAATATCTTTTCCCGTAGAAGGCAAAACCCACCACTTTTCCGGGTATTGTCACAGGATATAAACCTTTGTCAATCTGATCCACCACAAACTACCACATATCGTTATTCATGTTCTGTAACCCCTCCCTGTCCTGTGGATTTTCTTAGCCTGTAATTACAAACTCTCTTTCTAGTCTTGTCTGTATGACTGCTGTGTCAAGGCTACCAGTGACTGCTCTATCAGTTGCCAGGCCTCACTTTCCAATATCCCACATTTCGGGCAGTACTGCTGTCACTGTCTCTTCCACCTCTGTGAGCAAACCATGGAACCTCACCCACTGCAAACAAGGCAGTGTGACAGTCAGTTGATTCTCAAGGATGGGAATGTGTTGTGCCTTAAACACAATATTCCATCACAAACTGCACAAACCAATTCTCACATCAGACGAAGCAAACACTCATGTGCCTTTCATAGACTGCCTTTTAAACATATGCACTACTGCCTGGTTGCCCATCCTGAAAATAACCTTTCTGTCATGTAACTCCTCTCCCCGCAGTTTCATTGCCAGCATCACTGGAATGAATGCCAGAAAAACAATGCTGTGGTTTCTTCACTTCCACATGGGCGGCCGTACCCCAGCACAGTATCTCCCTTTCCAGTACAATTCAATACACCAGATACATTTGAAAATAGTTCCACCATCCATTTTACTGGGTCTTCCTGCAGCTAAACTATCACTCCATTGTTGTTCATCAAGAATCTCAACCACATTACCAAATCTCTTTTTATCTTGCTAGTCATTTGGATTCTGTGCTGGGGCTTAGCTGCTACCTGCATGGAAAATGTTAGCTGTCTGAAAATTACCCTACCCAGAGTCAACACTCTGCAAGCAATGCTTAGATGAACAAGTAGTTACTGGAGGATTTTTAACTCTCATTTTTATTGCTAACAGTCATGTCCAGTAACTCTCTCATTCTCTGCAATTTGTCCCCTGACAAGGTAGACACCATAGCCACTGAGTCCAGCTGAATCTCTAAATATTTCAGGCATCTAATGGGGCCCTCGGTCTTTTCTTTCACCAGAGGGATTCCAAAATAATGTTTCACGTCTGGAAAAATTGTCAATAACTTTGCATATTCGTTCTTACTACCCGCCTTGCCAATCATCTGAAAATCATTGAGGTAGCTAAGTACTATCTCTGTCCCTGCTATTTCCTGCCCTTGTTTCAGAAGGCAGTTGAAGGTCATAAACATCATACGCCTCACCCTACTCCCATTTTTCTTGTTTTCTAGCAGCATGAACCCCTCATATAAAGTAAAAAAACAATATTCTTGGCTACTCAACAAAGGCTTTGGAGGTAGCTGAAATGTGTCCTTCTTGTTAGCAATGAAGAACTGGTTTGATTGGAGAACGCTGTGCTGCAATTTTCTATGGTTATGCTGGAAATGTTGTTATATATATATTATCTACTGGCGGTTGCCAGTACATAGTTATAGTTAGGACCTATTTTCCATAGGAAATCCGCAACATTCTATTGGGAATATCTTTGGCGCCGGTTGACGAATCCTCGCGAAATTCTCCAAACCTTTGGCCAGCTCCGCTCCGCTCCTACCCTGAAAGTTTTGCGGTGATCCATCAAGCAGGGGCCGAGAAAAAAGGGGGGTCCAAAAATGCGTTTTCCCCGTGCAATTTCCCATAGGATCTGTTGTCGCAGCTACAGCCCGAACCGCTGAACGGAATGACACCAAATTTGGCAAAGAGGTAGTCCTCAGTTCGGACTCGTGCCTTTTGCATATTTGGTGTGAATCTGTTCAGTAGTTCCTGAGAAAATTAGGGTAAAAAAGTTAGTGATATCTATGGCCGCGGAGGATCCGCGGACCGTACCCGCACCATAAGCTAACCCTCCCCGAACCGAGCACGCACGCTCCCGATCGCGCGCTGAATGCTAATTGGCGTCTCTCTACATTCAAAACCAGGAACTGTTGGCGGCCATTTTCTGCCTTGGTAGAAGCGAGGCTGAAGAAGCAAGGGGAATAAGTGCGTAAAACATATAAAGGGGGCAGAGTGGAAATACTCTGACCCTCTAGAGGTGCTTAGGGGGTCCCAGAAGGACCCCCTGGGGCCCCGCTTTTTAAAAAAAAAACAAAAAAAAACGGCGAAATGCGCGCATGGTGCGCGCATCCTATCGCGTTGGATGCACGGATCCTCTCGCGGTGGTTTCGCGGATCCAAAAACATTGAAAAAAATATATAAAATAAAGTTAAAAAAATATTTAGAAAAATATAAAAAAATATGTTTGAAAAACCCATTAAGTTCAAATAATATTTTTTAAATTTTACAAGAATTAATTGAAAAAATACATTTAAAAATGGTGATAAAAAAGTATTTTAACAAAAATGTAATTAATGAAATGACACACTTAATTTGAAAAATATAGAAATCCAATCAAAATCATTAAACATAATATCTTCAGAGATAAGTTATAGATAGGAATTAGCATTTAAAAAAACCTTTGAACTTCACTGAAAAAAACATAGGTTTCAGGCCTGATATAGCTAGGAATTAGCGTTTAAAAAACCTTTGAAATTCACTGAAAAAACCATAGGTTTCATGCACGTTATAGTTAGGAATTGGCATTTAAAAAACCTTTGAAATTCACTGAAAAAACCAAAGGTTTCAGGGGCGTTATAGTTAGGAATTGGCATTTAAAAAACCTTAGAAATTCACTGAAAAAACCAAAGGTTTCAGGGGCGTTATAGCTAGCTGGACATTTCCCTCGTACAAAGCCCTAGAAATTCCCCTGTTATAGTTAGTTCACCTAACTATAACTCGCGCCCCCGTAATGCACTGCTGATGATGTCACATATTACGTCACTCATGACATGGTAAGTGACATCACTGATGACATCTCAAATGACATCACTGATGACATCACTGATGACATCATCCAGTGAATGTGTGTTTTTCTTAAAAGTTTAAATATGTTTTATTTATTTATAGTGAAAGGCCTATGGAAGAATGAGTGGGTGTATAAGTGTGTGAATGGGTGATTTTCTAGGTGCATAACTGACTCCATAAGTGAGTTATTAAATGTATCTTACTGCAGACTAGTGACTAAACTGTTTGAATGTCTGTATGTGTCTGTGTGTTGGTGTAAAAGTGGCTGCATGGTTTTGTGAATAGCTATATGAGTGTCTATATGGGTTATTTATTGGTTGTCTGAGTATCTGTATGGGTGCCTGAGTGTTTGTATGGGTAGGGTGTGTGTGACTCTGTGACTAGATGTGTGAGTGGGTGATTCAGTGGGTGCATGTTTTTAAGAGTGCATCTGTGATGGACTGTATGGTTGGGTGAGTGTATGTATAGGTGTGTTAGTGATTGAATGTATATCTCAGTTGTACATGTGTCAGTAACTACATATGTGAAACGCAGTGTATATGTGTGTAAGAGTATATAACTATCTATATATGAGAGTGTGTGATTTTGGGAGTGGCTGTATGCGCCATAGTGCAAGGATATCTGTGTCATGTGCTGTTTGTTTTTCTGCAGGAAGACACAGAATTTGTTAGTAGTTTTATGAGTAAGTGAACTTGAGTGTTTTTAACTGTATAAGTGAGTACATTTTACTGTGATTAATTATTTGCATGACTGACTAGATGTATCAGTACCTCAACGGATGATTGGCGCTGTGTGAGTGTCTATATAGGTGTATAAATGCACAGAGTGACTGTAAGTATGAGTGACTGTACAGGTGAGTGAGTGGAGATGTATGTAGACCTAAAAGTCAATGAGTGGGTGAGTAGTTATTGGTATTGGAGTATCTATGGTTGTCAAAATGGCCGTCTGAAATTTTGAGTCGGTGTATCAAAGGTTATATTAGGGTGTGAGAAGATGCACTAATTTATCACATGGATGATGTCATCAGTGATGTCATCTGAGATGTCATCAGTGATGTCATCAGTGATGTCACTGACCATGTCATGAGTGATGTAATATGTGACGTCATCAGCAGTGCATTGCGGGGGCGGGAGTTATAGTTAGCTGAACTAACTATAACAGGGGAATTTCTAGGGTTTTGTACGAGGGAAATGTCCAGCTAACTATAGCGCCCCTGAAACCTTTGGTTTTTCAGTGAATATATATATATTTCCAGCATAATCGTAGAAAATATATGTATATTCGCTCCATAACTGGAATCAAGAAAACAACTGGCACTGCTCCATTCAGGTAGCGTTACTTTATTAAACTTACATAAACAAACAGGACAGTGAAAGACCGATACCTTTTGGCTGTAGGCCTTCCATAGGCTTCATAGAGGATATGTGTGCAAACTGTCTCTTTTAAAGAGAGCACCATAATTTCCACACCATGTCATTAAAAACAGCTAGACCATAGATTACAATAGGTGGTTTTGTGGCCATTTGGTGTCTTCCATTTCCTAATTTGTATTATGATTTATTTCTTCAAGAAGACGGGTAAATAAATTTGGCATCTCAATACACGCTGAGTGCTCCCTTATGTTATGTTTGAAGCGTTGTAGTTTGTAATTAATACGCGCGGCCCCTTGCAAGTGTGAAGCACCCATTTTCTAAAGTGTTCAGCATTTAAACAGTGGCTATTGTAAAGGATATATATATATATATATTACCTACTGGCGGTCGCCAGTAGGTAGAAATAGTTAGGACCTATTTCCATAGGAAATCCGCAACATTCTATTTGGAATAACGTTGGCACCGATTGACGAATCTTCGTGAAATTTTCCATACTTTTGGCCAGCTCCGGTCCGCTCCTATCCTGAAAATTTCACGGTGATTCGTGAAGCGGGGGCCGAGAAGAAGGGGGTCCCAAAACACGTTTTCCCCATGCTTTTTCCCATAGGACTTTTTGATGCAGCTACAGCCCAAACTGCTGAACGGAATTACACCAAATTTAGCAAAGAGGTAGTCCTCAGTTCAGACTCGTGCCTTTTGCTTAAATGGTGTAAATCCGTTCAGTAGTTCCTGAGAAAATTAGAGTTAAAAGTACATATACATCTATGGCCTCGGAGGATCCGAGCACCCTCCCCGCACCCTCCCGAGCACAAGATGTATGCTAATTGGCTGCCAACACTCTGAATCAGGAAGTGTTGGCAGCCATTGTGCCTCGGTAGAACCGAGGCACAAGAAAACCAAAAATAAAAGGGGCAAAATACGACAAGGGGGCAGGGTAGAAACACCCTGACCCCCTAGGCCTGCTCAGGGGGTCCCACAAGGACCCCCAGGCCCAAAAAAGAATAAAAAAAAAAAATCAGCGAGATTCGCGCACCCAGCGCGAATTTCAGCCGAAAATTTTAAAAAAATTCAGCGCGGGTCCCAATCCCCCCCGCACTGCCCCGGGGACTGCCACCCCCCGGGGCTTTGTTAACATGTGTGGGGGGCTCTCAGCCCCCCCAGTCCCAGGGACCGCCAACCCCTGGGGCGCGCACATAAAATAGGTGGGGGCTCACGGCCCCCCGCTGCCCCATGGACCACCACCCCCCCCGGGGCTTCTTAACAATGGGTGGGGGGCTCTCAGGCCCCCCCAGCCCCGGGGGCTGCCACCCCGGGGCAACTTTAATATGTGTGAGGGGGGCTGCGTGGCCCCCCTCCTGGAGCCTGTTTCAGGCCCTGGGGACCGCCACCCCCCAAGGGCTGGCTCCTGCAGTGTGCCGGGGTGCAAGTTAGGAATTAGCATTTAAAAAACCTTTGAAATTCACTGAAAAAACCATAGGTTTCAGGCCTAATATAGTTAGGAATTAGCATCTAAAAAACTTTTGAAATTCAATGAAAAAACCATAGGTTTCAGGTCTGATATAGTTAGGAATTAGCATTTAAAAAAACCTTTGAAATTCACAGAAAAAACCGTAGGTTTCAGGCCTGATATAGTTAGGAATTAGCATTTAAAAACCTTAGAAATTCACTGGAAAAACAATAGCTTTTAGAGGTGTTATAGTTAGCTGGCCATTTCACTCGAACAAAACCATTGAAATTGCTCCGATATAGTTAGTTGTACTAACTACATCTCACGCGCCCGCAATCCACTGCTGATGATGTCACATATTGCATCATTCAAGACATGGTCAGTGACATCACTGATGACATCTCAAATGACATCACTGATGGCATCACCCTGTGGCGCGTTTTGAGAGGTAGTTTTAATCCCCTGCCCTATTATATACTAGGGGCTTACAGAGGAGGTCATGCTAATCACAGGGGGACCCCAACGCATAGTGTTCCCTAGTGTATGTAGGTGTTTTCACTGTATTCTGAGTGTCTTTTAACATAGCACTGGCTCTAGGACCGGTTAGTCAGACTGAGTTACCACCAGTATCCGTCTGAAAAAGTTGAAGGTACAGGATGATTTTACAACAAGGCTTCTTTCTGCTCTTCTGTTTGTTCCGTCTGCACGTTATCCTTCTTCCTGCACTTTTCTTCGTCTTTGAGGACTTCTGTTGCTTCTTTCTACATTTCCTTTTTTTCTTTCTGTGCGTTTTTTCTTCTTTCTTCACATGTCCTATCTCTGTAGGCATAGTTAGAAATTAGCATTTAAAAAACCTTTGAAATTCACTGAAAAAACCATAGGTTTCAGGCACGTTATAGTTAGGAATTAGCATTTAAAAAACCTTAAAAATTCACTGAAAAAAACATAGGTTTCAAGGGCGTTATAGTTAGCTGGACTTTTCACTCGTACAAAACCATTGAAATTCCCCCGTTATAGTTAGTTCAGCTAACTATAACTCGCGCGCGCGCAATGCACTGCTGATGACATCACGTATTACATCACTCATGACATGGCCAGTGACATCACTCATGACATCACTGATGACATCTCAAATGACATCACTGATGACATCACTGATGACATCATCCTTGTGATAGAGAGGCAGACCTCCTCTCCCCCTAATATAACCTTTGATACACACATTCAAAAATAGAAACTAAAATTTTCAAAACAATGGACATACCAATACCAGTTACAACAACCTATTCAGTAATTCTAAGATCCACATACACATCCACTCATTCACCAACAGTCCTATACAGTCACTCATTCATGTACTCACACATCATATGTACTCATACACCTATACATTCTGTTACACAACGCCACTCATCCATAGAGTTACTCACCCACACAGTCACTCATGCTAATAAAGAATCAAACATCCATTTACTTGCATATACAGTTATACACACACCAACACACTTACTTCTACAGAAACTTACACATACTTAGTCTTTTAAACAATCACATATAGAAACACATACTTATTCATACATGAACTCTTCCAATCTCTCACTCTCACGTATACTCACTTATATACACCAATAGTCACATATACTAGTTTAAAACATATGTAGTTACTCATAAAGACACTATTGAGACAGTCATTCATTCACTAACACACCCATGCACACACTCATCCACCATACAGTCCTGCACACATGCTGTCTTCAACACATACAAACAGTGAGTCACTCATTAATTCATGCACCTATGCACTACGTAATACCCCCACCAAACCATACAGCCACTCAGACACTCATACTGATACTCAAAAAACCAACTAATAACCAATATAGACACTCATGTAGCTACTCACCAACCCATGCAGCCACTTATACACAAATTGAGAGACTGATACAGATATTTACATATTTAAACATTACTCACTAAGCCATGAATTCACTAAGATACACTCAATCAGTCAGTTACACAATCAATTTTTCAAAAACAAATCATCCATTTAGACACTTATATACCCATTTATTCTTCCATCGACCTTGAGATATACATATATGAAACATATGTAATTTTCAGAAAAACACACATTCACTGGATGATGTCATCAGTGATGTCATCAGTGATGTCATTTGAGATGTCATCAGTGATGTCATGAGTGATGTCATTGACCATGTCATGAGTGATGTAATATGTGACGTCATCAGCAGTGCATTGCAGGGGTGCGAGTTATAGTTAGCTCAACTAACTATAACAGGCGAATTTCTCTGGTTTTATATGAGTCAAATGTCCAGCTAACTATAACGTCCCTGAAACCTATGGTTTTTTCAGTGAATATATATATATATATATATATATATAGATATATATATATAACCTACTGGCGGTCACCAGTAGGTAGTTGTAGTTAGGAACTAGTTACTATAGGAAAATAGCAACATTCTATTCGCAATAACTTTGGCGCCGATTGATGAATCTTCGTGAAATTTTCAAAACGACTTCTTTGTTGAGATCAGCTCCTATGTTGAAAGTGTGGGGGTGATTCGTAAAGGGGGGGCCGAGAAAAAATGGGGTCCCAAAACGTGTTTTTTCAATGTTAATTTCCATAGGAAACTTTAGACAAGGCTACAGGTCGAACGGGTGAACAGAATTACCCCAAATTTGGCAGGGAGAAGGGTCTTGGTCTGGAAAGCACGCTTTTGTTTATTTGCTGTAAATACGTTCAGTAGTTTTTGAGAAATATCGAAATTTACAGATATCGATATTTGGGAATTCTGCCATCTGATTGGCTGAGGCATTACGAGCACGAGCTTGCTGCTGATTGGCTGCGAGCGCTGCAAGCGTTTGCAACTAGGAAGTGTTGGCTGCCATTTTTTGATTCCGTTGAAGCGAGTAAGGGGGAAAAGGGCAAAAAATGTGGGTAACAGGAGGGTAGGAGCACTGTAACCTTTGTGGGGTGTTTAGGGTGTGCTATAGAGGGGGTGCAAAATGAACTAATCATACCTACCGGTGTGAAAGTTCTAGGCTATGAAAATTAAGTGAGGTATTGGCTAGTGTGTGATGTTTCTAAAGTGAGCTTGTGCGCGACTCGAGGATTAAAGCATGAGCCCACACTGTGTGTCTTATGCTGTGAAGTCATGTGCCCTGGCCGCTGCAGTACAGTTGTGTAAGTAGTGTCAGCATGTGTTTATACCTACTAGGATGAACTAACGACCCGTAGTGGTGTGAAAGTCCTGGGTACGGAAAATATGTGAGGTATTGTCTAGAGTCTCATGGAAGGAGGAAGTGTTGGCTGCCATTTTGTTATTTCGTTGAAGCGAGTAAAGGGAAAAAAGGGCGAAAAAAGTGGTAAATAGGAGGGTTGGAGCACTGTAACCTCTGGGGGGTGTTTAGGGTGTGCTATAGAGGGGGTGCGAAGTGAACTAATCATACCTGCCGGTGTGAAAGTGCTAGGCTACGAAAATTAAGTGAGGTATTGCCTAGAGTGTGATGCTGCTAAGGTGAGGTGGTGCGGGACTCGGGGATTAGAGTGTGAGTCTAAATTGTGTGTCTTATGCTGTGAACTCATGTGCCGTTGCCGCTGCAGTACAGCTGTGGAAGTAGTGTCAGCATGTGTTTATAACTACTAGGACAAACTACTGACCCGTACTAATCTGAAAGTTATGGGGTACGGAAAATATGTGAGGTAGTGGGTAGAGTCTCATGCTGCTAAGCTGAGCTGCTGCCAGACTTGGGGATGAAAGCGTGCGCCCAAACTGTGTGTCATATGCTGTGAAGTCATGTGCTCTGGCCGCTGTGCCACATCTGTCCAAGTAGTGTCAGTATGTAGCTATACCTACTCAGAGGAACTTTTGTTTTGAACATTGTAACGTGTTTATGGTGCTTAGGGGGTGTTATACAGGGAGTGCAAAGGTAAATTTGCACGTATCAAATCAATTTGGTATTTGTAAAGTGCAAACTACTCAATCCTACGGGTCTGATGGCACTGGGGGCGTAAGCTGAGCTGCTGACAGACTTGGGGTAAAGCCAATGAACTACTGACCCCTACTGGTCTGAAAGTGCTGGGTACGGAAATTAAGTGAGTGTCATGCTGCTAAATTGAGCTGCTGCTGGACACGGGTATGAAACTGTGAGCCTGTGTTTGCTATGCTGTGAAGTCATGTGCTCTGGGCACTGTACCACACTTGTCCAACTTGTATATGGTGCTTAGGTGGTGTTGTACAGGGAGTGCGAAGGTAAATCAATTTGGTTTTTGTAAAGTGCAAACTACTCACTCCTATAAGGGAGTAGAGGTGGTGATCAAAGCGAGAGCTCTGTGCTGCAAAGTCAGATGGTCTGGCCGCTGCGTCACAGCTGTGTGGAGAATACATTTTGGCGAGGGTGTGGGAGTTGCCGTTACCTGGCCCTAAAATAGCGGGCCTAAGTTGTCAGTTATAGGGTGGCTCTAAAAAGAGCCCTTGTGTTGATTAGTTGGAGCTACATATAAGTGCGGATGCACAGCTTCAAGTTATTCAGGAAAACTCGATTTCCGTGATCTGAGAAGTGTACTCCATCACTTCTGTAGATAACAGCCATATCAAAACGTATGTTGTTGTTGTAGATGGACCCCATTTTTTGGTCTCTGAGGTATGCAGACACAGCTTTGTTGAGTTTCTTCCTAGATTTTTTATTCTGAGGGCAAAATTGTTTTGACCATTTCCACTTTTGTCTTTGGCATATATTGGAATATACGTATACAGTTTGAGGGAAAAGTAGCATCAATTGTCCAAAGATGTCCTTCATAAGCATTTCCAACACTACCCCAGTCAATGTGCCAAGGTCATTTCCGCCACAGTGCACAATCTTGAGGCCAGGGTGTTGGAGATGCAAACAGGTTTTAACCAAAGGCAACAATTGGTGCCACTTCAATCCTCTCTGTGCAAACCATTTAATGTCCACATTTTGTAAACCTAGGTGTAAGTTAATACATCTCTGTTCTGCATTCCTCTTGGACCAGAAAATATAGCTATGTCCTACGATCTGCACTAGCATTTTGAAGGTATGGCTGGAAGGTATGGAAAGATGTCTGTAGCTCATGCAGTTCCTTTTTAGAATGAGAGATATGTTTAAAGATGGGGAACTACTTTTTATTGCCATACAAAACGATACGTGATTGGGAGACGAAAAGCATTCTTTTTTAAAAGTAGGGTGCACATTCGTTTTGTGGAAAAGCATCTTTGTGATTGGTTAAGAAAAAGCAGTTTCAACGTGGAGTACATATCATAGGATAAAAGTTGTCAACTCAACCACACCTGCTACTTGCATTTGGAAGGCACTTTTCAAACTAAAAACAATTGTGAACTGTTAACCTGCATGTGCTGTTAAATGTTTGAGAAAATGGGGCAAAAAAATATGGCTAAGTTTAAAAAGATTGATGAACTTTTAACCTGCACATGTTGTAGAATGTTCTAGAAAGTGTGTTGATAGAATACGTTGCACTTCTGACTTCTATGTGTTGTTGAATATTTAAAAAAACTGTTTATATGGAAAATTAAAAAGAAACCAAGAGAGAGAAGTTTTGAAACCTAAAAGAATCAAGGAACTATTCTAATTTGTTCATTACATGTATTTATGTGAGGAGCAACAAAATTATAGACAGAACAGCACCAGGAGGAGGAAGAAGCAGGGAGTGGGGGGATGGGGGGAGATGGGCAGAATGGCAGACATGCACAATTAAGTATAGCAAAACTTTAGACAAACAATGGCCAAAATGAAATACACTAACAAGGTGCACAAGTCACACAACTCGCCAACATCACACTAGTGAACGAGCATAGAAGTGAAAACCACGCTGCATTCATAGAGGATGTGTACAAAGGCGGGTCATTGGTGTTGTGGGATGTCTGCGACCGTGGTCATCATGGATGAGATGCCCAGCACGTGGCACATGGGCGAGTTCACTGTCTGTTACGTTGCAAACAGCTGCTCCTCCATCCCACGAGCTCCCACACTTTTGTACGGTGCGGTGTTGTATCTCGTGCACTCGTACGGCACACCATTGTAATGCCTATTTGTGCATGTGCTGCTGCATTCCAACGACACCATCACAGTGCCGTTTAGAGGTGGTGCATGCCACTTTACAACATCGACTGATGCGGCCCTTGTGGCAGGTTGCACCAGAACTCAGAGACACACTTACTGCACTTCCTGTACATGGAAATGTCCGAGACACCCCATTCCCGTTGTCAGATAGGCACACCCCTGCACTGACCTGTGTACTCTGGACCAGCAGACGCCGGTTGTGCATGCAGGAGGATGTATGCGTAGCTACATGCCCAGGTTCACTGCCAACGCTGAGGTGATAGAACACTGTGATGTTGCAGGGCTGGTGCCTATCATGCTAACACAATGACAAGAGGAACTCACTTGCTCAGATGCGGGTTTGGGGGCATTGGCGGTTCCAGAGTTGTTCCGAAGAGTCTTGTGGCCCTCATGGGTATCCCTGTATCATGCCCATTTATTCTATGGCACCTGTGGGTGTTCTGGTGAGTCTCTTGGCTGTGTTCTCTTTCATGGTGTAGGTAATCGTCCTGCTTGACACCATCAGAAAGCAGGTGTAAAATCCCAGGTGCTAACGTGGCTTATCGCCGGAATTTGTTTCGCATTGCAGTTGGTGTGAAAGTTGTGATGTGATTTTTTGCGTGTGCAGGACAATATACGAACTGGGCAGTGCATCTCGTCAAGATCCAGCACCAGATGCCCGATACCCAATCAATATAAATACAGTGAGGTTTCGTAAATGATTTTGTGTGTACACTGTGAGTGCAGCCACTATGGCAGTGCAATTCAATACAGGATTTTAGTATTTAGAATAAATCGCAAAGGTGCACCTCGTATCTTTTTGCACGAGAACGGCTAGTCTGCATTTCATTATCAGCACTTTAATAGAAGTAAAGTTGAGATAAATCTAACACACTATTCAGAAGTTGGTGGAAACTGCAGACATCACCAGTATTCCCGCGATAAGTCCTCCAAAATTTAAGACCATGGTGGACTTCATCAAATAACAGTAATAAGAACAAGAAAGAGTTACACAGCAGTTAAGAAAATAACCAGAAACGTTATTAATTTTTTTTTCAAACTTTATTTTTTTATTTACATATATCAACAATAAAGTAATAAACAAAATTTATCAAAAAAAATACAAAATAGCAAGGTGGCGACCATGGATGTGGACGACAGAGCCTGGAAAATAAAGCACAAAATAAGGATGTGTGTAATGCGCATATCAAAGGAGAGAGACATAGAGAAAAAGAGAAGGAAAAAAAAAGCCAGAGAGAAAAAGAGGGGGAAGGAAAGAAAGGGAGTGAGAAAGGGAGAAGGAAGAGAGAGTTAGAGAGATAGAAGGAAAAAAAGGAAGAGAGGGGGGGGAGAGAGGGGCAGAGAGAGAGCGAGGGGGAGAGAGAGAGACAGACAGAGAGAGAGAGAGAGAGAGAGAGAGAGAGAGAGACTGCCTCTCCTACGCATCCTTGAGCAAATAATTACCTGGTGCCACCGGAGTGTGCAGCAGTGGGCACTCCACATGCCTGTTAAAACTCCACGCATCCCAGATATGTCGCTGAGTCCTGAGTCATGAATGGCGGAGACCACATCAGGTGCTTGGCGGATCGCACACATGTCGCTGAGTCCTGAGTCATCAATGGCGGAGACAACATCAGCTTTTGGGGTTGCTAAGCCTGTGGAAGTTAAGTTCGTGCCACGTGGTGGTAGGCCCCTGATGGCCATATGAGCTTCGGGTGGCACTAAACCTGTGCATCTGAAGTCCGCACCAACGGGGTGGTAAGCCCCTGAGGGCTATACAGATTAGGGTGCGAGTAACCTTCTGCGGAAGTTTTGAAAGACTCTTTATGGTTGAGACACGTGGAGCGTCTGGCATCTAGTCAGCACCGGCAATAAAGGATGTGACGTTGTCGATCTATTATATTTGCGTGATCACATGGCCTGTGACGCATGTGCCGGATGGGTGTGGTGTGTGTGCAAACCTGCCCTCAGAGAGTGGGCAGGAGATGTGGAGAACTAGACCACTGACCTGCACACCAACAGCGAGTACGCCTGCGACAGGTAGCTATGTGGGGCCATCGTCGGAACGTAATCTGAGTGGCGTGGCGTGGCACACGACGGAACAGGGCAGGGATGGGTACAATGGCATGGACGGCTCGTAGTACTGCGTCTGTGAGTGGAGTGGACGGGCCGCAGTTGTCCCTCTGCGAGCCTGGGTGCGTACTGTTCATAACTCACACTACATAAGTATTGAAAAATCATTTTGTGATTCAGTCTGTCACCTGGCATTTGTCTAAGGTATTTGTGAAAACATATCGGAGTTATTTCTGTGATAGATACCCCTTTGACGCTGCCTCTCCCCACATCAGCAGGTAACGTACCCCCTTCCCACATTACCATCATACCCCCAACAACCTTCTTGGGCCCGGAAGTGTCACTGTGCGGTTGGACAAAGAAGAGTCTTAGACATGTATAGATTTACATATAAAAAAATTATTTAAAGAAAAGAACAACAAATAAGACTGAAGGGAGTCTGGTGCTGTGGTCGCTGGCACGAAGTTGGGGTGACTGTCATTCAGGATTCAGGAAACAGTTATACATGTGGGATTGGTTTGTGTTAAAGAGGGTTAGGGGCATGACGTGCTGTTGGCCTTGCATATGGAAATATGCCTCACTGATCAGAGGGAGTCTGGTGCTGTGGTCGCTGCCACGGACTTGGGGTGACTGCCATTCAGGACTCAGGACACAGTTACACATGTGGGATCAGCTTGTGTTAAAGAGGGTTAGGGGGAGTAGGTGTTGCCGGCCTTGCATATCGAAATATGCCTCACAAATTGAAGGGAGTATTTTGTGTGGTTGCTGCCTCAGACTTGGGCTCACTGCCATTCAGGACTCAGGACACAGTTACACATGTGGGATTGGCTTCTGTTAAAGAGGGTTAGTGGCACCAGAAGTATTGAAGAGTGTATGAGCCTGTGATGATGCTTGGTGTGGACGGGCCGCACTGGGAGCAATGTGTCTTGGCTATAGGACTGTGTCATGTGGAATCACAACTCTATCTGAATTATGGGGCCTGCTGATTGTAGCGTAGGCCAGAGATAGCGGTGAGCAAGGGCCCACAGCCACGTGCATACGTTGGTGGCATCTCTGGCCTGCGTAGTGCAGGTTCAGTGGCAACACTTGTCGCCAGCCTTCAATATGAAAATACTCCTCACTAATTGAAGGGAGTGTGGTGGTGTGGTCGCTGCCATGAAGTTTTGGGACACTGCATATGCAAAGAGAGTTTGCTGCTGTGGTGGCTGCCATTGACTTGGGGTCACTGCCATTCAGGACTCAGGACACAGTTACACATGTGGGATCGGTTTGTGTTGGACAGTGTTAGTTGGCACCACGTGTCCAAAATTCAAATTGCGAGGTCTTCTGCTCGCAGTGTAGACTGCTGAGTGTTCGTTTGTATTTGAAAATGAATTTTGTGATTGTACTAAAGGTACAACTGATATAAAAAATGTTCAAGAAGAAATTATACTAAAAGGATATTATGTAGATGTGAGGCCTGTAATAGTTACTTGCCTAGTGACTTTGTAGTTAATGAATGAAGAAATAATTTGCATTGGGAGCCCTAGTGAGTGCAGTGTAGGCGTATGATGAAAAGATGAAACAAGTATAGAATACACTGACGAAGTGTTGTATTTTCTGAGTACAATCTTGTTGTTAGAAATTAGCATTTAAAAATGGAATTGCGAGCTGTACTGCCTGCAGTGTAGACTGCTATTCCATTTTAGTTTTCTCACTGATGACATCACTGATGACATCTCAAATGACATCAATGATGACATCATCCAGTGAATCTGTGTTTCTGTAAACTTTAAATAGTTTTTATACATATATATATGCCAAGGTGTATTGAAGAATGAATGAGTGTATAAGACTCAGGATTGATGATTAAGTAGGTGTGTGACTAACTGTATAAGTGACTAATTAATTGTGTCTTGCTTAATGCATGTGTTAGCGACTGATATAGACATTCACACAGTTTAGGTTGTTAGTTGGTGTGTAAGCAGTTCCATGGTGTGGTTAGCAACTAAATGAGGATCTATATGAGCTATTCATTGCTTGTCTGAGTACCTGTATGAGTACCTGAGTGTCTGCGTGGGTGGGTGGGGGGTGTGACTCTCTACATAGATGTGTGAGTGGCTAATTCACTAGGTATATGTGTTCAAGTCTGTATCTGTGAAGGTCTGTATGGCTGAGTGAGTGTGTGTATGAGTGTGTCGGTGAGTGAATGGATCCTTCAGTGGTACATGTGAGTAACTCCATATGTGAAAGGCAGAATATATGAGTGTTGGACTGTATAAATGACTATATGTGAGAGTGAGTGATAGTGAGAGTGCCTTATGGATCAGTGTGTCCTTGTATTAGTTATTGTATTAGAGTGTAAGTATGTGTTAGTATATGTTTAAGTGACGTGGTATGTGTATAACTGAACAGGTGAGTAAATGAAAGTGTTATTGATTATTTCCATTACTGACTAGGTGTGTGAATAACTCTAAGAATGAGAGGCAGTGTGTGAGTGTCTGTATAGATCTGTGACTGGATACGATAATGCTGTATTGATGGCTGACTGTATGTATAAGTGAGTGTATAGGTGAATGAATGGATGTGTGTAGACCTACAAATTAGAGAGTGGATATGCACTAACTGGTATTGGTGTGTTCACGGTTTCGAAAATTATAGTCTGTATTTTAGACTGGGTGTATCAAGTGTTATATTAGGGTCTGATCAGGTGCATCTGATTTTCACGTGGATGATGTCACCAGTGATGTCATTTGAGATGTCATCAGTGATGTCACTGACCATGTCATGAGTGATGTAATATGTGACGTCATCAGCAGTGCATTGCAGGGGCGCGAGTTATAGTTAGCTGAATTAACTATAACACCCCTGAAACCTATGGTTTTTTCAGTGAATATATATATATATATATATATATATATATATATATATATATATATATATATATATATATATATATATATATATATATATTCACTGAAAAAACCATAGGTTTCACACATGTTATAGTTAGCTGGACATTTTACTGATAAAAAACCATTGAAATTCCCCCGTTATAGTTAGTGCAGGCAACTATAACTCACGCGACCGCAATCCTCTGCTGATGCTAATACTGTATTTAGACACTTATTTGCCCATGTGTTCTTCCATTAAATTTTAGCTATACATATATTACAAATATTTTTTTTTCATAAAGACACATATGTCATCAGCAGAGGATTGAGGTCGCGTGAGTTATAGTTGCCTGCACTAACTATAACGGGGGAATTTCAATGGTTTTTTATCAGTAAAGTGTCCAGCTAACTATAACATGTGTGAAACCTATGGTTTTTTCAGTGAATTTGCAAGGTTTTTTAAATGCTAATTCCTAACTATAACGTGTGTAAAACCTATGGTTTTTTCAGTGAATTTGTACGGTTTTTTAAATGCTAAGTTACTTTACGCCATTCGTGGCGTCCGCGCCCACTTACCGCAGTTCGTTCCGTGCGTGCACGGTGCGCTTCGCACACCGTGCGTGCACAGTGAGCACGCGGTGCGCTTCGCCCACCATCTTACACGTCGTGTGTGGGGTCTTCAAGCTTTGAGCATTCTCGATTGGATATATACAGTGGCCTGCTCCGGCCACGAGGACTCCCCACTGCAGACAGAAGCAGGTCTGTGCACTCGTACTGTTAGGTGCACAATAAGAACGACGTTACTTCCCTGTCAGGCGCGAATGAAGCAGCGGATCACTTTTGCCTGTAACAGCGACCCGATGGTTTTTCACTACTGGAGGGAGAAGGAGAGCCTGTTTCCATTATGGATTTGAACGAACCAAACCATCATGACCAGAATGCACTAAGGCACACGCCCAGGGGGGCGGGACTATGTCAATATCATCGCGAGTGTACAACGTGAAAGGCTGTTCTCCACCATTGCCGAAGCCAGTGAGAAAGGGAATGACTCCTGAAACGCGTATGGCGCAAAAACGGCAGATAATGCGCTGGGATGACATCTGTGATTTTGCTGCTGCCTTCCAGAGAATAAAGTGATTTACTTACACGTCGTGTGTGGGGTCTTCAAGCTTTGAGCATTCTCGATTGGATATATATAGTGGCCTGCTCCGGCCATGAGGACTCCACACTGCTGACAGAAGCAGGTCTGTGCACTCGTACTGTTAGGTGCACAATAAGAACGACGTTACTTCCCTGTCAGGCGCGAATGAAGCAGCGGATCACTTTTGCCTGTAACAGCGACCCGATGGTTTTTCACTACTGGAGGGAGAAGGAGAGCCTGTTTCCATTATGGATTTGAACGAACCAAACCATCATGACCAGAATGCACTAAGGCACACGCCCAGGGGGGCGGGACTATGTCAATATCATCGCGAGTGTACAACGTGAAAGGCTGTTCTCCACCATTGCCGAAGCCAGTGAGAAAGGGAATGACTCCTGAAACGCGTATGGCGCAAAAACGGCAGATAATGCGCTGGGATGACATCTGTGATTTTGCTGCTGCCTGCCAGAGAATAAAGTGATTTACTTACACGTCGTGTGTGGGGTCTTCAAGCTTTGAGCATTCTCGATTGGATATATATATATATATATATATATATATATATATATATATATATATATATATATATATATATATATATACGAAAACCTGACAAGGAGAAGCACCACCGCCTCTCAAGTTAGGAGTCGCGCCCGTCTTAGGTGTGTCAGACACCTTATAAATTCCTCAGAACACACGCACCATTCAGCAGCATGAAACAGGCCACTCCAGCGTACTGTTCAAATTCTTTATTCCTGGCAATAACAGCATGACGTATTTCGAGGTCAAGTACCTCCTAATCATATACAACAGTGCAGAGGTGGGTTCGTTAGCTGTTTTTTAAACGTAACTTAGACATTGAAGAAGGGCCAGTGTCCATTTACTTAATTAAAGAGGCAGTTCATATTCATGTTTTTGAGTTCTTGCACTCAGTAAGTATAGTGAATACCTTTCTTGTTCGTCATTGTCGATAGTCTCTGAGGAAATCACATAATTTTAAGTTCGCATTAGCATTTCTGTGCTTTCATTCTTGTGCCCATAAAGATTCGGACTACAATCCCCAGAATGCCTCTCATATGCCACATAGTCATTAGTTTCTCCAATGCAAATCTTGGCAAAACTTCACCTGGGAATTGTGCGTATGTTCTGTGTGTATATATATATATCTAAATATATATATATATATATATATATATATATATATATATATATATATATATATATATATATATATATATATTCACTTAAAAAACCATAGGTTTCACACATGTTATAGTTAGGTGGATATTTCACTCGTAAAAAACCAATGAAATTTCCCCGTTATAGTTAGTTCAGATAACTATAACTCGCGGGCCCGCAATCCACTGCTCATGACATCACATATTACATCACTCATGGCATGGTCAGTGGCATCACTCATGACATCACTCATGACATCATCCTTGTGATAGAGTGGCGGTCGCACGAGTTATAGTTATCATTCTGAACTAACTATAACGGGGAAATTTCATTGTTTTTTTACGAGTGAAATATCCACCTAACTATAACATGTGTGAAACCTATGGTTTTTTAAGTGAATTTGCAAGGTTTTTTAAATGCTAATTCCTAACTATAACGTGTGTGAAACCTATGGTTTTTTCAGTAAATTTGTACGGTTTTTTAAATGCTAATTTATTTATGTATTATTAAAAATGTTTTTTTTTTTTGGTTTTTCACCGTACGCACACGGTGCGCGCACCCCCGCGATTTACAAAAAAAATAAAAAAAAAAAAATTTCTGCCTTCAGGGTCCTTCAGGGACCCCCTGACAAAGGCTAGGGGGTCAGGAACTCTCTACCCTGCCCCCTTTTCACGTTCGCCACCTTCCTTTTTCACTCTCGCACTGAAAACAAACAAAATGGCGGCCGACACTTCCTGATTTCGACCGATTCAAACGTTGACTGACATGTAATCACCAATCAGAATTACGGTCGCGCACGTTAGGGTGCTCGCACGGTGCGCGCACGGTACGCGCTTATAGATATTTATATGCTTTTAAATGCTATTTTCTGAGGAAAAACTGAACAGATTCACACCAGACCTGCAAAAGGCACTTCCCTGACCTGAGGACTACCTCTCTGCCAAATTTCAAGTAATTCAAGTAATTCTGTTCAGCCGTTCGGGCTGTACCTTCGACTAAAGGTCCTATGGAAAAATGCATGGGGAAAACGTGTTTTGGGACCCCCCTTTTTTCTCGGCCCCCCCTTGACGAATCACCCCAAGACTTTCAGGGTAGGAGCTGAGCGGAGCGCCCCATTAGTTTTGAAAATTTCGCGAGGATTCGTCAACCGGCGCCAAAGTTATTCAAAATAGAATTTTGAGATTTCCTATGGAAACACGATCCTAACTATAACTATCTACTGGCAACCGCCAGTAGATAATACACATCGCGGTGGCTCCGGCCGTGGAGGGATCGCGCTGCCTGAAAATGACGTACAGGACCACAGAGAGGTAACGTTCCTCTTTGACTGGCGCCGGCAGGGACATTATTAACATTGCAGAATCCTTTCAGGGAGCCCAATGGAGGGCTTGAAATGAGTCCCGAAATGGCATGCGGGAAGTGAACCCACTAGAGGGTAGTGAAATGAACGACGTGACCACATTTCCCAACATGCATTGTGGAAAATGAACTCTACTTAAAGAGATTACACCTGAGACTATTGGGAGTCTCTGTAAAAGCATGCTGGGAAGATACAGCGTTAATGGATAGTGGTTTCCTGCGTGTGGCCTCTGATGAGAAGCGCGAATGCTTCGAAACGCGTAAGGCCAATGGGACGAATTACCGTGAAGGGAAGCTGCAATGATTTGAATAAAGGTTTTGAGAACCCCCTGCAGGCGAGTTGCAGCCTCATCTCTGAGCAAATTGGTGATAATACACATCGCGGCGGCTCCGGCCGTGGAGGGATCGCGCTGCCTGAAAATGACGTACAGGACTACAGAGAGGTAACGTTCCTATTTGACTGGCGCCGGCAGGGACATTATTAACATTGCAGAATCCTTTCAGGGAGCCCAATGGAGGGCTTGAAATGGGTCCCGAAATGGCATGCGGGAAGTGAACCCACTAGAGGGTAGTGAAATAAACGACGTGACCACATTTCCCAACATGCATTGTGGAAAATGAACTCTACTTAAAGAGATTACACCTGAGACTATTGGGAGTCTCTGTAAAAGCATGCTGGGAAGATACAGCGTTAATGGATTGTGGTTTCCTGCGTGTGGCCTCTGATGAGAAGCGCGAATGCTTCGAAACGCGTCAGGCCAATGGGACGAATTACCGTGAAGGGAAGCTGCAATGATTTGAATAAAGGTTTTGAGAACCCCCTGCAGGCGAGTTGCGGCCTCATCTCTGAGCAAATTGGTGATAATACACATCGCGGCGGCTCCGGCCGTGGAGGGATCGCGCTGCCTGAAAATGACGTACAGGACTACAGACAGGTAACGTTCCTCTTTGACTGGCGCCGGCAGGAACATTATTAACACTGCAGAATCCTTTCAGGGAGCCCAATGGAGGGCTTGAAATGGGTCCCGAAATGGCATGCGGGAAGTGAACCCACTAGAGGGTAGTGAAATGAACGACGTGACCACATTTCCCAACATGCATTGTGGAAGATGAACTCTACTTAAAGAGATTACACGTGAGACTATTGGGAGTCTCTGTAAAAGCATGCTGGGAAGATACAGCGTTAATGGATTGTGGTTTCCTGCGTGTGGCCTCTGATGAGAAGCGCGAATGCTTCGAAACGCGTAAGGCCAATGGGACGAATTACCGTGAAGGGAAGCTGCAATGATTTGAATAAAGGTTTTGAGAACCCCCTGCAGGCGAGTTGCGGCCTCATCTCTGAGCAAATTGGTGATAATACACATCGCGGCGGCTCCGGCCGTGGAGGGATCGCGCTGCCTGAAAATGACGTACAGGACCACAGAGAGGTAACGTTCCTCTTTGACTGGCGCCGGCTTGGACATTATTAACATTGCAGAATCCTTTCAGGGAGCCCAATGGAGGGCTTGAAATGGGTCCCTAAATGGCATGCGGGAAGTGAACCCACTAGAGGGTAGTGAAATGAACGACGTGACCACATTTCCCAACATGCATTGTGGAAAATGAACTCTACTTAAAGAGATTACACCTGAGACTATTGGGAGTCTCTGTAAAAGCATGCTGGGAAGATACAGCGTTAATGGATTGTGGTTTCCTGCGTGTGGCCTCTGATGAGAAGCGCGAATGCTTCGAAACGCGTAAGGCCAATGGGACGAATTACCATGAAGGGAAGCTGCAATGATTTGAATAAAGGTTTTGAGAACCCCCTGCAGGCGAGTTGCGAGTTTCAATGCAAGATAAGTCAATAAAATCCCAATACCTTTTTTTTAAGCTGGGGACCCATTCCTTTAGTAATAGACTGCAGGTCATCCCACATAAACCCCATCCCCAATTTATAAAACCATTGCCTTACTTTTTTAAATCAGACTAGTCACCCTGTTTGCCTATGAAGCGTTAATAATTCCTCCACTGCCTCCTTTACTGTGATCAGAGTGTTACTGGTCCAAAGTCTTATCCAGAACATAAGCACCTTTAGAACAGCTGAATGGGTAATAGACCTTAGACCGAGATCAAGGTGGAGTGGTATTAGAGGCGTGTTCATTGGGAGATTCAAAATCGCTCGTAAAAATTTATTTTCTGCTACTTCTAGCTGGTTCAGGTGCTCCATCCCCCACAATTCTACCCCATATAAGGCTGCACCCCACCCTCTGGCCCGGTGAATTTCTAAAATTGGGCAATAGGGAGGTTTTTTAGCTTTCTTTGCTAATGCACAATCCACGTGTTGCAGTGAAAGCACACTCTTCTGGATTTGGGGTGTCCATGACAAATTCTAGCTAAATCTGACTCCCAGATAGTCAAACACCCTAACCTGGTCTAGGTATTGCACGCCTAGCCTCAATTTGCCCTTGGTTGACTTGTAGGAATTGAAGACCATGAGCTTAGTTTTAGAGCAGTTGATTTCTAAACCCCGCTCTTTACAAGCTGTTACAAACTTGTTTAAAACTTTCTGGATGCCCATTGGAGTTTTTTAAATGAGCAGCGTGTCGTCTTCAAATAAAAAACGGGGGATTTGTTTTCCAGCTAGTTTTGGTGGGTCACCTCCACAGTCATAGAGATCATTATTGAGCCCATTCATATATAGGGTAAACAATGCAGGCGTTAACGTGCAACCCTGGCGCACCCCCTTAGAGACAGGAATATTGTTGGTTAGGCTACCATCAGAGTTCCACCTGACTTTGGCATAGTTGACTAGGTGAAAGCGGACCAAGAGTTGGAGCAAACCACCAGGAAGACCAAGCTCCCTAAGGGCAGCCCAAAGCCTGGTGCGATCTATGGAGTCAAATGCTGTTTTGAGGTCGACAAACATGACATACAGGTGGCCCTTCTTGATGGTAACCTCCTTCCAGATGAGCAACAGGAACCGAAACACCTGGTCTAGGGTACCTGTAGAGGCTCTAAAGCCACCCTGCAGGTGAGAGAGTATACAATAAAATAGCTGGCAGTCCTTCGACCTAGACACCTCCACTAGTATACGCCAGTTTTCTGCCTCCCAGGCCCTTTTTGCCTCACCCTGTACTCTCTTATAGACTCGTCTTCTGTCTATTTTATCAGTCCTTATTCCTTTCTTAACTGATGAGGATAAATCAATTCTAGCTTGGAACGATATAGTTAGGCTGACATTTCACTCGTACAAAACCAGAGAAATTCAGCCGTTATAGTTCGCTGAGCTAACTATAACTCGCGCCCCCACAATGCACTGCTGATGAAGTCTCATATTACATAACTCATGACATGGTCAGTGACATCACTGATGACATCACTGATGACATCTCAAATGACATCACTGATGACTTCATCCATCGACTGAGTGTTAAGAGTGTTATATCTATCTATCTATCTATCTATCTATCTATCTATCTATCTATCTATCTATCTATCTATCTATCTATCTATCTATCTATCTATCTATCTATCTATCTATCTATCTATCTATCTATCTATCTATCTATCTATCTATCTATCTATCTATCTATCTATCTATCTATCTATCTATCTCTATATATATTACCTACTGGCGGTCGCCAGTAGGTAGTTATAGTTAGGACCCTGTTTCCATAGGAAATCCGCAACATTCTATTTGGAATAACTTTGGCGCCGGTCGACGAATCCTCGCGAAATTTTCAAAATAGGTGGGGCGCTACGCTCCGCTCCTACCCTGAAAGTCTCGGGGGGATTCGTCAAGCAGGGGCCGAGAAAAAAGGGGGGTCCCAAAACGCGTTTTCCCCATGCATTTTTCCATAGGACCTTTAGACACAGCTACAGCCCGAACGGCTGAACAGAATTACTTGAAATTTGGCAGAGAGGTAGCCATAAGGTCAAGGAAGTGCCTTTTGCAGGTCTGGTGTAAATCTGTTCAGTATTTCCTGAGAAAATAGCATTTAAAAGCATATATATATATGTGGGCGGAGCCTAACCACACATCTCATCCTGAGATCTGATTGGCTGTCAGCACTTCATCCAAGAAGTGTTGGCAGCCATCTTGGGACCAATATACATGATAGCACCTCATTAAAAAGCATTGCAGTTAATAGAAGGTTTTAAGACTTTAGTTACATTATAAATCATTTGTTGATGGTACCATACTCATTTTAGGAATTGTGGTATGTTCTAAGGTGATTTCACCATGTGAAAAAGCCTTCTGCTGGGATATCATGATTGAGAGAAAAATATTTTCTCATGCTTTTACCACAGAGGTTTGGAAGGTGATCTATAGGCTAAACTGAGAGCTTATTTTCTGTAAATTCACATTATCTTTCTCAGTCATGTGAGAATGAAGTCTGACATTCTCAGTAAAACATGTACATCCAACAAGGGCAGAGACTGTCAGTTGATTCCTTTGTGTTCTACTGCAGCTTCCCAGAGTGTTCCAAAGAACTACTAGAGCGCTAACAGTCCTACTTATGATAAACGTATGGCACACCTGAAGCCATCTTGCTTGGATTAAAGTGGTAACTCTTAAAACATTTAATTTAAAAAGGAACAAAATGAGGGGATTCATTTTTCCATAAAAAGTATGATTAGTGCTGCAGAAAGAAAAATTAGGGCACATTTTGAGTGACTTCTCAAATCCTCTTCTATTTCATTAAAACATTCTGACATGCAGACTGAAACATGCACTTTCAATACCAGCAGCAGTTTTCCCTGGTGAGCAGTAGCTTTACTACAGTGATCTAATGAGCAAAAAGAGTGCTAACATTCTGAATTTATGGCAAATGTGTGACACATCTGAATGCCTTCTTGATGGAATCAAAGTAAAAAACTGAAAGTATTTCCTACTGAGGAGACTGCAGTAAATGAGGAAATTAGGAAACTTCATAACAAATAAGTCTCCCAAGATGGCCACCAGAGACAAAAGAGCCCAAATGTAGCCCAAATATCACCCAGATGTAGCCCAAGTATAGCCCAATGACAGAATGTCCCAGAATGATCTTAAAAACAACTAGAGAGCTTACTGTCTTCATTATGACAAAAGTATGGCACACCTGAAGCCATCTTGATTGGAATAAACTGGTAACACTTAAAACATTTAATTTAAAAAGGAACACAATGAGGAGGTTCATTTTGCCATAGAAATTATGATTAATGCTGAAGAAAGAAAATGAGGGCACATTTTGAGTGACTTCTCAAATCCTCTTCTATTTCATTAAAAAATTCTGACATGCAGACTGAAACATGCACTTTTAATACCAGGAGCAGACTTCCATGGTGCAGTAGGTTTATGCTAACATTCAGAATTTATGGCAAATGTGTGACATATCTGAATACCTTCATGATGGAATCAAAGTAAAAAACTGAAAGCATTTCCTACTGAGGAGACTGCAGTACATGAGGAAATTAGGAAACTTCATAACAAATAAATCTCCCAAGATGGCCACCGGAGACAAAAGAGCCCAAATGTAGCCCAAAATCACCCAGATGTAGCCCAAATATAGCCCAATGACAGAAGTGTGCAAAACACTTATTATTTTGTGTTTTTGCAGTGTTATATAGTGCAGACTTGTCAGGTATTGGAGTGCTTTACATGAGCATTGGTTACATCACACAAGAACAAATTCATTTTGGTTGTAGACATGGGGAGACTAAGTGATTTGACCAGAATCACAGAATGTCGAGCTGAAGCAGAAACTGCAACCTGGTTCCCCAGTTGCAAAGTCTGCAGTTCTGGAAGTAACACCACATCCTCTCCCCTAAGTGCAACATTTAATCAAGTGGTCAACTGGATAAAAAAACATAAAGATAACAAATAATTTAAAAGTGCTTTGTCGCTATTTGAAAACTCAGAAAATATGTCCTTATTTTAGTCTTTTAGAGCACTAACCATAATTTTGATGCCAATAAGACCCTCTCATATATGTAATTTCTAAACGAAATGCTCTAGGTATTACAGTTTTGATTACATCAAGATGATGTCAGGCGTTCCACACTTTTGTAATAAATATAGAATGTTAGCAATCTAGTTGTTCATTAGGATACTGTTGAGAGGCAGAGGCCAGGGGCACGGACTCTGAAAATTGAAGGCAGGTAGGAGGGTGCAAAGGCAACAATTTAACCACACTGAGCAGGCAGGAAGGGCCGTGGAAGCACAACAGACTATGGAGGGCAGTGGAAAGGGGGGCAGGGGCAACAAACCAACAATACAGGACTTGCAAGAGAGGCTGTTGGAGGGAAGATCTATTACGGGTCAAGGAAGCTAGGGGCGGTCCCCAGATCCCCGGGAGCCACCACAGAACTGAGCAGGAGAGTGAGTCAGGGACAAAAGGGGCAACTTAATTTGAGCCGGGGTGCCTAGGAACGCTTGCTCCAAAAATGAAGAAAACAGACATATGAGACATGGAATTGGAGGCAGAATACAATGGCAGTTTAATGAGAAGATGCAACTTCAAAGAAACCGCAGAATAGAGACATAAAGTACAAAATACAGAATCCAGATAATCATACAGCTGTCATAATATTCTCTGTATCTCAATTAATGTACTGACAGAGAGAGAGAGAAAACACATCTATAAATGCATCATGAGAAACAAGTTACACCAAGGAAAATGTTACCTAGGAACACTCACGTTTACTCTTAGAGCAAGCATTCCTGCAATTACAATACAAAATCTTTTAAATGCAAAAGTAAAGAGAACAATGGTTAAACATAACATGACATTTCATATAGGTAAAATAGAATAAGATACTTCAAGCAAAGCACAGCAAGACATTTTAAGCAAAGGAAGACAAGAGCTCCCAGCTCTTGGGGAAAACCTGCACTGCCTGTTAACCTACATACAGACGGCGAGGTAGTCCGTCGATATCTGTGGGTGCTCCCTTTTTATATCATTTTGTGGGCTCCTTTGCACGCTACATCTACCTACGTATGCTACCCAAAAGCTTCGTCTGCAGATTTTACCAGACATTTCGTCATTTACCCACTTAATGCTGACAATGGACTGGGCGAAAAGGTCAGTCTCTCAGGCCAATCGCTTATCGTAAGTTCCATAGAGCAAGCAGAAAATAATGGGTATTGTACGGGAATTCAATATATTCATGTATAAAATCTCCTCAGTTCTCCTAACTTGACGCTCTGCGGTTGCCACTTCCTTAAAAGCGGGAAACCTGCCCAGGAAGCAAGTACCAGTCCAGGATGCAGCCTACTGTATGTCGACAGCTTCAGGGGGATGTCGAACTTTGATACCGAGCACGGAGCACTCGGGTAGGGTGGGGGCTACTAGTTTGGAACAGAAGGCCTCGCAGACCTGCCTTCAGACTGCTATACACTAAAATTGCAGAGCTATGGTCAATTTAACAAAGAGGCCTACATATTGAACAGAAGGGCCTACACAGGGGTTTTATGCTGGCTGAGTGGTAAGGATGTCTCAGGATAATTATATAGCAACACAGGACCCGCTGGTCAATTTAATACGGCCTACAAATGCAGCTGGCAGGGCAAGGACAAGGGTCTCATACTTCAGGTGTGGACAGAACGGGCCAGGGGCCCCCTGTGATACAAAATCTACCCTCCTTCAAGGCTGTGGCAATGTAATAGACCATTGTGGGCAGAAGGAAGAGGCAATGGTAGTACAACCATACATGCCAACAGACCCGATTCAGCCAGGAAACGTCCAATGTTTTTTGCTCAAATGAGCTTTATTTGATCTGTCTCCTGTCTACAATATCCTCTTTTTCAATGTAACTCAAAGGGGAAAATCAATACCCCAGTTTTTTTTCAAAATCTCCCTCTTACCAAGTTCAAAATGTTCGCAAGTATGGTACATTGGATCATGGAAGGAAATGGGATAGGGACATGGACTTGGATAACAGAGGACAGGAGGGACATGGAGAGGTGCACCAAACTGACCCTGCATGGCAGGCATCAGGGTTTGCAGCAGCACAATACACCACACAGGGCATGCAGGACGGGAGTGCAGCACAACAATCCATAGAAAGCAAGAGGGAGGGGACAGGACCATGCACATGGACAACAGAGAACAGAGGGGCAAGAGGCAATGGTAGCTAGCTGACCATAATGGACAGACAGGAGAGAAAGCTGCAGCATAACAGACCATAAAGGGCAGGAGGGACGGATCAGGGGCATTACAATGGAACAGACAAGCCAGGAGGGAGGGAGTAGGGCTGGGGGCAAGGGGGCAGGGCAGGAGCAGCAAGATAGCCATGGAGGTCAGGCAGGATGGGCACTAGAAGCAAGACACACCATGAAGAGCAACAGTGAGACTGTGATGGCATACACACAGACCATGGAGGGAAGGTGGGAGGGGGTCAGGGACAGCTAACTGACCACACAGGGAAGGTGGGAGGGGCCATGGCAGCACAGAAGACCATGCATGGCAAGTGGGAGGGTTAGTGGCAGCACAATGGCTATGATGGGCAAGAAGGAGGGTGGAGGGGCATGCACAAAGGACGATGGAGGATAGAAGGGAGGGTCAGGACCTGTGCACAGACAAGAAAGTTCAGGGGAAGGGACCTCACAACAGACCACATGGGGCAGGCAGGAGGAGCAGTTGCAGCACAACAGACCAGGGAGGGCAGAAGGGTGTGGCAGTACAATGGACCATGTAGGACAGGAGGAAGAGGATAGGGGCATGGCATGTGGACAGGCAGGGTGGAGGTGGCAGGGACAGGTTACAGTCATCTGACAATGCTAGGCAGGTGGGAGGGGAGTGGCAGCTCAACAGAACACTCAGAGTAGATAGGAGTGGCAGGTCCATGGGACATGGTGGGCAAAAAGGATGGAGCAGGGGCATGCACAAAGACATCGGAGGGCAGGGGGAAGGAGAATAGGGGCAGCAAGCTAAGCACAGAGTTTAAGCAGGAGGTCAATGATGGGGCATAGAATTGGGCAATGGAGGGCAGGAGGAGTGGACTGGTACATCATACTAAATTGAGGGCAGTGGCAGCACATCAGACCATGCATGGCAGGAGGGAGGAGGCTAGTCCATGGATTCACACAACAGAGGATAGGGAGGAAGGGGATGGGGCAGCAAGCTAACTGTTCAGAGAAGGCGGGTATTAGGAACTTTATTGTTTTTAAAACATTGTGTCTGTGCGAACTACTTAAAATATGAACAAGTATGCAGCATAATCTCACTTTTATTCAGGAAGAAGAGGACGTTTGTGACTGTGACTCCGGGCTCACTTGGCAGAAACACCCCCTGACCCTCCACCCCCTATCGCAAAATGTAATGCCCGTGAAAAGGGTAGGTGAACCTAGTGTTATATAGAACATAGTCCTGAGAGCATGATTGAAAATGAAAACTAGATATAGTGTATGGTATAAACTATGCACCAAAAAGTGTGATATAAGATGAACCGGGCGTGAAATATAATATGCAATACATTGTGCGCAATGACAGATTCATTGGAGAGCGCGAGATAGCACAGGCACTAGCGCGTGCTATGCGATATGCGCCTTGGAGTGTAATATGCACAGGGCAGTGTTGTGTAACCTAACTAGTCTCTAAAGTTGTAATATAAAATATGTGCTGGGGAGTGTAACGTTGCATATGCACTGTGACAAAGATATGGATCCCAGATTGTAATATGTATGGCATAGCACTGTGCGTTATAACATAGGCATCGAGAAAGGCACGTTAGATGGGGCAATATAACCCGTGCGAAGACAAGTGTGGCATGACATATTCACGGGGTGGTGTTACAGTGCACATGGGCTAGAGAGTGTCATAGCATATGCACTAGCTAGTGGAATACAACACAGAGGTGTGTGGCACTCGGCAGGCAATGGTTGGTGTAACACAGCATTGGGCTCTGTCAGGAGCACGCTGTGACTCTCAAGTGATGTTCGTCCCCTTTCCAGAGAGTAAAATAAAAAGTATTACACATCCGGCAGTGGATGTGTGTTTTATTAACCGTGAGGGGGGTTTCTTGCATAGTTTTGGTCGAATTTTTGTCGAATCCCCTTTGAATGGCTTGGTGTGCATGTGTATTAAATGTGCCCGTCAATAGCTACCCATGTTTGTATAAATAAACGACAAGGGTGTCTACCAGGATTAGGCACGGTAGGGCATCAGACATGTCAGAGCTTCACTAGTGGTGTAAATACATTCCACGTGGATTCATTGCATGCATAGTCGCCTTTTAATGAATATCACGCAAATCGTCATGGTGATAGGTACGTACGGTTTGTCCAGCATGTCCTAGGTGTGTCTATGAATATATATTTTTTAAAAATAATAAAAAACAGTGGCCGGCCCTGGGGATTGGGGTCAAAAAAATATAATTAGGAGACTGGCCCTGGGGGATGGGGTCATCAGGGCCAATAAATTAGAATAAGAAGGGGAACCAAACAGCCCCCCTTCTTAAAAAACTAAAATAAATAAAAGACTGGCATCGTGCCGGAGGCCATGCCCCCTCCGTGCAGCACTCTGCAAACGCGCCCCCAACAGGCATCTCCAGTATGCGCCAGGGAGCTGCGCTGCAGACAGGTGTTCTGAGGCCAAGCCCCTTTTTACACCTCTCTGCAACGCAGCTCTGTGGCGCTTACTGGAGGTACCTAGTGGTCTAGTTTGACCCTAGGGACCCTTAGGATTCAAGGGGACTTAATCTCTCAACTTAGAACAGCCACAGGGCGCGTTTACACAGTGGTGAAGGGAGGGGACGGGGCCTGAGGTGACGTGTGCAAACACGCACTATGGGACGTTTTAAATTGGGGATATAATTTCCCTTCAATACTGAGGGCCCCTGGGGGCTAACTAGCCCACCAAGTGCTTCCAGTAAGCGCCACTGAGCTGCATTGCAGAGAGGTGGTCCAGGCCGTGCCACTTTTTACACCTCTCTGCAACGCAGCTCTGTGGCACTTACTGGAGGTACCTAGTGGGCTAGTTGGACCCTAGGGACCCTCAGGATTCAAATGAACTTAATCTCCCAACTAAAAATGGACACAGGGCGTGTTTACACAGTGGTGAATGGAGGGGACGGGGCCTGAGTTAACGTGTGCAAAAACGCCCTGTGGCCTGTTTTAAGAGGTAGTTTTAATCCCCATGCTTTATTATATACTAGGGGCTTACAGAGGAGGTCATGCTAATCACAGGGGGACCCCAACGCATAATGTTCCCTAGTGTATGTAGGTGTTTTCACTGTATTCTAAGTGTCTTTTAACATAGCACTGGCTCTAGGACTGGTTAGTCAGACTCAGTTACCACCAGTATCCGTCTGAAAAAGTTGAGGGTACAGGATGATTTTGCAACAAGGCTTCTTTCTGCTCTTCTTTTTGTTCTTTCTGCACGTTATCCTTCTTCCTGCACTTATCTTCGTATTTGAGGACTTCTGTTGCTTCTTTCTGCACTTCTTTTGTTTCTTTCTGTGCATTTTTTCTTCTTTCTTCACATGTCCTATCTCTGTAGGCATAGTTAGAAATTAGCATTTAAAAAACCTTTGAAATTCACAGAAAAAAACATAGGTTTCAGGCACGTTATAGTTAGGAATTAGCATTTAAAAAACCTCAGAAATTCACTGAAAAAACCATAGGTTTCAGGGGTGTTATAGTAAGCTGGACTTTTCACTTGTACAAAACCATTGAAATTCCCCTGTTATAGTTAGTTCAGCTAACTATAACTCGCGCGCCCGCAATGCACTGCTGATGACGTCACATATTACATCACTCATGACATGGTCAGTGACATCACTCGTGACATCACTGATGACATCTCAAATGACATCACTGATGACATCACTGATGACATCATCCTTGTGATAGAGTGGCAGACCTCCTCTCACCCTAATATAACCTTTGATACACACATTCAAAAATAGAGACTAAAATTTTCAAAACAATGGACATACCAATACCAGTTACAACAACCGCTTCAGTAATTCTAAGATCCACATATACATCCACTCATTCACCAACAGTCCTATACAGTCACTCATACATGTACTCACTCATCATATGTACTCATACACCTATACATCCTGTTACACAATGCCACTCATCCATAGAGTTACTCACACACATAGTCACTCATGCTAATAAAGAATCAAACATACATTTACTTGCATATACAGTTATACACACACCACCATACTTACTTCTACGGAAACTTACACATACTTAGTCTTTTAAACAATCACTTATAGAAACACATACTTATTCATACAGGAACTCTTTCAATCTCTCACTCTCACATATACTCACATATATACACCAATAGTCACATATACTAGTTTAAAACATATGTAGTTACTCATAAAGACACTATTGAGACAGTCATTCACTCACTAACACACCCATACACACACTCATCCACCCATACAGTCCTGCACACATGCTGTGTTCAACCCATACAAACAGTGAGTCACTCATTCATGCACCTATGCACTACGTAATACCCCCCACCGAACCATGCAGACACTCAGACTGATACTCAAAAAACCAACTAATAACCTATATAGACACCCATGTAGCTTCTCACCAACCCATGCAGCCACTTATACACAAAGTGAGAGACTGATACAGATATTTACATATTTAAACATTACTCACTAAGCCATGTATTCACTATGATACACTTAATCAGTCAGATACACAATCAATTTTTCAAAAACAAATCATCCATTTAGACACTTATATACCCATTTATTCTTCCATCGACCTTGAGATATACATATATAAAACATATTTAATTTTCAGAAAAACACACATTCACTGGATGATGTCATCAGTGATGTCATCAGTGATGTCATTTGAGATGTCATCAGTGATGTCACTGACCATGTCATGAGTGATGTAATATGTGACGTCATCAGCAGTGCATTGCGGGCGCGCGAGTTATAGTTAGCTGAACTAACTATAACGGGGGAATTTCAATGGTTTTGTACAAGTGAAAAGTCCAGCTAACTATAACACCCCTGAAACCTATGGTTTTTTCAGTGAATATATATATATATATATATATATATATATATATATATATACATATATATATGCCAAGGTGTATTCGAAGAATGAGTGGGTGTATGAGTGTCTGTATAGATGATTTAGTGGGTGCGTGACTGACTGTATAAGTGAGTGATTAACCCCTTCGATGCGGCGCCGATTCCCGCTAAGCGCTGACCGTTTCTTGCGCGGGCGTGGTCATGACAGAACGGTTCCGTCATGAGCACAGCTCAACCGACGCTCATGACGGAACCGTTCCGTCATGAGCGCCGAAGGGGTTAAAATGTCTTAGTGAATGTATGGGTGAGTGACTAATCTAAGTAAATGTGTGTATCAGTCTGTCAGTTGGCATGTAAGTGGTTGCATGGGTTAGTGAGTAGGTGCATGAGTGTATATAGGGGTTATTGATTGGTTGACTGAGTACCTGTATGGGGGCCTGAGTGTTTGTGTGGGTGGGTGAGGAGGGTGTGACTCCCTGCATGGATGTATCAGTGAGTGAATCCCTGGGTGTATGGGTTCATGAGTACATCCGTGAGGGACTATATGTGTGAGTGAGTGTGCATATGACTGTGTCAGTGAGTGAATGGATATCTCAGTAGTATATGGGTGAGTAACCGCATATGTGAAAGGCAGTATATGTGAGTGTTGGAGTATACAAGTGACAAGTATGTGTGAGTGAGTGATTGTGAGAGTGGCTGTATGGGTGAGTGTGTGCTTGTATCAGCAAATGTATAGGAGAGTAAGTATTTGTTAATATCTGTATGAGCACTGAGTGTGTGTGTGTTTCTGTATGAGTGAGTAAGTGGCTCTGTGATTGAGTGTTTGTGTGAGTGAGTAGGTGTGTGAGTAGCTCTATGGGTGACTGACCGTGTAAGAGTGGCTCTATGGGTATATTAGTAGATACATCAGCAGCTGTATTTGTGAGTGACTGGCTGTATGAATGAGTGAGTGGATGTGTATGTAGACCTATGAATCAGTGAGTGGGTATGTACATACTGGTATTGGTGTGTCAATGGTTTCAAGAATGGTAGAATGGTAGTCTGAAATTTGAAGTGGGTGTATGAAAGGTTATATTGGGGTGTGAGTAGGTGCATCAGAGATTGTGTGGATGATGTCATTAGTGATGGCATTTGAGTTGTCATCAGTGATGTCGCTGACCATGTCATGAGTGATGTAATGTGATGTCATCAGCAGTGTATTGCGAGGGTGCGAGTTATAGTCAGCTCATCTAACTAATATCAGCTGAATTTCTCTGGTTTTGTATGAGTGAAATGTCAGCCTAACTATAACATTCCTGTAACCTGTGATTTTTTTGTGTATTTCTAAGGTTTTTTAAATGCTAAATCCTAACTATAACGTCCAGTGAAACCTGTGTTTTTTCAGTGAATTTCTAAGGTTTTTACATGTTAATTTCTAACTATTATGTCCCTCAACCTGTGTTTTTTTCAATGAATTTCTAGCAGTCGCATTTGCAGAGTGGTGGAGAAAGGGGGCTGGACCTCCAACCAGTGCTCAGGAATTCTGTTACGTAGGACTTACAGGAGCTACCAGGAGGGCTACCTGGCCCCCAAGACCCCTCAGGAGTAAAGTGGACTTCATCCCTCAACCAGTAGTGTGCCAGGAGGCACGTTTGCAGAGTGGTGGTAAAAGGGGGGCATGGCCTCTAAAAACATATTAGCAATCCGAGTGTGGGACTTACTGGAGGTAACAAGAGGGGTAGTTGGCCCTCAAGGACATCCTTGGGGGCCAACTACCCCTCCTATTACCTCCAGTAAGTCCCACACAGCAGGATTGCTGTGTTCTGATATCAGGCCACACCCCCTTTGTCCACCACTCTGCAAATGCACCTCCTGGCATGCACTTGGTTGGGGGATGAATGCCCCTTTGCTCCTGGGGGTCCTTAGGTGCCAACTAGCCCACCTGTTACCTCCAGTAAGCACCACACAATGGGATTCACTGAAAAAACCACAGGTTTCAGGGATGTTATAGTTTAGAATTAGGATTTAAAAGACCTTAGAAATTCACTGAAAAAATAAATTACAGGGAGGTTATATTTAGGCTGACATTTCAATCGTACAAAACCAGAGAAATTCAGCTGTAATTGTTAGCTGAGCTAACTATAACCCACGCCCCTGCAATGCACTGCTTATGACCTCACATATTACATCACTCATGACATGGTCAGTGACATCACTGATTACAGTTAAACCAGATTGGTCGCACACTGCTACACCTACCAGGCGTGTTCCCCCAATGAAAATGGTCCCTGAAGGTCAGCGTCGGCGGATACACCTATGCTCGAGTGTGAATGCAAGTATGCGTGGCGTGTGCCATCCCTGGACACGTGTTTCGAGGTAGTTGCCTCTCGTCAGCAGGGAGTAGGAAAATGTGTGGGGTTGCTGTGTAAGCTGCTAAAATCGTTATCAGGTCTAGTACCTCTCGTAGCGCGCAGGTGCGTAACCATGAGTCCGTCGACTCCACCGGCTCAAGGGAGCCTGAATATAAAGTTAAACCAGATTGGTCGCACACTGCTACACCTACCAGGCGTGTTCCCCCAATGAAAATGGTCCCTGAAGGTCAGCGTCGGCGGATACACCTATGCTCGAGTGTGAATGCAAGTATGCGTGGCGTATGCCATCCCTGGACACGTGTTTCGAGGTAGTTGCCTCTCGTCAGCAGGGAGTAGGAAAATGTGTGGGGTTGCTGTGTAAGCTGCTAAAATCGTTATCAGGTCTAGTACCTCTCGTAGCGCGCAGGTGCGTAACCATGAGTCCGTCGACTCCACCGGCTCAAGGGAGCCTGAATATAAAGTTAAACCAGATTGGTCGCACACTGCTACACCTACCAGGCGTGTTCCCCCAATGAAAATGGTCCCTGAAGGTCAGCGTCGGCGGATACACCTATGCTCGAGTGTGAATGCAAGTATGCGTGGCGTGTGCCATCCCTGGACACGTGTTTCGAGGTAGTTGCCTCTCGTCAGCAGGGAGTAGGAAAATGTGTGGGGTTGCTGTGTAAGCTGCTAAAATCGTTATCAGGTCTAGTACCTCTCGTAGCGCGCAGGTGCGTAACCATGAGTCCGTCGACTCCACCGGCTCAAGGGAGCCTGAATATAAAGTTAAACCAGATTGGTCGCACACTGCTACACCTACCAGGCGTGTTCCCCCAATGAAAATGGTCCCTGAAGGTCAGCGTCGGCGGATACACCTATGCTCGAGTGTGAATGCAAGTATGCGTGGCGTGTGCCATCCCTGGACACGTGTTTCGAGGTAGTTGCCTCTCGTCAGCAGGGAGTAGGAAAATGTGTGGGGTTGCTGTGTAAGCTGCTAAAATCGTTATCAGGTCTAGTACCTCTCGTAGCGCGCAGGTGCGTAACCATGAGTCCGTCGACTCCACCGGCTCAAGGGAGCCTGAATATAAAGTTAAACCAGATTGGTCGCACACTGCTACACCTACCAGGCGTGTTCCCCCAATGAAAATGGTCCCTGAAGGTCAGCGTCGGCGGATACACCTATGCTCGAGTGTGAATGCAAGTATGCGTGGCGTGTGCCATCCCTGGACACGTGTTTCGAGGTAGTTGCCTCTCGTCAGCAGGGAGTAGGAAAATGTGTGGGGTTGCTGTGTAAGCTGCTAAAATCGTTATCAGGTCTAGTACCTCTCGTAGCGCGCAGGTGCGTAACCATGAGTCCGTCGACTCCACCGGCTCAAGGGAGCCTGAATATAAAGTTAAACCAGATTGGTCGCACACTGCTACACCTACCAGGCGTGTTCCCCCAATGAAAATGGTCCCTGAAGGTCAGCGTCGGCGGATACACCTATGCTCGAGTGTGAATGCAAGTATGCGTGGCGTGTGCCATCCCTGGACACGTGTTTCGAGGTAGTTGCCTCTCGTCAGCAGGGAGTAGGAAAATGTGTGGGGTTGCTGTGTAAGCTGCTAAAATCGTTATCAGGTCTAGTACCTCTCGTAGCGCGCAGGTGCGTAACCATGAGTCCGTCGACTCCACCGGCTCAAGGGAGCCTGAATATAAAGTTAAACCAGATTGGTCGCACACTGCTACACCTACCAGGCGTGTTCCCCCAATGAAAATGGTCCCTGAAGGTCAGCGTCGGCGGATACACCTATGCTCGAGTGTGAATGCAAGTATGCGTGGCGTGTGCCATCCCTGGACACGTGTTTCGAGGTAGTTGCCTCTCGTCAGCAGGGAGTAGGAAAATGTGTGGGGTTGCTGTGTAAGCTGCTAAAATCGTTATCAGGTCTAGTACCTCTCGTAGCGCGCAGGTGCGTAACCATGAGTCCGTCGACTCCACCGGCTCAAGGGAGCCTGAATATAAAGTTAAACCAGATTGGTCGCACACTGCTACACCTACCAGGCGTGTTCCCCCAATGAAAATGGTCCCTGAAGGTCAGCGTCGGCGGATACACCTATGCTCGAGTGTGAATGCAAGTATGCGTGGCGTGTGCCATCCCTGGACACGTGTTTCGAGGTAGTTGCCTCTCGTCAGCAGGGAGTAGGAAAATGTGTGGGGTTGCTGTGTAAGCTGCTAAAATCGTTATCAGGTCTAGTACCTCTCGTAGCGCGCAGGTGCGTAACCATGAGTCCGTCGACTCCACCGGCTCAAGGGAGCCTGAATATAAAGTTAAACCAGATTGGTCGCACACTGCTACACCTACCAGGCGTGTTCCCCCAATGAAAATGGTCCCTGAAGGTCAGCGTCGGCGGATACACCTATGCTCGAGTGTGAATGCAAGTATGCGTGGCGTGTGCCATCCCTGGACACGTGTTTCGAGGTAGTTGCCTCTCGTCAGCAGGGAGTAGGAAAATGTGTGGGATTGATGTGTAAGCTGCTAAAATCGTTATCAGGTCTAGTACCTCTCGTAGCGCGCAGGTGCGTAACCATGAGTCCGTCGACTCCACCGGCTCAAGGGAGCCTGAATATAAAGTTAAACCAGATTGGTCGCACACTGCTACACCTACCAGGCGTGTTCCCCCAATGAAAATGGTCCCTGAAGGTCAGCGTCGGCGGATACACCTATGCTCGAGTGTGAATGCAAGTATGCGTGGCGTGTGCCATCCCTGGACACGTGTTTCGAGGTAGTTGCCTCTCGTCAGCAGGGAGTAGGAAAATGTGTGGGGTTGCTGTGTAAGCTGCTAAAATCGTTATCAGGTCTAGTACCTCTCGTAGCGCGCAGGTGCGTAACCATGAGTCCGTCGACTCCACCGGCTCAAGGGAGCCTGAATATAAAGTTAAACCAGATTGGTCGCACACTGCTACACCTACCAGGCGTGTTCCCCCAATGAAAATGGTCCCTGAAGGTCAGCGTCGGCGGATACACCTATGCTCGAGTGTGAATGCAAGTATGCGTGGCGTGTGCCATCCCTGGACACGTGTTTCGAGGTAGTTGCCTCTCGTCAGCAGGGAGTAGGAAAATGTGTGGGGTTGCTGTGTAAGCTGCTAAAATCGTTATCAGGTCTAGTACCTCTCGTAGCGCGCAGGTGCGTAACCATGAGTCCGTCGACTCCACCGGCTCAAGGGAGCCTGAATATAAAGTTAAACCAGATTGGTCGCACACTGCTACACCTACCAGGCGTGTTCCCCCAATGAAAATGGTCCCTGAAGGTCAGCGTCGGCGGATACACCTATGCTCGAGTGTGAATGCAAGTATGCGTGGCGTGTGCCATCCCTGGACACGTGTTTCGAGGTAGTTGCCTCTCGTCAGCAGGGAGTAGGAAAATGTGTGGGGTTGCTGTGTAAGCTGCTAAAATCGTTATCAGGTCTAGTACCTCTCGTAGCGCGCAGGTGCGTAACCATGAGTCCGTCGACTCCACCGGCTCAAGGGAGCCTGAATATAAAGTTAAACCAGATTGGTCGCACACTGCTACACCTACCAGGCGTGTTCCCCCAATGAAAATGGTCCCTGAAGGTCAGCGTCGGCGGATACACCTATGCTCGAGTGTGAATGCAAGTATGCGTGGCGTGTGCCATCCCTGGACACGTGTTTCGAGGTAGTTGCCTCTCGTCAGCAGGGAGTAGGAAAATGTGTGGGGTTGCTGTGTAAGCTGCTAAAATCGTTATCAGGTCTAGTACCTCTCGTAGCGCGCAGGTGCGTAACCATGAGTCCGTCGACTCCACCGGCTCAAGGGAGCCTGAATATAAAGTTAAACCAGATTGGTCGCACACTGCTACACCTACCAGGCGTGTTCCCCCAATGAAAATGGTCCCTGAAGGTCAGCGTCGGCGGATACACCTATGCTCGAGTGTGAATGCAAGTATGCGTGGCGTGTGCCATCCCTGGACACGTGTTTCGAGGTAGTTGCCTCTCGTCAGCAGGGAGTAGGAAAATGTGTGGGGTTGCTGTGTAAGCTGCTAAAATCGTTATCAGGTCTAGTACCTCTCGTAGCGCGCAGGTGCGTAACCATGAGTCCGTCGACTCCACCGGCTCAAGGGAGCCTGAATATAAAGTTAAACCAGATTGGTCGCACACTGCTACACCTACCAGGCGTGTTCCCCCAATGAAAATGGTCCCTGAAGGTCAGCGTCGGCGGATACACCTATGCTCGAGTGTGAATGCAAGTATGCGTGGCGTGTGCCATCCCTGGACACGTGTTTCGAGGTAGTTGCCTCTCGTCAGCAGGGAGTAGGAAAATGTGTGGGGTTGCTGTGTAAGCTGCTAAAATCGTTATCAGGTCTAGTACCTCTCGTAGCGCGCAGGTGCGTAACCATGAGTCCGTCGACTCCACCGGCTCAAGGGAGCCTGAATATAAAGTTAAACCAGATTGGTCGCACACTGCTACACCTACCAGGCGTGTTCCCCCAATGAAAATGGTCCCTGAAGGTCAGCGTCGGCGGATACACCTATGCTCGAGTGTGAATGCAAGTATGCGTGGCGTGTGCCATCCCTGGACACGTGTTTCGAGGTAGTTGCCTCTCGTCAGCAGGGAGTAGGAAAATGTGTGGGGTTGCTGTGTAAGCTGCTAAAATCGTTATCAGGTCTAGTACCTCTCGTAGCGCCACGCATACTTGCATTCACACTCGAGCATAGGTGTATCCGCCGACGCTGACCTTCAGGGACCATTTTCATTGGGGGAACACGCCTGGTAGGTGTAGCAGTGTGCGACCAATCTGGTTTAACTTTATATTCAGGCTCCCTTGAGCCGGTGGCGTCGACGGACTCATGGTTACGCACCTGCGCGCTACGAGAGGTACTAGACCTGATACGATTTTAGCAGCTTACACAGCAACCCCACACATTTTCCTACTCCCTGCTGACGAGAGGCAACTACCTCGAAACACGTGTCCAGGGATGGCACACGCCACGCATACTTGCATTCACACTCGAGCATAGGTGTATCCGCCGACGCTGACCTTCAGGGACCATTTTCATTGGGGGAACACGCCTGGTAGGTGTAGCAGTGTGCGACCAATCTGGTTTAACTTTATATTCAGGCTCCCTTGAGCCGGTGGAGTCGACGGACTCATGGTTACGCACCTGCGCGCTACGAGAGGTACTAGACCTGATACGATTTTAGCAGCTTACACAGCAACCCCACACATTTTCCTACTCCCTGCTGACGAGAGGCAACTACCTCGAAACACGTGTCCAGGGATGGCACACGCCACGCATACTTGCATTCACACTCGAGCATAGGTGTATCCGCCGACGCTGACCTTCAGGGACCATTTTCATTGGGGGAACACGCCTGGTAGGTGTAGCAGTGTGCGACCAATCTGGTTTAACTTTATATTCAGGCTCCCTTGAGCCGGTGGAGTCGACGGACTCATGGTTACGCACCTGCGCGCTACGAGAGGTACTAGACCTGATACGATTTTAGCAGCTTACACAGCAACCCCACACATTTTCCTACTCCCTGCTGACGAGAGGCAACTACCTCGAAACACGTGTCCAGGGATGGCACACGCCACGCATACTTGCATTCACACTCGAGCATAGGTGTATCCGCCGACGCTGACCTTCAGGGACCATTTTCATTGGGGGAACACGCCTGGTAGGTGTAGCAGTGTGCGACCAATCTGGTTTAACTTTATATTCAGGCTCCCTTGAGCCGGTGGAGTCGACGGACTCATGGTTACGCACCTGCGCGCTACGAGAGGTACTAGACCTGATACGATTTTAGCAGCTTACACAGCAACCCCACACATTTTCCTACTCCCTGCTGACGAGAGGCAACTACCTCGAAACACGTGTCCAAGGATGGCACACGCCACGCATACTTGCATTCACACTCGAGCATAGGTGTATCCGCCGACGCTGACCTTCAGGGACCATTTTCATTGGGGGAACACGCCTGGTAGGTGTAGCAGTGTGCGACCAATCTGGTTTAACTTTATATTCAGGCTCCCTTGAGCCGGTGGAGTCGACGGACTCATGGTTACGCACCTGCGCGCTACGAGAGGTACTAGACCTGATACGATTTTAGCAGCTTACACAGCAACCCCACACATTTTCCTACTCCCTGCTGACGAGAGGCAACTACCTCGAAACACGTGTCCAGGGATGGCACACGCCACGCATACTTGCATTCACACTCGAGCATAGGTGTATCCGCCGACGCTGACCTTCAGGGACCATTTTCATTGGGGGAACACGCCTGGTAGGTGTAGCAGTGTGCGACCAATCTGGTTTAACTTTATATTCAGGCTCCCTTGAGCCGGTGGAGTCGACGGACTCATGGTTACGCACCTGCGCGCTACGAGAGGTACTAGACCTGATACGATTTTAGCAGCCTACACAGCAACCCCACACATTTTCCTACTCCCTGCTGACGAGAGGCAACTACCTCGAAACACGTGTCCAGGGATGGCACACGCCACGCATACTTGCATTCACACTCGCGCATAGGTGTATCCGCCGACGCTGACCTTCAGGGACCATTTTCATTGGGGGAACACGCCTGGTAGGTGTAGCAGTGTGCGACCAATCTGGTTTAACTTTATATTCAGGCTCCCTTGAGCCGGTGGAGTCGACGGACTCATGGTTACGCACCTGCGCGCTACGAGAGGTACTAGACCTGATACGATTTTAGCAGCTTACACAGCAACCCCACACATTTTCCTACTCCCTGCTGACGAGAGGCAACTACCTCGAAACACGTGTCCAGGGATGGCACACGCCACGCATACTTGCATTCACACTCGAGCATAGGTGTATCCGCCGACGCTGACCTTCAGGGACCATTTTCATTGGGGGAACACGCCTGGTAGGTGTAGCAGTGTGCGACCAATCTGGTTTAACTTTATATTCAGGCTCCCTTGAGCCGGTGGAGTCGACGGACTCATGGTTACGCACCTGCGCGCTACGAGAGGTACTAGACCTGATACGATTTTAGCAGCTTACACAGCAACCCCACACATTTTCCTACTCCCTGCTGACGAGAGGCAACTACCTCGAAACACGTGTCCAGGGATGGCACACGCCACGCATACTTGCATTCACACTCGAGCATAGGTGTATCCGCCGACGCTGACCTTCAGGGACCATTTTCATTGGGGGAACACGCCTGGTAGGTGTAGCAGTGTGCGACCAATCTGGTTTAACTTTATATTCAGGCTCCCTTGAGCCGGTGGAGTCGACGGACTCATGGTTACGCACCTGCGCGCTACGAGAGGTACTAGACCTGATACGATTTTAGCAGCTTACACAGCAACCCCACACATTTTCCTACTCCCTGCTGACGAGAGGCAACTACCTCGAAACACGTGTCCAGGGATGGCACACGCCACGCATACTTGCATTCACACTCGAGCATAGGTGTATCCGCCGACGCTGACCTTCAGGGACCATTTTCATTGGGGGAACACGCCTGGTAGGTGTAGCAGTGTGCGACCAATCTGGTTTAACTTTATATTCAGGCTCCCTTGAGCCGGTGGAGTCGACGGACTCATGGTTACGCACCTGCGCGCTACGAGAGGTACTAGACCTGATACGATTTTAGCAGCTTACACAGCAACCCCACACATTTTCCTACTCCCTGCTGACGAGAGGCAACTACCTCGAAACACGTGTCCAGGGATGGCACACGCCACGCATACTTGCATTCACACTCGAGCATAGGTGTATCCGCCGACGCTGACCTTCAGGGACCATTTTCATTGGGGGAACACGCCTGGTAGGTGTAGCAGTGTGCGACCAATCTGGTTTAACTTTATATTCAGGCTCCCTTGAGCCGGTGGAGTCGACGGACTCATGGTTACGCACCTGCGCGCTACGAGAGGTACTAGACCTGATACGATTTTAGCAGCTTACACAGCAACCCCACACATTTTCCTACTCCCTGCTGACGAGAGGCAACTACCTCGAAACACGTGTCCAGGGATGGCACACGCCACGCATACTTGCATTCACACTCGAGCATAGGTGTATCCGCCGACGCTGACCTTCAGGGACCATTTTCATTGGGGGAACACGCCTGGTAGGTGTAGCAGTGTGCGACCAATCTGGTTTAACTTTATATTCAGGCTCCCTTGAGCCGGTGGAGTCGACGGACTCATGGTTACGCACCTGCGCGCTACGAGAGGTACTAGACCTGATACGATTTTAGCAGCTTACACAGCAACCCCACACATTTTCCTACTCCCTGCTGACGAGAGGCAACTACCTCGAAACACGTGTCCAGGGATGGCACACGCCACGCATACTTGCATTCACACTCGAGCATAGGTGTATCCGCCGACGCTGACCTTCAGGGACCATTTTCATTGGGGGAACACGCCTGGTAGGTGTAGCAGTGTGCGACCAATCTGGTTTAACTTTATATTCAGGCTCCCTTGAGCCGGTGGAGTCGACGGACTCATGGTTACGCACCTGCGCGCTACGAGAGGTACTAGACCTGATACGATTTTAGCAGCTTACACAGCAACCCCACACATTTTCCTACTCCCTGCTGACGAGAGGCAACTACCTCGAAACACGTGTCCAGGGATGGCACACGCCACGCATACTTGCATTCACACTCGAGCATAGGTGTATCCGCCGACGCTGACCTTCAGGGACCATTTTCATTGGGGGAACACGCCTGGTAGGTGTAGCAGTGTGCGACCAATCTGGTTTAACTTTATATTCAGGCTCCCTTGAGCCGGTGGAGTCGACGGACTCATGGTTACGCACCTGCGCGCTACGAGAGGTACTAGACCTGATACGATTTTAGCAGCTTACACAGCAACCCCACACATTTTCCTACTCCCTGCTGACGAGAGGCAACTACCTCGAAACACGTGTCCAGGGATGGCACACGCCACGCATACTTGCATTCACACTCGAGCATAGGTGTATCCGCCGACGCTGACCTTCAGGGACCATTTTCATTGGGGGAACACGCCTGGTAGGTGTAGCAGTGTGCGACCAATCTGGTTTAACTTTATATTCAGGCTCCCTTGAGCCGGTGGAGTCGACGGACTCATGGTTACGCACCTGCGCGCTACGAGAGGTACTAGACCTGATACGATTTTAGCAGCTTACACAGCAACCCCACACATTTTCCTACTCCCTGCTGACGAGAGGCAACTACCTCGAAACACGTGTCCAGGGATGGCACACGCCACGCATACTTGCATTCACACTCGAGCATAGGTGTATCCGCCGACGCTGACCTTCAGGGACCATTTTCATTGGGGGAACACGCCTGGTAGGTGTAGCAGTGTGCGACCAATCTGGTTTAACTTTATATTCAGGCTCCCTTGAGCCGGTGGAGTCGACGGACTCATGGTTACGCACCTGCGCGCTACGAGAGGTACTAGACCTGATACGATTTTAGCAGCTTACACAGCAACCCCACACATTTTCCTACTCCCTGCTGACGAGAGGCAACTACCTCGAAACACGTGTCCAGGGATGGCACACGCCACGCATACTTGCATTCACACTCGAGCATAGGTGTATCCGCCGACGCTGACCTTCAGGGACCATTTTCATTGGGGGAACACGCCTGGTAGGTGTAGCAGTGTGCGACCAATCTGGTTTAACTTTATATTCAGGCTCCCTTGAGCCGGTGGAGTCGACGGACTCATGGTTACGCACCTGCGCGCTACGAGAGGTACTAGACCTGATACGATTTTAGCAGCTTACACAGCAACCCCACACATTTTCCTACTCCCTGCTGACGAGAGGCAACTACCTCGAAACACGTGTCCAGGGATGGCACACGCCACGCATACTTGCATTCACACTCGAGCATAGGTGTATCCGCCGACGCTGACCTTCAGGGACCATTTTCATTGGGGGAACACGCCTGGTAGGTGTAGCAGTGTGCGACCAATCTGGTTTGACATCACTGATTACATCTCAAATGACTTCACTTATGACATCAGTAATTACATCATCCAGTGACTATGAGTGTTTTAAAAAAAATGTATGACTGTTAAATATATATTCCAAGGTGTATTGGTGAATCAGTGGGTACATGAGTGACTGTATAAGTGAGTGATTAGGTGTCTTAGTGAATGTATGGATGAGTGACTGGTTGTGTGAAAGTGTGTATCTGTCTGTCAGTTGATTTCTAGGTGGGTAAATGAGTGTGTTAGTGGGTATGTGAATGGCTATATGGGTGATTGATTGTCTGACTACCTCTATGGTTGTCTGGGTGTCTGTATTTGTGAGTGAGGTGTGTGACTGCCTGTATGGATGAGTGAGTGGTTGAGTCAGTGACTGTATGGGATACTGCTGCATGTTTGAGAAGTTGTATGGGTGAGTGAGTGTCTGTATGGCTATGTCAGTGATTGAGTGCATGTGTCAGAATAGGTGAGTAACTGAGTGTGTGAAAGGCAGTATACGTGAATGCCGGGGTATATGAGTGACAGTATGCATGAGTGAGTGAATCTGATAGTGGCTATATGGATGAGTGCATGCTTCTGTCAGTGACTGTATAGCTGAGTGAGTATGTGTTACTATTTGTATGAGTAAGTAAGTAGGTGGATGTGTAACTGTTTGGGTGAGTAAGTGGCTGTATGATTGACTGTATGGATGAGTGTTTAGGTGTATGAGTAGTTCTATGGGTGATTCACTCAGTATGTGAGCGCCTGTATGGCTGTTGAGAGGATATGTCAATGGCTGTATTAAGAAGTAAGTGGGTCTATGAGTGGCAGTATGGTTGAGCGAGAGGATGTGTGTTTAGATCGATTAATCAGTGAGTGTGTGTCTAAGTACTGGTATGACTGTGAATGAGTTTGTGAATGGTTGTGTGGAAGTAGAAGTGGATGTATAAAAGATTCTATAGGGGTATGAGTGGATGCATCCCCCCAGGGCCTGATCCTGGGGCCATGCAGCCTCCCTCCTGAGGCCGATATTGACCCAGGGACCCCATCCCCCAGGGCATAGACACATCCTTTCTTTAAAAATAAAAAAATGGTTATGGATGCCTGCACGGCCCCCCTACACAAGCTATTTTAGGCACTGGGCACCCCATACCCCATGGTATGGCCACATCTTTGGGGACCACTCGGGGAGCCTCAAGACCCCCACGGTCCCTGCCCTCTCCTCACCTCCTGTGGGAGCCAGCAATGCTTTTGGGCAGAGCGAGCTGCAAACATGCTCTTTCGCTACTTGTCTGGGGGAATCGCGATTACCAAAGTCATCGTGATCTCCGGAGTCACCGCTTATAGAAACTCTCAACAAAAACATGACTTTAAAGGATCCTGTACGAAACCCCATGTGTGTAAAATAGTGTAGTATATGTGCATATATTTGTTTTCACTTTATGAAAAAGGCGCGATCGTCAGGGTGAACATCGTCTCCGGAATATCTCAAATAACCGTGAAAACAGAAAATAGGTCTGAAAGATGGTTTTTAAAGAAACTTAGTTCAAAAATATGAGTTTAAACATGCTTTGAAAGAAGTTTTAATATAGTAATATGTGTAGGGCAATTTTTAGAAATTATTTTTTTACATATTACTTTTTGATGTATTGGTTGCCATTGAATGTCTGCTTTTGTTTTCTGTTTCCCAATGTGTCCGCGGGGATCAAGACGTTGTCACAAAGATCCCCAAAAACTAAACAAAAAGGATCTTTTTAAAGAAAATTAACAATATTTTGGGTACTAGGGTGGCTCTGACAAGAGCCGTTGTGTTGGGTGTGTGTATATGGCTGCTACATATAAGATCGGATGCAGAGTTTCAGGTTACTTAGAAACAACCTCCTGCCTTCATCTGTAGAATGTACTCCATCATTTCTATAAATTCCATGCATGGCAAAACGCAGATTGTATTTATAGATACAGCCCATTCGATGGTCTCTGGGGAATGCTGAAACAGTTTTATTAACATGGTTCCTGACTTTGTCAATCTGTGGACAGAACTGATTTGACCACTTTCATTCCTGTCTTTGGCATATATGAGAGTACACCAAGACAGTGTGAGGGAAAAGCGACATCAGTTCTGCAAAGGTTTCTTTCATTAGGATTTACAGCCCTACCCCAGTCAATGTGCTTAGGTCGTTGCCACCACAGTTCACAATCATGAGGTGAGAAGCTTGGGAATCCACAATGCATTTAACAAAAGCCAGCAACTGATGAAACTTTAACCCTCTCTGGCCACGCCAAATAATCTGCACATTTGTCAAACCCAAGTCCCTGTCAATACCTCTCTTTTTTGCAGCCTCCTTAGCCCAATAGATATAGCTGTGGCCCACAATCCATTCTCTAAACATTTTGAAGTGAAGGAGCAATAGTAGTCAGGAGAAGGCTGGAGCTGAATGAAGTAGTTTTCTAAAGAAAAAGCAGTTACAATGGAGGAGCATCAGATAAGAGCTAGCAAAATTCTTTATTATTCTGTTAACAGCTGTCAGCCATTACGCGTTTCAGCCCCGGAGGGCATTGATCACATATATATATATATATATATATATATATATATATATATATATATATATATATATATTTCATTGGATGTTGTCAGCATGAAATTGAATACAATTAGGTAGTGTGTTGGATGCCTTAGGAAGAAGCCTTGTTATTTGCTATTGTTTAAGAAAAGAAATGTTATACAGACTTGGATGTGCTATTGAATCTGTGGAGTAAAGCACACCTGTTGTATCTTATTTGGAAGTAGAATGTTCCTTCTAGAATGTGCTGTGAACTTATGGCCTACTGGTTCCACTGGGTTGCTAGGGACACTGAGGTAAGAGTGTACTGGGGAAGGGTGTTAAAGAAACAGAACATTTTTTTTAAGTTGGGGAGTGATTACACAATTTAAATAATGGCAAGCTTTAATTTCTAAATCAGTACTATGTAATAAAATGTTGTGTAGTTTTTAAAAATAAAAAAAATTGAAGCTAGATATAGGTTTGAACTCACGATTTGTTTCACGATTTCTCAGCGATCATCGCAAATACATCGTGAAAATGTGCTGACAGGAACCTCGTTTTGAAAGAGAGGGAAAGGGTTAACAGATGCTAACAATTTACAAGTGGAAGTAGAATAGTCTAAAATGAAAGACATGAATTAATTTGCTGCCTTTATCATGAAGATAGAGTGGAAAATTTTAGAAGTTGTAATTTATAGTTGCTTTGTTTGAGAGTGGTGTATTTTTGCACTCATCCAATTACCCAGGCACTACTCATGCAGTCATCCATTCACTCAGTCACCACTCTCATTCACTAAGGCACTACCCATGCATTCATCCATTCACTCAGGTTCTACCCGTGCACTTTTCCAATGACCCAGGAACTACCCTTGCACTCATCCATTCACTCAGGAACTACTCATGCACTCGTCCAATCACCCAGGCACTACACATCCAATCATCCACACACTACCCATGCACTCATCCAACACCCCAACCACTACTCATGCACTCATCCAATCACCCAGCCACTACCCATACACTCATCAATTTACTCAGGCACTACTGTTGCACTCATCCATTCACTCAGGCACTACACATGCATTTATACAATGACACAGGCAGCACCCTTGCACTCATCTATTCACTGATACACTATGTATGCATGTATCCAATCACACAGGCACTACTCTTACACTCATACATTCACTCAGGCACTACCCATAATCTCATCCATTCGCTCAGCACTAGTCATGCACTAATCCATTCACTCAGGCACTACCCATGCACTTATCCAATAACCCAGGCAGTACAGTTGCATTCATCTACTCACTCAAGCACTACTCATGCACTCATCCATTCACTCAGGCACTATCCATAATCTCATCCATTCACTCACGCAGTATCCATACACTTATCCAATCGTCGACACACCATCCTTGCACTCATCCATTGACTCAGGCAGTAATCATGTACTCATCCAATCACTTAGGCACTACCCATGCACTCATCCAATCACTCAGGCACTACTCATGCAGTAATTCATTCACGCAGGCACTATCCATCTACTCATGCATCCAGTCAGGCACTATCCATGCACGTATCCAATGGACCAGGCAGTACCCTTGCACTCATCCAATCACTCAGGCACTACCCATGCACTCATTCAATCACCCAGGCACTTCCCTTCCATTCATCCATTCACTCAGGCAGTATACATGTGCTCACTCAATCACTCATGCACTACCCTTGCACTCATCCATTCACTCAGATGCTACTTATGCACTCATAAATTCACCCAGGCACTACCCATACGCTCATTCATTCACTCAGATGCTACTTATCCATTTACCCAGGCACTTATCCATTTACCCAGGCACTACCCATGCACTCATCCAATAACCCAGTCACTACCCCTGCTCTCATCCAATCACCCAGGCACTACCCATGTACTCATCCAATCACCCAGGCACTATATATGCATTTATCTAATCACTTAGGCACTACCCATGCAGTCATCCAATCAACCAGGCACTACCCATACACTTATCCAATCACCTAAGCATTAACCATGCAGTCATCCAATCACCAAGGCACTAGCCTTGCACTCACCCATTCACTCAGGCACTACCCATGTACTCATCCATTCACCCAGGTACTACCCATGCATGCATACAATCGACTAGGCATTACTCATATACAAATCCAGTCACTCAGGCATTACCCATGCAGTAATGCAATTGCCCAGGCACTACTCATGCACTCATCTAATCACAAAGGCACTACTCTTACACTCTTACAATCACCCTGGTACTACTCATGCACTCATACAATCACCCAGGCACTACTCATACACTCATGCAATCAGTCAGGCACTATTCATACACATATCCAATAATCGTGACACTACCTATACACTCATTCAATCACTCAGGCACTACTCATGCACTCATACAATCACCCAGGCACTACTCATGCAGTCATACAATCACCCAGGCTCAACATTTGCACTCATGCAATCACCCTGGCACTACACTTGCACTCATATATTTACCCAGGCACTTCACTTGCACTTATTTATTCATCTTTTCACTGCACTTGCACTCATATCATCACTCAGGCATTACCCATGCAGTCATGCAATCACATAGGCACAGTACTTGCACTCATCCATTCACACAAGCACTGCATTTGCACTTATCTTTTCACCCAGGCACTGCACTTGCACTCATACAATCATCCAGTCACTGCACTTGCACTCATCCATTCACTTAGTCACTACACATGCACTCATCCCATCAGTCACTATCCATGCACTCATCCAATCACCCTGGCTCTACTCATGCACTCATCCAATCATCCAAGCAGTATCCATACAGTCATTCAATCCTCCAAGTAGTGCCCATCCAGTCATGCAATCACCCAGGCATAACTTATGCACTCATGCAATCATTCAGACACTACTCATACACTCATGCAATCACTTAGAACTAATCATACACTCATCAAATCACCCATGCTCTGCTTATGAACTCATACAATCATACAGACAGTTTTTATTTTTTTAACCATAAAATGCGGTTCCAAAAACAATCTTTTGGGGGTTTTTTTAACTGTTTTTTAAAACTTTTTTTTTGTCTTTGTGATTCAGAATAATCAGCTACAACAGGTTGGAAAATTAGAAGATGCACTCAAGAAAAAGTGCAGAAAGTAAAGTTTCTAACAAAATTAACATTTGTGGTTAATGGCTGCAGCACGCATGGTTGAGATGACTTGTTATCCTACACTTAGATTTACCCCACAGTCCATGTAGTACATGGTGACATGAGAGAACTCTGGAGCCATTTCTTCCCTTTGATTTTCCACTTCCACAGGAATCTTCTGGCCAGGAGTAGATTTTCTGGGCATTGCTGTTGATGGCCCTGCATGTTCTCTTTGGTGCATCGCCCTCTGAAGTTGGTTGCTGTGATAAGTTTTAAGGAGGTAAAGCATCAATGCTGTGCCACAGCTATATTGGAGCCTCTAAATAAAACGTTTTCACAAAGAGAGCATTTTACCAATTTTGCTACAGTTTTAGACTCCCCATAAGGGATTGCAAAAAAGTCACAGGCAATGCTGGTCTATTTTTGGGGAGATTCTTCATCATCTGAATCTTCTCCATGGATTTCCTGAACATTCTCTTGTGACTCCTGGACCATGCTCCTCTCCTGTATCTTTTGTAGCCATGTACAACTTCAAATCTTCTGAAACTGCACCTTTCCTCTATCACCAACTTCAGCCACCTGCTCTCAATCCTGCTGCAATAAAATGAAGGTTCCAGAAAAAAAGATATGGGTGGAGTCTTCCTGTTAGGATAGATGAAAAGAGTGTTATCCAAAGAGAATACTGTATGTTGCAATCACATGACTTTTGCGGCGACCAACGCCATCGCGGTTATTGGAAATGGAAATAAAAATTAATTTACAGTAAAATAATTACAGAATCATTATTTTTTATAGTTTTTAAATATGTACCTCTGCCTAAATGTCCCATATAATATGTGCATTTGTGTGGTTTTTACTTTGAAAAAAACGCAGTCTTCACGAGTACTGATGTAATCGCAATGCCTGGGGTCACTGCGAACATGGAAAATAGTCTTTGAAGATGAATTTTCTGGAGACTCACTACCAAAATATGACTTTGAAAAGTAGACTAATAAAGCTCTACTGTTATATGTACATTAGAATGTGTCTATATATGTTGTACACAATGTGTACAAAACACGCGCTCTTCGAGACTATCAACATCACCACGACAACATTGGTAGTCGTGAATATAATTTTTTTTTGTAAAGATGGTTTCTCCACAAATTTATCACGTAAAGGAAAGTTAAAACAGTATCTTACTAAATATCCAGACTTAAACTTTATTTAAAAAAAATTCTTTAAGTGTATTTTTAGTTTGTGAAACTCATTTGCTGATCACAGATTCTCCACAGGAAATTCGACAATGTTGTGCCAGCTCAAAAACATTAAGATTAAAAACAGTTATTAGGGTACTTTCTGATAAACACATATCAAATAAAAAAATGTGTGGTGTAAATATATTTCTAATGTACAATATCCAATTATGGAAAGAGAATATGAAAGTCTTAGAAGCTCACTTTAAAAAAATGGACGTTACAATTAAGAAATTTAATTGAAAAATAACCGTGAAAATTCACTGAAAAAACCAAAGGTTACAGCGATATTATGGGTAGGATTTAGCATTTAAAAACCCTTAGAAATTCACTGAAAAAAACAAAGGTTACAAGGGCGTTATAGTTAGGAAATGGAATTTAAAAAACCTTAGAAATTCACTGAAAAAAACAAGGTTACAGGGACTTTATTGTTAGGCTGACATTTTACTCAAACAAAACCAGAGAAATTCAGCAGTTATAGTTAGCTGAGCTAACTATAACTCATGGCCCCACAATGTACTGCTTATGACCTCACACATTACATCACTCATGACATGGTCAGTGACATCACTGATGACATCACTGGTGACATCACTGATGACATCCCATCTCAAATTATATCACTGGTGACATCATCCAAAAAATCTCAGACACACCCACTCACACCAAAATATAACCATTAATACACCCACTCCAGCTTCCACACTGCCATTGTCAATACCATTGAAACACCCATACTAGTACTTACACACCCACTCAATGATTCATAAGCCTACACACATATCCATTCACTCACTCAAACAACCACTCATACACCCACTTACTCACTAATACAAACACTGACATATCCACTCATATACCCATACAGCCACTCACACACTGTCTCACACTTATAGACCTCCTTACACACCTACTCACTCACCCATACAGTTATTCACATAGCCACTTACTCATCCATGCAGATACACACACATACTTATTTACTCATACTGATACTAACACACACTCACTGACCTATACAGTTACTGATAAAAGCACTCACTCACCCATATGGCCACTCTCACCATCACTCAGTCATACATACAGTCACTCATGTACTCCAACACTCACCTATACTGCCTTCCACATATGCAGGTAGTCACCCATATAACACTGATACATCCATTCACTCACTGACACAGCCATACACACACTCACTCATCAATACAGCCACTGACTCACCCATGGAGTCATCGCTACAGACAGTTACACACCACCTTACCACCTACACAGACAATTGGATACCCATACACATACTCAGACAACCAATCACTCAGAAACTCAAGTACCCATTCACACGCATATACAAATACTTAGACACCAACTGACGAACAGACACTCACCTATACATTCACTGAGCCACTAAATTATTCACTTATACAGTCACTCACGCACCCACAGAGTTATCAAATGAGGCACTCATACACTACTGATTCACCAATACACCTTGGTATATATGTATGTATATATATATACAGCTCCATATCACACAACCAACGAAGTGAGGAGACTCCACGCAGCCAAGGGGTAATCTCGGTTATTTTATTTCACCGAGAGGGAAACCGGGACAGGACGCGTTTCGGCATAGCGCATTTTTCCACTGCAATTGGAAACTGAGTGACAACATGTTTAAATAAATGTACAAAGCAAAAAAGCAATAATTTCCGGTATGCGCCTCACAAAGTGACAACACAATTGAAGGACTAAGGAATCAGTGTAGCCCACAGATGCCATCTTCAGATGAAAATACATTACCGAAGCAACACAGTGATTCAAATGCAATCATGAAAATACGTAAGTGCAATACAGCTCTGTATGAGCAATTATTTGATCATTCATGTGGCTGTAAAATATCATTACATTTTCAACATGATTATAAACATTCAAGATACAAAATAAAGTATTTCATAGTGGTGCTTTTAAATCCATCTCGGTAGCACTATTACCTAAAATATATTGAATAACGTATGAATTTTGTGTATATATCTAAAGGAATAATCAAAACTGTTCTAATTCATCACAGTTAAAACAATTTATCATTAATCCAAACTTATTTTGGACAACAGCCAATAAGAATTGATATTTAGAAGGCTTGTAAAATATGAAACTAGTTAGCATTTCCAAAAAACCAATGCTCAAATAAAATTGAGCCATGTATGGGCAATCAAAGAACAGAGATACATTTGCTCTCCTAGTATAGATATACGATTGTATGATGTACCTCATAATTAACTATAATGATCGTCTGGATAACAGCTCATAATTTGTGAGAGAACATCTGAGATTAAGTGACTGTTCTTAAAGTATAGGAGAGCACCATCATGAACACAGTGAATCATTTTCGAATAACTCTTAATTTCGTGAAACACAGCAAAATCCATTTATGACATTACAGTATCACAGGCTCTATCCTAGATGAATTGCTAACTCCTCTTCCTTATTCAATCCTAAGGGAGATTAAGTTTGCAAATCAACTGTATATTTGGATTCGAGTCTGCGTAATTTCAATTCTCTGTTACTTCCCTGTTCATGGGTAAGAACATGGTCTAGACAAGAGAAACGTAGAAGATTTCTATCACTTTGGTGAACACTTGCAAAATGTCTTGCCACGGGATACGAGAAGTCTTTCTTCTCAATAGCCCTGGTGTGTTCTAAAATTCTGCATTTCACTGGGTGTATAGTGCTGCCCACGTAGCGCTTTTTACATGGGCAGACTAAACAATAGATGCAACAAGTAGTGCAAATTAAAAATGTATTGATCGGTCTATGCTATTTTTTTACCAGGGATCTCATATGTAATAGTTTAAGACTGTTCCTACATGCTTTACATTTCGAACACAGAAAAAATCCAGTTAAATTGCTCATTCTTGGATTTTGTGGAATTCATAAGGGCTCTGTACAAGAGTGTCCCTAAGGGACCAACTGCGCCTGTAGGTGATTTGAGGATAGTCAGATAGATTTTTGCCAATCACAGTGTTGGATTTGAGAATGTGCCAGTTACGTGAGATGATCTGTCTTACTGCATTAGAATCACTCGAGAATGTTGTAATAAATCTCGGTGTATCCCCTTGATCTTTACTGGGCTGATTCTTATCTCTCAGGAGAGAGTGTCTAGGAATCTTTTCCACTCTACCTAGAGTTTTCTGTAATAGTGATGGTGAATATTCTCTCACAATTAATCATTCTATGGCCTCACCAGCAGCCTTTTGAAAATCACTGTCTTTAGTGCAGTTCCTCTTGAGTCTCAAGAGTTCCCTATAGGGGATGCTGTTCTTTAAAGATTTAGGGTGGTTACTGTGGGCTTCAAGGATCGAATTCCCCGCTGTCACTTTCCTAAATAAGGATGTACAGATTTCACCTTATTGAATAAAAACTCTTAGATCAAGAAATTCTATTTCAGTTGCACTGATATGGCGACTAAAATGGAGATTAACTGTGTTTCTTTTTAATTCCTAAATATAGGACTCTGCCTCCTCTCTTGGGCCTTTCCAGAGAATAAAAAGGTCATCGATATACCTGTACCAACCAACAATAGACTAGACCCAGTGGTTGTTACATTCGGCCAAGGCCACCTGCTTCTCCCACCAGCCTATGAACAAGTTTGCCTTCCCTTTGACCTGTCTATAGTGATGTTTCTGGAATAAAAAGATGTTGTTAGTTAAGCAGAAATAGAGGAACTCAATTAGCATTTCATTATGCTCCGCTTATTTTAAGGATCTGCTTTTGAGGAAGTAGCGTATTGCATGGATACCATTTACATAATTGACACAGGTATACAAACTTGTTACATCTAGTACCATTCATCAACATATCAGATTCCCAAGGTATATTCAATATTACTCTGATGAAGTCTTTTGTGTCACGTATATAAGATGTTAATCAAATGGGAATGTATCACTTGTACCTGTAATTCCAGTGTCAGGTGTTATGACCTGCGTTAACACCCTTAAGCATGTTCAACAGCGAGGGAGGTATATCTTGATTCTCCGCCTCTATGAACGTGAAAACATTATCATAGGGTTTTGTTCTGGAATGCTTGCCTCCACCAGGAGGTAGGACCACTGGTTCTTACAGTAGTGACCAGAAATAGGAAAAAAAGTGTGGTGAGGGTAGGTGAGAGTGAGTTAAAATTGCTTCGCTCTTCTTCCCAAACACTCTTTATTCAGGAGGAGTGGTAGCAAGGTTAAAAACGAGTTGGTGCTTCTATAGAAATGTTAATGTTCTATAGCACCGTGCTGTTATAGTGAAGATCAGACAGTCAACATGTTTCAGCCCTGTATTGTTGCCCAGGAGCGGTCGGAGGGTTTTCTTCAGGACCAACGTGAACATTTAGGGTCACAATAATTATAAGTACCATGAAAGGGTGGTTTACTGACTCACCCTTCTTCTTAGTCACAGGTTAGTGTTACCTAAAACTGAAAGAAACAAGATAACGAACATAACACAGGCTTACATATGCATTCTACGTTACATGCATAAGAAGTAAGGAAAGCGGTGTTAAGCCAGGTGGAAAAAGGCCAAGGGAATTGCCCTTGATAGAGGTACACAGAAGTGAAAATAACTAAACAATACTAAAGAGAAGATGAAGCGTCAATGCAGTTACTTATTAAAAAAAGTCAATTTTACACATTGTTATTCATAAAGTGTACGGATAAATCGCAGAGTAAGTGCAGAATCACTGGTAAGTATGAGGGGAAAACACAGTCAATATGCTGCGCCAGGGTTAAGCAAAAACCATTCATTAGCATAGCGCGCTGAGAATTCTTCCGTGATATGCTAGCCAAGCTGTCATTGTTGGTAGCCTAGTAATGAGGTTAACTTTTGCCTGCATAATGACTATATAACCAGGCGGTACGCGCTTCACTCGTGTCTTAGCAATGAGAGCCGGGCGAGTCAGTGCCAGCGTTTTCCTTGCAGTGTCGCTCCATATTCATGCAGTCAGGTACCTTGTCAATGCCAAAATGCAGACCGGCGGGCAAAGGGTTCTGCCTGTTGCTGTGAGAATGGATGAGGGATGGGTTATTACAAGGCATGGTGTCTGGAGAGAAGACCCTAGTGAAAGAGTCTCCGCGCTTACCTGAACGTTGCAGGCTCCCTTCCTGCTCATTCCTCTGACGGTGCCCCGGTGACGCGGGCCGTCAGAGCGTTGTTTAAATGGCCGTGAGCGTGCATAGTAAAAAGACTAAGGATGAGGCTCTCCGAGTGTTTTGGCCTCTTAATTAAAAATAAAATGTTTAAGAATGATGGGGGACATGATTTCCATAGTATTAAAAATAAGAAATGGAGTACGGTGTTTTAGAAATACCCAGTCAATTCTGCCCTTGGGATTGAATCACACAGTAAAAAAGAGACTACGTGTTTGTGCTCTGTCATGAGAGGGTAGGAAATCGTCTGTCTGTTCTTCATGGTTCCTGACTTTTTAACAAACCATGCATATACCAGGCACTAAAAACGTCTAAAATTCCCTATGTAGATGTTGCTACATGTTATAGTGTTTGATGGTGTTATGACAACACAGGGGGCTCTAGTTTGGCGAGGTAAAACAGCCTGATTCAATGATGCGTAGAGCTCATGTAGGGGTACTGGACTCTATTGGGTCAAGCTATGTTAGAGGTACAGACTGTACTTAAAGTTCAGGTTCAGTAGAGTCGGTATATTATAAAACCTAATAAGCAAATGTGTGCCAGGGAATATCGTCATTCAAACCTGATTGGTGTGTTTTAAGACGGTGGACCCAGCGTTGTTCATTTTCATAAAGAACGCGTTCTGCATTGTAATCTTTGACCAATAGTGTTTCTAGGACGATCCATTGAGCTCCTCAATTGTGTGGTCAATAAAATGATTGCTCATTTTAGTAGTCACTTTTTTGCACTTGATGTTGCTCCTATGTTCGCAAATCCGTTGTTTTATTTTGCGACAGGTCATGCCAATGTACCTCATGGCAAGTTATCATGTAAATTACATGTGTTGCGTTACAATTAGTATGGTGCCAGATTGTCCAGGTCATATTTGGTGTGAGTTGTATGGTCTTTGCTGGCTCGGTCAAATTACACACCGAGCATGTGCCACAAGGGTAGTGGCCAGTTATTGGAGTCATGTTCCATGCTGACGTGATTGTGTCCTTTTTTGGTAGAGATTTTTTAGGTCGGGTGTGGACAAGGATATCTTTGATATTGCGGGTTCTTTTATTTGCAAATCTAGGTTTAGGCCAGTTGTATTTTCCCGAAGTCAAGATTCTCCAGTTTTTATTCACAATCTTCTTGACTGTATTGGACCCTACCCTGTATGTGGTGACACAGGTGAGGGTGTCAGTGGTAGTTTTAGGTATTGTCTCAAGTAAAGATTCTCTGGGCTGGTTTCTTGCCCTTTTCTGACACTTACGTATTGTTCTGAGAGGATAATCTCTGTTTTTCAGTTTCAAGCAGAGATTAAAAGCTTGGTCCTTGTAGTCCTCCAGTCTGCTACAATTCCTCCTAATGCGTAAGAATTGGCTGTAAGGTAGGTTGTCCCTGAGGGGTTGTGGGTGGAAGCTCTTATAGGATAGGACACTGTTATTGGGCGTAGGTTTATAATATGTCTTTGTATTCAAGGTGTTGCCTTCCACAAAGATTGTGATGTCTAAGAAGTGTAGTTTGTGCTTGTCAGCTGTGTAAGTGAACTTTAGGAACTCATCTCTGGTGTTGATCCATTACTGGAATTCTGTTCGGCTCTCTATTGTGTCATTCCATTTCATAATGACGTAGACTATGTAGCGTGTCCAGAACAAGATCTTCCTCTTGAATGGGTTATTATTTAAGATATGGGTTTGTTCAAAATTTTTCACGTATAGTCCGGCTACGTTAGGGGCAAACGTGCTGCCCATGGAAGTCCTGTGGCATTGTAGGTAGAGATTGCCATCATATTAAAAAAAATGTTTCATCAAGGCCATTTTACAGCATTCTAATACAAACTGCTGTGGTGTTCTGTGTGGCCATTCTTGTGCGAAGAGTATCTCTTCTATGGTCTCCAGGGTTTTTACTTGCGGGAGGCTCTTACATAGGCTTTCGATGTCGAGGGCTATGAGGCACATTGAGTTCTCTATAAGGTTGATCTTTTAGTAAGTTAAGTAGGTCTCTGGTGTCCTTGAGGTAGGTCGGAGTGTTCTGCACCAAGGGTTTCAGAAAATAATCTGCAAATTGGGATAGGGGGTCTAACACTGAGCCAATACCGGAGACGATTGGTCGCCCTGGTGGGGGTGTCCTGTTCTTGTGTACCTTGGCCAGAGAGTAGAAATATGGTATTCTTGGTGATGTAGTCCTAAGTAAGTTGGCTTCAGTTTTGGAGACCCAAGAGTTTAACTCGGCTTCGTCTACCATAAGATCTATGGTTTGTCTCAGTCTGTTCGTCGGATCTTCTTGTAGTCTGTGGTAGAATTTCGTGTTTGATAGAAGGTCTATACACTGTCTGTTGTACCCTTCCTTGGTCAGAATCACGATCCCCCCTCCCTTGTCCGCCGGTTTTATGACAAGGTCATCATTTTGTCGTAATTCTTCCATGGCTTGTTGTTCAAGTTTGGTGAGGTTCATGAATGGTTTCTTTACTGCCTGTTGAACCTCTTCTGCCTCCTTCATTATTGCTTTCTTGAAAGCTTGGATTTCAACTGGAACCAGATGGTGTGGGGGGTTGAAAGTGGACTTATTGCATAAGTCAGTCCCCTCATTGTTACGCTCATCCACTTTGCTTGCAAAAAAGGCTTTCAATTTGACCTTTTTGCAGAATTTTGCCAGTTAGCATTTAAGTTTGAAGGTATCCAACGGAGGGGTAGGTACAAACCCTAGTCCTTTGTTAAGAACTTCTAGTTGTTCATCTGTCAGTGTGTGGTTTGTCAAATTGAACACTAGTGTGTCGCTGTGCTCAGGCCTGGTCTTCAATATCATCAGAATGAATTTGACTTTCAAGTGTTTGTAATATTTCAAAATAATCTCCAGTTAGGACATCTGTGGCTAGATTTGAGCTTGCCAATATATTTTCTCCTATTTCCTGTCCTTATAATCCTTTGATTTTGAAGAACTTTTGGAGTTTTAGCTTTCTTGTAAATAGATAAAAATCTATTCGCATTTGCGTGTACTCAAAGCCTTGAGTTGGACAAAATGTAAGTCCTTTCCGAAGAATTGTTCCCTCTGTTTTAGTTAACTTTCTTGATGTTAAGTTTACAATTGTCAGATCCTCCTCCGAATTCACCTTCTCATGCCTCTCTTGCTCCATGTTTGTGAGGCCACTCCTTTGTTTCCGCTTTTTGTTGCCCCGTCTCGTTTTTCTTGATTTTTTTGATGTGCTTGTTCCGGGGTTTTGCCTCTTGCACCCTGTTGTCGTGATTGCCTCATCAGTTGAAACTCCTCGTGAAAATGGGAGCTTATTGGGCGTTGAGCTTGTGGGTCCGTACTGTCCTCTCCGGACTGTTCATTATCGGTAGTTAGGTCTGACTCAGAGGTTTCGTGTTGTTCCACCACTCTACGATTTGTGTTACTTCTTAGGGCTCTACGTAGTGCATCAAACTTGCGGGCAAAAGTAAGAATCCTGCCCTGCTCATAGTCATGACCATCCCTATTGAATTTGGTGTGTTTTTGTTGTTTTATCTTTTCCTCATATGCCAAGAGATGTACTTTCATTGACTCTCTCAATTGCTCTCTTGCAGCGACATCTTGTTCTTGCATAATTAGAGTTTCCATTTCTGCAATCTCTTTCAGGTATTTATCGCGATCACTCCATGTGAATTTGATCAGAATTTTCAGCATTCCTACTGATGCATCTGTCGTGTATGCTGACCACTCGTCTAGGAGTCTCGGGTCAGGGTTTTCGTAAGCAGGGATAGTATAAATAGGGAGGCCATGTGGTATTCGTTGCACGTCTATGTAGTTTTGCAGAGAGGTGGCCTCCCACCAATTACGGATCTCGCGCTCGAAGAGACGCTTGAGTTAGACACAGTTAGATTTTAAGGTCTCCTGTGCATCAGGTGTTGTATCTCTATTGGCCCCTTGTTGTGACGGGCCCTGTTTGAAGATGCCAACCGCGTGCTTCATCGGATTGCATTTTGTTAGATGCCTTTGAGAGCACCCGTCTCTACCAACAAATGATAAATAGCAACCCCTAGGCAACGTTCCAGCCGTAAACCGAAAAACCAGGCAATATATATATATATATATATATATATATATATATATATATATATATATATATATATATATATATATATATATATAGATATATATATAGATATGGAGCGCGCAGCAGCGGGTGCAGGTGTTGGGCCGAATCAGTGGCCAAGGTTGAAGTTTTGAAAACAAAGGACGCCGCACTCTGGAGTATTGTGCTGTATCTGTTTTAATTGGAATACAGAGCCAGTCTGTCACATATATATCTGTATGTGACAGATATATATATATATATATATATATTACCTACTGACGGTCGCCAGTAGGTAGTTATAGTTAGGACCTAGTTTCCATAGGAAAAGTGTTTTTTCTTTTGCCAATATCTTTGACGTCGTTTGACAAATCTTCGCAAAATTTTCAAAACTAATGGCTCACTGAGATCAGCTTCTGTCTTGAAAGTTCGGGGGTGATTCGTGAAGCGGGGGCCGAGAAAAAAGTGGGTCCCAAAACGTGTTTTCTCAATGTTAATTTCCATAGGAGACTTTAGACACCGCTACAGACTGAACTGCTGAACGGAATTACACCAAATTTGAGAAAGGGAAAGCTCTTGGTCCAGAAAGCACGCTTTTTTTTAAATGGTCAAAATCGGTTCAGTCGTTTTTGAGATATTTAAAGATTTACAGATATCGATATTTGGGAATTGTGAGATCTGATTGGCTGAGCCCTCCCACGCACGAGCTTGCCTCTGATTGGCTGCCAAAACTTCAAACCAGGAAGTGTTGGCAGCTATCTTGTGATTCGGTACCGAGGGAGAAGGAAAAAGGTGAGTGAAACATTAAAAAGAAGTAAAGGGGGCAGGGTAAAAACACCCTGACCCGCTAGGCCTCCATTTTTAAAAAACATTTTCAGCCAGGTCGTGCTGGGTGCGCAAACCCCATCAAAAATGAAAAAAAAACGAAGCACGGACACCCTTGCTTCGTTTTTTAAAGCCCCCGGGGGGGCCAGGTCCCAGGGCAATCGTCATTTCTGTAGCTGGGGCCTGCAGGGGCCCCTGCAGCCATGGGGACTGCCACCTCCCTGGTGCTTTATTATAATAGGGTGGGAGGCCTCGTGGCCCCTCCAAGTCCTGGGACTGCCACCTCCCCAGGGCTTTATTAAAATAGGGCGGGGGGCCTCACGGGCCACCCAAGCTCCACGGACCACCACCTCCAGGGCTGAAATAAATATTGTGGGTGGGGGTTCAAGCCCCCCACACTGCCCCAGGGACCAAAACCTCCCCGGGGCTTTACAAATGATGGGAGGGGTGCTGCGTGGCCCCCCTCCAGGAGCCCTTGATGACCCTGGGGACCGCCACCCCCCAGAGCCAGCTCCTGCGATGTCCCGGGGTGCCCACCCCAGGACATTGCCGTTTGCTATGACAGTCATAGCAAACTCCTGCTTTGCTTTTTGGAAGCAAGAGCAGGAAACCTGCTCTCGCTTCCAAAAAGCAAAGCAGATTTGCTTTTGGGCAAGTGGAGCTGCAAGTCAGCAGCTCCCCTTGCCCAAAAGCAATGCCGGCTCCCGCTGGAGGTGGGGAGCCGGCAGGGACCGTGGGGGCACTGGGGCTCCCCTCACAGTCCCCAACTTGAGGGCCGGACCCAGGGGATGGGGTCCCCGGGGCCAGAAGTGGCCCGGGATGGGGACCACTCGGCCCCCATTAAAAAATAAACAGCAGGCCGGCCCCGGGGGATGGTGGCGATGAGGTCCTCTTGTGTCCTGAGGACCTCAGGACACAAGTGGACTTCTTACTCCGAGCAGCAGTGTACCAGGAGCCTCATTTGGAGAGTGGTGTAAAAGGGGCATGGCCTCAGACCACCTCTATGCAACCCAGCTCTGTGGTGCTTACTGGAGGTACCTGGTGGGCTAGTTGGCCCCCAGGGACCCTCAGGATTCAAGGGGACTTCATTCCCCAACCCAGAACGTGCCAGGAGACGCGTCTGCAGAGTGGTGGATAAAGGGGGCCTATGGTTTTTTCAGTGAATTTCTAAGGTTTTTTAAATGCTAATTTCTAACTATAGCGTCCCTAAAACCTATGTTTTTTTCAGTGAATATATATATATATATATATAAAACACTCATAAACGTTTTAAAAACCCAGTCACCGGATATTGTCACCAGTGATGTCATCAGTGATGTCATTTGAGATGTCATCAGTAATGCCATGAGTGATGTCACTGACCATGTAATGAGTGATATAATATGTGAGGCCATAAGCAGTGCATTGCGGGGCTACAAATTATAGTTAGCTCAGCTCAGTATATCTGCTGAGTTTCTCTGGTTTTGTATGAGTGAAATGTCAGCCTAACAATAACGTCCCTGTAACCTTTGTTTTTTCAGTGATTATATATATATATATATAGCCACGCCCACTGAGGCAGGCTTTTTGAAGATAAAGTGCGTGAAAATAATTGTCTTGAGTCAGCATAGTGCTAGCCCAGCCGCGGGAGAAGCCCGCCACAGTGCGGACCCGTACTGACGCCACAATGGTGACATTTATGAAACGGGAGGTAGTTTTGACACAGACAGCTGAGAAACACATCAGGCATTTGCAGCGGGACTTTACATTGACCCACATGGGTTTTTAATGCCATTATTTTCTGCTAAATAACGAGACAGACTCACTTGAGAAAATGTTCGTGGCACTACGAGAACCAGAAGGCTGTGAGTACGGCCACGTCCACTGAGGCAGGCTCTTTACAGATAAAGTGCACGAAAATAACTGTCTTGAGTCAGCATAATGCCATTGAGGAAAGGAGTGGATTCCTGAAACCGGTCTGGCTGGCTATGACTGCTACCTTGCTGTTCCCTGTATGCAGCTGCCACATTAAATTTGCTGAAATACAATACTTATATATATATATATATATTACAAAAACCGCAGCGTCCTCTGCTTCTTTTTGCCACACACGGACCGCAAACTTGGTGCAAGTTAAATATTTATTTTGTGGATGTCATCGCCATTACGCGTTTCAACTCCTCAGAGTCTTGGTCACATGGTAAAGTTGTCGACATCATTTGCATTATTTAAAGTGAAATAGTGCGCTGTGATTGGTACAAGGTTTACACGTGTTCATAGATATAGAAGAAACATATATATATATATGCATATATGACTCAGATTCTTTTCAATGATAATCTTTTGCTTACATGCATTTTTACCCTTTAGAACCAAATAGTCATTAATATCAAAGTATTTATGGACTATGTATGTTTTACCTATTACCTCAGCAGTTTATGTTTTTTACATATCTCAGTAAGAATTACAATGAAAATTACAGATTTCAATTTCTTTTCACCTCACAATTATTTATTTTGTTTGTTGGTCTAAAATTGAAGTTTATTTGATATTTGCTTAAATGCAAAAGAGGACTAATTCATTGCCTTACAAATTAATACTATTGATTCATAGTATTTAAGTAGATCATTATTTCTCTTTTTTTACTTTACTGACATGATATATAACCATACTGTAGCTGTTTGGTTATGCCTTGTAACCTAAATGTGCAAATTGTGCAAAGTTGTGCAAAAGTGTGCAAGAAAATAATATATGAACCAAATACTGTTGTTCATTTACCCGCCCCCATATTTATCCTTATTGATAACATTTCTATGTTTTTTTGTTATAATTTTCACAGCTTTTTTATTTTTATATTGTTACTTAAATCGCCGTTGTATCCATTCGTGAAGATCGCAATAACTGATAAAACTTATTACGTTTGGAGTCATTTTTTATGTGGATTGCAGTTGTATATATGTCCTCGAGCATGGATATTGATTGGGTTCTCTCATGGAACACATGCTTTTCAAATGTGGTACAATAAATACATTAATATATAAACATATAAATAAATACATATAAATATAAAAACATACAATACTACCTAAAAAGCCATGTAAAACCATCAACCCAATGTGCAAAGATGTTTTGTTGTGTATACAAATTCCAGTTTGTTGTTTGTAGATGAGAGTATTATATACAAGTATATAAATCTTCCGTGATATTAAGACCTCCTGGGGCCTTTGAGTCCATCTCAAGGATATATTTTGTCTCTAACCTTCTCAGTTTAGCTTCTCTATTACCCCCCTGTCTACTTGGGGGTACTGAGTCGATTAGATAAAATTTCAATTCCTGACTCCTGGAGTCATGGTATTCACGAAAGTGCCTTGCTACAGGATATGTATTATCCTGGTTATTGATAGCCCTGATGTGTTGTAAAATCCATTTGTGGGCTTGTAACTTGGTAATGCCTATATATTGTAGCCCACACGGACACATTAGGACATATATGACATATTCTGTTTTGCAAGTAAGTAACTTGTTGATTTTAATCTCATCATGACTGAATGGTGTTGTATATGATGTTTTATTTATGCCCAATTGGAACGCTTTACATGTTTTGCACCTGTAAAATCCATTATGAGATTTGAGCCAACTGCAAGTTTCAATTATTCCAGAGTTGTTGTCACTAGTCTGTCGCTCATTGATGTGGCTCTTTTATAAAAAATGGATATTCTGTGTGGTAATGTCTGTCCTAGTACTGGGTCACTTAAAATTAGGGGCCAGTTGATTGTAATGATATTGCGTAACTCCTTATGTTGTTTGCTATAATCCATGATTATACGGAATTCCTCAGACTTATTTCTCATATCACAGATATTATTTTTCAGTGATATCTGATGTTCATTTGTTTTAGGTTTTATTAAATCTAGTCTGTTCGAATTCATGGATTTATTTATTGCCCCGTCTATTGTTTTCAGTGAGTATCCCCTCACTAGGAATCTGTTTTTAGCCTCCTCCTGTGCTTGTTTTAAAGACATTTAATTACTGTTAATCCTCCTTAACCTTAGCATTTCCCCATAGGGGATGCTATTGATCAGGTGTCGTGGATGGGCACTAGAGCTGTGTAAAGTTGAATTTCCTGCTGTTTCTTTACGATATAATCGTGTTTCAATTTTATTTTCCTGAATAAAGATATTTGTGTCTAGGAAATGTACAGATTTATTACTAATAGTGCCTGTAAATTGTAAATTCAATAAGTTGCTATTGATGGATTTTAAAAATGTCTGTGCTTCATGTTCAGTGCCCTTCCATATAATGAAAAGGTCATCTATAAAGCGTAGCCAGATAACTATATTGTTTTTAACAATTTCCTCAAATTCTTTAGATAAAACCAGCTCCTCCCACCAGCCCATGTGTAAACAAGCATAGCTGGGAGAGAAGCTGGCTCCCATGGCTACTCCTGTTGTCTGTTGGTAATGCAAATTATTAAACATGAAGACATTATTTGTCAAACAAAATTCAACCATCTCAATTATCATGGCACTATGTCCTTTAAGATCTCCCTCTTCGGATCTTAAATAATATTGAAGTGCCTTAATGCCATCATTATGTCTAATACTTGTATACAACGATGTGACATCTAATGCCATCATCATATAGTCATTTTGCCATTCAACATCTTTAAGTTTGTACAAAAAATCTCCTGTATCCCTCACGTATGAGTTCAAACCTTGCACATGGTTTTATAAATAAAAATCCACATATTGTGAAGTGTGTTCCAAGAGACTCCCTTGTGCAGATATGATCAGTCTGCCAGGTGGTTTGTTTCTGTCCTCATGTATTTTAGGTATAAAGTATATTGATGGAGTAACAGGATAATCATTTTTCAAAACATTATATTCATCTTTAGTTATTAGTTCTTTAGTTTTCCAGGATGATAATTTGGTATAATACATTTAGTATATTTCTTTTAGATCCACTCCATTCCGCCTGGTATAGCAATTGGCATTATTGAGTTGGGAGAGGGCTTCTTTTGTATATTCTGCTTTATTCCAGATGACAATATTACCCCCTTGTCAGAGTTCCTAATGACTATTGAGGGATCCTTTTCTAATTTTTTCATAAGCATATGGTATCCTGCTGACTGTTTACTGTATTTTTCCTTGCCTTTTAGTACTTTATAGTGCAATTTCTTTATGGCACTAGTTACATGATCATTGAAGACATCAATGGAATCCCTTGGGCTGATGGGTGTAAATGTGGACTTTGCCCTGAATGGTGATGGGATTGTTGCTTTCTCGACTGCCTTATGATGTGTTGTTATATTATCATTAAGTCTCTTTTCATTATCCTGAACAGTTTGTATATTGCCTTCGGCCCATAATTCGTTTAAGGTGACTAACTGAGATGCATCCTGGATGACTTCACTTGGTGTTACAAATTCATCATTTCTTGTTGCAAAATTTTTATTTGTATTTGTTTCTTTGGCTTGTAACAAGAAATGTTTCTTAAGTTTGAGTTTTCTTATGCATCGATAAATGTCCATCCTTGTCCGTGAATAATTGAAATTGCTTTCCAGGCAAAAAGATAAGCTAAGGCTCAGTATTTGTTCTTCCGCCTTTGCTAGATTAATATTTGCCAGGTTAATGATTGTTTTATTTGTTTCATTATCAATTATTGTTTTTGTGTCCATTTTCCCCTGGCTTGCCTCCTGGGATTTGTTGGACTGAAGCCTCGCTTTGCGCCTCTGCCTGCGCTTGTGTAATTTCTGTGGCTTGGGCTCTGTTTGATTGGGTCCTTGGGTGCAAAGTCTGTCGTCTGTCCATGCATAAAAAATTAATTTCATCCCCAGGTTCAGGTATTATTTGAATAGCGTTGTCTGTTTTGCTCCTTAATTCTGAGTCTGATCCCCTGTCAGGGGCAGAACTTAAATCCGAATTCCATGTTTGCTCTGTTTGTCTATTATATTGTGAAGTACTCCCTTTTTGGCAATCAATTGCGTTTGTTTTACTATGACGTATTGTGTCATGTTTCTTTGAAAAAGGAAAAATCTGTCCCAATTCATAGTCATTTTTGTCTCTGATAAATTTATAAGCCTTTCTTTCTTTTATTTTTTCCTCCTCTTTTTTCAGGCGTATTGTCATTTCTTTGCGCATTTTGTCTATTTGTATTTGATTAGCCTCTGGCTTTTCAAAATTCCCAATTTCTTCATTGAGTTTGTCTATTTGTTCCAATAAAGCGGCGCTGTCGATCTCTGCATATTTGATCAATATAAGCACTAAATTCCTGGATGATTCCAAATTACATTTTGCCCATTCCTGCATAATTTTTGGGTTAGGGTTTTCATAGCTGGGTGCTATGAAAATTCTTAATCCACGAGTTATGCGTCCACATCAATATACCTTTGTAACGATTTTGTTTCCCACCACTTGCTTTGTTCCTGGCGCATATGTTTTTCCAACCTCTTGAAAATGTCTTTTAATGTACTATTGGTTTTGTTAGGCTCCTCATTGGATTGCTGTGTTATCACATTTATAGCGGGTAAATCACTGAACATTTCTAAAGCGCCCGCTTCTCGGTCTCTCAACGTATCTCCAGACATCATTGCTAATTGCAAAATGTTTACGCGCCTTACTGGTTTAGCTATTTTCTCACTTTGCCATGCGCGTTATGCACAACCGTTACCCCTGTTGCGCTGCTGCTGCCCGCCTACCTTGCGTGTTGTCGGTTTCAACCGCGTCCTCCGACCCAGCTGTCACCGATCTTCGCTCCGGTTTTGGCACCTTGTGTCTTCGCGATAAGGGGGGTCCGACAATCCTAGTCCCACCGGACTTTACTGCTTCCTTTGCCGATGGCTCTGGATTTTGGTTTCCTTTTTGCTGTCGACCTCTAATGTAACGGGGGTCCGTGTAGAAATGGGTGAAACCTCCCGGTTCACATATTACAAAAACCGCAGCGTCCTCTGCTTCTTTTTGCCACACACGGACACGGACCGCAAACTTGGTGCAAGTTAAATATTTATTTTGTGGATGTCATCGCCATTACGCGTTTCAACTCCTCAGAGTCTTGGTCACATGGTAACGTTGTCAACATCATTTGCATTATTTAAAGTGACATAGTGCGCTGTGATTGGTACAAGGTTTACACGTGTTCATAGATATAGAAGAAACATATATATATATATGCATAGATGACTCAGATTCTTTTCAATGATATTTTTTTGCTTAAATGCATTTTTACCCTTTAGAACCAAATAGTCATTAATATCAAAGTATTTATGGACTATATATGTTTTCCCCATTACCTCAGCAGTTTATGTTTTTTACATATCTCAGTAAGAATTACAATGAAAATTACAGATTTCAATTTCTTATCACCTCACAATTATTTATTTTGTTTGTTGGTCTAAAATTGAAGTTTATTTGATATTTGCTTAAATGCAAAAGAGGACTAATTCATTGCCTTACTAATTAATACTATTGATTCATAGTATTTAAGTAGATCATTATTTCTCTTGTTTACTTTACTGACATGATATATAACCATACTGTAGCTGTTTTGTTATGCCTTGTAACCTAAATGTGCAAATTGTGCAAAGTTGTGCAAAAGTGTGCAAGAAAATAATATATGAATCAAATACTGTTGTTGATTTACCCACCCCGTTATTTATCCTTATTGATAACATTTCTATGTTTTTTTGTTATAATTTTCACAACTTTTTTATTTCTATATTGTTACTTAAATCTCCTTTGTTTCCATTCGTGAGGATCGCAATAACTGATAAAACTTATTACGTTTGGAGTCATTTTATATGTGGATTGCAGTTGTATATATGTCCTCGAGCATGGATATTGATTGGGTTATCTCATGGAACACATGCTTTTCAAATGTGGTACAATAAATACATTAATATATAAACATATAAATAAACAAATACATATATATATAAATATAAAAACATACAATACTGTGCAAGATGTTTTTTTGTGTATACAAACTCCAGTTTGTTGGTTGTAGATGAGAGTATTATATACAAGTATATAAATCTTCCGTGATATTAAGACCTCCTGGGGTCTTTGAGTCCATCTCAAGGATATATTTTGTCTCTAACCTTCTCAGTTTAGCTTCTGTATTACCACCCCGTCTACTTGGGGGTACTGAGTCGATTAGGTAAAATTTCAATTCCTGACTCCTGGAGTTATGGTATTCACGAAAGTGCCTTGCTACAGGATATGTATTATCATGGTTATTGATAGACTTGATATGTTGTAAAATCCGTTTGTGGGCTTGTAACTTGGTAATGCCTATATATTGTAGCCCACATGGACACATTAGGACATATATGACATATTCTGTTTTGCAAGTAAGTAACTTGTTGATTTTAATCTCATCATGACTGAATGGTGTTGTATATGATGTTTTATGTATGCCCAATTGGCACGCTTTACATGTTTTGCACCTGTAAAATCCATTATGAGATTTGAGCCAACTGCAAGTTTCAATTAATTCCGGAGTTGTTGTCACTAGTCTGTCTCTCATTGATGTGGCTCTTTTATAAGTAATGGATATTTTGTGTGGTAATGTCTGTCCTAGTACTGGGTCACTTAAAATTAGGGGCCAGTTGCTTGTAATGATATTGCGTAACTCCTTATGTTGTTTGCTATAATCCATGATTATACGGAATTCCTCACACTTTTTTCTCATATCACAGATATTATTTTTCAGTGATATCTGATTTTCATTTGTTTTAGGTTTTATTAAATCTAGTCTGTTCGAATTCATGGATTTATTTATTGCCCCCTCTATTGTTTTCCGTGAGTAACCCCTCACTAGGAATCTGTTTTTAGCCTCCTCCTGTGCTTGTTTTAAAGACATTTCATTACTGTTAATCCTCCTTAACCTTAGCTATTCCCCATAGGGGATGCTATTGATCAGGTGTCGTGGATGGGCACTAGAGCTGTGTAAAGTTGAATTTCCTGCTGTTTCTTTACAATATAATCGTGTTTCAATTTTATTTTCGTGAATAAAGATATTTGTGTCTAGGAAATTTACAGATTCATTACTAGTAGTGCCTGTAAATTGTAAATTCAATGAGTTGCTATTGATGGATTTTAAAAATGTCTGTGCCTCATGTTCAGTGCCCTTCCATATAATGATATATATATATATTCACTGAAAAAACCATAGGTTTCACACATGTTATAGTTAGCGGAAATTTTACTGATAAAAAACCAATGAAATTGCCCCGTTATAGTTAGTGCTGGCAACTATAACTCACGCGACCGCAATCCTCTGCTGATGCTAATACTGTATTTAGACACTTATTTGCCCATGTCTTCTTCCATACATTTTTAGCTATACATATATTACAAATATTTTTTTTTCATAAAGACACATATGTCATCAGCAGAAGATTGCGGTCGCGTGAGTTATAGTTGCCAGCACTAACTATAACGGGGCAATTTCATTGGTTTTTTATCAGTAAAATTTCCGCTAACTATAACATGTGTGAAACCTATGGTTTTTTCAGTGAATTTGCAAGGTTTTTTAAATGCTAATTCCTAACTATAACGTGTGTGAAACCTATGGTTTTTTCAGTGAATTTGTACGGTTTTTTAAATGCTAAGTGACTTTACGCCATTCGTGGCGTGCGCGCCCACTTAACTCAGTTCGTTCCGTGCGCGCACGGTGCGCTTTGCGCACCGTGCGCGCACAGTGAGCACGCGGTGCGCTTCGCGCACCGCGCACCCACTTTACGCAGTTAGTGCCGTGCCCACGTTACGCTAGATGGGCCATGTACGCACGATGCGCTTCGCGCACCGTGCGCACATGGAGGACATATTATGCGCTTCCTTGTGATAGGTAATCTGTTGAAATTTTTTGGGAAATTTCTGTGCTCTGATAAGCCATGCACAAATGGTGGCCTTCGGCCACCATTTGCACAAGGGGTGGAGAAAGTGTGGATAGTGTTTTTTTTATTTTTATTTTTTGACCGTACGCTTACGGTAAGCGTACGGTAAGCGTACCCCGCGAAATTGCCGAAAAAAAAATAATGCCGTTTTTGCTCTTGGGGGATGTTTGGGGACTCCCTCAACATGACTATGTGAGAGGGAGTTGTCAAAACATCCCCGTAACATGTTTTTGGCCATCATGTTTGATACATAACACTCAGTGCGGTAGACAAAATGGCGGACGCCGCTTCCTGGTTTCTGCCGATTCGAATGTTTACTAAGATCTAAGAGCCAATCAGAATCGCGCTCGCGCACGCCACCGTACGCTTACCGTAAGCGTACGGTAAGCGTACCGTAAGCGGGCTCAGATATATATATTGATTTAAAGGCTATTTTCTCAGAATCTACTGAACAGATTTACACCAAACCTACAAAAGGCACTTCCTTGACCTAGGGACTACCTCTCTGCCAAATTTCTAGTAATTCTGTTCAGCCGTTCGGGCTGTAGCTCGTTCTAAAGGTCCTATGGAAAAATGCATGGGAAAAACGCGTTTTGGGACCCCCCTTTTATCTCAGCCCCCGCTTGACGAATCCCCCCGAGACTTTCAGGGTAGGAGCGGAGCGTAGCGCCCCACCTATTTTGAGAAATTCGCGAGGATTCGTCGACCGGCGCCAAAGTTATTCAAAATAGAATGTTGAGGTTTTCCTATGGAAACGTGGTCCTAACTATAACTACCTACTGGCGACCGCCAGTAGGTAATATACCCCAGGGACTCAGAAGATGTATAGGCCAGTTACTGAACAGTACCTCAGACTCCTGTATCTATGTGATAATCTGCTCATGTTGCCTTATGTATCTAGGGAGCACCAACTTCCCTTTGAGAAAGCGCATGTGTGCCACTCACTTAAATGTAAATGTGCTTTTATCATCAGAAAGTGATTGCAGTTCCATCCACTGTTCAAAAGAAGAGTGGGCTTGATAAAGTAATAATAATGTGCCAGGGTTTATTCAATACAGTACATCAGTGGCCAGGCCCCAGAGATATCAACATGTCATGCAGGGGAGCAAGACAACTTGCTGCCCTGCCTAAAAGGTAGAAGGCAGAAGTGTGACATTTATTTATTAAGATGTCTTATTCCTGCTCCCCCTCTGTGCTACCACGCCGAGTGCTGCCTAGAGTGCCAATGCAGGCACCCTTGTGCCAGGAGGGTACAAGGGTGTCACGTTACATGGAACAGAACTAATTGATGGACAGAATGCTGTACAATGCAAACATTCACCCCCAGTCACAAGGATCTGGGTTTAATCCATCATTCTTTTGCTCACCACACCACCCCAGTTTTGATCCACCCATGTGCAAATCAGCCTTGACCCTGTTCCTTGTGGGAACAGCCTAGCCCGAACTGCCAAGCCAGGTCCTCCCTGGACCGGAAACAAGCATCCTAGGACCGGTTTCAGGGCATCACCCTTCATCACCCAGGCCAGCTTGAATCCAGAGGTGTAGTGAGCACGAGACCCACTTCTGGGCATACACTTCCCACTGAGGGCGACATATGCAAAAGAACGAATTGATGGACGGAATGCTATACAATGCAAACATTTACCCCCAGTCACAAAGATCTGGGTTTAATCTATCATTCTTTTGCTCACTACACCACCCCAGTTTGGACCCAGCCATATGCAAATCAGTCTTGACCCCGGTCTTAGGATGCTTGTTTCCAGTCCAGGGAGGACCTGGCTTGGCAGTTCGGGCTGGACTGTTCCCATGAGGCACAGGGTCAAGACTGATTTGCATATGCCTGGGTTCAAACTGAAATGGCATGGTGAGCAAAAACACGATGGATTTACCCCCAGATCTCTTTACTGGGGTGAATATATGACATTGTTCTGCATTCTGTCCATCAACTGTTGTTTTTGCATTTGTCACCCCGAGTGGGACGGGTATGCCCAGACGTGGGTCCCGTGCTCTCCTTGCCACTGGAATCAAGCTTTCCTGGCTGAAGAGGGGTGAAACCCCAAAACCGGTCCTAGGATGCTTGTTTCCAGTCCAGGGAGGACCTGGCTTGTCAGTTCGGACTGGACTGTTCCCATGAGGCACAGTGTCAAGACTGATTTGCATATACCTGGGTTCTAACTGGAATGGCATGGTGAGCAAAAAAACGATGGATTTAGGCCCAGATCTCTGTACTGAGGTGAATGTATGACATTGTTCTGCATTCTGTCCATCAACTGTTGTTTTTGCACGTTACATGGAACAGCACCCTGGATAGTTTTGTGCAGGGAGGGACACCTCCCTACACAAAAACAATCCTTAGAGCCAAGGGAAACACAAACCCTTGATGGAATAGTGGTGCATGGTGCCAGCCTGGCGAGGAGGATGCAGGTAGTTAGGAAAGTAGATGGGGAGTTGAAGTCAAGTGAATGATATTGCCAGGATTCTGTTCCACATTAAGCAAGGCAGGTGCTCACTTGGACTGATTTAAGGCATGATTGTCAACTCATCATGTCATGTCTGTCACACAATCCTTAGAGCCAAGGGAAACACAAACCCTTGATAGAATAGTGGTGCATGGTGTCAGCCTGGCGAGGAGGATGCAGGTACTGGGGAAAGTAGATGGGGAGTTGAAGTCAAGTGAATGATATTGCCAGGATTCTGTTCCACATTAAGCTAAGCAGGTGCTCACTTCGACTGATTTAAGGCATGATTGTCAACTCATCATGTCATGTCTGTTACTCTTACAAGCGATTTTGAAACAAGAAATAGGCTATCTGATTTAAAAAGTACAATGTTGTGCCTGTCAAAATGTTTTTGTACAGAGTTCCACCAATCACTGGTCACTGGGCAGATTTACAAGCCCCTTGAGCCACCGGTGTATCACTTTTTTGTGGCGCACCGGCGGCTGATTTCTGTGCCCCATATTTACAAGCACAGGAAAGCCACCCTGCATGACTTTTCCTGTTCTTGTAAATATGGCCCCTTTGCACGCAGCACTTTGCATGAAAGAGGCGTTCCATGGATGTTGATGTGTGCATTCTGCAGCACACATAGAAAGAAGAAATCACCTCTGGTGATTGTTTATGTACAGGAAGCTGTCCCTTCCTGCACGTAAACCTTCAGTAAAACAATGAGGTTTGCCAAGTTCTATATGTGCTAATGCAGCACACATAGAAGCTGAAAAACGCCATTTCTGATTGTTTATGTGCAGGAAGAGAACCCTTCTTTCACATAAACAATCTCCCCACGACACAGGCATCCTTTCACCATGGTGCAAGGGTGCCTGTGCCGGTGCATGGCAGCAGTTTGTGCGCCAGCGCAGCGGGAAGCACAGAAATGCAGCATATTGTTGTAAATATGTCGCATCCCTGTGCTTTGAAAGTGACTCAGTGCAGCGCAGCCAATTGGCTTTCCTTGTAAAACTGACCCACTGTTTTTTCAGATTCTTTCTTAAGCACCAACGGGCGAGTAGTCCTCTGGGCCAGCTGCCACCAGCACGGCCATTGGTTCTGCTGCCCCTTGTAAATTATTTTAATACCCCACTACTAAATGTATGCCTTTGTTTATGCTTACTAGTTTATCTCATGTTGGATGTTGTTTGTTATCCCTACATCCCCCTGTTTCTCCTGTATTTCCTGGTTCCATGGATGACTTTCTCCTGTCTGTATTCTCCTAATCCAGATTCCTTTCTCTCCTTCCATGAGGAAAAGATTTTCTTGAATGACTCAAAGGCTACCTGGTTTTTTTTTTACTTGCAAGCAAAAATACAAACCTCCGAAAGTGATTACTTTCAGAAGAAGATACTGATAGATAGCTAACCTAACTGTAGTGAGGTATTGCTGTTGTACATTGTGCAAACAAACTACTTTGGTGGCTGTCTGATATCTAAAATGGGTGCATTATGTTTTTCACCAGGTGCACAGACCACCAGCAGTGCCAACTCAGCAGGGTAGTTGGTGGAGGTGCAGGCAGTCCAGGGAGCAGGAGAAGTCCCAGTGGTGACAGGTACAAGTGGTAAGTAGCCTTGCTTTCCTATTGACAATACTGTATTGGTTCAGCAAGGCAGATATCCTGCACATCACCTAGAGTCCAATCTGCAATGCACAAACCACAACCCAAAGACAAGGTGTGTTTCCCAGTGCCCACTCTGTTGCCTAAAAGTGCTTTACTTCATCATTCTGTTTTTCTGTCCCAGCCTACCTAAAAAGTCAATTCTATCTCGTCATGCGATATCTGTGCCACATTTCTCTGCCCAAGTGAAGTTATAATTCATGTCTTTCATTATGGACTGATGGTTCCACTAATTTTCCTCCCATCAATCAATGTGATGAAGAAGCAAAACAGTTGCACGTGATCAGTGTGACACCCAAGCATTCCATAGCTAAACCTCTCTCTAGCCCAAACCTTATAACTTACCACCCTGGTGACTAAGTAATTTTTTCCCACTGCTAGGTGTAGGTATTACTATATTTCTTGAGACTACTCTGTGTTAGAGGTCTTGGTGTAATATGGGACTAATGGCCTGATTTAGAGTTTGGCAGATGGGATACTTTGTGACAAATAAAATATCTCATTTGCTGCACTACAGTGTATCATATTCTTTTATGCACTGTCTACAGTATACGCGCATGAGATATCTGTTTTCCACCAAGTGTGTCCCATCTACCAGTCGCTATCAGCCTAATCCTATAACCTAAGTTTGAACTTAGGGTAAAAAAAGGGAGGCGGGAGTTGGAGGAGAAGGGCCATTGGAATTATAAGTTCATAGCATCCTACAGATGGGCCGCCCCAAAAACGTGCTAGAGAGTAATCAGACCCACAAGCATTGCTCCTATAATGTTGTTTAGTCCAATATTAATTGTGAAGCATAGGGAATATACTTTAGGGGAGGGCAAAACTCGCCACAGAATTCTGCAGATAGACATCAAAATTCACCGAGATTACGCAGAGTTCCGCGAGCAGGCGGAATCGGCTCAACGTGCTGATTTTTTGTGCAGTGAGCTTGTTCCACATTGCAAAATCAGCACAGTGCTGTCCTACTGCCTGAAAAGTTTGCTAGGGGATGCCAATTCTCACTCGCCAACTTAATGTTGGCGAGCCACAGGCAAGAAAAAACTCTGCCATGTGATTGTTACTTTACTAACTCTTGCACTGTAAGTTTATGACTAGTAACTTTTCCATCAACGACTTTACAAGTAGTAACTTTGCGAGTACTATGAAGATCCCGCAGTAAGTCACACCTAAATTATTTTCACACAACCTGTGAGAATATGGCCAGGGGTTTGATGAGTTAATGGAACGAGGAGTTGGAGAAAGCTGTGAAAAAGACAACCATTGCACATCAACAATATTCGTCAGGTCGATGAGCAGAACATCATCATCATCAAATCTGTTGTGGAATGGCACAGTTCAGTTTATGCTTTGCAAACAGTACTTCAGCCCAAAAGATAAAAGTTATATTATCCAATTGTTCTGTCATCTAGGTTTGAAGAATACAAATTTGGGAGGAGAGAAACCATACATTTCTAAAAAAAATATGATTATTAAAAGAAAAATGATACTGCATATAAATGCCAAATTGGGCAGTGTATCTGCATTCTTCTTGGAATATCTGTCTTAAGTGCATGGCTGAACCAGTCCAGTAAGATAAGCAGGAGTGTTGGAGCTTTTGTGCAGAAGATAAGAGAAGGATTGGAAAACAGTAAATGTCAATATTGTAGAGTGAAGGAGAAGGTAAGCAAGATCATAGGCTGCTGCAGTGCAATCCATCGCATGATGACTAATCTCAAGTGCGGTTAATTGAGAAGTGAGAACAATTTCACAGCCAATCCCAGAAAAGTAGCTGCATGTACCTGGCTGATCAATCTCACAACTGTCATACAATTTAGCAGAGTGCGTCCATCATGTGACATGACATGTCTGTCTCCGGTCACAGACGCCCCCAACCACCACAACCACTTAATTGGAGGACTTTTACAATTGAGCCAGCACACTACTCTGCATTTTGCAATTTAGTGCAACTCTCTCCAGTGCAGTCCACAGGGATGAGTAGGCCTCTTTGAGTCATGTTGGTTTCCCCTTGAACTTGAAGTAGATATCATCCTTCATCTGGCTGTTGAAGTAGTCTTGCACTGAGTCTGTCTGACTTTGAGTCCTGACTCCATCCAACTCTCAAGTCTTAGTCCTTTTTACCCACAATAGATTGAGAGAGATAGACCTGTAGTGCACTGCTGTAGATGACAATGTTGGAAATGACCCTTTCTGCAGAGTCACCCAAATCCTTTTTGCCTTCCTCCTCTTTTTTTGACCTCATTTTAGTTGGCGTTAGGATCTGGGCTCTTTACCATTGTCAAACAGTGCTAAAGTGCATGTGCTCTATACTTAAAACATGGTAACATTGGCTTAGCCACCAATGGTAAATTTCATTTACGTATAAGTCTCTAGTAAAATCCAATACATGTGCTCAGGGCCTGTAAATTAAATGTTACTAATGAGACTACAACGTTGATTGTACCGCTCACTTAAGTATCCCTTTAAACATGTCTCAGGCCTGCCACTGAAAAGCCTGTGTGTGCATTTCTAAACTGCCTTTTCAACCTGCCAAAGTTAACCTACCTGCCAGGCCAAAACCTTTTTTTTAATACATATACGTCACCCCTAAGGGATGCCCTGGGAAGCCCAAGGGCAGGGTGTAGTGTATATCAAAAGTAGGACATGTACCTTAAAGTTTTTCAGGTCTTGGTAATGAAATACTCTTAAATTCATGAGTCACTACTGCAAGGCCTCTCTCTGCCATAGGATAATATAGGAATTGCCTTATTACATTTTATAACTGTAATTTCCAATTGGAAAGAGATGGGACCCACAATTTTGGTATCTCTTGAACCACAATTTAGGAACACAACTTATGGTGAAGTTGGCTTTTAAATTGCAATGCTGAAATTGCCACTTTTAGAAAGTTGCCATTTTCATACTGTTTACCATTGGTGCCTCCTGCCTGTCTCTAGAATACACGTGGGGGGAGTGACAGCTGAGTTCCTGCATTCCCTCTAGACAGTCACATTCAAAGGAAGGGTAGGTGTGACTGAGTGGCCATCTGCATGGTGATGGGTCATCCTAAGCAGGATGAAAGGAAGGAGCTGACAATAACACCTGAAAGAGCTGTGGCCTGTCCCCACATAAAATGGTGCATAGCCCCCTGTAATGAGTCTGGAGTCAGGGCGGAAAAGAAATGGACTCTCTGCACTTCAAAGCATCTCTTTGAAATCTCCTCCACTTCAAAGGCCCAACTGGGTATAGTACTGGACTCCTGACACCACCAAATAAAAACACTTATGGAACTGAGGACATTCTACCAGGAAGATGGACCGCTGTGCTGCTGGAGGGACTGCCACTTTGATGAACTGCTTTGCTGTGTTGGTCTGCTGCTTGCTGCCTCTTGTCTGGGAGTGAGAGGGACTGGACCTGCATCTTTATTTCCCAAAACCAAAGTATCTCCAAGGGCTTGTTGGCTTGCCTCCTGTTTTCTGAAGTCTCAGGGATATCAAAGACTTCTTTCTTCATACTGCAACCAGCACCTGGACTCTGTCTGCTGCGAGTCTACCAAGTGTAGCCAATCAAGTCCTGGGCCCTTGGAAGTGCTGCAACGAAGAAAATCCATGCATCAACAACGTTGCTCTGATCGGAACCAGCACTTTCTCTCAACACCAATGCATCGCCACTGCTGCACGAACCGCACACACTGCATTGCCGACTGTGTGATGTATCTCCCTTGTTTATGACGCATCTCCGACTTTAAGTGGCTCGGCAACAATGCATTGCTTTGTGCTGTTTGCATCACCTACAGTCCAGCGGTACTGACAATGATGCATCGCCCCAATGTTCATCGCATCTTGACTATCGACTCATCTTTGACTTTGCGCAGCTCAGAACCAACGCATCGGCTCCTTTGCTCTATGCATCACCCTTGACGCTTCCAAGGTACTGTTCAGTGGGCCAAGGCTGGTCTCTGTATCAGACCTGTGCTTCATCGCGATCGGCCTGGGTTTTTATATTTGCACCGGTCAAGAGCAACCAGACAGCCCCGATGGTGCTAATTGTTTCTAAGCACTACAAAAACATTGATTCTTTAAAAATTCATATCTTGACTTCGATTAATATGTTTTTTTCATTCTGGTCTTGTTTTTTTGATAAAAATAGAAGTTATTTTACTAAACTGGTGTGGATTTTTATTATGGTGTATTCACTGTGTTACTGTTTGAAGTGATGTACAACTACTTTACACATTGCCTCTTAAGTTAAGCCTGATGGGTCTGTGCCAAGCTACCAGAGGGTGAGCACAGGTTAATTTAAAGTGTGTTACTGACTTACCCTGACTAGGATTGCGGTTCCTGATTGGACAGGGTGCATACCTCTGCCAACCAGAAACCCAATTTCTAACAAACAGGAGATCAAAAGAATGTGTACCTTTTGTGTAGTTCAGATTGTATTTGTTAACTAAACTGACTGGTCTCTGAACAACCTTAAAAAAAGTATAGCAGAAGAGTGGACCATGCAAGTAAATCTAGCTACATTTAAAAGAAAGGGACTATCGCCTTGGGACAGATCACCCATCAGCCCCCAAACATTGTAAATCATCGAAATCAAGTTTACAAATATTAGTTGAATAACACCCTCACTGTTTGCCACCCCAATCCATCATCACCACTCACACTCACTCAATAAAATATCACTCATCGTTGAAATAATTCCAATCCAAACACGGTGGTACACAATTGTCTTTTTTTGTTGTATCTCCTCTTTTTCTCATGGAAGCAACACAATGGCAGTGTTGTAAATTAATGATCTTTTTTGGGGCAGCCGAGCTAGGGAATGAAAAAAAGAAGGATAGGAATGTGTTGGAGGCAGGCATTACTCTTCATGTGCTTTAAATGGGGGGGCTTTGTCTGTGCACACTCGTCCAACTCCAGTCTGGCCATACATGTGAAAAAATGGTGGGGGCTGCATAATTCAGACACAAATTATATAATGTTCCTCTAGCTATATCCATTGCTTTTTGCAAAGCAGTTTGACAATAATGTAAAAATTATTTGTGGCCTACTCAGTCAGGGAAGTAGAGTTTATCCGCATGCTCTTGGGGTTCACCCAGAAGTTGGGCAGTTAGTAAAAAAATCTTAATCGGTTTGATGTAATAAAACCATAAAAACATACATTGAGATTAAATAAAACATTTCACAATGGACCATACCAATTAAGATAATGACCTAAACCAGATGTAAAAAGCAAATTACAAATAACACCAAAAACGTACCAGCAAGGCCTAGTTAAGAGAATCGCTCAGGTTAACAACAGATGGTCTCGTCCGGTTAAACCGATTAAGAAGCGGAAGGGTAAGCAATACATTACAAAGTGCATCGTGCCATAAATGATATGTTTAAAAGCAAGATAATTACTCATAATTGGACCTAAGCCTGACAGCACATTTTAAAAAGTGAACCCCATAAAAACTATACTACCCCTAAGCATTTATAGAAAGATAAAAGCGGGACGCACTTGCCTAAAATTGGCCTTTTTTAAGATCGGGATAAAGAGGCCTTTCTGGGAAGGTCACAAATACTACAGAACCGCAAGAAGTGAGGCATGTCCTGTGGGGACTTCCCATCGCAGCCACATGGCGACAGACTCTGGCCCTTATGCTGCCCCCTTGGGTGGGCGAGAAGAAGATGGAAGAGTTCAATCTGGAACTTATTAAGTAAAAAATGGTCGTACGAGTTCACAAACCCTAGTAAGTACAGTTTCACCATTTGTGTGGTTCTTAACATGATGAAACAAAATATGCTAGGCTTAACTAGTTCCTTGTCTTCCCTGTCTAATGCCTGCTGTTTGAAGACGGCCACCTTAATGTCGACCAGGTTCTTCTTGTTTCTCAATTCAGGGTTAGCAAAAATATCTTCTCTCCCCAGACTCGCTAAGCGCTCCTTAATATATTTGAGCCACGGTACTTGGGAGACAAGGTCAAGAGCCATACAGTCCCTTAGGATCATTTTGTTTAATGATGTCCCCTTACTGGTCCAGATTTTTAACCATAATGTCACCGGGTGGTAGGCTATCAAGTCAGTAAGATAGTTCAGACAAAGCTCCTCATGTACGATAAAGGTGGAGGTACCCTGGGGAATGGCTAAAAGCCGTCTTATGAAGTTCTTTTCGACAATTTGAGGTCGTCGGGGATGGTATACCCCCAGATTTCACTACCGTACAACGCTTTTGAGATGCACTTGGCCCTATAAAGCTGTAATATGGCACCCACAAGTCTTTTACCCAATCAAAATTGAAAATAGCTTCAGTTGCTCAGGTAAGGTCATTCTTCTTGCGTTTTTTTAAGGGTCCTAACATCAAGCAGAACCCCAAGATATTAGAAAACCTCATCCTGGGGACCAGAATAGACCCAACCTTGAAGATGTAGGGCCTACTTGCATCACGTAGGACTTAGAGTGGGTGACCAGCAGGTTCTGATCTTCCATGAATCGGACAAAGGAATTGAACAACGTTTGCACGCCCCTCTCGGTCCTAGCCATCAAGATGGTGGTGTCTTCATACAGCAGGACAGGAAGGATACTGCCGTCCCACCTGGCGTAATCCACCTTGGTCTCCAATAGCACCTTCTCTAAGTTATTGATGTATACATTGAATAAGAAAGGGGTCATACTTCGGCCCTGACGGGCCCCTCTTTGAATGGGAAACAAGCGAATAACCTTGAGGTCATTGGAATATCTGACCACCGCCTTCGTGCCTCGATGGAGGTCTTGTAAGAAGAGAACTATGTCCCTGTCCATCCCAAGGGATAGCAAGGTCTGTCACAGCTTGCATCTATACACGCAATCAAACACGGAGGACAGGTCCATAAAGGCCAGGTAGATAGTACCAGAATGGCAACTGTGTACTTGTTCAGAATCATGACTAGGTTCAGACATTGATCTGCTGTGGAACGACCGGGGCGGGAAGCCATATGGGACTTCTGACAGAATGTTATTCTTGTAGGCCCAATTAGATAGCCTGTCCAATAAAATGAGTCTGACCACTTTGACCACAGAGTCCAACAGGGAGATGGGCCTTGAGCAATGCGTGCTATCTCTATTCCCTTTTAAAAAAATTGGGACAAAGATGGAAATAGCCCATGAGGCCGGGCCACCAGAACTGATGGCCACATTGATAACTGAAGTGAGATCAGGGGGCCCACAACTCCAGGTTGGAAATGTAAAGGTGGGGGGAGCCTTATTACAGGCCACTATACCCAGCCTGACTTCTCCCTCGGAGACTGTCAAGGCTGATTTATCTGCTCTATCTCTACAGGGACACTCTGTGCCGGGGGGGCCCGAAACATTTCCTCAAAGTGGCTGACCCATTCATTCTGGGTAATGTGGACATCGAGGGCTTTTGGTGTATTTGCTGCTAGGAAAAGATTATATTAGCCTCCATGAGCTTACACCAGGCATCCTCCTTCAAAACCTCCTTGCGCCTGACCAATGGTTTCATGGAAAGAATCAGGGATAATCTGAGCCCATTTGAGCCTTCTGCCCCCATCTGTGACTTCCAATAAGCCCCCTCTTGCTCCCCCTTGTTCAGGCACAGTAAGGGCCACCTGGCTTTGAGACACAGGGGGTTATGGTTGCTATGGATGCTCACTCTGATAGAAAAGTCTGATATTCGGTAGAAGAGGGGGGTGGAAACAAAGATAAAATCAATAAAGGAATCGCTACCATTCCCTTAAAAGGTGGGGGTAATGTCAGTCTGGCCTGGATCCAGTCTGCCCATTGCTGATAAAAGATCAAATTCACTCATTAGGGTATTTAGGTTATCACCTTGGCCAGTGTGTTCTAGGTGAGTTCCTGCAAAACGGGGACAGGATAAACCCCCTGTATCCTGCATTCTAAGTTCCCCACATAAGTGGACATTAAAGTCTCCCACCAGTACAAATTGAGTCATATGGCGAGTGGAAACATTAAAATTGGTTAGGAAAGAGCCCAACCCGGATATATTACAGACATAAAGAAGAGACAATGTGGCATTATAAAAATGTATGAGCAATAATTTACAAGTCCTACTTGAAAATAACAAGGCCTGCAGGCATGGGTTGTCCGTGGTCAGTTCAACAATGTTACATTTCAGCCTAAGAGATACATAAACAACCAAGCCCCCCTTTGATCGACCAGCCCATGAAGGGGTAGCAGGCGCGAAGAAGGACTCATACCCCTCCAAACAGAGGGAGTTTTCAATGGCCCATGTCTCCTGCAAACTTATGACATCAAACTTTTTATTAACACAGCACCACCCCGGATCTGTGAACTTGCTTGCCAAACCGGATATGTTCCATGAGATGAGGTTACAATCACTGCCATCCATTAAATTGCCACCGTGACTGCCTTTGTACGTCTGGTTAATGGGAACGGGATGCAAAGTGGGAACCAAGATGTGATCGGGCTCTGGCACTGGGAGTCAATCACAGTTATCTAAAAGCCTCAGGGGGGTGTAAGCATTTGAAACTTGAACTGGAGAAAATGGCTGTTGCTACTCCTGGTGGACCAGGCCGGGAGGCCTCCTAGGGCACCATGAACTTGGGGTTGTTGCGCGTATCGAGATACTGTAGAAAAATCCCAGAGGGAGGGCCACAATAGATGTAGCAGGGCCCATGGTGGTACAGAGGCTGACTGCATGAAGAATTCTCTCTGCCATGTGTGGTCGATTAAAGTTGATTATGACGCAGTCACCACCACATTTCTTTTGGGACCGTCCTACCCCGGCAACTCTCTGCACCATGTTGATGTACCTCTCCACTCTAAATCCCAGGATTGTGTTGTTATTCAGCCAGTGCAACACTTTGTTTTTTAGCTGGTTGAAGTCTTCAATGGCCCCGGGCTTCAACACAGGTACATTACCCCGGGCCACAATGTACAGAGTGGCTTCCGGTGGTAAATGGAGGGAGATTGGGCCCAGAGTCTCCATGCCCGGCACTCCAGTTAATGATGTGGGTTCCCCTCCTGTCCCAAACTTCCTCTTGGTGGACCTGTTGCTGCCAGGACGGGTCTTCACCCTGGGGTTCTCCAGGGGGGATCTTTCCTCTTTTGATCCTTCCTTTGAAATCAGGAGCACTGTGGGCTGTGTGGGTTGGAAAGCTCCCTCCTGCAAGATGGAGTGGGGTGAAATATCCACCCCAATTGTGGAGTGGGGAACAGGCTGACTAAAGTCCTTATTGACACCACGTCCCAATACGGCCACAGGGCCATTTTTATCTACATTGCCACCTCTTGTGTTAGGCTTGGCCAGGTTAAGAAGTTCCCTCTCAATGGAAGCCAGACGTAACTTGATCAGGTCCAATTTGGTGTCTAGACCTGCCAGAAGAGTACTCACAAAAGCTTCCAACATAGCTGCCAGATCCATTTTGGACGGGGCTTGCAGACCGAATGTGGTAGATATTGAAGCCTCCACTCTGGATTGCTTTTCCTTGCCCCCTGTCAATGAGCACTTTCACTTGGCCCCAGTCCCAGTGCCCTTACCAGAACTGGTATCCCAGCCAGGGCAAGAGGGCAGGACACCGCTGGTTTGGTTGTGATCGTGTTGCATCCAGACATAGGCATGATTGCTGTCTGTGCCCTACTAGACTTGCCCAAAATGTCCTGTGCGTCTACTACCCCGGCTAAAATCAGGGCAAGGGGTTTGCTAGAGAGTTCCCCCCGACTGGAACCGCCAGATCCACCAAATCTGGACTGTACAATACTGAGGCCCGGCCTCTTGATGGACTAGATGAACATGAAAACAGTTGATTTGCTGGGGAGCAGGAGGGTCAACATGCCACAAGCTCAATTTCATTGTCTAAGACCCGAGCCGCTCGTGGTAGAAAAGAGTCCATTGCGGTTATTGCCGGGGCCACAGAGACTGCCACCGGTATCTTTCGTTTCCCCATGGGCCCGGGTTTTATATGTTCAAAACACTTGGGTCAAAGTCAAAGTGCCAAAGTGGCAAAACAAAAAGCTGAAAACCACAAGGCAACGTTACCAGACTAGCCCGGAAAAAGATAGGGACAAAAAGGGATCAGAAACTATACATTCTTACAGGAACACAGCGTGTAGAGGAATTAGCAGTTGGCCACTTGATCCCAGGTAAACCGTAAGCAGAAGGAACGAAATGAAGGTAGAAACCCTGCTGGGCCTACCTTGCCAGTGGGGCAAGGTTCAAGTCCAGAGGCCAAGAGTGGGGGCCCGCCTAGCTTCGTCCGGGCTCTGATGGGCGCGGACGGACCCGCTCTTGGCCCCGGCAGGGCTCACGCTCGCCCCGCAGGAGGAAAACAGTGTTTTTCAAAGCGTGGCACGGGTAGACTGGGCTCCTCCTCCCACAGTACAGGCAAGACAGGCTGGGACACAGAGTCCGCAAAACATCAGCAAAGCCCGGATGTCTTAACCAATTATATAATGTTCCTCTAGCTATATCCATTGTTTTTTGCTAAGCAGTTTGACGATAATGTGAAAATTCTTTGTGGCCCACTCAGTCAGGGAAGTAGAGTTTGTCCACATGTTCTTGGTGTTCACCCAGAAATTGGACAGTTAGCACACTTCAGTCTGACTGATTGCTCTCAACTTCCTCCTGTGCTGTTTCAGGAACAAAGTAATCTTGTGGTGTGAGGTGTTGGCTCATTTTTGTGAACCATATTTTTATTGGCATTTAAAGTAATCACACATGAGCAGTTACAGACATTGCTATCTTCCGTTCTTCCATTTGACTACAATATATCACACCAGCAGTAAAGCGGGGTCTATTGCACAGTATTCAGTCTCCTCATCTGCCGTATTCGGCTAAGGCAATATCACATGCATTATACACAGTAGGGCTTAGTGTTCCTGAGTACTGTCATGCTAACGAAATTGGACCTACTGTAGCTTATTCTCCAAACCTTGTGTATCTATAAGTATCAACTAGTCTAACGCATATGAAGTAGGATCGCCAACAGAACGGACTACTGTGTGGTGCCTTATACTGCTCATTGGGATTATAATTCTGATTGAGAACAATACAGCCAACTAAGACGACTAAAAGACTGATAGGGGAAAGAAAGAAAATGTGAGGAAAGAGAAGAGAGCAGAGAGATAGAGGAGCGGAGAGGCGGGTGGTGGTCAGCGTCCTCCCAACACTGAGAATGTGGGCCATCAATGCGGGGGCGCTGCAATATCAATGCCCATGCTTGCCACAGGTGACATTAAATTGTAGGGCAGGACTGCCTGTACTGGGGGAGAGGATGGGGTGCCCGGGGCCTGCGGAGGTAGCCCCAAAAAGAGGAGGGATCGAGTGGTACCGCTAGTGGTTCCCCAGAGGCTATCAGAATCCGGGGGGCATACAGCAGTTGCATAAAGACCGGAGCTTCGGAGATTGGAGACGGGCATGTTCCAGCCTGCAAAAGTACTCCACCAATGGTTGCCAAAGTTTGTTGAAGTTAGTGTCTCGAAGCTGCAGGCGCGCCGTAAGCAACTCCATTACCATTGTGTGCCACAGGCGAGTGAACCAGACAGTGATTGGAGGCGTTTCAGCCTTTTTCCAGTAGAGGGCAATGATTTGCTTGGCAGCGCCAAGCATATGGAGGCTTAGGTGCCAATCTCGGCGGGTCATGGCAAACAGGTTCACCAGCCGGAGGCCCAAAATGACCGTGGTTGGGTTGTCGGGCAATGGGTAACCAATTACCAGTCTGATATGACTAAGGACCACTTTCCAGTAGATGATCAAGAACGGGCACGTCCACCAGATGTGAAGAAAGTCCCCTGGGGCACTTGTGCATAAGGGTGGGCGTAATGTACGTAAGGGACCTACGTGGAGAGGCACGGAGATGGAACCAATCTCCACACTCTCCGCATAGTTCCGTTACGCACATCCCGCCTCCCGCCCGCCTCCCGCCCACAGTATTAAATACATTAAAAAATCAATTTTTAAATAACCTTACCTTACCTGCGGCGTCCCCGGGCTTCCATCCTCCTCCAGCGCGTCTTCTTCTGGGAACTGCGCATGCGCCGGAGTCCGCGCATGCGCATTCCTCGGCAGGAATGCGGGCGGCCAACTTCCGTTATGCCCTGAGTGTGTGGAGATTTGCCCTGTTTCTCCGCCTATTATCGCGGAAGGCGGAAGGGCAAATCTCCGCACATTCCGTGGGTGGAACGGAGTTGTCCGCCCACCCTTACTTGTGCAGTGCCAGCAGAGAGGTGAGGAGGTAGGAAACATTTTGTGTATCCTATGTGGGGTGTAATACCATTGTGTCATGATCTTGTACGCAGGTTCCCGCTGGGAAAGGCTACGGAAAACCTTCGGGATATCACGCCACAAGTGATCCCAATGTGTGGGTGTGATGTCGGTGCATGTGACCGACTGCCACCGTGTCTGATAAGCATGTGGTGAGACACGCTGAGAGTGTTGAAGAACTTGATATGTGTGAGAGATTAAGCCCTGGGAGTTGTCACCAGCCACTCAAAAAGGGTAAAGGGTAAAGGGGCGAGCGGCCACCTGTGCCTAGGATGACGCCTGGACCCAATGCCGGAGTTGAAGATATTGAAACCTAGCCCCCTCCAAAAGTTGGAAGTCCTGCTTACATTGGTAAAAAGATTTAAAAGAATCCCCTGGAAAAGAGGTCCTGAAGCGTCCAACATCCCCCATCTGTCCAGTCCGAGAAAGAGTGCGGGTGGTGGGCAGGCAGGAAGTGGGAATTGCGAGCAATAGGAGTGTGGGGGGGACGGGAAGGAGGTGAGGCCTCTAGACAATGCTAGCTTATCCCAGATACCAAATCCGTCTTTGTGGGGACAGCTATATAAGTGCTACGAGAACAGGCCTCCCGCGGAAGCCAGGCAAGATCCCAGATGGGCCAACAGGTCACCGCCCTGTCCATGTGAAACCAGACTTTCTCACTTTCCCACGCCATCCATTTCGAGATAAAAGAAAGATGTGATGTCCAGTAATATTCTAACAAGTTAGGCCAAGCCAACCCCCCTCTGTCTCGCGGTAACAGGATAATCTTATTAGAGAAGCGCGGTCTGCTCCCTCCCCAGATACATGTGGTGAGCTCTCTCTGAAGGTTCTGGATCTGATGTTGTGGGAAGGGCATGGGAAGGGTCTGAAAAAGGTAGAGAATCTTTGGGAGTATCGACATTTTTACTGTGTTCAAACGCCCCAACCAAAGAGAGAGGGAGGGATTTCCACGCTCTCAGATCCACTAGAACCGCCTTTTTACACTCCTGCCAGTTTGCTTATGACCACGTGGCAAGGACGTGGGTCAAGTTGAGCCCCAAATACCGAACGGAATGGGAGGCCCATTGATATGGGACAAGAAACTGAAGCACAGGGATCTCCGCTTCAGGGATCATAAGATTCAGAGCCCACGATTTAGCATGATTAATTTTCAGGCCTGAGACCAATTCAAATGATTGGAACAATCGATGAAGAGCAGGTAAAGAGGATCGCGGGCGGGATTGTGTAAGAAGATCATCCGCAAACAAGGCGATTTTATGATCCAACTGCCCAAGTGTGATGCCATGAATATCAGGGGACTGGCGTATCATGGCTGCAAGGGGTTCTACTACGAGAGCAAATAATAGGAGGGAAAGGGGACACCACTGGCGGGTGCCTCTGTGGATCGAGATAGGTCTCGTAAGTTGGCCGTTAACCCGTACCTGGGCCAGTGGAGAGAGATAAGGAGCCATTATCCTGGCGATCATCTGGGGACCCAATCCTATTTTGTGCAGGACAGCCCGAAGGAATACCCAATCCACTCAGTCAAATGCTTTCTCAGCATCGAGCGACAGCAAGCAAGAGGGTATCCTCCAGTGATGTGCCTTCCTGACTAAATGTGCGATACGTCGCACATTATCCGCACCTTGCCGGTGGCGATTAAAGCCAACCTGATCAGGTTGATTAAGCTCGTGTAGGTGTGGGTCAAGTTGCTTAGCTAGTATTTTAGTGTAGAGATTAAGGTCCATATTTAAGAGCGCAATAGGGCGAAAAGAGGAGCATAGCGGGGGATCTTTCCCTGGTTTGGGGATTTAGGCGATTTCAGCCATGGCCATAGATGTAGAGGGCCCCTCAGTGTCCGAGAAAGAATTAAAGAGACGGAGTAAATGGGTCTTGAGTTGCGGGAGAAAAGCGCGATAAAAAGAGACCAGCAGGCCATCCGGCCCCGCGGATTTACCGAGATGGAGGTCCTTCAGAGCGCCGGCGAGTTCCTCTGAGGTAATCGGGTCTTCCAGAAGCTACGCATGGTAACAGCTAATCGGGGTTCATTCACAGGCCCCCAATGCAGCCTGCACCTGTTCAGGACTGGACAATTCCCTGAAATAGTGAGATGCGTAATATTCATGGAAGTCTTTTAATTTAGAGGCTTCAGTGGTGGCCCATGTGCCATAGTCTAATTTAGGTTTGGAGATATGTGCCTTAGCGGCCCGTGTCTGGAGGCGACAGGCCAGGACCGCGCCCACTTTATCTCCCCCTTTCAGGGCTAAGAGTGCGTGTTCTGCCTTGTTGGTTCTATGCGCCCTTGGCTGGTCTCTAAGCATGGTAAGACGTCTCTTATGGAGCGCCAGAGGATGTTCCTGGTCGAATCTTTCAAGTGCCTTTATATCTCGAGAAAGGTTGCCCTCAAAGAGATGGGATTCCCGAGCCCGAGCAATGGCAATGGACGTAATACAGCCTCGAATCGTGGACTTAAACAAGTCCCAGACCAAGGGAAAGGGGGTCTCAGCGAGGTCATTGGACGCGAAGTATGACATGATAGCATCTTAAAGTTCCGCCGCATCCACGAGGTCCCGAAGAACTTGGGGGCAGAGGCGCCAATGGGGGGGCGGCTTGAGGAGTGATCCTGTATGAGAAGTTCCACGTGAGCGGGGTCAGAGAAAGAGATGTCAGACATAGACGCCGAAAGTGTGTCGTTGATCAGAGAGTGTGAAACGAAGATGTAATCGATGCGCGAGTAAGAACGATGGACTTGAGAATAATAAGAATAGTCGGGGTGGCTGGAGAGTGATAGCGCCAAATGTCCATTAAGCCAAGGTCAGTTAGGCGCCTCTTTAAGGCGGAGGACATAGCCCCTGTCCCATGAAACGAGCCATCACTGCGGTCAAGTCCAACTTCCCAGACCAGGTTGAAGCCCCCCCCCAGGATGAGGTGAGAGTCATTGTGTGTTATCTGTTCCCGCAGTAGGCCCCTAAGGAAGAGATCGCCCACCATCCAAGGAGCAGAGGTGTTGCATAATGTCTTGTTTAGCTTGGGATGATGCGCGTTCCCCTCGATGAGACAGGAATCTAGATCAGTATACCTTAGCCCATTGAGGTTTTGCAGGTTCACGGTTCAGGGATGGCAGTCTTGAGGGGCTGGATGGTGGAATAACCGGGAGTTGAAGCAGCTGTGCAGCCTCTTGGAAGGACCGCAGCATCTGACGCTTTGATTCCCATTGGAAAATTAGTGCCAATGGATGGCCCCATTGGTATAGGACGCCCAATTCCCTTAGCTTGTAGGTGATGGGTTTGAAATCCCTGCAGCGACGTAACGTGGCAGGGGCAAGGTACTGGAACAACTGGATGGTGGTGCCCTTGTAGGTGAGCTCCGATTTGGAACGTGCTGCCTTGAGGATGGCCTCCTTCTCCGTAAAGAAGTGAACTCGGTCAATATGTCAGGAATGAGGCCAGGGTGACCAGGAGGGCCAGATACTCGGTGGGTGCGGTCCAGGGCCGGCGGGGATGCATCTTTGTCTCCTCTGATTTCTTGAAGCAAGTCTGCCATGAAAGTCATGATGTTCGAGTACTCAGCCCCCACAGACACCCTCCTTAGGTGCAAGATGTTGCGGCGGCCCCTATTTTCTAAGTCCTCCTGCCTGATCTGCAGGTCAATGTGTTGTTCCTCCAGGGTGGCCAGGCACTGTCATAGTTGCTCCTGATCCTCTGTGCGAGCGTCGACTGTCTTTTCGAGGTCATCCACCCTTCCTCCAAGCTCCACGACATCTCTCCTGAGCTCCTTGACGCAGGGTTGGACCTCTGTTCGAAGGGAGCCAATTTCAGATTTGAGTACCTGCATGAAGTTGGCCATGAAGGATTGTGTGATAGGATCAGAGGGCCCCCATGCCGATGATGCCATATCCACTACAGGGGCAGGGCCTGGCTTATTCCACAAGGCAGTCACAGGGTTATCCTTCGGAGGTGCAGCAGCGTCTTTCCCAGGCTTTGATTGAGTCATGTCCCCTCAAGATCCTAAATGCCGGGCAGGGGGTCAAGGCCAGGGAGTGCCGCACAAGGCCGGATGGCATCCCGATCAGAGGCTAGAGAGCATCACAGTAGTTGGCACCAGAACGTTCCCCAGGTGAGGGACGGGCAGCACCTCAAAAGTCCCGGGGCCCCCAACCTCTCCACCAGCCGCTTGAGAGAGTCCGGGTCACAGGCCGGGGCAGCGCAACCGAAGCACCAAGGTCCAGGCCAGGCGAGTGGTGCATACAGGGCCCCCCCCCGCAAGATCACATAGGAGTGTGCCACATGTGCCGTCCGGGGTGCAAGATTAAGAAGGAAGGGCCACCACCCATCCCCATCCATAGCGTGAAGTTCAGACCCAGGGTGCGTCTGCCCAACAGGTGCCGTCACACTCCCCAGTGCAGGAAGTGGCGGCTCAGAGCCCCCAGTGAGTATACCTGAGTTACGGTCCACCCAGGGGCTGGACGCTCAATGTCCGGTGAGGCGCCGGCAAGCTTACGATGATAGAAGGTGCCTCAGCCGGGGGGGCGCCATGTCCGCGAGGGAATAGAGCTGCGCTCCCAGGCCACCACACCCCCAACCCGGTGTCCCAAGTGGCACGTGGAGCTCACCAATGTTCAGGAGAATTGCTATGAAGGGGTCACTGTTTCAGAGGCTCTCCAGGACCCAGCAGGAAGTCAAACGGCAGCCACGTGCACCCCGCTCCAGCTCCCAGGGTCCCTCCAGGATCCGCAAATACACTCACTCCGTCAGTCAAACGGGTGCACACGGCCTGTAAGGATTGTCCAGGCATTTACTGCCACTGTGCACTCACCAGGGGTCTCCAGCGGCGGCACCACGGGGCAGCAGGGAGGCAGGTCAGTCTGCAGGCCTCCAAGATCCATGCTAGGGGGCCCAGAGTGGTTGCAAAGTCTGCACGGCAGGTCAGCACTCCCCCGATGCACCCAGGCTGCTGCCCCAGACCCCCGGAGGAGATAGAGGGTTGCCGGTGTGGCGATGGAACGACGCTGTGGGCCCCCGCCGGGCAGAAGCTCTTCGGGGTCCGAAGAAGCCCAAGATGGCGGCCGCGGAGCCCCCGGCCGAGATCTGGCCCTGTGGCGGCTGGTGCACCGATGTTCTCCGTCCGGCGCCGCCGGTAACCTCAGGAACCCCCGCTGTCCAGCCGCAGGCGTAGCATCCCTCCAGATCAGCAGGCAGCCCGGCCAGGGCCCCGCGGACCGCACCCACGGGTCACGGCAGGAGTGCCCAAGATGGCGTGAGGGGGGGTCGCCAGTGGTGGATGCCCCCTCCATGGATCAGCACCAGGGACAGGGAGTCCAGGCCCCCAAACCACTGCCACGGCCCTCAGCAACTCCATAAAGGTGCACAGGAGGAGCGGCAATAGAGCGGGGTGGGATCGAACCGGGCACAGAGCCCTGAGGCCCGGAGAGCCCAAGATGGCGGCCACACCCGCCCGGGCCGGGGTGTACCTTGATGGTGCCGCACACACCGCAGCTAGCAGTCCTGGGGAAGCTCCAGGCAGCGGCGATCCAGAGCTTCCGCGGCGTGTGTCTCACTCCATGAGCAGCGAGACCACGGCCCGTGTTGGCTCATTTTAATAATATCTTTGGCCTTAAAATACTTATTAATGTCAGAAATTATCTCATTCTGACTGTCAGGATAATGGGATGTTTTACCTAGAGCTTTTCATGTAGGAGCATTGTCAATTTATATAAACATTCCCAAAATACCAATTGCGTAATGCCACTACTCTAAGATGGCGGCCATGACTAGCCATCCTTATTCCAGTAGTGACTTCAAGATGGCCCCCAGCACTAGACCAGCCTGGTTGATGCGGTGTACACGCTGTTGAAAAACTCTTCCTGGATTGAAGGGCTTGCCCGCAGACTCCTTCTGGGTCGGGAGACTCTGGGATGCATCTTAACGAACCAGATTCCTTTGTGATCATTGACTGCATCCTAAACGCGAGCCCTGGCCCGGCGGTGAGTTGATCCTACAACATAAAATGTTTGCAGACTGGAGATACAGGCTTAAAACTTGTTTTTTAATGATTAGGTTATAACAGACAAGGCTCATTGATTTCACCCTTAACACTAGTACTGAGCCCAGTAGTGAATCGACTTTACAACTTCAGATGTATGAAGATTGAAAACTTGATCACATTATTTTGTGGGGTTTATTATGATTAGATTATAACAGGTGTGGATCTTTTCTTTCTATAGGTCTCAACCACGATTCTATGATATCATATTGAAAGAAAGTACCCAGGGATCTGGAAAAAGGGAAGATTCATCCTTTTTACGGTATCGTGCAAATATTTACTTCCAGGTGTGCATTTTTGGTTGCGTTGGTATTTGGGGGGCCGTCACCCTCCAGGTCCACTTCCGGTTAGTTGCTGGTAGGAGTCCACCTGTCAACCACCTGGTAACTATGTTGTTCACATCAAAGTATGGAAACGGGTACGGGTGCTGTCATAATATGATGTTGTAAATTTTAAATGTATCTTTCTATGCCTCTGGCTCTATCTTCTCTTCTTTCAATTTGTATCAACCTCTAGAGGTCTGGTGCACTCTCGAGGTGGATTGAGTCCCCGTGCCTTGATGAAATTGCCACACATTGTTTGGACAATGAAACATGTCGGCCGTTCAGGTTTTACCATTATTTTTTACTGAGTGCGAACACCATTTAAAGTTAAAGAATATGCGTGATAGGTGTCCGCAACTCAATTTTAACTCAAGGGGAGTTTAGTTTACCTCCTTTCGACTACAGGACTTAGATGGTAGATAGATATCACTTTCATTGATACACCTCACGCTTTTATTTTTTTACATATGAATTAGAGTTAGGTCACGTTCTTTTCTGTCAGGAAAGTGCTGATGATGACAGAGTGAGCCAACTGATACATACCAACCAGTAGCTCCATGGATGTTGCTTACGTGAGGCACTTTCTGACCCACCTCACATTTTTTATAAAAATCTCTATATCTTGTTAGCCAGTCCTGAGACTAAAGGCTGGGGTGCTCTCCACTTAACGTGGGTGGTTGATGATTTTTATTAATCTGAATAACACATATGGGTGGGCATGACTAGATAGCCAGCGTTGCCAAGCCAAAGCAGTATGATGTGATGCTCATTTAAAAATCCTTTAAAATGTATGTGTTTGCTTATAACCAGGCCTTTACTTTTTTATTTATGAGTGGAGGGCATCCTGGTTGTATTTCCCTCTTTCTCCTCATTTGATAGATCATTTTAATCATGGCCAATCTCTCCAAGTTTTGAGGCGAGAAACTGGTTCTTCTGACTATGACAACTGTGCCAGTTGCACTAAACACATGCTTTGCAGACACAATGGCTACTGCCAGATATTTCATTGCCAGCCTGCTGAGCTCTGGCCATTTGCACATCTTCCTAATACCAATAGACTAATGGGTTTTGATCCATGTAGAGCTCTTTTGGGTAATCCAGATAATCTTGGACCATCCTCTGAATGGCCATTGGTGCTGCCACTTGCTTGACCTCTGTTTCCTTCACCTCTGCACTTCACTTAAGCCCAGCCACTTAAAACCAAGCCATTGCAGAGGCTGGGTCTGATTCTTTTCTTGCTAGTGTCGCTGCTTTTGGTAGCTGTGAGACAACAGCACTGCCCTCTCTAGAGATTGAAGGTTGCGCACCAGAACTTCTGCCCAGGACTCTAACATTCAGCCATTCTTCTTCCAGGTCTTTTGCTTGCTTAACAATCCACATCTTACAGAGTGAAACATTCCCTTCTAAAAAAGGAATGAAATTGGCCAGTAGTTTTTTGTACCGTGAGTCAAGTATTATGGCGTAGATGTACTCTACGAAGGACACAATATCTCTTTGCAGCCTTGATTATAAGCAAAGCAAAGGATTAAGCTCTCAACCAACTCATACGCTTCTTCATTCATACCTGCAAGCCTTTGCAACACCTTTTTTAACTGGTCCTGTAGCAGATGCAACAACGTGAAAACCTTGCCCATTGTACTGTCCTCCTTGCTGACTTCCGATGTGAAAACCGAAAAAGGAAATAGCATTTGTGTCAGGCATTTGACAAACCCCCATTTGTCCACCTCTATGGAAATGCTTTTCCCAGTAGCATCTCCTTCTCTTTGAAGAACATACTCAATCATTGGTCTATACTGCTCAAACAGATTCTGCAACACATAGTAGGTCAAGTTCCAACTTTTTAGCACCTCCCGTATGATCGCTTTAACTGCTACTCTATTAGCATGGTGAATGATCCTCAAGTGTTTCTGGGCTTTGAAAGAATGACTGAATGATTGAGTGCACATTGTTCTGCAGGTGACCAGTATGTTGCTGACTATGTCTTATTTTCTGAGGAAGCCCTACACAATCAAGTTGATGCAATGTGGCAAACACAGGACCCTGAAACATCCACCATCTGCCATGGCCTTGAGTATAATATTGCCATTGTCTGTGGCAACAAATCAAGTTCTGAGACCTCTGGGTCACAGCCATTTAAACAGCATGCTGTTAAAGTCTTCCAAGATGTTTGCAGCTGTACGTGATTTCACCATGGCAAACATAACTACTGTTGCATGCCGCCTGACACCCTTAAAACTTTTTTCAGTGCTGAAGCCTGCAGATAGCTGTTGCCTAACCGTCACAAAAGAAATCCACTGTGCAGTAATACACATGTAATCAATGGCTTGCCAATTGGTTCACATGTCTGTTGTCAGGTGAATAGTGTGAATAGCACTCTGCTGCAAAGCTTGTCTAATCACTCGCATCACTTAGTGATGGAATGCTGGAATAGCAACTCTGGCAAAATAAGTCTGGCTGGGAACCTTTCATTTCAGGCATAGGACTGCCACACATTCTAAAAATCCCACTCCTGTTTTTCAAAAGACAAATGGAGGAAGTCCAGTGCTAACATTTTAGCAAGTTTACTGTTGTACAAAAGTGCCATTGGGTGGTTGCATTTATAGGGCCCCTCCTGCCTAAACATGCCCATAATAGCAGCTTGGATTGTTTTCTGATGCAGGCGACTACCAGAGAGAACCAGGAGGTAGTAGATTTAATGTGTATCTTGGAGGAATTATCACTGTATACAATGGTGTTTGTATCTGAGTCTTGTGCCATTTGGAGGTTAATGATGTGGGTAACGCTGGCTCTTTACTGGGGACAGGGTTGCTTGGTGGAAAGCTGTCATCCACTTCTTCCTCATCACCTCCTATCATGATTATCAGAGCTGATTTCCCTCTCTCATCACCACCACCAGCAATGTATTTCTGGTGCTCCTCCCACCGGATTGCATGATGTTTTTTCATATGGACCATTTGGCCACCAGTACCATAGTGTGAACCAGGCTTACCTCGTCGAACACTAACATGATAAATGGAGCATATTGCAATGTTATCCTCCTGCTTGCAAATCATAAAGAAGTCCCAAACTGGACAGGAGAATTTTATTAGTGTGCCACTGCCAATGCCTGAAGAAGAACTGGAGGTAGGAGGATGTATCCATTGCCTCTCTGCAGTGTATACGTTGACTGAGGTAGTGCTGGATGCAGGTCTCAATGGTGGCCTTACAGATATGGAAGTTAGCGGTGGTGGAATCAGTGCTACATCTTTCTGAGCAGATTGAATAGCTGGTGTAATATCAGTGTCCTCTGAGCCAGCTTCCATACTCACAATCACTGGCTTGTCATCATCCTTGTCCCTTTTCATTACTGTAAGGCTTTCAGGAACTTTCCCTTTCCCATGTCTCTCGTGGCGGGTCTCAGACTCTGCCAGTATCCAGTCCAAGTCCAGATCATCACAAGGGGGGCTTGGAGAAGATGGTGGAGTACCCTTTCTAATTCTTGTTGGAGATCGGAGAGCCAATGGTTCAGCTACATCTTGCTCAGCAGGAACTCAACCTCCTGTTCTGCTCCTACTTCAGGAAGAACTGCTGCTGGCTGTGGCTCCTGTTGTCCACTTTACTCAGTTTCCTGTGACTATTAGGTACTAGTTTGTGGATGAGACAAATCCAATTCAGACTCACGCCTCATTGCTATGATTCTAGTGACTGCCTCACTGAGAGACATGGCCTTGGGCTTAGGCTGGGGTGGTGCAGTTGATATGGCAGGCACACAACTTTCCTGAAAAAGGTGGAGGGTGACACGCCAGTGGTAGCAATCTACTTCGTTTCCTCCTCACTAGCCATTTTATGGGCAGGAACACCTTTCTTTGGGGCCATCTTCAAGCTCTGTTAGTTGGCACTTAACTGTGGAAGCAGGCAGAGAAAGATAGAAGTGGTGTGGTGTCACATTGTACCAGCCTTCTGTCAGGTAGTACTGTGGGTTATGCCTCTTGTGCAACTAAAAGCAAACAAGCAAGAAAAATATTCAGTGAAATGTGGCATTTTTGCAGTTTCAATTATTCAATAAGACAATATAATTTAGTGAGGTTATCCCATTCTCAAATAATTATCAAAACATCATGTATCCATTGACCATTCCAATCCAAACCATAACATAACATTCCAATCAAGATAAAAACAACATAAAAATCTAAAAGTTTGCTTTATGTGTCTCTAAGGTGAGACACCTGTGGCAAAGTCCTGTATTCAATAGTATATATATGCAGCAGGAATTGGAGACAAAGAGAGTGATCCTTTGACCTTGAAATCCAAATGAAAAGTGACCAGGAGATGGACAAAGCACTGGGAGGTACCTTCTGGACAGGAGGAGGAAGTTGGAGTCTCTGGGGCACTTCCTTCCTGTTGAAAAAAAGTATAATTACAAATAATGCTTTTTGCACTAAAAACAACCTGCAAGAGTAGAATATTCACTCAAAACGGTATTTTGGAGTTGAAATAGCTACATCTCGGGTAAAGAATCTGCTTGAGAAGCAGCCATAGCCACTTGCGAACGCTGGCATCACAAAAATGTCACCAGAAGGCTCCGTGGCAACTGGAAGTTGTGCTATGGGTGGCAAATCTCACTCAGTATCACTGGCAAATCTCGCTCGTGCTCGCTAGTAGCCAGAAAATCCCACTCGCAAGCAAGGCTTTACTGAGGCCTCGCATGTGCCAACAGAATTATAATTCCACCACTGGTCAGAAGGCGGAATTTAGCAGGAACTCTGCATTACATGTGCAGCTTGGAGTTACACAAATTCAGCCAATTCCGCAAGCAGAATTATAATACCACTGGGCCTAAAAAAATTACCAAAAAAAGGTACATTTGCTAAAAACATGGTACATGCTAGATGCTACCCTGGTAATGCACAAACTAGTTAAGAAAATATATGGAAAATTAAAAATAATTTCACCTATTACCACTTCAACAAAATTATAATAGATAAGGAACAATATTAAAACCCACTACTTACCTATATCTAAGGCGTAAGTCAAAACACCTAAAGTTTGCTAAAAAGATTATGCCTGCCTTTTAAATTTTTTATGGCAGAGATTAGCCAATTATGCATACATTGGCTTGTCATCGCCATGTACCATGGCATACTGCTAACTTTCCACAGTCACGTATAATGTTGCAAAGACAATGCAATACTTACAGAAGCGTTACCAAATAACGCAAGGCTACCATGAGTCACCGTGCTTTGTTTTGTACATCTCTAGAAAGTCAATGGCGCTGGCTTGTGTTACTCTGCACACCATAATCTACGGTCCTCCAAAAGTTTACCTACATCTGTACGCCATTACATTCTATGGCATTACACTATACACCACTCTACTCTACAATAATCCACTGTATGCCACTACTGAGTACCACTCCACTGTACATATCTCCACTGTATGCGACTCCACTGTATGTGACTCCACAATATGATATTCCACTCTTTCTAATCCACCGTACGCATTATTCCACTATATGCCACTCCACTCTATGCCACTCCACTCTACACTATTTTACTATATGACAATCTAACATACGCCACTCAAATCTACACCAGTACACTCAATGACACTCCATTCTATGCTATTGCAATGGATGCTGCCACTCCATCGTACACCACTCCACAATTTGACATTACAGTTTACCATACTACACTGTACTCCACTCCAGACTACGTCACTGCAATGTACGCCACTCCACTTCACGCCTACTATGCTGTATGCTATTCCATAATACGCCACTCACCTCCTTTCTACGCTATTATACTGTGCACCACACCCCTCTATGACACTAGACTCTAGAGTCTACGCTATTACACTATACACAACTCCTCTGTGCCCCACTCCACTGTATGATTTTCCACTCTATCTCACTCCACTATACACCACTCCAGTCTACCCCACTCCACAGCACACAACTCAACTCTATGCTATTCCACTCTATGCCACTGCAATGGATGCCATTTCACTGTATACTATTCCACTGTATGTCACTCCACTTACCAACACTCCACTGTGCGCTACTCCACTGTATGCCATTCCACTCGATGACACTCCAATGTACCCTACTGTACTTTATACCACTCCGCTGTACGCTACTCCAGTCTATGCCACTCACTGTACTCTCCTCCACACTATATAACTCCATTCTGCAAAACTCTACATCACTCTATGCCACTGTACTACACTCTACTCCACTCTATCCCTGTACACTCCAATGTCTAAATTTATATTCAACTTTATGCCCATACACTGTATAGTTCAGCACTCTACTTCACTCTATGACACATTGAAACTCTGTACGACACAGCACTCCACTCTACTCTATGAGATGCCCCACCAATGTATAACAGTTTACTCTACTCTATGCTATGCCACTTCAATGTACACCACTCTACTCTACACTAATCCAATATACCCTACTCCACTCTACACCCCTTCACTCTACAACACTTGACTGTATGCTATTCCACTCTATGCCAATCCATTCTTCTACACTCCACTGTTCGCTATTGCACTGTATGATATTCGACTGTACACTATTCCTCTGTATGTTACTACACTGCATGGTACTTCACTTATGCCACTACGGTGTATTCCACTCCACTCGACACTGCTCCACTCTATAACACTCCTCCACTCATTCATCATGATTCTATCCCCATACACTCCACTGTCTAACTCTGGACTCCGCTCTAAGCCCATACACTGTTTTGTACAACACTCTATTCCACTATATGACACGTTACAATACTCTATGACACAGCACTCTACTGTACTCTACGAGATGCCACTCCAATTTATAACAGTTTACTCGACTCTACACTACACGACTACACTATGATCCACTTCACACCACTCTACAATACACTAATAACCTATATTATACTTTAATCCACGCTACGTAACGTAAACTCACTTGAATGCACTCCACTCTACTCCATCGTACAAGACTTTACATCACTCTTCACCACTGTCCAACAGCAGGCAGCTCCACTCTACGGCACACTACTGTCTTCTATGCAACTCTACTTTACAAGACTCTACTGCACGTTATCCCACTCTGCCCCAATCCCCTCTACTCCACAGCACTCTATTCCATTCTACAATACTCCGCTCTACGACTCCACAACATTCTCCCTCATTCCACTGTACGACACTCCAATTAATGAAATCTTAATAAATATCACTAAACACTACGATTTGAAACACACATTTATTAAAAAATTAAAACCATTTAAATTCAATTAAGAAAATAAAGGCCAGGGATAAGTTATAGTTAGGAATCTTTATAATATTTCCTTGCAAACCCTTTTTAAACAACACAAACATTTGAAATTCTAAAGTTATAATTATGACTGAAATATATAATTTACGCAGCACCTTCAAACTATCAATTAGATGCTCACCTTCATATACAGTGTTACTTATAACTTACATTTTTAATTGGTGCATCTCCTTCAAATTACTATATATTGCACACCTCAGTACACAGTATTATCACCTCACTCACAACATTACATTAACTATAACTCGCACTTGCAATCATAGCTTTCATATCAACACTTATTACATCTCAAATAAGATGATGTGTCAAAACACAGTGCACGGTAGAGTGGTGAGCTATAGTTAATGTAGTATTTCAAGTGAAGTGATAACATTGTGAACGAATGTGTGTGACTTGAAGGAATGTAAATTAAACATTTAAGTTAAAAGTAACAATGTCAACTCACTATTTATACTCAGATCAAGTAACTCTAACTGTGCCCTAAAAGTATGATAAATTACACCCCCTCCATGCAGTGTTATCATCAATAAAGTCATTTAACCTTTGATTTTTTCAGTGTGTTTCTAATGTTTTTTTTTATTTTAAGTAAGATATATTTACAATGACTAACTTTAACATCTCTGAATTTCTAGGTCTGTTTATTAACGTGAAGTAAGATATCCGTCATCATGTGTGGCATGGTGTTGAGGCCAGGCTCTGCACCCAACACCTGCAGGCATGCACAACTGACTATGTGATGTAACAATATAAAAGGTGTCATTTTAAGTAAGGCAGACCTATTGGTTTTGTCAAAGGGTCAGCAGTCCCATTGGATTTATCAAGTGATCTACACATCAACATATTTAAAGCAGACCTAATTTTTTATCAAAAAGTCACCAATAATTGTAATCTAATGTATATTTTATACATTTACACACTGCAATGGTTAAGCAAAGTAAATGCCTTAATTTTTAAATAATACAACTTTATTTAAAAAAATCAACACGTCTTTGAGTCTTTCTCATCAAAATTTTCAGGCCACAAAGTGCAGCGATAGGACACCGCAAACGGCACCTGCACTCCAGCAGAACAGCATGGAGCTATAGCTAGGAGTGACTAAAATAAATATGCTAAGTTCTCTTGGGGTCATGGATTTAATGACCCATGAGCCTTACTGTTTTTTTTAATGTTGCTGGGTGGCTGCTGCACTCCCTGCAGCCCCCCACATTAAACAGAAAAATTCTTTGTGGTGTCCCTGTCCCTTTTAGGGTCATCTGTGAGCTAAAAAAAATAAAAAAAGACCTCGCAGGACATTATGAGCTGCTCTTTCACGGAGCAGAGACTAATAAAGGAGAAGCTCCTGATGTTCCTGCTGTTCATTTATTATTCACTTTTTAGGAAACAATAAATATTGTTGTGGGTGTCCTGGTTCCCAACCAGGATGCCCACATGTTTAATTTTATTTAGGGGCCATAGGGTGTTAGGTTTGAAATTCCCATTCCTACAACACACTCATTTCATGCTATATTAGGTTAGCAATGTGTGGATAAATAGATGCCATTTGTATTCATGTTATGCAACCCACCGAGTTATCCCCGTAATGTGTAGGCTTCAGTTAGCGAGTGTGACTCCATTTTGCATTTCGTAATCCCTATTGGGCTGCTTAGACTAATTCTTGGGAAGGCACAGCAGGTGGTTGTAAGTAACCCGGGTGGCCCCTAAGGGCCTCTTCCTTCAGTTGGCACCTGAACAGGGACCCTGCAAGGTGACCCAAGACACCCGAAAATGGGTTGCAGGGTCGGGGTTGTGTCCGGTCGGTCGGGCGGATCAGGGTACCCCACACGCTCAAACTTGGTTCTCGCAAATACCCCGCCCGTTTGATCGGGCAACTCCTCATCTAGTGGTCACCTGCTGGGGTCTGGAGAAGGTGAAACTTTGGAGTTGACCATTTAGTCCAAAGAGTCAACAGTGGAGAATAATGTGACTCAACCTGAGTGCACCAGGTGAGTGATTTGATTCTTAGAAAAATTGCACCATTCTTGAACGGCACGAGCCTGCGGGCTGTGGCCTGATACAGTCTCCTGGCTGCCTCGTGCTATTTCTAAACTGCCTTGCTTGAACGGCACAAGCTGACGGGCTGTGTCTTGGTACAGTCTTTTGAGCTGATTTGATTTGAGCTTGGTGGGTTTACGGACCCTTTTAAAAGATACAGAGTGTTTGCGAACAATCTGCCAGACCAACTGGTAATTTGTTTTCTTTCCTTGAAAAAAGTCTGAGGCTAGAGCCTGTCTTCTTGAACTTGGTACAGTCTCCGGATTGCAGTGGGCGGTTTCTGGACTGTTTTGTTTTGGTTCTTGAACAATTGTTCTCTTGTTTATTTTCCTTCTATTATTTTCGTTGATGTTGTATTTGTTCGTTGGGGACAGCGTATGTGTCTTATATTAAGATGCCTTGTTTAAGTTAGTTCGGATGTTTTGGATGTTGATGTTGTTCTACTGATGCTCGATTGGAAGAGAGACGGCCTGCGCCCTCGAGGGTTCTCCAAATTTTGACGTATACGTCAAGCATGCCATTGGCCCTATTATGTTTAGCATGTTGTGGCATAAATATACGAGGGACAACGCTGAGCTGCAATGGCCACTTACTGGTTCGTTCGATGAACAAAAATTGAATTTCTTGCAGGATAAATTTTTCGCCAAAAAGAGCAGGCAGTCAATGTTTGATTCTCTAAGAGTATGGCAGAAAGAAGCAAAGCAGTGACATATGAGAGCAGAGAAAGAGGCCCGGAAGAGGCAGACGCAAACTATAACACAGAAGGCAGTGGCCTTTGAGAGGGTAAAGATAGAGAAAGGCAGAGAATGTGCAGATAGAAAATTCCAATTACAGACTGATAAATGTTATGTTACTAGAGAAGAAGGTGATGATTTTGTTGAAGAACTATTGGATTCTAACCCCCCACCGCCTTATACCCCTGAACGGATATACCTGACAGTTCCGATGTCCCAGTCTTCGGCCCCTAGTGCCGCCCTCTCTAGTGTTTCTCTTTCTAGCACTACTGCTTCAGCCCTGGCCCCACTTGCTTCTCCTCTACCCGCACCAGTCACAGGGGCAGAAGCCGTCAGCTTTCCTGTCCTGTCTATTAGTTCCATTTCGACTGCTACACCCCCTTTCACCCCTACAACACTGTCTCCCTACATGATGGTACCTGTCTCTGCGTCTGCTCTTTCCCCCTTAGGTGTGACACCTTAAGCACTGTCAAATGTTGAAATGCCTGTGCGTGGGATGCATGAAGCAAATTGGGCAGCAGCGCAAGACCGCATGGAGAAAGTGTTGGTGCGTTCTGCTGTGGGTGATGAGGAAAAGCAAATGTGGCGAATCAAGCAGCTCAGTGGGCTTGAAACGCGATCTACAGTGTGGGAGATGTGTGGAGTGTGATGAAAGATTATGAGCCCTTCATACAGCAACATGCTCTTAAGCACATGTCGGCCATGCTAATAGGACTGTGGGAACAGTGTTTTCAGGGTGTTGCACCACAGATCATCTATGACATACAAGACACGGTATATGCTACAGGTACGGCTCCCAATGAGATTTTTAGCAATGTAACGACACTGGTGGGTTACCGAGGCAGACTGCTCCTAAAGGTTCCGACGATAGGGACACAGCACCCTATGAGGGAGGTCCATCCCATTTACCATCTTGAAATATCAGAACTGCGTGACTCCACGGACAACGTAATTGGACCACGGTTTGATGATCAGTTCCAGGAACAGTGGATCTATACTCCTTGGAAGAGGAGTGAGGTCCTATCTCTAAAGATCCAGCTGCCTGACCTTCTAAAAAAAAACACGGCATATTATAAAGAATTGACGAAGGCGGCCTCCTCCACAATGATGACGTTAGATATTATTGAATTGTTCTTTGGTCTACTGGTACCGGTATATATATGGAGGCAGGAACATACACAGGATCATGCACTCAAGTTGGGTGGTACATGGGGTAAGATCAAGGCATGGGATAAGGAGCATAAGCCCGGTGACAAGCCGAAAGCGGAGATCCTAGCTTTACCGGGGCATATTATTACTTACATGCACTCTCTTATCCCGCCAAGGCGAGTGGATTGGGATAAGTTGACTGCGTGTCGTCAGAAGAAGGATGAAGTGTGTCTGATTTCTTTACTAGATTTGAAGGGGTGTTTTTATATTTTAGTGGTCAGGACCTGTCACAGGACGGTGGTGTTCGTCTGTTTGTAATGTAATTAGTTCTTATAGAGCGCAAACTGCCACCCTACGGGTATCCTGGCGCTTAGACTTAGACATAACCAGCATCAGAACAGACCAGAGTAACACAAGGAAGGCTAGGATCAGTCCTTAGGAAATAGCCAGGTTTTCTGGCTCTTTCTGAACTCAGTCAGAGAGTTGGCTTGTCTGATACTCTGGGGCAGCTCGTTCCATCGATGTGCAGCAACCACACTGAGGGCTTTGCCCCCCATCCTCGAGCGCTTGAAGCTGGTAGTTGTCATCAAATTTGCGCTGGAGGAGCGGAGCTGCCTCTTGGGATTGTACCAGGTAAACTTTTCCTGCAATGGGATCAGTCCCAGATCGTATACTGCTTTATAAACGATACAAAGTGATTTGAAGCAGACCCTTTCCTTAATAGGCAGCCAGTGGAGGTCTCTCAAGGCCAGAGTAGTAGAGGACCTACGTTGCCTGTTTAGCGCCAGCTTTGCTGCCATGGATTGGACTCTCTGTAATCCCTGAAAAATGTATTGGGGGGCTCCCAAATATAGGGAATTACAGTAGTCCAGTCTACTCAGCACCGTGTTCCTTACAACGAGGGGGCGCAGATCCTTTGGGAGTAATGGAAGAATCTGCCGTAGCATACGCATCAAGGAAAACACACGCCAATAGTTTTACTGGCCTGTGACTCCATCTGGAGGTTGTTATCTATCAGGACCCCCAAGTTGCGTACTGACTTGACTGGGACCAGAGTCTCTTCCTCAGGAGTTAGTTTAAATTCCAGTGGTAAATGCCGAGGTGTTCTAGCAGCAGAGCAGTATAGTACCTCTGTTTTTCCCCTATTAAATTGTAGGGAATTTTTCTTGAGCCATCCGGCAGTCTGACGCATACACTCCTGGAACGTATCCATGGATACCGCTTGTTTCCCTTCCAAGGAAAACACCAATTGAGTGTCGTCAGCATAGTTGGCCAAGTCAATACCGAAGGATTTAATAGTGGGGAACAGAGGCCGTAGATAGATGTTAAAAAGGATTGGGCTGATCGCAGAGCCCTGCGGTACCCTGTGATGTACTGGAGACTTACTGGAGGTGAACGGTGTCATGGTCACCACCTGTTGTATTCCTGATAATTAGGACTGTAGCCATTGTTAGGCCAGATTTGTCACTAATCTGCTTCCCGAGATCGCAACCAGGTTGCATGCTTCGGAAAGTACTTGGACGACCTCATCTCCATCAGTAATTTTGAGTATGTCTCAGTACTACGAACACAGAGAGAATGAGGACAAAGAAAAGGTGGAGAAAAAGTCAAAGGATTTGAAGACGAGGGTGTTGATGCAGCAGGTTGCGAGGGGGAGAGGCAGAGGTTCGGGTCTGGCCCAGCGTTTACCCAGGTCTAATAGTGTGGTGCTTCGTGTGCACCCCTTGGGCTTAACCAATGTGCGTATTGTAAGCAGGGGGGACATTGGCGGAATTTGTGTCAGGAGTTGTTGCACAAAGGTGAAGCCCCAAGAGGTCGGGGGTTTAGAGGACGTGGAAGAGGAGGAGGAGGCCGAGGGAGATGCAGTCAGAGAATACATCACACAATCGAAAGAGTGGGAACTATTTTGATGACCCCCGAGGCCGTCAGTACTATCACGATGACTATGACATGGATGAGGGGACGGGGTTGTCCCATAGCTAGGACAGCCAGGGATAGTGTGACAGACCAGTTCCAGTGCCTGTAGATCAGCGCGGACCCTATGTTACGGCGGATTTGCAGTGTACGACTAAGAAATTTCTAGTTGATACAGGGGCTATTAATAGCTCTGTTTCCCGTTCACTGGTCCCGGGGGCAGCTCTGTCTGGCCAAAATAATTTGTTGGTAGGCTTTTCAGACATGCCGGTTGTTAGCCCCATTTCCAAACCTCTTGCCTTCACTATTGGCCCCTTCACGGTTGATTCACCATTTTTATTGACGTCCAATTGTGGGGAGAATTTGTTGGGATTCGATTTGTTAAAAAGGTTACATGCCACAATATTTTGTTCTGCTGATGGTGTATACATGACTATTGGACCACAGGTGGCCCGTGCAAAGCAATGCTTCGCAAAAGACGCTCACCTCCCCGCAGAGTTCAAGAACGTGCCTCACACATTGCGGGCTACAGGGGACACGGATGTGGGGTTGCTCCAGATCCCACTGGTTTCCATTCCGATAAAGGACAATGCCAAATTGCCACACATTCCCCAGTACAAGATCTCACAGGCAGGAGAAAAGGCTTTATTACAAATAATTCAGGATTTGATTAAGTCTGGTGTGGTTGAGGAGACAGTGGCAAATGTGTCTAATAGCCCTATTCTTCCTATTCTTAAAAAAGACACCCTTGGATTCTTCTGCTGCCTATCCTGACGTTTACCGTTTTTAGATCGACTTTAGAGAGGTAAATAAAATAGTGGTTCCCCAGTACCCTGTGGTCCCAGACATTACTATGAGCTTAACAATGGTTCCCCCGTCAGCAAAATTAATTTCCGTCATAGATTTGAAGAATGCTTTCTTCAGCATATCAGTCCATATAGATAGCAGATAACTGTTTGGATTTGCAATAGCCGGTCGGAGCTTTCAATTCTGCTGTGCTCCACCAGGCTATACAGAAAGTCCTAGTATCAATAGCCAAGCCTTGAAAGCTCAATTGGATTCTTTGGAGCTTCCCCCTGGTGATGTGCTGTTGCAGTACGTTGACGACATCCTTGTGGCTTCGGACATTGAGGATGGTTGCAAAGAAGCCACAGTTAAATTATTGTTGCATTTGGCACATCATGGACACAGGGATTCACTTTCGAAATTCCAATATTGTCGACAGGCGGTCACCTATTTAGGTCACCTACTGTCGACGGAGGGTCACAGACTAACACCTGAACGCATAGCCGCTATTACTAATATGCCTGTTCCAAAGACCTAACGCGAGGTACGCGCGTTCATTGGGATAACCTCGTATTGTTGGCACTGGATCCCTAACTAGTCCCTACTAACAAAACCCCTTCTTTACCTGACCACCAAAGATGTGCATGAACCCCTGCCTTGGACACCTGCATGCCAGCAAGCTTTTGAGCAATTAAAGGTTGCACAGCTGCTCCTGTGCTTGGTACTCCTGACTACCAGAAGCCTTTTGTGCTCTACGTGCATGAGGCGGACGGTTGCGCGCTTTCTGTTCTAACACAGGGTTTCGGTGGTAAGCAGAGACCCTGCGCCTATTTCTCTGCCATGCTCGATAAGGTCTGTCTGAGAGCTACCGCAGCGGTGGCAGTTTCTATCAGACAATCGGCAGGGCTCATCCTTGATACTGATCTCACAGTAATGGTACCTCATGCTGTGGATACGCTATTGAATAAGACAAAGACGCAGCACCTTACTAGTGCGCGTCTGACTGGATATGAGCTGACCTTGTTTGCTCCGCACATTACCATCAAAAGATGCGCCACTCTGAATCCAGCCACGTTACTACCCCTCCCTTCAGAAGAAAAGAACAATGATGTCCATGATTGTTTATTTCGGAATGAGGAAGAAACAAAAGGACGGGTAGACCTGACTGATGTTCCCTTATCTGACCCCCAAGGGGAAGTATATGTCAATGGCTCTTGTTTCAAACTACCAGATGGCACCACCACTGCAGCCTATGCAATCGCAACCTTACACACTGTAGTTGAGACATCCCATATCCCACACCAATTGGCCCAAGCTGCAGAGTTGGTTGCCTTCCTCAGGGCTTGTGAGTTGAGTGAGGGACTGGCTGTTAATGTCTACACCGACAGCCAGTACGCTTTTGGGGTGGCCCATAATTTTGGACACCTCTGGGTGGAGAGAGGGTTCTTGACTTCGCATGGACTGTGAATATAGAATGGTCCATTGATACATAGATTGCTGTCCGCATTGACACTTCCTGATAACTTAGCAATAGTAAAATGTAGCGCTCATAAAGCCATCACAGATGATGTTGGGAGGGGAAATGCACTCACAGACCAGACAGCTAAGGAGACAGCTCGATCAAAGATGAAAAAAGATGTTTGTGGCAGGTCCCGCTAGGTGGGTCTCAGACAATGGAATGTTCGTGGACACATTGGAAAATGTCAGGGAAATTCAGGGTGAGGCGATTCATATGTGCTCCCTGTTGTTACCATGGCCCATGGCCCAGCGGATATTAGTGCCAAAGGAATATGCAAGCTACTGGACCCAGTATGGCAGAATGATAATATCGCTAAGGTAGCCACACACCTAGTGAAGCATTGTATCATTTGATTGAAGCATAACCCTGGGAAAGGTACTCCTACACCCGCTGGTAACTTTGCACCGCTTCCTTCCCTTTCGAGGTTCTCCAGATGGATTTCATCAAAATGGAACGAGTTAACAATTTGAAGTATGTGCTAGTAGTGATTTGCGCATTCAGTAAATGGATTGAGGCTTACCCCACTAAAGAGAATACAGCTATGGACAGGCCCGGACTGGGAACCGAAACCGGCCCTGGCAAACTGCTCAGCCAGTCCCCAGGAGAGGGGGCTGGGGTGCGGCGAGCTGTTTACTTGTGCCGGTTTCTGATGATTTTGTTACAGGGGGCTGATATTGCTGGCCCCTGGTAACAAAACCAGCCCCTGCCCTAGCGGTCCACCGGGAAAATGCCCAGTGCACCGCTACGGCCAGTCCGGTCCTCGCTCTGGCGACGGCATACGCACTTTTAACAGAGTTTGTCCCGCGCTATAGATTGACACACGTTATTGGGAGTGACAACGGAAGTCACTTCAATTCAAAAGTCAGTGAATTGGTGTGCACAGGTTTGCATATTAAGCAGAAGTTTCATGCAGTGAATCACCCCCAGTCAGCAGGCCTGGTTGAGAAGTACAGTGGTACTCTCAAATTGAAGATAGCAAAGATCCAAGAAAGCACAGGACTGCGATGGCCAGATGCGTTACCCTTAGCTTTATTATATATTAGAGCGACAGCACATTCTAGAACAGGGTTGTCCCTGTATGAGGTGGTCTTCGGATGCCCTGCTAATGTCTGGGGCGTCCCAGGACCCAAGTGCTTTTCTCAGATAGAGTACCCCCTGCTTGTAGATTATCTGTATGAGTTGTCTAAAGATCTTCGCTCTCTTCACCAACAGTTCCACGCCACGTGGCAACCGGTACCAGAGGGTCCCAGGCATCAAATACAGCCCGGAGACTTTGTGCTTCTCAAAACTTTTCTCCGGAAAAGCTGTTTGGAGCCGAGGTGGAAAGGGCCTCTCCTCGTCCTTCTCGCCACTCGCACAACAGTGAAAGTGGACGGCAGAAAACACTGGGTCCATGGGTCACAGGTTAAACGGATACCTCTACCCCTTCCTTATGACCGTTGGGTTGTCAAAGGCATCCCTGATCAGGATGGAGAGAGGGTGCCACGCTTCGTTCCCTTCTCTGACGCCCGATTGATGTGGGCGCAAACAGACAAAGAGAGTGACATAGCCCTGTTTGAGGCGATTTCCCCAGAGATAAGGGCCGCCTCGGATAACCCTGTTTCCAATACACCCGAATCTGAGTCTTGATGCCCGCCTGACCCTGAGTTTCTGCCCCTTTTTGTTGATGAAACAGTGCCTGGAATAACAAAATATAATTTGAGGCCCCAAAAGAATGACGGTGCACCAGCCGAACAGTCCAGGAGTTAGGGAAGGACTTGAGCTTAGGGTGCAGGTGCTGTGCCTAGGTTGCCTGTATTAGACTAGAGTGAGCTGTACTGGTGCACTGCCCTAGACACTGGACAGGATAGCTGAGAGTACTTGCCCAGGAGGGAGAGTGCCCTATCCTGAAAGAAGAGGATTTGTTTTTCAGCAAGGGCTGCTGCGATCGTGCAGTTCCCCCGTGGGAGTGCTTCATAGCACCATCGTTGATGAACAATAGGAGCCTGCCAGCGAGGCTCTAAACGGCCGCTAGGTGATTTGTACCCCTCTGGTCGGTTGTATTTTTGTGGGTCCAAATCCTAAGGTTTCTTTCTATGTACCCATTTGGCCTTGCAGTCATGAAGGAGGAACAGCCCCTGGTGGCTCCTCCATTACAGTGGAATGGTCCTGTGTGGTCTAGTTGGTCTACTGGAAGTGGGGTAGTAGTGATAGTAGTCATCCTCATAGTCACACTAACACTATTTGGGGTGGGGTGGTTTTTAGAAGAACAGCATCCTGTGCACACTCTGGTAGGGACTACCCCGATTCCCTCTGAGCACCTATTTGTTACATTGGCCCCGCATACTGAGACAAATTTACACCGAGAACACATTTCCTCAGATGCATCATCAGGTGCACAGTACCACTAATGCCATGAATTGTTGGGTATGTAGGTTACTCCCCTCTGTTATGCATAAGAACTATTTGCTGGTGTCATTGCCCCTGTCATATTTGGGTAGCTGTAAGGCATGTTTTCAATTGCTTGCTATGGTTTACATGCACTATCATGCTGACGCTATGAAAATGGTACAGTCTGATTATGAAGCAGTGTTGGAGTATATAGTTGTACTACAGGGATATACACCTGGGGCAGATGGCAAGGAGGGTACACTACATCCAGAAGCTTGCATGAATATCTTTGAGGCTAATGAAAATGTCACTTGGTTACAAAATGAAATGCTAGATTTCCAAAGATTTAATGTTTCCGGGAACGAAATATCACCGAAGACAAAGCCATGCTCATCCCTGTGATCAATGCAACATCTAGTTTCTGTGTTGAAGGCTCAGGCAACGTTCCAGTAGGATAGAGCAGTTGTAACTACACATACCAACTGAACACTACTAGCAGCCCACCTTTGCTTACACCTCCGAATGTATACTTCATCTTTGGGGAACAGGCTTATACATGGTTTCCCTGGGGATGGTCTAGCCGGTGTTATGTCCCTTTCCTCTTACCTCCCATTTACAGTGCACCGTCCAATTATCACAAAGATTATAGACTACAGCGTAGGGATCTCCATTTGCATCGAGTTAAAAGAGTAGTCAATACAGACGATATTGATCAGACAGATACTTCCTTACAGAAATTTACTGACATAATGAAGGGCATTCTGCCTTTTTGGGGTCCCATGTTCAATAGCCGTAATATTTGTCGCCTTGCCAGAGTAGTTGAGGGAGTTATTAATACTACTGCAGGTATACTGACCAATATTACAGTCGAGCTTCAGGCTACGAGGCTCATTGCTCTTCAAAATCGGATGGTTTTAGGCGTTATTCTGGCTGATAGGGGTGGAGCCTGCCACGTCATCGGCAGCAGCTGCTAGATGTACATCCCTGATAGCGCCCCTACCGTATACTCTGCAATACAGAAATTACACAGACTTGCTTCAGACATCCACCAGGATAATGGTTCATGGTCCCTCACAAGGCGGTTCTAGGGTCTATTGACATCATGGGGTTGGAAGATACTACTTGTTCTAATAGCTATCGCAGATGTCATCTTTACATGTTGCTTATGTATTAATTACCTTCCAGCATGATGCACCTATTGTGTGAGCAAGCTCACCCCTACTCCTAAGTTCTCAGGACGTGATAATAAAGTCTCTACAATGAAGATGCAGGATATCCAGGATATGATGCTCATAGACAAGGGCATTTTCGAGTATTAGTTGGATTTTCATCCTAAGTGTGTTGCTTTCTTCTCCATTGTTACATGTTATGTTATGTTATGAATATTTCTATAGCGCACGACTCACCCGGGGGCATCTCGGCGCTTGCATTGACGTTCACTGCGAAAGGAAGGAGGGAAGGAGCAACCAAATAAGGATTAAGGATTCAGAAATAGAAAGGTTTTCAGTTTTTTCCTGAAGATAGCGAGGGAGGGGCAGTTCCTGATGGCAATGGGAAGTGCATTCCAGTAACACGGCACGAGGCAAGAGAAGGACTTCGCCCCTGATCGGGAGCGGCGAATTCTGGGAGTTTTTAGATGTTCCATGGCATTGGACCGTAAATTAACAGTTGAGGTCTTTTTCTTTAATTTGTTCGTCAAGTATTTTGGGCCTAAGCCGTTCAGGGCTTTGTAGGTAAGACAGCAGGTCTTAAAATGGGAACGCTTCCTAATTGGGAGCCAGTGGAGCTCTGATAGAATGGGGACTAAGGGCGAGCCCGCCGGCCGGTCCAGAATCATCCGGGCAGCCGTGTTTTGGATAACCTGCAGTTTTCTTAGCAGGGAAGGGCCGAGTTCGGCGAGCATCGCATTGCCGTAATCGAGACGACAAATGACCATGGCCTGTACTAGTGTTCTACGGTGCTTAGTGGGGAGATAAGGAAGCATCTTCCACAGCAGTCGCAGGCTTTAGTAAAATGAGCTAGTGATTGTCGCCACATGATCTTTCATAGAAAGAGCCTGGTCAAGTGTGAACCCCAGGTTCTTCACACTTTGCTTCGGCATCGGGGCGGTTCCCAGCTCCTTAGGCCACCATTCTGTGGACCAGGAGAGAGAGGCTTTCCCTACTAATAAAATTTCCGTCTTGCTGGGGTTTAATTGGAGAAAATTCTCTTTCATCCAGTTAGAGATAGAAATCATACCTGCGTTGAACCGTAAATGTTCTGACGTGGCTTAGGGTCAATTTTAAAAATAAGCTGGGTATCGTCCGCATATGAGATAATCTCAAACCCGCATGATTCAGCTATTTTGGCCAACGGGGACATGTAAAGGTTAAACAAGGTATGAGCCCTGAGGGACGACTTTATCCAGACTATGTTTGTTAGATCTAAATGGCCCAAGCATAGTTGTTTGATTTCTATCTGTCAGGAAATTTTAAATCCATTTCAGTGCTAGATCTTGAATTCCACAGCATCTCAGTCTCTCTAGCAGCCTAGAGTGAGATATCATGTCGAAAGCCGCGGAGAGATCTAAGAGGACCAGAATGGCTGAACCTCCCGCATCTATTTGTAGTCTCAAGGAGTCTGTGACCGCAAGGATAGCAGTTTCCGTGCTGAAGCCCGGTCTGAAGCCTGATTGCGAAGGATCAAAGAGATCATTCTCTTCAAGATAGTGGTTCAGCTGTTTGTTTATGGCTGCTTCTAGTGATTTAGCAAATAAAGGGAACAGTGATACGGGCCGATAATTAGCGAACATGAGGCGGTCTGCCGTTGGCTTTTTCAAGATAGGGCGGACGAAGGCTTCCTTCCAGCTGGGAGGGATGGTGCCTGATTCTATAGAGCTGTTGAATATAGCTCGGACTTCTGAGGCACAGCATGGAGCAATAATGTCCATGACCCTCGGGGGGCAAAGGTCGCTGGGTGACCCTGACTTAGCGGATGCAAGCAAGGAGTGTACTTCCTTGATGGATAGCGGTTCAAATTGACAGAGCGTGTTTGAAGTTTGTAGATTAGGTTCGGCATAACTTGTGGGTGGGATATTATTGTAGGTTCGTGTGGGGGCGAAGTTATCGTAAATCAGGTTAATTTTATCCTCAAAATGATTTGCTAAGGAGTCACATAAGGATTGAGACTCTATTTGCAGCAGTCTACACGCCTGAGGGTTAATAAAATCGTTAAATATGTTAAAAAGAGTTTTCGTGGAATTGGTAGCTTGGTCAATCTGTTTTAATATGAACGCTTTCCTTGCTGATTTTATATTCTGGTGATATTTTGTCAAAGAGAATTTATAAGTCCTTCGGTCCGCGAGAGTTTGGCTAGTTCTCCAAAATCTCTCTAAGGCTTTGCACCTTGATTTTTCTAATCTAAGTTCTTCTGTATACCACGGGGCAGATTTGCGTTGTTTGGACGGGCCAAACTTTTTTACCGGGATTAGAGAGTCAAAGACTGTGGTAAGTTTGGTTGAGAAAGACTTCAGCAACTCTGACATGTCTGAGTCTGACTTAGGGGATGCTGGTGAATGTGACATGAGTACCTATGCCCCCCCTTAGAATTGTAAAGACCCTACCGGATAGCTAAATAAAGCATTTAGCCACCCATACTACAAGGAGGGTCTATTTGGTTTGAAATTCTCAATCCCGCAATGCACTCGTTTCATGCTATATTAGGTTAGCAGTGTGTGGCTAAATAGATGCCATTTGTATTCACGTTATGCAAACCACTGAGTTATCGCCGTAATTTGCAGGCTGTAGTTAGCGGGTGTGACTTCATTTTGCATTTCGTAATCCCTATTGGGCTGCTTAGACTGCCTGAGTTAGGCCTCATTACTCGTATTGCTTACCTCAGCAGAACACTGTATGTCGTTATTATTTTCTCTTCTGTTCAAGGCTGTTTCTCGACTTACTAATGAATAGGCCATTCTGCCCTTGCATACCTATCCGAGTGTGTAGCTCTGCTCCCATGTGAAGAGATGCTGAGGCCCAGCACGGCAACCTTGGATTGCCAATAACATGTACCCATCTGGCAGGTGGTAGCACATCCCTCTGTGCCCTCTTTGTTCATGTCCGGCCCAGGCCGGTAATTTTCCATTGTGGGCGTGGTTGGAGGCTGTGGGGAAGATTCATTATGTGCTGTAGTCCATTGGGGGGCCAGTCCCTCGGCAGACATCTTAGGGTGCAGGTCAGGATGGACTCCTCTGCAGAGTATTGCTAATAAAATGTATACTTGTATTCTCTACTGTCTGACCGACTCTTCATTCTTTGGAAGGCACAGCAGGTGGTTGTAAGTAACCCGGGTGGCCCCTAAGGGCCACTTCTTTCAAGGGGAGTCTAAGGGCCACTGTGGCCTCATCCGGCCCCCCAGCGAGCTGGCATATCTTTTTTATTAAGTGGATGCCCTGGTGCCCACCCGGGGCACCCACACTGCAGGGGTCATTGAAGGCCATTAGTAGAGCTCCAGAGCTACTGTGGCCTCAGCCAGCTCCCATTGCAGGACCCAGCCTCTTTTTTGTGTAGGTGGGTGCCCCGGTACCCGCATTTTAGGGGTCAATGGGGTTTGTACGAGGAGGCTTGTGGTCTCACCACCCAAGCCTTTCTCTTTGATCCTGCCCAGGCAGGAGCAGTATTTTTTGACTGCTCCCGCAGGAGACTGTGGGCAGGGTATGCCCCGCCTCTCCTGGGCAGGAAACCAAAGTGTCCCAGGACACTGTGTAATATCACACTCTGGTTGATGGGGTCCCCAGGGCTGATACTGGCATGGGGATGGAGCAATGCAGCCCCACCTCCCATGTTAAAAGAAATCCAGCCCTGGGAATGGGGTGGTCCGGGGCCCTATTGTGGCATATTGTGCTGTTCATCCTTGAAAATCTGAGCCACGGGTGGAAGTGTTCTTGAGTGAGGAAGCAGCTTTGACAAAAGTGTGACTACAAGGGCCCCTCTTTTCCCCCATTTGGTCTCATGACTCCTGAATTAGGCTTGCAATATATTCTCAAGGATTAACATCGATTGGGTGGTGTATGTTTTTTAGATTATCACTTTTATTTTTTCTGAACTATAATTTCTTCTGGGAAAGCATGCAATAAACAGCAAGATATACAGGAGTTGAATCAGGGAGTCGATACCTTGGTCCTGAAGAAAAGTCTTGGGGTAGGGCTTGAAACTTGTTAACCAATGAATACCCGGGACATTTTCCTTTTGGGTTTCCTCTTTTCTCCATTTTTTAACCATACCGGGTAGGAATTTGAATAAACATTTTTTACCTACTATACATGTCTTTTTAAATCACTCTATATGACAATACAACCCCTTCGCCCCAACTCCTATTATTCATCAGGATTACTCTTCCATCAGGATCAGTCATAATATTATCAGTGCTCCCACGTATTCATGGGTTTCAGCATGCCCCGTTCCACAGTGGAACAGGAGGAACCCAATGATGAAGCATGCCACCAAGGGGTAACCATCGTGGGTGAGTGTTACCTTAAGAAATGTTTCTACCTCTCAGCAGACCTGTAGGGTAATTAAAGAACTTCCTCAAGATATCTTTTTTTCTATAAATTCTATAGATTATGATTAAGGCTCCCGGTTTTCCGTTTTTATGGATTTTTACAGATAAATACAGACAGAAAACAATGTGTTTTCTGTCGGCATTTATTTTTAAAAGTGGATAAATACAGAAAATTGGGCTTCTATTAAGTGACTCTGTGCTGTCTTTCATGAATTATAGGCCAACAGCTGAGCAGATGGACAGCATGGGAAATTTAAAAAACACAGGATACAAATTCATTAAATAATTTCATGTCAAGATACATTTGTGATATAATGTTAATATTTAACAGTGGATGTTTTGTTATATAATATTTGGCAGCTGAAATAGCTAAAACAGACAGACATCAAAGCATGAGTGCAAGTCTATCAGTTAAATAAATATGGAAATGTACAGATTTACAACTTCATTTCTCCGCAAACCACAAAATAAATATGGACAAATACAGATAAAGTGGGCAAAAAATTAATATGGATCAATACAGACGAAAATGGTAAAAAAAAAATATATATACCATAAAGCCGGGAGCCCTATTTATGATGGAGTGACTCTTTGTGATTGTCAGAATTACTTGAGAGGCCGGACTTAGAATTACCATTTGGTAAGGTAATTCCTCACTTCTTAGTGAACCCCCATCAGCCAACTGATAATGGGCTGGGGTATGGAACTCCGAGGCCACTTGTAGTAAGAGCCAAAGTTTGTTATTTTTCATCTTTGCCATCTAGAAAAATTGAGTTTTCTCAATAAAGATGGCTACCATGCATTGCTTCATGAGAAGGGTAGAAAACAAGTGTAAATATGAGGTGACCCCACTAAGCGCATTTGAACTTTATTTTATTAATTGATTGCAAAATAAAGATGGTTTGTAAAGAGCATCTGCAGTCATGTAACCAGAACTCCGTCCTCCCTCTCTCTCATTTCCTTGTATGAACGAAGTCATGTTTATCAGCAATCAAATACCAACTAACTCACCAGTCAAATGATGAAACAAACTGGTGTTAGATAAGCAGTAGCTCCCGAAAAATGGAAACTTTGAATGGGTTTCATTTTAGACTAGTCAGGTATTTTGGGAAACTTAAATGCTAACAGGGGGGGGGATCAAAAAAGGTGTCATCGCGTTGACTGAATTGCGAAAGATGTGGGTTTTCACTAGGGATTCCTCTGAAGGATTACAAAAGAATAAGTGTGTTCTAGTAGCATATTAAAATACTTTGAAACAAAAACACCTTGGTGCCACTTTAGCGGCAGAAAACTGCAGCTGAAGCAGCGATAATGGGCTTGATAATATGCCGCAGAGAATTCCAATAGAAGCCCATGTTGACACCAGAACATGGGCTTCTATGAGAATTCTCAAGGGCATATTATCAAGCCCTTTATCGCCGCTTTAGCGGCAGTTTTCTGCCGCTAAAGCGGCGATAATTTTTACGCCATGTCTTGATAATATGCCCCTTGGTTCCTGTGCCTGTCACAGAGAGATACCCACATTAATATATCATATTGAACGGTCAGGGACATACTGTGTGAAACAGCCATTCAGATTCAAACAATATGGACACTAGAATGTTTTTCCATACATTAAATCAAGGTTGGGCAGCCTAAAAATTGTCATAAGCTGGTACTGATTGTTGCCATAAAAGGTGGAAACGTTATTGGATATATGTTCTAAAGTACCCTATACCGCATGGAAGGTAGGCAAGGGAAAAAAACGTGTGTAGTAAAGTCAGCATGGTTCACCTACTTTCAATACAAAAGAGGAGGCCGATGCCATGAAGTCTGTCCTTAACAGTACAGATGAAAGCGCAACATTTTTTAAATCATTTTATTGGTCCCGTTGACATGCCTCTGCAGGCTACTTCTAATCGTACCATTATATAACAAGCATTGACATAGCCAATAGGTCTCACCTTTGGGACCTTATAAGTGTTTAGCCATGCAACACTTGATGTTGTTGCACCAAGGATATTGTGCTGGATAACTAAACACTTATAAGGTCCCAAAGGCGAGACCTATTGGCTATGGCAATGCTTGTTTTCAGTGAATTTTGGACTCTGAAACCACGTAGTGCATTTAATGCCCAATAACAATAGCCAAACACGTGCCACATAGACTAGGCATCTCTGAAGCCAAAGAGACATTCCAGTCGGTGTAAAGAGCTCGCAGTCGAGTTAGAAGAAGGATTACCAGAGGCTGCATCACCGGTAATGTTACTGCTCATGGGTTGCATCATGTGGGACATGAGGGAGGGGACAAAGGCGCGCGCAACGCAGCGTACAACCGCAAGGAAGTAGCAACAGCGTGCTATTTGGAGAGCAGTAGTGTATTAAATCGACACTGCCTTAGAGCTGTTAATGCATTCGCCTTTGTTACAGGAGATGGATGGCCTCTGCAAACTGCGCTGCTGTTAAGAGGCGGGGCGGGGGCGAAAACAAAAGGTGCAAGTGGGTGGGAGCTCGCAAAGGACAGTAGGAAGGCAGAGATAATGGCAACTTGTGGGGCGAAGCACCCCCTGATTTATGGATGCACTTCAACAATTGTTTTGGCATGCATGAGCCGGCCAGCGGCTGGGTGTGAATGAGCACAGCAGGGACCTCTGGCTCGAAGGCACTGACATCTGCTGTAATGAACTTCCCTCAATTTCCCACTTGGGCCCAGCTTCCTAAAATCTGGGGCTAGGAAGTGCCCACCAGGTGTCACCCGGGGTGCGCGCCGTATGTCTTTCCGAACCCTGACTGCGGATATACCCTGAAAGGGGCGGTTGAGTGATCAATCAGCGTGCTCTTTAGGCACCCCGAGTTTTCATTATATGCCCAGAATCTACGCCTTCAAACTGGCAGAGGGGTGGGGTGGGAGAGGGATGTGGGCCGAGGGGCTTGTTTATCTACAACAAACAGTAGGTAAAGTGAAAAACACGTCAAGAAGTTTAATGGGGTTTGGTGTGTAAATTGTGTTCTGTGTTTCTCCAGATGATCGCAAACAACAAAATACGAGCACTGGAAAAGCCTACAGGCCTCGGATTTAGGACCTGCTGTCTTGCCAATGACTATTAGCGATGCTGTTCAGCAGCGACAAAAAGTGTTTCTTCTCCATACTGTGCAGAATGGCTATAAGAAAAATAAACTATGACCCTGCTTCTAGTGGTGGAGTCATTTTGTAGAGGAACGTATAGCATGCATCACCATGAACCACCAAAATGAGATGTGTGACACTTATTTTTTATCCATCTGAGACAGATCAGTAAATAAACAAAAGCAGAATGTAAGCTGTTTTTTTTTTTAAGCAGAGTGAGTTGCAGAAAAAGGTATGGCTGGTGCACACCCCCAAAAAATATTTTAAAAAATAAGACCATCTAGGGGAGGTAATGGAGTAGTGGGTCGGCGAAGCAGGTGGGGAGGTTAAAGTAAAAATAAAGATGGGTTCATGAGAGAAGCACTCCGACAAGAGAGGGAAAAAACAGAGCACACAAAAAATAGCTGGAAAACACATAACGTTGTGAAGAGAGGGGGAGTAGGAGGTGAGCCCGCGAGTGGTGCGCGCGCGCGCTTGGGAGAGCAGCACATACGCGCTTGGAAGAGCAGCGCACGTGCGCTTGGGAGAGCATTCACTTTTCAAGCACTGCACTCGTGCTTGTGGCGCGCCGCTGCTCGCTCCCGCAAGGTTGATGCCGCCACAAGCACGAGTGCAGTGCTTGAAAAGTGAAGACCGATGGCTAAAGGCCCTCCTAGTCCAACGCATGCGCGCTGCCTAGGCGAGACCTCAAAAAGGATATTCAAAGCAATATGCAGCTGATTCACTGAAGTAAATTTGGTGCCAAGAGTACTCTTTACTGTTTACTGGTCATAAAATGCTGATCTCAGTTTGGGACCAGTATTTGTATGACCACTAAAGTATTCTAAGAACCTACCTATGTACTATTATGTCAGATTCCGAAAATTCGTAATAGCAGTGGGAAGGAATCTGACCTAACTCATGCATATTAATCGGGTAGGCCACAAATTCTGACTCACTGCAATTGGAGGCCATCACATGGATGGTGGCCTGCTGAGGTGAGAGCCACCATGTGTGTGATCAATTTTTAATAAAGTTAACTTTTTTAAATGCAGTCTCATTTTCCTTAAATAAAACAGAACTCTGAAAGGAATAGTTTATTTTGTTTTTAAAGTATTTAAAGAGGAGTCACTGGTCCTATGGACCACTGCCTCCTCTTTAACAAACATATGTTTAGATTCATAAAGGGGAATGGGACCTATTCCCTTTTGTAAATGGGTTATCACCTTCTTTCTGGTATCAATAAAAAACAAAAATCAATATTTTGAGACCCAATTTTGATCACAAAACATTGGTTCATTTGATGCCGATTGGTATTTAGAAAGGATGCCTAACACACACCCTTTCCAGATACCGAATTGTTACCCATTCAAAATCCCATTTTAGGAGTCAGAAAAGGTTTAGTAAATATGAAAAGGCATTTTAACATTCGGAAACACATAATTAGAGTGTTTCCACATATTGATATGTTTAGTATATCTGGCCCGTAGTTGTAAATTCAGGGTTACAACTGGATTTTTCTTTTTTACACTGGTGTGTACCCTGACTATCGACCCCAGAATATCGATGGGACACAATATTGTGGACAAAATATTAAATAAAAACAGAAAAGGTAAGTGAGCCTAGATGTTCTATACCTAACTCCACATATATGTACATACGTGGTGCATATATCTTCAAGGTTCCTTAGATGTGGAGTTAAGAATGTTATATCTATGCTTCCATATATGCACTTATCTTTCTATATGTTGTCCCTCAATATTCTAAGTACGATATTAACTAGAACAATCTTAAAACCTGCCAGGAATTTACGTTGTGACTCTTGGCAGGTATCATTGGCTTCATGAATGCAGATTTCTCCACCACTCATTCCAAGGTGTGGTTTGCCTTGGAACTTTCGGGATGTCCACAAACATGGATGTTTGAAGGATTCTTAAACTCCTCCCATCTTCTTTCCACCACTGAAACGGTAGGAAATGTACTCCAGCACAGGATTTGTATAACTCTCCTATCCGTGTGCTAAGGAGAAGAGTGAAGGAGAAATGCTTTGCTCGAAGCTGATAATTGGTTGTGTAAATGCAGTCCCATGCGTTTGCAATGCATATCCAACACCCTTCAACTCTTTAGGTGGCACAGAAGTGGGTATGAGTATGGAACGTCCCGATATTATACAGTGTGTGTGTGTGTGTGTGTGGAGAAAAAGTGTTTGGGAGAAAATGTTTTTATAAATCTACACATTTATTAGAAAACTTTTTTATTCAGTACTTCTGCCCTTGAAAATAGCCAATTTATGGTACTCAGTATGCCAACCTGCAAAGGATGGTTGGCTGGGATTGACTTACTGGGACTCGAACCAACGACTGCATGTGAGAGCCATTAGCATTCTGCTCGCGGAGCCATTTCCCTGGCCTTGGAGAATTTGGAGAACACCGAAGTGGGTCAGACAGCACAGTTACCTAAATTCCACCTTTACTTTCCTATGCTCAAAAGGTATGTGAACAAGGCAGAAAGTATTGATTCTATTCACCCCATATGGAGACGGCCTCTTTTTTTTAAGGTTGCACCCTGACTCTTGAATGGCAGCATATCATTCTTGCAGATACGAAGATAGCAATGAACAAGTTGAGTTTGTTATTAAAAGGGCTTCTGCAAACTTACTTTAATTCTGAGCAAATTACCTGCATCGTTTTGTTCAACCGTGTGCATGAACGCTGCCTATATTGTGGTTAAAATGCGTGTCCATCGGATCCATGAGGCTCGCCTCAAGTCCCGCGAGACCAAGGGCGAAGCCCCTCTAGAAGCACTTGTTTGCCTCTAGTCCCATTTGGCCCTTGGAACGACGCCTGATGTGTTTGCGCTTGTGGCACCAGAGGGAGGCAGGCGTCCGGCATTACGCAGTACACCTTGTTTCTGCTTGTCATCCTTCACTGCTCCAGAGTTGGATTGTGTGGGGAATGGAGGAGTATGCGCATGGAAGATCGATCGCGCAGCCACAAGATTTGTCCTGACAGCTTGCCGTACCCAGCGAGAGCCGTGAACCTTAAAGGTGCCTGGAAAGGCACGGGTTGGCATCATGTGGAATGCACGCTTGCTGTCACACTGGACCGAGGCTAGGAGATATCTACCTTATGACACAAGACATTCACTATTCCATCCACGCCTGCACTGCTCACGCTTTGTCATCTGGCTTCTTTTAGTGACATTGTAATCAATACAAGTAAATTGAATGATTGCACTAGAGGAACTCAAAGGAGTACCGAATACTGTTTGTGTAGTGATTTTCCCTTTTGGTAAAGTAGCATCCTTGTTAGAAAGGTGGAAAAGAGGAACTGAGGAAATAGAAATCAGTGGAAAGTGATGAAGTGGCATGAAATATGTATGTAACTATTTGTTTATTTACTTATTTAATCATTTGTAGTGCTTGCATGGGGCAGCAGCGGCCATCAGAGACATCCTGAATTTGAGCCGGTATTATTAGTCAAGAGACAAGGAGAAAGCACAAAAGAGAAGCAGCGGTTTACAGAAGTGAGAATGTAAGAATACCCTGAGGAGTGAAAATAACTCGATTGGGAGAACACAACTATTGAACAGTTATAGTTGAAGAGTGCACTGAGTGGGCAGCAGCATACCAACAGGAAATGGAGGCCAGGAATATGAGTTGTAAGAAAGACAGTGAAGAGTTGAAGATAAAAGGATGGCTACTTCTGGAGACAGACGTTTGGAGATGGGAACTGGTAGGGAGAATGGTAGTGGTAAGAAACAGACTCAGAACATAAAGATATTGGGCCCGATTCACAGAATTAACTTAAGACAAAATCCTAAACTTACTACTTTTGGTATTCACAGAATGCACTTACTACTTTTGGTATTCACAGAATGCACTTACTACTTTTGGTATTCACAGAATGGATTTACGACTACTAACTTTACGTCCGCACTCGGGCCGGAAATTCCGGCCCGGAGGCGGGGCTTCCGGCCTGGAGGCGGAGCTTCCGGCCCAGAGGTGGGGATTCCGGCCAGTGGTGGAGATTTAGCCATGGCCAAAATCTCCACCTCTGGGCCGGAAGCTCCGCCTCCGGCCCGGAAGCCCCGCCTCCGGGCCGGAAGCTCCGCCTCCGGGCCGGAATTTTCGGCCCGAGTGCGGACGTAAAGTTAGTAGTCGTAAATCCATTCTGTGAATACCAAAAGTAGTAAGTGCATTCTGTGAATACCAAAAGCAGTAAGTGCATTCTGTGAATACCAAAATGGTAGTAAGTTTAGGATTTTGTCTTAAGTTAGTTCTGTGAATCGGGCCCGTTGAACCTTGAGGAAAAATCGTTCCTGTTACCAAAACGTTCAATCAATTGGCGTCCAGATAACCACAGTCATCATTTGTTTATAAAAAACTACTGGAAAGATCAGAGGGGCCGTGTCCATGCCAGATAGTTTGCTTGGGTTACAGATGAGTGGAAGTTACTTGTTCTTCCCATTTCCTTTGAGTAGGGTGTAAGAAAACAGGGCTTTCTGTAGATGTTCCACCACTTTATGCCACCATATGGACCACTAAATGCTAATTTTCGACTCTGACCGTGCTCTGAAGCCTGCTAACCAGGCTCCAGTGCCAGTGCTCACTCTTTAAAACTGGTGTGCGTAGTCGGCAACCCCAATTGACAAGGACTTTTACCCCCTTATAAGTCCCTAGTATATGGTACCAGTGTTACCCAGAACATGGGTGGTAAAGGGGTCCCCAAGACCCGCAGCACTGTTTGTGCCACCCTGTGTGCAGCAGGTAAGCAAATGACAGCAGGTCTGCCATTGCAGACTGCAGGAACAGTGTAAACTTCTCCATTTCAACTTAGCCCTCACCGTGTGTGGCAAAGTCAATGAACTGCTTTTAGTATATGTCAGTCACCCATAGAGAAGGCCTCCTGAGCCTAGGAGTCAGTGTGCAGTATATTAAGGTTGTAGGCTTGTAAGTGCAAGCTTATAGTCTCTATAGTGGCCTTTACCATTAAAGTAACACTATAAGTGATATGTGGTCCAAAGGATAACATGGGTTTGCAACCGGGCAGACCCGGAGTTGCTGCCTCCATTATAGTACCACCTAAATACGTCAAGTTTGTTATCCCACAATGTGCCTTCTCACATGTGACACAAATTTTGTGGCAAGGTCAATGGGGCATGCACTCAGTTTGCTACCTTGGAGGTTGCCCACCTGGTTGCTCCAGTTCCTCTGTGCTCTGGCTGGCAGCCTGCACTTTCTGCTGCCAAGAAAGGAATCTTGCCTCTTGCTAGGCAGTGTGATCACTCCCAGAAGTCAGGAACAAAGGCCTGGGCAGGAAGGAAGTCACACTTCCTCCCTCCCAGGAGGGCTAGTGAATTGGCACATCAAGGCGGTGAGCTTCAAATGCACTCTGATATGCACCCAGGCTGTCTCCCAGAGGAGTAAACAGCCATCCCTTCGCCCCAGGCACATTTGCAACTAGTCAGGTGGGTAAATTAGGTAGTCAGGAGGGGTACATCCCCAGAAGGCTAGCCACACCCCTAGGTTGAGCTGCCTGGTCTGTACACCTAGGGAAGACTTCTGCCATTTTTAAAAGTGGTAGAAATAGTGGGTTCTGGGCAGAAAAACTGACCTATACCCCAGATTTGGTCATCTCAGTAGCGGATTAGCTGTAGGAACTAGCAGCCCATTGGCTACTTGCTCCCACAGCCATAACTTCTCTAAATCTAGGATTTAAGAGACACCTCTGACACCAGAATCTCAGATATGACTGACCTGCATCAAAGAGGACAAAGAGGAGACCCGCATCTAAGACAACAACTTTTTGCCCAAAGCAAAACAGCGACACTCAGTCCCTGTGTCAACATTCGTGGAACTGCTTGATCGTGACTCCTTCTAGGCCAATTCTCAGCTCCCCCAGATAGAAGGATCCCTAAGAGAGCTTGAAGCACCATCAGACTCCCCTAGACAAGTGGCACTAGTCCCCCGCAAACTGCAGGTAAAACAATAGTCCAGATCTGAAGATAAGCTGACCATAGGGAAATCAGAGGGATAATCCAAATCCAGATGGCCTAGTGCATTGTGAGAACAGTAATCCCACCTTCCACAAAATTACTGGCAGCTACTGCATTCCCCAGGACCATTAGACATCGACCCCTTACCGCTGCCAAGGTTTGTTGGTCGCCAGTCTTGCAACCAACTCATGCACTCGACGCTGCATCAAGAGGGAACTCCATCCGACCTTCGTCCAACTTGAGCAATTACCTTGTTTTTTTGATTTTCCATCTTGTTTCCCCGCAGCACTGTGTAAACGGCAAATGTAGCTCTCCCGCAGCTCCTGTTCAGCACCAGGGATAACCGGGACAACTCTGCACACATGCTCCATGGGCCAAATAACATTTAACTGACCGTCGTGTCCTGGTCCAGGGACTGCACCACCTTTACCCTGCAAGGTTACAATGCAGCTCAACCTGAAAGTGACCGATTGTCACTGGCAGTTTTCTCTGTTGACCGCAAGGCTAAATTTTCACTGTATCTTACTGCACTGATTTTACATTGTTTCTAAAATCTATATCTCTGGTTATATGTATACTATTACTCTCATTTTGGTGTCTAAATTAACACACAAATCTACTTTATTTTTATAACTTGCTGTCGGATTTCTATTGAGTTGTGTCAATTACTTATCGTCAATGTTGGTGCTCTGAAATGCTTAGCACATGTTCTTAATAAATCCTGACTGCTCTTTGCCACTCTCCCAGGACTAAGGCTATCTTTGGGGTATTGTGATATTACATGGTGAAGCCTAACCAGCTACAACACATTATATTCCACTTTCCTGCAGAGGGGAACAGAAGAAAAACAGCCATTAAAGGATGGCCTAATGTTGGAAGTGGGGGTCCTTATCGCTTACCGCCGCCACCAAATGCTGGAGGCGGGAGTCCCCGACCCCTCGTTTCAATGTTAGGCTAAGTAAGGACACCGTCTGAGATAGCCCTGCTCACCCCCTTACTAGCTTGGCACGAGCAACCAGGCTTATCTCCAAGGCACGAGTGTACAGTATGTGCAACCATGCTCACAGTAACCCAATAATGTCACCACAAATAGACTCCATACGAGTTTGGAAAAAATGTGTATAATCTTTATATAAGCAATTATACGATACTACCACATGATACAAAATCAACATATAAGAAAGGGTAGTATTCTTTCCGGGTTGGTAGGTTCTAATCCCAACCACTGCTTCTAACCAACAGCTAAGCTCACTTCTAACCGTATTCAAAAGGTTAGGCCAGTCGTATTGCTAGAATCACACACGTTGCAAAAGGAAACAAATACTGTAATGTGTAACGATATTCTCTTATACTGTGCAACAGAGAAACAATGCCATACATAGCGTCACAGTCATGTATTTTGCAATTGAAGGAATAATGCAATGCGTATCACCACCAGCATGCCCTGTACCAGGAAGAAACAAAGCAATTTGTCGCTCTACAATCCTGTACGGTGCAATAAGAAAGAATACACCGCGCCACGTTATAATCAGATACTGTGCACTGAAGAAATAATGCAATGCGCCACGTTACAATCAGGTAATCTGCAAGGGAAAAATAACGCTGTGCGTAGCGTACCAAGAATGTAGTTCGTTAGTAGCAATAATGCAAAGTTTAATACAACAGTTTTAGGTTCTCCGTTAACAGTGCCCCTGCTATGGATCAAATGATGACACAAAAGTGCTGCTTTCTACTCCAGCCCCAGTACTGCCCCTCCTTGGATCAGCACATGCGGGGATCCGAGCCAAAGCAACTGCTCGTGCAGCTGACAGAAACGGGAGGCCGAGAGAGTGTCCCTCCAGGCCCGCACCGCACCCCACCCCAGGTGTTGATCCACGTTACCTGGGGCCGTGACCCCACTCTCCTCTCCGCCGTCAGCGACTAGGGCCTTGATCCAGAACTCCGTCATGGGGTGCGGTGGACTCAGGCCGGCAGCTCAGCTCTTCCGGGGCCGGCGGTCTCAGCCCACACCGAGATCCACCCTCAGCACTGTGGAGACTTTAGTTCAAATTCGGTGCACACCTTACCCAGGCACTCCTCACCAGCGCCTCAGGTTGCACTTCAACACGCACACTGCGCGTCCGAGACTCGCCTCTTCTCTGGTGCTCTCGGCGACCCAGCGCTCTTACTCAATGCCCCGCTTGCACCACGACACGCACCCTGCGCGTCTGAATCTCTCCTCTTCTCCCGGTGCACACGATGTCCAGGCGCTCTTCACCAATGGCCAGGCTGCACCATGGCATGCACTCTGTGCGTCTGAGACTCACTTCGTCTCCCCGTGCACACCATGACCAGGCGCTCCTCACCAACACCTTGGCCTGCACCATGACACCCATCCAGCGCGTCCGAGACGTAGCTTATTCCTGCGTGTCCACGATCACAAGGCACAACTTCTGAGGGTCTCAAGCTGCAAAAGCACATGCACACCGTGTTGCTTGGGACTTCTCCAGAAACTTTTATGATCCTGTATTTCCAAACAGGGAGCCAGCTCTCCTCGGGCCCTTGGGGTACAGGACACAGAACAAAGCACAGTCCTGTTCAAGAAGGGGGGACACCACCTACTGCAATGTCCCTTCAGTCTCTTCCTTGGTAAAAGCTACAAAATGCAGGCCAGCCCCAGATCACAAAGCAAGGGTCAGTCCTATCCAGCAGTCTCTTCAGCAACTCCTTCCTTGGCAAAGGTTCTTCTTGACCATGGAACAGGTCAGAGCCTCTGCAACACTCGACCTGTCCATCTTGCCATTCAAAACGACACCAAATTCTAGGGATTTCCGTTCTCTTAGTTATACCCCTTCATGTCTTTGAAGTTTGTATGTGCTCAGGGGTCCCTGACCCCTCCCTAAATCAGTTCTGGGTGTCTCCCTCCCAGTGTCACCTTTCTCCCTTTTTGTTAATGGGGGCCTGGATCCTTACTCACTCAGATGGAGATGGGTCAATTGGTTTAAAGCACCAGCCCAGTTCGTTTCAACTCCCAGGCTTCGCCTCCCCCTACTCTCCAGATCCAGGGCAGACTGGTCCTATCTCAACCCCTCCCTGGGTCAAGACCTCTCCCAGCTCTTCGTGCTTCACACATCCAGACAGTCAATCCACATTCAGCAGAGACACACAGATATGCTTAAAGCACAAAACTCAGCCACTTTCTAAAAGAGTGGCTTTTGAACACACAGTGACAAAACCCCTTCCATAGAAAGATGTGCTATGACACTGTGAGTTCATACATACCAAACTTCACAACTCCATTTTAAACTGATAAGAAACTAGGCTAACAAAACACAATACCCAGCCTCCCCCATTCTGTCCTATGGGCAGAATGGCCTTTCAGCAGTGAAAAACGAAATGGAATGTTTATCACTGTCAGAACATAGCACACACCTCAGTATATGTTCTGCCTTTTACTTACACTACACCCTGCCCAGGGGTTACCCAGGACCTACCATAGGGGTGCCCAATGTGTATGTAAAAGAGTAAGTCAGGCCTGACAAGTGGTTGCACTTGTCAGGACAACATGCTAACTTAGCACACTGCGCTCAGGCCCTACACTGAAGGCCTGAGTTCCCTTCTCTGCCCGCCTTTGCATTACTAGCCCTAGCACACAGAGTGCGCATCACTAGGGACTTTACTAGTAAGGCAAACATACCAATCATGGCCAACCAATTACCATTACATTTTACATAGGGAACATTTGTACTCTGACACTGATTAGCAGTGGCAAAGTACCCAGATCATCTAAAAGCAAAGGCGGTAGGGGCAAAAAGACAGGGGTAATCACGCCAAGATATGCCAGGTCTAGCACCTAACAAACCTGAAGAACAGATAACCAAAAAAACTACTGCCGGCAAAACAGATAAACTAGATGACATTCCTGTCACTGGCCAGCTAAGGAGGGAGTATAACCAGAGAATGGAACAAAATGGAGGATCTGTCGCTGGTGGGATGTATGAGGAACCTGCTCTTTGCTGTCTAAGGCGGGACTATAAAGGCAGAAAAGAATGAAGTGGAGGACCCTAACCAGAAAACGCAACAAAACAGAGCGTGTATAAATAGATAAATGGATGAAAAAGTGGGCTACGTCTCAAAAATGGGATGAAATACTGACACTTTAATTGAAGTTGATGAAATGAATGAAAAGTGTTTCACTGGACATAAAAGTGAGTTATAATTAGAGAAATGTTTGAAATGAACGGATTATAAATGAAGAACTGTATTAGATACATGTAAAGCCTCTCATGTAATATCTAAGCAGTCACTGCAACTGTAACTAAATCTATGCCACAACCATAAACTGGGGCAATACAGGAAATTATTTTTACAATTTCAAGACTCCAAACATGAAGGAGAGAACCTTTGAGGCTGGACAAGATTAGGATTCTCTCCTCCATTTTTGGAGTCTTGTCCAGTTTCACCCTTGTTGGAATTCATCAGTAAAGTGCAGCTTGGATGCTATGGCAGAATAAACACAGATATCATTTATTTTCATATCCATCATCCTTAGGAAATGATGTCAAAAGGCGATGGGTGAAATACTTGCAAAAGTCTGTGCCTTCGGAAATGTCTTGGGCTGCAATCCAATCCATAAATACTATGATCCGTTTGCACTGACTATTGATCTTTTAAATGCAAGTATTCTTTTAGCTGTTCTAGCTGTTGTAACTGGCTTTTTGTGTCTATTAAAAATCATTGTTTTTTTAACACATACTACCTCAAACTTCAATAAAGATTGTCCCCAAATACTGGTCCACTGTCAGAATTTAAGGCAATTTGATGTAATTCCTTGTGATGTTATAATAATGAAATGGCATATGATACACCACTGCTAAGCCCTTGATCTACCAGTGAGAAACTTGCAACAGTAAGCAATTCTAGGAGCAGCAATTGATCTAGAAGGTTATCACTTTTGAAGGTCACTAGAATCTTCTTGTTTTCCCGGAGCTCAGTCTGAGACCTTACAGAGAAGAAGGGAATTACCAGTCCTGCTGCAGACCACAATGAATCTCAGCCCAAGCATTACTGAGGGAGCGAACAAGCTAAGGATCATCTTTGAAGTGGAATTCATTTGTCCTGTCAAAGTGCGATCAAAAATGTCAGGATGGATAAAGTGAAAGCGGAATCCATAAGTGATCTGGAGCGATCAATCAAATGCTATTGTTTTTCACTTAATCTTATCGATAAGCTGTTATTAATTTCTAAAGTACCAAATGTGCATTTTTAGCAAATTAAGACTTTATTTTTATGGCCTTGGGCATCTACAAGACTCTACCATTAATGGGCAAATGTCTTCTGCGAAGTTGGGCTTGATACAAAGTGATAACTGTAACCAACCCCACCATTTCAGACCCTTTACTGGGACCACTGATGGGAGACATGAGTGTTTGTTAATGTCAACTTTCACTTTTGAATTTATTACAAGGAGTCCTTCTTTCAATTTATAAAATGCTCTTTTTTATCCGGATAGGTTAAAAAAACTTGAATTAATATGATAAATAAACAATTTAAACTTATCACAACATTTCTGCGCAGTCGCTACAGGTTGGAGTAGATGTGGCCTAACGGTTAGAGCCGATGACCTTGGATCGAGGGAAACCAGCTTGAAGTCCAGCTATTGGTTCAATATCACGTGATTTAGGTAGATCACTTAATAATAACGTGCCAAAAAAATGTATTTGCCTTACTGATGTTCAATGCTCTTGAGTGACTTTTGCGCAAAATAAACCAGCAAAAATACATAAATATGAGAGAGGTCAGTAGCTAATTGTTTCAGTAGGAGTGTCTGACAACGTTTGACCAGAACTTAATGTTTTTGTGAGCTTGAAAGTGAAACATATGTCTAGCTATGCATAAAGTTTCTTCCCTTGGGTATATATTTGTCACACCAGGCCTGTGTTTTTTTTGTCATTTTTGTTCAGACTACTAATATTTTCCTTACATCTGAATGTATTATATCTAGAGACTTGTATTTTCTTTGCAAACATCATTTTTTTGGAATTGTTGCATAATTGAAGGACAAGTTGAATTTATACAGCAAAAGAACATTGAATATGCTGATTAGCGGAAGCAGGAGAATTGCATCGAAGATAATGTAAAGACGTGGAGACAATAATTTTTTTTGATTTCAAAGTATTTTATTGATTTTATATTCAAAGACATTAGCATTTCTGTTACAGGATTAGCCATACGTGGCTTGTATGACAGTGTTTAACATGGCTTCAACACATGTGTTTGGCTAACCCCACCTGACGTGGCTTAGTGAGAAAAAGAAAGAAGAAAAAAAAAAAGAAAGTGGAAGAAAGAGAAAGCAGAAGAGAAGGACACAAGAGAGGCTCTGTATCTGTCTAACCAGGCCGCTACATCACTGGATTGTTTGTGGCGATATGGGTAGTCGAGTCAGTCCAGCCGATCTTTAGGGCCAACGTGATTGCGCTCATTTCGTTCCTTTATTACACCTACTGGGGGTCGGGGGATCAAGGGGTTTATCACGGGAAGACTTGGTTACCTGGGGGGATTCATGGGGGTTCGTATGAATCTAGGTATGTGTCAAGTGATTTCCACATCTCCCTGGCTGCTGGTCTCCAGGGTGAGTTCTGTAGTGCAATGTTGTCAGCACCTCTGAGGTGCGTAATCCAGTTGAACCAGCCTTTGTATGAAGCCTTACTTGTGTCTTTCCAATTTTCTAGGACCAGTTTTACTGCTGCGGTCAGCAGCAGGTCTAGAAAGTCCTTATCATGCTCTGATCTTAGCTCTGCGGTAATAAATGCGGTGACGATGGAGGCAAACTCAGTCTTTAGTGTACAACCCAGTACCTTATTTACAAAACCAAAGATTTTCTCCCAGTATGTTTTGAGAGTCGGGCATTGGTAGATAAGGTGTGCTAGGCCCCCTTTTTCCTTGTTACAATTCCAGCATAGTGCATTGTCCCTCAGACCTAGTGAGTATAAGCGTGCCGGCGTCTAGAAGGCCTTATGGAGTAGCCAGAACTTTGTTTGTGAGAGCACTGGGGAGATTTTATTGCGTGAGGCCGAGGTCCAGAGTGTTGCCACTTCCTGTTCATTAAGAGTGTTTTTGGTTTGAATTTCCCAATAGTTAAATGTCTTATTGTTAAGTTTGGATGATTTTGGACGTAGTAGTTTGTAGAGGTGTGAGACCTGGTGTCCTAGTCTGTTTATGTTTGACATGTACTGGGTGATTGGCGGTTGCGCGGGCGATAGTTTGATCTTGGACAGGGCCGTTTTTATTTTCAGAAAGTTGTAGAGGTCAATGTCAGCTAGGTTATGCCTAGCCTTCAGAGCAGCAAAAGTGACGGGATATGCCCCGTCTTCTAGTTGGTATGGGTGGTGGATGCCTTTCTCTATCCATGTGTTGAAGGCGTGGCATTTTCCCTTGTATAGAATCTTACTGTTGGACCAGATTGACTCCAACTTAGATCCCCTGATGCTGCTCTCCATTTTCTTACCTATCTTTAGCAAGGCAATCTTTGTGATTTTAAAGATGGAACTGGTGGCCTGGGTATGTTTATTTGCTGTTTAATAGCGCCACGGGGTCCAGGTTGTTCAGGATGGCCCTCTCTACTTGTAGCCAGACCAGTGTATATGCGTTCGGGGGTGATATCCAGTAAGAACCCTGCCTTGCTAGGAACGCAACTTGGAATAGTCTGAAGTCTGCTAAGTTAACTCCTTCTAGGTTTTTCTCTAATCTTAATTTTTTGATACTTATACACGCTTTCTTCCCCCACCGAAGAAATTTGGAGATCAGATTGTCTACCTTGCAGTGAAAATCATCTGTGAGTAGGAGTGGGAGCAAGCTGATCAGGTAATTAATCATTGGGGTGATCATCATCTTGATCGTCTCAATTCGCCCCCACCATGTTATGAATTTGGGGGACCAGGCCTCCAGGAGTTTCTTTAATTTTTCCAGCAATATCTTCTCATTATGGCCTAGTGTGCTCAGTAAGTCACACCCAAAGTGTATACCTAGATATTTGATAAATCTTGTTTGCCAGACTAGACCTGATCCCCCTAGGGTTTCACTAGTGCAGTGGATGTTCAGTGGCTTGCATTCTGATTTGTCCCTGTCAATCTTGCAGGAGCTGCATGCCCCCGGCAACGTCTAAACATGCTCCATGGGACAGGAGGTGCTGTGTTCATTGCATCCTGTGGGCTTTGAGGTAGCATTGTTGTGGTACTTAATGAGGTATCTGTTGAGGTAGTTAGTGGTCACTTTTGGTAGCTGTATGTTGCAACTTTTCCTGAGCGGGCTCGTGCAGGTTCATTCATTCTGCCCCAAATTCCGGAGAGGCTCTCCTCTTGCTGGTCCCAGGTTGTGTTGTCTCTATTTCTTGGGCTGACGGGCCATCCAAGTATTTCTCCAGCTCCTTAGGCTCATCGAAAAAGTGAGAGCATCCGCGGTCGTTTATCCTGAATCTGGCTGGGCCAACAAAGGAGAACTGTATGTTTTTCTTCCTCAGCTTGTCCCTTAAGGCAAGGAACCCCTTTCTTGTGTCCACCGTGGGTTTTGAGAGGTCTGGCGTAAATATGATCTTTTGCCCTTTCCATGTGATCTGGTGGTTTTTTCAAGCAAAGTTGAAAATGGCTTCCTTGTGCTGCGCTCTTTGGTTTGCACATTATTGGTCGGGCCGCTCTTCTCATTGTGGATTTGAAGGCAGGGACCCTATATGCTCTATCAAGTTCAAACTGCCGGTCAAAGTTTAGGTTTATGAGTTTGAGGACCAAGTCCTCGATAAAGGTCAGGCATGAGCCTGCTGTGTCTTCAGCCCCCTCCGGCACTCCTAGTATGCGGATGTTCCCTCACCGGTTGCGGTCTTCCAGTTCCGCCGTTTGCCTCTGGAGTGTAGCTGTAATTTTTGTCAGGATCCTCAGCTCCTTGTTTGAGTTTAGGCCTGCGTCTTCCATATCACTTATTCTTTGTTCAGCCGCAGCAAATCTGTTGTTAACCGTGTGCATGTCAGCCCTGACAGCAGCTATCTCCAACTGTATTGAGTCTGTGGTCTGCTTTGTGGTCTTGGCCAGATCGTGGACATCTGCCAGTTTTTTTAGTCTCATCTCTAGGGTCTCATTGATGTCTGGTTTCTGCTTGGTCGGTGAGTCTGTTATCGCAGGTTCTCTTTTGTTCTTTTTCAGCTGCTTTTGGAGTCTCGATTCCCTCTCTGCCATGTTGCAAGTCTCGGGTTCTCCTTGGTGAAGCAAAATTACTCTCCCCCTGGTCCGCTATTGGCTTGTTTTGGGTGTGGGGCAGGTATCTCTGTTGTTCGCCTGCTCGTCTTCCACTTTGCTATCCACTTTGCTGTTAGGTTAGTGTTGAGGCTTTAACCGCAGTCCTCTGTTTGTAGACTCTTTTTGTGGTGGGTGCCTCCTCATCGCCACTCTTCCTCCTTGGATAGAAACTGGTGCCCTACAGCTGTGCGTCTGTTGGTGGAACCTAGCAGGAAAAGGGGTGTCTCCCTCTGAACCTGGTTATCCCCCTCTTGCTTGGTTAAGAGATCTCCCCGTGCTCTGACCGACTTAGGTTGGCGCCACCTACCTCTCTCTCAGTAGGCTCTCCGTAGTCCGCTATTCTCCGAATGTGGCGATGTAGGTGTTAGATTGGTGCCTGTGGGGAGCCCAGCCTGCTGGAGCACTCTCGGTCCTTTGTGCCTGGTGTCCTGGTGTACGCAAATGCACCCTCTTCCTTATTTTTCCCTCATTTGCCCCCTGGGTTGGGGCTCGCTCTTTATGAGGGGCAACTGCGGTTTTGCTGTGAGCTGTTATGTGACCCTTCATTCGTCTGCACTCACATCCTTTGCTTCTAGAGTTCTATTGGCCAGCCTGTTTTGTCATTGGTGGTCTCTGGTGACTCCGACGTGTGCGGTTCCGCTGTCTCCCTTTGCACTGCCAAGCCTCTCTGTTACCAGAATGCGCTGCGCTTGTTAAGGGACCACAGTGTTTGGTTAGGCTGGGCTGTGTGTGCTTTTATATTTTTTGGGGGGTCTTTATTCTGTTATTTTCAAGTCCTCTGCCGTGACCCTCTCACTAAAATCACTTATAGCGCTGTAGGCCCTCTGCCTCGCCTCAGTCCCTGCTCTCTGCTCCTTAGGGAGATGGCGGCGCTGTTTAATTCACCAACAGTCTTTCTTGGTTTCGATTTTCCCGTAGAAAATTGTGACGCTGTTTTTTTTCCCAATCTTCCTTTGGTTTCAGTTTTGGTTGGCTCTTTTCAATTATGCCTACCGCTCGTCCTGCACCTTGAGACTGCTTGAGAATGCTTTAGTCACTTCACCCCCAGTGCCCCCCCGGTGTCTCTGTGCCTTAGGAGAGTAGAGCTGGCGGTAGTAGCGGGTGTGTGGCGCCGATCCCTTCACGAGCAGTGGTGGCTTTACTGGGTCTGTGGGGCACCGCCCTCTCTCCCTCAGCGGCTCGTTCGTCTGCTCACTTCTTGCAGCTCCGCTTACTTCCCTGAAGCTCGTACCCTGCTCCGCTCATCCGTTACTCTCTCCTGTAACCGTAGCCTTCTCTGCCCCTCGGGTGGTTATCTCCTAGTCCTCCTGCAAGCCCAGCTGGCGCGCTGGCTAGTCCCTTATTTCTTTTTCATTTCACCCGGACCATTCACTCCTCTCCGCTCCACAGTACTGTACCGATCCGGTGCTTCTCCTCCGGTCATTGGCTTCTCCGCATGCTGGTCAGTTGGCAACCGCTGAAGAGGGTGATGGTGCTTATTGATCCCCAGGTTTTGGTTTCGGCTTGTCCGCCATCTTCCCTGTCTCCGAGTTCGTAGCGCCGGGTTCTCGTGAAAATTCTGCCTTTATCGGGGTTCGGATATTTCTGTGTCGATGCCTGTAGCCGCTGTTGGTGTTCCGATGCGCTGAGGTGACTTTTAGCGTTTTATTTGTTCGGAGCCTCTTTTGGGATCGATGCTCTTTCTCCTTGATCTGACGGAGCAGCAGACTCAGGCAGCCATCCTCCGTGCCGTCCAAGCCACGCCCCGTGGAGACAACTAATAAGCATCAAAAGCACCAAAGCCAGCATGGAAAGCAAAAGCGAAGGTCAGCTATACATCCATTGGCATGTACAAGCCTATTGTAAAGAAATCTCCCACACGACCTACAATACTTTCACTACGACTAAAATTAGCTCTTGTGGGCTTCCCTTTCTATATAGATTAAAATATACCACATTATTTCATTTTTGCATTTTATTCAAAATATATTTTTCTTATAATCAAAGCAATATTTTTACTCCATAATAAACTTTTTTTTATACATTTTTAAACATCTTTTTTTGAAGTGAAAAAATACATGTATTATTAAAACATGACAGACATGAGAGCAGTACACTTCATAATTGGAAATACAATGCATGTAAACATGAGAGCAGTACATTTCATAATTAGAAATACAATGCATGTAGATAAGTTTTCAATAATGTAGAAATTACTTTTCATGTCCCCATCAAAAGAAAAAAAAGGGAAATAATCAGATCACACCACACCTCTCACTCCATGTCATCCTCACCAAAACCAGACACACATGAACACATACAAACTTTCATTCACTTCCCAGCTTAAATGGACGTGCTAATACGACACATGGTAGAGATCCTTTTCAGTTATCCATGGTGTTGCCGCCAGCCGGGAGTACATCTAGCCAACGTACGTTTCGGTGGATTAAATCAATTACTGTCCACCTTCCTCAGGGCCATCCAATTTATATTCTCATACTCAATGGCAGAGGTGCGATGGGGAAATCTGCAGATAGAAGGGTTTTCATAGATTGAAAGAAGCCCAGAACAATGTTTGTTATAATACTAAGTTTTATAGCACACTGAGAAATTTCGTGCTTTCTGCTTCGCCTATACGAACCAAATAGATCATGCAGGAATAAGGCGAGTAGAAGGAAAAAAAAGGAAAGAAATAACTTCTCCAAAAATGACTTCCTTTAAGAGGTCAGAAGTAGATGACCTTCACCGAACCAAAAATGTGCCAGGGATGAAAGGAGAGTTAAAAGAGTGACTTCTATGCTGTGTGAATAGTGTTCTCTGTGCAACACCCATAGTTACCTGGATTGATATCATGACCATATATACATTATATCGAAGAATCTTATACTGACCCTATATAATAAAACTGGAGGTTTTCCTTTCCTACAGTCTGCTATTCACGGGTGAACCAGGGATGGAGTCTTAGTGTTGTTGCTTCTTTCATTGCGCGAAGTTAAATTTTAAATATGAGGCAATAATATTCCTGTCTCAATACTGCAATGCAAAAAAATATACTAACATTACACATTGTCCTGTCCTGCCTTTGGAGCACTCTTTTTACAGAAAGATTTGTTTTTTAATATTAATATAATGGGGTAAACCCACACATAGAGGTTTACCTGTAAGGCTCAGACGCTGACTTTAAATGCGGGAATCTCTTTAGATCAACTCTTTGAAAGTGACACAAATTAAATCTTTAAAACAGGCTCAGGGCTCAGTCAATCAGGCTGTGATTATCTGAAATAGCATAATGTTGTGTTAGAAGAGAGCACTAGCTTCTAAATATGCTTATTTTCTAATTGCAGTACTAAGCTATGTATAGACAAAGTTTATCTGTAACGTAGGAAACATTTACCTTATGTATAAAACTTTGCAATGTTTGCAAATAGAACTGCATGTACCCAATCACTGTGTTTTATTTGGGAGGTGTCAGATGCAGAAAGCATACGGCAATTCTATGAAGAGAAGCGTATTCAATGTTATTGTTGGTTTCACTATTATTGCTATCTTACGCTTAGAAAAACCACTTAGCATATCTGATTTTAAATAGCCCCTATACCTCAGTTTATGATATAATTAAAGCTATATTATTGCACTGGCCACGATTGCCGATATGATATTCTAATGTCCTATGTTTTACCCTGTAATGCCGAGCGAAATGCTTTCACGCTAAACCTGTTTACCGGTCTAATACTAGCCTGCCCTGTGTGTCCCCTGGGCTACTTATGCGAGCAAGGAGAGAAAGAAATAGGGCAGACCAGACCCAGTTAATAATCATTAGTGTGGCTTATCTGTGTTTATTCAAATTAAACATCGAATCGACTATCCCCTCTCTGTCTCTGAAAACGCGGACCGACATAGCACTCGTATTCGTACTTACTTGCATCTGCCGCAAGAGTCCCCCTATGCTGAATTACTTTGTCCTGCTCACCCGGAGAGGCCGGACACTGAAAGGTGTGTATTTAAATACTCTCGTTGGTATGAGCCTCTAGCTTCCTCCTCGAGAGCAGCTCTATGGTCTGTCACGTGATGGTATTTCTTAGACGCTGAATACTGGACCTAAGTTCAGTGAAATAACGGTCGCCATATTGGACTATGGTGTATTTAATGATGTATAAGTTTATTTATTTACAAGACTTTTATTAATCTAGCGGTATTTACTAAAAATCTTTCTCCAAATAGGACATTTCGAGATCGAGATGCCTGGGCGCTGCAAGCGCCATGATGTACCGTAATCTGCACTCTAGGGTGCTGTGTTTTTTTCGATAGTATGTCGGAGTCTATAATGCAAAAAATTATTTTTGAAGCAGACTTCCGTGATGTAACTAGACTGGACTCACTCTATATAGGTGGTGATTTCTATAGGAATTTGAATAGTGCCAGATGTAATGGAGGTCACTAGACACAGAGAAAGACCTAAACATGCCCATGGGTGTTTTAAAAGACGCCGGCTATGATGACAACACATGGTGCAAAATAAAGACTGAACAAGCATACGAAATATGGTCTTCCATCACATATGCTGAAGATGCCAATTATAATAAAGGCTCTATATATGAAGCAGGGATTGATTGACTCTCGTATGTATGTGGACCAGAGGATATAGGGCATGGTGAGATCAGCGTGTTGTGTTCCATATTATTTCCTCGTTCAAACCTTCTTCCACAGGGTATACATCCAAAATGTTTCCCTGCGTTTGCGCGTTTCTGTCAACTTTAAGGTTAAAAAGATTATTGACAAATACTGGACAATACTCAACACAAATGATGACAACACTGACCTTCAAAGACCAATAGTGGCCAATATAAGAGACAAGCTAGTGCACACAAGAGAATCAAAGTATACATTTATGCAAGACAGCACCATCACAGGCCTACCAATCATCAAAGGGAACCACAGATGTGGGATCTGTGTTGCCTGTGAAACTGCTATAGTCACAGAGAAATGGGAGTACAATGGACGATCAGGAATCTTAAAAGACCACACTAACTGCAAAAGTTACAAAATTATATACCTCATTTTATGCCCCTGTGGCAAGGGGTATGTGGGTGAGACAGGGCGAGAGTTCAGGCTCAGATATTCCGAACATAGGTCAGCAATGCGAACAGGTAAGCTGGCATCACCCATGGTACGTCACTGCCAAGATTATGAACACTCTGAAAGAGACCTTCGCTGGCTTATTCTCGAAAAAGTTAAACCCAAATTAGGTCAAAATATGACAGAAACGCGCAAACGCAGGGAAACATTTTGGATGTATACCCTGTGGAAGAAGGTTTGAACGAGGAAATAATATGGAACACAACACGCTGATCTCACCATGCCCTATATCCTCTGGTCCACATACATATGAGAGTCAATCAATCCCTGCTTTATATATAGAGCCTTTATTATAATTGGCATCTTCAGCATATGTGATGGAAGACCATATTTCGTAGGCTTTTATCGTAAACCTACGGCAAGAAATACAGTATTGCGCCATGATAGTTTCCACCCCAACAGTCAGAAAAATTCCATCCCCTTTGGGGAATTCCTCAGAATAAGAAGAAACTGTTCTAGCAGAACCGAATATGACATACACGGAGAACATTTAAAAAAAAGATTATTGGAAAGAGGTTACTCCAAAAGGCTTGTAAGGACATTATTCAGAAGAGCAAGATTTTCCCATCGCGAGGCTCTACTAGGGGGAACACAGTGAAACAAAAATGACAAGCTAGTATGTGTCATCCATCATTCACCCCTCAACTTTAAGGTCAAAACGTTTATTGACAAATACTGGACAATACTCAACACAAATGATGACAACACTGACCTTCAAAGACCAAAAGTGGCCTATCGTAGAAATGCCAATATAAGAGTCAAGTTAGTGCACACGAGAGAAACAAAGCATACATTTATGCAAGACAGCACCATCAAAGGCTTACCAATCATCAAAGGGGTATGTGGGTGAGACAAGGCGAGAGTTCAGGCTCAGATATTCCGAACATAGGTCAGCAAAACGGACAGGTAAGCTGGCATCACCCATGGTACGTCACTGCCAAGATTATGAACACTCTGAAAGAGACCTACGCTGGCTTATTCTTGAAAATGCTAAATCCAAATTAGGTGAAAATATGACAGAAATGCGCAAACGCATGGAAACTTTTTGGATGTATACCCTTAACACGGTGGAAGAAGGTTTGAACGAGGAAATAATATGGAACACAACATGCTGATCTAACCATGCCCTATATCCTCTGGTCCACATACCTATGAGAGTCAATCAATCCCTGCTTCATATATAGAGCCTTTATTATAATTGGCATCTTCAGCATATGTGATGGAAGACCATATTTCGTAGGCTTGTTCCGTCTTTATTTTGCACCATGTGTTGTCATCATAGCCGGCGTCTTTTAAAACACCCATGACCATTTTTAGTTCTTTCTCTGCGTCTAGTGCCCTTCATTACATCTGGCACTATTCTAATTCCTGTAGAAATCACCACCTATATAGAGTGAGCCCAGTCTTGTTACATCACGGAAGTCTGCTTCAAAAATAATGTTTTGCATTATAGACTCCGACATACTATCGAAATAAACACAGCACCCTAGAGTACAGATTACGGTACATCATGGCGCTTGCTGCGCCCAGGCATCTCAATGTCGAAATGTCCTATTTGGAGAAGGATTTTTAAGAAATACCGCTAGATTAATAAAAGTCTTGTAAATAAATAAACTTATACATCATTAAATACACCATAGTCCAATATGGCGACCGTTATTTCACTGAACTTAGTTCCAGTATTCAGTGTCTAAGAAATACCATCACGTGACAGAACATAGAGCTGCTCTCGAGGAGGAATTTAGAGGCTCATACCAACGAGAGTATTTAAATGCACACCTTTCAGTGTACGGCCTCTCCGGGTGAGCAGGACGAAGTAATTCAGCATAGGGGGACGCTTGCGTCAGATGCAAGTAAGTACGAAATCGAGGGGGGGCGACAGGTGGCGCCGCGCAAGATGGCCGCGCTAACGTGAGGCTCCTGCCGCCCGGCGCCTAAATCTGACATTTATCCTGCTCACAGGCACTTGAGCCTGCCCGATACGCCTGTGCCGCAAGACCACCGCTGGAAGGACTGCCGGTCCGAGTACTGGCCGGCTGATGATCGTCTACAGCCGTAGGGGAGCTGGCTGTTCCGCGCCGCTGTAACCTGCCGATTGACGTGGGTTGGAGTCCTGGCGGGCAGCGCCACGCGAGGCCGCGGCTGCACACGTGGTGCCTGGGCCTCCCGGACGGACGGAGAGGTGAGGAGTCACGGGTCTGGGGAGGCGCAGACCAGCTGTGCGACTGCTCCTGGAGAGAGGCCGGTGTTCCCGCCGGTGCTGCCAGACAGCTTGAAGACCACCATAAGGAGTAGGAGACGCCCGGTGCTGCAAATTCCTGCGAGGCCTGCTTATCTCCGCCTACGTATGGCCCACAAATAGCAGCGGCAGCCGTGTCGGCAGTACGCGGCCCCCTGGCTGGGCCCTAGTAGAGGCTTGAAGCTGTCACCCGCCCGCAGAGCAATCTTTTGAGCCTCCTCCATGCCCCCATTGCTTAGATGGCCTAACGGACCTCCAGGGTGCACGCATTTGAAATAATAGACTCTATTGACTCACGGTGCACCTCTTCAAGATAGATTCTGCCATAACTGCCTCCCTGATCAGGCATACATGCAGCCCCTACTTTAATTGGGGGTTGTGGATATCGTGCTTGCCTTTAGGATCCTAGACGCTGCCCCCTGACCTCCCTCGCTGAGTAGGGTATTGTGGATTGCTTGCTGGCCGCCTCCGGTGGGGGTGTTTGGGAGTGTGGACCCTCTGTGGTGCCCGGTTACGGTCCCCTAGTGCCGGCCGCAGAGAGCTGGGTGGACGCTTCTATCCTTCCAGCGTTCTTGTGGTCCGAGCCTGCGGCGGCCTGCGGGGCCGTCCATCACCTGTGATTGAGATGGGGTAACCGGACACCAGGCAGCCTCTCCTCACGTTTGATGCAAAGAAGCTTAACCGTGCCCCACAGGATGAGCGCGATGCTTTGGGGGATCAGGCCATTCCTGACGGCCCCGCTGCTAGGACAGGGGAGCTGACTTATACTTCAGGAGGTCAGACAGGGTTTTGCGACCATGGCCGATAAAATGGATGGCATGTCGACGCGTATGGATGCCATTGTGCATAAACTGGACAATCATGAGGACCGCCTCAGGGAGGCGGAACGCCGTATCTCGGACACCGAGGATGCCTCCACACAGATCGCCACACAGGTAGCACAGATGGACAAATTATTGAAAATTATATCGGCCAAGAACGAAGATTTGGAGGCGAGGAGTAGGCGCAACAACATTCGCGTTCTTGGCATACCGGAAACCACCAACACCGGTAAAATGGAGGAGTACGTAGAGAAGTTATTAATCTTAGCCATCGGAGCAGAGGCCTTTTCCCCTCAATTCATTGTAGAGCGTGCATACCACTCCTTGGGGCCTCGTCCACCACCGGGGAGCACGCCTCGCCCCATAATAGCTAGACTCCTCAACTACAGAGACTGCGACGCGGCGCTTCGAGTGGCGAGAAGCAAACAACACCTCAACTATGAGGGAGTTACATTTTCTATCTACCCAGACTTCACGGCCACAGTCCAGAAGGACAGGCGCAAATTTACTGATGTAAAAAATAAACTGCGACAGGCTCAAATAGATTACGACAGGCTCAAATACCCGGCACGCCTCAGGATCACCCACCAGGGCAAGCAACGGTTTTTTACTAAACCACAGCAGGTGGAAGAATGCCTAAAGCATCTTAAACGCACTGGTGGCGTCTCTGGCTCGCCGTCCACTTCGCAGCGCTCTGCCTCACCAGACTGATGTACACAATCCCCTGCTACGCTCCAACCACGGAGCACGGAGGAACTGTGATGGATTAGAGTGGACGGACACTCGTGTACTTTACAGAGACGAGATGAGGGTTCTTTGGCACCGAACATTGTTTAAGGACCAGCTATTCCTGTGGGCTTGGTATTCATAGTTGCGCCGGGCACCCCCAGCCCCTTTCAGGGTTCACTCACTCCATCGCCCATGGACTCTGGGGGCGGGGTGCTCCCGGATCGCCACCTAGGTTTTCCCCCCAGCGGGCGATCCCCCTTTGTTTTATTTCGCATGCTAAGGGATGCAATCACAGTTTTGTTGTTAGGGTGTAGGGAGGGGGAGGGAAATGTGATTCTGGCAAGTTGGGGGTTGCTTCAGTGGGAGGGGGAGGGGTATGGTAGGGTCTTTTTGAATTTTAGTGAGCACACGGTACAGCAGCGCACCTTGAATGTCAGAGCCATGCCTGACACCATACGCACGGTAACAACACTGACAGCCCTTCCATTGAGGATTATTCCACTCTTCTGCTTAATTGCTGCGCAGGGAGCACTAACACTTCCCTTGATCTGCCACAAATGGGGGACATGAGCGCTAGGACAAACACATCACAGCTAAGAATTATGTCATGGAATGTCCGGGGCCTAGGGGATCCTAGGAAGAAACGTCAGGCATTAGTCTACTTGGACCGCCACCAGATTAGTATAGCTATGCTACAGGAGACACATGTTAACCCTGCACTCTCCAATACGTTTGCTGCTAAATGGGCGGATTGTAGGCTTTTCTCCTCCTACTCCTCCTATACCCGGGGCACGGCGATTTTAATAAAGAAACAGACGCCTTTTGCATTGGCAGGGTCCGTTACTGACCCACAGGGGCGATACGTTATCGCATGGGGCCGACTGGGCACGGACTCTATTACTCTTGCCTGCTGCTATAGCCCCAACATGGACACACCGGACTTTTTCACCACACTCTGGGGTAAGATAGTGGATATTGGGTCGACTCATATCATATGGGGCGGGGACTTCTACGCTGTACTCAACCCAGCACTGGACAGGTCCAATCCTGCCTCCCACCACTATAATCGTACCCAGGAGGTGCTGCAAGATATCCTTGCGGAGGGGGGACTGTTAGACGCATGGCGCCATTTTCATCCACGGGCCAGGGATGGAACACATTTTACGACATACGCAGCCACCTGGGCTAGAATAGATTACTTCCTCATTGCGAGGGGGTTGGGGCCGACTCTACGCGCAGTGACACACCCTGCCAGAACACTTTCAGATCACTGCCCGGTGATGGTGACACTTTCCTCACCTGGATTTGACAAACCCAGGCCTAGCTGGCGATTGCAACCCACAGCGCTACTTGACACAGTTTTTCATCATGAGTTGGGGGAAGAGATCCAGGATTTTTTTCAGAGAAATAGGGGATTGGTGGATAGTGTGGAGCTGATCTGGGAGGCCTTTAAGGTCACGATAAGGGGATTTTGTATTTCCAAAAGCTTTGAAGTGCTCCGGGATATACAAGGGACGTTAAAGTCCCTGGAGATGGGGGAAACGGGAGAGGTGCAAGCAGACTTCCGGACACAACTGTCGGAATACGAGGAAACCGCACTGAGGGAGTCGAGGTTCCGGGGGCGCTATTGGGTGGCTCGCAGGTATGGTGAGGGTGAGAGACCGAGGCGGGCTCTAGCTGAGGTGGTTAGCAACCCCACTTCTCTAATTACATCTTGGAAATCCAGGGCCCAGATGCAAAGCGGCACAGGGATACCGCAGACATACTAGATGCGTTTACCACACATTACACAAGTCTTTATACCACACAGCGCAGTGGCTCATTGGACATTGATGATTTCCTGGGGGATGTGGCTATGGGCTGGCTATCCGATGCACATCGTGAGTTTCTTTGTTTGCCATTTGAATTAGATGAAATACGAGAGGCAATCATGAAAATGCAATCGGGCAAATTGCCGGGACTAGGCGGCATCCCCATTGAATTTTATAAAACCTATATTGAGATAATGGCCCCGGTACTCAAAGAATTCTACGAAGAATCCCTAGAGGTTGGGGAGCTCCCCCGATCGATGCGGGAAGCACTTATTACCTCGCTCCTGAAGCCGGGCGAACCCTGTGATTCCTGCGACTCTTACAGGCTTTTGTCCCTCATCAACTGCGACATAAAAAAATTGGCAAAGGTCATTGCCAACAGAGTGTCGCAGTTGCTAGACAAACTTATCCTCCCGGATCAGTCGGGGTTTGTGCCGGGACAATACACCTCTCATAATCTCTGCACCTTCTTCTCCTTGCTTCAAAATGTTGCTCCGGAGTTACCATTGGCTGCGGTGTTCCTAGATGATACGAAAGCATTCGATTCGGTGGAACGGGATTACCTGTTCGGGATACTGGGTCGGATGGGCTTCCCCCCCTCTTTATATCTTGGATTCGGCTGCTTTATCATAAACCCACAGCAAAAGTGTTAATTAATGGGCATCTCTCGGAGGCCTTCCCCATAACCTGTGGTACTCGTCAGGGGTGCCCGCTTTCCCCCCTGCTTTTTGCTATAGCAGTTGAGCCATTAGCCTCCAGGCTGAGGCAACACCATAGTGATAAAGCGTTTCGGGGCTTCCAGCGCCAAATACAGGTATCCCTTTACACAGATGACATTACATTGTATGTGAGGGGCCCTCAACAGAATATCAATCCGCTGCTCCGCAAATTTATAATATTTGGTAGATTATCCGGGGTGCATATTAATTGGGGGAAATCGCAGGTCTTTCCGCTGATGGCAGCAGTCACTAAATTTGATTTAGATTACCCGCTTGATTGGTGCGACACTGATCTCCGATACCTCAGGATACAGCTCTCCAGGGACCAAGAGGAATTGATTCGTCTTAACTATGCCACCGCCGTACATCGTCTCTCCAGCACTGTCACCCGATGGATCTCTTTGCCTCTATCATTCGCTGGGCGTGCGTCTCTAATAAAGATGGTGGTGCTCCCACAATTCCTGTATCTATTCTTGAATATACCTTACCATCCAGGGCGATATTTTTTTAAGACTCTCCGGTCGGAACTCATTAGGCTACTTTGGGGTGGCAAACAGCCCAGGCTCAAATGGTCCATACTTACGCAGCCCTATGCTCGGGGAGGATTCGATATTCCGGACTTTGAAATCTATTATCTTAGTGCGCAAGCCCATTATGCTTACTACTGGATTCGCCCCCCTCCATAGATGCCACAGGTGGCTGTGGAACATTGGTTGGCAGACCCAATCCCATTGGACGGAATGATACAGGCCCCAAGGCGTAGTATTGTCGGGCTCTGTGGCTCCCCATTCCTGTAAAAACCAAAGGAAATGATGGACGGAGATTGCTTGAATCCAGTGGCAAAGTGAGTTAGGGACTCACGTCTGAGCATACCCTGCCAATTTATGGCGAACAAAGCAAAAACCAAAGGAAATGATGGACGGAGCGTTGAACATTGCAAGCACTCACCCCCAGTCAACTGATCTGGGTTTAATCCATCACCGTTCTTTAGCCCACTCTGCCACCCCAGTTCAGACATGGCCATATGCAAATCAGTCTGACCCTGTGCCTCATGGGAACGGTCCAGCCCGAACTGCCAAGCCATGTCTTCCCTGGACCGGAAACAAGCTTTCTAGGACCGGTTTCTGGCATTTCAGCCGTCTTCAGCCAGGCTTGCTTGAATCCGGTGGCAAAGTGAGCAAGGGACTCACGTCTGAGCATACCCTGCCAACTTATGGCGAACAAAGCAAAAACCAAAGGAAATGATGGACGGAGTGTTGAACATTGCAAGCACTCACCCCCAGTCAAGTACCATTCCTGTACTCCCCGAAGCTCCCGATCTCCTACCATCCCTGTATGCTGTTGTTGCAGGAACGGGTCTTTCATCAACTGTGCGCACGGACACAGATAACCACATGGGGCGATCTTTTTCGCGACGGTCGAATTCGCTCGCTCGCTCAGTTATTCGGGGAGACTCCTCCCTCGCCCCTTGACACATTCCTATATATCCGGTTACGGCAGGAAATCCGAGCTGTCCTTCCAGAGTTACCGCAAGAGCCCACGACCTTTGCACCGTTGCATCAGATGCTGGGGTCTGCTGATGGCAGGCATCTGGTGTCCCGACTATATCATAGCATACACGTGCAGTATTCGGGGTCCCACTGCACCGCCCAAACCCAATGGAGTGCCGATCTGGGTAGGGAAGTGACTGAAGAGCAATGGGAATATTGCTGCCTTCAAACCTCATGGATCTCTGCTAGTAGCAGATTGCGGGTCATACATTTCAAGTTCCTGCAGCGCCTTTATTACACGCCTGCTAAAAAGTTTCGATTTGAACTGGCGGATAATGATAGGTGTGAGAGATGTCACTGTCCGGGAGCAGGATTCTTACACTTAGCGTGGGAATGCCCGAGAATACAGGATTTTTGGGCACAAGTCTTCCAGGCTCTTGGGAAGATGGTAAATGTACCGGTGTAGAGAGACCCCATACTGGCGTTACTAGGTTATACTGCGCAACTCCCTCAGGCGCATCGCAAATTCATTGGCATAGTCCTGCTCTTGGCCAAGCACAGGGTTGCTTGCAGGTGGGGCAGGGGGAGAGCTCCCAAATACAAAGAGTGGCTTGACGATCTGACTTATTGCCAGGGACAGTTGGCCACATATGCCGAGACCCTTCCGCCGAACTCCAGATCGAAGGATATTTGGAGTCCCCTCCAGAATTACCTCCTAACGTACACCGCAGAGGGGTCTGACCACTCCCCCTTGGAGCAGGACACCGGAGGGAAACGGGTAGACTTGCTTTCAATGGGGATCTTTTGGTTTCTTCGCCCTTTGGCTGTCGATACATAGAATGTTCAATAAGGCAGGGGCTTGGGGTCTGTCTCCCCCTGTGCAGGCTCGTCCCTTGGTGGGGGCTCTTTGCCATCTCCATTGTCCGCCTCAGGTACAACTATACAACACGTGGTTAGGCAGCGCTGTCCTCCAGGGATACGATGGTCAGGTATATTGTCCACCTGTTGCCGGAATCTGGTTTCACGCAACAATGTCATTTTGCTATGTCTAGGGGCATACATAATGCTGGTTGAGACGTGTATCCTCTGCATAACTTGTAACGAACGTAGCTCCCCTGTGGTACCCTATTGCCTGCCTATGTTGGGCTCTGTCTCTCTTTCCTTGGTGTCTTTTCTTTTGTATTTACCCATGCTGTGCTGTGTAATGTCTGTAATGCGATAAAAACGTTAAATAAAGTTAAAAAAAAAAAAAAAAGTAAGTACGAAATCGAGTGCTATGTCGGTCCGCGTTTTCAGAGACAGAGAGGGGATAGTCAATTCTATGTTTAATGCGAATAAACACAGATAAGCCACACTAATGATTATTAACCGGGTCGGGTCTGCCCCATTTCTTTCTCTCCTTGCTCGCATAAGTAGCCCAGGGGACACACAGGGCAGGCTAGTATTAGACCGGTAAACTGGTTTAGCGTGAAAGCATTTCGCTCGGCAGTACAGGGTAAAACTTAGGACATTAGAATAGCATATCGGCAATTGTGGCCAGTGCAATAAAATAGCTTTAATTATATCATAACTCGAGGTATAGGGGATATATAAAATCAGTTATGCTAAGTGGTTTTTCTAAGCGTAAGATAGCAATAATAGTGAAACTAACAATAACATCGAATACGTTTCTCTTCATAGAATTGCCATATGCTTTCTGCATCTGACACCTCCCAAATAAAAGACCATGAGTGGGTACATGCAGTTCTATTTGCAAACATTGCAAAGTTTTATACATAAGGTAAATGTTTCCTACGTTACAGATAAACTTTGTTTATACATATTTTAGTACTGCAATTAGAAAAGAAGCAACTTTAGAAGCTAGTGCTCTTCTATAACACAACATTATCAGCCTCATGCATCAAGCCAAAATCCAGTCGGTAAAATACCAATTCGCTAATAGCTCCCGGTATTGAGTTAAAAATACCCAATCCCAATGCATCAACCCAAAAGCAAAAATCGCTATTTAAGGAATCTTTAAATAGCGATTCCTTAAATAGCGATAGCATTTAAGGAATCCTTAATTTAAGGAATCTCAATTTGGGATTCCTTAAATGCAATGCATGAAAGTTAAAAAATTAGCGAATTCGCTAATAGGGGGAGCAAATTACCATGAAGATGAACTGCATGGTAATTTGCTAAAAGTTTGAAAAATGCACTTTTGTGCATTTTTCAAAGTTTCATGTTGCGCACACACATGCCCTTAGAGCATGTGTGTGTGCAACATATGTGCACATATCAATTTCAGGGGTGCAATAGGGTGTCATTTTGACACCCTTGCACCCTTGAAATTGCAGGAGCAATTTGCGAGAACCTACTGGTACTCGCTATTTGCTCATGCAATCTCCAATTCATTCCTATGGGCCTGGAGGCCCATAGGAATGATTGGGATGGCATTCCTTAATTGCTACTCGCAATTTGCTAGTAGCAATTAAGGAAAGTTAAGGAATCGCTATTTGAATAGCGATTCCTACATGCATAGCCTTTTGCTATTCCTTATTAGCGATTCCTTATTTTTCGCTAATAAGGAATCGCAAATGGCATTGTTGATGCATGTGCCCCTATGTTATTACAGATAATCACAGCCTGATTGACTGATCCTTGAGCCTGTTTTAAAGTGTCAGACCCTGTTAAGGTGATCAGGTGCTCACCTGTCTCTTTCTGCAGAATCGCCCTGGAACCGAGGACAAGGTCCACAACGTCCCCAACCACCTATTGCTCTTATCAGACTCTAAGACGCAATGGTAAGTATGGGGAAGAAGGGAAACAAAACAAGGAAAGTAAGGGAGGTATCTCTCGGCTTGTGGCATCAACCAGGAGTCCTTCACATAAATGAAACTACAACAAGAAAAGGAAAAAATAAGATAAAGACACACCTTGTATAATACACTTAATCATGCTTATTTGGCTATATAAAACCAGGTTTCAGATAATACCTTAATGTGCCCTTCTTCTAACACTCTTGGGGACTTCTTAATTCTCATCTAGATCATTGGGCTAAGATTTAAAATAAAAACGGAAAAATTAACACCCATATACACAAGTCTCTGTTTTTAGCAAGTCTTATTGTTGATATGCTCACCAGTTTGATCTGCGTCTCCCTGTTCCAGAGAATGCAAACCTTAACGTATTCTGAAGGTTGGCTACACTTCGCATTTAGAAGGAACTTCCATTCTCATGGAATCAGCCATCTTGTACATGTCCAAAACAAGAGAAAACTAAAACGGAACACAAAACAAAGGAAGCAGCGAATACTCGCTGTTACCGTAACTTCTCAGAAGAGTCCAAAGGTGTTTGGCAGCTTCTTTCTGGTTCTGACGCTTTGATGAAGGCAGACGTGTAATGACGCCTAGTAGCAGGTTTGGCGTGCAGATAGTTGAATCAGCAACACCCGTCTCACCGGTGGAGTAACGAAGAAGGAACCTGTTCGCTACTCGAGTTTGAGGAGGGGGGGGGCAAAGTGCCGGATACTACGGAGTGGGGCAGCCCAACGAGACGAGCAAGTTGATTCACAAAACCCGGCCGGCCGACAGAACTACTAGTCCGGTCGACGGGCGGAGCCTGCAACACTCACTACACCCGCCCACTGAGCTTACCCTCTCCGCAGTCACGGAAGCCTTAAGATGAAGGGGCAAGAAAAGGATTCAGACGTGGCTCCCAACGGGGTTGTCTGAAGAACAGGTCCACACGGGTACAACGGCAAAGGTGCAAGCAGGGAACTGAATGAGACGTCCGTGAAGACGGAAGTCAACCGTAAATCCAAGGATCGAGGAAGTCTTTACGCAAAGCGCGGTTTCCTGCAGAAGTCAGGCTTAAATACCCGCCTGACTTCCTCGCGTTTGCGTAATAGAGCGGCGCTATCCTGGTAAATGGTAACGGCAATCCTGACAGTACAACCCTCCCAACGTGCCTCCAACCGGCCGGGGTTTGTCGGGGTGTCTTCTATGAAACAGACGTAGGAGTCGAGGTGCATAAACATTGCTGGCTGGTTCCCACGTGCATTCCTCAATTCCATACCCTTTCCAGTGAATTAAGTATTGCAGTTTGCGCCTTACTCTCCTGAAGTCCACAATTTTCTACACTTCATATTCAGGTTCTCCATCACATACTAGCGGTGCAGTGGGCATAGGTATTTGAGTTCCTGGTTCCACTGGCTTCAATAACAAAACATGAAACACAGGGTGTACCTTAAGGGACGGAGGCAGCTCTAATCTCATAGAAACAGGGTTAAGTATTTTGGCTATTGTAAATGGACCTATGTATCTGGGTTTGAATTTACAAGACCCTCTTAACTTCAGATTCTTGGACGACAACCACACTTTGTCTCCCTCTGCCTACTTTGGTTCTGGCCTTCTGTGCGCATCTGCCTCTCTTTTATACCTAGCTTTGGCTTGCTCTAGCGCTGAATGAGTGTTTTTGTGTATGGATTGCAATTCCTGTATTAACTCTACTGCTGCTGGCGTAGGACAGGAGGAGTACTCGGGACAAGGAAGGGTACGTGGATGATAGCCATAAGTACAAAAGAAGGGTGTGGAATCAATGGAGACATGGTGACTATTATTATAGGAAAGTTCTGCTATCCAAACCAATTCATCCCACTCTCTAGGTGATTGCAAGACTTGACTTCTGATGTACTGCTCAAAACACTGGTTCACCCTCTCTGTTTGTCCATCCGTCTGAGGATGATGGCTGGATGACAACCGCACATCTATTTGCAACAGGTTACATATCCCTTTCCAGAACCGGGAAATAAACTGAGCACCCCTATCGGAAATAAGGACAGATGGAAGACCATGTAGTCAAACTATCTGCTGTAGAAATACAGTTGCCAACCTGTTTGCAGTAGGTAGGCCTCGTAAGGGTATGAAATGCGCCATTTTGTAAATAAATCCACTACCACTAGTAATGTGTTGTGTCTTTGTGCAGTGAGTGGTAATTCTACAATGAAGTCTAATGACACTGTGTGCCAGGGACGACTAGGGGTAGGGATAGGCTGTAGTAATCCCACAGGTTTTTGATGTGAGGCCTTGCTTTGAGCACATATATGGCACTGCCGCAAAAAGTGTTTTATATCCTTTCTCATGTTTGGCCACCAATAATGTCTTCGTAGATACTCTAAAGTCTTTTTGTACCCAGGATGACCTGCTAGTGGGTGAGAATGACACCATTCTAGAGCTTGCTTTTGTCATTCTGGAGTAGCGAGAACCAAACCTTCATCAATATAGGCATATCCTGATTCTATAATGGGTACATGTGCACCCCTTAACTTGTCTATATCCACATTGGTTTGTGCTTGCTTAATCTTAGCTAGAAACTCGTCCTCAGAACATATCCCTCCTATCACCTTATCGCTGGAAATAATTAAAGGAGGTTCAGTCGGTGTATCTTCGGGATTAAAGTTTAGACGGGACAACGCGTCAGCTTTTCCATTCTTCCTGCCTGCTTGAAATTGAATTACGAAATCATAATCGCTAAAAAATTGAGACCATCGCAATTGTCTCATGGAAAGCGCTCTTGCTGACTTCAAAAATTGCAAGTTTCTATGATCGGTTAATACAATGACAGTATGGTTGGCACCCAATAAATACTGTCTCCATGCTTCAAAAACCTTCTTTATGGCAAGCAATTCCTTATCCCCAATAGTATAATTTATCTCTGCAGGGGTAAGTTTACGTGAGAAGAAGGCTACTGGATGGAGTTGTCCAGTGAAAGGACGCCCCCCACTGCCACCTGAGAAGCATCAGCCTCTACTAAATGTAAATGTCAAATGTCAAGGTACTTATAGAGCGCACTGTCACCAGACGTCCACCTTGCGGTGTCGCCTTTGCGGTTTCCTGGCGCTGATACTCATACCGCTGTGGAACCCCTCCTGGCTTTCCCTTTGAAGTGTCCACTCCTGGGCACCCCCAGGGTGAAGCCAGGCATCCTTAGCGCTGTTGAGGCCGGTGTGGAGGCTAAGCAAGCTATTGCCCAGAGTTGCAGCGTGGGACCCGTGATTAGAATAGGCACCGAGGCAAGAATAGACAGGTCCAAGGAAATTGAGCCCGAGCCCCGCCGAGGCGGGAATCGAACCCTGGTCCCTGGCCAGAACTCTGCTTCAGGGTCTGCCGCTCTAACCATTGAGTCACACTCCTCCACAAAGGCATGAGCAGGGTTCGGATGACGTAAGACCGGGGCCTGGGTAAATTCCTTCTTTAACTTCTGAAAAGCCTCTTCCGCTTCAGGGGTCCAGGTTAATTTCACTCCCTTTCTTAGCAATTTGGTGATCGGGGACACTAAACTTGAAAAATTACAAATGAACCTTCGATAAAAATCGGCAAACCCAAGAAAACTCTGTGTCTCTTTGACTGTTTGAGGGGCCAGCCAACGATGAATTGCTTCCACCTTTTGTGGATCCATGCTCAAACCTTGTGGGGAGATGTTAAATCCCAAAAAGGCTACTTATTGCACATGGAATATGCATTTTTCTTGTTTGCAGTATAGCTTTGTGTCTCTCATTCTTTCTAACACCTTTCTTACATGCCTGTGATGGTCCTGCACGGAAGATGAAAATATCAATAGATCATCGATGTAAGCGATGACATAATCATCAATCATGTCTTTAAGGGTTTTGTTGATGAAAAATTGAAAGGCTGATGGGGCATTACACAGCCCAAAAGGCATCACTAAATACTCGTACAATCCGTACTTGGTGCAAAAGGCGGTTTTCCATTCGTCCCCCCACTTGACGTGCACCAAATGATATGCTCCACGTAAATCTAATTTTGGGAATATTTTTGCTTCTTTAATGCGATCTAGGAGGGATGAGATCAATGGTAACGGATATTTATTCTTAATGGTCACGTTGTTTAATGCCCTATAATCGATGCAACATCTCAATCCTCCTTCTCTCTTAGGAATAAAAAAAAGAGAAGAAGAAGCAGGAGACCTAGATGGACGGATAAACCCTATTTGCAGCATCTTGTCTAGGTATTCTCGTAAATAGAGAGTCTCTTCTTCGGTCAGAGAATAAACCCTACTACACGGAATACGAGCCCCTGCCTGTAAATCAATACGGCAATCGTACTCTCTGTGGGGAGGGAGACTCGTAGCTTCTGCTTCATCAAAGATGGACTGAAGATCTTGGTATTGCAAGGGCAAGCATCCTTCTCCTGTAGTAACCAAGATCACATTTATGGGTTCTGGACTCTCATGACCTGCTCCATGGGAGCTGCAATGTTCGGGACGGAAGTCTAGCGTCATTTCTTTCCAGTCAATTACAGGGTTATGTAGCCGTAACCAAGGTATTCCTAATATGACAGGAAACTGGGGTGAACTAATGAGGTCGAAACTCAAGTGTTCTTGGTGTCTATGTTCTATGTCTACTAGTAAGGGGACAGAGTTATGGGTAATGGGCCCTGATTTTAAGACGCTACCGTCAATAGTCGTAACATCTTCCCACTCAGTCTTTTCTATACTAGGAATGTTCGTCTTCTGTGCCCACTGCATGTCCATACAATTACCAGATGCCCCTGAGTCTATCATAATCAGAACGTCCTGTACCCTGTCGTCCCAAGAGAGTGAAGCCTTAATGAAAAAATGATGAACATGAGACCTGAATGGTTCTGAGGAAGAGACAATTAACCCAGAAGTGCCCGAGGACCCTGTCTCCATAGGCCTCGGGCCCGTTAGTTTTCCGCTTTCTTAATCTGCTTAGGCTTCACAGGGCACTCTTTGAGAAAATGGCCTGATTTACCGCAATAAAGACATAATCTATTTTCTCTCCTCCCCTGCCTTCCTTCTGCACTCAAAGGACCCCTCAGTATGCCAATCTGCATTGGTTCTGGATCTTCATTTCCCTTTTCTGTGTCTGCTTTCCTATCCTTATACATGACCAGTCTATAATCACTCTTACTCCTTTCTCGGCGTCTCTCGTTAAGACGATGATCTAGCTTGACTACGAGATCAATCAAAGCTGAGCAGGATTCAGGGGGGTCAACAACCTGGGACAGGGCATCCTTTAAATCATCCCTCAAACCCTTATAAAATAAAGCACTTCTTTTCTCTTCAGGCCAACCTGCTTCTGCAACCAATCTATGAAAAGTGGTGATATAAACTGTGAGGTCCTTGGATCCTTGCTTTAGATTTAAGAGTTCAGTATCTACTGAGTGAGTGAACGTATGTCTATCAAACAATTTTTTAAGCTCTCTACGAAAAGCACTATAATCATGTAAGAGCGGGTCGTTTCTTTCAATAAGGGGTATGGTCCAATTTGCAGCAGAACCTCCTAAATAGGAAATAACGAAAGCCACCTTGGCCTGGTCTGTGGGAAAACAAGCTGCCTTACATATAAAGTGTAATTGACATTGGCTAATAAGAGCGGCAAATTTAGCGGTGTCACCTTAGAACCTTTCAGGAGGGGCTAAAGGAATTGTTTGAGGAGTGGAAACATGGATTACTGAAGGAGACGTGCTGGATCCTGGTCTATCTACTTCGGAATACGCTCTCCGCTCTCTCTGTAATGCGTCTACCCGTGAGGATAGGGACTGGGTTTCTGCTTGTAAATTCCCAATCATATTGGCCAAATCGGCTAGTGTAACCTGACTCAGTCCCATGACGCTCGGGCATAATGTTTTATCAATTAGTTTAGGCTTTGCGTTCTGTCAGATCCTGTTAAGGTGATCAGGTGCTCACCTGTCTCTTTCTGCAGAAGCGCCCTGGAACCGAGAACAAGGTCCACAACGTCCCCAACCACCTATTGCTCTTATCAGACTCTAAGACGCAATGGTAAGTATGGGGAAGAAGGGAAACAAAACAAGGAAAGTAAGGGAGGTATCTCTCGGCTTGTGGCATCAACCAGGAGTCCTTCGCATAAATGAAACTACAACAAGAAAAGGAAAAAATAAGATAAAGACACACCTTCTATAATACACTTAATCGTGTTTATTTGGCTAAATAAACCAGGTTTCAGATAATACCTTAATGTGCCCTTCTTCTAACACTCTTGGGGACTTCTTAATTCTCATCTAGAGCATTGGGCTAAGATTTAAAATAAAAACAGAAAAATTAACACCCATATACACAAGTCTTTGTTTTTAGCAAGTCTTATTGTTGATATGCTCACCAGTTTGATCTGCGTCTCCCTGTTCCAGAGAATGCAAACCTTAACGTATTCTGAAGGTTGGCTACAATTCGCATTTAGAAGGAACTTCCATTCTCATGGAATCAGCCATCTTTTACATGTCCAAAACAAGAGAAAACTAAAACGGAACACAAAACAAAGGAAGCAGCGAATACTCGCTGTTACCGTAACTTCTCAGAAGAGTCCAAAGATGTTTGGCAGCTTCTTTCTGGTTCTGATGCTTTGATGAAGGCAGACGTGTAATGACGCCTAGTAGCAGGTTTGGCGTGCAGATAGTTGAATCAGCAACACCCGTCTCACCGGTGGAGTAACGAAGAAGGAACCTGTTCGCTACTTGAGTTTGAGGAGGGGGGGGCAAAGTGCCGGATACTACGGAGTGGGGCAGCCCAACGAGACGAGCGAGTTGAGTCGCAAAACGTGGCCGGCCGACGGAACTACCAGTCCGGTCGACGGGTGGAGCCTGCAACACTCACTACACCCGCCCACTGAGCTTACCCTCTCCGCAGTCAAGCACAGGGATGGACAGAATCACTGTCACGGAAGCCTTAAGATGAAGGGGCAAGAAAAGGATTCAGAGGAGGCTCCCAACGGGGTTGTCTGAAGAACGGGTCCACACGGATACAACGGCAAAGGTGCAAGCAGGGAACTGAATGAGACGTCCGTGAAGACGGAAGTCAACCGGCAATCCAAGGATCGAGGAAGTCTTTACGCAAAGCGTGGTTTCCTGCGGAAGTCAGGCTTAAATACCCGCCTGACTTCCTCGCGTTTGCGTAATAGAGCGGCGCTATCCTGGTTAATGGTAACGGCAATCCTGACATAAAGATTTAATTCGTGTCACTTCAAAGAGTTGATCTAAAGAGATTCCCGCATTAAAACTCAGCGTCTGAGCCTTACAGGTAAACATCTATGTGAGGGGTTACCCCATTATATTAATATTAAAAAACAAATCTCTCTGTAAAAAGAGTGCTCCAAAGGCAGTGCAGGACAATATGTAATGTTAGTATATTTTTTTGTATTGCAGTATTGAGACAGGAATATTATTGCCTCATAGTTAAAATCTAACTTCGCGCACTGAAAGAAGCAACAACACTAGGACTCCATCCCTGGTTCACCCGTGAATAGCAGACTGTGGGAAAGGAAAACCTCCAGTTTTATTATATAGGGTCAGTATAAGATTCTTCGATATAATGTAAATATGGTCACGATATCAATCCAGGTCACTATGGGTGTTGCACAGAGAACACTATTCACACAGCATAGATGTCACCCTTTTAATTCTCCTTTCATCCCTGGCACATTTTTGGTTTGGTGAAGTTCATCTACTTCTGACCTCTTAAAGGAAGTCATTTTTTGAGAAGTTCTTTTTTTCCTCTTTTTTCCTTCTACTTGCCTTATTCCTGCATGATCTATTTGGTTCGTATAAGCGAAGCAGAAAGCACAAAATTTCTCTGTGTGCTATAAAACTTAGTATTATAACAAACATTGTTCTGGGCTTCTTTCAATCTATGAAAACCGTTCTATCTGCAGATTTCGCCATCGCACCTCTGCAATTGAATATGAGAATATAAATTGGATGGCCCTGAGGAAGGTGGACAGTAATTAATTCAATCCACTGAAACATACGTTGGCTAGATGTACTCCCGGCTGGCGGCAACACCATGGATAACTGAAAAGGATCTCTACCATGTGTCGTATTAGCACGTCCATTTAAGATGGGAAGTGAATGAAAGTTTGTATGTGTTCATGTGTGTCTGGTTTTGGTGAGGATGACATGGGGTGAGAGGTGTGGTGTGACCTGATTATTTCCCTTTTTTTTCTTTTGATGGGGTCATGAAAAGTAATTTCTACATTATTGAAAGCTTATCTACATGCATTGTATTTCTAATTATGAAGTGTACTGCTCTCATGTTTACATGCATTGTATTTCCAATTATGAGGTGTACTGCTCTCATGTCTGTCATGTTTTAATAATACTTCGAAAAAAGATGTTTAAAAATGTATAAAAAAAAGTTTATTATGGAGTAAAAATATTGCTTTGATTATAAGAAAAATATATTTTGAATAAAATGCAAAAATGAAATAATGTATGTTAATCTATATAGAAAGGGAAGCCCACAAGAGCTAATTTTAGCCATAGTGAAAGTATTGTACGTCGTGTGGGAGATTTCCTCTGTATTTCATTGTTGTTTTTCCCCCTCCTCCCACACCTTTTAAGTATCTCTAGGGGGTACCTTCCATAGTAGAACAAGCCTATTGTAAAGCCTTCAAGGCAGTAGACTATCTTCTTAAGAAGTAGACAAAGAAATGCTTCAGGAGCAACTCCTGGATAAGCATCCCCAATGGGTACACCTCAAAGGAAAATTAAATTCCTATTTTTTCATTGCCATCAATAGGTCCATTGCACTCCTAGATTCCTAGAAGGCTCAGTGCAACACAATTGTTCCAAATAAATCATATATTATGGAAATATATCAACTCTGTTAGAGCGCCATCACATCATGGTGTGACAACCTAGGGCATTTTATTCTCTTTGTTTGACATGGGTGAACTTCAATTTCTATAACCTCTTGCCACCCTTCAGGACCTAGAGCAGGATAGGAGTTCCAACAGCTTGGGTTATTTCTCTGCCCTTTATTTTGCCTTCAGTAAGTGCCTGCCCCTCTAGGAGCTTCCCCATTTAGACCGTATGTTTTTGTGTTCCTTTGACAAAACAAAGTTCCACCACGCCTCCAATACTCTGTAAATACTTCTAAGCAAAGTGACAGTGAGCTGAACAGCACCTGAGCTTCGTCTTCACTCAAGGTGGTGCTGACACGGCAATAAGCTGAACTTTCTTCCAGCTCACTATCCCTTGCCCAAGGCGCCCACTTGTAGGGGAGGATTGTCTCCCAGCCAGTGGCACACTCTCTCTTTGATGTGTTAAAGGACTTAGTTTATTTGTTTGCTTTTCCTGTCAAGTCGCTTTAGTTAGGCTCTTGTGTAAGTCAGATATTCGGAGATATTCTTTCAAAGAGTAAACAAGGAAGTGCAACATGACACCGAATACATCTGACTGAGAAGGTCTAGCCCTACCGTACCATGTTTAAGTTTTTAATGAACAGGTCTGTAATGAAAATACATTTCAAATAAAAATAGGCTTTGTTATCAGAGAATATATTTTACAAGCAGGCCTGAACAAGATATGTAGGACATGTTGTTATTTTGCAGCCCGATCCCTTGTTGAGTATTTTACTCTTGATGCATTTGCCACATGTGTTACTAGTCTGGTGACCCAACGGATGCCTGCGTGTATCACTGCGCAGCATGCCCTAGATGATCACTGAGGACACCCAAAGTCACTGCAGAGCATTGATTGACCTTAGAACCAGCCGTGTCTCTAGCAAGTAATCCTTGGAATTGCTGTTTTGCTCAAATACAGTGGGTATGATGTTTGTGGCAGGCCCGAAAGAGAGGCCACACTGAGGCTGTTTATCAGGTTGCCATGTACAAACCCTATGAAGTGCATAATTTGTACTAGTGGTTGCAGGTGGAGCCCACGTGCACTCGTTTTTGGGGACCAGCACTTATTTTTCCTCATCAGCCTTTGGCCTAGACCAAGAGTGAAAAACAGACAATGCAGATCAAAGGAGGAAGAGAAAGTTAGTAAAAATGCGCCAAACAGAGATTATCAGGAATCTGCAAGTGTTAGATAAAGGGGCAAGGAGGGTCTGGTGGTGAATTTTAGAGAGGCATGAGGTAAAATCAGGAGTAGGCAACCTTGGTATTCAGCATCCTGACTTGCGGTATTCCAGGCGGCAGGCTTCTGAGCAATGCTATGGGCTACAACGCATACTCTTTTACAGATAAAGCACTGCCCAAGAGATTCCTGATTCGTGCTTCTTTCATGCAGCAGAATCTGAAAAACACAAGCAATGCTTCGATTTCTTATGAACCTGATAAAGGTAAACTAACACTTTTGTGTATATGTACAATTCCTTGCTATTCACAAAGGTATTTACGAGTAGTATTGTTACGACTGAGGAGTCTCTGCACATAAAAAGATAGGACTGTCCTATCTTTTTATGTGTGGAGACTCTGCAGTCATAAAGATACAACTCGTAAAATAATTGTTAATAGCAAACAATCATAAACTTACACAAAAATGTAAGTTTGCCTTTTTTTAATCAGACCCAGCGTTCTCCACTTATTTATGCGAGCAAAGATATAATGGTTTGTCTATGTATAATGCTGTTAAGGAGAAAGTTAGCAATCTACTGCATGTTGATACCTGCCATAAACATGTGTTTATGTGAAAGTGTTTTTAAAGTCTATAATTTTGTGCAACTAAAAATAATGAGTATTCATTATTTTTATGTTGGATTGAATATGCAAATGATGAATTCAAATGTTTAAATTTGAAAAGAGTTTAATATGAGATTTGAAAGTGTGTTTATTAACATGAATTAGTTATGCTACATTTTGGTGAAAGCTCAATTTTTGGATCAAATGGATGCAGCTTCTAGCATTTACTCCGATATTCACCCCTCACTTCAGGTTCTGCTGTGCATCTTCTCTCCCCACAGGCTCTGAAAGAGTGAAGACAGCTGATGTAATGCTTTTCTTAATGTTATGAATACAAAGCTTATTAGTGAAACCTCTAGTGTACCAGAAAGATTGAAACATCCAAGGTCTTTCTACTGTAGTTCCATTAGACAAGTGAGTCCAATTCATTACATGATTAAATGTTGCATCCTTTTTCCGAACATGACAATGACACTGAAAATGCAGGTTGCTTTCTTAGAATTGGATAGTGTGGATGTATGAAGTTGTTGACGTTATTACTTATGATTTGCTAAAGAGTTGTTACATGCAATCATGTCATGATGACTCTGTAGTTTAGCTAATTTTCGATGCAAGAATTTTGAGCGGTCCCAGATATGTATTTTGATGCTCTACTAAACTGATGTTGGGAAGGGGTCTTTTCACGCAATTATTTTCTTTGGGAGAACTGAGTGAGTTGAAATTTCGGCATTTTGAGAGTTTGGAGTGCTCAAAAAATATTGGTGTATGGTTTTTGCTCCAACAGTAACATGACACAAAAGATCAAAGACAGAGATTTTAAATGTTAAAATGGTTAATTTAATATCACATGTCTGAGCTCAAAGACATTTTCCACTAGGCATTATCACTTTACAAATTAACTATGAAGATATTAATATATTTATTCTCTAATGTACTAAGACTTTAATTTTGAGAAAACTGCATTTGATTATACAAATATGTTAATAATCTTATATTCTAAGCGGTCGATTAGGATGGCGCCCCTCATCCTCGTGGCGTTGGGACCGGCCGCCAGACATGCGGCGGTCCCACACTGCAAATTAGGATGCGACTGCCACCCTGGCGGTCGCATTCCGCAGTTCAACATTGCTAGCGGTGTTCAACATTGCAGTGGGTGCAGCTTACAGTAGCACCCGCCACAATGTCAAATTGCCATGTTGTGCATTGCCACCTTGTGCATGGAAATGGAGAGGGGTACCATCGGTTCCCCCCAAGTGTGCCCCCACGCCCCCGGGGGCCCGCAACAGGCCCCCAAAGCAAATCCCCGCCAGACTTTCCATGGCTGCATCGCCGCCATGGAAAGACCTGTCACCGCACACATCCTAATATGGATGGTGGTGCCTGTTAGGCACTGCCACCATATCAGTGGCCCAAGTCCGCCCGACCGGCAATCGGAAAGATTGCCGACCGGCGGAAAAGCGGCAGACGCACTTTGCGTCCGCCGCGATACCCCCCGGCCATTATAATATGGCAGGGGGTATTACTCGTTACGATGGCGTAATGGTCGCCACCGCCGCCATCATAATGACCCCCTAAGACTCTAATAGTTAGAAAACTGCCCTAAATTATTATAATAGATTAATGGTCTAATATACTAACACTCTAATATTTCCAAAATAGCTATGATGATACTGATATCTTAACACTCTAATATTCCCCGATCACACTCTCATGCCTCCTGTCCATTCCCAAGCTTACCTTTTTTTTTCACAACAGTCAAATCTGAGTACATCAAGGCTCACTCCTTACTTAGCTGATGGTTCCTTTGGAGCAAAACCTCTGTCCTCCCTGCTTAACAAGAATATTCAAATCAGCCTGTCCAGCCTCCATTCGCCACAAGGCTGGCGTATGATTAACTTTTCACATTCCCACAAACTGCAACTCAAACTTTTCTGGCGAAATTTCCAGTTCGACAAGGACATGAGTGATAATTTATTTTGAGTATATTTATTTAAAGTTTTTTGTTTTGCACATATTCACTACTGAGTATCAAGGGGCTGAAGAATCCAAAGACTAGTTGAATGGTAACCAGAAATATCAGGCCACAGAAAATAACCAGGATTTTAAGGTTTCGCTACATTTCAGCAACACTGGTTTGCTTCTAAGTCTAAAATGAATACTATTTCCTAATAGGCAAGCTACAGCAGAGAAAGCTAAATGCCCCATAGTTGAGCATTTAAAATTGGAGAACATTGAGTGTAAAAGCACCTATAGATCTTAATTCACTCCTTAATAAGAAAAAGGTTTCAACCTAAAACATCTGATGATTAATATATACATTTTTTCTATAGAGAATCTCAGTCAAGCAACCCTGGGGAAATGAACATGTAAAGCCATATTCATTATATAATAATATAGTATTTTATGATACTGGGTAAGGCTTATTAAACACTCAATCTGCTAGGATCAAAGAATTGAGCCTCATATGGCACAGTATTTTAGTTTGGGTTGAATAATTTATATTCAAGCAGAACCACTAGTGATATGCATATGGCTGTTCTCTGTCTCGAGTGGCATAGTGGAAGGATAACGATGGACCTAGAATGTGGCTCTGAGCAATCAGCACTCGCTGAGATTAATTCAATCATTCCTTGCTTCCCTTTGTTGTTTGTTGTAACAGATACTTTAAGTGTGATGGGTATGCCTAAACGTGAATCTTGTGCTCACTATGCTGCAGGAGTCAACTATATCTCAGTGACGAGACCTACGTAGGTCAAAGTCTGTATGGGTGTGTTTGTTGTTTGTGTTCCAATGTGGAGGAGCATTGGCCTGCCAGCTGGGCTTCATTATTCTTATTGGAGTATGTCTAAGACTGGTTTGGATATGGTTAGTCACTGTCTAGAATGGCACAGTGGGAGAAAAATGAAGGACTGATATGCGGCTTGAGTGATCACCAGTGACTGGGATTAATTTCAGCATTCCAACAGTCACTTTGTTGTCATATGATTGGGTAGTCATGAGGTCATTCTAAGCACTGCCACTATTTTTAGGCCACTGAGTTTCTATAGTACATGAAGCAGGTTCTCCGTTAATGGACCTCTGAACAAGCCCTTCATAAGTATATGAACAAATATTTCACGGTACAAACTCCTATAGTGAAAGTCTTGAGGTACTGGAAACAAAAGTGTGTTCCTTCACTGAATGATTGCCAATGTGCGATTTCATTAATGTCAAAGTTGCATTGTGGCTGGTCAAAGGTGACAATGTACTCCAAATTTTGAGACCTAAGTCCACTGTGTGAGAATTAAGGTGTCTAGGAAAAAAGATGTGATGGGGCTAGGAAAGGTGGATGTACTGGGATGTAAATGTAAATGTCCAGTATTTGTAAAGCGCAAACAAGTACCTGAGGGTGACTAGGTGCTGGGGGCCGTTGGGAAGATTAAGCAAGCTATTGCCCAAAGCCACATGGTGCTGGGCTGATCTGCCACCGGCGAACAAACCGTGAGTCCCCAAGCTCCAGAGTCAGCGTCCCTGCCCGCTGAACCACACCTCTTCCCTGGGGTGTCATACCTCCATTGGTATGCATTATAAAGCTATCATTTACCCCACATTCCACACTGAACTATCATTAAGGTTTAATAATCTCTTGATTGTTAATGTTTAGGATTTTTTTAAATTTGCACAACTTAGCACAGGCTTTTTAGGGCACTTGCACTGTGAATCCAATTTTATGAACTTTTTCTTCTTTACACCACCAGGATGACCGGTGGGCGCCAACAAAATGATACAAACTAATCAAAACGTATTACTACCTTATTACTTGTGTTACACTCAAAATTATAATTAGCATTATATAGCTAAATTAATATATATGCATAGTGTATGTATATGCAAATAGTAAATGTAGATATTGTGTTTGTTAGGTTGACAACTGTGCCCCCATTTTAGTTCTCGAGGAAGCCATTTTGTATTACAATCGGAACTGGTACTTGTTCATTTACGAGAAATGGTCCTTGGTAAGTTTTGTTTCCCCAGTGTTGAAAACTTGCTCATTAACGCATGCCTTTTTTATGACAGAGAGGCCTTCTCCCACCTGCGTAGAGGGGAGGATAGGCCAGACGACCTTGGATAGTAGGTAACTTGTTCCAGGCAGCGGAATCGAAACCTACGTTTTGTACCCCCATTGTATTACGACATCTACCAGTATTTTTCCTTTGTAGGTGGGTCTTTGTGGGCCCTGCAACATACATAATGCAACTTTATGCTAGTTAGAGTCAGTCTCTCGTCCGCCATCATAGGAGGCTGGTCAGATTGGACTCCACTGCAGTGTACTTTGTGAATAAACTAGTTTGCTTGTATTCTCTACTGCATCATCGACTCTTCATTACTTGAAAGGCTAGAGGAGGTCGAGAGTGACCCGGGTGGCCCTAATCGGGTCACTTCCTTCAAAACACATTGTAATTATTACCTATTGTGCATGCTTGGAATGCCACTGACCCATCCTTCAGCATCAATGACCTTTCAAAGGCATTGCCATCAGCTGCCCTGTGGTCCATTGATGAATTATGTGGTTCCAATGCTCTTACCCATTAATCACAAGGATCCCCCACTTCCCCCTTTTGTTTCATGCCCATATAAATTCCCACAGTGTTCTAAGTCTATCAAGATCATGAAGACAACATAGGTTTGTGCTATGAAACAGCATGCGCTGCCTTGTGCCTTTAATTGCCCTGTAAATATGTGCTAGAACTCCAAACTGGGCATGCGCTGCCTCATGCAAGAGCTACCTCGTATTTTAGCCACAGCCCCTAGTGGGCAAGAGAGAACGGCCACCAGACTGGGAGTGGGTATAAAACCACACAGAGCATTCGCCTGTTGCTTGACTTCTGTTCCTCTTTCCAGACGGATTTTCCCCTCCTGATCTCCCACTTACTTGCCAAAGCACCCTGCTGGAATCTCCTCATTGGATTTTGCTCCTCATCCTAACACAGCTCTGAATTCCTAGTCAGTGGTGATGCCCTGTAAGAAGGAAGAAAACAAAAAATAGCAACAGAAGAGTGACTTTACTTTACCGTGCAGATGTGCACAGCTTCTTGGCAAAGCTGTATGTTTTCATGACACCAATAGTGCACGCCGTTGTGATACTTTGGCTAGATTAGTAACTGCTGTGCAGACACGCACAGCTGATTGACCCTACATAACCTAAATCCACGTGGATGTGCATATCGCTTCTGGGAAAAGCTGTGTGTGTTTTGTGACACTGGTGGTACGCACGGATGCGCGCCATTTAGGCACTTGGATTACATTTAGTAATTATTGTGCATACACAAATTTCTGATTAACCCTGCATAACCTAATACCGTGCAGATATGCACCACTTAAAGACTTACATTGCATTCCTTCCAAAAAATGTGCGGACACTCATTGCTTATATCAAGGATTGCTCAGCAAAAAACCCTAATAGTCATTGTTGTTATAAAGGTGTAAATTTAAGACTAAAGAGACATTCAAAGAAACGGTCCTCTCAAACTTGCCTTGACTGTTCAAGAAACAATCTAGAAGAACTTTGTGAACCAAGTAATTATTCAGTAGTTGTGCAGTTAACAACCACTAGAAGGAAAGGTGAATGGCAATGTAATGCTTATGTTTGATATGACTTAAATTTAGATATCAGGAGTGTAAACCTAGTTCTCTCTCTTAGATTGTAGAGGGTTATTTGCTATGGACAATCACATCAAGAAGAGGTTCCCAGAAGTCGGCAAGTGAAACAGAGGTGCCAAAGATGACAGCTCATGCTCTTCTCTTTTTCTCTTCCTATCCCACTATCTCTTTTAGGACACCTGCTAGAACTCCTTGTCACTGTTGGAGTGTTAAGAGGTGCTCCAGGAGGTTGGGGGGGAAAGGCATCACCCCTGCAGAAGATACTTGGTTTTTAGGTCTCGCCTGGCGAACGCAGCGCGAAGCACTGTTGCCAGCGAGATCTATTGTTGCTGACTTGCCTCGGAAGTGGGACAGGAGATGGGCACGCGCAGGCTCTTGGCGGATTTGAGTTGGTGTACGCGCTTACAGCCACGCGGCGTGCACATCTCCTGTCCCCCTTCCCTCGCAAGTCAGCATGCAGTTTCACTTTCGTGAACATTCACTCGTTAAAAACGCAGCATTTGGGCATCCGCAGGGCTTTTGGCGCTTGCATGTAACGTGTACAGCTGGTGCTTGGTGCCGTGTTAATTAGGCTCGAGGCAGTAGTTTCTTTGTGAACGCGCTCATAAAGACTCGGGCCCCTCTCAATTCCTGAACTATGGCTATGGCGCAGCGGTAAAAATACAAGAACCACACCAGAGAGGTACGATGGACCTGCGCCACCTGTACCTTGGTACCCACATGCTGCGGTAATTACCTAGCCCTCGAACTCCAGTGCTCGCGCCCCTTGCGCCATTTCAATGTGTACATATTAACAGGTTCGAGCCTTATGCGCGCTCCGTCATACTACATGCCGCGCTACATCCGCTAATAGCGAACGGGAGGGTTGGTGCTCAGGGCGCCCTATACTGCCTTCTTCATTCAAGCGTAAACAAGCGGGCCCATTCCTTTTTAGCGCTGGGAGCTAGGCGATTTGCCCAGAATCACCGGATGTTTGAGGGTCGGTGCCGAGACTCGAACTGGATTCCCCAGCTTCAAAGTCCCACGCTCTAGCCATTATGTTGTGTTGCTCTACACAACGCGTGTAGTGTGCCTTGCACCCCTAGGCCGTCACGCTATCACCCCCCCTAGGGACAGGATAAAGGATCTGTGATCCCGGCTGTCAGGAAACCCGGTCTGGCTGAAGGGGGAAGCGAGGAGAGAACTCGCGGGCAGTCTTGCCCGAGTGTAATCCAAAGCGGGCCAGCCACCCCCATCGCTGGCTACCCTGGGGCAGTCCCCGGGCAGCTAAACATATCGGCATGAGCCCCCGATCCTAGTGCCTGGTAGGCAAACCACTAATGCAAGCGCAATTCAAAGCAACAACGAATATTTCGCAGTCGCTGGGCCGGCATGTACTCCCGGGAAGACCCGCTGGTCATCTTGTACTCCGACTCGGCCTGCTCTCACCTGCTGAACTCCTGCAGCGCCTGCTTCGCCGAGTTCTACGCCCCCTGCGCCAACAAACACACACGCACCAGCCGCCCTCAGCCAGTGCATGCGTGTCCCTCAACGCGCGCATGGTGTGCTTTCGCTTTCCCTCCCTCCGGCGTTTCAGCCCACGCTCAGGTTCTCCCGCCCGTTGAGGACCCCTCTCTTCCTCCCTCGCAGCTCTCTCCCCTCCTCTCCCTTCCTCCTCTTCGACCCCCTTTTGTCTTACTCCCTGCCCTTTGAGTCACCTTCCTCCCCCCTTTGACTACCTAGTGCCTCTTCCTAGCGGAGCCACGCACTGCTCGGTGACCCTCGGCAGAGAGCAGCCCTCGCACGGCCACGAGGATGGAGAACACACTGCTGCTCAATATGCTCCTGCTGGCGATCCTTACCGGCCAGCTGAGGCTGCGCAGAAAGGTGGGTGCCCCCGGCAGACACCCTCCCCACCCCCTCCTGGCATGTGAGAGTGATCGGCCGGACACCCCCTGCTGGCATGTGTGAGTGTGAACGAGCCTGGCACACCCCTGCTGGCATGTGTGAGTGAGTGTGAACGAGCCTGGCACACCCCTGCTGGCATGTGTGAGTGAGTGAGTGTGAACGAGCCTGGCACCCCCCTGCTGGCATGTGTGAGTGAGTTGGAACGAGCCTGACACCCCCCCTGCTGGCATGTGTGAGTGAGTGTGGACAAGCCTGACACCCCCTGCTGGCATGTGCACGTGATCGGCCTGACACCCCATGCTGGCATGTGTGCATGAGTGTGAAGGAGCCTGACCCCACCCTGCTGGCGATCCTTACCGGCCAGCTGCGGCTGCGCAGGAAGGTGGGTGCCCCCGGCCTGACAGCCTCTCCTCCCCCTGCTGGCATGTGTTTTGTGATGGTATTGTGTATCTTTATTTTCAGCGTGGTCCGCTTTCAGTGCGGTCCGCCTTGGTCACGCTTGTCTTTTCATATTATCAGAGCTGGTTGTAAATAGCATTAACTGTTCTCTTGACTCTTCGTAAATGAGGTGCCATGGCGGCGGTACCTGCCCATTGATCGCCCGCCTTGCACCCTGGCATGGCAATTCGCAGCATGACCGGACTGAGAAATCATAAGGGGGTGTCCCGCCCAAACAGCCCATCTGAAGCTACGTACCTGCATTTACATTTAGTAAAAACATAATTTTCGGTCGATTTTACCATTGCCAGCACCTCTAAATGGGCCAAGTCCATAATGTAATCTTTTTGGCCGCCTTTGTGTGTGAATTCCCTTCTAGCTGAGTGTGCGGGTTTGTGTATTTCTTTAAAAGTGCATGGGCATGGATGTCTGTGCCACTCTATCTAAGTCAATCTGGGTGTGCGTGCGTAAGGCTTTTATGATTAAGATCTAAGAATCCGCCTCGGGCACCACACAACCCCTTCGTTAACGCCTTTCACAGCGCAGCAGTAAATGGAACAAAAATGTCTTGGAAACCTACACGCGTCCCCGGGCGATTCAGGCTGGGTCAGTACTGCCAGCATTCAGCTTTTTGTTTTGTTTCTTTAATTGAATTTAAATATATTAATCAGCAGTTGAATTAAAAAGACATCCTGTGCATTTGAAGGCCGCAATCACTGGAGGAACGCCTGGCCCACCTTTCAACGCAACCACGGCACAAGTTTTCACGTTTTACAAATTATTTATGATTAATTATTTTGTTATTATGCAACAATACTGTATCCTGCCGTCGAGATGGAGAGAGTAACTCAAACATTTTGCGAATGTTCGACCTGGCACCCCGTCACCCTGAGGTTAAGCAATTGTTTGGCATTGGAGTCTGGAGCTTGTTGCTTTCTATTGAGAGTGATTTTTGTGTTCATCGTTGTTTTTGTGTAGCTGTCTGTTGGCAATAGGCCTCGCATTACTAAAAATTAGAGCTATTGGTGTTGCATTATTATTTGCAACGCCAAAAGCTCAAACTTTTACTAATGCGAGACCTATTGCATTGCAAATGCTTGTTCAGGTGAGTGGTCGCAACAGGAGAAAATAATGAGCTTAGATTATCCACGCATGTCTTAACTTGAATGGAGCATTTTATGGGAATTGTATGTAGGTGAATCAAATTTTTGAACTGAGTGATTTAAACCATTGCATTAGGGACAAGAGTTTCCCCAATATAATAGAGTAGGGTGCTCTTTTTATGGGAGAACTGATTTTACTTATCTCTTTCTCTTTGAGACAACTTTATACTAATTTGTCTTTCATAGTATATGACTTCTATGATTATCTGTGCCTTAAAATGGTTGGAGCATTTTATGAGAACAGCGTCGAGGTGTATCAAATGCTAGAATTATTTGATTTAAGGTAATGCAACATAGACAAGAGTTCAGAAACTTTTCACTGACTTAGCAGAGCAGGGTGCTCTTTTTTACGAGGAAACAGTTTTCTTTTCTTTGACAGAAATTTATCCTGATTTTTCTTTCATTATATGACTTTAATTGATTTGAACTTTGTGTTGATGAATGCCATCATGTATTGATATGTGACTGATACTAATTTGACGATTTTGATTTATAAACCTTTTAATCTTTAATAAACCTTTATGGTCTGAAAACGTAACCACTCTCTGTCTTCCTTGTGGAGTCGAATGTTCTTCATGTTATTTAAATGTGTTCATTTGATGACTAATTGCAGTTGTGGATTTTGATTCATCTGATAACGCATAGAAGCCCCCTTATTTGCACAGATAAAAGTGCTACAGTACATTTGTTAGCAGAGGATGGTTCCCACTGAGGCTTGGAGAATTCAACTTTTGCCCACAAATCAAAACAAATTTGCCCCAATCGAATCTACATTTCTCAGCATCAAGGGTCCCACATGTAATATTGATGGAATTCCAGTCTTCCTAGACCCTGGTTGCAGTGTCCTAGGTTTGTGAGTATAAGCAGGGTTATTCATTCTGATTGTGATTTGTTCAGAGTTTTGGTGTTTGCCTTTTTTGATGATTTGTCATGTTTTGAGTTGGAATGTCATATTGGGCCCAAAAGACTTCTGAGCTGGATTTAAGAATTGAAGTGCTTTTTTGCCAATGTTGCGTGTGCTTATGAAGATTAATATGTTTGCTGCCAAGAGTTGAAGTTTGGTTCTCAAATTCATTGTAATCCAAGATCCCAGATTAGTTAAAATACATTAAGAGGTATTTGACTTGTCTGTTATGGTTGAGGTGTTGGGTTGTGACTCGAGGCGCCATCAACCACACAAGATGTACTAATGAAGTTTGCTGTCCGGTTGATCCTTTGTGCAGGAACAGACTTCACTAGTCTGAGAGAGATCCCGCTAGTCAAGAACTAACTTTGTGCGTTTGAATGCATCAGGTGGATACTGTTCCCTATTTCCAGAGAGCAATTGTTGGTTCTGTATTCCTTTAGGTAAACAGACAAGATTTATTGTTTTTACTTGGTATTTCAGATGGTTTGAAACTGATCAAAGTGAAGTGAGAGCCGTTGTGTGGTGCTGTGAGTAACATTATTAAGTGCTGCGATTGGTTGCTTAGCGTGCGTGCTGCAGGGCAAAGATGAAATTCTTCAAGGAATTTAGATCTATGTTGAGAAATCAAGTGAGACTGTCCATTGTGAGGGTGAGGAAGCTGCTCCAGAAAGAATTCTATATGACTACCATGGACAGTTTATACACTTGTATTTGGATCAAACAATTGAATGAGATCACAACAAATTAAGTAATTTCCCACACATGGCACATTTGAGGGGAGAATAATTGAGAAACTAAGGCAAGTTTAGTACGTAATGAATCCTCCACCAAGACTTGCTCAATTTCGAAGCCCTTAAGGCATGGAATCCTGCTGCGCATGCATAGGAGAAGGAGAAATTGAAAAGCCAAGCAGGAAATAAGGTCAGTGTTTGGATGGAGGCAAGATGGAGTGCAGAACAGCAGGAATGGAGAGAGTGATTGAGGGCATAAGGATGTATACAATGACAGCAAAAAAAGGTTCATAAGGAAACAAATTGTGAGAGGGAGGTGGGAATGAAAAGATAGAGGATGATAGCGCAGTAATACAGATGATGAGTTTTTGGATGACTTGCTAAATTTCCGGTGCCAAGGGTAGAAACTTGTTATGGGCTAACAGTGGCCCTGCTTCCTCTAAACATAATCGCAATAACAGACAGGTCCATCCCTATTGAAACCTGTTAAACCCCTATTCCCAACCCAATGTTTAGGGGTAAACAAAGGAATAATTTGTGGTCCCTTCTCTTTCTTCTCCCTTTTTTCAGGGAGCAGGGTTTTGATTCTCATTTAAGATGATACCTTTTTGGTATGTAATGAGAACTTTAGTAAAATACCCCATTCAAATATGTCGCCAGAATGGCCTTACTGAATCAGCAATAATGTATTTGCATCACATTTGATGTCTCCATAACTAAAAGGGAGGAGTTCATTTTCTTTATTAAACATGGGCTCCATTGGGTTACAGAAACCACAGGTACCGTGAATTAGGTGCAGAGGCCAGCTGGGGTCCATGGATTAGTGAGTAAAGTTTCTGTTTGAATTTGCTATTTTTATGAACTGTCACAGGAGGAATGGATCCTTGTTGTATCATATTGAGGAACGGGCTTCCCGACACAAGGAAAACCACCTGTTACGGTTCACAGAGTGTGATGCAGGACCCCACCCAAACCACAGTTACTTAAACCGTGATAAGCACCCTGGTTCTGTGTATGTATGCAGTTGTAAACACACAGTAGTACTCTTATCCATCGGGTCCATGAATCAGACATATTTTCAGGCTGTCACATACACGTATTCATCCATTGCAATAAGTGTTTGGTGAGTGGGTATACATGGAGCCTGCATGTTCCATTATTAGGATTAGTCAGGAGAGAGTAAAGTGGCTGCCAGTAGGCGGCTTATCTCTGTCTCTCATGTTTTTTTTCAACACATGGATAGAAATGATGAGTACTTACTTGAGGACAAGGATGTTGACAGGGGGAAAAATGTACACCTATACTCACAAGAAATATCTCTTGATTTTTCACCGTTTCATTTTGACACCTGAATACAAACTTTTTGAGTATTATTGAAAATGTATATATTTGTTTCCTAATCCCACAGGAAAAAGAGCATGGGATAAATCAGAGTGCAAATGACGTACCTTGAATTGTAGGAGTAATAATGACTGTATGATTGCATTATGTGAATGACATATATGTGTATTTCACGAAGGACTAGAAATTAGACACCAAATGAAACATGTTGACAGTTTAGGTGCAGGGCTTTAATAAATGCTCAAAGGACATCAACTGTGTTTTTAACCTTGCCAGGAGGACCCCTAAATTAAATCTCCAGGGGTCTCACTCTAGGCAATTTTAATATTTCTTATGATGTTCCTGCTAACCAGGCTTTCACTATAGACTATTTGGCATGTCTTTTGAATTCTAAGTGCTACCACTGTAAGAGGAGTTGAGCTCACCTGGTGTTTATTACCACACTGGATGTGGATTCATTGATGAAGCATGCCACATGATAAGCATGTGGTGAGGGTCCATATACAGAAAAGAAAGACCCTTTTTTACCCCTACATATAGGGTCAAGAAGAGAGATTTAACAGGTTTCTTTAGGGATGGACTACTCTGTCATTTCCTGACCGCCTCCATACAATGTTGTTCCTCAGGCTGTGGGGAATCAACAGCTCCTATTGGGAGATGTGGGTGGGAGAACAGACATGGGTAAAATTGTGGGTGCACCTGTGGACCAGTGTCCTCCAAAGGGAGACTTGAACTATGCCACTTCACATACATCACTAAGAGCCACTGATACTGCAGTCATCATTACAACTCCAGGTGCATCCGTTGTCACCACATCCCCAAGTACGTCAGATGCTGGTAATATCCTAGTAAAAAAAACACATCAGGAAGACCTGCCTGGAACCACACTATTGAGTACCTTTGGAGGACAGCCTCGTGATAAACACTGCTGTGAAATATAAGGGCCTACCAAATTTTACCGATGCCTTCCACATCAAGAAAGTGAAGCAAGCAAGTGAAGAAGTGGTGACAACAAACACACATTTGCTGAGTTAAACTCGAGCACAGAACAAACTTTCAGGAGAAGATTTCTCATGAGAGTCTCAATGTCAAGTAAAGACAGGAGCACAGGCTGTGGTGAATGAGACAAGAGTAACCACAGTGAACTAAGACACTGAGAGTGTTCACCCTGAGCTGGAACAAGGCTCCTATGCAGAAGGAACCCAGTTCATCATATCCTTCTCAGAAGACCATTCCACCACCAGGACCAACTTCCAGAACTCAATTTCAATTTCAATTTCAATTTCAATTTAAGTTTATTATGTTTTGGCTCTCAAAGAGGGCCACATAGAATAAAAACACAATTATACAACAATACTTACAATAAAATCACAGACAAACAGATGAGAAGAAGATACATCATATACACTGGTCTGACAATTGACAGATACTTCTCTATATTTCATTCAATAAATATTTAAAAAACCTTTAAAAAAGTTAAAAACTTTAAAACAGAACATTTCATTTGGAGGACAGTAAAGTGCATGAAAAAAAGTGTTTACATTTAAAATTCCTAGTTGTAAACAAATAGGTTTCAACCATTTATAACGCAATGGGCGTAAAACAGGACAGATAAACAGAACGTGATTACGATCCTGTACAGCATTATGGCAAAGATTACATATAGGAGATACACCATACCCTTTAGCTAAAAGTGGATTTAGTGGAAGCAAATCTTGTCTTAACAGGTACCATAACCTACGGACTCTGTGGGGGATATTCCATGTGAGGTATTGTTGTGGCAGCTTTAATGTGTATGTGTTTAAAAGAAGTTGCCTTTCCGATTTTCCTTGTTGGGCAATCATATCCAATTTATAACTGAGCTCCCAAGATGCACTTTTTAATTTAGATTTTAGTTCGGAGGGAGTAAGTAGGAACAGAGTACTTACATCCAGCTCTAACAGAATTACTGCTTCTCTAAAGTTTTTTACTAACAGGGAAAACTCATTGAAATTGCCCAGAAGCTCATTTTTTATGGCTTCCCGTAAGGAATCCTTTTTACCTCTAGCTATACAAGCTACCCACCTTACCAGAGCTATCAGCCCCTGTACCCAACAACTTCTGAGTCCGAACTCCAATCTACATGAGGATACAGAACAAGCTGTATTAATGGAAGTAATTCTTCTTAATATCTTTCCTTCCGTTCTATGTAAAAATCCCCAGTGTTTTAACTCTACTAATTCTAACCCATACAATAAAGTTGCAGGGATCTTTGCCCTAAATACCTCCATAAATAGTGTAAGGTGTCTCTTCCCTGTAGCCTTGTACAAGGAGCATAATCCCATACCATGGGCTAATGCTTTACGCGAGTTATGATCTGTATGGGGTTTCTCACTTAAGTTTGCCGATATTATTTTACCCAAAAAGGTGTAGGTTTTTACCCCCTCTAACTTATGTCCGCCTATGGCCCATCCATAATTTACAGACCTACATTTTTTCTTTCCAAAAATACACATGATTTTACTTTTCGAAGCATTAATCTTCATGAAATTTGCTTCTGCAAATTGATTTAATGCACATAAGCGGTTAGACAAGCCCTTCGGAGTTAAATCTAATATGAGGATATCATCTGCATACATTAGAATTGATACAGGAGATCCTCCAATTATCGGGGCTATCCCACCGCACACTGAAATGGAAGATGGGAGGTCTGCCGTATAGAGAGAAAACAATATAGGGGCCAATATGCACCCTTGTTTTAGCCCATTAGGTGAGGGAATAGATTGAGACAAACCTCTTTCTCCACCTTGTAATACCTTACACCACGTGTTCGAGTGGAGGGCTTTTACAAGTTCGAGCAAATATAACGGCATCCCTAAAATAGCGAGTTTTCTCCACAGGGTTGGTCGGTCGACCTTATCAAACGCTGTGGAGAAATCAATGAATGCCGCATATATTCCACCACCGCGAACACGTACATATTTATCGACAATCACCTGTAATGCTGTTAAGTTATCAAGTGTACCATGCTCTTTACGAAATCCAGTTTGTTCCAAAGGTAGGATGTCATTCGCTTCCATCCATTCGGAGATTAAAATCAATAGACATTTTGCAAAAATTTTCCCTATCGAATCTAAAAGAGCAATTAAACGATAGTTCCCAGGGCTATCCCGCTCTCCTTTTTTGAATATCGGGATTAATATACTTCCCCTCCACGAATTAGGGACTGATCTCAATAAAAAGCACGCACGGAATACTGAAAGGAGAATCCTACTCCAGGATGTAACGTCTTGTTTTATTATAGACATGGGCAGCTCATCCGGGCCCATAGCTCCGGACGCACTCATACTCTTTATCACCGAAGCGATCATTTTCTCAGATGGGAGCTCTACAATAGGCTGACTATTTAGGCCTAAATCCCAGCTATCCCCCTCTACATTATTAGAAGCATACAAACTAGATATAAATGATATCCAGACATTTTCGGCAATAGAGATAGGGATAGGGGAAGTTCTTACCCCACATCCTTTCCCTATTAGGGTCCAGAATTCTCTAGATTTATTAAAGGTCGATGCCTCTCTTAACCTGATCCAGAGAGAATCTTCTTTTTCTCTTTTTAATTTGATTCTAAGTCTAGCTCGCCTTCTTCTTAATAAGGCTATCTTATACTCATTTTCCTTAGTTCTATTAATGAACTGTTGCCTTACGAGTTTATTTATTTCCTTATTTAGGGGTAATAATAAATTAGGCGGGAGATATGGCTTTTTCGGTTTACTTAATTTCCTAGCTCTCATGGTAAGGGTTTCCTTAAGAGTTTCAAAACATGAAAATTCCCTACCCTGCCAATCATCTAGATCAAGTAAGGTTTGGGCAAGAATATCTTGTACGTCTTTCATAGTGGAAGGGTCCCAGAAACACCTTCCAGACTTGCAATGAATAGAGACACATTTATTAATTATAGACCATGATTCAGTATCTGGGGTTTGTAATGAAACTGTTATATTAATCACATTATGATCGCTCAAACAAGATTGAGAGATCACAATGTCCTGAACATAAGAAAATGAATCATAATCCGTAATTACATAGTCCAAGATAGATTCACCCCTAAAGGAATTATGTGTAAACTTAGCCGGAGTGTCAGAGGGCATCCTACCATTTACAATTAACCCCTCTACATAGCTAAGTTCTTCAAGTAATATCTTTCCTCTTTTGTTAGTTTTCATTTTACTAGGAAAGATTGCTTGGGGTATATTGTATGCTTCTTCCTTAAATTTATCTCTAAACAAGTCTATACTCGAAGTGGACACTTTACTATTTAGGTCACCCATAAGTAATATATATGGGGGGTGATCGAGCTCCAGTAGTTGTTTAACATAAGAAAACATTCGTTTCAGAACGGTATTAAAAATCTCTTCGGGTGGGATATATGCATTAAGAATTACAAGAGAGGACCGTCTACCTGTGGACACTATATTATTAATAGTAATTGATTGAAAAAGATTACTAGTGTCCTTATAATGGGAAAATTGCCATTGTAATGAGTTTGATAAAAAACAGGCTATTCCTCCTTTCGCGTGCCCTTTTTTTGAGGGTGTGGCAGAGGCCTCAAATACAAAATTATTTTTCCCCCCATAAAGAGAATCTTTGCACCATGTTTCCTGAATACATAGCACATCTGCATTCAGAGAGAACAGATAATCAAACTTCTGAGGACAGTTATGTAAGCCTGCCGCATTCCAGGATATGATTTTTAATTGACTGTTAAAGATGTAGAAGCGGTCTTAAGTTGTTCGATGTGTTACTGGATAAAACTCCAGGAAGCCAATTCCAGTGTTGATTATCTTCTGTCATGGAAATAAGAAGATTTTCAGGGGGAGAAGGTACCTGAGAGACCATACGCTTTCCTCTAGAAACCCGTATCTTTAGATCTTTGTTTTGAATAGTTGGGTCTTCTTGCCCAAGTCCCAACTCAGAAGCTCCTTTTCTAAAGAACATATGATTTCCATTATTAATAAAGGGCAGCACATCAATCCCTCTACGTTGAAATGATTCCGCTTGTTGGAGGACAAGATTCGCAATTATTTTTTAACAGAATTTTACCCTTATGCGCGGACCATTTTCAAACCCCATTATTGAAACCAAATCAATGTCGCTTGACAAAATAAGTTTTAAACATTCAATGTCCTTGAAGGAATTCAGCAACCATGATCTGTTCATATTAAGGACTAAATCAAATAAGGGGAGAAAATCCAGTGACAAAGTATCCACACATGGATTGGGAGTTTTTAGTGTTACAGTAGATGAATTAGTGGTCACATGCGCTAAAGGCCAAAAAGTAGATGCCGATGGATTAAGTGCTATTTTTTCAATAGGCCTATTACTTATAACTTCATCCTTTAGTTCAAGAGGTTCTATCCCACCAGCCTCAGAACAAAGGGGTCCTCCATCCAAGGCGCTGACACCGGGGGGGCCTTCAGCTAGAGGATCGGTGAGGCCACCAACAGCCCCAATAGATGAAGTCTCCTGTATTAAACTATCTAGAGTTTCTATAACATCAGTTACTTCTGTATTTACTTGCTCTTGAAAGATAATTTTCCTCTGTCTTTTCTTCTTATATTTGCGAACAGGTTTCCTATTTTTCCTTTTAATCTTTCTGTTTTTTTCTCTTACTGTCCCAGTAGTCACCACAATACCTTCAGGTTCTTTTTTATCCTGAATAAAAATAGGAAAAAATTCGCTTCCAGCGGTTGGGTTAACCTCTGCCGATTGTTCTTCCTTCAAAATCGGTTCTAATTCTTTCCTCAAAGATGCAGAGATTGGTAAAGTAGAGGTTGTGGGCTCATGAATATCTACTTTTAATACCAACCCCGCAGATACATTTTTTCTTAATGCAGTGTTACTATCAATAACGTTCTGAACAATAGGTTCGATAGGAAAAATAGACCTGTTCACAGCATTTTTGGCAATTAATACTTTCAATATTTCAGTAACTGAATCCATAATACAGTCAGTGCTCCCCACAAATTTATTCAATAAACCTAATATGGAGGTCAGCAGATGCTCAAGTGCTATCAGAGAATCAGAAATTGTTTTTTCATTTTTTATATATTCAGGTGCAGTAAGAGAGCAGATACCTGATAGGTTAAGTTGAGGAGATTTCAAATCGCTCTGCAGTGAAAAAATATCATTAGATGTCATAGAGGGGGTGCTACTATATAGCCGTAATCCTGAAGGCGTTGCTCCGTTTAAGGAAATACAAGGATCAGGCTGTTTCACAACCCTCTCACCCATATAGCGACCACACAATTCTAGATCAATACTAGACGGAATAGAGATTTCTTTTATATCCTCCACCTTCTCTTCTGTAACCTTAGGAGTATTATACTGAAAACCTTTCAAATCTGCCTTCAGTAAGACTGAATTATCTCCTTTGGGAGGATATGCTAGGATGTCTACATCTTTAGTCAAGAGTAAGGTGGGAGAAACTTTTTCCGTAGCTGACCTAGAGTTAGTGTCGAAGGCTGCTTCTATCTGCGGTTCCGTCGTAGTTATTGTCTCATTGTCGGTAGTGACTGGAACTTCCATATATTTATTCTCTGGTTTTTCCCATAGTTTAAACAACTGCATCTGTCCCTTCAATTGTAGACTATGTTCAAAATTATTCCTCAGGGGGTTGGACCTAGTTTTAATACATGATCTCCCCCCTAAGACTCTTCCAGAGCGTAGTTTTTTTGCTGTCATTTTATATCAAGTAAAAGGATAAAAGCAAAAACTAATACACAATAAATAAACCAATGATATACTAAGAATCAACTGTCAATGTTTATATCTGCGACCAGTCAATAGTTGTATAGTTGTATCACCCTCACCGTTTTATCGCCTTCAATAGCTGTAGGGAATGTACATGCTGTGAGCAGCAATATGGAAATGACAGGGCCCTGCCCGGCCAACCTCGGCCACAGAGGGCCCGCCCTTTGCCCGGGCTTAGCCCGGCGTCCGCCCGCGCGCGTCCCGCGACGCGGGAGGTGTGCTTGTTTTTATGGGATCTCCGGGCGCGTGATTAGCGTCACCTGCTCCTGGGGCTGGGGATTCTGGGGGCTGAAGTTTTTCTCCTCTCGGCGGCCGCGTAGTCAGCAAAGCGGCGGCGGGAGAAATGAGAGCCAGCAGCAACCACAGGACAAGCAGGGAGAGCAGGTAACTATCTGCAGGGTTCCAATGTTCATAATCAGCTCAGGGCAACACCCGCTCCCCCGGAGGTGTGCTTGTTTTTATGGGACCTCCGGGCGCGTGATTAGCGTCACCTGCTCCTGGGGCTGGGGATTCTGGGGGCTGAAGTTTTTCTCCTCTCGGCGGCCGCGTAGTCAGCAAAGCGGCGGCGGGAGAAATGAGAGCCAGCAGCAACCACAGGACAAGCAGGGAGAGCAGGTAACTATCTGCAGGGTTCCAATGTTCATAATCAGCTCAGGGCAACCCAGAACTCAATGAAGAACAACTGCATGAAAATCAACATGAACAAAATCGAAGTTCTGATCTTTGGAAACAACACCTCCCCATGGAATGGCACCTGGTGGCATTCTGAAATCGGACCCACACTGACAGACCAAGCCCACAAGCCTGGCATCACCTTGGACAGCAAACTCACTATGAGATGCCAGATCAACGCAGTCACCTCTGCCTGCTTCCACACCCTTTGTATGCTCTGAAAGATCTTCAGATGTCTCCCCATCCACACTAGGGAATCTGTCGCCCTAGTCACCGGCTGACACGACTATGCAGGAATCACCACCAAATTCCTGAAGAGACTCCAGACCATACAAAACTCAGTGGCCAGACTCATCCTGAACCTCCCCAAAAGGACCCATATCAACCGCACCTCAGGAACCTCCACTGGCTCCCCGTGCAGAAAAGATGCTAATTCAAGATGCTCACACACCTTCAAGGCCCTCTCCGACCAAGGACCAGCATACATCAACTACCGCCTGAACTACCATCAACCCTCCAGATACCTGTGCTCAGCCACACTCACACACGCCCAGCATCTATAGCAGCTACAGTTGAGGTCGCTTTCTCTCCTACCTCACCCTCCACTCTTGAAATGACCTTCTCCTTCAAACAGCTTCCTCTCTCACGGAATTCACAAAGGAACTCAAGATGGCTCTTCGACTGATCACAGCAGGATCCCAGTGCCTGAATACCCTCATGGGTGTTAAGCTGCACTCTACAAAAACTGATTGATTGATTGATTGATTGATTGATTGATTGATTGATTGATTGATTGATTGACTTATTGATTGAAATATTTCAGTCAGAGCTGAAAGAGAGATGCCCGGAAGGTGGTGAGCTGTTGTGTCAAAGGAACACCTCCAGAAACGATCAGAGAACAAATACAGCCTATCAGAGAAAGGGACTGTGAAATTGAGCAACCAGAAGTCAGAAGATCAAAGTGACAAAAAGAGCCTAGCCTTTTAGTCACTCCTCCTGAGTGAATCTACATTGCTGAGAGTGAGTCTGGTCTGAGAACAAATGAGAGTAAGAATTATTAGATGATTTTGAAAAGCCCTCATGAATATTGCTAACACAACTAAGATTGATTTATATTTTTGATTTACTGAAATCAAGTGACATATGTCTAGATGTTGAAGTTCATGTTTTGCATCTGGAGCATTCATTGAAAACATTAGGTCCATAGGTTCCAGCGGAAGAGAAGGATTACTTTAGAGTATCTATCTGTACAGCATAGGTTTCCAGTGACGAAACTTAACTGTACTAACAGACTTACACTGAAAACAAACTGAAGGTTTTGCTGATTTGCGTTGTAGAAGTAACAAGTGGAATTTACATTTTCGATTTCGATTTTTCTTTTTTGATTTAAATCAGACTTGAGAGAAACCATTGTGTGAACTACACCAAATGTTTGTAGAGTACAAATAATGGAAGTGGTGTTTGCCATGCTAATGACTGCTTTACCAGTGAGTCTTAACACTTCTGTCACGCATGCTTCAACTACAAATAAACCATTCTTAGCATATTTTGAGGAGCAACGTAGAGTTACCATGAAGATTTTGCATAAAAACGGATCTGAGTGAACTTTTCCAGAAAAAAAGTATTTTTTAGATTGCTACCCAATTATTCTATTGTTACAGGGGCTAGGGACTGCTACATGTGCCCATATTAGCCATCTTCTACAGCATATGGCGTGACATATCATCTCTTACATTTAATCTATACATTTAATTGCAATATATTTATTAACTTTTTCTATCTACAGGATCATTTGGAGCGCTATTTTTCAAATTATGATCTTGCTGTAGATGATTTACCTATGATCAATGTTTTAAATCAGTGACCAGGAGCAAAGTCGGCTCTTTGAATGCTTCACTATATGAGACATGTCACACAAAACTAAAATTAATAATTCTACTAACTCTATGTAAATAAGGCAGAGTTGAATAGGATTTTATTGAAGAATTGAATGAGAGGAGATTTAAGGTTGGGAAATGAGAGAAGAAAGTAAAATGGAGTGGTCGGGAAAATGAAGAGGCAGTAAAAGATTTAGGAGTACATCCAAAAACATCAGTTTGGATTTGAAAAGGCAGTGGAATTTTTGTATTACGAAGGAGAAAGAACAGGTTCAACATCCAGAGTCGGTGGGATAGATTGGTTGTGATTCTGCATATGTTATGTCATGTTCTGTTATGTTATAAAGCACTTATAGGCCACTAGGGGACAAGATAGGAACCCATTTTTAGTGTGTTTTATTATGAGTACTTTCAAATTCCAGCTCACTGGATTGGCAGCTCTTACTTAGCTTTATTGTTTCCTAGGGTATATCATGTAGATGATGTAAATGAGAAGTTGATAGTCACTCATGAAAGGACTAAAAATAGTGCTTCACAAGCAATAGGTGATATATTTGGTGCTATAATTCCTTTTGTAGGCATAAGTGGTTTGAAGAGCAGAAAGCTGTCTACCTTGGTGAATTGTCTTGCTGCGAATACTGCTGGAGCTTTAAATTATATTATTTCTGAGTTTATAGCTATAAAGGCACTGGTTTAAAAGAATAAGGTTGATTTAGATACCTAACGCAAGAAAGAGGGTGAGGTCTGCCACATGCTATGTGCCCAGCAGAGCTGTACATTTATCCCCTACACCAGTAAGGAAATTAACACATTTGTAACTGACATGTCAGAGATTTCAAGTAAAGCATTTGGAGTAGACAAGTGCCTGGGAAACAATAGGAAAATGATTCTCCAAGATTGGTGAGTTGTTTAGTGATATTGGTAATGAAATACTAAACAAAATCCACAGAAACTAATCATTATAATTTGTGTGATATGTCTGTTTCTTTTTGTATGATTGATAAAAATGATTACTGCAAAGGGTGGTACAAGATACAATGGAGAAAATCAACTGGATGAATTTAAGAGGGAGAAAGCGGAAGAAAGATAAAGTGGAACTGGAAGAAATATAGAGTAATAAGTATGATTAAAAGATATAGAGGGATCTAGATACAAGCTGCACAAGTGGACAACTGTTGCGTAAGGGGAGATATGAAAAGGAATGTAGGTGTGATGTTTGGTGACTACTGGAGTCAACAGAGGGAGGCTTGATAGGGTTATTTTTTCATATTAAATGTTTTGTATTCATATCGGCATTAACATGGGTACATGCAACTACATTAACTGTGATCTATTAAGAATTAGATTGACCATACTTAATGTAGGCATGTATTTTTGATCCCTAAAGTCTGATTGCCATTTTGTTTCATACCACGTGTGTATTTTTTATTTCTGGAGAAGCTGACTCCACCAGCATGTAGGGGATTCCTGTAGTGCGTGGCACATGTGATGTGTTGCCGATAATAAGGCATGTAGAGGAAACATGTGGTTGCCAACCACATCAATGGATGGTTGGTATCAGAATTTCACTTCCCCCCACACTATTCTCTAAAAAAAAACCTACGTTCTGGTTGAGTAATTTTCCACATTACATTAAGACCTTGTTATCTTGATCCTCATTACCATGATTCCCTAGGTATCCATCAGTCACCTGTCTCTTTGGGCCAGGACTTCTCTTTGTGCCCTTCCTTTTGTCCTATGTGGAGTTACAGACTTTCACTTATGAGTAAGGATAGAGGCAACCCCTCCCAGGTCCCGGCCTCCATTACGAGGGGCCCTGGGTTTTTTGGCTACCATTGATTGACACCGCCATGCAGAAGGCTTGCCCCCACACCCAGCACACCTGTGATGGAAGCTATGTGACCCGATGCGGATGCCTTGACCAACTGGACCACTCTCACGCATGAGTATGTCCGTGATGATAGGCAACTCCGCCACATGATCCCGCCCTCGATGACTCGGTGAGTGGTTCTAGCTGGCAGAGCAAGACTGGGCACCTCAGTCCAACCGTGATGGATCTCTTTGCTCCTCAGTTCCATTTTAGCTGCACTACAACATCAGACCCCACATATTGGAATATGCCGCAGCACTGGCTGGGATCATTACACTATGGACGTACTCGCAAAATGTAATTTACAACAGTGTGTCATACACTGTTAGCGATTCCTAATGGGGTCGCAAATTGCCTGCCTCATTAATATTCATGAAGCAGGTGCTATTTGCGACACCATTAGGAATGGCCAGCACTCACAGGGATGGTGGCCTGCTGGGGTCTTCAGACCACCATGTCTATGACTGCTTTTTTAATAAAGCAGTTCTTTTTTTATCTGCAGCCCGTTTTTCTTAAAGGAAAATGGGATGCATTTAAAAACGAAAAAGGAAACGTTTCTGTTTAATTTTTTTAGAACAGGCAGTGGTCCCTGGGACTACTGCCTGCTCTTAAAAAATATTTTCGCACACACTCACAAAAGGGAAGAGGTGACCTGGGGACCCCTTTACATTTGCGAGTGGCTTACCACCTATTTGAAGTAGGTGGTAAATTGCGGGTAAATGCAGTAAATGCAGTCACAAAAGAATCGTACATTGAAGTGCGAGTCACTATTAGGAAGGGACGACCTTGGCACGCCCCTTCCTAATAGCGAGTCGCTAACCCTATTTTGCAAGTCGGTAATACCTTACCGACTCGCAAAATAGGGTTTGTACACGCGACAGTTAATTTTGTGGTCGCAAACGGGCCGATTTCCCGTTTTCGACCGCAAAATACGGTCCTTAGTCTTTAATAAATCTTTATGGCTTGAAAAAGTAACCTTTTCCTGTCTCCCTTGTAGAGCTGAATGAATTTCACATTATTTAAATGTATTGATTTGATGGCTAGTCTCTGTCGTGGATTTCGATTCAACAGATAGCACATTATGGGCCCTGAATTTGTAGAGAGAAAGCCTCTACAACACACATTTAGGACTCTAAAAATAAGCAAGAAACTTGGAATGATAAGGAGCTGAATATCTACGCCGCTGTATGTTGTCAAAATACACATGCGTTTCTTGTACCATGGACTTGGGGGCTAGTCCTCATTGCTTATCTTTCATTTGTGCTACAATGTCCATGCCTCATATTTTATTCAATCATCCAAGCATTCATCCCCACACCACATCCTGTAGGATTGCTTAAAATAGCTGCTGAGACGTGCAAAAAGAGCAGGGCAGCCTGAGAATTTACTGTGAGAGAAAATTAGTCCACAAATGAAGTACCCCATCCCACATTTCTAATGCAAAAATTAAAAAGTCTAGTTCTTCAACTAGTCCTCATTAGTGTCAAGCAATTTTTGAGTGTTCTTAATATTGGCAGATATGGAAACTGGAAACTGGAAACTGGTGAGATTGATTTTCTGAATCTGAAATTGCCAGCCTTCAATTTTTACAAGCCTCATTTGGCCGTCTGGGGCCAATCTTTTGACCAGTCTCTCTCCGGCCCGTGCTCTCCCCTACCCATTTGTCTCCTTTGAGCAGGAATTTAAGTGGTCTGGGTCCATCCAGGTTTCAGACCCAGTAGTAATTGACAACTGAACATTGAAACAGGTCCCTATTGGGCCCAATATTCATATCCCTAAATTTACCAGCAAAAACACTGATTGATTTCTGAACAATGAATGTAAAAAAGGTTTAATTGATCCATGTCAGTGATTTAGCTCTTGTTTTAATTTCACTTAACACTCTTAGTGAATGCAAGATTAAGTAAGCTATTTCCAGGATGTTTTGTTTCTGTATTTTTTCGTGCAATATATTACTCTTGTATAGTGCATACTTTAATCTGAGTCACTGTTGATAATGGGCCACAATTGAGAGTTCTGGAGTTGAGATTAAAGGCAATATGAGTTTCACACAGTGCCTGTCAGTGGGTCAAAATAGTGTTCAATATACATGGTCATTCAATTATTGGCCTCTCTGCAGAGCACACAGAGCAATGATCACATATTCCAGTTGCAATTCTGATTCTGTGCAACTATGTGTGAAGAAGATACACAGTTGTAAAAAATATTGACAAGGGGAAAGTAAAAGAAAATGCACTTCTTATAGGTGAGTGCATGGGTTGTGTGTTTAGGGGTGGTGAAGTAAAGGGGATGCGATGAAGGGCATTCAGGAGAGAGTGGAAATAGGGTGTTGAAGAAGAAAGAGATGGGGTGTAAGATATGCAGATGGATGAGATATAACGAGAAAAAAGGGTGTAAATGTGTAACATAGACTGACCATAACAAGAGTGGTTGAGACATTTAGATAATCACTACTCCTTCCACAGGCCTCAGAAATATTTGATTCACAGTCTCTATTTTAGAATTGAAACATATTCAATATTATTGAAAGCAAAATCATTATTTTTCCTCAGTACTTTTAAGTGTATGTCAGTTGTTGTGTTATATATCTGGATGCAATAACAGAAACCTCAAAGAGAAACAAAAATACTGCTTGGGTGGGACACTTTGGAAATCATGGAACTGTACTTTACGTTTTTAAGCCACGCCATTAATTGCATAGTCAACCCCCTTTAGAGACCCTCTACTTTTGTCGTCCCACTTTAAACCCTGGCTTATGGGCACTATGCTGTTGGTTCCATATTCTTGAGCAGCACTCCTTTGCTCCCCAGCTTGGATTGTATTTAATAAATACCAGCGCGTGCATCCGTGCATACATGCTAGCTAATCCACAGCACACTTCCCAGCAGCTGGTAGAACAGGCAAACAATGGCAAAGAGCAGATACAGAAGATAAAGTACAAAAAAACAACATTACAAAACACCATCACAAATGAAATCATCCTCAGAGGAAACCATATCTTGCATCTGGAACAGCAGGTTCCCACAGTCACAAGGATGAAAGGGCACGGAGGCCGGTAACGAATCAATGACCCATCAAACCACAATACCAAAGCTGTGCTCTATCTGCCGATCGGCGCGCAGAGCTTGGGGGTCAGAGCACTTCTGTTTAATGGACAGTGTGCTCACAATTAAGATCTTTGTGGAAGGTGTTCATTGTGCCCGAATCTATTTGGCCTTCCATTAAACATTTCGCAAACAGCTCCTTATCGACATTCAGAGCCACGAAGCGCTATACGAATTCGACCATACAGTACAATACACTCTCGATTGCTATAGAAGCGCGCGCAGTTTAATGTGTTGTTCAGCGCAGCAGCTTCACTGTCGGCAACGTTTCCTTTCCATAGTCTGGGCTCGGGTCTTCCGAGGCAGAACCAGAACGTTTAGCAAGGCTTTTCTGTAAATGCAAAGAGAACACAACAACGCACATCGAGATGTTTGCTCTGCTCGTCCTATTGTATTGTTTGCATTGTTAGAAGTTGTGTAGCGCTGCTTGCCGCTGTCGAGGCGCGGAAATGCTCTTTATTCTGGTTTCTACAGTCTGTACATATGTCACGGAAACGCAAGAATTTTAGTAGCCAGGCCCTTTATGGCTCTGTTTCTCACGTGTAGTTCAGAAACGGCATTTTCTAGAAACCAATCGACAACTTCAAGAAATAGGGGGCGCTGCTCTTCCACAGAAACGTAGCAAATGCCACGCTACCCCGAATACCTGGAAACCTTTTTTTTTTCTTTTCCGAGATATTCCTTTCTGCTCACCTTTACTCCAAGTTCATTTCGCAGGTGTTCGTTTTCTCACACAAAAAAAACTCTTTCCAGGAACTTCTCTCTGTCTCAAAAAACTCCACGTTAATAACGTCTCATTCCTCTGCCTGCTCCGATCCTGGGTCACCTCAGTCTTCATAATACGTGAGGAAATTTTCCGGAAATATTTATTTATTTGTCTGGGGAGACCTGTTCATTCGTTTGCGTTCTCTTCGATTTTTGCAGCGTCATCCTTCCCTCTCGAGCAGACCCCAGAACAGACACGAAAACGCTTTAAACTTCAACAATACAATCCGATACTGCAGAAATACCAAAGGGATATCAATGGATAAGCAGGCGCTAGGACTGCGTCTGGCACAGCATCAGTTCACAGAACAAACTCGATAGCAGGGGCGGCTGGTGGAATTTGAAAGTGGTGTGCCCGATGCAGAACGAATCAACGTATGCCAGCGAGCGAGCCCAACGGCAATAAGAGAGGTTAGGGGGGGGGGGGGGGGGGGGCATCTTTTTGGTGCGATTTTCAGCACTATTTCTGTGATAAATGGACTAAAAATTCAGGGCCTCATTTATGAAAAGTGACGCATCACTGCGTGAAAACAGTGATGCGTCACTTTTCACTGCGCCCTCCCTGCGACTCCAGTGATGCGTCATATTTACATTTACAGTATGACGCATCATGTCAGTATTTCTGACGTATCTGTAGGCGCAAAAGTGACGCATTGCTGGAGTGTGTCACAAAAGTGACGCAACTCCAGCAATGTGTCCTTTCACATGGGGCAAGCCCCATGTGATAGGGCCTGCGTCAGTCTTACGCCTGCTGTGAGGCAGGGGTAAGATATTGACGCATTTGCACCCTGGAAGTGGCGCAGTAAAATCTCGTAGATTTCACTGCGTCACTTCTACGATGCTTACTTACGTGGGAACGCCCACCCTGCATACATTATACCATAATGTAGCGCAGGGGTTTAAAAGTGACGCATCTAGGTAGATGCGTCACTAAATATGGCGCATCATGGCGCATGTTTTACGCCACTGGTGCGTCACAAAAAGTGACGCACCAGTGGCGCAAAAGTGACGCAGGGGCTCATAAATGAGCCCCTCAGTTCTTGGCATTCATAAAAGAAAACTCATACATTATTTCAGAGAATTTCTGAGTTGCCAAGCAAGTCTGACTTCTGAAGAGGGCTAGGGTACTAAGCAAAGCAAGACTGCTTTGGCTCTACCCTTTCCAATAGAAAACGCTAGTTAGCGATGTGAACAAGTTCAATGGACAAACCTGGGGTCTAGTGAGAGTCCCTCTCCTGAGAATTTTTTTTTTAAAAGATTGGCAAATGGTGCATTTTAAAGCAAATGAATGCAGCGATAAAGCAAGGCTTATAAGGCAATGGGAACGTATAGTCATGAAAAATTAAACACATTAAAAACTGTCCCGTATCTTCTTGCGTTAATTTGTTCAACAGTTACTGTAATATGTCAATTGTTCTGCATGACAATTTTAGCCTTTAAAATGTATGCTTGCCCAGTGTCTTGCACTACTCTTGGAATGAAAAGACAAACAGAACATTTACAGTCTGCAGCCATAAAAGTTACCAAACATTTAAATCAATACAACACAAAGAAAACACCAAGACAATTCAGCAAACGTTATCCAGGGTTACTATAAAGGAAATTGGACAGTGTCTCCAGGTTTGTGTATGTTAAGTGTGCGCACACCCAGCCGGCACATCTTTTTTTTTTTTAAAACATGTATTTTTGATATGCTTGGGATACAGTGAAAATATTTCTATTTGAGACATTTCATATAATGACAAAGAGAATAGCAGCAAAAAATACTAATAATGCATCGAGCTCTACACCTCTTCCCGAAAGTGGAATACAAGGGTATATTCAAAGTTATCTAAACATTACATCTAATCTAGCTACATAAACATTTTATATCCAGTGCTAAAAATTGTTGCATGGCACACTGTGAAATGGTGACTTGGAAATGTTTGAATGATTACAACAGCTGTCTCAAATGTGCTGCCAGTGTTTGTGTTTTATGTTATGTAATAAGCAGTGATGAGCACAGGTGCAAGACAACTGCGTTTGGAACAGAGAAGACACACATAAAGACACGAGACAGACTTTTAATAAATATGCATCGCTAACTTCCATCCACTACTCCAGTGCAGACACCACATCTACAATACCAATGCTGAACCGCCATCCACAACACAATGAGCAGTGACAGAAGCACTAGCAACGATACCACCAAAAGCACACCGGTGCAGACACGTGTCAACACCAGTGTGAACATGCGGAGGTTAGCTTTTGAACAAGTGAAAAAAGGATGGAAGAAACCAACTATGACAACTTTAACAACTTGTACCCTAACCCAGCAGCAACCTACGTTACATCACTCACTTCTCTCCAGAGGACACGTACTAACAGAGGATGGATATTAATTACCCTACCACTCCCGATTCGGGTCGGTGTACCTCGTTCTGTACCCCACCTGCCCTGCTTGCTCGAGTTGTTATAATACTCGTCACTCAACAGCATCAGTCCATCTCAGACTGTAACCCGTGTATACATCTAGATTTATAGTATGACTTGTCAGGTTCAAAATGGGTGACGTGTTCACCAATCCGTGCACGTGGAATCAGACACAATGCCTGCACTCACGGCGGATTTTCTTTCGGTTTTGTTTCAGCAGCCAGCTGCCGGACCAAATCCAACATATTTCAAGATATTTATCTCTGCACCTATGTAGAACTCACACATAAATGCACCCAGTAATGCGCACACACACACACATACAAACACGCATAGACCTCCCACACTTCCCACACTGGCCTCTGAAACATCTCATCTACACGTTACCACCATGTTCAGGGTCTTGTGGATACATTACTTAATAGAAATCAGCATATAAGTTCAGCTTTGTTGCCATCTCTTGCCCCTTCAACCCACCTGCCCCCCTCCCCCCGCCCCTACCAGATCGTCAAATCGTGCATCTGTTGCCCTGTCCAAATTACCCTTTCAACAGTTTATGGTGGCCTTTGCCCCAATGTATGGCAAGCTGAAATGACATTACGTGTTCACCTGCTGTGCTATCCATATGTACACTCCTTTGTCCAATGCAAGTTGATGTGCAACTTAATTTCTTCCAGATTTTTGTCCAGTATTCATTCTCTCACGTTCCAGAAGGCATAGACGTAGCCAGTGCAAGCACTGGCTTCTTTCTGCTCGTTTGTTGTCTGCCTTCAGGGACAGAGAGGGGTTTTCAGTGCTCCATTTCGTTGGGTTCATTGATGTAATTTGGTGTCGAGAGTAGGTGGCGCTCTATAGCTGCTGCTTTACCTTGCCTTAAGGAAGCATCCTGCCTGTGTACCTTGCAGTCTTGTACCTTTGAGCTTCAGTGATATTTGCAGCTTTACCTTTGCTCCTGTTTGTATGCGTCCTATTCTGCTACTGAGTCATTGCTGCGTATAAAACGCCCCCCTACACTGATGTCCCACAAGGATGTATGAAGAATCTGGTCACAGAGGAGAGCGAGGCCCATTTAAATCATATGTGAAAGGCCAGTAGGGGACTCCCCTGGCAGAAAAAGGTAATAAGGCCTGACCTGCCACTAAAACCATCACAGCCACCGCTGTCATTCCCGATAGCTCAGTGAGGTGACAGTATTAACGCTCAAGAAGGACGCACATGGTGAGCCCATCCAACCCCTGTTACACAGATGCCTCCAGCACACAGGTATTACATTGGGGTGCTAAGGTGGGGATCAGAGAATCTGCTTGGCATGATGAACCAAGGCAGAGTGACACACTCTCTAGAGCCATGCAGGGGGCCTTTCTCCTTCCCCACACACTCTGGTTAAGTGCCTGCTGCTCAATACTGTGGCGAATGGGAAAGTGGCCCCTGGGCACCAATGGTGAAAGGCTCCAATAGACACAACTGGAGCGCAGTAACCCCTACCTCCCTGTGTTCTCCTGGACAAGTTCCACAACCAGAAATCCACTTTGCACCAGTTTAACATCCTTGTTTACACATTAGCAATCTCTAGATTGAGACCTTAGACAAGAAATACTAAGATATTCAGGGAGGGCAATACAGGTGATGCTGAGCAATGTGGACCGAGGCGTGGCTCCAGTGATTGGTCAGTTCCTGTTTCTTGCTTAGGAGCTTAGACTGTGAGGTCCTGTGGAACAGCCCTGTAGAGGTGATCTATGCATCAGCCAGGCATCTGATGGAGATCCTATAGTCACAGCACAGGGGTGCATGTAGTGGCTGCAGGAAAAGCTAAGAGCGGTGGGTGATGGGTGTGGGGGGAGGGGCAGTGCTTGGAATTGACAGCCACGGGATAGGTAAAATTAAATAAATTAAACCACTTACCTTACGCTTGCCGAGCAACTTGCACAGGAGCCCCTGACGCTCGGAATCAGTGCTACCTCTGGTCTGCCGGCCCCAGGTCTCTTGTTGTTCTGCTGCACGTGTTTATCGGATGAGATTTAGCCTCGATGATCAGTGTTGCTTTGCCTGGCCCAGGGTGGTGGCCAGGGGTTCAGAAGGTTGCCTGATGATTGTAGAGAGCCACTCGGGCTCTCCACTACAATGTTGCGCTAACACACGCATCCACACACCCCTGGGGGCGGGCTCGCCCCGAGGGGATAAATAAAGGTGGGCGAGACCGCACGGGGTCTCTATGGTGTAGCCCAGTAACCTATAACAGTGTTTTGTCCTTTACTCTTACCTGATCGTAACTGCGACCCTGGGCCTGCACCTCTACACTGGCGACGAGGCCGGTCGTGCCCGTGCGTGCGACGCTGCTGGAGGAGCGAGGGGAGCAAGCGGAGCCCACCCGCGTGGTGAAGGAGGCGGCCTGCCTCCGGCCGAAGCCTGCTGTCAGCGGAGCCCACCCGCATGCTGGAGCGCTCGCCGGGAGCCGCTGGTGCCGTTTCCTGCTTGGCCGGGTGAGTGGCAGCACACGCGCACTCCCCGGCGCTCTACGACGCACTGATTCCGGCGAGGGGGCCTAGGCAGGCTGCCCTTCACGCTGCCTGGGGAAACATTCGCGCGTTTGTGCCGCTCTTGGCTGCTGGCTGCAGCGTGTTGACTCCCTGGTGGGAGGAGCTCGTCGGCACGAGGTAGAGAAGCCTGGGTCACAGCAAATAAGCATTGGCACCTCTAAATCCAGGCCTAGGAGGACACTGCTCTGCCTCACAGTTACTGAAGTCAAAGCACGAGGGGAAACACATAACCCCATCAGGGCTGCACTCCAGCACAAGTGATACACAGGCAGCCCCAAGCCCCAATATGTCCACAAGGCCAGCAACCGGCGCAGGGACATCGCAAGGGAGCGGACCCACCGCGGTGGCTGGCAACAATCCCCCGCCGCCTTCGGTGGTCACCCACACAGCTGTAGCGCCTTTACCCCCCTTCAGCGAAGCATCGGACCCAGCTACCGCCGCCCCACGATGGAAAGCATGGGTAGGTCGTTTGAATCACTACTTCCGAGGGACCCGAGAGACGGACGGGGCGGTGAAGAGATCGTTACTGATCTACTATGGAGGGGCGGAAATATACGAACTGTTCAACGCTTCCTGACACCGGGGACGATGATGATTACGACGCCGCAGTCGCGGCACTGAACAAGCATTTTGATCCCCAACTGAACCCGGACTTCAAAAAATTCAAGTTCAGGAGGGCGTGTCAAACTGACGCGGAGTCGGTGGACATGTTCTATGCGCGGCTGCGCCGGCTGGCCAGCACGTGCCCGTTCACCGATCAAAGGGCTGAGATAAGGGATCAAATCATTTTAGGATGTCGCTCCAAGCTCCTCCGGAAGCTGATCCTTCGGCAGCCAGGGATCTCGCTAGATGACATCCTCATCATGGCCCGGTCCCACGAACTCTCCGATGCCAGGGCTGAAGAAATGGAAGCCGCCCTCCACACTCCCGTGGCGGCAGGACCGGGGCTCAAGAGCGTGCCCATCAAGGAAGAGAGGGTAGAGGCAATACAAAGGCGGCCACCCGCGCCTCGCTCGGCGCCCAAGCCCACGACGTCGAGCCTGTGTGGATACTGTGGGGAGGATCACCCGGCGACGGCAGTCTGCGGAGCGAAAGGCAAGACGTGCTCTCGCTGCGGGAGAATGAACCACTATGCCCGGGTGTGCCGAGGCGGACGCTTCAGGCAGCAGTCCGCAAGGCCGAAGTTTGGACAACAACAGGTGCGTCAGATCGAACACGAGGATTCTCTGCCGAGCGAAAGACCCCACCACCAGGTGCACGACCCGGTGTACGAGGACGAAGACGACGAGGTATTCGTGGTGTCGTTCGTCAGCAGGACAAGCTCCCGGCAGAGGCCACCGCCCATGTGCTCAGTCTCCGTGGGCAGTGCAGAGATCCAGGCCCTCATCGACACCGGTGCGTCTGTCAACGTCATGGACTCGGACCAGTATGACCGACTATCTCCAAGACCCCCGCTGGTGTCGTCGAAGGCGCGAATATACACATACGGAGGGACGGATCCCCTTCCGCTCCGTGGCGTCATTACCACCACCGTCGCCAGCGGAGGATACTCCACGCAGACGCAATTCTACGTCACGGAGGGCAAGAAGGGGACGCTGCTCAGCTGTCACACTGCCGAGGACCTTGGCCTGGTCTTCTTTGCGAATCAAGTTCACGACTCCCACGCGGAGGACATACTTCAAGAGTTCCCAGCTCTCTTCACCGGCCTGGGCAAACTGAAGGGCAAGAGGTTCAAACTGCACATAGACCCCACCGTGAGGCCAGTAGCCCTGAGACACCGGAGGGTACCGTTCAACTTGCGCCCGCAGGTGGAAGAGGAGCTGAGGAAACTCGAGGAACTGGACGTAATCGAGAAGGTATCCGGCCCCACGCCCTGGGTGTCCCCGCTGGTCGTGGCGCCCAAGCCCAAACAGCCCGGAGGCATTCGACTTTGTGTCGACATGCGGTTGCCCAACACCACGGTAAAGAGGGAAAGGCACATCACCCCTATGATGGACGACATAGTGGCAGATCTCAACGGGGCCAAGTGGTTCTCGAAGCTGGATCTCAATGCGGGATACCACCAGCTGGAACTGGATCCCAGCAGCCGATACATAACGACCTTCTCAACACACGTTGGTCTCCGCAGATACAAGAGGCTAAGTTTTGGCGTCTCCTCTGCGGCAGAAGTGTTCCAGAACGCCATTCGAGAGACATTGTCGGGACTGCAAGGGGTGATTAACCTCAGTGACGACATCCTGGTCTACTCCACCACCCTGGAGGAGCACCATACTCACCTGAGGGCCACGCTCAGAAGGCTGGAGGAGTGCGGGTTGACCCTGCACAAGGCGAAATGTTCGTTCTATCAGGACCGGGTGGACTTCTTCGGATACACGTTCACGCGCGACGGACTGCTGGTAGATCCGAAGAAAGCAGAGGCCATCAGAGTGGCACCCACCCCTCGGAGCCCGACCGAAGTGCGAAGCTTCCTCGGAATGGCTACGTACTGCGGGCGGTTCATTCCCCGACTGGCCGCGATGTCTGAACCGCTGCGTGCCCTCACGCGCCAAGATCGCCCATGGGAATGGACCCCTGAGGCTCATAAAGCGTTCCAAGAAATCAAGGAAGGGCTCCTCGACAAGACAATCATGGCATACTTCCACCCGCGACGGAAAACGGAACTGGTGGTGGACGCCAGCCCGGTGGGCCTGGGGGCCGTCCTCTTGCAGGAGCACAGCTCCGAAGTATGGAAGCCGGTGGCATATGCCAGCAAGGCACTGACCGCCACGGAAACGAGGTACGCCCAAATTGAGAGCGAGGCGCTGGCAATCAAATGGGCGTGCCAGCACTTCCATCTGTATCTCTGCGGACAAGACTTCACCGTGTTCACCGATCACAAGCCTCTGCTCTCCCTGTTCACGGGATCGGCGAGGCTCGCCCCGCCCAGAATCGAAAGGTGGGCCGTCCAACTGCAGGGGTACCAGTTCAAGGTGGTGTACCGGCCAGGGGCCCACAACCCCGCGGACTACCTGTCCAGACATCCAAAGTCCAGCCTCGATGCAGGAGTGAAGGAAGACACACGCAACACGGAGGCGTTCGTGAGAATGGTGTCGCAAGGGGCCTGTCCGAAAGCGATGACTCTAGAAGAAATCGACGTAGCTACACGGGAAGACCCCACTCTTACCCGAGTCCGGGAAGCGCTAGATCGTGAGGGATGGACCCATTTCCTCGACGGGGCTCGGGCTCTGCGGCCGGAGGTCAGTCATGCTCGTCAGCAACTGTGGCACATCCGGAGTGAGCTCAGCGTGGGGGACAAAGACGTCATCCTGAGGGGACGGCTGATAGTGGTCCCAGAGAGCCTCCAGCAGAAGGTCTTAGCCCTTGCGCACGTGGGCCACCAAGGCACGGCCAAGAACAAAGCACGATTCCGAGACAAGGTGTGGTTCCCGGCGATGGATACCAAGGTCGATGAAATGGTCAGACAGTGCCATGCCTGCACCATCACTGGAGGGGATCCAGCACCCGCCCGGGTGATCACTGAGGAAGCAAGCACGTCGCCATGGACGCATCTCAGCATAGACTTTGGAAGTTTTCCGGATGGACGGCAGATGATGGTTCTGGTTGACTCCTTTTCAAAGTTCCCGATAGTGGAAGTCATTGCGTCCACCGCATTTCCTCACGTCAAGAGAGCTCTGGATCGCGTGTTTGCAACGATGGGACTGCCCGAAGAGATAAAGTCGGACAACGGGCCCCCATTTCAGGGGCGGGAGTTTCATGAATACCTGACGAGTCAAGCCATCCGACACCGGAAAATCACACCCCTGTGGCCGCAAGCTAATGGGGAGGTGGAACGGCTGATGAGGACACTCAACCGGGCACTGCGGATCGCCGTGGAGGCTGGGGAGGATCCGGAAGCAGCTTTAAGTCAGTTCTTGGGAGTGTACCGTCAGACCCCCCATAGCACCACGAAATGTGCACCCGCGCACCTTCTGTTCAAAAGAGCCCCGAGGGACAGCATCCCGACGGATCCCGCCTGGACCCCCGCAGAGCCAGATGGAGCCGCCATTCAGGCCAGGCGAGAGTTGACGAACCGGAAGGCGAGTGAAGCACGCCGAGCCCAGGACACTGAGCTCAAGGTCGGAGACAGCGTGGTCATCAAGGACCGGCACCCCGGCTGGAAGTTCCGAACTCCCTATGAACCCGAGAAATGGACAGTGACGGGGGTGCAGGGAACCATGATCACGGCACGTCGAGGCCAGCAGGCCATCACGAGGAATGTGTCTAGCTTCAAGGTGGTGCCGGAGACGGGCCGGGAGGTCGAAGATCCTGGTCTGGCCCAGGGCGGGGCCATGGACGGGGCTCCAACGTCTCCCACCCGAACAGCTTCCCCTCTGGCCGGTGGACGATCGTCTGAGTCAGGTGAGGAGGCCAGCCAGGGGTCCGGGAGTCAAGACATTGGGGCGCGTGATTCTGGGACTCTCTTGCGGGACAGGTCACTCGATTCTTACTTCAGGTGCCCGAGGTATGGGCTGCGCCCCAATCCGGCGCCTAGCCAGAGACTAAGAGACTATGTATAGACTTTTTCCCAAAGTGTGGATCTTGTGTGGGCTGTATAGCTAAAACAAAGGAGGGATGTAGAGAGCCACTCGGGCTCTCCACTACAATGTTGCGCTAACACACGCATCCACACACCCCTGGGGGCGGGCTCGCCCTGAGGGGATAAATAAAGGTGGGCGAGACCGCACGGGGTCTCTATGGTGTAGCCCAGTAACCTATAACAGTGTTGTGTCCTTTACTCTTACCCGATCGTAACTGCGACCTTGGGCCTGCACCTCTACAATGATGGAGAGCGCACCAGGCCCGGAAACATCGAGCACTGTGAAAGTTGGAGTTTGGTTCGCAGATGGGAGAGGTTCTCGCCAGGTCAGTGAGGGAGATATCGACCTGAACCGAACAGTGCAGCATGCAGGCCGGTCTATGCCACAGCAGCTCTTCACCTGGCCTCCAGTGTCCGCCGCCGCTGCAGAGCCCATGTGCGCAGTGCCTGGCCCAAGAAAGAGTGCAAAGCACCTCAGCGGTCGGTGAATGCCCCACACCGTAGATCGCTAGGCCTATCCTGAGGGTGGAGGGCTTCAGGTCATAGGTGATGGGCTGTAAACGTAAGGGGGTTGAGTTCATGTAAACATGCACCTTTATCTTACATTAATTTGGAGATATCAAGTTTATAGCTTTCTGGAATAAAGCAGCCTTTGTCCGAGTGTCCTGCAGTCGCTCTTCGGGGAGGACTAAAGCCCACTGAGTGTTTACAGGCACACCCAGTACAAGTACCACATGCAGCGCCCGGTACTTTGACACCTGCAAGTCACTTTTACAGACTGAACTGGTGCTGTGAGTATATCACGACAATCAAATAGTACAGAACAACAGCGCCTAGACTACAAGTGTGTACCGCGTGCACTCACTACCACTACAGTCCAGTGCTATGCTCACTAATTTAGTACAGCACCACTGCAAAGGTAATCTGACGTGCCCCCCAAACACCCCTCCCCACCCCTCATTCCTGGTTGCCAAATCCAGCACAGCACCACAGCGTCTGCGGTCCCTCGCTCTCGCCGAATGTGGAAGTACAGTAAAGGCACTCAGCTGCCGCCTCCCTGACAGCCGCACTACCTGGTGTAAGCTGTCTTCCCCCCTTGGACAGCAAGTGCCCAAGGTACACAACTTGCTGGACACAGAATTGCAGCTTTGAAGGGGACACCTTGTGCCCCTTATCGGCTAGGAAATGTAAAACCGTCAGTGATACTTTTTCACATTCAGGTTCGCTTCGGGCGGTGATCAGCAGATCATCGACGTATTGAAGCAAGGTAGTGTTAGCTGGCATGTGGATACTGTCAAGTTCTCTTTTCAGTGCTTGGCTATAGATGCTGGGGCTTTCTGTGAATCCTTGAGGTGCGCGTGCGAATTTAAAACTTCGTCCATTTAAACTGAATCCGAACAAATATTGGCTTTCCGGGTCAATTGGGACGCTAAAGAAGATTCTTGAGATCAATTACAGTAAAGAACGTTGCTTCTGAATCTATGGCTGTTAGCAATGAAGAGATGTCTGGGACCACAGGGTATTGTGGTACAATGCATTTATTTATTTATTGTGGTAAATAAATGAATTACCTGTACTATTTTTTATGCGGTAAAGTCTAGTAAGAATAACTCAGTCAAAATAAGAGGCAGAATCCGTGGTATTAGAGGTTCTGAAAAGGGCTTTATTCCTTACAAAGGAATCATAGTTCGAACTAGGCAATCTTATTCCATCACCACGAAGGTTCAGGAAGGGATAGGCAATACATTATTGACAAGTAACAATATATATATGAAAGCATTGCACTAAGACAGATGCAGGAGGCGTAACAGCTGATAATACAGATAAGAATACACATACGTAATGAAAATAGGCGTAAATACAGGCGTATACTAGAAACGTCATTTAAAATGATGTCACAAGTGGGTGGATCCATAAGAGAATCCTGCAGTGTCAGCAGAAATATTTGGCAGAGATGCGCGCGCAGCCGCATGACGTGTGATTGACGTGCAACTAGAGGGTGAAGGGGAATTGACATTTAGCTCTACATGTGGAGACAAAAGTCTGGGGGGTCAGGTCAACCTAATCCCAAATCGTATCTAATATCTTTGTTTAAGGAACTGTTTTATCCAAAAGGAAAGGTCTCTCGGACAGAATCTATTCTATACTGACTGTTAGTGCATGTACAGGCGTCTATGTGTCTACATGAGATGCGAGGGGGCAGGAATCTCTCATGGTAACAGGGGCTATGAATTACTTGCATAAAGACAGCGAGGCCAAGCTCTTTGCTCGGTAGCTGGAAGGATGTTTACCTAAACTACTAGACAGGAATGCATTGGATGAGGAGCGGAGCAGATAACTTGAAGGCTGAATACAGTTTTTGGCAGGCAACAGGCCGCGTCAGGCACCGTTAGCCGCGCAGGGAGTAGGACAAAGTTCATGGATACAGATGCAGGTCCAAACTGGAGCATTTCAGAGGCAGAAGCAGAAAAAGGCTTGATGGCAGAATTCAGGGCCTACTCGCCTGAACTGTAAAATGTGAAAAGTGAACCATATAAAGTCGGTGGCCAATCATATTTAGCAATGGAATATTCGACCCATTCATGGCGGATCTGAAAGAGGACATGTTGACGTTGGACGCACATGTATTTGCGTCTTCATAGCTGGAACTGGAGGGAACATACATGTACTTGTAGCATGTACATGGAGCCGTTGGGGTCTAAGATAGGGGACACAATTAACCATAAAAATTCATATTTCCTCATTCCCTCCTTGTCCCCTACGGACCCTTTATGAAATATCCATCTTCATCAATCCATCAATCTGTTCATATAGCATCATTTGTTCTTCTTTCTTCTTCCGGGATCTTGAATGAAAATTCGAAGGCGGGATACACGATGTGGCACACAGACCACAAATCGCTGGCCCACATTGTAGACACAAGCAGCAGCTGAATAAAATGAGAAAGCCAATACCTAGGAAGGATAGGATCCTCCATCCCCAGGCTGACAACATGCTCCAGAACCAGCCGGACCAAGTCCAGGTGCCTGGATTCTGGTGTATCTGGCTTACGATCTTATGAAGTCGAGTTATGGCTTTAAATACTGACGGCACGTTTTCTGGTATGAAAACACAGCAACTTGATCCGATGACCCTACAAGCTCCGCCCCTATCGGCCAGGATGACGTCAAGGACAAGACGATTTTGAAGAACAACAATCCGCATCGCAGACTGCTCCTCTGTTAAGTTACCTAAGGCGGAAGTAGTTTCATTCACTACTGCTTCAAGGGTTCTAGTTAATCTACGTATCAGCTTACTATTGGTGACTGTACCTATGTAGGGAAAGAAACCTTTATTGAAATCTGTGTATTGCTCCCATGCTGTTTCGGTGTAGTCAACAATTGGGAGATCTCTCTTCTGTCTATTGTGTACTAAATGGGTATTCCTATGGTAATCAGGTGGGGCTAGGAAAACAGGTGGCAGAAGGAATGCAATGTAACAGGTACCATCCCAATCTAGGGGTAGGCGTATGTATGCGGTGTGACCACAGATGAAGTAGGAGTGACGAGAAGCTTTAAACGTAGATTTGCCTTTATCACTGAATTCTATTACAGTGGTACATTTACTATGGCCCATGTGAATTGAACCATTCTTTCTTACACATAATTCGCCTCTAACTGGAAATACTGACATAGCGGGTAAGATTGGTGTAGCTTCAGATTCAACATGCAGGATCATGAGATTAAGTGTAAAGTTACCTAATCCATATACTTCATTTTCTAGATCAGTTCCTGTTCTTTTGGGAAGTCCCTCCTTGTTAGGGTAGCAGACTTTAAGTAAAACTAGGTTCAGGTTTCACCAAACCCAGTTGTCTTGATAAACTACTGAATTTGAATCTAGGGAATTAATCAAACTAAACCATGCTCCACAGGAGCCATTGTGGGTGAATGGATACGGAAAGAGAGGCAGAACTCCCTTGTATTTCTGATAGGGAGGGAGTCGGCCACATATCCAACAATTTGTAGCATTGCTGGTCTGATGAGAATGATGTAACATACTAATGAATGTGTTGTTGCGCAGCGCAAATCTATAGGACAACTCATGCGGGGGTAGTTCGCTAAAAGAATGTTCGGCAGTAACATTGAAAGCACGCTTGGAAATAGGGTAATACATGTGTAATAACATACTGGTAATGATAATCAGAAGACTTAGAAAAAACATAATTAACAATGTCACTATGCAGTGACTACGAAGTGATTTACAGTACGCATATTTTTTTAGCTGTTTCTGTCTATTTCTCTCTCTATTTCGGTCTAGAGGATACATGTCAGAGACAAATCAAACCGATTCACCTTGAAGAGGACTTAAACAATCAAATTGTCTGACTTGCTAGACCTTAGTTTCAGTTTATAGTTTTCTTTTTCAGTTTTGTTACCCAGGGGGAGTTTTGAGTCAGTCTGTGAGGGAATGCAGGGCTGATAATTCAAGTCGGATGATAGTCCATGACATTTTTTGATATGACTCGAGTGCAACCACCCTTTACGTCCCTCAATCTTCACAGCTGTCCTTGTGGTCAATAAGACGAGTTTAGGCGACTGCCAGCGAGGCTCCAGCGGGTTCCTTCTGTCGAAGTTCCTTATCAGTACCAGATCTCCCGGAACCACGTCATGGGGCTTCACCTCAGTGTTATCGGGAAAAGCTGCAGCTACCTGTGAACGACAAGATTGTAGTGCAGACATCAAGGAAGCCAGGTAATCTGTCAGCATATTACAATCAACATCAGTTATTTTACGGGGTATAGGCGTCCCCCACATATTTGGTGGTCTACCGAAGATCACCTCATACGGGGATAGCCCTGTTCGAGAGTGTGCTACCATTCTCATGTAAAAGAGCGCAACTGGTAAAGCTACTATCCAGTCGACACCTTTTTCTCTACATACTTTGGACAGTCTAATTTTCAAAGTTTGATTATGCCGCTCCACGAGACCTGCTGCCTCGGGATGTCGGACACAGTGGAATTTCCATTGATAGCCTAACAAAAGTGAAACATGTTTCATTAGCTCGGATGAGAACGGTTGGCCATTATCTGAGTACACGACACGGGGCAAACCATACCGTGGGAAGAATTCTCTAACTAACTGTTTGGCAGTAGTCGGGGCAGTGTAATCTGAGACGGGATACGCCTCTGTCCACCGGGAAAGAGCGCATACAACTACGAGGACATATTTGAATCCTCGACATCGTTCCATCTGGATATAATCCATCTGGAGGACTTCAAAAGGGTGATCGGGGGGTTGAAATCCACCCTGGTCTACAGGTACGCCTTTTCCTGGATTGAACTGGCAACAAATCATGCAGGTACGTACTTTCTGTTTAGCTGCTGCTCGCAAGTGTTTATTGAACCAAATGTGTTGAATACTGTCTAGCATAGCTTTCTCTCCTAGGTGCGCTGGACTATGTATTGTGTTAATGATGACTTGAACCATTGAGTCGGGGAGAAACCATATAGATTTTCCCTTTGTCATCCATCCTTGATCCGTTTGGATCCCTCCTAATTCAGTCCATTTCTTTATTTCTTCTGGTGTAGCATGTGTCTGTATGTCAATTACATCAAGGGCGGGATCCTTAACTGTCATGCAGCGTGTTGGTGTCGGAACTATTGTCTTTGTCGTGTCAGTTGTATGAGTCTGATTCTGAGCAGTCTGTTTAGCTGTTCTGTCAGCTAGGTCGTTACCCTGAGAAATAATGTCAGTCACTTTTGTATGGGCTTTACACTTCATAATCGATATTGCAGTCGGCAGATGTATTGCATCTAACAGAGCTTGAATAAGGGGACCGTGCTGGATGTGGGCACCGTGAGAAGTTAAATAACCTCTCTCTCGCCAAAGCACGCCGAAGTCATGGACGACTCCGAATGCATAACGTGAATCTGTATATATGTTGACTTTCTTATTTTTGGCTTGAATACAGGCTTGTGTCAGAGCGATGAGCTCTGCTGCTTGAGCTGACAAGGTATCTATACAATTTGTTTCAATAACTTCAGTGTCTGTTGTGACTGCATAAGCGGCCACTAACTCTCCTGTACTTGTTCTCATGCATGAACCATCTACATACAATGTCAGGTCTGGATCTGATAATGGGATATCTGTCAAGTCTTGTCTGGGTTTCGTCGTAATAGTAATGACTTCAATACAATCATGTGCCAATGGGTCTGTTCCACTTACTGGCAAAAGTGTGGCAGGATTTAATGTACTACAACGTCTGATTTCTATGTGTGGCTGGAACAATGTTAATTCATAACCCGTCAGTCTTGCTATGGTCAAGTGTTGTGTTTGGGTCCGGTTCAAGAGAACCTCTACTGCATGTGGTACTTGTACTGTCAATTGGTGTCCTAACACTATGGCATCGCTTTGTCTGATTGCTAAAGCTGTTGCTGCGACTGATTTCAGGCACACAGGAAGAGCCTGAGCTACGGGATCTAATGTACTGGAAAAATAAGCACATGGCTTATGTGATCCTGCTTGTTCCTGCGTGAGTACTGACAAAGCAGTACCTTCTCGTTCTGTAACAAAAAGTGTAAAACGTTTGCTGTAACATGGTGTTGCTAAAACAGGTGCTTGACATAAAGCTTTCTTTAAGCTTTCAAAAGCTTGCGTATGTTCCTGAGTCCAAGGGAGGACAGTTGATGTCGCTGCCTCCTGTGTTGTCAACTGAATGAGTGGTTTTGCTAGAAATGCATATTGAGGGATCCACTGCCTACAGTACGAAGTGAGGCCTATGAATGCCCGTACCTCCTTTTGTGTCTTGGGTATCGGCATGTTAACAATTAACTGGATACGGTCGGGTGTAAGCTGTCTTCCCCCCTTGGACAGCAAGTGCCCAAGGTACACAACTTGCTGGACACAGAATTGCAGCTTTGAAGGGGACACCTTGTGCCCCTTATCGGCTAGGAAATGTAAAACCGTCAGTGATGCTTTTTCACATTCAGGTTCGCTTCGGGCGGTGATCAGCAGATCATCGACGTATTGAAGCAAGGTAGTGTTAGCTGGCATGTGGATACTGTCAAGTTCTCTTTTCAGTGCTTGGCTATAGATGCTGGGGCTTTCTGTGAATCCTTGAGGTGCGCGTGCGAATTTAAAACTTCGTCCATTTAAACTGAATCCGAACAAATATTGGCTTTCCGGGTCAATTGGGACGCTAAAGAAAGCGTTCTTGAGATCAATTACAGTAAAGAACGTTGCTTCTGAATCTATGGCTGTTAGCAATGAAGAGATGTCTGGGACCACAGGGTATTGTGGTACAATGCATTTATTTAATTCTCGCAGATCAATAACCAATCGATATACTGGTGGTGCTTTTGGATCAGTTCGTTTAAGAATCGGAATTATCGGGGAATTACATATATTGGAGTCCGTTTCTACAACCACTCCTTGTGCAATGAGCTCGTCAATGATTCGCAGTAAAGCCACAACAGCATCTGGCGGTAACTTGTATTGTCGTATTCGTGGTAATACTACTCCTGTTTTGAGTGTAACTCGATATGGTGTGATGTGCATACAACCTACATCAGTGGGGCCTTGTGCCCATAAATGTGCAGGTAGATTCTGTAACCGATGATCCATGTCTCTAGACACATAGTGACCTTTAAAGTCACGCAAAAATAGTCGTACTCCTTCCGGAGAACAACATATTACAGCTCCTAGAGCTTTCAATGTTTTTATACCTAACAAGTTTTCTGGGCATGATTTTGTGAGCAATAGATCTGTAGTCCGTGTTAATGGACCGACCGATAATGCAAGCGGTTGCGATACTTCATTAATAGTGGGCTTTCCTGAAAAACCAAGGGAAATATTTTGTGAGCCTGAGAGGGGTACCCCTGGGACTTCGTTGTGACAGATAGTGGTTCTGCTTGCCCCTGTATCGAGTAGAAACTTTCTGTCTTTCCCTAATACTTGACTCTGTACGTAAGGACCTTCTTGATCTATGGGAACCTCAATAAGGGGTGGGCCAACTTCCCTCTCTAGGCTATTTCATGTGTAGCGCTGATACTCTGGATAGTCATTTTGTGCATACTGGTACATCTGTTGTGTCGTGTTTTGTGTTGCAGCAATAGGCTGTGGCTGTTGTTGTGGTTGTTGTTGTGGTTGTGGTGCGGTCTGTTGTGGAACTGGCATAGGCTGTATATTCTGAGGTACTTGTTGTTGGATCTGATCCTGTCTAGGCGGACGTGGTCTCTCTTTCGTTATACCCGTAGAGATATTATGTTTTAGGACTGCGCAATCGTGTATATAATGACCTGGCTGTTTACAATAGTTGCATGTCCCTCTAACAGGACCTACTGAATCATTGGACTGTGTTGTACCCTTTTTATGACCCTCAGCTGGAACTGACTGTGCAACAAGCATTTTCATTTTCGTGTCTTTCATACGTCTTTGTTCATTTTCTTGTTCTTCTCTAATTCTATTGTGATGATATTGTAACATTTGTAACATCTGTGACGGTGTGTTACCTTGCCAGGTACTCTCAAATTTTAATACTCTACCTTTAACTTGGGGCAGGGAATTCTCAACTAATTTTGTCACAAACAGATGTGGATACGACTCACTACTTGCTTTTATGCCACTATTAATACCAAAACATTTTTCAAATCGGGAATAGAAATCACTAGTGTCTTCATCTTGTTTTTGTTTACAGGCTGAAATTGCACCCCAGTCTTCCTTTTTCGTAGTCAATAGACGTGGTAGTACCTGCACTAATAATCCTGGTAATGCTGTAGTCTTTTCCCCAAGCCCTGAACCTGCAGCTCGGGCTTTTTCTTCATTTTCCAATGCTGTCCACTCTATCTTTTGGTCTCCCACCTCCCATTCCTTTTCTTTGAGTTTCTCGTAAATACCGGCAGGCAATAAAACCTTTAATATTTTCATAATGTCAGGATAAGTATACTCTCCCATGAGTAACATGTCTTTTATCTCACGGTGGAAACCTGCTGGATCTTTGTCATGGCTAGGTACTACTTTCTTCATTTCTAATAATTCAATTTTTGTTATGGGCGTGTACACAAACACGCGTTTAAAAGTATTGTCTTCACCTCTGATTGGGTGCACTTCGCGTAAGGGATTCTGTCTGTCTATGTGATACGTTTTTCTTTCCAACTTGGGAGGAACTGAAACATGTTCTGGGCATACGAAGACAATGAACTGGTGTCGATATTCTAGAATTTCTTTAATTAAATCAGTACCCGAACCTCTCCATTTATTCGTGAGTAATTCTATCAATATATCAGGTAGGGGACCAGGATAGGAACGTTGGCTTCTATACAATATAACGAGGTGCTGTATCATGTATATACCAGCTAAACGCTGTTCGTCTGGGGTAAGATTCAAAAACGTGTGTGCTAACGCATCATCACTGTATTTTTCAGAACTGTCAGCCCATTGTACTGCTGACCTGGCTAATTCTTGTTCATCCATAGAGTCGAGCATATGATACCCCCTTCGGTCTCGGAGTAATTTATCAGCGGCCTGGAATAAGTGTTCAGGGGACTTCGCATTTAGCATAGGGGCTTGAAAATGTCTGTTACATTCTGGACGTATCGGACGTATCGGGTCATTAATATATCTGGTATTGTTACAGGGTCTTCCCCTACCTACATAAGCAATCGTTTCTAATTGTCCTGTGGGCATTTCTGATTCTTCCTCCTCCTCTCCCTCTGATTCAGTTTTGTCTGCCTCCGATCTGGCTTTATGTGTTCGTTCTACTTCCTTGCGGATCTTTCGGCACATAGCTACTATACATGTCTGTTTATCGTGTTTTCCCTCTGATATATTCTGACCCCATCTGGTAAGGACTTGCATTTCATCCTGATCTACCTCGGACCTATCTCTGTCTCGGATCAAGCAGTTTATGAAGAAACGTAACAGTAGTCTCTGTACATCCACTTTCTGGTATTCCATGGCTTCGTCAATACTTTCAGGGCCTTGCCCTGTTTGGACAAAGCGATATATATTGTCTAAATGTTTAATCATTCCTGGTAATGTCGTTAAATACGTTGAAGCTCGTCGTATACGTAGTGATGATAGCAGCATTCTGTCATTTTTACCGGGCACTGGATCATATCTACAATCTATAAGATGTTCCTTAAACATGTCGGACGTTGCTATTGTGGTGTACGTTGGTTTGCTAAATCTCTAAGGGACGATTTACTTCGTAATGGTGGCGTGGCGAAAATTGCTGCCGCACCTCCTGTCGCACCTTCTGAGGTGCTAAGCATAAAAGGATTTGTGGGGTGTAAGGTAGAAACTGTGGATGCAGGAATAGTTGGATTGTGCGGAGGAGTTTGTGGTTGCGGAGTTGGGGCCGGATGATCTCGGCGTTGAGCACCATCGACAGGTGGTGGGTGTGGTGGAACATTAACATATTCGGGAGCTACATCGTCTAAATAGGAGGAAAGGAAAATATCTTTTGCGGTCTTGGGATGTGTTTTAATCGGGAGTAATGGGGGTGGCAAATCTTTCGGTATTTCCGGGGTGGCCTTAGGTAAACCTTCGGCCAAGAGAGGATACATATCATTCATAAGAGTGTTTCGTTGTCTGTCTACTTGTTCTGTTTTTACTCGGGTACCTTCCTCAATTAACATATTTTCTCGGGCTCTATTTAAGTTCTCCCTACTTTTCTCTTCCAGTCTGAGCGCTTTCTCTGTGCGCCGATGTGATTCTTTACGCCATAGTTCAATGGCATCTTTCTGCGACTGTCTGGCTTTCTTTTTCCATAATTCTTCTTCTACTCTCATGATGCAATCGGCATCCCATGTCCCAGCAACGGGCCATCTCTGACTCTCTGCTAAATCCTTGGTGTAGTCCACCCATAAATCAAGATATAATACGGCATCTAGGCCATGCTTATGGTACATAAAATACCCTGGAGTATCCCTAGGTGGAATGGGAACAGCTTCTTCGAGTACTCCTTTTCTAGTTTTGATCTGTCTTAATTTTGAAAAGAACGGCATTTTTAAACCTTGCTACTTGATTCTTACTTGAACTGAACTTGAACACAATTAATACGAAAAACACAATAATGAACATTCATTCATACCACAATTTTTGAACACAGTAAAACATTTAACATTTAACGAACAATGACAATTAAGAGAAAACTAACTACTGACATAATACTAATACTAAATAATACTAGATTATTTATACATGAACATACTGGATATACTGCTAAACAGTACAGATACACTGCTAAAACAGTGCAGACCGGATTTGTGTACCCAAACCCGTCAGGACCGGCACAAACCAATGTGCACGTCTAACTGCCTCCCCAGCAATGGTACTCACCGGGTAGCACGGAACGGAAGGCCTCGGAACTGAACTGAACTGAACCGGACTGGACTCGACTCGACTCGGAAACTTCGGAACCTGGTGGGTCTCTGTATACCTCGGATCTTGCTCTCTCAGCTAGGCTCTGGTCGGGATACTTCGCACGTCTCACCGCCTCGTCTGGGTGTTGATCGCAGCCTCAGTCACCCCCGCTTGGCCAGAGGGAGATACAGGAAATCCTGCGGGTACGCGTTTTTGTCCGTCCAGCCATGGCAGAGGGCCGGGCCTGCAACGCACCTCCGGCGCGTGAGATGAGAAAGTGTCCCTATTTGGGCGCCAATTTATGTGGTAAATAAATAAATTACCTGTACTATTTTTTATGTGGTAGAGTCTAGTAAGAATAACTCAGTCAAAATAAGAGGCAGAATCCGTGGTATTAACAATATATATATGAAAAGCATTGCACTAAGACAGATGCAGGAGGCGTAACAGCTGATAATACAGATAAGAATACACATACGTAATGAAAATAGGCGTAAATACAGGCGTATACTAGAAACGTCATTTAAAATGATGTCACAAGTGGGTGGATCCATAAGAGAATCCTGCAGTGTCAGCAGAAATATTTGGCAGAGATGCGCGCGCAGCCGCATGACGTGTGATTGACGTGTAACTAGAGGGTGAAGGGGAATTGACATTTAGCTCTACATGTGGAGACAAAAGTCTGGGGGGTCAGGTTAACCTAATCCCAAATCGTATCTAATATCTTTGTTTAAGGAACTGTTTTATCCAAAAGGAAAGGTCTCTCGGACAGAATCTATTCTATACTGACTGTTAGTGCATGTACAGGCGTCTATGTGTCTACATGAGATGCGAGGGGGCAGGAATCTCTCATGGTAACAGGGGCTATGAATTACTTGCATAAAGACAGCGAGGCCAAGCTCTTTGCTCGGTAGCTGGAAGGATGTTTACCTAAACTACTAGACAGGAATGCATTGGATGAGGAGCGGAGCAGATAACTTGAAGGCTGAATACAGTTTTTGGCAGGCAACAGGCCGCGTCAGGCACCGTTAGCCGCGCAGGGAGTAGGACAAAGTTCATGGATACAGATGCAGGTCCAAACTGGAGCATTTCAGAGGCAGAAGCAGAAAAAGGCTTGATGGCAGAATTCAGGGCCTACTCGCCTGAACTGTAAAATGTGAAAAGTGAACCATATAAAGTCGGTGGCCAATCATATTTAGGAATGGAATATTCGACCCATTCATGGCGGATCTGAAAGAGGACATGTTGACGTTGGACGCACATGTATTTGCGTCTTCATAGCTGGAACTGGAGGGAACATACATGTACTTGTAGCATGTACATGGAGCCGTTGGGGTCTAAGATAGGGGACACAATTAACCATAAAAATTCATATTTCCTCAACGCGTCCAAACAGCAAGTGGATACCTCACTTAGTGTCGAGGTATGGCATCACGGCGCTGTCAAACCCCCAGCCCTTGGAATAAGCCTTGAAGTCGGACGCCACTGCACCTAAAGCCTGAAGTACTGCACCACAGCAAGTGAAATTCTTTCGCACGTGCAATCACATTACTGTACCATCGCACATGTGATCGTCTCTAACCCATAGAATATGCGCTGAAGTAGGGCCCACTCACGAGGAACAATAGCTGGTCTTAAATAGTGCCTAAACTTGCCGATTCAGTCGGGCCATAATAGACGCTGTTATCAACAAACTCCGTTTTACTCGTTTTATGGACCTCGCATGTTTGAAAAAACTTGATTGGAAGCGAATTACAGAATACACATACATCGCTGCAGCTCGTGCACATACCCACTGAACTAGCTTGCCAAGTACACGCCTGTCAGACAGGATCGGTCGTTTGAATACCTCAGCTAATGACATACTCGGAGGCCTACAGTGAATGCAATGTTTAGAGGATGCAGGCGTGAACTTACCCCACCGCCGGTGTCTACGTCTCAGCCAATCCAGACGCTGCTCCAGCAGCAGCGCCAGGATTGGCTTGAGTAGTAGTGCACATGTTCTGATTAGGGCTTAACAATTTTTGCTACCAGCCCAAACATGCGCACTAGGCTGCTCATTAGAAGAGCTGCATGGAAGAACCCTCGCTCTTCTAATGAGCAGCGCCTGGTGCGCATGTTCGGGCTGGTAGCAAAATTTTGAAGCCCTAAACAGAACATGCACACTCTTGCTATGCGCTCCGCCGACCACCTGACGACGAAGCACTTGCACTGAACTCCTGTTGCCCCACATCCTTCTGAGCCGACTGCCTCCGGGGGCCTGGGATTGTCATTTGGAAATGTGTGTGAGACTGAGAGTGACAGACGGTAACAGCACGCATGGCGCACGCTTGCGACTCAACCGACTCGTGCCTCAAATTAATTAGTGGGGCAACGGCCAAGCGCCCTAATGGACGCACCGCCCTTGCTACCAGCCCGAACATGCACACTAGGCTGCTCATTAGAAGAGCAGCATGGAAGAACCCTCGCTCTTCTAATGAACAGCGCCTAGTGCGCATGTTCGGGCTGGTAGCAACATTTTTAAGCCATAAGCAGACCATGCGCACTCTTGCTATGCGCTCCGCCGACCACCTGACGATGATGCACTTGCACTGAACTCCTGCTGCCCCGCCCCCTTCTGAGCCGACTGCCTCCAGGGGCCTGGGATTGTCATTTGGAAATATGTGTGAGACTGAGAGTGACAGACGGCGGCAACAGCATGCATGGCGTACGCTTGTTACTCAACCGACTCGTTCCTCAAATTAATTAGTGGGGCAACGCCCAAGAACCCTAATGGATGCACTGCCAGTGTTCGATAGGTAGGGGCAGCTCCAGTGATCTGGGTTGGGGGTTTCACCGCTCTGGAGCCATTTATAAGAAGTGACTAGACAGTGCAACACGTGCAGTCTTTCTTACAACTTTCCTGGCATTTTCACTCTGTACAGCAGAATATGCACCATATCAAATGTCACCTAGTATTTGTAGAGCACTATTTTGACAGTAGCGCTTGGCAGCCTTGTGGTCAGTGGTGATGTTTAGGGGAATATGTATCAAGCCCATTTCCCGTTCGCAAATGGGCAGATTCTCAGAATCGGCCCGTTTGCGAACGGGAAAAAGCCTTTTGTCGTATCATCCCGAAAGGCCCTCGCAAAATAGGGAATAGCAAAATTTGCGATTCCCTATTTTGCAAATGCATTTAAGGAATCGCAATGCAGGAAGCACCCAAGTTGTGCAATTTTGCCTTGAGAAATCGCAAGTTACTACCAACTTCAAGTTGGTGGTAATTTGCGATTTCTTTGAAAAAATCACTTTTTTGTATTTTTCAAAGTGCCATGTGGCGCACATACATGCCCTTAGGGCACGTATGTGTGCCACATGTGCACACATACATATTTCAGGGGTGCAACAGGGTGTCCTTTGGACACTCTTGCACCCTTGAAATTGCATCACAATTTGCGAGTACCTAGAGGGTACTCGCAAATTGCGAATGTCTCCCCATTCATTCCTCTGGGCCTCTAGGCCCATTGGAATGAATGGGAAGGTATTCCTTAATTGCGATTCGCAATTAAGAAATATGTAGGAATCACAATTATTGTTGCGATTTCTACATACATTGCATTTTGTGAGTCCTTAATAGCGATTCGCAAAAAATCGCAATTAAGGACTCGCAAAATGATTTTTTAATACATATGCCCCAAAATCTCCTACAGAGCAGAATGCGCTTAGCCAGATGTTGTGTTGTTGCTCCATTGTTCATCTTTCAAAGCAGTGGCTGCATCTCCCCAATATCCCTGTTCCTAAATGTTTTTGTCTCCCAGTGCGTAGAATGGGCAGGTGCTAAAAGGTACCGAGTACCGGCACTTCTTTCATTTGTAAGGGAGAGTATCTACACTTCTCAATAATGCTCCAATGCATCTCATAATTGCGTATCTTCACGTCTCAGAAGCCATCAGGTACTCTGGGACAAGGAGGACTTTCACTTCTATATTTTTATTTCAATCACCGGTGTCTCATCAGTGTTCTTCTCTACCTGGTGCCTCTGACTAACTCAATGACATGTCTCCTGTTGTCTATGTCCAAAAATGGCCATACCTCCCAATTTCCATATCTTCTGATTGTTGTTCTCCCAGTGTCCATGTCTCCCTGTATTCACTTCCCTATGGTCACTGAGCCTCCAAATGCCCACTGGACTCTCAATGTTGCCCACTTGATTGCATGACCCACTGTTTGCATGGTCACATGTCTCTGTGCCCCCATGTCTCACTGAAGATAGCCCCCCCCCTTTACTTCTGTTGATTTTGTTCCTGCATCTGTATTCCCCTCTCACGGTGTCCTTGTCTCCTTTTTGCAGTGTCCCCTTTTCAAGTGTCTGTATAGCTCTGTTCCAGTGCATGTACATCTGTGACCCAGTGTACTAATGTATCTTTCCGTGTACTAATGTATCTTTCCTGCTGTTCCTGTCACAGTGTTCTGTGTTCCCTTTTTCAGTCTCTGTCTCTGTTTCCCTGTCCCATGTCCGCTTGTATCAGTGCAAAGTTTTTCTAACGCAACTGTAGACTTGAGGAGTTCCCAATTATTGGCCTAGCTAGTATTTTTTCACAAGTGAAATCTGCATTTTGTATGAGAGTGCATATCTTGCTTACCTTTTCCTGATTAGTGAACTAATGCATATAACACTTGTAGATATGCTTGAAAAAGTCCCAATTTTTAATACTCAACCACGCCTCACAACCAACCAAGGGTACTTTGTGCGTTTTTTGTAGTTTTTGCATAAATTACGTCTATTTTGCAAGGTAACACTACATGACTTTGGTAACCCCAAGTCTCATTCCTGGAGTCTCCAGTCCCTGTGCCTTTTCCTGTGACCCTACCGTCCTGTCTTGCTGTGCTGTGTATCTTTAAGCCCTGAAATCTGAGGCTTTGTGTTAGTGTTCCCTGTCTTACAATAGAATCTATACAAGGGTGTTCCCAAGTCCACACTTATGTGAGAGCCAGTGAGGGTGTTGAGAACACTTTGGTCCATTCCTTCCAATTCAACACTGGCCAACAGACATTTTTAGTAGCCTAAGAGGATAAGAGGTTAACAACAATCTAAATATTAAGGTACAGTGTGATCATTAAGACCACAAAATAAAAGTCTGAGTCAATACCTTGAAATTAAAAGGTTTATTCCAACCTCAAAGCCAGACTGATAAATACTAATCTCAAGAACATGGTATAGAAATACAAGCTGACTAAAGGAAGACCAAACCACTGTATAATATTGGTCCTCAACAGCAAAGAGCATATACACATTTCTGCTGCAGCAATACAAAAAATAAGAAAAAGGATTTGATGCCTAGAGGAATGGTTTTGATCATTCTCCCTGTACATGGAAAATAAATTCTCAACACCTACTAAACCCTACATTAAACTAAGAATAGTGAATACCCTAGTGAATCAAGGAAGGAAAAAAGGTATCAGCATCAGAGCCTCTGTAGACATTCTATAGGTAAGGAGTCATGTATTGCATGAAGCCACACAATCAGACCGGATAAGAGAGGTCTTTACCTCTCCAAGTCTAAAGGGAATCAGACTAAACCCAAGGTGGGTTCACTAATTTAAATGCACAAAGAGCATTCAAGAAAAATGACCTCATATGCATCATAGTACTTTTCCAGTTCTCAAGAAAGAACTTGGCGCCTCGAACACCACTCCCATATTCCAGTCTTCCCTTCCAAAGCATACTTGTATTCCTCCCTTCATCTGATAAAACCAACTGGTACCACTCCCTCTGTTCTTCACTAAAATTATTTGATCTTGCCAGTTCTTCCTCACCTCACTATCTCTGAAATACAATGTGATTTTCACTAATGAATGCCTTTGGTCTGTAGCTGTAGAGGAGAAAACACGCAGAAAAACAACTTTCACATTAGTTTAAATGCCTCGACTGTAAGCTTAAGGGCGCCTACAATCATACTAACTTAACAGTTTTTTTAATGCATATTAAGTCTACAACCTACATGTAATCAAATATATAACATCTTTAATAAGGAGAAATAAGCTTTATTATACTGTATTCCTATATGCAGCACAATATACTAATACATGTATTATTGAACTGAAACAAAAACCAGTCACAATTTTATAAAGAAAGTATTAAGCACACATATGATTAATTCTCAATAATCACTGGCGAATGCACTGCATTAAATGCATTGTAGCGCACAATCTAAACATACAGAAGATTAATATCAGCAATGCAGATGTTTCTGAAAAGGAAAAACATTACTATGCACACACATATATGCCAAAACACAAAATAAATGCACCATTCACACCTTCAGTGCACTATTTCTCATTGGTATTATTGCATTATACGAGTACATAAGGCCACATGTAAAAATATATGTTAGACGCACACCGGACACGGATAGAGACTTGCCAAGGTCCCTGATGCTTTGCTTTTGATACATCCTTTGCTTCGTAACATTTTATGGTTCGTTATTGAACACATGTTTTCTGATAGGGGCTTACCAAGGTCTAAGACGATTTTCTTTTGACACGTTAACTATAGGAAACATTGGTGGTTCGCTGTTGACTATATTCTATTTCTTCTGGTTACCTGAGGTAATCTTTTGGACACTTCTGGAGGACTTGTCTCTTATTACAGGACATTTCTTTTTTCACCATACTTGGACGATATTTATTTTGACATATAGCGTCAATTTGAGCAATACGAGGCACTTACGGATACCTTTACGTACCTCCTTTAAACCAAATTCTTCTTCACTCTTTGCCTATACAGCAAGACCTATTTAAGCCTTGAAAAAGTCTCTGTGGGTGACGAAACACGTGTCGGCTGTCTTCCATATACTGAAAACTGAAGAAACTTGTCCTATGGGACAATAATAAAGAAAACTCCTGTCTTCAGTACGAATCCTTACTGTTTGGATCTTATTTACATTTGGAACACTTTGATTTGAGTGCTGTGGTAGTCTGTTTTGTATTTTGGCATATTGGGCCGTAGGTCCAACCTGTACTCACACCCCTGGTAGTAGGGTGTGGAACTATCTCTTTAGCACCATCTCCCTAATCAATTGATTACATGTTCTCAATGTCTACTTATGTGCCCACTAACTAGTGTACTGTTAGTATGAGGTGTAATTTTCTTTCCACTACTACCTGATTTTTGATCTTATATACATATGTGGCCTAACCAAACGTAAAATGATGGCGCCAAAATCATGTTACTCCAGTGTCAACAGAGAGTTTGAGCAGGTCAGCGCTAGGCCCTGTAAGAAAAAGCATAGTGTAGGTGCCAGAGGTTGCACAGACCATTTTGGTGCAGGTGCAATGCATGAGTCAGTGGAAATGGGTACCAATAAACCATTTACCCTGAAACTTCCCCGCTGGTTTGACCACTGTGGTAACCAAAGTGAAATGGGAACCAGTGAAATGCAGGTGCCAGGGATGAGTGGTGCAGATGCCAGTGGATAGGTGTGTCTTTGTTTGCTGGTGTGGTGTATTTCCCCCATTCATAAATGTGAAAAGAATGGTTGTCCTCGGATGGGGACCCTGCTCTAGCAAGGTCACACCCAGAAACTCCCAAGTGAATGGAGATTCAAGTACCTCTTGCATTTAATTTTTCATTCTTCAGACACATGCACATTTTCTACTGTCAAAGGTAGGAGTAAGTGTTTCCCCGTGTGGCAATGAGGAGGGAGAAACCACAGGAATTGGGATAGCAGGCATGCCACAGTGAAAAGACATTTCCTTGTGGAGGAAACATTAACTGTGCAAACGTCGGTCATTTATTGATCGCCAGTGACTTCAAAATTCATTTTATAAAAATGATACACAAATTCCTGTAATAGTATATTCTAGGAATCTACATTAGTGGCTCAATAATATTCAACCCACATAGGGTGCTGGCAAAATCCTTTACTGTCTACAGACCTCTATTGTAAAGGTAACCTCCAAAGTTCATATTTATTCTGAAAACATTCCTAATATCTGAGAGCATCTGTTGTCTGCTTTCTGCGGGTACACAACTTCAAATCTTCATCAAAAGAAATTTGTATGTAATCACAATCCTATAATTAGGGCTCCTGGCTTGATGGTATTTATTTATTTCACATTTTCGTCTGTATTTATCCATATTTATTTTTGGGCCATCTTACTGGTATTTATCCATATTTATTTTGTATTTTAACAATAAATGAATTTGTAAAATGGTATATTTAAACTTGTAGTTAACCGATAAACTGTATATGTATCTGTAAATGTGCATTTAAACATGTTCTGAAACATTTGCCATGTGAACTTGACTAAAGGCCCTAAGCATTTGGATTTCTTAATGTTTAACCTTCAATGAGAAGCCTTCTCGGGGTGCGATGTTTTTCGATCCTCTGCAGGTGCAGTTGTATGATCTCACATCCGCTGCAGGTAAGAACGGTGAGGCGATGAGGCCAGCTGTGGGGGATTTCGAGAGACGACCAGAAGGGAAAATTAATTATTTATTTAATTTTCCCTTGCGGTCATCTCTAGAAATCCCCCCCCCACCCCCACCCCCACCCCAGCCGGCCCCACCGCCTACCGCTCTTACCTGCAGTGGCCGTGGCTGTGATCTCATGAAAAAAGAAAGGCACATTGTGTATGAGAGATAGTGAGGTTCAGGAGTACTTTTTTCAAGGACAAGAAGCCTCAACGAACAAAGGGAGGACTACTGTCCATGCAGAATTGGGAGATGGGAGTAATCCAAGCATGTTCTGATGTGTGGACCAAAGGAAAGGAGTTTCAAGTGTAGTTGCCAACTTTTACTGTGTGAAGGTGGAAATAATGAGACACGTGATATGGGATTCCCAAATGTTCTTTCGTGAGTTTTAATTGGTGATCGCACCTCAGCTTTAGTCAGATTCCTTTTAGTATCAGAGGGGTATATACCTCTTTGCGATATTGCTACTGTGTGTCTTTATGCTGTACCATGCTCTCTATTTTGAAGAACCTTTACAGAAGTTTCGCTATGCTGAAACCTTCCTACGTTACTGGATCTATTTAGGGTTTCCCCAATCAATGCTTTTAGTTCAGGCTTATTTTAAGAGATTTATTTTTCCTCATGCGTAATAGGCATGGGGACCATAAATCATATACTGATCATCACATTTTATTCTGTATTTTCTGCACTGCTATCACTGAAGTCCTTGCATGCTTAATATTATTGAGACTGAACTTCGTTAGATGATTTGGACTGCCAGTAGTGATTCTGTTCTTTTACAGTGTATTCTTAAGACTTGTGTACATCAGTCTGGCTTTGAATTTATAAAAAACCCATACTTAATCTTACTTACCAACTTTGGGTCCTCACTGTGATGTGAGGCCAAATTGGTTACAGTACAAATGGAACTTGAACTTGTGAGTGATTTTAACTCCTTTTTACCTCAGGCATCTAAAAAGGTTAATTGTAGGGAAATTTGGACATTCGGCCCAGTGCCCTGTCACTACAAAGCATCTACCACCTGCAGGAGAAACCTTTTAGGTGCTGTCAGACCCCATTCAGGGGGCCAAGGGGCAAGCAGGGGTTTCTAGGCTTCACCTGTGGAGTATGAGGTTGTTTAGCTCTAGTGTCCCGGGGTCCTTACTGCAAACTGGACCAGATGCAGCCCCCTCATCACTTGACTCTCAGTCTTAGAGATTGCAAGCAGTCACAGTCTTTTCAGGGAGGTAGTGTGAGGCTGCTCAAGCGCAGGACTCCGCAATCACATAGCAGTTCAATAAATGAATGACCAAACCAGTACTTATGTTTCAAGAGAGAAAGGTGGCTTAATGCACACTAAAACAGAATAACACACAAATATAGGCAAAGCACTATTTAGTGCCATGAGCGCTGTTGTGCAAGGCTGTGCTTCTATCCACTATCTCTCCCTGATTCTGCCCTTTGTGGTCTAGGAGGTTCTTCCAGAGATAGGCACAATAGTGTGATTCATCTCAGTCTCTCACAGTTCAGCAGTTGTAGTTTGTATACAGTTTAATTGTTCCGTTCTGAACTCCCACAGTTAAACAGTCTTTTTGGACAACCATCTTGTTTTGTCTCAGTGCACCCACTCCTTTCTGCTTCAGGTAGGATGTGTGCTCACTGGCAGATCCGTTTGACACGTCTTATTTGGCTGCTAGCACCCCTGAGCAGACACAACTTATCAGTCCAGCTGCTACTTTTTTGGTCACTGGCTGCAGTCATGCATGCAATGACAGCAATGCCCACAGAAGGCTTGACCCGAACACAGAACTGGCAAGACTTGAGCGGACATATTACTCAGGATTGGTGCAGCTGCAATGTCCTACCTGCAGTGCAGCCACACACTGGCCGACCTTCTTCTGGACAACCCAGTTGTATGCAGGCTTATCTTTTGTACAGCACAGCCACTCACAAGCTGATCTTCTTCTGGGCAATAGGGTCACACAAAGACTGATATTCTTTTTAACAACACCACCACACGCAAGCTAATCACCTTTTGGGCAATACGGCTATGTATAGACTGAACTTGTTCTGGACAATATAGTCACACACAAGCTGATTCAGACTCAGATCACACCCCCAACTAGGCTTTGGTGATTTCAGGGTAACTTGTCATGGTTCTTGTTAGGGAAAGCCTCTGGAGTGACAGTAGTCTTACAGTTTCTGTTGTATATAGACCGCTGTCTACAATTTTTCTCTTCTGGAAGTCCACCGGCATCGGGGATCCACTGCACCTCTTTTCCCTTGGACAGTCAGTCCTACTGGATTTTCTGGCTTTTTAACTCTCTCTGCAGACAGACTGGCTAAGAGGTGCTTCAAGACAGGTATAAAGCTCTTCAGTGAGAAGTAAGACTCAGATGATGTCCCCTCATCTCTAGGAAACTGGTTGTGAGGTGGACACCTGTGACGGCTGCATATCAGCCCTCCCTTCTATGGCCATTGAGGACTTGGAAATTGAACAAAAAGTAGGGCAGTGTGGTTTCACTTTCATACAGAAAAAGTGGGCAGTAGATTGTATCCACTGTCTGCACTTTCAGAACCCGCTTAGGGTGGTTCTCCTTATAAGTGTACTTTCCAGGATGCTTTCCAAACACAGTCATTCTGTAGAGTGATGCTACTCACAGCAGCATTGTCTCCATCTTGGAGCACACACAACAGAGGCACAAAGAGGTATGAAGCTTTTCCACCTGGCTGCCATCATATAACTGATATTGTAATCAGGGAATGACAAAGGGCTGGGCCTCACCTACTGGGCCCCATTTAGCTTGCACAGCAGAGTCTGCTGTCTCACTCCTGACCCATACCATCCACCAAATGGAAGTCCAGGAAACCTATCAGCAGCCCCTTGCTCAGCAAGAGGCTGGATTAAATTTCCAAAGGAGACTTGCTTCCTCTTTCTTCACTTCAGTGGTCTAGGTCTCCTCCCTTCAGCTTCAGGAATGTCAGCAATACCTTTCTACTGTCTGGGGAAACTTCCTCAACTGTATGTTGTGCAGAAAGCCAGGCCATGGGTATTCAAAATGTAGCCCACAACACTCCATTAGTCTGGTTCATACACCCACACCATGCATTTATCATGCACGCTACATGTACAAAAACACACAACATACATTTGTGCTGTTAGCACTAGGATTTGAGTAAATACATAGAAGAGGAAGTTTACATGATTGGGCCTGTAGAGCTCCACACTAATAACACAGATAAAAAGGTTTGCTCATAAAAATGGTTTCCCCGAATATGGTATGTTGCCACCACTGGTCTATGTACAGTAGTCCACTGTCAATGATGGCACACTTAGGGCGCCCCTACAGGTCAAAGGATACCATAAGGACCTTACTCATGTAAAGAGAGAGACAGTTGGGTACTTACGCAGGGGCAAATGACCTTACACCATTCAGGGGACATTCCCGTCCCAACAGGTGCATTAATTTGTCCTTCACTGCCTCTCTGTTAATTTGCATTGCTTTTCTTCTTTGTATTTGTGCAACCTATTTGCTCCTAGTTTTCCACTGTAGCTTGACGGTCAGTTTCATTCATTTACATCATATACTTGGTGTACGTCAACTTCTTCCTGTTCTATCCTGCCACACAATACTGAACCACAATTGCATAGCCTACCTTATTCGCTTATCAGTATCACTGACTAACACTTGTTGTTCCAGTGATTTCCTGTTCTCATTTCCAGTTACCATGAGGTAGTTCTTTTTAAGCACAACTTGTCCTCGGTTACTGCTGTTACAGTACTCCATTCAAATGGCACAAAATGTTTAGTGGGGGGAAATGGCATCTTAGGTGGTTGAAAGAGGTTGTGACAAACAACAAAAAAGGCTTTCACTCAGCAGTGCAGCTCACAACCCAACGACCTACTTTCCTCCTGAAAATGCATTGCCTTGCTTCAAGTGTGAAATTGTGTACATGTGATTACTGTTGCCTCTTCTTACGAATAATTTGTAATATGTTTTTTCAGAAAGCCTATTTTATGTGTAGCACAATCTTTCCCTAGTGTGGTCAGGAAGAAGGCTGATGACAAGTTATACAAAGATACACTGTGCTGTGATCCGCATCATGACGAAGTCACACAGCATTAATCCCAGTGCTTTAACAAAGATGGTAGCAGAAGACTGCAATGTGATGATAAAGGTGCAAATTCGCATCAATGGTGGATACCACTACACAGGGCACCCAGTTGCGTCTAACTTAAGAAAAGTTCTCACTCACCCGCAATGAGACATATCACATTTTAAGCTGCTGGGAGGTCAGGTACTTTTTAAAGTGAAATATGGTCTCACTTGACAAAAGTGTTTTTAAAGCCTTCAAAAAGTCCATTGCAGTGTCATGAAACAGTATAAACAGGATGTTAGATAGAAAAGGGGGCTTTAGTAAACTTCTCCATCTAGTCCTGGCTTGTGTTTCTTATTTAGAGGGATCATAACACTACTTTGAGTTATTTTTGCCATTATTTGGGGATTATAGCTTCTGCTAGACTGAAGACAACAAACCCAAAGCCTTATAACTCAATAAGTATCCTTACTTTTATTGACCTCAAACAATAAGGAACAAGAAACCACAAATCAGATCATATGTGTTTATGAAAACTGCACATTTTGTAGGAAAGTGTCCTTCTTGCCCAGTGCTGGAAACAGGAAAAACATCCTCCGGTAGCCTACAATGTTCTAGGGTGGAGACGTGTTGGGGGCAGCGTCTTCGCACAGTAAATTAAGTGACTTCGTTGGCTGCCAGCACATATGCTTTATTTTTTTTTTTAATGCGGCCCTGAATGTCACTTCAAGAAAAATTGTAATTATAAGGAAAATAGTAAAGCAGTTTTGGCTTAATGTATTGGTTACTAATAGAATTATTTTTAAGAGACCTTAAGGCCCTTATACGCATGCTGCCGACATAGGTGTATCCAACAAGACTCAGGGTTAATAGTTGTTGGATAGAACAGCTTGTTAATGCACCAGCTGGAAAGATCTGTGGGCAATCTCTGGCCACTGCCTTGGATCATCATAAAATAAGTTTAGATGGTTACTGCTCCTGCTGCAAAGTATTGCGTAAAACAAGTAGGAAACATGTTATTCAAACATTCTTTGTAAGAAATCACAGTGAGCTAATTTGTTTGTTGCAGGAATCCTGTGTAATCAATTCATCACCATGTGCAATCATGGTAAAATAGCGTTGTGCATAATGCACCAGCTGCAGTCAGCAGCGTATAACTCGTGAGGCATACGTGCGAATCATGGAACTTTTGAGTTCAATCTTTTGTTTTTCTATTGTTATGCTATGTTATGTTATTTGGACTTATAAAGCGCAAACAAATACCCAAAGTTGTCAAAGCGCTAGCACTGAGGAAGAGGAAAGAAAGAGAGCCCAGATGATACTACTTTGGGAAGAGCCAGATTTTTAAGGTTTTTCTAATATCGAGTAATTTACGAATGGATCTAATGTGGAGTGGTAAGTTATTCCACTCCTTGGCTCTGGTGTTAACGAAGCCTCTGCCTCCCCAATTGGTAAGTTTATGTCTCTGGACCACCAGTTGGCCAGAGCCACTGGACCTAAGATTTCTACCAGGAAGATACCACATGAAGGATTTTTGCAAACTCTGGGCCAACCCCAGGGAGAGCCTTGTTTGCCAGGCAAAGGACTTTGAATTTAATCCTTTGTCTGATGGGAAGCCAGTGAAGCTGTTTGAGGGCAGGGGCAGCTGATTTGTTTTTAGGTATCCTGGTGAGGGCTATAGCTGCCACATTTGAAGTACCTGAAGTTTATTGAGTTGCTGTTCCTGCATATTGAGATATAAGGCATTACAATAGTCGATTTGGTCAATACTGGAGCCGAGATCACTGTTCTTTGGGCATCGGTTGAAATAAAAGGAAAGATCTGTTTGACCATATGCAATGTAAGGAAGGCAGAGGAGGTCACTGCCTTAACCTGAGGCCCGAGAGTCAGTTTGGTGTCCAGAACCACACCCAGGTTTCTAACCCTATTCACTGGTGTGGGGCCCATAGAGTCGGGTTGTTACCAAACAAGATGACTTCTGTTTTCCCTGAATTGAGTTTAGGCAATTTTGCCTCCTCCAATTTGCCATTTACCAATATGCAATTATTAAAGTCAGGGCCAGTATGATTCTTGGTTGAAGACATAGCAACCACAATTTGGGTATCAAATGCGTATGAAGTCAAACTCAGATCAAAGGATCTGATCAAGGCTAGCAGGGGTTTAACATTTACATTGAACAACGTGGCGCTTCAAGATGACCCTTGCGGGATCCTATATCGCAGACTGAAAGGATCACATATAAAGGGGTCAAGCACCACCAGCTGTTTTCTTTCCAAAAGAAGGGATCCCAAAAGTGTGATTGCGGACCCCTTGATACCACAAGCCTGGAGATAGTCGATCAGAATCTTGTGGTGGACCGTGTCAAAGGCTGCTGATAAATCAAGGAGCGGAAAACGTGTTTCTCATGCCCTCTGACTTGCACACTGCTGTTGGGGCACACATATTGTAAGTGTATGAATGAATGAATGAATGAATTGACGTTTGTAGAGCGCATGGCTACCAGAAGGCCTCCCAGTGCTTAGGAACAGAACCTACAACAAATGAGCATTAAGCGACTGGGAACAGGAACGTTTTAAGCTGTCTTCAGAAGGACAAATAGTCGTCATCAAGACGGATGTGGTTTGGAAGAGTATTCCAGCTTTTGGAAGCGATGTAGGAGAATCGTCTTCCCCAACTCCTAGACTTATGTATCCTAGGGACTACTGCCATGCGCTTATTCCCAGAGCGCAGGACTCTACTGGGACGATAGGGAGAGATGATGGAGTGCAAAATTGGTGGACCCTTAGAAGATAGAATCTTGTGAACAATGCATAGGGCTTTGAACTGAATTCTCTCAACGACTGGGAGCCAGTGGAGAGAAGCTATTGATGATTGCGCAGATTCCCTATAGGGGGTCTGTATAGGTACTGCATAAGTGACACTATGATTTGCTGACCTGAAACATGAACCCAGCTCGTGAATTGCTGTTAGACTTGGAATCTTTCCAGTTACCACTCTATTAAAGCAAAGCTCCTGCCTTAAACTCGATGACACAACTCTCAAACTAGTGGTTTAGGCTTGCCAGTATAAGTAACACATATCTCAATGGATTTCACTGCACATAAACAGGCTTACCCTCTAATAAGGTATTGTAATCAGTTGCAACTTGTGCGCCTAATCCTTAAATAACATAGAGCTATATATTACGTCAGCGCATGTTTTTAACCAAATATAGGCACATAACAAGAAACGATCACTTAAATTGTTCATATCACGGTCATTATGTAATTAGAAAAATAAGAGGTTTGAGTCAACGTAATCAGTCAAAGTCTAGGAGTTATTATAATGAGTGCTATCATGCAGTATAAATATATTAAGAAGAAGAATGTTTCAGCAAAACTTTGTGATAAACCTCAGTGGAATGATGTTTCTACCGTCTACCAAAGCTGAAAGCAGGGCCAGCTCTACAGCTCTAGGGCGGGGCGATTGGTGCCACCGCACTGGGCTCTGACCTTGGGGGGGGGGTGGGGTAGGGGAGGAGGAATTCGAGGGTTCGAGGGTGCCTGTTTTCAAATACAATATTTTAAAAGCGCGTGCTGCCCTGTTCCTTGCCTCCAGCAACAGAAAGTTCGGAGTTTTGTCTAGTGGAAGTTTTGACTCATGGTACGGTAGTGCAGAGGATTAATATGCCTGCTGCAAAGCACGTGTTTCAGGCAGATCACAAAGTGCCTACAATGTAAATATGTCAGTGCGTGACTGCTTCTGTCAAAGAGCCCCTTTTGATATTTGCAGTTTATATGTTTAAATCCTAACATAGAATTAGCATCAAAGAGCTGCATGAAAACTACAAAGTAAAGATTAGAGCCCAATGATTCCCCCCCCCCCCATTCTTTCATTATCCTAATGTTGCAAAAAGGGTTAACTTGGGTAGAAATCAATTCTTATTAGTAAAGCCAACCCCCAACCATGGTGTTACGTTTAAAATTCTGAGTTTGTGCTTCTGCAGACCAAGCACTCAAACTGTACTGTCTACCAGTAGGGATAACTTGTGACTCCTACACCTTGTAGTCCTCTGTCTGATGTAGCATTTCCTATACACTGATTTACTCACTTATGATTCATTGTCTTTTTGTAATGTGTATGTGATGTAAAGTGCTCTGAGTGGCGCTATAAAACAAAATAAATGCATGAGAGAGAGGGTATATGGAGACTTGAGGGGCACTGTTTAAGGGTGGTGCTGAGGGAAACAGTTGAGAAAGAGGTAATTGTGGGTGCCAACAAACATTGTCGCTCTGAGCAACACCAGCACTAAATCGGCCCTGGCAGAAAATGTCACATAAAGCTGCATTGTGACACCCAAAAAATGCCTCAGAAACCGTGACTTTACCCCATTGTTTATAGACTGCATCAGACGCCATTTTCTGCTGCATTTGTTTTTGATTTTGAGGTTTTGAATATCTAGAATTATTTAGGGTAGGGTGTTTTAGGGTAAACTACTTTAGGCAGGGCCACTGGAATTGTGCGGCAGGAGATGGCAAAATTATGTAGAAATTATGCAGCAAGAAAAGGCAAATTATGCGGCTTTATGCAGCATATTTTGCAATAGTATTACTTCATTATTTCCTCATTTTTAAACCTGGTAACACTCTCTGTTCCTTGGTTACACCGCATTAGTACCAGTATAACACTCAAATATAGCAATAAGCAACAGAACGGTGACTAGTCCAGCTTTGTAAAGGGTCATCTACAGCGCAACAACACGTTTTCGCATTTTTAGTAGCTTTTGGACAGTTTGAGCTAGAATAAAAAATACTTTTGTTCAAATCTGCAGATTATGCAGCAAATGATGGATTATGTGGAAAATAATTATACAAAAGTCCCTGCGGCTACACAATCCTATAATTCCAATGTCCCTGTCTATAGATAAAACTCAAGACAATTCTTCGACGAATGAGTATTCTCTGATTCAGTAATTTTATGAGCATGGAGGCATATATTTTAAATATTTAGGGACATATTTACAAAGACATTTTGGATTCCATAAAGCAGGACTGCTGTAGTAATCTTTTGCCTGCTTTTATAGTCCTTGTGAATTGGCCCTAAAACATCGAAAATGGGTAAAAAATTGAAATATTCAGGGACTATTCTCATATGATTTATACAACTAGAGAAGGGCATAGCATTGTTAAAATTTTCACTAACTGAGAGTTGGCTGTTCCCAGCAAATTGATAAAGTCATGTAGTAGTACGTAAATAGTACTCCTGTAGTGCTTCTTCCTGTACTCATAAGCGCTTTTGTGAATCGGTCCATTTGTTTGTTTCAGCAAGGCATGACTGCACATTAGATGCTTTAATATTATAGGGCAAGACTATCCTGTGTAGCAATATTGGTGGGTCTATCACAAGTTACTGAACACATTTTGGCAGTTAGCTCCAGCCTGTGATCTACAAGGTACGAATTATGCACTGGAAGAGGCCAACATTAACCTGTAGACATATTACTCAAAGGACAGAAATGCACAAGGCCTTCTATTAGAGGTACAGGAATTCCACCCCTCATTATTACCCAAAGCTTCTATGCAAAAATAGGGACATACACTCTCCCTTATAGTTTTGAGCTACTGTCCTATTTCCATAAGTAGTGGATTGCCAGCACTTTGGTCAGCTGCTTTTCTTATTTTTGTTTTGGGTCTCCTTTACATTACCTCCTAGCAACATTGAAAGTCCAATTCATCACCAGTCGAAATATATCAGAAGCTCTTGATAAAGCTATCTCTTCCACCCTTTACAACAAATCAAAATGAAGGCTAAATATGTGAAGAGTCCTGTCACGTTTTTCATGTTTCACAGTAAACTAAGGTTAAAAGACCGTAAATGTAATAGATCCACCAACATGGAAGCTGATGTTAACCCATTCCTTCTCACAGCACACCAAAGAAATCAAAGGGCATATTTACAAGCCCCAGTCACCATCAGAGCATCACTTTTATTGGTGCTCTGGTGGCGTAGCGTCATTTCCCATATTTACAAGGTGGTGCTAACACACTTAACATGGCATAATGCCAACTTGTAAATATGCCCCTTTCCTCTGCAGTCCTCTGTGGCAAAGGGGCATGCAATGGGTGGTGCAGTGGGCATTCCACAGCAACACCCATTGTTTTCTTACGCTGCCCCAGATTTACGAGGCTGAGGCAGTGCCAAAAACGCCAGGGAATACCTGATCTTAGCATGGCGAAATGAGGAGAAATTATGAATTTTACCTCGTTCTTTGCTCTTTCTATGTGTGCTGCATTACTCAGTACAAATAGAAAGAGCCAATCTCCATTATTGATTGTTTATGTGCCGGAAGGCTTCCATTCCTTCACATAAACAATCGCGTCTGCAGTGCAGGCACCCTTGCAACATGGCGGCAGGGTCCTGCACTGACACAAGGCAGCATTTTTTGCACCAGCGCTAGGGGAAACACAGGTTGCACCGTATTCTTGTGAATACGGTTCATCCCTGTGTTTAAAAAATGTCACAGCGTGGTGTTGCCAAATTTTGCATAGCATCGTGCTCCCACGTTTAAAAAAAAAAATATATGCCCCTAAGCCTTTAAGGCAGTGTTATAGGCTAAACAGAAAAGAAGTGGGGTAGGTGCATTCAGATTCTATGTCAGGACCGGAGGCGAGGATTATGCTTTTATCTTCCTTCGCTTTAATAACAATTCTTTAACAGCAGCCATCTTTAACTGTCAAGAAAAAACTGTTTCCCATAAACACCAGGGAACATCGACATAATCAAATCCTTCCTTAATGTCCACGGCACAGGATCACGTATAGTCCTTCTTCACTACTTGGACCTCCTTGTTCTTTTCTGCTCCGCAGCCAGTTAAGTGCTCATCCTGTCTCTCTGTGGTTTTTTGTTCTCTCAGGGGCCAGGGTATTTTTCTGCTGAGTAGCATTTTATACTGATTAATGGTGATTTGTGACTTTGTCCTGCAGGTTCCCTTTGCAGAGCCCCGACCAGCCGGGGAACCGCTTTCGCGCTCCTCACGCAGCCCATTTGCGATACACATGATCTGCACTTCAAATGCTAGAGGGCATTGCTCTGCATATCACGCTAGCTCCTGGCAGCATATCTCGTCTTCTCACAGCAGGACTCCGTGCTGCCGGAGCCGCGAGCCTTTGAGCGTTGTCCCACTGCTGAGGTAATGCAGGGCTTGCCGGGTCTGTATTTTCCCCGCATTTCCTCACTGTTACGCCCCTCTGGGATTTATACAGGCGAGAAAGGCTTGCGCTGATGCCCTTTTGGGCCGTATTTGCACCATACTTACTTTAAGTGTTAAAAGGCATGTCCCAGCAGTGAGCCTGAGTGACAAGTGGCGGGCGGTAGCGTGACATGGGATCGGTGCCTCCCAATTGTGTGCCTCTGGCCACCCCTACTGTCTGGGACTTCCCAGTCCATATTGCACATGCTCGTGTGCTGCTGTCTGACTGTAGGTCTGACAGGACTGCTTGTGGGCCAATTCAAACTCCCTGCCTGTTACAGATAAAGGGTATTTACTGTTTACCCTCTACTATGAAAGGGACTGGGGAAACTTATGAGAAGGAGGATTCCCTTGCATACCTGCAATGGGATGATGATTTCTACGAAGCAGTTAACTCCTCCATCTACAGGGTGGTTCATAAGTGTGTAGGTCCCATAGAACAGCGCTTGTCCAAAAGGATTGCGCAAGAGTGGGTGAAGATGGCTTCTTTGAGCCTTCTTTCTCAGAAAATGGGCAAGATTCGGCACAAACTGCGCCACGTGCTGGCCAGGCCACCAACCACCCTCCGGCAGATGGCACGCCTTGTCTGTCTTCCTTCCTCTTCCATCCAGGCCATTTTCCCAGGCCTGCTGCATTATCAGGGCTTTGCAACGCCTCAAGGCATTCAATCTGTGTTGGAGATTGACGTACGACCTACCTGTGCCTCTTATGAAGAGGCAAGAGAGGAAATCGCATAGTGGATGAACCAAATGGAGGCCTGAAATAGGCGTTCTGTTCCCGAACTGCTCATTGAATCAGAGGCTAGCAGGTCAGGCTGGAGAGCCCGGTGTGGGGAGTTCTCCACAGGAGGAAGCTGATCATTAGGCGAACAAGACTTGCATACATATACAGCCTGGAGCTTCAAGCAGGTTCGTTCACGGTCCGCTTTTGGACCAAGGACAGGGTTCAGTCTTGTGTCCTGCTGAAAATGGACAGTGCCTTCATGGTGAGATATATAAACCACCTCGGGGGTACCAGGTCTCTAGTTCTGGCAGATTTATCGAAAGGGTTTTAGGAACTTCTGCCTGGAAAGTCGAATTGCGTCAACATCAGAATATCTCCCGGGACAAGCTAACAAGGTGGCTGATTGGCACTCAAGACACCTTTACGATTCCAGCCTGTGGAAGCTGGACCCTCAGATATTTCAGCGGCTGTCAGACCGGTGGGGACTGTTCTCAATCGACCTGTTCATTTCTCGCCTCGATCACCAACTTCCCCGGTTCTTCAATTGGAGGCCGTGATGGAGCAAGGACTCGTATGAAAGAGATTTGCTCGGATGCAATCTTTTCAGAATAACTCGTAATACCGTAATAATTGTGTTTGTGAATACTAACGTGATTACAGTTCACACATTTAATATTAGGGGAAGCTTGCATATGTGTCGTACAAACAAGTAACCCGAGTGTGACTCACAATGGCTTCTAACAGAGAATTCTGTACTGCACATGCGGCCTCTACATCTACGTAGTAATGACGAGTCTTAGCTTGGAGGAAAATCTTTGCAGCTGCGCAATCGCTTTTAAGATGGCCGCTTGAAACTCACATGTTAAAGCACATGCTTTTGCCAAAACGAAACCCTGCAACTTTATCAAAATGCTAATGTGAAAGATTTTTATAAGTAAATGGGATTAGAGTAGAGATAGGTGGTATACAGTGAACATTTTATTTTGATTTCTAACATGTTTCTTTGACTCTTTCTATTTAGTTCGTATTTGGGCCTCAGAACAATACTAAAGTCCATGTGCCATGTGATCCCCAACGCATGCGCACTTGTAACCCGCCAGGAAGCATGATGATGTACTTGAACACCAGCCAAGGCCACGATCACTACATGTCCTGGGAAAGAAGTTGTCTTCCTGAGTGATGAATGAGAAAATATTAAATGAATACATTTATTGATAAAAATGTGAAATGCGGGTGGGAAATAAAGCTTGGACAAATAAATCTAAGGGGCGGGAACGCTGAACAATAGACTAAAGAAAGTTGTTAAAACTTAGCATGGTGTGATGATCATACCCCCTTCCCTGTCCAATCAGAATTAAGAGTTTCATAAATTTGAAACCTTTAGGGGTGGTACATGCCATTAGAAGGGTATAATTGAGGTAGTTCAGTTAGTTAGTTATCGCTCATACTGCCGAGATGCTGAGAGACCGGGATGCTGTCCGAGAACTGAGCAAATATTGAAGAAGACTCAAATTGCAGACTTAGAGCCTAAACCCTAATTGATTAGAAGAACATCGCGGAAGAATCGAGGAGGCATATAATAGAAGAAGATCACGGAAGAATCGAGGAGGAAGATAGTGTCAGAGAGGGGTGCGACTCAGGCGTCGTATCTAGAAGAGGTCATCTATCCTGTCCCTGAATCCTGTCCTGATCCTTTGTCACATGATCTGTCCCAGGGGACCCTTTTCCAGCTCCCTGGCCAAGTGGTTGGTTTCCACACCATCCTAGTTAACTATAATTCTGTGTAGTATGTCATTGTATTGCTCTCTTTGTTTCAGGTACTGTCATCGTAATAACATTGTTTAATGATTTTTCTGACTTATTTGTATTTCCTTCCTTGGAGAAATGGTGTACGAATTGTATTTGGGTTCTTAGCTCACATTGAATTTAACTAGATAAACATTTAAAACTCTCCCGAGTCTGTCGTTATTTAAAAGATTTTATTCTATGTCAATTTTTACCTATGTGAATGTGTGTGTGTTTATGGGCCCAGGTGAGTATGGTAGTTTAGTACCTGAGGTTGGTAACCCGCTGGATCAGTTTTTCTGGTAGTAGAGCTATGGTTATATTTTATTAATTAGTTAGTTGAAATATTGAATTTTGAATTATTGATTATGTATTAACAAACTCGTTTGTATTTTGTTTCATGTTGTTTGGAAATTCCCGGGAATATTGAATAGCGGGTGGTGAATGGAAACCACACTGCAGTAAGGTTACTCGTTTGTTAAAGATAGCACTGAAAGGCTATGCAAGGTTGACAGTGCTGATTTAGGGATTAGTTTGTATAAAAGTGAGAGTAATTGATAACAAAGAGTTCGCTGGTGAAACTTTGGTCTTATATCACCAAGAAAGGGTAATACCGAAGGAGAAGCATGTTCGTCGGCGCTTGAGTGAAGAGTAAGCGGAAGAGTTTTACTCGTAGTGTGTGAAGAGTACGCGGAAAGGTTTTACTCGCAGTAAATGTAAATCAACTTTCTGATTTTAGCGGAGCAAACAGAGTAGCAAATGTTTCTATGTTGTCATTGGGTCAGTTGCGGGTGCTGCACTGATGCCACAGAGGGCCGCGCTGGGATTGGTTGGAACAGCAGGCGTGTGACTGACCTGAAATTGTAAAGGAGGGGTCAGTAGTAAGGAGTGATACTGATGTCACAGAAGAGCCATGCTAGTATTGGCTAAACGCATAGCGTGAAAAAGAACTTGGTTGGTTGAAAGAATTGAAGCCGCACTGGTCTTGGTCAGTTATTAGATTAAAAGCGAACATTTGATTGGTTAGTAAAATAGAAGCTACAATTATAATAATTGACAGTGGGCTTTGCATGTGGAGACACAATCAAACTTTAATAGGAAATCGCCCAGACAGAAAGCATTTAGGATTTGCCAGAGAACAATATATAAAAGGATTGACACCCAAAATGTACAGAGAAAAAAGAAAAATGACATTTATGCAGAAAATTTAAAATTATTTTAAAAAGGATAAACCCATTAGGACTAGAGAGGGAATTCTTATCCCTCCCCCGAAAACGCCCGCATTATACACGATGATGGAAAGAGGCTATCATACTTGTGTATGGTTGGAAAAATGGATAGAATATACACAAAGTGATGGAGTGCTAGCTTTCCCAGAACATGGTACGTTTAATTGGAGAATTCTACATAATCTGAGATTAAGAATGAATTAATTAGAGCCCGACCAAGATTAACCCAATATGAAGCTTTAGAGGAATGGGAGACTACAGCATTTGAGCGCGATAGATCCGGAGGTAGCAGAAGCAGAAGCTTTAGAGGGTTTTATCCTAGACTACCGCGCGAATCACGAGATAATCAGATGAAACAATGGAGTCAAGCAATGGTGGCTGAGGGATTATATCCTGTACTAATGGCTGAGGAACAGTGAGGAGGCAAGTGCACAGCGAAAGTCAAACATTAAACGATGACAGGTAGTGGAGAATTAGAAGATGATTTTATGGAGAACATTTTAATGAAAACCCTCCGCCATACCAAGATGGATCCAGTAGAACTACTCCTAGTGCCTCGGTTTTGGAAACGTCATTGGTTCCACAAGTTATACATGACCCAACGAATGGAAGGGTACTTCAGGAAAAGGAAAGAGAGGCAGTAAATAAGAATAGAGAAGAGTTAATACAGAAAATAACCCAATTGAGTACCCACCCTGAAGCGCTGACTATATCAGTGACTATAGGTCCAGTAGTTCCACTATATGGAGATAAAACTATCGGTCACAAACCACCAGTCATGTCCACACCAACAATTGAACCCAGAAAAGAGAATATAATAATTGATGATCAAGGCAGTGAATGTGATTCGGTGATATCATTAATGGATTTACCGAGAAGAGGACAGATAAATGAAACCCCGAGAAGAGTTACACCTAGTAGTTCAAACAAAGTACAAATAGAGTCTTCACCAGGAGTCAAGAGTGTCACAATAGTATCACCAGAAGAAATAGAAAGGTAGGCACAGGGAATAGATAATCCAAAACAGCCACTGAAAACTTTAGAGATTTACAAATTGAAAGTGCAATTGGAAGAAATGATAGCTGGAAACATGGGACTAGACAGGCTAAATACTTACAGTGAAGAAGAGTTACTGTTCATTTGTAGAAGTATCACCAGGAATACAAAGAAATGCCATGAGAAATTGACAGACCTAGCCTCTGAAATGGGAGTTGAAATAGGGAGATCCAAAGTATTACAGAAACCATACAGAGCAGAATTCATTGATAAGGGCTTGGAAAATATGAATGTGTCCGGAAGAAAATTACAGGTTAAAGAATTATTGACCATCTTACAAAAATGTGGCGATCTAGACAAATGGAAAGCTAGAAGCACATGCCAATTGAACAACTTCTTAATTTTTGTTGAAAGAAACACGAAAGGTAGAAAGATTATGTCCAATGAGAGAGGTACCGGGAGGAGGATATGTACATGTTCCATGGACCAGACAGGATATTTTGTCATTTACTGAGAGAAAAGTCAGTTGAATGGTATCGGCAAGTTGAAAGATTTGTGAAGGTTTCTAAAGTATTGTTAAAAGATTTTGATGGCTTATTTGATACAGTGGTACCTGTTGATTTATGGACAGAATGTAAAATGAACGCTTACTTCATGTACTTAAACAGTATAGTAGTTTTGAGAACATTGGATATAAAGATATGGGACATTTTGTGTATCGATTTGTGACAGGATTAAAACCGGAAATTGGAGACATGATTTATCAACACATGTTATGTTGGCAAGCGAGACCAATAGATGACATACTTAAATACGCAAAGTATTGCGGAGATGAAATTGACAATAGACGAAAGAAATTAGAAGAAAAGGTGATGTGGGCCCAAGTAAAATTAGCAGAACAGCAGGAATTCCAACTAAACAGTCAGACAGGAAATCAAGGTAAGGGGCAAGGCCAAAGTGAAAATAATGGGGGAAAACAAAAAGGTTGTAAATCTACAGAGTCAGTTGCCACCTGCCCCTATGCTAAATTTTGTGAACCAGGCCAAGTACAGTACGGACACCGGATTTCAAGGAGGAAGTGGTAAGTGGTAAGACAGCGACCAATGACGGTGCCTGAGGGGGGAGGAAAAGGAGTGCGTACTTGGCGAATCCTTACTGGTAAATCAGTCAGGTCCATATATTGATGGTAAAGTAGAAGGTAAAGATATTACCTTTTTTTGGGACATTGGTGCTACCCGTTCTACTGTGAGAACAGCAGACATTCCAAACCTACCCCTCTCGGGAGAAGCGATCCAAGTATTGGGCGTTTCAAATACACAAATTAGAACCCCTATCACAGAAACATTGGAGGTACGCATTGGCAATTTCAGGGAAATGCACAAATTTGTGGTGTGTGACTTCAGTCCCGTAAATTTATTAGGAAGAGATCTACTGTGCAAAATGAACTGCATAATATTTTGCACACTGGACGGTGTTGCAATTCAAACCCCAGATGAAGACGGAGTCTACAAAATCATGTTGGCTAAACAAGGCACAGAGGTAGACGAGATGTATTCCATGATGACAAAAGACGATTTACCAGATGAGGTCAAAATGACAGTAAATCCTGATGTGTGGGATTTTACTGGAAAGGAAGTAGGATTAATGGCAAATGTAGACCCAGTGAAGGTAACTGTGAAGTAAGGTGCAGTTTACCCAAATACTCAACAATACAAAATGAGTCCCGAAGTTAAAGCTGGTTTTGTAGCAGATATTGATCGAATGATTGAACAAGGCATTCTAAAACAAATAATGAGCAGTCCCTGTAATTCACATATAATTGGCATTAAGAAACCCAGTGGGAAATATAGGATAGTTCAAGATTTAAGAAAGATTAACAAGATTATTGTACCTTGTTGCCCTGTAGTGCCCGACCCAGCAGTGATTCTGTACCAGATACCATGGAAGGCAGGATGGTTTACTGTAATCGATCTATGCCATACCTTTTTCTCCATTCCATTACACCCAGACAGCCAGTATCTCTGATCATTTAAGTTTAAGGACCGTATTTTAGTTTGGAATCGCTTTCCTCAAGGGTATACTGAAAGTCCTTCGATTTTTAATCAAATATTGAAAAAGTGCTTAGAAACCTTAGTGCTACCCAGGAGATCAGTACAGGTACAGTATATTGATGACTTATTAGTCACGTCTAAGACAAGAGATGACTGTGTTACCGATTCAGTTGCCTTGTTAAATCATTTGGCTGATGGTGGGCATAAAGTGTCCCCAGAAAAAGTGCAGTTTTGCAAACCTGGAGTCAAATATCGAGGACACCAAATAGAACGTGGAGTAAGGAAAGTGACCCCTGAAAGAATAGAAATAATGGGACAAATGAAATTGCCACAAACCCAGAGAGAAATAAGAATGCTCCTTGGGGTTGTGCGATACTGTAGGCAGTGGATTGTAGGGTGTTCTCTGCTTGCAAAACCCCTAATACAATTTACCAAGAAACGAGCAAAAGATCCAATAGAATGGGATGATGGAAGTATGGAAGCATTTGTGAAATTACCGAAATGTCTGTGTGAAACCCCTGCCTTAGGTATGCCAGATTACTCGAAAGAATTTGCACTGTTTTGCTGTGAAAGAAATAGTTGTGCACTCTCAGTCTTAACCCAGAGACATGGTTTGATGCGACGTCCAGTGGCATACTTTTCTGCTACTTCGGATCCTGTAGCCTCAGCTTTTCCTGGTTGTTTAAAAGCAGTAGCTGCAACCTGCATGAGTCTGGAACAAAGCAAATCAATTGTGATGGGACATCCGGTAAAGGTGCATGTTCCACAATCAGTTGAGATTCTTTTAACAAGAACTCCAACTCAGTTACTTACTCCTAGTCGGATGACTAAGTAAGAAAGAATCATATTGGGTGCTGAAAATGTGACAATAGCCAGGTGTACCGTACTTAATCCTGCCACCTTATTACCAGATGTGTATGGGGAAGAGGAGAGAGATGAAGTCGAGCAACTGTTTGGATGTGACTGAACTTTGCACTAAACCCTGTCCAGACATACAGGATGAACCTTTGGAGAATGCTGAACATAAGCTATTTGTAGACGTCTCGTGTATGCGCCATGAGGAGGGAGGACTAAGTGCTGCTTACGCTGTGTGTACTTTGGCTTGAATAGTCGAAGCATCCTATTTACAAGGAGTCAAATCTGCACAAGTAGCCAAATTGCTAGCTTTGATTAAAGCTTGCAAAATTGGGAAAAATTGGAAAGCAACCATTTTTACTGATAGCCAGTATGGTTACGGGGTTGTGCATGATTTTGGCCAACTTTGGATGCAGAGGGATTTCTTGACTTCTTCAAGATCCCCAATTAAAAATGAAAATTTCGTAAAAGAACTGCTTGAAGCAATACAATTGCCAAAAGAAGTCGCAGTGGTCAAGCGTGCCGCACATCAGTCAGGAGATGACTATGTGACAGCTGGTAATAGGTATGCTGACCAGGTTGCCCAGTACTGTGCCAGAAATAAATTGGTGGTAAACAAGAAAATTGAAACAAGTGGAATTAGCTGCCAACTTATGCTACTCTCAGGATTAGAAACATGGGACGACATAAGACAACGACAAGATGAGGTAGAATTGAGAGAAAGAGAAGAATGGGTGAAAGTAGAGTGCCAAAAGAGGTCAGAAGACGATGTGTGGGTTTACCCAGATGGAAGGCCAGTAATGCCAGACTGTATGCTTTCACAATTGGCTAGGATGTATCACGGAGACACCCACATAGGCAGAGATGCTATGATCAGACTCTGTAGGCAGGATTGGTTTAATCCAAAGTTCAGGAATGTAGCAGAAAGTCTATGCCAGAGATGCTTAATTTGTCAACAATTGAATCCAGGTCGAAAAACAGTGGTCAGTGTGGGAAGAATTGGAAAGGCAGAAGGTCCATTTATAAGGCTACAAATAGATTTCATACAATTGCCACCTTGCAGAGGTTTGAAGTACATACTTGTCATAGTTTGTTTATTCTCACGGTGGGTGGAGGCATACCCTACTAGAAGAAATGACAGTATAACAGTTGCCAAACTATTGTTGAGAGAACTGATTCCACGGTTCGGTTTTCCAGTAATCTTGGAATCAGATAGAGGGTCTCATTTTAATAATGAAATAATTCAACTAATCTGTGAAGCATTTAAAATTGAACAAAAACTGCACTGTGCATGTCGCCCAGAGGCTTCTGGAGTGGTAGAACAAATGAAAGGCATTATAAAAACAAGACTTGCAAAGGTATGTGCATCCACCCCATTGCAGTGGCCTGATGCTTTACCTCTTGTTCTGATGGGACTCAGAAGCATTCCTGACAAGAATACAGGATTGGGTCCCCATGAAATACTCATGGGAAGGACAATGAGACAAGCATGTATACCAGGACACAAACTGTTGAATATATCTGATGATTTGGTATTGGACTATTGCAAACAACTGGCTGATCTAGTGCGTTCTATCTCTCTCCAGGTTAGAGAGGACGCAGTTGCCAGGCAGCCGGATCAAGCACATGATCTAAATCCCGGTGACTGGGTGTTGGTGAAGAATCACACTTGAGAGTCATGCCTAGCACCCAGGTGGGAAAAACCAAATCAGGTTATATTGGTTACAACAACAGCAGTGAAAGGTGCAGGCTTGCCTAACTGGATTCATGCAAGCCATACTAAGAGAGTACCAGCACCTGACGAGGAAGGACCCCAACTGACTCAAGCATTGAGGGTGCAGAAGGTTGTGCAGCTGAAGGATCTAAAGTAACAGATACTGAAGTAGCTGACCAAGAACAACCGAGCATAAGTCAGGATGACTGGATACCAGTAGTTGACATACCTGAAGTAAATGTGAGAACAAGAAGCCAAATCCGGTTAGAGAGACAGGAGAATAGTGAGGACCAGACAGGTATAGAAGAACAAGCTCATGAAACTGAAAATACAGCTGTTGGAGAACCTGAGCAGGTTCAGACAAGGAGAGAACAATCTACTCATACAGAGGTGGATGAAATCATTCATGAGTCTGAGGCAGGACAGATAGGTCTAGAAAAACACGTTCCGGCTTGCAGAAAACCAAAGTGCGGTTAGACCTGAGCAGGACCAGTTAGAAAAAGAAAAACAAGTTCAGGTAGAAAAAGAAGAGAAAATCAAAATAAAACCTGATCAGGGTCAAGCCAGGGAAGAAGAACGCATCCAGGCAGAAAAAGACTTTACAGAAATAAGCCCTGGACAAGGACAGACAGAGAGGGATTCTGAAAATGAAAATAACCAGATTGTGCCACAACTTAATGAAAATAAAAGAACACTCGAAGACAGTGACAGTGCAGTGCAAGCAAAAAGGGTCAGAAGAGGTGATAACTGGTCAGATGGTGTGAAAAGGTTAAAGCATCATTTCAAGACAATAAATGTAGAACCTGAACAGGTAAACAAAATTTCTAGTCAGCCTGGGACATCTTCTGATAAGCCCACGTGAAGAAGTCAAAGATTAAAAGTATTGATCAATAACATCAAGGGTCCCGAATGGACATATGTAATTCTTGAAGAATTCGAGAATCTAGATTTAAATGAAGAAAATGATGAAGAAATAAATGCAGAACAGATTGCCGAAGAAGTGAGACCAACCTGAAAAAAATCCCCAAGAATTTATTTTTCATAAATAATTCGAAATAAAGAAGAAAAATCTTCTTAGCCCAAAATGGCTGATGATAGGACTGCTGGAAAATGAAATTGTGTACAAAGATGTTGTAGAGTATGCATATGTAGTATATTTTTAGTACTTATAATTTGGTTAGTACTAACAGTAGCCATCCCTTATTTGATGGTTAGAAAAGAAAAGAATAACACAAGCACACATGAAAGGGTGGCTAACATTAAAGTAGATAGAGTAGCATTAGAAGCACCAGATGAGTCTAAGACTAAAAGAGACAGAGTAGATTTAGGAGCATCAGATGAGTTAGATTTACTGCACACTGTGACAGATAATGACACTGCTTTAAATGTATTTACAAAGTTATTAGTGCAATATGTGGACACTATGGAAGTCAGTGATTGTTATGTTTGTATGAAATTACCTGCATCCGTAGCAGAAGGTGTAGCATATCACCATATTCCCTTAATCTATGGTATTTCTTGTAGTATTTTAGCAAGTTTGTTTTATAGAACAGGAAAGTTACAATATTATTATTCTAATGTAGATGTGATTTTTTCTGAGATTCCTATGCGAAAGAGCATCAACCCTGTTCTTAGTACTAAAGATGCCCAGTTTATGGGAGAATATTTTCTAACTATGAAAACAATAGATATAGCTGAAGCACATAAGCACAATCTAACATGTAAAGTACACAAATAAGAAAATATATTTCTGAATTTAGTTGAGCAAAGGAGACAGGACTTCCAAAGAAGGGCTTCTGAACCAAAACCTCAAATACCTCAATGGGCTGAGAAAGAAGAAATGTATACAACTGGCAAGACTCATGCTGCTATGTCCTTGGACTTTAAAAATAAAGGAAAGATCTGCCTCCATAGATTAAAGACTGAATATAACAATGCAGTTATCGGTTCCAGTGAATGTGAACATAATTTCTTAGTTATTGGGGGATGGGGACAAAAAAGTGGAACAGATCCAGTATTTCCCGAAGTTTATTACGTGTGTGGCAATAAAACCTATTTCAGGCTGCCTGATCATTGGTATGGGAGTTGCTATTTTGGAATAGTATTCCCAAAGGTGTACCATGTGAAAAGAATCACTGGAAGCAATGAAGACGCAAAGGAACTAACACGTACTAAGAGAGCTAGTTTTTCAGAAATAGTAGGTGATATATTTAGCGCATTGATACCTTCAGTGGGAGTAATTATGAATTCACTGAAAATTTGTTGGCTATCTATAGTAGTTGATCGGTTATCAACTGACACTGCTGGAGGATTTTTGATGATCAACACAGAAATGGTTGCAATTAGATCTATGGTTTTGCAAATTCGACTTGCTCTTGATACATTATTGGCAAAAGAGGGCGGAGTCTGTAACATGCTAAAAGCGCAAAATTGTTGCACATACATTCCGGAAAAAAAGTGTTGAAATTTGAGGATATATTAAAAATATTGCAAAATTGGAGCAAGATTTGAAACCACTGGAAGTTGACAGTGTATGAAAAAATGAAGAAATAGTATCACTACCATAGGGAGCTGGTTTTCTAACATAGGTAAGAGCATTATAGGTCAAATAATATTGCCAATACTAGGAATAACACTATTAGTCTTAGCAATAATGATATGGTTCAAATGTTGTAAGAAAAGAAAAAGATATGAAGTGACCGAAAAGGGAAAGAAAAGAAAATACGATGAGATACAATTAGAAGAAAGGAAAGGAGATTTTTATAAAAGGATGAGGAGTTTACAGTACAATAACGAAAAAGAAGGAAATGGAAAGGTTGAAGAAGGAATTGAGATGTGTTAAAGTAGCCATCTGATTTGGTGGTGGGAAATTAGTGATGCCATTAAATGCCATCAGAGAGGGGATTGATGGAGCAAGGACTCGTATAAAAGAGACTTGCTCCTATGCAATCTTCTCAAAATAACTCATAATACCGTAATAATTGTGTTTGCGAATACTAACATGCATTACAGTTTAGGGGAAGCTTGCATATGTGTCGTACTAACAAGTAACCCGAGTGTGACTCAAAATGGCTTCTGACGCAGAATTCTGTACTGTGCATGCGTCTACTACATCTACGTCATAATGACAAGTCTTAGCTTGGAGGGAAATCTTTGCAGCGGCGCAATCACTTTGAAGATGGCCGCTTGAAACTCACATGTTAAAGCGCATGCTTTTGCCAAAACTAAACCCTGCAGCTTTATTAAAATGCTCATGCGAAAGATTTTAGATTAGAGTAGAGATAGGTGGTATACAGTCAAATCATTTTATTTTGATTTCTAACATGTTTCTTTGACTCCTTCCATTTAGTTCGTATTTGGACCTCACAACAATACTAAAGTCCATGTACCATGTGATACCCAACGCATGCGCACTTGTAACCCGCCAGGAACCATGATGATGTACTTGAACTCCAGCCAAGGCCATGATCGCTACATGTCCTGGGAAAGAAGTTTTCTTCCTGAGTGATGAATGAGAAAATTATTAAATGTATACATTTATTGATAAAAATGTGAAATGCGGGTGGGAAATAAAGCTTGGGCAAAAAATCTAAGTGGCGGGAATGCTGAACAATAGATTAAAGAAAATTGTTCAAACTTAGCATGGTGTGATGGTCATCCCCCCTTCCCTATCCAATCAGATTTAAGAGTTTCATAAATTTGAAACCTTTAGGGGTGGTACATGCCATTAGAAGGGTATAATTGAGGTAGTTTAGTTAGTTAGTTATCGCTCATACTGCTGAGATGCTGAGAGACCGGGATGCTGTCCGAGAACTGAGCAAATATTGAAGAAGACTCAAATTGCAGACTTAGAGCCTAAACCCTAATTGATTAGAAGAACATTACGGAAGAATCGAGGAGGCATATAATAGAAGAAGATCGCAGAAGAATCGAGGAGGAAGATAGTGTCAGAGAGGGGTGCGACTCAGGCGTCGTATCTAGAAGAGGTCATCTATCCTGTCCCTGAATCCTGCCCTGAACCTCTGTCACATGATCTGTCCCAGGGGACCTTTTTCCAGCTCCCTGGCCAAGGGGTTGGTTTCCACACCATCCTAGGTAACTATAATTCTGTGTAGTATGTCATTGTATTGCTCTCTTTGTTTCTCCCTATTCAGGTACTGTCATCATAATAACATTGTTTAATGATTTTTCTGACTTATATTTTATTTCCTTCAGTGGAGAAACGGTGTACGAATTGTATTTGGGTTCTTGGCTCACATTGAATTTAACTAGATAAACAGTTAAAACTCTCCCGAATCTTTGGTTATTTAAAAGGTTTTATTCTATGTCAATTTTTAGCTACAGAAGTTAACTAAAAGGTCCATTGACTGGAGGAAAGTATATTTGGTCAGAAAGGTTTGGTTAGAAATGATAAGATAAATTAATCTTACAGGTATTAGTACAACAAATTGACCCCAGCGGTATCTACTAGGTTATGTGAATGTGTGTGTGTTTATGAGCCCAGGTGAGTATATGGTTGTTTAGTACCTGAGGTTGGTAACCCACTGGATCAGCCGGACCCGCTCATGGGGGCCACGGATGCATTCCTCCAGGACTGGAGCCGGGAACAGGACTATGCCTTTCCCCCATGCTCGATGATCACTCGGTCGTCGTCCCAGGTCCGCAGGCAGGCAGCAGAGGTGGTTATGGTGACACCCCTGTTGAGAGTCTCGTTTCTGCTTCTTCTGGAACTTTCTTGGGATTCTCCAATCCAACTCTCCCTGCTTCCACATCTTCGGTTGAATCCCGACCAGAATCCGCATCATCTGATCACAGAGGGCTCCCTCCAGCTGATGGTGTGGTGTATTACAGGCAGCGCTGGTCGCTCCCAGGCCTTTAGCGACAGGCTGAGTGCCTCTTGGCCTAGGCATGGGCGGACAGCACCTCCAAACGCTATTGTTCTACATGGACACGATGGTTCATTGGTGTCTGCGACAGAATCTGGATACCATGCTCGCTGACCAGGTCCAAGTGTTGAATTTCCTGTCTAGCCTGGCATCGGAGGGCATGGCTATCATTCGATCAACACAGTCAGGCCAGCCATTTCAGTGGGGCATGCACCGGTAGACAGGGCCCCTGTTGGAGAGTATCTCTTTGTATGTAAGTTGTCGCGTGGAATCCAGCTCTTCCTTCCTCAAAACTGCGTTGTACAGTTCTATGGGACGTAAACCTAGTCCTACATCTTTTCCTGTCATGATAACCCAACAGTACTTGTCCCTTATAGGACTGTCGGCAAAGCTGGCCATGTCGCTATGTTTGATCTCGTGCCGCTGAGTCTTGGATGTGAGGGCATTAGACATCTCCACAAGGCTGTTTTCACTAGAAGGGGTCATCTTTACGGTCTCCCACAAGTCCAACCCTCGTTTGATAAAGTACCCTGCATTCCCTGACTTCCCTAAACTTTGTGTGGTATGCTGCCTGAAAGCATACGAGGATCTGACACAGGAAATCTGCCCCTGGCGAAAAACAGCTACTCATTGCATTAAGAAAACAGCACAAGGAGTTGTCATCTCCCATTATAGCTAGGTGGGTCTGCTGGATCACGCAAGAGGCAGTTATCCACACTAAACAGTTTGGAGCTCATTCAGCTAGAGGAGCATTGGCTTCTAAGGCCTTTTGCCTGCTGGCGCACTTGGAGGATTTGCTGCCTGCAGCTGACTGTCCTCAGTCTCCATATTCATGAGATTCCATTTTAAGCCAGCTGTGGAGGTGGCAGAATTGGTGGTAAGCAGTCGTGGCTTGCAAGAATCGCGGGTGGGGGGGGCGGGTAGGGGGGTCGCGTGGAGGTTTGCACAGGAGGGTAATGACATTTGTTTTTAAATCTTACCTTACCGGGTCCCGTGCCGCCTCCGCTGCTGCCCGAGTCCCGTGTTCAGCAGTAGCAGGAAGCAGGCATCCTTCCTCGCCTAAGTCAATCACAATGCTGCAATGGCAGCGTTGGGATTGGTACAGCCGGCACCCAGCCTGGCACCTGTAGGTTGGCCATTTTCTCTATGTAGGCTGTATGTAGCCTACATAGAGAAAATGCAGAGTGTGCATGACTGGTTTGGTTGGCCCCAGAGGGCTGACCAAACAGTCAGGGCCCACATCATTGGGCAATCCACTCCTCCCCGAACCGCCCACCTGCCCACCAGCAGCCAGGCATACCATTCTACTTTCTCGCAGCGTGAGAAGCAGAAACATAATATATAATTTTTTAAATACCATTTTATGTTTATGCTTCTCGCATATGAGAGAATGCAGTGGGGCAACGCTCCTCCGCCCTAATGGAGGAGCCTCCCCTGGTGGTAAGTAACCTTTGAACTAGCATAATCCTCACCTCCGGTCCTGACATAGAATCAAAATCTCCATAACAATGTGAAGGTAAGTTTCAGTTCTATTAAGGACACGGAGGCGAGGATTATCCCTTCCAGTGATCATTCGATGCGGACCTTCCTCTTATCATGGTAGGTAATGCTGGTTCTCTCAGCAGTCTGTGACAGATTTTAAAGCTGCCATGGTTTACATAATCTCTCTGTATTAGAAATGTTTGCATGTTTCTCCGTCCGCATAAGTTCTGATGTGTTGCATCTTTGCAGGGAACGATGATTCGAAACAGGACTGAATGCCATGGCGTGACTCGTGCGAAGAAAAAGGAGGTCCAAGCAGTGAAGAGGGACTATATGTGATCCTGTGCCGTGGACATTAAGGTAGGACTTGATTTTGTGGATGTTTCTTAGTGTTTATGGGAAACAGTTTTTTCTTGAAAGTTAAAAATGGCTGCTGTTAAGGAATTGTTATTAAAGCGAAGGAAGGTAAAAGCATAATCCTCACCTCCGTATCCTTAATAGAAGTGAAACTTACCTTCACATTGTTAGGCAAATTTTCATTCTTAATAATGACTTTGGGCTCCTCAGAAGCCTTTGCGAGACCTCGGGTCAAACCTAAATGTGGGGCCCTGTGGACATTTCTCCTTAAGTTTAAAAAAATATATTTCAGGGGAAGAAAAAACGTCATTGCACCATCTGGTGGTTTTGCTGTATAAACTCATTCTATTACTATACACAAGGGTCTTACTTCTGATTAAATATCTGTAATTCAATTTGTATGAATGGGAGTGAGCCCTATAAAGTGAAGGGCCTGGAGCATAACAGCTCTTCTACATCCTCGCCTTTTGTAGCGGCCCTGAATGGCTTACAAGGAGCAACGATTAGTCCAACACTGCTGGAGATTAAAAGGCGAAAACGAGAAAACTGGCACTGCAAAATTAAAGCTGTCTGTGATCACATGGGGTTGTTTATTGATAGTAGATACATTTCTGGGTGTTAGGGTCACCAACTCACATATTTTATAGTCAAATATAGTCCTGTATTTTCACTCTGAAATTCATTAGGCGTAGGGGTGGACAAACTTCCTGTTTGTACGCCAAATGTCAAGAAAATTATGTGAAATTGTGTGGAAATGCGTGAAATGCAAATCGTCACTTAGCAGTATGTTTGACTGCAGCATGCATCCTCACCTTAGTTTGTGATGTGAGAACGCATTTCACAGTAAAAGAAATATCGCAAAAATGACAAGTGGAATAAGCAACAACTGTGTTCATGGGATTAAGTGTTCACCTAAGAGTAGGGCTCATACACTAATTTTAGAAAACTATTCCTGAGGTTCTGTAGCTTTAATACGCAGGACGCCCCTTCGTGGTTTTGTCTGTCCCCACTTCTATTAAATAGCTAGGGGGCATATTATCAAGAAACAGAGTTAAAATTATCGCCGCTTTAGCGGCAGAAAACTGCTGCTAAAGCGGCGATAATGGGCTTGATAATATGTCCCTGAGAATTCCCATAGAAGCCCATATTTTGGTGACAATATGGGCTTCTATTGGAATTCTCAAGTGCATATTATCAAGCCCATTATCGCTGCTTTAGCAGCAGTTTTCTGCCGCTAATGCGGCGATAATTTTAACTCCGTGCTTGATAATATGCCCCTAGGTTTGTACACATCCTTCCACCCCACCTCCAGACCTTCAGTGGGCCACTACACCTGGAGAGGCCTCACCTCCTGCTCATTCAGTTCTTGGGGGCATATCTACAACGCGACGATAGAAAATTATCGCCGCTTTTGTGGCCGTTTTCGGCCGAAAAGAGGCTATAATTTTATCGCCTAATTAGCAAGCTCACGCTAACGCGTGAAACCTTGCATTAGCGCATGGATTCCAAACGCCCAGCTTTGCATCTCTAATGAGATGCAAAGTGGGCGTTCCTGACATGACAGGAGAAATGTCGCTAAGCGACATTTCTCCTATCATAAATCCCCACGCCATGAAGCATAGCGGCAAGAAAAGTAGCGATAACCCCTGTTATCGCAACTTTCCTTATGCCTGCTTCAGGACTGACTTAGCCATGATATCCTATGGAAGGTGGATATCATGGCTAAATTTGTGAGGCCCTATCAACAAGCTAACGCCACATTTCGTGAGATTATCGCTGGGTTTCCAGTGATAATCTCACGTTAGGCAGTTAGCGCTAGGATTTTTATTGCTTTTGAGATAAGCGTTGCTAATAGGACGCTATCTCAGCGATAAAATTCCACGCTAGCCGGCGATAATTATCCTAGCGCTAAGTGCACTTAGCGATAATTATCGTCGGTTGTTGCTGATATGCCCCTTGGTCTCTTAATTGAGACACCCACCATTCATTCAGCTTTGAGAGTTGGTCCTAGAGAATTGAGCACCAAACAAGTGACAACAGGATGATGTCCTACATCTAACTTTGACTAAAACAGAAAGCTGAACAGCACACATAAGTAGTTCATGCAACATGGTTCAGACTTGAGGGGTCAGAAGAGTTGAACGTTTCTAGATTTTTTGTGTCGAATCATTGAAGCAACAATTTCTTGAACAGTTCTCCAATGACCACATTACAACCTGTGAACAGTAGGCCCGGAATAAATGTATTTCCCACCCTCAAAATTTTCTAAATTTCGCGAGATTTCGAAGGTGTGAAATATCACCTAATTTTTGCCTGCGTGAGACTAATTCAAGCAGAAAATATTTTGTTAAAAACATTTTCTCCTGGAACCAGTATTTTTCAGGTATCTTTTGTGACCTTGAACATGAACTGTGCCTTCGCATTATATGTCCATGCAAGGTACACATAAGCACGTGAGTTTCACCAAATTTCCCGTGTCCATAGTTGACGTTCGCTATCAAGAAACAAAAACAAATTAACTTTTAGATCGACTTAAGGAGCAAACTCCAGGCAGCCCCTGCACCCAGAGTGTATTTTTATAGACAGAGGGAGCATTCCTGGTATCTGCAGGTCTTTCTTATTTGTTAGCAGTTTGGCCTGATTAATAAAACATTTATCGTATGACAGGAGGGGAGTTTGCTTCTGCAGATATGCGAATCAATCTCTGTCCCCCAGCTCCATGCAAATTGTTCATCATCGCTAACGAAAGCGCCCTGTAATGAATGGTCCTTCAAGAGGAACAGCTCTGCTTATCCTCGCGTTTCATTACGGGCGGCGCCCGCTGCACCGCGCTGTACCTGCAAAATCGTTGACAATGAAAATGTAAAAGGGCAGAAGTTAATACATTCCCATAAAGGCGGAATCTGTATGCGTCCCTATGTACTGCATGTGGCTGGTGGCCTTTAGAACAACTTCTCACATTAATTCTCCTCCAGAGCTGACACATTTGATTTATGACATGAGGCTGGGTTTCGAAAACACCAGAAATGAGGCAACTAAAGAGTGCGGATGACAAAGAGGCCATGGTATTTTCGTTGACGGATTACATTAGTGGATGGGCATCCAGGGCAAATAAGGTTTTTTTTTTTTCCTTCGGAAATTGCACATGATGCTAGACTATGTCAGTAAATATGAGTTAATGTTTGACAAACGGAATACGGTCAGAGTCTAGGTTCTGGTACTAAGGTGAGGGGGGTGGGAGGGAGTGGTAGCCCATATACTAAATATGCACTGTAATGAGGTAGAAACAACTTTGTAGTGGAATATGTTTAAGACATTTTGATTCTCTTTGACATTTCAGATAGCTGCGAAATTTGGCGTGAATCGCATAAGGTCGTGTCATACAAAGCGCATTTTTCAGCCTATTAAACATACAGCGATGTGGCCAAGAAACTTGCTAACCATGGGGTGAGCACCTTTACAAGGTGAGGATCTGCGCAGGCTGAAGGCATAGTCTCTGCATTTGTTTCATTTAGTCCCACAAACCAAACAAATGCAGACTTTGCAAAATCACTGTCATGAGCAGCCTATGGCGTAGTTCACACTAGGACCGAAACATGCCAAGGAATATCAGGTTTGTTTACAAGCCATTGTCTTATAAACAGGGTAGCACGTTAACCCTAACACACTTCTTTGACAAATACCTGGTAAGAGAGAAATGTAGCTGGTTAAACATACTTTTCCCTTATTCATTTATCAGCCTCGCATTAGAATCTATGCATTACTTAGTTCGAGGGAGGTGGAGTATCATGTAGTGATTCTAGTTAGGCTTTACTATGCAATACTCACACCACAATACCCTAAAGATGGTCCTTGTATTCCCTATAATAAATCTTTAGCTCAGTACTGGTAGAATGGCAAAGAGCAGTCATGCTGTACCAGAGGAACATGTTTTAAGTATTTCAGAGTACCAACATGGACAATAAGAAATTGACACAATTCTAAAGAAATCCAACATAAATTTTTTATAATAAATAAGATTTTTATATGAATTTACATGCAAAAACGAAGACAATCAGATAAGTATAATCGGAGTTATGGATTTTGGAAGCAAAAGTAAATCAGTGCATAACAATATTGCAAAACGTTATCATAGCGATAAATAGGAAAAAGCATTACTGACAATCGGTCACTTACTGGTCGAGTTGCATGGAACTCAAGGAGGGTCTCAGTGATGCGGATCTCAGAACAAAGCCACAACAGTCAGTTCAAATTTACCTGGCTAGAGAAGCCCAATGGCAGAGTTGCCCTGGTTGTCCTCGGTGCTGAAACAGGAGCTGGTTTTACCACTTACACGGTGCTGGTGAGGAAAACGGGTGCAAAAAGTTGACAACAAGGCTACTGCTGACAACAGATGAAGGTGTGGTGGTGTTCCCTAGAGTTGCAGCGTCAAGTAAAGGTGGTGTCCGGCTGGGCACCAACAAACTTTGGCAGCTGTAAACGAACAGAAAGTTATTTCGATATCCGGAGGTCCAAGGGCGGAAACAGTAGCCTCCTGAAACCTGTTGGGAGTTAGGACGATATTTTCCATAATGCACTGGGCCATCTACTTTTGTGTGATCCTTCAGAGAGCCCAATGGCCAGTGATTCTTTGGTTCCAACACGTTTTTTCTACCTGCGGTGTGCAGAGGGCTAGTTACAAAAATGCACAAATCTGCCAAATCAACTACCTTATATCGGTATAACCCTTAAATATTGACATCCAAAATATAATCTTGAGCCAAAAATATCAGGAAAAAAATACTTATTTCGTGTCTTTTTCTTTAAATTTCTATGTTTAACACTTTAAAACACTATCTTCTGCGTAGACATATTAATAACAAAAAACTTTAACTTAACAAAACAAAATATACGAAATATAGAGAACACAGATATATTATCTCAAAGATGCTCAAGCCGACATCCCACTCATACTAAAATTATATATATATGAACAAGGTGATTCGTCCACCGAAACGCGTCAGAGCCTTCTGTCTCTAGTAAATTTGTGATCAAAACTTGAGCGTGTAGGTGCCCGTTTATTCACATGAAGAACGGGATTGCTGTATATATATATATATATATATATATATATATATATATATATATATATATATATATATATATATATATATATTATTCACCAATAAACGTCCTAAAGTAACCCGCTGTGTCCCTTTCTTCTTTTCATGGGAGAGGAGCTGTTTGAGATATATATATATATATATATTATCTACTGGCGGTCGCCAGTAGATAGTTATAGTTAGGACCGTGTTTCCATAGGAAATCCGCAACATTCTATTTGGAATAACTTTGGCGCCGGTTGACGAATCCTCGCGAATTTTTCAAAACTAATGGGGCGCTACGCTCCGCTCCTACCCTGAAAGTCTCGGGGGGATTCGTCAAGCGGGGGCTGAGAAAAAAGGGGGGTCCCAAAACGCGTTTTCCCCATGCATTTTCCCATAGGACCTTTAGTCCGAGCTACAGCCCGAACGATTGAACAGAATTACTTGAAATTGGGCAGAGAGGTAGTCCTCAGGTCAGGGATGTGCCTTTTGCAGGTCTGGTGTAAATCTGTTCAGTAGGTCCTGAGAAAATAGCATTTAAATCAATATATATATTTCTGTAAGCGCGCTCCGTGAGCTTACGGTAAGCTTACCGTACGCGTACGGTGCCGTGCGCGAGCTCAATTCTGATTGGTGGTTACATGACTGTAAACATTCGAATCGGTCGAAATCAGAAAGTATCGGCCGCCAATTTCTGTCTCTCGCACTGAAAAACAAAGGTTGATAACATGAAAAGGGGGCAACGAAGAGAGTTGCAGACCCCCTAGCGTTCGTCAGGGGGTTCACGAAGGACCAAAAAGTATGAAAACTAAATTTAATAATTTTTAAAAAAAATCACGGAGTACGCGTACGGTAAGCTTACCGTACGCGTAAGGAAAAAAAAAAAAAAAGAATGAACAATCACATTTAATATAGAAATATAAGGACCCCCAAGGGAGAAAAAAACAATTGATATTTTGTAAAAAATGTCGAGGCGTTCACGGTACGAAACGCGCAACGTGGGCGCTCGGTGCGCGAAGCGCACCGAGTGCCCACAGCGTGCGCACGGTGCGCGAAGCGCACCGTGAGAGCAAAAATTAAAAATAAATACATAACTTAGCATTTAAAAAACCGTACAAATTCACTGAAAAAACCATAGGTTTCACACACGTTATAGTTAGGAATTAGCATTTAAAAAACCTTGCAAATTCACTTAAAAAACCATAGGTTTCACACAAGTTATAGTTAGCTGTACATTTCACTCGTAAAAAACCAATGAAATTCCACGTTATAGTTAGATCAGGTAACTATAACTTGCGCGACCGCAATGCACAATGTGTCATTTCAGATGTCATCATTGATGTCATGAGTGATGTCACTGACCATGTCATAAGTGATGTAATATGTGACGTCATCAGCAGTGCATTGCGGGGGCGCAAGTTATAGTTACCTGATCTAACTATAACGTGGAATTTCATTGGTTTTTTACGAGTGAAATGTACAGCTAACTATAACTTGTGTGAAACCTATGGTTTTTTAAGTGAATTTGCAAGGTTTTTTAAATGCTAATTCCTAACTATAACGTGTGTGAAACCTATGGTTTTTTCAGTGAATATATATATATATATATATATATGTGTGTGAATATATATATATATATATATATATATATATATATATATATATATATATATTACCTACTGGCGATCGCCAGTAGGTAGTAATAGTTAGGACCTATTTTCCATAGGAAATCCGCAACATTCTGTTCCCAATAACTTTGGCGCCGGTTGACGAATCTTCGCGAATTTTTCAAAACTATTGGCCAGCTCCGGTCTGCTCCTATCCTGAAAGTCTTGGGGTGATTCGTCAAGTGGGGACCGAGAAAAAGGGGGTTCCCAAAACGTGTTTTCCCCATGCAATTTTCCATAGGAACCTTTAGTCACAGCTACAGCCCGAACTGCTGAACGGAATTACACCAAATTTGACAAAAAGGTAGCCTTGGTTCAGAGTCATGCCTTTTGGTTAAATGGTGTAAATCCGTTCAGTATTTCCTGAGAAAATCAAAAGTAAAATCACATATATATCTGGGCGGAGCCTAACCACACATCTCATCGTGAGATCTGATTGGCTGTCAGCACTTCATCCAAGAAGTGTTGGCAGCCATCTTGGGACCAATATACATGATAGCACCTCAATAAAAAGCATTGCAGTTAATAGAAGGTTTTAAGACTTTAGTTACATTATAAATCATTTGTTGATGGTACTATACTCATCTTAGGAATTGTGGTGTGTTCTAAGGTGATTATACCATGTGAAAAAGTCTTCTGCTGGGATATCATGAATCATGTTTGAGAGAAAACTATTTTCTCATGCTTTTCCCACAGAGGTTTGGAAGGTGATCTATAAGCTAAACTGAGAGCATATTTTCTGTAAATTCACATCAGTTTTCTCAGTCATGTGAGAATGAAGTCTGACATTCTCAGTACAACATGTATATCCAACAAGGGCTGAAACTGTCAGCTGATTCCTTTGTGTTCTACTGCAGCTTCCCAGAGCGTTCTAAAGAACAACTAGAGCGCTAACAGTCCTACTTATGACAAACGTATTGCACACCTGAAGCCATCTTGATTGGAATAAAGTGGTAACTCTTAAAACATTTAGTTTGCAAAGGAACAACATGAGGGGGTTCATTTTGCCATAGAAATTATGATTAGTGATGCAGAAAGAAAAATTAGGGCACATTTTGACTTCTCAAATCCTCTTCTATTTCATTAAAAAATTCTGACATGCAGACTGAAACATGCACTTTGAATACCAGCAGCAGACTTCCCTGGTGAGCAGTAGCTTTACTACCATGATCTAATGAACAACTAGAGTGCTAACATTCAGAATTTATGGCAAATGTGTGACACATCTGAATGCCTTCTTGATGGAACCATAGTAAAAAACTGAAAGTATTTCCTACTGAGGAGACTACAGTAAATGAGGAAATTAGGAAACTTCATAACAAATAAGTCTCCCAAGATGGCCACCAGAGACAAAAGAGCCCACATGTAGCACAAATATCACCCAGATGTAGCCCAAGTATAGCCCAATGACAGAATGTCCCAGAGTGTTCTTAAGAACAACTAGAGCGCTTACTGTTTTACTTATGACAAAAGTATGGCACACCTGAAGCCATCTTGATTGGAATAAACTGGTAACACTTAAAACATTTAATCTAAAAAGGAACACAATGAGGGTGTTCATTTTGCCATAGAAATTATGATTAGTGCTGCAGAAAGAAAAATTAGGGCACATTTTGACTTCTCAAATCCTCTTCTATTTCATAAAAAATTCTGACATGCAGACTGAAACATGCACTTTTAATACCATCAGCAGACTTCCGTGGTGAGCAGTAGCTTTACTACAGTGATCTAATGAGCAACTAGAGTGCTAACATTCAGAATTTATGGCAAATGTGTGAAATATCTGAATACCTTCTTGATGGAATCAAAGTAAAAAACTGAAAGCATTTCCTACTGAGGAGACTGCAGTAAATGTGGAAATTAGGAAACTTCATAACAAATAAATCTCCCAAGATGGCCACCAGAGACAAAAGAGCCTAAATGTAACACAAATATCACCCAGATGTAGCCCACATGTAGCCCAATGACAGAAGTGTGCAAAACACTTTTTATTTTTTGTGTTTTTGCAGTTTTATATGGTGCAGACTTATCAGGTATTGGAGTGCTTTACATGAGCATTGGTTACATCACACAAGAACAAATTCATTTTGGTTGTAGACATGGGGAGATTAAGTGATTTGACCAGAATCACAGAATGTCGAGCTGAAGCAGAAACTCCAACCTGGTTCCCCAGTTGCAAAGTCTGCAGCTCTGGAAGTAAAACCACATCCTCTCCCCCAAGTGCAACATTTAATCAAGTGGTCAACTAGATAAAAATACATAAAGATAACAAATAATTTAAAAGTGCTTTGTCGCTATTTGAAAACTCAGAAAATATGTCCTCATTTTAGTTTTTTAGAGCACTAACCATAATTATGATGCAAATAAGACCCTCTCATATATGTAATTTCTAAATGAAATGCTCTAGGTATTACAGTTTTGATTACATCAAGATGACGTCAGGCGTTCCACACTTTTGTAATAAATATAGAATGTTAGCAATCTAGTTGTTCATTAGGATAATGTTGAGAGGTCGAGGCCAGGGGCACGGACTCTGAAAATTGAAGGCAGGTAGGAGGTTGCAGAGGCAACAATTTGACCGCACTGGGCAGGCAGTAAGGGCAGTGGCAGCACAACAGACTATAGAGGGCAGTGGAAAGGGGGGCAGGGGCAACAAACCAACAATACAGGACTGACAAGAGAGGCTGTGGCAATATAATAGACCATTATGGGCAGAAGAAAGAGGCAGTGGTAGTACAACCATACATGCCAACAGACCCGATTCAGCCAGGAAACGTCCAATGTTTTTAAGCTCAAATGGGATTTATTTGATCTGTCTCCTGTCTACAATCTCCTCTTTTTCAATGTAACTCAAAGGGGAAAATCAATACCCCAGTTTATTTTCAAAATCAAGTTCAAATTGTTCGCAAGTATGGTACATTGGATCATGGAAGGCAGGAGGAATTGGGGTAGGGACATGGACTCGGATAACAGAGGACAGGAGGGACATGGAGAGGTGCACCAAACTGACCCTACAGGGCAGGCATCAGGGTTTGCAGCAGCACAATACACTACATAGGGCATGCGGGACAGGAGTGCAGCACAACAATCCATAGAAAGCAATAGGGAGGGGACAGGACCATGCACATGGTCAACAGAGAACAGAGGGGAAAGAGGCAATGGTAGCTAGCTGACCATAATGGACAGACAGGGGAGAAAGCTGCAGTATAACAGACCATAAAGGGCAGGAGGGACGGATCAGGGGCATTACAATGGAACAGACAAGTCAGGAGGGAGGGAATAGGGGTCTGCACATGGAAACAGACGGCTGGGGGCAAGGGGGCAGGGCAGGAGCAGCAAGATGACCATGGAGGTCAAGCAGGGTAGGCACTAGAAGCAAGACACACCATGGAGGGCCGTGGCAGCACAGAAGACCATGCATGGCAAGCGGGAGGGTTAGTGGCAGCCCAATGGCTATGATGGGCTAGAAGGAGGGTGCAGGGGCAAGCACAAAGGACCATGGAGGATGGAAGGGAGGGTCAGGACCTGGGCACAGACAAGAGAGTTCAGGGGAAGGGGCCTCACAACAGACCACGTGGGGCAGGCAGGAGGAGCAGTTGCTGCACAACAGACCAGGGAGGGCAGAAGGGTATGGCAGTAAAATGGACCATGTTGGACAGGAGGAAGGGGATAGGGGCATGGAATGTGGACAAGCAGGGTGGAGGTGGCAGGGACAGGTTACAGTCATCTGACAATTCTAGGCAGGTGGGAGGGGAGTGGCAGCTCAACAGAACACTCAGAGTAGACAGGAGTGGCAGGTCCATGGAACATGGTGGGCAAAAAGGATGGAGCAGGGGCATGCACAAAGACATCGGAGGGAAGGGGGAAGGAGAATAGGGGCAGAAAGCTAAGCACAGAGGCTAAGCAGTAGGTCAATGATGGGGAATAGAATTGGGCAATGGAGGGCAGGAGGAGTGGACTGGTACATCATGCTAAATGGAGGGCAGTAGCAGCACATCAGACCATGCATGGCAGGAGGGAGGAGGCTTAGTCGATGGATTCAGACAACAGAGGATAGGGAGGAGGTGGATGGGGCAGAAAGCTAACTGTTCAGAGAAGGTGGGAAGGCCAGTGGCAGAACAACGGCCACACAGGGCTGTAATAAGGGAGCAGGGATATGGACTTGGACAATGGATGGCTAGGAGGAGGGAAGGCAGGAGCAGCAAGCTTGGGTGGGGGCAGCACAATGCCAGGCCCTGCTTCCAAACCCCCACCATCCATTGTGATATACATCTTACTTAACGTTTAAAAAAAAACAAGAAATTTGCTGAAAAAAACAAAGATTACAGGGACGGTATAGTTAGACTCAGATTTCACTCATACACAACCAGTGAAATTCAGTAGTTATAGTTACATGAGCTAACTATAACTTACACCCCCGCAATGTAATGCTAATGACCTCAGACATTACATCATTCATGACATGGTCAGTTACATCAGTCATGACATCACTCAGGACATCTCAAATGAGCTGTGAATGGAATGGAACTATAATCACAAGAACTTTATTTAGGGATAGTGTGTGTATATTAACACCCCTTTTTTTCCTTTTCTTTCATGTAAGAACCATTATAATACGCAACGTGCCCAGGTTAATATGGCCGATAGCCTTTCACTTTAAAGTAATGTGTAGTCCATTGTTCATGTTGATGTTTGCAATTCTAAGTATGTTTATTATGAATAAGTCACGTAGATGAACATACAGGTGTGGCGGTCATGGGCAAGATATGCTGAAATGACATTGTGTACATATTAACACTTGTTTTCTTTTCTTTATTGTATCAATTCCTGAATTTTCACATCGTGACCAGGCCAATATGGCAGCCAGCTTTTTGGATTAAAGTAATGCACTGCTGATGATGTCACATATTACATCACTCATGACATGGTCAGTGGCATCACTGATGACATCACTGATGACATCTCAAAGGACATCACTGATGACATCATCTACGTGATCATCTGATGCACCACCTCACACCCTAAAATACAGACTACCATTCTCAAAACCATAGACACACCAATACTAGTACAGCCACAATATTCTGTGCACTATGCATGCAGACCTCTAATCAGCTACATAGCTTTGATGCAGTTTTTTAAATACTCAGTTAGTACCTATGCAGTCTAGGAATCCTTCTGTCTGTCCCATGCACTTCTCCATTCAATTATCCTGCACTTTCTATGTATCCTATCACTCTGCCAATACCTAAGCACTAATAAATTTAGCATGCACTCTCTTTGCAGCACTGAAATTACTCCAGTTATTAGTCATATACTTAAGGAATGGCCTAGCCACTAACACAAGTGCAGGTACAATATTTTGTACACTATGCATGCAGACCTCTAACCAGCTACATACTATTGATACGCTCTTCTAAATACCCAGTTAGTACCTATGCAGTCTAGGAATCCATCTGTCCGTCCCATGCACTTCTCCATTCACCCATCCAACACTATCTACGTATCCTATCACTCCACCAATACCTAAGCACTTATAAATTCAGCACGCACTTTCTTTGCAACACTGAAATTACTCCAGTTATTAGTCGTATACTTAAGGAATGGCGTAATCAAAAACACAAGTGCAGGTACAATATTTTGCACACTATGCATGCACACCTCTAACCAGCTACAAACTATTGATACGCTCTTCTAAATACCCAGTTAGTACCTATGCAGTGTAGGAATCCTCCCATCTGTCCCATGCATTTCTCCAATAACCCATCCAGCACTATCTACTTATCCTATTACTCCACCAATACCTAAACACTTATAAATTCACTATACACTCTGTTTGTAATACTGTAATTATTCTAGTTACTAGTCATGAACTTATGGAATGGCCTAGCTACTAACACAAGTACATCTATAATATTTTGTGCACTATCCAAGCAGACCTCTAACTAGCTACATACTATTGATACACTCTTCTAAATACCCAGTTAGTACTCATGTAGTGTAGGAATCGTCCAGTCTGTCCCATGCACTTTTTAATCACTTATCTACCACTGTCTACTTATCCTATCACTCCACCAATATGTAAGCACTTATAAATTAAGTGTTCACTCTGTTTGCAGCACTGTCATAATTCCAGTTATTGTGGTATTCTTATAAAATGACCTAGGCACCAACACAAGTACACATACAATATTCTGTGCATAATCCCTACAAATCTCTAAGCAGATACATACTATTGGTCCACTCCATTTAATAATGAAGTAGTACCCATGCAGCGTAGGATACCTCATGTCAGCCTCATGCAATTCTTCAATTACCCATCCAGCACTATGTTCTTATTGTATCAGTCTGCCAATACCTGGGCACTTATGGGGCAGATTTACAAGCACCCTGCGCCACTTTTTGTAAAGTAGTGATGGCGCCAGGCACTCCTTCATATTTACAAGGAGAGGAAAAACCTGGTTTTTCCTCTCCTTGTAAATACGACCCCTTCATTCACAGAACTTTGCGTTGAAAGTGCGTCCCATAGGTGTTGCTGTGGGTGATCCCACGCAACACCCATAGAACAAGACACATCTCCAGATTTATGAAAAATCGTAAATCTGGAGATGTGTGTGAATGCTGCGCCATCCTAGAGTTGGTGTAGCAAGGCGCAACGAGGAGAATTGTTTTCATTTCTCCTCATTTTTCCTCTTTCAATACATGCAGCATTCCACAGCATACACTGAAAGAGGAAAATGCCTTTACTGATTGTTTTTGTGCAGGAAGGTGTCCCTTCCTGCACAAAAACAATCTCCACACGACACAGACATCCTTGCACCATGGTACAAGGGTGCCTGTGTCACCGCATGGCTGCAGTTTGTGCAGCAGTGCAGAAGGAAGCACAGAGTTGCAACATATTCATGTACATATGTCACATCCCTGTGCTTCAGAAGTGCCACAGTGCAGTGCAGCTAAAGAGCTTGCAGTGTCATGCTGCAGTACTTCCTCATAAATCTTCACCTATAAATTCACTATACAATACTAATGCATTCTTTCAGTCAATCATGCTGTATACATATATTCAACCAAACTTTCACACATTACCTTGCAATTATAGTTCTTTCTTTAACCAGATGAGGTAGTTCTGATAAGAACTTTTTTTTTTTCTTTTTTTTTTTGGAACAATTTTGTAGTTTTGTAGTTTTTTTCAAAAAATGAACAAAAAAAAGAACGAATAAAACAAGAAACATTTGGAATTACTTATCATTCCAAAAACATAAAAACAAAAAAATGAACAACGATGCTTGCGTTGCGCAGCACAAACTGCATCCACCGACTGCTCACCGAAGCATATAAGTTTCTTACACTTCACGCAGTGTTGCTCGAGAAAGGCGAATTCTGGCCTAATGTCCATTGCAGGTGTTCCTGAGGATGCTCCAGATGTACTTGCCACAGCAGGTGAGGGGTTCAAAGCAGCTCGCCTCATTTCCTCCCGAGCAAGTTTGAGAGGATGTGTGGTCCGGAGATGCTTGTACATAGAAGCAGTGCCACAAGAGTATTCACTGCCTCTTGACAGGACTTGGTCACAAATTTTGCACGTCACCTTTCTTGCATTTACTTTCTTCTCTCCAGGTGGAAAAGTGAAGAATTTCCACACAACAGATTCCGGCCTCTGTGGACGTAGTGCCTCCTGCAAGAATTCTTCTTCAGAAGATACTTCCTCCTGCTGCTGCTGTCCAGATGCCATTTTGTTTGATATTTTTTGAAAAACACCAAAAAAACAAGCAAAAAGGGTTCTTGTAGGAAAAGAGATGCCTCTCTAAAGATGCTCCAACAAGAATGAATAAAATGGGTGGGGTTCTTCAATAGTTACAGTGGGAAATGTTATGAACCAATGGAATCTTATTTTTTGAGGTCACATGGGATCCGCTCACACTGTGCTCACGAAGCACGCACCCGACGCGACTTCGCGAAAATATATTTAAAAATAATATAAGTTTATTATAAGTACAAATATATTATTTTTATGAATATCTTAGATAGTCTCTTGCCCTAATATGTATATTAAACACACATACATATCATTTTAGAACATAATTTTTTTTTGCGGGAGTCACGCATCCAGCGCGCCCCAGCACGTATATGACATCATGCGGGTACTGCCACCGTGCAAGCGCATGTGTTGTGAATGCACGGGAGCAGGAGTCGGGGACTGTTTGCATACCAATCGCGCACATCACGTAATATTAAATGTACATGATGTAACTGAAAAAAACACGCAGCCGTCGCATGCCGTACGTGGATCCTTCACGACGTTTCTAAAATGGTGGCTAGAATCCGTGCACCCACCATGATGTGTGCACTTTGCGCGACTCCGAAAAAAAAATGGGAAAAAAAATTCAAAAAGAAAACGATATAAATATATTAAAATAAAACAAACAAATTAAACAATATTTCAGTTTACATTTTTTGTTGTTGCAATTTTCAGAAAAATATATAATGTTATTTAATGAATAAAATATCTATAAATAAACAGTTTAAAAAACTGTAGAAAATCAGTACAAAAAATAGGTATAACTACTATTACACTTAAAAATTAGCATTTAAAAAGCCTTTGAAATTCACTGAAAAAAACATAGATTTCAGAGACGTTATAGTTAGAAATTAGCATTTAAAAAAGCTTTGAAATTCACTGAAAAAACCATAGGTTTCAGAGACGTTATAGTTAGAAATTAGCATTTAAAAAACCTCAGAAATTCACAGAAAAAAACATAGGTTTAGGGGTGTTATAGTTAGCTGGACATTTCACTCGTACAAAACCATAGAAATTCCTCCGTTATAGTTAGTTCTGCTAACTATAACTCACGCGCCCGCAATGCACTGCTGATGATGTCACATATTACATCATTCATGACATGGTCAGTGACATCACTGATGACATCACTGATGAGATCTTCAAACCGTGTTCCTTGCAGATTATGTCAAAGTCCTTACTAAAGACGCTTCACAGTATGTCTATACATCTGTGCTTTAAAGGATATTTCATAAGAGAAGGGGAGGGAGGAAATATGCATAGTCCAAAGCTATGATGAACAAAACACGCCCAGGGTAGACTGCCAGAATATGGGTTCATATGTTTCAAGAAGTAGATAATAATTACAACATGCCCAGAGGTGAACACCAAATGTCCCCTAGCATCCTGAAGTGGTTCCTAAGTGGAAGTAGATACTTCCAAGGAATCTAACCCACCAGATACATTAGCGTGGCAAGGCTGGATGAAGACTGCAATCATGGAGGACGTGCTACAGTGCCAGTGTAAAAGGGCAGAAGTTAATACATTCCCATACAGTGCCAGTGTAAAAGGGCAGAAGTTAATACATTCCCATAAAGGCAGAATCTGTATGCGTCCCTGTGTACCTGCCTATATGAAAACACTATCCAAACAATAAAGGTATCCCAAAAAGGAAGTAAATATCTACACAGAAACAGATACACTCACCATGCTTTTAACAGGGGTTGCCCTACATTTGTACAATAGCTTATAGATATACACAAGCTAGGAGTACTCACAAACGGCTCACTAAATACTAAATATACTTGGAGCCACGGAGGGTCGACGGTAGTCCCGCCAATATCTAAATCAGGCCCTCTGTCTACTACTCTACTGGCTACGCAGTTAGTGTGCAACCTTCGGTAGGACCAGAAAGTTGTTATATGTATTAATACTTTGGTATTGTTTTGGTTTGTTTGTTTGGTAAAAGTAAAATCTAATCACACTATTAAGGGTTGTTTCTGTCTTTTATGTGCATGCTCTTCTGTCAACACTGGGCTATCTATTTTCACTATATATATCGTACTGTTTGTCTTCATACACTATTGGTGCAACTGTTCTGTATTAAACTAAGGAACTTTTTTGCAAAGAACCTTGTTTCTTCTTAGTACAGGTTGTCATTTTTCCTTCTTCATATTCTGTTTGTTTTTTGAGTACACTTCCTCTATTAAATATGAACGTTATTGTTAGTAACTTGAGCCATTTCTCTGTTTCAGATTTTTTAGTCTTCTCTAAGCTGTTTCCCAGCCTCCTCTTTCTTTTATTCATATTCTGTTGCTTAGGGCCCTGAAGAAGGTGGTACCGCACTTGGACTTGCACCGAAACACACGTCGGCATCATTTGAAAGTTAATGTGCACCAGAAAACCATACTATCAGCTTGCTAAATTTAATGGGTCTGTCTCTACGACCCTTAATTTAAAAATATATATATATATATTAATGTTATGTCTGTATGAAATTGTGTACTCCAAAGAGGATGGGATTGAATTGTGCTTAACATATACTAAGTTGTTTGTACTATATCAAAAAATACTTTGTCACATTAGAATCTATATTTGAATGTATATATCTTGTATTGTGGTCTTGTATTAAACATATATTTTTAATGGTGGTCTGTTCAATTGAGGCTGAATAAATGAAGTATGAATATTATATATATGAGTGCATATATATTGTTTCAGTATGAATGGGGTGTCAAGTTGAGCATCTTTGAGATAATATGTCTGTGCTCTATATATTGTGTGTATTGTGTTTTGTTAAGTTAAAGTTCTTTGTTATTAATATGTCTATGCAGAACATAGCGTTATAACGTGTTAAAAATGGAAATATGAAGAATAAAACATAAAGAAATATTTTTTTCCTGTTATTTTGGACTTGAGATTGTATTTTGGATGTCAATACTGGAAGAGTTATATGATATAAAGTAGTTGAGTTGGCAGATTTGTGCACTTTTGTAGCTTATTTTCCTGTGGTCCTGCCTCTCTGCATCTAGTTGTCTGGGGTCCGCCTATGTTTTTGGTGCAGGGGAAGAGTGTCATCAATCCAAGGGAGTCTGGAGTTACCTTCGGCTCCCTGGGGGAACCAGTCTTTGATCCGGCACAAATCACAGTCATACAATTCCAGTAAGGTTGTCACAGGTGCAGTGTAACACGTCTTTGGTTTGTGCAGCTCCTGCTGTCCCAGACTCAGGTCTCTTCTGTGTCCTTTGTAGCAAATCAGATCAGCACTGAGGTTCTGGTGCCAGGGGTGCCCTTTAAATTCTAGAAATTAGGGGCATTAGGGGTGTGTGTGCAATTGGTCACTGGGATACCTGCCCCAGTGGCTAATCTGCCCCTGTGGTGACCATATCCAGGAGTGTGTCACCTTTTTTCCCCAGAACCTTCTTTTCTGCCACTTTTAAAAATGGCAGAAACCTTTCTTAGCTGAACAGACCAGTTATCCCAGTCTAGAGGGGTGGCTAGCTTTCTGAGCATGTGCACCTCCTGAATATCTAATTTTCCCACCTACCGAATGCAAATGTGCCTTGGGGCAGGCAGAAGGCTGTTTCCTCTTTTGGGGGCAGCCTGGTCGCATATCACAGGTGTGCCACTTCACTAGACATCCTGTTAGGGATGGAGTAAGACCCTCCTTCCCATCCAGGCCATTGCTTCTGACTCCTGGGAGAGTTCACACCTCCTGACAGGGGATCAGATTCCTCTCTTGGAGGCAGCAGCTGTGACTGGCAACCAGAGCACAGGAAAGGCTGGGGCAACCACGTGGTCAACCTTTAAGATGGCCACCTTGGTGCATGCCACATCGTCCTCAACATCAGATTCATCTCAAGGGTGATGAGGCACATTGTTTGAAACCAAACATGACATATTTCGGCGGTATCATAATGGAGCTGGTGAATTTGAGAATCTCCACGTGACTGTCCATGTTATCCTATGGACCGCTGATCACATATAGTAGCCATTCATAGAAAAGGCCATCATAGGGGCATATAATCTTGCACTTATATGCCCCTTACCTTTAATGTAATGCACCATGGCGTCTAGGCCTTCCTTATGGCTGACTGGCATATATTAAAAATAGCGCATTGACATTGCCACGCAAGGTGAGGTCAAAAGGAGTTCGAACAGTTTCCAATGCTCCTGCAGTCTGCAATGACAGGACTGCCATAATCAATTTAATTGGGTCACTCAGGGTGGCACAAACAATGCTTCAAACCCTAGTGACCTCTTTAACTCCCATGGTCTGGGTACCACTGGTACCATATGCTAGAGACTTATAAAGGGCTTGGGCAGCAGGCTCAAGCACACTTTAAGAGTCATAACCATCAGCACTGGAGCAAAGGTAGGGGGCTGGCCATACAAAAATGGCACTTTCCTACCTTTCCAACATGGCCCCTCCCTCATATGAAAGGTGATGACCAACTAATCTATACCCTGGTAGTTCACATTGTATACATGGAAAAACCTAAAAAGGCCATCTGCATTGGCATGGTCAGTCCCTAGTCTGGGTTCCACTGTAAAGTTCATACCCTGTAGGGAAATGGACCACCTCAACAATTTGGGGTTCTCTACTTTCATCTGCATCACCCATCTGAAAGTTTTGTGATTGGTTTGAACCTTGAAGTGAGTCCCAAACAAGCATGGTCTCAGCTTCTTCAGGGACCAAACCACAGCAAAGACTTTCCTCTCACTGTCACTATAACACAGTTCTCTATGGAGGAGTCGCCTGCTGATATAGGCAACTGGTTGATCCTGGCCCTCAATAGTCGTTTATGGCAACACTGCCCCAAACCCATGTTCTGAAACATCTGTTTGGACAATGAACTCATTTCCATAGTCTAGTGTTTTCAGCAACGCTGCTGAGCACATAGCCTCCTTCACGGTGTCAAAGGTCTTTTGGCATCCTGTGGTCCACATGACCTTCTCATGCAGATATTTTATGGTAAGTTCAGTGACTGGGGCCACAATGGTCCCATGCCCATTACAAACCTCCTGTAGTACCAAGTCAAGCCAAGGAAAGCCCTGACTTGAGTTTGGGTTTTGGGAGTCTCCCACTCCAGAATGGTCTGGATCCTGGGTTGGAGAGATTGGACTTGGCCTCCAGCTACAAGGTGGCCCAAGTACACAACAGAACTCTGTGCTATCTGGCACTTACTGGCCTTGATATATAGGCTTTCCTGCCTGCTGCAGAGCCTATAAAACTCCCTCAGGTGGACCAAGTAATCCTCCCATGTGGATCTAAAGACAGCTGTATAATCTAGATATGCTGCACTAAAGTTGTTCAGGCCTGAAAGAACTTGGTTCAACAACCTCTGGAAAGGGCCAGGTGCATTTTGTCAGACCAATTGAAAGTGGCCTTCAGTGGTTGAAAATGCTGATCCCTCCTTTGCTCCCTGTGTGAATCTAATCTACCAGTACCCAGATGTTAAATCAAAAGTTCTCAAACATTTGGCTGCACCCAGCTTGTCATTGAGCTCTGCTCTTGGAATGGGGTGTGCATCAGGTTTAGTGACTGCATGTAAACCCACACAGAACCTCATTTCTGGTTTTCCACCTTTGGAGTGAGGTTTGGGGACCAGTACTACTCTCCCCAGCTCTAGCATGTTGCTGACCTCAGCTTTGATGTAGACTATGACATGATCAGACAATCTGTATATTTTGTTTTTGGCAGTGAAACTGTCACCAGTGTCATCATCATGGGTACACCATGTTGTCTGACCAGATGTCAATGAAAAGAGCTCAGCAAACACGCCTAGGGGTTGCCTGCAGTTAGATTGTTGGTGCATAGCAAGAGAGTCTGAAAAAACAACACACTCTACTGAACCATCTTGTGGGTTTTTTGACAGAAGGTCATGAAGGGGTTCACTTTCCTCCTCTTGGCCTCCATCAGTGACCATGAGCATGGTCATGTCAGCTCTGCCCTGGTGTGGCTTTAAGTGATGTACATGAAAAACTCTATGAGGACTCCTAGGGGTGCCTAAGTCTACCAAGTAGGTGACTTCCCCTTTCTTCTCCAAAATTAGGTAGGGCCCAGGTTACTTGTCCTGGAGCGCCCTACGAGCCACTGACTCCAACACCCACACTAACTGGCCTGATTGGTACTCAACCAGTGCTGGCATTTGGTCATACCAGTGCTTGATAAGCTCCTGGCTGGCCTCCAAATGTTTGTTTGCTTTCTTCATCTACTCAGCCATGCATGAACACAGGCCCAATACATGTTTGGGCTTTTTGAGAGGTTTCTCCCATCCTTTCCTTACCAAACTAAGAGGACCAATCAATCAATCAATCAAGGACATTTATAGAGCGCACTACCTACCCATAGGGTCTCAAGGCGCTGGGGGGAGGGGGGTGCCGTTACTGCTCGAACAGCCAGGTCTTCAGCTTCTTCCTGAAGGAGAGGTGGTCTTGGGTCAGGCGCAGGTCGGTCGGGAGGGAGTTCCAGGTCTTGGCGGCCAGGTAGGAGAAGGACCTTCCTCCTGTTGTCGCTCTTCGGATGCGGGGGACGGCGGCGAGGGCGTGGTTGGCTGAGCGGAGGTGGCGTTTGGGAGCGTAGAAGTTGATTCGGTTGTTGAGGTAGCTCGGGCCTTGGTCGTGTAGGGCTTTGTGTGCGTGGGTGAGGAGGCGGAAGGTGATTCTTTTGTTGACGGGGAGCCAATGCAGGTCTCTGAGATGTCCGGAGATGTGGCTGGTTCGCGGGATGTCGAGGATGAGTCTGGCTGAGGCGTTCTGGATCCGCTGGAGTCTCTTCTGGAGCTTGGCGGTGGTGCCGGCGTAGAGGGCGTTGCCGTAGTCCAGTCGACTGGTGATGAGGGCCTGGGTGACGGTCTTCCTGGTCTCGGTGGGGATCCACCAGAAGATCTTCCGTAGCATGCGTAGGATGTTGAAGCACGCCGAGGAGACGGTGTTGACTTGCCTGGTCATGGAGAGAGAGGAGTCCAGGATGAAGCCCAGGTTGCGTGCGTGGTCTGTCGGTTTGGGTGCGGTGCCCAGGGCGGGGGGCCACCAGGAGTCGTCCCAGGCGGAGGGTGAAGAGCCTAGGATGAGGACCTCCGTCTTGTCTGAGTTCAGTTTCAGGCGGCTGGTCGTCATCCACTCGGCTACCTCTTTCATCCCTTCGTGCAGATTGGCTCTGGCGGCGGCGGGGTCGTTGGTCAGGGAGAGGATCAGCTGGGTGTCATCGGCGTAGGAGATTATGTTGAGGTCGTGTTGTCGTGCGATGGCCGCGAGGGGGCTCATGTAGACGTTGAAGAGGGTGGGGCTCAGCGAGGATCCTTGAGGGACGCCGCAGATGACTTCGGTGGCCTCTGACTTGTACGGTGGTAGGCGGACTCTCTGTGTTCTTCCGTCGAGGAAGGAGATGATCCATTCCAGAGCCTTCTCCTGGATTCCGACGTTGCTGAGGCGCTGTACTAGGGTGCGGTGGCAGACAGTGTCGAATGCCGCGGAGAGGTCTAGGAGGATGAGGGCCGCTGTTTCTCCGTTGTCCATCAGGGCTCGGATGTCATCGGTGGCGGCGATGACGGCGGTCTCGGTGCTGTGGTTGGCTCGGAAGCCAGACTGTGAGGGGTCGAGGGATCCATTCATCTCAAGGAAGGCGGCCAGCTGCTTGTTGACGGTCTTCTCGATGACTTTGGCTGGAAACGGGAGGAGCGAAATGGCGCGGTAATTCTTGAGTTCGGTGGGGTCCGCTGTGGGTTTCTTGAGTAGAGCGCTGAGTTCGGCGTGCTTCCAGCTCTCAGGGAAGGTGGCGGTGTCGAAGGATGTGTTGATGATGTCTCGCAGGTGGGGTGCGCTGACAGCGTCGGCTTTGTTGAAGACGTGGTGGGGGCAGGGGTCGGTCGGAGATCCTGAGTGGATGGAGTTCATCGTGTGGACGGTGTCTTCGGTGCTGATCGGAGTCCAGGTGCGGAGGGTGGTGGTGGGGGGTGGTGGTTCGGTCATGGTGTGCGTTGGTTGGTTGTTGAAGCTGTTGTGTATGTCCGCGATCTTGTTGTGGAAGTATGAGGCGAGGGAGTTGCAGAGGTCTTGCGATGGGGTGATGTCGTTGTTTCCTGCGCTGGGGTTGGAAAGCTCTTTCACGATGTTGAAGAGTTCCTTGCAGTTGTGTGCGTTGTTGTCCAGCCGGTCCTTGAATGCAGTTTTCTTGGCGGCGCGGATCAGCTGGTGGTGCTTCCGGGTGGCAAGCTTGAAGGTGGTCCTGTTGTCCGGTGTTGGTTCCCTTCTCCAGACTTTCTCGAGGGCTCGGCAGTTCTTCTTGGAGCTCTTGAGTTCGTCGGTGAACCATGGGGCTTTCTTGCTGCCGGGTCTGCTGGGCGGGGTCCTCAGTGGGGCGGGCTCGTCCGCGCAGTTGCTGATCCACTTCGTGAGGTTGTCTGCGGCCTGGCTGGGGTTCGCTGAGCTGGCAGGAGGGTGCTGGCTCAAGGAGGTGGTGAGCTGGTCGGCTGTGATCTTGTTCCAGCTTCTGCGGGCAACCTGTTGCTGGTGGTGGTGGGTCATCGTTCTTTTGAAGGTGAAGTGGACACAGCTGTGGTCCGTTAATTGAAGCTCTGTGGCGTGGCTGAAGGCGATGTCTGTGCTGGATGAGAAGACTGCGTCGAGTGTGTGTCCGGCGAGGTGGGTGGGGGTGGACACCAGCTGCTTGAGTCCAAGATTGGCGAGGTTGTCGAGCAGGGTGCTGGTGTTGCGGTCGTTGTTGTTCTCCAGGTGGAAGTTGAGGTCCCCCAGGAGGATGTAGTCAGCGGAGGGGAGGGCATGCGGGCTGACGAAGTCGGCGATGTCCTCGCTGAATTGGGTGCGTGGTCTCGGAGGTCGGTGGATCAGGGTGCCTCTGAGGGTGGTCTTCGGGTCGGTGTGGATCTGGAAATGCAGGTGTTCGGCGGTGGTAAGGGTGTTGTCGGTGCTGGTCGTGATACGGATGGTGTTTCTGTGGATGATGGCGATGCCTCCTCCCATCTGGTTGGCGGTGCGGTCCCTCCGGCTGATCTTGTAGCCCTCTGGGATGGCGATGGCGATGTCGGGTGCTGAAGAGGCGTTCATCCAGGTCTCCGTGAGGAAGGCAACGTCAGGGGCTGTGGTGTCGAGGAGGTTCCAGAGTTCGATGGCGTGTCTGTGGACGGAGCGGGTGTTGAGCAGGATGCACTGGAGGTGGGTGCTGCTGGTGTTCGACTTGGCGGGTGCTGGTGCGGGGCAGGTCCGGATGCAGGTGAACTTGCAGGCGTGGCAGCTGAAGGGTCCGTGGGTGCGTCGTGGTGTGGCTTGGTAGCATCCTGGGAGTCGACCGGCGTTGAGTGCGCTGAGGTTGGCGGCGGTGTACGTCAGGCGGGTCGGTCGGGGTCTTCGAGGGCCAGGGGTCCTGGCACTGGGCACGGTCCAGGCGCGGACGGGCGTAGACGGGCTTACCTTTGGCACGCCTTCGGCGTACAATCGGCGCGCCCGCTGCACGTGACCGCTGCGCGTTCGCACGGTCGCCATATATGGCGAAGTGCGCGGGGGGGGGCGGAGCAGCTGGGAGGCGGGAGCGGGGAGGGTACACAAAGAAAAGGGGTGGGGCTAGCGGTGATGGCGGGAAGCGGGGAGCGGGGAGGGATGAGACGGGGACGTGAAAAAAACGAAGGTGAAGTCAGGCACAAGTGGGGAAAGAAAACAAATCAACAGCAAACAGCACAATACAAATTAGCAGATCACTATGGCAACAACGGGGAGACGGGTGCGTGAAGAAAAAACGAAGGCGATATCAGGCACAAGTGGGGAAAGAAAAACAACAGCAAACAGCACAATGCAATACAATACAAATTAGCAGATCACTATGGCAACAACAGACAGGAAGCTGGCACAGACCACGCCACTCGATGTCAGGGGGCGTGGTCACGCGGCGGAGCCGGGGCAGCGAGGCAGAAGGCGGGGAGGCACACGCAGCAGCTGGTGGCTGTGCGGCGCGGGGGTGTCCCAGAACTGGGTCACACTCACCTGCGTCGCACGGTCGCCATATATGGCCAAGTGCACGGGGGGGGCGGAGCAGCTGGGAGGCGGGAGCGGGGAGGGTACACAAAGAAAAGGGGCGGGGCTAGCGGTGATGGCGGGAAGCGGGGAGCGGGGAGGGATGAGACGGGGACGTGAAAAAAACGAAGGTGAAGTCAGGCACAAGTGGGGAAAGAAAACAAATCAACAGCAAACAGCACAATACAAATTAGCAGATCACTATGGCAACAACGGGGAGACGGGTGCGTGAAGAAAAAACGAAGGCGATATCAGGCACAAGGACCCCTTAAAGGATGGCCAAGCAGACGTTCAAAATGGTTGAAGCCAACAGTCTTCTATGGCACTTCCCTATAGGCAAACAAGAGCCAAGGTAACAGGACATCTCATCTCCTTTTGATTTTTTCAGGGAGGTGCATTAGCATGTCTTTCATGGTTTTGTTGAATCGTTCAACTAAACCATTTGTCTGGGAGTGATAGGGGGTGGTGACCTTGTATCTCACAACACATTCACCCCCACATAGCTTTTAGGCATACAGACATGACATTTGTCTTTCTATCAGAGACCACATCTTTAGGAAACCCCACTCTTGTAAATATAAAGAAGGGACTTTGCCACTGCAGGGGCAGTGCCAGTTCTGAGGGAAATTGCCTCTGAGTACCTCATGGCATGGTTCACTAACACTAGAATTAATCTATTCCCAGATGCAATTTAAGTGTCAATAAGACCAACAATGTCAATCCCTACCCTCTCAAAGGGAGTCCCAACCACTGGAAGTGGAATTAGGAGAGCTATTGGTTGTGTTCTTGTCTTGCCACTGGCTTGACAGGTTACCCAGGAGTGAGAAAACTCCTCCAGTTTTTCACACATCTGGAGCCAATCAATATGGGCAGCCTGAACCAATCTGTTGTAGGTTTTGGTTTGTCCCAGATGCCCAGCCAGGGGAATGTCATATGCTAAGGTCCTAATAAACTCTCTGTACACTTGAGAGACCAACACTCTCCTGGGTACCCCTGAATTGAGGTCCCTGGGCTCAGTGTACAGACGCCCATCCTCCCAGTGGACCCTGTGGGTCCCATTGACATCTCTCTCATCTGGCCTTGCAGCTTGCTGCCCAAGGCCTTTCAAGATTTGGGCATGCCTTTTGCCCTTGACATAGGTCCTCTCTGGAGGGTCCCCCTGCACGTAGGAGCTCTGCTAGGTCAGGCCAGACTCATTCAGCTGCAGTTCCCTCCTCAGTCACCAAGGCATCTCCCTCAGGAGAACCCTCTCCCTGGTCCTGTGACCTCTTTGAAGCTGCCTTGACATACTTCTTGCCCTTTCTCTTGCTTTGGGTGCCTTGCTCCATTACTTCAGGATCCAAGTGCCCATGACTACCCATATGTACTGCTCGTGCTCTTGTGTTAACACACACCCACTCAGGGAGACAAAGCATTTTTCATGAGCCTTCCTTTCAACTTATGTCCATGTAGAAGTCTCCAGATCATTTTCTAACAGCCACTCCACTAGGATGGCATGAGGACATAACTACCTTCTTTGGGCCTGTAACCCCTTTCTAATCTAAGCTTACTGAGGCCAATTGATGGAGTTTAGTCTTGTTGTCAGCATTGGTAACCTGGTGACTTACACCGGGTATCATTTGGTCTAAGGAAATCAGTCTAGCTGCCACTATAGTGACACTGGCATCTGTATCCCCCAGATCCTCAGTCTCATACATTTTTGGCCTTTGTCTATACTTCTCCAGGCTTGGAGGCAACACAGCCAGGGCTTCAATATCCACCCCACCAAGGGAAACTAAAGTAGTCTCAGTGTATCCTCTGGCTTCTCCAGAGTACACCTCCACCCCCACTCCAATGCTAACCAATTCCATGTATTGTGCACCACTAGGGGACTTTTTTTTTAGAGCATCCTGAATCTACTTTCTTATGTTCTGCCTGATGATAGTCATGCCATACCCCAGATGTCTTTTCTGGATCCACATTCTTCCCCTGAAATACTTTGCCTTTGGTCTGACAGAAGTCTTGGGACCCACACTCCTGAGAAGAACTTTGGAGGCCTTGTAAGAACTCTTTCTTTTTATCTTTATTGTTGCTCACCTCCTTCCCCTGCTGGGAAGACTCAGCACCCTGTTTCTGGTCACTCCCACCATGGGTCTAGCTGGACACCCTGGCTCTGACCCATTTGTCAGCTATCCTCCCCAGCTCTCTGGGTGAGGCAACTTGGAATCCACCAAATGCTGATATAATTTCTCTGTGGTACAATTAGTTTAAATGTGATCTTTGATAATTAAATTATATAGCCCATCACACGTGTCCACCTCATTGCCTTTTCTCCAGCTTTCTAGTGTTCTGACTGAAGAGTCCACAAAGTCCACCCATGTTTGGGTTTGACCATTATAGGTGTCCCTAAACTCCAATCTGTGTTACTCAGTGGTGAGTCCAAATCCTTCTTTCAAAGTCTCCTACATATGTTGGTAAGTCTCAGTCACTCCCTCATTAAGGGTCAGGGGTCTATCTCTGCCCGTCACTGACCTATCCTCCCCATTTTCCAGGCCCTCTCAAAGGCTGCAAATCACTTGTCAATATCATCGCCATCACTAACTTGGGAACAATCCATTTGGGGATTTTAGAGTCAAAGGTTTCATCCTTTTCCATATATTTACGACTACTAACTTTACATCCGCACTCGGGCCGGAAATTCCGGGCCGGAGGCGGAGCTTCCGGCACGGAGGTGGGGATTCCGGCCAGTGGCGGAGATTTAGCCATGGCCAAAATCTCCACCTCTGGGCCGGAAGCTCCGCCTCCGGCCCGGAAGCCCCGCCTCCAGGTCGGAAGCTCCGCCTCCGGGCCGGAATTTCCGGCCCTAGTGCGGACGGAAAGTTAGTAGTCGTAAATCCATTCTGTGAATGCCAAAAGTAGTAAGTGCATTCTGTGAATACCAAAAGCAGTAAGTGCATTCTGTGAATACCAAAATGGTAGTAAGTTTAGGATTTTGTCTTAAGTTAGTTCTGTGAATCGGGCCCATAGATTTTAGAAGCAAAATAAAATCAGTAAAAAACAGTACAGCAAAACTTTATCATTGAGGTCAATGGGAAAAAAGACTAGTGATAATTGGCCACTTGCAGGTCGAGCTGCATGCAACCCAAGGAGGTGATGCAGGTCCCAGAACCAAGCCACAACAGTCACTTAGATTTTACCTGGCTTGAGAAGCCTATATGCAGACTTGTCCTGGCTGTCCTTGGTGCTGAAGCGGGAGCCGCTGGGGAGCTGGTTTTGCCAATTACACAGTGCTGGTGAGTTAACAGGTGCAAAAAGTAAAAAACAAAGTCACTGCTGATGTTGGTGTTTCGGTGTACTCTCGAGTTGCAGTGTCAAGAAAAGGTGATGTTTGCCAGATTTGCCAACAATAAGCCTTGGCAGTGGTAAACTCAGCAGAAAGTTATTTCACCGTCCGAAGGTCCGGGGAAAATGGTAGCTGCCTCACACTTACTGGAGTTCAGGGCGACGTCAATTCACTAGAACATATATTTTTAGGTGATCCCTCAGAGGACCTGATGGCCAACAATTCTTTCGTTCCGGTGTGCCGCTTTTACTTGGGGTCTGCAGGTGACTAGTAACCCTAGTCCATGACAGTCTGGAGTTGCCTTTGGTTCACAAAGGGATCCTTCTACCTAGGGGAACCGGTCTTTGGCCCAGGACAAGTGGCAGTCATGTAGTTCCAGGAAGGTTGCCACAGGTGTAGAGTATCACGCCTTTGGTTTGTGCAGCTCCTGTTGTCATAGACTCGGGTCTCTTCTGTGTTCTTTGTTGCAAATCAGATCATAACTGGGGTTCTGTGACGAGGGGTGCCCCTTAAATCCTACATTTAGTGGTAGGGGTTGGTGCAAGTGGCCAATCAGCTACTAGCCCTATAGTCTAATCTGCCCCTCAGGTGACCACACCCTGAACCGTCTATTCTGCAATTTTAAGAAATGGCAGAAGCCTTTTCTTAGCTGTACAGACCAGGTAGCCTACCCTGGAAGTGTGTCTAGTCTTCTGGGGGTGTACAAATACTGAATACCTAATTTTGTCACCAGCCAGGGTGAAAATGTGCCTGGGGAGCAGGGAAAGGCTGTTTCATCCTTTGGGAGGCAGCCTGGTTGCATATCACAGACAGTGAAGGCTTTGAATGTCACTGTCTTAATGAGACACTTCACTAGCCATCCTGTCAGGTGTGACCTCCTTCCCATGCAGTCCATTGTTTCTGCCTCCTGGGAGAATTCACACCTCCTGGCAGAGGGTCAGATTGCTGTCTTGGCAGCAGTGGCTGTGGACTGGTAGCCATAGAACAGGAAAGGCTGGGACAACCTTTAAAGTAGCCACCTGCGTGCATGCCACATTGTCCTCAACACTAGATTTGTGTCAGGGGTGATACGACACGTTGTTTGATATGAAATATGATATATATACACGGAGTCCCATTTTGGAGGTGGCGACCTCGAGTTTGCCCGGGTGCCAACCATGTTATCCTATGGACCGCTGATCACATATAGTAGCCTTTAATGTAAAAGGCCACAATAGGGACATAAAATCTTGCACTTATATGTTCTCATCTTTAATATAATGCACCCTACCTCCTGGGTTCAGGAGGCCTTCCTTAGGGGTGAATGGCACATATTAAAAATAGTGCATTGACTTTGCCACACATGGTGAGGGCAAAGTCGAGTTCGAGCAGTTTGTACTGCTCCTACAGTCTGCAATGGCAGGAGTGCTGTCAGGCCTGGGCGTAGTTCGCGGAGTTTCGCTACGCAGAATTTACGAAGTTACAAAAAAACGCCATGAAGTTCCGCAGGTGGTGGACTGCAACTGCCGTTCATGGTGATATTCCTGCCGCTCGGGTAGATATTCACCCGAGCGGTAGCTCGGGCTCGCCAACTTACCGTTTGCAAGCACTAGTGGGGAAAAAACTCAGTTGCACTACACGGAGCGGGGTTTTCTGCACTCGGCAAGCTCCATGGAGCGCGGAGTGCAGAAAACTCAGCAAACTCCGTAAACGGAGTGGAGTTCACCACCCAGACCTAGTTCTGGTGACCCCTTAGAACCATTCCTTGGGTGCCACTGGTACCATAAATTAGGAACTTATAAGGGGGTTAATGTCCTTGTCAATTGGGGTTACCAATTCACATCTAGCAGCATTAGGAAGAGAGCAATTGCATTTTCCAACAATAGTCACAAATTATTGAATTTGCACATCTGAGAGTGTTAAACAGACATGGCTGTAGACCCGTGCTTAAACCTGCTTTCCTTTATTGAGTTTTCACTCCTCTGGTTCACTTTTTAAACTGAGATGGGTGAAAGCAGCCCCTTGGTTCACAAAATCATTATAGGTTACCTGGCACTGTGATATTCTAGTAATGTGTCAAAACTAGAAATGATTACATCAAAGTTGCTAAATATATTCAAAATGATTCATCTTAACAATTTTAATGTATCTATTTTTTATAATCAATTTTAGGGCACTATACTTTTTTTTTTTTCTTTCTTTCCAGGGAGCATCCAGTAACTTCATAATCCACATCCCCACAGATAGTTTTTACTCTCAATTAAGCATTTTTGTACAACTTGTAACTGCTTCTGCTTTTGCACATTAATCACAACCCATTTGCATTCATTCCAGCAGGGCCATGTTTGCATTTCACCCTTTCAGCCTCCTTCCTACCCTGTACAGTTCTGTAGGACAAACTTTACGTTTCTACAACCAATGTTGCACCTCTTTTTTGCACTAATCACCAATAGAAGAATTCGTTTTGATTTAATGATTTTAATTTTGATAATTGCACTTCATTTGTATTATTATATTTTAAACATTGTTAACGTATCCTGCAGTGACTATGCCTTACCTAGATGTCACCTGCGCTTTATTTTCGCCCGCCAACTCCCCGGTTCACCGCAGCAGATTCTCTGCTCATTGAGTCGAGGGAGGTGCCCAGACTAGAGGCAGGAACTACTGGCCCCCTGCCCTTCCGGTGTGCCATCGCGGGCCGCCATCTTGGCAGGGCAACGCTCTAGTGTCTCGCCTGGAGTAACTGATCCTGACTACTTCAGAACCAGATGGCGCCGACGCGCAGTGGACTCGCGCAGGTGGTGCGCCAAAGGCTCGCCAAAGACAAGCCCGCCTACGCCCGTTTGCATCCGGACAGCGGCCAGGGCCAGTTATACTGCCCGAATCTCCAGGGTTAACTCGCGCAGTTGGAGTCAAGAGGAGCTCCTTGCCCTCAGAGACTTACTCGTGTCCCTGCTGTAAGTTTGTCCCTAACACCAGACACAACTATGAGCATCCTAAGGGTCCCCACCTGACCCTCCCTTAGCCCCCTAGGCCCGTGGAGCTTAAAGTCTGTCTCATCAACTGCAGATCACTGCCTAAACACGCCCTGGACATATACCAATCCCCAGTAGACCATAATTGGGACCTTATGTTCCTGACCGAGACATGGCTACAGGAAGACTCAAACCCAGCTGTGGCCTTAGCCATCCCCCAGGACTATAGCATAATCTGTGCTAATAGACAAAACAAGAGACCGGGGGGAGGATTAGCGATCATTCATAAAGTTACATGGGAGATCACGACTTCCAACTTTGAGCAGATAGACAACATTGAAGAACTTCCCTTCTGTATTAAACTGTCCGCCTCTGCCTCCTGCTCGGGACTCCTTCTCTACAGATGCCCAGATTGTGGCCATAGTTCCTCCCTTACTCTGGTTGACTACATTGCCCAGGCCAGCACACCGTATTCGAATTTCACAATGCAGGGCGATCTTAATTTCCATGTGGACGATCTATCCTGCTCGCATAGTGCAAATTTCATTTCTGTACTTGCTGGCTGCAACCTGATCCGACGAATCTAGTCTCTGACACATAAGGCAGATCACATATTAGATCTTATATGTTCGAACCTACCTGACATTACAGTGCATACCCCCGAGCCGGTGATCTGATCGGATCACTTTCTGATCCCTTTCCAGGTACACCTGAAGAGTGGACTGAGAGCCACTTCCATACCGAAAGACTTCAGAAGGAATAGGAGTAGGATTTTCCCAGAGTCCCTCGCCCTGCATTTGCAGGATGCCACGCCCGCAATTTCAAATAACCTTGTGGCTAGCATCACAAACCTAAATATGTGGGTCAGTGATGCACTCGACTCAATTGCGCCCCTCAAGCCTGTAAACTCCGCAATAATGTCCCCCTCCACTCCTTGGTTTTCAGAGGAGATCAGAGCCAAAAAATCTGAATGCAAAAGACTGGAACGCAAATGGAGATCATCCTACTCCCAGGAGAGCAAAATGGACTAACGAGCAGCGCTAAAAGAATACCATAAACTCTAGGACTGGGTGGTGATCTTTGCTTCGTTCGCGGAGTTTGCGGAGTTTTCTGCACTTAGTTAAGAAAACCCCGCTGCACAATGTGCAGCGGAGGTTTTTCCCCACTCGTGATCGCGAACAGTAAGTTCCCGAGTGCGAGCTGACGCTCGGGTAGAAATTCTACCCAAGCATCAGGAATACCAGCACAAACTGCAGATCGCACTGCACTCCGCCACTTGCGGAACTTCACAGAGCTTTTTTGTAACTTCATGGAGTTCCGAGTAGCAAACCCCGCGAACTACGCCCAGGACTAGTAAACGCCTCATTGCTAAAAAGAGAGACTTCCTAGCTGAGCTCATTATCAGTGCCAAGAACTCGTCCAGAGAAGTTTTTAAGATAGTGAAGTCCTTTATGATCCCCTTAGCGCTCACACGCTCGAGACCCCCATCACAGGAGCTATGTAATAGGATCTCGGATTTCTTTGAGGAGGAAATCACCCTGATTTACGTGTCCTTCCCAGCAGCACCCCGTCCTCCAGAGGCGACCAAAGCTAATAACCCAGGGCATACCCCTATGCCATTATTCTGGGAATTTGCTACTATCTCCATGGAAACGTCTCCGACAGAGCTTCAGAAATGTAAATCCGGGTCCCGTGGCGACCCGTGGCCAGCTAAACAATACAGTGCTCTAGCTGAGTGCCTCAATCCTTCTCTAAATGCCATCTGGAATTCCTCACTCAGACAGGGGATCTTTCCATCAGCCTGGAAGCACGTATTTCTTCTCCCTATATTCAGGGCCGAACTGGCCATAGCGGGCACTGGGCAATTCCCCGGTGTGCCGCCAGGGTGGGTGCTGGTTTTGGGTCCCTGGGGGCCTTTTTTGTCACAGGGACGTTTTTGCAGCATAGCTGCAAAATCGGTCCATGTAGCAAAATCGGCCAAAACCGGCCCTGGTAAACAGCTCGGCCAGCCGAGCACTTTGCCAGGGCCAGTTTTGGTTCCTAGTCCGGCCCTGCCTATTTTGAAGAAAGCTAATAAAAAAGAATAACAGGTCTCGACCCACCCTTTCACCTCTCCCGCTTATCCATTAAAATGGGGGGTCCCGCAGGGTTCGGCCCTGAGCCCGCTTCTTTTTAATGTCTACGCAACACCCCTGGCGGAGCTCATTGCCAAAATGGGGATCAAGGTGACATCCTAGGTGGATGACACTCAGCTGCTGTTTACCTTCAGCGGATTGTCAGCCTCCACCTTTGACCCGCTAAAAGAGTGCCTTGAAAATATCTCAGCTTGGATGAACCACAACTTCTTAAAACTAAATGCTGACAAGACAGAGGTCTTGTTTTTTAACCAAGCTATCCTCCGTCGACAAACTTGTGGTGGTCAGCTAAATTGGAAGATGCTCCCACCCTGAAGGACTCTGTCAAGAACCTGGGAGTTAGATGGGACAAAGATCTTTCCCTCACTACCCACGTTCAACTGATATCAGCGGCCTGCTTTGGCAAAATGAAAACTATCAGAATATTTATTGATTTCCTGCCAGAATCAGCTTGCAAAACCGTGGTCCATGCTCTAGTCACCTCCCACCTCGATTACGTTAATGGTCTGTGCATGGGCATGCCGTTAGGCTTGATTCATAGAATCCAGATTATTCAGAACGCGGCAGCTAGATTGGTCTGTAAGGTCCCGCTCTGCCAAAGCATCTCTCCCCACCTCAGGCAACTCAACTGGCTGCCGATAGTCAAACGTATCGAATTTAAGGCCCTTACGTTTGCCTTCAGAGCATATCAAGGGAAAGGGCCTAACGACCTGAGGAAGAGACTTCACCCACAGCAACAGGACAGACCCTTAAGGTTTAACCACAAATGTCACCTCTCCACCCCCCGTTTTGCGAAGGCAAAAATATGGGGTAGAACATTCGAGGTGGGGACCACCAAATGCTGGAATAACCTTCCTTCCCACCTACGCATGATCCAGTCCGAACAGGAATTCAGAAAGGCCTTGAAGACCTGGCCCTTCAGTCATAATGACTAGATATGCGCTCTCCTCTACCTTGGGTACTGTCTGTATAAGTGCCCGGACACCCCATTCAGGGTATCTGCGCGCTTTATAAATGTCTTTATTATTATTATTATTATTATTATTATTATTATTATTATTATTATAATTATTATCTTAACTGAGTGTTTGTCAAATGACCTTGAACAAAACAACTCAGTCTAGCTGTTTGGTGAAATTGTGCACCTAGGGTCTGGAATTTAACTATGAGTATGAGAAGTCACATAAATTACAATTCCTTCAATAACCACCTTAAATGATGATCCCAGAAGGAATGGCATTGAAAAAGTGCACAGTTAGAGCAACCCGATTCATCCTGCTGATGAGAGAGGCAGAATGAAAAAAGAAAACGTGGGAAGCCCTAATCACCCTACTTCTCAAGGGCTAGTCATACACTGGAAAAGAGAAAACCTGAGAAGCAGGAAAAGATAACACTATTATTAATTCTAATGATTACATCAATTAATCATAGATACAACTCGAGATCTTTCTTTTATTGGATCTCTCCAAGTATTCACATTTCATCCAAGAGACTTCGCCCACAGCAACAGGACAGACCCGTAAGGTTTAATCACAAATGTTACCTCTCCACCCCCCGTTTTGCAAAGGCAAAAGTATGGGGTAGAACATTCGAAGTGGGGACCACCAAATGCTGGAATAACCTTCCTTCCCACCTACGCATGTTCCAGTCCGAACAGGAATTCAGAAAGGCCTTGAAGACCTGGCCCTTCAGTCATAATGACTAGATATGCGCTCTCCTCTACCTTGGGTACTATCTGTATAAGTGCCGGGACACCCCATTCAGGGTATCTGCGCGCTTTATAAATGTCTTTATTATTATTATTATTATTATTATTATTATTATTATTATTATTATTATTATTATTATTATTATTATCTTAACTGAGTGTTTGTCAAATGACCTTGAACAAAACAACTCAGTCTAGCTGTTTGGTGAAATTGTGCACCTAGGGTCTGGGATTTAACTATGAGTATGAGAAGTCACATAAATTACAATTCCTTCAATAACCACCTTAAATGATGATCCCAGAAGGAATGGCATTGAAAAAGTGCACAGTTAGAGCAACCCGAGTCATCATGCTGATGAGAGAGGCAGAATGAAAAAAGAAAACGTGGGAAGCCCTAATCATCCTACTTCTCAAGGGCTAGTCATACACTGGAAAAGAGAAAACTTGAGAAGCAGGAAAAGATACAACTATTATTAATTCTAATGATTACATCAATTAATCATAGATACAACTCGAACATTGCAAGATCTTTCTTTTATTGGATCTCTCCAAGTATTCACATTTCATCCAAATTGGAATAAAGTTACTGTAAATTGTAGTCCCACTTATGGTTCAAGAGCCAGTAGAGACCAAAGTAGAAATCTTACAATTTCTACGGAAAGTTAGACTAAAGGCATTTTTCTGCGCAAATGAAGATCAAACAGAGTCCACCAAGACTAATATTAGAGGCTTAAAATGCCAATCCACATTTTGTTCTGAGAGAGAGAGTTTGCCTGCAGAAGTACGAATCTTTGAGGATAATATACTCAGAGAAATAGACGCCATCAATAACAAAAAAATATATTGCAATCAAAATTGTTCAAGAGATGAGACTAGAGCCATCAAAAATCTGTCCGCAAACACCAACATTGTAATTAAGCCCGCAGAAAAGGACGGCGGCATAGTGATCATGAATAAAGAAGCTTACTATCAGGAAGTTCTGAGACAACTTAGTAACCCAAACTCATTACCGCCGCTTGCAAGAAGATCCTAATTGTATATTAGCCCAAAAAATCAAAAATTGACTACAGGGGCAGTAAGGGAAGGTTGGATCATTAAAAAAGAATTCGAATTTTTGAACAAATTCAAAAGTAAGAATCCTTCCATATATATTCTGCCTAAAATTCATAAAGACCCCACTAATCCACCCGGTCGACCTATCCTCGCAGCCTGCGGGTCCATATTATACCCATTGGCCAAATATATTGATACATTTATCAAAATGTTTGTATCTAAGACCAGATCCTATGTTAGAGATACGATGGATATCATTAGCAAGGTAGAAGAAGCGCTGTTCGATGAAACTGCACATGCATTTGTAACATTTGACATTGAGGCCCTGCATACAAACATCCCTCAGGATGAGGCATTAGAGGTGATTAGAAAAATCATAGATACCAGACCAGAGCTGCACATTGTTCCAACTGAATTTTTGGTCTCTCTGGTGTCTCTTTGTCTTAAAAACAACTTTTTTCAGTTTAAGGACGACATGTAACTTCAGGTTAAGTGTGTGGCAATGGGATGCAGCTTCGCCCCAGAAATTGCCAATCTAGTGATGTCCTATATTAAAGACAAATGGATATATAGTATCAATAATCCATATCGGTCTCACATAGTGCATTGGTATTGTTATATTGACGATATCTTTGCGCTATGAGATGGAGACCTGCATGACTTGGAGAAATTTCATGAGTGGCTCACTAATAGAACACCAGATTTGAAGTTCACCATCACTATGGATAGAAATAAGGTCAATGTCCTAGATCTTTGGATCTATAACAACTATGGGAGCATACAAGTGAGTTTATTTGTTAATCCTACCGACCGTAACACTCTGTAACACTTCACTATTGGACACGCCAGGACCCTGAAGGAGAATCTGCCATATGGACAGTTTCTCTGTATTCGGAGGAACTGTTCAAATAAAGATGACTATTTTCTCAACGCAGATACCTTGGCTAACAAACTTAAGAACCGCAGCTACCCTAACAAACTGGTAAAATCAGCAGCCAAAAGAGCATGGTTTACTCCTAGAGAAGGCCTTTTGACACCTAAAAAAAGCCTGATCACAACCCATTGACGTGTGTTACGACATTTAATCCTAAATCCAACAGAATAAGAAATATAATTCTGAAGAATTGGAAGATTTTAGCCCCACTTGCTATCCCCAAATGCCTGTTTTCGTTTAGGAAGGACAACAATCTTTCAAATCATTTAGTAAGATCCAAACATCCAGGAGCAGGCAAGAAAGATCTTAGGGAGATGTTGAATCAGTCAACCATTGTTGGACACTATAGGTGCCACAACTGTACTGTATGCAATTATACATCAGACACCAAGATGGTTGTGCTAAATGGCAAGATGTATAATCAACGGAGGTTCTCTCATTGGAACACCAAGAATACAGTATACTGTAAAACATGTCCATGTAATTTACTTTATATTGTACAGACAACGCAAGCTGTAAAAAATAGAGTCACACAGCATATGTCTCGTATTGAATGTAATGTAAGTGGAGACCCCTTGGTAGACCACTACAGATAACAGAACCATATGGTAGAAGAATTACAGTGATCTGTGTTATATGTAGTACCCAGTACGCAAGGCCTTAAAATCATGACCTTAAAAAGAATAGAGGCACAACTAATTGAATGCTTTGAAACGGCTAGAACAGATCTAAATAACCTAGATGAAATGTGGGCCTTAATCGATTATATGCCCGGGAGGGTGGCTTCCGTGAATCTGTATGTCTTTTCCATATGCTTTGACCTGTGTCTACATAACGCTGTGTTTGTTATACATTAATATTTTTGACTGTAAATTCTTATCCAATTGACTGTACGAGTTGTATTATGATAAGGACATATTGATCACGGGCAGGGTATGAACCCTTATGGCATGTATTGCTATTCAGATTTCTCTATTTTATGCACCACCTATAGTCGGACTACTTTGTTCTTTATACAATCAATCTTTTCTAATACTCGCAGGATGGTGAGTCTACCTTTCTTTTCTTTACTTTTAACTCGTTTCTCTTTTCTAGTTGCTTGATATGACACCCTGTGGTATACTACCATTTCTTGGATGTGGGTTTTATTCTCTTAATCTTTCACGTTTTGCAACCATGTTAAGATGGCCGCCACAATGACTCTCGGTCCCCCTGGGGAAGGCTAGACTGGCTTAATTCCTCTCTGAGCCAAGGCAGGATGACAACACGTTCGACGAGGTTAATCCTGCCCTCCTACTCAGAATCCCTTTATGGTCTACTCTGTTTCACCGCCGTAGGCATTGCTTTGCCATGGCATTAGCTCTGAAGACACAAAGGCAACTCGCTGCACTTCACCCGCTTGGTTTGGACCTGTGCGCTGCCATACATTGTAGTAGTGGAATGTTCTGGAGGCAGTGGAGCTTCCTGCTAGAGCCCACGTGTCAACACTCTGCCCCTGACAATTCTCCCAGGAAACCGGTCCTCCGGTAAGCAAATGACCTCTTGCTCTGAGGCTTTTCCTGGTTTAGGATGTTTTAATTGCCCACTGAGCAACACAGTTATCCTTCCATCTCACGCAGTGGGAGGAGAGCTGTGTGAGTGTCTGGACTCCGGCTGTGGTGAAATTAATGAGGCTATTATTCTGTTGTAGGTATCCAATGTGGTTTTGTGATACCTCCCGGCACCCCCAAAGGTTGATGATTTCTTTCCTTTTTTCGCTTGGCATGACCCGAGTCTGAGACACTTTTGTAAGTTGACAGTCACAGCTACTTAAGAGCCCTGAGTTTGGGTGATAAACGTGATATTCTTCTGGATGCACTTGATACCAGATGCATGACTATTAGCGCTGCTCTTCGGCTGGTGTGTATTTTTCCACGTCTGTTTTACTATCATAGTCACTAGGATTTTCATCTTACTGTCTGACTACCCATTACTGCATTGTAATAATTGTGTAACACCTTCCTTCTATGAGCACTGGTTGGACTTTGTTCAGTAACCTTGATATTTATATATGGTCACTTGGTAGTTTGTCTCACGCACAAGGGACTATTTAAGTCTTTAGTTTAAATGTGCTGTAGAGTGGGTAATTTTTAAATTATGTAAATTATGTACATATCTTCGTATACATTTTTTGCGTAGGTGCTGCTTCTTTCATTATGTCCTGAAGAGGCCTCTAAGCCAAAGGCCGAAACGCGTCGACTACTCATTCAAGAAGTCTCTGGAAGGCCTGGATAATGAATACATTAAATACACTGTGTGTTGCTTTATGATCTATGATTATTTGTTCTGTATATACACACGACCCCAGAGACTATCATTTAGATTGATTGTGCAGGAATTTGATGCATAGCCTCCCACAAGTAAATGTGTGGAAGATATAATTCTTTTTATAGTGATCAAATTTGGCATTGTATGACTTTTTGTAATATTTTGCACTATTTTGTTCAATTTCTGTATATAGTAGACTTTGTATGTTTTATGTACTATAGTTTACAGTAACTCTATTCCAATTTGGATGAAATGTGAATACTTGGAGGGTTCCAATAAAAGAAAGATCTCACAATCATTAGAATTAATATTAGTTGTATATTTTCCTGCTTCTCAGTTTTTCTCTTTTGCAGTAGATGACAGAGACAGAAAACATTTGCTTAAAGGGAAAGCAAAATGAATGAATGACATTTATAAAGGGCACTGTTACCCCAAGCTCTGAGAGATACAGTTGTCAGGGAGATGGGAAAGTTGAATGAGTGTGGTTGTAACATTATAAAGGATAGAAATAAGTTTGCAAAATGAATTAAGAAATTGTAAGAACCATTGTGATTAGTCACACCACAAACTTTGTTAGAAGTTTAGAAATCTAAAATATACATTATAACTAGGCTCCCCTGTTTTCAGTTTCTATTTTTGGTAAATTCTGGTGTTTTTTTCAGTGTTTTCAAGTGATTTCGATACCTTAAAAAAACAGTCGTTATCAGTGGTTACACCTTTTCGCGCCAACTAAAAACAACAGAAAAAGTGTTTTACCGGTGTTTATGGAACTTTTGCTTTTAATATTGCTTGCTTTCTGCACTGATAGAACATGGTATAAAGACAGTGTATGTATAGTGTATATGAGGTCCAAATATATTTTGCAAATTAAACTTATTGTAGTACACCATACAATACTTCTTCAGTGAGTCTTTGGTCATGTGCGCTCGCTCTTTCCTTCCCATGTAAACTTCTGTGAAAAGGCCCACTCAACATTGGCACTTAAGAAGGGCAATGCCAAAACAGCCAGTGCACAATTTGTTAACTCTGGCGACTGACATAGCTTTCCATGCCAATACTGGTGAACTTGAAGATTGCAATTCTCAGGGCAGGTTCTGCAACATTTGCATTGAGCTGGGGGCTTATGCACTCAGAGTTATTGAAGCGGTCAAAAATGAAGCAGCACTTTTGAAACTACGGAGGAAATTCCCCTTTACTGAAGGGATCTAGAACTTGTACAGAGTACCACATTGAGGTTTCATTGACTATAAATGCCATTGGTAGTGAAGGGACATTTCTATGCCTCATTGCAAGTCATTTCTCACATTGTAAAATAAACGTTCCTGAATTGCTCAACATTGCTTTGCTTACAAAGTGGCAAACACTCTAACATGGAACATGTTGCAGTGCCAAAGTCACTAAAGGTGTCGCCCAGCCTACTCTCAAGGAGATGTTTTACATCTACACCAATTATGCTGAACACTTGGCAGACAAGGGTTTTTTCAGACTCTAGTTTTTTTTATTATGTCCACTACAGCAGTTATGTTTTTCTGTAAAAATCTAATAATGCAATAGAGTGTACTTTTTTCACATCACTATCAATATGCCACCAAAGATCCTCACATTTCTTGCCTTTGGCATCATCACTCACCAAAAATTCTGCAAAGGGTTGCCACATGGATATTATAGCATTCTTGGCCCCTTGGACTGAGAACCATCAGCCAAAGGACACAGTTGGAGTGACTCTTTCTTTGATGCCACACAAAGCACGAAATGATAAATATTTGCGTTTTAGTTTCTGTGCATAAGAAAACAGTGCACCAGAATAGAATAAAAAGTCAATAGCATCCCTCATTAACTCTGAAGATTGTAAAGATGTTTTCAGCATACCATCTAACAAGTGGCAAGGATCTCCTACAGGGAATCACTTCAGCTTGGGTATCAATTTAGACAGGTCATCACACACCTTTTTCATATAAGTAGCTGAATCACTGCAAATACAAACAATATCACTCCAATCTTCGTTGAACTCGGAAAGAACCTTTTTTGCAGAGCATTCCAAGTGACACTGCGTTCCATGTCTTCCAAAAGTCTGGTGTCATGTTTTCCCCACTATCCCAGATGTTTGGTGATAGCGCTCTTTTTACATATACTTGTAACTATACCTTACATTGAATGTGTAAAGCCTGAGGTGTTGGCAATTCACCTACTATCAATACTGACCCACTAGAAACTGTGGGCTGATGTATTAAGGGTTTTTACCCATTCTCTGTGGGTAAATGTGATGACACATATTAGGAAAGGTTCTTATGAACCCAGCCATTTTATCAGTGAAAGAATCAAACACAGCCAAAATATCATTTTGATATTTCCAGATTCTCTACAGTTTATAAAATAACTAAAAGAGACCTAAACCCTGCATCTTTAGACCAAAGACCACACAACTGAAAAAAGCAAAAGGAAGAAGAAACAATATTTTAGTGGCATCCCTAAACAACAAAATTCAAGCAGAATAATGTTAGCCCAGTCTTATTTACTGCTAGCTTGTATAACAGTTACATTGCATTGGCACCTTCTTGAAGAAAAAAAAATGACTCTTTAACTCTCTTTTCCCTTTCTTTGAGTGGCATTTAGTTTGGGGTTGTGCAGGTGTTTTTTCAGTGTTTATATGTTTTCAGTGGGTTTGGATCAGTTATTATAGGTTTAAACCTAAAACCCCACAGCCTAATTATAACATTTTTCAGCTTGCCATAGATGGCACTTGCTAATCTTATGCTTAAAAACTGTGCTAGAGAAACATACATTTGAGGTGAGCAGATTCAGAGTGTCTGTGGTGTTGTAGGGTGCTCCATATAAAGGAGCTGCTCTCCACTTAAATGTGGGAACTACACTGAATTCCTTGCTTCAATGTTTGCATATATACATACATACAGACAAACACACACAAATATGGTACGCAGATACAGGATATTTAGTGTCATAATATTATCAAGGTAAAAAAGGCAAAGAGCAGTAAGTATTAAGTGAGTGAAGTGTGTTGCAGAAGACGGAGTAGGCTGTACAGACAGATTGGTGGAGAAATTGGGTTACTGGCTGACTGGGGTTTGAGCCCTGGTCAAGCAGCAACCACAATCCTAGTCAGGGCAAGGCACAAGCAAACCCCAAATGAACCTTTGCTTAACCTCCTGGTAGCTTGGCACAGAGCAGTCAGGCTTAACTTAGAGGCAATGTGTAAAGTATTTGTGCAACATTTCAAACAGTAAAATAGTGAAAACACAAACAAAAAGATCCCACACCAGATCATAAAAATAGAGCAGCATTTGAAAAATAAAACAAGACCAAATTGACAAAAATTCAATCGGTAGAACCAGAGTTATGGATTTTTAAAGAATAAAATAGGAAATAGTGCCGAAAAGCATAATGCGCCAACAGGGGACATCTAGTCACACTGGACAGGGTCAAAGTCAAACGTTCAGGCAGACTGCGATGGAGCACAGGTCAGACACAGTCCCAGATTAGTCCTGCTGAAGTTTTCCCTTCTCTAGTTTTGTTTCAAGAGTCCTGTTAGTGTTCGAGAGGGTTGTGGGGAGCTAGGAGAGTGTCGCTGGTGGTGGTAGGCGGGCGCGAAGAGGAGGCCAGGTATCGCCGACAGGCGGCTTGGAGCTTTGCATTGGTGGTCTCCCATGGCCAATCAATGCTTGCTATGTGAAGAAACAGGCTGGAGGTGGCATGTGCTGAATTTCATTGCGAACAGCACAGTTCTGGTGCAAATTAGCCTGTTTCGAACAGCCCAAAAGCTTGATCTCAAGACCCCAAGAGCCCCACCAAGGGTCCAGGACCTGAGAGGCACCTCTTGGGGTCAGGATCTCACTGCAGCTGGTTCCAAGAGCTGGTGAGGGAGCCATTTATATACCGGAGGCTCAGCTCAGGAGGCCAGCAGATTAGCCCTTTGAGTCACTCTAGGGTCCTGGGTTCAAGATGAAGTTGCAGGTCCAGTTCTTCATTCCCAGGCAAGTGGACAGCAGACAGCAGGTCACCATAGTAGGGCAGCAGTTTCTTTAGCGAAGCAGTCCAGCAGAGGGGCAGTCCTTGTAGCAGCATACCAGACCTTCTTCCTGGCAGTGGATCCACAGGTCCAGAAGCGTACTGAAGAATTGGTGTCTGAGGTCCTTCTTTTATACACAGTTGTGCCTTTGAAGTGGGGAGAAGCTTCTAGAGGCATGCCTTTGAAGGGTGCAGATGACCTGTATTTCCTGCTATTGTTCCAAACTAACTTCAGGGAATATGCAGTCCTTTGTGTGGAGCAGGACACAGCCTTCTCAAGTGTAAGTAGGACTATTCTACGCTCCTTCTTCTCTTCCTGCCAGTGATTGTCCACCCACTTATGCTTCCCTTTACAAACTGTCATCCACACCCAGTCATGTGACCCACAGTCAGGCTGCAGGTACCAAATGGCCAAAGCAAGAAAACGCCAACTTTCTAAAAGTGGTATTTTCAGAATTGCAATTTAAAATCCGACTTCACCATAAGTTAGGATTTTAAATTGTGATTCCAGAGACACCAAATATGAAGTGGTCATCTCTTCCCATTTGATAATTACATTTATAAAATGATAAATGTAAGTCCAATGGTATCCTGATGGAAAGATAGGCCTTGCTGTAGTGCAAAATTAATTTAAGAATTTTTCACTATTAGGACATGTAAAACTTAAAAGTACATGTTCAACCTTTACTATAGATTCATCCCTGTCCAGGACCTACCCTAAAAGTGACATATTTGTATTAAAAAGGAAGGTTTTGGTCTGGAAAATTATTTATTTTGCTGGATAAAAATGCACACACAGGCCCTGTAATAGCATTCCTGAAATATGTTTAAAGTGCTAGTTAAGTGGGTGGCACAACCAGTGATGAAGGCCCACTAGTAGCATTTAATTTATAGGCCCTAGGCACTTGTAGTGCCACTTTACTGGGACTTCCAGTAAAGTAAATTAAATATGCCAATTCGGTATAAACCAATGTTACTATGCTTTAGGAAAGAGCACAAGCACTGGTTAGCAGACTCCCTCTCGCCTGACGTCACCTTCTTCACAGAGACCTGGGCCAAAGCCTCCTCTGCCCGGACATCAACACTGCCATTTCAGACACATACAAGATCCAGAGAAAGGACCGCCCCAGCCACCCGGGAGGCGGCCTGGCCATCTCCCACAAAAGCACCCTCTGCCTCACCACCTCCAGCGAAACCTTCCACACTGCAGAACACCTGAACTTCCAGATCCCGACCAGCCCCATTGCCACACTCCGGGGAACACTCGTCTACAAACCCTCCGGCCCCCGGACACCCTTCGCAACCACCATCACCGACTTCATCGCACCCCACGCCATCGCCTCAACAAACTACATACTCATCGGAGACCTGAACTTCTACTTCGACAACCCCAGCGACCTCAACTCCACCACCCTGCATGACAACCTCGCCAACATCGAACTCAAACAACTCGTCACCACACCGACCCACAGAGCAGGACAGACCCTCTACCCCATCTTCAAGGCAGGAAACAGTGTGCGTTTCACCCACACTACACAACCACCATGGACCGACCACCACTTCTCCGTCAACAAACCCAAGGCACCCAAACCTGCCCCCTGCCAACCACAAAGGAACTGGAGCAAAGTCACCGACGAGCAACTCAACTCCACCCTCACTCGAGACAACCACACCTGGACATCCGACGCCAACGTCGCCGCCAGAGAACTCCACACCTGGATCTCCACCTGTGCAGACGAACTCGCCCCGCTACACAACCCCAACAAACAACACCCCAGGAAAGCCGCCTCGTTCACCACCAACCTCAAAGAAGCCAGACGCACCTGCAGACACCTGGAGAAAAAATGGAGAAAAAATAAGACACCCGAAAACCACACCACCTACAAGGACGCCATGACGGACTACCACTCCCAAATCAGAACCACCAAGAGGAAATTCATCCACAACAAAATCCTCTCCAACTCCACCAACTCCAAGGAACTCTTCAGTGTCATTGAGGAATTCACCAACCCATGCAGCGAAGCCACAGACATCACCACGTCCCAAGACCTCTGCGAGAAGCTTGGAACCTACTTCCACCACAAGATCAAAAACCTCTACGACAACTTCCTCGACTGACAACCCGACGCCGCAATCGGCCTCCCGCCCACACGACATACCAACCAGCCCACCATCTCCACCTGGACACCGGTCACGCCCGAAGACGCCGCCGCAACCATGAAAGGCATCCACTCGGGGGCCCCCACCGACCCCTGCCCTCCTCACATCTACCACAGAGCTGCAGCCATCATCGCACCTGAGCTACAACACACCATCAACACCACCTTCACAGCAGGCACCTTCCCAGATGACTGGAAGCACACAGAGGTCAGGCCACTGCTCAAAAAGCCCACCACTGACCCCACCGACCTCATGAGCTACCGGCCCATCTCGCTCCTCCCCTTCACCGCCAAAGTAGCAGAGAAAACAGTCAACAGGGAACTGACACGATTCATCGAAGACAACACCATCCTTGACCCGTCCCAGTCTGGATTCCGAAGCAACCACAGCATCGAGACCACCCTACTGATCGCCACCAACGACATCTACACCCTCCTGGACCAAGGACACTCCGCAGTCCTTATCCTACTAGACCTATCAGCGGCCTTCGACACCATCTCCCACCTCACACTAGTCGCCAGACTACACAACACCGGCATACAAGGAACAGCCCGAGACTGGATTAGATCATTCCTCACCGGTAGAAGCCAAAGGATCAGACTGCCACCCTTAATCTCCGATACCATGAAAATCACCTGTGGAGTTCCACAGGGGTCATCGCTGAGCCCCACCCTTTTCGACATCTACATGGCCCCCCTCGCCACCATCGTCCGACAACATGACCTCAACGTCCTATGCCGATGACACTCAGCTCATCCTCTCCCTCACCAAAGACCCCACCACCGCCAAACTCAACTTCCAGAAAGAAATGCAAGACGTCATAATCTGGATGACCAACAGCTGCTTGAAGCTCAACGCATAAAAGATAGAAGTCTTCGTCCTTGGAACCACCCCTACAGCATGGGACAACACCTGGTGGCCGACCGCTCTTCGGAAGCCCACCCACCCCCTCGGAAAAGGCCCAAAATCTCGCCATCGTACTCGACTCATCCCTCAGCATGAACAGACAGGTCAATGCCGTCACATCCAGCTGCTTCAACACCATACGCATCCTCCGCAAGACCTTCAAATGGATCCCCCCTGAGTCAAGACAGTCACTCACTCATTCATCACCAGCAGACTGGACTGCGGAAATGCACTCTACATCGGCATCAACAAGCCCCTACTCTGCACACTCCAGACAATACAGAACACCGCAGCTAGACTAGTCCTTGGCATCCCCCGGCATGAACACATCAGCCAACACCTACGAAGACTCCACTGGCTCCCCATGGAGAAAAGAGTCACCTTCAAGATCCTCACCTACGCCTACAAATCCCTCCACATCGGTCCCATATATCTCAACGACAGAATCAACTCACACGTACCCAAAAGAAACCTTCGATCCTCCAACCGCACACTGGCTGAAACCCTGCACATCCACAGAGCCAGAGCAGCCAGAAGATCCTTCTCTCACATTGCTGCAAAGACCTGGAACGAGCTACCAGCAGACATCAGACACGCCCCTCCCTGAACACCTTCAGGAAGACCCTCGAGATCTGGCTCTTCAGCTAACAGATCTGTGGACCCCCCCCCAGCGCCTTGAGACCCTCACGGGTGAGTAGTACACTTACAATTCCCTTGATTGATTGATTAATTGATTGATTGATTGATTGCTTGATTGATTGATTGATTGATTGATTGATTGATTGATTGATTGATTGATTGATTGTAAAGGGAACAGAGTCCTAAGGCCAGTAGAACGAATTCAGCAAAAATAGGAGGAGTGAAGGTAAAAAGTTTATGGATGAACCTGCAGAAAGGGCCAAGTCCAAAAAAACAGCTTAATGGCTAATCATAACTAGATTTCTGGAACACAGTCTACCTTTATGACTATGATGGTGACTTCATCTTCAATAGCCAATTCTTGTCAAAAACATGCATGAACCATATGGTGTAAAGGAGATTGGGAGATATACCCCTTCATGCTGTTAGTGCAAACTACTGTCCAAAACTGCTGTAACAGATTATTTTCCATCAGAAGATTAAAAATTCAATCTGGTTCATTTAATCTTTTATTGTTCAAATTGAAAAACAAATGTGAGGATGTGAAAATGTCATTGAAAGATTTATTTGACTAGTGTGAGTCTAGTCCTGGCCTTCTTCCTGGTACCTGCTTCATAAATGATCATGTTTAAAAGTCATTTAGTTTCAAAGGCCAGAGAAAAGGAGATTTTATAGGTATATAACTATGTACATGATGAACACCAGAAAAAGACTCAAAGAAAACGTTTGAAAAGATAATGAGAAAGGAGAATACAGTTCCATAAAGCAAACTAATTGGTCCACCCGAGGGAGAGGAAAGATGGTAGATTAACTATAAGAGCAAACAATCATGCACTGGTAAAATGCCTCACCAGCTCTCCCAAGACGCACCATTGAGCATGACCGCCATCTGAGCAGAGGTTTAATGGAACCTTCCTCGAGTGCGCCGAGGACGAGTTGCCACTAGCTCCCCTCAAATGACGGGAACATCGCTAAACACCAGCTAATCACGACTGCCGCCCATCCCGCCAGTCGATGCATCCTCTGAACACCAACCTGAGTCTGGTCTGGTATCACTTCTCCTCACTTTATTCATTAGGTCTTGAAGAAAGCCGTAGCACCTCTACGGAGGGCACTATGGATGAAACATGTCGACCCTATGATCACAAGCAACCATGCTAGGTTGAGTTCTCTGGGCATGGTCTTGTAATTAGTTTACACACCAGTGAGTTAGTTTTATCCTCACCAACACTTTCTTTCTTACACTCTCCCTCCATACCCGGCTCATCACAGGTCTTAGTATAACTCTTGTCAAATACAATCAAAACATCCTTGAGATCCTCCCTCTCAGTGAGGGGGTTGTAGCCCACACTGCCACCAGGCTCGTATTGTGAGGGGTTTCCCTATGATAAAGCATGTTGCCCACGGGTGAGTGAGGGAATTCATCCTATACAAGGGAATCCCCTTGCACTCCTTCCACTTTTTCTTGACCCAGGGTGGCCTTTGTGTGTTATTAATTTATTATCTGGTAAAATGACTCCCAGGAGGAAGAGAAGGAGAAACCAATATCAAAATAAAAGAGCTCCTTATCACAAATCACACACAGACATTTGTGTAGCTGCATCTCATTATTTGCAAAGTGAAGCTTGTATTCCCTGATGTAACTGAAGTATGATTATGTACATTTTGGTAACATTTACGAGTTCGATCATACGGCATATAAAGATATAAAATGAAATCGTTTCTGGGTTTGAAAAGCGTTACAGAGATCCCTTTCTCCGACTTGTACCATAACCCACAAAGTCATGCATGATATGAAAATCCTGGGGGAAAATAGGATAATTGCTTCATAAGCATCAGACAATAAAGGAAAGTGGGTCTTCTCTATTAAGAGAGAAAGCACTAAATATGATACTGAATGTCATAGACAAATTCAGAACAAGCGATAAAAAAAATCTCCATAAGGAAACTTAGGGGCATATCAACAAGGGCTTTATCTCTGCTTTTTTGGCTTTAAAAGCCAAAAAAGCAGAGATAAAACTAGCGCCCTATCAACAACAGGGTGCTAACATGCAAATTTGCATGTTAGCACCCTTTTATTCTACGCTTGCCCTTGCATCTCTAATGAGATGCAAAGGGGGCGTTCCAGAGTAAAATAATAGGAGAAATGTCGCTAAGCGACATTTCTCCTATTATCAAGAATGTCGCTAACCCTGTTAGAGACAAAAAAAGCAGCGCTAACCGCGGTTAACGCTGCTTTTTTACGTCTGGTATTTTTCAGACTTAGCCATGATATCCTATGGAAGGAGGATATCATGGCTAAGTTTGCCTGTCCCTATCAACAAGGTAACTTGAGATTATCGCTGGGTTTCCAGCGATAATCTCACGTTAGCCTGTTAGCGTGAGGATTTTTATCGCTATTGAGATAAGCGTTGCTAATAGCACGCTATCTCAGCGATAAAAATTCACGCTAGCCGGCGATAATTATCCTAGCGCTAAGTGCGCTTAGAGATAATTATCGCCGGTTGTTGTTGATATGCCCCATGGTATCCAAAATCAACTCAGAGTTGATTGGACACTATCCAACTTATTTACAATTTTGCAGATTTACAGGTTTGTTGTTACATTACATTGCGTTACATTATGAGAAAATGCATAGTGTACCTGTGAGCATATCCTGAGTCTTTGCAGATGTTTGGTACAAGCCTCAAGCGGGCTTACACAAAAAGCCAGGTCTTCAGATTTTTGCAGAATTCAAGAAGAGATAAGAAGGCTCTAATGTGGTGTAGTAGGTCATTTCAAACTTTAAGGGCCAAATATGAGAAGGCATGACCTCCTGATTTGGTTTTGCGAATGACCGGGATGCGTGCTACTAAGTGCCCGGCTGAGCATAGGTGTGTGGATGATTGGTGGAACTGTACAAAGCTGTTCAGGTAGGACAGGCCTATGCTGTCTGTCGCTTTGTATGTGTGAGTGAGAAGATTCAATGGTACATGCTTATGTATTGGTAGCCAGTGCAAATCCCTAAGGAGTGATGTATGGCCATCGTGGGATATTGAGGGCAAGTCTGACTGCTGCGTTCTGGACGTGCTGATGTCCTTTTGTGAGTTGGTTGGTGATTCCTGTGCAGCAGGTGTTCCCATAGTTCAGTTTTGTCCTCACAAGGGCCTGAGTGACGGTTTTCCTGGTGTTGTTAGGTAGCCATTTGAGCATAATTTTCAGCATAGTCAGGGTGTTGTGGCAGGCCTTGGCAACAGGATGGGCCTGAGTGGACATGACCTTCTTGCTGTCGATAATGATCCTGAGGTTTCTTGCTTGTTTGTGGCAATGGGTGTGGGTTTGCGGCATGTAGGCCACCAGACACAGTCCCACGGTGTTGCATCCTTAGCCCAAGATACCCATATTTAATTTAAAGCCACTGGACTTCATCATGGAGGCCTCCTTGGTTATGCATGTTGAAGTTGTTCTTGGTGCTTGGTCGGAGAGGGACAATATAATTCATGTGCCATCAGCGTAGGTGAGTATGTTGAAGATGCATGTGCGTATGATATTGGCCAGCAACGTCAGGTAGATGTTGAAGAGGATTGGGCTGAGGGAGAAACACTGCTGGACTCCTCAAATGAGTTTTAGAGCTTCTGATGAGTATGGTGTAATGTTGTCTGTTTGTGTTCTTCTGGTGAGAAAGGTGCAGATCCATTGAAATGTAGGTCCTAGAATGCTAACCTTGTGAAGTTGCCTGATCAGGATGGGGTAGGAGACTGTGTCGAAGATTGCAGAGAACTTGTTTGGGAGAAGGCTCTTGTTTCTCCTCTGTTGAGATCATCTGCATGTTATCTGTTGCTGCAAAGAGAGCTGTCCCTGTATTGTGGTTAGGCCTAAAGCCTGAAGGGGTGTCAAAGAGCTTGTGGTTGGCAAGGCATGACTTGATGGCACTTTCTAACATCATGGCGTGGTATAGTAGGAGGGAGATCGATCAGCAGTTTGTGAGTTTAGCCAGGTCTGCTGAGGACTTCTTCAGGAGGGCTTGCATTGATGACTGCATACTTCCAGGCTTCCATGAAGTTGTCTGTGTCAGTGGAGGTGTTGAGGAGGGGGCTGAGGAGCTTAACTGATTGGGTTACACGGTCATCAAAGCCATGATGAGGACAAGAGTCTGATAGGGCCCCAGAGTGGATGCCTTAGTTTCCTCTGTGGTGAGGGGGTTGTCAGTGTGTCGCCTTTGTTCGATACCAGGAAACTAATTGCAAGATTGATGGGGTCCAGTGTGGGTCGGGTGTTGATTTAAATGGTTGTAATTTTGCAGCAGAAGAAGTTTGAGAGGTTGTTGCACAGTTCTGAGTTTGTAGTGAAATTGCTGATGGTTGCTACTGGTGTGGATAAGTCCTTGATGGTGGCAAAAATGTATTTGCGGCTATTTGAGCTGTTGCGGATGCACCCAGCTAGAAGTAGAACCTTCCTTTTGGTTTCCAGGATTTATTGATAGCAGCATCTCTGGGTGGATTTCAATACTTCCTTTTCCGATTCTTTCTGACTTGCTCTCCATCTCCATTCTATTTGCTTGCAGTGCCATTTGGTCATTCTGAGTTCCTCTTTATACTAGCTGACCTGCAGTTGCATTCCTTTTTTTAAATTCTTTATATTTTAATTACAGAAAAACAAAAATGCACAGCACAGTGGGTACAGACCTTAATTCAACACTCATCCATCATGAGTAAGATACAAACAACATAGAGTTAGGGGTATGGCATACACAGTCAAGAAAACAAATCTGAGAGACATTTAATTCGAAAAGGACACCATTATGCATTTGCATTCTTGGTAATTGGCTTCTATTCTGAGGGACCAGGGTATCGGGCCAGGCAGTTATGACGTTTTTAAAGTTGCTGATGTCACTGGGCAGGTGGCCTTTATGCTCTGGTTGGTTTATGTGGAGGGTGGAAGCTCAATCCACCTCTGACATGTTGCTCCTTTGTTGGTTGACAGGGTCTGTCACAGTGGTTCTTCTGTGGTGGGTAATGTCAATGGTAAAGGTGACGATGGTATGGTCAGTCTAGGTGATGGAGCTGGGTCTGTTGATCATGATGTTGGTGAATGAGGTAAAAACGGGGTCCAAGATGTGTCTGGTGGCATGGGTTGGGACAGAAATTTGTTGGGTGAGTCCGAGGTTTACAAGACTTTCAATGAGTGCAATTGAGTTGGGGTCAATCAGGTCTTCTAGGTGAAAGTTGAGGTCTCCCAGGAGGATGTAGGTGCTTGGGTTGATGTATAGTGGGTTGACGAAGTCCTGGAAATTGCTGGTGAAGTTGTCTTGCGGACATGATGGTTGGTAGGTCAGGGTTCTGACTAGAGTGAAGTTGGCTTTGATTTGCAGTTTGAAGGTCAGGTTTTACATGTAGTCGGTTCTAGCTTCTGTGCTTGTGGTGCAGCTGATAATGTCCTTGAACATGATGGTGAGTCCTCCTCCAGGTCTGTGTTTGTGATCTTCCTTGATGATTTTATAACTGGCAGGAATGGCTGTGGTGAAGGCTGGTGTTGATGCTGAAGACAGAGATGTTTCAATGAGGAAAAGGATGTCGGGCGGTAACGTCCAGCAGGTCCCTGATCTCTGTGGCCTTTTTGCTGAGTGAGAGGTGTTTAGGAGCATGCATCAGTTCGAAGATTGGAGCGCAGATGAGAGTTTGTTTGCGGGTTCTTGGGGAAGTGGGGTGTTGGCTGCTGTCAATGTGGTTGTGGTGGGTGTAGGTGCAGGAACTGTGGTGGTGCAGGTAAAGAGGCAGGGGGTACAGGTGAAGGATCCTTCTGTGTTGTTTGGTGCAGTGCGATAGCCACGCGGTGAGGGCAGAGAGGCAACAGCAGGTCTGGGGAAGAGCAGGGCTTCCACTGCTGGGCACGATTAAGGCACGGACAGAGGCAAATGAGTTTGCCTTTGCCTGCAACATTAAGTGCAGTCCCTGTCCCAGTATGTCTTGGATAGGGGAAAGAGCACAGGGGGTGGTGGTTCGCACTGGGGGGTGCAGGAAAGAGTGGGAAAAGACGTGCTTTAAGGAGAAGCAATGGAGCAGTGTGGAGGGAGGGGCTCAGAAAGGCCGGGAGAGAACAGAAGTGAAAACAGGGCACAAAACAAGATTAGAAAAATGTGTGAACGCAATGAAAAGCAGGCAGAAAACAAGAAAAGGGCAGACATAAGGGCATAATAGGAGGCAAAAATCAAAGATAAATGTGTGAAAGCAATGAAAAACAGAAAAAACAGGAGAAAGGAATAAAAAACAAGTGCACAATACAATGTAAAAAGCAAAACAAATGCGTGACAGCAATGAAAAAAACTGGCAAAAAACAAGAGAAAAACAGAAAGAAGGCCACAATGCAACGAAAAAAGTTCAGAAAAGCAGGTGAAAGCAATGAAAAAAGACAGGTAAAAATGAAAGAAAGACAAAAACAGGGGATAAAAAAAACAGGGAGAACTAATGAAACACGAGTGAAAACAATAACCAAACATTGGTTTCGCCTATGTAATGAATAAAGAGCTGTATTCATTAATCATCATCTGGGAGAAGGAAAGAGCTCCCTGACAGCTAACTTGGGAGTGGAGAGGATTTGGCACAGCGGCCAGAGCTGCTGACTCAAGAGCTTGGGATCCCAGTTCGATTCTCGCCAGTGCTGCGCAACATCCTGTGATTCTATTCAAATCTCTCCGGTGATAAATTGTTATATAAATATGGTGCAATAGTACAAGGCAAAACTTTATAAAAATATAGTTTCACCAAAGCAGATGTTAACAGTATTTTGGTGGCCGGAAACTGATAACAGAAGCAGACAAGAGACAAGCATTGGTAAATGCAGGAAAATAAGCTACAGCCAATAGAAATCGAGGAAATGTAAGTGTCACGCTTAAGAACCAATAAGAAGCCAGGAGAGAGAGGAGGCTGGATGTAAGTCCCTTTTAAGGTTATTTTAAAAACAAACAGATTTCTCAAACACAGCACATGATCATGTGAAACCTAAAAACACCATATAAAATGAGAAAAAATAAGGCACAAAAACGAGGCTAAAGTAATGAAAGATTAGAGAAAGCAGTGGTAACAAAGAAACAAAATGAGAAACAAAGCAGTGAAGAGTGAAAGAGTGGGAGAGACCGAGAGAGAAAGGAAGAAGGCAGGAGTTCCGAGGTGCTGGAGTTGGGTCTAAAAGGGTTTTGACTTGTCGGAGGACTGGTCACAGGTAAGTCCTAGGGGGTTAAGGGGTAATTAAAAAATTTTCTCCCGCCACACCATGATGGTCTCATTTCAAGTAACTCACTCACCTGTAATAGATACAATCCACCTTAGAACAAAAACTGCTTGTGCATGCTATTGGGTAAATGTTTGCACTCATTTTTAACTTTTCCACTAAACAAATGGGAAAGAAGTGGGAAGTCATTTTTTTAAAATCTTGCGCAATGTATTACTGTGATGACATAGTTTTGCCCCCACAATTTTCTCTGGGTGAGTCGTGGGGAAACGTATAGATGAAAAAAACTTGGGAGTAGACATTACTTAACACAAATCCTGGAATGCTCCAGGGTGAAAAATGAAAGAGCATCTTTGTCCAATTTTTCAATTATTGCACAGATCCTAATGTAGCCCTTATTAACAAGCCATATTTTAGTTTAATCACCAGCAAATGTTATGTACAAACTAGGAGTTGCCCGATATAATGTATGAGCAATAGTGCTTCTATTTCCAATCTTGTAGGTAGTGGATTTCAGTCAAAAAATAGTAAACTCAGGAAGCAAGATAAAATAGATGTCTCAAAGTTAAGTTTATAAAATACCTGTTGCTGTTTATCATTCTTCAAGTAAAAAGTAAAGATATGTGGTAACTAAACAATTATTGATACAATGCAGATGAGAGTTTTTAATGGCTGATTTTCTAAATATTGTCCATCAAGGAAAACCTTTTTAAATTGTGGTGGTGCATTATAATGACCGTGATAGTCTCTATCAGCTATTGTAATGGTCAGGCTGACCACCTTCATAACTGTTCGGCATCTGGGGTTCACAATCCCTGGTGGTCACTTTAAGGAGCCCTACAAACATCCCTTGCAATTTGGCTTTCATGGTGTGTTTTCTATTGCACCTGTACTGTTATTTGGCATATGCCTGAGTAGAGATTATTGCAGTTTAAAGTCATCCTAATACTTTTTTACGCATTGGGCAGTTTTGGCAGCAGGGACAAACACAAGTCCCTATAGGAGCAAAACCTCAATATTCAAATGCACCCCAAAATTGAGATCACCCCAAAATTTATCTCATCAACATCAGGCCCAACAAATTAGCAAAGAAAAAAAATAGTGACTTGAACCAATCAATAACTGAGTTAAAGATCAGTGAAGAGTTAAAGGGTTTTATTGCAAAATCTAAAAATGGGCAATGCACAGAAATGCAAAATACTACCCACGAAGGCTCAAATACAGCGTACATCGTCAGAAATTAGAATTATTCTAATTCCCAATAGTAAACATAAAGTCATAAAAACTGCATCTCTATTGGAAAGAGAAGTCTCTCAATAAATGGGCACCGTCCCTAGTCGGAAAAAGAAGTCATCAAAATAATCGCAGAGTCCTGTGAGGAAACTAAAAAGTCTCTTTAATAATCTGTCAGATTCACAGTCTCTAAAGGGAAAAGGGAAGTCTTTCGCTCACCCCTAAAACCAGGGTTTTTAATGCACATTTTATGAAACGGTAATAATAAAAAACTTGTAAATTTAGCATGGCATGACTAGTGGCAACACATATTGACCAAATCAGAATTAGGATCCACACTAACAAAAATATAACAATAAACCATTTCTAAGGAAAGGAAAACGCCATCAGATTTCTTCAGCAACAATGCAGTACAGAGATGTACAACACGTTTTCAAACAAAGAATCATCCACAGTGGAAGTGTCCTTCAGAATGATACATTCAGTACGCAAAGTAAATTTCATTCACAAATCACGCTCTCTATGGAAAATAACCAATTGTGTCACAGTGTCCTGTGCTCTGTGAAGTCTGCGGGGAGAGAAGATACGCATGAGGGACATTGATTTGCAGAGGTGATAAGCAGGAGTAAAACACAAAAACAGCAATGGTATATCTGCAAAAATATGGGACAACTAAACTACTTTACTAAAACACTTCAAAACCTCTAATGAACATAATTTTAAGTGCAAAATTAATAATTCAAAAAGGACCACTGGAATCAAGGAGCAGACATGGGCCACAATATGCAGCTGGGTTGATTAGATTATGCAGCAAGAAAAGGCAAATTATGCGGCTTGATACAGCACATTTTTTAATCATTTCGCTTCATTGTTTTATCTTCATCTTCACCTTTTAACACTTGTTAACACTGCCTGGGAATAAACGACACCTCATTAGTACCAGTTTAACACGCAAACATAGCAATTAGCATGAAAAATGTGAACTGTAACCAGTCAAACTTTACAAATGACCTTCCACTGTGTGAGAACATGTGTTGCTGCCGATTTTCGTAACTTTTGAACTGTTTGAGCTAGTAAAAAAAATGTTTTTATTATAATCTTCAGATTATGCAGCAGATGATGAATTATGTGGCAAATGCGGCAGGTCCACAATAATGTGAAAAACGCCGCACAATCTCATATTTATTTCCAGTGGCCCTAGACAAGATCCATCAAAAAAACCATTAGTATTCAAAAATAACTTGTCATCCAAAATTGAACATATAGAAAATCCTTCTTCACTGTCTCAAAGTGAGAGTGAAGAGACAAGGGGCAAATGGTCAAAATAAAATTCAGAAGGAGCTTTAATGATCCAGACAGCCAATTAGAGGCGTTGTGGTGCCAGCGTCTCCATTCTGTTTCCTGTGAAGTTGTATATTGAGCACAAGACTATCATGCTACAAAAACAATTTCACCAGAATATCGACTGCAAAAATGTTGTGATGGTAGGTATATTCAAGTATAGATTTTTATAGTCTGAAATTCCCATCCGCCTACCTTGAACACATATGTATTGTCTAATATGTGGCTGTGATATTTTTGTACTGTCCTATTTAAAACCCGACATTCTGGTACTATACCTCGTAGATCGAATACACTTTGGCAGCACAATTATTCATCAGTCATCTCAAGTGAAGGATAACTCAATATCTCGCCATCCAACGTCATTCAGCACGCCAAGGAGCTGTGTTCTAGAAGCAAAGGCAGGTGCAATGCTTTGTGTTTCCCAGTAGCGGCTGCTATGGGGCAGCAGTGGTGTGGCTGAGAGGGGCTGGTTAAAAAGAAAATGTAACTGACCCTACAAGCGTCCGCCTCTCCTCTGTCCTTCTTGCCACAACGCAGGAAACCGGAAACACACAGACTCCCCTTGGTCAATCACGACGCTGCTGAGTATTTGGGCGCTCAGAGAGGAACAGGGAGGCTGTGCATGTTCCCCACCCAGGCTGTGAATTATAGCCGGTGAAGAACATGCTAAGCGCACATGACTGTTTGGCCGCCTCGAGGCAGATGCCCAAACCATCATGCGCACTAACAGAGTACCACCACTCCTCCCCCCTGCAGGGCTCTGGCCAGGCCAGCAGGGCCGGACTGGCCGTAGCGGGCACCGGGCAATCCCCCGGTGCGCCGCACGGGTGGGGGCCGATTTTGTGCCCCTAGGGGCCGATTTTGTTACAGGGCCGTTTTTGCAGCATAGCTGCAAAATCGGCCCTGTAAAAAATCGGCCAAAAACCGGCCCTGGCAAAGAGCTCGGCGGCACCACCAAGCCCTGGGGGGGCCGGCCTCACTTTGCCAGGGCCGGTTTCGGATCCCAGTCCGGCCCTGCAGGCCAGCCCAGCCCCACTGCACCTACAGAGCCACTAGGGAAAAATAACATAATTATAACACACTGTTAATATAATTTAATTTTCTTGTGGGGCGACGTTCCTCCGCCGTAGCGGAGGAGCCACCGCTGTCTGTTTTCTCCCTGTCAGGCTCTCCGTTATAGGTGTGGCCTACTGACACATCCACGCTGACGCACTCCTAAAGAGCCGGATGCTGCACCTGTATGCCGGCTCCTGTCACGTCACGTGGGAGGAGAGCTGTAATCAAGTCTTTTCTTTTCCTCTTCTGTACACACCACTGTGATTAGCAGCAAAGAAAGGGAAACGAATAGTTCCTATGCCACCGAGTTCAAGATATTTGAGTAAAGCCACTCCTACCCGAGCATTATGTTCATTGTTAGAATTCAAAAGCCATTTATGTCACATACAAAAGGCAATGTGTAAGAGTAGATGACGTTCAGAGACAATATCAGTCTCCTGTAATGCAATTACGCGTAGATCGCAATGGATACCTCGACGAGGGGCTGGGCTGAGGTTTTGCTTAATATTTAATGACCCATACATCTTTGTCTTTGGACATTTGATAAGTAGTTAGGCAACAATATCCAAGTGTTGAAGAGTTCTATAACACATTGTATTATAACCTTTGCGTCCACCACCCACGACATGTTATAAAGGATGCAGAAAACCAATATTCTGAATATTAAAAATTGCTAACGTTAATTCTGGACTGACTTCAGGGCCCCTTTAGACCCTGTACCACTCAATGGAGAAGTTACATAATGTCTTTTAATTCTCATAAATAACGTCCATAGATGTGGACTAATGTTTTTTTAGTTTGACCTGAATGGCGTTAGAAAAAGAAGTTCTCACTGCTGGTGAACATGTGATCATGCCATGAGTTTTGCATTGGAACAAAAGGCGATGGAACAGAAAGAGGAAATGCATTTCAAATACCACGGCGTCACTCCTTTATTTGCGAGAGTTCTCCTGTTTGCACCACCTGTAATTCTATATGTAGCACACAAGTGGCGAGGTTGTGAATGAGAAACAAACCACAAATGTTCCTCACATGAAGGCAGTTTTCTTCCTATGCATCGGGGATATCTTTAAGCCTGGGCAAAGCACTACGCTACGCTCGCGTAGTTTGCGAAGTTTGCGCTACTTCGCACTACGCGAATTGCACGTAGCACAGTACGAACACGCGTAGCGTAGTGTTGCGTAGTGCTGCGGTCATTTTTTGCTTGCTCGCGGTCCTCAACGTCAAGTTGGCGACCGCGAGCAAGCAAAATGACATCCCGGTGAGACTTTTTCCTTGTTCGCGATCAGCAACATCAAGTTGGCGATCACGAGCATGGAAAATAAACCTCCCGGCGAGATTTCCAATGCGAGGAGGTCAGGTTTCTCATTGCGAGTGGTCGCGTATGCTCGCGACCACTCGCGATGAGAAACTACCAGTTCGCGTTGAGAAAGCTGCCGCTCGAGTAAAAATCTACTCGAGCAGCAGAAAACTACAGCTCGCACTGTGCAAGATGCCATTTTCAATGATTGCACAGTGCCGGTTGCTTGTCCGCACTGTGCAATCATTGAAAACGACATCTGGCACAGTGCGAACAAGGTACTACGCAGTTCGCGAAGTGCTACGCGTAGCTCGCGTAGTGCGAAGTGCACTTTGCGTAGCTTCGCGAAGTGCTACTTCGCGAACTACGCCCAGGGTTAGATATCTTGGTCTTTTCCAGCCTAAGACAGACATGAAAGGCAGTAAAATGGATGGTAGAAGCCTTGCTCTAACTAGAAAAGGGTTTCCATCATGGTGAGCGGGTGGACATGTGGTGCCCGGGCACTGGGTGAAAGGTTTCTGATGATGAAGAGAGCTGATCTCCCCCATCAAAAATGAGGCAGTTCCATCACCTCCAAATGAGGTGGGAACACTGGTGGTTTGGTGGCATGGGAGGCTCATCTGTTTGCCATTGGGGTCCTGCTCCACCAAACCCTATTAGATGCCCTTGGTTTAATTGGATTGATAGGGCATTCAAACTGTTGTTGCTCTAAGGTACTAAGGTTATCAGAATGTGTTCCCATGTCTGCCATATCCCCGTCCTGTAGACTTCACCTCACACGTTACTGGCACATAAAAAAGGGGGCATATTCTCAAGGATTTATCGCCGAGTTATCGGCACGTTATCGCAGACAAAGTGGCGATAAATTTCTCCCCCCATTCACAAGCTGGTGCAAACAGCCGATATCACCAGTTTACCTGCGATAGCAGCCGCCAACAACATCGCCTCAGATGACCCCGGCAACTATCGCTAATGAGATGCAGAGTAGGCGTTCCCATGCAAAAAGCTGTGACAACACAACTCCACAACATTCTCAATGACCAGCCAGATCGGCAATAAGATCCCAAAACAGGCGATAAGGCACATTAGCAGCAGGAAATTAACACCTGCTCTGACCTGGTGTAAAGTCATACGACAACCTGCACCAGAAAAGGGAGCCCAGCCCAGAGCCACACCTGAAGAACAACAGATGCCATGGAGCTACTGACTATGCAGCCCGGAGCCCCAAGAGGGCCACAACACCCACCACCACCACACCCAGACCAGCCACCATCCCCCTCCCCAGACTCCCCCTGCAACCTCCCACTGACTACCTTAGAGGCAGCGCAGACCAAGACAGTGGACCTTCAGAACACGCACCAGCCTCACAGATCCAACACAAGAGGATGTCATTGCCCACTACAGGCTCAAAATGACAACCATCCTCCGCATCCTGAACATCATAGCCCACAAGCTGACGGTACCCATACAGCGGACAACCAACATCCCTCCGCAGACAAAGCCGCTGGCTGTGCTGCATCTGTTGGCCTCAGGTACCTTTCAACCAACAACTGCCAGAGTCAGAGGAGTCTCACAGCCAGCCCTATCAAAGTTCATCACAACTGTCTTGGATGCCATCAGCAGCTTGATACCCTGCTCAGCTCTTCAGGTGCCACTAACTCAGTGCACAACAACTCATGGTCCATTTCGGATTAAGTTCTGTGCTGTGGTCAGCTCACGCAGCAATGTCACCTCAGGCAGTGTGGAAGACCTGGGACGATGATGAGGAAGATGATGCAGGTGTAACACACCCCACTGCAGCTGCAGCAGGAGTATCCCGAAAGGACACAATGCTAGACAATTTGTTCACATGAGCACGCTCAGCTCTGGTGCCCCAACCTCAGTGTACTGCAACTTACGGACCCTTCTGATTGCATATTGGGTGACCTCTGTACTTGCTCCGGCTACCATCATGATGCTTCGCAGTTGTTTCTGTTATGTTACTGTTTTCTGTTTCCGCTTTGATTGTGATCACTGTTCAAGTTGTTGCCAGCACCAACCACTCCATGAGGGCTGGCTTACACTCACCCTACACACATCCAGCACAGGCATCACTGTACATGTGACCCTAGCAAAAAAGGTGACGGACACACGTGCCTGTAGCCAGTTCCACTAACTATCTTAGTGTGTCAGTGTGGTCCGAATGTGTGCATGAGGGCCCTGGGCTCTACAACATTACATTGTGCTGTGTACAGCAGACAAAAACATGTCACTGCAGGCAGTGGGTAAGACCTTGGACATGTAGCTTTGTCGTCCCCCAATCAGCACGTAAGAGGAGTGGGCTGGGCCGGCGTACGCAAGTCCAACGTGGGGGTGTGAATGATTATCCCGGGGCTCTGGGCTTGATTTTGTAGTGGAAAAGTGCAAATGTATGTGTCTCTGAAACAGTGTGGGTCTCCGTTGGGGAGTGTAAGTGATCTAGTTCAGGTTCCATGAGGTCGAACTCCACCCGCACCTTTTCGGCCACCTCCTTCTGGCAGTCTGACACCTGGCCTTGGAATGCGATGTGTGCTTCGGTGTGCTGATGGGAGCCGGCCGTAATGGTGGGTGCTTCCAGCTGTGTGGTCTGTGCAGGGGGTGGGGTCTCCTCGATGCAGCTGAGCTGCCCTGCTCCTGCAGGTGGATTGCCTAGGATGTCCATGAAATGTTGTAGGGCGTCGGTGTCGAAGGTGTGGACATCCTCTTCAGCATCACAGATGAGTTGTCTGGTCTGCTCTGCTGGAGGTGTTGTTTGTCCCTCTGCAATGTGTAGGGAAGATGCATTTTGACATTGTGTTGACATGTATGTTGACGCATTGTTCACGTTTACATACAGACTGCATGACAATGTACATTGTGACTGTTTGGGAAGAGCGGACTATGTGATGCGGGACAAGTGGACATTTGGACTACATCACGCATGTGAGGTTGGACAAGTACTTTTTCATCTCACGGTTTCCTGCTATGTCAGGTGTGATTGGCCAGTTCCAACGCACAAGCGGACCCAGTTGTGTCCTCTGTTCTGCAGTGTATGTGTTGTACTTTGTACCACATTGTCATCAATGTTGATATGCTGTTATTGCTATGTGAGTGTGCTGCATCGTGTGGGATTCGCTCATGCAGCAGTGATTTTGCTGCCCCTTATCCCTTTGAGGCGGTGTGCCTTTGATTTTTGTGCTTTTACGGTGCCGAGATGTTGGCGACTTGGGTCATTTGTGCTCTTGGACGGATTTTGTTCTCTTGTGCATTGCTTGTCTGCAGATGTATTGTTGACATCAGGGGTTGTTAGTGCACATGGATGTGTCAGAGTGTGACCTGCTCCTTTACGGTTGTGGTCCACACTCAGCCACCTCAGTGTCATGGCGTGCACTATGTCATGATGATTGTACTGCAGCCATGCTGATCGTCATGTAGTGTCACTTGCATTGTCAGTGTGGCTCACAAATACATATCTTTGCTGTGTTTCGCATGTGTGCATGCGTTGGTTGTGAGATTGGTGATGGGTAGGGTGGAACCCCTTTGGGCACATGGTGGACAGGGGCCTACTTGGTGTTTGTATGTGTGCTGCAGTGTGCCATGGGGGTCAGAGGCATGATCCAGGGTCATTGTGGGTGTGCAGTGTGCTCCACATGATTATGCATGTGTGCCATTGTGCCCATCTCCCCATCCCCCATTCCCTGTTGATGTTGTTTCAGGTCATATAGAGCTGTGTCCAGACTCCCAACTCCTTGCACCGTCTCCCCACTGATGACTGTGGCCACCATTTCCTTCAGCTCCTCCTATGGCGCAGGACTCCCACCTCCAGACTTCGTGGCTGCCTTCCTGTTGGCAGCGGGTTTCTGCTTGGTTTGGCTTTTCACATCATGCCAGCGCCTCTTGACCTCCTTCATTGACCTCCTCGGCAGTCCAACTGCATTCACGTTGTTCACGATGGACTGGCATGTTTCCGTTTTTGTTGCCAATGACACAGTGGAGGTGACGAACAGTTGTTGTCAGTGTTCTATCTCCTCCATGACGAATTACCGGTTTTCCTGCGGACTGAACCCCGTCTTTCTCGTCCTCTTCTCCTTGGCCTTCCCCGACCCCGGGGTTCCTTGCTGGTGGTCTGTGGGGCTTGTAGGGTTCGTGTTGGCTTTTGCAATCGGTCCGGGCACACCCATGGTGCTAAGTGGTTTCTTTTTTTCTCCCTTTTTTTTCTTTGGTTTTCTGGTGCATTTCCCCACATGACGTGTGGGAATTGCAGGCCCATGGCTGGTTATCGCAGATTTTTGTATCACTGTTTGGGGCATCGCTACTGTTTTCGTGTTTCACGTTTTTGTGGCATCGCATTGATTTTAATGCGATAATTTGACGCGTTATCGTGAGACTATCGCATGGTACCGCCGTGTTGAGAATACCACGTTAACACAGCGTTATTCTCCCGCGATGGACTGCGATGTGAAGAGTTGCGTTAAGCTAATTTTGCGATAACTATCACACGTTCTTGAGAATATCCCCCAATGTTTTCATCAGTTTGACTGCTTTAGCATGAATGCAGTTTCTGAATTTGGCAAAATTCATCAATAAGCACGAGTCAAGATAATTTTTAGAAACAGTTCATTGAACACCATTGGTTGGATTCCAAAGATTTTCTGCGCACCCAAGCTAAATGTAGGGGTTGAGAAAGTGCCACCCATGGGCACAAAAAGTCCATCCTAACCAGATTTTCCTCAATTGGGTGAGAACAAGGGTGTTCACAGAGGACAGGCTGAATGTTGGCCTTTTGGAAAGTAGTGAATACCAACCCTCGTAGCTATTCCAAAACCTTCTCAATCCTACTTCAGACCTAATTTGTGTACGTCCACTTAGTATCAAAGAGGCCAGAGTAAGTGTGTAAGTTGTGAGAAAACACTAATATTTTCTTTGGTGCAAGGGAAAGATATTTTTTAAGGTGGACTTACAAAGGTAAAAATGATAAGATGCTTATGTTCCATGGCCTTAACTGTAAAACCAGTGTATTTTGCAATGGAGGTTAATCTGTCAGTTTATTGTAATTGTATTTATAAAGCGCTTACTATCCCTGATGAGGGATCAAACCGCGTTTCATCCAGTAGCATGCTACTCCGGAACTCAAAGTGGATTAGTGCTGGATTAGTATAGTAGGGAAATAAGAGTTTTTAGTTGGAGCGGTGGGCATGTGAGTCATTACAATGTGAAGCTGGTCAAATCACGCCAGAGGTCAGCAAATTAGTGTTGCCTCCCATGCCACAGGGTGCACTTTCTGCCCTTCCCACTCCTTCACAGAGCAAGAAGAGACATCCAGGTTTAATCAGGAGGGGCCTGGAAGTTGGTATGAACTTCCCAACATTATCACTTCCGGGTTTTCTCTGGAAATGATCTGGGCTCCCTGGTTTTTTTAAGGGGACTTGGGCATGAGGAAAACCTCTTTGTACCCTTTCTTTCTTCAAGTGGAGTAATTCGCCCACCTTGCCACTGGGTGGCTATGGATTGCCTGCAAATTAATCCAAACCAAAGTTCAATAAACCTGCAACAAATGTATGTCAGTTGATAAAAGGGTGTAGTCTTATCTAAAATCACACTCAGATAGCTTTAGTGTAGTGTGGTTGTGGGGTGGCAACACTAATGTGTAAAAACACTGATCTATTTTTCAGCAGATTTATGTGTGCAAATCTAAAGGAAAGTATGTAAAGTGGGCATTTTATTTTCTCAATCTCGGAAAGAAGTAACTTTGTGAAGGTCGTGCTTGTTGCCCCATGATGGATTTCACAGTTGTGATCAAAATGTTACTATTGCCCGACATCAATCTAACAGGTATTAGACATTCACTATAATAAGATTTACTCATTGTAAAAGTTAGATCAAATCTGTAGGGGCGAGGGATCAATCGAAATGTTCTTACTAACTCCCAAAATATTGCAAAATGCAATTCTCACACATCCTTTTGCATAGGCATTGTATTAGCATGCAACATCTGAGAGCATTAGTATGCAATACCTCCAGAGCATAAGTACGCAATAAACCCAGAGTACTGATATGCAATATATTGGGAGCATTTTTCCGAATCAGCCTGGGTGATCAGTTCACCAAGCCGTAGGAAAAGGAAGAAATTTGACTTCAGTACTTCGTGAGAAATCTGCAGAACCTTCTAGAGTCTGCAAAACGTTTCCACGATAAACAAGCATTTACAATGCAATAGGTCTTGCATTTACACAAGACCCATTTCATTGCAAATGGTTGGCATCACAGACAACTGGAGGGAGGGCAGGCAGGGGAGAAGGCACAGACAATGTGAAGGAGGGCGGGTGGATTTTAAAGGCACTGACAACGGGCAAGAGGTCGGGCGGGGGGAAGAATGCATGGACAGGAGGGAGGGCGGAGGTTAAAGAAGGCACCAAAGCTTGTCGTGCCTGAGGAGAACCTCATTAAAGAAAATAGTACTCACCGTCTAAAATATCACATTCCGTGTAACAACCGAAGTAAAGGGGCCAGTCGCCATAGGAGGTGACAAATAAAGAGGAGGCCGTACTAAGGAGGGACTAACAAGCCTATTTATGAATCAGAAGCCAGCATTTAGGACAGACAATGACACAAGCTAATGGCAAATATGGGCACAGAGTTGGCAGGGCTTCTATTCGCTACTTCACCACAACAAGCCTTGCAGAGCAGCGCATGCAGGCTGGCGCTAGGCTCGACATAAAAAACCTTTTTGGGGGAATAGAGAGAGAATGGCTCTGAAGGCAATTCATAAGTGGACCATGTATAGCTAAGGTAAATAATCCTGGTTGGTGTGTTATATGGATGGTGTTGCTTTTACTTCACACGCTTATTATATATTATTCTCAGAAAATACCTCAAATGGATTCTTCTGTTTACTCTTCACCGTTCCTATTTTTCTTTCTCTAGATATGTCTTGATAAAGGATTACTTGGGGGACATTTTGGGAGGAAAAGTATAGTACGTCTGCTAATGTTGGAGCAGTGATGTGTATAAATAAGAGAAAGGGGAATTTATGCTGACATCTTGTAGAGATGAGCATGAACTCTTTGTGCTCAGTGTCTTTCTTTTTAGGACTGGGATTAGCCAAGATATTTTGCTTTTTCTTAAATTATATATTTATGTGTTTTTTGCCATACTTTTTCATCCACTGGTCTGTTATTACTTCACTTATATTTTTCTTCAGCCTACTACAGCATACAGCATGGTCTAAAAGATGAGCCCACCTAAGTCATTCACAATCTCCACTACGAGTGATTGCAATCCCCCATTCACAAGGAACACATCCACACAAAAAGTATTTCCCTTAAGTGCCAGCACCTACTATGGGTATGTGTGCTGTCTTGGACCAAACATTTTTTTGCTTTTAGACAGTGTTTCCTTTTTAGATTGATGAGGGCCCAACACCTCCCCCAGCAATAACGTTTTGCAAAACCACGACAAAACAATACAAGCATTGACAAAGCTAAAATCTGGCTCTCCAACACCAGACCTATTGGCTTTGACAATGTTTATTTCTCCTAGATGGGGAAATATGATACCTCTCAGACCTGACATTGCATGTACATCTTCAGAGTATTCTGGTTTGCTCCAAATAGTACTTAGGAATGTTAGTCTACTTTTTAAATACAAAGATACATTAAAATAAGGATTCACACTCCATTGTGGATCCTTTTTCGAACCCACCTTTGCCGACCACGGGTAAGATAAGCAGCGGTTGTTGGCATTATTTCTTCCGGCTCGTTCCTGGATGTGAGCCTGTCTCCCAATCAAGTCCCTGCAGGTCTCTAGAAGCAGAAAGAACATTGAAATTCAGGCTGCTCCTCTAGGTAATTGTTTAAATGAAGTTGTGCGTCCTCCGGGGTTACACACCTTACTAGTTGTTCATCACCATCAGGGTTTATTACTTTTCACACATGATACTATTAAACCCCAGCTCCCCAGAGAGGCAGCTGGAGCTCAGCAGCTGAAACGTCGGAAGCTTGGACTTCATTCCCAGCAGAGGTTCGCAATTTAATCGCATGTTAAGGCAGACTTCAAGAAGAGGATGGAGCAGAGGTCTATTCAGCAATCCTAAGTCAACTGAGAAAGTGTCTATTAAAGACGAAGCTAAACTCAATGTGTGATTTTATTTCATTAATCCACTTTGTTTTTGCCAGCCAACAAATTATAATTATTTTAACAGATTTTTTTATCTCAAGATTGACTTTACTGGTGAATACTTAGAGCCTGATCACCAGTAAAGGTGCTGAATTAACACACCTAGTAAATAACAATACCCCCGCGGTTCGTTATTTATCGGGTGCGATAAACATCATCTATTATGATTTATTGGGGAACAACATGCTAATGTTGGTGTTTATCACACCAAAATAGCATGGTACTCTAAATATCGTACACATGCCCGCTGTTAAATTTTGGCAGGTTTGAGTTGCTGAAATTTAACGAAGCTTGAGGTATTTCACACATCCGATAATTATCAGATGGGTTTTTAACTCAGAATTCCAACCTATGTGTAAACAGGGGTTTACAGACAAGTTGGAATATAATGAGGAACTTATAATCAGGCCCTCAGTAGGTCCACCGCAATAATATTGTAAAATTTCAATAATTTTACATTGCACTTTTTACAGAAAATTCCTGAAATGACACCACATGGTGTAATTTACTGCAACATTTTAGTGGCAAACCACAGTTACACTGCAACAACAAGAAGGCAAGTCTCTGTTGTTCACTCCACCTTTTCAAAACATGGAAAAGTCAATAAGTAATAATAATGTAATGGATCATCCCGCAGTTTTGGGCAAAGTCAATGCAAATTTCAATAAACACTTCTGCATCCTTCCTAGCTACTTCCACCACTAAGAACAAGTAGCTCACTATCCTATAGAACTAAAGGAATTTGTTTCCCTACAATAAAATTAAGAAGGGGTTGAAATGAAAATCCACCACGTAGAGAATTCAGATGAAGCAACCTCTGTGCTACGCCACAGGCTCTAAGTTCAGCCTGATGTAAATTTTCCTTCTATGTCAAAGAGCTAAAAAATACTAGCCCCAAAGAAAGGACCATCTCTAATCTATCCTTATTTAGCCACTAACATAATTGCCCCTTTTTTACAACAGATCATCACCTTTGTTTTTTACACATTTATTGTAATTTTATTAAGTGCACAATAAGCCTGCAGGCCAGAATTGTTTTGTGTTGAAGCTCCACAGGTTTTACATTTTAAAGTACCAGATCCTTTGCAAAAAGTTAGTATAGGAAAGTAGGATCTGCTTCTTATGATTACCCCCACTTTTTGCTTGATGTGATACTGTTTTTGACAAGTCTGACTGGGGTCCTGCTAATCAGGACCCCAGTCTAACTACTTTCTCCTAAAACTATTGTGTATGTACTTAGTTACACCACGGATTATATACTGGGGTACCCTTGTCAGTCCCTATCATATGGTACTCATATACCCAGAGCAAAGGTACCCCAGAGGTCTCCCATGGGCTGCAGCAGATATTATGCCAGCCATGAGAGACCATTCAAAATGGAACTACTGGCCTGCCATTGCAGCCTGTGTAAGTTGGTGCATGCGCCACTTACAAATGGTATAGGTTTACTATATCTAAGGGTTACTGCAGTTAAAAACTATACGTCACCCCTATAGCAGGCCTTTACAATCCTGAGGGCAGAGTGCTTGGTTCTAAGGGAGAGGGTGCCCCTGCATCATCAGGACACCCCAGCAGCCTACGGAGTCCATTCTCCTGGGTTGTCAGTGAAGCAGCCATACACTATATATAAAGGGGCATCATGTGACAGCACGATGACTATCTCAAACACCGCTGCAATGAACCCTATTGTGTTTGGTGTCTAACATGTTGGAATCATACCCTCACACCGTTACTGGTGTGGGAGGTATGATTCCACCCACTGGTAGAGCCCTCTGTTAGGCTCTCAGTGTTCTTGGTACCAGCTTTCTAGTCCCAGACAGCACAAAATGGTTGCTGCTGACCAGAGACACATTTCTGTCCTCCTGCTGCTGAGCCAAGCTCGAGCAGGGGGAGGCAGAACAATAGACATCCTGTCACATGGAGGTGTGACCACCTCCCAGACATGATTTAGTGCATTCGGGTTGTGTGGGTGCATATGCCAGTGCCTGACAGTCTGCATGAGTGGCACATTTGGTGTCCCTGTGCATAGTACAGTTCAAACAAGTCATGGGAGCTTTTGGCTCTTGCTCTGGCACGAAACTGGACAAAGGACCCTCCCCTGGGAGGGTTCCCTGAATCTTCCCAACCCTCTCCTTAGGGTACTTAAGGGCTTACCTGGGTGCAGGTCCCTAGATTCGACATGAACAAGATTCAGAGCTGACACCGCTCCACTTCTACCGTCTGGGCACTCTGGCTTCGCTGGACTTTGTTTGGGCCTGACTTCATCTCCTTTTCATTCTGCTGCCTCATCTGTGCCCGTGCACCATACAGGATCCCTGCAGGACCTGTGGAGCATCCACGACACTTGAAGATAATCTCCCTTGAACTAAAAGAGTCACTTCCCTGCATTCACAGACACCTCAACACTGCTGACCGGTCTGCTGATCCCAAGCTCTTGCGGACTCCGACGGGTTCAACAACACACGTGGTGGTTATCTACGTCTCCCGAGGCCCGTGCTGTCCTCTCACCAAGTCTGAGGTCAGACTCCCTCGTGGGGGCTGCAATAACCAAACCTCTGGGCACAGTGTACTTTTGCAAGTGCAAATGCTTGTTGGCAACTCAACGACAAGTAGCCCCAACCTCTGGCAACTTCTTGTACTAAGATTTTCAGCCGCACCACCTCATGGGCACCGTGGCCTGCCCTTTTTGGTGAGCTACTCAAGGTCCTCTGATGATCCCTGTGCCTCTGGGTCCAATTGAGGGTCATATTTGTTTTCCTGGGGTTTCTGATTGCTCGGGCCTGTCCCGACTCCCCTGCTTGTGGTGAGTCTTTTGGATCTTGCTGGTCCCAACCGTGCACCTTCTTGCTTTCCTTTGTGGTTGCGTTTGCCAAGGCTTGTTGGTGCTCCTGCCGGACACCGACCCCTCAGCACTCAACATCCTTTGTGGGACAGCTTACATCTGACTTCTGGTTAGGTTGTCCTCAGCGTTGCCTGTTCCTCGAAGCTGCAGAGTCAAGGTCACCGTCATCCTTCCTGAGCACCCGACATCAGAGGGCATTTGTTTTCCAAGTCTCCTGGTCACTCCCTAGTGACATAGACACTGTACCCTCTGCTTTCAGGTACTCCTCTTCAAGAATCCGCATTTTGATTCCTCCGGACACTTTCTTCTCTTCCAGCAGCGGCACTCTTCTGAAGTCCTCCATTGGGTCCAACAACGGTTTCCTACGCCACTTCACACCTATGCACCCAGCTTCCCTGAGATAGGTAACTTTGGTACCATGGTATCCACGGGTGGGGTGGCTCTCCAACCTGTCTTCCATAGGGTTTCTTCAGGGTCCACTGGGAAGGGTGCCTAATCTTTAAAAATACAACCACGACTTATGCTTAGACTTGTAAGGAGCACACAGTCGTGTTCTCACACTGACCACGCGCTCTGTGGGGTCCCTATATACTCACCTTGGGTCGTTCCTTGGGATCCAAGCAATTCTACGTCCTCTCGACATTGTCCTGACTCGAGCCGTGGTTCTTATACCACTTTCTTAGTATATGGTTTGGCACCTCCTGGGGCCCACTGTGTATTAGTGCTGTTTACTGTGATTTATTTGCTTAAGTATTGTGTGCTTTGTGCTTAGCTCCATGTAGGAGATACTGTAACATGCTACAGAGTATTCTATAATAAATACATATTTTATTCACATTTTGTGTGGTTCTTTTTCATTTAATCTATACTAAAAGATTGCATTCTGGTAAAAACAAGCTGCTTTACACTCCTTCAAGACTAAGCCTGAAGGCTGCTCTCCACAGCTACTACTTGGATAGCTTTCTAAGGTTGTCTGACACCTCTTAAATCACCATAAGGGTTGTCTGGACTGGTGCAAGGTGCCCACTTTCATTAGTGGACATTATATACCAGGCCAGCTTCTCACAGTAAGGATCTTAAATGCATAGAACTAACCATTTGAGAAAATTAGTTGGTTGTGTTATTGTTGGTTGCGTTAATAGAGGTCAGAAGCAAGAAAATGAGAAAACGATAAAGGCAGTCCTACTTTAGCCAAATATTAATTGGGATTTTATTTCACCTGAATATATTCTACACAAGGACCATGCTACCCTTGCCCAGTAATTATGTTCATGCTGCCTCCTACTCCTACATCTGTCTACTGACCTGAAATAAAGGTTACAAAAATATACCTTTAAAAAAAAGTGGCTTACCATTAGCCTCCTTAAATGATGTAGGGATTTGCCCATTTGTTAACAAAAACTCTGGCCAATAAAACAAGTCAGCAATCAATATGGTCCAGCAGCCCTCGAAAAGCACAGCTTGGACTTCCTTAACCACAGCATCATCCAATAAATAGACCACTATCTCCTCATTGGCTAAATAAGGATCTGCTGGTCCAAAGTAAGCAGAAGGCCCAGAAACCTTAGCAAAATGTGCAGTCCAATCTCTCTCCAAAATATTGCCATCCAATATTGATTTAAAAACCTGCATTCCAAACCTTACATGATGCCAATATTGGCACAAATCTCTCCTTTTCTAAAGTTTCTGCTGTCTCCTCCCAGTTCTTCGAATAGTACAAATCCTTCTTATCATTACTTAGGGCACTATGCTTTCTTAGGATCCTTCCTCAATGAGTTGGTCAAGTAACAATCCCTCCCCTTTGTTCTTACCATACGTTTTCTCAAAAGAGAGAACTATTCAGTATCATACCATCCCGTGTGATAGGTGAATCCACTAACCTCATCATCAAGCAATCTGATAACTGGAACATGAACTCCCGTTAACAGGTCAACTATTCTTCAATAATAAATGAAGGAATCGAGGCCATGGCGCAATGTAACTAATTATGTTTTAATAAAGCAGACTGTGGATATTGTGTACACATTTCTTTAGTAAGTTCCACAGGAAGAGGGAGACAATTTGAATCAAGTGCTAAACCGGTAGAGACCCAAACTTCAGGACGAATGAACATTAAGGGGCCCATTAGGATGTCGGTTGGAAATTCTCCCCTTCCACCTTGGTAGCGGGAAAAGAAGACCAACCGCAAGGACCGCGGCATACCGCCAGTCCAATTAGGATGCTCGGAAGTCGAAATCCGACCGCGGCTGTCAGATTCAGGCGTTTAACATTGCGGCGGTTGCTGCTGCCAGCAGCACTGCCGCGGTGTGAAAAGGAGCATATCATGCATGTCACTGCACTGCGTGTCAGGCACTACACAGTACAGGCCAGTGCACCCACACACCCCCCAACACATTGGGGGCCCGGCCTTTATTTAGGTTATTTTTTTTTGTAAAAAAGGGACGTGGGCCACAGGCCCTCCTTCCCAGCCCTATTTCGGCATGGCATCTCGTTGGGGACCGCGGAGAAGCCTCAAGGGAGCTGGCATTGCTTTTTGGACAAATGGAGCTGAGGACATGCTGCTCCCCCTGTCCAAAAGCAATTCTGCTCCCGCCAAGCCATAGCAAACTGCAATGTCCAGGGGGTGGGCACCCCAGGACATTGCTGGAGCTGGCCCTGGGGTGTGGCGGTCCCCAGGGCCATCATCTTTTCATGAGGGGGGCCGCGCAGTCTCCCTCCAACAAAAATGAAACACCGGGGCTTTGGGGCCATCGGGCCCCCATATCTAATATATTATCCAGTTGGTGAGGTGGTGGTTGCGTGGAGGGGCTTGAGCCCCTGGGCAATATTTTTAAGTATAACCCTGGGGAGGTGGTGGGCCCCAGAGCTGTGTGGGGGCAACGTAGCCCCCACATTTATGTCAATTAGCCCTGGGGAGGTGGTGTCCCAAGGGTTGCATGGAGGGGCTGGAGCCCCCCCACACACTATAATTTATTAGGTCCCCAGGGCTGCGGGGGGCTGCATGACACCTCAAGCATTTCCTTTGTGTTCAGCTAAGGGAGTTGGCGGTCCACAGGGCCCCATCATTATATTTAATTGCCCCCAGGACCTGGCCAATCCGAAGGCCTAATTAAACAAAGCATAGGAAGCCAAGCTTAGTGTCAGAACCCGCCGTAATTTAGTTTTGAACAAGAAGTAAATGAATGTTTTTATTTTAAAAAAAACTCACAATCTAAGACGAATGGGACGAGGTAGTGCTAAGAGAAATTCCAAGATGGCTGCATTTAGAAAAGGTCAGCGGTCTAGTGTATCTCCCTGTCCCCAGGTGCACCCATCGGAATGCCCCAGAACGTTGCCTCTGGAATCTCGCACTTCACCTGAGATTCCAGAGGATTAGGCAGCATTTCTTGAAGAGGCGTGAAAGTCAGTTAGTGTAGAGGCGTCACAGCTTTGTCGTTTCAGAATTGTTGCGTCGAGTGAAATTCCTGTACTTCGAGTTCTTGAGAGGTCTTCTGACTAATGTAAGACTGTTCCTTTCTGTTTTCACTGTGTTGCGCTTGCGAGCTTTGAGAGAGTGCATGAGGGAGAAAAAGGATTACGCACAAGGAAAACTTGTGAGGCCACATTGTATCGCATGTGCGGGTGAATTAGCACGTCTTGTTTTTGTGCGCTTGGTTTTTACCGAGCTTGCGTGTAAAGTTAATTTGAACAGGAATACTTGCAAGTGATATATTGTGACAAAACAGTGAATTCACTAGAGAGTTAGTATCGAGTTACCAGTGGTTATAATTTTGATCTTCCTTGACAGAACATGTTGTAATAGTAGTGTAGATACACATTGCAGTTATTAGCGAGTATAACAGACAACGAGGTTAAAGGTTAACTGACAGAAGTTATTAGTTACACGTTATAGTTATTTCAAGAATATTTACCAGCAGCTTAGTTTAATCCTGAAGTTGAAGAGCAGCACGGGTGTCAGTAGTCCTGAAAGAAAAAACATACCAAACATTAGGAGTAAAGAATTCACCAAATAAAGAGGTTATTTATACATGCTATTACGAAGGTTACTAGAAGGTGAAACAAGAGGTAAGAATAGGAGCCTGGAAGTAAAATAGAATCAAACACAACGAGATTAACAGAGATATAATTACGGAACCTTTTTCTATTTGCAGAGAAAATAAAACACATAGAAATTGAAAATATACAAACTCCTTAAGAAGAGAAGCTGAGGCCAAGAAAAAGCTAAGTAGGTAGTAAATAAAATAGAGAAGCAAGAGATTATAGAACAGAAATAGTAAGAGTAATGTATATCTAACACATGTGTTACAGTTCCACCAAATGAGTCAAAAAGAAGACTGAGAGTGCAGAACGAGAGACCGAAGAAGGAGAAAACCTGGTGAAAACTTGGCAATCTCTTCTCTGTCCCAAACCCCTTTCCCCTCTGAGGATTTCTTGTCGTGCAAGTATATAAATCTTGGCGGCGGGGAAGTATTGAAGGGGCACTGGGATCTGACATCACTCTACTCCCTTGCAAGTGGGCCAAAAGGCTTTCTGACACTTAGCTTTTTTTAACATTTTCAGAGGGATTCACGGATCCACTGCGATTCCCGCTGCTTATTATTATTTTTCTAAGGCTTTTTTTGGCCCTTGGGGATACCTCTGGGACCCCTGTTTCTACCCTACCCCCTTTTCGTTTTTTAAATGTTTTTTTCTTGTGAATCTGTTCAACTGAGTCACAAGATGGCTGCCAACAATTCATGGTTTGAAGTGTTGGCAGACAATAAGATCTTAGGCACAAGATCGGGATGGGTGGTGGATCCACCGCAGCCACAGTTGAATATCTGAGAAATCTTAAAATTTACCAGAAACCCCTGAATGGATAGACACCATTTAACAAAAAGAGTGCTTTCTGAATCAAGAGCTACCTTTTTGCCAAATTTGGTGTAATTCTGTTCAGCCATTCGGGCTGTAACTGTGTCTAAAGTTTCCTATGGAAATTAACAAGAAGAAAAAGAGCTTTGGGCCCCCCCTATTTCCCAGCCCCCGCTTGACAGATCACCCCAAAACATTTAAGGCAGCAGCTGAAGTGACTGGTGTATTAGTTTTGCAAATTTCACGAGGATTCCTCAAATGACGCCAAAGTTATTGGCAACTGAAAACCAACTTTTTAATAAAAACCAAGTTGTAACTATAACTACCTACTGGCGGTTATGTATATACAACTTTTTTTTTTACAAAACCATTTCTCTGTCTTGCGTTTTTCATTGTATAAACTGGATTAAAAGTATGGAAGTCTACATCGACAGGTGTTTAGCTATTCTTTAAACATGATAAATTGTTACACAGATGATCCTACAAATCTATGTCTTACTCACACACATTTATCATCGCATATATGGCCAACAACCAGAGTAACCACGTGACCATCTTTAATTATTAATCTTTTTATTTACAATTTATTTGAGTGGTTACATTTTACAGTGATAATGGGGGATCTCTCTTACGGCTTTGCAATTGTGGTGGTAGCATCTCTGTAAGTGCATCTTCTGTGTTGGTACCTATGTGTCGGTGGGTGTTGTGTATATGCCTGTGTAGGTGTGTTAGTTTGCAAAGCTGAGGGTGGTGGTGAATGTGCAGTTGTTGGTTGTGCCTGCACAAGAATGAATGGTGCCTTCTCAGTTGTTGGCTGTTACTATACAGGGGCCGAGGGCATCTGTCCAGGCGGGGGATGTGCATGTGCAGGGGAATGTGTCTGTACTGGGGGTGACTGTGTATGTAGGGGGTGCCAGTGCAGTTGGTACAAGTGGCTAGGTGAGATGGGGTGCAGGTAGGTGTGTTGAATCCCCTCCATGCATGGGAGGGTAAATGAAGACTTTGGAACAGTTACAATGTCCTTTATCATCTTCATGGCACGACATGACATCTTGCACTCTCTTTCCTTTAGATTGATATTAGGTCCTTGTGCCTCCATGACATGCTCCTCCCCAGGGGTGTCATGTCATTAAGATGCTTGAGAGAAAGTCCGGGTTGCACTCTCATGGGAGGAGTGATTATGAGAAGCAATACATCTACCTTGGATGTTAAGGCCGAGAGGAGGTGATGGTTGTGTTGGGATGTGGGAATGCTGAGGCTGGTTGGCTGACTGCTGGGACTGGCAATGCTCAGAGGGGTAGTGGGAGGTACAGTGTTGGCCGGACCTGATGTAGGCATCAGTCATTTGGCTAATGGTCCTACATTGCATTCCTCCTCATCCAGGTCCACCTCCACAACCCGCCTCTGCTCCTCTTCTTCCTCCTCATCCTTGTCTTGTTGAGCAGTGGTGGCCGCTAACATTCCTGCTAGGAGGAGGATTGGGTCCTCTCCTTGGATTGCCCTCTGCCCTCCACTAGTGAGTGGTTCAACTTTATCCAGCGACTCATTGTTGACAGCCCCAGAAAGACAGAGGTTGCAACATGAAAAGTATTTTCCATAATATATCACGCGGTACAACACAAGCGTTGGGACAAATATTCTTTGCATCTATCTGATGTTCCACATGTGACCTGGTTTGTGTAAAGCTACATGTGACAGCTCACCCTGTACCATTGAGGTGTTCAATGCAAATGTGCGATGTAAAATCAAACTCACCAGCACCAGCCACAACCATGTGTGGAATTAAGATCCCCCATGAAGTCAGCTGTTGAACCTGGCTCCTTGATTGTGTGTCAGAATACATGGTCCTTGAACCAGCAGCTTCAGTAAGTGACACCAAAATTAATGTTCAGCATGGATTATAAGTGAACATGCTAAATTAACACACACCAACAAGAAATGCTTTGAAAAAGTGGCAATATCTGATAATTCCTTTCACAGTGATTTGGTTACTGTGAAATATTTTTGAATAGTTTACAACACTATGGGCCTCATGTAGGTAGCCAAATACCGGTCGGTAACGGCCGATTTTCGGTAAATATGCCGTTACCGACCGGTATTCAGACAAGTGAGATGTAGGAGTCCAAAAACCACTTTTCGGTAAATATGAGGCGGTAAATACCGATTCATAGTTACCGAATTCTAAAATACCGATTCATATTTACCGAATACATTATTAACGAATCGGTAAATATGAAGTGGTAAATATGAAGTGGTAAAAATTGAAAATGACATGTAGGAGCAGTCGGTAATTAAGAAATCCAGGAAAATCGGTAAATAAGAGTCGGTAATTAACACGGATGGAAAGCAGGTGGTAACCATCAACAATGCACATAAGCAATCCCAAAATGCAACAGCGTGGACAACATGGCCGCCATGTACGTCATTGCAAGGCGCCTACGTCTACAGGCAGCAGGACTGAGGGTGTGGCGACGGGAGGAACAAATCTACAGACAGCGCATCACACTATTCCAGCTGACTGATGCAGAGATACATGAGAGGTACAGGCTACACCCCGAAACCATCATGGACTTAATCAGGGACCTTCACCCACTCCTGGACCAGCCAATAAGAAGGGCGCACGCCATACCCCCACATGTGCAGGTGCTCTGCAGCCTACATCTGTTGGCATCCGGCAGTTATCAGGTGGTGATAGCTGCGGTGGGTGGGGTATCCCAGAGTTGCCTGTCACGTTTCTTCAGGAAGTTCCTGGATGCCATGATGCAGAGAATGCACCACTACATAAGCTTCCCAAACACACAGGCTGCACTGCAGAAAACAAAAACAGACTTTTATCACATGGCACAGTTCCCCCATGTCATCGGCTGTATTGATGGTACACACATCCCAATCTGTCCTCCAGCTGACACAGAGCACATCTACAGGAACAGGAAGTCCACCCACTCCATCAATGTGCAGGTGATCTGTGATGCAGGGAACATCATCACAGATATTGTTGCAAAGTTTCCTGGGAGCACCCACGACTCTTACATCTTCCAGAATAGTGGGATCTACACACGACTGAGAGCCGGAGAATTCGGAGAGGGATACCTGCTGGGTAAGTAACAGTGACGCCCCTTGAAACCTGCAAATCAGAGTGTATAGAGGCATGTAACTGATGGTTCCCTTTTACTCATCCAGGCGACAGTGCATATGCATGCCGTTCATTCATCCTCACTCCCTACCTACACCCAGCAACCCAGAGTGAGAGACGATACAACGTGGCCCACAAATCTACACGCAATGTGGTGGAGCGCACGTTTGGACTGCTGAAGAGCAGGTTCCGCTGCCTCCACAAGAGCGGAGGCGCACGCCAGTACAAACCCATCACCTGCTGCAAGATAATTGCCACTTGTGCAATGCTGCACAACCTTGCCACGAAAAAAGGTACAGATGTGGAACTAACATATTTTGAGGACAACGAGGATGAGTCAGGCCAGCCAGAGGGCAGCGCAGCTAGAGTGCCAACTGCAATCGATGGGAGAGAGAGACGGGCAGAGATCACATGCAACTATTTCTGAGTAAGTGAGGGGACACAGCGAGTCGTGAGAAGTCATGACGTAGTTTAATGTGGCACCACGCCATGAACACATGAACAGGCCAATCTGGCAATATGCCATCTATACAATGAGTATGTCCAGGGTTACGTCACCCAATGGCAAGTGGATAAGCAGGGCCACATCAATGTTTGCGCATACGCGCTGCAGTGGTGGATTGCACGGCCTGTGCATCCTCACTAGAGCCAACCCCAAGCCGCCTGCTGCTCCTGCGTGCTTCGGGGACGGGGGGTGTGATGCTGCTGCTGGTGTCGATGCTCTCCGCAGCATCCCCTGCAGCAGTTGTCGACGCCTGACTTGTCAATAGCACCCCTAGTGCACTTGTCACCTGCACCATCCCCCGTGACAGGTCGCTGCAGCACTGTGTTAGGCCCTCCTGCATCGTCACAGAGCGCCGGCAAAGTAGGGAAGTCGCAGTTGCCAGACGGTTGAGTGCCCTGCTGGTAGTGTCCCTTCTCTGGCGTTCCCGGCGCCGTGCTTCGATGTCAGCATCTAATTTGCTGCACAACTGCTGGATTGACTGGGACATGTCCCGAATGCCCGCAGCCATGCCGCCAATGTTTGTGTCCATGTTGACTAAGCTTGTCCTCATCACCCGCATGTGCCTCTGGACTGACATTACTGCCTTTGATTGCAGGCGCTGTTGCTTCAACATTTGGCCCTCGAGCCCCAAGAAGACACCATGGCCGTCAGTGGGTGCTGGTGGACTCTGGACACGCGACCTGCGGCGCCCTCTTGCTCCCGTCTGTGCTGCCTGTGATGTTTGGGGCACAGTGGGATGGCTCCCTTCCTGGGGCCCGGTGCGGTCTTCTGGGCCCATGCTGTCGTCTGACGAGGTGTCTAAGGCTCGTAGCCTGGCTGCTGGACGCCTCCTCATTCTCACACCTGCAAGCGGAGATGTGGCCGGTGAATCGAACATGAGTGGCGATGCTGGCTCTGGTGGTGGTGATGCTGGCTCTCGGTGAGGTGATGCTGGCTCTGTGTGCGGCGAGGCTGGCTGCGTAGGTGGTGCGGCTGCAAGTGGGCCTGCTCCCTGGTCTGCACTCGTGCTGGCTAGAGGTGATTTTTGTGGCCGGTGTGCCGTCTCCCCTGCAGCATGCCCTGTACTGCATGATGTCACATCTGTGGACAGAAAAACAACATTGGCTCAGTGTCCCCGAAGGGCTGCATTGCAAGCGTCACAATAAATCATTTCACATTCCAATCTGTCCTCTGTCTCCTTGTGCCTCGAGTGCGTGACATGCCTTGTTGCCCTGTGACATTTACGTCATGGTTAGTGTTGCCCTGACTACATCTCCCGGAATGCATTGCCTGTCTGCACTGACACGTGTGGACTGCAGTGTGATTCTCGTGTCACAATGGGGGATGTGGGATAGGGGTAGGGGCGGCTACATTGCTGTGCTTTCGTCTTACCTTGGTGTGTTGCGGCTCTGGCAGAGCTGTCGGCGTCCCCAAGACCCACGACGCTCTCTTGCTCGAGTGTGGCCGCCACCAGCTCCTCCAGTTCGGTGAGGGCAGGTGCCCTGTTGGTTCCACCTCCGGTCTGGCTGGCCTCCTTCTGGATGTCGCCCATCTTCCTCTTGGTCACAATCCTCAGGTCATACCAGCGCTTTTTGAGGACCTCAATTTCCCTGTGGGTCACTCCCACAGCATTGACCTGCGCCTGGATGGCCAGCCATATGTTGCGCTTTTCGGCCTCAGGCACTTGCAGGGATTGCCTCCCAAACAGCTTCTGGTGCTGCTTCACCACCTCCTCCACCAGCACCTGGAGTTCCTTGGGGCTGAATTTGAGCTTCCTCCTCCTTTCCCCTCCGTCTTTCTGTGTGCTCTGGCTGGACATGCTGTTCGTTTCCCGCTCGCACATGCAACTGCTCCCTGCCTCTCCTCTGCACTCCGAGCCTCTCCAGGGTCGGCTAATTATGTACACCTGCCTGGGTGTGGCCACTTCGGCTAATTGTGTACACCTGCCTGGGTGTGGGCAGTTCCTGGTTGGGTGGGCTGTCGTTGCACAGGATTAGCTGTTTCGTCAAGTCATGTGATGTTATTTACCGAATCCGTACGTACCGATTCGGTATTTTCCGATTCGGTAGATACCACCTCGGTATTTTCCGATTCGGTAGATACCACCTCGGTATTTTCCGATTCGGTAATTATCACCTCGGTATTTACCGAATCGGTGAATTCCGATTCGTATTTACCGACTGTTACCGAATCGGTAACTGTTACCGAATTTTTACCTACATGTAACTTACCGATTCTAATTTACCGATTCGGTACGGCTCGGTATTTAAGAACCGGTAAAATTTATTTACCTACATGAGGCCCTATATGATACACTTAGCTGACAGACGGATGGTAGTGGGTCTGACTGCTGCAGTCAGCCTGTCTCCCAATTCCCTGGATGAGGGCCTTTGGATAACTGAGGAACGCTCGACAGGAGCTGTAATGTACCATACATATCCATATTTTAATATAAAGGATGATGTGAATATTTTACATGTACATGTCATAGGTATACACTTTCAACACTAAAGAGGCAGTCCAGCGTATTTAGAGATCCCTGCCTATGTCTCATGAAAATGTTAATGTCCCATATAGATGGGAACCTATTGACAGGGCTTGAATTGGGTGGTTGTTAGAGGCCTAGCATGTTTTAATTAAGTTGTAGGAAGACCTACGTCCAGCATCTCACTGGAGGATCAAAGTCCTGCTGTTGGTTCTCCATTAACAGTGCAGGCTGAGCTCAAGCCTAGCTCGCTAGAGGAGTTGGGCAGTATCCAAATTTATAATCACAATTTCAACATATAAAAGAGTCAAAACATTGGAAGTCCATGCACTAGCACTCATGAAAAATAACAAAAATATAGCAAAACTCTGTCTGGATCGAGGCAGGAGGACTACCTCATCAGTATGTTGAGCTGCCCAACTAAAACTTTCCCTGGGGAAATAAGGGAAACAATGGAAAGAAGAAAATGGGAGCGTGGAGCCATCAGTGCAGACCTATTAATAATAACATAGGCATGTGAAATGGGCCAAATAAAAATAAAAATATACTTAACTGTCATTTATAAAGAAAAAAGCAGAGCAGTACAAAACAGTCACCTTCTGACCCACTGAAAATGGAGGATGAACTCTTAGCTTTGGAAGTCTGAAGTAAGAGGCAAGTCCAACAAGGGGAGAGGATAGCAGCTGATCAACCACAGAGCAACAAGAAATAACTGAGAGGAATGCAGAGTAACAAACATGGAGGTGTTGGAAAATCTCCAATAGACTGGATAACCAGCAAGGCCGGACTGGCTTTACCGGGCATTGGATGTTTCCCCAGGAGGCTGGAAGAGCGGGCAGTGTTTGTTCTTAGGGGCCTTTTTTACGGGTGGCAGTGTATTGCTAAGCTAGGGGGCACTTTGTTTTGCAAATAATTATGGGTTTAAAATCACCCCTGCAGAGATCCTTTTATATTCAGCAGATTTCAGGAAATAATTAAAGTTCCAGGACCACTCAGGTGATTAAAGTTCTTGGTGGAAAGGGATTCAGAGTGTTGTCTAGTGGCAGTTTTGACTCATCTAAAGTAGCACAGACCATGCTTGCTGCAAAGAACGTGCACCCTGCAGATCACAGAACTTTATTTTATGTGGATAGTTCAGTGGGCTACTCCTTTTGCGTAAGAGATCTTTTTGTTACTTACAGTTCATAAGTGACAATTGTAATATAGCACAGTGAACTATACACTGCCATCAAAGAGCTGCATTCAAACTGCATGATACAGTTAGAAAGTTATGGTTTTCCCAGTCTTTCACTATCCTAATTTTGCTAAAAAAAATGGTTTGTTTGGGTAGGAATAAATTATTATTAGTAAATGAACCCTAACCACTGCATTACACTTTGAATCCTGCATTTGTCCTCCTCTAGACCAAGCACTTTTAAATAATGCCTACTATGATGGAGAACACTTGAATCCTTCACTTTTAGTCATCTTTGTCTTATATAAAGTTTTTCATAGACTGATTCACACACGTATGATTCATTGGCCGATGGGCTACTGTGCAATTTTGTGTAGATAACAAATCATTTACTGCTTTTAATGCTCTGTATATGGTCCAGTGGCTGAATATCTGACTATATTCGATTGGCTCAAAAAGAATTGGCTGGGTGGCCACTCCCTTCTATACTCTGTGGGGACTTTAATATTAACAATAAAGGGGATGGCTATAAGACAGATGAGGAACAGTATCAGGTCTGCAAACTAAGGGTTTTGAGATCTCTGACCCATTTGTGGGTGGCTCATAAGCTATCTGATGTATGGGCCGAAAAGGAACCACTTGATCCAGGACTTACGTTTTTTCGTGCTCCGCATCGGTTTCATGTAGGCTGGATTACTTTTTTATGTCTCATGAACTAGTACAGGAAAGTCAAATATATAAATATCCTCGGGTTATGTCTGACCATAATGATTTTGTGTTGGAGATAGAGGTGGGGGTATCTTCTCCTTCAACTCCTAGCTGGCCATTCGAAAGGGCTCTATTGTATGATGAGGAATTTATCACGTATATAAATAATTGAACCCTGATCTTTATAGTGGGGAATATAGGGAGTGCCCGGATTGATGTTGTTTGGGATGCTCCTAAGGCTGGAATACGAGGGGGGAGCACATCAAGATATAGCTGGGCTCGTCAAAATAGGGCGAAAAAAGTGCTGCAGGAGTTATATGAGAATTTATTAACCATAGAAAAATAGCTAATTATGGCTATTTCTAGAGGTGAAGAAATTGAAAAAGCCCAATTAGGCATCACAGTTGCTAAATCCGCGACAGTTGACATTTCTGCTAAAAAAGCTGTGGGTAAATACACGGCCTGGAAGAGCAAGATGTCTGAATTTAATGAAAGGGTGGGGCATTTGTTGGCTGTGCGCACAAGACAGAAGGTAACGCAGGGGAAGATTAGGGAAATTTGTGATCCTCAAAGTGGGATGGCCTCTGACCCGGCTCGAATACGCTCTTCCTTTCAAAATTGTTATCAGCATCTGTATACCGAGGAGGATCATCAGGACAATCAGGAAATGAACAAATATCTATAGGGTATGACACATGAGGGACTAACCATAGACAAACAAGAGCTGTTGGATCACCCAATTACAGGTGAAGAGGTTATTATGGCTATTCAATCAGCACCGGCTAGGAAGCAGAAGGGACGGATCTTAACCCAGGGGAATTCTACAGGGTATTTGCCTAAAGCTTACAAACTCTTATGGTAGAACGTTTTTTTAAAAGCACAATCTGGGGGACGCACCAGACTCTTGGGCTTCAGCCAATAGAATAGTTTCTCCCTAAAAAGGGAAATCAGTGCAAGAATTAGGGTCTTATCGGCCAATCACTTTGGTCAACAATGATGCTAAAATCTATGCTAAAATCTTAACTGTGAGATTAGCAGAGGTAATCAAGAAGTTAGCCACCCCTGTCCAGCATGGGTTTATTAAACTTAACATGGCACATAACATAACACAACATAACATATTAATATTACACAAAGTAGAAGGTTTTGCCATCTTAGGACCATTAACATTGAATATATTTTTGCACACAGTAAGGACTCTATAATCTAATGAGACGTAAATCGAGCTGACAATGGGGTGTTGTCTTCAAAAATGTTCTAGAGCAGAAGAAGAGTCACATTTCCAATGGCACTTAGACTAGGCAACCAAGTATCTCAGTCATCACCTCTCATTTAGGTGGGAATCCATGTCGGCTGCACCTTTCATGTCTTCTTTCTATTGCATGACACATGGGGCCCCTTGGACTAGTAGATAGAAAAGTGATGAGATTTACTATTTGAGTACAATTCAAAAGGGGGATCAGGAAGAACAAAGGGATCCAACAAGGTGGAATCCATACCAGATTTTCAGGATAACCAATGACTATGTTAATGAGATTCCTTTGGAATCGTTGTACAAATATATTTTATGTGGCTGTGATAGAATCCTGGCCAGAAAAACTAGAACAATGTTCCAATGGTATTCATTCAAAAACCTTTCATACATTGGTAGGGATTCACATATTCAAACCCTGTTTTGACAAAAAAAAGATATTCAAAAACATTTTTCATTTTAATCGTTTCATACATAGCATGAATCATGTGACAATTCCAATATGGGAAAATATGCTACATGTGATGGAGCAGTGTAAGTGGGAATAAGTAAAAAATGTGCAAAACAAAATCCAGTATGCATAGCTCTTTCAAGCAGAGCAGGAACTTGTGGTTAATGCACTCCAGGACTTAAATGTCATATTGAAGAGACCATCGGTCTTTTAGGCCTTTTCATACAATGCAATTCATCCGGTTTTCTTTAGACATTAACGGAGTCACGCCCCTTTTGGGTCAGGTTGCTACCTTTTCTGTCCTGAGGAAGACCCTATCAAATAATTATTAGTGGGTTGAAATGCTGACTTTTATGTCTTAACTGAATTTGCATTAATTGCCAGACTTTGAAAAATGGATTCAATCTTATTATTTCCCTTAAAGGTTTTTACCCTGAGATATATATGTTCTGTTGGTTAAAATTCTCTTTTGTGTTTTGAAAATGTTTCACTTGGAATTGTCGCCTGATTCATGCTACGTAAGGAGCGATTAAAATGAAAAAATGTTTTGAATATCATTTATTGTCAAAGCAGGTTTTGTATGTGTGAATCCCTGCCAATGTATGGAAGGTTTTGAATGATTACCATTGGAACATTGTTCTAGTTTTTTTGGTTTTCATTACCCCAGTTTCACTGGAATGCAGGGTGCCCTCCCTCTTCTTGGTGATGAAATGCTGGCATGCATCCAATTATCATGGACCTACATTGAACATCCTTGCTATAGAACATGAAAGGTAGAGAGACAAGAGTTCCAGGTGGCACACAGAGGTTGACAAACACTAACTCAATTCTTCATTCGGCTACAGTAGGTTCACAAGCAATTTAAGGAGGAATACCTTTCAAACAGAGCCCTGACTTATTCATGTGTGAGTCCTTTCATTGTAACACTCCAGGCCTGGCCAGAAGAGCTAGAACGTGCCCATTAAACTGTTATGCACAAGTTACCCAAGGCCTTCCATGGATTTTCCGCAGATTCTACCTATAAATTGGCACAGTGCACGTACAGAGCGTTTGTGAGATTTTCACTTCATTTCACCTGTGTTCTGCATTTACTCACTGACATAAACCAGAGGGAGAACATGATCGGCCAAGAACAAGAGAGAGTGACTAACCAAGGAGCCACTTCCTGGTTGAAATCTGCCAACTATGCGTGCCCAGAAAGTTCTTTTGTGCATAGTCCAGCCCATTGCAAATAGAGCACTGTAGAATAAAAATAGGCCAATTGTTGCATCTGCCTGAATGGTTTCTGTTTTTAAGTCAGCACCGTTGACATATTTACAGTTCTGAGCCCAGTGTTCTTTCCTGTGTAATAATTGAGTTATCTGATCATCCATACTATACATCATAGATCTTTTTTCCATTATAGTAGGCCTTCTTCCAAATATAGCCGACTCTCCCAACTGTCTCCTAAAATAAATATGTTATTGCCCAGTACTTATCTACACATAAGAAAGGATGTTTCGTAAACGCAAACCACTAAAGATATTTCACGATCCTATCTGAGGAGCCTGCCCAGAACAGTTTTAAAATATGCATGAAAAACATAAGCAAGGTTTACAAAACATATTCTTTTTAAACAGCACAGGGAATCCTGGGCCTTGCTCTCCGCTCATACAATTAAATGCAGTGCAAAGGATGGCGAGGGCAGGTACCATTTCTGGTAACCTAAGTGCAGTGATTAAGTTGTGCCCAGTGGTTGCGGGTGTTGGACACCAACACTTATTTTTGGAGACCCAGAGACATTGTTCATCCTTAGACTTTGAACAAGAGCAGGACAGACAGATGCAAACAAACAGAGAAACAAATTGGATTAGAAAAATAGGAAAGCAGCGACAAAGGGCATGACAAAGTGAGCAAGCGAAGCAAGAATGAAAATAACCTGCTTGGGTCAGTTAAAGAGACACGAAGTGTAGGGTTGTGAAAGGAAGTTTTTTGAGTTGGAATCAATCTGAGGCAGACTTCCTTGTATCCTGAAACCAAGGCATTGGGAAATGCTGGGGGCGGGCCTTAACTCATGTGTTTTTTTTTTTTTACAAATAAAGCCTAAGTGGCCAGTGACCACGGATAGGATGAGGGTTCAGGCTATGTTTTAACAAGATGGCAGATTTCAAGGGCACGGTTAAATATAATACAATTTATCTGATCTTGCAGATAAAAAAGGAGGAACCCTTCTAGAATGCACCTTAACCTGCCCGACCACATTCAGCGTATAATCACCCTTGTGTGCCGCACCCCATCAGAACATTGTCTCCTTGATACACAGCCCTGCCTGTCTTGTGTAGGGCTTTTACCTATTCCCTTATGCAGAATGTGGACAAACCACTCCTAAGCCTATCCACAGCTCACAATATATATCTCTGTCTGTCACTCTTCCCTTAATGTCACTGCCCATAAAATCGAAGGGGTTTATTCCCTCTCATACCCACTCCTAGGCGGTGTTTATACATCTCCTTGAATTCTCTCGCCGCTGTGTGTGGTGTTTACCAGGTGGTACATGTCTCTCTCCACTGTTCCATGTTCCATACTGGAGTGTGATGTGGTAATGGGACATCCTTTCCCAAGAGGTATGCAGACTTGGATTATGTCTGGCAGACATCGTGCTGAGGAAACCCCAAAGGAGTGTGCTTTTTCTCTAACAACAATAATTGCAAATTTAAGGGCAAACGAGATTTTGCCCCTGAATCCAAAATGTGCCCTTGCCAGGGAACAAGGTCTCGTTACTCCATAGCACTGTTTTCCTCCCAGAGCTGACAATTTGGGTTGAAAATATTCGAAGGCTTAAGAGTCAGTGACAATGTGTCGAAAATCAGGGCCTTAAATGTGTTGCTATAAATTCTCATTATGGACAGCACATGCACTTTTTAAAGTGAGATTTTAATTTGTTAGGGTTCGCGAATTACTATATAATTTCAACAATCGCTTATAGCCTCCTCAAGAACCATGGTTATCTCACTTTCGCTTTGTTCAGATGTTTTTTTAAAAGTATTTATCCGTAAGGCTTGAATTGGCGCTGCTCCTGAATTGCTGTATCATTTCAACAATCGCTGACAGCCTCATCAAGTACCATTGTTATGTCACTTTGGTTTTGTTCAGATTTTTAAAGTGTTTACCCATTAGGCTTTTAAGGGTGAGGGGCAAACTACTTAGAAAAAAAGTGTTGGGCATCGGAGTAAAATACCCATGCAGTCATTCAGGAGTGAATTGGAACATGAGTCTCTGTGACATCAAAATCTGGAATCTCTCAGGACAGACGTTCTTTTTCAGGAGATTTACAAACAAGAATTTCTCAAGGCAGCATCTCCCAAAGACGTGTTCCTGCAACATCCAGAATGCTCGACAACAAGGTTTTAGAGATCCCAGCTGTGATATTTGACAATGGCTCTGGGTTGTGCAAAGCTGGCATTGCTGGGGACAACGCGCCAAGGTCAGTTATTACTTCTATTGTTGGCCGCTCGAAAGTCAAGTCTACCATGCTGGGAGCTGGTCAGAAAGAGTACTACATTGGAGAAGAAGCTCAGTGTAAGAGAGGAGTCCTGACTTTGAAATATCCAATCGAACATGGCATCGTCACCTCCTGGGACGACATGGAAAAGATCTGGAGACACGTATATGAGTGCGAACTGCGACTCAAGTCCTGTGAGAGGCCAGTCTTACTGACAGAAGCCCCATTAAACCCCCTTCAGAATCGAGAGAAAATGACAGAGATAATGTTTGAAGGATTTAATGTACCCGCCATGTATGTCGCGGTCCAAGCCACCCTGGCACTTTATGCTTCAGGACGTACCACTGGCATCGTTATGGACAGCGGTGATGGTGTCACCCACACCGTTCCCATATATGAGGGCTACTGTCTGCCCCATGCGGTGTCCAGGTTGGACGTGGCTGGCCGCGACATCACGGAATACTTCATGCGACTGCTCCTGGAAAGTGGGCATTCTTTTGTGAGCACGGCAGAGAGAGAAATCGTGAAAAACATCAAAGAGAAACTCTGCTATGTAGCTCTGGATCCAATCCAGGAAATGAAACGCAAATCCGATGAGTTAATGAAAGATTTCAAGCTGCCCGATGGGAACATCATCAAAATTGGTAACCAGCTCTTTAGGGCCCCAGAGACCCTCTTTATTCCAGCTAACCTTGGCATTGAGGCTCCTGGGGTCCACAAAATGATCTTTAATAGCATCATGAAGTGTGATATTGATGTCCGCAGGAAGCTCTTTGAGAATGTCCTACTTTCTGGTGGTTCCACCCTGTTCCATGGACTAGATGAGAGAATTTTGAAAGAGATGCAGCTGTTGGCCCCTCCGGGTGTTCCGGTAAGGATCATAGCACCTCCTGAAAGAAAATATTGCGTGTGGATTGGAGCTTCCATCTTAACTTGTTTGACATCCTTTAAGCAAATGTGGGTCACTGCCTGCGATTACAAAGAATTTGGTCCAGTCGTGGTCCACAGAAAGTGCTTTTGAGGAGAATCACCAATCATCAATGTGCCGCCACAGCAAAAGCTAAATATGAGGCAAGGAGGTGGGGTGTTTCCACAAATGTATTAACAAGGGAGCTAATAAATGGAAACAATTATACTGCTGCATCTTCACCTGCGTGAGTTTCTATATTTTGAAAAGAAATCTTAGAAATATGCTTTTGAGCATTTAAATTTGCTATTTACACATCATTAGTATTATCCTTGATCGCTCCCTGGGAGAAGATTCTCAAATATATAATTTTGCAAAACATGACCAAAAACAATTTTGATCCATTGATAAAAGTGTAACTACCTGGTGTAAGATTAAAGGTACATGGAAACAGATGACTGTTAGCCACCAACACACACCAAGGTTTGCCTGACACAGACACAACAGAGGACAAACATAAACAGAACCGGTCTCTGGGCTGCAGTAAGAAAGAAGCCTATGTCAGACATGATGCTTGGTCAGTGAGAATCCTTTCTCTTCTCCATTGACTCCGGTAATGAGGCATTCTCTGCATAAAATTGATTTATGCTCCCATATCTGATTTTTGCTGAACTGTTTGCAACCACCTTGCACCTCCGAGTTGTTGTGAACTTCACTGAGTCTCGAGGGCAATTTGTCTGATTGTGCACAAGCCATCAAAGGTACCATAAACCATGGCAGATTCTTAACCAGGTGTGAGAGTGTAGTAATACATAATTGACTTTTGTGGCAATGGAATGATAATTACTCTCTGTTGTTGATTGAGCAAAAAACTCAGCATTTTGATCAGGTCATTATCAGGTTATAGAATATTGATGACAAGAGTCCCTTTCTCTCATCCCCCAAATGACCATGCATGGAAAGGCGTTATCATATTAAGCATCTATCATTAGCACCTCTATTTTTGTTACATATGACTAGAAAACTAAGACTGTCCATAGACCACTGTTGTTTGGCACAGTTTTCGAAATTGGAGGAGGTTGCCTGTAGTATGTTTAATATCTTGGAATTTGAATTTGGCCCATTGATGCAGAAAGATGTCCTTGATGGAGCAAATGCAATATTCAACAGAAGTGTCATTCAGGTCCACCAGTGGATAAAATATCTTGTCACGCAGCTAGCACAAAGCCACAAATATATAGATTACCAAATTCTAATCAAGTAATTGGTGTGCACACTTTGGCATAATTCTTCATCTACAGAGACACCTTTCTCGAATTATTATTTTATGTCTACTGTTTTCGATTTTGAGTTCACATAAAATTAATTGAGGTAAGCAAATACTTCTTATAGATTATAATTGTTTCATGGAAGTTTTTTTTCGAAGGAAATCCACTCTAGGAGAGATTTACAGGACATCATTATATACTGGCTTTGACATGCATTTGCTTTATGGTTTGTAAGAGAGCATTAGATGTACAACAAGAGTTTTATTGTGGTTTTCTATGTATTGCCCACTAGGGTTATATTGTATGGCAATCAGCACTTTAATCTGTGGAGCTATTCAATCCCACAAAATCTGTACATTTCAGTCAATCATTCCTTACCTACTTCCACACCAAGACCAACTCACTAACAAGGCAAAGTTTTTATAAAATATTAAATTGAATAGCTTCTGGTGGCATAATACATGAGGATAACAGTGGTGTGCAGTAAGTGTGATGAGTATGTACACTGAGTGCAAGTGTGCCTGCATGGGTACATTACATGGAGGACCGTGGGTTTCATTTTGGGAAGCCCGGGCCTGCCTAGTGTAAACCATGAGGTGTGGAGGAATCACCCCTGACAAATTTGTGTATTCCTGCATTCCTGTAAGCTTGGAAGGACATGTACTGGGGATGGGAGAGCCAGGCTCGCTCTGTGCTTTTCCATGGGCTCTTTGATTCAATAATAGATTACAAGGAATGGACTTGGACACATGTTAGGAAGAGGGAGATGGGATTGATAAGGAAATCATAAAGAGTAGGGCTGGGAGCCCAGTATTAACCTTTTGATGCTCCTATTACCGTGGCTGACATCCAGGTGTGAACTCTAGTCACACCCATGCATTTTTTTGTGGGTTAACCAGCTTTGGAGTCCTGCCCGCTGTGACAGACATGCTTCAGGAGGAAAAAGAAAGGGGAAATATGTACCTTTCAAAGAAGCAGAACTCTAAAATAAAACTTTAAAGACTCAGACATTAAATTACATTTCGTGACTGGAAAAGGACTATAAGTAGAGGAGTTTGAGACCCCAAACGTTATTATCTGCTGAGCAGCCAGACGGGCTGTTTGAGGAGGGGAAGCTCCGCAAGACTTCTTCATGCTATTCTCCCTGCTGGGTATGGGGGCACAACAGTACAGGAAAACCAAGACCACCTGCCCTGTTGCACCAGTATCTGCCTGCTCGCGAAGACCAGAGTGCCCTCTGAGGCAAAGGAGAGCGTTGGAAGGAGCAAGGTCCAGGTGTGAGCCCCATTGTGAGGACTCTCTGTGTGAGGTGTGAGGAATCCATTCTTGCACTGATCGGTCCGTAGCCAATGTGCTGGATTGATTCAGTGAGGTGAAGGGAGGGGCGGCAGTGGACTGAGCCAAGAAGTGAGGGTTGTGTGGAGGATGCCAGGCCTGCAAGTCCTCATGGTGGGTGGTGAGAACCACCATGAATATCAACACTAGGTCAGCTTGACCGGAATTGTGAGTGCAGTGGCAGTTACCCTGTATGCTAGGAGGATCTGCCAGAGACACTGAGCCCAATGGTCTGGCCTGCATACTGTGAACTGCACCAAAGGAAGCCCTAGGATCAAAAGACTTTCACCGGAGCCCACCAAAGCAAGGAGATCCCCCCCCCCCCCACAAAGAGAAGTGTGACCTACTGTGCGATCTCCAGAGAGGGATCAACCTGGATCACTAGAACCAGCCAGGTGCTGCCACATGTGACTACGTGCTGCCTGACTTTGCCGAGCAGCACTTGGCTGTGGTACTGGGGGGTTCCATTCCACGGAGTGGGTAAGTCATGAACTGGGCCTTTAAGGCCCTGGGGTCCATACTGTGATCGGTACTGCAACACTATAGACTCTTGTGACTGAACTTCTGAAGGAGTCAGAGGAGGAAACTCTTGAGTACGGGCAAATACTTTTACATTACTTGGATCAGTGAATGAAGAATAACATTAAATCCACTGCACTAAAATTAGTGGGACAGAGAGTAGCCTGACAACTACTAGAGCCCGTTGTCCTTCGCCTTTACATGTGTATAATTAAAATTCAACTACTTCTTTTTATATCGAAACAAATATTGGCATTGGCATCAACAACAGCCTATGTGCTCAGAACGGATAGGAAAGTACTGCCATTCCTTCCCTCTGGCAGGCGACAAACAATAGACACATCACTGATATTGTCTAGGCTGGATTATTGCAATTGCCTGTACTTGAATATCCAGCAGAAATGTATGAACAAACTTCAGCTGCTGCAAAATGCAGCTGCTAGACTCCTCACGGGCACACCCAAGTTCTCTCCCATTTCCAAGGAATTATAGAAATTGCACTGCCTCTCTGTAAGAAGTCGAGTGCGTTTTAAATCACTCTGTGTGGTTTTCAAAGCCCTTGAAGGTACAGGCCCAGACTTTTTAAAACAACGGTTCCAGTGGTACACACCGAGAAGGACACTTCACTCACTGGGGGAAAAGTTAGTCTCAGTGCCGCACACAAAAAAAGCTCTGTGGGGTGGCAGAAGCTTTGTCGTGGGTGCTGCGAAGGCCTGGAATGCCCTTCCGTTTCACTTAAGAAATGTCTTGGATCTTCTAGCCTTTAGGAAGGGCTTAAAGACCTGGCTTTTTGCTGAATAGACCTCATGTCCTCCGTGCTCTTGCCTTCAGGATAAATGATTAGCGCCAGGACACCCACGGGTAACCACTGCACTTTAAAAATACTATTAACATAACATAACAATATTGATCTATTGTTTACGGTGTTGTACGTTGAGTTATGAATCGTGCTCACTGATCTGTATCTATGCTTCCCCCTTTACTGCTTGTCTGATGCTACCTAACTGAGAGTCAGGTGTAGAAGGGGTGTTTGGCGCAGTTGAGCAGAATTCATAGTAGGCTGAGCCTCGGGACATCGGGATTAAAAGACCTCATGCACCACAGATGGACCCTGTAGCTCATTCTTGTCCTGTGGCCCACTAAAAAGTGGTTCTAACAACAGCAATACTCTTGTGTTCCTGAGGGATCTACAAAAATGGTGTCAATAACTCCAAGAATTGAAATCTTAATATACCATTTCTTGGGCTTCTCATAATGAGGTCCTTAGTATAAGGGTTTTTCCTTCTTGGAAAACTGAAGATCTATTAATATCTTTATTACTTTTTTTGCAAGGCTACAGACAGTATTTTCAATTTCTGCTTCATAGCCCATGGTGTGTGTGTGTATGAATGGCATCACTAATCACAGAGTTATCACTGTCAAGTTTGTGGTGCGTGACTTTGTTCTGATGTTCTGGAATCATATGCTATCTGCGCTACCGTCATTACAGTGTGTGTACACGCAGGCTGTAGAAGCTGCATTACTCTATCTCTACTTTCCCATCATAGAGGAAGATGGCTACCCAGTTAATGTCCCAAAACATCACTGTTTAATGACAAGATTGCCAGGTCTGTGTCAATTACTATCTCCACATACTTTAGGATAATTCTTGGATTATCACAGTCTTCTCTGCCTTGATCTATAAAACCTGCCTCAGCAAGATGGTTGACGAAGTTCCCAGCCACATAAAAGTGCTTACATTTTAATTTCTAGTAAGACAATTTAAAGGGAGGCAAATGTTTCTTCATACATGGAAACATGTTTGTGTGTGATCGCTGGCATGTCACGGGTTGCAGAATCTGGTGATGTCCATTTTAGCACGGCTAATTTATGAGGATGAGGTACTGTATATGCTCATCAATGAAGGACAAGGTCCATTTCTGAAAAATATTTTGACGGGATAGTGATCCAGCCCATTTGTGCTTCTTTTTACTGATTTGCCCAATTCTCTGTTCTATAGGGTAATGCTGAATACCCACACAATGAAAATTATAGTTTCATAAGAAGTTCCTTAAAGCGTTATCCACAAGCCTCCCAGTTGGTGGGGTTTTTCCTTTAACTTGTTCACCTGCTTTGACAAGAAGCATTGTTACCTAGTAAGTAGCCCATTGTTGAGTAATTGGAGACAGCTCTGATGTTGATCAACCATGACTGCTTTTGATGTTGACTGTGCTGCTACGAACATGCCCATCTGGGGAACAACTCATTAGAAAGCAGAGCTTCTGAATCCTGTGCACTTATCACACAAAGTTCAAGAGCAGCCATCTTTCAGGATGTTTGATCATGAAACCTTAGATGCCTTGCCTGTCATCATTGATAATGGATCTGGGCTGACTAAGGCAGGCATAAGTGGAGAAAATATCCCACGATCGGTCTTTGCCACGGTCATCGGTCGCTCCAAAGTTAAAGCCACTGCCTTTGGGGCATGCCAGAAGGAGCATTTTATTGGACAAGAAGTTGAGACTAAGAGGGGTACTCTGACACTCAGGTATCCCGTTGAACGTGGTATAATCGGATCATGGGAAGACATGGAAAAGATCTGGAAGCATGTGTATGAGGAACTTAAACTGAAGGCTAGTGACAGGCCACTCCTGATGAGTGAACCTCCTTTGAATCCATTGCCATATCGAGAGAAGATGACCGAAGTCATGTTTGAAACTCTAAAAGTGCCTGCCATGTATTTGTGCGTTCAAGCTACATTGGCCCTTTATGCATCTGCGCAAACCACAGGATTGGTTGTGGACTCTGGTGACGGGGTTACTGAAACTGTACCCATCTATGACGGCTACTACTTGCCACATGCTGTGTGCAAGCTAGATGTTGCTGGCAATGATATCACTGAATACTTGACCAAGCTTCTTGTTGACTCTGGCCATGCTTTTTCTTCCTCACTTGAGAAAGACATTGTCAAGGACATTAAGGAGGAGCTGTGCTATGTGGCTACTGATCCTGCCAAACAAATCCATAAACGATTGGAAGATCTTTTAAAGGATTACACACTACCAGATGGTAAAGTTATCCAACTGGGCAACCAGCTCTCCCGAGCTCCAGAGATTCTCTTTGCACCACCAGTCTCTGGAGGAGAACCCCAAGGTGTGCATGAGATGATGTTTAAGAGTGTGATGAAATGTGAACAGGAACTGCATAGACACCTCCATGGCAACATCATCTTGTCAGGAGGATCAACGCTTTTCCCTGGCTTTGACGAGAGGATCCTAAAAGAAATCCAACAGCAAGCACCCTGCGGGACCCCAGTGCGCATCACTGCCCCGTCAGACAGGAACGTTTCCACCTGGGTTGGAGGTTCGATCATCACTTCATTGACATCATTCAAGCAAATGTGGGTGACCAGCAGTGACTACAAAGAATTTGGCTCTAGTGTGGTTCTCAGGAGGTGTTTCTAAACATATTGATAGACATAGAGAATATGAGTTAGAAGGTTATTGATCAAGAAGTGTACTGCATCATCACTTAAAAAAAAAGACCAAAAAATGTTAAATGCTTGTCCAGGTGGAAACCAATAAAATTGAAGAATTATTGTGGTGCCCTATTTATTGTGGTCATGCAATAAGGTTTTCACTATTTTCACCCAAAATTCTTAATTTCGACAGCATGTGTTAATTGTTTGTAGAACAGCGACTTTCAAATAACCGATCACACATTTTCTATACAAATAGATGTGTTAGGGAACTGGTGTTTTAGTTTGGATTCTGTATGTAGAAATGTATACTTTTAGAAAGAGAAATTAGTAAACTATTTGCAATAAGCAGGCTGGCTATAGCATTGAACTTGGGCCCATGTGGTCATAATGTGCATTCTTATTGACATGAGAATCTATCTATGGCAGTGTCATTGATAGTTAATTCGGGAAACAACGTTTACAACGCTGTCATATCATCTCAGTGATTTTACAACACGGTCGTTACAACAACCACGTTGTTAGTACCCGATACCTTTACATCGAAAGTCATTAGAACAATTTGCTGTAGGGGGACGCGCTGAGGTATTGGGTATGAAATCCAACACCTTCCTTGCTGTTGAGCAAACTGGAGTAGGAATAGTAAATAATACTATTCCTAAGTCCAGCGCGCCCCCTACAGCAAGTTTTTTCTAATGACTTAAGCGATGTAAAGGTATCGCGTACTAACAACGTGGTCATTGTAACAACCACGTTGTAAGAGCACGCAATGTAATAGTATGCGTTGTAACATGCTATATTCAGGTAATTCATTTACTGCCACCAATAATAGCACACTTAACTAAATTATGCTCAGAAAGGTCCTACGAGCATTATCTAGAACATGCTTGAGCTTTTATCTCAACGCACAGTATAAGTTAAAGCTGTGCAAAGTACAATCCAGTCAGATAAGCCATAGTGCCTGATTACCTGTTCCATGTAATATTCCAACCCATGCACAAACTCCTGTTTACACATGGGTCTGAATTACGAGTATGAAGGAACTTAAAGCATCCTGACAATTACCAGATGTGTTAAATAACTCAATCTTCGTTAAATTTAAGCAGGGCACACCCGCTGAAATATGATAGGGGTAAACATACGGCATTTACTGTATCGCGGATTTTGGTGCGTTAAACACCAAAATCTGCATGTTATTTCCCATGAACTCGTAATTGGTGTTACTTATCACACCCTATAAATAACATATCCCGGGATATCGTTATTCATCAGGGACGATAAATAATGCCTTAGCTCATTATCAGGCCCATAGTATTTAAAAGGAATGGCAAAGCCAATAGGTCTGGTCTTGGCAAGTGTGCAAAAGTGTTTTATTTAATTGTTTTCAAGGTGTAGGAAATAGAAATTAAATGTTTGTAAGTAAAAAAAAGGAAAGCTGATGCTGCCTGAAAATGAAGTACATATGTTTGCAAAGAAAACTAGGTAAAAACATGTGGCTTGGCAAAGGGTGGCTATAAAATTAGGCACAATATACTAACAATATGTATAAAAATAAAGACTATCGAACCAGCGAAGTCATTCCAGTTCAGGTCACTGGAGGGCACTCTTTTGAGGGGCCTGAGTACGCGATTAGACAAAATGATGTAATTCACGGTGCAAATAGCCAATGTCTAAAGTGGGCTGACTCATTACCCCTTGCAGTATTCTGTGTTGAGTCCAAACACATTGTGAATAACATTTGTACAATCTAATTAATGAACAGGTATGACCAAAAGCCACTTTTTTTGTGTTTAAAATAGTTTATTTACTTTTTGTAATAAGCAGTGACAATACAAAAAAGAGTACTATACAAAGTACCCAAAGAGAATACATAGATATGAACAACAACAATTAAATTTAAAACAGGTACCATATAATATAGTATTAATAGTAACAAAACAAAAAGGGAGGGAGAAGAAACAGGCATAAATATGTTAATAATAATCATTGAAGTAGAGCTACTATCAAATAGAGACCTAAGCGACTTATAATATAAATAAATAAGTAGAGAACAATATATTTCAAGAAGATAAATAATAATCAATATGTTTCAAAAATAAATGATAGGAGTTACAATTATGAGTAATACCATTCAAAGATAAATGGGCACCTCTTCTAGTAACAATAACCCACTGCCATCAAAGATGACAAACAAACTCCTGAGGCGGAAAGCCGGGAGCGCTGCTTATTTTAATTGCTTTTTAAAATTGTATTGTACTGCTGTGTTTGCTCACTCACCGGCATCTTGCCACGATCTTTGCCTGCCTTCAGAGGTCCTAGACAGCCGATTTGGGCGCTGCCTTGGGGAATCCTCCCTCGCTGCCGCCATCTACCGCGAGCGAGTAAGCTCCGCCCACTTTACCGGCCTCGCCCCCTTCCATCTGTTATAAGGGCGCGCTGATTACTAGCGCGTCCTCCTAACAAACTCCTGAGGCGGAAAGCCGGGAGCGCTGCTTATTTTAATTGCTTTTTAAAATTGTATTGTACTGCTGTGTTTGCTCACTCACCGGCATCTTGCCACGATCTTTGCCTGCCTTCAGAGGTCCTAGACAGCCGATTTGGGCGCTGCCTTGGGGAATCCTCCCTCGCTGCCACCATCTACCGCGAGCGAGTAAGCTCCGCCCACTTTACTGGCCACGCCCCCTTCCATTCCCTCTCTCCCTTTGATTCCCTCATAAAGGATGTGTATGGGCTGGAGGCGCAGCGGACGGGCGCAGCGGGCGCGACGATTGCGCGCCGAAGGCGCGCCTAAGGCAAGCCCGTCTACGCCCGTCCGCGACTGTCCGGGGCTAGGGGCACGTCACTCTGCCTCATTCACCATCTATGCCCCCGACCACCTACGCAGCCTCCAGGGATCATGGTCCCTACCATCCTCCACCTGCTCTCGCATTTCGTCCCTCGGTCTGTCTCCCGTTGCTCCTCTTGACATCCCCCCTCCTCTAGTCGTTCCTCCCCACTCTCCTAGTGACAATGCTCTCCCTGCAACCTCCAAAACCCTTGCGGCATTTTACCTTAACACCCGGTCTGCTGTAGCCCATGCACACGAACTCTCGGTACTGCTAGACCTTCATGCCCCAGATCTTCTTTTTCTACCGGAAACTTGGTTCTGCGATGACTCCCTCCCTGCCCTACTGGCCACTTTACCAGCTCCATACTACGCCCTCTGAGCAGATCGCCTTACTGGCAGAGCCGGGGGCGGCGTGGCGGTCATCGCACGTACCGACCTTCCTTTCCAAACCCTGTCCCTGCCAGACATCGCGAATACCGAGTATCTGGCTATCCGCACTACATCCATTACGCCCCCTCTTACCTGCTTTCTTACCTACCGTCCTCCTCGATCCCCTTTATTGTTTCTCCCTGACTTTCTGGAAGTCCTAGCCACAATCACCGTTAACAACTCCTCTATTCTACTTCTTGGTGACTTCAACTTCTGGCCCTCTGATCCAGCGGAATGCTCATCTTCAAAAGAATTTTCAGAAACTCTCCAATCCCTTAACTTTACATCTCATATTCACTTCCCTACCCATATCAAAGGTCACACATTAGACCAGATCTGGTCCCTGAACTGTCCTGTGGAGTCCCTCTCTATCTCGCCTTGCACATGGTCTGACCACTACCTGATCTCATTTGCCCTCCCCATTCACCCTCCGACCAACCCCCCTCGCCCCAAAAACATCTGGGTTCGTGCTTGGGGACGAGTTGATCCGGAAAACTTATCGTCCCTACTTACCACTTCCCTCCCTTCCCTGCAAGGCCTACCCACCCTCTCCCAGGTCAAGGCCATCGAACAGTGGCTCTCCTCAGGCTGCGATTCTGTTGCCCCTCTAAAACAAATTACCTCCAAGCGAGAGAAGGATACCAACCGGTGGTTCAACGAAGAGCTCAAGGCCACCAAACTAGCAGTACGTCGCGCGGAGCGGGCTTGGAGGAGAAATTACTGCCCCTCTCTACGATTAGAGTTCATTAACATCTTGACCCAATACAAAAAAGACATCTTGGGGGCTAAAACCACCTACTTCTCCTCCAAAATCCTCGCAGCAGAAAACCAGTCAAAGGAAATCTTTTCGATCGTGCGTTTTCGGACAGAACAACTCTAAAGCCCGTCCCTTCCAAAGAACTCTGTCACTCCCTTAATAACTATTTCATTCAGAAAATAGCCACTAGTAAAGCCAACATCCCTCCCCCTTCCCCCACTTTTGTTGACCCCCAGTGTCCCTTTCCTAAGGGAGAACTCACCACCCTCCCCCCTCTAACTAAGGAAACCCTGACATCCATAATACCCCTTGTCAAATCCGGCTCCCCACTAGACCCCTGTCCTGCTCATATTCTCCGCCACATCTTTATCACTTGCCCAGACCCTCCCCCTTCACCTCCTCAATAGCTCCCTTTCTCAGGGCGTAGTACCGAACCCATTAAAATCTGCGGTTATTGTACCCATCCTGAAAAAGCCGGGCGCGGACCCCTCAATCCCTGCCAATTTCCGCCCCATCTCCCTCCTGCCATTCCTGGCAAAGGTGCTCGAGCGCCATGTCACCTGCGCTCTGAGCTCTTTTGTGGAGAAGCATGGAGCTCTTGCCTCCCGCCAGGCCGGGTTCCGCCCTGCACACTCTACGGAGTCCGTAGTCCTCTCGGTCCTGAACAACCTCAGGGAGGGTATGGATACTAACCAGCCCCAGGCCCTGGTGCTCCTCGATCTCTCAGCCGCTTTTGACACGGTGGATCATACCATCTTGCTTTCCCGTGTCAAGGCGGCGGGGATCGGGGGCACCGCTCTGGTCTGGCTATCCTCCTTCCTGAGCGACCGCACCCCGGCTGTCCGCCTGGGCGACTTTACTGCGGACGTTCGGAAAGTTCAGTGCCGGGTCCCCCAAGGCTCCTCCCTTTCCCCTCTTCTGTTTAATCTTTATATTGCCCCTCTTATCTTTTCTCTGCAACAAATGGAGGTCGCCGTATTCAATTATGCGGATGACCTCCAGCTTGTTTTTAATCTGTCTTCTTCCCTCTCTTCTGTTCTAAATTTCCAATCTATTATGCTCCATATCCGGGACTGGATGAACCACAACCACTTGAAGCTCAACCCAGACAAGACCGAGCTGGTGTTGACGGGTGGTTCATCCAGCCCCTGTTCCTCTTTATTCTGGCCCCCCTCTCTTGGCCCTTCACCTATCCCGTCTACCTCAGTCAAAACACTAGGCATAAAACTCAACTCTCAACTCACTCTTCACTCTCAGGTTAGTTCTGTGGTTTCTTCTTCTTTCCTATCACTGCGCACTATACGCAGGGTGTCCCGTTTTTTTTCCTTCACTGCCCTCAAACTGATCATCTTGGCCATGGTGGTTTCCCGCCTGGATTACGGCAACGCCCTATATGCAGGTTTTCCTGCATATAGCCTACGGCGTTTGCAACAGATTCAAAACCAGGCGGCCCGCCTGGTCTTTAAACTCCCGAAATTTCACCACACTACCCCCATCTTGAAATCTTTGCATTGGCTTCCTGTTCGTGCTCGGGTCCAGTTTAAGCTCGCCTCCATCACCTTTCAGGCTCGACTGGGCTCGGCACCGGCTTTCATCTCTTCTGAGATTACCCCTTACGTTCCCACCAGGGAACTACGCTCATCCACCCAGTCCCTTCTCACTATCCCACGGTACCGGAGAAAGAAATGGGGAGGTTCGAAATTTGCGACCCTTGCCCCGCTCCTCTGGAACTCTCTTCCTCTTGAACTCCGAACCCTCACCCTGTACCCGCAATTTCGGAAACACCTCAAGGCTCATCTGTTCATGAAGTCCTTTAACTAACCCTCCTGTAGTTTGTTTTCGTTTTTCTGCTCCGGTCCTTTGTTAGTTGTAGCGCCAAGAAACCGCTGGTGTATGTGCGCTTTAAAAATAATTTAAATTCAAATTCATTCAACACATAGGTGCCGATTCCAATCCTGGAAAAACCGGGTACGAACCGTCGGTCGGAGCGTTTTCTCCGTCCGACTCGTACCCGGGAAAAAAACATTACAAACTTGCAAGTACGATTCGCACGGGTGTTTCCGTACGAATCGTAAAAAACACGGACCGACGAAAATATACATACAAATGTGATCCGGGAAAGCGCCGATGGAACGTCGGGACGCATTCAGGCTGCGTTTCACGAACCAGGAAGTACGATTCGAACCGACAGCAGTCCGGACGTCAATATTTTTACGGCACCCAAAAAGTGCCGGAAAAGCGAAGTACGCCGCGATGCGAGCGGAATTGGGGGCCCGGTACGCGCCGTACCCCCCCCAGCCCCCCATATGTACGTGCCGTCCCCCCCAGCCCCCCTGTATGTACACGCCGTCCCCCCCAGCCCCCCGTATGTACGTGCCGTCCCCCCCCACCCCCCCCGCAGATGGTTGCGCCATACCCCCAGCCCCCCTCCGTGCATGTCCGGTGCGGACCCCGACCCCCACCCCCGAAAGTACGGTGCGGACCCCCACCCCCGTATGTACGGTGCGGACCCCCACCCCACCCCCATATGTACGGTGCGGACCCGCGGGGTCCGAACCGTACATACGAGGGTGGGGGTATGCTCTGTACATTCGGGGGGTGGGGGTGGGGGTACGCTCCGTACATACGGGGGGTGGGGGTCCGCACCGTACATACGGGGGTGGGGGTACGCTCCGTACATTCGGGGGGTGGGGGTCCGCACCGTACATACAGGGGGTGGGGTGGGGGTACGCTCCGTACATACGGGGGGGTGGGGGTACGCTCCGTACATATGGGGGTGGGGGTCCGCGCTGTACATACGGGGGAGGGGTGGGGGTACGCTCCGTAAATACGGGGGTGGGGGTCCGCACCGTATATACGGGGGTGGGGGTACGCTCCGTACATTCGGGGGATGGGGTGGGGGTCCGCACCGTACATACGGGGGGTGGGGGTACGCTCCGTACATATGGGGGGTGGGGGTCCGCGCCGTACATACGGGGGGTGGGGTGGGGGGACGCTCCGTACATACGGGGGTGGGGGTCCGCACTGTACATACGGGGGTGGGGGTACGCTCCGTACATTTGGGGGGTGGGGGTCCGCACCATACATACGGGGGGTTGGGTGGGGGTACGCTCCATACATACGGTGGGTGGGGTGGGGGTACGGTCCGTACATTCGGGGGGTGGGGGTCCGCACCGTACATACGGGGGGTGGGGTGGGGGTACGCTCTGTACATATGGTGGGTGGGGTGGGGGTAAGCTCCATACATATGGGGGGTGGGGGTGGGGGTCCGCACCGTACATACGGGGTGGGGGTATGCTCCATACATATGGGGGGTGGGGGTGGGGGTCTGCACTGTACATATGGGGGTGGGGGTACACTCCGTACATTCGGGGGGTGGGGGTCTGCACCGTACATACGGGGTGTGGGGGTACGCTCCGTACATATGGGGGGTGGGGGTCCGCACCGTACATACCGGGGTGGGGGTATGCTCCGTACATTCGGTGGTGGGGGTGGGGGTCCGCACCGTACATACGGGGGGTGGGGTGGGGGTACACTCCGTACATACGGGGGGTGGGGGTACGCTCCGTACATTCGGGGGGTGGGGGTCCGCACCGTACATATGGGGTGTGGGGTGGGGGTACGCTCCGTACATACGGGGGTGGGGGTGGGGGTCCGCGCCGTACATACGGGGGTGGGGTGGGGGTACGCTCCATACATATGGGGATGGGGGTCCGCACCGTACATACGGGGGTGGGGGTACGCTCTGTACATTCGGGGGATGGGGGTGGGGGTCCGCACCGTACATACGGGGGGTGGGGTGGGGGTACGCTCCGTACATACGGGGGTGGGGGTGGGGGTCCGCGCCATACATACGGGGGGTGGGGAGGGGGTACGCACTGTACATATGGGGGGTGGAGGTGGGGGTCCGCACCGTATATACGGGGGTGGGGGTACGCTCCATACATTTGGGGGGTGCGGGTCCGCACCGTACATACGGGGGGTTGGGTGGGGGTATGCTCCGTACATATGGGGGGTGGGGGTCCGCACCGTACATACAGGGGTGGGGGTACGCTCCGTACATTCGGGGTTGGGGGTCGGGGTCCGCACCGGACATACACGGAGGGGGGCTGGGGGTACGGCGCGTACATCCGCGGGGGGGGGCTGGGGGGGACGGCGTGTACATCCGCGGGGGGGCCAGGGGGGGACAGCGCGTACATCCGCGGGGGGGCTGGGGAGGGACGGCGCGTATGCGGGCACATGTCTCCATGGTTGCTATTGAGGTTCGCTCCGTGCGGTGTTTTTCCATACGGTTGTACAATCGGACGGACGGGATGGATCGTACTTGCGCGCTCGGACTTCATTTTTCCGATTCGTACGTAAAATCGTCCGGGGACGTGTCGGACACTTTTTCCGACCCGAGGACGTGTGGGGGAATTTTCCCAATGCGATTCGTATGTATTTTTCCCATGCGAATCGTACTTGCCAGTTTGTACGGTACTTGTACGATTCGGACGGAAAAAAATCCGAATACGATTCGTACGGAGAAAATTTTTCCAGGATCGGAATCGGCCCCATAATAATGAAACATCCTTCCAACATGTTGTAATGGATTTTAAAGCAGCTGATAACAAAAATTAACAATTTAAATGAAAGATCCTCATGGATATTAAGTATTTTTTTAATAACGTCTCAAACTTCAGCCCAAAATTAGAAACAGAAGGACATTCAAAAAGCTATGTTTTAACGAACCAGTATGCAAATTACAATGCCAACAGTTTGAAGTCGGAAGAAGTTTAGCTTGAAATAATCTTAAAGGAGACCATATGCAATTATATGGAATATAGGAATTTGTTTGTTAAAGTAGAACAGGTAACCATCCTGAAATATTATTAGGCCAAATTGTTTTCCATGTATCGTGAGAAAGAGAGGATGAAAGTTAATTATTCCAAAATGTTGAAATCACATCAATGTTGTTACCTTTAAATGAAATCATCTTCTTATACATTAATGAAACACCATGAGAGAAAGAGGATACAGTTTGAATTGAAATTAATATATCTGATTTAGTGTTTGAATGTATATTATGAGGAAATGAATCTAATATAGAATTACACAAAAGTTCATATTTGAGGAAATCAGAAGAAGGTGAATGAAATTTTGTCTGCAAAACATCAAAAGATATAAAAGTATTATTATTGTAGACATCTTTGAGGCATAAAATATCAGCCTTAACCCATGAATGCCAAAATCTAACATTTCTCGAAAGTTTCAGGATTGGATTATACCATAGTGACAAATCTTCAGTGATGGACATGGGTGATTGGAAAATTAAGTCAAAATCATTTCATATTAGTTTAGTTGATTTTTAAATAATGGATTTATTAAAAAATATTGACTTATTGGACATAGTTAACAAAGTAGACAATGGAAACGGATCTACCAGACCCCTTTCTATAAAAAGCCATGCAGGAGGATTAATCAGATGAGAATGATTAAACCAATGAGAGCTTTGTTTTAATATAAATGCTTTATGTTAACTAAAAAAGTCTGGTAAACCAAATCCTCCATTACATTTGGCTATTTTTAGTTTTTTTATAACAAATATGAGGTTCTTTATTGCTCCAAATAAACTTAGAAAGGAGTTGATCAACAACTTTGTAAAACTTCATAGGAAATTGAGTAGGAATCATGGCTAGGGAATAAATAAAATTCGGTGCTATAGTCAATTTTATTGAGTCCATTTTTCCCCACCATGAAAGATGAAGCGAAGACCATTTAGATATTATTTCCTTAATACAACTTAAAATAGATTCACAATTCAATGATATTGTTGTTTTTTATAGACGAAGAGACAAAAATGCCAGGGTATTTAAATATATCTCTTTGCCAAATTATTTCTTTTATGGGTAACATATCTGGGGTACAATGAATATTCAAAGGAAAATATATTTAACATGTAACCAGAAATTTCAGAATAAGATGAGATAATTTCTAATAAAGGAGGGAATGAGGATATAGGCTAGTTAATAAATGAAAGTGCATCACCTGCATATGCTAACGTTTTAATAATACCTCATTAATAATAATACCAGCAATATCATTATATTTCCTAATGAAAACAAGCAAAGGTTCAATAACAAGAAGAAATAAAAGTGGGGTGAGTGGACAACCTACCTTGTCTGGAACCTCTAAAAAGAGAAAATTGTTTCGAAATGTGGCCAATAATAAATAAGCGAGCGGTAGGAGTAGAGAAAAGAGCAGATATCATACGGATAAATCACCAATATTAAATGCTATCAAAGTACGAAATAAAAATTGCCAATGAACTTTATCGTAACACAACAATCAGAGCCTCAGTGAAAGAACCTGAAGTAGCTTCCCATAGAGCTAAAAAAGGTAAAAAGTTTAAACAAATGAGAATAAGTTGCAAATGAAATTCTTTATGGAATTCTGCTGGAATGCCGTCAGGTCCTGGGGATTTATTTTGTTTAAGAGATTTAATGGCTAATAGAATTTCTTCTTCAGTAATGGATAAATCTAGTTTCTTATTCGTTAATTGAGGAACCTTAGGCAAACCACATTTAGATAAAAAAGAATCAATTAAAGAAGGATCATCAAATTTATGTTTATTATAAAGGGCAGCATAATAATTTAGAAATTCATTAACAATATAATTTTGCGATAATGCAATTTTCCCATGGGGCCATGAATCGAATTTGTTTGTGTTTTATCTTTTTTGAAACATAAATAGTTAGCCAAAAGCCGTCCAAATCTGTTAGCATTAAAACAGAATTTGGCTTTAGAGTTAGAGAGTTGAACACCAGCTCTTTTGCTTAGGATTGAATTGAACTCATATCAAAGTTTTCTTAATTTCATTCTATATTGAGGGTCATTGGAGGTGTGAAAAAGTCTCTCAAATTTTGTAATTTGTTTGTCCAATTCCTTAATTCTTTCATTGAAAGCTTTGTTTTCATGTGCCATGAGAGAAATGAAGGTGCCCTGATAAAGGCTTTGAAATCGTCCCACCTATTCACCATAGATGTAGAGCCTTCTGGATTGAGACAGAAGTTCTCTTGAAGTGCATTTAACCTTTTTGGCTTATTTTGTTCATTGAGGATGATATTAGTATACATGCGCCATCTGGATTAAGCTTTAAAATTTGAGTTACATTGTGGAACCATGGAAATCAAGGCATGATCCGAAATATCAATATTGCAAATAGTAGGAGTAACAACTGAATTAATTAATTGTCTAGAAATTAATAAATAATCTAGTCTTGAGTGTGAGTTATGTGGGTTAGAGAAAAAGGTAAACATTTTTTCCGTAGGAAAATACAATCGCCAGATATCCACCAATTTTGTAGTTTTAAAAAAAGATTTAAAAGTAAAAAATGCTTTAGGTGGTCGAAATTTTGTGAGCGAAGATCTATCTAATAAAGGATCAAATATGAGGTTGAAATCCCCTCCAACTATAAGTGGGACATTGCCCAACTTGAGAACTTCAGTAGATAGAATGGACCAGAAATTAGGATCAACAACTTTTGGACCATACACATTAAGTAAATAAATAACTATATCATGAATTTTAACTTTAGCAATGACATATCTCCCTTCTGAATCTGAGGATTTACTTAAAATTTGAAAATGCTGCCTTTTTGCAAAAAGAATAGCCACGTAATTTTATTTACCCAGAGCTCCCCCGCGACAGTTCTCCAGTTCAGCTTGCCCGCAATCTGCTACCCTCTGCGGCCTGTGTACCTGCTGCTCTTTGTTTGTGCATTCTCTGCCCATTTCTTGCTCTGTTTTACCTTTTCTGCTAGTTTTTCCTCCCTCTATTTTGCCTTTTCTGATAATTTCTTTCCTCCTCCTGCCATTTCCTCAAGACCTAGCTTTTTGACAGAGACCTCGCACCTCAGTGCCCATATACAGGATGTCGTAAACCTTTGACATACAGGGAGACTATTTTAAAATTGTGAACATTAGCCATAGTAAAGTAGAAAAGATATAGTTGAGAAGAAGAGAAAAAGTTGAAGAAGAAAGAGAAGAAAAATAAGACAAAATAGTAGCTCTAGAAAAGGATAGTAGGGAAAAAAGGGAAAAAGAAAAGACAAACAAACATTAAAAAAAGACAGCATTTTAACAATAAATTTGAAATGCACACACGCTTTGAGAGGATGACAGAACCGTTGGAGCCCTGTGAGGAAAAGAAAAACAGTTAAATTAGCCAGAAGAACATATTATAGTAATGTTCAGGTAGCAGAATCATGCGGATCCCTAGAATGTTGTGAGTGTTGATCCAGGAATATGCGCAAATCTTCAAGTCTCTGGAAAGACTTTGAAAAATTATCTTTCCAAATTCGCATTCTTGAAAGATCAAAAAGACCATACTTAAATTCAAGACTTCTTAACCGTGGACGAATGTCAGTGAATGCCTTGAGTCTTAACAGTATCTTTAACAAAGTCTTGGTGAATAACATTTTTATTACCATTGACCATTAAAGAAGGAATTTCACATGCTGCTTTCCTTATCAAGACCAAATAATGATGCCGTAAAACCTTGAAAATCATTTGTCTTGGATTTGTATGGTGAGGATTACGATGAGAAGGAATCCTATGAGCTTTATCTATTTCAAATTTTTCAGGAAATTTGATGCGCAGAAGACCAGGAATCAAATTTTCCAAATATAATCTGCAATCAGAACCGTCTACATCTTCAGGTAAATTAATAATGCGTAGGTTGTACTGTCTGTTATGGCTTTCCAAATCCAGAAAAATCCAGACGAAGAGCAGACATAGGAGACATTTTTGCCACAAGCGGTGAAAAGGCATCAATTTTAACTTTCTTATCTTGGATTTTGATTGCATTGTTGAAACCTTCATTGACATACTTAATCTCTGACACTATTGTATCAGTGTTAGAACGAAGTGCCTGAATCTCTTCAAGTATTAAAGTTAAGGAATGTTCACCAGATTCCACCACTTTAGACTTAACAGGAGGAGGAGGTTGAAATCCCCTCCAACTATAAGTGGGACATTGTCCAACTTGAGAACTTCAGTAGATAGAATGGACCAGAAATTAGGATCAACAACTTTTGGACCATACACATTAAGTAAATAAATAACTATATCATGAATTTTAACTTTAGCAATGACATATCTCCCTTCTGAATCTGAGGATTTACTTAAAATTTGAAAATGCTGCCTTTTTGCAAAAAGAATAGCCACGTAATTTTATTTACCCAGAGCTCCCCCGCAACAGTTCTCCAGTTCAGCTTGCCCGCAATCTGCTACCCTCTGCGGCCTGTGTACCTGCTGCTCTTTGTTTGTGCATTCTCTGCCCATTTCTTGCTCTGTTTTACCTTTTCTGCTAGTTTTTCCTCCCTCTATTTTGCCTTTTCTGATAATTTCTTTCCTCCTCCTGCCGTTTCCTCAAGACCTAGCTTTTTGACAGAGACCTCGCACCTCAGTGCCCATATACAGGATGTCGTAAACCTTTGACATTCAGGGAGACTATTTTAACGTTGTGAACATTAGCCATAGTAAAGTAGAAAAGATATAGTTGAGAAGAAGAGAAAAAGTTGAAGAAGAAAGAGAAGAAAAATAAGACAAAATAGTAGCTCTAGAAAAGGATAGTAGGGAAAAAAGGGAAAAAGAAAAGACAAACAAACATTAAAAAAAGACAGCATTTTAACAATAAATTTGAAATGCACACACGCTTTGAGAGGATGACAGAACCGTTGGAGCCCTGTGAGGAAAAGAAAAACAGTTAAATTAGCCAGAAGAACATATTATAGTAATGTTCAGGTAGCAGAATCATGCGGATCCCTAGAATGTTGTGAGTGTTGATCCAGGAATATGCGCAAATCTTCAAGTCTCTGGAAAGACTTTGAAAAATTATCTTTCCAAATTCGCATTCTTGAAAGATCAAAAAGACCATACTTAAATTCAAGACTTCTTAACCGTGGACGAATGTCAGTGAATGCCTTGAGTCTTAACAGTATCTTTAACAAAGTCTTGGTGAATAACATTTTTATTACCATTGACCATTAAAGAAGGAATTTCACATGCTGCTTTCCTTATCAAGACCAAATAATGATGCCGTAAAACCTTGAAAATCATTTGTCTTGGATTTGTATGGTGAGGATTACGATGAGAAGGAATCCTATGAGCTTTATCTATTTCAAATTTTTCAGGAAATTTGATGCGCAGAAGACCAGGAATCAAATTTTCCAAATATAATCTGCAATCAGAACCGTCTACATCTTCAGGTAAATTAATAATGCGTAGGTTGTACTGTCTGTTATGGCTTTCCAAATCCAGAAAAATCCAGACGAAGAGCAGACATAGGAGACATTTTTGCCACAAGCGGTGAAAAGGCATCAATTTTAACTTTCTTATCTTGGATTTTGATTGCATTGTTGAAACCTTCATTGACATACTTAATCTCTGACACTATTGTATCAGTGTTAGAACGAAGTGCCTGAATCTCTTCAAGTATTAAAGTTAAGGAATGTTCACCAGATTCCACCACTTTAGACTTAACAGGAGGAGGAGGTTGAAATCCCCTCCAACTATAAGTGGGACATTGTCCAACTTGAGAACTTCAGTAGATAGAATGGACCAGAAATTAGGATCAACAACTTTTGGACCATACACATTAAGTAAATAAATAACTATATCATGAATTTTAACTTTAGCAATGACATATCTCCCTTCTGAATCTGAGGATTTACTTAAAATTTGAAAATGCTGCCTTTTTGCAAAAAGAATAGCCACGTAATTTTATTTACCCAGAGCTCCCCCGCAACAGTTCTCCAGTTCAGCTTGCCCGCAATCTGCTACCCTCTGCGGCCTGTGTACCTGCTGCTCTTTGTTTGTGCATTCTCTGCCCATTTCTTGCTCTGTTTTACCTTTTCTGCTAGTTTTTCCTCCCTCTATTTTGCCTTTTCTGATAATTTCTTTCCTCCTCCTGCCGTTTCCTCAAGACCTAGCTTTTTGACAGAGACCTCGCACCTCAGTGCCCATATACAGGATGTCGTAAACCTTTGACATTCAGGGAGACTATTTTAACGTTGTGAACATTAGCCATAGTAAAGTAGAAAAGATATAGTTGAGAAGAAGAGAAAAAGTTGAAGAAGAAAGAGAAGAAAAATAAGACAAAATAGTAGCTCTAGAAAAGGATAGTAGGGAAAAAAGGGAAAAAGAAAAGACAAACAAACATTAAAAAAAGACAGCATTTTAACAATAAATTTGAAATGCACACACGCTTTGAGAGGATGACAGAACCGTTGGAGCCCTGTGAGGAAAAGAAAAACAGTTAAATTAGCCAGAAGAACATATTATAGTAATGTTCAGGTAGCAGAATCATGCGGATCCCTAGAATGTTGTGAGTGTTGATCCAGGAATATGCGCAAATCTTCAAGTCTCTGGAAAGACTTTGAAAAATTATCTTTCCAAATTCGCATTCTTGAAAGATCAAAAAGACCATACTTAAATTCAAGACTTCTTAACCGTGGACGAATGTCAGTGAATGCCTTGAGTCTTAACAGTATCTTTAACAAAGTCTTGGTGAATAACATTTTTATTACCATTGACCATTAAAGAAGGAATTTCACATGCTGCTTTCCTTATCAAGACCAAATAATGATGCCGTAAAACCTTGAAAATCATTTGTCTTGGATTTGTATGGTGAGGATTACGATGAGAAGGAATCCTATGAGCTTTATCTATTTCAAATTTTTCAGGAAATTTGATGCGCAGAAGACCAGGAATCAAATTTTCCAAATATAATCTGCAATCAGAACCGTCTACATCTTCAGGTAAATTAATAATGCGTAGGTTGTACTGTCTGTTATGGCTTTCCAAATCCAGAAAAATCCAGACGAAGAGCAGACATAGGAGACATTTTTGCCACAAGCGGTGAAAAGGCATCAATTTTAACTTTCTTATCTTGGATTTTGATTGCATTGTTGAAACCTTCATTGACATACTTAATCTCTGACACTATTGTATCAGTGTTAGAACGAAGTGCCTGAATCTCTTCAAGTATTAAAGTTAAGGAATGTTCACCAGATTCCACCACTTTAGACTTAACAGGAGGAGGAGGTTGAAATCCCCTCCAACTATAAGTGGGACATTGTCCAACTTGAGAACTTCAGTAGATAGAATGGACCAGAAATTAGGATCAACAACTTTTGGACCATACACATTAAGTAAATAAATAACTATATCATGAATTTTAACTTTAGCAATGACATATCTCCCTTCTGAATCTGAGGATTTACTTAAAATTTGAAAATGCTGCCTTTTTGCAAAAAGAATAGCCACGTAATTTTATTTACCCAGAGCTCCCCCGCAACAGTTCTCCAGTTCAGCTTGCCCGCAATCTGCTACCCTCTGCGGCCTGTGTACCTGCTGCTCTTTGTTTGTGCATTCTCTGCCCATTTCTTGCTCTGTTTTACCTTTTCTGCTAGTTTTTCCTCCCTCTATTTTGCCTTTTCTGATAATTTCTTTCCTCCTCCTGCCGTTTCCTCAAGACCTAGCTTTTTGACAGAGACCTCGCACCTCAGTGCCCATATACAGGATGTCGTAAACCTTTGACATTCAGGGAGACTATTTTAACGTTGTGAACATTAGCCATAGTAAAGTAGAAAAGATATAGTTGAGAAGAAGAGAAAAAGTTGAAGAAGAAAGAGAAGAAAAATAAGACAAAATAGTAGCTCTAGAAAAGGATAGTAGGGAAAAAAGGGAAAAAGAAAAGACAAACAAACATTAAAAAAAAGACAGCATTTTAACAATAACAATAAATTTGAAATGCACACACGCTTTGAGAAGATGACAGAACCGTTGGAGCCCTGTGAGGAAAAGAAAAACAGTTAAATTAGCCAGAAGAACATATTATAGTAATGTTCAGGTAGCAGAATCATGCGGATCCCTAGAATGTTGTGAGTGTTGATCCAGGAATATGCGCAAATCTTCAAGTCTCTGGAAAGACTTTGAAAAATTATCTTTCCAAATTCGCATTCTTGAAAGATCAAAAAGACCATACTTAAATTCAAGACTTCTTAACCGTGGACGAATGTCAGTGAATGCCTTGAGTCTTAACAGTATCTTTCACAAAGTCTTGGTGAATAACATTTTTATTACCATTGACCATTAAAGAAGGAATTTCACATGCTGCTTTCCTTATCAAGACCAAATAATGATGCCGTAAAACCTTGAAAATCATTTGTCTTGGATTTGTATGGTGAGGATTACGATGAGAAGGAATCCTATGAGCTTTATCTATTTCAAATTTTTCAGGAAATTTGATGCGCAGAAGACCAGGAATCAAATTCTCCAAATATAATCTGCAATCAGAACCGTCTACATCTTCAGGTAAATTAATAATGAGTAGGTTGTACTGTCTGTTATGGCTTTCCAAATCCAGAAAAATCCAGAAGAAGAGCAGACATAGGAGACATTTTTGCCACAAGCGGTGAAAAGGCATCAATTTTATCTTTCTTATCTTGGATTTTGATTGCATTGTTGAAACCTTCATTGACATACTTAATCTCTGACACTATTGTATCATTGTTAGAACGAAGTGCCTGAATCTCTTCAAGTATGAAAGTTAAGGAATGTTCACCAGATTCCACCACTTTAGACTTAACAGGAGGAGGAGAAATGTTTTGTTTCCTCTTATTGTATGGAGTTTGTACATTATTGTTCTCCATTTTCCTGAAAATAAAAAATCAAGCAGGCAAATATCTTCAGGTTGTAGGAAAAAGATGTTACTAAATAAAAAATGCTGCAATAGAGTTTGGTGTAGCAGCTAAACATGACTGTGGTAGTGGTTAGGCCAAAGCCAGGCCCTTTCCTGAATGATACCCCGCCCCCTGACAGGAATTCTGGGCAGTACCTTGGTGGAGAGGTCGAAGCAGAACCAGGAGGGAAGATGAAGAGCCTTCGCTGCTGTGCAGACCTGAAAAGTCACCACAAAGATAAGTCCATGATTCAAAAGGCTGCTTCTCACATTTAAAAGGAAATTCTGGCTGTATTTTGTTGTCAAATCGGCAATTACGGGCTATCGTGGAGAGGAGCTCACTGGGGGCGGCCATCTTTGTTCGCACGCTCCCGCATCTTCCTGACCAAAAGCCACTATAAATATGCACATCAGTGGGTATTTTTATTATACATGCTTTGATTACACAGATCTGGCTACAGAGCTAAAGCTAACTCTATGCATAACTTACAAAATAAAATGACTAAGTTAACCCCATGTGTGTTTATTGAAATCCTCTCTCTGTTACATGCTGACCGCTTCCTTCTCCCCCACCCCCACCCCCTACACACACAGGTGGAAGATGATTTCCTCCCTGGGATACCTCATAACGGCCTTTTCACTTTATATGAAGGGGAAATCATGGGACTTTCCCATCAATCTATAAATAAAACCCTGAATCAAAGTTGTAAGTTAAATGCTGATCCATTGCTCATGTCTTTGGAGTAGTGCAGTAATTACTAGGTATAGCATGATGCACTGATGCTTTATTAAGACAGATTGCAATGGACCCTTTAAAAATTATTAAAGAATAGGGGAGGGCATAAGAGAAGAAATAAAGGGCAGGGAGGTTTTGTACTTTTAGCTACACCACCAGTGACAACCACACCACCCAGATAAAATCTAGACCGTATCCTACCAGATATAGCTTCCTACAACTTAGTTGCCACCCTTCAACGTACCTCCAGTGATACTTGCAGGTACACTAACTGCACGCATCACCCACTCAACTCCACCTATTCCCCAACCCCACACTAGCACCTAGCATATGAACCATAACTCTGTCAATCTGTACCACTACATGCTCTACACCTACCTCACCATATAATCCTTCTGCCTTTACTTTAAATATATACCAGGCTATGCACTAAAAATAACATATTTAATTATAGATACATGTCAGGCCCCTTTCATTGGGCGTGGGGGCACTCAACAGTCAAGGACTACTGGGCCACAACCAAAGTTGTTGGTTCCTTTTCCTTTGATGTCCGCTCTCTTTTCTTTTGTGGTTCTGCACACTGTGTCAAGTACCCCCTTTCTGCATTCCTTGTGTTAGCTCCCCCTGTGACAGTTCTCCTGTTCAGCTTGCCCGCAATCTGCTACCCTCTATGGCCTGTCTACCTGCTTCCCTTTGTTTGTGCATTCTCTGCTCATTTCTTGCTCTGTTTTACCTTTTCTTCTAGTTTTTCGTCCATCTGTTTTGCCTTTTCTGATAATTTCTTTCCTCTTCCTGCCGTTTCCTCAAGACCTAGCTTTTCGACAGAAACCTCACAGCTCAGTGCCCAGATACCCCCAAGGATGACAGTGCTGTGTTTCATATTGATTGATTGACTATCAGGGTAGGACAGATGAGCAGTCAAAGGCTTCTAAGGAAGATTGTGTGGTGCCTAAAGACTCAGAACTCAACAGTCATCCAAGATACACAATAACGTAACACTGAGTACTTTAACATCAGTAAAGTAAAATAAAGTTAGATGAAGGTACAGGTATATGGTATAAAGCCTCAACTGCAAACTCAGTCAAGCACAACACCCTTTGGGGTACCCTCTTCCAAAGTCAAAGGTTACGCACAAGCGTGAGTTCACTAAGCAAATACCAAAATGGCAATTTGTAGGTTAGTTCAAATAGTTTTTGAGTTAAAGAGTTCACACTGGCAAAAGGTTATCTTTCCAACAGCAGGCTTATTTTTGTGCGGTAAAGTCACAGTATCATAGTCTTTTGAGCTCAGGCCTTGTTTTGGGCTGGCTTGAGGCTTTTGAGCTCAGGTTTTTTTTTGGTCCAACTTCAGTGGTGCTGGATGGGGCCCTCGTCAGTATCGCACAATAGGTGTGTCCCTTGGAATTGTGGAACCATAGGTGGTGGTCTCACTTCTCTCTCAAGCTGAAGCATTGTTCAGCAAGGCAGGCCTGATTGTCATCAGCATTTGCAGCCTCTGGGCCAGGGGTCAGGCCTTTGCTTTGACAGTGATTATAGCTCCTCACTCAGGCCACAGAGGTGAACAGAACAGGAGACATTATACATGAATGCTTGTTTTCTGCAGTTGCAGCCCTCCAGACCATGGTATATGTTTTCCACATCAGCGATGACAGGTGCTCTTACTCTATGAGCATCAGCTTCTCTCCTCACTGAAGTGGTCATTATGGCAGGCTTTGTCAGTGAGTGCTTGTGTTCAGCAGTTATGGGCTCCCTACCATAGGGCTAGCTTTCCTCTTTGCCTGCAACAACAGCTGTTGGACCGTATTGCTCCTCACCTGGGCAGCCAAGGTGATCAGAATTGCAGGTCTGATCAGTGAATGATCATTTTCAGCAGGACAGGTCTTCTACTTTGATGGCGATGACTGCTTTTTGCAGGATAGGTAGCATGTGGTCAATGGCAGTATCAGTCCTTCTGGCATGCTACGTGGATGCCAGATGGCATTCTGTGGTTCTGGCTTTAGTTTCTTCATGCAGTTTTCTGCATGAACCACATTCTTGGAGATTGGCTGACTCCTCACCACTTGAGTCATCTACAACTTCACTTCACTCCTGATAACAATCAGCTTCTTCTGGATACACCACATGCTGGGAACATGGAATGGTGTGCCCTGGCCTTTGGGAGACTGGCTGTCATACATAATCTTTCATATGCAGTTTAAATACTCTGCAGAGCACTCTCTACCTTAGTCAAGAAGAACTGGCAAGAGTGGGGTAGTTTGGGTCCCACTTTTATACTCATTTCCCAGAGAGAGGATGTGGATTTGTTGTCTATGGTTAGAAATCTTTCAAATAGCCAAATAATCCTTGATTACCACACCCAATAAATGCTGAAAGTATGTGTGAGATATTTTCAGTGTGCAGTAAATATCTCTTATTCCTAATTTCCTCTTGGAAAATTCGAAATGAAATTCAAATGTATTGTTTTCCACACACATTTTGGATGTATCGGACAATAAATTTCGAGAGGTGACCTGCTGAAATTTATCAAGAGTATTAAAATTGTAGGGGTGTAATGTTCCTCGTAAATATTGCAATTCCAAGCACTGTACAAAAAATAAATTATGTTATGTAGATTTGTATTGCTCAGCTTATCACCCGTCTTGGTATCCAGGCACAGGAGCAGGAGCGTAGGCCAGGCGTTGCTCCTAGTTGAACAGCCAGGACTTCAGTATCTTGCAGAAGTTGAGAAGTGGAGCGGCAGTCCTGATGTGTAGAGGGAATTCTCTCCAGTTTTGGTGGCGATGAAAGAGGATGCGCGCCCTCCTGTCTTGCTTCTGCGGATGTGAAGATTCATGAGAGGGAGAGAGAGATGGAGCATGGGTGTCTGGAGGGCTGGTAAAGTTGAAGTCGGTGGTTGAGGTACACTGGTGCTGTATTGTCGAGGGCTTTGTAGGTGTGGATAAACAGCTTAAATCTGCAATGTTTCTGGATGGGTAGGTAGTGTAGGACAGTGAAGTATGGAGTGATGTAGGTGCTTTCGAGGACGTCTAGGATGAGTTTGGCTTTGCTTTTTTAGATGGTTTGGAGTCTTTGTGTGAGTTGGTTAGAGATGCTGACATAGAGTGCATTGCCACAGTCATGCAGACCAGGTTAGTGATGCGGGTCTGAGTGATTATGCACTTTGTGTACATGTGGAGCCATTTGAAGATCTTGCGAAGCATAGGCGAATGTGCCAATTGGATGTGATCACAGTGTTGACCAGTTTGTTCATCAAGAATTTGTCATCAAGGATTATGCAGAAGTTTCTGGTGTGGTCTGTTGTGGTGGGCATGGGCCCCAGGTTGGTTAGCCACCAGGAGAATTGCCAGGGGGAGCTCTTTCTTCAGAAGATCAGAATTTTCATATTGTCTATGTTGAGTTTGAGGCAGCTCTTTCACATCCAGTTGACCACATTGGACATGCAGAATGAGAAGTTGGTTCTGCCTGTGTTGTTCATGTCAGTGAGGGAGAGGATAAGCTGAGTGTCATCGATGTAGGAGGCAATGTTGATGCTGTGAGTTCTGATGATGTGGGCGAGAGGTGTCATGTGAACGTTGAACAGGGCTGGCCTGAAGGAGGAGTCTTGGGGACTCCACAGGCAAGCTTCTTGTGTTCAGAGATGAAAGTGGAGAGTCTGACTCATTGTGTCCTGTTGGAGAGGAAAAGGAGGCAATCCAACTCAGGGCAGACACTTGGATTCCTGAGTTCTGGAGTCTGCCAATGAGGGTTCCATGGGAGACAGCGTTGAATGCCCCTTAAAGGCTAACCAGGATGAGAATGTTGGTTTCTCTTCTGTCCATGATAGGCAGGATGTTGTCTGTTGCTGCCAAGAGAGCAGTTGCTGTACTGTGGTTGCTGTGGAACCCAGACCGGGTTCAGTCCAGGAGATGGTGGTGCTCAAGATGGGCAATGAGCTGATTGTGGATCTCTTTCTGCAGGACTTTGGCTGGGAAACATAGGAGCAAAATGGGCATGTAGTTGCTGAGATCTTTTGGGATGGCTGAGGGTTTCTTCAATAGAGCTGTGACCTCTACGTGTTTCCAGCTGTCTGTAAAAAGTCCACTGAAGATGGAGGAATTTATGATGGTGGTGAGGTTGGGACTGATCAGTGTACTTGCCAGGTTGTAAATGTGGTAAGCGCTGGGTCCTAAGGGAGACCCAGAGTGGAGGGTCTACATGATTTTGTCAGTGCCATCTGTGGTGAGAAGACTTCAGTTCTTTAGGAGGTGGGTGCTCCTGGTGGTGGTGGTGGGTTGCGTGATGATATCCTCTATGGTGTGTTGAGGTGCAAAGTTGGTGTAGATCTTATTTTGTTTGGGAAAAAGTCAGAAACGTCACTGCAGAGGATCTGTGAGGGGATGATGGTGTCGGAGGCTGCTGTTGGGTTGATGAATTCTTTAACAATGTTGAAGAGTTTTTTGCCAGAGTTGGAGCAGGATTCGAATCTGAGCATGAGGGCTACTTTTAAGGTTTCTTTGATCTGTGCATGGTACCTTCTTAGTGTGGATTTGTAGCTGTCTCTGGAGGTGTTGTGTCTGCTTGTTCTCCATCTTCTTTCCGGTTGTTTGGTATAGCGCTTGGAGTCTCTTAGGTCTTTCATGTACCAACATGCTTGAGCATGACTTCTTGTGTGTCTGATCTTTTTCTTAGGGGCCAGGGTGTTGGCACAGTCCAAAATCCAATTGTTGAAAGCGGATAGGTCATTCTGTAGATGCCTGTTTGGTTTAGCTGGTTGGATCTGATGGTGTGGATCCACTTTGATTCTGTTATGCTGTTCCATTTTGCGGCAAAAGTTGATGGTTGATTTTGGTTTACTGGTGTGGGGTGTATTGATGTGACATAAAACTGAGTGATCTGTGCATGTGAGAGGGGTGAGGTGGCTGAAGGTAATCGCGTTGCTAGCAGTGAAGACTCGGTCGATAGTGTGTCCGGCGATATGAGTCAGGCCTTATATGAGCTGTGTGAGGCTGATGTTGTCGAGGCTCTCTAGGAGGTCGGTGGAGTTGCAGTTCATAGGGTCATAGAGATGAATATTGAGGTCGCCGAGCAGGAGGAACTTGTTGGATCTAATTGCGATGGTAATGATGAACTCGGTGACGAGTTTGCTGAAGGCGGTGCTGGCTCCTGCCCATCAATAGGCAAGAATGCCTGAGAAGGTCGTGGAGTGGCTGAGATGAAGTTGGAAGTGCAGGTGTTCCATTAGCATGGTAGGTTCTTTCATAGAGGTTGTGCACGTGCTGGTATCTTTGTGGATGATTGTGAGGCCTCCTCCAGGTTTATGGAGCCTTTCGCAGTAGCCTGGTGGGATGGCCACTGCGATGGCGAGGGTGGATGACAAGATGAGCCATGTTTCAGTCAGAAAGATGATGTTGAGGGAGTAGGTTCAAAGATATGTGAATTTCTGGTGCCTTCCACCCCACCTGTTTTCAAGGCCTAAATGTTTTACAATCCAACCCCACTGCACATGAATATATAATAAATGTATCAAAATATATGGATTTAATATTGGCAATATAAGATTTATACAGTAGTCACTTGCTAGAGCAATTACAATAGCAGACAAATTCAAAACAAAACCAAACAACAGGTTATGTTTACAAAGTATGGTATTCATTCTAACTAACCTTGACCAATTGTCAAAGGGAGCCATTGGAGTGCTAATTCAATGAACAAGAAGATTTTCAACAGTGGGCAATAGACATAGCTTTTACCAGGAAAAACAGCATACCAGCCATGTTTCCTGAATATGAAAGCTGCTTACTGCATTTTAAGAATGTCTATAACATTTAATGATGATGAATAGGATTTTTAAGGATTTGTAAGATGCTCCGTGGAGTGTCCCAGCACTAGTCTTCACAGGTAAGCACTTAAATCTGAGCAAAAAGCCATGTCCTCAGCCTCTTCTTGAAAATCTGTTCAGATCCTGCAAGACAGAGGTCAAGGGGAAGTTTATTCCAGGCAGAGGGGCCCTGGCTCCGTCTTAAAGATTTCAAAATCAATGTTAGTCTCTCACAGTTGTCATTAGAGTAAAGTGTCTGTGCTTATTCATGTTTGTTATTTGTAGTGATTTGTGACATATAGGCAAGTTGGAACATGTCTAAGTCTAAGACCGACAAAATTGTATCCGGGCTAGGAGCCATGGACAACTACTTGGTTAAAAAGGTGAACCAAATTAATAATGAGCGTAGGGCCTCATTAGGTCGAGGAGATTACCCTGCTGCACACAAAGAGGTGCTTTACCAACTGCTGGTCCAGGTTGTAACTGATATTCTGGAGGGGGGTAATAGGGGAACTGTCACGGCTGAAGTACAGGTTCATGCCGTTTCGAATGATGTCCTACCTGCAACAATGAATGAATTAGCTGAAGAAGAGCTACTACCTTCCCCTAGGCCAGTGAGACTATGTAGAAAGGCATAAATTAAACGTGGGGGGAAGAACAGCAAAAAAAGAGCAGAAAAAAGCCATTCTGTCTTGAATAGCGCTGTGACTATAACTGGTTGTAATGAAGATACAAATGTGGTTGGCACAAATTTAGACATAAATATGGAGCAACTTGCCCCTCTTATTCACTCTTTAGAAGCAAAGATAGAGGCAAAAATTACTGAGCTGTTGAAACCCTTGATATCCAAAATAGATATAGTGGCACTAGAAGTCGAGAGATTGGGTGGGTTGCTGGCAACACACCTGGCCTCAGCAGCGGCAGGAAGATCTATGGTGGTGGATAAGAGATCAGTTGCTGAGGGGCAGGGAACTGATAGAGTAAATTCACAGCAAACTATCCAACCATCATCCGTATCTGTGCCAGCCCCACTTGAGTCTATCCCTCCAACCACTCAGAATAAAAAGGCCATAGTAGTCCCTGAGGGAACGCCAGCTCTTACGTATGTAAAGAATAATTGCCATGCTAACCTCCCTCCTGAGTGCGCTCCTTATGTGGTTGTTCTTATAAATGTTCCCCCCATTGAGCGTCATCCTCATCAGGCTTATGAGGAATCACATGACTCACTAAAAAATAGAACAGTATCATGGCTGAATAAAAATTGTGAGTTTCCAGTCACATTTGCTGACCAAATATTGTCAACAAGGAGGGTGAACTGGATTGGAACATCCAGGAAATCAACAAATGGAGACTGTATTATTGTTAATTTTAAGCATCCCCAACATGTTGCCACAGTTTTATTGAGAGCGGCATCTTTAGTCTATAATGTGAACAGTATATGTTTACGCCCACTTGGTTATTTCTATACCCATTTGATTAAAGTCCCACCGAATTCTGGGTCACTTCGACCACTTACTCCTATTCAGCCACTGACCCCTAACGGAGCATACTTGTACAATGTTGGTAATCAGTGTGGGAAAGGGCTCAACATTGTAACGCAGAATAGATTTGATAATCTCTCAGGTCTAGAGTCATGCGATTGACGTGAGGAACTTGTGGGACAGGAAAATGGGAGTTTGGAGGAAGTGGGATGCGACGAGTTATTCTGGGCAAAAACAAGTCAGAATAATGTGATTTCATGGAATATTGCGGGTTTGGGCACCAAGATGGAGGATTGCAACTGGATCAGGTACATAAAGCAGTACCAAATCATCTGCCTGCAGGAGACTTGGTCCATTGACTGTAACCACTTCCTCGAATGGTACAAGGCTTACTATGTCCCTGCAATAGCGACTATTAGGGGCAGGCCCAAAGGGGGAATGGTTACATTCATCTCGGTCGCATTAACTTGTAAAGTACGCAGAGAGACAACAAGCAGTACTGGAATTATTGGTCTAGTTTTAACGAGGGAAAACTGTATGGCCCGTGTGATTAATTTTTATAATGCTATTAATCTCTGCTCAGCTCCCAGTCAGATAGCAGCATTGAATGCTTTCATTAGTAGTTCCTTGAAGGACTGTGCCCATAATCTTCTGATTATGTGGGACTTTAATGTCCATCCCTGTGGGGATCTTCTTTTTAAAAGTACCATAGATCTGAACTGCCCACGATCCGCGGATTTTCATTTTGAACATACATCGGAGGGGGAACACTTAAATGATATGCTTAATGATCAGGACTTAACGGCGACAATGGCATTGACTGACCCCACTATGTGTTTTGAGATACCGACCTTTAAGGGTCACGGGAAGGGAACCTTCATTGATTATGTGTTATTGACATCATCAATGCAGTTGTTTGTGGGTTCCTTTACTATTGAAGCCAGCGAGTTCAGTGATCACAACCCACTCACTGTACACATGTGGGGTCCGTGGTTAGTCAAAGAAGGAATGAACTCCTCTTCAGGTAGGGTGAGTACGACAGATGGGAGACGTCATTTAAGATGGTCTAAGATCACCCCAGATTTGCTATACAAAGAGATTAAAGTCGCCTGTGCAGATGAGATTACGGTTTGTACGCAAGAAGGTGCACAGCCACACAATGTCCTTAATGCTTTTCAAAGATTAGCGGGTAAGGTTTCAAAGTTGCTGTCAGCTCCAGCAAAGAAGCTGGAGATTAAGGGACCTAAATGGTTTAATCATGAATGCTCAAAAGCCGCTAGAAACTTAAGAATAGTACTGGCAGCCAAACCAAGGATAAAGGCAGAAGTACAGTTATGTCGTAAGATATATAAAACTTCTATTGCCCGACACAAGGAATTCCTTAGGGAAGAGGCATGGAGTGAGATTCTTGATCCCTCTACTCTGCAGTGTAGCACTAGATTCTGGGCAGTGATAAGGAAACCTTTTTTGGTCCAGGAGCCGGGTGACGGCTTAGAGTGCTATATACCTAAGGAGGATTGGGAAGCACACTATAAGAAATTGTTCTGTTGCTCGGTGGATGAGTCTCCTAGCTCTGCGCTTTCTGTCAGTGGTGAAGTTATTGAGGGCATTGTGGGTCTAACAGCTGGTAAAGCACCAGGGCCTGATGGGATCCCTCCGGACTTGTACAAGTCCGAGCCTAACTTCTGGGCACCCATATTAGAATCTGTTTTTAATGCTGCTGTGAAAGATGGGTGCCCGCAATCATGGGGTGTCTCTACAATTGTCCCGGTTTTTAAAAAGGGGGACAAAGGTAGTCCACATTGTTACAGACCCATCTCACTAATAGACTCTATGGTTAAAATTGTAGGAAGAATTCTATTGCAGCGACTCTCTGACTGGGCAGAGGAAAAAAACATCATGTCTATATCTCAGTATGGATTCTGTAGAGGTCGCTCTACAATAACTCAGTGCCTTAACCTCTTTTTAATATTAAGTAAGTATACCGTAGCACAAAGGGGCACTATCCATCTCGCCTTCATGGATCTGTCTTCAGCTTTCGACTGTGTAAACAGGGGAAAGCTGTGGCAGTCCATGAGGGAGAAGGGGGTAGATAGTGGTGTGGTTGATTTTCTGGTTGGTTTACATAACAACACCAGAGCTAACGTGAGATACTCTCAAGATCTGAGTGTAACGAATAATTTTAGTATTAGAAAGGGGGTTCGCCAGGGATGTATCCTGGCCCCCTTACTTTTTAATGTTTTTTATCAATGAACTAGATAGCGTGCTACAGAATGTTCCGGCTGACTGTCCAAGAGTCGGTAGGCGGCGAATTCCTATACTTCTGTACGCAGATGATGCGGTCTTAATTTCGAGAACTGAGAAGGGACTTCAATCTCTCCTTGATGCTTTTAAATTGTTCATGACAGACAGAGATCTTTTGGTAAATAATTCCAAATCATTTGTCATGCAAGTAGGTCAGCAACCAAGGAGGACTTTCACATTTAAAATCGATGAAGCTATAATCCCCTTAACAAAAACGTTCTCCTATTTTGGGGTTCTCTTCGACACCAAACTTACCTGGGCCCCTCATCTCGCTAAAAAGAAAAGAGAACTTGTGAGGGTTAATGCTTCTATCTTTAATTTTGCTGCCAAATTGGGGAAAAAACCCATTCGTGCCATGTTAAAACTGTATAATGCAAAGTCTGTGGCAACTGCAATTTATGGTAGCGAAATTTGGGGGTATGTTGGTGGTGAGCAATTGCAGATTGCTGATAACTCTTTTTTGAAGCGTCTTCTATGTGTCCCTGCAGGCACGTCAAACCTTGTCTTACCCAAAGTTAGGGATGCATTATTTAAGTGACATGTTCTCTTTACCTCCCTTGACCTGCTGGATTAAATTATGGCTAAATCAGGATATACTACTAACGCATTTGATTGTGAGGGATTTTCTGGGTCAGGACAAGGTAACGTGTACTCCCTGGATAAAATATCTGAAATCCAACTTTGCTAGGTTGGGCCGTCCAGAACTGTTTGAATACCCGAGTAAAATTGTAAAAGGGGATTTGGAGCTCATTAAATGGGCCTTCCTTATGGATAGGAGGACCCGGAGGGACGGTGTGGAGCTCCAGAAACAAAGCGTGAGGAAATTTGCCATGCTGAAAACTTGTGAAACTACAGAACCGTACCTGACTGGCTCATTGACCTCCCATGAAAAATTTTTATTGACGAGGTTTAGGTTAAATCTCTTCCATCATCTGTTTATCAGACTAAAAACAGATATTTTTAATAAATTGGCACCACCCTGCGGCTGCGACGGAAAGTCTCCGCAGGATTTGCTGCATTTTATATTTTTATGCAAGTTTTATGAATTCCCACGTAAGCGCTATCTGGTAACTCTTTAAAAAAAACTTGATTTTAAACAAATCAGACCGGCACTATTGTACTTACAACTTTTGCATAGTGACAGTATCCTCCAAATAAAGGAATTTTTAAAATTAAATGTTAAATTGAGAAACTGTCTGGACCAGTAATGATTCACTGCGTATTTTGCACTATTTATGTCTTCATCTTCAGTAATGACTTTATTTTGGGGAAGAATGTATAGTTTTTCATTTTCGGCACTTTACCTGAAATGTGTTTATTCGTGTTTCTTTTGAGATATGTATTTTATAATGTATATGCACTTTTATGGTTTGTAAATGAACCGAAATAAAGTATTTATTGATTGATCTGGAACGATAGATTCTAGGAACCAAAACCAAGGCCATATTAGCGGAATGGAGCTTCCTAGTAGGAAAGTAAAAGTGAATTCTAGTGGCCAGATATCTGTACCTATCTGTGGTAAGGCGCTGTAGGTAAGAACTAGAGTCTTGAATAAAACATGATTTCTGACAGGGAGCCAGTGCAAAGAATGGAGATGGGGAGACCTGAGTTCTAAAAAGAAAGACTGAGAATCAGCCGTGCTACCTGCATTCTGAACCACCTGGAGCCTTTGGAATAAATAGTCTGGAAGGCCAAGGTACAAGACATCCGCTTAATCCAGCCTGGAAGTAATATGGGCCTGAAGTACTGTTTTCCCAGGTGGTACAGAAAGGAAATGCAAAAACGTAGTCAAGAGCGGAGGCAGGGGCGGCCTTAAGCATGTGCAAGCTGTGCACCTGCACAGGGCCGCCAAACCCCAGGGGCCGCCACGAGGAATCGGATACAATACATATTCATGGCGGCCCCTGGCAGGGATTTGGCGGCCTCCGGCTTGGCTAAGGGGAGGATTCTGGTGCTGCGATGTCAGCACAGAACTCACTACCAATGTCAGAACTAAACCTTCCTTCCTTACTTTCAGAAAGCGGTTAGAAACCAGTCATTTACGTCGCTTCCTAGACAGTCCTGTTTTGTAAGCACACCTATTACTCCCGGTCCGTCCCACTTTACCTTCCTCAACTTCTCTTCCCTCGTACCTACTCCAACACTAGGATGAACTCTGACTGTTTCTTACTGTTGTCCTATCGAAACTTTTCAACAATTACCATTCTCTGCTAACCACGTTACATGAAGCAAACTGCTTTCATTCACAGCGTTTTCAGTAAAACCCCCTCAAATTGAGACAATAAACGATGCGTTTTTTGATACAGCGTTGCTAGTTTGTTACCTGGCCGCTGCATTCCCTAAAATATAGGTCACGACAGCTGTGTAGAAGTGACAGATTCGGAGCTACTTCGGCCAAACGGATTCACAGCGGCCTAAATCAGCTTGCGTAGTTCGCACTGCAAGAGGTAGGACCGGGTTAAGACATTGCCCCATCACCATGTCATAATTCCCTACGCTCTTTTGAGAGTAATTCTAGGTACAAAATATCATAAAGGGGGGACTATTAGGGAACTATGGGTGGATAAACCTCACACCTGCTTACGTCTTTTGCCACCTTCCTATACACTGCGCTACCACCACAGAGTAGGGCATAAAGAGGTACCCCTTGCCTCTGATAAGAGGAAAAACTGTAACAACTTTGTGTTTTTGTGCAAACCAGGGTCGGATTGGCAAGGCGGACAATCGGGTGGTGCCTGAGGGGCCTGTTGCAGAAGAGAGCTAGTAGGCCGTTTTTTATCATCTGTGGATAAAGCAGCCCAATATACCTGAACTGATTTTTCTAACCAATGGACTGCTGCAGCTTCAGGTGAGCAGTAGTCTAAGCATACCATATATTAGGCCCATTAATTGTAATTTGCAAAATGACAGTTTGGCGGCCGGAGGATGCACATCATGTGGTACACCTCCTTGCCTCACTGGCTTGAGAAGGTGACAGTGAGCCTTCGAGGGAGGTGTGTCTATTAAGTAGCAAAATTACCAAGACTTTGGTGTGGGGAGGAGACTTTTGTCCTCCACCGCAGGTCACAATGATCGGACAGACAAACTGCAGTTTTCTGGGATTGAGATTGGGAGTTTCAATCAAATACTGTGCAATGGAATGAGAGAAAAAACACAAAGAACAACAAAAGTTTTAAATAAATTAGCAATTTAAAAAAAATCTGAGTAAAAAAAGAATAAACGGAAAATACCTTTTTGCAGTGCTTAATTTGAGCCAGTGGTTTCCGGTGTTCGGCACTGGTACCTAATTGTACCAAGGTTAGCCATATGTTGTCGACTGGCGATACAATTTTGCTTTCCTAAGTAGGTTTGAAGGAATTTCATGCATATATCTTGATAAATTGAGATGATGTTATAAACACTCCACCGGTTTGATTTGTTCATTACTTTTTAATTTATTTTTTCACAAACCAACAGGGTTCTTTAGTAACCCCTAGCACAGTGCACACTACCCTGCCCGCTAGTAATTTCTCTTCTTATATTAAGACGCTTGACCAGACAGCAAGCGTAACACTGTTGCACCTCTGCAAAAAAAACATTTAATATCTTGTTCATTGGATTAAATAGGTGTGCGCTTCCCCCTCATCCTTATAGCACCAGGATTTGCCATATTCACCCTGAATGTAAATTGTCCCATACACTTGTCGATGTTGGACGCTGACGAACTATCGTTTAATTCTATGCAGGGATTAGGGGCCAGGCAGATATTGTGCCCCTCGGTCGTGAACACCATAAGGGTGCAAGGGGCTCTTACCTCTCTGTTTTTCTGTTCTTGTATGCAAGAATTAGGACTTTACGGATATGAGGTCAGTGTTGTAAGGTAATGTTAGGTTTGTACCAAAAATCTATTATTTAGACCCTAAACTCTATGATGTCAAGCCTGCCGCTATCTGCAGTGGTATTGGCAAATGGTATGAAATACTACATAAGACAATCTTTGAAAGTATTTTGCCCCATGTTAGTAATTTTATTGCTTTCAGCACAAAGACTTTATTCGAGCAGAAAACACTATCTTCCAGTAAAACACCCACAAGGATGCATGGCAGAGGAACACAGTGATACACAATCGCAACAATTGAGAGCAACAACATTTTTAGGCAACATTTGGTCAAATTTCATCCAAATGGGGTTTTCTCTTTCATTCTTGCTCTACCTAGATTTAAAACACGGCAACATAAGAATCATTAGTAAATGATCAGACAAATTTTGGCAAAAGTTAAACACTTATGTCACGAGGCGGCTATGCAGTGTCTGCAACAGACATGGCCATGCGTAAGACACCATATTCGATATGGTATCGATATTACTGTTTCCGGGCAAAGAGCCACAGATTATTTCTCTGTGGGGGGGCTGTGCGTCCGGGGCCCCTCTGTCAAGGCCCTGCAGCCGTCTGTGCCAGTCCCTCACATCGTGTGTCACAATGCCCTCCTCCTCCTAAATGTTATCGTTCTGAGACGAATTCGGAAGGGTAGGAGCAGCCGCAGGTACTGGTCATCTAACGCCTTTTCTGGACGTTTTATTAAAACACCTTCCTGAGCTCCGCCCCGCCTGGACCCCCTCTTCCGGGGCCCCCTACCTACCCTCCCTGCACAGGGCCACCATGAGCCTAGAGCCGCCCCTGGCGGAGGAGCCTGAACGGGGTCACTACCACAGTCCTGACTTGAGGCTGGAGCAAGAGCTAATTCTCGTACTTCACCCCTTAATTCTTAACCACTTCAGTTTTAGGGAACAAAGGACGGGCTGCCTCTGGCCAGCAAGCCCACCAGTCAGGGGAATAGTTCAGGCCAAAGAAAAGTACTTTGGTTTTATCAGCATTGCACATCAGTTGGTTCTGGTGCATCCAGGAGTAAACGGCAGCCAGACAAGGCCTCATTAAACCCGGGCAATATCTTTGCCTTTAATAATGGAGAAAAGCAGCTGAGTATTGTCCGCATACAAGATTATTTTAGCTCCAAAGAATTTAAACAGATGTACGAAAGGAGTAAGGTGTATGTTAAATAAAGTGGGGTTTAGAGCAGAGCCTTGTGGATCTCATACCTGATGAAAAAGGAGGGGTGCAGACCTCATGACCTCTATTCCCTAAAAAAGTGTCCATCCATCTCAATGCGAGCCCTCCAATCCAATAGTCGGAAGCTGGTGTAGAAGTATAGAGTGTGGAATTGTATCAAAGGCCGCTGACATCTAAAAATATCAGCACAGTATTTCTACAGCCTCTGCCCCTGCAGGTAGAAGTGTGGGGCAGTGGGGTCGGGTGGGGGAGATTTTGACGAGGGAAAATTAATTGTTTATTTAATTTCCCCTCATGGTCGTCTGCTGAATCCCGCCTAACCCCACTGCTCTTATCTGCACGGGCCACTGAGGCCTTTCTACTTGTATCTAAAGTGCATTTAATCAGATATCTCGAAAAGAGCAATTTCTGTGCTCAAGTTAGGCCTACATCCCGACAGACTGGGATGCAGAAGGTCATTGGACTCCTGATAGCAGGAAAGCTGTTGGTTAACGAATTTCCCTAGCAGCTTTGACAGTGCAGGGAACATCGGATGGTCCTATAATTGGTCAACGTTTTGGGGCCTGCTATGATGAGTGTTCTGCGGCAGTAAACTCCCCTACCAGTGATATAAGGCACACATGCTGGTTGAACAGCAGCGATGTAATTTCTCTGTGGGGAATACAATTGTGTGAGGTAATACTTGGGTGCAGTGATTGGAGGGTGGCCTGTAACATCCTTATCAGTTGATCAATCAAAAGTCATCTAATCTGCGTTCCTGTGGCACCCCCTTAATAGTCAGTTCATAGCTCTCATAGAGAAGAGTTGGAAGGATTGTACACATTGTGAGGGTCTGGTCAGTGCCCCGCCCATTGGTACTCTTCACACAGCCCTTCTAGTTCCTCATACCTTTTCTGTAGATTTGGAATCGTCATGAAGTACAGGCGCAAGTAACTAGGAAGCCCGTGACGGCGTCAGCGACTTTATTCCATTAGGGGTGGCAGGCACCCCTCTCTCTCGAGAACACATTCAATCTTCTGTGCTCGTTCTCAGCATTCGGACGTTTCTGTATGAAATCACATTTTGCTGTCTAGCAGCGTGCGCAGTCTCAGCCCCACTGCTCAAGGCGCGAGCTGTCAGATCCATCATCTACTTGACATGCGCCATGACAGATCGCTGTTAACTCCGCGCCACAATAACAGCCAGCCTTTGTCAAAGCAAGATGGCTTCACTGACTCCATCAGACTCTGCTGCCGTGTGTTTCTGTCCCCTATTTCCCACACCAAGAACTCTCCATCAAAGGCGTATGTGAAAGGTTTCTCAAATTTGCCTCTGTCCGTGATCAAAATTGAGCCTGAGGGTTAAAAAGCTGCAGGAGCGTCTATTTTTAAATATTTTTATTTAACTTTCAATGGTGCTTTCAACAAAGTGGCGAAATACAGCTTTCAGAGTGTCACAGTGCCTTTGGAATATGCACACGAGTAAGACTTCGAAGAAAGGCGGCTTCCCTCTTCTTGGTGGCAGATTTATCTTGCAGATTGTCTAAGCAATACCAGAGATTTTGCAAAATAGAAAACAGTCACCGCCTTCACAGTATACACGGCAAACAGTTTGATGTTTGTTGAAACGAAGCTATGGGCGAACTGAACATCTGTGTGCGATCTTTAGCGCCTTAGTAAATACATCCGGGGAGTAGGTGCTATAAAAGGTAAGGGAACGTTCTACTTGCCCACACTGGATAAATATTTCAGAGACTTCATGTGCGTGTTTTCATTTCATCCACTTTATTAGGGCTAGAATAAAAGAAATTCCAGGAATGCGCGATGTAATGTCTGTCTAGAGACATGGGCACGGTTACCCCAGCTCCAATGCATGAGGATGTGACCCGTTGACGGCAGTGCATGACAGTAGGAGTGAGCGTTCTTGTGCACAGCGGTCTGAGCTGCGCAGTGCAAGTGTTGTGCTCCCTGTTCGACAGCACCTACGTCATGTTGCGGAGGGAGACTGTTGTGAGCATCCTTGCACACTGGCCGTGCACAAACGCAGGTTCAAGCGCTTCTAAGCATGTGTTTTTACTTTTTTCTAGGGGTGGGCGGAATTTGCGAAAGTTCCTTTCGCAAAACGGAAAAAATCCTCCGCGATCACGGTAAATTTCGTGTGATCGCGGAGATTTTTGGGTGCTGAATTAATGCTTCACTGTTGGGGTTTCAACTTTCATTTTTGTGACAGGAGCATCGTGCCAGAATAAATCCTGCCCTGCATATTTACCCAAGAAGATGCCACCGTTTTGTGCAATACCTCTACTCAACTGGAGTACTTTCTACTGGCTAATCAGTAAGTGCTACCTCGTTGGGTAAATGTATAGTGCTTTTCCTACACCACAGCTGCTTAAAGGGCCAGAAGAGTTGCCTACAGTGACCATGTGTGTCTGTAACGTTGCCACGACGCCGACGGGCCTGGGGTCCCTCGGGTCAGCTGTCCATCATGGTGGGGGAAAGGGCGGGAAGACGTTGCCCACCGCTGGTATGTGGTGCGGGGCCAAACGGGCAGGGGTTCCATGTAGTTCACATGCCTCTTGTTTATAAAGGGCCAGAGACTGATCAGAGCAGCAGATGAGGAGACCGAACCTCCTGGTGTCACGAACTACACGGGGATTGCGCTCGAGAAAGTCATGGATGCACAGAGCTCCATCAAGGATCGCAGCTAATTTTTGACGGTAGATATGGGGAGAAAGGCACACCTGCCCAGCCTCGACCTAGCGCCCGAATGTTTTGTGCTGATTAATGTGTTTCTGAATTTGAGCTTCAACTCGGGCACCTGCTTTATTTATATCTGTAATGCTTCCTGTTGAGGTTTAATTTTTGTGACAGGAGCATCGGGCCAGAATGAATCCTGCCCTGCACCTGTGTCCTGCAGTGCACATGTCCGTTCCGGACGCGGATCGCGGAAGATTCGACATTTTCGCGGTCCGCGATGTCGAAATTTCGCAATTTCCGCGAGCGGAACGGAAATTGTGCCCACCCCTTGTTTTTTCCCACAAGGCGTCTATATTTGTCGATGTTTTCATCCAATAATGACAATTGTATCTTTTAACTCAACCGCCCCAGCTTCTTTTCTTTTCTTAAAGAAAACAGTTTATAAACACGCTCTACAAACAATAATTAGAGCTAACAACAACAAAACAATTTGCCTTTAATTCATTTTTGCCAGCCACACTATTTGCTTGCACTTTTTTTCCCCTTGTAGCACTTACTTCAAAAATGCTCTTCCTATTGTACCTCTTACACTGTTGAGAATAGATATTTATTTTAAGTGTTCTTCGTCCTGATGGGCCACCATCTAAGTCCTTTCTGTTGCCCTGATGTGCTTTACACATAACCATAGAAGACGGCAATGCAACATACTCCTAGATTCTTCAAATGAAAATAGTTAAAGGAACAAAGTCGAGCTGATAGGATGGTAGAAGCAGGGACGTCTTAAGGATTTTGGGGGCCCTGGGCCAAACATATATTGGAGGCTGGTGGTCGATATTTCAGCAAAAATATTGTGGCCCACACAATGTATGCAGTGCTGAAGTATATAAGCCAAATTATTGCGAAATCCCATATTAAGTTAGTGCTGTTTATAATAACAGCTGTAACAAATATAGTCTGCATCCTCACCTTCACTTTGGAGAGGGTGCGGTCCATTTCCAAAGGCATTTTGGAATATGGCAAGTAGTGCACCTGTAATACTCTTTGGCGTACTCCTACATGTCTTTGTAAATTATCCTCAAAACATCTCTAAAGGAAATAAATTCTGAATATTCATAGAACTTTCATATGCATTTACTACAAGCAGAAAGGGCTGTGCCCTCTTGGCATTCGTTTTGAGGCTGATTCAAAAAGGCATGTAGAAGTAACTAAAAGAATACTCCTATTGTACTACTTCCCATGCTCATGACTGCTTTTGTGAATCAGTTCCAAAAAGTGGATAATCACTGTAAAAATCAGTACGAAGATGGGTTAGTTCATTAACTTTCAAGGCAACACACACAGTGGCGAATGGTGACATTTGAAAGTGGTGAGCGTAAAACAACTGTCGTACTGTACTGCACTGCGGCGAGCAAGCGTAGCGAGTGAGCCCGAACCACCTACGGGGAGTTTGGGGGAATTTTCCCCCGAGAAAATTTTGAAAAAAGAGTGGGCAAATTGTGCATTTTCAAGCAAATTTGAGAAAGCAGGAAGGTAACTCACCAATGCTAATCTGTTACTTATTTTACTCAATAGTATCACACTTCTCATGGTCTAAGTTAGTGTTTAAGAAGTAATCTGAAAGAACTTTATCAGGACCTATATTACTTTAACAGAGACTTATACAAGTTCTCACCTGCCAACCATAATAAATTGATTGAAAATTTAAACAAAATAAAGTATTATTCAATAACCATTTTTATTTTTTTCCACTTTTTTTCAATTGAGTAAGATCTATTTAGACAATAACATACAATATTTTATAAACACTTCACATACATATTCATTTGATGATATGCAAAACAGAAAACACTTATTTTTAAATGTACATAACCCCGCCACTAATATAGCACAAAAAAAAAGTTTCTCTCATCATACTCTCAATCATACATCAGTCATACTCATACTATTAAAATAGCAATACACATTTAGAGGTTTGGCACGGTCCCCCAAGATAATGAAGGGAGAGAGACAGCAATTGGCACAATTCTTTTCTGATGGTGCTGGGTCTCTTGGGACCTCTCCTCTAGATGGATAGGGTAGGCCTACGCGCGTTTCGGTGGGGAGCCACCTTCTTCAGGGCCACCAACAAGAGGGGCAACAAGCCCTAAAATGGAACGGGGTTTTCTGTAGAAAATTAAATATACCAATTTTAGAATGAGGCAGGAGACACTTTAAACAATACGTTTAGACTTCATAAATCCTAAGTAAATCCATAGTCAATACATCTAGGATCACCTCAAACGTGCTACAAGCCCAACATATTACCACCATGTATGGAAGGTGAAGAAGAAAACCTTAAAAACAGATAAAAAGATGTGAGACCTTCACCTAAAAGATAACGAAAATGCAGCCTAAAAGTACTAAGAAAATAATTCTTAAACAAACTACCTGGATAACAAAGTAGGCAATTAAAATGCTAGTCAGAATAGTGATGTTCAGGAGCAATCTTGTCTGTCTAGTCGACCCAAGGGCAATCAGCGTCTGAGCAAAAGAGTAACAGTTATTTGGAATGCATTACATTGCATAGAGCAATAAGTTTTGTTATCTCCGTATAGGGCATAAGGGAGTGCTTACCCTTTCGTATTTGCGAGAGTAATGAATTTGCTAGTCCAAATGCGTGTTAGGACTTCTTCAGTCAAGTATTTGGTTCCGCGCAATCCGCTGTATAGTTACAACCAGGGCGGTCCGATCTCAATGCTGCTTGGGATTACCTCTAAGGGAATGACAACAGTATTTCAGAATATATATTTAGTATTATGCCTGACCATCATTCTATCTAATGTACCGTCATGTGTCTACCGTTACGCAGAGACTGGACACCACCTACGTATAGGGCATAAAGGAATGCTTACCCTTTCTCATTTGCGAAAGTAATGAATTTGCTAATCCAAATGCGTGTGAGGACTTCTTCAATCAAGTATTTAGATCCGCGCAGTCCGCTGTGTGATTACAGCCAGGGCGGTCAGATCTCAATGCTGCTGGGGATTACCTCTGGGGAGATGACAACAGTATTTCAAAATATATATTTAGTATTATGCCTGACCGTCATTCTATCTAATATACCGTCATGTGTCTACCGTTAAGCAGAGATTAGACACGGCCTATACAGAATCCACATAAAGACTGCCTATGCGGCAGAGCCGGCAGGTCTTCACAATACATATATATATAGGAATATGTCTATCATTCCTTTCTATCAGGGTGAGCCGTCATATAACTGCTGTCTCGCACTAACTAAACGCGGCCTATACGGAGTTTTACAAAGAGGTTCTTATAAATGCTTAATATGGAGTTAAATAACCCGTCAAAAATGACGGAAAGCAGATACCGAAAGGCTATATTCTTTTATGAGCGCTAAGGTATCTTTACGGGCATGCTAACCTCAGCTTAAAAGATCTGATGGAAGGATGCTAGCATCTATGGTTCGCCACTCGTGATTGGCAAATGCAGCACAGTCGTAAGAAGCCAGCGCTTAGTCTGAAACAAGATTCCTTTCATCTCCGACAGCTGCTAGCGAAACTTACCCGATTACTGCAGAGTGTCGATCTGAGTCATACATCACCATAAGGAAGTTCATCAGAACTCATGGTGCTAACGCGGATTTTAAATCTCACTCTGTATTGTGATTGGCCAGAGTAAAGTCACGAGGTGTCTCACGGGGTCACGAGAGAATAACTTGTGATCCATTGAGATGTGCATGGAATTGCGGGCGCCATATTGTAATATGGAGCTATCCATGGTTTACACAGTCCAAACGCGCCCTGATGTATAGCCCTGGTAGATATGCTGACTGTACGGGTCAAAAGTACCTGATAGAAATAGCAGATCTAGTGCAAGGCTGTAGCTGGGTTTCAGAAAAAGTTCAGTTTTTAATATCATTGACGGCAAAGGTAACATCGAAGTTAGTCTATTTAGAAAACCGACTGCGAAAAACACCATTTTACAACATAGCAGCTTTCATCCAAGTTGTCAGAAGGATTCCATCCCCTTTGGGGAATTCTTGAGGATTGGGCGTAACTGTACTAGCTTAAGTGAGTTCACTTTCCACGCAGAAGAACTCCAGAAGAGACTTCTTCACAGAGGATACCCCAGACGATTAGTGAGACACTCCATGAAACGCGCCAAATACTACAACAGAGACGCCCTAATTTCTGGGAGGGAAAACCCCTCACTTGATAAGATCGTCTGTGTAGTTAACCACTCTAGTTTGAACAACAAAATTCAGAAGGTATTACACAGGAATTGGAAAATCCTTAATGCCTCTGAAGAAGACAGTGCTCTAGCTCCCCCCATCGTAGCATTTAGGAGAAATTCCAATTTAAGAGACAAACTGGTTCACAGTAGATTACGCTCACGCAAAGAACATCAGATGACTATTGATGGACTCCCTCCTATTTTAGGGAACCACAAATGTGGCAATTGCCATGCGTGCCCTTCAGCTATTACCACCCAAACTTGCACCTATGGCCTTAAAACAGCCAAACTGAAAAGTCACACAAATTGCAGAAGCAGTAACCTGGTCTACTTAATACTCTGTCCTTGTGGACTAGGGTATATAGGAGAGACAGGCAGAGAGTTTAGAACTAGACTGTCTGAACACAAATCTGCAATCAGAACGGGAAAAAGACAAGCCCCAATGGTAAGTCATTTTTTGGATCTGCACCACACCGAGAAAGAACTTTGTTGGTTGATATTGGAGAAAATTATTCCGAAAGCTGGACGAGACACAGACAAAGTAAGAAAAGAAAGAGAATCCTTTTGGAGTTTCTATTTTGATACAGTCCGTAAAGGTTTAAATGAAGAAATTGTGTGGTTGGTCACATAATTCCCTCATTACATTCTAGGTCGACCTGCTGGACTTATTATCATTAGAAGTAACATTTTGCATCCACCCTATATGTTTTTGTGTCTCAGTTAAACCAGTATATGTACACCCAATCAGAAACATTCCACCTTCCTGAGTGGTTGTTACTGCTCCGATGATTTCTTGTGACCTACTTTTTATTAGCTTCACAGCCCGTAAAGGTTTAAATGAAGAAATTGTGTGGCTGGTCACATAATTCCCTCATTACACTCTAGGTTGACTTGCTGGACATATTATCATTAGAAGAAAAATTTTGCATCCACCTTATATGTTTTTGTGTCTCAGTTAAACCAGTATATGTACACCCAATCAGAAACATTCGACCTTCCTGAGTGGTTGTTACTGCTCCAATGATTTTTTGTGACCCACCTTTTATTGGCTTTCTGATATTGTCAGTCTTGGGTATTTACTTCGCCATTAGTGTATAGCTCATTAGCTGAGAGGCATTTCGAATGGACTTGTCACGTGCTTTTTTGCGAGCTCAGTCATTTATTAACTGTTCCTTTTCGAACACTCAAGCAGCGGCGTGGCGATTTCACACTTCGCTCGCCGTTGTCAGTACACTTTGATTTCTCGGGGCTCTCATCCATGCATCTACCAAGAGTATTCCTTTTTCAACAATGGAATATTAGTAGAAACATGGACAGTTATATTAAAAACTGAACTTTTTCTGAAACCCAGCTACAGCCTTGCACTAGATCTGCTATTTCTATCAGGTACTTTTGACCCGTACAGTCAGCATGTCTACCAGGGCTATACATCAGGGCGCGTTTGGACTGTGTAAACCATGGATAGCTCCATATTACAATATGGCGCCCGCAATTCCATGCACATCTCAATGGATCACAAGTTATTCTCTCGTGACCCCGTGAGACACCTCGTGACTTTACTCTGGCCAATCACAATACAGAGTGAGATTTAAAATCCGCGTTAGCACCACGAGTTCTGATGAACTTCCTTATGGTGATGTATGACTCAGATCGACACTCTGCAGTAATCGGGTAAGTTTCGCTAGCAGCTGTCGGAGATGAAAGGAATCTTGTTTCAGACTAAGCGCTGGCTTCTTACGACTGTGCTGCATTTGCCAATCACAAGTGGCGAACCATAGATGCTAGCATCCTTCCATCAGATCTTTTAAGCTGAGGTTAGCATGCCCGTAAAGATACCTTAGCGCTCATAAAAGAATATAGCCTTTCGGTATCTGCTTTCCGTCATTTTTGACGGGTTATTTAACTCCATATTAAGCATTTATAAGAACCTCTTTGTAAAACTCCGTATAGGCCGCGTTTAGTTAGTGCGAGACAGCAGTTATATGACGGCTCACCCTGATAGAATGAATGATAGACATATTCCTATATATATATGTATTGTGAAGACCTGCCGGCTCTGCCGCATAGGCAGTCTTTATGTGGATTCTGTATAGGCCGTGTCTAATCTCTCTGCTTAACGGTAGACACATGACGGTATATTAGATAGAATGACGGTCAGGCATAATACTAAATATATATTTTGAAATACTGTTGTCATCTCCCCAGAGGTAATCCCCAGCAGCATTGAGATCTGACCGCCCTGGCTGTAATCACACAGCGGACTGCACGGAACTAAATACTTGATTGAAGAAGTCCTCACACGCATTTGGATTAGCAAATTCATTACTTTCGCAAATGAGAAAGGGAAAGCATTCCTTTATGCCCTATACGTAGGTGGTGTCCAGTCTCTGCGTAACGGTAGACATATGACGGTACATTAGATAGAATGATGGTCAGGCATAATACTAAATATATATTCTGAAATACTGTTGTCATTCCCTTAGAGGTAATCCCAAGCAGCATTGAGATCGGGCCGCCCTGGTTGTAACTATACAGCGGATTGCGCGGAACCAAATACTTGACTGAAGAAGTCCTAACACGCATTTGGACTAGCAAATTCATTACTCTCGCAGATACGAAAGGGTAAGCACTCCCTTATGCCCTATACGGAGATAACAAAACTTATTGCTCTATGCAATGTAATGCATTCCAAATAACTGTTACTCTTTTGCTCAGACGCTGATTGCCCTTGGGTCGACTAGACAGACAAGATTGCTCCTGAACATCACTATTCTGACTAGCATTTTAATTGCTTACTTTGTTATCCAGGTAGTTTGTTTAAGAATTATTTTCTTAGTACTTTTAGGCTGCATTTTCGTTATCTTTTAGGTGAAGGTCTCACATCTTTTTATCTGTTTTTAAGGTTTTCTTCTTCACCTTCCATACATGGTGGTAATATGTTGGGCTTGTAGCACGTTTGAGGTGATCCTAGATGTATTGACTGTGGATTTACTTAGGATTTATGAAGTCTAAACGTATTGTTTAAAGTGTCTCCTGCCTCATTCTAAAATTGGTATATTTAATTTTCTACAGAAAACCCCGTTCCATTTTAGGGCTTGTTGCCCCTCTTGTTCGTGGCCCTGAAGAAGGTGGCTCCCCACCGAAACGCGCGTAGGCCTACCCTATCCATCTAGAGGAGAGGTCCCAAGAGACCCAGCACCATCAGAAAAGAATTGTGCCAATTGCTGTCTCTCTCCCTTCATTATCTTGGGGGACCGTGCCAAACCTCTAAATGTGTATTGCTATTTTAATAGTATGAGTATGACTGATGTATGATTGAGAGTATGATGAGAGAAACTTTTTTTTTGTGCTATATTAGTGGCGGGGTTATGTACATTTAAAAATAAGTGTTTCTGTTTTGCATATCATCAAATGAATATGTATGTGAAGTGTTTATAAAATAATGTATGTTATTGTCTAAATAGATCTTACTCAATTGAAAAAAAGAGGAAAAAAATAAAAATGGTTATTAAATAATACTTTATTTTGTTTAAATTTTCAATCAATTTATTATGGTTGGCAGGTGAGAACTTGTATAAGTCTCTGTTAAAGTAATATAGGTCCTGATAGAGTTCTTTCAGATTACTTCTTTGGTTGTTTTTCCCCCCTCCTCTTGGACCTCTAATTATCTTCAGGGGGGGCCTTTCTTTTAGATTTGTTTCTAAGTTAGTGTTTAACAAAAAGTTCTAAAATATACAAATGCATTTTGAGAGCCCTGCATAGTTTCTAGTAGGCTGGGCTAGTGTTCATACCAGCGTATGCTAATGTAATCAAAGCCAAGTCAAGGAAAGAGGAAAGCATGCCTAAAACCATCTTCGGTTTATCCTCTTCATCAATACTTTACTCTTCTATTCACAGAAAGTACCACTTATTGATGACACGTGTTTCACGGAATCCTCCACTTTATCAAAGCTGCAAAGAAGAGCTGTCAAAGTTCTGTATATTAATAACAAGCATGTTTGGCAATCTATATAACTTTATTAAAAATGGAATTAATAATTTTATAAGCTCTAATTGCTTTCATAATGTTATATAAAGTGCCTATATAAAATTATTAAAATCTTCATAACACAAGGAGCCCTATGCAAACAGGTGAACTTGCACACACTTGCATGTCTGATATTGAGTGATCTCTGCCCATGTTTTTCTCTGGTTAGAGCCAGTGTGGTTCTGGTTCTCTCGCTGGGGACCCTTTATGAATCTGGGGCATGTTTTGGGTCTAGAGCACCCCTGCCCTGAGGTGCTCCTTCAAAGTTAGGAGTGAAGCCCAGACAATTAGGGTTTTACAATGAAAGAACTCTCAGCCTGTGAAGAGGGTACTTTTCACACTCCCGGTATGCAAATGCGCCCGCCACAAGTCACCAGGTATTCGAGACAAAGCAGTTGTATGTCAAAATATCACAGGCAGAAATATGGTCTGAAATAAACAGTAGACACAAACAGGGGGCTGGAGGAGATTTAAGGGACCCGCGAGGACACTCTCCCTAATTAAACAGTCAATACACACCAATTGTCCACGGGTCCAGAAAAGGAGAAACTTAACTATCCCAAAGAGATAGAAATGGATGAAACAATGCTGCCCACCTGGGGTAGTCCCTTTAAAGGACGGTTTCCCTCACACACCAGAGGTGTCATGCTTCATCATGGGGATACCTCCTTGCGTCACAAACCTAGTTTTGACGCGGGCTATAACCCCAAGGTGGTGCAGTGCTAACTAAACTGTGGTGCAAATACGGTGAATAATACTAGCTACGTGGTAAACAGTGTGATACGAGATATTTAGATTAGATGGAGTTTTAATTACCATATTTTGGTACCATATGGTGCCAAGTTCAGAGTCATGAAGGTAGAGACTCCCGTATTTTTTCTAGGCGGGATATGGGTTTTGGAAAAGACAGTGGTGCAGCACGTCTTTCTTTGAATTAGACAGCCCTTCCAGCACTCTCAGACACCGCGCCCCTGGTTCGTTTTCTGGGTTGTCACTCCGAGTGCCTGCAGACCGTCATTTGATCGTACGAGCTGGCTCTCATGCTGATTCACAGTTACCAGGCAGAAACCCGAAACGCTTTGAAAGCAGGTTGTCAATACCGAATCACACAGAGTTCAATGGCAGAACATTTATCTGTGCCCCTCTACAGAATATCACCAGACACCAAGGACTATGGTCTGGAATACAGAGCTTCCCCCAGAGAGGAGAGTCAGGCAATAGAGACGGCCATGAGGAGAAAGAGCACGTAGGCAACATTCTATATGAACATCTTGTAAATTGTGTGCGTGGCTTGAAATATACCTACCCTGTGCCAATGCGGCTCGCAATACTCGCGGAAGAGGAGGGATTTCCGCGGGGGCGTTAAAAGTAAAATAAAAACTTACCTGACTGGGTGAGGTCCCGCGCCTCCTCTGCTCCTGGGTCGGGTCCTGCACCACCAACAGGAACAGACATGCTCCCGCCCCTCCTGTAAGCCAATCACAACGCTGCAATGGCACCGTTGTGATTGGTGCAGAGTCGCGGGCCGCCCCCAGCCGGGCACCTGCACGGAGGCCATTTTCTCTATGTAGACTGCATGCAGCCTACATAGAGAAAATTTCGAGTGCGCATGACTTCTTTGGTCGGCCCCAGGGCCGACCAAACAGTCAGGGCACCCAGAGTGGTGCAAGCCACTCCTCCCCTACCCACCTGCCCCAAACCAGGCATACCCACCAGCCCGCCCCCAACCAGGCATGCCCCAGCCTTCTGCTTTCTCGCAGTGTGAGAAGCAGAAAATAAAATGGTATTTAAAATACCATTTTATTTTCTGCTTCTCGCACTGCGAAAAAGCAGTGGGGTGGCGCTCCTACACGCTAATGGAGCGTCCGCCACTGAAATCTCTTTGTCCAGCATAACATATCAATTGATAATGAAAAGGGAATTGGAGACCACCTGCCTAAATAATTCAATATCATTGTTTGATATCATTTTAAAATGCTGCAGTCAACAAACAAAGGGCTTCATTTTGAATAGAGGCTGTTATAGACTTGTACCCAAAAATTGGATCTTGCACCTGTGTGCAAACCAACAGAGGTAAACATGAGCACAATGGTTAAATGCTTAGAACAGTGAAATTAGCATATTTGCATACGCAGAATGATAGAAGACCATAAAAGGCCAAGGACTAGCAATGGAAATGAGCAAACGTCAACACGACTGATGATTCCCAAATACTGAAAAAACAATGCGCTCGATTTGCTCTAATTTTTCTTGATTATGACTTGTACCAATGGCTGAATCAGTTGGTATCACTATGCAAGAGGCTATCTCAAAATAGTTATTTCTTACTATTGAACAGGGTGGTCCTCATGAAAGGGACCAAACCAGTTAGTGACTCCTCCAGACCACATTGCCTAGATGAAAGTAACCATCAAAGGGAGTCAGAACAATTGCCAAGCTGTTCCTCTCCCTCGTCAAAGACCCCACCACTACCAGACTTAACTTCCAGAAAGGTATGGAAGACTAGTAAACACTATCAAAATATATGTATGAAATAAAAGAAACACAATTGAACAAACTTGAATCTCTCCTTTAAAAACTGCTGAAGTATTCAGCTATTTTGAAATAATATATTTGCAATCCGTGTGGGTGATCAATATGGAGGTGAGCAGTGCTTGACTCTGTTTAGTAAAATCTAGAATCTTGATTCCACGCTGATAGGAAAATCACATTGGAGCCAATACAGGCCGTTGAATGTACTCTGAAAGCCTCCACATGACATTCCGAGAAATACAAACTGCAGGTATGTGGTAAAGGTGGGGATGGTTTTTTCGCATTGTACCATTATACTGCACCATAAACAGGCAGGTTTAACACAATCCCTAGCAATTCTGTGAACCATGTGAGATTTGATAATGACAGACCCTTCAAAATTCATCAAATCATGGTCAAAATATTGGCCTGCAAAAACATCAATTTTCAATATTACTTACTACTATATTGTGATCATAAGCATGTATAAATAAACACATACTTATGCTTAATTCTACATCTACTTACCTTGATGATTGTCTGTATTATGGATGCAATATTTTCGCAGATCAATGTTTCGACCATGATACAGTGGTAAACCACTGACGAGGAGCCTCCTTAAAATTCTGAAAAAAATTAACACAAGAGGCCAGATGATTGTTTAGATAAAAAAAATGTCGGTCTTCGATGTGATCTCCTGAGAACATTACACTCTTTGAGCACACAGATTCTATTTGAGATATTCAGAGACATCTTCAGTTCTCTTAAAAGAAGCAGGCACAATAAAGTTATAAACTTTATTTACATCTGAGGGTAAAAATTATTGTTTCTTTAGCAACCGAGATAAAGCCAGAGGGCCTTGGGACACTCACTAAGCCCGTTTCTCAAGACAAGAAAGAGCAAATCCATCAAAGACTCGACATGTGGCATGACACATGAGTGGTAACTCTTCCGACAAAAAGTCAGCCATCCTTTGTCAATGCAAAAACAACTGAATGTATGAGGCCCCGGTCTCTTCTTTTGCAAGGGGCTCCTACAAAAGTCTTACAGTCTGTCTGAAATAAGTCATTCACATTTTGTCTGTTTTTTTAACCTGTATACCACTGGGGTTTTTGGTCAAAATGATGTACTCGGTCGTAAAAGCAACTTGAACAGTTATTTCGCTTCAGAGCGCTGCATACTATAAGAAAAAACAAATTCTAACACAAATGAAGTGCCCTAAATATAATTGACAAACATATTAGTCCATTTGGTGCCTAAATATAATTTTCAAAATTATTAGTCCATTTGGTGTAGATTTTCCATTATTAACTCCAGTGGGGGGTGACATATTTGTAAACAATATTTGGGACATAATATTAAACGCTAGTTAGGCCAGGGGCTGCATGCAATAATATTTAAAGCAAAAATATAATCTGACATAAGTATAGTGATCTAAAGCGTTTACCAAAATATCACTTCTTTGGGTGTAGATTTTTTAATATCAACTCCAATCGGGCAATATATTTGTAAACCGAATTCAAGACGCACATTTTTCTTTGAGGACATTTTAGGCAACAGAATGCAGATTCTTGCTGGATTTCAGTAGGATTATTCCTTGTTATCCTAGCCAGGCATGTGCAGCAGCTGTTAAGATGAAAACTGGTCATTGCTGTCACAATTCAAAAGGAAAACGTCCAACTTTGACGAAGGAGGAACCGTGGTTAAGGGCCTTTACTGTCAACATTTTCAGCGGCCATTTTAAAACCAGGGAGTAAACAGGGCTTTGCGGTACTGCAATGAGTTGTAAAACATTTAAAGTAATCGGACCTAAACAAAATTGCCGTCAATTTGTATGATGCAATGCTAAAAGTAAATGTAATCAAGGACAATGTGAAGTACACATTGGTTTACCAATCTGCAGACATACTTGATGCACAATCAATCTCGTGTTTTCTGACTACTGCTACTGTGCTTGTTTTCCTGTGTGTGTACAGCACCAGATGCAGTCTTATGGTATTCAATACATCACATGGGCGCTCCATAAACAGCTAACCTTGAACTAATTATGTGAATCCCACAATGCATATGTGCAGCAAAGAAAAACCTCACAATAGTTTTTTTGTTTTAGAAAAAATGTGGTCTCGCATTAACATGAATTGTTATTACATAAAGTGTAAGTTGTGCCAAGTAAAAGTTTACCATCCATCCCAGCCGTAAACAAACACCCTTCATTGGATTAGCAATTAACTTCACAGACCAAACAAGGTGACGTTAAAAAACAGTGTTGTCCTCTAAAAGCAAAATAACAACAACAAACAGCATTAACTGCAAAAGAAACTATCAGACTCCATATGACCAGAATGGAAATCGAATAAAAGCACCAGTGAAATTGGAATCCCAGCAAAATTACCCAAAGTTCATAACACAAAATTCACACTCTGTATGTTAAAGCAGAGGCTTCAGCATACCTACCCACTTCAATCCATCCTTAACAAAGTGTGTGCGCTATAGAAAATTGATGCCAGAGACTATGACTTGTTGCGAAAGGTGCTGCACAAAATAAAAATAAAACGACTGGCACATGCTCATCTGCCTTGTTTGAAGATTTAGAAAAGAACACAGAAGAAAGATTCACACAAAAACTTCACTGCACAAGTAGTGCGTTCTGAGGTCTTTCTTGGGCAAATAACCTCTTTGAGAACCTAGAACATTTAATGAAACCATCAATTAGATGGAGAAAGGACCCAAGAGGACGTAGCTTGTGAGCTAGATGTACTTGGTGCCTTCCGATACTTAGCCACAGGCTCCATCGTGTGAGCTATCAAAGGCTGTATTACATAAGTTGTCCCAGGGGCGCAACAGGGGTTTGCGCCCCCTTTGTGCCCCTAGGGGCACTTTGGTATTATAGAAGGGGACGCAGACGCTTGTGCGTTCCCTTCTATAATACCGATAGCGCTGGTGAACGTAAAGTGCCAGCGCTATCAACAGAGGGTGTTTCTTCATTTGCATAGGGGTGCGCCCTATACAAATAAGTGGATTCCTTTGACTCTGCACCTGCGCTATATGACAGACAGGGGCGCCGAGTCAAAGAAGCCCTCAGGAACGCCAATTAAAAGGTGGCCTATTGTCAATGCGCCTCCTGATAGCCCTCTACAGGGGGAAAAGGGGGTCCCCTTGCATGCGGGTGCAGTCACTGACTGCACCCGCCTGCAAGGGGATCTCTAAACCCCTTTGAAAAGTGCAGGCGGGTGCTGCCTGCACTGTGGAAACAGGAAACGGCTGCTCGTTGTTTTCACATGAATGCGCTGCCCCCAGGGCAGCGCGAGGTCGGGGCTGCCCTGGGGGCAGCGCATTAACCATAATGGGGTGCGTTGGCACTGTTTGTGCCCGGCGCACCTTTTCAAAGGTGCGCCAGGAGCAAACAATGCTGATACGTAATATGGCCCCAGAGACACACTTCCACAACCATCAATCAGCAGGGCGATCTGGCAAGTCATAGTTATCATTTAATGTAATACAGATTTATTAAGCATACTGCTGCCTACGACTCGCAGAAAGAATAAAAATGGCACCCCAGCACTACTCCAGATAAAGCCAAGTTTTCAAAGTCTCAAAGTGCAGAAAGGTATACCTTCCTACACAAAAACAATACGCCCATAATGCAGGCACCCTTTGCACCATGGCGAAACGGTGCGTGCGTTGGCATTGAGTGCCTAAAGTGCGCCAGGGCTGTGAGAGAGCAGCAGTGCACCGTATCTTAGTAGATATGACACATTTCTTGTCCCTCCCTTTTGCGTGTTGCCTAAAGGGTTTGTAAATCTGCCCCCGTGAGTAAAGCATATCTAGACCAGCAGGGGATCAACCACAGAACCTTTAACACAGCACTCACCATCCAACATTATCCCCGTTGAGATAATGATCACTTTGTCCCAGAGCCTGGTCAGAGGAGGAGTGAATAACATCCTTTGAAGGTTTTCACACACGTTTGTAGTGTTGGTTCTGCCCAGTAAAAAATCACAACTCAAAAATCTTCATGGACAGATTGGAAGAGGTTTAATAATATTTTAAATGGACCATAAATGAACCTACAGATTTTTATTTCGGCTAAACTTCAATGATATTTTAGTTCAGTTTCTTCTTTTAAATATTTCTGTTTGCTTTTATCTCTCTGCTCATTGCTTGAAGCAACTAGTTCCCCAGAACGGGTTCGAAGCTGCAGCATTCACACTGCACACAAATTCAAAATGCACAACTAAAAATAATTTCCCAAAGAATGACAGTTTATAATCGCTTTCCCTCGCCATTGAAATTAACCGACCTAAACCATACTGTAACAACACATGGCCACAATCTTGTAAAAATACAGCAAGTCTTGCTGTAAATGCTTATAGAATGATAGACACTGCCTCACGCTACAAATCTCTTAGCAAAATATATAATTTGGCCATCCCTTTCTTGTAAATTTCATCGAGCTTGCCAAGTCACATATTTTAGGGACTCTGAAAACAACATCCAAAAATGCACCTTAGGAAAGCAGACAATCTGATTGGCAAACATTTGCATCACTGAAAATCAGAATTTTTCCCAATTTTGCTCCACCGCTTTATTTCAATGTTTTAGGGATTAGGCACTTGTTTATTTTTCAATCAACGCTACTTTTATCAATTATTTAAAAATTATATAACAGATGAGAAAAGCGCCATGACTAAAGAGGCCAGGTGACATGAAGTATGCACATATCTGGGCACAGTATGTAACCGAAAAAAAGTAGATTTAACAGATAAACACAGCTCCTAAAGATACAGTTATCAATATGAAAGATCGACATTCAATTTTAGCATATAACATGTATGTAGAAGTGTGTATTTACTGCATATATCTCCCCTCTCTTTAAGTCAATTTTTTAGGTCTCACTTAGGCAGCGCTTTCTAGGATATGGGCTTGAAAAAACACCCATCTTTTTCATTGGCCCCTTTTGCTGTCCTTTATGAATGCTGGTTTTTTATTGGTGAATACACTTAGGGCCCGATTACGAGTTTGATGCTGTGGAGGCAGGACCGCCCGCCGCCGCACTGCCAAACCTGTGTGGAGACAATCCACCCTATTATGACTTTTTAAATAATTTTTGGGCTTTTCCTTTGCGTTCCCACGGCGCTGCCTATAAACTAGGCGCCGGAATGAGAACATCAAAGGAAGTTCCAGCATGGCATGGACTGAGAAGTCCATGCCATACTGGAACTTATGTGCATGCACACAGGGAGGCACATGTTGTGCACCTCTGTGTACATACACAAGGTGTGAGGCACAAGGGCCCCCTTTCTTTCCTCGCCGCCACTGTTTTCATGGAGGAAAGACCTCCATGAAAACAGTGACAGTGATGAAAGTCATAATATTCTTGGTGGGACCGCGGTGGTTCTGCCAAGCATATAGGTGTCTCTGAAACGCCGCACTACCACCAGGGAAAGGTGGTCCCTTGGCAGAGTTGGCGGTCCCAATGCGGCATGACCACTAGGGTTGTAATGGGGTGGTCGCAAGACCATTACTGCCACGCCTCCACGAGTCTGGCGGTCCTCGGACAGCCAGACTTCTAATAGTCCCCTTAACAGTCCCTCCTTTGGGAATGTTGTATCCTCCCATGAGGACTGCCCCTCTTACATGTGTTCTTACTGTTCAGGACTTTTATACTTAGAATTTTTTTTTGTTGGCCTGCCTCTTTGCTAGTTAACTGTTCTGTTAACTTGTGCAAGGGAACTGCGATCAAGTCTCTATCTCCCTGTGCCTCCCCCTCACCCCTCCCACAACACTGCTTTGGTTGCCTAATGTCCCTTAATCTCCCAGTGCCACCCTCTCACCCCTCCCACAACACTACTCACAGGGCACCACCACCCCCTCCGTGGGCACTGCTGTTTTGCTAGTTTTTTTGTTACTTTACAAACGCTTTCCCTTGTATAGGACACCTAGCCATGGCCTCAGGGAAATAAAATAATCAGCCCATTATCACAGGATGTTGAGCCTGACAGCAGACTCGAACACGGATACCCAGCTCCCCAATCGGCAGCTCTCACCGCTGTGCCATATCTTTTACCTAGTCATGTTTTAGGGTGCAGTACCATATGTGGCCAAAGGAGGTCCTCAGGGACACCTAGTAACAGCCTGTGGTACTGCACCCTCACAACACTGCTTGTTTTAGCATGGAGTCGGAACTGCCATTTTCACTCCCATCCCTACCGCACAGTTGCAGGTGTACTACATAAAAGAAAAACACAATGGAGATCTTTATCTTATTAAGGTGGGGAGGGCATATCTATTGCATATGTAAAAAACAATTGGCATTTATAATGCCAATAGCTCCAACTCCAACAAATGCGAGCCCTATTGCATTTCCAACGCTTGTTATATTTGTAATTGTTTTTTGACTTTTTTTGTATTTCCTACCCTTAATTACACCCTCCATCTAGACGTATGATGACACTTGTTATTCTTCACCTGAACGATTCAGGTTGTTTGTGCAAAGTCTTCCTATCTGGACATCTTGGTGTTTATGTAAATGTTATATTTACATTTTTCACTGTATTTGTATCTTAGAACTCATATTTTTACTTATGTAATTATGTTTTTTTGTCTCCAAGCAGTACCACGCAGAGGTGTTTCTTAATAGTTAATTCTTTAACATAGGACTCCATCCATCACCTCATTCCACCAGTACAATAATTACTGTTTCCTTAGAATCTCCACTTCCAGTGTAAACATTCTCTGAACAAATATAACATACTATTCCACCGTTATTATTACAGACCCAGAACACCTGATCATACCTTAAACAGTAAAAAAACAAAACCTGCAAAAATATTAATTTACAACAGGATCGGACTGGCCAAAATGCCACGCTTGATTTTTTCTGTACTCTGCAACCTGCGGGCTGCTTTCAGAGCCGGATGGGCTACCATGACTCAACCATGTACCCAGGTCCCCATTCTAGTTGCGGTCTCATGTATTGTGGGGAAAATGTGAGTTTTTTTGCCAGGGCTGACTTTGATTTCCTTTCAGGCACTGATTTCCACCCATACATACTGTACATAAAGGCAGCAGATAGTACCACTTCCATGTTACAAAAGAGGTTACCTTCATCTGCATCTATATTATTTGGATAGTTGACTGCAGTTTGTCCACTGTTAAATAATGACTTTCTACTATCTTAATAATGCAGACATCTCAGACGCTCTTATGTGTTTTATGTGTATGGAGTGAGCATCAGATAAAGACTTGCTCGTGAATATTCATTAATCTATCAATCAGGGACTTCTATATAGCACGGCTACTCACCTGTGATGGCCTTGAGGTGCTGTGGGGGTGGGGCTGCTAGTCCTTCTGGGTGTAGGATCATTTGAATAGCCAGGTCTTGAGGTCCTTCTTGAATTATGTCAGATACACATATTGCCTGAGGTGTAGGGGCAGGGTGTTCCAGGTCTTGGTGGCGATGTAGGAGAAAGTTTGTCCTCCGGTTCTGATCTTGTGTATCCTGGGGACGGAGGTTAGCGCAAGCTAGACGGAATAGAAATGTCTGGCAGGTATGTGCAATGATTGGCAGATATTTCATATATGCGGGTCCTTCGTCGTGAAGAGCTTTGTAGACATGTGTGAAGAGCTTGAAGGTGATTCTCTTGTTGACTGGGACCCAGTGGAATTGTCGGAGGTTTTGCGTGATTTGGCTGTGGCAGGGGATGTCAAGGACCAGTCTGGCTGTGGCACTTTGGACGTTCTGTAGTTTCTTAAGCTGTTTCTGGGTAATGCCAGCGTAGAGTGCCTTGCCGTAATCGAGTCTGCTGGTGATGAGTGCAAGTATGAACGTCTTTCTGGATTCTGTGGGGATCCATCTGAATGTCATTCAAAGCAGGGGGAGTGTGTGGAAGCAGACTGAGCAAAGTGCATTTATTTGGTGGTTCATTGTGAGCGATGAGTCCAGTATGATGCCGTGGTTGCATGCGTGTTTTGTCGGGGTGGAAGGGAATCGCAGAGAGGCTGACCACAAGAGTCGTCCCAGGCTGAAGGGGTAGGTCCTAGGATGAGTACTTCCGTCTTGTTTGAATTGAGCCTGAGGCAGCTATCTTTCATCAAGGTAACAAAGTCCTTCATTCCATTGTGGAAGCTAGTTCTGGCAGTTTTGGGTTCATTGGAGAGAGAGAGGATCAAATGGGTATCATTGGCATAGGAGAAGATGTTGAGTCTGAGGATTCTGACGATGGCTGCTCAGGGGGCCATGTAGACGTTGAAAAGGTTGAGGCTCAGGGGGGAACCCTAGGGGACTCCGCAGCTGATCTCTGAAGGCTCTGAGAGGAGTGGGGGTAGTTTGACTCACTGAGTTCGGCCGGTGAGGAAGGAGTGGATCCAGTCCAGTGCCTTTTCTCAGATGCCAGAGTCATGGAGTCTCATGATAAGGGTGCAGTGGGAGACCGTGTCGAAGGCAGCCAAGCGGTCGAGTAGGATGAGGGCTCTAGCCTTGTCCCGGTTGAGGAGGGAGCGGATGTCATTGGTGGCAGCGAGGAGTGTGGTCTCTGTGCTGTGGTTGCTGTGGAAGCCGGATTGAGAGGTGTCCAGGAAGTGGTTTACTTCTAGGAACACAGAGATTTGGGTGTTTATGGCCTTCTCTATGATCTTGCCTGGGAAGGGGAGGGCGGAGATGGGTCTGAAGTTATTGCAGTCAGTCGGGTCTGAGGAGGGCTTCTTCAGCAGGGGGTTGATCCCTTTGGGTTTCCAGTCATCGGCGAAGGTGGTAGTTTCGATGGAGCAGTTGATGGTGTGGCAAAGCTGTGGCAATTGCAGTGGCTGCTCTGTGTAAGATATGGTGCAGGCAAGGATTTGACGGGGCTCCTGAGCGGATGCTCTTCATGGTCTTGAGCTTGTCCTCTGTTGTGAGTGGGGTCCAGTAGAGCACGGTCTGTCGGGGTGAGGTGTGGTTGTGTGCAGTGGTGGCGGGCGAAGTGGCAGGGTCTAGGGTGTCGAAACTGTCATAGATCTGCCTGATCTTGTGGTGGAAAAGGTGCAGAGTGTGTTGCAGAGGAAGGGAGGGACGTCTGTGGTCTGGCTGTTGGGCCTGGCAAACTCCTTGATGGTGAAGAGTCCTTTGCTGTTATTTGCTTTGGCACTGATTCTGTCTTGGGAGGCCATTTTCTTTGTGGTTTTGAGGAGGAGTTGGTGTGCATTGATGGCGGATTTGAAGGTAGCGTGGGTTTCCTGTGTGTTGTTGTTTCTCCATCTCTTCTCGAGTCATATGGAGGTACGTCTGGATTCGTGGAGGGCAGAAGTGAACCAGCTGGCTTTCTTGGAGTGTTGCTTGTCTGATCTTTTCTTGAGGTGGCAAGGTGTCGTGCAGTTGGAGATCCATTGGTGGAGGTTGTGTGCAGTGGTGTTGGGATCGGTTGGCGTTAGCGGAGTGGTTGTGCTGAGGGTGTTGATGAGAAGTTCTTCTATGGCCTTGATCCAGCTATGACGGGGCAGTTGAGGGTGGTGGTGTACGGTGGATCTGTCAAAGGAGAGATGTACGTAGTGGTGGTCGGTCCATGAGAGTCCGGTGGTGTGGCTTTAGCTGATGTTCTTAATGGTGGAGAAGACGGGGTCAAGCATGTGTCTGGCTGTGTGGGTCGGTGCAGTGACTAGCTGGTTGAGTCCGATGTTGGTGAGATTCTCCAGTAGGGAGGCATGGGTTGTCCATGTGGAAGTTGCGGTCTCCAAGTAGGATGTAGTAGGTGGATGCGAGAGCCTGGGGTGTAATGAGGTCTACGATGGAGTTGGAGAAGGGCGGTTGGGGGCCACGGGGCCAGTAGAGGAGGGTGCAATGGAGGGTGGTGTTGGGGTTGGTCTGGAAGTGGTGATGTTCCATGGTCTTCATTGGGTCGTCAGAGTGTGTGGTCAGTCGGAGGGTGTTGTTGTGGAGAGGAGCGGGCGTGTTGGTGTGGGTGAAGGCACATTTGCAGTTCCTGCAGATGAAGTCCATGAGTCTTTTTCTGTGATGGAAGGCTGCGTAGTGTCCAGGGTTGAGGGCGAGAAAGGTGCTGGTGTCATAGAGGTGGAAAGTCCAAGAACCAGAGTCCCTGGTGCTGGGTGTGGTCCAGGGGCAGACGGGTACAGAAGGGCTTGCCTTTGGTGCTGCAGGGGGCTGAACAGCCGGGAGGTGGGAAAACACAGGAAGAGACACAAGAAGGGGGCAGGGTTGCAGGGGATCGCGATGAGGGAGAAAACAGGAAGAAAGGAAATAGCAAAGCAGAGAGATAGACAGAAAAAGCTGAAAGAGAGAAGGACACAGGAGGGTGGCAGGGTTGATGAGGGGGAAGCAGGAGGAACATTTTTAAAAAGGCAGAATGAAAGAGTAAAACAGAAAGAGAGGTAGAGAGACAGTAAAAGCTGAAAGAGAGACAGAAGGGCAATCAAGCAGAAGAGCAGTGGCTCTCTACCACTGGACCACCAGGGATGAGGTGCAGGCAGGAGCCTGCGGGTGGAGGAGGGCCTCGAACTCCTGACCTCCGTGTCAGCAGCAGCAGCACAAGAGGGACCACAGCAGCTACCAGACGGTGCTGCGCTTCAAAGGAGCAGGTCCACTACGTGATATTAGAGGACCAGGACATAGAGTGACATACATCAGTTTCTTATTGTTGTGGTTTAAAATCGATGGGTTAGTCTGGATTTTGGAGGGTTAATTTTAAAAATTGGACTATCGTGGAAGTATGCACGGTAAGGGGCTATAGCAAATGACCCCATATCAGAGGGACACTACACATCCTAGGACTTTAGGGTCTGTTAAGTAAAAGGTAAGCAAAAGTGACTGGGAGTGTGTGTCCATTTAAATAGTATATTCTGTCGCCTTTTCTTGTAGGAGCAATTTATTTATGACAGGGTTTGGATGTCCTCAGGCACCAGCACTATCCTTTTAAGATTTATGAATGCAACATAATACATCACACAGTTTGTGACAACTTCACCGTGCCAGAACCCTGAGGCCAGGTCACAACTGGTTTCCAGAGTGCTGCATATATCAACGTAGAACCATATTTTGTAGAATGTGGTGACCACTGCCACCGGTGCTAATAATGCCATTCGCCATGGACTTCAAAAAAAGTTCCACTGCCCAACAAGTTTTGTTCTGTCAGTACCGACTTAAAAAAAGGTCATGCTGAACTTTTTCTCCTGAACATTTAAAATGAATCACGTCCACCCATAATTTTCAAAATTAATCAGAAGCATTCAAATGTTTGGTGGCTCGTGTTTTGAATAGGCCTGCTCAGCACAACCGAAAGACCTTTAAAGGGCATTCATTACCTTTACCAAAGGTATATTCGATGACCAACTGCAAAGACTGAATGCCTCCTTCTGAGCTGGGTAGTTAAAAAAGGTGCTAACAAAAAGGGATCAAATACAATTTGTACACTACTTTTGTTGTGGTTTTGCACTTAATATTACCATTTTGTAGTAAAAAAATTGAGAATAATAAACATGCATGTTTCTTCACTCAATTTTGTGTACACAATTAAGTAACCATACCACAACATTTTGAATGCACAATATTCTTCCAATATAACGTGGAGAAAATTGTCTGCACAAAACTTGTGACTAGTGAGTATTTTTGTTCATGTTCCAATCGGCAGAAATTGAACAAGCCTTTGGCAAAGCAATTAGTTGGGCCTTGGCAAACATGCATTTTTTTCTCATTCCATGTTTATTTTTTGTACAGGTTTACAATTCAAAAAATAAAATTGGCCAGCACATGAGCATTTTGAACCTAAAGGAGTGGACCTGCATGCATGCACTCCATTCCACGCACTGAAGTGCATTCCTTTTCAAGGAACTGTGCACACGTGAACAAGAAAAATGCTGTCACTCAAGACAGCCAACTAAAAAAGTGGGCTGACCTAAAAACAGATCATTTGCTGAAAAGAGCTGACCAGAAGCCTGAGTAAGTGGGTATATATATATGGACAATTTTACTATGATTTTTCTGAGCAAACATAAGTCTGGCTGACAAAGCTAAAACTGTCAGTTGGCCAGACTTAAAAACGTGTTGCATGTTGCATAACAATTAGGATTTGTCTGGAGTGACTGCGCAGCTGTCACCAGACAATTATGTGAGCAGCACAAGAGAGGGGCCTTGGCTCTGTTCACATTTTGGGAGCCAGGAGTGCATGTTTTGATTAAGCAGAAGTTGTGTGCGTCCTCAAAAAAAGTTCTGGCACTCCTCACACCTGTGAGCGTTTTGTTTATTTAGTCATATGCCTAAGCTTGAACTTTCAGGGGCACACATGACTTTGGAATGCTGTTAAAGTCTTCGATACCTAGAGGGGGGGTGTGGCTAGCAGCCAGGCATGACAGCTGTCTTTTAGAGGAGCTCCGGACCTGGGCCGACATAATCCTGGCGTACACTGTCTAATCTGTACAGGAAAGCCTCAAAAGTGCGAGGGTACACAGCGGGACGGCAGAGAAGACTCAGTGCCGCCGGGAGGACAGGGGAACACCTGTAGCCGATGTTATGTCCCTGGAAGCCTAATGGCGCAGCAGATCGCCGAGCGCGAAGAGACAGGACGGATCTGAGGCCAACTATCCCTGCTCTCGCATGGCGGTGTAACTGCGGCTGTGCCAGGAAGACGCGGCCGCGGGTCCAGGATTCCATTGCCTTGTCGCCGGACTGAGTTGCGAGGAGCTGCGGCGACGGGTGCTGCGAGGGAGACGCAGGGTGAGAGGTGTGTCAGTGCGGCGGGCACAGAGCATATGCGAAGCCGGGGATGCAGAGCGGCCTGTTCCCTGGCAGAGCGGAAAGACGTGTAGAAAGAGCACTGCAGGCAGCGCCTTTCATGCGGTCTCAGCACTGAGGAGGGAATATAAATACTGGAGGTACGGGCGGCAGGCAGAAAGAGTGCAAGTACCTGAATTGAGACCCCCAAAAGAGGTATGCAGGATACTGGAAACTCCTGATAGAAATGTGCTGGGCACTGCGGGACGAATGGAGGCAGCGAGCGCCTGAAGGTGGATGCAACCGAGTCTGGATTGCCTGCAGGAGTGAGGAGAGCAGAATACCCCCCTGTGGCAACAATAAAGGGCGCGCATACCCATAAATGACAAGGCTTGACTGGGGACGATTCCAGCAGGGCCGGAGGCAGAGACATGAGTCCTGGTGAACTACTGTGGTTGGGCATACGGCGAGAGGTCTGCAGAGGACCCTGGTGAGACCGTGAAGCACGCAATCCCCGGGCTATTGTGGTTCCCCACCTTCTTGCTGACTGATAAGATAGGCACAGACTGTGCATGAAGTTGCGGAAAGAAATACCGAGTCACCAATGCAGGGATAGCAGTTACTGCGTGGAAAAGGTCAGGAAATGAAGGCCTCCCGCCCCGGTGTGTGACAAAGTGACTACATTGCAAGACATACCACACAGTGAGTGGCAGAGGACAAGACTGTAGGCCGAGGGGCACTGTGTGGTGTGAGATAAGCGAGAGGGCCGAGACGCTGTTGTGCAGGAGCTGGGAGGAGTGCTGAAGGGGTGCACTGGTGACCTTCAAGAGTGTCACGCTGTGAACCGGCATGCGTTCCACTTGTGCTGCTTGCTGTTGGAGTGCTTTGCATGATGGGACGCAAGGACCAGGGAGAACAAGACTCTGTTCCGGAGACGGCGGCTCCAGCGATTCACAATCCCGGGATGGAAGGCACCTCACAGACAGTAGCACCAACACCTGTAGACAAGCTGGACCTCATACTGCAGGAAGTACGTGAATCTCAGAAAGCGATAGAACTTCAAATTGGAACTCTAGCTACTGGCCTGAAATTATTCAGAGTGGACTACGCTAAACTTGCGGATAATGTGAAAGATAACGCTGCAACATTGGAGGAGGTGGCTCCGGGACAATCGCAGGCTGATACCAAGATTACACAGCTGCAGGATCAAGTGGCTGCCCTGCTAGACAGGGTGGAAGACGCAGAAGGAAGGGCCCGACATAATAACATCCGTGTCATCGAACTGCCGGAGAAAAGTGAAGGGAGCGACACGACTAGGTATATGGAGAAGTGGTTCCGGGACCACGTCACCAGTGAAGGACTCTCCACGCAATATTGCATAGAGAGAGCGCACAGGATACCTACCCGCCATCCAAAACCATGAGCTCCGCCTCGACCTCTAACTGTGAAACTACTGAAGTTATGCGACAGAGACATCCTCCTGCAAAAGAGTCATCTCCTATAAATTTCGAGAATACAAAGATTTCCCTATACCCAGACTATACAATGCTGGTACAAAGACAGCGCTCTTCCTTTATAGCAGTTAAGAAGAAACTTCGAGACTTAAACCTGAAATATGCACTGCTTTTCCCGGCGCGTTTAAACATTTTACACAACCAAAAATCCTATTTCTTTGAAAGCCCGGAGATGTGGAAGATTGGCTAGAGGTGATGGAACTAACAAACGCCGCGCTGACAAGTTCGGGGAGGTCCACTGGGCGGGGTAACCGAAGAACGCACCGAACTCTTGCACGGCAATACCTCACCACACAACAGATGCAGCAGAACAAATCGAAGGCACTTATAGCTGCAGCCACGTTCACACATACTTCGGGGGTGGAAGCTAAGACCTCCTCGGAAGAAGAAGCAATGCACGAATCGGACTCTGAGGGCAGTGTGGCTCTGTTTCCATCTGCGACCCCTCAAGTCATTAAAGACTTATACGGATGACTGTACCCGCAAGTATATGTTATGTACCTACTCAATGGGCTTTTGTAAAATGTATACAGTAATGACGGTTCATGTACAATGCTTATTAATGATTAGGCCTAGGTTCCGTAGAAGCTCAACTGAATTGTTGTTAAGAAGAACGCACCACATGAAGGGCGCTAGCGATGTCCCCCACATGGCAAAGGCGCTAAGCATGACCATTGAGTTTTTATTGTTTCAGTTAAGTTGTATGGTCCGGTATAGTTGGAAGACCAGACCATGTATTGGGATGTTCAGGGAGAGGGAAGTCTCACGGTATGGCGATGGAAAACTAGGCTATTTTACTTATACTTCACATGCATCTCCCACAGGCTACAAACTAGTCGCAATGACAACACAGGGAAAATACACTATAATAACATGAAATATACGGGGTATGGGAACAGTGCAGAAACGGCATAGAATACATGCACAGCTACAGCGTTGTAAGGCACAAATAGTATATTTACAAGAGTCTCATATGACAGACAGCGACGTGGCGAAACTGCGCAAGAAATGAAGGGGGCACATTTTTTCCACCTCCTACTCCAGTTATGCTAGGGGAACCACAATTTGGGTGCGACATGGTGTACCATTTATAGCTCTGGAACAGAGGGTGAACAAACTAGGAAGATACATATTCGTAAAGGGTATGTTAGATGGGCAACCTGTAATCCTTGGCACGGTGCATGCTCCGAACTTCGAACAAGATAAGTACTGTGACATAGTGAGCGGGGCACTGGCGGGATGGGAGTCGCAGCCATGGATACTGGGAGGAGACTGCAATGCGGTAATGGACGTGGCTCTAGATAGGTCACATCCGCCACTACATGGAGCAGGTGTGTTCAAGCAAGCTGAGGCATTGGATAGGTGGGCACAAGGATGGGAGTTATGTGACATCTGGAGGATGAAACACCCCACACACAGGGAATATTCATATTATTCTGTAGTGCACAACCTACATACCAGAATAGACAGAATATACTGCGCCACCAGGATAGCAATGCAAACGCTTCAGGCCACGTATTTACCAAAAACCTTTTCTGATCATAACCCAATGGAGATTACCATGGCATGGGGGAGGGTACCCACACCGCTTCCCACATGGTGGTTATGGCCACAGCTGCTGGAGTACTCCGTATTCCGTAGCGACCTTTCAGTGACCATTGATCAATACTTTGCAGAGAATAGCAATACGGCGACGAGCAGACTCGTAGAATGGGACGCTTTCAAAGCCGTGATCCGGGGGAAAGCGATAAGTACGACAGTCTGCACCCGACAGGAACTCCATAAGGCTTTGATAGATGTGGAAGACAGAATGGGTAAATTGGAGCAGGAGGCTTTAAACAAATGATGACCAAAAGGGCCCACTGCAAGAAGCGAGAATAAAACATGCAGAACTTCTAGAGTCTCTGCGTGTCATAGACTATCAAACATATACGAAGAAAACACACGCTGAAGCAGATAGGTCTGGGGCACTCCTTGCCAAATTAATCCGAGACGCCCCCCCACTGGTGGTTATACATGAAATTGCAACAGCGGATGGGAAAAAGTTACTACACAGGCAGATATCAACATGGCCTTTCGGCACTATTACACTGCATTATACAGTACAATAGTCCATAACTTGGAATCCCAAGCAGAAGCCTTCCCTTCTAACTTGACATACTCAAGACTCACAGCCGCAGCTCAGAAAGATCTCACAGGACCCATTACCTAGTCCGAGATTAGGAGTAGCCCTGAAGGGACTACCGCGGAATAAAACCCCTGGAATAGACGGGCTCCCCCTAGAATTCTATAGTACGTACGCAGGATCCCTAGTACCTCAACTGGAAGTGTTATATAAAACAGCATGGAAGAAGGGATCTTTACCAAGTACAATGGCGCAAGCGTTAGTAATATCCCTTCCGAAGACTGGGAGAGATCCCACAGTTATTGGCCAACTACCGACCGTTGTCCCTGCTAAGCACGGAATATAAAATATTAAGCAAGCTAATAGGTTATTGCCATCTTTGTCCAGGCTAATCCACATTGACCAAACCGGGTTCCTTCCGTCACGTAGTACATCGTTAAATATCAGGAAGTTACACCACTCAATGATGGAAGCCCCGAGCCGCTACCCACACGCGGGCTGTCTTTCTTTAGATTTAAGACAAGCCTTTGATTCCATTAACTGGGAGTATATGTTACAGGCCCTGGCGAAATTTGGGATCCCAGAGGGGTATATCGCCTGGTTACGTCTGCTCTATAAGGCCCCTACGGCGCAAGCCCGAACTGGTAGTCATATTTCGGAGGAATACTCCATACATAAAGGGAATAGGCAGGGTTGTCCCCTATCGCCTCTTATTTTCATACTGGCATTGGAACCATTAGCCATAACACTGCGGAAAGAATTCGCAGATCGGGGCATAATGTTGGAAATATAATACACCTGTTCTCGGCATATGCAGACTACATCATTTTGTATCTACTGGACCTCATTATGCCATTAGACTCAGTATACGACATGTTCGTCGATTTGAAATTATGTCTGGATTGGCTATCAATGTTGGGAAATCACGAAGATATGTTAGATGGTAACTTGCACAAAGCAATCCGGGCTCTGTGGTCCAGTATAGTTTTCTGGACGGCACTGCCACTCTCTATTATGGGGAGGGTGGCCCGAGCCAAAATGGTGGTGCTGCCGAGGCTCTTGTACTATTTCACAAATTTACCATTAATCGTGCCGCAGGCCACGTTCAAACTGCTGAACACTATGCTCACTGAACTTATTTGGGGGAACGGTAGAAGGCGTATAAGCTTAAAGAAGCTACAAGTAGGCACATGAATGGGAGGCCTGGGTGTCCCGGATTTGCGAGCATAGTACTATGCAAGCCAATTACAGTGGCTATCATATTGGACGGCGGGGCGCAATTTGCACGAAATAGGCCTCACAGAGGCAGACATCGACAACGGTGCATTACATATGCTATTATTACCTGGTAGCAGACCCCCAAGAGACCTTCCCCCACTGTTGGCCACGGCGCTCCGCTGCTGGAAGGCGGCGCTACACTACACACAAGCACCCCCGGCATATGCGGGTAACATTCCTTTGTTGGGGATCCCACTAACGGGAGGCACAATCACGAAACGCAAGCTGAAGCCCGGGTTGGAGGCAGGGGTTAGCACGGTGTCAGATCTGTTCGGGATTTAATACTACTAGACCATGATACCTTTGTAAACGAAACCGGGGTCCCGGCATACTTGTACATACTACATGCTGCATTGCTGAGATACATAAAAACGCACTGGGCCCCGCAAAGGCAAGAACCCCTTACCAATGACCTGGTCAAGATGATGTATTATATGGGGAGAGGTCGGCACCTTATAAGATGGATCTATACAGGCATCAGCTCACATACGAAAGCCGCTCTTGGCACACTGAGGACTGCATGGACGGGAGACATAGATAGAGACATAACAGATAAAGAATGGGCAAAGATACTGGAACATCCAAGGACGACTTCGAGGAACACTAAGTTCAAATTCATACGGACAATGGTATTACACCAAGCTTATCTTACTCCACATAAATTAGATAGAATGTTCCCCCATACCCAACATTATTGCCCGAGATGCTTGCTCGAAGGAGCGCACCTACTTCACATCAGGTGGTCCTGTCCAAAAGTGCGGGGATACTGGGACACTGTCAGGCAAAGAACAGGGGAAGCGGCAAACTGGGAAATACAGAACATAATAGAGGATTGCATCTTAGGACACAAACAAGTATCAAAGCATAAAGTGCAATACCGCTTTATAGATCTAGCGCTCATCTTAGCTATACGTAATATAACTATGAGATGGAAATCGCGGAGACCCCCGGATGTACTGACCTGGCACATGGAATTACTGCGGTGGGGCACTGCAGAGAGCGCGGCCCTGCGTAGAGAAGCAAGTAATGCTGGAAGCCATAAAATCAGTAGACGAAGTCTAAGACCCTAAGTAGAGTATTTAATTGTCTGCGCAGAAGGGTGCCTAAGTCTTGTTAACAGCGCATAGACAGGGAGATGTATTATAAGCACATATGGATTTGACATGAGCATATACCCGAAGATGCAAAATGCGCAAGATTCAGACATACGCGTGAGACTGGGGAGGAGTGGGAGGGGGGAGTTGGGGACTGTTTATCGTATTAATGTGACAAAGCATTACCATCAATGGGGATTGCTTTCGCAAAAGAGATGTGACTTGCTGCAATTATTATGTAGACCAAATTAGCAGTTATATTACAGCAGGACTGTTTCCCTCGGCTGCTCCCCTCGGCTGCCCACCTGGTTCTGTTGCTCCCTCGCCATCCTGCTGTTCCTGCGGCTGGGCTTACCTCCGCCCCCCTGTCAGTAACGTGAATGGACGAGGGACCGGCCGGGCTTGGCTCCGCCGGCCCGTTCAACTACATTACACAGGATCCCCTGGGCCAGGACTTCAGGACGCCAGCTCATCACGTGCCAGGAGGCGCAAAAACGCCAGCCTGGTCCCTCGCCTCGCGAGGTCGCACGCGGGAAGTGCCGGGAGAAGCCCGGGACAAGGGCGGGGCCGTTTGTGGCCGTTCGAGGCCGAAGGAGACCGGGCTGGGCCTACCCTCTAAGCCATACATCGAGGTGAGTGTCATTGAGTAGTATGGGGAGACGTACAGTAACACCTGGTTTAAAATCAACTACCACTAACACTATTGAAAGTATGCTCGAAAAAGCTGTCAGCATGGTCTCATCAGAGATCGAACTGACCGAGAGGAGACTTTCTATGGGCTATTCGGCTCCCCCATCGCATTTGCCCGGAGGATTTGAGCAGGACAATTTAATTGCCCCTCTCCCATTATCACCCAATGTGATAATCATAACGCCTAGCAATCGAGAAATGTTGCCCGGGGACCCTGAGATTGACAAGGACGATGCGGTAACTTCCGATCGCCAGCTACGGCCTCAAGCTAATGCTAGCATTGGAAATTTGGCCCCGGCAACTAAAGTAGTGGGGGAAAAAAGGAAGAGAGGCACGTCAAAACCTACTGGCAGCAAGAGTAAACAACCCCCCCGCTCAAAAACTCAACCCACACCCTTGAGTTTTTGGAAAAGAGGACCTACCGTTGTGACTGTGAGCCCCACTGAGCAAACAAACGACAGTATTGCAAAACTGACCGCATTAGAAGCAGCAGCTAATTCTACTCATACTCAGACTGAGCACACGATTACTTATGGCACCTGTGAAAGGCTGGGAGACAACCTAATTGACACTATAATGGAGTCTGTTTACGAACGCTTAAAAAATTTGTTAGATAAACAACTTAATGCTCTTTTTAAACGCCTGGACAGATTGAAAAATCTGGTTAAGAAACAGGATACTAACAAAAAAGTTGTCACTATTCCTGATAAAGTCAGGGGGGAACAGCATTTAAAATCATTGGAGACAACTAATCAGGTCATATCAAAGGAGAGCAGTGTTCGTATGCTTCCCGCTGTTAACACTGCATGCGATAAGTGTGGTAACTCTAAGAGTAGTTCCTTTCCCGAATTTACTACCAGAATTATGCCCCTGTCAAATGCAGCACCTGGCAGCGGGATTAACAGTAGCATATTATCCCAAAACCTAGCATCAGCCACTTCTGTGACGTCGGTCCCGGTACCCGCAAATATGGCAACTGCTCCATATGTCACTCCTTTTACCGAAAAACAGGCTGCGAATCCAGTGGAAGATGTCCTTTATTTACCCCCTGAAGCCTGCCCTTATGTCGTAATTTTAGCTGGCGCCCCTCCTCTGGAAGAAGACCAATCAGAGTCTTGGGAACAATTTAAGAATAAAAGTATCGACTGGTTATCTAAGTATAAGGGCCTAGGGATGGTGAACGCCAATTAAATTTTAATGGTGCGACGTGTAGGATGGGTAGGGCCCTCAGAGAAGAACATTATAGGCGACTGTATAGTCGTGAATTTTAGACGCCCCTCTTTGGTGAAATGGTTATTAAGAGCACAAACCCATCATAATTTTGCCCCAACCCTCATACATTCACTACCCCTGGGCTTTTTTTATAAACCTCCCCCAGGCACACGCAACTTCACCATCCCGACATATACCACACAGAACCGGTTTACCGTTCTTTCTAGTCTGGACAGCCAGGACTGACTACTGAGGCAACCATCGTATACTGTCTCAGACCTAGTGGTACCATTAACAGTATGCCCAGTTGTTGTTGAACCTAGACCCCCCGATTCTAACCTACATGTGTTAAGTTGGAACATCGCAGGGTTAAGATCTAAATTGAATTCCAGAGAGTGGGTTGACCTAGTCAGTAAATATGACATTTTGATGTTCCAGGAGACATGGTGTACATATGATTTGTTTCTTGAAGGATTTGTATGTCATAATAGCATTATACCCAGCCCCAAAACAGGTCGCCCATGTGGGGGGTTATCAACATGGATAAAGGTCTCAGCTGGATGTAGTATAAACCCCTTGGTGACAAATAATGAAAACTTTCAAGCCACGGTCTATTCACAGGGGGCTACAATTTGTTTAATACATTTTTATAACAATGATTTTACAACACTACCAAATAGGAATTTTTCTAATTTGTTAGAATTTATTGACAAATTAGAAGATGAGCACAGGCACGGTAAATTGGATGGAATTTGTCTCGGCGGGGATTTTAATGTAAGATTGTATAGCGGTATTGATAATACAACCATTACCCCGGCCAGAGGTAACCAATGCAAAAGAGGCGAGGAACTCCGCAACTATACATCTTCCCGAAATCTAATTAATGTAATGGAAAAGGCAGGAGTTGACTCAATCAAGGGTCCACTACCTACCTATAGAGGACGTGGCTGTTCATCTATTATTGATCATGTTTTTATATCATCCTCATTGGTAAATTTCTTAGCAAAGGCTGAGGTTTTATGTACCAGCCAAGGTGACCACCACCCAATTTTAACAACAATCAGACTCTTTCCCAAATCTACTACCCAAAGGAAAATAGGGGTTAAACACTTGGAGGCATCAACCGATAAACTCAGGGTAATTTGGAAGGGCATAGACAACAAAGCACTATTTGCACGTATGATAAAATCTTATCCTTCAATGGTAGAGACTTGCCTATTAAGCAGCACCTTGAGCGCAGAGATTATTGAAGCCTTCAGTGGCTTATGCGCTGGCGTCAAACACTTAATTTCAAGACCCGCCACCAACTTTAGCCAGAATCCTAGATGGTTTGATGGCATATGCTCACAGGCTAACAGAGACCTGCGTGAAGCCTTAGCGGCCACACCCAGGGACATAACCCGAGTTAGATCTCTGAGAGCTTGCTATAAGAAAGCAACTAAAACTCGCTCAGAAGAGATATTATTTGAACGCTGGGCGTAACCTCACTAGAGCTGCCTCACTTAAGGATGTAACTGGATTCTGGAAAGAAGTTAAAGCCATGAGGTCTATGGGCTCAAATATCACTCCCATAGGCTGCAATATATACAGCGAATTATGGGAGGAGCACTTTGCTAGAATTTACACGGCTCCCACAAAGATCTCTAATAGCCATTCCAGCTCCTCGGTTCTAAATGTTGTCATAAGTGTAACCGAAGTTGAGGATGCCATAAAACAAAGCACAGGGAAGAAAGCGCCCTGCCCGGATGGGCTACCAATTGATCTCATAAAATACGAACCAGATTCTTGGGCCCCCCTTTTATGCAATGTTTTTAATAATTTGACTAATATGGCCATCCCGAGTACATGGTCGAGTAGTATTATTGTGCCCATTTTTGAAAAAGGCGACCGATCCAATCCCAGCTGCTACCGCCCAATTTCCCTAATAGACAACACCCTGAAGATCTTGGGTAGAGTCGTGTTCAACAAGATTAGGACTTGGGCTGAAGATAACCAAATTTTAAATCGTTGCCAGCTGGGCTTTATAAGCAATTTCGGAACCGTCGAACAGTGTTTGAATTTAAATCTTATCCTGGGCAAATATACGATTGCTCAAAAAGTTCCACTTTACCTGGGTTTTATGGACTTAACCTCTGCCTTTGATTTCGTTAACAGATCACGCCTATGGGAGATTCTTTTAAACTATGGGTTGGACAAGGTTTTGGTCCATTTCTTGGCACACTTGCACAGGGATTTGAAGGCACGGGTGAGGATAAGTAATGATGCTGAGGTTTCCGGGGACATTGCCATCGGCAGAGGGGTTAGACAAGGTTGTGTTCTAGCCCCACTACTTTTTATTCTTTATATAAATGAATTACATAACTCTCTGTCCAAGCTGTCCAATGATGTACCGAAAATTAATGGCAAACTACTCCCCGTGCTTTTATATGCTGATGACGCGGTACTCATAGGCCGCACCCCTAATGCACTTCGCACTTTAGTCACAGGGTTTGTGTCTTTTATGGCCGAACTGGACCTTTGCACTAATTTTAAAAAATCCTATATTATGACGTGTGGGCCGAAAAAACACAGCATTAATTTTATATCGTCGGGTAACGAATCATTAACATGCACAAGCACTTTTCCTTATTTGGGTTTAGTTTTTTCAGAATCAGGTTCATGGCAGGCCCACGTAGCCCACAGCAGAAATACATTTTTTAAAGCAGTCAACTCCATAATTAGTCTCCGGCAGCCAAAAGAAGCAGAGGTGATGTCATCTCTAATTCAGATATACAAATCGCAATGTGTACCAACGGCCACCTATGGTGCTGAAGTTTGGGGGTATTCAAATTGCAGCGGGATCCAAATTGAGGAGAATAGATTTTGTAGAAATATTTTCGGGGCTCAAATCTCATCTACAACTTATATATGCCATAAAGAATTGACTTTACATTATGTGCAGGATTTTATTAGGTCTCGCCCAGCTATATTCTGGCTAAAAATATGGCAGAATCCCGCTGCGACTTTAACAAGAGAGATAATATCAGACTGCCTTAAATGTGACAAGGGTGGCAGCATACCTTGGCTTGCTGCAGTTAAAAATAGTTTATCCAGTGTGAAGTTGGAGCACATTTTTTTATGCCCACTAGCACTGGAAGGCGCTAGCGTAAAATCACTTAGGGGGATGCTGTATGATTTGTACCATAAAGAACGACAGTACATCGAGTATCATAAACTATCGATTGCTAAGTACATGCCCCTTCTGGAGGCACCGAGCACCCAACATCACATGCCACAGAATTATCTTAGGAAGAACACGGGAAGATGGAAAAGAAGTTTACTCTTCCGCCTTAGGGATGGCTGCATAAAACATTCACTCTGCTTTCCGATAGGATTTAACAGCAACCTTGAGCAGTTGTGTTGCCCATGCGGTATTGGTAGTAAACAAACACTGCTACATTTCTTACTTTTTTGTAAATTCTACGCCAGATATACAAAATTGTATCTAATTCCCTATTTTAAAGCACGGGCCATTTCTGATTTTAAATCAGCATACTCTGAAATTTTATGGTTAGGAAACGATGATCTGATCTTTCGGGTAAGCACGTTCCTACCAGCTGCGGTTCGCTCACGTGCTTCTATGAACGAACCTTAATGTCTTATAAACCTTGTAATATTTTTGTCTGACTTTTGCACGTCATTGCACTTTACCTATAGTATATTGCTGAATTTGCAAATTGGTCTAAAAATGTTATAACGTGTTAATAATGCTGCTACATTTCACAGCCCGTCTAACCCTTTTATCTTGTTTTTATAAAATTGTAATTTTGAATTTGTATTTGATGATATGGCATATTCATAAGTTTTAAAAAACTGTACTGTACTGTTGTTGGTAGTGATGCATTGTGCTTTTATGGATATTTTTATCTGAATAAAGATTACTTATCTATCTATCTATCTATCTACAGCAGGACTGTATCATAAATATAGGTATTTGATATACAAAAGGACTACAGATGCTGCAAATATGTAACGTGATGGTATATGATATAAAAGATTTTGAAAACCAATAAAATATGTTTTTAAAAAAAGTCTTCGATAACAAAATAATTCATGTTGTTTTTCTCTGGCAGCAGCACAGATGGGAGGAGGACAGTCATTAACCTACATGGATTTTTAGGTCTGGCTTCACATTGCAATTGTCACCTGATTTTTAGCCTACACCAATATTATTCTATAGTTCTTTGCTGCTACCCAAACACATATTTATTCCCATGTTTATTACTTGTAAGGCCTCACATTGCCATACAACATTCGTTTGAAGTCAGACCTATTGGCGTTGCCAATGCTTGTTTTATCATTTTATATCCAACTGGGAATGAAGCCTCTGATAGATATGTCTGATATCGCCTTAGGCCCTGCAGTCAGCCTAGGCTTGCTGGCTAGAAAAAGCATAGTAAACCACACACTTGCCTGAATTATACCCTCCGCCTTCTGTGAAAGTGAATAATGAAGAGATCACATAAAACAGACGAAAAGAATATCCCAAGGACAAAAACACAGGCTGTGTGTGTATATACAGAACCCGGAATGTTTACAGTCGGCCCTCCACAGTTTGACAAGGGCGGTTAAGCCTTTGCTAGGAAACAGATTCGGTAACCAAAAATATGTGTTTTCTCTCCGTCTCATCCTACGCTGATTTCTAGGACGTTTATTCTGAAAGGATAGGTGTATCGAGTTGCCGAAACCAAAGGATGAGCCCTTTAAAGAAACCCTGTGCTCGAATGATAAGACATAAATATTTTCACTCAAATTTGAAGTATAAATTGTATACTTGAGGCCATTGCATTGAGGGGTTTCCCTGTAATTTTTGATCTCACCAAATGAGACAGTTTTGTAATTACATTTGTTTTTAACCGAAGATGGTTGGTAATGTGTAATTTAATTTGTGTATATCAGCTGTCTTCCTGCAAACCCTGGGAACCCACTTGGGAGACTGGCAGTATCTTCTCAACAAGTGAAACACCCCCGCGCCCCTTTGAAGTGGGCATCTAATGTGTTTTTTGACACCAATTATGAGATTTTCAAATATGCTCTACAAATTACTGCCATCCATGTTCACTGCGTTCAACATAACTCACGGAGACACAGTCCAAGCCAGGAGCCACAAACCACGTAGCTCCGTGGCCTAACTCTACTACTGTGCTGTTTAATTTTTGTTTTTTCTCTATTTCTTAATTTGTCACATTGGATCAAAAATATCCGCCTTCCAAATTGTGGTTCTGCTTGAATGTTGCAAACAAATTTACAGTTTACCATAGGTAATTTCATTGGAATAATTTGTTATGTTTTCAAATTATGGTTTCGCTTTTTTCATTAATTAAGGAATCGCATTAAATGCATCTTGCTCTGCTTTCCATCAAGCTGTACGCTAGTTTTCAGAAAAAGTGCTGGTAGTAATATTGTTGGATGTGCACAAATACTGAACATTGACCGCAAAGAAAGCTTTTTCTTTCGTTTCACATAGCCTTTCACATAGTATCGTTTCACGTAGTATTTTGGCCTTGCCACGCACACTATCTTAGATCAGCATCACTTTGACGGGCGTTGAGACTTTATGAAAACAGAAGGGAACAAGCTGAAACTAGGGTGTGCAACATTTGCGAATTTGGATTTTGCCTAGTTTAAGATTTATTTAAATCTTGCTCTTCATTATGGATGCAGGAAATTGATAAGATTAAACTAACAGCTGGTAAAAATCTCTGTAAAATATAAGTTTTTATGAAAAAGCCCACTGCAGAGCATGCTCTTTTTATTTGTAAGAATTTCCTCACAAACAGTTTTGCAGGGCATTTCACCCACATACAGCTTTCACTGGAGTTTTGTTTTTACATTTCAACGGATGCCACTTTTGCCCAACTTGGAATGGATCTTTTTTTTTTATCAGCAGCACAAAATACTCTCCGTTTCTCTGCTGAAAGTAAGAAAAGGGTAGTGCTCTTCAACAAGGATGTTTTTACAAATGAACATCCTTTTTGATGAAAATAGTTATCACTCTGGATATTGATATGCCACCAGTGGTAATATAGGATGCCAACACTACTCAAGTTACCACATGGCATAGGGGTAATCTCATCACAGTGTTTTTATTCTTGTGTTAGGCCCAATCAAACCAAATCCTTCTAGGTATTAATTAGGCCCTTCTCTTTGGAGAAGGATGTGGGTTGGGATATGAACGATGACTTCTTCTGGGACCAAAGAAAACAGACCATGAAGGTTAGACTATGCAAATGCATGTATTAAATGTGTGTAGATTCAGAATGTTTTTGCTAAGATCAAAACTTAAAGACACAGAACCAGCACCTTGCAACTTTGTCACGTGAATCCCCAGATGTCCCTGCCAGTTAAACAGTGGCGGCTCGCCGTGGGAGTGCTGCAGGGTGGTGATGCAGGGTGGGGGGGTAGTGGAGTCTGACATACGACGGACAGGAGTAAGGTAAGTAATTAAATAAAAAAATTTACCTTACGCATGCTGCATTGCCGAGTTGGCAAGGAACCAGGTAGAAGTGGCTCTGAACACACACAGCAGTGGCTTCTCATATGACCCCATCTGCCCCCACCAACCAATCCACTCCATCACCACCAGCTTCCAGCCTATCCAAGTACTGCAAAGAACCCAATGATGAAGCATCGAGGGTAGAAATGCCCCAGTAAACCATATGGTCCTGTTACACAAAGCTTTTATTACCCCCAATCAATCTGCACCCTTTCTCCTGGATTGACTGTAACCTGATCTCCACAAAGGAGCCAATCAGGTACAACCCAGGGCTGAGTCCATCAGAACACGGAGTGAGCAGGTTCATATGACCCTTGTCTGGTTCCCATCACGCACACCTCTATAAAGGAGCCACTAAGGAATACACCAAGATAATCTTTTATGAGAGCCTCTTCTCAGACTGGTCACATGACCCCACTGTCACAGTTAACCAATCGGCTACCTCATCTACTGCTTCTCTCTACTTGTCTGTGTGCAACCTTCGACACTGTCACCCACCACATGCTGTTTAACACTCTGTTATTCCGAATGGGAATCAACTGTGATGATCTACAATGGATGAAATTGCACTTGACAAATAGGGCCCTCCTGGACCTTATCCAATCCCACCACCATTAAATTAGGCTTTCCCAAGTTTCCATCCTATCGTCACTGTTCTAGAACTCGAACAAGGATTGTTTAGAATCTGTACTGGACAAAATGATCTCAGTATACTTCATTCTTTAGATGGTAAGTAGCACTCCCAGAGATTCACCTCTGATCATGACATAGCCCAACTTGAGAACCCTCTTGTCACCATCCGATCTTCGATTTGCAGAGTCTACATCAAGCTGAATCCCACCGAGATGAAGTCTGTTCTCATCACTATTGACTATAAGCAGTTACAGTTGCAGAAGAAGCTCAAGGAGAGGACTCTGGTTGAGTCTCGACTCATTAGCCACTCCAAATCACTGGGTTTACAAGTTGACACTAACCTCAGCGTTGAAACACACATTGTGACCTATACCAAAAGGATCTATTACTATACTAATCAGCCATTCACCACCACGTCTAGTCATCCCTCTATACTACAGAACATTTTCTGTTGAAACAAGGATCCTGTTACTTTAACATCAGTTGCAGACCGTGAAAGGAAGCTGAAACTCATCATCAGTGAACAATGCATCCAAATCTACCTCAAACAACATTCTAAATAAGAGTTCCAGTCTTTGTAGGCTCAGTCCTGAGAATCAGGACAGATGACAAATAGAATCCAGAGACACTAAAAATCATTGTTTGAACAAAGAATATACTAGACAGGAGAACTGCCTAACTGTAAGTAAAATGAGACTATAAAGCAATATATTGATATTATTTTTAAAGTACGCAAATGCGAACTGGCATCTTAGCACTAGCGTCTGCAATGTTCAGGGCAATGGAAGACCAATAGGGGAGTGGAAAAACCAAGATTTGAGCTGTTTCCTAAAGCAGGTCAGATTGGACTGGTTTTTGAGATGCCAAGGCCGTTTGTTCCAAAGTTTATAAGTAGGAGAAACAAACCCTCCATATCCCCAAGAGACTTTGTTGCATTTGTGGACAATCACAGTTGTGAGTCATGCAAAGTGCCTTAAAGGCTACTCGCTTCTTGACAGGAAGGCAGTGAGGGTCCACTTATGTGTGAAAAATAGATTTACATTTTGGTATTCTCTTAAGGAGATATATAGCTGTGTTCTCTAGTATTTGACATTTGTTCATGGAGCGTTGTTGAATGCCCAAATAAAGGGTGTTACAATCATCTAACCTGGAAAGTACCAGCGCAGTAATTACTGTTTTGTGTAGGTCAAAGGAGATAAATGGAATTATTTTTCTCAGAGTTCTTAAAAAAGAGAAAGCAAGAGGAAGGGAGCTTATTAATCTGGTCTGCTTTTGGAACCAAGGAAGTAAGGGGGCTCAGAGGTTGGGGCCACCAAGAAGGGTTCCAAAAAGAAGTATATTTTCCATAAAGGAGAACCTCTGTTTTCTCCGAATTTAATTAGAGGCAATTGAATCTCATCTAACTAACTACTTTGCTCATGCAGCTATTGAAGCGTTGAGAGACCTCATCAATGTCACTAGAAATCGACACCACAACTTGGGTGTCCTCGGCATTAGCGATTTTCGAAAACTAAAAGGAACGGACAAGCTTGGCTATGGGAACTACATAAACATTGAAAAGCATGGGGCTCAATGATGACCCCTGAGGGACACCGCAAGGTAATGAGAAAGATTTTGCCTTGAATTCTCTAAGAGACAGACTGCTTTCTATTACTGTGAAAAGAAGCAAAGCAGATCTAAAGCTGCTCCACCGATCTTAATCTTATCTAGGTGGTCTATAAGAACAGAGTGGCTCATGGTCTTAAAGGCTGTGGATAAATCCAAAAGGCTCATCCCAGTCTTCCCTCCATTGTCCATAATGGATCCAATCTCCTCAGTGGCCATCATAAAGGCCGATTCAGTGCTACGTTTTTTTCTAAAATTATACTGAGCACCATGTAGGACTTCGTTTTTGTCTAAGTAGTCTGAAAGTAAGTTATTAACATATGTTTTGAGGATTTTTGCCAGCATCAGCAATCGTGAAATCGGGCAATAGTTTTTTTCCTCATTAGGGTTGAGAGTAGATTTCTTTAAGAGCAGAAGTATTGACGTTTTCTTCCAATCGGTTGGTAACTTTCCAGAGATAATAATGTTATTCAACAAAGTAGCAAGAGCGGCTGCTACCATCCTGTGGATTTCATGGAGGAATTTACGGGGGAAATGGTCACTTGGTTTTTAAAATTAGTTTAATCACTAAATATCAACATCGATATAAAATTAGTAATAAAAGTCAATAATAATAACAACAATTAAATATTACAATGAAGAATGAATGTTATTAATTATGATTAGTGATGATGCATTTTTTAATTCATATTTGTTTATAAATGTTGCTATTTATACATTATTTTAGTAATTTAAATTTCTAGTTATGTAATTAATTGGAGGACTGGGTGGGTGGTGTCTTAGTAACAATGTATAGTAATTTAAATAAAATTTTTATAGTGATTGTTTACATTTTGTAATTGGTAATTATTTAATGACATGTTTAATTTTCTAAATGTATTAGTGTTTGGGAGTATGTTAGTTTTATTGGTTGTAGGGGTGGCCAGTATTTTTCAAAAAAACGTATATTCATTATTATTAATTGATTTTTTTATTTGTTGACTTTTTTAAAACAATGCTTTGGTTAATTATTTAATAGTTATTCATGCATTAGCTTATACATTTTATATGAGGTTGAGAGTTCTCATAGATGATTGTGTATGAAGACTTTAATTTATTATTAATTATCAAAAAATTAAGAACAAACTTAAATAATTTCTATATGGTTTTTCAATAGATTAATTGTTTTATTAGGATTAGGTTAAGAAAGTGTCTTTCTAGCAGGCTTGAAGTAGCTTTAAAAAACATATCTAGCTATTTGATAATGCTGGAGTTTTTTGTTGTAATTTAGTTTGAAATTTTACATAAGTGATGTCATTATTTATGAAAATGATATTTTATTGACATTTGGGTTAGTTTGTCAATTATAATTAAAATTTTCAGCCACTGTTACAACGGGTGTTTTTGTAGCTGTTATTTTTAATAATGAAAATTAAATTGTATAATATTGTGTGATTTGTAAACATTTTAAAGTTTTAACATTTTACAGTTATAAATTTAAATTATTGGTAAATCTGACCATCCCAATTATTCTCAATTTCCCTATGTTTATTAGACTGGACCCAGAACAGTAAATCTGAACCCCTGACCCTATATGTATGCACTTACCCAAATATTGTATTAGTCCGGAGCTAAAAAATCTGCCGCTTCCTTATACATGCACTTTTCCTAATGTTTGGTGAACTAGAGTTAAAATAGTAAATCTTCTGATTTAGAATAATAAACATTCCCATCAAATATATGTAGTCTCCTTTGTAGTAAATAATAATAAATAAAAAACAAATCAATACTGTTGGAAATTGGATTTTTAGTTGGCAGAGGTATGCAGCCAGGCAAGGCAGGAACCACCATTCTAGTCAGAGTAAGCTAGATACACAATTAGATAACCTGCGCTCACCCTCTGGTAGCTAGGCACAGAGTGCTCAGGCTTCTCTACCATGGCAATGTGTAAAGTATTTGTGCAACACACTCACACAGTAATACAATGAATGCACCACATAAAGACTCCACACAGGTTTAGAACTTTAGAACAATAGAGAATATTTATCTGAGCAAAATGAGGCCAAAGCAACAAAAATCCAATCTGTAGATGTTGATTGATTAATTTAAAAAAAAATAAAAAAAAATAGTGCTTAGAAGTCACTAGCGGTCAAAAGGTTACTTGAGCCCTAGAATAGTCTACAACCTCCCCCTTGGCGTGAGCCAGGTCCCAGTAGATGAAGGGATGGGTGGGTGATCTCCCTCTGTAATCGAAAAGCAGCCCCTGGTATCTTCCAGCCTCACCTTCTGCAAAAGTACCAATGCAGACTGTTTTGTGTAATAACTGAATGGGATGGGAATGCCCCTCTCTCTATATGTCACAATCCTTGTCAAGGAACACCTAACACCATCCCATATTTCTGCAGAATCTGTGGGTCAAAAGTCTAAGCCTCTGACAGCCTATGTGAAACTAATCAATAGCCAACAAACACATATAACCCAAAACAGCAAAAACTCTAGAATTCCTTCTTGCATCTACCATTCAGGGCTAAATAATGGATAGAAATTCTGGGGTCAGTGTGTCAAGCTACACTTTACCAAGAAGGGAAGCCCACTGTCATGAACCTGATCTACGGAGCTCCAATCTTGAAGTTTCTGACTGCTACCTCCCTTGCCTGGTCTTTTGCAGAACTCTGCTATAAGTGCTGATTGAGTTTGTACCTGACGGAAAAAGCCATCTTTCTCTCCTTGGGAGGGTCTAGATGTGCCCCTGAAGGTGGACAAGGTGTTCAGAAGTTGAGATCACAACTCAGATTCCTGCTGTGCACATTGCTATTTTTTTTATATGAACTTTTAATACCAACTATTTATTACCTGTGCCCAGTGATTTCAATTTTGTCTCCTTTTTAAAGTTGCTCTTATAAAGTGTTGAAAAGGCACTGCAATACTGAAGCTGCCTGCAATTTGAGCGCTTTGCTACATTTTGATGGTAGGAAAGTGGAGTATTATGTGATGTGGGGGGTTAGGCCTCACCGTGTAATACTATCACAATACCTCAAAGATGATCCTTGGATTCACACTAATAAATCCTTAGCTCAGTCCTGGTAGAGTGGCAAAGATCAGTCAGGCTGTACAAGAGGAGCATGTGTTAAGCATTTCAGAGTACTAACATGGACGATAAGTATTTGACATGACTGAAGAGAAATCCAACACCAATTTATAAAAACAAAGTGTATTTTTATCTTAATGTAAACACCCAAATGAATCGAATTTCATACACACAACCGGAGCTACAGATTTTAGAAGTAATAGAAAATCAATGCAAAATAATACAGTGACAATTTAACATTGCGGTCAATGGGAAAAACCAGTAGTGACAATCGGTCACTTGCAGGTTGAGTTGCGCTGTGCCCTTGCAGGGTAAAGTGTTGTGTAGTTCTTACAAATTTATAAAGGATCTGCACGTTTAGACAGCATAAACTAAGGGATTGGTGTCCAGACTGATTCCAGACACCCCCAAAAGATATGTGAGCCTTTAGACCAGCTAGTTTACAGTGCCACCATGAGCCCCCTAACCTTACTTAGCAGCGAATAGTTTCTGGCAACTATCAAACATGGCAAACCTTGATCCTTCAGGGATCATGGAAACAGTGCAGTACTGTTCGCTCAGTCACTCGGGCTCACTTAGGGGCACAGTAGGATGGCTGACAGATGCCCCCCCCTGGCAGGTGGTAGCCACTGCCAGCCTGGTGGGGGCGATCCGCCCGCCCTCTTTTCATGATTGACCGAACGCCACATTAGGATGGTTGGGGGGTCTGCGGCGGATAGGAAGAAAGTCCGCTGCTTTTCAGCCGGTAGACTTGTCGACCGGGCGGAAAACTGCCACAATATGGAGGCGGTGTCTGCAAGACACCGCCAACCATATCAGGATGCCGGCGAAGGCTCACTGGAAAGGCATGTGGTTGCGGCTTCCGGGGGCCCGTTGCGGGCCCCCAGGGTGTAGGGGGGTGCATATGGGGGATACCTATGGTACCCCCCTCATGCACTACGTGGCAGGCACCACGTGATGCCTGCCATATAGTGCATGGCAATGCCCTGCACGGTACTTTCACATTGCGAGCAGGTCTGCAGCCAGCATATCCACCCGCAATGTGAAAGGCACAGGATGCGCCCGCCCGCCATTATAATGGACCCCTAAGTCTCTGAGAGATTGGGACATTTTCAATTAGTATTTATTGAACAAGCACCATTCTAGTATAAAAACATGTTTGCTGCGACAATCATTAGACAGGAACAGATGTATAAGATTACAAGCACCAACAGAGTAAATAAAAGGAAGAATTCTACCATGGTTAAAGCAGAGAATATATGCAGGCATATAGATACATGGCAGTAATAATGCGTAGTCCTACTATACGGACCGTATCTAAGTGTACCTAAGTGTACCTAGCGTGGGTGTAAAGCCAATATTCCCCAGGAAAGAGCCAACCCCATTACCTGATGGGAGAGAATGAAGGTCCCCATCTTGATTTCGAGTTACACACCCCGCAAGGGATGCTAGACCACTGCATGCTAGATCTTCTGAGTGCAGGAATCTCAGCGTATGATGTCAGCATGGAAGCTTCTCCTCTAACTATCTAGTGTTCGGTATGGGTCTTTTATACCCTAAAGATTGCCTCTGGGTTCCTTATCCAATCGGGAAGTTGTTTGTACGATTATGCAAATGAGCCTAGAACAATACCTGCAATTATGCAAAGAAGTTCTTTCGCCCTAAGATGAAGATGAACGTTCATTTTACGCAGAGTATGTTCATGCTGTGATGTACGTCGCATGCAGGGGACTTTTCTGAGAATCCTCATGCATAATGAATGAGACTAGTTTATATATTCAGCACATAACTGGATAAAAGATCAGTGCTAGAACCGTTATGCAGCACAAGGTAGGACAAATGTACGTAAAAGGTTGTGTAGCTACCGAGGCCTAGATTTCGGTGCATGACAACCACTCCTCATCTGCAGGTCGATAGGGTCAACTAATGCTAAAATATGCCTGGTAAAAGCATAAAGACATTTTCATAACATCAGTGACTAAAAACATGGTATATGTAAAATGATGCTTGATTAAAAGTCAAGAACCTCTATAAGTTCACTAAAAAGTCAATATATGGTCATACTGACTGAGCATGCTGAAAGCCATGATGCTCAGTGAGAGCAGAAAATAAAACAAAAATTATGTTTTGCATTCCAATTTGTCTTGTTTTGGAAAAAGGGCTGAATTGTTCCCATCACACGGAGAACTGAATGTTTGTGTGTCCTGTGTGGGAGATGCAACATCACCGTCGCTCACATTTGCAGACGACGGTGCCTGTAACACCTCTTGGATCAGGTTAATGGAGCAAAGGTGATCATCTTCAATTCCCACACCAGCCGCTTAGGAAGCACTCAATATCTGTCTGTCTGTTGTAGAGCTGGGGTCCGTTCCGAAAGGAGCTGAAACATCCCGTGGAGGCTCTAAGAATGCCGTCAACAACATGGTAATATGCTGAGGACACTGTAATACGTGGGTCTTTAAGGGGCCCAGTAGTACTTCTACATCTGGTGGTGCAACCGATGGAAGGGTCAGACATATGTCCAACATGCTTTCATATCCGCAGAATAGGCAGTGGAGCACAGGCAAGATGCAGTCAACCCAGACTGGTCTGAAGAATAGAAACCAATGCTCGCTTAGCTCCCGAAGCCGAGGTGTGACCAGATGGAGTACCAGCGTTCACAGCAACATCGCACCAAGAGTGCTTTTTCCATCTCTTTGGAAACTGGGCTGTCCATTGTGTGGCAGGAAAATTAAAACCAGAATACCCACTACAAGTAGTAGGACCAGTGGAAGCCCTCCAAAAACGCTTCCTAATACGAGGTGTATAGATTCCAAAATAACTCTGAAGATCATCTGAAAGGTGCTCAATAGTCCAAAACCTATGCTCTTAAACAGGTGCATGATCCCCCTCGTATCAGACATGTTGAAGATACGATGTACCATTTCTCTGAAATGGAGCGGGAAGTTCATTTGAACTAGTGCCTGTATCTCAGATGAAGACCTTGCAACCTGGAGATCAAAAGTTACTCTGAGGTTAAGGTCACATCCTTCTGTAGAAGTATAGCTTTCAGTCTGCTCAGAGAATCAAACCATATAAAGGAAGCATTCAACAAAGACCATAGCATTGCCTCCCTATCTGTGTGGGTCAGTGGAACCAATACTTGCATACAACACATACAACAAACACACCTGGAACTTACTGTGACCAGACATGAGATGCCTGGTACAAATCCTACAACAACCTTGATCATTCAACATCAAACAGCTTCCATTTGAAAGCCGCTTGAACACCGGATGAATCACGGCAGCTGGGGATCCTTTCAAGTGACACGATACGTTTGCAACCAAAGCATTACAGGCTCCGTGAAGAAAAAAATCCTGCCAAATTAGAGATCCACTTAAAGAACATTCAGAGTCTGAACTGCTGAGAAAAACTTCAGCATCCCCATTCCTGCATCTAATCTGTACAGTAAATCCCAAGACTCATGTATGTATCCCTCTCCCAATGCTTCATACCTGCTTACCTGGTGACACTGTAGACAGTATTGACATTGGAATGTTGTGACTGTCAGTGTAATATGGCCATGGATTAGCTATATTGTGAAAGGTGACTCAGCCACAGTAAAAGGTATTTGGTCGAATGTTTCAATGTGCAGCATTGTATATTTTGCATCTCTTCGAGCCATTACCATCTATCTTTCTGTTAGATTGTATGCAGAAAACAGAGTCGTACTGTTGATATACCTCCAGGGCACCTGACCAGAGTGCAATGAGTGTATCGTCCAGTTCAATAATAGAATGGATCGCAATTGCGGTTGTCCATGTTGTAATATAGACAAATCCTGTTCTATTATATCTATTGCAGAAGACAAAATGTTGCCCAGTGAATAAATCCGGGGTGATAGTGTGGTCATGCCATTGTCGACCACTGCCAAAGCCCTTTCTAGGTTAACCCTGTCAATCTCACTCAACCTCTCAGCAGCCTCCTGCTGGGAGATTTCCCATACCTCGTTGAAAATAGCATACAAGAAGCGCTTTTGACATGGCTTCTGGGTACCTAACAAAAAATCCCTAAGTTCCAAGTCATCTGAAAGTAAGGACAAGTGTTGTTTCACCTGGGACAATGTTGAGGTTTTTAGCCACTCTGGGCATAACTTCCCACCTCTGTAAGATGTCACCACCCAACTGCTCTCATTGTATATAGCGCTGGTCAGGCCTATAGATACTAAAACCTTCTGTGGTACCCCTATATCTTGACTGACACCGATTTTTGGCGATAGACCAAATCAACCATCTATTCCAATTGGGGTCTGATGAATTGTATGAGCCATTGTGTAGTATGGCATGCAGTGTATCCTCACTAGGTTGTGTGAAATTTTGCCAACACTCAAAGTGTGTAAATGAGGGAATTTGTGATATGTTCAAGTCCTTGATCTTGGCTAGCCCAAGACAGGAAGTCTGTTGCAGTGTGTCCTTCAGGAAAATAATCTAATGTGGTATGAGGCACACTCTAAACAAAGCCTCATTTCCCCGAGCTTGACAATCTTTAGTCCCCCCGACAGATTTTGTATCCATAGTGTCCCTCCAAAAGTCAAACCCTGTAAAGACAGTTGGATATAAAGGAAGTAGAATATGTCTGTTTCGTGTTAGTGAGCATATTTTTCTTTGCAGGTGTAGGTGCAACCTTGTAATAATAAGATGTCAGTCCGATGTGTTAAACCCTGAGAAATAAGCAAACCTTTGTGCATACATTTGTGAACTACCTTTCAGTGGTGTTGGGCAATGTTCCCATTGATGGTAAGAGAAAACATTAGTTAGGATACATGCTTTGTGTAAGAAATGATGACCATACTATTGGTAACAATGCATGGTGTCAAACCCAGATGTATCATCATACAATTGATCACTTGAAAATGCAGCAGATTGTTCTAAATCAGACAGCTTCAAAGTCCAATCATCAGAGTAAGTACTGGATGTGATGATATCACTTAAAGAAACTTTAAATAAGTGTGGTATTTTTAAAAGTTCAGTTGTACCATATACATCATATGAAACCCTGTCCCAAACTATTCCTTCAGGAACTGGAACTGCTGTAATGTTCACTAAGGACAGGTATCTTTGTTCACGGTGAGATGATGCATGCGGTTTGAGGACTAAGTTCACATTTCGTGCTGCAGAGCATTCTGGGAGGTAATGTCCATTCAGGAGCAGGAAAAAGACAGTCACTACAATTATCCAGAGGGCTATAAACAGTAGAGCTATAGCAATCGAGAGCTGTAGCCAGATATAAACAAGGTAAGTCTTTTTCAGCCAAAGGTAGAATTCACAAATTTGTTGTTTATGGGAAACAGGCGGTGGCATTAATTTAGGTTCACTTGGATCCAATGATAAAGTATCAAAATCTATGAAGTAGCCAGACGCAGTTTGATCTATCTTTGGTAGCTCAGCATATTTTGTAGAACTGGCAGATGACTCGTTTCGAGACATATTCACATAGATGTCAGTATTAGGCCGAATTGAGATCTGTGTTTCATTTGTGTTTTGTTGCTGTTCAGTTTCAACAGGCACAAGTTCCATTCCATGGTTGGTAAGTCCTTCACTTCGTAGAGTAGAATCTTCAAAGGTTATTAACCTTTCTCTCTGAACTTCCTGTAATGGTAGCGAGAGGAGATCGGTGGCTACCCAGGAGCCCACGCGGCCTACTATTGAGTAGCAGCCACATAGTGTGGTTTGAATAGATGAATTGAGACAAATCTCTTTTCTTTCTTTACGGCAAGAGGCGTAAGAAGTACTGTTCTTGTTCCTTCGACAGCTAGGACAAGTACAGGCACTCTGTGAGATGGCCCAAATTCATTTTTTGCCCACAGTCTTTTCTCTGACCATGTCCCCAATCTTTGGTACCCAGAGAGGTCTTGCCGGATCAGCTTTCACTTCCTCAGTGGTGGTGCGTTGTACTTGGATGTTGCTTTGTAACGCCCGGAATTCATTGATTTCCTGTAAAACAGCCAAATGATCATTGTGTTAAATGGTTCATCATCCGCCACTGTGCTACCACAATCGAGGTTGGATACCCACATTTTAGTCCCGAACAGGACTTCATATGGAGTACGGCCCCCTAGGGAACTTCTTGGCATGTTATTGAGTACCCTCTGGACCCCATATAGGTGATTGACCCAACTGCCACGAGCCTAAAACTCTAGCTGTTTTGGGTTGCTTTGAGTCCCAGTTTTTCCTCTCCGCAATCAAATTTCCCTCAGGATGATATGGAGAGGAGTACGGCAAGACCATACCCAAACTTTTTCTGGCTTCTTTGTAAGTCCGTGAGCTAAATACAGGACCACGGCCAGAATGTAATGTGCTAATAGCGTATGTCCCTAGAAAGACTCAAAAATCCTTTATAATAGTTCAGGCGTCAGCCGAGCGCTGGGGCCAAACCCACAGGAATCTAGAGCATGAATCCACTGCCACCAAGATGTACTTGTAAGCCCGTCTGATTGTAAGGGGCCGCAGTGGTCCAAATCGACACATGCGAGAGGTGTGTCTGAAATCAGCAATGGTGTTTGTGGTGGACGTGCTACAGTGGAACCCTTCATCTGCTTACTGATGTCGCACTTAAGGACAAAGCCTGTGGTCTGTTTTGTGAGACCTGGCCACAAATTATGCTGTTTCAGTAATGAAACAGTTGCCGTGATACCTGCGTGTGTTGAGCCCAGACCCTCGTGTGGAGCTAGAATTAAACCTAATCTGTGATCCATGTTTGGCATTACTCTATCCCCCACTCCTGGAATTTGAGCATCCAGAATATTTTTGCATCTAACTTGTAGGAGTACTTTTTGCAAGGCTGAGCTGTTGTTGCACATAGCATTCAAAACTATCATTATCTGTCCGTCTATCCTCATACAAGAACAAGTGATTGCAGCAACGGCCGCAGTTCTCATTGTCACCTTAGCAGCTTCATCAGCCAGCGAATTCCCTTCAACGTGCATGCAAACACGCTGATTACTCAATGTGTGCATTACATGAGCCTGTGGCAAGCCTTTTTTGTGCTCTGCCACTTGTTCACAAAGCAACTTGTGCTTTTTTGTGCAGCCTTTGGAATCTCAAAACCCATATTGACCCCAATAGTGAGGATTTTGATTGTGTGACTGGACACAGTAAAACGAATCACACACAAAGAGTGTGGGGAATTCCTGATCCGTGCCAGTATCAGGGCTTTTAGTTCTGCCAGCTGTGCCGTGCAATATCCTAGAGACAGCGTCTGCGTATTGCTAGGATGGAACTTGCCATCCCGCATACGTCCCTTCACAATCGAACATGCCACTCTATATTGCTGTTTCCTTCCTACGGCAGGCTGGGCAGATCTGTCAGTGTAAATGATGTATTCATACTGATCTAAAAGCATTATTTCATTCAGGAAAGGATATTCTTGTTCGTACTGCAGAAATGCTTGTGTTTTTAATGTAGAATCAAATTTGTAGTCTACATCTGGTGCAGTGAGAGAATTAGCCTATTGTAGCCATCGCGGATGCCGTGCTTTTGCATTTCGAACGCCTCTAAGGTTGGTACCGGAGTCACGACAATTATGCGTTTCCGCAGATCTTTTCTGTGGATGCAAAATTGATTTCAGCGTTTGTGTACAAATGTGATTTGTATGCAATGGGTACTGTTTTGCCTTCATTGAAGGTGAGGTATGTGTACCCTGATTGACCCGCGACTACACGGACCACCAAATTAGTGGTGTTTACTCGTGTGTGTAAGTGTTTGGAAGCTATCATATCAGCTTGTACGGAATGGAGAATCTCTGTGTGTTCCTTTGTCCAATGTAGAAACTGAAAAATCATGTCTGATTAGGTCATAGAAAGGTTTTACTTTTTCTGCGTAATCTAAATTGTATGCTCTGACAATATTTAGGAATCCTAAAATAGATTATAAACCCTTCACTTGGAGCAGTGCACATTTTTCTAAAAAATATGCTGCCAGGCTTTTTCCTTCACTTGATAACTCATATCCCCAAAAAAGGACATTGAGGTGGGCAATTTTTGATTTTTTAAAGTAAAATTTGTAGCCCAAAGTGGTGAATCACAAAATGATGTCGTTCACCCTGTGCAAGTGATCCAATAATTCATTGTCCGCCAGATAAACATCATATAGATAGGACAATGCCTTCTCCTCACAATTTCGAAGTAACTCTGTTAGTCATTCTGAGAACAACCTGGGTCTATTCTTATACCCTTGGGGAAGTCTATAGAATTGGCTCTGCGAGCCGAGCACTGAAAATGCTGTCAAATGTCTGCTCTCAGATCCTATATTTTAGCAGGAAAATCCATTTGAGATATCTAGTATTGTTTTGTATTTCTTCCGCACAATGTTATCCATTAGTGCGGCACTGTGTGCATTTTGCACTGCAATTGTTTTCCTGCACTTGTTCAAATGCTTGTAGTCTAAAACTAGACGGCATGAATTGTCAGGTTTCATTATGAGAAACAAAGGGGCCGATTAGGGCCACCCTAGCGGTGCTGGGAGCGGCCGCCAGTGGTGCGGCGGTCCCGCACCTGCAATTAGGATGACACCGCCACCGTGGCGGTGGCATCCTCCATTCCCAACATTGTGGCGGGCGGTGATCACAGCACCAACCGCCACAATGCAGGGAATGCACTTTGCAAAAACAACAATTGATGGACAGAATGCAGAACAATGCCATACATTCCCCCCAGTACAGAGATCTGGGGCTAAATCCATCATTTTTTTGCTCACCATGCCATTCCAGTTTGGACCCAGCCATATGCAAATCAGTCTAGACCCTGTGCCCAATGGGAACAGTTCAGCCCGAACAGCCAGGCCAGGTCCTCCCTGGACTGGAAACAAGCATCCTAGGACCAGTTTCGGGCTTTCATCAGCCAGGATAGCTTGACTCCAGTGGCATGGAGAGCACAGGACCCACGTCTGGGCATACCCATCCCACTCGAGGTGACAAATGCAAAAACAACAATTGATGGACAGAATGCAGAACAATGTCATACATTCACCCCAGTACAGAGATCTGGGCCTATATCCACCGTGAGGTGCCTGCCACCATGTCCATGACAATGCAGGTACCCCCCATGTGCACCCCCCACCCCCAATACCATGGGGGCCCGCAATGGGCCTCCAAAAGCAGACTCTGCATGGTTTTCCATGGCGGGGTCTCCGCCATGGTAAGCCATGCTCCGCTGCCCATGCTAATATTGATGGCAGTGTCTAGCAGACACCGCCATCATATATTGCCCCTTTTCCGCCCAGTCGACTGGTCGACTGGCGGAAAACCGGAGGACGGTCTTTACGTCTGCCGGGGTCCCCCCCCCGAAATACCAATATGGCGGAGGGAAATGGGGGGCAGTTTGGCAAGGATGTAGGGCGGATCGCCATTGCCATGCGGGTGGTGGCAATCCGCCCTACATCCTAATTGATGCCAAACTATTATTCATGGAAGAGGTGCAATTTTAAATCGTACCTTGGTATTCAAGTGGATCTAAGATATCCCTGACTTGCTTCTTTGCGTCATGCTTTATTGGGTACTGCCTCTCGGGTGTAGGAGTAGTTTTACATGGGATTACATAATTGTGGTATAATGCTGGAGCTAGCGCTAAACCCGGTAAGATTACCTTTTTCCCCTTTGGGCAATCCATCATGAACACAGGCATCCAATCTCTTTCAGCTAATAGGATATCATACCCAAAAGTCAGGTTCTCCCAAAAGAGACATTTCCCTTTTCTGGGTATGTCCCCCTCCATTTAGTGTGTAATTTCATACATCTGATGTGGGGCACTTACCCTTCTATCAGGTGTTTCCACCGTGATATATTCATTCAATGCTGTTGTCACCAGAAATTCCGTCAGGTTCTGGCAAGCTATTGTTACTTCTGCTGCGCTGTCTAGCATCGTCAGTGCCCATTTCCCGTTCAGAAGTAGAGTTGTCAGTAGCCTGGGCATTTCTTATTTTAAGGCCAGCTACCTTCTTCTTTTTAAATTGAGGTTTACTTTTAAGTTTATCTTCTTGCTTGATTATGTAGTCTGAAGTGCGATGTGTGTCTCTTGGATTGACTCGCTCTACTGATCTGGGTTCTGACTGTCCTTCCCTCTCTGAGTTTTTGGATGAACAAGAGGAACGTGTATTATTAGCCTACTACCTGACAGGTTTTTTAATATTGTCATGGTTTCTTAGGTTATATTTTCTATCAGAGGGCTCCTGTTGAGGAGACCCACCACATGATCCTGATGCATTCTGCTTTTTATTTTTTGATTGTTATCACATTTCTTATTAGAAGAATCAGGTGCTTGCTTTGTGTGATCTTTTACAGGATTACTCATTAATTGTGGTGTTGTAGGTCTAGCTCCCAAAGTATCTCTACCCAGCGAAGCATAGGTATCTTCGATAATTTTAGGTAAGTCTTGCTTCTGTTGTGCAGGAGTGCACTACCTCAGGGTTTGGCATATAGCCACTGCTGCTGTCTCCCCTTTTATGTTAGCTGATATAATTGTTGATACCTCGGCAAAATTGCCTATTAATTTAATCTCTAAGTCCCCGGCAGGTTCTGCCCCATACTCATTCTGTATCTGTTTTAGTACTTCTGATATGACTGCTATTGAGTGGGTGCCGTGAGTTCTGGTATAAACAGCAGTGAAAACTGAACCCCAAGTGGTACAATCCTCTATTGGGAAGATATTCCCATTGGCAAGCAAATTGACAGTATTCTGTGTTTTTCATGCGGGCCTGTGTGGGGAAACACTGCCTCAAGCTGTGCTATTTTCTGTGCTATCCAGAATGGCATGTGCTCACGTTTAGTGGGCATTCGTCCCATAATCGCATTCAGCATTTGTAGGGTGATTTTTGTTGCAGTCCCTTGTGGTTGACCAGCTCTTTGTAAAGTGGACATAAGTCTGCTGCTGGCAATGTATCAATCTCTGGATGTGGTGCAGCTAGTGCCGGCCAAGTGGCTCCATCTCTGCTGAGCGGACCGGGTCTCACTTTTTCTGTGGTATGGGGGAGGGCATCTTTAAAACAATTTATGTGTTCTTGTTAGGTTAACAGGACTTCTATGTCCTCGTATGGAGAGTATTCTTCGGGTTTCCCATCTGGAATGTAAGTATGAAACAAATGTGTGTGTGCATCTGCAGGTGGGAATTTGATCCAATAATAGAATTCCTCTCTCCTGAATGCCCAGTGTGCCTCAATCATGAAGGTAACAGTCCCACCCAATGATGGGACTCCATAATCTAATAATTTCATAGTAAGTGCATATCTGCAATTTTCTGAAATGTTAAGAGCTACTTCAAGCTCTCCTTCCCCTGCATTTGCAGCACCATCTTGGACAGACAAAGCAGAATGAATTGGTAAGAAAATAGAGATAAGGTTTTCACAATGTAGGGAACTATAATCCTTCAAGCTTGAACAAATTTACAGTCAATACATAGGATATGCCTAATCAGCTGTGGCGGATTTGTCCCTTCCCACTCTAGATGTTTCCGGGTAAATTTGAGTAGGGGTCTCTGAGAAAGCACAACTGAACTACTCAGATTTGATCTTTAAATAAAAAACAAACCAATGTTGGCAGCGCCGTGTCGTGTAATTCCTACATCTGCGCGTTTAGACAACATAAACTAAGGGATTGGTGTCCAGACTGATTCCATACACCCCCAAAGGATATGTTAGCCTTTAGGCCAGCTATCTCACAGTACTACCATAAGCCCCCTAACCATACCAAGGAGCGAATAGTTTCGGGTGACTATAAAACAGGACAACCCTTGATCCTTTTTGCTCAGTCACTTTTGCTCACTTAGGGGCCTATTATGATGGCGGGTGGATCGCCACCGCCTGACCAGTGGTGGCGATCCGCCTGCCATAACTCCCCAAATGACCGCCATTTACCCCCCGCCATATTAGCATGGCTGGGGGTGCCCCGGCGGACGGAAAGACCGTTCGACGCTTTTCCGCCAGCAGGCAATCGTCACGATTGCTTGTCGGGTGGAAAAGGCCCACAGTATGGTGAGTGCAGTGGAAATGCATGCGGAAAATCACTTTGGGGGCCCGTTGGGGGCCTCCGGGGGGGGGTGTGTGGCTGCCATACACAAGGTGGCAGGCACCGCGCGGTGCCTGTCACGTTGTGCATTGCAATGCACAACATGCACCTTTAGCATTGCGGCGGGTGCTGTTTAAGCACCGCCTGCCGCAATCTTAAAGCCAAGAATGTGCCCGCCAATGTGGCGGGCGCATCCTAATTGGCCCCGTGGAACTGCCTCACCTCTGGCGGTCGGTCCCTTTTTCCGTTACGGTGACGGGCGGCATCGTAATGGGGCCCGAAGTCTCCGAGAGATACACAGAATAAACGATGGGGACGTTTTCAATAAGTATTTATTGAACCAGCATCATTCTAGTATAAAACATGTTTGCTGAAACAATCATTAGACAGGAACAGATGTATAAGATTGCAGAAAGCCCTGTTTTCTCACACCCTACTTATAGGAAATAGGAGTAATGAGTAACTTCCATTCATCTGTAATCCAAGCAAACTACCTGGCATGGACACGGCCCGTTGATCTTTTTTAATAGTTTTTCAGAAACAACTGATGACTGTGGTTATCTGGACTCCAATAGCTTGCTTGGGAAGAGACAGGTGTGGCCTCCTTCCTACCCATTCCTTTGTTCCTGACCCCTGGGAGTGATCACACTGCCTGTCAGGTCAGAATCCTGTCTTGGTTGCAGTAAACGCGGGAAGCGTAGACTTGCCAGCTTGAGCACTGGGAAGCTGGGACAACCAGGTGGGCAACCTCTAAGGTGTCCACCTGGGTGCATATCACATCAAGCAGGGCATGCAATTCATGTCAGGGGTGATAAAGAATGTTGTTTGATACCAATAATTACATATTGCAGTGGTACCATATTGAGGCGCCAACAGAAAAAATGGCTGGGTGGTAGCCCATTTTATCCTATGGACCGCTAACACTTATAGTAGTTTCCAATAGGGAACACTACTCATATGTCCCCATCTTTAATTTATTGAGCCCTGCCTCCAGGGCTTAGGAGACCTTCCTAGAGGTGTCTGACATATATTAAAGACAGTGTATTAACATGCCACACATGGTGGGATTACAGTTGAGTTTGAGAAGCTTCCACTGCTCCTGCCTTCTGCAATGGCAGGCCTGTTGTCAGTATTTTAGTTGGGACACACAGGGTGGCCCAAAGCCGTGCTGAAGCCCTGGGGACCCCTTTGCCACCTATGCCCTGGGTACCCCTGGTACCATGTAGTAGAGACTTATAAGGGTGTAAATTACTTGCCAAGTTGAGATTGCTAAGTTGAATATAACAGTTTTTGGAGCGGGCACAGGCAATGGGATCCGGGCAGCAGACTCCAGTCACAACCTTGAGCATTTGGAGCAAAAAGTGGAGGGGGTGACCATAAAAATGGACACTTTCCTACATTGATTTATTCTTGTCCCATTCACAAATTCTAATAAAATGCATGGTGCAAAGGAAATAGTTGTTATTTAAAACACCAGTAGTACCTCTGCCACATTAGTGAATATTTTTACATTTTACATTTTTTATTGTCTATATTATGGTCAATTTTAAGTATTTGCAGGTTTTCCTTTTTGTATTTATTTTTGTGGCATGTGCTTGTAGTGCAACATTTTGAGAAATTAACCTTTGCCCCAGCTTGACAAGGACAGACCAACTGGATTTGACAATGCTTGTTTGTGAAGAACACTCATTCATAATATTATGAACATTAGAAGAAGTTTGGTTAGGGACACATAAAATTACTTTATATTTTCTTTCCTCTTTTAAGTCCATTACTTGGTGTGCAAATCAACTACTACTGCTACGACTAACATTAACAATAGAATATAATAATAAGAATAATAAGATGACGAAGGAGAAGAAGAAGAGCAGGAAGAAGAAGAAGACCAGTAACAATAGTATATAGCAATAGAAGAACAACAGACAGAGATAGCAGTGTGGAGGATGGTAGAACAAGTCTTTCTGACTGAATAAAAAGAGAATGATTTTTAGATTTCTCCTGAAGGAGAGCGGGTTGGGACTGAGTCTGCGATCTTGTGAAAGATGATCCCATATTTCTGGTGCTTAGCAAGAGTAGGCTTAGTTCAACGTTCAATATTGAGTTCTTCCAGTTTTAGAAGTCCTTCTAGCATTTCTATTCCCTCCAGTGATCATGAGTTTATCTTTCAATAGCTAAGCAGACATATATGTACCTGCTTTGGAAATCTGAAGTAAATTCAAGCATTATTGTGAGCCAAGGGAGTTCCTTAAGGTAGAGGTAATGTGATCAGAATTCAAAGTACCTTTATATATTTTGCTGCAGCTTGTAAAATGGCCATAAGAAGAGCAAGACTGATCATGAAAATATAGACAGTATGGTATTTCCATCTTCTGTGTGCGAGAGAACAAAGACATGAACAGTAGCGCATATAGTGAAATGGAAGGTTTCTGTTGTGTGAGACGATGAGGGATGTAGCTTAGACAGGGAGATTCACGGTGTGTTAATCTCAAATTTCCTAACTAAAAAAACAGTTGACTTCAGAGTGAAGGGGTGAGATAACCTATATTGGAGATGAACTGCTTCTTTGAAGAACAGGGTCAGTACTGATTTCCATTGGGGTTTTACATCGCAAACACCACTCTGAAGCAACAGCCCTGCCCATCCCATCTCGTTGTCAAGGCGGGGCACTTTGCCAGGCCGGGATTAGGATCATCTATGGCGGATTGAATTTGCGCAAGGCCTCAGTGAAATCCTGTAACTCTTGAGCTCTGGAGCTTTCAGCAGGACAAATCTGAAATCCAGAGTTCGATGTCGGCGGCTTGACTCTCATTGACAGGTCAGTCTACTTATGGAGCATTTTCACAAAAGTTCTCAATAGCTCTCTAAAACTTCAGGAAGTTTCTTTTGGGGGTTCAAAGTGTCCACAACCAACATCTAAGGTTCCAGAGTCTGTGATTTGAGCCTCAGAAGTCGGGACTATATTCCCACAATGCACCTGGCCAAATCCTTTAAAGTCCATCTGAAGGTGGTCAGCTGGGTTTTTCTTGCTAGAGATGATGCAGGTGGAGCTCTTTTAACCTGTTGCTTTCAGGGAGTCCACTCCTTCTCTTTTTTAAACAAGACAAAACCCTTGGGGCTGTAGTTCCTTAGTGTGCAGTAGGTGCAGTCATTCAGAGTGCAGTCCTCTCTGTGCAGGCCAGAGTTCCAGCAGGGAAGTTCTTCTTCATCTTGCAGTCTTAGGCAGGAGATCTGAGTTGCTATGAAGATCTCCCACATATATCACGTGTTCTGGGGTGCCAGATACGGGGGCACCCCCGATCAATGGGTACAGGATACCACCCAAAAGCATGACAGCTTCCTCCAAATTGTGACATATTCTTGTCCCACAAAGCACTGTACTTTAAAATTCTGCTTTTGTCGCCCTAAGTGGGAAGGGTATGCCAAGACATGGTCCTGAGCTCAGTGCACCACTGGATTCAGCCTAGCCTGGCTGATAAGGATGATACCTAGCCTGAAACCGGCCCCAGTATGCTTGTTGCCAGTCCAGGGAGGACCGGGCTTGGCAGTTCGGGCTAGACTGTTCCCCTGAGTAACAGGCTCAAGACTGATTTGCATATGGATGGGTCCAAACTGGGGTGTTGTGGTGGTAAAAAAATCGATGGATTAAACCCAGATCTATTGACTCGGGGTGAATGTTTGCATTGTTCAGCATTCCGTCCATCATTTGTTCCTTATGGAAATGTTTGGCATGTATATTGTGCATCAAACAAAATGTAATAAAATATACAGTCTCTTCTAAATTTAAAAAAAATGTATTTCTGTAACATGCAGAAACGTATCACCTTAGTGCATCAGTTCATATAACTGCATAGATCAGTGGTCTTCGAACTTTAAAATGCCCCCCTCCCCCACCCATCGATGCATTTCGAAACCTGACAGGTGTCTTTGAGGGTTCTGCTCAGGACACAGAATGCAAAAAGAGCTCCATCTATTTTTCGTGCTGAACTCCAGGTAGAGTAGAGGTATAGTGGAGTTCAGCACGAAACATCACCCGTCTAAGAGGCAAAGGCTGCCACTGCAAGTATCCGAGTACACAGAGTATAACCCCAGCAGAGTCGCTATTGAATAAATTCAATTGATCATAGTAATTGGCTTATGTGATCATGATGTGAATGAGTGATTGAATGACAATCAGTATTGGCACTTTTCTTCATGTTTTGTCTTTGATTCTTGGCAGAAAACCCGACACAGACATAGCTGATCCAACTCTGGGCCTCCAGACCCAAATGAAAGGCCAAGAATGCATTTATTGGGGGGGGGGGGGCACACCATAAACACACCCCTTAAAACTATGCTTCTCGAGATGATCAAGTTTGAATTAATACGTTTTCGTAAAGCTAATGACTTTTATAAAATAACATATATTTGAGGGAAATGACAACATTATTTCATAAATGCAATGAAATCACTCAAAATAGCATCCTATTTCCCAAAGAAGGCTGTTACTTCTATATTAATTTAATTCTCTTCCTATATCACACTAGAGTAACTTTTTACCTAAGATGATGAGTCTTTTACTGTCATGAAAATTTAAGGGATGTGAAGGATGTGATGTCAACTGGCATTTTATCTCTAAGTCCTGGCAGATGAATTGTAACGTCTAATAAAGTTGATATGGTGTTGTTGCCTTTACTTAAGAATGTACAAAGGTGGATTAAAAGTATGAGATAATCTCTTTTTTGTAGCTCTTCATACTGTACTTATGCTATTTTTAAGCGCTGTAAACAACTGCTGTTACTATTGTCCAATTTCATATTACCCAATTGACTGACCTATAGGCATGTGGAAGTCTGAATCAGCCTTGCAGTGATTCAAACTTGTGACCTACCACTCATCACTTTTGTTGGAGCAAATGTTCGACTCATTGAGATAAAATGTATACATCCAAGTATGTATGGGGAACTCAGCATGCAAGAGTGCCCCATGCTTTGACCGGTGTTTGGACAAAATATTAGAAACAAAAATGTTATGATACAAAAATATTGTGTCAAGAATATTGGAATATCAACAATATTGTCAAAAGGAATGTCAATGGTAAAAATATCATTTTTAGTGCTGTTTTTGATATCATTATAAAAATATTGATGTACAAAATAGTGTTGTGTGTAATATCGTTTGTGTTTATTAGTATGCATTATATTGTAGTGTGTTTGATTGTACATGTGTATTATTTTTTTATTTGTGTTTTTTAGTTATGAAATTGGTGAAATTAATTTTTGTAGTTGTATTGATGTATATAATTAATTGTTGAATTTTTATTAGTAGAGAGATATTGGGTTTTTAGGGAATAAGGGTGGGGAGAATTTCTAAACATGTAGGTTTTAAATTTACAATTTAAGTAAATAATTTTAAAGATATGCAAAGCAATCATTTAGAATTTGTTTATGATTTTGTTATATTAATAGATTTAATATATTTTAATTTGATGTTAATTGTAATACAAATATAATGGTATTTAATATTTTTTGTAAAAAAATAAATATTATAAGATTTCAAAACATAACTTATTTTAATAAAGTAGAAAATGTAAAAAATATTTATGGAATAATTAAAAAACATTTTATTAGTATTTACAATTAGATGAACATTTTAAAATGTTAGATCTCAAATGTTAATGTTAATGAATTTCATTTTTAATTATAGAATGTATTTAAATAATATTTAGGTGTCAATTCCGATCCTGTAAAACCCGGGTACGATGGTCGTACGGAGCGTTTTTTCCGTCGGACTCGTAACCGGGAAAAACACCTTACAAACTCGCAAGTACAATTCGCACAGAAACACCATTTCCGTACGAGTCGTAAAAATACCGACCGGCAAAAAAATACATACAAATCTGAATCTGGACGGCGCATACGCGACGTCCGGACGGAGTCAGGCAGCGTCCTACGGACCAGCAAGTACGATTCGTGCCGATGTCACTCCGCACGCAGCAGTTTTTACGGGAGCCAAAAACTGCCGGGAAATTGAGGACGACGCGAACAAGGAGCACCGGTACGCGACGGACAGCCATGGACCCCAACCTACGCATCATCCCGGCCCTCATAGCCTACCACCTCATGTACAGAAACCGACGCAGATGCCGCAGAAGGTCAGAACAACCCCCAGGGCCAAAGGGGGGGGCGTGTGTGTGTGCAAGGGTCAGGAAACATAACCCACACCCCACAAATTACTGAAACATCATACACATCAATTACCTCCATGGTCTGGCCACTTCGGGGGGCGTGTCCAGCAATCCCACGTCCCGCCACAACGGAAGTGGAGATGGACGCGTACCTGTCACCACCACAATGGTGTTACGGGATGTACCCACGTCCCCCAGAGCGTGGATACGGACCGTACCACGCCTACCCCTACGTCACACTAACAATTGCGGTACGGCCTTTACCCACGTCCCAAAGGCATGGGTACGGGCCGCACCCCCAAAGTTGGGGTGCCGTTGGGGTACGGGCCGTACCCAGGCCATCAGCACGTGGGTACGGCACATACCACGCCTACCCCTACGTCACACCAACAATGGCGGCACAGCCGGTACCCACGTCCCAAAGGCATGGGTACGGGCCGCACCCCCAAAGTTGGGGTGCCATAGGGGTACGTGCCCTATCCAGGCCATCAGCGCGTGGGTACGGCTCGTACCACGACAGTGGACACATACATAGGGGTGTGTGCCCATCACTCCCAGCAGTGCCCAGACATATGAGGGGTGGGTGCCCATCACTCCCAGCAGTGCCCAGACATATGAGGGGTGGGTGCCTATCACTCCCAGCAGTGCCCAGACATATGAGGGGTGGGTGCAGAGGACTCCCAGCAGTGCCCAGACATAGGATGGGTGGGTGCATATCACTCCCAGCAGTGCCCAGACATATGAGGGGTGGGTGCCTATCACTCCCAGCAGTGCCCAGACATATGAGGGGTGGGTGCAGAGGACACCCAGCAGTGCCCAGACATATGAGGGGTGGGTGTAGAGGACTCCCAGCGCTGGACAGAGCCATGGGGGTGTGTACATCACCCTCCGATGAGCCAAACTCCATGGGTGCATGAAGGCATACACAATGTGCGAACAATGTTGAGAGTGCCATGACAACACATCACTGACTGCAGTGTCCCACTCCCATGAGGATGGATGTCCTTCCCCCACTGCATGACACACCACATGTGGGTGTGATGACAAATTACACATGCATACCCACCCCTGGCGGAGGCAGCACAATACACACACTGAGATCATGCCACAAGACAGTATCCTCATGTCAAACACCACTAAAGTAAGAGAGCCTAAGGGAACACACACTGTCACCCACTGAAGAACCAGAACCTTTTGGGCCTGGCGGCGCAGGGTATGCCTTAATCTCCTGGGTTCTCCTGCTCAGCTACACAGAGACACGGGACACTCTGTTAGGCGTTAGAAGATCAGATTTATTAGCTGCAGCTAGTACAGTTATCCCAGAAGTACACAAGGTAGGTTCTTAGGAGACTGCCACTTCACTCCGTGGTGCACAATCTTTTATACCACATAGGTTACATATACATTAACTAAATACACACCCAGAACACCTTTGGTGGTACGCAGCATCATCTTGAGCAGGCTGGACTACTGCAATTCTCTGTACCTAGGAGCTCCTCTTTAGATCTTCCAGAGCTTGCAGAGGGTCCAGTCTATGGCAGCCAAACTAGCGCTGAATAAGAAACGCGGATCTTCAAACACGATGGTGCTACAAGAGCTCCACTGGCTTCCACTGGCTTCCTATAAAGGAAAGGGTTAGCTTTAAAGCCCTATGCATTGAAAGCGGCACACGGCCTCGGCCCGACCTCCCTGCAAGAGAAACTGTCCTGGTATAAGCCTCAAAGGATGCTGCGCTCTTCAAATGCCTTTCTGTTAACTACTGACAGGGTGAAGACGGCCAGGATGGGGGGCAGGGCCTTTAGCACAGTGGCAGCACGGTACTGGAATGATCTTCCTTTGAATATTAGACAGGCCAACTCTTTGATGAACTTTAGGCACAGCTTGAAAACCTGGCTATTCCCTAGGGAGAAGCCCTTGATCTCCTGATCTCCTAATCCTGCATTTCCTGGCCGACCTCGGCTTCTCTCGTGGTCTGCATGCGGCTACCTGACCGGTTAAAAGTTTCTTCCACCATCTCAGTCTAGCGCCAGGATACCCGTTGGGTGACAGTAGCGCTCTACAAGAATAAAATACAAATACAAATGCAAATAAGAAAGAGCCAATAAGAAAAGTTGGAAAACAGGACAGAACCAATAGAAAAGGTTTGAAAACAAAGTGTCAGATGACTCGAAGAAACCTCTCCTACAACCGTGTTTGTCACCCCTCCCTTAAACTAATTCATTAACAGAGTCGTAACTAACTTGCAGGTGGCGAGATACGTTTGTGTGTGTTGGAGGACAGTTGTGAAACGAGAGAATGCTAGCAGAGGACAGTGAAGGCCAGATGATAAGATAAAGTCAGAAAAGAATAGTGTGAACCAACAGATAGTTGAGACGGGGATTAGAAAAACCAGACAGGGATTAGTGTACTCGGCCAGTCCTAACACCAGCTTTGCAAATAGAGGCAGAAGGGTTATTTCGGCAAGAAGCTCCAGAAAAAGCAGAATAGACTTTGTTTGCCGTGCTGCCTGAGTGAGGGCAACACAAAATGGCGGCGGGGCACAAAATGGCGGGTCGATTCGATCACGATCGAAAATCGAGTTTCCTCAGACCCTCCTTTTGCCAGAACTCAGGCAAGATAGATTCATGTTAATCTGAGTCAATGTCGATGGTCATGAGGTCATCGAGCTGTTGCTGTAACATCATTCTTATGTTCTCTGTTCTTGGTGATTTGGGTTTAGGGATGCACATAGTAGCACAAAGGTCACAGATGGCGGGACCACAGTGCATACAAAGGCAACAAGAGAAAATAATGGTCAAAACTAACCCAAGGAATGTCAATGCTTTCCAACCCCATTTGGACAGTAGTCCCCAAAACCACTCCGAAAAGGACCAATCTCCTTCGTCCTGATGACGAGATTATATGCAACTTGGAGATAGCTTGGTATACTGTCGGAGCGTCATTAGGTATGAAAATACAGCAACTTGACCCGATCAATTTGCACACTCCACCACGATCTGCAAGAACAAAATCTAAGGCAACTCGATTTTGTAAGGTCATAAGACGGTCCGCCTGTAGTTCTGCCGTGATATTACTTAAGGCTCCTACAGTGATGTCTATTGTGGTCCCTACGACACGGACCAGTTGCCTTATATTTCTGCTGTTGGCCATTGGACCCCAAAAAGGAAGAAATCCTTTGAGGAAATCTCCTCCTTCTTGTCCTGCTGTGTCTTTTGAATCAATAATCCCTCTGCCATATCTGTTCCGATGATAGTTTGCAGAAGCGGTGTATGTAGGGGGAAGAAGGAAAGCTATATAGCAGGTACCAGAAAAACCCGTTGGTAACCACGTGTAAGCCCTATTGTGGCAGATAAAATACGTGCCTTGAGATGGCACTAGAGGAGGCGAGTTCTGAGAGGAATAAACGTATGTGTGGGAACAGTTGTTTCTTTGTATGATGTCAGAAGACCGATCATTTATTTGCAGACAGAAATTTCCCTGATGAGGAATAGTCCAAATTGGTGGAGATTTTCTTTGTTTGACCTTATCACTAAGGCTAGTGACATAATGGGTGACGTTCTAGTTTGTATACGCTTTCTTTTCGTCAATGGAAATCTTAGTATTTTCCATGATTTTAGCCATAGCTACCATTCCCTTTATCAATGAGCTATGACTAAAATCTGGACCACCAATATGTGAACTAATGGATCGTTTGAACTTGCTTTGGTAGGCATTGGAGAAGATAACAAAATAAGCCCAAGCAGAACCCTCATAAGAAAACGGGAGTACTAAATATGGCATTCCTTTCTCTGTGGTATGTGGCATAAGTCCACACACCCAACAATCAGTTGTATTGACCACTAACTGGTGTTGATGTAATAACCGGACAAAGGAATTGTTATAATATTCAGTTCTTCTAATGAGTTCATGTTGAGGAAGGGTATTAAATAGATGTGTAAAGACAGTAGAAGAAGTCGAAGAGGAAGAAGGAGAGACAACTTTTTGCTGCAGAGCATAAATAATCCAACCTATAAACGCCAAAAGGATACACAATAATATAATAATACATAATGTTATATTGAAACGACTATACATTAATTTACAGGATTCTTTCTTCATTTCATCCTTTCTCTCTCTTTTGCCTAGTGTAGTTTCCATCTTTCTAATGGATGGTCACGGCAATCTTTCTCAATCACTCAATTATGATTATCTGCCTTCCTATGACACTGCAAGTCCTGCAGGCCTATTGCCACTACTCAGGTCACAATCAAGACTCCTACCGTGACCCTGCAACCGGGACAGAATACTACACAAGAGAGAAAAAAATCTTAAGTGTTCTTTGGTCTAGGTCTCAAATTATAATGTTCTTTATCCGGTACAGTCTGGTCTCGGAACAATGTTCGTGGATTTGTCGTATTCAAGCGACGATGTGGTGTTATCGCTTCCTGCGGAATGTCGTCGTCCTCTTTCTCAGACAATGTCCCATTCAGGCGTGCATCACTAAAGGGTACGAATCGTGGAACCTTCTCACTCTCAGAGTCACCAATGCCCCTACGCACCCATTGATCAAAAGGTAAAGGCAAAGGCACTTTCTTACAATGCACGCCGTGAATCCAATTTTTCTTTCCTTCGACTTTGACTGCTGTTCTCGTTGTCAAAAGCACCAAACGAGGCTCCCTCCACCTGGGCTCCAAATTTTTCGTCCTTTGGAAATTTTTGGTGCAGACCCAGTCACCTGGTCGGATGGAATGACCTGGATCTGTGGAAGCCTCCGGTAAAGCACTCTGAACCTGTTGATGGAGAACACGCAATTTAGTCGTAAGATCATGCAAGTAGTCAATCAACATTGGATATGGCAAGTCTGAGTATTTCTGAGGGCGAGGGACTCCCCATACATTAGCCGGGCGTCCAAAAACCACTTCGTAAGGGCTAAGTCCCAAACGAGAGTGTACTGCAGTTCTGGTGGACAGAAGAGCCAATGGTAAAGCATCGGGCCAATTGAGTCCTGTACCAGCCTGAATTTTCGCTAGTTTTAACTTTAGTGTACCGTTGTAGCATTCTACTAAACCCGCTGACTGTGGATGATTTGCCGCATGGATCTTTTGCTTGATACCAAGACCCACACAAACTTTTTGCATGACTTGGCCAACAAATTCACTCCCATTGTCACTCCAGACAACGCGCGGCAAACCAAACCTGGGGAAAAATTCTTTCAGTAAAATTTGGGCTGTGGATAAGGCTGTATTGTCTTTTAGAGGGTATGCTTCTATCCATCTTGAAAAGGCGCATATTACCACCAGAAGGTATTTAAGGTTGTTGCATCGCTCCATATGAATATAATCGATCTGCAACACCTCAAATGGATATGTCGGAGGAGCAAAGTGACCTGTTGGAGTTGGGGTTCCCTTTCCCGGATTGTACATTAAACAAATAATACAATATTTCACCACATTGTCTGCACACTTTGGGATTCCTTCATTTTGCCACACTGGAGCCAGAAGTTTGCATATACCTTTCGCACTTAAGTGGGCTGGACCATGCGCCATAGTAACCACTGGGAGTACATAGGCATCTGGTAACAGCCAACGTTGGTGCTCAGATAATTCCACCCAACAACCCATCTCATCTAACATTCCCGTACTTTCTTTCCACCTACTTAATTCTTTGTCTGTTGCCTCTTTCTGAATCGATTTTACACTTTCTACTGTATTCTCATACATTCCTCTTTCTCTGACCCAATTCGTAGGACCCGCCACATACATTCGACTTGTAACATCTCTCACTGTCTTTTTCACTACTTCATCTGCAAATGCATTTCCTCGGCCAACATCATCTGTAATCTTTTTGTGTGCACTACACTTCACGATTGCTATTTGGGTGGGTAAGGCAAGTGACTCAAGAAGATCAGTCACTAACTGACCATGTTGTATTTTAGTGCCATGTGAAGTGAGGAATCCCCTTTCCTTCCAAAGACGCCCAAAATTGAACGCTACACCAAAGGCGTATTGACTATCGGTGTACACGTTCACTCTCTTTCCTTTTGACAACACACATGCTCTCGTTAAAGCTATCAGTTCTGCTGCTTGAGCTGAATTGTGTCTGATACGTGCGGTTTCCACAACTGTATGTAAAGTAGTAACAGCATAGGCTGAAACTGTATCTCCATTAGGCATTTGAAAACAAGAACCATCTACCCATAGAGTTCCATCCGGATTCTCTAGCGGTGTGTCTTTCATTTCAATTCTGCCTTTTGTCTCTTCCTCAGTACGGAAGAAACAATCATGTTGCTCCTCAACACTTTTCTCATCTGGGAGGGGCAATAGAGTAGCTGGATTTAGGGTATTACATCGTTTGATGTGTATGTGACTAGACAAAAGCGTCAGCTCGTATCCAGTTAGACGAGCACTCGTAAGGTGCTGCGTTTTCGTTCTGTTTAGTAAGGTATACACTGCATGCAGCACCATAACAATAAGTGTGTTATCTAACACTATTCCTGCAGACTGCCGAATCGAAATTGCTGCTGCTGCTGTCGCTTTGAGACAACTAGGCAATGCTTTAGCTACTGGGTCTAACGTAGCCGAGAAATAGGCACATGGCCGCTGTTTGTCTCCAAATTGCTGTGGTAAAACAGACAACGCACAACCCTCTCTCTCATGAACATAGAGCGTAAAAGGCTTACTGTAATCAGGAGTACCCAGTACAGGAGCAGAACACAGAGCAGTACGTAAGTCAGTAAAACTCCTTTGGCATTCGTCAGTCCAAGGAAGGGGCTGTGGTGTATCTTTCAAAGTGAGTGCCAACAAGGGCTTGGCCAACAGAGAGAAGTTAGGGATCCACTGCCTACAGTAAGAAGTAATACCCAGAAAGGCATGTACCTCCCTTTGTGTGGATGGCACAGACATTTGCGCAATCGCCTGAATTCATTCTGGTGTTAATCGTCGTCCCTCCTTTGATAGGAGATGACCCAAGTAGGTAACCTCTCGACGGACATATTGTAGTGTGGAAGGTGAAACCTTATGATTCAGATTAAACAGATGACGTAACAATGCAACAGTCAGCAGCGATCAACAAGTCGTCCATGTACTGAGTAAGAGCAGCACCAGACGGCAAATGAAAAATATCAAGATGACATTTTAGAGCTTGGCTGTAAATGGAGGAACTTTCACAATAGCCCTGAGGTGCACGCTTAAACCGGAAGCTTCGGCCTCCAAGAGAGAAGCCAAATATGTCCCTACTCTCTTCAGCAATGGGAATACTAAAGAAGGCATTCTTTAGATCGACAACAGAAAACCAAGTCGCTGTGGAAGGTATCATTGTCAACAGAGCAGTGATATCTGGAACGACAGGAAATTGTGGTACAACAATTTTGTTTACTTCCCGAAGATCAATTACGAAACGATATACAGGTGGCTGAGAAATATCAGTGCGTTTCAGAACAGGAAGAATAGGACTGTTGCATATGTTACCTCTCGTTTCCTCAACCACACCCTTCTGAATCAAATCATGAATGATTTCCAAAAGCGCTTTTTTACCTTCAGTGGAAATTCTATACTGCGGAATACGTGGCAATTCAACCTTAGGCTTTAGAGTGACAACATAAGGTGGGATTTCAAGACAGCCCACATCATTCGGACCCGTGGCCCAAAGCGTTGCCGGAAGAGAAAGCAATTCAGGTGGAAACTGATCTTTGGACAAATACATTGGAGAAATCAATTTCTGTCCTAAAGTAAGATGTGCACCAGAAGGAGAACAATATATCGTAGCATGCATTCTTTTCAATAAGTCCAAACCCAACAGATTTTCACCACAACCATTTGTCAAAAGAAGTGGAGCTTACAAATCATAAGGGCCAATTGAAATTGGCAAAGGGCAAGAAACCGGATTGCGAACAGGGGCGCCAGAAAATCCTACAGATACATTCCTTAAGCCAGACTAAGGTGCCCCAGGGAGTTTAGAATAAATGATAGAACTTCTCATCGCCCCAGTATCTAGAAGAAATGGCTCTAAATCACCCATTCTAGTGACGTTAACATAAGGTCCACTCTGGTCTACTGGAACCGACACAACTCCCTTACTTTGTCCATGGCTGTCCTAGTTGGCATGAAGACTTTCATTCTCGCTCTCAATATAATGGTCTTCATTGTAGTACTGTGTAGACCTAACATTTTGCTGATCAAAGTAGTTCATGGAATTGGGAGAAGGAAGGGCACGCTGTTCTTGAGTCAACACACCTCGACCTCTACCTCTGTTTGCGGACTGGAGGCCACCACGACCTCGTGGAACAGACAATGCTCCATTGCGCTGCAATAAAACCGGACAACTATTCCTAAAATGACCTTCTTCTCTACAATAAGCACATTGATTAGGTCCTAGCAAAGGTCGTGGAATGTATGGCTCAGGTTTTTGATACAACCTCTGAAACTGGGGAGGCTGTTGAAATTGAGGCTGAGCATGACGAGGAAGATAAGCTTGTTGCAAGAGAACCTTCGTTTTTAATTCTTTCGTCTTTTTCTCTTACTTTTCTTTTTCTTCTTTATCTCTGTTTTCATAATATTGTGCAGTAGCCAATATCTGGGCAGAAGAAGAGACAGCCCATGAACTTTCAGAATCTTTCAACTTGTGTGACAGCTCGGGAAGCAAATTAAATACAAATTTGTCCACAAATAATCGCTGTCCACCCTCTGTAGCCATATCTTGACGACTGTGATCAAAAAATGTCTCCTCGAAACGAGTGAAGAAATCAGAGACACTTTCATCTTTCTTTTGTTTGCATGCCGCTAGTTTATCCAAATGAACTCTCAATGCAGGCATCATCGTTTTCATTAATGTAATAATCCTACCAGGGAGTTCTGAAATCAAAGCATCAGGCTTTGCACCACCCACTTGGTCTCTATCTGTGGCAATTATAACATCCCAATTAGCACCTAATTCCTGTGCGTGATTTTCCTTACGAATCTTAGCCCATATTGTCTGTGGAACTACATTTCCCATTAACATATCGATATCAGCTAAATTCATGATGCATGCGTCAACTGTCTGTGATAATTCTTTATAATAACCCGCAGGATTTTTACGAGGATCCGGTAGAGTCTGTTTAAGGGCCAAAACTTCAGATCTCTTCCAGGGGACATGTACCCATATACGCTGAAAATGAGCGGGAATAGCTGGATTAGCACCTGCTGCTGCAACCTCTTCCTTCCATACTGGAGGAACCTCTCTCATGGGATAATTTTTCAGTGTCAGCCTAACCGACGGATCGGAATAAAGGAAAGTCTGAGAGGTTAATAAGTTTCTAAAGGAAATAAGTGTCCTTACAGCATTTTCAACTTTGGAACCCACTATAAGTCCTTTATCAAAGTCAGCCTGAACATCTAACAGACCCTGAGGAACCGAATTTAAATTCACATCCTCCCATTCTTTAATTTGGTCTCTATCTGTGGCAATTATAACATCCCAATTAGCACCTAATTCCTGTGCGTGATTTTCCTTACGAATCTTAGCCCATATTGTCTGTGGAACTACATTTCCCATTAACATATCGATATCAGCTAAATTCATGATCCATGCATCAACTGTCTGTGATAATTCTTTATAATAACCCGCAGGATTTTTACGAGGATCCGGTAGAGTCTGTTTAAGGGCCAAAACTTCAGATCTCTTCCAGGGGACATGACCCATATATGCTGAAAATGAGCGGGAATAGCTGGATTAGCACCTGCTGCTGCAACCTCTTCCTTCCATACTGGAGGAACCTCTCTCATGGGATAATTTTTCAGTGTCAGCCTAACCGACGGATCGGAAGCAAGGAAAGTCTGAAAGGTTAATAAGTTTCTAAAGGAAATAAGTGTCCTTACAGCATTTTCAACTTTGTAACCCACTATAAGTCCTTTATCAAAGTCAGCCTGAACATCTAACAGACCCTGAGGAACCGAATTTAAATTCACATCCTCCCATTCTTTAATGAGAGTATCACACATTACATCGAAAACGTATCTTTGCGTGGGTGCATTCCATTGTGAGAAGGTAGGCATGATATCAAGTACACTGTATTGGGGACCCTTTTTGATCCATCTATGTGCGAGAGATTCCAACCTCTCTCGTTCTTCAGAATCTGGGAACTGACTACGAGATTGTCTTCGAGCAAACGCCGGAGACAAATTTAAAGCTTCAAAGAAAGGAGATAGAATACCAGTGACAGTGTCCGTAAGTCGCTTACGCATGGACAGAGAATTGGACATGAGAATTGGAGACAAAGTATTAGGTGAACTAACAGACGGAGAACCGATAATTGCAGGAGGTGCAGAAGGCACAGGAGATCGAAGATCAGGAGATGAGGGTAAAGAAGTCGAAGTTAATGGTAAATCTGGCAGAGGCGGTAATACTGGAGGAGGCAAATGCGGGAGAGCCGGAACAGGCGGAGGTACCGCTGGCGGCTGAACAGGCTGTAACAATTGGGGTGCAATGGCACTTTGTGCATAGGGCGGAGGCAATCACAATAAGTGAGACATTAGGGGATCTTCTTCTATATCTTTCTTGTTTCTGAACGGGAAACAGGCAACACTGGATAGCATTTATCTATCGCCATACGATGCTGTCTCTCTGAAATTTCGCATTATCAATTTTATCATCCTTAAATTGTTGGGCAGCCTGTATAATTGTCATACCCTGTGCTCTTCTATCTCGTTTTGCTTGCTTAATTTCTTTCTGTTCGGCTTCCTTACGCCAAAGGCGGAAAGAGTCAAACATTGCCGGCCGGGCTTTTCTTTTGAATAAGAATCCTTCTAAATTATCTAGCACATCAGGCTCAAAGCTACCGTTTTCTGGCCATTTTAGAACACCATATTTCTTCGTGTATCGGGTCCATGCCTCGTTAAAGGCAATGGGGCCAATACCATGTTTTGAATAGAGCTCATATGTGGGAGTTCCAACCGAAGGAATCGGACAAGAGTCCTCAAGCTGGGAATCCCTATTACAACCAAAGCAACCAAATTTTCCAAACTTAGTCAGACCAGGCATCTCGTGATTTCACCGGACTGTTCACAAACTTCAAGGGGGTAAAACTCAGTTTACGCAGCACAAATGCACTTACCCTCGGCTTCGGCTATTGCAATAGTCGAATCTAAGAACCAAGAGGATTAAAAATAACTAAGAAACAAAATTGTGGGAGCGACCCACCAAATACTTAACTAAGGACGTCTTCTCACACCAACAGAGGCCCGTCTATCGCCTCGCCTTACCATACATCACCAAAGGAAGGGCCAAGGCAGGGGGCAGTCAGGGCAGCGGTCGTTAGTAGCCGTCAGGAAGGTGTAACTGCGCTGCAAAAGAACTTCGGACCACTTCCGACATACAGGGGTCGCTTGACGTGGCTCGCGAATCCTCTGGAATTTTCTTGCGGGGTTCCTCACGACCTTCAGGCAGAAACGGTACCACTGAAGCCGCCCTACGTTGGGCGCCAGTTGAAGAACCAGAACCTTTCGGGCCTGGCGGCGCAGGGTATGCCTTAATCTCCTGGGTTCTCCTGCTCAGCTACACAGAGACACGGGACACTCTGTTAGGCGTTAGAAGATCAGATTTATTAGCTGCAGCTAGTACAGTTATCCCAGAAGTACACAAGGTAGGTTCTTAGGAGACTGCCACTTCACTCCATGGCGCACAATCTTTTATACCACATAGGTTACATATACATTAACCAAATACACACCCAGAACATATAAGAAAGGGTCAATAAGAAAAGTTGGAAAACAGGACAGAACCAATAGAAAAGGTTTGAAAACAAAGTGTCAGATGACTCGAAGAAACCTCTCCTCCAACCGTGTTTGTCACCCCTCCCTCAAACTAATTCATTAACAGATTCGTAACTAACTTGCAGGTGGCGAGATACGTTTGTGTGTGTTGGAGGACAGTTGTGAAATGAGAGAATGCTAGCAGAGGACAGTGAAGGCCAGACGATAAGATAAAGTCAGAAAAGTATAGTGTGAAACAACAGATAGTTGAGACGGGGATTAGAAAAACCAGACAGGGATTAGTGTACTCGGCCAGTCCTAACACCAGCTTTGCAAATAGAGGCAGAAGGGTTATTCCGACAAGAAGCTGCAGAAAAAGCAGAATAGACTTTGTTCGCCGCGCTGCCTGAGTGAGGGCAACACAAAATGGCGGCGGGGCACAAAATGGTGGGTCGATTCGATCACGATCGAAAATCGAGTTTCCTCACCACATTCCAGGAATGATAGAAATGTACAGGTGCCGGGGCAGCCAACAAGTTGTAGCCTCCCATGGAAGGAAAAGGGTGGAGTACACACAGATACAATGCCCACAATTGTCAGTCAGGTGCCCAAATACCCTGCAGAACACGTAACACATGTGTGTGAGGCAGGGAGTAAACACATGCATAGTGCGGAAAAGGGAAAATGTCCCCATGAAGTCATGTCAATACACTCCATACACAAGTACAGTGTCCAGCAAGGATGCCACAAACGATGCAGGTGGAGACATAGCAGAGCATGCATGGCCAAAGTCGATGGGATGTGTCACACACCCAGGAAATGTTGACACAGCTCAGCACAACAATTGGGAAACACCCTGCAGGGAAGATGGCAGGTGCCACAGAGTAAGGAACACACCTTGGGACAATGTCACCATGCAGTAAGAGCTGACATCACCTAAGAATACATGCAGTCACCTTGTGACGGCATGCAGATACCAGGGTCCACCCCATGAGCAGCACACTACAACATTTCCCAGACACACAACACATCATCACCACCCCAACTCAGGGAGCAGCAGCACCAACAGCAATACCAGAAAAGCCATAGTGTGCAAAGGAAAAACAAAAAAACACATTCAGCATTTCGAAGAAAAAGTAGCTACAGTACATTCTTCACCAAGCCCATGGGCCACGCCAGATGCGAAGTCCTGGGGGAAGACACCTTGGGACGCATCTCCCCTAGCTTGCCTGCACAGTGCACTGTACCATATCATCCACAGAGTGGGGGGCATCATGTGGGGGGGAAGAACCAGGCACCGCAGGGAAAGGAGGGGCACGGGTAGGTGTCGTGGGTGCAGGGACGGACAACTCCACCACAGGGGGTGGGGCAGCGCCAAAGGAGGAGGTCAGTATGGCGCTGCACACGGCAGCAAGCTCTTCCAGTGTCTCCCCTGCACCTGAAGGAACCACAGGCCCCAAGGAGGGGGGGGTCGGAGGGATGGGTCGCAGCGCAACTGGGGGAGGGTGTGGACGGGGGGGGGAAATCAACTACCCTGCCCGGGATATCCCTCAAACGCTTGCGGGGTGGTGTCACACTGGGGCTGGGGACGGACTGGCCATGAAGGACTCTCTGTCCGACTGTTGGGCAGGAGAGCCAAGGGGAGTGGTTTCAGAGGTAGTGGGTCGTGAGGACTGCGGACTCCTGCTGTGACAGCATGGCTGCTGTTTTCCCCCCGACCCAGTGCCTGTGCCTTCTCCCCCCTGTGTGTGCATGACAGGAGGTGTGCGCTTGGCCTTCCCTGGTGGTGTGCTGCCTGTGTCTAGTGGGGTGCAAGCATGGGGACGTCTGGGTGTGTATGGGACAGGCATGGGAGTGGGAAGTGCAGATGGTGGTGGGGTAGGGGGGGGGACAGAGCGCTGCAGGAGACCCACTGCTGCCGTCAGTGACGAGTCAATGGACCTCAGCAACATCCGTTGGTCAGACATCGCTGATGACATGCCCTCCATGTACGACACCATCCGTGTCAGCAGTCTGGTGTGGCCATGGAGGACACGCAGGAGCCATGTCTGACCAACCTGCAACTGGTGCTGAATGTCCACAGACTCTGCATGGACGGCAGCAGGGGAGACAGGGGCAGGGGGTGCGGTGCCTGGCACGAAGGAGACATGTTTGGTGTACCACAAACTCCCCTCAGAACCCAGAACCCCTCATCCGACTAGCTTAGTGTCCCATTCGTTAGCTGAGATTGAGCTCGGCGGTCCCAATGTATAGACAACCCAGAACAAGCGCATGACAATATTCTCACGAATGGTGGGAATCAGACATACCTGTACGTCATTATTCTCAGATCAGTCCACAACAGAATAGACACAGACACGGTAAAGTTGAAAGAGTTCATTCAATGAACCTTGCGTCCTAAGATGCAGTACTGTGGCTAACATAAGCAGACAAATGGTTAAGTTCAGAAGCATCAGCATTGTTGCAATATCATAGACAATGAAAGGAGCAATCATGAGTAAATGTCAGTGGAAACAGCAACCTTCCTGTTGCCAGTAAACCAATAGTAGTATCATTCGACTAATAGAAGGTCTCTAGGCTTGAACGGGGGACCCCCCACCGTACAGATCAGTTCAGTGGTATCACATCACAGGATCATCTAGTCTCTTCTCCTGTGAAAGTTCCCCATCACAATGAAACTCAAACGTGCTGCACTGCAATATGGCAAGCATTCGTCTATCAGGTATCTGCAGCTGCGTGCATGTAATGGCTAAATAGTGGGCCGATCAACCTGCACACAACAACATGCACCGTCTAGTCACCCAGACTGTTTGTGTACACAATGTACAGTACAAGCTCGCTGCTCACTGTGAAGGATGTCAAACAACAGACAGTCCTCATGTGAAGCAAACTCGAGTAGGCATTTTAAAATTGATAACACGCAACTACAGTGTCGCGTGCAAAAGCAGCAAAATTGGCAAGATGGCTCACTAACAACTAACGCGGTGGTGCCAACTTAGCATTGTACATAGGGAGATAGGAATCATGACAACGCCCCCCCCTTGTTCGTACCACTAACCACTAGGGGCGCAAAATCGAGAACGCAGATTTCAAGTTTCATACAACGGAACCAAGGGCATGAACTGGAAGTCCATAGAAGGGAAGCGAAAAAGTCAGAAAAGAAATGTCAATGATGAACGATGTTACAGGGAAAAAAGGGGAAAAAACATAACATCGATGGATGCACCATGAAATGAGCAGGGCTAAAGTCAATCCATCAAGGTATAAGCACAATAAGTTGCAACAGCTTCCAAGAGGAAATCATTAGAACGTTCCGCAAAATGATCTGCCATCCAGTTCAGCAGGGGGAAAGAACACACGTGTTCCTCAACAATCGGGGCATCCAGCACCATTTGTGGACAACAGGTGGGGACATCAAACAGAATATGGAAGGAGGTCGCGAGGCCGGAGCACACAATTCAGAAAAAAACATCCAGGCCACTTGTTGACGAGGCATGAAAGATAGTCTGAATCCGAGTCCCAAATATGTAGTGGGAGATCAGTGTCCAAAAGCGCTTGCACCTCTGTGCGCGTGTGAGCTACGTGAAGGACAAATGTTCCTCGGTATGAAGTCAACACGACTTGTTTTTGAGACAATAGAGCCCTTATTCTGCTCATCTTGTTGAACTTTGCTTTCAAGGTTGGAATGGAAGGCCAGATGGATACATCCAGCCGGCCATGCGGGGGTGGGAAAAGGACGTAATGACAGAAAACCACTCCTCGTAGTGATACAGTCACGATGTGAGGAATTCCCAGAAGCATCCCACAGCAAGCTTCATCATTGAACAGCACATAATTACCATTATCAAGCAGCGTAAAAGACGGGGTCATGACTGGCACACGAATCCACCTCAGAATACAAGCTAAATCATGAGCGTGCATATGACATACACCATGCAATTGAATCTGCCTACACACCATAGAATGATCCGGAGTGGAAGTGCACCCTTCACCTTTTAAATACACCTCCTTGCCACCTCTCACGCACCTGTTGTCGCCTAGCACGGACACAAGGGACCGAGCAAGTGGGAGGGCGGTGATGGGACTGGACAGGTCCTCCGCCTGACTCCCCTCGGCCTCCGTGCCACTTGCTGTGCCAGACTCCCCAGCACTGGTGGCCCCGGTGCTGGATCCCTCCCCCACGTCCGTGCCAGTGTCTCCCTCGGTTTCCCCCGACGATGCTGTGGGCACAGTGAAGAGACAGGAAATGATCGGACACCTGTATACATATGACACATGAGTCCAAACTACATAGGACACAGCGCATAGCATGAACAGCAACATGAGTGACATCTACAATACTACAAACATATGTAGGCCCTGCACCACACAGTTGGTTTACCCACCATGCCACTGGGAAACAATGGGGAGCATGACACAACAGCAAATTTACTTGATATCAATTGATACAGAGGAGCTACCCTCTGTGGACAGTCGAGCACTGCATCACTGGCATGGCACAGTCACCTACACCCGCAACTGTCCCCTGATGCCTGGGACACGGATAATGACACCTGACATGTAACTACCGGCATTGCACGATGTGACTATGTCATGTGTGTGTCATGTGTTCCCATGAGCTTGCTGTAGTTGTTCTGTGACATGCATCTGCAGTTGCTGCATCCAACATGTGTGTGCGTGTTGATGGGCATGGCACACTATTACGCACACCAGGCCACATGTGGAATCAGACGTAACAGGTGTATGTATGCATCGCACATGGCCTTGCGAGACAAGGACATATCTGCGTAGTCTCAATGTATGTGTGATCATTCCTGACATGTACCCCTTCATGGCAAGGTGTGTGGACTGTCCTATTTCAAGGACATGTGACCTGTGCCTCTAGTGTTCCGCAACCGGTCTGTATGATGAAACATCCTTCTCATGCACATATGTGATTGTCTGTCACTCCTGTAATGCGTCTGCCTGTTCACTTACACTGGCCCACAGCTAGTTCCATGGCATGTCATGTTGACCTTGAGCACCCATGTGTGTAGCTGACTGTTGGTAGGGGTGTCGCCTGGCTGGCATACGTGTCCTGGATGCATTGCCCAGTACAGACTCTGTATGTAGCATGTGTGTATTAGCTGTTGAACATGTGCTCAGTTCATTGACAGTGGTGTAGTGCTGTACTCAATCTTCGTTATTCCTTCCAAAATTCTGCAGGGCACCGCCTCTCCCCTGACCAATGCCAGACTTGGCTGCCATGAGGGAACGTGACTGTATACGCCGCTACTGCTTCTCCCAACCGTTGATTGACGACTTGACCACAAGGCTGGAACCACACCTCCAACCACTACACAGGTATCCTACTGCACTGACAGCCAAGATGAAGGTGAAGGCAGCTCTACATTTCTTTGCCAAGGGTACGTTTCAATTGACCATAGCTGATGTAGGTGGCATGTCCCAGACCATGTTCAGCCGTGTCCTGCATGATGTGTTAGAGGCCATGTTGTTACACCTGGATGAATTCATACATTTCCCGACTCGTGAGCAGTTGACAGGTGTCAAGGGTGAGTTCTATGCCCTGGGAGGGATGCCCCATGTCATTGGGGCCATTGATGGGACACATGTGGCTTTGGTACCACCACACGCACAGGAGGTAGCCTTCCGTAACCGCAAACATTACCACTCCATCAATGCCCTTGTGGTATGTCTTGCTAACATGATGATATCCCATGTCTGTGCCCGTTTTCCAGGATCAGCACACGATGCCTACATCATGAGGCGTAGCAGGGTGCCTGAAATGATGCTGCAGCTGCGCAACGAACGTGCATGTCTTGTTGGTGGGTATACTCTGTTAGTCCTGTATTTAGCGGTATCTTAATATCTTACTGCTTCTCCTGACCCACTTCTGTCCATGTTGTTTCCATGTAGGGGACGCTGGCTATCCCAACATGCCATGGCTGATGACGCCGCTCCACAACCCCAGAACAGCCGCAGAACACCGGTACAACGACACCCATGGGCAGACGAGGCGCGTGATTGAGAGGACGTTTGGCCTCCTGAAGAGCAGATTCCGTGCCTCCACAAGACCGGCGGCGCACTCCCATATGCCCCGGTGAAGGTCTGCAAAATCTTCCTTGTGTGCTGCATGCTGCACAACATGGCAGTGGAGAAGGCCGTGCCACTCATCCTGGATCCGGATGAGCAGGATAATCCACCCGAGGAGGATGAAGGGCTCGGGCACGGGGCAAGTGAGGATGAGGATGAGGACATCCGGAGTCAGCTTATCCGCAACTTCTTCTCATGATGGTAAGTCCCTGTGTCTGAGTGTGCACGCTTAGGGCCTTGTGTGGCTTGTGTTGCAATGTGTGTGTCGAGCTGACTGTGTGCTAAGTGACTTGGAGGTGTGTTCTGATGTGTCATTCAAGTGATGATGTCATTCCCCAAATTTCAGCGGGTACACAAATTTCATAATTAGCATGGTGACAACATAAATCCTGTAGAGTGCATGTACATGTCTGCGGATTACTAGCTCTTCGCTGACTTGTTGTGTGTCTGTCCTCCCCAGGTTCCTGCGGCTGTCGTCTGCTCATGTCATCATTGCACTCCTGCTATTTCTCATGAGTATTGCAACGTGGGCTGGATCAGAGTTACATGCACAGACATGGTGAAAAGTCATTTGGGGTAAGGAGTGCAGCAAGGCGTTTTGTGGGTGGTACGTGTTTGTGATATGTGGGGACTGCTCCTGTGCATGTTGTGTTACCGTGCATACATGTCGACTCACCATGGGCCACCTGACGTGTTGCATGGCTCCCATGAATTGATAGTCACCCTTCCTGACAGTCATCTGTCATGGATTGTGGATTCTGATGAAGGCATCAATGTGTGTATAACGTCCCTCAGGAACATACGGGATGCCAATGGTGGACATGGTGTGGGACATCCCCATATGAGGCTCAATGGGGAATTGTACACTCTCCGTGTGCAGCAAGGGGTGTGAGGCCCCTTCACTTGTGTGCCAGCTCAGTAGGATTTACCACATCTGTGTGTTGCAGGGGGTGTCCAGTGTAGGTCACACATGGTCAGCCGAATGACCTGTGATTCTGTTCCAATGGATGCAATTCCATTGGTGTGAGGCTGAGTAACAAAGGTGTTCGTCACACTCCAAGGTGCCTCGTCTCTGTCAATGCAGGTTTCTTGCCACTTGGCATGCGGCATCTCTGGCATACTTGCTGTCGATAATGCATAGGAGTCCATGTGTAGTCTAGCGACATGCATGCAGTTGCTCATGGATTAGGCTCTCTATTGGGCACGAAGTACATGGTTGTGTATGTTTTTTAGCAAGGTAGACCACACAATGGGCCATCACCAGCTGCTGAGGGTGTGTCTCCTGTGCGCAGGTCGCCCTTCAGTTTCCTGATCCGGTGTAATGGCTCTTTGGTGATTGTGCATACATTGTCTCTGGGTGTGTCATGTGACACTGGACACTCCTTACTTTACACACGCGCCTGTTGCAGTTGTCCTTGTGACATCCTAGTCTTTGTGTGCAAAATGGGGCATTTTTCAGGGAGATGGCGCCTGCTGCTGCGGGCCCTGCACAAGCACCCAGTGGCCAGACACACGAGATGGTGTGCATCATGTTTGGCTCGCTCACATATGCCATGCTAGTCCACAGCATCTGTACTTCATGCTGCAACGCCCTCTGCATTATGCACATGATCCACAGATAGATCCACTCCAAGTTACGACAGACCATCCCCCAGGTCCATGACAACATCCGTCTCATATACTGCCCTGCCCTCTACGGTGCATGTACATCTGCACTCCCAGGAACCTGGTCCACTTCCAGGGGTCATCTGCACACCTCAGCTTCTACACCCTGCGCCCCAGCCAACTCACCGTCCACCATAGATAGCTGCAATGGATCACTGTCTGCTGCAGGATGACCTCCACACTCCCCACCCACACTCAGGAGCCAGTCCACAACCCCGACCCCAAACCTACCTTGTACGTCTGTCATCCTAGATCCCGTTGGGCCATCTCCGTGCATCCAACCTCGCCCTGGCCACCGTTCTTCACATCCACCGTACTCCAACATACAGGACATTGTTCTCCCACCTGGCCACACATACCTGGGACTCCCTCCCCGGGTACCTCCACATGGGCCATGACCTCTACGCCTTGATGATGATCTCCCAAATAGGTGTTTCCACACAGTTTAGCAAGCCCCCCTCAGCAGCAAGAGGCCATCACAGGTGAGTGTTGTGCTCCATGCCTACATTGAATGATACCTTGTAACCCATGTGTGTCCTGTACCAGACTCTGATCCCAGAGTAACAATCAATCAATCATAGGCATTTGTATAGAGCACTGCTCACCCGGAGGGTCTCAAGGCGCTGATGGATGGATGGCTGGATGGCTGGAGTTAGTTCAACACTCAGGCATAGTTAGACATTTACACACACATGTCGTTGAATAATGCAAAATGACAGCAACATCTCATGTGCAGAACAATGTGAATTTATTTTTGGTGGGGTGAGTCTTTTGGTAGATGTGCCAAGGTGCTCTACCGGGGGAATAGAATCCAAAGTTCACAGGGGGAGATGGCATCCTTGTCAGTTGGAGTCATCAGAGTCCAGACCACAGTGTTGGTCATCATTGGTCAGACTGTGACCAGCAAGTCCATGTGGAAGAGAATGTCATTGGGTGAGGTGCTGCTGTTGCGCCAGAGGGCCAGGTGCCAGGCCAGGTGACCTGGGAGACGGGGATGGTCAGCTGACTCTCACGGTCTTTTACGTGGACGACCCACCTTCCTCCGGGGACCCTCAGATGCAGGCCTTGACGATGTCAGGGACGCTCCGTCAGACGAATCCTCCTCCTCCTCGTCCCTCCCTGTGTCTGTGCTGGTCTACGCCTGGTGGTACAGGGAGGGTTTGCCAGGCTTTGGGCGATCCGACGGAGTGATTGTCCCACGTCCCTGTGCACCGCCAGGAGCTCAGCCAGTCTTGCCTCCATCCGTCCTTGGTGTTGTTGATGACTGGCATGATGCTCGACCTGCAGGTTCTTAATCTCATCGGGGGTCCCCTGCATCCCGGAAAGTCTGGACACGACCTGGTCCATGCCTCTGGTGTCACGCCGGTATGAGTCCAGGATGTTGCGTATGTGTGACATACCGGGTTCCTGAGCTGGCTGGTCAGGTTCGCGCCTCCGCCTGCCTCCACTCCCACCACCCCTGCCCACACGAGCCTGGCTTGCCGTTGTGGGCACATCGGGTCTCCGGGACCCCTGAGGGATGGCATTTGCAGGGTTGCCTGCCTCCTCCTGGGTGCCCTGAGAACCTTGTCCCTTCTGGTCAGACTGGCTGTGTTGTTCAGTGCGAGCAGGGCTCCTGGGTGTCTCCTGGGATGTGGCAGGAATGGGGGTGGTGGTTGGCACAGATGTACCTGACGCAGAAGCTGCAGGGGCTTGTACACCAGAGGGGCCAGGTTGGTTGGGGTCATCCACGGAGTGGTTCGAGTCATCGCTGCCGGTGGGATCGTCTTCACGCGGTGCCTGGGACTGTGATTCTTCCCCCCCAGTGTTGGGGGAAGATCGTCGATGTTGCCCTGTGTGTGAGAGAGAGACAATGTTAATGCTGTTTCATGCCACATCCATGTTTCATACATATTCTAGTTGACACAGTTCACCCAGGTAGTTGGATGTCCCTAGCATTCCTCTCAGTGTCCACTTGGGGATGGGCATGTTGCGGGGGACAGATTGGGATGTTCTCCTGAGTGTGTGACCTGTAGATAGTTGGCTCTGATGCATACTTGGCTCTGTATTGGGCTTGTTGTGTCACATGTCCTTTGTGGGAGTGTGTGAATCCGTTGTCTGCCCCGGGGGGGTGTGCTTGTGTTAGGGGGGGTGTGACCGGGCGTGCCGTTGTGTGTAGTGTAGGCCTGGGCGAAGCACTACGCTACGCTCGCGTAGTTTGCGAAGTTCGCGCTACTTCGCACTACGCGAACTGCACGTAGCACAGTGCGAACACGCGTAGCGTAGTGTTGCGTAGTGCTGCGGTCATTTTTTGCTTGCTCGCGGTCCTCAACGTCAAGTTGGCGACCGCGAGCAAGCAAAATGACATCCTGGCGAGACTTTTTCCTTGTTCGCGATCGCGAGCATGGAAAATAAACCTCCCGGCGAGATTCCCAACGCGAGGAGGTCAGGTTTCTCATTGCGAGGGGTCGCGTATGCTCGCGACCGCTCGCAATGAGAAACTACCAGTTCGCGTTGAGAAAGCTGCCGCTCGAGTAAAAATCTACTCGAGCAGCAGAAAACTACAGCTCGCACTGTGCAAGATGCCATTTTCAATGATTGCACAGTGCCGGTTGCTTGTCCGCACTGTGCAATCATTGAAAACAACATCTTGCACAGTGCGAACATGTTACTACGCAGTTCGCGAAGTGCTACGCGTAGCTCGCGTAGTGCGAACTTCACTTTGCGTAGCTTCGCGAAGTGCTACTTCGCGAACTACGCCCACCCTTAGTGTAGTGTGAGTTGTCATTGGGTCTCCCAGGTGATGTGTGTGTCCCCTCATGGTGCATGCTGGCATGACAGTGTGTGTGAGTTCCTGTGCTAGATACCTGTGCTTGGGGAGTTGGTGTTTGGGTGTACAGTGGTCCCAGGAGGGCCTTGTGCTGCATACAGCAGGGCCCAGTGTCATCTACCTTGTCAGTACTTTGCCAGTCCCTGTGCATTGTGCATGGGTATATACCTATGCCATATGGGCTGAGGACATTGTTGTCTGCGTCTCATTTTGACAATGTTTTGTGTGGGGCCCACCCTCCCAGCCTCCCGGACATCCAGTCTTGTGTTTGTGGTTGTTGTAGCCTTGGACATGGCCTTGCCTTGATTTGTGATGGGTGAATGGTGACGTTAGTGGCATGGGCGTGGTTTTTGGGTGTGGTTGTGTGCGGTGAGTGCTTGGGGGTAGGTGCGTGCATTTGTTGTGGTTGGCAGGCGCGCAACACCCATTGGACTCACAGGGCTTCAGCCCCCCCCCCGTCGTGTGTGGCAGCCCGGGATGAGACAGCTTCCCGGCGCACTCATAGCCGCACCCGAGCACTTCACAGGTCTTTAACAGACCATTTGCGTGTTAATGAGGCCTCGCTGTTGTTTCACCCCTTTAACAGCCCCTGCAGCTCCACTCTGCCTATGGCTTAAAAGATTCATCCCCCCACAAAATTTTTTCTTAGCCTCCCCCGAAATTTAGCTCTAGTTGCACCTCTGGTGGTTGGGGTGTGGATGCCATTCCCCCCAAGTTACGTGAGTTGTTTGTGTACTCACCAGGCTCTGCGACTCCTTCCACTTCGTGTAGTCCCATCGGCGGTAGCATGGCCATCACCTTCTCCTCCCAGGGATGGTAGTGTACGGGTCTGCGGGGGGGCCCACCTCCAGTGATGTTGGTCTGGGCATGTTCTTCATTCATCTTCCTCTTGACTGCCCTGCGCAGATCGTACCACCTGGCTTGGCATTCATGCCTGGTCCTTCGGACGGGCGCAACAGCATTCACCTTGTCGACAATCCTCTGCCACATGGCTGATTTTGCAGCTATGCTGGTCTGTCTGACCAATGTTCCAAACAGCTGTGGCTTGACTCTGATGACTTCGTTGACAAGGAGCTCCAGCTCCTCCGTGGTAAACTTTGGATTCTTGTCTGTGGGCATGGTGTGGGGTGTGGGTGTGGATGGTTGTGGGTGTGTGGGTGTGAATGTGAAGAGGGGGATGTTTGTGAAGGTGGTTGTGTGAAGGTGTGTGAGTGAAGGTGTAGAGAAGGTATGAGTTGTGTGGGGTTGTTTGTCCGTGGGGTCTGGCAGCAGTGGGTCTGTTGCAAAGGCTCATGGGGTGTGTGTGTGGGCCCTTTTTATTGGTCCATTTTTGGGTGTGGCTGTGTTTGAATTTTGGTGGGTGTGTTATAAGTGGTGGTTGTGATTTTGGGGCTCTGTTTGCCTGTTTGGATGTGCCAGGTCAGTCTTTGAGATGTATTTTGTCATGTTGACGTGTTTTGTGTTGTTGTGCGAGTCGGATTGGCCCTCCTTGTGCTGTTTTACAGTGTCCTGGTTCTGTAAGAGTATTTTTCGCGTAGGTACGATCCGTACATACGCGATGCTGAGTGAGGGGGCTGGGGTACGGTGCGTACATGCAGTGGGGGGCTGGGGGTACAGTGCGTACATGCTGTGCAGGGCTTCGGTGCGTACATGCGGTGGGGGGGCTGGGGGTACAGTGCGTACATGCGGTGCAGGGGTACGGTGCGTACATGCGGGGGGGCTGGGGGTACAGTGCGTACATGCGGTGCAGGGGTTCGGTACGTACATGCGGTGGGGGGCTGGGGGTACAGTGCGTACATGCGGTGCAGGGGTTCGGTACGTACATGCGGTGGGGGGCTGGGGGTACAGTGCGTACATGCTCTGCAGGGGTACGGTGCGTACATGCGGTGGGGGGGCTGGGGGTACAGTGCGTACATGCGGTGCAGGGGTACGGTGCATACATGCGGTGGGGGGGCTGGGGGTACGGTGCATACCTGCGGTGGAGGGTCTGGGGGTACAGTACGTACATGCGGTGGTACGGCGCGTACATGAGGGGGTGCTGCGCATACATGGGGGATACGGCGCGTACAGTTGCGGGCCTGGGGTGCAGTGCGGACAGGGTGTTGTACGGTGCTGACATATTTGGGTGTGGGGGGGCTGTACGGCTCGTACACGGGCATGAGTTTACCCGTGTACATGTGTGCTACTGCGTTGGCTCCGTACGGGCCTTTTTACGTGCGATTGTGTATTCGGGCGGGCGGTCGGGATCGTACTTGCGCGCTTGGACTTGTGTTTTACGATTTGTAAGTGAAACTGTCCGGCTCACTTTCGTACACTTTTCCCGACGATATTCGGACGTGGACACTTTCCGACGCACTCTCGTAGACTTTTCCCAACATTCGTAGTTATTTTTCACGTCCCAATCGTACTTTGCAGTTTGTACGGTACTTGTGCGACTCGTACGTAAAAAAATACGGATACGGGTCGTACGCAAATTATTTTTAATGGATCGGAATCGGCACCTATATGTATGATTGCTAATTTTGTATTAGGATTGTATTTTCATTTTATTCTTTAATGTTTATGAATGGTAGTAAATATTTTCAACAATATAATAGTTTTAAATAATCAATAAAATATAAATTGTACACATTAACATTTAAATATGTATATAAAGGTTTGTAGTTTAGAACAGTGCATTTTGGATAACATTTTAGTTAATTTTATATAATAAATTAATATGTGTAATTATGGAGTACTGATTGTGTATGTAACATTTTTAATTTTTATACCCTTGTGTAAAATGTTGTATAAATAAGTCTCTCTTGTAAATTTCATCTCTTTAGCATCCAATACCTTGTTCAAATAGCCTTAGATTTGAGTGGCAATAGTAAATGTTACCTGTTTAGTGTCCAACACCTGTCCCTAATATGGTTATATTGGAGTAGGAATGGTAAATGTCACTCCTTTGGTGACCAACACCTTTCCCCAATATGGTTAGATTGGAGTGAGAATAGTAAATGTTACTCCTTACTGTCTAACACCTTCCCCAAATTGTTTTAGATTGGAGTGGGAATATTAAGTTTCACCCCTTTAGTATCCAACACCTTTCCTCAATATGGTTAGATTGGAGTGGGAAGAGTCAGCCTTTTTGTGTCCAAAATTGGAGTGGGAATAGTAAATGTCACCTATTTAGTGTCCAACACCTTCCCCAAATTGTGTTAGAATGGAATGGGAATAGTAAATATCACCCCTTCATCACCCCTGTCCAACTCCTTGCTCCAGTATCATTTGATTGGAGTAGTCATCCCTTTAGTGCCCATCAACTTTCCCCAACTGGTTTAGATTGGAGTGGGGATAATTAATATGACCCTTTAGGGCCAAAATAAGGACTTGTCGGAGTGATGGTGAGACGGTGCAAAACGCAGTACCACAGCTCTGCAAAAAGCTTGTTCTGCTCGCCCACCTGATTACTACTGATTCATGGTCTGCCGGGCGGGCGATGGGGCAGTTCCAATTGCGGTGCCCTTTAAAAGGTGGCGTGCCTTTTTAAAAGGCACCTCAATGGGAACACCTCACAGGGTTCCTGCACGGCATGGACTCGTAAGTTCATGCTGGGCAGGAACCTAGATACATGCACACAGGGGGCACATGTTATGTCCCCCTGTCTGCATCCACATATGTCTGAGGTACAGATCAGGGCCCCTTTTATTTCCTATCCGCCAGGCTTTTCATGGTGTTTGGAACCGCCATGAAAACCTTGGCAGAGAGGAATCTCGTAATATGCTTTGCAGGACTGTGGCAGTCCCACCAAGCACAATGCAGCCACTGACCACGCTCCTACACCAGAGAATGGTGGTTCCCTGTCAAGGCTGGTGGTCCTAGTGTGGTCCTAATGCCGAGTTGCAATTAGGCTGTCAGACCGCAGGTGCAGCGGAGGCTGCCCCGCCACTGCCGCACCACTACTAGTCTTGCGGTATTTGATATGCTTTATGGGGCAGATTTACAAGCACCTTGCGACACTTTTACGCCGCCGTTGCGTCACTTTTGTGATGCAGCGGTGGCGTAAACCATGCTCCACGTTGCGACCTATTTACAACGTGACACATCTAGGCAGATGCATCACGTTGTAAAGCCCTGCGCCACATGAAACCTGCGTTTGGTTTTATGTGGGCGTTCTGTGGCAGGGTGGGCGTTCCCTCACAGGAAAGCCCCATAAAACTGACGCAGTGAAATCTACAAGATTTCACTGAGTCAGTTTTACGACGCTGCTGCATCAAATCCTTACACCTGCTTGAAGCAGGCGTAAGGAGTGACACACCACGTTAAGTATGGGCGGCCCCTGTACATTGCAGGAGTTGCGTCGCGCTTGTGATGCGTCACACATCTGCCCCTCCTTGCACCATGGTGCGCCACATTGTAAACGCGACGCATCCGTGGTGGCGCAAGGGGGGGAATACGTGACGCATCTGTTCTGGCGCATCCCTGCTGATTTGCAGAGATGCGCCAGAAGTTGTAAATCTGCCCCTATATGTTTAATAATTAGTTACATTTGTAAAAATCTTGTCAACATTTGTACAATCTTTTCCAATTATTTCTATGGGGGGTAGTCGTTTTTTAAAGTTTTATGTAGTACCGTTTTTTTCACAGCTAACTTCCATTTTGTAATTTATGTGTGTTATTTTAGTCTAATTTCCTAGAGCCAGGTCATAATATGGGACTGCTGCTAGTCGGAACAGAGAAGTCCTTTTTTACGGATTTTTAAAGGTTTTGGAGGGTAGTGGGGATTTAGGAGGGAGGTCTGGAAGTTAGTTATATTGTTGTTTGTGTTTTTATGTATATTGAAATGTATTACTGTTAGTTTTTTTCACTAGCTTGTAGTTTTGTATTTTACTACACTATTTTAGTGACATATCACTATGCTATGTTAAATTGTGTTATGTTATGCATTTTTCTGACTATAATGTGTTTTGCTGGTTGGTTTTCTAAAATGTACTTTACAGGTTTTTGTCTACGAGTGTGTCCTATGGACATTTGGAGTTTACATTTTTATTTAAGGAAATCAGTTTTGGTTTATAATAAACCAATTGTTTTAACTTTGAATTCCTTTTTGTTGGTTTCCTGGAGTGTTATTTTTTTAAAACACTTTCAGTTTTTTCATGGATCCTAGATACTTTGGATTGTTTTGAGGGATTTATGTTGGATTCATTATATTTTTAAATTTTTTGGGAGGGATGTTTGTTTTTTTATTTACCTCATTTTTGGTGGATTTTCATTTTTTAATATTTGGATACAGAGAAGGATCTGCAGCTACATAACAGTAGGTTGTCTTTCTTATTTTTTCATTTGGGTGGGAAATGTGAAATGATATTGCTTGTGTCAAAATTATGTGACTGTTATGTGGAATTGTTTACTTTCTGTGTACTACTTATTTTAAGTGATGGTTTGAGTTTGTTTTCAAGTATCTTGTTTGGTGATGATTATAATGTTTTTAAAATAATTTATATATAATGCTATTATACCAGTTTTTATTAAAATTGGGATTTTAAATAATTGTTTGCCTTATCTAATAAAATATTATTTTAATGTTTAAAAAAAAGGTTTGGTGTGTTGGTTTATGGTTTGTCATAGTTTTTGAGGACTTTGGTAGGTTGCTGTTTATTTTAGATTATGCTTTTGGGTATGATCTCCAAGTAATCTACTCCTTTGTAATTTATGAAGAGTTTGACTTTAAATTGAAGAATGGCATACATTCTTTTGGTTTGATTGCTATGTTTAGGGGAATTTGGATAACAGATTGCTCCATTAGTACTTCTTGGTAGATTTGCTCTTTTTGTAATGATTCTATACATATATAGAGTGTAGGTTGAGCTCTGCCTTGTGTGGGTTGGAAGGCGTTGTGACATTCTTCCACTGCGTTATTTACTTTGGCTTCCTATGCCAAGGAGCTCTCATAGACATTCCACCAAGGTATTTGGAATTTGGATTGACATCTGTGTCTGAAGCGAAGCAGTTAGCCAATCCAAGTGTCTTCGAAATAGTCCATTAGGGAATTAAGCTTGTCTGTATTTCGTTGGTAGAAAGAGCTTTCTATTAGTAAATTATAGTGGTTGGCTACTACTGTGACAGTGTCATAGGCTAGTGCTATCATTTATTAATTTCAAGGGCAAATTGGCTGTTTACAGCATATTCTACACTTAGGCCCTCATTACGATAGCAAGCGGTTGGACCGTCACCTGCTATCGAAGAGGTCAGTAGACCATCCGACAAGCAGGCGGTGGTCTGACCGCAATTTTGTCAAATAGAAAAGCTAGGATTGAGCCTATATTTTCCAGTTTATCACTGGGCCATTTAGCCACCCTGAAGACTTCAGTGTTGCGAGACCCATGGAAGGCGCTACGCTCTGATAGGAAAAACAGAGATTCCACAATTGACTGATGGGCCTTTGGCTGGGCAAGGTGGTGAAATTATTTTTAAATATCGTAGATATACTGGACAACTTGCTAGGGCTGGCTTGGCTGCTAGTGTACAACCAAAAAGGCTGCTGCAGACTTAAGGTTGGTGTGCATAGAGTCAGCCTGACTGTGCTCGCAAAGCCAGCTGGTTTATTGTCACATGCAGAATGACAATGGCCTGGCTAAGAGCAGTATGATGTGTGCCTCCTTCCACAACAAATAATCCCAAACCTCAGGGAATGACATTGAGCCCCCAGGGAAATGGCTGCCTTTCAGGAGCACAGTTAGAACTTGCCTCCTGTTGGAAATGAGGAGGCGAAAGGGGCTGTGGGAGAGGACAGCACTTGAGGAATGAGGGCAGCATTCCACAGAATACATCATTGAACATGGAGTGATCTTCCAGACACTTTGCCTACACGAGTAGGTAGTCAGTACGTTCATGGAGGCAGATTTTACATTAGAGGTTAGAAGTCCTAAGATGTTGGGTTAGAAACGTAAGGAGTGACTGTAGTGATTTGTGGATGATGGTATTATGTGGCCCTTAGGGTCATTCTCGACATTGCTAAGTTAGCATGAGCTCTGCTGCCATGATGCTGCTTTTGGGCACGTTACTACATGACTTTATTTTGCAAGACTCCGTTTATGACTTTCACATGAGAACAGTTTGCTTTCTGCGTTCTCTGCAGTTCCTGGAGTTTAGTCTGAACACGATGTGCAAGGTCAAAAAACATGCCCCTTGTTATTCTGTTCTGATCAGTCCTTATTACCCTGACAAATCATACTACACACAGCTGCACCACTAGAGAGCTTGTGCTTTGATATTATGATGTTACATGTTGTTCATAAAGACACTTGGAGAAAGCCTTTCCATGGAGAAGAGCTATGATGTTCCTATGATGTAAACCTTACATCCAGACTTTAAGGTATGGGGTCAGCTGTCAAAGCCCAGAGATCTTCTTTTATATAAATAATCTTCTTCCAGCCAAGGGAAGGGTGGTTAGGCCTAATAGTCTTTTTCCCACTGTCTTTATATAATGACTTCCCCCTTTGTACTCTATGGAATTGTAACAATGCTAACTGTTTTATGTTTATGCATTTTGCTGCTGATAGTGGCTCGTATACTGTATTGTAGAGCACAATAGTTAAAATAAACATTTTGAACTATTTCAGTGACTCTGCCAATTCTTTTTGTGGACAAGTACGAGTGAGTGAGCGAAAGGGTATGTCTTGCTACCGCGATTCCTGAGATAGTCGGGAGTGTTGTGTTTTGGGTTGTCCAATCATTTGTAGCTTCGTGATTTTTGGAGGAGAACGAATGAGACACTATAGCTAGTCGGTTTGGGGATTTTGGGTACTAAGGTGATAGGTTGGTACACTCCTATACACTGAGGTCCTTTTTCCCTGCGCATTGTTCTGTGTTGGTGCAGAATCCCCGCAACATGGTGCCACCAACGTTTGGTCTGGTTCTTATCAGCGAGGCGCTTGAGTGGTGCTTGTGACGGTGTAACTTCCTATATTGATGTTTTATAGGTTCTTTCAAGATTGAAGTTTTAAAAGGTACTTTCTCTTTCTGTCCCGTTATTGCACTGCCGCGCTTTAGGTTGTTGTTCTTTCTTTTTCGTTATGGCGGTAGATATTGTGCCTCATAGCCGTGCGCCACCCAGGGCATATTTGACTAAGTGTGGAGTACCTGATGCAGGTGTCGTGCTTATTTTGATTGTAGAAGCGGATGCAGCATACCATTTCGAGGTGTTTTATTCTTGGGTCACCTTTCCGGCGGTGGATGGAACATATAATTTGTTTCATGAATACACTGCCACGGCCCTTCCTCCAGCTTATCGACCGTATAGAACTCTTGAGGTTCCGCTCACAGCTTGACAACACCAAATTAGGTTTAATGGCACCCTTCCTCACCCAATAACGTTGGTCTGTTTTGGTCCTTTATCGATAAATGGTGCCACGTGGCCTGTTTTGGCTTGGTATTTCTCACACCTGCGTCGTCTGACAACAGCAATGCTGCATAGCTCTGCGTATTACATACCTTCTTGATACGTGTACATAGAGCTGTCATACAGTTCATGTCGTGCAACTTTCAGGTAAGACCACCTGGCGTTGCTTCACAACCTGCGGGTCCTGGTGGTATGACCATCAGTCCCCTTATGGTTAATTCGGTAATGGGCAAGCGTCCACAGAATAAGGATGAGTTCCCTTATTGGCTTGCTGACAAATTTAGACAACTAGAGGCTGTTTTTCCAAATGCCAGTCCTGTGGAGAAGAACAGGATATTAACTATCAGTTTGCCTAAAGACTTAGGGGTCGATTACGATGGAAGAAGGACCGCCAGCGCTGCGCGGCCGGTCCTTCTGCCATCGGAGCCCAATTTTACCACTGCCAAATTAGGATGGCGGTGGGAATCCCATTCTGTCCGCGGTGGACGGAAGGACCGTCCGCCACCGGTCCACCAGAAGCAATCAGTCTGATTGCTTGGCAGACAAATATGGGGGCATGAAATGGTGGCGGTGCCTAGCAGGCACCACCCGCCAGATTACAATGTTGGCGTCAGCTAGCCTTTCCATGGGGGTGGAACCGCCATGGAAAGGATGGCGAAGGCTGGATTCGGGGCCCGTTTCAGGTCCCCTCTGTGTTGGGGAGGTGTTGCTGCACTGGGGGGGTACCCATGGTACCTCCTGCATTTCCCTGCACTGCGTGGCAGGCACCGCATGGTGCCTGCCACATAGTGCAGGGAAATGCACAGCATGGCATTTTGGCTTTGCGTACGGTGCTGCAGCCAGCAGCACCGTCCGCAATGTTAAATGCCCTGGATGCACCTGACAGTATGGGGGGTACATCCTAATTGCAGTGGTGGGACTGCTGCATGCATAGCGGGCGGTCCCAAACACCGCAACGATGGGGGGGCGGACTCAGGTCCGCCCACCATCGTAATGAGTTCCTGACTTCCCGAATTAGCTGATTGTAACACCTGGGGCAAGGTGTTTGGGGCAGTATATTCTAAGTGTTTCGGCACTCCCTCCATGACCGTACTCCCTTCCGTGATAAAACGTGTTCAAGATTAACACGGCCGAGGCGGCTGTAGAGCTAGGGATGAGACTGATGGGGGTGTTCGATGTGGTTGCTGGCATGATCCTTGCTAATGTCAAGGGTGATGTTGTGAGCTTTCAAGCGGCAAACCGCTTGGAGGCTGTCACAGATGCAGACAAGCCACGCAAATTACCAAAGATTATTGCCAAGGCTTCTAAGACCATAGGCCGCAATAGTCTGGGAGTTAAGCCTTTTACTCAAATGCAAATGCAATATCAAACTCAAAAAAAGCCTAGTCTGATAAAGACGGGCGCCCGTTCTTTCCTAAAAATAACTGGAAGAACAAGAAACAGGGGCAGCAACGGCAGAAGCAAGGTTTGTGTGCTGGTTCACCGACACCTGAGTCTTCTGAGCATACTTATGACTTGCACGACCGCGCAAAAATTAAGACTCCTGATAGATTTCAAGTCCCTCATCAGCGCTCTCCTTGTTCTTTACAAGACCCATCTGGCTCTCAAGTCGGTGGAGGAGAACGCCATGATTGTGGCAAAAGTCAACCTGCAACACAGGGACGAGATCAGCCTCGACAGTTTGACGTTAAAGGAAAACAAGAGGAATTGCCTCGTTTTCTACCCATTTTCAAAAGAAAAAAGTTGCTGCTTTAACAGCGAGGTATGCCTCAGACGGTGAGAACTGGATTGGACATGGGCAGTGACTCTGCTGGACAGCGCAGCGGAGGTTACCAAAGTGTGGGAGGCTCTGCGTCTCTGTCTGGAGCCGACAGCAACTGATACCTTCATTACAGTAGAGACAGCAGATACCCGGGTTGCTCCCCCGGATTGGCTCTATGAGATTATTTTCCAAATTGAAGGTGATATACCTTGTCCGATCAAGGTGGTTTTCTGGGAGAATCTAACCTGCTCGTATGACATGTTGTTAGCGGAGGCAGATTGGCCTCCTCCTTTTGTGTTAGCCACTTCCAAAGGGGAGGACGTGATACTTCAGAGTTTTTCATGTTACATCCCTGTGGAGCATGCGTAGGCTTTCGCAGCTGAGCGGGTGTTGGCCCTTGCCCCGGCGGTGTATTGTAATCAGGTGGGTTGGGATGTTGATTCACCGGCTCACGAGATACCTATACGGTCTATGCCACAGCCACAACTGCAATATCCAATCAGACGTGAGGGTAAGGCTCACGTTTGTGACATTCTAACACAATTAGAGTATCAAGGAGTGATTGAATCATGTACATCACTGATAAATAATCCTCTCTTTATGGTATCAAAACCTGACGTTCATATCGGATTGTATTGGATTACCGAAATTTGAATAGTCATTGTCGTACTTTTGCAGTGCAGAACACGCGGAGCTCTGCGCTGGTGAACAATCTTGTTCGCAAAAAATACAAATCTACACTAGATGTTTCCAATGGTTTCTACAGTCATAATCTCGCTCCTGACAGCCGTGACTTGACAGCATTTACTGCCGTCGGCAATCAAAAAAATGTACGTGTTTGCCTATGGGTTTTAAGAATAGCCCCGGGGCATTTGCGGCACGTGTTGTGTCTTTGTTACACGACATACACCCAGATGCGTTCTCGTACGTTGACGACGTTTATCTAACAGACAACGAACTAATGCCGCATCTAGTTCGAGTCGACAGAATTATTTCACGATTTACCGACTATGGATACAAGTTCGATTTTTCTAAATCGCACATTGCCCATTTTGGCGGTACTCTTTCTGGGCTACGAGCTCAATAATGAAGGAAAGGGGCTAGTCCCCCACTTCTTGGAGAAATGTGCACAATTGCAACCCCCTTCTACCCTGAAGAACCTTCAGTCTTTGCTGGGATTTTTGAATTTCGAGAGGACATATATTTCTGATTATGCCCAGCGTATCAAACCGCTTTATGCATTGCTACAACCCACATTTTCTTCTGTCAGCTGGCTTCCGGAACATACCTCTATCCTACATTCTTTGCAATCTGACATGCTTGCAGCTAACTACTTCTTGACGCGTGATAACCCACAAACCTGGGAATATGTATAGTTCAAGGGACGGTGGCTTTCACTTACTTGACATTTAATGAGGGAGACACAGTACCTACTGCATACAAATCACATTTATACACTGCAGCTGAAATGCGTTTTTCAACTGTTGGAAAAGTTTTAATGGTGGTACAGATGGCAGTTCTGAAAGAACGCTCACTGGCGCAAGGTGAATGCATTCTTATGGTCACGCCCTTTCCTCCTTTGGAAGCCGTGACTAAGGCAAGTGTACCTAACTCGAAAGCACTGCATCCCCATTGGATTCAATGGGCTACTTCTTTGACATCCTCTGATGTCACGTTTATCTTTGACCCTGCACTTCAGACACAGGAGTCTCTACAGTATGAACACGTTCTTCCTCCTTTGTCATTGCTTCCTCTTCATGAGTACGAATGCATAATTTATACCGATGGCTAGGCTCAATCGGCCACCGGCTCCAAACACACTTATTCTGTGACTTGCGCAATTGTTGATGGCTCAATTGTTAATGGAGAGTTTAAGTCTTCCATAGTGAATATTCAGGCACTCGGGGACTGTACGGCTCAATTGGCGGAGATGCGTGCTCTTGTTCTTGCTCTTGAGACTGCTGATCCAAATGTGAATACTCTTATTGTGTGCGATTCCTATTACTGTGTCCAGTCTTTTCATGACAACTTATTCTTTCGGTCTCAAAATGATTACCAAGACTCTAAAGGCAGCGCATTTAAGCATAAAACACTTTGGGTTCGAGTGGCAGACTTTAAAAAATGTCTGCCCCTCACACATGTTATACATACTCTTGACCATCAGTGTGTGGGAGCACATGCGCTTGGTAATTCTTTGACTGTTGAAGCAGCCAAATCTGCAGTAGCCACGTATTCCGTAGCAGCCGTTACAAGGTCCATGACTAAAATAGATAATGAAATTCTGGCAGCAGTGGCTGCTATGAGGGAGGGAACTTCTTATGCTCAGGGTTTCCTTTCGAAATACTCTTATCATGAAACTCCCGAACAGGTTCCTTATGCTAAGATTCCTTCAGTTGGGGATTGGCTGATTCCCAACTTGTACCGCAGAATTTCTCTGATCAAAGCAGCACACGAGGGCATGGCTTCAGCACATGCTGGTTCGTCGGCAACAGTCTCAATTTTACAGCAACTTTACTGATGACATGGTTTATATAAACAGACCCATAATTATGTACTTTATTCTGACATTTGTAAGCAAATCAAACCATCTACGGTCTCACGCCCACCTCAGACACAGCTGTGTATTTCTAATCAACCTTTTGGCTGTGTGTCTTTCTTGATCACTGCGGTCCATTCTCTTCTGATACTGCATATACATATATATTTGTTGCAGTTGATTTGTGCACTAGATTCCTTTGGGTTTGGCCACAATGCAGTGCTGACACTGGAAATGTCATCAGGGATTTGCGTGTCTCTGTTTGTCTGTGGCACCTTCTATTCTGACTAAGGTCCATAGTTCTCCTCTAAGGCATACAAGGACGCAATAAAGTAAATGGGGGTGCTGGTGCAGTTTTTGTCTCCATACAGGCCTGAGAACAATTCAATTGTGGAGCGAATGAACCATGACTTAAAGCAATCCTTGACAGCTAGAGTCTTAGGTAATGGCAGGAACTGGCTGGCCCACTTGTATGGGGTTCAACGTGCACTTAATAATCTCCCTAGAAGATCTCTGGGTGGGCGGACCCCATATCAAATGCCCTTTGGCATTAAAATGTTTGTGCCAGACCTTGATGGTCTAGAAGTTGTGGCGGCTGCCGCAACTTTTGACTAGATAATCATTCTACTGTGTTACAGGATCTACAAAAGACCTGAGACAGCTTTGCAACTGAACATTTACCCTCGTCCACTGATGCAGCACTGCTGATTCCAGTTGCCGGCTGGCTTCCCAAAACCAGAGATCTGATACTAGAAAAGCTGGAGAACAAAAAATAATTTGGTCCCTCTTATTGTGCACCGGTTTCAGTGCTTGGACTGAAGGGTACTCGTACAGTCATTTTACCACCTTTACCTGGTTTCAAAGACAGCAGATACATCTCAGTGGACAATGTCAAGTTACACCGTGTGGTCAAATCTGAATAGTGTCACGCCTGCTGTTTCGTGCAATGCAATTTCACTGACTTCATCCTCTTCCACTGGTCCTCATGTGGCTACGGAAATTATGGACACTGAGAGTGACCTTTCCCCCGTCCGACCTCTATCTTCCACTACTGATGTTGAGTATACATATCCTACAGATGAGTCAATTAGTGAGGTGCCTAACAGTCCTCGACAACATCAGAGGGACCCGGCACTGCCACCTCTGATTAATAGAATGGCAATTGGTTACTTTGGAGATCATTCAAGCTTCTCTTCTGGCTCATCCTCCTCGACATCCAGTTTGGCAGTCCCAGAGACTAAATTAAGCATTTTCTTCTCTTGGTTCAAAAAGACTTACCTGGTCACTCCATGGACCTACATTTGGTTGGTGCTTATCCTGATTTTCCTCTTCATGTCAATTGGATTTGTGACAGTGTTCTTTTTACTCATCAATGGTCATCATTTGCCAGAACGCTCTGCTGTGAACTTGGTCAATGAATTTCTGACCCCTCACACATCGTCCCATATCATGAAACGTGATCAGACACTTGTGAACATTTCAACATTGCCAGTTGCAGATGGTATCATTTGGGACAAAGTAGCCTTCAAAATTCACTGTCCGACCGAAGTGCACGGGGTGTCATAGGTGTTTCACGTCTCATCAGGAGATGTGGTAAAACGGGACATACATTCTGATGATTGGAATGTGCAAGCAGTACATTCATTGTTTTCACAATTAAAATATTATGCTGCATTTGATGCTGATTATGCCAATCTCTTCTGTTATCAAAATTATGGGCATCATTGTTTGCACAAAACAAGCACAATTAGACCTGTTTTTAATTATACTCAATGGGAACATTGTCCTGCTCCCGTCCAAGGGAGTTCTAAAACTCTTAGAGATAAATTCACCTATTTTACAGATTGTGACACGTCTAATCCAGTATCTTATTGCTTTAAACTACATTTGTCATCTCAATCCAAATTTATGTTGACCCACACTAAATTGATTTATGCCAACTCATTTAGGACCAAACTATCTACACAGGGTTATGCTCACTGGAAAGAGACTGCTGATTTAAAATCAATCTGGGGCACAAAGCCTTGGCAGGTTCAAGGACGTGAGGCTTTGCATCGTGCCTGCCTGATCCCAGCTCAAATTTTGTTTTTAAATAATGCTGTGTACCAAACCACTTGTTTCGGCCTGGCCACAGTGAAAAATTTGAATATCCCAACTATTCCGTCCTTAGGGAATATGACAATTGGCGCGCTCGGACAAATTATACTATTGGTGCATTGCAAGCTTTGTTTCACAATGAGACATTCACTGTGTCTGAAATTCCTTAATCCGGGTGCTTGGTGTGGCAAACAAATGCAAATGCATATCAATTGCGCTTTTATAATGTAACACATGGTTTCACACAATCACACCCTGTTCCACGTTTTCCAAATTCGCATACTGTCACAACGTATTCTGTGGGTAAATTGTGCCAACAATGGTTGGAGCATTCTTCTTTGTCCTCAGTTAAACAACACTTGTCACTCAAGCGACATCGATGTGGCTAATGTTATCCAAGGTCCCAGAACACCACGAAATAAAAGATTTATTTATGAGGCATACAATGAAATTTAGAAACTTTCACAGATGGAAGACACTTTTCGTCTGCGTCAGATTCATAAGGCAAATTTGGAGAAAGTTCTTGCTGTAGTCAACAATAGCACTAGTACACTATCGTCACACATCTACACCTTGGATAATATTGTGTTGTGTGTTATTGATATTTTTCAGAATGATGTATCTGTATTGTATTATGGTCAAAATCAATTAAGATCAGTTATGCAGTTTGCATGGATGTTACAAACTCTTAAAATGGAAAAAGTCCCTTGGGATTACTTGAATGCTAATGCTTTTTTTCACCTTTTAACCACTTCCATGCTCATGACGAGCCCAGCTCGTCATGAATCACAGTGGTGCTGTGCTCATGACGAGCTGGGCTCGTCATAACGGCCGCGGCCCACCAACGCGCGATTGATTCCCCGCCTATGCGGGAGAATTAATTAGTGGGTGGGGTCGTGATGAGCCCAGCTCATCATGAGCACAGCTCCACTGTGACTGTATGACGAGCTGGGCTCGTCACGAGCACCGCGGCGCCGCGCCCCCCCCCCCACGTGCCGTGTGGGAATTACCCCCCGGCGAAGGGGTTAATTTGACAGATAAACAGCGATTTATGTCCATGAAAGATGCTACATACACGCTGTTACATATTGAACAGTTAGAGCCTTTGCCATTCTCTGTGGCAGAAATGGACTAGGCTGTTTGGATAATTCATGGGTTAATTTCTCTCAATTTGTCTCTATTTCAATTCAAATCCTGTATGCAGTATCTTCCGATAGGTCACTTTGAGCCTCTGGGTAGTTAATTTCTCCATGAATTATGGTCCCTTCCATTTACTTACAGATGTCAACTGGCCGATAAGGAAGTTTTCCTAGCAGGGGAGGACTAGGACACGATAAGTTGCATAGTGCTTGTAATGTTTTGGTGCCTAATCTTGCTTGTTTTTTTAAAGGAACTCCGGTCCCATCAATAATTCCCGCTTTTATGTTGCTAAAAAATCGCAGTTATCTCATTTTGAATAACCACGACTGCTGTGGTTTATGGGCAGGAATCTCGTATTTAAGTAACGGTTTCGCAACGGGTTACTTGTTGTAGCAATGTTCTTTTTCCACCCCCTCATGGGAAAGTAGATAGTTCAATTTGGCCTTCCATTCCGACTTTGAAAACAGATTTCAATACGTTGAGCAGACTAAAAGCGCTTTAATTCCAAAAGGAGATGGCCCTCACTTCAGCTCACGAGACCTTCGAGCTGCAGGTGGCTAGGCCATCCAGCGAAATTCAGTCGCTTCCAAACACTAACCTCCCCTTCACTTGTGGGAACTTATACACCAAATATTTAATGCATCTGACACAAATGGCCTTGCTCATTTTTTTAAGATTGTGGGATCTTGTGACTTCTTTTCAGACGATATTTGGAGTAATACCAGCTTTTATTCATTCTATCTTTTCTAGCGTCTTTGGAGGGTTTCCTTTGCTACTGGCGCTTGCAGGTAGAATACTGACCCTTCTGCTATCTACTAAGAAATGGCTGCTCATCATGTGGTAATGCACAGACCAGGCCAATTGCAACTGTACTGTGACCGAATGCAACAACTTTTTGGATGCTTATCATTAGCGACACTTAGCGTGAGTTATGGATTAACTTTTCACTTTGCCCACTTCATTTGCGTGCAACCTGTGTTCAACTATCAGCAGTGCACTTTCTACTGGGCTTTGGATTTATGCCTGTCCAATACGTCATGTACAGTCCCCGATTTTCAACAGTTAATAGGTCCCTTGGAGGCTCATGAGCAGGCTAGTTCTGGGAATGGACACATGGAGTGTGCTGCTACACTTGGCATCTTGGCTGAATGGGATATTTGCACGTCTGCGCAGAACATCCTACAATGAAGTTTCATTGAATATCACGCAAGTTGTCTGGATATGCTCTTGGAAGCATAGCAAAACGAAGAGCATGTGTGTTCCTTCAACATACTCAATTGGATTGCATCCCTTTTTTCTACTAACGATAGAGATGGCCTTTTGGAACAAACTGCGTTCTTGGGATCACTTACTTTTATGGATATACTACCTCCTTCTTAATACCATTGTTCATGAAACAACGCATTTTTAATGACAAAATATTTTTTTGACGAAAAAGAAAACTTTCTGCACACTTTATGTTTTTTTAAATAGTGCTTCTGGTCTGCTTGACTTTGAACTCTGTTTTGATATTTTGTCTCTGCACTACGTCCTTACCAGGGGGAGGGTGTATGTGGCCCTTAGGGTCATTCTCAACATTGTTAATTTAGCATGAGCTCTGCTGCCATGATGCTGCTTTTGCGCACTTTACTACATGACTTTATTTTGCAAGACTCTGTTTATGTCTTTCACATGAGAATGGTTTGCTTTCTGCATTCTCTGCAGTTCCTGGAGTTTAGTCTGAACACGATGTGCAAGGTCAAAAAACATGCCCCTTGTTATTCTGTTCTGGTCAGTCCTTATTACCTAGACAAAACATGCTACACACAAGTGCACCACTAGAGAGCTCATGCCCAGAGATCTTCTTTTATATAAATGAACTTCTTCCAGCCAAGGTGAGGGTGGTTAGTCCTTAAAGTCTTTTATCCACTGTCTTTATATAATGACTTCCCCCTTTGTACTCTATGGGATTGTAACAATGCTAACTGTTTTATGTTTATGCATTTTGCTGCTGATAGAGGCTCGTATACTGTATTGTAGAGCACGATAGTTAAAATAAACATTTTGAACTATTTCAGTGACTCTGCAAATTTTTTTTGTGGACAAGTACGAGTGAGTGAGCGAAAGGGTATGTCTTGCTACCGCGATTCCTAAGAGAGCCCGGAGTGTTGTGTTCTGGGTTGTCCAATCATTTGTAGCTTTGTGATTTTTAGAGGAGAACGAATGAGACACTATAGCTAGTTGGTTTTGGGATTATGGGTACCAAGGTGATAGGTTGGTACACCCCTATACACTGAGATCCTATTTTCCTGCGCATAGTTCTGTGTAGGGCCAGAATCCCCGCAGCAACAATGGAGATGATCTTGCATTAAATTCTCTTTTTAACCAAGAGGCTCAATTAGCTTATTATTTCTTAGGTTAAAAATCAGTTGAGTGCATCGTTCTGGCCCTTTTGCAACCTTCCAAGTGTCTTCTCAGATATTCTAAACATTTGAATTAGGGCCTGATTATGATGTTGGACCCCATTGGAGGTGGTCTGACCATCGACAATCCTTCGGGCCTGGCTCCGTATTATGAGACTGGCGGTCGGACCGACACCAGCCTGACAAAAGACCTCCAACACTGTCAGGATCCTGATGGTGTGGCAATTGGAGGAGCACCCAGGAATGGCGGCAGTGCGGAGGAAGGCATTGCCTTTGGTATTACAATATCCCATTCCGGCAGCCTTTTAATGGAGGGAACCCCACCATGAAAACGTTGTTGGAACGGGATTAGGGCCCCAAACATGGCCCCCGGCAGTCGTAGCCCATGATAAAGTGTCCCTGGGAGCACATGTAGTGCCCCCCTTCCGTGTCACTTCCCTCCGTGCACCATGTGCCATGCACACCATAATGCATCGCACATGGTGCACTGACATGCTGAAGGCACTGCATGGCAACGGAAGCTGCTATAGCACATTTCTGAGGCCCCGGCTTGCCTCCGCCGTGGTACCACCAGAGTTACGATGGCCAGTCCGGCAGTCCTATCCAAATTTGGCAGTCAGACCGCCAGCATGCTTGTCAGGCAACCTCCCGACCACTGCAATGGCTGTTCGCGGTCCGACTGACCGCCATTGTAATCAGGCCCTTAATTTTTTTTTTTTTACTGCAAGTCTCTGGTATTACTATAGCTTTATTCTGCAAGTCAAGCACCAGCTACCCCAACCTACATATTCCACGTTGCTACATTACCTTTCTATATAGCTGTAAACTGCACAGAGTCTACAATAGTAAGCCCTTTTTGTTTTGTTGCGTTAATGTTCCTCTTTAGTGACTGGCTCCCAGTATAGCTTTGGCAGTCCTCTTTCCCTGGAGAAAAACAGTTGTCCCTTTTTGGCCTTCTCTTCGGGTTATATTTGAGTTAGTGCATCTCTTTGCATCTCTTAAAAATTGAGTTTGAGGGTAATTGCTGTATGTATTTAGGCTCTCAGTGTGCAGGTGTGGCCCAGCCTTTGGTGCTTCTGCCTTCCAATATTTTAACCACCCCACCTGTGCACAACATTTGTGCCATTTCCTCTTATCTTTTGCAGTTTGTGTTGATCCCCCATGTCTGCTGAAAACCAAATGCCTCGTCTTGAACTTCACTGGCATAAAGGGAGAGCTGGGGAGTAATTTTAGGCCCTACTGTATAACTGTGCAACAATCTGACTTGGAATTTTAATCATGCACTATCTGGAAACAATAAGTTAACAAAGGAGTAATCATATCAGTTTTGGAGAGACCTAGACCTAGCTTCGTCACCCAGTTTGATTAATGTAGTGTAATTTCACTCAATACATCTTTAAAATGTATGTCTTTATTTTATTAAAATTATGTTTTATTTATATTTGCCATTTTAGTGATATCCACCATAGCTAAGTAGTTTCTTGCAAAACTGTTTTTCCAATGCCAGAAAAAAAAATTAAATTGATGTCACCTCCCGTGAGGTCACTTGCTGTGACGTTGCCTCTTAGAGGGGCCGCGCAGGTTCCTGTTCAGCTTGGGTCCCCAGAGATCCTACAACCAGCCCTGCTTATGTTGCCCTTAAGTTCGTCACAGCCTTAACAAATCACCAGAAATGGAAATAACTCATGATTTATACGTTAATTCCCAGTTGCATGATTACATGTTTTCCCCTGGTGCTGAAAAGGATGCGGTAGAACTGTACCCTGCAATATCGAATGTGACACTGACCTGGTAATGCTGAGTGTCAGAGAAATCATATCTAAATCTGCACATGGTACCATTGGGTACAGTTGTTTTACCGTACCAGTAATCCGGACCCGTAATACTGGAACCAACTTTCCATGTGTGTAAACCTTTCCCTCTTGCAGGTGAAGCGTAATTCTGATGAAATACTATGGAAAAATTGGACCTGCAAAGATCAGGTGGCAATTCAGGGAAAAACAAATCAAATTATAAAGGACATTTTTCTGAGCAAATATGCCATGGATTACACAATAAAATATCATACGCAGTGTAGACAAGAGGAGATATGAGTTAAAAGAAAATACCATACAGTGCAAACATATGCAAATATATGCAAATATGAATTAAGGGATACTAAAAGGCCCCCTCATACACACATCAATTGGCTAAAATGATAAACGAGGATTTGTTATACTCATTAGCAAAGCTGCTATTGTACTGCTAGACATGCAGACATGCAGGCATGCATTACCATAATTGATAGCACCTCCCCCATCATGCATTGCAAGTCACAGAGTCCAGGATACAGATAGAGCCATACTCCTCAGGATCCGCTTTGCCTCTTGCTTCCATCCCTCGTGCCAATCCTTCTAAGCTGATTGTATGTATGATTGCACTGATCCTTACCACCATGCCTCCAGCTGTTGCTCAGGGACTGTACCCTTATTGTGGCATTCGATTCACAGCATTTCTGTTTGCAAAAATGCCATACAGATGTCTCTTAAGGTCAATAATCCTCTTTTAACCTTTATTCTCTGTACTGGGGAGAAGGACATAGAAGTGACTTTATCTGCCACGGTCTCCCACACCTTCGATCACCTTCGATCAGACTTTGCCACTGGTTTGTCCACTACTTGACCCATTAAGCATGGCTACGCCTTAACCATTACCCATGACCACTTCTCAAGATCACGCTCAGAAACTTTAAGTTTTAACTGCCCATTTTACAGACATGCCCAGTTATTCTCTGTCTTCTCTTTACTGGTCTGGTCATTTTGGATATTGAAATTCTAGGGTCAATCACTTAGGCCACAATTTGTTATGATACATTATTTCTCGACTTGATAATGTGCTCAGACATTATGGTGCAGATGCATCGCCTTTGCGCCTTGCAGTGGGGCACAAGGGTGAAGAAACTACTAAGTAAAATGTATCAAGCCATGCAGAGCCACCTTGCGAGGCCCTGTGTGGTTTGATAATTCGGGAGTAACACAACACAGCCCAAACCGCTGCATTGCATTACTGTGCCCCAGGGAGGGGTTCCATTGGTGGAGAGTGGATGTTTCCACGCATCCCACCATGGATGTTGGAGCATTCCCAGATTTACCGTTACTGGTAGACCTGGGAATGTGTCAAAATGTTAGGCCTGCCCAGGTGAGGCATAACGAGGAGAAATATTTGTATTTCTTCTCGTTTTTTTCCTCTTGCAAAATTTAGCACACATAGAAAGAAGAAAGTGGCTCAGAAGATTGTTTCTGTGCAGGAATGTGTCCTTTTTGCTTGCAACACAGGCACCCTTGCACCATGGTGCACCATGATGCAAGGGTGCCTGCTTTGGTGCTAGGTAGCACATTGTGCGCCAGCGCCAGTAAAATACAGAAATGCGCCATATACTGTTAAATACGGTGCATTCCTGCCTTTTCCCTATCATGCAGGGCCGGAAGGTGGCTTGTTGTGCTGCGTTATTTTTTTATAAATGTGCCCCTGGGTGTGTTACTAATGGCCCTCCCTTTAACGTGACACCCAGTTAAAATATGTAATTCCAGCCTTCAAACTGGTTGACATTACTATCTTGAATTTTTATTTCTGAACCCAGATTTACTGGCTCCATTTATCTGTGGGATAGGAACATATAGAGTAAATATGTTCTCAAAACCAAGTGGACCCATACCGGAAACCCTGTCTCGGCCCAACATAGCCCCTAAGTGCTGTTCTGAGAAAGAAAAGCAAACAAATGAAGAATGTTACATTAAAATTACATCTGCAAAAAAGGAAACTTAATTCCTCCTTCCTTCACTTTTTAATCACCTTTTTCTAATGAACTCCTAAGCGTAATATACAGCCAGACGCAGTCTGCAATTCCCTTTCCATAAATGAGAAAAAAACAACTATTAATAGTATGTCTATTCGCTCTACTTTTTTTTAAAGAAACCAATTATTCCACGATTAGAATATTAACATACTTTATAAATTTAAATACTGTATTACCCAGGGGTAACTCGGAACGTCGGGTGGAGAAACCAAGCTCAAGATTTAGTTCTTATAAAATCGTGGAATAGATCTGGCTCAAAATTAACCATATATTAGCGTTTTAACAAAAATATATATGTTTATGTTTGCGGGAAGCTCCATTTACAGTAGTGAAGGGCCACCTTGTACCAAAGGTGCGAATATAATTTCAGGTCATGCATTACTGTATTTACTGCTAATTAATTTTTTAATACAGAGTACAATGTATAATTTAAAATGAAATATGATACGCACCTCCATCAAGTATTACTATATCAAGCTTTGCAGTCTGGGACCATGTTCCACACAGACATCATGAGCCTGATTCAGAGAACACCTTCCATAACCAAGTTATGCTTAGGTGCATATACATGGCCCAAAGGACACATCATGATTTATAAAATTATCCCAAGTAATTATAACTCATGCCCTCAGAAAACTAAAACTCGCGCCCCGCCACGAACAGCATTCTCATCAATAATTTCACTGCAAATGTTGTAGGATTATTATCAATGATGAGATAAAAGAAATCATTTGTGATGTAATATATGAGATAATTAGCAGTGCATGGTGGGTGTGTGAGTTATAGTCACATTAGAACACGAGTTATTAGTTACTTGAGATAACCATCACTATAACTGGTAAATTTCTGGGGTTTTTTGCAGTTTCAAATGTTACGTTATTACTGAACATTTCACCTAACTATAATGTTACTTTAACCTTTGTTTTTTTCCTGTGAAATTCTAAGGTTATTTTAATGTAAAGATATTTTTAATTACAGTATGTAAATCTAACCCCCCGCTAGGCACTGCCAATCCCTCGTGTGCAGTCAAACCTACAAGGCTGCCACCCCCACACTGCACACGGCCTTTGCCCGTGTGCTGTGGGTGGTTGGCCGCAGGATTTGGCCCCGTAGACTCTTCCCCCAGGGCCCTGGTTGATATTTGGGTGGAATGGGCACGCAGCCCCTCTCCCTGGGCTGATTTTGATCCTGGGGACCACATCCCCTGGGGCCCTGTGACATTTCAGGGTGACAAAGGCACCCTATCCCCCAGGACCCAGCTTTATTGTTAAGGTGAGGGGAGTGCACACCCAGTAGGGTGATTTCTGCCTCCAAGGACCCCATCCCATTGGGCTCAGCGTTATTGTTAGGTGGAGGTGGCAGGCGACTGAGTTTGGCCCCGGAAACCCCATCCAGAGGGCCCGGGACTATTTTGAAGGGGAAGGGGACATGCAGTCCCCCCCCTTGGCCACTTTCAGGCCCGGGGAACGCCAAGCCTTAGCCTAGCGTAACCAAAGTTTGGTGCCCTGGTGCCCACACGTTGGGGGCCGCAGGGAGCACCAAGGCTCTCGAATCCAAGCTGGATTCCTGCATCCAGCAGGAGCCAGAATTGCTTTCACCCACAGGGAGCAGCTAATAACGCTGCTCCCTGAGGGTGGGAGCAATATTTAGATCTGTTTACCTGCCTGCATCACTACAGGCATGGAAATCGATCTAAAGTCTACTCCCAGCAGGTGAGAGCATTTTTGAAGCTCCCGTCCACTTGGAGAGCACTATTGTGTAGTTCCTAAAATCCTATATAGGATCTGCGCATTTAGACAACATAGACTGTGGGATTGGTGTCCAGACTGATTCCAGACACCCCCACTGGGTATGTTTGCCTATATACCAGCTAGCTCACAGTGCAACTACAAATCCCTTTTACCAAGGAGAAAATAGTTATTGGCAACTATTGACCAGGACAACTCTGTCCCATCAGGGATCGTGGAAACAGTACAATACGTTTCGCTCAGTCACTCGTGCTCACTTTGTCCCAGAGAGAGCAAGAGAATAGGTACGTTTTCCAATAAGCATTTATTGAACCAGCGTCATTCTAGTGTAAAATAGGTGTGCTGAAACAACCATCAGACAGAAACGGATATAAAGGATTATAAGCACCAACAGAGTAAAAGGATGGTAGATTTCTATCATAGTGCTAAAACAATGAATATAGGCAGGTATTAAAATACATTACAGTAAAAATGCGCACTCCTATGATGCGACCCTAACTAGATGTACCTAAGTGTACCAAGCATGTATGTCGGTGTGTAGCCAAGAAACCTTCTAGGATAAAGTCAACCCCATTACCTGAAGTGAGACACTGTGGGACCCTGTCTTGGTCTCGAGACGGACGCCCTGCAAGGGATGTCAGACCACTGTGAGCTGGAGTGTCTGTGTGCAGGAACCTCAGCGTCTCGCGTCAGTGTTTCAGCATGGGAGTCATTTTCGCCTCTGCCTACCTCAGCAAGATATGGTGTTTATATTCCCAAAGTGGTACCCTCAGGGGTTCTATCTTGCTGTGTCATGTCAGACTTAGGTTGACGGCAGGAATGACCCTTATACATAGTTATTATGCAGGAGATGGTAGTCCTGCTGAGTTTCCAAGAATCCTCATGCATAATGGATGAGGCTAGTTTTCAGAGAAAACCCCACGTCCTGTAATCAGTACCGTAACTAGGTAAAAGGTCAATCCCAAGAATCGTTATGTAGTGTAATGGTAGGGGAGAATATAGGTGAAAGGTTAGGTGACTACCTGAGCCTATATTGGGGTACCTATATGAAACATAAGACCCACTTCTCATCCGACTGGATGACATATTAAAATTCTAACATATTTGTAGGCTTTGTACATAAACAACTAATAAATCCATAAAAATAGGGTTTAAAAAATGTTAAATATTCTTGAAAAATGCTAAGATAATTGTTTAAGCGATAGAAGTCTTTACTAAGATATGTTTGTATATATAGTTTAAACAACTATGAGTGACTGAGAGCCATGCAGTTCAGCAAGAAAAAGTGTTTATTGTCTAAAAATTCTAAATTTGGTTGTTTTGAAAAAGGGCGAATTTTTTCCCAGCACACGAAGAGACAAATGTTCATGTGTCCTGGCTGGTAGACGCAACATCACTGTTGCTTGCCATCGCAGATGACGATCCCTGCAACACCTGACAGATGAGGTCAATCGAGCACAGATGATCTTCTGCATTATTCAGAGCCAATGTTGGGGAAGCCTGTGAGACATCCAAGGCATGAGTATTTGTTGAGGAGCCGGTATCCATTCCAAAAGGAACTGAAGCATCCTGTGGTGTCTCTAAGAATGCAGACATCAAAATGGGAATATGGGGGCCTGGCTACGCGGTGGATCGCAATGGCGGCTAGATAGACTAGCTCTGTAATCACCTGAGTACTTCCCGCAATCCGACTCACCAATCCATCGCCCACACGGTGGTGGGGCCATTGGAATCGCCATAGGTGCTGCCGAGCCCAAAAACTACTCTGTAGGTTCCGGACTTGTAAAGATATCGACGCTGCGTCCAGCGGCCTTGCTGTAACCCAAAGCCGGGGCATGCAGCCCTGCGGAGCTGGGAGTGGTGACGAGACCGATATGGCCCATTAACAATGCAAGGACGTGGTCGGGCCCCCTTAGACACTCGTCAGGACGAGAAAAGACTGAGGCACAGGGGACTCGCCGGCGTCACTGGTGCGCTTCTGGGGCCAGTGGAGTAGAGGTGAGCTGCGATTCCGTCTGAGGCACAGAAAGCAAGGCCCATGTGGCGTGCTGGAGACGGGGGCACCCGAAGCTGTTCCGGCCCTCGAGGCCCCCTGCTGTTCCTGAACAGACTGGCTTGCGTGTGCAGCAGTTGTGTAGCAATCTGGGCCCAGGGACAGGGTGTTGTTGGCAAGGGTGCTGTGTATCGCCCTGACAGTGTTGGACGCCCTGACACGGTTTGCCCTGCCCGCCTGCTATGACCAACTGCTGAGGTAACGTCTTGGGGCCACTATTAACCAAAGCCACGTGAGTCATTGGAGGGCTCGGACCCGGACTTGGATCTCTGGGTGACCACACGACCAGTACGGAGCGGGCGGATTATCAGCACAGCTGCAACATATTGGGCTCAAGTGGCACATTGGCCACATACACCTGTGACACACACACCTGGAGTCTCACCGTAAGTTTTCCCTTATCTAGCATTGAGTTGGTGGGGTCAGACTTCTGAGGTCTCCGAGGCACACAAGAATGTTGACAAATTGTTTGACGCTCACCTGCGGGTGGTGAGTCCTGAATCGGGAGGCAGGAGCTGACCCTAGATGACCGCAGAGAAAATGTCAGGAGCAAAAGGCACAAAAGGGGCCCAACAGACAAAGCTGGATAAGTATGCTCTACTGAAGCCCACTGACTCTGAACATAACGCCAAAGGGAAAATGGCGACCAGCCCATTAGGAGAGCATCAAGACCCAACATTGAAAGATAATCTGAATGCCATTTTGGGGGTACTCTCATCTTTGGAACAGAGAATGGACGCCATCACATCGGAGGTGACACTTCTCAGGGCAGACCTGACAAAAATTGGGGAGAAGGTGAAGCAAATGGAGATTGTTTCCTCTAGTCTTATCGGAGACACCTAAAAAATGCATCAAGATATCAAGGACCTGCAGCCTTTTCGTAAATTCGCAGAGGATAAACTAGATGACTACGAAGTAAGCCTGGGCAAAGCACTACGTTACGCTCGCATAGTTTGCGAAGTTTGCGCTACTTCGCACTACGTGAATTGCACGTAGCACAGTGCAAACACGCGTAGCGTAGCGTATTGCAGTGGTCATTTTTTGCTTGCTCGCGGTCCTCAACGTCAAGTAGGCGACCGCGAGCAAGCAAAATGACATCCTGGTGAGGCTTTTTCCTCGTTCGCGATCAGCAACATCAAGTTGGCAATCGCGAGCGTGGAAAATAAACCTCCCGGCGAGATTCTCAATGCGGGGAGGTCAGGTTTCTCATTGCGAGTGGTCGCGTAAGCTCGCGACCACTCGCGATGAGAAACTACCAGTCCGCGTTGAGAAAGCTGCCGCTTGAGTAAAAATCTACTCGAGCGGCAGAAAACTACAGCTCGCACTGTGCAAGATGGCGTTTTCTATGATTGCACAGTGCCGGATGCTTGTCCGCACTGTGCCATCATTGAAAACCGCATCTTGCACAGTGCGAACAGGGTACTACGCATTTTGCGAAGTGCTACGCGTAGCTCACGTAGTGCGAAGTGCACTTTGCGTAGCTACGCGTAGCGCTACTTTGCGAACTACGCCCAGGGTTACTACGAAGGCCGCAGTAGAAGGAACAATGTACGACTCATCGGAGCGCCGGAGAGGGCAGAGGGTCCTGCAGCTGACTTGTTTGTGGAGGACATCATACTGAAAAACCTTCAGCCTAGGGGGTTATCAAACTTCTTTGTGGTCAAAAGGGCGCATAGAGTCCCTGGAGGACAACTGAAGCCTGGCGCACCTCCCCGTCCAATGTTGGCGAAACTCTTAAACATCAGGGAAAGGGATGCCATACTGCACACCGCCCCTCCGCTCAGTTTTGAACATTCGGAGATCTCCTTATTCCCAGACTTCACCCTAAATGTGCAGCGACAGCGTCGATCATTTCTGAAGGTGAAGAAAAGACTTTGAAACAAGGGGCTTAAATACGCTATGCTGTTCCCGGCCCAGCTTCAAATTGAGGCGGAGGGCAAAGCCAGTTTTTTTATAGCCCTGAGGCGGCTGCGAATTGGCTGGAGGGTTGGAGAGGGGCAAAAGAACATAACGCTCGCTAAATGGCGGAGTTGACCGCATCGACTGCCAGAGCTATTTGGGGTACACATGGTGTTCTGAACACTCAGCGGAATGGAATACACAGACTCGCAGTGGTGTTCTGGGCCCGTACGGTGAACAACAGTTTGGATAATAGCACTAACTGTCTTATGAGTCCCTATAGACATTATGTGCCCCCCCCCCCCCCAGCGGGACACAATATTTTATTTGATCAAGGGAAGGGGTCGGGGAGGCAGGGTTCTTCACCCCTACTATACTCTATTTTTAGTTTAAAGTTTGGGCGACAGGCACCCTGCATAGTTTGGTCGATGGGCAGTTTTAGGCCCGAGTGCAGGGGAGGAGGGAGGGGAGTAGTTGGGTTGGGGTTGGGTTGTTTCGTGTTTTTTCAGAAAGGGTTACGTTGACTATAGTAAGGAGAGTGAGGGGATATGCGGCTTACAGCTACACAAATGGGCACACACTGGGATAAAAGCTTTAGGCTCCTGAATTGGAATGTTAATGGGCTTGGGGACAAATTGAAACGTAGTATCGTATTACAATATATCAGGCAACACTCCCCAGATGTCATACTCCTTTAAGAAATGCACCTAGTTGGCAACTGCTGTAAAGCAATGACTAGATGGGGCTACCGGCTGGTGGTTCATTCTGGTTTTACCACGGATTCCAGGGGAGTGGGCATCAGGTTAAAAAATTCCTTCCCGCTATCCATACAACACACCTGGACGGATGAGATGGGTAGATATGCAGCGGTTTCCGGGCAGTGGAAGGGGAAATCACTTACGCTAGTAGCAGTATATGTCCCGAAAGGGTTACAGGGCCAAACCTTCAAAGATTTAGGTAAAATTATGCTGTCATTCCCAGAAGGCTGCCTGGTCATGGGGGGTGATCTTAACTCTGTTGTGTCTGGTTCTATTGACCGATACCCTTCCCACGATATAAGTCCCTCACATAAATGGCTCCCGGATTTCCTAGACTCTTTGGGCCTTGTAGACACGTAGAGAGCATATCACCCCAAAGGTATTCAACATACCTTCCACTCAGGGGCACACAATAGCCTATCTCGCATTGACTATCTCCTTACTCCAGCGTCCCAAATAGGATATTTGGTAGATTAGACACCTGGCACGTGGCTTTTCTGACCACTCCCCTTTATTGGCAGAATTGGTCCTGGGCGAGAAAAGGGTGGGGAGAATAGCACCTATTAACCCCTAGTACCTTTGGAACCCCGTTTTCAAAAACACAATCTTGCAAGCTATTGACAACTATTTTCTAGAAAACAAGGAATCAGTGCGATCATCCCAAACCCTATGGGGAGCTTTTAAAACAGTTCTGAGGGGCCAGGAGCTTTCACTGATTGCAGGTGTGCCGAAAGGAAAGTCAAAAGACCTAGCCCGCTTAGAGGACGAAATCCTCCTCCTGGAGGAAGAAAATGAGGGATCGGTGACACAAGACAGACTTCATGCCCTGAAACTCAAAAGAGATGAATATAAATCCATAACCACTGACATGGCCAAGACACCGAGAAGAGATAAAGAGGGTAGACTGTATGAATTGGGGGACAAGGCTGGGAAGTTACTGGCCTGGTTGGACAAGAAAGAGCTGGCAAGTAGATTGGTACCAGAATTATTTGACGAGTCAGGTGTAACAATAACAGATCCACAGGAGATAGCCAACGAATTTGCGGATTATTATCGCTCTATCTATCGAACGAGCCCCTCCCTCCTAGATGAGGACTCGCAAGCCCTGCTCTTGGATAAACAGCTCCCCATCCTGGCCGCAGATGAAATGGATGCACTTGAAAGCGATTTTACGAATGATGAAGTTGCCCAGGCAATTAGAAACCTGCAGTCGGGCAAACCTCTGGGCCCTAATAGGTTACCGATTGAGTTGTATAAGCTGAAGCTGGACACAGTAGCCCCGCACTTACGGGCCATGTTTACCGAAAGTCGAGAGTTGGGACTGCTCCCTCATGACCAAAGGGTGGCTACATTGGTCGCCATACAAAATATGGGTAAACCCAGACATACGTGCTCTTCTTATAGGCCCATCTCCTTATTAAATGCGGAGCCTAAAGTTCTAGCTAAGCTGCTGACAAGTCGTTTCGCCCAAGTGATAAGCACATTGGTGCACCCGGACCAATCGGGCTTTATGCCTCACCGAAACACCGCACTACATTTGAGGAAATTGCATGATGTGCTGGGAAGACAGGGCACGATCCACGAAGCTGCAGTGGTGGTCTCACTTGATGCCACGATGGCCTTCGACACCATTGCGTGGCCATATCTGTTTGCGGTCTTGGCTAACATAAGTTTCGGGACCAATTTAGTTGAGTGGGTGTGCCTTCTGTATACAGAGCCCTTAGTGCAGGTGGTGCTCAATAATAAAAAGTCTGGAGTATTTACGCTAGGACGTGGGACTCGACAGGCATGTCCGTTGTCCCCCTCACTTGTTGCCCTCACCCTGGAATCGCTGGTGGCATGGATCTGCAGAGACCCAGTAATCCGGGGACTGAAGTGGGCTGAAACATGGGAGGACTGCATTTCTCTTTATGCGAATGACATTCTTCTGTACCTCGCATCCCCCAAGGCATCACTCCATAGAGTGCTCAATATATTTACAAACTTTGGGAAATATTTCGGGTATACAATCAACTGGAGTAAATCCCTTTTGTATGTCCTTAGTGGCGAGCCCCCACCCCTACCTAGGGGATGTTCTATACAGGAAGCGAAGGAGGGCTTCCAGTACCTGGGAATTTTTATCATGACAGACCCAAGAACTACTTACGAACGTAACCTACTCCCACCACTGCAGAGACTGAAGCGAGATGTGGCCAACTGGAAAACGCTCCCACTTTCCCTATTGGGAAGGGCAGCGCTGTTCAAAATGATATTACCACGTTTTTTCTACACGCTCCAGAATGTCACAGATCCGGTCCCGGCGCAAAATTTCAAGGAGATAGAGAGTCTCCAGAGGGAAATGGTCTGGGATGGTCGACCCCGCATAGCCTTGTCAAAATTAGTCTTGAGTTGGTATGACGGGGGGATTGGACTCCCCAACGTTAAAAAATACAACTGGGTGCGCCCATCTGGCAGCTGTCAATCAGTGTACGTACCGTCACTGGGACGATCCAGGTTATAAGATGGATAAATGGTTACTGCCAGGGGGTAATTACAACATGGCCCTCTACTCCAAGCCCAAAAAATGTCCCATGACGGGACTAGCCAAGCAATCAGTGCAGGTATGGCATGCCATGAATAGAAGCTTGTGGTGGCATCAGAAACTAACATTGGCTACTCCATTGTGGGATGCGGAGCAATTGGGCACCCTGAAAACCACGAAGGGTTTTGACTAAGGCTGGGCGTAGTGAGCGTAGTGGGGCTACACGGAGTGCCACAGAGACGGAACCAATCTCCGCACACTCCACGTAGCGCCATTACACGCCACCCGCCTCTCACCCTCGCTATTAAAACGTTTAAAAACATCTATTTAAAAGAAACAGAAAACTCCTTACCTTATCGGCTGCATCCCCGGGCTGCCCTCTTCCTCCATCGTGCCTTCTTCATGAGAAATTTGCATGCACTTGCCTTTGTAACAGCCTCTAAATCTTCTACTGGAGTTATGACAATTATTTGTTTCCCCTGAGCCAGTGCTCTTTCTCTCACTACAGCAAACTGTACTGCGGTCAGAAATGTTTCTGTAGAAGCAAAACGCATTTCAGCGTTTGTGTACAAGTGTGATTTGTATGCTATGGGTACTGTTTTGCCTTAATTGAAGGTAGGTAGGTGTACCCAGATTGACCCGCTATAACACAGATCACTAGGGGGCATATCAACAACAACCGGCGATAATTATCTCTAAGCGCACCTAGCGCTAGGATAATTATCGCCGGCTAGCGTGAATTTTTATCGCTGAGATAGCGTGCTATTAGCAACGCTTATCTCAATAGCGATAAAAATCCTCACGCTAACAGGCTAACGTGAGATTATCGCTGGAAACCCAGCGATAATCTCACGTTACCTTGTTGATAGGGACAGGCAAACTTAGCCATAATATCCTCCTTCCATAGGATATCATGGCTAAGTCTGAAAAATACCAGACGTAAAAAGCAGCGTTAACCGCGGTTAGCGCTGCTTTTTTTGTCTCTAACAGGGTTAGCGACATTCTTGATAATAGGAGAAATGTCGCTTAGCGACATTTCTCCTATTATTTTACTCTGGAACACCCCCTTTGCATTTCATTAGAGATGCAAGTGGAGGCGTAGAGTAAAAGGATGCTAACATGCAAATTTGCATGTTAGCATCCTGTTGTTGATAGGGCGCTAGTTTTATCTCTCCTTTTTTGGCTTTTAAAGCCAAAAAAGCAGAGATAAAGCCCTTGTTGATATGCCCCTAGATTTGTGGTGTTAACACGTGTTTGTAAGTGTTTGAAAGCTATCATGTCAGCTTGTAGGGAACAAAATATATATGTGTGCTCCTGTGTCCAATGCCTAACTGAAAAATCTGGTCTTATTAGGTCGTAGAATGGTTTCACTTTTTCTGCGTAATCTAAAATGTATGTTCTGCCAAAATTTAGGAATCCCAATATGGATTGTAAGTTTTTCAATGATTTAGAAGGTTGGAGCAGCGCAAACATTTCTAAAAAACTTAGCTGCCAGGCTTTTCCATTCACTTGAAAGCTCATATCCCAAAAATAGGACATTGAGGTGGGCTATTTATTAGCACAGATCACTACATTTGTGGTGTTTACACGTGTTTGGAAGTGTTTCGAAGCTATCATGTCAGCTTGTAGGGAACAAAATATATATGTGTGTTCCTGTGTCCAATGCCTAACTGAAAAATCAGGTCTTATTAGGTCGTAGAATGGTTTCACTTTTTCTGCGTAATCTAAAATGTATGTTCTGCCAAAATTTATGAATCCCAACATTGATTGTAAGTTTTTCATGATTTAGAAGGTTGGAGCAGCGCAAACATTTCTAAAAAACTTAGCTGCCAGGCTTTTCCATTCACTTGAAAGCTCATATCCCAAAAATAGGATATTGAGGTGGGCTATTTCTGATTTTACAAAATTATGTTGCTCACCTTGGTCAAGTGTTCCTTTAAATCATCATCCTTCAGATAAATATCATCTACATAGGACAATTCCTCTTCATCCAAATTCTGAAGTAACTCTGTTACCCTAGCAAAGAACAACCCAGGGCTATTCTTATACCCTTGGGGGAGTTGACAAAATTGATGCTGAGAACCTGGCACTGAGAATGTTGTCAAATATTTGCTTTCAGGTGCTATATTTTGGTGGAAAAATCCATTAGAGAAATCTAATTTTGTTTTGTATTTTTTCTGTACAATGCTATTTATTAATGTGGCACTTTGTGCATTCTGTACTGCAAATGTTTTAGTGCATGTGTTCAGATGTCTGTAGTCTAAAACTAGCCGGTATGAATTATCGAGTTTCATCAAAAGAAACAAAGGATTGTTCATTGACGTGGTGCAACTTTCGATTACACCCTGAGATTCAAGTTTATCTAAGATCTCCCTGACCTGTTTTTTCACTTCTTGTGTTTTTGGGTACTGTCTCTGTAGAGTTGGAGTAGTTTTCACTGGGATTACATGGTGAGGTGACTCAGCATCCCACCTAACATGGTTGCAATACAGTGCTGGAGCAAGTGCTATCACCCACTCCTGCAAGTATGAATGTTTTAAGTATATCGGAACAAGGTCGGAAAAAGCCAGTAAAATTACCATTTCTCCTTTTGGGCAACCCATAACAATTGCAGGCAGGCAATATTTTTCAGCTAAAAGGATGTCATATCCATGAGTCAGGTTCTCCCAAAAGAGGCCTTTAATTTTTCTGGGTTTATCCCCTTCCATCTGAAGTGTTATTTCTTGTAACCTATGTGGGACACTTACCCATATATCCGGTGTCTCCACCGTGATATGTTCATACAACTCCGCTGTCACCAGAAAATCCATCAGGTTCTGATGATCTATTGTTGCATCTGCTGTGCTGTCTAGCATCGTCAGAGTCCATTCCCCATTCAGAAGTTGAGCTCTCAGAATTCTGGGCATGTCTAACTGTAAGACCGGCTACTTTCTTCTTTTTCAATTGCGGTTTTGATTTTTGTTTATCTTCTTTTTTGGAAGTATAGTCTGAAGAGTGTTGGGTGTTCCTGGAATTCATACACTCTTCTTGTCTGTGTTCTTACTGTCCCAGGGGATGGGGTCACCGGGGAAGAAATTGGCCTGGGTAGGGTTCCACACACGCCCCACTCAAGATAAACATTTGTTCTCCCCGGGACCTGGCCCACTGAGAGCGTCTTAAACAACAAGTGTGGGACATTTCACTTTTTATTTTTTTTATTTTGCTGCTGATTTGTGGATCCTCTGTGAATTTACAGCAAAATTAAAATAAAGAACATTTTGCCCCATGCCAGGTCCCGATGGGACTCCACCACCAGGCTTAGGGTATCAGGGTATTCCTACCCTGCCCCTTGTGGCTTTTTTCATTTTTTCAGGACTGAGGCCTGAGTCCCAAATCCTAAGATGGCTGCCACCACTTCCTGGTTGAGGTGGCTGCAGTTTGAGATCTGTTCAGATCCACGGAGCCTATGCATCCCTAGAGATAAAGGATTATGAGCATTAATTGCTCAAAAACTACTGAATGGATTTACACCAAAACACATAACGCACTTTTTCTGGACTTAGATCTAGCATTTCCCAAATTTGTTGTAAATCTGTTCAGAGGTTTAGGCTGTAGCTGTGTCTAAAGTTCATACGGGAAAATGAATGGGCAAATTGTGCTGAATCCCCCTTTTTTTCTTGGCCACCACAAAACCTTCCATGTGCAAACTAGGCATTAAAGAGTAGTTTTTTGGAATGTTACTTCCCAGTTCGTCAAATGACTCCAACGTTATTAGCAACACAAAAAATGTATTTCCTACGGAAATGTGATCCTAATTATAACTACCCAGAGGTGACTTTGGTTCCGTTTGAAGAATCGTTACACGATTTTCAAGACTAGTATGCATCTGAGTTCAGCTGCTACCTGGAAAGTTTCAGGGTGATCCGTCAAGCCAGAGCCGAGAAAAAAGAAGGGGGGTTCCCGAAATGTGTTTTACCCATTTTATTTCCAATAGGGATTGTGAATACTTTGAAAGCCCGAACCACTTGATGGAATTACATCAAATTTGGCATGGTCCAGAAAGATGCCTTTTTGTGACTTGGTGTAAATCCGCTCAGTAGTTTTAGAGATATTACCTGAAATCCAAATTTGGATATATAGGGACGAGGACAATCTGTGGATCTACTCAACGTGGATCAACACCCCCCACACACCACAGCAGGGCCTTGACTGGCTGGCCGCAACTTGAGAGAAAATTTGTGGCCATCATTTTATGTGTCGGGGAACGGTCCACGGGGCTGAAAAGAAGCATGTAAACCAGAAGAAGGGGTCAGGGTAGAGGTGCACTGACCTTATGTGTGTTTCAAAAATGAGTTGAAAGCATGTGTAATGGGCAGTAAAATGCCTGAAAATGCAGGGCTTAGAGCTTCCGGCATGTAAATCTGTGAACCGCGCCACGAAGTTACACAGGCGGCCACGCTGAACATCATGGAGGATTCGCAGAAAAACCTAACCAAATTGGTCATCTTCATAGGAATCATGGAAAGGGTTAAAGAAATGCTGACGATTTAGAAGTGGTATTACAAGAAAGAAAGATGAAAAGAATGCTGTGATTTGTTAACTAGAGCAGGATAAGTAAGAGCACATCGTGAGGGGTAGCTATTTTACCTGCTTTACTACTCAAAGAGGAGGGGGTTTGGTGGATTTCTGACTGGAGATGTGGAATGAAAACAGATGTTACCAGACATCAAAATAAAACGGGGATAACAGCAAAGAGCTTTTACAGTTATGTTAATTAGGTTGTAGTATATAAGAGCATATTTAGATAAAACATTGTGAGTGAATGTAAACAGAAAGAAAATGTGTACCTTCTAGACATTATACTAGAAGGAGCTTAGATTAGAACATTAACTAAAATACAGTGAGCAGGAAATTGGTATACGGAAAGTATAGTTATTTTATTGAGCCAGTATGAATAAATGTTTTTGAAATTATATTTGGGTGTTTGCTGATAGTATGTATTTTAATAGTATGTAATTTGCACACACTCATACAGTCAGGCAGGCACTTACATATCAAGTTACACTCCCAAAAAAGCACTAATGTCAGTCGCACAGCCATAAAACAATTCACACACCCATTTACAAACCTATGCATCCAAGTTTGAGTACGAGTTCACCCTTAGAGCCTGGGAGGACTGCACAGAATACAATCTTCACCACAAAAAGAGGTTAACTACTTTGGCACTCTTGAAAAGGGAGAACCCTGATTGTAGTTGAACTCAGAATCAGGGCCCCAAAGGGTAGTGGCTTTCAAAAGGAGGGAGAGGAGTGGAGTTGAGAAATGAGTAAGTAAAGTCTCCAGAGGAGATAGGGGATCCCCCAGAGAGAGCCTTTTCTATTGGATACAGTGCAGGAAGTACTGTCTCCTCCCAAACCCAGTCCCCTGAGGACCTCAAGATCAGGCTGGCTGAGTAGGATCTGAGGCCACAGTTGGCCCAGCTGGGTGCAGGGGAGAGCAAAGGTGAAGCTAAGAGAACCTTGGAGGAGAAAAGTGTTTCGCTGCCTGGAGTGTTAAGGAGGTACACTTGGAGGCTAAATAGCTGTTGGCGTATAGCAAGAAAGGTGTAACCACGACTACTATGTCCAGTGCAGAAGAAATAGTTCATATATTCAGAGACTTGGTGCCCGACTTTAAGAAGGTGTTTGTTATAGACAGGTTGTTTATGGCATTAGAAGTAGCTGTTTCGTTACTGAGGATATCTTAGGAGGATTGTAGAGATGCCTTTGAAGTCATTTTCATGGTGAAGGGAAGGGCAACATGCTGGCTCTAGAGAAGGTGAATAGGTTGCTTTATACCACTATCAAGAAGATCCTTGTCAGTAAGTATGAATTAACCCAATAGGAGAGCAGGTTGAACTCCAATGTTAGAAACTGTGTGACTAGTACTGGGAGGATTTTGTGGGGTAGTATTCAAATGTTTGTTTCTTTTTCTTTTTTTTTCAAATAGGACTAGGAATAAGCAACTTGAGGAACTTTTTATTCAGACAATTTTTTGGCGATCTTTTAGCTTGTTTATCACTGGCATCCCCATAATCTCTTTTGAATGTAGTAGATGGATGCTGCAATGCTCATACATTTCTTCAGATCTACTTCTATCCAGATTTTCAAACTGTCTACATCTAGGCAACATTTCTTCCATCATGCGACTTCCTTGTTAGAAAACATCTACACTTTTATAGTACACATTATTGTGTTTAAGACATGATGTAGTTTTCTTCACCTTATTTACATCCACTAGTTCCTGCAAGATTTTGTTGTTTTTTGTGGGCACATCATTCATTAGAATAACAAGTGGTTCTTCCAATTGTGTCTTTACATCCACAGTTTCAATATAGTGCTTTACATCTAAAAGAAAATACACAACTGTACTTTTAAGCCCTTACAGAAGCGCAGTGGATGATATCTTTAATGTTAGAGTTTGCTTCTCTGAGAAAGTAATTTAAGTGATCCCATAGATATTCTGCAAAATTCAGGGTTAGAAACCAAATTAGTGTTCCTCAATATCACAACATGTACCTAAGCTCAACATGACGAAAATATTACTACTCATTGTTCCAATATTTTCAGAGGTAAAATAAATAGACAACAGCACTGCAAGTGCATGGGTGGGGTCCTACTGTATCAATTTAATCCTGGCAAATCCTACAATACTACTGCACTCTCATTTATACACATCAGTATGTCTCTACCTCCCTTGTACCTCTTCATCTATTTCTTCTTGTACATTTTTAGGAATCATGTCTTCTTTTCCAATGGTGCTACATTTTGTTGTTAAAGTTTAAGTTTTAGTGTTTTTCTGTATTTCTAAATATTTAATAAGTTATGTAAAGTTTGTTAATTGTATGTTTTAAATTGTATTGTAATATGTTAAAAAAATATACTTGTCTCTTGTACTAGGCTCTACTTCTACGCTCTACCAAGCTACTGAGATACCGAAGTACACCGACACTGCTAGCTGCCAGGGAAAGCCGGCAGCCGACAGCAGACAGGTGAGGCAGAACCGAGTGCAGGGTACAGCAGAGCACGAGCCTATGCCTTCACGGAAGCGATCCAACTAGGACCGGGCACAGCTTGTGGGTCAGCCTGGTGAGGCTCCCACTCGGCAGCCACCAATTTGTTCAATCCTGTCACACCACCACCCATAGCCTGGATGGTGGTCTGTGGTCACGGGTCTGGACCAGGCTGGGACTGTGATCTTCCCCACCTGGGACCTCAAAACAGATTAATGATCCTCCCCCCTCTTGCCAGCTTTTACGCACAGTACTGCAGGGCGGCAAACCCGTGGTCAGAGGCTTGAGAGGGGGGCCAGAGGACCAGGTGCGTGGGAGTAGGGTTTGAAAAAACAAAGGACAGCCAAGGGTTTGGGGGGATGTTTACCAACAAGGGCTATGAGGAGTGACTTTTTGAGGTGAGCCCGAGAGCTGTGGGAGCTAGTGCAGCCCATACCAGGGTGCCCGCCCTCCAAACATCTCTCCAGCTCCACCCCCCCTAAGAAGTACTCAATCCAAGAGTGAGACTCCCCCAGTAGGGGCCAAGCCAAGTAATAGAGCAGCAGCAAAGGTCTCCCCCATTCAGCAGACAAAGTGATCGATGCTCTGTTAAAAGGAGAAAGACAAAAGAGAAACAAAAGGAGACTGCAAGCAAGTACAAAATCAAATGATAAAGTTCAAGGAAACACCCTTGAGGAAAAAAAGAAAAGAAAACACTAATAAACAAAAAGGAACATGAGATCAGGAAGGATACGACAGACACCGGGCAGAAAAACCTCATTCAGAAACGCGCATGCAAAAGATCAAAAACAAACAAACAAACAAGGTAAACCAGGCAAGAGAGGCAAGTGCCACTCAAAGCAGCCCACTTACATCCCCAATGTTTACTCTGTTTGGGAAACTGAACACAAGTTCAGCATCTTAAAAGACCCATGAGCTGCAATCTACACTATGCCAGGAAACGTGACAGGGCTGCTAACACAAAGTATGCCAATTGGGAAACAACCCCATTCAGACTCTATTTTCGCTCTGTCAAATGGAACACTGTGCAAGGAAAGTAAGAACTGGTCAGAGCAGACCAAAAGTGCTAACTCCCCAGAAACAGCAAAGGGGGTCAAGCAGTAAAATAAGTTACAACGAAAAAATTACAAATACACGCAGTAGGCCCCTCGAGAGGCAAATATGGGAAAAACAATGAAGAAGGGGAAAAAGAAACAAAGGACCAAGGGCCATATGTAGGTAGGCTGTGTTTTGCGATTCTGTAATTGCAATTTTTAGGGAATCGCAATTAGAGAATAGCAAAACGCTATGTAGGTAGGATTAGCAATTTTGTTTGCGAATCCCACCTATTCCTTATTTGCGATTCTCTAATTTAGAATCGCAAATAAGGAATACCTTGCCATTCATTCCTATGGGCTAAAAGGCCCATAGGAATGAATAGGAAGACATTCTCAATTTGCGATTCTCAATTAGAGAATCGCAAATTGAGAATGCAATTTCAAGGGTGCAAGGGTGTCTAAAGGACACCCTTTTGCACCCCTGTAATGAGCATGGGTGCACATGTGGCGCACATACATGCCCTAAGGGCATGTATGTGTGCCACATGGCACTTTGAATAATGCAAAAAACTGCATTATTGAAATCGCAAATTACCATCAACCTGAAGTTGGTGGTAATTTGCGATTCCTTAAGCCAAAATAGCACAACTTGGGTGCTTTCTACATTGCGTTTAAGGAATCGCTATTTGGGATTCCTTAAATGCATTTGCAAAATAAGGAATCGCAAATTTTGCGATTCCTTATTTTGCATGCAGATTTGCCTTCCTACATCCCACTTAGCAAAATTGCGATCGCAAACGCCGAAATTCGGCGAATTTCGGCTTTTGCGATCGCAATTTTGCTTTCTACATATGGCCCCAAATGGCAAAGCAAACCGAAATACGAACAATAGAAGACACAGGATTTCCCATAAACCTAATCAAAACAGTGGAATTGAACAAGATAAAAAACATACATTCCACACCAAGAACTACAACAAGCCATGAAGATTCCCAGGTGTCAAACAGAAATATCACGCTACAAAAGATTTATAGAGAAAAACTCCTTGGTAAGATCATTCTCCCTCTCGGGTAATAGGGAACTCCTTGAAGTAATGGATGAAAAAATGATTAAACAGGAATCTGCAGTTAAAAGCTCAGGAAAACAAAACGCAAGTATAATTACAATCTCAACTGAGGATACAGCTTTAACAAAGGCCGGCATGGAATCATCGGATATGTGGACCAACTCTAGGACATCAGCACAAATAACGACTGACATCAGGATGGAACCAGAGCGTCCGGACATAGGAAAAATAAATGTAAGACAAAATGACAGTAGTAGAAATAACAACAGAAAAGTAGACAAAGAACATCTTTGGAAAACAGTGCAGTCAGCCTGACCTCTTTATCTAGCTATTACACACATTACAAGCCACAACAATGGCAATGGTAAGCAATCCGACAAACTAAACATACAAATAGACTTAATGAACATAGTGGCCACACATAATTAAGGAATTAATACCAAATTAGAAAAACTCACAAACCTAGTTCAAGCTGCTCACAATTCAAAACAGGCAATGATCCCAGAATTTAGAACTGTACTACTGATCAACATATACATGCACCCAAGAACCAACAAAAAAAAGCATTAAACTCTTTATTAATATCAACAGTCATAGAGGTCAGAAATACGCAGACATAATTTTAACAAGTGATTTCAATTCCAATCTGATTCACACACCGGACGAAGATGATAAACTAACATCAGACAACACATATTGGGAAGTCTCATTGCAATTCCAGCTGCTAGCAACCGCCCAGATTATACAGGTCGGGAACTTTTGACCAGGGCCGGACTGGGAACAAAGACCAGCCCAGGCAAACTGCTTCCTCCCCCCCTCCCGGGGAGGAGGGGTGCGGACAAGCTCTTTACTAGGGCTGGTTTCAGACGATTTTGTTACAGGGGGCCGATATTGCCAGCCCCGGTGACAAAAATAGCCCCCCAGGGGCCCAAGACCAGCCCCTTCCCTGGCAGCTCACCGGGGAAACACCCGGTGCCTGCTATGGCCAGTCCAGCCCTGCTTGTGACAACTTTAGAGTACCTGGGAATGCAAGTTGTTAACAGGATAACGACTGAGGATTCTCTCCCCGAAATTCACATGACACAGTGCAAATGTTCAACCAATACTGGACTACACAATCATCTCCCTACCCCTGATGCCGCACTTAGTCAAGTTCTCTATCAACTTTTGGATGCAGAATGACCATAGCCAACAGCACATATACTTTGGTGTACATCCTGGAAGCCATCCAAACAATACAGCACTGGTTGGCACCATAAACATAACAAACTTAAAGCGGTTGAGGTGGGCAAATGCATCACTACAAGAGTTGAATCTCACAATAATGAATCAACCAGCTATAATAAAAAAAAACATCGACTTCATAAGTGCCTGGACAGATTTTACATCCACTCTGACATCACTAATGACAGACAGCTATAGGAGGAAAACAGGGAAGGAAAACAAAGTCACTTCACACAAACTGACAACACTAAAACAAGAACAATGGAAGGCGGTCAGGAATAATAAAACTATGGACACAGACCATCAAGGACGGGAACAAGTAAGCCAGCTGAGAAAGGAGTACAAAGAAACACTCTGGGAAGAGGAGACACAGTGTGAGGCAAACTGGACTAAACTAGTATTTAACGCTAAGCAAACCAACATGAGTACTTTCTGGGACATAGTAAACAACCTGAATAGGCCAATTGAAATCCTGTATAACTCCAATGTACAAAAGGAGACCTGGGCAGACTTCCTGGTAAAAAGAATTGAAGGGAAAATGCTGTTAGAATCATCTCAAACGCAGTCAATGGAACATCAATTAAATGATGATAACAAGATAGGAAAAATGGCCACAGCAACAGCAGAACCATCTAACAGAAAAGACTCTGATTAAAATTTCTCAATCGAAGACACCATTGATACAATGAAGAGAGGAAGAAGCAATGGGGCACAGGAAACTAACGGCATCACCCAAGCAATTTTTAAAGGCGAAATAAAATTCTAAGGGACACAACTTTCAATGTTATTTAACAAAATAGAATTACTGGGCAGTATTCCACCTAGCTGGCATGATTCCATATTGAATCCAATTTACAAGGGGGGTGACTGAACAAACCCATCTCCCTACTCGACGTCGAAGCAAAATATTACATATCCATGATTCTGACAGACCTAACCGAGTGGTCAGAGAAGCAGAACATGATCCCAGTCCATCAAACCAGATTCAAGAAAGGAACCGGTACAACTATGAATATATTAGCAGTATCTTAGACTGCCGATAAAAGTAAAAGGGAAAGGAAAAGATTACACCTTTGTTTTATCGACCTAAAGGCAGCCTTTTACTGTGTGGACCAACATTTGCTGTATAAAAGTTAAAAGACTGGAATATCCCAGGAAACATACTTCGATGAATAATTCAATTATACACTAATACCTTGGAGTCAAAGTGAGCTAACACACAAGGGTCTCGGGTAGGAAGATCAAAACAAAGAGGGGTTTAAAATAAGGATGTGTGTTGCCCCCCACCTATTTAATCTGTTCATGAGTGACTCAGCCCAAAGGCTGCATCAGACTAACGCTCACCCCCCCCTCCCGACTTTGGTGTTTATCCCTGTTGTATCTCTTATGCTGATGACGTTGTACTAATGAGCCTAACACAGGTAGGCCTACAAAGGGCACTGACAGAAATGCAGAATTACTTAACAATAATTAAATTGGAAATTAATAAAAGTGAGTCAAAAACCATGCTGATCCAAAATAGACGGAGCCACAAACTCAAGATCTGGTTGAATGGAAATATGCTGGAGGAATGTTTCAAGCTATAAATATTTAAGAGTCTACTTAGACAACAGTTTTAACCAACAATCACAGAGGAACTACACGAAAAAAGGGCTGGTGCATTAATATTCAGCTTCAGCACTCTAGCAAAAAAACTGGAAAGTCCGTTGTTTGAACCATTACTAGCAGCAAGGCTTCTGCCAACACTATCTTATGGTAGTATTACTCAATACGAGAAAGACTCCACACTACTAAACAAACTGCTAATTACCATCTACAGACAAACCTTCCAGCTGCCAAAAAGTGCAACACCAGCACAAGTGCGGCTGGAATTTGGACTAATAAATGAATCACTAGCAAGGATGTATTGAACTGTAAAAAGCTGGTACAAAATAAAACTTACCCAAAAACATTCTCAAATCAGTGAAGCACTTTGTACAATGTACTATAAATATCTACATCAAGCCCTCTAACCACCAAGACAGAAGACTTGCAGAACAAAAACCTATCTCAGTATTTAGACAAAATCACCAACAAAATGGAAAGATTTCAATCGCTGGTAGAATGCTAAAACACATTCAGCATGCGAGCACATGCATGGTTGGTAATCAACCACTATGACTCTTTAGAAAAAGCACCTTACCTAAGCCTCACATTCTCTGTTTTTCATAAGAAATGATTTTGTTCACCTGATCTGTAACTGCACATACTTTTATTCGGCACGAGTCACCTTATTGCAGCCAGACTTCAAAAAGAGAAAAATTAGGACATGCAGGGCCGCCTTTACCAAGTCTTAACCCATCGGACTCCAAACTGAACTGTAAACTGCTCACGTTTTTATAGTACCTGAACTAGCCTTGAAACCCATTCCAGACCAATCAACATCATAAACAAAACCACCCACTACTTGTTAATTTAGAAATATATTTAATATTAAGTTAGTGTAAGGGTACAAACACACCCATACAGGTACCACACACCTATACAGTCTTTCAGACAGACACAGTAGTAGGGAAAATGTAGCCACACATGAAATTTTTATGACGGCAACCATGTAGCATTTCGCACCGTGAGTAATCATCTCACTCAAATATTTACAGGCTGCTGGTATTCTGATGACCATCGCTGATGAACCTTCTCCCAAGGGGGCTCTAGTGGTGGAATAGTCTGCTGTACCTAGTTTCTTGTGCAACATTCAGTTGTACACCCTTTCATGAATTGCTTTTAAGTACTTCCAATTGGAACGTGTCCCATGTGAATACTTCTTGGCAATGCTGCTGGGTAACTGTATGCTGCAAACATTCCACTTCACATATTTAGCTGTTACCTTCTTTTTCCCAGAAGGTATAGTAAAGTGCTTCCAAGCATTACTTGCTTTTGTGCTATTGTACACCTACCACCTGCGGAGCCCCCCAGGGGTCCTCCCGCAGCCCTACGCTCTTCAACGTCTTCATGGCTCTGCTCACCCCCGTCGTCAGAACCTACGGACTCAACATTGTGTCATATGCAGACGACACCCAACTCATCCTCTTCCTATCCAACGAACCCATCAACGCCAGACACAACTTTCGAGAAGGCATGGAAGCCGTCGCCAAATGGATGAAAAACAGCTGCCTACAACTAAACACCAACAAAACGGAAGTACTCATCATGGGCCCAAACCCAGACGCCTGGAACGACACCTGGTGGCCCCTCGCCCTCGAAATCCCGCCCACCCCTACGGACCACGCACGCAACCTGGGAATCATCCTGGACTCAGAGCTCAAAATGGACCGCCAGATCAACTCCGTCTCGTCCTCCTGCTTCCACACCCTCCGCCTCCTACGTAAGACCTTCAAATGGATCCCCCTCAAACACAGAAAGACCGTCACTCACGCCCTGGTCACCAGCAGGCTCGACTACGGCAACGCACTCTATGCCGGAATAAACAAAAACCTCACCCGCAAGCTACAGAACATCCAAAATGCCGCTGCAAGACTGGTCCTCAACCTGCCAAGACACTGACACATCTCCCAGCACCTGCGCACACTCCACTGGCTCCTCATCGAAGCTAGAGACACCTTCAAGATGATAACCCACGCTCACAAGGCCCTCCACAACACCGGACCAGCATACCTGAATAGCCGACTAAAATTCCACGCACCCCAAAGGGCCCTATGATCAGCCCAGCTCTCCTACGCCGTGGTCCCCCGCACCAGAAAGACCAGATCGAGAGGCTGCTCCTTCTCCTTCCGCACGGCCAGAGCCTGGAATGACCTTCTGCTCCACCTCAGACAGATAACATCACTCCCCATCTTCGCAAGAAACCTCAAAACCTGGCTCTTCGATGGACTGAAGCCTGCAAACCACCCCCCACCCCCCCTCCAGCGCCTTGAGACCCTTACGGGTGAGTAGTCGCGCTAAACAATCACCTGATTTGATTCGATTTGATTTGATTTGATTGTAGAGATATACATGCATTTGTTTGAAATGATTGTGTAGAAAACTATATTTGTAAATAGTTAATAATGGTTAATAATAGGTAAGTAAGCTGCGTTATGTTTATTTGTTTATTTGTAGTGAGTGCAATCCACAATGTTCCTTAATTGCAATGAGATAGTGTGGATATTTGGGTTTTTGACTACAAACTTTATGACTGTTTTTCCCCCACTGTTCTACAATGTTTCCCTAAAAAGTACATTGTTTGTGGTGTAAAGAATCTGAGAACAGTAAAAAAGGGTACATGACATGCTTATTTATATTATTATATACCTTTGCAGTATGAGAAATGTCTAGTTATTTTTTAGAATTATGTCTATATGAATTGTTGAAATTGTAAATTACTTTTGTAATTGTACTAATTGCAAAACTAATAAATATTTCAGTTTTTTTCTCTTTATGCAGATCAGTGGCACCGTATATTGGGGTAATGTACTTTACTAACTGGTTCTTCACAGTGATGTTCCATAACTTTACATTTTGAGGATGCACATCTAAGGACAGATTGCTACAGTTACTAATATACCTTGGCATGCATCAGTGCAGGAACCACACATCCAGATACACAGAGACAGAGATACTAACAGACACAGGCTCACACAGATAGAGCTACTGACACACCTAGACACACATCGATATAATTACTGACACACTCAACTACACACTAATACAGCCAGTGAACCATCCCGTTAAAAAGTAATGCATCCAATAACACACCCAGGCACACTCTGATGCACACATTGATACACCCAGAGACTTACCAATGCAGACACTGTCACACGGTGCATACAACAATGCAGACACGACACACCCATCCAAACACTAATGCAACCAATAAGACACCCAGCTATACACTCACGCATACACAGACACACCCAGTAACTTACCAATACAGACTCTGACACACCAAGGCATACAGCAATGCACACACCTACACACTCATCTAAATGCGAATGGCGCCAATAACACACCCAGGCACACTGCAATGTAGACACTGACACAGCCAGCCAAATAATAATGCATCCAATAACACAGCTAGGTATACACTGAGGCATACACTGACACACCCAGTAATATACCAATGCGGACACTAACAAACCCAGGCATACAGCCATGCAGACAGTGGCATATCCCACCAAACAATAATGCACTCAATAATACACTCAGTCACACACTGATACATATGCTAACACACCTAGGCACATACTGACACATGCACTATCAAACCCAGGCACTTACTAATGCATACACTCACACACCTAGGCATACACTCATGCTCATATTGATACACCCGCACTCATACAGATACAGTCAGTAACACATTAAAAACACAGAGTTAGCTCTTTATTTGAGTAGATTCTGGTTCAAACAAGAACCGTTTTTAAAAAAATGGTTTTTTCACAGTTTTTCATTTTTTCTTGTTTTTTCAACAAAAAGTAAACAAAGCTGGGTAAGGATGGGGAAATGCAAAAAAGCAACTGGCTTCCGTCTTCAACAAACATTTTGGAGTATTTCAATGCCCCCAAAAAAACTAACAGCGATGCTTCTTCACTGTATCCAAGACGGTACCAACGGAAGACATTTTTATAGTGACAAGCATGTGGCATTTCATGCAGTGAGTAACCATGTCAGTTAATTCCTCAAATGCAGCTGGTGTTGGAAGAAGTGCAGCTAAAGGTGGTTCTCCCAAGACTGTTGTAGAGATTGTCTGTGCTTTTGCACCTGCTTACTCTCGCATCATCTGGTTGTACACCCTCTCATGAACTGCTTTTAGGTGCTTCAACATAAAATTTGTCCCATATGAATATTTCTTTGCAGTGCCTCTGGATAACTGCTTGCCACAAATTGTGCACTTTGCTGATACATTATTTTCCCCAGAAATACCGTCCACCGGTTTTCCGCCGGTCTAACAGGAGAGCGGGCAGAAAAGGGGAATGATATGGTGGCGGTGTCTACACCGCCATCCATATCAAGATGCAGGTGGTGAAGTGCCTTTCCATGGCGCCCATGGAAAGGTATGTGGAGTCTGCATGTGGGGGCCCATTGCGGGCCCCCTGGGTTTTGGGGGGTGGGGGTGCACATGGGGGGTACCACCCCCCTGCAATTGCATGCACAACGTGGCAGGCACCACGCGGTGCCTGCCACGTTGTGCATGCAAATGCACAGATGCCTTTTTAACATTGCGCGGGTGCTGCTAAAAGCACCGCCAGCCGCAATGTTAAAAATGCGGGAGGAGCCCTCCAGTGTGATGGGCGCATCCTAATCGAATTTGCGGGACCGCCACACACATAGCGGGCGGTCCCATTTGCTGAAACGAGTCTGCCCATCCGCCATCGTAATAGACCCACAAGCATGGTTCTTAAGAAAGTTTCACTGTTAGCAAACAGTGACATATAAAGTAAACTATCTCCATAAAGTAAGCACTGTTCTCTACTGATATCGACTTCATTTGCAATGTAGGTTCAGTGAGTTTCAGGTATTTGATACAGATAAATGCTGTCCATACTAGGTCATTTGTTTTGGAACTGACATTCACTATTTTTTAGGAACTTTCACTGACTTATCGGAGAGGTTTCTGATTTGTTTTGACTGTGGGATAAATGAGAACTTGTGTGAAAATTAAGTGAAAATAAATGGTTATTAAAATATATGGCCCTTGTGGTGATGTTGTCATTATAATAGCATCCTGCACTGGACGTAAATCGCAATTGTTGGTCCAATGTGAACAAGCGCATTGGTCAGGCTCTGTGTGTTTTTTAGTGAACGAACAGGTGATCATGTGTCAATTCTTGTAGAAGGGCACAATCTGTATATTCACATCTATAATACGTAACTAACCCATCGGGAATCAACAGGATATAAGTGACCCTAATAGCATCCTACATGGGTGTGTGTGGCGATTGTTATGCCAATACATAGACAAACACATAAGTCAAGCCATGTGCATTATTTTGGGAATGATCTAATGATCACACGGTAATTAATGTGTAAATATGTAATCTGTGTATTTACCTCTCTATTGTGTTGCTGCCCCATCAGGTATTCATTTGGGGAAGGGGTTTTTAAAGTGCAAACTTGACCCGAAAGTATCACAGCACTCTACATGAGCACCAGTTGCTTTACAGATGGCCACATTCATTTTGTTAGGCACAGGGTGATTACGTGATTTGCCAAGATCACAGGATGTTGAGTATCCCTACCGACCTGAACCCGGTTCCCCAGCTTCGAGGTCGACCACTCTAGCTGTTAGTCCACATTCTCTCCCCGGTATCACAAAGATATAAGTGATCCTTGTTATTCACGGGGATGGTAGGGGCATGGTGGATGTCCTGAATGTGGTGCCTTACATAGTCCTTATCGGGCAACTTGTGACTATGGAATGTCATTGTTCAATCCGTAGTGGAATGTCTTCAGATTGTAAATTAAGCGTTGGTCTTTTGTAACAGATATCTATCTGCATGGGTGTTTACATGGTCTAGAGTTTCCAGGACCACCCACTGCAAGTTATTGTGTTGGGCAGTCAAAAAGTGGCTGCTCATCTGTCTTGTTGATATTTTGCACCTGATGTTGCTCCGATAGTCTCCTATTCAGGTTTTCACTTTTCTACATGTCATTCCTATGTAACGGCGGTTGCAAGGACATGTAGATGATATGTTTGGTTTTGCAATTTGTGTGCATTCTGAGCGTTCATCTGCAATTGGTGTCCAGATCAAAAATGTTGTGGCTGTGGTTAGGTGGCATACTAAACACGAGTTGCTGGAAAATGGCCCACAATGGGTAAGCGACCTCATGCTGTGGGAGCCGTGCCAGTTTTTCTCTCTGTCTTCTGTGGTTGTGTGTAAATAAGCTGTGAACACAGGTTTTCTCCTCCCTGCTCAGCCTTTGTCCCTGACTCCTAGGAGTGATCACACTGCATGACAGGAGGTCAGAATCTTGTCTTGGCTACAGCAGGCACATGAAAGAGCGGGCTGGTCAGCCACAGCGCAGTAAAGCTGGGGCAACCAGGTAGGCAACATCTAAGGTGCCACCTGGGTACATGCCGTGTCAACCTGGCACGAGAATCATGAGTCATGACTGGGGTGAGAAGGCATGTTATTTGATGCCAAACATGACATATTTTAGTGGGACCATAATGGAGCTGTCAATCTCGAGAGTGTCCGGTTGGCAGCCAATGTTATCCTATGGATTGCTTACACATATAGTATTTTCCAATGGGGAACACTACTATAGGGGACATATAGGCTTGTAATTATATGTCCACAGTGTCAATATAATGTACCCTGCCTCCTGGGCTAAGGAGGCTTACCTTGGGGGTGCCTTACATATTTTAGAGGCAGTGTGTGTGTGAATGTGCCACACCTGGTGAGGGCAGAGTTGAGTTCAAGCATTTTGCACTGCTCCTGCCGTGTGCAATGACAGGCCTACTATCTGTAATTTGCTTGGGTCAACCAGGATGGCACAAACGTGTGCTGCAGTCCTTGGGACACCTTTACCACCAATGCTCTGGGCACTCCTGGTACCATATACTAGGGACTTATAAGAGGGTAAAGACTTTGTGGATTTGGGATTACCAAGTTGGACATACCAGTTTTATGAGAGAGCACAGGCCCTAGGGTCTGGGCAGCAGATTCCAGTGCAGAATCATAACCAAAAAAGTGGGGTGTGACCACACAAAAAGGGGCACTTTCCTACATGACCACATCAGACTAAAGGTGATGAGCAACTAACCTATCCTTTCATAGTTCTCATCATCTAGGTGGAAAAACCTGGAAAGGCCATCTGCATTGGCATGGCCAGTCCCTGGTCTGTGTTCCACTGTAAAGTCCATACCCAGTAAGGAGATGGGCTATCTCAACAGTTTTGGGTTTTCTCCTGTCAACTGCATCAGCCATCTGAGAGGCCTGTGGTCAGTTTGTCCCTCAAAGTAGGTCCCAAAGGAGTAGGGTCTCAGCTTCCTCAGGGACCAAACTACAGCAAAGGCTTCCCTCTCATTGGCACTCCAACCCTGCTCTCTAGGGAGGAATTGCCTGCTGATATAAGCAACTTGTTGACCCTTGCCCTCATCATTGGTTTGTGCTAACACTGCCCAAATCCCATGTTCAGAAGCGTCTGTTTGGACAATGAGCCCCTTTCCATTGTCAGGTGCTTTCAGTATTGGCACATAGCACATAGTCTCTTTCAGGGTGTCAAAGGGCTTCTGGCATCGTGTGGTTCATATGACCTTTTTAGGCTGCTTATTGGAGGTTAGTTCAGTGCGTGCGGCCACAATGGCCCCATAACCCTTTACAAACATCCTGTAGTACCCAGTCAAGCCAAGGAGGGCTCTGACTTTGAGTGTGAGTTTTGGGAGCTTCCCTGGCCAGAATAATCTGGATCTTGGGTTCCTGAGGTAGGTCTTGGCCTCCACCTACAAGGTGGTCCAAGTACACAACAGAACTCTGTCTTATTCAGCACCTGCTGGCTATGGTAGTTGGGCCTGCCTGATGCAGGGCCTGTAGCACTTCCTTGAGGTGGACCAGGTGATCCTCCCAGGGGAGCCAAAGACAGCTATATCATCTAGATATGCTGCACTAAAGTCACCCAACCCTGAAGAAACTCTATTCAACAACCTCTGGAAGGTGGCCAGTGCAGTTTTTTAAAGTCAAAAGGCATCATTTTGAATTGGTAGTGGCCTTCTGGGGTCAAAAATGATGTCCTCTCTTTTGCTCCCTGGGTGAGTCCAATCGGCGAGTACCCTGATATTAAAGGTACTCAAGAATTTGGCTGCACCCAGCTTGTCAATCAATTCATCTGCTCTTGGAATGGTCTGCTCATTAGTTTTGGTAACTGCATTGAGACCCCTGTAATCCACACAGAACCTCGTCTCAGTTTGATGTGAGGTTTGGGGACCAGACAGTCAGAAGGTTCAATAACCCCAAGCTCTAACATCTTGCTGACCGCAGACTTAATGCAAGCCTTAACCTGGTCTGAAAACCTGTAAATATTATTTTTGACATAGGTGTTGTCACCGGTGCCCACATCAGGGGTACACCATGTTGTCTGACCGAGGGTCAAGGAAGAAAGCTCAGCAAACTGGCATAGGACTTGCCTGCAGTCAGATTGCTGTTTTGCAGTGAAGGTGTCAGACAAGACAACACCTTTAACTGACCCATCCTGGGGATTGTTTGACAGTAGGTCAAGGAGAGGTACACTTTACACCTCCATTAGTGACTATGAGCATGGTCATGTCAGCTCTGTCTTGGTGGGGTTTTAAGAGATTTACAATTGGATGGGGCCCAGTCCACTAGTCCTGGAGGGCCCCGGGAGCCACGTGCCCCAACACCCAATCCAGCTGACCTGGTTGGAACTCCACCAATGCTGACATCCCGTCATACCAGTGCTTGATAAGCTCCTGGCTGGTATCTAGGTTCCTGTTTGCCCTCTTCATGTCCTCTGCCATACCTGAACGCAGGCCAAGTACATTGTCCACAATGTCTTGCTTGGGCTCTTTGAGAGGTCTCTCCCATCCTTCTCTTACAAGACTCAATGGACCACTTACAGGATGGTCAAACAAATGTTCAAGTGGGCTGACTACAATCCCCTTTTGTGGCACCTCTCCGCATGCAAACAGTTGGCAAGGTAACAGGGCATCCCATCTCCTTCTGAGTTTTTCAAGGAGACCCATTACCATGTCTTTCATGGTTTTGCTGAACCTTTCAACTAAAACATTGGTTTGAGGGTGATGGGGTAGTAAACTTGTAGCTCACTCCACTTTCATCCCACATAGCTTTTAGATATGAAGACATGAAGTTAGTCCCTCTATTAGAGACCTCCTATTTTGGAAACCTAACCTTGGTGAATATTCTAAGGAGAGCCTTTGCTACTGCAGGAGCAGTTGCAGTCCATACGTGAATTACCTCTGGGTTTCTAGAGGCATGGTCAACTACCACTAGTATAAATCTATAACCCAGATGCATTTTCAGGGTCAAAGGGACCAATAATGTCAATCTCTACCCTCTCAAAGGGAGTCCCAACCACTGGTAGTGGAATTAAGGGAGTCTTTGGTTGTGAGCCTGTCTTGCCACTGGCTTGACAGATCACACAGGAGCGACAAAACTCTTTCACTTTTTCAGACATCTGGGGTCAATTCAAATGGGCAACCAACCTGTCCCAGGTTTTGGTTTCTCCTAGATGTCCAGCTAGGGGAATGTCATTGACCAAAGTAAGGATGAACTCTCTTGGTTGCCCCTGTTTGAGGTCACTGTTTTCAGTGTACAGAAGCCAATCCTCCCAGTAGGCCCTGTGGGTGCCACTGACATCTCCCGCTTCTTGCCTTGCAGCTTGATGTCTAAGGCCTTCTAGAGTAGGGCACTGCTTTTCCCTTTGACATAGGTCATCTCTGGAGAGTTCCCCTGCAGTTAGGAGTTCAGCAAGGTCAGGCCATACTCCATCAGCTGCAGTTCCCTCATCAGACACCAGGGCATCTCCCTCAGGAGAACTCTCACCCTGGGTCTGTGAACTCTTAAAAGCTGCCTTAGCGGACTTCTTGCCCTCTCTCTTGTTTAGGGGTCACTTCATCCACTTTTTCAGGATCCAAGTTCCCATGACTTCCCTGGTGTGCTGCCTGTGCTCTGGTAGTAACACACACCCACTCTGGGGGACCCAGTATTTCTGCCTGAGCCTTCCTTTCCACCTCTACCCATGCAGAAGTCTCAAGATCAGTTCCCAACAGACACTCCACTTAGATGGCAGGGGACACAACCACCTTCTTTCGACCAGTAACGTTTTGGAGCATGCTACATCTCCTTTCCTATGACCTGCCTGATGACAGCCATGACATAACCCATACGCCTTTGCTGGATCCCAGTTTCTACCCTGGTACCCTTTGACCTTGGACTGGGAGAAGTCTCAGGTCCCACCCTCCTGAGAAGTATTTTGTGAGACTTGCAAGAACTCCTTCTTTTTATCTTTTTTATTGCTCACCTCCTTCCCCTGCTGGGAAGTCTGTGAACCCTTTTTAAGGTCACTCCCACCATGAGTCTTTCTGGATACCCTGGTTCTGATCCATTTGTGAACTATCTTACTCAGCTCTCTGGTAGAAGGCAACTTAGAATCCACCAAATGCTGAGGCAATTTCTCTGTGGTACGGTTAGTTGAAATGTGCTCCTTTATAATTAAATGATACAGTCTGTTTTAGGTGTCTAACTCGTTGCCTTTTATCCAGCCATCTAGTGCTTTCACTGAAGGGTCCACAAAGTCCAACCATATCTGGTTTTGACCTCTATGGGTGTCTCTGAACTTTACCCTATTATTTTCTGTAGTGTGTCCAAATCCTTCTATCAATATCTCCTTCATATGCAATTGGGACTCAGCTACCTCCTCATTAGGGGGCAGCCTCCTATCTCTGCCCTTCACTGAGAATGACTCACAAAGTAGAGAGCCCCAGTGCTGGTGTGTTATCCCCTTAACTCTGCAACCTCATTCAAAGACTGTAAACCACTTGTCAATATCATCACCATCACTAAACTTAGAGAAATCTATTTTGGGGATTTTAGGGGCAAAGAAGTACTCCTTGTCCCTGCTATTATTATTGCTGCCACCATCTTTGGACCTAAGGCCCTACGTAACCCTTCTCACTTCAAGGGCTGATATCCTCTCCTGAAGTTCAAGCATTTTCTCCTCCAGGGAGAGTTGGTCAAGCTCATCCTCATGTTTTCCTGAAGTTCAAGCATTTTCTCCTCCAGGGAGAGTTGGTCAAGCTCATCCTCATGTTTTCCTCCCACCTTACCATTTAGGGGTCTTTTAGAGTGAATCCTTTCACTTCGCACTGGTGAAGGGGATCTGGGGAAGAATGTAGAGGTATGGCCCTCACCATCCTCCTCTTCAACATCAATTTGTGCTAGTACTTTATCCTCATTCTCTTCAGGATCATCATCCGAGGCATGGTCCTCCCTCTCTAATTTCTCTTTCTCATAAGAGCTGAGGAACTTCTCCAGTTCCTCCTTTTTAGCTATCATCTTTAACTGATGCCCCTTGCTTTGCACAACACCTCACTTCTATGATCCTTAGGGCTGGGATGAATGCCAGGTCGAGATTCTGACCAGCCTCCATGGTGCCTAACTTTTACTTAGTAGTTAGGACCTTATTAAAAATATAAAAAAACGTTTTAAACGTTTACAAACTTACTAAGGGCCAGATGTTTGAAGAAACCATTTTGCGTTTCCATAAATGCAAATCCTTCCAATTCGCAATTAGGAAGTCGCAAAACGGCATGTATGAAAGTGTTTTGAACACTTTCTGTGATTCCCAGTGGGTCACAAATGACTTACCTCATGAATATTAATAAGGCAGGTTGCAATTTGCGATCTATTTGGAAACGCAAAAATCAGAGGGATGGTGGCCTACTGAGGTCAGCAGACCACCATGTCTGTGATTGCTTTTAAATAAAGAAATCTTTTCTTTGTAAAGCAGCCCATTTTTCTTCAAATAAAATATGATACTTCAAAAAACAAAACATTTAAAGTTTTCCTTTCATTTTTTTAAGTGCAGGCAGTGGGCTGTGAGACCACTGCCTACTCTAAAAAAATGCTTTTACAAACATTCACAAAGGGGAAGGGGTCCCTCGGGGACACCTTCTCATTTGCGAATGGGCAAACACCTACTGAAGTAAGTTGTAAAAAGCGAATGTTTTGCTACCGCATTTCAGTTGCGAAACATTCATACATGCCAATGCAATTTGGTATTAGGAAGGGATGCCCTAAATGGGCCCCTTCCTAATACCGAATTGCAAACCCAAATTGCGATTTGGTAACAGGTTACTGAATCGCAATTTAGGTTTGATACATGTGAAAAGCCTTTGCGACCTCAAAAAAGCTTCATACATGTGGCCTATGTCTTTTAAAATGTACTAATGGAATGGGAGTCTACACAGGGCCCTAACAATCCAATTAGAAAAATAAAAAAACATTTAAAAATAAAATATTTTTGATGCTAAAGTCAATTAGGTGGACTTCTTATGCAAAATCACTTATGACCAACTGGTAATGCGAAACACAGTTTCAGGATCCCCACCGTTGTAACACCAATGTAGGAAAGTGGAATATTATATGATATGGCTGGGTAACCTTATCATGTAATATTATCACAATATCCCAAACATGGTCTTTAGATTTACACTAATAAATCCTTAACTTAGTCCTGATACTGTGGCAAAAAGCAGTCAGGCTTTCCCAAAGGAACATGTGTTAAGAATTTCAGAGTACCAACAAGGACGATAAGTAATTGACACGACTCAAGATAAAACCAACGCTAATTTATAAAAATAGAGTCAATTTAATTTAGACACCAAAATGAACAAAATAGCATAAATATAAGTGGAGTTATAGGGCCCGATTCACAGAAGTAATCTGAGACAAAATCCTAACTTTACTACTTTCGGTATTCACAAAAGGCATTTAGGAGTAGTAAAGTTAGGATTTTGTCTCAAGTTTGTCTTAAGTCTGTCTTAAGTCTGTCTTAAGTTTGTCTTAAGTCAAACTTAAGACAAAATCCTAACTTTACTACTACTAAATACCTTCTGTGAATACCAAAAGTAGTACGTTAAGGATTTTATCTCAGGTAATACTCGGAATCGGCCCCAATGATTTTTGAAGCAATATTAAATCAGCGCAGTAAAATACATAGAAAAAATAACATTCAATGGCAAAATCCACTAGTAACAATCGGTCACTTGCAGGTCGAGTTACTTGGACCACTTTCAGGGATAAGGTCACACCGGCCCCAGGACCAGGCTACAAAAGTCAGATCAATTTTACCTAACCCATTCAGTCTGGGTGCAGTGCTGTTCTGGCCGTCCTTGTTGCTGAAAGTGAGCCGTGGTTTGTACTGTTTTGGGCGCTTACACATTGCTGCAAGAAACAAAATGCAAAGACACAACACTTACAAAGCTGCTGACCTCAGATTATGGTTGTACAATATTCTCTGTAAATGCAGCATCGAGTGTGGGGGTTGGTTAATGGATTGGTGACCAACAAGCCTTGGCAGCAGTAAGCACAGAGAAAAGCTTCTGGAACTTCATTGGGTCAGGGGAAGAAATGGAGTGGCCTGAAACTTCGGGGCAGGTGAGAGTACAACTCCTACAATGCACAGGAAGACCTGGATTTGGGCACTCCCTCAGAGGGCCCAATCGCCAACGGTTCTTTAGATATGGTGTGTGCTTTTACCTGCAGTTTCCAGGGGACTAGTGCCACTAGTCCAAGGGAAACGAAGGGTGCTTCTGGCTTGCGTTCACTTAGTTCCAAGTCTGTTGCCTCAGGGTCAAAGTATCCCTCTTTTGATTTGTGCAGTAGGAAAAGTCGTCTTCTCGGCAACACAGGTCTCCTCTTGGTCCTTCTTTGAAGTAAGTTGTTCAGGTCTGAGGTCTGGAGTTAGGGGGGCACTTACATCCTAAATTTAGGGGATTAGAGTGTGTGGGAGCTAGGATCCTATGGATAGCTAGTCCCTGTAGTTAGTCCAACTCTGAGGTGACCACTTCTGGTGGTTTAAGTCACCTTTTCTACCCAAAACACACTATTTCTGCCTTTGTAAAGACGGCAGAGGTCAATTTTAGGTGTACAGATCAGACTGCCCACCCAAGAGGTATGGCCAGCCTTAATGGAGGTGTAGCCCAGATGCATATCAGGGACAGTACAACCTTTGGAGCTCACCTCTCTGATGTGCTAATTCACTAGCTTGCTGGGGAGGAGGGAGGCATGACCTTCTTCCTATCCAGCCTTTGTCCCTGACTCCTGGGAGTGATCACACTGCCTGGCAGGAGGTCAGAATCTCGTCTTGGCAGCAGCAGGTGCCAGAAAGCATGGGCTGGTCAGCGAGAGTACACTGAAACTGGGGCAACCATGTGGTCAACCACAGGGGTGAGATGGCAGGTTGTTTGATACAAAACATGATATATTTTAGTGGTACCATAATGGAGCTGCCAATCTCAAGAGTGCCCAGTTGGCTGCCCATGTTATCCTATGGACCGCAAAAACATATACTTGTTTCAAATGAGGCATATAGGCTTTCATTTATATGTCCACACCTTTAATATAATGCACCATGCCTCCTGGGCTGAGGGGGCCTTCCTCAGGGTGCCTTACATATATTAGAGGCATTTATGTGACTGTGTCACACATGGTGAGGGCACAGTCGAATTACAGCAGTTTGCACTGCTACTGTAGTCTGCAATCGCAGGCCTGCTGTCTGTAGTTTGCTTTGGTCACAACAAGTGGCACAAACTAGTGCTGTAGTCCTGGGGACGCCTTTACCATCAATGCCCTAGCTCCCCCTGGTAGCATATACTAGGGATTTATAAGGGAATATTTGCCAATTTGGGATTACCAAGTTGAACATTACAGTTTTAGGAGAGTGCACAGGCACTGGTGTCTGGGCAGCAGACTCTAGTGCACTATCAGAGTCAGAACCATCAACATTTGGAGCAAAAATTATGGGGCGACCATATAAAAAGGAGCACCTTCCTATAAAATGAGGTAAAAAATGCACTAATTTACACTAAAACGAAAGCAGTTCAAGAAGGCGACACTCTGCTGAATTCTACACAGAAGAAAGGAAATCATATTCGAAGACAAAGAAAGCCAACTAACGTAAATTATTCAAATGAATTATAACTAAATAACACCAACAGTCAAACTTTTAACTTAAACCAAAGTACTAGTATAACACTCTCCATTTGTATTTCCCTACTATAGCCCACAGCAATGGAGAAAATATGAAATAGGAAATCATGTTTCTAAATTACTCAACAAACATAATTTAAGAAGTAAATAAATATAAACAAACCAAAAAACTGTATTGCTTAAAAAGAAAATTAAGATCAAATAAATGCTTACACACTCTCTTTGTCTTTCTGTCTCTCTTACTCAATCACACACACTCACATATACATACGCAAGCACACCTTTGCCAAAGTTGTGACTGTAGTTTTAATGACTATTTTATATTTGATATAACCCCCTTCATTGAAAGGTTTTGAAGACAACATCAATGTGTAGAACATTAAGATACAGTTTAAACAGAATCCGCTTCCAGCTTTCCAACATATGTAAATGGATCTACAAATCAAAGTACAATCCACTGGAAAACAAAATATTTATATGGAATACATCTAATTTTTCCCTTTTTTTGTTTTACACATGCAGGATACGGTGTTGGGTTAAACATGTCCTGTATAATACATGGATCAGTACTAGAAATCATGTCTCGGGAATGGTAATACTAGAAACAGGCTTACAAAATGTTCCATTTGCAAACTGATAAACTGGCTCTCTGTGAACAAATATCATCCACTGATGGGTCGAAAGCTATTAAAACAATAAAAGTAAATAAAGCCCTGGGGCCAGATGGCTTTACTGCTAAATTTTATAAATACTTTTCTGACCTACTACAACCAACCATCCTAGCTCTATTCAATAACATTGCTAAGTCAAGCAAAATCACAGACATGATGGCTGAAGCCAACATTATAATGATTACCAAGGATGGGAAAGACTCTTCACGACAAAGAAATTACAGGCCGATCTCTCTGATAAACCTAGATTACAAAATGTATGCAAAGATCTTGGACACAAAACTTAATGAACACCTTCCAAAGTTAATAAGCAATTTCCAAGTGGGTTTTCTCAAAAACCATGTGTCAAACGATAACACACGTCTCCTCTTCAACAGCAGTCGTCATAACTCTAGTTGCTGAAAAAGCCTTTGAAACAGTATCTTGGGCTTTTTTAAAATACTGCATGGAATCCTTTGACCCTGGTGATACTTCCATAAAAACGGTCATGGCTCTACATAAAAATCCATGTACATGCATCTCGATTAATGGCTCACTATTAAACCATTTAACCTTCAACAAGACACGAGGCAGGGTTGCCCTCTTTCTCCATTTTTATAACTCCTAGCGCTAGAACCCCTCCTACTGGACATAAAACAAAACCCCAAAATAAATGGATTTGGTTTCAAAGACAAACACGTTAAACTAGCCGCATACACGGATGACATCCTTATAGTCACAGAAAACCCAGGCCCCTCCATAAAAGCCCTCCTGTCCACCATAGGACTCTACTCTGAGCACTTAAGGTTATAATTTAAACAGGGATAAATCAGAAGTGAAACCTCTATACCTCCACTGCACAAAAGATATTCTGGGTATATCTGGTGTAACCTGGCAATCCGGATATATAAAATGCCTGGGTATCGAATTCGGGTCTAAACCTAATAGACACCAGCAAACAGAATGAAACAATTACCATAGAAAAAACAAAAACCTGCTAGAGAAATTGTCTCCTTAATGTATTACATGGTGGGGAAGAATTGAAACTATAAAAATGATGATTAACCCCATAACTAATTACCTCATCAGCATGATCCCTCTTCTTCTATCAGATGTCTTTCACCGCAAATTAGACAAACAGATCTCTAACTTTATTTGGCAAGATAAAAAAGCTAGAATTGCCCTGAAAAAACTGAGACTACACAACTCATTAGGGGGGTTAACCTGGCCAACCTTAGAGATTACCAACTTGCTTTTCTTGCAAAACAGGGGGCCCGATTCACAAAAGTAATCTGAGACAAAATCCTAACTTTACGACTTTCGGTATTCACAGAAGGCATTTAGGAGTACTAACGTTTTGGTCTTAGGTTAAACTTAAAACAAGCTTAAGTTTAACTGAGACAAAATCCTAAATTTACGACTAGGATTTTGTCTCAGTTAAACTTAAGTTTGTCTTAAGTTTAACTTAAGACCAAAAATAAGTTTGACTGAGACAAAATCCTAACTTTAGTACTCCTAAATGCATTCTGTGAATACCGAAAGTCGTAAAGTTAGGATTTTGTCTCAGATAACTTTTGTGAATCGGCCCCAGGGTTCTCATTGGATCCACCCCCTAGTAACTATAACCCAATATGGTTAGAAATAGAAAGGGTTCTCTTAAAAAACCTAAACCAGTTAACCTTACTAACGTCCAACACGAAGCCCCTCAACGCCTCCAAATATATATTCGAAAACACGAAAGTGTCTCTACTAAAAATTGATAAGAAACTTTCTTGTGGTATAAAACTCTCTAACCTTGCTTTACTATGAAGCAATCCGAACATTCAATATAATGGCAAACCCATACATAATGCCAAAAATTGATAGACAAGGGCATATTCCTCCCACAACAGCTTGGTTCCACATCACATCCCATAACTTTCTCTGAATTACAAACAGAATACCATCTTGATAAAATGAAATTCTACAACTTTCTTAAAATCAAGACCGCCATTTTGAAATCCAAATACCATAAAAACAAACCTTCCCTACCAAACCTTATAGTGAAAATTAATAACTCATCTGTACACACTCTTATGCCCAAAAACATTGCAACTTAACAAGAAAATAATAAAGTTTCAGGAAAAACACTCCTCTAAGCCCATAACAGACTCTGACTGGTCCCAGATCTGGAAATCAGTTACAGCTCAAAACATCTCCCTTGTACTTTCACAAACTAAATTCTGGCTGATACATAAAACATTCTGGACCTATCTCACTTATACGCACAGAAAATGTTAGATGATCCCACTTGTTGGAACTGTAAGAAAGAAGTAGGGGATCTCGCTCATCTCATTCTTCATTGCAAATCCCTAACCCACTATTGGAATAAGGTTTTCTCCTTCCTCTCAAAACTTTTGAACTGCCAGCTCAACAAAGAACTTGCATCCCTGACTACAGGATTCCTCAACACAAACCTTGACAACCCAGCTGACATCGCCCTGTTAGATTTACTTGCTATTATCTTCGGCAACAAAAATAGTCCTTACCAACTGGAAAAGCACACACAAAGCCTCCTTTAACTGCTGGATCAATTGGATTTCACACATTAGAGGCGCTGTCAATATCTCCCTCCAGCCCACATCATGGAAGACTCCCTCCAAACCTATCTGGGACACGCTGGATAACTGCTTCGCCACCAATAAACCACCTTAGATATCCCTATAGATAGTCCTCTCTCACAAACAGAACCCACAAATGTTCCCCCACAGCCATTACTCAGAACAATCCCATCGCTGTGGCTCACCTCTCTCTCTCAACAAAACTTCACTATTGATTACCAGATTTCCATAACCTACTTAAGTCTTTGCACCACAGATATACTTCTAACCCCCCAGGGACCATAAACTGGCTTGTTAGTCCCACTCAGAAAATCCTTTGTACATCAAGCCATTGGTACACCCAGGTATTTAACTTGTACAATATGCTTATATATCAACCTATCTTTACCTTGACAAGCAATTTAAAGTGCCAGTAAAACAAACAACCCATGCCAATCAGTAACAAAATCCTGTATCTGTACTCTCAACTCCCATTCCCTAACTTCTCCTACACCTTAGATTTTCTTTATATGTACTTCTGTTTTATATATAATTTATATATAAGTTGTATAGGATTATTTGTTTGAGTTGACCTTATGTATTATTTGATATATTCAAAAACTCAATAAAAAGCTTTTAAAGTAAAAAAGGAGTTTCTTGCCTATTATGTTTTCTGCCACATTAAATAATTTACTCAGCACCATTATTGTATCTCTTTTATGTGCTGTATGTATCCATAATGCAATAGTTTAGAATTTGTATTCATAGAACATGAAAAACTGAAATCACAAAGTGTGTAACCTATTTTGAATATTTAAAAAAAGAAATCAATTTGATTAAGGTTTGCGGTGATATTTATATTTTTTACCTAGCTCAAATACCTTAAATTACTGCTTGTAATAAATTTGACCAATACCACCATGAGATCTGCAGAGTTCTTATTTTATATTAGATAATGCTTTGTGACACAGAGGTGATGAGGCATTTTGAATGGGACTGTTACGATAACCCACCTAACTTCATGATATAATTTCTCATTTAGGTTATTGTCCCTTTTCTTGGCATTATAAAATGAAGCTACCTTCAACATGGAACGTTTCACATCAAAACAAAAAGATCACTTTATCAGTAAATGGCTTGCTCTCTGTTCTGAATAAAATTATTAGTAATAGAAACCTATGTTAGTTTTTCTGCCATACATCCATCAGATTGACTTGATATGGTGCGATAGATCATCATAATTCAAAACAATATTAATGAATCTCCTTCTTGCATCTTAGCATATCCATCTCATTTGCAAAAAAAATATTCATTACAGATGCTTCCACTTTTTTTTATTGATCTCTACTATCTATTGTTTATTTCCATGTCTTTAAAAATGTGCACAATAACTTCTTAAGCCAGCCAGTTTTGGGCATGCTTTCTTATTATGTATGTTATTTTCACTGATTCTCTTCCATGAAAGAGATGAATGACTTTCAACTATCCTGATATCTGATTACCATGGACGTATTCCCAGTTATTTCAAAAAGTTTAATATGAAACCATGTCTCAACTTATACAGCCTTAACTTTTGTTTCACTCCCCACAACCTTAAGGTAATCCTTAAATCACGAAACGACTTTGAAGACCTGCCTATCAGGTGGCAGATGGCGCTATAAGAATTATTTCAGTGAAAGGAAAACACATACCACTGTAACAGAAACATTAATAAATGTTCAAATTTACAATGATTCAACGTTTCTAGATTCAACACACCTAATTCCCTATGGAAAGCCAGTAGAAAATATGTCCACAATTGATATAGTCACACAATATTTCTATGATGAGATGTCATGAATATTATAAATAACATTATTCAATACCCTACTATTTGTCTTCAATAAGAGAAAACAGTTTGGGCAGTTTTTAAGTACGTTAAAGGGGCTCTCAGCTTTATTATGAACATTTAAATGACCATTTCTCATGTTAAGTATTTTTGCTCAGTATTTATGTGGAGGCTGGTATACTGTCATTATATAAATATCTTTAAATCCCTAGTATAGGAATTTTTTGAGCATATATAATTCCATCAGATATATTGATTCCTTTCCTATATTGAAAGGCTACACTCCAAAAGCCTAATACTAGATGCATGTACGAGAATTGTTAAACACAGAAAACAACATTATACTTTTTCTAATTATGGGGTGGAAACGGTGCAACATGCTTGCAAATCATAATCATCAACTATATCATACTGAGGATTTTAATCTAGAGTTTCTCGAACACCTTCTACTCTCTACTGTCTACTTTACAAACGTCTTGATCTCCTCAATATGCATTTTCTTTTTTTGTAAATTCTTTTTATTGAACAGCTTGCACGTTATGACAATAGCTTTACATCTTTGCATTACACGAACTCAATATGCATTTTCATATACACAATAAATCACAAGTTCAGGAGACCTATTTCGGAATACAACCTACTAAAATAGTCATATATAATTCATAGGTTAATTGGTTCCTATTACCGTTGGATAAATTAGGTTACTTGCCCTATACTTGGTAAAAGCATCCAATACACGGTCCCTCAGTTTCTCATCGAACATCCCATTTCTTTGCCACTCATACTAAATGGCTTGAAAATTACAACCACAAATGAGAACAAAGACAAAGATGGTCAGGGGATTGTGAGGGGAGCCACACAGAACTCTGACACCACTATGATACTACAGGATATAATAAGACTACAACCACTAATTTCTAGAAATCAAGCTTGGAACAGTGGCAACCCCATTGCAACAGCGGTGTTGTTGATTTTCCGGATGGAGTGGAGGGCGGCTGTGTGGATCACTTCCTGGACACTTAGATCCATTCCTGTGTTCCGGTTTCCTCAAGCTGTATAATGAAAAGTGCTTAAAAAGTGCCACAACACAGAAATCCAACACTAATTTTTAAACATTTCCAAGCAGCATGCAAAAAAAGGAACTCACACCCACGACTTTGACCAAATATTGATAATTTCAAATTACAACATATTATTCCAGCAACACAGGAAAACGTTTGATCAGCTGAAACAAGAACTGTGAGCAATGGGGCCTGAATGTAGACTTCTATCCCCAGTTAAATTCAAGGCTGTCCTGAACTCCAAAGCATACTTTTTTTCACAACATGAGGAAGCGTGGGTTTAGGCAGCAGAGGGGAGACACTCGAGAAATTTTGATTGTTTGCACACAGACTCACAGAGTAAGCAGACCTGACAAGGACAAGGTATGAAGAGGAAAGAAGGAACAGCAGAGAAGTGCGAGGTCCCGGGAAAGCTGAACAGGGAAACATCTACGTTGAGACCAGGACTCTAGCTAGGTCCATGATAGCTCTGACCAAGAAAAAGAACTCCCCCTCTTATGGAGCTAGCGTGCACTTAGTGCTGCTGGAGGTATGAATTTGCAGGCCATACAAATGTTTAAAGTCGCATAACCGGAGTCGTGTTGGACTGTCTGACTCCGCTCTCAGGTGGCTGCTACCGGCTATTACTGGGCACTGTCAAATATGGAGCGGCAAAGCGACCCTTGCAACTGGACAATATTTGAATAACTTAGGCAAAGTGAATAGGGAAAGTACATTGTAGTTTATGACAGGTAAAAACTATTGCAATTATGGGAAGAAGGAGGACGGGTAACAATACCCACCTTAAACCACATGTAGAATCGGAGACCAAATTATATTTCACTGTGCATCAGGGCTTGGTACAGTCCCCCATAGTGATAGAGGAGGCCTTCAATGTTTTCATTAGAGGCTGAGTCATGAGCTACCTGGCATGACACAAGAGATGCCGCATGGAGGTCCAGTAACTGACCTCCCTAAAACCTGAAGCAATCCAGAAAATTAAGTAACATACAATGGTGCTGTTGCTAACCCTGGTGGATGAGGTGAGAGTGGCATGGCTTGCCCCACGAAGCTGGTTATATAAAATGGGGACTAAGCTTGAAAATTTGCTGTACCGGCTGTACAGGTGAGATGAATATAATAGAGGTGTTCGTCAAGTGACTCAGATAGAGAGGAGATGTGAGAGAGACATTCCATCGCCCTGGCCTTTGTGAATTACTACCAAACCTTATAAGCGATAAGCGATTGATGAGCCAACTGATACAGACTTGGCTGCCTTCATTGGAGATCGCCCCATGCTACTTCTCTCACAAGTAGAAATTAACTGTCCAAAAGGGAAACTTATGACTGATCAGCTCACAATAGCACAGCACCAACTTCTAAGCCTGAAAACTGGGGGTTCTAATGAGTCCCCTGTGGAATTATTCAAACAAATCTCACAGCAGATATTGACAAAACCTAAGCCCATGTTGGAGGCATCCATGACTACCGTGGAGCAGCCAACATAACTGTTAATGGCTATGATTGCATTAAAACATAATCATAGAGGTGGGTGAAACATTTTGCTCCGATGGTGGAGTTAGCAAGTTTTGTCCACTCCGTGCTCTTTGAGTAATGCAGAGTTCCAGCATATCTCTGCCAAGCACTGCTTGACGGAGTTTATTCTCACACCTGGCTCACCAATATTATGTTGGTGAGTGAGAGTTTGCATCCCCTAGTGCAAATTTCGGGTGTTAGATCGCCTCCCAGCGAGATTTTCTCAAATCTACTTGAGCTGCAGAAAGAAGCATCGCCCTCTGGTGCATTGCATGGTGCCATTTGCTCTAATTTTCCAGCACACCCTGCACAACATGACGAAGTCTGCCCGCTTGTAGATCTCTGTGGATTCTTGTGTAGTATTTATATAACTCCACTGAATTCCGCAGAGTGAAACTCCATGAGCTCCGCCCACCACTACATAATCATGGCCTAAAGTGGGAATGGTGCTTGTCATAGTGTCCACTCTCCCTCACTAAAGTTGAAGCAAACATCATAGCAAAGCCATTGCAAATCAATTAGTTGTGGTGATTGGCTCCCATGTACATTCAGACCAATTTAGCTCCAAGCCCAGGCATTTTACTAAGTTGAATAATAGGCATCTCCATAATGCCCTTGCTTTAGTCAATTGTGTAGGCAGTCGTAGGGCCCTGCTGATGATTGACTTTGAGAATACATTAGATTCGGTCAGACTAGATTACTTATTCACTATCTTTAAAAAACGAAATATTTGCAGATACACATGCCTTCTATACACTTGACTGGAGGCTAGGATATGGGTCAGAGTAGCAATTTCACTACAGTTAATTCCATTTCCATGGATTTCTTTGGAATGCAGGCTTTCTATGACTCACCATGTCAAGCTGTTGTAAGTCCTTTTTTGATGGTGGTAGAAGTATGTTAGTTTCTTAGTAGTGGGCTTCACACCTACTATTTGTAACTGAGTACTCCACATACAAGACCAAGCAGTGCGTAATGAGTGACACGTTCCCAATACAATCGCTATAAGGGAGGGAAATCCAGGTGGACCTCCCCTAGATGTGCGGCTGTGTCATGGACCTATGCTGGTATAGGGATGCCAAGGCAAACTCATGAAGGAAATCCCATGCTGATTGGGTACTCATCTGGGCTCTCAGCACAGCTTAGAAAGCTTGACAGGGCAGGGTATTCTGAGTTATCAAAACTAGGCATTGTGTTGTCTCATGGCATCATCTGTTCATTTATGGAACTTCATGCTGAATTTGACAAATACAAGCACTAATCCTTCAGATATTTGCAGCCTCGTTATTCCATGTCACCTTTTGCTGAACATTTAATAATGCTATTAGACTTCAACCCACTCAACCAATCGGAGACATTGGGAAATGCAAAATATCTGCTCTCTCGCTAGTTATCAATACTCCTACATATTTGCTACACTTAGGCAGGCCCGAGAGCGAGACCAGGGGAAAAACCTACAGATAATAAATGGCATGAGGCACTTATGGCCCTAGAGAAGTGGCTTTAACTACACAGTTTAGAATGATTCAACTGAAATACCTACACACAATATACCTCATCAGTCGGAAACTCTGGCACAAGGGATAGGTACTCCTCCCTGAATGCTTGTGATGAGAGGATACCTCCAAATTCTTTTTGCACACTTTATGGCCAAGTCCCAAGATAAAAACCTTTGTGCCGGGAAACATCCATGCCTTAGAGAAGGTCATGAGGTGGTGGACCGATGTAACACAGAAACTTACTCTGCTCAATTTACTTAACAAATCCAAGACCAAAGATACTAACGGCCAATTTCTGACTGGGCTTTTTCATAGCTAAAATGGATATCACCACAAAATAATGCTGCATGTACCCACCAGGCCTAGCTATCTGGGCATGGGGACGGTATCGGAGTATGCCTCTTGAGATCCCGATATACAAGCCCCAGGTTTGCCTCCGAAACACTATAAAATATGGGAGAACTGGATGCTTCATAGAGGACAGGTACCATTTTGTGGAGGAAGAGACAATAGGGTTAGCAACTAAGAAACAACTGTAAACAACAGCATGATTGGACTGACACATATATCGGCTTATGTACCATTGTCCATTAAGAATGAATGATAATGATGATTAAATTATGTTATGTATTATTGTGTTATGGTATGTTATGAGCGAGTTTGTATGTAGATGATACATAACACAATGGTGAATTTATGAAGCATATTGATTAAGACTCAATAGGGGATATGTACTAGGAAGTGGAGTGGCTTAATGCCTCTCTCCTCCACTTCAGAAACGCAGGGCTGCCCCATATTTACAAGAATGTGGTGCAGCCTTGCATTTCCCCCTACGATGGCACTAAGTTTAGCAACTTTGTACCAATGCAGGCACCCTTGCATCGGAGTGCAAGGGTGTATGCGTGCAGGGGAGGATTGTTTATGTGTAGGAAGGTGATCCTTCCTTCACACAAACAATCCTAGAAATGCCATTATGTCCCTTTCATGCATGTAGCACACATGAAAGTGACAAAATGGCATTTTTTTTAAAATAAAAAGTTTGTTTATGTACAGGAAGGTGTCCCTTCCTGTACATAAACAAACAATGGCATTTTGCTTTTTCCATGTGTGCTGCACAAGGCAGCACACATGGAAAAAGCAAAATCGAGGAGAAATAATGCCTTTCTTCTCATTTCGCCATCTTAATACCAGTTTTTACCTGGTCTTAATTTTGGCGCTGCCTCCTATGGACGCCACCCTTATACATAGGGGTCAGCGTCAAAATGAATGGGTGTTGCGGTCGTCCACCACAACACTCACTAACCCACCCCTTTCACGCTAACCTTAGCGTGAACGGGGGCCTTATGTACAAGGCAGCGTTAAGCCACGTTAAGTGGCTTAGTGCTGTACATAAGGCACAGCACCTACCGCCACCACAACGTCACTATAGGTGACGTTGTGGTGGCGATAGGGGCTTGTACATATGCCCCTATGTAATTTGCACAATTGCAGTCACTGCCACATTTCATTTGCTGCTGTATCAAAAATGGTCTTATTGGTCAAGATTAGATTACAATGAAAAGGACTGCTTCAATGAATATGAGTATGGGTATGCAGAGTTAGTATTACACGTGGCAAGAGTCTCGTAAATCCCAATTTTTACCCTACCTGTAAATGAATGACGTTCCCACTTTTCCCACATCTACATACAGTTTTTTTCCCTGCAATCTGGCAATAGCTCCTTGTGAACACTGGTTGGTGCTGAAAATGGACGCACCATTTTCTTGTGAGTTAACTGTTTTCCTTGTGACTGCGATAGCAAATTGGATTTTAACTATTGGAAGAATGTGGATTTTTACCACCCACCACAAGTATTAATGTCACTATTCTTCTTAGGTTCAGTGAAGGTTTCAGTGATTGAAACCTGAGAATCACACCTGGTAGCTCTGGCACAGTGCAGACAGATTTAACTTAAGAAAATGTTTAGAAGTACAAAAACAATTAAATATAATTACAATCCCACTCCTATTTATGACAATAAATTATAATTTAGAGAACATTTTTTTTGTTACAGTTTTATATAGCTCCAATCGACCCAGAGGTACTGGAGTGCATTACATGAGCACCAGTTACATTACACAAGGACACATTCATTTTTTGTAGGCAGGAGGAGATTTAGTGATTTGCACAGAATCACATGATGTCAAGTTGAAAACAAGACTCAAACCTGATTCCCCAGTTCTAAAGTCAGCAGTTCTGGCCATTACTTGACATTCTTTCCCCCATAATGACACAAAAATAACAAAAATCCAATAAGTGGAACTGGAGATATATATTGGAACAGAAGGGTCGTCCACATGGCTACAGATGTGTACTGCTGGTATTGTGTCATAGGCAAACACAGAACATGTGTGTGCACCATGATTCATGGCCTGTTTCACGGATTGCAGTCCTGTTGGACTGGGAGGGGTGACCACAGTGCTACCCTCATAGTAGTGGAAGAGTATTGCAGGTGTTAGCCAGCACAAACTTGGTGATGGCAGTTTACCGTGTAGTGATCAGTAGTAGTGAACAGGTGCTTTTGATCATGTGTAACTGGAGTGAGGCCAACAGGCTGCCAAGGGCACAGTACACGGATAGAACAATACTGTTCAGTACAGGTGGTATTATAGGATTAGTGCACGTGCAGAGTGTATGTATGCCTGTGAAGAATACATGACATAAAAGATATAGTTATCTGCAGTATGTGCACAATGAAAGTATGTGCTGGGTGTATGTGTGCTTGTGTAAAGTACAATACTTCAAGAGTGAAGTGTTATGCATTGTGCACATGGTGAGAGTGTGTGTGTGCTTGGTGTATGCGTGCTTCTGTAAAGTACAATACTTGAAGGGTGAATTGTTTCACAGTGTGCACATGGTGAGTGTGTGTGTGCTGGAAGTATGTGTCTGTAAATAGCCCACCCAGGCACTATGCAGAGAAGCTGCAGTACTGTGCTGCATGTGCAGACTGCATGTGTGTGATTACATGTGTCTATAATTGCACAATGCATGAAGGTAACTGTACTGGAGAGTAAGTGTCCTGTGACTGTACACTGAGTGGCATGAGGAGTAGAAGAATCCATCCAGATAGATTTGTATATTTGCTGCATTCCTATGAACTGGGTGGGACATGCACTGAGGGGTGGGAGAAAGGGACCCACCCTTTACACTTCAAAAGGTTGCTCTTTGATTCAGTGATAGATTACAATTAGGGTAGGGGCACATCTCAGAAAGGAGTTGGGGGTCATACGAGAACATAAAGAGCAAGTTCAGTTCAGTTTGGACCTAGCCATACTTGGGTGGCATGATGAGAAAAAAACGATGTTTTTAACCCATATCTGTAGCTGGGGGTAAATGTTTGAAAATGTTTGATATATTCAGCATTCTGTTCATCATCTTTTTGTGTTGCTATTGTCTCCCTAAGTGGGAAGGGTATGCCCAGATGTGGGTACGGTGCTCACTGTGCCACTGGATTCAAGCTAGCCTTGCTGATGAGGGGTGATACCCTGAAACCGGTCCCAGGATGATTGTTTCTGGTCTGGGGATGAACTTGCTTGGCAGTTCGGACTGAACTGTTACCATGGGGAGCAGGGCCAAGACTGATTTGCATATGACTGGTTCCAAACTGCGGTGGCATCGTGAGCAAAAAAACTATGGATTTTACCCAGATCTGTGACTGGGAGTTAATGTTTGATATGTTCAGCATTCTGTCCATCATCTTTTTGTGTTGTTATAGTTGCCCTAAGTGGGAAGGTTATGCCCAGATGTGGGACGTGTGCTCATTGTGACACTGATTTCAGGTGAGTCTGGCTGATGAGGGGTGATACCCGAACCCAGCCCAGGATGCTTGTTTCCAGTCCAGGGAGGACCTGGCTTGGTAGTTCGGGCTTGGCTGTTCCCATAGGGAGCAGGGTCAAGACTGATTTGCCTATGGCAGGGCCCAAACTGGGGTGGCATGGTGTGTAATAAAATGATGGATTTAACCCTGATCTGTGACTTTGGGTGAATGTTTGATGGATTCAGCTTTCCGTCCATCTTTTTGTGTTGCTAACGGTGTTGGGGTACAATAGACACTTGACTATTTCCTGAAGAGTCAAAGGGGAACTCTTGAGTATGAACTATTAAAGTGCATTCCCTGGATGCAGCCATCACTGAATGTAGAATAATCCCAAACACGTTACAAGGAATATCGTGGGACAGCGATTTGCCTGACAACTACTAGACCCCTGACTTCAAGGGGATTGTGTTGTTACTTTCAAATCTCATTATTCCCTTGCATGTGTAGAGTTAGAAATAAAATACTTTTCTTTCTTATAAAAGCATATATTTTAATGGACACTGATTTATTGCATGTACTATTTGCACTTGGAATTATGACTCGTGTTCAATTTTCTGCATCTACACCCCCCCCCCCCCCTTCCGAGGGGGACTGTGACTGCTCCACCACATCTGCCACTCAGCGTCAAGTGCAGAAGGGGTACTTGGCCCAGTTGACCAGGATCTGTAGTAGTTGGTCACTCAGGAACTCAGGAGTAAAAGTCCTAAACCACGCCACTTGGACCCAGTAGCATCTTCATTCCCCATGGCCCTCTAACAGGAGTTCTGTCCATATTTTTAAAGTTTAAAATAAAAAACAATGGCAAAAAGCATTAAGCACCAACCACAGTCATCTGGTTGTGCTTGAACGGTACCTAGATGTGATTTAAGGCCGACCACGATGGAGCATGGGTCAGATGCATAAACTAGGTTCAAACCAGTTGGAAGTTTTACCTTCGGATTTAGTCTCTGGAATGGAAGTCAAATCTCCTCAGCTGAGCAAGGCAACAGGCTGTGTCCGAGAAGGACTCCACAAGACTGGATGGTCACTAGGAAAAACCTTGGTGAAGCCATTGAATTTTAGCAGGAAAGTTCAGAGTGGGAGAAATTCGAACTTCAGGCCTAAGGAAGATCCCTCGCTGGCCAGATACTTTTGGCATCTTCGCCCAGTAAAGATTGCTATGTTCTGTCTTAGTCACTGTCTTGCTGCACTGATTCCTCTTGTGGGGCAAGGATACAAGCTGTATATGAATAGGACTCCACAAGAACATATACCTCATTGCGACATTCTGCTGAAACAGATTTTCTGCTGCAGAAAAGTTCGAAGTGAAGCAACCTGAATCTCTGCGACAACGCACATTTCAATAACTATTAGAAGTAGTCTTTAAATTATATTTCTGGGCATTTCCTCAGCAAAATTAGCATTAATAAAAGTAATAACGTAACTCAGTGTTTTCCTATGGAACAGCCAGCCATGCTACAGTGAATTTAGCTTTTGGGTCTTTTTTTTTCACGGTAAAGACATGTGTAACATTAAACATCTACATGTCCTATTTTTTAATTAATTGAATCCAGCCATGTGGGCTTATAAGGCCTACATAGGGGTGACATTCATGTTTGAAAGAAAGATTTATGTCTGTCAAAGGATTTAGTTTGACATGCCAAGTTTGCAGTTTAAAACTGCAACAGTCAGGCTACAATGATAGACCTGCAGTCGTGCTTGCACTGTGTCTGTGGTGGGTGGTAAAATGAGTGCTGCAGTCCACTAATGACGTTTAGCTTACAAGCCCCAGGTATAATTTGTACCCTAAGCTAGGGATTTATAGGTGAAGTTAAATATGCTAATTTGAATTATAATCAATATCTGCACCTTTTAGGGGTAGAGCACATGCACTGGGCCTGATTAGCAGACTCCCAGTGCGGAGTAAAAAAACGTCAGGAACAGTCCAAAGGAAATAGGGGGTGATCGTGCAAAAGAAGCATTTTCTTACAGCTATCTATCTGTCTTTTTCTCGAAACAACATGCTACACAAAAATTCCCAAAATTACACTATTATGCCATGTCGCATAATTCATGGTAAAACTTTAGTATGATAACATAGAACTATGCTGATGACCAGAATTTGAGCTGCTGCTGTTTGTGGTGAATGTGTTTTGTGGGCTAATTTGTTTCCGCACTAACTGCATCCTTGTGTGCAAAATGGACATGACAATGCATTGTGCGATAAAATATAGCACTAAATGCCAATTTGCCGTTTCACGTAACTATGTCTAATTTCACATATTTTTCTGAAAATATGTGCACTTACACAGCAGCAATTTACATTAATTTCGCACACCCGGATTTAAAGAAGGCACAACATTCTTGATTTTGATGTGAAAATCTGCATGCACTAAAGTTTCCAGAATAGGACCAGTCACTGAACCATTCACAAAAAATAAGGGAAGTTAACAAGTGATAAACTTAGAATTTTTGCACACCCCTAAGTACAAATCCATGTCAAAAATAAATTAATAATCACTGACAAACAACTTTCGTTGAACTGATATTGTCCAATTAATATATTCACAATATGATGATCAATATGCCCCAGTGTTTGTCACAATCTCTGCTTATTAAATGATTGAAGCTGGCATATCAAAAGCTTCGGCAATCAATGTTTGCAATTACTAGACCTTACAGAATTCACCAGTGGACACCTTGCTATCTACATTCCGTACAGCAACCAACAGGATTCTATGGAAGTACAGAACAGGATAAAAACTCGTTAATGTCGAGTTAGTGAACCGAGATCTGCACTCACCTTAACACACCTCGTCTATTCGTTGGAACACATTCACCCAAGTGTCAATGGGGCGCATTATTCCCCAAGACACGCAGCTGGAACTTGCCAACTCAGGTCAGGCATGGAGACATCACAGAAGTAACGCACCATGACCATTGGTTTCCAGGTCAGGCTTAAGCAGCCTTTGTACCTCGGTTTCTTGGCCGGGGTCAGCAAGTCTGGAATAAAGAGACACGGGCATTTTATGAATGATTAATTTGCACGGCGTGTTTGCTTTTTCTGAGTTCTTATTTATGTTTTATGTTTGGGCCTCTCCCAAAAGCAATGTTTTAGTAAAAGAGTTTTCAGAAAATTTCCAAATGTTTACAAAACGGTTTCAGTTTTGCTTTTTTTCTTCGGAATACTCGAATCTAGCGCTTTTTCCTTAACTCAGTAGCACGAAGAGAAGAACATAAAAATAAGTGTTTTCATTGATTAATGTAATGTTTGATGGACATGAGACCGTCTTGGGCCTGCATGGAGAGTGAGGTTTGGTATTACATGTAAACATTTTAGCTCATTTAATGTTGGCAGTCCTCTTATTCTGCGTGGTTTTTGGGGCTGATTAGCAGACCTTCCTTAAACATATAATACTTTGAACATAATAAGGCCCCAAATATATTAGTTCTTTAATTCAATTAAGAACGGCTTTATCTTCATTAGTTAATCTTTGATGTACTGAATACCTACATTTTGCTGTGGTGGTGTCATTATCTTTGTCTATCAATGACTTTAATTTAATGTTATCACTGCCGAAAACGTTTAGTGTGGTATAAGTAAATGGCAGTCATATATCAGCACCCAAAGAGAAGCCAGCCTGCTTTCTTTGCAAATTATTGCAAAATGAACAGATGATGGACGGCATGCTGAACAATGCAAACATTCACCACCAGTCAACAGATCTGAGTTTAATTCATAGTTTTTTTTGCTCACCTCGCCACACCAGTTTGGACCCAGCCATATGCAAATCAGTCTTGACCCTGTTCCTCAGGGGAACAGTCCAGCCTGAACTACCAAGGCAGGTCCTCCCTGGAACGGAAACAAGCATCCTAGGACCAGATTCAGTGCATTACGCCTCATCTTCCAGGCTAACTTGAATCCAGTGGTGCAGTGACCATGAGACCCACGTCTGGGCATTCCCTTCCCACTTAGGCCAACAAATGCAAAAAGACCAGATGATGGACGGAATGTTGAACAATGCAAACATTCACCCCTAGTCAACAGATCTGGGTTTAATCCATCGTTATTTTGTCCACCACACCACCCCACCCTAGTTTGGACCCAGCTATATGCAAATCAGTGTTGAACCTGTTGTTTTCCCCTATTTTTTTCCATTAACTGATGTGACACAAATGTTTGAATAACTGTATTTTTACTAATGTTTCCTATTCAATAAAAAGCAATTCTATACCTGACAGAACCAACATTTCTCAGTTTTCTGATCATCATAGCCTATAAGTCTGTAAATGTGCTCCTTATGTTTCCTATTCTTGCTTTTCACCCATTCCATTTCGTTATAAGGCCCTAATTCATGCCTCCATTTTGCCCAACTACTTCTTATACATGAAACATTTCCAAATGTAGTGCTCTTGATTATATTGACCATTCTGGCCCCGTTGGAAGGTCCTCAGGCATCCATTGCTGAGCAAAAATGGATCTTGCCATCAGTGAACCAAAATATTGTTAATGACCGGATTGTTTCAGTGGTGTCTTCACTTCTGTACTAGTGTCCCACCAGGATTAGAATATAATTCTAGCTGTAATGCCTGCTGCACTGATATAAAGATAATAGCCTAGAAAGAGTGTATTTTTGAGTCCCCATGACTTTTAAGCACTAGTTCAACAAAAGGATTTTCACCAACCATATATTTAAAGATATTATAAAAATACTGATTTTGGCATTCCGGAATAATACGTTTTTCATGATTTTGGGCTAGGGCAGAGAGATTGTAAATTCAAATTCTGCTATCGGCTATTCCCCCTCAGTTAATGAAGTTCAAAGTTTATAGCACCAGACATAAGGTACTCTACTGGTCCATATTAAAGAGGTAAATAATCTGTTGAGTTTGGTTAAAAATGTTTTTTAAGACAACAAGAGATACATCGAAATACAAAATCATGACATATAAATGTAAACAATTCAATGTGATTTACCTGGCTGTCAAGGGAGGGTGGTATATGCTGTCAGGTCTTAAAACCTTTTGAGATTTTCAGCAGCATGTGTACATGGCAGAAACGTGTCCTTTGTCCATAATCCCTTCATATGTGACTTTCCTAGTCATTAGCATTTTTGCATCTTATCCATTAATTCTGCTTTAATGTACTTCCTTGAAAACACAGTCTGCAACGACTTTATTTATTTTTATAGTTGGAAATTTCAGAAAACCTTCCTACAGCTCTATATGTGTGAGCTCCATTACCAGGAGCAAGAAACTTACCCACACTGTCAGTATATAATAAAATCTTAATTGTAGTGCCCATGTTTGGGCTAACTCATATGGCTTGTTCTTTAGTAATGCAATGCAATGCAATAATGGTTCCATGAAGAGGACAACTCCTAATGGTGAGAGTGGGCATCCATGTCTTTTGCCTCTTTCAGTCTGACCTAGGGATGCACCTTCCATTATTAAATCCACCCAGGATCTCTGGTAGAGAGAACCAAGTAACCCAGTGAACGGAGAAGGAAAGCCTACTTCCACTAGAAATTGCCAGTTGGCCAGATGAAATGCTTTCTCCGCATCCAGGAGCCACAGCGCCATAGATATCTTTTATACCGCATCTGCATCCATTGCTTCATATAAATAATATACTTTGGTGGGCAGAAGGAATGAAAACTGTTCTATAAGATTAAAAAAGCCGACTGAGCAATCAAGCCAAATTAAATGCTTATACTTTTATGAAAGTTTTATAATCAATATTTATTGGCTACTAGAAACTGTTGGAGCCCTAGGCCTCACCTTCTTCTTTATTGGAATTCACAAAAATGATCAATTCGCCTTTTCTAAAGGAAGTGGGAGGCTCATTGCCTAGTTTTATTGCATTAAAAATTCAACTCATATGTGGAATCAATAGGTCTGCATAGTTTTTATAGATCTCATTTGGAAGCCTGCCTTCCTTGGCATCCTTGGAGGAGGGGCGAGTGTCTATTCTCTCCTGGGTTTCAGCCTCAGTAATGGGCTACATTAAATTACATTTGTCTTCCAGTCTCTGCCTATATAGCCCAGCTTTATTGAGAAAATGTGTAATATCACTCAATGCTAAATTACAAGGCTTACTATTTTCAACCCTGTGCACTTGATTAGCAATATATTTCATCTTGATTTTCCAGGACAGATATTTTCGGATTGTGTTATCCTACTTATATATTTTTGATAAATAGCTTGTCTGTTCAGAGCATTTTTTGGGCATCGTTTCATAGGCCCTTCCTCAACCAGAGCAGCAACCCTGTCTATGCGGCTTCTCTTACTCAGTAACTCATTTACTTCCTTTTTTGTATCCTGAAGGCTATGCCAGCCCATGGCAAAGGCACTGCAATATCACATGCGGGTATCTTACCAACACCTTTGGACATTCTGTGGTTAGATGTGTCTCCTGGAAAAGGATTATTTCTGCACTCACCTTTTCTAGTATTTGCATGAGTATTTCCATTGAATCCGTTCAAATTTACAGACATCAACTATTGCCCTATTACTTTTATTTTCTTAGATACCTCCGGTGCACATGTTGCAATTGTCCATGCACTAGAACACCCATTTTTTGTGTCACCCCTGCACCCAAACCCAGCCACTCTACCCCACAACACAATCCCACCACCGTCTCCAGGTTCCACACCCTTCTGGCAGGAGAGATGGGGGACCCTCTCCATCTTAACCCTTTGAATGAGCTAATCGGTATTCTTTGGGGATTGTTGTACCATGAGGATCACTTTGTTTCATTATTATACATAATGCATTGTATTTAGGAGAATATGCATCTCATTATTTTAATTATTTTACTGGTTCTGCCAACGGGGTACTTTAAGCAAGTCAGTCAATGTCAAATATGACTTTACATTTTCTTTCTATGTGGTTATCTATTCAGTCATCTGTTCTCTGAGGGACCGATTCCGATGCGGTCTGAAACGGTTCTGACCACATCAGAATCGACTGTTCGGATTGATGGGGTCGGTCAGAAAGGAATCCGAACTGGATTTCTGAATGATTTGCGAAGGGCTCGGAGAACCTGGCTGCCATAAATCCACCATCAATCCCTCGGGCGGCTCTTTCCGGCCGATGGATTCCGATGAAAGATTCCCGCAGCATTTCTGTGTGGGCTTTTCCTACACAAAAAGGCTGTCAGAATCCTACTTTAGGACCCTGATCAGTGCAAGGCCTCCGAATGGCGGCCTATGGTACCTATGGTGCCCCCTTATTGATCCCTGCACCCGGTGGCCACCGGGTGCTGGGATGAACTGCACCTCTGCTCTTTGCAATGAGAGCATGCATTCAAATGGAATGCATGCTCCCATTGTAAAGTAAAGGATTGCATCCTACTTGCGGGGCTGGAACCGACAGGCGGTCGTTTGGTTCAAATTCCCAACTCTGGTCCGTCCAACATCGGAATTGGCCCCCAAGCAATTTAATTATTAAATGAATGTTTCTGCACCCACAAGAAGAGTTGCCAAGCTCTCTTTACTTATCATCCAATAGATTCCACTTTAATTTTCTGAAGAAAAGAATGTGTTTTCTTGATATCTTTTAAAATACAACCCCTTAAACATTTTTTACTTCCACTGCTGTATGTTATGAGTCTACCCTCCCATTCCCTTAAATTTTACAACTCAGTCCGTTGAGCTGAGTGTGAGACAGCTCCATGCCTAAACTCATTGTGGCTGCAGTGGGTACGATTCCAGAGGAGAAAACCAAATACTTAATCCAAAAAACCTGTCTTTGAGGCAGGTAGAGAAGCATTGACTAACTGGTGTAGAAGGTAAAGAGATTATTGCTCTGTGATCCGGTGATCACTCCCCCTTGCTGGGGTGGCTATTGGCCCCAACAGGGGAGTGGAGCAGTGTGCCTGTAGAGTTCGAAGCTAAGTTGGACCCAAATAGCTGGGTAAAGGAAAATGTTGGTAACCTGAGGTCGAAAGTTCTAGAGGTGACCCTGCGGAGGGACCTGACCATGATGCATTGAGTAGACAGAGGAAAGGGGAAACTGAATGGCCACATCAGTTGAGAAGACCCTGCATTGTGAATATAATGAAGAGCCAGGGGGGATGGACAGAGACGAAATATGTGTGAGGTACCCAAGATTCCTGATCTAGAGGAAACTGTTACTGATGCTGCTACAAAAAAAGTGAATGAGTTGGGGCACATCAGTGCATTTCCATTTGCAGCAGAAGCTCATCTTGCTCCTCAGAAACACCAGGAGCTATCCTTGATTTGAAAAGTACCAAAACTGGTCAAATGTTGCTTTCTATTAACCTTGAGGATCTGAGTGGGCAACAGGACCTAAGATGCAAAGGTAGTCTAACACAAGTAAATGCTGAAAAGATTAATCCTTTCTGAACTCTGACAACATTTCTATTAAAGTGTCCAGACAAAAATTACCTTGTGCAGTAGAAATTTTTCCCCAGGAAATATAATCCGAAATCCTTCCCATCTTAGGAGCAGGGGGACAATTACTCTGCGATTTCAAAAGATAATAAGCAATAGGACAAGAAAGCATCTCTATCCATTGCAAGTCTTTTGATTTATTGCATAACAGCGGGAAAGTAAAGTCCATAAGGGCACAACGCTTACACAGTCTTCCACTATTACCTCTTTGGAGTCTACATCCAAACGAGAAGAACCCTCATGGTACTTTTCTGAATCAACTAGAGATGACAACAAAGAAATCGATACCCTGTCCTAGTGTAAGATTAAATGCAAGTCAAAGAAGATATCACAAGTTAATATAGCCCCAATATCAAACTACTTACAGCCATTGACCTTGCCAGAAATATTTCCTAGAAGCCAAACTAAAAGGATGAAATGTTAATCCAATTGGGTACCAGACCACAAAGACCACACAAAAAATAGTTCCACTTCTCATTAAGATTGGGGGCCTCATTTATGAGGTTTGCGTCAAAGGAAAAGGGGAGGAATGTGCCATATCTATGAGATACAGTGCATTCCTGTCCTTTCCACTGCACTGGTGCGCAATGGGCTGCCATGCGCCAATGGCGGCACCCTTGCACCATGGTGCAAGGGTGCCTACGTTATGGGGCTGATTGATTTTGTGCAGAAATGTACACCTTTCTGCTCAAAATCAATCAATTGAGGTGATTTACTCTTTCTATGATTGCTGCACAATGCAGCACACAAAAAGAGGGAAAAATAGGAGAAATTAAAACGTTTCTCCTTGTTGCGCCTCCCTAACGCCACTTCTGGGGTGGTTTTAGAATCTGACGCATACCCAGGTTTACGATTCCTTGTAAATCTGGGAATACTTCAGATTCCATAGGTGTTGTATGGGAACACCCAGAACAACACCCATGGAATGCCCATATCATGCAGGGTTTTTAGTGAAAGGAGCACATATTTAGAAAGTTATGAAAAGTCATGTAAAGTTGCTTTGCATGGCCTTGAACATATGCTGCGGCACATTGCGACACCATTGTTAGGGCGGTTCAAAAGTGCCGCAAGGCGCCTCATAAATGAGGCCCTTGATGTGGAGGAGTACCTAGCGTCCATACGTTATGCACAAATGCCAATGAGGGAACTACTGTGGATACTGTGCCCTCTTCTTCCCCACCAGTAGCCAAACATAGTGCATGCCACAGCTCTGCAATGCACGAAAGACCTGCAAGCACCAAAAATGTGCATGCTCTTTTTGGCAGATTCCAGATAATGATGATGATTATGAATGAAATCTGACAGAGCACACTATTACACCAAGAGGTGTTCCAACACTAAGGGCCTTATTATGAGTTTGGCGGTCCATAGACAGCAGTCCCGGTGCTACGACTGCGGTGCGCTATCAACTGTATTGCGAGTTGGGAGTGGTGCCTGTGCAGAGACCTCTGCTAGACTGCCAGCACTGCCAGCACACTGCTGGGCTCGTGGTCAGGGGCAGGCAGCCTCTATTGGGCAGTACAGGGGAGCAACACTGCCATCTGAATTACGAGTTGGCTTTCCACAAGCCAACTGCATTGGTTGAACCGCCGCCTGAAAGTAAGTGGAGACAAAGGATTTGGGGTGCACACTCACCCCTTTCCAGTTTTTCCCAGCAGATTTCAAAGTGGATCCCTTTCTCCAGGTCCCTCCTACACAGGAGCATCTTCACCCCAAGGAATACGACCCCTCATGCGACGAAATACAGGTAAGTGCGTTGGTACCATACACCCATTTCCGGAACGGCCCTTATAAGAGTCGGACTCCAGAAATGGGTAGATGATATTTTTCAACATATATACATCCGACACATATGCAGTCCGAATGTACACACAGGCATCAATATCTATTGGAATACATTGCCCACTGCCTCAAGACTGCCGCAGCCACACTGCCGGCCCCTCAGCAAACTTGTTACATGGCGGTCGGAAGACCAAAGGCACAACGGTCTCCTAGCAGTCATGGACGCAGCCCTTCGGCGGTCAGGCCGCCAAATCTGTAATAAGGCCCTAAGACAATGTGCAGACATGTACCTAAAACAAGATGAACCACGTAATTAGGGCCTGAGACAAAATTGTTTGCATATGAGAAATACTGAGGGCATGATTTACAGTGCAGTGTAATCGTCAAACTCCTAATATGGATATGCGCGGTAATGCAGGCAACTGCACAAATAGCAATTAACCGGGCCAGTGGTAATTCAGGCTTCATTGTTTTTGCCTGAACTATCTTGTTCATTATCACTTAGTTTACTTCCTCGTTTTTGCAATGTTAGGCTTCACTATAGAATGTTGCTGCAGCATTGCTGGCTCTCCCGGCGACCCACAACAAGTTACCACATTTTTTTCCTTATCATTTGAATGACTTATTATGTAATATTTGTTTATAAGATATAAATAGTTATAAATAGTTCTAAAGACAATCTTGTGTGGACTTTGTTTACTAGTATTTTATTTGAGCTCACTTAACGCACCATTGTTTCAGTAAACAATGTAATTCTTATGTAAAGTCAGAATGTACGTTTTAAAATGAGAAACATAATTCTGAGTGATTTTTAGTATTTGCAAAAATCATGACATAGCTGGTAACTCCCTGAGACTGGATCATAGCAGTAAAATTGTTTTTCATGTGGAGGTCTGAATTGTTTCCAGCACTGAGTTTCATTTACGTTAGACCTCAATTACAAAGCACAGTTGCATCCTGCTGAATTCCTACAGTGTCCCTGAGCATGTCTTCCTCCTCCCGTGTCTATGCTGTAGGGTAGATATATAAAGGGGTAGAGGAAATCGGTCTCACTCCATCGAGCTTCACTATTTCTACACCTCCATCATGCTCATTGAAATGTCCATAGTCCGGAATGCAACACCCCCAGGTCCAAACACCAGCAACTCCAACATGCTACCTACCAGGGCCCCCCTGTGACTGCACTCACAGGCTCTCACACCACCAGCCAAAACCAACCATGATGGGCATAGCTGTCTCATTTGCAATACTCTAAGGGGCAGATTTACAAGCCCCTTGCGCCACTTTTGCGTCACTTTTAACATGGGAAAAGTGACGCAAAAGTGGCGCAAGTGGCTTGTAAATAAGCTCCTAAAGGTCTGCCATGGAGCGTCCATGGGGATGAGAACAGGCTGGCTGTAAATGGCTAGGTGGGTACCCCCTCAAAGTGTGTGTTGGGATGTTTAGTGTCGAAAGTAATAAGAATACATGCGAGTGGCACATAAAAAACTCTTTAGGCAATGGCAGCTCGCACAGTTAAGAGCCGTGGGGTAGGGCGGGGTGGGGGGTGGTGTAAGTCAACAGACAATGGGATGCGCAATATTAAGTAGATAAATAAATAAATAAAACCACTTACTTTACACTCACTGCATCGCCGCGTTTATTTAATATTTCTTATCCCATCATCTGTCGACTTTGATCCACCCCCCACCCCGCCACACCCTTGCTCCCCACTTCTCTTACCTGTGTGAGCTGCTACTGTCTTTAGGATCCTTTTCGTGCCCTCCCACAGTCTCAGGGTGGAGTAGCATAACATACCCTCTGGGGTGGAGCTTAAAGCCATTAAAACCCCTGTGTACTGTAATTGAAAAGGCGAGGAGGAAAAAGAAAATTATCTAGTGGTGTGCCTAGTTGAATATTTTTAACAACCTTTCTGAAGTTCCATAGAAAACTGTCAACTTTTGTGATGATTACAATTTTTAGCTTTGCCACTTAAAGATAGGAAAACTCTGCAAGACGTAAACCTGCAGAGAAAAAACTGATCTGTGTACAATTTCCAGCTTCGCCAATTAGTGTGAGAATGATCTCCATATCTGATGAAAATGTCCAAATATAGAAAATAATTGCTAAGGCCAATATATATCTAGAAACTTCATAACCTTCTCAAAGGACAAAAATCAGGAAATACGAATAATTTTTTGTGAAAAATAAACCTTTTCCCGCCCCTAAAATATTCTCATTTGCTTTAGTAATGTTCTCAGGCAAAAGAACTGCTATATGTAAATGTGCTGACCCCTTGTGAAATACTATTCTGTGTCAGCCATGCAAATGGGACCAAAATTGTAAATCAAGTCACTATTGCATCACCAGCAGAGCTCACGCAGATGACAGGAAGGCCCTTGAATTGCAGATGCCAGGAGCCGGCCTGCTATTCTCAAACACCAAATAATGGTCTTTAATTGGACGAAATCGCTGGCGTAACTGAGGACAGTTTCTCAAAGTAATTCATAGAAGGTGCAGATAACAAAAACTCTGTTACATGCCAAACAGATGTTCTAAAACATCACTACTACTGTTTAATGTGCAAGAACATTTGATGTTAATTTGGGGGTTAATGCTCACGCTACAACTGTCAAGGGGACATGATGCAGGCTGTGGCACAAGTGAAACATGAATGTTTCCCTTATGAGGTAGAAAGTAGCGAAAAAAAGTGGTAAGGCTGGGATTCGCTCTGCACGACAGAGGAGTCCTCTGCCAAAAACAAGAGTCCATTTAGTTCTATTAGGGGCAGATTTATCAATCTTTCATGCAGCAGAACGCTGCAAGCCACCTTGCGACGCAGCGCTGCTTGAAAGGGAAAGGGCACGAATACACAGATTTCATTATAATACAGCATATGGCTGTCGTTTCCTAGCTCTGGCGCACTTTTGGCTGCCTAGCACCACCGAAGGTACTTATGTGTCATGTTGTAAGGAACCTGCATTGTAGGCAGGATTGTTTTTCTGCAGCAAGGGACACCTTCCTGCACAAAAACAATCCTCAAAGGCATTTTCCTCTTTTTACGTCTGCTGCAACAAGGAGAAATAAAGGTATTTCTCCTCGTTTCACCTCACCTGGGGAATGGTAAATCTGGGAATGCAGAGTAATGCAAGGCAGCGATTTGTGCTGCCTTGCGTTACTCTAGATTTATCAATCCATGCAGGGCGACGCAAGGTGGCCTTGCATGTCCTGATAAATCCTACTTAGGTTTTGTGACTCCCTTGTGCAGCCTTGCATGGCTCAAGGGTGAAGCAAAAGCTTGATAAATATGCCCTTTGTTAGACATGACGGTCTCTAGTTGGCAGAAGTAGGTACCTTTGTCCAAATAGGGATCCTTGCTTCTAGTCAGAGTAAGGGGGATAGACTCCTAAAATAACCCCTGCTCACACCCTTGGTAGCTTGGCACAAGCAGATAGGCTTATCTCAGAGGCAGTGTGTAAAGCATTTGTGAACACATACAGTAATACAGTTAAAACACAACAAATGGACACCACACCAGTTTAGAAAAATAAGTAATATTTATCTAAACCAAACAAGACCCAAAACGACAAAACTCAACAATACGCTAATAAAAATATGATTTTCAGATGGTAGAAATAGTTCAGTTCAAAGCAAAACGGGCCGCAGGGAAGGTGATGCGTCGGTTCCTTACTCTCAGGGAAGGTGATGCATCGCTTCCTTACTGTGTCCTCACAACGATGCGACAAACTTAGCGCCTCAATGCGATGCGACAATCCGGAATGATGGGTGGATTCTTGCAGCTGCACAGCAGGCCTTGCGTCGAAATTGGTGCGGTGATCTCGGACTACGGAGATTGGTGTACTCGATGCGCTGTGCCGCGATTTCTCAAGCCACAGGCAGGAGCTGCAACTATATATTCGCCAATGCATTGGAAACAGGTGCAGATGCATCTTGCTTCTTGAAGTTGCGTTACTTTTCCCAGCTCCCGGCGGCAAAAAGCCTCCAGAGGTCCAAAACAACAGCAGGCACCTCTGAGGCGGTCAGAACTCCCAGCAAGGAAGTTCAGAGGAGCTGGTGGTGAAGTCTTTGTGTCCCTGAGACTTCAGGACAGGAGGCAAGCTTAATTCAAGCCCTTGGAGATCTTCCTGAAGCAAGGGACACAGCAAACGTCAAAGTCATTTTCACCTTTCCTTGGCATTAAGTAGCCACTGCAGGCCAACCCCAGACAGTAAACAGCACAGGGGCAGTATTCCTTCTCAGCTTCTCTGGCTCTTTTCCATGGCAAAGGTTCCTATTGATTCCCAGAAATGATCTAAAGTTCTGTGGTCGGGGCCCCAATATTTATACTACAAAATCCTTTGTTCTCTGGTGGCAGAGAAGCCCTGTGCTTGGTCAAAACCAGTTCTGTTCTCTCTGGTGCAGCTTCCTGGCAGGAGGTGGAGACAGCATTGTGGAAGGCAGATCAGGCCCATTCAGGAGAAAGGAAACTCCTCCCCCTACTCTAAATACAGCCAAGGTATATTTAGCCCAGCCCTGACTCATCAGACACTCTGGAGCCACTGCTCCTCCCCAGACCTTGTCGTCCAAAGCCAGACATGCAATACACACACCTAGCAGAGGCACTCTGGATGGCTAAGCAAGACAATACCTACTTTCAAAAAGTGCTATTTTCAAGCACAGAATGTAAAAAATCACCCACACCAAATGATGCATTTTAACATTCTGAGTTCAGGCATACTATACTTTATTTTCCTACCTTGTTCGCAGGGGTAGTTATATTTATAAGATATTATAAGCAAATTTCCTATTCTATCCTATGGCAATAGTGCAAAACAAAATTGGCAGTATTTCACTGTCAGGACATGCCACACACACCAGGGCATGTCCTACCTTTCACATACACTTCAACCTGCCCACAGGGGTAGCTTGGGCCTACCTTAGGGGTGACATGTAAGAAAAGGGAAGGATAGTGCCTGGCAAGTGGGTGCACTTGCCTGGTTGACATGGCAGTACCAGCCTGCGCACAGGCTCTGCAATGACAGGCCAGAATTACATTTACAGGCTGCTTATGTGGGTGGCACAATCAGTGCTGCAGCCCAATAGCAGAATTTGATTTACAGGCCCTGAACACACACAGTGCACTGTACTAGGGACTGGCTAGTAAATCAAATCAGCCAATCATGGAAACACCAATCCGTACCAACAATTTACAAATGGAACACTTGCACTTTGGCACTGAACAGCAGTGGCAAAGTTCCCAAAGCATCTAGACCAGCAAAACGGAGTCCAACACACAGCAAAAACAACAGGAGGCACAGGCAAAAAAAGCAGGAGAGACCCACACCAATGGTGCCAGGTCTAACACCCCTAATTTTAAGATGACCACTTAGCTGCTGAAGGACATCTGCGACTTGAGTTTGGAACTAATCTACTTGGCGTTCACCTTTGGTGCATTTCACAGTGCCATTTGCAACTGTTAAGTTGACTTACAGTCACAAATAGTCTGCATGGTATTCACAAAAGGTGAACTTGGACTTGTAAATTAATTTACTCATGCACAATATTACCTATAATGGTGTTCCACTGAGTAAGAGAAACCCCCACTTCCGGAGCAGGGGTGTTATTCCAAGACCAGGATGCCATGGAATGTTTGGAGACATAAGTCAAATGTTTGTTGGTATTTTCTTGCCCAATCCCCACCCTGAAAATGGTTGGCGATTTACTCCTGTCAGGTGTTGGGAAAATCTATTTCTGTCTTGGAAATGGGCTTCGAGTCAGCTCCTGGACTTCAGAGAAGTGGTCTGCTAATTTGTAAGCATACTTTCGGCCAACTCCACAATTTACTTGCAGATATACACTCAAAAGCAGTGAACACGGTGTCCATGTTTAAAATTTCAGCAAGACGAGCGTGGGTAGACAATTACCTTAAGGCTATCTAAATATTTTCCAAAGAATAACATAAAATCCACAATGAATTACAGAATAAATTATGGTTAAAAGAATTCAGAAAGAAAAATGTACTGGGAACAATCACACAGTTTTTTTATTTATCATTTCAGAGGTCCAACATAAAACAACTTTCCTTTCCCACACTACAAAATATTGAAAAAAACGAAATCATTTTAATTAAATGTCAATTGTTTATATGTTTTGCGGAACCCTCCCCAGAAAAGTCTGTTTTTTCAGGACAACAGTACCCTGGAAATATACTTTTCTGCAGATCTATTTGCAACAAAATAACTAAATGTTCTTAAAGATTTTGTTTGTGGACTATGAAGCGACTAGGTGGGATCAGAATTTTTGGATATATGAAAACATTATTTTTTAATGTTTAAAATACTTTTCACATTGTCTATTTAATGATTACGCTTGTTAAAATCAGTGGCTGTACTGTATAACTAATGTGCCACCTATCAATATTAAAATAAAAAACACTTTCATGAATTGGAATTTTGCTAAATAATTTTCTCCCAAAAATATCTAGAGTGACATTTCATTGTAACTGGGTAGCAAATATAATTCCACAATTTCATACATTTCAAAATGAGGCATTTCATCTTATTTTGTAGGTGGAATAAACATTTTGCACACCAACCATCCGATATAGTACAGAAAGCCCACCTTTAATTAAGATAAAATCATCTCAGTGCCAGCCTCCCAAGCTCTAGTTTTTCCAGCAGAGGTCCCTAAGGGCACATTCGGGCTGTGGACTGAAGGACTTACCTTGATGGTAAAAGATGGTACTGCATCAGATCCAGATGTTGTGCTTAATTTCATCGTATCGTTCTCCTTTAGAATCACGTAGTGACCAAAGGTTTGCACACTGAAGAGGCAAACAGTCCCCGGTACATCACATGCCCTCATTATTATTAAAAACTGTTACCTTTTACCTTTTTTTATAATACATTTAATACTGTATCTTCGTGAAAAGAAAGAGGCAAAATATCAAGACAAGCAATCATAGTAAAAAGGATGAAAAGTATTCACAAACAATGATAAATACATTATTAATTCTATCAACTTGATTTAAGCTATAAGCAAACAAGTGAAATTACATTTCTAGCATCAGTATAAAGCAAAAGTACACTCTAATATTTTATTTTGGCATAACTGATATAACGCAATTTCCTCAATGAATGACAGAATACATTATGTTTTAAAGGATTCGGAATCAAAAATAAAAATAAACACTAATAATCCACATCAAGATGTGTGAAATAGGTTTTTTGCTACGCGGTTAGGACTGTATAAAGGGTAACAGTAGAGTGGAAGGGCTACATCTAAAGAATATATTTTAAAACATATATATTAATGTGAACTAAATAACATTAACAGACAGAAGATAAAAACAGAACATGGAAAGATGAATTAAATATACTGAAGAGCACAGAAACACTTTCCATCTTGATATGTTTTTTTTTAACCAGACAAGGAATTAAAGGATTGTATGTCTCAATTATTTCTACCACAGTTTTACATTCCATAATTTTTTATTTTTTATTTTGGATTACCACAATTTCGACCAAATGTGTATGTTCATCATTATTTCATGTTTTTCATGTTGCTATTCAATGTGTTGATAAGGATTTGGGCATTTTATCTCCTATTTTCAGATACTGGTACTAAGATACTCGAAAAAAGATCCTTGAACTATTGCCCACGCAATTACAAATGCAGCATAAGCTCAGCTCTAACAGTAGTAGCAGCAGCACTGAGGTACTACAAAAGCAAACAGGGTCACCTACACCCCGGGGAGAGTCTGGATCGCTACAGGGGACGTGAAGGGGTTCTAGGAGTGATGTGCAAAGCGCGCAGCTGGAGGTGGCATTTCACAGCACAGAGCCCTGCACTATCCAGATGCAATCCATCGCACCTACTACAAATACTTGATGAATTAAAAGCAATGAAAATTTCTCAAGAACTTGTCCACAAAAAGAACAATTCACAACTAAGTATGATTAATACTAATATGCAACTTTTGACAACAAGAGTAGTTGAGGTACAGCAAAGAGTGTCAGAATTGGAAGAAGTAAGCACCGCCAGGCATACATAACCTCCAAGCTTCAGTCAGAACTTGCGGAGCTACAAATGAAACTGGACGATGCAGAGAACAAATCAAAGCAATCCAATCTTTGCATCACTGGAATACCGGAAGTCCAGGAAAATGACAAGACCATGGTCGGGTTGGTCACTGAATTAATAAACAAGTATGTGGATTCTGGCAAACCGACAGGCAATATGGATCTCACCATTACTCGGGTACAACCAGTCCCCACAACTGTCTTCGTGAATTGCAACCCCAAATTCCAACAAACTATACTTGTTAACTTCGGAGACTTTTGAGTCAAAGATCTGAGCTTGGTTAGCGCCATTCAAGATAAAACCTTCAACACAGGAGGCATTACTCCTTTAAAATATACTCTGACATGTCATTGATGGCAGCACAATGACTCAAGGAGTTTAAGTCTTTGATTGACTGTTTTCAGAAGTGTGGGGTGCCTGCGGGTATCACACAACCGGTGAAGCTAAAAGTGCTGCATAAACGACAATCACACATTTCTTCATATGGTCGAGCAAGCAAAAGATTTGTTCGCATCCTTGCAAAAGTCTTAAAGGAAGGGCGCAGATTGGTTCTTTTTTGAGGGTTGTGATGTGATGTAATACTGGAATGTGATTTTTTGTTCTGTTTTTTGTTTTTGTCAGAATCAAATTCTCTTATTCACCCTGCACACTATATGCTGCTATGCCTAAGTCACCGTCGTGGCAGTCTCTTGAGTGCAATGTCAGGACATTCATTCAGGGGGTCGGGGAAAGGTGGGGGTGGGAGAGAGGATGGCATGGAGGGGCACACAGGCAGGGTGGTGGGTGGGTGCTCCACTTGGAAGCCCAAGGCAGGGTGGGCTCTAAGGTAGAGACATTTTAAGGCATGGGCAAAGAGGGCTCTGGCCTAGGGCCCCAGCCTTTCAGGGGGCCCCCTTACAGAGGCAGCTCTGTTCTACAGTCTTGCCCTGATGACCTTGAATATGTTTTAAACAGATTGTTGTAAATAGAATTTTTCCTTAATTTATTTTTCATGTGATTCAGTGGTCGAGGTGGGGAAACAAAAGTAGAGGCACTGTGGGAGGAGAATCAAAGGGGGGGGGGGGAAACCTGATGATTGGATCAGTGGGCGGAGACAGAGGTGCGGTCTGAAAGAGCAAAAAATCCCAAATGTTAGTGGTTGTTTGGCATTTCATGACCAGTTATGTCTTATTACGTTATGTAATTCAACCAATGGATACACATGTTTATTTAAGGTTTATTATGAGTAATTGACATTAAAATACATTCACAAAGTGGGATATGTTCCAAATCACAGAATGTCCCAAATACTTTTAAAAGTGTAATCCCAAGCCATTTGTCTCCAAGTCATGCAGTTTCTCTTAACAGCACTTCTCTTCCCTTTTTCCACAAGAGAAGTTCAAACATGAATGGCAAAAAATCCTAGTTCGCAAATGTTTTCTACATAATTATGGCTCTGCCATATTTGACCCATAATACATCACCTGCCCCATAATATGACGATTTTACCTAAACAATTGTTTGTAGCTCAAATGGACCAAAAGTTACAAAATAATGTGGCTTGCTTGTTTCTAAGTGGACGGCCCTTAGCAATGGTTGACTTGTCACCTTTCTCACTGCTGCATTTGTATGTTACACTGGTACTAATGAGGCAACATCTTTACAGTAACTGTTATTATGTATAAAAATGTCAAAATAATAAAGTATCAGAAAGTGTACAGCATTATGCTGCAACATGTTTTGCTAAGGTATAACACAGTGGGGTAACACAGTATCCCTCAGAGCTTGGGTGAGTATATAGCAAGATACAATGGCTCTGTCGGGGAGCAACAATTACTTTGTTTCTCAAGGATAAATCATGAAAAATAACTTTGTAACAGTATACTCAGTGAGTCAAGTGATACTGTAGATAGAATAAATCAGTGCGCGCAAAAAGGTAAGTCTAAGAACACCCCAGTACAAATAAAAAACCCAATGGTACTTTGCAACAAGGATTTCTGTTATTAAGTTGTTCCATCGGATATTACAAATAGACATATTGCAGGGCTGTCCAAGTGAAAATAGGGTATAAAAGGGACAAGTGCTTTAAAGTGACATGGGTGCTCAGTGCTGGTGACAAGGTGTATATATACAATTGTGAAGCTTTTTACAAGTATATACAATTTTAGGAATGGTCAGAACAAATCTTGACAGAGTGTCTCTGGTAATGGCAAGGTTGCTCTACAGTAGAAACCAGAGATATGTAATGGCTGAACCAAAGTTAAGCGTTGACATTTCGACCCAGATATCGCATAAATAATATGTCGAAGCAGGTCTTCTTCAGGACAGGGGAACAGCCTGGAATAAAGGAGACAAAGTATGAAGGGGTGTCCCAATTGAGATCATCCACCGTGTTGAGCTGGCGATGACAATTACTCACCCCAGACTTGGAAAGCTGTTCAGTGAAGAATGGAGCTGCCAGAACATTCCCAATCCCAATCCCAGGTGTGGCCAAGAGCCAGTGGATTGGTTACACATTTGTCTCACATGTCCTACTCTGTATGATTTACCAGTACACAAAGGGAGTCTACTGTTCCTTGTAGAGGAAGAAAAAGGAAGAATCTTTTGTTGTGTGCTACTCTATCTGTGGGGAACAGTGTGTCCTCATCATAATGCCCTCACACACCCCGAAGGATGTCATACTTCATCGTATGTGGGTAGTTTTTAAGAGTCTGGTGTTGTTTTCAGGGCTCTGGAGGGGGGCTTCTGGGAAGGTTTTTAGGGTTCAGGGGGGTTTGGGTAGTTTTTAGGGCTGGGGTCAGGGTCATTTTTAGGGCTTAGGGGTAGTTTTTAGGGCTCGGGTAGTGTTTAGGGCACGTGGGGCAGGTTAGTTTTTAGGGCTCGGGGACTGGGCAGATCCACCTGCGTGCCTCTCCCTGTCTCCACCGGCAGAGACAGGGAGAGGCATGCAGGTGTATCGGCCCTGCTTCCTCGGGAGAACCTTCCAGAGTGTCCTCACTGATCTCATGAGGTCCTGATTCTAATATTATGGGAAACGCTACTCCTTTCTACAGATTTGGCGGCACTGGTTAGTTTAGGCTGCTGCTTGATACTAAAATTGAAATTCCTTTGGTCCTGAATAAGCGCTTTGGATCTCCTTCTGAAGCCACATACAGCGCAAACCATGTTGACCGTTATATATGTCCATTAGGGACATATACCCAGCTACAGAGGGACATAATATCCCCTAGAGCAGCACCACACACTTTGTTTTAACAATGACAGAGGGATCACCCTAATAAATAGTACCCACCTTCCCTCCAGTCATTTTTTAAATACACCACTTTAGACTTCACTGCCAGTTACACCCACGCACCCAAACAGCTTCTCATCAAAGGATCTCCGATAAAGTGACCGTTCAGGGGACCCGTAGGGCATTGCAGGCCGGCCCAACGAGGAGCAAAGCCCAAATGATGAAGCATGACATCCTTCGGGGTGTGTGAGGGCATTATGATGAGGACACACTGTCCCCCACAGATAGAGTAGCACACAACAAACGTTTCTTCCATTTCCTTCCTCTACAAGGAACAGAGACTCCATTTGTGTACTAGTTACTTTTCGGGAGCAAGGGTCGCTGGACCTCATAATTAGCTCCTAGTGTCCCCCCTCTCTATAAATAGGAGCAGAATATTTACCATCATTAGCAGACAAGGGCATATTCAGGTAATGCCAGGACCTCTAGAGGCTTTATTTGGTATAAAGGTTACCGCTTTTGTTCGTCCACTCGAGATATAGATATGAATGTTTTTGTTTTGGATTTTTATTCTTTTCATTGGGGTAAAAAAAAAAAAATTCTCATCTTTTTTAAATGTTTTAAATTTGAAAAGTAAACTTTAAAAATTTAAAATTTTAAATAGTAGACTTTAGACATTATGTGCACTTTCGATCCTTTCATGTAGAAAAATAAACATATCCATTTGACCAACGCTATTCCACAACATTGTCCAGATTTGTAATGTGTCTGGCCGAACTCTCGCATGACGCAATGTGTCTTCACGTCAGTGTCGATCAACTTTTGAGTGCAACATTTATTTTGGCAGAAAAGGTGATGTGAGTGCAATGCCAAATGAATGTTCGTGGAGTACGCCCAAAGTCCCGATAATATATGCAGAGGTGCTGTACCCGGGCAGAAACAATGCATATACTTCTAGGATTCCATGCAAAGGTAGACAAACTAAATTAGTGTGACCTGACTTTATATAGAAACCTCGTGCCAAATGAAACGAGGCACAAGCAGTGGGCAAATAGCATATTGCTTATGCTCCCATGCAAATGGTGTCAACGTGAAGAAATAACCGATTTTATGTGGTTGATTTAAATCACATAGAAATCTTTGGGCCATACCACAATGCTCAGTGTTGTACTAAAGCACCATTTTTTGCACATGCATAACCAGTGCCATTACCAGATCGTGACCCTCGATAAATATGGTACTGGGGAAATATTTCCAATTCCTGCGCTGCATCACTGCAGATTTTGAACCAGCGCTAGCTGACTTTTTGTAAATCCGGATCATGATTCTTCGAGCATCATTTCAATGAGACATTATTTTTCTAGACTGGATGCTGCTATTATGAGAGGTCGGGCAGTTGTCAATTCCTGTTTTCTACTTCCTTCTAGAGACCGCTGCTCACCTTTCATGGTTGATATGTCATCAGCAGTAATGTTTACATTTGTGCTAGCATGCTTCTGTCAGTGGCTGTGCCTCATCCCATGTTTAGCAGTGACTTACTCTTGTATTTGCAGGAGTAAGACACACGAGGCCAGAAGCCCTATGCATTAATTCAATTTATATATTCTTATTTTCATTACAATGATCCTGATATTTAAAGGAGCTGTTGTTTAAGTGTTATTTTGCCACAGCTGAAGTAGAGTAGCTGTGATTCCAGATTGACTAAATTGTAAAATCGTTTAAAAATAACCACCTCTCCCAGTGTCAAACTTTCCAGTCTACCAAATTTAAGAGCACTTTGGGACGAGGGCACACTAGTTTTATGGAACTCGACATTCACATATACTCATTATGATCCAAAATAAGATTGAATGAAACTAACATATAATTTTAATCGAAATGAATCTAAATAATCCCTGCCTAGAGATAATTATTCTAAAAATAATAAACATTACACAATCCTTTCAACTTTCTAGAATATTTTTTTTTAGAGAGGAGTACATACTAAGTAGTTTGTTTGAGAATTTGCAATTTTATCTCCGTGTTGGACACATGTGTTGATACCACCATTAAAGTATTGAAACTTGGGCTGTTGGTTGAGGGGGGTGGGACCCCTTCTCAAGCAAAAGCCACAATCCTTTTCAGTGTGAACCCCCAAGTTCACTAAATTAACCTGTGCTTAACCCTTTGGTACCTTGACACAAAAGCAGAAAAGCCTAACTTGGAAGCAGTGTGTAAAGTATTTATGTAGCACACAAACAGTAACAAAGTGAAAACAGAACACAAGAAAAATCCTACTCCAATCCAGGAATATAAAGTAAATTGTAATATATTATTTGAGACCAAAATAACAAAAATCCATTCAGTAGTACTGGAGATATGCAATTTTAAAGGTTTAGATAAAGGTACGCCAAAAGGTGCAAAGCACCAAATGAGAATATCTGGTTGTGCTAGACTGGGACAAAGTCATAAGTCCAGGATGACTGCAAGGAAGTGCAGTCTGGGCACAGGACCACATTCAGGCCGCTGAGGGGGATGTACCTTTTGTCCTTGGTGTGTGGCTGCACTGTGTTGCTTTGCGAAGCTCCACGTCACCTGGTGTGGGTTCTAAGGACCTGCGAGTGTTGCGATTGGAGGTCCAGCTTTGAGCTGTGCCATGGTGCGCCGGTTCTGAAGAGGAGCTGTGAGGTCAGCGATGTGAGGTCTTGCATCGATTTGCGTCAGTTCTGATGAAACTGTGCAGTGAGGCATGGCATAGCTTTGCGTCGCTCTGCGTCGATTCCAACGAGGCTGGCAGCTGTACAGCGAGGCTTTACAGTTCTTTAAGTCTCTGCATGCCTGATTTAGTAGAATCTTCTGTTAGGCCAGGAAGAACTATCTCTGATGTCAAAAAGGGCCCAGGCTGTAGGGAAAAAGCACTAGAGGATCAGGAACTCAATCCAGCAGAGGCAAACTGAGCTCAGTCAGGTCCAATTGCAGATCCAGGCAGTTCCAGTGCAGCAGGTCAGCAGGACAGATGCACGGAGGCCTCTGGAGCTTGTTGTGTCCCTGTAGCTCAGAATAGGAGATCAGTTAACTAACACTTGGAGTCACTGAGTCTGTGATAAAGGAAACAAGTCCAGACTTTCTTCTCATCAAGTAGGGCAGGACTCAAGCAGCAGGGCGTCCTATTTCTGTAGTATCCACAGGCCTAGAAGTGTACTGAAGACGGGTCTGAGAGTCCCATTGTACCCCGTGCCAACTTTGAAGTGGGAGATGTTTCTGGAGTTTCATCCCATAGAGGTGTCTGGAATTTCCTGCATCCTACTCTGTGTCTGTCTGGGGCACAATGGGTTAGAGTGAAGTCCTTTGTGTGTGTGTTCTAGGGCAGTGTGTTTGAAGCGTTGTAGGTGACAGCTCCACCCCCCAACCCCCCAATTAGGACAGGATGAACCATCGTGCCAACAAGCAGACCCTCTATTGTGATGCTGTCTGGGAGGAATAGACACATACAACTGCCATCTACACCTAGTTATGAGACGCAGGAATCAGGCTGTAGGCACCAAATAATTAGGACAAGAAAATGTCAGCTTGGTAAAAGTGGCATTTTCAGAATTGTGACTTAAAATGTGATTTTACCAAAAAAGAGTGTTTTAAAATTATATTACTGCAGATATCAAGCATGACTGTCCGATTTGCTCCCAATCAAAAGTTTACACTTGTTAAGTGTAATAAGATAACCTATTGTTATCCCACTACCAGGACATGTAAAAAAAAGTACATGCGCAACATTTTAAATACAGTGCACCTTGCAATTTGTACTGTTTACTATCTACCCTAGGAGTGACTTATATGCATAGTTCCCTCTAACAGGCGAGCTTCCGCGCGCGCGCACATGTCCTTTCTCCAGCGCGCACAGACTGTCCCAAAGCGCCCATGTCAATAAGAGACAACTTGCTTACCATATACTTAGATAAGACGAGCGGCCTAAAAAGCTGTCCCTTTGTTGGCAAATTGCAAGAAGCAGTGGCAGCATTTTAGCAAAGCTGGTCGGAAGAGAAGGTGTTTCTGGTACGGGAACATTGCAAATGGAACAAACGAGAGCTTGCCGCTTCTACACCTGCCACTTGCTTGGGTAGTTTTGAGGGCCTGTCAGGATCGTGCAGGGAGTGTTTAGCATTATGGTGGGAGCTACTGACTATGAAGCCACAGAGCAGTCAGTGTACATTTTGTATTTTGTGTTATGTCCCCATAAAACATTCTGAAAGACTTCTTAATAGCCATAGGTTTGCATGTTGTAACAGAAATTGCGAGTCTGTGACTGTGTCCCAAATTTGGATAGCAGTACCAGTGAGTCTCTATTCAATCTGATGGCGGTAGGAGAGGCGCTGTGATCACGCTGTAATTTGAGTTCAGCCAGAACAGTAAACACAGGGGCAGTGGAGGTTTATGAATAGGTAACCCAAACTGCATGGTGCACATGCAACTTTCCCTCCTTTCCTTGTGACACGGAGTGGAGAGAGGCAGCCCACAAGAAATCTGAAGAAATATTTTGGGATGCTAAGCATTTTTGACATCCTGACACTTAAGTCAAATCACGTAATCTCCGAGTGCCTTTGATTAGTGAATGAGTCCATGTGGTGCTCATTTAAAGTGCTCCTGGGCCTTTGGGCCAAGTTTGCGCTATATAAAACTGAAGAACAACGATTCTTCTTCAGGGCAGGCACAACATAGGCATTAATGTATTGTCTGTAGCATTTATTTATTGTAGTGTAAGTGGCTTGCATTTCAGCCACAGTATGAGGAGCTGCTCCAATTATGTGATTGACTGTTTCTAACTCTCCATGTTTAAAATCACTAAGGGGCAGATTTATGTTCCCTGGCGCATCCCTGCAAATCAGCATGGATGCGCCAGGGAAGATGCGTCACGCAAGTTTGCCCTTGCGCCACCGCAGATGCGCCGCTTTTACAATGCGGTGCATCGTGGCGCAAGGACAAGCAGATACGTGACGCATCTGCCGGCGTAAAGTTGGCGCAGTGCTGAAGTTGCATCGCAAGCGCGACGCAACTCCAGCACTGTTCCAACCTACCCTATCCCTAACATGGTGCGTCAAGCCTTACGCCTGCTTCAAGCAGGCGCAAGGTTTTGACGCATCAGCGTTGGGAAAGTGACTCAGTGAAATCTTATAGATTTCACTGAGTCACTTTTCAGGGGCGTTCCTGCGACGGAACGCCCCCCCTGAGTCGAAACGCCCACATGAAACCTGACGCAGGTTTCATGTGGCGCAGGGCTTTACACCGTGACACATCTCCATAGATGCGTCACGATGTAAATGGGGCGCAACATGGCGCAGGGTTTACGCCGCCGCTGCGTCACAAAAGTGACGCAACGGCGGCGTAAAAGGGGCGCAAGTCCCTCATAAATCTGCCCCTAACTTTTTATAAATACTTTCCAAGTAATCTGATGAACTGAGGGGGAGAGCATCAGGATGTTAAACAAATGCACTTTCTTGAACTTTGATGGCAAGCTTATCATATTCTAGCATCATGTTTGCTGAATGATTTACATTCCAGATATGTTCAAAGCTTGTGCACAAGCTATTAGAGTCAGAGTAAACTTGACTTGTCTCTCAGTTAATGTCTTGTCACATCCACTTTTTCCCTGGTGCTCCTTCTGCTACATTGCTACATTCATTTATATGTATGGAAACTTAAAGAAGAGGTGCAGAAACACTAAGAGAGCCACCCATTCCAAGTCATACTGTTTACATTGTTAGGCTGTTATCCTGTAGGTGCTCATCTTAAAACATCATGCACTTTTTTGAGAGTTTACCAAGAAACCGCTACAAAAACATAATTGATGTGTGACATTCAGTGCTGGAATTAGTAAACAAGGCGTGTCAACAGAAAGGGGGTGCAGTCAAAAGGAACGAAGTCATAATAATAATGGTAAGATAACTCTGGGAGTTGATGCAGTTGGTGGAGGGATCTGATTGTTGTCTAATTACAGTTTTGACTCATAATGTTGCATAGATTGTTAGTGTGTCACCTGCAAAGCACATTGGGTAATATTTCCTTCAGAGATTTTAATTTTATCTAGATCGGTATTTTGTTTTTCGCGTTAGACAAAGATGCTTTATTATTAGCAGTTCATATATTGCAATATGTCTAATATAGCACAGTGAACTATGAACCAGCATCACATCAACAAGCTGCTTGCAAACTGCAAGTCAAGGGTTTAGAACCTTATAGTTTTCTTTCTCAATTTTTTATACAAAGGTGTTGGAAGGTTTCTTTGAGTAGTAATAAAGTGTTAGAACGACAGACAACCCAAAGCACTGTGTTACATTTTAAATCTTGACTTTCTGTTTCTTTCAGGTATGCATTCTTGATACACAATGCCTACCGTCTTACAGTACATGCATATATCTTATATACAAGGGATAAACAAAGTCAAAATCTGCCTCAAATGTTTTTCTTAAGTACTTGACTTGTAAAGTGATAAGCTGTGTGCCTATGTTTCCCCTCATTTGAATTAGCAGCTAGGTATTAGGCTGCAGGTGGCAACCAACCAGGATCATTCTTAAACAAAAGGAGGGCTGATGGCCCTTTATGAGAGGCTTTTGTTTTGGGCCTAACTGGAATTGTAGATGAGAAAGCCCCCTTCAGGGTCTGCAGATTCCTGCTCAGAAAGGAAAGCAGACAACCTGCAGACGCTGCTCATTGTGTCCCTGTGTCAGCAAATTGCATTGGAAAACATTTCAGCATATTTCACATGGTCCAGCCAGGATCCCAGTACTGGCTTAATAATAATAGCTGTCTCCTTCTTCTGACTGCTTAGATCAATGCTGCTGCCCAATAACAGTTTATAATTGTACAACCTCCTGAGTCCTGTTCTTTTTAAATCTGGGATTTAGATGCCATAAGAGTAAACAACTCATGTCATGAAGTTTCTTTTTATCTGCATTGAAAAACTGTGCCAAGATCCTATTAAACAGAGATCTATGTGTGAAATGCACTTGTTTTAGATCTTCTTGTACCCCAAAGTTGGAGTGATAATTGCCCCAGATGTCTAATGCGGAGCGCAGCACTGCGGCACACAGGGTAAAATAATTACAGGGAACATTGCTTATATGTATTGAAAAAAGGAATGTTTAGGCCTGGCAAAACATTTATTTTGCCGGATCGAAATGGCAGTTTAAACTATGCACACAGGCTGCAATTGTAGGCCTGGGACATGTTTGAAAGGCTACTAAAGTGGGTAAGTTAATCAGTGCTACAGGCCCACTAGTAGCATTTAATTTACAGGACAAGGGTATCAACTTACCACATTACTGGGGACTTGCAAATAAACTAAATGTGGCAACTTGGTGGAAGGCAATTTCACCATGTCTAAGGTAGAGACACAAGCACTTTAGCACTCGTTAGCAGTGGAAAATTGTGCAGAGTCTTAAAGTCAACAAAAATGGATTACAAAACAGGAGGGGTGAAGGCAAAACGTTTGTGAGTGACCCTGCACAGAGGGTCAAGTCCAGTGTGTAGACACCATTTACATCCATTCATTAATTTACACTCTTGAAAAGGCAGGGAAAGAGTGTTTCTTTAGAGTGTAGCTACAGGAGGGGTTGTGGCAGCAGGTGGTATGGGGAGTGCAAGCATTCTCTCGGTTTGTATCAAACGGCATCACAACTTAATGTTTTTAAATGCAGTAGAGCTGTTGCCAAATGTATTATGGAGAGGTAAAAATCTGTGGTCGTCAATACCGCTACATGGTGCATGTCCAACATCCCACTGTTACATTTAGTTTCGGCCTTTTGGAGTGATGTTAAACTCAACTGTCCATAGCTTGGTGTGCTTCAATAGAACGCTGACAAAAACTGTACCAACATTTCCAAGAAGTCAATCATTTTGTAGGTGAATCTTTGATCATTACTGCCCACTTTCAGTTCTGGTCACTGCCAAAACTTCAGGAGCCGTTACTGAACCCTACGATCCATAGTGTGTTCTAGGTGGAGCAATGAACTAGCTAGCTGCATTTTGATGTGCAAGCAGGACAAAGAGCTGCACTAACCTTAACCAGTGTATAATGGGTTTATCAGCTGGAGAGACTTGACTTCATAAGTGGTTACCTTAGCATCACCATACAGTCTATTGATACACATCTTTCATTTATTTATGCAAATGATTTGTCTCTCTTCGTGCCCTTTTAAAATACAGCCCGATTTGGGTGTGTGGATCCCAGACTTGGGAAGTCAGAATTAACCTTTTTGGCCTCCCTGTTCCTCAATGTAACTATTAGAAGTTACTTTGCCTAAAATGGGGAATAACATGTGGACCCAGTTTATCCAGGTTAAAAAAAACATGAAAATCTCTATCCTGTGCTGACTGGCAGGTTCTTCTCTGCTCCAATTTACAATCTACTTTCTGCAGGTGCTAAACAGGAGTGGAGCGATCCCTGCGACTCAGGCATTAGGGAGTTTGTTTGTGTCCAAGCAATGCTGTCGGTAGTCAGGTGGAGCATTCTACACTGTAGGAGGGGTCAAGCAGGAGTCAGTCTGGCTTGTGCCTGCAGTCACTTCCCAGAAATGGCATTTTACTGAATGTCTTTTTACCCAATGAAATGGGGGACTGGATTTTCCACAGCAAGTAACTCAGGTGTAGAAGAACTTGTCCACTAGCGAGAAACTGGAGTAGTAGGTCTCCAGTAATACAGCATTCGCCATTTGGCATTAACAACTTCAGCCATACCAGTCTCTGAAAAGCCTTGACAAAGTTTTCAACAACTTCTTCTTGCTTAAGGTTTTAGTTATTTACTCATTATTAACCCTTGTTGAACTCAATGAGGTACTAATTACATACTGATAGGCACCTAACAGGACCCAGAGATCTCCTACATCTTTAAATGACACACAACGCAGGCACTCCGTTTTTCCTCATTTTACCATTAAAACATTTAAACTCAATGCAAAACTGTAACTACCTACTTACTTGTGATCCCATAATTTTGCATCTAAGATATCAGCCAACTTAATAAATCTCTGAGTGCAACCTTATTCTACAACATACCGAAAACACATTCACACCATCTAGGACTTACTGTTCAATCCTTAAGGCAGTTCTAATTAAATTAAAAGGCTTCTGCCACAAATTATTCTGATCAAATTGCACAATCTATCTCATACATAGGTTAACACAAGAAAAATATTGTGGAATGTGATCACTCTCCAATTGGATCATAGGTTCAAAGCAACAATTGTCAATGTTTCCCGATAGGCAGGTGTAAATCCATATTTTCACAGAGTGGCTCACATGCCTCCAAGGTTGGCTAGATCTATCACTCCTCACAGGGCCACTTATTTCACTTATGCCAAAATATTTGACAAACAATACCAGATTAATTCCCTTCCTATTATTGCAAACATAGTTATGACAGTATGCCTTAATATCAGTACTGGATATTATGTGTGTACATTTAGTAACATAATTTCCACTGCAGAAGCTACAATCATGAGAGAATTGTTCATAAATTGTTTGACAGAGTAAATCAGCAGATCCATCCATTAAACCCGTCATTGGGTGAAATGTTTCAGCTAATAGCTTTTTTTTCTTTATGCATAACCACATCAAATAATTGGAACGGCTAGATGATCTAACCATTATTTACTACAGTCAAGTCACCAGAGACTAAATTTGAATCCTGTTGGATCTAATGGATGGAAGACAAAATCCCTAGACCTTCTCGGCTCATGGTCTGTTAATCCCAAGTGGCTGGAAGACTTCTTATTGGATATTCAAAAAGATATTCTACAACTCCACAGGTCACCGCGTCATCCCACTAAAGACACATCAGTTAAGAGTTGATGGTGTAGCATGCAGCCTCAAAAAATAAGGTCCATCCAAAGTTGCTCATCTACGGATTCCATTTATTCATGTATTCTTTCAGCCACCGGAGCATCTGCTGAATACCAAGGCAACATCACAGCGGAAATTAATCACTGACATGTGAACAAAACATTTCAATATCTGAAAGGGCTTCAATATCTAGAATGGGATGTGTTGTGAAGCCATAACCAAGTGAAATGAGGATGGCTAAGCAAGAATCATCATACACAAAATCATGGCAAAAAAAAACACTTAATGAAATAGGTATGGAAATCCATTTTTTGGCAGCATAGATGATCTGGCTACATGTTGTGCTTTAAGATGGAAATACACTTATTTTTAAAGTCACGAAATCAATGCATTCTTTCTTTCATTATTTAGATACATATAATATTTAACATTATTCATTATGAAAATGAGTAATTTCTGTCTATTTTAGGTTCATATGGTGTAATGGGTGTATCTTTAATTGGCAATGTCTTGGTTGAGGGAGGGATCCCATTCATGACACATAGCAGAATCTTATGTGTGGCTGTCTATGTCTTAATGATGTTCTCGTGTATTGGTATCTTACACTAGTTCTACTCAGTATAACTGTCTGTTTAATCTGCCTTTGAAGGAAGAACTGAAAAAGCTTTAAGATGTTTAAGATGTTTCACCAAGAGTGCTTGTGCCAGGAGAATGAGTCAGTGTTCTCAGAAGCCAGGGATGCAATGTTCCTCGCGATCCGATCCGTGGCTGACTTTCAGCCGTAGATGGAAAGCAACCTTCCAAATGGCCGCCAAGGAAAATCTCAGGCTCTACTTCGAATAAAGAAATGATGTCTTTGGCTCTAAGGAGTGGAGAAAACTTAGAAATGAAAAGACGTTTTCTAAGAAAAATAAAATTGTATTGTTTGAGGAACTGTACTAACTCAATCAATCAATAGCTTATTGTATGATTTCTTAAAATCTTTACAAACACTTGAAGAATAAAATACACCAATGTGAAATACAACAGTATAAAACTCCGACCCAAGACTTCTGATGAGATTAGCAAAGTATGGGACATCGGAGCATTAGTCTGAAAATTAGAAATTAATCACAAAGGTTGAAAGACTGTGGATGGTAAGGTTTTTCGATGTGATATTAGAAGACCGTTAAAATGCTCAATCATAGAAAATGCATAATAACCAAGAAATATTCAAATGGTTATGAAAGTCATTTCAATGCTCAGTATGGAATTAAAAAAGCAATCAAAGCATGTTCGGATGGCACAGAGTTTAGCATTACACCCTATTTCGCAAGTCTCAAGATCAAATGCAAAGTTTCAGTTTTCAAAGTGAATATCCAGAGAGCAGGCACACAGAGAGATAATGCATAAGGTTAATCATCACAAAAGTTTTAAAAGCACAGTGAACTAAATGTCCAATGCAGGTTCACTAAGATAATGCACGTATTGCATGTGTATAAAATGTAGAGTCTCTATAAAAAGCACTGAAAAAATAGACAATTCAGGCAACCGCAGCCCTGCAGGTAAGAGCGGTCGGGCAGTGGGGTTGTGTTGCGGGGGATTCGAAAGATGACCACGAGGGAAAATTTAATAGATAATTAATTTTTTCTCATTGTCATCTGTCGAAATCAGGGTCCCCCCACCCCACCCGGCCACACCACTCTTAACTGCAAGGGCTGCAGCTGATTTCAGATATGATCTAAGAAGCAGGCGAATGTAACATTATGAATACAAGGTGCTAGAATTATCCGAATTAATAGACCATTGAGTAAAGTGCAAATTGCAAAGAACAATCAGTCAATTTCTAAGACTGTTCTCTAAGGTGCCACTTGCTGATGCAAGATTTCTCAGTAAACATGCATAGTAGTCAAAGTGCAAGATATCTCTAAACGTGCATAGTAGCCAAAGTGCAATGTGCCCTGATGTCAGAACTATTCTAGTGATCCTAGACAATTTTAGCCACACACCAATTCAAAATTATATAAATTAAGCATAGTTTGTTAAAACAAATCATAATTGAGGCTTCTCATAACCTGTCATTTCTTTCAAAATGCCAAGTACCAAGTTGTTAAGCCTTGTCCATCAGTGTCATTCTAAGGTTCATGCTCAAAATTCTGAAGTAGCAGTCCCCGTGGGGGAGGTGGACATCTCACAGGAATCTTGAAGCTTCTGTGTCCAACTTGCCAATCTGTGCTAATTCCATTGAGGACAACTGCAGTAAAAATGTATGTCAACGCCTCTTTGTAAGTTCCTAAATTTTCTGTATGTAGACTCGCTTCTGAAGCAGCAGTGCTGAACAACAACATCCCATATGCACTGCAGATTCGAATGATATTAGCACAGTCTACTTTGCCCTTGGCCTAAGGGAATGTTCTTCCAGTGGGACCTATACTCCGATATAGGCAGTATTAAGAGCCTATTCAGCAATATGTTCTTTAAAGCTTGTCTTCCGAAGGCTAATTTCAAATATGGTTGGCAGGAGGTGGCTTAATTTTATGTATCAAGCCCAACTGCTCCTGAGATGTTTCTGATTTGATTTGTGTCCTGTTCCCTTGATATATGCTTGCCTAGCTGTTTTAATGTCCTCTTTAAGTGATCTATTGTTATGAGTAAGTCTGTTGTACACTCAGAGGTCAAATTCAGTAAAACTCTGGCACCATCAAGGCACTTTGACCAACTGCACTTTTTATCCTGAAATATCTCTTTCAATGCACCTCTCATTGAATCTGGATCTGTCCTGGCCATGTGGTGGTGATACTTTATTATATCATTTTTGCATTCAATTTCCATTTTCATGAGATCAAACTCTAGTCGGGTATTTTTAGGAATATTTAATATTTTCCTATATGCTGCTATATGATAGTGCTCTAATGGCTCAGTATGTATAACGGGCAAAGCAAGATGTCCTTAACTTATGGTAGGTAGTAATTTCACCCATGTTGGTCTTTTGATTCCTCTGCCAAAGGAATTTGTAAGTTATGATGTAATTTAGATAATGGGTACATGGTCTTGGCTGCTCTCTCTGCCGATGCCTTGGCATACAAGGAGGGTTTATCGATATCTGTCAACCAAACACCAAGGTAGTTATATTTTCCAATTGTACTTATCTTTAAAGGGCCCAATTGCCATTCCAGGTGATATTTGTTGGTTCTGTGGCCAAAAACCAGCACTTTGGTTTTGCGCAGCATTTCCATGTAGCGCGTTCTTAAAATTGTATGAATAGATCCATGACACTCTTCATCCAGATTCAGGTTTGAACCAGTAACATCAGAATGTCCACCTACTGTATGATGGGAGTTTCATGTGGACTATTTTGGGTGGAAAGATGTTCACTTTCAACAGTTCATCAATTCAGTCAGCTGTACATAGGTTAACAAGGTGGGAGCAATGACGCATCCCTGCTTTAGCCCTTCATTTGTGTATATTTTTGCAGTTGCATAATACTGGGTTATCTTGGTCCGGACCCAGTTGTTGGAGTACAGTGCTGTAATTGCTACCAGAAGTTGCCTAGGTATTCCCCACTCTATAAGTTCTGCCCAGAGGAGGTTTTTATCAATTCCATCAAATGTGGCACTGTAATTCATAAAGCAAGCATAACGAGGGTACATAGTTGTTTCAGTGACCTTGGCGCCCAGATAGGAGAGAGCAATCACATTGTCCATTGTAGTGGAGTTTGGCCTGAACCTGTCTGATAATTTGGGATTATGTTGTTCACATTAACCGGTCCTCTGCCGCATGTAAAAGCACTTTCGCAAAAGCCTTACCATCTGCATCCAATAAGGCCTGTAATTCTCAGGTAAGGTATTGTCCCTTTTTTATGTATAGGATGCAAGATAGAGCCTTTTCATGAATCCAGGATGGCAGATGGTAAAGTACATTCATTGAACAGTCTGTGCATGTAGGGTGCCCAAAAAGCCAGGACTTCCTTGAGGATGCTGCCAGGTAAGCCATTTGCTCCGGGTCTCCATCTTTCTGAATGATTTTCAAGATTCTTAATGTCTCCTTTTTGGAGACTACCATTTGGCTCTCCTTCAAGCCTTCTAATGCATTAACAAGTAGCTCATTGATAGTAGCCTTTGATTTATTGGGGTCTATATATAGTTTTGTCACATGGCTTACCCATTTGTGAGCTGAAACAGCATTCTCCTTTCTGGTAGTTCTATTTGACAGGTTGTTGACATATCCTCAGAATTCCTTGGCTTTACTGGGTGCGAGCAGGTAATATATGTATTTCCATTCCTCCTCTATTTGGTTTTGTTTTAGCATCCATATTATATTTTGTGTTGTTTCCTGGCATCTTTGAACTTGCTTTCTGTGTCAATGCTATTCTCCCTCTTCTATGTAGGAACTCTTCAAGGCAGCACTTCCTTTTTTTCGCCTTTAACTCTCTGTTCTCGAAGTATGTGGATGGCATTCTTCTTGCAGGAACACTTTGCTGATTTATATGCTTATGAGATGTTAGATCTTCATCTAGCTTTTGTTACCATTGACTCCCAATGTTTCTTGACAAAGTTCACCTCATTTCCCAAGGCCAGGAGAGTGTGGGCTAGTTTCCAAAGTGAGTACCTGGACATGCAAGCTGGGCCCCATTTTACTCTTTTTATTAACTGGCCAACATTGGTAGAAAGCGGTTGGCCTGCTGGCTTATATTTCCTATGTGTCATCGCACTCATGTTGACCACAGTGCAAACTGGATGATGGTCACTTTGAGTTCTGTGTTGGGCTTGATAGCATACACATCCACTTAGCAGAATCTTGCTTAGAAAGATGTGGTGCAATGTTGAGATATTTTTGAAAGTAGGCTTTGATTTGCCTACCACAATGCCTTTTTGTTCGGCCGAGCCCAACTCAAACTCACTAAGGCAGGGTTCTACAATGTTTTGAGAGCGATCCCAGTGATTTTTCTCTGGTTGGCATAGGCATGCATGTGTTGAAGTCTCTGGCCACTATGCACTCATGGCCCAGGTGCTCATAGCTAAGAACTTTTATCAGGTCTGTGATATTCCTGGCATTCACCGTTTTTACATCGTGGTACGGATTGACGTACAGGTTTACCACCATGATTGATGTGAATGTTCCATCTATAACAAGGCCATTTCTATTGAGGGCCTGCATGTCATAAGAGGAATCACTCCATTCTTTTAGTTTTACCTGCAGATCTAACTTCACATATATTAAGAGACTGCCAATGGATCTTCCAAGCAGATTTTTCTTATGACTGCAGTGTGGATTGCTTAGAAAACCGGAATAGAGTTAGGCATGGTTGACCATGTTTCTTGCAGGCATAATATGTCATGAATGTGAAGATATTGCATTGTATTTTCATTGGCCATTAAAGAGTTCAAGCCTGCCACATTCCAACGTATTATCTTGATTATGCCCTAAGTGCCTCTTTCTCTTTCCTATCAGTGCTAGGAACTTGACCACACCTTGGTTAGAAGGGCTGCCGGTAGCCAAGCCCAATCAGACTGATCCGGATGTGTCTGTGTGTTATTGGCTAGCCCATGTGGTGGCTATCTTCTGTGCCCCTTGTCAGTTATACTGTGAATTTTCTTTTCCCAGACGGGGTGACATTTGCTTTATTCCTTTCAAGATACTACTTGATGCTTTATTTCGCACCACTAGGTCTTGCCTCTGTGTTAGTATGTGAGGGTATTTTTTAGACGCTGGCTTGTTGATGAATATGCCCCATTCCTTGAATTGTTAGCTGTCTGCAAAAATAATGGATTTAATCCAGATCTATGACCGGGGGTGAATATTTGCATATGGCTGGCATGGCAAGCAAAACAAATGATGGATTTAACCCATATCTATTACTGGAAGGTTAATGTATGATTTGTTCAGCGTTCTGACCATCATCACTTTTTTTGCATTTGACCCCCTAATTGAGATGGGTATGACAACATGTGGGTCCTGTGCTTGCTATGCCACTGGATTAAAACATAGTCTGGCTGATGAGGGGTGATACCCCAAACCCGGTCCCAGGATGCTTGTTTCTGGCCAGAGAGGACCTGGCTTGGCAGTTGGGGCTGGACAATTCCCACGGGAAGCAGGTTCAAGACTGATTTGCATATGGCTAGGTCAAAACTGGAATGGCATGGCAAGCATAAAAACAATGGATTGAACCCAGATCTGTGACTGGGGCTGAATGTTAGATTTTTTCAGCATTCAGTCCAGCATCTGTTTTATGCATAATATTTTGAGCAGCAGCGCTGTCAGACCACTCAGTCAGTGTAGATTCTCTTTAACTGATCCAGGAGTAGTTCTTACATTTCACTAAAATCAGATGCTTTGATGTGAGGTAGGAAAGTGGAGGTATATTATTTAAGAGGTGTATAATATTGGACCTGTTTAAGATATTCCATGGCCCTCTCATCTTAAATACTGGGTTGAATATCAGAGCCAGATGAGTGGAGACCAATGGATATTGTTCCTTATCTCCATAGTCATTGAATCGTGGAGGATATCTGTTCATTTTTGCATTGTCATGGATCCAAGAAAGATGTAGTCTAGAGTCCTGCTCGGTTTTTAATATCGCAACCAAGCTGGTTGTGCTGATCGTTGTGTAACTTTTTGGTCTACTAGATGTCCCTCCTTATTTGTAACAGTTTGTTGAGCATTTGTATCATAGTTCTCATGGTGCTTTTCATGGGATGCAATTTGTGGAGTTGTTGTACCCAAATGCCCTGGTTATAATGCTCTGCTGTACTTCAGTTTGTTGTTCCCCTGGCAAGATAGTATCTAAGTGGGCTGCTGTTGCTGAAGCTGTCGCATGCGGCAGATTGAAAGTTTCAGTTTGAGGGGAGGTTATTTGCTTGGTAACGCTACCTTTAATATTAGCGTTCACTATCCCGTGAGTAGGTTTTTTTCTGGGCATTGTATGCCATTTGTTGCGTAGTCTGGTTATAATCTTCCTTTTTTTTATTGTGCATCCGGGTGCAAGATTGGTCCGATGCTTGCCGATGCAGACTTGCTTTCTGCCGTATCGATTGGTTGTTTATCTTGCGGAGGCTGTTGGGACAAACTATGTATCACTATTTTTGATTGGAAGATTGGATAGATCTCAAAACCCTCCAGGCTGCTGTCATTTCTATTTTCTCCCCCATTCACAAGGGGTATTTGATGCTGGTAATTGAGTTGATGTTTCTATTTGCACATTAAGCTTTTGCTGTTTTTCAGTGATTTCCGTAGTTTTTTCTTCTGACATCAAGTGAGCTGCACTTAAGCATTCGCGACCTCTGCTATGGTCTCTCTTACCTGATTGCTTGTTGTTGACGCGTCTACTATGCTCTCAGCGGAGCTTGAGTTATGGAGTGCATGCTTCTCTTGATTTTCATGCTTGATTCCCCCGATCATCAAAACATCTGAGCCAGCATATGTATTAGCTCCATTTGTATTTCTAGTTTGTGAGATTGCCAAGAGAGATCCTTAACCGCTGCTAATAAGGACGAGTTTATGGTATTTATGATGGAGTCAGGATTGTCACTGCTAGTTGAAATTAAACTTGGAGAGTGATCCCCTAAATGCTTTGTGCTCAATGGCCCCTGGGATCTGCCTCCATGCGGGTAGCATCGAATTCCATGTTGGTTAACCATGGTGCAATTATTTGTTGCCATGGCGCCATTCTGATTTGTCCATGGGGATTGAGTAGTTCTGGTTAAGCCTCTTGATTTCTGGAATATACGTTATTTTAGTTGAATGTGGCTTGACTAATGAACCATTGCCTCTTTTAGGATTTCCTGCCTTATTATGGTTTTGCCAGACTAACAGCATGCAGGCCGTCTACCTGTGATTTGAACACGCAGATAGGCGCATTTGGCCCATGTTCCTGTTTTTCCCATGCCTGAACTTGTGCTGTAGCCTTTACATTTTTATCTCCAGCATTCATAGAAGATGAGATTTCTATAACCTCTGCCTTTCCTCCAGATATGCTTTGGTTGTGAAAGTTTGTTGTGTAATTACTTTTTTCCACTGCGGTCTCTGCCAGCTGCACCATCACTGCAATGATTGACTCTTCAAGGCTGGGGCTAGCTACGCTGTTTGAAATGTGGAATGGTGGCTTATGTTGCTTCAACCCTTCCAACCCTTCTGGTACTATCTGCTGCAAGATTGCCCCTTACGTTTCCCCTATGCCTACCCTTATCCTTGTAAAGCACTAGTGTATGAGTTTTTTAGTTGTAACCAGGCCATGTGATTGGGCTGATGTGCCCTTGGAGAGATCCATTCCTGTGTTCCCCTCCTGAGCTTGGGACTGGAATGCTGCGATCTCGGACTTGCGTTGGCCACGCATGGCACTCTGCACCCTTTTTTACCTTAGCCCACTTGCTATGACTTCTGTTGCCATAGATCTTGCTGTGGGCTTTGCTCTCGATGTCAGCTCTGTTTTCCTTTGTCCCCTTGTTGACTTAGCAAGTCTCAAATATCCTATGAGAGAAATTCCAGCTGGCTCAAAAAGCTGAGGGATGCTGTTGTGTCTTATGTATCTGGTTTAAGGGTCTTGTTTGTCTTGCTTGCTCCATCAAGAGCATAGGTAAGCATCCAGATGTTTTGGTTGTCATGAGCACCCCTCAGTCAGATGGTTCGACAGCACTGTGCTTGCTTTATATTTGCACGATGGGCTGTGTTTCTAGATGTTAATATGCAAGGAGCATTGGATGGATGATAAATACTAAAGTGTGGATTTGCCTGGGCTGATAGCTGCACTCAGATCTCATAGGCCTCTTCCGCAGCCCGTGGCTCAAACACTCAAACTTTTTGCCCTGTTACTGCCGTTTCTGCTGCGGCGGCTTCCACCACTAATTTCTCCCCTTCACTTATAAGGCTCAAGCAGGTGACATGCAGTAAAGTCAAATTGGAAAGTGGGTGAACTTACAGATCCAGGTACTAGTTTCTAGAATCTTGTGAATCCTAGTAGTTCCTGTGAAAGGCTTGATAACATTGTGCCTTATCCAATATACATATGCCTAGGAATTGCTTTATAATTGCACAACTGGAGCTGTAAACGGGTGGTCGATGCAGACAGGCCTGCAGCACTCGCTGGTGGTGGTTAATCCAGTCTAATCCAGTGGAAAATTTGAGACCGGATGTGCCTCAATTGAATGAGAGCATTGCTCATGTTTGCACCAGGGTTTCCATACACCTAGCTTCCTGGCAAGCAAAGAGAAAGAAGAGGGACGACATGCCAGCTAGATTGTCAAAATGTTGCAGCTGCTGATATGAGTGCCAAAGAAGTAAATAGACGATGAATGATAGTTCCTCTAGGTTGACAATTACAACTGAATGTCTGCCCTTCAAACTCTTGTGGACTCTTGTAGCCAGATTTTTTCTGACTGATGGTTTATCACGCCATCTGGTAGCTAGAGGTGGTGTAGCTGAGATTGTGATTGATATGCCACTCACAGGAATCTGAAACACTTTTGACAATGTTTGTCATGAAATTTAAAGCATTTCAAGGGGTTAGGCTGATTTCAATGATCCCAACTTGTGAATTGACTTCTACCTTCTCAAATTTAGTGATGGTCCCTCATGGAAGCAAATGGACGTATTACCTATGATGGAAATACTGTGTTGCAGGCATTGACCTGTTTACCACAAATACATCTGGTCAAATTCAATGTGCTTGACACTGTAGCTTTTGTAATGTGAAGCACTTTTTTGATACGATGAAAACAATGATCAGTTTTTCTAAATTTCTGTTAGTTGTGATGAATAGCAATTTTCCTGACAGCACCGTGTTGAGATTAATTACGTCTGTCGTCTACTAAACAGCTGGATTGGTATTAAAGAAGTCGATTCACAAGAAGACCTATAAATTCCTTTAGAGTCCTCTTGGATTTCATCAACATTTGAAGTGGATACTCAACTTTTTGGGAATTCTTAAAAAATCCAAGGAGTGCTTCTATAAATGGCAGGATTTGCTTAGATAATGAGGTGAAAATGAATATACAAGTGATAAGACAATCACTGTATTTGCTATGAAATTTTCCCATACACACGTTGCTTATGGGATATGAGGAAAGAGAGGGTTGTGCAGCACACCATTTTTATTTTGGAGGACAAGTATTGTGTAACACATTGGGCATAACAATCTAGGGAGTAAATGTGTTGATGGGACAGATGTGAGAGGCAAGTGCACCATTGAAGTCTGGGTGGGATAGCACAGCATTGTGGTCAGAGCCACATTAAGAGAGGCAATGAAGGATTAACCTGTAGGTGTTTGACCAAAATATTGAGATGGAAATATTGTCTAAACATAACATCATCACCTTAATATTGTGACACCAAAAATATAATCATGAGTAATTTCATTGGTAAGAATATAGGGGCATATGTACGAGCCCTTTACGCTGCCGGAGAGTTACTATGTGATGCTTAGGCAGAGCGAATCACAAAATAATATCTATGAGGCCATGCACAGCCACTATGCTTGGCTTTGAATGGCCTCATACATATGAAGTAAGGCAAGACAGCGTAAATCACTGCATTGCCTTGCTCTGTGCTTAGGAAACATTCCATGGGCGTTGCGGTGGCTTTTCCCACACATTGGATTTTGACACTTCACCAGGTTAATGCGAGCATGTAAACCATTCAGCAGCACTCATAGAAAGAGGAAAACGTCTCTTAGGATTGCTCCTTCCTGCACAAAAACAATCCTGCTGACACTACAGACACCCTTGCACCACGGTGCAAGGGTGCCTGTGTTGCAGCTAGCCTGCCGAAATGGAACCAGAGCAGGGGGAAAGGACAAGAATGCACTGTATTGCATAAACACCACTGCACTGCCCCAAACCCTAAAACACAATCCCCAGCATGACCCCCTACACTTCACAAACACCACTGCATTACCCTAAACCCTAAATCTACCCCCAGCACGACCCCCTACACTACCCAAACACAACTGCGCTACCCTAAACCCTAAAACACCACCCCCAGCACGACCCCCTACACTACCCAAACCCCACTGCGCTACTCTAAACTCTAAAACACTACCCCAGCACGACCCCCTACACTACCCAAACACCACTATGTTATCTCCAACCCTAAAACACCACCCAAGCACGACCCCCTACACTACCCAAACCCCACTGCGCTACTCTAAACTCTAAAACACTACCCCAGCACGACCCCCTACACTACCCAAACACCACTGTGTTATCTCCAACCCTAAAACACCACCCAAGCATGACCCCCTACACTACACAAACACCACTGCACTACCCTAAACCCTAAAACACTACCCCCAGAACGACCCCTACCATACAAAAACACCACTGCACTACCCTAAACCCTAAATCTACCTCCCGCACGATCCCCCACAATACCTAAACACCACTGCACTGCACTAGAACATAAAACACTACCCCCGGCACGACCCCCTACACTACCCAAACACCACTGCACTGCACTAAACCCAAAAACACTACCCACAACACGACCCCCTACACTCCCCAAACACCACTGCACTATCCTAAACCCTTAAACACTACCCCCAGCACGACTCCCTACGCTACCCAAAAACCCCTGCACTACCCTAAACCCTAAAACACAACCGCCTACACCACACAAACACCACTGCACCACCCTAAACACTAAAACACTACCCACAGCATGACCCCCGACAGTACACAAACACCACTGCACTACCATAAACCCTAAAACACTATCCCTCCACCACACAAACACCACTGCATTACCCTAAACACTAAAATACTTCCCCCAGCATGACCCCTATACTACACAAACACCTCTGCACTACCCTAAACCCTAAAACACTACCCCAACACTACACAAACACCACTGCACTACCCAAAACCCTAAAACACTACCCCAGCACGACCCCCTACACTACACAAACACCACTGCACTACCGTAAACCGTAAAATACTTCCCCCAGCATGACCCACTACACTACCCAAACACCACTGCACTACCCTAAACGCTAAAACACTACCCCCAGCATGACCCCCTACAGTACCAAAACAAGACTGCACTACCCTAAAACACGACCCCTTACACTACACAAACACCACTGCACTATCTGAAACCTTAAAACACTACCCCCCGCACAACCCCATAGGCTACCCAAACACCACTGCACTACCCAAACACCACTACACTACCCTAAACCCTAAAACAATACCCCCAGCACGACCACCTACAATACCCAAACACCACTGCACTTCCCTAAACCCTAAAATACGACCCCCTACACTACACAAACACGACTGCACTACCTTAAACCCTAAAACACTATGCCCAGCACGACCCCCTACACTATACAAACACCACTGCACTACCCTAAACCCTAAAACACTACCACCTACACTAAACTAACACCACTGCGCTACCCTACACCCTAAAATGCTACCCCAGCACAACCCCCTACACTACACAAACACCACTGCGCTACATTACACCATAAAACACTACCAATAGCACGACCCCCTACACTACCCAAACACCACTGAGCTACCCTAACCCTAAAACACAACCCCCAGCGCGAGCCCCTACACTACCCAAACACCACTGCGCTACCCTGAACCCTAAATCTACCCCCGGCACGACCCCCTACACTACCCAAACACCACTGCGCTACACTAAACCCTAAAAAACTATCCCCAGCATGAACCCCTACACTACCCAAACCTCACTGCGCTACCCTAAACCCTGAAACACAAACCCCAGCGTGACCCCCTACACTAACCAAACACCACTGCACTACCGTAAACCCTAAAACTCTACCCTCAGCATGACCCCCTACACTACACAAACACCACTGTGCTACCCTAAAACCTAAAACACTTCCCCCAGCACAACCCCCTACACCACACAAACATCACTGCACTACGTTAAACCCTAAAACACTACCCCAGCACGACCCCCTACACTAACCAAACACCACTGCGCTACCCTAAACCGTAAAACACGAACCCCAGCACGACCCCCTACACTACCCAAACACCACTGTGCTACCCTAAACTCTAAAACACTACCCCAGCATGACCCCCTACACTACCAAAACACCACTGAGCTATCCCAAACCCTAAAACACAACCCCCTACACTACACACACACCACTGCACTACCCTAAACCCTAAAACACTACCCCCAGCATGACCACTTACACTACACAAACACCACTGCACTACCCTAAACCCTAAATCTACCCTCAGAACGACCCCCTACACTACCCAAACCCCATTGCGCTACCCTAAACCCTAAATCTACCCCCAGCATGACCCCTACACTACCAAAACACCACTGCGCTGCCATAAACCCTAAAACACCCCCCCATCACGACACCCTACACTACACAAACAACACTGTACTACCCTAAACCCTAAAACACCCCCGCCAGCATGACCGCATACACTACCCAAACACCACTGTGCTACCCTAAACCCTAAAACACCACCCACAGCATGACCCCCTACACTACCCAAACACCACTGCGCTATCCTAAACCCTAAAACACCACCCCCAGCTTGACCCCCTACACTACCCAAACACCACTGCGCTACCCTAAAACACTACACCAGCACAATCCCCTCCACCATACAAACAGCACTGCACTACCCTAAACCCTAAACCACCACCCTCAGCATGACCCCCTACACTACCCAAACACCACTGTGCTACCCTAAACCCTAAAACACTACCTCCAGCACGACCCCTACACTACCCAAACACCACTGCACTATCCTAAACCCTAAAACATTACCCCAGCATGACCTCCTACACTACCCAAACACCCCTGCACTACCCTAAACCCTAAAACACTACCCCCAGCATGAACCCCTACGCTACCCAAACACCACTGCACTACCCTAAACACTACAAAACGACCCCCTACACGACCCAAACACCACTGCACTACCCTAAACCCTAAAAAAACTACCCCATCACGACCCCCCCTACACTACACAAACACCACTGCGCTAACCTAAACCCTAAAACACTACCCTCAGCACACAGCACAACCCCCTACATTACCCAAACAGCACCGCGCTACCCTAAACCCTAAAACACTACTCCAGCACGACACCCTACACTACCCGAACACCACTTCACTACCCTAAACCCTAAAACACTACACCAGCACGACCCCCTACGCTACCCAAACACCACTGCGCCACCCTAAACTTTAAATCTACCCCCAGCATGACCCCTACACTACACAAACACCACTGCTCTACCCTAAACCCTAATTCTACCCCAGCACGACCCCCTACACTACACAAACACCACTGTGCTTCCCTAAACCCTAATACACTACCCTCAGCACGACCCCCTACACTCTACAAACACCATTGCACTACCCTAAATCCTAAAACACTACCCCTACACTACACTAACATCACTGCGCTACCCTACACCCTAAAATACTACCCCCAGCACAACCCCCTACACTACACAAACACCACTGCACTACCCTAAAACCTAAAACACTTCCCCCAGCACAACCCCCTACACCACACAAACACCACTGCACTACGTTAAACCCTAAAACACTACCCCAGCACGACCCCCTACACTAACCAAACACCACTGCGCTACCCTAAACCGTAAAACACAAACCCCCTATACGACCCCCTACACTACCCAAACACCACTGTGCTACCCTAAACTCTAAAACACTACCCCAGCATGATCCCCTACACTACCAAAACACCACTGAGCTATCCCAAACCCTAAACCACTACCCCCTACACTACACAAACACCACTGCACTACCCTAAACGCTAAAACACTACCCCCAGCATGACCCCCTACACTACACAAACACCACTGCACTACCCTAAACCCTAAATCTACCCTCAGAACGACCCCCTACACTACCCAAACCCCACTGCGCTACCCTAAACCCTAAATCTACCCCAGCATGACCCCTACACTACCAAAACACCACTGCGCTGCCCTAAACCCTAAAACACCACCCCATCACGACACCCTACACTACCCAAACACCACTGTGCTACCCTAAACTCTAAAACACTACCCCAGCATGACCCCCTACACTACCAAAACACCACTGAGCTATCCGAAACCCCAAAACACTACCCCCTACACTACACAAACACCACTGCACTACCCTAAACCCTAAAACACTACCCCCAGCATGATCCCCTACACCACACAAACACCACTGCACTACCCTAAACCCTAAATCTACCCTCAGAACAACCCCCTACACTACCCAAACCCCATTGCGGTACCCTAACCCCTAAATCTACCCACAGCATGACCCCTGCACTACCAAAACACCACTGCGCTACCCTAAACCCTAAAACACCACCCCCATCACGACACCCTACACTACACAGACCACACTGTACTACCCTAAACCCTAAAATACCACTGCCAGCATGACCGCATACACTACCCAAACACCACTGTGCTACCCTAAACCCTAAAACACCACCCACAGCATGACCCCCTACACTACCCAAACAGCACTGCGCTATCCTAAACCCTAAAACACCACCCCCAGCACGACCCCCTACACTACCCAAACACCACTGCGCTACCTTAAAACACTAACCCAGCACAATCCCCTCCACCATACAAACAGCACTGCACTACCCTAAACCCTAAAACACCACCATCAGCATGACCCCCTACACTACCCAAACACCACTGTGCTACCCTAAACCCTAAAACACTACCTCCAGCACGACCCCTACACTACCCAAACACCACTGCACTATCCTAAACCCTAAAACATTTCCCCAGCATGACCTCCTACACAACCCAAACACCCCTGCACTACCCTAAACCCTAAAACACTACCCCCAGCATGACCCCCTACGCTACCCAAACACCACTGCACTACCCTAAACACTACAAAACGACCCCCTACACGACCCAAACACCACTGCACTACCCTAAACCCTAAAAAACTACCCCATCACGACCCCCCTACACTACACAAACACCACTGCGCTAACCTAAACCCTAAAACACTACCCCCAGCACAACCTACTACAATACCCAAACAGCACCGCGCTACCCTAAACCCTAAAACACTACCCCAGCACGACACCCTACACTACCCGAACACCACTTCACTACCCTAAACCTTAAAACACCACCCCCAGCATGACCCCCTACACAACCCGAACACCACTACACTACCCTAAACCCTAAAACACTACACCAGCACGACCCCTACGCTACCCAAACACCACTGCGACACCCTAAACCCTAAATCTACCCCCAGCACGACCCCTACACTACACAAACACCACTGCCCTACCCTAAACCCTAATTCTACCCCAGCACGACACCCTACACTACACAAACACCACTGTGCTACCCTAATACTCTACCCTCAGCACGACCCCCTACACACTACAAACACCATTGCACTACCCTAAACCCTAAAACACTACACCTACACTACACTAACACCACTGCGCTACCCTACACCCTAAAATACTACCCCCAGCACAACCCCCTACACTACACAAACACCACTGCACTACCCTAAAACCTAAAACACTTCCCCCAGTACAACCCCCTACACCACACAAACACCACTGCACTACGTTAAACCCTAAAACACTACCCCAGCACAACCCCCTACACTAACCAAACACCACTGCGCTGCCCTAAACCGTAAAACACGAACCCCAGCATGACCCCCTACACTACCAAAACACCACTGAGCTATCCCAAACCCTAAAACACTACCCCCTACACTACACAAACACCACTGCACTACCCTAAACCCTAAAACACTACCCCCAGCATGACCCCCTACACTACACAAACACCACTGTGCTACCCTAAACCCTAAAACACTACCTCCAGCACTACCCCTACACTACCCAAACACCACTGCACTATCCTAAACCCTAAAACATTACCCCAGCATGGCCTCCTACACTACCAAAACACCGCTGCACTACCCTAAACCCTAAAACACTACCCCCAGCATGACCCCTACACTACCCAAACACCACTGCACTACCCTAAACACTACAAAACGACCCCCTACACGACCAAAACACCACTGCACTAACCTAAACCCTAAAAAACTATCCCATCACGACCCCCCTACACTACACGAACACCACTGCGCTAACCTAAACCCTAAAACACTACCCCCAGCACAACCCCCTACACTACCCAAACAGCACTGCGCTACCCTAAACCCTAAAACACTACCCCCAGCACGACACCCTACACTACCCGAACACCAGTTCACTACCCTAAACCCTAAAACACTACCCCCAGCATGACCCCCTACACTACCCAAACACCACTACACTATCCTAAACCCTAAAACACTACACCAGCACGACCCCCTACGCTACACGAACACCACTGTGCTAACCTAAACCCTAAAACACTACCCCCAGCACAACCCCCTACACTACCCAAACAGCACTGCGCAACCCTAAACCCTAAAACACTACCCCCAGCACAACCCCCTACACTACCCAAACAGCACCGCACTACCCTAAACCCTAAAACACTACCCCAGCACGACACCCTACACTACCCGAACACCACTTCACTACCCTAAACCCTTAAACACTACCCTCAGCATGACCCCCTACACAACCCGAACACCACTACACTACCCTGAACCCTAAAACACTACACCAGCACGACCCCCTACGCTACCCAAACACCACTGCGCCACCCTAAACCCTAAATCTACCCCCAGCACGACCCCTACACTACAGAAACACCACTGCACTACCCTAAACCCTAATTATACCCAAGCACGACCCCCTACACTACACAATAACCACTGTGCTACCCTAAACCCTAATACACTACCCTCAGCACGACCCCCTACACTTTACAAACACCATTGCACTACCCTAAACCCTAAAACACTACCCCTACACTACACTAACACCACTGCGCTACCCTACACCCTAAAATACTACCCCCAGCACAACCCCCTACACTACACAAACACCACTGCACTACCCTAAAACCTAAAACACTTCCCCCAGCACAACCCCCTACACCACACAAACACCACTGCACTACGTTAAACCCTAAAACACTACCCCAGCACGACCCCCTACACTAACCAAACACCACTGCGCTACCCTAAACCGTAAAACACGAACCCCAGCACGACCCCCTACACTACCCAAACACCACTGTGCTACCCTAAACTCTAAAACACTACGCCAGCATGATCCCCTACACTACCAAAACACCACTGAGCTATCACAAACCCTAAAACACTACCCCCTACACTACACAAACACCACTGCACTACCCTAAACCCTAAAACACTACCCCCAGCATGACCCCCTACACTACACAAACACCACTGCACTACCCTAAACCCTAAATCTACCCTCAGAACGACCCCCTACACTACCCAAACCCCACTGCGCTACCCTAAACCCTAAATCTACCCCCAGCATGACCCCTACACTACCAAAACACCACTGCGCTGCCCTAAACCCTAAAACACAACCCCCATCACGACACCCTACACTACCAAAACACCACTGCGCTGCCCTAAACCCTAAAACACCACCCCCATCACGACACCCTACACTACACAAACAACACTGCACTACCCTAAACCCTAAAACACCACCCTCAGCACGACCCCCTACACTACCCAAACACCACTGTGCTACCCTAAACCCTAAAACACTACCTCCAGCACGACCCCTACACTACACAAACACCACTGCACTATCCTAAACCCTAAAACATTACCCCAGCATGGCCTCCTACACTACCCAAACACCCCTGCACTACCCTAAACCCTAAAACACTACCCCCAGCATGACCCCTACGCTACCCAAACACCACTGCACTACCCTAAACACTACAAAACGACCCCCTACATGACCCAAACACCACTGCCCTAACCTAAACCCTAAAACACTATCCCATCATGACCCCCCCTACACTACACGAACACCACTGCGCTAACCTAAACCCTAAAACACTACCCCCAGCACAACCCCCTACACTACCCAAACAGCACTGCGCTAGCCTAAACCCTAAAACACTACCCCCAGCACGACACCCTACACTACCTGAACACCACTTCACTACCCTAAACCCTAAAACACTACCCCCAGCATGACCTCCTACACTACCCGAACACCACTACACTACCCTAAACCCTAAAACACTACACCAGCACGACCCCTTATGCTACTTAAACACCACTGCGCCACCTTAAACCCTAAATCTACCCCCAGCACGACCCCTACACTACACAAACACCACTGCACTACCCTAAACCCTAATTCTACCCCAGCACGACTCCCTACACTACACAAACACCACTGTGCTACCCTAAACCGTAATACACTACCCTCAGCACGACCCCCTACACTCTACAAACACCATTGCACTACCCTAAACCCTACAACACTACCCCTACACTACACTAACACCACTGCGCTACCCTACACCCTAAAATACTACCCCCAGCACAACCCCCTACACTACCCAAACACCACTGCGCTACCCTAAACCCTAAAACACAACCCCCAGCGTGACCCCCTACACTACCCAAACACCACTGCGCTACCCTAAACCCTAAATCTACCCCCAGCACAACCCCCTACACTACCCAAACACCACTGCGCAACCATAAACCCTAAATCTGCACCCCACCATGACCCCCTACACTACCCAAACACCACTGCGCTACCCTAAACCCTAAAACACTACCCCAGCACGACCCCCTACACTACCCAAACACCACTGCGCTACCTAAACCCTAAAACACAACCCCCAGCCTGACCCCCTACACTACCCAAACACCACTGCGCTACCCTAAACCCTAAAGCTCTACCCTCAGCAGGTCCCCCTACACTACACATACATCACTGCGCTACCCTAAACCTTAAAACACTACACCCAGCATGACCCCTACACAACCCAAACACCACTGTGCTAACTGAAACCCTAAAACACTACCCCCAGCACAACCTCCTACACTTCACGAACACCACTGCGCTACCCAAAACCATAAATCCACCCCCAGCACGACCCCCTACTCTAGCCAAACACCACTGCGCTACCCTAAAACCTGAAACATCACCCCAGCATGACCCCCTACACTACCCAAACACCACTTCGCTACCCTAAACCCTAAAACACCACCCCCAGCACGACCCCCTACACTACCCAAACACCACTGTGCTACCCTAATCTCTAAAACACTACCCCAGCACGACCCCTACACGACCCAAACACCACTGCGCTATCCCAAACCCGAAAACACTACTCCTTACACTACACAAACACCACTGCACTACCCTAAACCCTAAAACACTACCCCCAGTACGACCCCCTACACTACCCAAACACCACTGCGCTACCCTAAACCCTAAATCTACCCCCAGCATGACCCCTACACTACCCAAACACCACTGCCCTACTCGAAACCCTAAAACACCACCGCCCAGCACGACACCCTAATCTACCCAAACACCACTGCGCTACCCTAAACCCTAAAACACTACCCCCAGCACGACCCCCTACACTACCCAAACACCACTGCGCTACCTAAACCCTAAAACACAACCCCCAGCCCGACCCCCTACACTACCCAAACACCACTGACCTACCCTAAACCCTAAAGCTCTACTCTCAGCAGGTCCCCCTACACTACACATACATCACTGCGCTACCCTAAACCTTAAAACACTACGCCCAGCATGACCCCTACACAACCCAAACACCACTCTGCTAACTGAAACCCTAAAACACTACCCCCAGCACAACCTCCTACACTTCACGAACACCACTGCGCTACCCAAAACCATAAATCCACCCCCAGCACGACCCCCTACACTAGCCAAACACCACTGCGCGACCCTAAAACCTGAAACATCACCCCAGCATGACCCCCTACACCACCCAAACACCACTTCGCTACCCTAAACCCTAAAACACCACCCCCAGCACGACCCCTACACTACCCAAACACCACTGTGCTACCCTAATCTCTAAAACACTACCCCAGCACGACCCCCTACACTACCCAAACACCACTGCGCTATCCCAAACCCTAAAACACTACCCCCTACACTACACAAACACCACTGCACTACCCTAAACCCTAAAACACTACCCCCAGTACGACCCCCTACACTACACGAACACCACTGAACTACCCTAAACCCTAAATCTACCCTCAGCATGACCTCCCTACACTACCCAAACACCACTGCGCTACCCTAAACCCTAAATCTACCCCCAGCACGACCCCTACACTACCAAAACACCACTGCCCTACTCTAAACCCTAAAACACCACCGCCCAGCACGACACCCTACACTACCCAAACACCACTGTGCTACCCTAAACCCTAAAACACCAACCCCAGCATGACCCCCTACACTACCCAAACACCACTGCACTATCCTAAACCTTAAAACAACACCCCCAGCATGACCCCCTACACTACCCAAACACCACTGCGCTACCCTAAAACACTACCTCCATCACAATCCCCTACATTACACAAACACCACTGCATGACTCCCTACACTACCCAAACACCACTGCGCTACCCTAAACCTTAAAACACCACCACAGCACGACAACCTACACTACCCAAACACCACTGCGCTACCCTAAACCCCAAAACACTACACCAGCACGACTCCCTACACTAGCCAAACACCACTGCACTACCCTAAACCCTAAAACACTACACCTAGCCTGACCCCCTATGCTACCCACACACCTCTGCACTACCCTAAACACTACAAAACGACCCCCTACACTAATCAAACACCACTGTACTACCCTAAACCCTAAAAAACTACCCCAGCACGAACCCCCTACACTACACAAACACCACTGTGCTACTCTAAACCCTAAAACACTATCATAGCACAACCCCCTTCACTACCCAAACAGCACTGCGCTACCATAAACCCTAAAACACTACCTCCAGCACGACACCCTACACTACTCGAACACCACTGCGCTACCCTAAACCCTAAAACACTACCCCCAGCACATCCCCCTACACTACCTAAACACCGCTACAATACCGTAAACCCTAAAACACTACACCAGCACGACCCCCTACGCTTCCCAAACACCATTGCACTACCATAAGTCCTAAATCTACCCTCAGCACGACCCCCTACACTACACAAACATCACTGCACTACCCTAAACCCTAAATCTACCCCAGCACAACCCCCTACACCACCCAAACACCACTGCACTACCCTAAACCCTAAAACACTACCCCCAGTACGACCCCCTACACTTCCAAAACACCACTGCACTACCCTAAACCCTAAAACACTAACACCAGCACGACCCCCTACACTACACAAACACCACTACACTACCCTAAACCCTAAAACACTACACCAGCACGACCCCCTATGCTAACCAAACACCACTGTGCTTCCCTAAACCCAAAAACACTCCGCCAGTACGACCCCCTACACTTCCAAAACACCACTGCACTACCCTAAACCCTAAAACACTAACCCCAGCACGACCCCCTACACTACACAAACACCACTACACTACCCTAAACCCTAAAACACTACACCAGCACGACCCCCTATGCTACCCAAACACCACTGTGCTTCCCTAAACCCAAAAACACTCCGCCAGTATGACCCCCTACGCTACCCAAACACCACTGCGCTACCCTAAGTCCTAAATCTACCCTCAGCACGACCCCTACACTACACAAACACCACTGCACTACCCTAAACCCTAAATCTACCCCAGCACGATCCCCTACACTACACAAACACCACTGCACTATCATAAACCAAAAAACAGTACCCCCAGCATGACCCCCTACACGACCCAAACACCACTGCACTACCCTAAACCCTAAAAAACCTACCCCATCACGACCCCCCTACACTACACAAACACCACTGCGCTAACCTAAACCCTAAAACACTACCCCCAGCACAACCCCCTACACTACCCAAACAGCACTGCGCTACCCTAAACCCTAAAACACCACCCCCAGCACAAACCCTACACAACCCAAACACCACTGCACTACCCTAAACCCTAAAACAATACCCCCAGCACGACCCCCTACAATACCCAAACACCACTGCACTACCTTAAACCCTAAAACACTATGCCCAGCACGACCCCCTACACTATACAAACACCACTGCACTACCCTAAACCCTAAAACACTACCACCTACACTACACTAACACCACTGCGCTGCCCTACACCCTAAAATGCTACCCCCAGCACAACCCCCTACACTACACAAACACCTCTGCGCTACATCACACCATAAAACACTACCAATAGCACGACCCCCTACACAACCCAAACACCACTGAGCTACCCTAACCCTAAAACACAACCCCCAGCGCGACCCCCTACACTACCCAAACACCACTGCGCTACCCTGAACCCTAAATCTACCCCCAGCACGACCCCCTACACTACCCAAACACCACTGCGCTACACTAAACCCTAAAAAACTATCCCCAGCATGAACCCCTACACTACCCAAACCTCACTGCGCTACCCTAAACCCTGAAACACAAACCCCAGCGTGACCCCCTACACTAACCAAACACCACTGCACTACCGTAAACCCTAAAGCTCTACCCTCAGCATGACCCCCTCCACTACACAAACACCACTGTGCTACCCTAAAACCTAAAACACTTCCCCCAGCACAACCCCCTACACCACACAAACATCACTGCACTACGTTAAACCCTAAAACACTACCCCAGCACGACCCCCTACACTAACCAAACACCACTGCGCTACCCTAAACCGTAAAACACGAACCCCAGCACGACTCCCTACACTACCCAAACACCACTGTGCTACCCTAAACTCTAAAGCACTACCCCAGCATGACCCCCTACACTACCAAAACACCACTGAGCTATCCCAAACCCTAAAACACAACCCCCTACACTACACACACACCACGGCACTACCCTAAACCCTAAAACACTACCCCCAGCATGACCCCCTACACTACACAAACACCACTGCACTACCCTAAACCCTAAATCTACCCTCAGAACGACCCCCTACACTACCCAAACCCCATTGTGCTACCCTAAACCCTAAATCTACCCCCAGCATGACCCCTACACTACCAAAACACCACTGCGCTGCCCTAAACCCTAAAACACCCCCCCATCACGACACCCTACACTACACAAACAACACTGTACTACCCTAAACCCTAAAACACCCCCGCCAGCATGACTGCATACACTACCCAAACACCACTGTGCTACCCTAAACCCTAAAACACCACCCACAGCATGACCCCCTACACTACCCAAACACCACTGCGCTATCCTAAACCCTAAAACACCACCCCCAGCTTGACCCCCTACACTACCCAAACACCACTGCGCTACCCTAAAACACTACACCAGCACAATCCCCTCCACCATACAAACAGCACTGCACTACCCTAAACCCTAAAACACCACCCTCAGCATGACCCCCTACACTACCCAAACACCCCTGTGCTACCCTAAACCCTAAAACACTACCTCCAGCACGACCCCTACACTACCCAAACACCACTGCACTATCCTAAACCCTAAAACATTACCCCAGCATGACCTCCTACACTACCCAAACACCCCTGCACTACCCTAAACCCTAAAACACTACCCCCAGCATGAACCCCTACGCTACCCAAACACCACTGCACTACCCTAAACACTACAAAACGACCCCCTACACGACCCAAACACCACTGCACTACCCTAAACCCTAAAAAAACTACCCCATCACGACCCCCCCTACACTACACAAACACAACTGCGCTAACCTAAACCCTAAAACACTACCCCCAGCACAACCCCCTACATTACCCAAACAGCACCGCGCTACCCTAAACCCTAAAACACTACCCCAGCACGACACCCTACACTACCCGAACACCACTTCACTACCCTAAACCCTAAAACACTACACCAGCACGACCCCCTACGCTACCCAAACACCACTGCGCCACCCTAAACTTTAAATCTACCCCCAGCATGACCCCTACACTACACAAACACCACTGCCCTACCCTAAACCCTAATTCTACCCCAGCACGACCCCCTACACTACACAAACACCACTGTGCTTCCCTAAACCCTAATACACTACCCTCAGCACGACCCCCTACACTCTACAAACACCATTGCACTACCCTAAACCCTAAAACACTACCCCTACACTACACTAACACCACTGCGCTACCCTACACCCTAAAATACTACACCCAGCACAACCCCCTACACTACACAAACACCACTGCGCTACCCTAAAACCTAAAACACTTCCCCCAGCACAACCCCCTACACCACACAAACACCACTGCACTACGTTAAACCCTAAAACACTACCCCATCACGACACACTACACTACACAAACAACACTGTACTACCCTAAACCCTAAAACACCCCGCCAGCATGACTGCATACACTACCCAAACACCACTGTGCTACCCTAAACCCTAAAACACCACCCACAGCATGACCCCCTACACTACCCAAACACCACTGCGCTATCCTAAACCCTAAAACACCACCCCCAGCTTGACCCCCTACACTACCCAAACACCACTGCGCTACCCTAAAACACTACACCAGCACAATCCCCTCCACCATACAAACAGCACTGCACTACCCTAAACCCTAAAACACCACCCTCAGCATGACCCCCTACATTACCCAAACACCACTGTGCTACCCTAAACCCTAAAACACTACCTCCAGCACGACCCCTACACTACCCAAACACCACTGCACTATCCTAAACCCTAAAACATTACCCCAGCATGACCTCCTACACTACCCAAACACCCCTGCACTACCCTAAACCCTAAAACACTACCCCCAGCATGAACCCCTACGCTACCCAAACACCACTGCACTACCCTAAACACTACAAAACGACCCCCTACACGACCCAAACACCACTGCACTACCCTAAACCCTAAAAAAACTACCCCATCACGACCCCCCCTACACTAAACAAACACCACTGCACTAACCTAAACCCTAAAACACTACCCCCAGCACAACCCCCTACATTACCCAAACAGCACCGCGCTACCCTAAACCCTAAAACACTACCCCAGCACGACACCCTACACTACCCGAACACCACTTCACTACCCTAAACCCTAAAACACTACACCAGCACGACCCCCTACGCTACCCAAACACCACTGCGCCACCCTAAACTTTAAATCTACCCCCAGCATGACCCCTACACTACACAAACACCACTGCCCTACACTAAACCCTAATTCTACCCCAGCACGACCCCCTACACTACACAAACACCACTGTGCTTCCCTAAACCCTAATACACTACCCTCAGCACGACCCCCTACACTCTACAAACACCATTGCACTACCCTAACCCCTAAAACACTACCCCTACACTACACTAACACCACTGCGCTACCCTACACCCTAAAATACTACCCCCAGCACAACCCCCTACACTACACAAACACCACTGCGCTACCCTAAAACCTAAAACACTTCCCCCAGCACAACCCCCTACACCACACAAACACCACTGCACTACGTTAAACCCTAAAATACTCCCCAGCACGACCCCCTACACTAACCAAACACCACTGCGCTACCCTAAACCGTAAAACACAAACCCCAGCACGACCCCCTACACTACCCAAACACCACTGTGCTACCCTAAACTCTAAAACACTACCCCAGCATGATCCCCTACACTACCAAAACACCACTGAGCTATCCCAAACCCTAAAACACTACCCCCTACACTACACAAACACCACTGCACTACCCTAAACCCTAAAACACTACCCCCAGCATGACCCCCTACACTACACAAACACCACTGCACTACCCTAAACCCTAAATCTACACTCAGAACCACCCCTTACACTACCCAAACCCCACTGCGCTACCCTAAACCCTAAATCTACCCCAGCATGACCCCTACACTACCAAAACACCACTGCGCTGCCCTAAACCCTAAAACACCTCCCCATCACGACACCCTACACTACCCAAACACCACTGTGCTACCCTAAACTCTAAAACACTACTCCAGCATGACCCCCTACACTACCAAAACACCACTGAGCTATCCGAAACCCCAAAACACTACCCCCTACACTACACAAACACCACTGCACTACCCTAAACCCTAAAACACTACCCCCAGCATGATCCTCTACACCACACAAACACCACTGCACTACCCTAAACCCTAAATCTACCCTCAGAACAACCCCCTACACTACCCAAACCCCATTGCGCTACCCTAAACCCTAAATCTACCCACAGCATGACCCCTACACTACCAAAACACCACTGCGCTGCCCTAAACCCTAAAACACCACCCCCATCACGACACCCTACACTACACAGACCACACTGTACTACCCTAAACCCTAAAATACCACTGCCAGCATGACGGCATACACTACCCAAACACCACTGTGCTACCCTAAACCCTAAAACACCACCCACAGCATGACCCCCTACACTACCCAAACAGCACTGCGCTATCCTAAACCCTAAAACACCACCCCCAGCACGACCCCCTACACTACCCAAACACCACTGCGCTACCTTAAAACACTAACCCAGCACAATCCCCTCCACCATACAAACAGCACTGCACTACCCTAAACCCTAAAACACCACCATCAGCATGACCCCCTACACTACCCAAACACCACTGTGCTACCCTAAACCCTAAAACACTACCTCCAGCACGACCCCTACACTACCCAAACACCACTGCACTATCCTAAACCCTAAAACATTTCCCCAGCATGACCTCTTACACAACCCAAACACCCCTGCACTACCCTAAACCCTAAAACACTACCCCCAGCATGACCCCCTACGCTACCCAAACACCACTGCACTACCCTAAACACTACAAAACGACCCCCTACACGACCCAAACACCACTGCACTACCCTAAACCCTAAAAATCTACCCCATCACGACCCCCCTACACTACACAAACACCACTGTGCTAACCTAAACCCTAAAACACTACCCCCAGCACAACCTACTACACTACCCAAACAGCACCGCGCTACCCTAAACCCTAAAACACTACCCCAGCACGACACCCTACACTACCCGAACACCACTTCACTACCCTAAACCCTAAAACACTACACCTAGCATGACCCCCTACACAACCCGAACACCACTACACTACCCTAAACCCTAAAACACTACACCAGCACGACCCCCTACGCTACCCAAACACCACTGCGACACCCTAAACCCTAAATCTACCCCCAGCACGACCCCTACACTATACAAACACCACTGCCCTACCCTAAACCCTAATTCTACCCCAGCACGACACTCTACACTACACAAACACCACTGTGCTACCCTAAACCCTAATACTCTACCCTCAGCACGACCCCCTACATACTACAAACACCATTGCACTACCCTAAACCCTAAAACACTACACCTACACTACACTAACACCACTGCGCTACCCTACACCCTAAAATACTACCCCCAGCACAACCCCCTACACTACACAAACACCACTGCGCTACCCTAAAACCTAAAACACTTCCCCCAGTACAACCCCCTACACCACACAAACACCACTGCACTACGTTAAACCCTAAAACACTACCCCAGCACAACCCCCTACACTAACCAAACACCACTGCGCTACCCTAAACCGTAAAACACGAACCCCAGCATGACCCCCTACACTACCAAAACACCACTGAGCTATCCCAAACCCTAAAACACTACCCCCTACACTACACAAACACCACTGCACTACCCTAAACCCTAAAACACTACCCCCAGCATGACCCCCTACACTACACAAACACCACTGTGCTACCCTAAACCCTAAAACACTACCTCCAGCACGACCCCTACACTACCCAAACACCACTGCACTATCCTAAACCCTAAAACGTTACCCCAGCATGGCCTCCTACACTACCCAAACACCGCTGCACTACCCTAAACCCTAAAACACTACCCCCAGCATGACCCCTACGCTACCCAAACACCACTGCACTACCCTAAACACTACAAAACGACCCCCTACACGACCCAAACACCACTGCACTAACCTAAACCCTAAAAAACTATCCCATCACGACCCCCCTACACTACACGAACACCACGGCGCTACCCTAAACCCTAAAACACTACCCCCAGCACAACCCCCTACACTACCCGAACACCACTTCACTACCCTAAACCCTAAAACACTACCCCAGCACGACACCCTACACTACCCGAACACCACTTCACTACCCTAAACCCTAAAACACTACACCAGCACGACCCCCTACGCTACCCAAACACCACTGTGCCACCCTAAACTTTAAATCTACCCCCAGCATGACCCCTACACTACACAAACACCACTGCCCTACCCTAAACCCTAATTCTACCCCAGCACGACCCCCTACACTACACAAACACCACTGTCATTCCCTAAACCCTAATACACTACCCTCAGCACGACCCCCTATACTCTACAAACACCATTGCACTACCCTAAACCCTAAAACACTACCCCTACACTACACTAACACCACTGCGCTACCCTACACCCTAAAATACTACCCCCAGCACAACCCCCTACACTACACAAACACCACTGCGCTACCCTAAAACCTAAAACACTTCCCCCAGCACAACCCCCTACACCACACAAACACCACTGCACTACATTAAACCCTAAAACACTACCCCAGCACGACCCCCTACACTAACCAAACACCACTGCGCTACCCTAAACCGTAAAACACAAACCCCAGCACGACCCCCTACACTACCCAAACACCACTGTGCTACCCTAAACTCTAAAACACTACCCCAGCATGATCCCCTACACTACCAAAACACCACTGAGCTATCCCAAACCCTAAAACACTACCCCCTACACTACACAAACACCACTGCACTACCCTAAACCCTAAAACACTACCCCCAGCATGACCCCCTACACTACACAAACACAACTGCACTACCCTAAACCCTAAATCTACCCTCAGAACGACCCTTTACACTACCCAAACCCCACTGCGCTACCCTAAACCCTAAATCTACCCCAGCATGACCCCTACACTACCAAAACACCACTGCGCTGCCCTAAACCCTAAAACACCTCCCCATCACGACACCCTACACTACCCAAACACCACTGTGCTACCCTAAACTCTAAAACACTACTCCAGCATGACCCCCTACACTACACAAACACCACTGTGCTACCCTAAACCCTAAAACACTACCTCCAGCACGACCCCTACACTACCCAAACACCACTGCACTATCCTAAACCCTAAAACATTACCCCAGCATGGCCTCCTACACTACCCAAACACCGCTGCACTACCCTAAACCCTAAAACACTACCCCCAGCATGACCCCTACGCTACCCAAACACCACTGCACTACCCTAAACACTACAAAACGACCCCCTACACGACCCAAACACCACTGCACTAACCTAAACCCTAAAAAACTATCCCATCACGACCCCCCTACACTACACGAACACCACTGCGCTAACCTAAACCCTAAAACACTACCCCCAGCACAACCCCCTACACTACCCAAACAGCACTGCGCTACCCTAAACCCTAAAACACTACCCCCAGCACGACACCCTACACTACCCGAACACCAGTTCACTACCCTAAACCCTAAAACACTACCCCCAGCATGACCCCCTACACTACCCAAACACCACTACACTATCCTAAACCCTAAAACACTACACCAGCACGACCCCCTACGCTACACGAACACCACTGTGCTAACCTAAACCCTAAAACACTACCCCCAGCACAACCCCCTACACTACCCAAACAGCACTGCGCAACCCTAAACCCTAAAACACTACCCCCAGCACAACCCCCTACACTACCCAAACAGCACCGCACTACCCTAAACCCTAAAACACTACCCCAGCACGACACCCTACACTACCCGAACACCACTTCACTACCCTAAACCCTTAAACACTACCCTCAGCATGACCCCCTACACAACCCGAACACCACTACACTACCCTAAACCCTAAAACACTACACCAGCACGACCCCCTACGCTACCCAAACACCACTGCGCCACCCTAAACCCTAAATCTACCCCCAGCACGACCCCTACACTACAGAAACACCACTGCACTACCCTAAACCCTAATTCTACCCAAGCACGACCCCCTACACTACACAATAACCACTGTGCTACCCTAAACCCTAATACACTACCCTCAGCACGACCCCCTACACTTTACAAACACCATTGCACTACCCTAAACCCTAAAACACTACCCCTACACTACACTAACACCACTGCGCTACCCTACACCCTAAAATACTACCCCCAGCACAACCCCCTACACTACACAAACACCACTGCGCTACCCTAAAACCTAAAACACTGCCCCCAGCACAACCCCCTACACCACACAAACACCACTGCACTACGTTAAACCCTAAAACACTACCCCAGCACGACCCCCTACACTAACCAAACACCACTGCGCTACCCTAAACCGTAAAACACGAACCCCAGCACGACCCCCTACACTACCCAAACACCACTGTGCTACCCTAAACTCTAAAACACTACGCCAGCATGATCCCCTACACTACCAAAACACCACTGAGCTATCACAAACCCTAAAACACTACCCCCTACACTACACAAACACCACTGCACTACCCTAAACCCTAAAACACTACCCCCAGCATGACCCCCTACACTACACAAACACCACTGCACTACCCTAAACCCTAAATATACCCTCAGAACGACCCCCTACACTACCCAAACCCCACTGCGCTACCCTAAACCCTAAATCTACCCCCAGCATGACCCCTACACTACCAAAAGACCACTGCGCTGCCCTAAACCCTAAAACACAACCCCCATCACGACACCCTACACTACCAAAACACCACTGCGCTGCCCTAAACCCTAAAACACCACCCTCAGCACGACCCCCTACACTACCCAAACACCACTGTGCTACCCTAAACCCTAAAACACTACCTCCAGCATGACCCCTACACTACACAAACACCACTGCACTATCCTAAACCCTAAAACATTACCCCAGCATGGCCTCCTACACTACCCAAACACCCCTGCACTACCCTAAACCCTAAAACACTACCCCCAGCATGACCCCTACGCTACCCAAACACCACTGCACTACCCTAAACACTAAAAAACGACCCCCTACATGACCCAAACACCACTGCACTAACCTAAACCCTAAAACACTATCCCATCATGACCCCCCCTACACTACACGAACACCACTGCGCTAACCTAAACCTTAAAACACTACCCCCAGCACAACCCCCTACACTACCCAAACAGCACTGCGCTAGCCTAAACCCTAAAACACTACCCCCAGCACGACACCCTACACTACCCGAACACCACTTCACTACCCTAAACCCTAAAACACTACCCCCAGCATGACCCCCTACACTACCCGAACACCACTACACTACCCTAAACCCTAAAACACTACACCAGCACAACCCCCTATGCTACTTAAACACCACTGCGCCACCCTAAACCCTAAATCTACCCCCAGCACGACCCCTACACTACACAAACACCACTGCACTACCCTAAACCCTAATTCTACCCCAGCACGACTCCCTACACTACACAAACACCACTGTGCTACCCTAAACCGTAATACACTACCCTCAGCACGACCCCCTACACTCTACAAACACCATTGCACTACCCTAAACCCTAAAACACTACCCCTACACTACACTAACACCACTGCGCTATCCTACACCCTAAAATACTACCCCCAGCACAACCCCCTACACTACCCAAACACCACTGCGCTACCCTAAACCCTAAAACACAACCCCCAGCGTGACCCCCTACACTACCCAAACACCACTGCGCTACCCTAAACCCTAAATCTACCCCAGCACAACCCCCTACACTACCCAAACACCACTGCGCAACCATAAACCCTAAATCTGCACCCCACCATGACCCCCTACACTACCCAAACACCACTGCGCTACCCTAAACCCTAAAACACTACCCCAGCACGACCCCCTACACTACCCAAACACCACTGCGCTACCTAAACCCTAAAACACAACCCCCAGCCTGACCCCCTACACTACCCAAACACCACTGCGCTACCCTAAACCCTAAAGCTCTACCCTCAGCAGGTCCCCCTACACTACACATACATCACTGCGCTACCCTAAACCTTAAAACACTACACCCAGCATGACCCCTACACAACCCAAACACCACTGTGCTAACTGAAACCCTAAAACACTACCCCCAGCACAACCTCCTACACTTCACGAACACCACTGCGCTACCCAAAACCATAAATCCACCCCCAGCACGACCCCCTACTCTAGCCAAACACCACTGCGCTACCCTAAAACCTGAAACATCACCCCAGCATGACCCCCTACACTACCCAAACACCACTTCGCTACCCTAAACCCTAAAACACCACCCCCAGCACGACCCCCTACACTACCCAAACACCACTGTGCTACCCTAATCTCTAAAACACTACCCCAGCACGACCCCTACACGACCCAAACACCACTGCGCTATCCCAAACCCGAAAACACTACTCCTTACACTACACAAACACCACTGCACTACCCTAAACCCTAAAACACTACCCCCAGTACGACCCCCTACACTACCCAAACACCACTGCGCTACCCTAAACCCTAAATCTACCCCCAGCATGACCCCTACACTACCCAAACACCACTGCCCTACTCGAAACCCTAAAACACCACCGCCCAGCACGACACCCTAATCTACCCAAACACCACTGCGCTACCCTAAACCCTAAAACACTACCCCCAGCACGACCCCCTGCACTACCCAAACACCACTGCGCTACCTAAACCCTAAAACACAACCCCCAGCCCGACCCCCTACACTACCCAAACACCACTGCGCTACCCTAAACCCTAAAGCTCTACCCTCAGCAGGTCCCCTTACACTACACATACATCACTGCGCTACCCTAAACCTTAAAACACTATGCCCAGCATGACCCCTACACAACCCAAACACCACTCTGCTAACTGAAACCCTAAAACACTACCCCCAGCACAACCTCCTACACTTCACGAACACCACTGCGCTACCCAAAACCATAAATCCACCCCCAGCACGACCCCCTACACTAGCCAAACACCACTGCGCTACCCTAAAACCTGAAACATCACCCCAGCATGACCCCCTACACCACCCAAACACCACTTCGCTACCCTAAACCCTAAAACACCACCCCCAGCACGACCCCCTACACTACCCAAACACCACTGTGCTACCCTAATCTCTAAAACACTACCCCAGCACGACCCCCTACACTACCCAAACACCACTGCGCTATCCCAAACCCTAAAACACTACCCCCTACACTACACAAACACCACTGCACTACCCTAAACCCTAAAACACTAACCCCAGTACGACCCCCTACACTTCACGAACACCACTGAACTACCCTAAACCCTAAATCTACCCTCAGCATGACCTCCCTACACTACCCAAACACCACTGCGCTACCCTAAACCCTAAATCTACCCCCAGCACGACCCCTACACTACCAAAACACCACTGCCCTACTCTAAACCCTAAAACACCACCGCCCAGCACGACACCCTACACTACCCAAACACCACTGCGCTACCCTAAACCCTAAAACACCAACCCCAGCATGACCCCCTACACTACCCAAACACCACTGCACTATCCTAAACCTTAAAACAACACCCCCAGCATGACCCCCTACACTACCCAAACACCACTGCGCTACCCTAAAACACTACCTCCATCACAATCCCCTACATTACACAAACACCACTGCATGACTCCCTACACTACCCAAACACCACTGCGCTACCCTAAACCTTAAAACACCACCACAGCACGACAACCTACACTACCCAAACACCACTGCGCTACCCTAAACCCCAAAACACTACACCAGCACGACCCCCTACACTAGCCAAACACCACTGCACTACCCTAAACCCTAAAACACTACACCTAGCCTGACCCCCTATGCTACCCACACACCTCTGCACTACCCTAAACACTACAAAACGACCCCCTACACTACTCAAACACCACTGTACTACCCTAAACCCTAAAAAACTACCCCCAGCACGAACCCCCTACACTACACAAACACCACTGCGCTACTCTAAACCCTAAAACACTATCATAGCACAACCCCCTACACTACCCAAACACCACTGCGCTACCCTAAACCCTAAATCTACCCCCAGCATGACCCCTACACTACCCAAACACCACTGCCCTACTCGAAACCCTAAAACACCACCGCCCAGCACGACACCCTAATCTACCCAAACACCACTGCGCTACCCTAAACCCTAAAACACTACCCCCAGCACGAACCCCTACACTACCCAAACGCCACTGCGCTACCTAAACCCTAAAACACAACCCCCAGCCCGACCCCCTACACTACCCAAACACCACTGCGCTACCCTAAACCCTAAAGCTCTACCCTCAGTAGGTCCCCCTACACTACACATACATCACTGCGCTACCCTAAACCTTAAAACACTACGCCCAGCATGACCCCTACACAACCCAAACACCACTCTGCTAACTGAAACCCTAAAACACTACCCCCAGCACAACCTCCTACACTTCACGAACACCACTGCGCTACCCAAAACCATAAATCCACCCCCAGCACGACCCCCTACACTAGCCAAACACCCCTGCGCTACCCTAAAACCTGAAACATCACCCCAGCATGACCCCCTACACCACCCAAACACCACTTCGCTACCCTAAACCCTAAAACACCACCCCCAGCACGACCCCCTACACTACCCAAACACCACTGTGCTACCCTAATCTCTAAAACACTACCCCAGCACGACCCCCTACACTACCCAAACACCACTGCGCTATCCCAAACCCTAAAACACTACCCCCTACACTACACAAACACCACTGTGCTACCCTAAACCCTAAAACACTACCTCCAGCACGACCCCTACACTACCCAAACACCACTGCACTATCCTAAACCCTAAAACATTACCCCAGCATGGCCTCCTACACTACCCAAACACCGCTGCACTACCCTAAACCCTAAAACACTACCCCCAGCATGACCCCTACGCTACCCAAACACCACTGCACTACCCTAAACACTACAAAACGACCCCCTACACGACCCAAACACCACTGCACTAACCTAAACCCTAAAAAACTATCCCATCACGACCCCCCTACACTACACGAACACCACTGCGCTAACCTAAACCCTAAAACACTACCCCCAGCACAACCCCCTACACTACCCAAACAGCACTGCGCTACCCTAAACCCTAAAACACTACCCCCAGCACGACACCCTACACTACCCGAACACCAGTTCACTACCCTAAACCCTAAAACACTACCCCCAGCATGACCCCCTACACTACCCAAACACCACTACACTATCCTAAACCCTAAAACACTACACCAGCACGACCCCCTACACTACACGAACACCACTGTGCTAACCTAAACCCTAAAACACTACCCCCAGCACAACCCCCTACACTACCCAAACAGCACTGCGCAACCCTAAACCCTAAAACACTACCCCCAGCACAACCCCCTACACTACCCAAACAGCACCGCACTACCCTAAACCCTAAAACACTACCCCAGCACGACACCCTACACTACCCGAACACCACTTCACTACCCTAAACCCTTAAACACTACCCTCAGCATGACCCCCTACACAACCCGAACACCACTACACTACCCTAAACCCTAAAACACTACACCAGAACGACCCCCTACGCTACACAAACACCACTGCGCCACCCTAAACCCTAAATCTACCCCCAGCACGACCCCTACACTACAGAAACACCACTGCACTACCCTAAACCCTAATTCTACCCAAGCACGACCCCCTACACTACACAATAACCACTGTGCTACCCTAAACCCTAATACACTACCCTCAGCACGACCCCCTACACTTTACAAACACCATTGCACTACCCTAAACCCTAAAACACTACCCCTACACTACACTAACACCACTGCGCTACCCTACACCCTAAAATACTACCCCCAGCACAACCCCCTACACTACACAAACACCACTGCGCTACCCTAAAACCTAAAACACTGCCCCCAGCACAACCCCCTACACCACACAAACACCACTGCACTACGTTAAACCCTAAAACACTACCCCAGCACGACCCCCTACACTAACCAAACACCACTGCGCTACCCTAAACCGTAAAACACGAACCCCAGCACGACCCCCTACACTACCCAAACACCACTGTGCTACCCTAAACTCTAAAACACTACGCCAGCATGATCCCCTACACTACCAAAACACCACTGAGCTATCACAAACCCTAAAACACTACCCCCTACACTACACAAACACCACTGCACTACCCTAAACCCTAAAACACTACCCCCAGCATGACCCCCTACACTACACAAACACCACTGCACTACCCTAAACCCTAAATATACCCTCAGAACGACCCCCTACACTACCCAAACCCCACTGCGCTACCCTAAACCCTAAATCTACCCCCAGCATGACCCTTACACTACCAAAACACCACTGCGCTGCCCTAAACCCTAAAACACAACCCCCATCACGACACCCTACACTACCAAAACACCACTGCGCTGCCCTAAACCCTAAAACACCACCCTCAGCACGACCCCCTACACTACCCAAACACCACTGTGCTACCCTAAACCCTAAAACACTACCTCCAGCATGACCCCTACACTACACAAACACCACTGCACTATCCTAAACCCTAAAACATTACCCCAGCATGGACTCCTACACTACCCAAACACCCCTGCACTACCCTAAACCCTAAAACACTACCCCCAGCATGACCCCTACGCTACCCAAACACCACTGCACTACCCTAAACACTACAAAACGACCCCCTACATGACCCAAACACCACTGCACTAACCTAAACCCTAAAACACTATCCCATCATGACCCCCCCTACACTACACGAACACCACTGCGCTAACCTAAACCTTAAAACACTACCCCCAGCACAACCCCCTACACTACCCAAACAGCACTGCGCTAGCCTAAACCCTAAAACACTACCCCCAGCACGACACCCTACACTACCCGAACACCACTTCACTACCCTAAACCCTAAAACACTACCCCCAGCATGACCCCCTACACTACCCGAACACCACTACACTACCCTAAACCCTAAAACACTACACCAGCACGACCCCCTATGCTACTTAAACACCACTGCGCCACCCTAAACCCTAAATCTACCCCCAGCACGACCCCTACACTACACAAACACCACTGCACTACCCTAAACCCTAATTCTACCCCAGCACGACTCCCTACACTACACAAACACCACTGTGCTACCCTAAACCGTAATACACTACCCTCAGCACGACCCCCTACACTCTACAAACACCATTGCACTACCCTAAACCCTAAAACACTACCCCTACACTACACTAACACCACTGCGCTATCCTACACCCTAAAATACTACCCCCAGCACAACCCCCTACACTACCCAAACACCACTGCGCTACCCTAAACCCTAAAACACAACCCCCAGCGTGACCCCCTACACTACCCAAACACCACTGCGCTACCCTAAACCCTAAATCTACCCCCAGCACAACCCCCTACACTACCCAAACACCACTGCGCAACCATAAACCCTAAATCTGCACCCCACCATGACCCCCTACACTACCCAAACACCACTGCGCTACCCTAAACCCTAAAACACTACCCCAGCACGACCCCCTACACTACCCAAACACCACTGCGCTACCTAAACCCTAAAACACAACCCCCAGCCTGACCCCCTACACTACCCAAACACCACTGCGCTACCCTAAACCCTAAAGCTCTACCCTCAGCAGGTCCCCCTACACTACACATACATCACTGCGCTACCCTAAACCTTAAAACACTACACCCAGCATGACCCCTACACAACCCAAACACCACTGTGCTAACTGAAACCCTAAAACACTACCCCCAGCACAACCTCCTACACTTCACGAACACCACTGTGCTACCCAAAACCATAAATCCACCCCCAGCACGACCCCCTACTCTAGCCAAACACCACTGCGCTACCCTAAAACCTGAAACATCACCCCAGCATGACCCCCTACACTACCCAAACACCACTTCGCTACCCTAAACCCTAAAACACCACCCCCAGCACGACCCCCTACACTACCCAAACACCACTGTGCTACCCTAATCTCTAAAACACTACCCCAGCACGACCCCTACACGACCCAAACACCACTGCGCTATCCCAAACCCGAAAACACTACTCCTTACACTACACAAACACCACTGCACTACCCTAAACCCTAAAACACTACCCCCAGTACGACCCCCTACACTACCCAAACACCACTGCGCTACCCTAAACCCTAAATCTACCCCCAGCATGACCCCTACACTACCCAAACACCACTGCCCTACTCGAAACCCTAAAACACCACCGCCCAGCACGACACCCTAATCTACCCAAACACCACTGCGCTACCCTAAACCCTAAAACACTACCCCCAGCACGACCCCCTGCACTACCCAAACACCACTGCGCTACCTAAACCCTAAAACACAACCCCCAGCCCGACCCCCTACACTACCCAAACACCACTGCGCTACCCTAAACCCTAAAGCTCTACCCTCAGCAGGTCCCCCTACACTACACATACATCACTGCGCTACCCTAAACCTTAAAACACTACGCCCAGCATGACCCCTACACAACCCAAACACCACTCTGCTAACTGAAACCCTAAAACACTACCCCCAGCACAACCTCCTACACTTCACGAACACCACTGCGCTACCCAAAACCATAAATCCACCCCCAGCACGACCCCCTACACTAGCCAAACACCACTGCGCTACCCTAAAACCTGAAACATCACCCCAGCATGACCCCCTACACCACCCAAACACCACTTCGCTACCCTAAACCCTAAAACACCACCCCCAGCATGACCCCCTACACTACCCAAACACCACTGTGCTACCCTAATCTCTAAAACACTACCCCAGCACGACCCCCTACACTACCCAAACACCACTGCGCTATCCCAAACCCTAAAACACTACCCCCTACACTACACAAACACCACTGCACTACCCTAAACCCTAAAACACTAACCCCAGTACGACCCCCTACACTTCACGAACACCACTGAACTACCCTAAACCCTAAATCTACCCTCAGCATGACCTCCCTACACTACCCAAACACCACTGCGCTACCCTAAACCCTAAATCTACCCCCAGCACGACCCCTACACTACCAAAACACCACTGCCCTACTCTAAACCCTAAAACACCACCGCCCAGCACGACACCCTACACTACCCAAACACCACTGCGCTACCCTAAACCCTAAAACACCAACCCCAGCATGACCCCCTACACTACCCAAACACCACTGCACTATCCTAAACCTTAAAACAACACCCCCAGCATGACCCCCTACACTACCCAAACACCACTGCGCTACCCTAAAACACTACCTCCATCACAATCCCCTACATTACACAAACACCACTGCATGACTCCCTACACTACCCAAACACCACTGCGCTACCCTAAACCTTAAAACACCACCACAGCACGACAACCTACACTACCCAAACACCACTGCGCTACCCTAAACCCCAAAACACTACACCAGCACGACCCCCTACACTAGCCAAACACCACTGCGCTACCCTAAAACCTGAAACATCACCCCAGCATGACCCCCTACACCACCCAAACACCACTTCGCTACCCTAAACCCTAAAACACCACCCCCAGCATGACCCCCTACACTACCCAAACACCACTGTGCTACCCTAATCTCTAAAACACTACCCCAGCACGACCCCCTACACTACCCAAACACCACTGCGCTATCCCAAACCCTAAAACACTACCCCCTACACTACACAAACACCACTGCACTACCCTAAACCCTAAAACACTAACCCCAGTACGACCCCCTACACTTCACGAACACCACTGAACTACCCTAAACCCTAAATCTACCCTCAGCATGACCTCCCTACACTACCCAAACACCACTGCGCTACCCTAAACCCTAAATCTACCCCCAGCACGACCCCTACACTACCAAAACACCACTGCCCTACTCTAAACCCTAAAACACCACCGCCCAGCACGACACCCTACACTACCCAAACACCACTGCGCTACCCTAAACCCTAAAACACCAACCCCAGCATGACCCCCTACACTACCCAAACACCACTGCACTATCCTAAACCTTAAAACAACACCCCCAGCATGACCCCCTACACTACCCAAACACCACTGCGCTACCCTAAAACACTACCTCCATCACAATCCCCTACATTACACAAACACCACTGCATGACTCCCTACACTACCCAAACACCACTGCGCTACCCTAAACCTTAAAACACCACCACAGCACGACAACCTACACTACCCAAACACCACTGCGCTACCCTAAACCCCAAAACACTACACCAGCACGACCCCCTACACTAGCCAAACACCACTGCACTACCCTAAACCCTAAAACACTACACCTAGCCTGACCCCCTATGCTACCCACACACCTCTGCACTACCCTAAACACTACAAAACGACCCCCTACACTACTCAAACACCACTGTACTACCCTAAACCCTAAATAACTACCCCAGCACGAACCCCCTACACTACACAAACACCACTGCGCTACTCTAAACCCTAAAACACTATCATAGCACAACCCCCTACACTACCCAAACACCACTGCGCTACCCTAAACCCTAAATCTACCCCCAGCATGACCCCTACACTACCCAAACACCACTGCCCTACTCGAAACCCTAAAACACCACCGCCCAGCACGACACCCTAATCTACCCAAACACCACTGCGCTACCCTAAACCCTAAAACACTACCCCCAGCACGACCCCCTACACTACCCAAACGCCACTGCGCTACCTAAACCCTAAAACACAACCCCCAGCCCGACCCCCTACACTACCCAAACACCACTGCGCTACCCTAAACCCTAAAGCTCTACCCTCAGCAGGTCCCCCTACACTACACATACATCACTGCGCTACCCTAAACCTTAAAACACTACGCCCAGCATGACCCCTACACAACCCAAACACCACTCTGCTAACTGAAACCCTAAAACACTACCCCCAGCACAACCTCCTACACTTCACGAACACCACTGCGCTACCCAAAACCATAAATCCACCCCCAGCACGACCCCCTACACTAGCCAAACACCACTGCGCTACCCTAAAACCTGAAACATCACCCCAGCATGACCCCCTACACCACCCAAACACCACTTCGCTACCCTAAACCCTAAAACACCACCCCCAGCACGACCCCCTACACTACCCAAACACCACTGTGCTACCCTAATCTCTAAAACACTACCCCAGCACGACCCCCTACACTACCCAAACACCACTGCGCTATCCCAAACCCTAAAACACTACCCCCTACACTACACAAACACCACTGCACTACCCTAAACCCTAAAACACTACCCCCAGTACGACCCCCTACACTACACGAACACCACTGAACTACCCTACACCCTAAATCTACCCTCAGCATGACCTCCCTACACTACCCAAACACCACTGCGCTACCCTAAACCCTAAATCTACCCCCAGCATGACCCCTACACTACCAAAACACCACTGCCCTACTCTAAACCCTAAAACACCACCGCCCAGCACGACACCCTACACTACCCAAACACCACTGCGCTACCCTAAACCCTAAAACACCAACCCCAGCATGACCCCCTACACTACCCAAACACCACTGCACTATCCTAAACCTTAAAACAACACCCCCAGCATGACCCCCTACACTACCCAAACACCACTGCGCTACCCTAAAACACTACCTCCATCACAATCCCCTACATTACACTAACACCACTGCATGACTCCCTACACTACCCAAACACCACTGCGCTACCCTAAACCTTAAAACACCACCACAGCACGACAACCTACACTACCCAAACACCACTGCGCTACCCTAAACCCCAAAACACTTCACCAGCACGACCCCCTACACTAGCCAAACACCACTGCACTACCCTAAACCCTAAAACACTACACCTAGCCTGACCCCCTATGCTACCCACACACCTCTGCACTACCCTAAACACTACAAAACGACCCCCTACACTACTCAAACACCACTGTACTACCCTAAACCCTAAAAAACTACCCCCAGCACGAACCCCCTACACTACACAAACACCACTGCGCTACTCTAAACCCTAAAACACTATCATAGCACAACCCCCTACACTACCCAAACAGCACTGCGCTACCCTAACCCCTAAAACACTACCTCCAGCACGACACCCTACACTACTCGAACACCACTGCGCTACCCTAAACCCTAAAACACTACCCCCAGCACATCCCCCTACACTACCTATACACCACTACACTACCCTAAACCCTAAAACACTACACCAGCACGACCCCCTACGCTTCCCAAACACCATTGCACTACCCTAAGTCCTAAATCTACCCTCAGCACGACCCCCTACACTACACAAACATCACTGCACTACCCTAAACCCTAAATCTACCCCAGCACAACCCCCTACACCACCCAAACACCACTGCACTACCCTAAACCCTAAAACACTACCCCCAGTACGACCCCCTACACTACCAAAACACCACTGCACTACCCTAAACCCTAAAACACTACCCCCAGCACGACCCCCTACACTACACAAACACCACTACACTACCCTAAACCCTAAAACACGACACCAGCACGACCCCCTATGCTACCCAAACACCACTGTGCTTCCCTAAACCCAAAAACACTCCGCCAGTATGACCCCCTACGCTACCCAAACACCACTGCGCTACCCTAAGTCCTAAATCTACCCTCAGCACGACCCCTACACTACACAAACACCACTGCACTACCCTAAACCCTAAATCTACCCCAGCACGATCCCCTACACTACACAAACACCACTGCACTATCATAAACCAAAAAACAGTACCCCCAGCATGACCCCCTACACCAGCCAAACACCACTGCACTACCCTAAACCCTAAAACACTACCCCCAGCACGACCCCCTATACAAACACCACTACACTACCCTAAACCCTAAAACACTACACCAGCACGACCCCCTATGCTACCCAAACACCACTGTGCTACCCTAAACCCTAAAACACTCCGCCAGTATGACCCCCTACGCTACCCAAACACCACTCCGCTACCCTAAGTCCTAAATCTACCCTCAGCACGACCCCTACACTACACAAACACCACTGCACTACCCTAAACCCTAAATCTACCCCAGCACGATCCCCTACACTACACAAACACCACTGCACTACCATAAACCAAAAAACACTACCCCCAGCATGACCCCCTACACCACCCAAACACCACTGCACTACCCTAAACCCTAAAACACTACCCCCAGTATGACCCCCTATACTACCCAAACACCACTGCACTACCCTAAACCCTAAAACACTACCCCAGCACGACCCCTACACTACACAAACACCACTGCACTACCCTAAACCCTAAAACACTGCCCCAGCACAACCCCCTACACTACCCAAACACCACTGCACTACCCTAAACTCTAAAACACTGCCCCCAGCAGGACCCCCTACACTACACAAACACCACTTATGAGTAAGTGGATTTCTGTTGCAGTAAATCCCCCCTTTTTTGTTGTTGTTGTTGCCAGACTACTGATGCTCTTTGACTTGATGTGCTCAGGACCCCAGGGCCTGTGTTCTTTCCCCAAAACAAAACCCAATTGACAGCTCTGGCCACAGGTAGGTCCCATGTAAATGGTACCCCATGTACCCAGGGCACTGTGACCAGAGAAGGCTCTCAAGGGCTGCAGCACCAATTGTGCCACCCTTAGAGGCCCTCTACCCTGGCACACACACTGCCTTTGCAGGCTGAGTGTCTGGGTGCAGAACAAAACAAAGAGACGACATGGCCCACATCCCTGTGTGCCATGCCCACAAACCACTGCCCTGGCATACATCAGTCACCCCTCTAGTTGGGAGCCCTATGCCAGTGGTGAGGGTACAGGTGCATGAGCCCTGTACCGCTGCAGTGCCCAGGTCCATTCCTGGGCCCTGTAAGTGAAGTGCTGCCATTAACAGTATATGGTACTGGGAGGTTGTCATTACGAACTCCACAGCACCATAATGGCTGCACTGAAGACTGGGAAGTTTGGTATCAATCTTCTCAGCACATTAAACCCACACTGATGCCAGTGTGGGATTTAATATAAAATGTACGACAGAGGGCATCTTAGAAATGCCCCCTGAAACTTGACCAACTCCCAGTGACCTGACTGAGTGGCTGCGCAGGCTGCCACCACCAGACATGTTTCTGGACCCCTGGGTCGAGAGCTTGCTGCTCTCAGGGGCCTGAAACAATGCACATCCTGGAACGAGGTGCCAAACCTCCTACCCCACGATGGGCAGGGTTCACAAAGGAGAAGCTTCAAAGGCATGCCGCCTTTGTGAGCTTCTCCAGACCACTTGCTGTACTCAGCAACTGGTCCCCACTAGTTCTACCCCCCACTTTGGGGGGAGACCTGTCGGGAAAAACAAAGTGAGGAAGAGAGGTATGCCCACCTCTGCCAACTCCACCCCTAAGGTGGGGGAGGCGATGTGAAGCACAACCTCGAGTCCCCGCCATCTTGAGGATGGGGTACCCAGCCCACCAGGGACAGGCTCCTGACCCCCTCCCACTGGAGAGTGGCAGAATAGGGGGTGTACCCACCCCAGGGAAGGGACCCATTGGTCCCTGCCCTTTACCTACATGTAACATCCCTAAATTTTGTATTTAGGGGCACCCTGAACCTTCCTTCCTCAGATCCAGCAACCACAAGAAAAGAAGAAGAAGGACGATAAGCCGTGCAGAGCTAACAAGAGGATGACGCCCACTGACTTGGCCCCAGACCTACAGGCATGTCTACCCTTGAACCTGCTCCTGCAAAATCTCGGTGTGTCCAGCGGCCAGCAACTTCAAAAATCCCGGAGGACCTGCCTACATTCACTCTCCAAGCTGTTTCTCCCGTGAACACCAGACGGGTTTGAACTGCAGCTTCTGCTGCCAGCCAGAAACCGCGAATCCAGCACACTCTGCACCCGCCGAGCCCGGCTGTGTTTGAGTGAACAAATACCTCGAGGAGGTCCCCCCGGCGATCCTGACCCGAGATCCGGTGACCCCTGACCTGCCTCAAACCTCCATACGACGCCTGCAGCCTCAATCCAGAAGACCCCCCTACCGCGACCAGAGCAGGAAAGATAATCTGACGTCTAAAGGCACCCCTGCACCCGATGCCCCACGGCCTTGTGTGCCCAACCCAGTGGTGCCTGACTATCCCCCTACATACCAACTTACCCCTCGACGTGGCGGTCACTCCTGGAAGATCTTCGTTCCTGAGCCTGCAGTGTTTCTTTGTCCCAGAGAATCTCCATTGATTCAACAGGGCAGCCGACCTCAAAACTGCACCCTGCCGCCTGCTGCCCTAGCCCGCTGAGGGTGTCCCTTTGGTGCTTACTTGGTCCCCAACGTGTCCTGAGCTTAACCCTTGGAGCTTTGCTCCCACAACCTAGTGGCCTGCTTGCCAGCAGCCACCAACCAGAGTCCCCCTATCCCCCATATGATAACATTGGGCCTCAACACTCTGCACCCGGCCGCCCGAGTGCCGCTGAAGGTGCAACAACAGTGCATCACTGACCCTGGGAGACCCTTGAGTCTAACCGCAGAACCCTAACTCAAAAGACCGGTTACTTACCTTGAAACCAATAGCTCATTTTTCCTCATAGGATAACATTGACACTTTTCCTCTCAAAAAGTTTGTCGACTATTGAAAACTGCAAATATTCCTTAAAAATCAGCCGATTAACCAAAACGCATTTTCTCAACTGTTTTCAGGAAATGTCCTAGTGCTGAATCCAGGATCCAGCACTGAGTAAGAAAAAGTAACGATAACATAACTTACCTGCTAAGTGAATTTCCTTCCATAGGATAACATTGGTGATTCTATGTGAAAAAGTTTGTGTCAACTTTTGAAATACAAGAATATTCTTTAAAAATTGTACAAACTACCAAAACGTAATTGCTTACCTGTTTTAAGTAGATGTCCCAGTGCTGAATCTAGGAGTCCAGCACTGGATTACAAAAGTAAGGCAAAAGTAACTTACCTGCTAAGTGAATTTCCTACCATAGGATAGCATTGGTGAGTCTACGTGAAAAAGTTTCTGTGTCAACTTTTGAAAGAAAATAATATTCCTTAAAAATCATACGTTTAACCAAAACGCATTTACTCACCCGTTTTCAGGAAATGTCCCAGGGCTAAATCTAGGATCCAATCCTGTGGTTAGAAAAGTAATCCGAAAAGTAATTAACTGTATTTTACTTAAAAAGCCCATTCAATTGAATGTACTATACCTGCAATGTGTTGTAAACTGCTTTCATAAAACTGTAATCAAAACAAGTACCAGTTATACTGCAATTCTGTACTCTGTTAAAACAAGTCAATTACTACTATGAAGTATTTAAATGCTTACCTGTACCAGGCTTGCTTGGTTCTAGAAATAAAACAACAGTATATTTTTTTACACAAAACAATTGGCCTAGAGTTCAGTTCTTGTGTGTGTGAGACCATTTGCTGACTGAGTGTGTACATCAAATGCTTTACACTGTCCTCTGATACTGCCTTACTGCTCGACCAAGCTACCACGTTAGAGAGTAGGGTTCTATCTAACTTTAACCTCTGCCAAACCTCTAGAGATTCTTGGACTCTATACACACTGTACCTTACTTTGGTGCAGTATATAGAGAGCCAGTTTCTTACACCACTGCACTACCCTAAACCCTAAAACACTATCCCCAGCAGGATCCCCTACACTACGCAAACACCACTGCACTACCCTAAACCCTAAAATACTACCCCCTACACTACATAAACACCACTGCGCTACCCTAAACCCTAAAACACTACCCCAGCATGACCCCCTACACTACCCGAACCCCACTGCGCTGCCTCAACCCCAAAACACTACCCCTAGCACGACCCCATACACTACCCAAACACCACTGCGCTGCCCTAAACCCTAAATCTACCCCCAGCAGGACCCCTACGCTACCCGAACATCACTGCACTGCCCTAAACCCTAAAACACTACCCCCAGCAGGACCCCCTACACTACCCAAACCCCACTGCACTGCCCTAAACCCTAAAACACTACCCCCAGCACGACCCCCTACACTAACTGAACACCACTGAACTGCCCTAAACCCTAAATCACTATCCCCAGCACGACCCCCTACACTACACAAACATCACTGAAATACTGAAGTGCCCTAAACCCTAAAACACTACCCCAGCATGACCCCCTACACTACACAAACACCACTGCACTTCCCTAAACCCTAAAACTCTACCCCAGCACGACCCCTACAATACCCAAACACCACTGCACTACCCTAACCCCTAAAACACTACCCCCAGCATGACCCCCTACACTACCCAAACACCACTGCACTTCCGTCAACCCTAAAACACGACCCCCAGCACGAACCCCTACACTACCCAAACACCACTGCGCTGCCCTAAACCCTAAATCTACCCCCAGCAGGATCCCTACGCTACCCGAACATCACTGCACTGCCCTAAACCCTAAAACACTACCCCCAGCAGGACCCCCTACACTACCCAAACCCCACTGCACTGCCCTAAACCCTAAAACACTACCCCCAGCACGACCCCCTACACTAACTGAACACCACTGAACTGCCCTAAACCCTAAATCACTATCCCCAGCACGACCCCCTACACTACACAAACATCACTGAAATACTGAAGTGCCCTAAACCCTAAAACACTACCCCCAGCATGACCCCCTACACTACACAAACACCACTGCACTTCCCTAAACCCTAAAACTCTACCCCAGCACGACCCCTACAATACCCAAACACCACTGCACTACCCTAACCCCTAAAACACTACCCCCAGCATGACCCCCTACACTACCCAAACACCACTGCACTTCCGTCAACCCTAAAACACGACCCCCAGCACGAACCCCTACACTACCCAAACACCACTGCACTACCCTAAACCCTAGAAAAGTAACCCCCACCCCATTACTTCTCACTCCTCGTGGTTCCTCTCTCCTCGTGGTTCCTACTTCACGTCGCCTTTGAGGGGTGGTGCATGTCGTTGTGAGGAAACGGAACGACGTGGATCGTCTAAATTTTTTTAGAACGCATGGTCATTTTCCACACGTACATTTACAACGAAATTCGTTGTAGAGGCATGCGTGGTAAATGACCATGTGTTCTAAAAAGATGCGTAGTAATGACTTTGCGATGTATAACGCATGCGTGGTAATGCATGCGTTGTAATGGTATCGCGAAGTAAAAAAGTCGTTGTAACGGCTGTTTACCGATCAAAGCTGGCCCCTGTTCTTCAGTGAGTCATTTATTTGATAAATGAGGAGGAAGAAATGTGTTTTTTTTACCGGAAAGTGCATTCCCGGCTGTTGTATTGTGAAAGTGTCTGTGTGGCCTGGTTTCACTTCCGGTGAGTGAGTGGAAGAGTCTGTTTGGATCTAAAGGAGTTCTGTTGTTCTGTTGTTGTTGTTCAGAAAACACAGCTAATGGAAAGCCTCCTCCCCGAAGTGTAGAGCAGTGCCATGAGAGGTCAACAAGTGTGCTTCCCACCGCATATGACCGTACCGCGTGACCCATGTACCGCCTCCAGGCAGAAGTGGCATCCATCGCAGGTCCTCTTGAAGACAGTTGTAGCACTAATCCTACATTTTGGAACTAGGGCATTTCAACCTTGTTGTTCCTGCCAGATACAAAGAGAAGATCCTGTGTTATTCAGTGCCCTTGTTACCTTTTTTGTGGGTAGTGGTGCTTGTCACTTCGCTGCCCCGTTGGTGCACACGACTGTGCTCCCCTCCTCGTGTTCCATCTGCAGGGCCTCTGCCCTCGGATCACTGGTTTCGGTTTCTGGAGTGGCAACATAAACAGTTGCTCCCAAAGGACTAGCCTGAACACTTAGGTGAATATCCCTAGCGCCATCATTCTGTGGAAATTCTTTCCTAGCTCTTCCACGTGGACGAGGACGTCATAATAGCACAGCTCCGCTCGCGACACCGTATGATGTCATCGGAGCCATAAGAGGACCTCGTCGGCATGCTGACGTCAGTTCCACCCATTTTTTCCGTGCCACCAAGGCAAACAGGTGGACCGACACATTTTCACATGTATACAACGTATAATAAATATATATATATATATATATATATATATATATACACAAATGCATAACCAATAAAGGCATAAAGAGTAGCAACAGATCAAGCATTTCTCACTATTAAAACATAAGCATGATTAAGACGTATTAAAAACATTCATGTCAAACAGTAAAAGGATCTTGTTGGTAGAAACAGGTGGACAACGGGGACACGAGTGGGACAGTGAGGAATCCACAGGCAGATACTGTATCCACCAGAAAAAGCGTTACCGAAGGTAAGTAACTTGTTCTTCTGATGGATACTTCTGCCTGTGGATTCCTCACCTTTTGAATAGAATTCCCAAGCCGTACCTCACCCAGAGGAGGCTGTTCACCTGACTAGACCAAAAAATCTTGCAAAACAGATCGAGCAAAATGGCCATCCCTCCTAACCTCCGAACCCAAATATAATCAAATAATTTTTTGTCAAAATTACATTGAAAATAATACTTTAAAAATACTTTTATTAATAAATTTGGACAAACTCTTAAAGGAAAACTTTTATTTATAATTAGTTTAAAAATATTTCATACTTGAATGCGCGCAGCCATCATGCAGGGTGTGCGAAGGGTGCGCGACTTCGGTATAATATTAAAAAAAAAAAACGAATGAATATAGCTTTCCTAACTAAAAATTATTCACATTTTTTCATATGTATATGTGTATATATATATAGCGAGAGAAAATAAAAAAAATAGGATTGAGGTACATTAGACTTACAAATTTTCATTTAAAAAACCTTTGAAATTCACTGAAAAAAACATAGGTTTCAGGCATGTTATAGTTAGAAATTAGCATTTAAAAACCATGGACATTCACTGAAAAAACCATAGGTTTCAGGAACGTTATAGTTAGTTCGAGATTTCACTCGTACAAAACCATAGAAATTCCGGTTTTATAGTTAATTCAGCTAACTATAAGTCGCGCCCCCGCAATGCACTGCTGATGACGTCACATATTACATCATTCATGACATGATCAGTTACATCACTTGTGACATCACTGATGACATCTTCCATGTGAAAATCTAATGCACCTCCTCACACCTGAATATAACCTTTGATACACCCACTCTAAAATACAGACTACCATTTTTAAAAAAATAGACACATCAATACCAGTTACTAAATACGCACTGACTGATTCCTAGGTCTACACACACATCCACTCATTCACCCATACAGTCACTCATACATGCAGTCACTCATCAATACAACACTATCATATGCACTCACACACCTAAACAGACACTCACACACTGCCACATATCCAGAGCTACTCACACACCTAGTCAGTCATGCAAAGAATCAATCATACTTCCATTTACTCACCTGTACAGTTATACAGACACCACCTCACTTATTCATACAGATACTAACACAAAATTACTCTCTTATAGAATCACTGATACAAATACACACTCATCCATGTGGCCACTCTCACAGTTACTGACTCTCACATATACTTATTTCTATACACCATCACTCACATATACTGCCTTTTACATATGTAGTTACTTGCACATGTACCACTGAGACATCCGTTCACTCACCAACACACCCATACACACACTCACCCACCCATACATCTGTTTCCACATGTACTCTTGAACCCATACACCCAGTGAATCAACCACTCACACATCTATGCACAGAGTCACCCACCTCCCACCCATCCACACATACACTCAGGCAGCCATACAAATACTCAGGCAAGCAATCAATAACCCATTTAGACACTCATGCAGCTACTCACAAACCCATGCAGCAGCTTACACAACAACAGACAAACTGATACAGACTTTCACACAGTTTAGTCACTAACCCATGCATTCAGTAAGACACATTTAATCACTCACTTATACAGTCAGTCACGTACCTACTAAATCCTCCATACAAACACTTGTACACCCACTCATTCTTCAATACAGCTTGGCATATATATAAAACAAATTTAAACTTTACAGAAACACACAGTCACTGGATGATGTCATCAATGATGTCATCAGTGATGTCACTGACCATGTCATGAATGATGTAATATGTGACGTCATCAGCAGTGCATTGCGGGGGCATGAGTTATAGTTAGCTGAACTAACTATAACGTCAGAATTTCTATGGTTTTGTACGAGTGAAATGTCCAACCAACTATAAGGTTCCTGAAACCTATGTTTTTTTTAGTGAATATATATATATAGTTATATTTATCAGTCATCAGTGATGTCATTTGAGATGTCATCAGTGATGTCACTGACTATGCCATGAGTGATGTAATATGTGAGGTCGTAAGCAGTGAATTGCTTTCTTGTAAGTTATAGTTAACTCAGGTAACTATAACTGCTGAAATTCACTGGTTTGTATGAGTGCAATCTTAGCGTAACTATATCATCACTGTAACTTTGTTTTTTTCATGAATTTCTAAGGTTTTTTTAATTCTATTTCCTAACTATAGCGTCCTTGTAACGTTTGTTTTTTAGGTGAATTTCCAAGATTTTTCAAATTCTATTTCCTAACTATAATTTCCCTTTGTTTTTTAAGTGAATATATACATACATATGTGTGTGTGTGTGTGTATATATATATTTGTGTATATAAAAAACTAGGGTTAAAGGGACATTATAAATAATCAAACCACAGAAATTCACCAGTTATATTTATCTCCACAAACTATAACATATACCCTAAAGTAATTATAGATCTCGCTCATGCCATGCACAGTATATTTATCAATGATGTAGTTTCATATGCTGCAATGTTTTAATGAGTGATGTCACAGATTATGTTATGAGTGATGTAATAGGTGGGGTAATGAGCAGTGCATGGCGAGGGTGCAAGTTGCAGTTACTTTGGGGCACAAGTTCTCCTTTCTTGAGACAACTAAAACTTGTGAATTTCAGTGGTTTTGCTTGTTTAAAATGGCATGTTTCACCTAACTATAACGTCCCTTTTACCTTTTAAGGTTTCTTTTAATGTAAAATAGGATATAATTACAATTTCTAACTATAACATAATTGTATCCTTTGTTTTTGTCAGTGAATTTCTATTTTTTTTAACATAAAGTAATATTTTATTACCATAAGTAAAGCCAACCCCTGTCACGCACGCCCTTTGGCCATATGCAGCGGGGGTTGGCCACAGGCCTGGCCTGTGTCCATACCCTACATCCAACCCCCCCACAGGCACCCAACTCCATGCCAGGCCCTGTGGCCTTCCACTCGTATGCTGCCAAACCTACGCCACGCACTGCTAAAGTGCATGCGTGGCGTAGGGTTGGCCTTCGGGTCTCATGGATCCCATCCTCTGGGAAATATTTTTTTTAAAGGGGAGGGTGGCATGCGGCCATTCTCCCCAAGCCAGAAGGAGCCCTGGGGTCTTTAAGGGGACAGAGGTGCACGGCCTCTCACATAGTAGCCCCAGGGATCACGCTTGCCTTAATTCCTCTAATGAAATCGAAGAAAGCAGGAGTAGACTCAAATTCGTCTTCAGTGATTTTATTTTGCAATCACCATGTCGCCATGACACGTTTCGGCCGGAAGCACCGGCCTTGACCACATAACAGCGCATGGGCATCATACCTCCTTATAAAGTGCAAATGTCAGCAGTTTGTAAACATAGAAAACATACTACACATTACAAGAATGCACAATACTTGCAGAGTAAATGCTAAAATCATGCTTGAAAAATGTGTATGAATGTTTAACAATTACAGTGATGAACAGAAATCAAATCAATGTTAAATACAGTATAAAATGTTGTAAAATACATAAAAACTGCCATTTGTTGATTATATATACATGTAATCCTGTGTGATTTTTACACAATAATAATGGCACGGGGATATATCTCAGTGTAAATACAACTTGACCCCTACTTGATGAATGAATTTCTGTTATCCTGAGTTATACCGCAAAATTATCTACTGCTGAATATAAAGTGTCTAAGTGCATAAAAGAAAGTCATCCCCCCTTCCCATTCTAAAAAACTAGACCCTTCTATAAAACATTTTTTTCTTTTTATGTTTGTAAAGTGCAAATGTGCAAAAAATAGTGCAAAATAGATTTATATGTGCAAAGAGAGTGCGGACAGTATAATATTATATGTATATATGGCTCATATAGTACTTAAATACCATATATATCACACAAAAGATCAGTATATAGGCGAAAGGAGGACAAAAACCTGTAATTAATTTAAAGAACAGATCAGTAGGTTGATTCCCACAAAATGATATATACAATTTAAAATTGTTATAAAATCATTCCAACCTAAAATGTCAATAAATTAACTAAAACCTCCTATTATACATAATATTCTCAACAAGGTCAATAGTTGTATACATGTGAATAGTCAGAGGCTTCTATTCAATTGTTCCAGATATAGGGGTAAAGTTCTTTATATAGTAGTCCCATGTGCAACAACCCTATGCTATAACCAATAATCCAAGGTAGCATCAGCCTCCATCCACTTAAAACCAAATATAGATAAATAAATAGACCAATAAATACGCAATTGACTGTTATATGGATATATGTGTTTTAAATAGCATGGATCATGTTGTGCACAAATAGCTAGCTATCTGTCATAGATATGTATCTAAATCTTCACAAACATTTAGACCCTTGGGTTGCTTGGTATCTATTTCTAGTATATATCTAGTTTCTAATCGCTGAAGTCTAGTTTCTCTGTAACCTCCCCTTTTGTTAAAAGGAACTGTGTCTAACACATAGTATTTAAAATATTTGAGGCTACTCTGATGTTGTTTCTTGAAATGCCTCGCTACCGGGTAACTAGGATCTTTGTTTACAATGGCACGCATGTGTTACAATATTCTTTTATGTACCGGTAGTTTGGTACTACCTATGTACGTTAGATTGCAACTGCATGTCGGTGCATAGACAGCGAATTTTGTTTTGCACAACAGATATTTAGATATGGTGTATTGCTTGGGACTAAAAGCCGTTTGATAATGTTTAGTATTTACACCATATTGGCATGCCTTACAGTTAGAGCATTTATAGAATCCTGTTCTAGGGGCAAACCACGTTGGGTTCCACATCTTTCGGGTTATTTTTCATTAACATATTACCCATAGATGTCGTTTTTCTGAATGATATAGATGGTTTTTTGGGTAACGCTCCACCTATAACAGGATCTCCCATTAGTATTGGCCAGTTACGTCTTATGATTGCCCTAATCTGTCCTTCCTGTCTACCATATCCTAGAATCAATCTAGTTGGTTCCCTTGTCATAGCTTCAATTGCTGTGTTAGACTTGGAATTGTATTGTAATCAGTTATGCCTTGCTCTGGATCTAGATTTGGATATTGCTGCTTCAATAATACGATTTTTGTACCCACGTTGCAAAAATCTGTTCCTACGCTGTTCTTGCTTTTCTTGCATGTCATGTTCCGCACTGCAAATTCTCTTAATCCTCAACATTTCCCCATAGGGGATACTGTTAATCAAGTGAGGAGGGTAGGCACTTGTCGCATGCAATACTGAATTGCCCGCTGTGGGTTTTCTAAATAGGGTAGTTGCTAGACCTTCAGGGGTGATATATACCTTGGTATCTAAAAATGTGATAGTTTCACAACTAATATCACATGTAAACTTTAAATTGAAATTATTTGTGTTAATCTTGGAAACAAAATCATGTGCACTTTGCATTGGCCCCTTCCAAACAACAAAAAGATCATCAATAAATGGTAACCATGTTACAATACTGTTCTCAAAAGTATGTGCATGTTGTTTCATGAGGACCAGCTCCTCCCACCATCCCATAAAGAGACAGGCATAGCTGGGGGAGAAGCTGGCCCCCATTGCTACACCTTGTATCTGTTGGTAAACTTAGCTATTATACAAAAATTAATTGTTTTCCAAACAGAACATTAAAAAGTCTAGTAGCATCTGATTGTGTTTGGCAAATTTGATAGGTCGATTGGCCAAAAAATACTCAACGGTCCACCAGGATTGCGTATGCAGGTATATAATGCTGTGACATCCAAGGCAATAAGGCAATAGTCCTCCTGCCATCTGATATTTTCAATTTTGCAGATAAAGTCACTTGTATCTTGTACATACGATCTGAGTGATTTCACATGTTGTTGTAAAAAAGAGTCAATGTATATAGACATATTTTCCAATGGCCCATCGCATGCAGAAATCATTGGCCTACCTGGTGGTTTCTCCATCAATTTGTGCACCTTGGGAACGAAATATAGTAGGGGGATGGTTGGACTTTCCTTTTTCAAAAACTTAAATTCTTGCATATATATACACACACACACACACATATTGCTTTTGTTGTGGTGACAGCTAATCAGATCTCTTCATGAGAACAGTCGGCCCCATGAAATATACACCGTGAAATATACTAAAAAAAATTAACATTGATTGCTCAAACACTACTAATTGGATTTACACCAAATCACAAAAAGCACTCTTTCTGGACCACGATCAAGCTTTCTGCAAATGTGTTGTAAATATCTTCATGAACTTGGGCTGTAGCTGAGTCCAATGTACTAAAGTTCCTATGGAAAGCCATCTACTTGATGGATCCCCCTGACACGTTTCAGTTATGAGCTGAGATGGAAGAACATTTTTTTTTTAAACTTCTGTGCAGATTCGTCAAACGGTGTCAATGTTATTAGGAAAACAAAAAATGCTTTTCCTATGGAAACGTGGTCCTAACTATAACTACCCACTGGCAACTGCCAGTGGGTAATATACATATATTTCAAACATATGCATTCTTACCTTGAGATATTTTGCTACTCAATATATCTTGACCATGATATTATGGTAGTTTACCAACATGACTGCTTCTGGCCCACCTGTGGGGGATTCCACTCTGCTTATTTCAAAATGAATCTAGCACAACTACTTATTTTTGACATGCAGAACACAACATTCAGCATATTTTATTCAATTATTTGAGAATTTCAATAGCCTTAACACCAGGTGCGCCCGGCACCAATCAGAGGTAGAGGGACAGAGAGAGAGGGGGAGGCCACATGAGGTAAGTGGGAGGGCGCAGGAAGGGGGAAGATGCCGGGTAAGCCGCTATGAAAAAATGTAATTAAAAAATACCTCGCCCGTCTCTCCTCCGTAGTCCTTCCTTGCTCGCTACAGGAAGCACACACAGGCTCCCAGTCAGCCAATCACAATGCTGCCTTAGCAGCATTGTGATTGGTCTGAGCACCGTTTTTCGGCACTCAGACGCTGACTGGAGGCCTGGGCATTTTCTCCATGTAGTCTGCGATGCAGCCTGCACAGAGAACATTCAAAGTGCACAAGACTGTTTTGGGTGGCCCTAGAGGGCTGTCCAAGCAGTTATTGCACACTTTAGGAGAGTGCTACCACTGCTCCCCTGCCCACGTCCCCTAACGCAAAGCTATGGGCAGAAGTAGGAGAAAATAAAATGATAATGACTGGAGTTATTATCCTTTTATTTTCTGTCTTTCACTGCAAAAAAGCAGTGGTCGATGCTCCTCCGCCTTAGCGGAAGAGCCACCACTGCTAAAAAACCCTCAACGAAACCCATTTCATATGTCAATTAGTAGGTTCCAAAACACCTTATTCGTCCTGATTTCATTCTCTCCCTTTCTGTGTTCTAGCCCACAAGTCAAAAGTGACTAGGCAGTTTCTTTCCAGAAGCCATATATGTTGATTTCGAAAAAAACTCTAAAGCTGTGAAATTACTTCATAAATTACGTTTTCTATAGCATTCTGAAACGTTCCTAACTCCTTCCCACTGGCATCGAAGGGAAGGGCTCGAATATCAACAGAGGTTGTACAGCTTCCAACACACTTGGTGAGGTTTACATGAAACTGAAAGAGTCCCCCGGGGGAATTCATGGACACCGTTTAAAAATATTTTTTATTATTTCTCCTCGTGTCCTTCAGACTGAATTTTTGTGAGTGCTCTTAATATAGCATAACTGTCTGTATCCTTTTTGGCACGGGCTCAGCTATTGCACTGTATATAGAGAATGCAGGACATATATTTTACAGATGTTATGAGACAGAGGAATTACAGTGACTTATAAATAAGAGTAAATTAGATATATATTTGTGTCTACAAGCATTAATTTAACGGACACTGGGAGGATGTGCTGGATCAAATATAAGCTTCAATTTAAAATGTTCACATTAATGACTGTCAATTAGATAGTTAGTTAATTGATCTAATACACAGAATGACACTGATTACCACCATTTAGATCCCATAACAGAGTCAATATTTCCCTAGTAAGCTGATCAATTCCTGCCACTCCCATGAGAGAATATCCATTTTTTGGCCCAAAGACAACTTATCAATTTGCTCTTTAATTGACAAATGAGCAGCTGTGTATTCTGGCTTTCCTCAATGTAGGCTACAGTGGACTGGCAGATGAAAGGGCATGGCCATCTCAGACAGGCTCATTGGTGATTGGCATCCCGGGACATCATTGGCAAACACTGAGTCCTGCTAGGACAGCAAGCCTCCTGTTCTGGGCTCCGTGCCCAGAGCATCATGCGAATATCCCTCAAACAAGACGAGCTCAAGGGACACCTCTTTATGACAAACACTGTTTTTATAAAAAGCAAAAACATAAAGCTGTCACACATGTGCTGAAGACCCTGGTCCAATGTATGTAAAATAGGAATGGGAAGTTTGCAAGTACAACAAGGTCAATCTTATTCCTTTTCTTAAAATAGCCCTCAGGCAAACAATATTTCCTCTTTAAGCAGCTTAAAGAGACCCATTATTGTAATGGGGGTTCTTTGGAATCAGAGGTTACAATTTTTAACATTTGGACTAATAGTGGATTCAGTTTTTGGTCTTGCATACTGCTCTTAGAGCAGTGAAAAGGGGAAAAATAAAATGGTAATAACAACAATATTATCACTTTATTTTTTGTTACTGCAGTGCTGTTTTAGGGCAGGGTGGGGCTTGTGGCTCAGGGAAGAGGATGGGTGTGTGCACACTTAAGTGTGCATGACTGCTTGGACAGCCTTCTCTGTCTGGCCAAACAGTCATGCTCCCTTCGCATATTCCCCACCAGGATGTAATTTACAGCCTGGTGGGGAATATGCACAGGCTCCCTGTACCCATCTGGGCGCCGATCCACAGCACTCAGACCAATTCCTGTGTGCCCGGGTGCTTCCAGCAACTTTTCGCGGAATGAAGTCAGGAAGAGGAGAGAAGCGGGGACGGCGAGGAGGCACCAGAAAAGGTAAGTGGGTTAATTTTTATATTTTTCAACTTGTCACCTCCACCCTGCCACCCCCGTTCCCTACCAGCCATCACTGGGCTGACATGAAGACAGCCCAAGATCCACCCAGTTAACAATTGCTTTGTGATCTGGTCGCACTTCTGCAAATACTTGACTGTATATACAAGTCAACCAATGCACCAAGTCTTTCCTTAACCTAGTTTAGTGCCTGATCCACCAGATATAGCTTAGAATCGGAGAGTAACTGCTCCTCCAGCTCTAAATGCGTGGCCCCGAGGCCTGAACATATTTATTTTTCTTGAAAAGCCTTTGTGTGAAGGATGGATATATGTCTGAGGAAACATGAAAAGATTTTGGGCCCAAGGCCGGACGCTTTGGGACAGTAAAACAATAAGTATGTAGTTGCATACACCCTAAATTACAAATAAACTGCTGATAGTAGTTTAAAGTGAAAGTAAATATGAAGATAATAATCACAGAAATTGCCTAGAATCAATTCATAATAATAAAGATGAAGTTATTCAAATATTTTCTCAGTTGTCTTGTTCTTTGTTTACCTAAGTTAATTTAAAATTGAATTTAGAGATGTAGTCAGTCTAAATTGTTTCAGCCAGATGATGTTCAGCCAACACGTGTTTACACCTTAGTTGCACGTTCATCTGGGGCTTTTTCAAGGCTGTCATCAGTACATTTGAGTTATGAAAAAAATGCATATACCAGCAATATAGAAAATTAGAGCTTACGGTAAAGAGAGAGAAAGCCTAGTTCAAGTCGCTCTGTGTTTTAAAGTGTGCCACTGCAAACATGTAATAAAGAGCAAAAAGGGTTTGTTTTGTATAAAAGGGCTGTCGACACGTGAATGTGTAGAGGAGGCGTGAGATTCGCCCCATGTAGGGCTTTCGTGGTCACAGCTCCTAACAGAGGGATCACAAATATATCTATAAATAAACAAGTTAGTGAGAAGGTGGCATAAGGCCTGTGATGGCTTTCAAATGTATAAGAATATAACATCTGATCAGGAATGTTTTTGGGAAATAGCCAACTGTCTGCATCATATGTGGTAACTCACATGCTGGTGCTGCCTAAGTGAGGAGAAGATAGTGCAGTACAGCATAAGGCATTATTCTAAATGCATAGCTGGTTCCAAACTTTGCTTGAGGGAACCATTAGAGAATCAACTTACCTTGAGGAATGGTCATTGAAGGAACAGATATGGAAGAGCCTGCTCCTTGAATCAATGTGATATCTAATACTCATATTTGGAGATGGTGCATGCCCTTGGCAGATTACATGTTATTATTTTTGGAGCATCGGTAGTCTATGTCTGATGACTGCTGAATTAATCTATTTGCTTTTTGTTGTATAGATGTTCTTGTTGACTTTGTAATGGCCTTCACAAAACTATATTCTTCCTTGTTTGAATCCCATGAAACCTTTTTTTTAGTAAAAAAACACTTTTTGATGTTGTTGTTAGGGGAGTAATCAATTCTCGATTAAAGTCAGTGGGTCAAAGTACATGAGTACATTTCCGATGGTTCTTTTTAGACCTGGACAGTAACTGTTTTACCGGGTAAAGTAAAAACTGGATAGTGGAAGCCTTGGGCTTTGAGCAAAACTGAGGAATTTGCATTCTACTGGGGGAATGTGCAAACGCCAAAATCTGGCAGTATGTGAGCATCACAGAACCTGGGTGAGGGTGATTTTAGTGGAAGAAGCAATGATGAATTGATTGTATATATGTTGACATATAGATCAGTTCTAATGGAATATGACCTCATATTGTACTAGCAAGCAAATATGTAACTTCTGAAATGAGTGAGATTGAGTCAATATAGAGAGCGGTGTTATTGGCCTCATGTGATAGGTTGTGAGCATCTAATAGGCCTTGTGTATTAGCTTGTGAGCTGTGAGCACCGAAAACCAATCAATAAACGGGAAGCTGTAGCATTATTCTGGAAAAGAAAGGAAATACTTATGTTCCATAGAGACTTTGATCTACCTGTGTGTACAATAAAAGTGAATATCCTTTCATCTAGCTGATTCTCATCATGATCCTATTCAAAAGTATGCTTGTTGCACAATTTGCCTTCGTGGCTGTACACTGTACTAGTAAACGTTTACAGACTGTAGACACATGGGAGTATATTTACAAAGATTTTACGCCATGTTTGCATCACAGAGGTGACACAAGTCGGCGCACAATCTTTTCTTACCAATTTACTTTCCAGTGCTAAACCTGTTTAGTGCTTGAAAATCACTTGAAAGTAATGCATAGCAATGCATATCGCTGCTATGCATTATTTAGCAACAACAGGTAATTACCTGGGTGGTGCATGGGCGTTCCCATGCAACCACCCAAGGTTTTTAATGTAAAGCCCTATTTACTTAAAAAAGTAGACGGGGTTTTGTCGTAAAAAACTTTGCCTATTTCCAACAGGTGCTATGAAGGAGAAATGCTTTCATTTCTCCTTTCTTTTCCTCCTTTGCATGTGTGCTGCACTGTACAGAACACATACAAAGTGGGAAAAGGTTTAAAGTTAGTTTAAACATAGTATTTTCTACTGGAAGGGTACCCTTTCGGTACAAAACCTATGCTAGACCATGGAGACACACTTGCGATATGGTGCAAAGGTGTCTGCGTGACGCACAGCAGCACATTTTTGCACTGGCGCTAGGGAGAGTGGAGGCAAGTGCCATATTTTTGTAAATATGGTACTCTCCTTACGCAGCACAGCATTTGCAGCTTCTGTACTGCCCCGCCTGATCATCTAGTACATTTGCACCCAAAAGGTCAACTTTACTTTGTTTTCAGGCAGTGCAGCAAACAGTGGCGGCTCCTCAACTATGGCGGAGGAGCGTCACCCCACTGCTCTCTCGCAATGCGAGAAGAAAAAGCATAAAATGGTAAAGCATTTAGTTATTACCATTTTATGTTTCCTTGCAGGTGGGCAGGCCTTCTCTTCTAATGGAGTAGGGCAGGAGAGGAGTGGTTTGACTACTCCTAAGTGCACAATGACTGTTTGGTCAGCCATCTCGAGCCTCCCAAACCAGTCATGCGCACTTTCCCCTTTTCCATGCAAGCTGCATTACAGGCTGCATGGAGAACATGCCCACCCCTCCAGTCCCTGGCTGAGCGCCTTGTCACGGCGCACAGACCATTCACAACGCTGAATTGCAGCATTGTTTTTGGCTTAGGGGAGGGAGCCTGGCCGCCTGCCTCCTGTCCAAGTCAGAGGCAGGAGAGCAGGAGCAGAGAAGACGAGGAACCTGGCCTCAAGGTAAGTTTAAAAAAACAATATATATATTATGCTCACTCCCTGAAACCCCCACCTGTAACACCCCCCAATATACCCGCAACCCCACCTGCGAGCCATGCCGGCCACAACTGCCAGCAAACCAAAGATGTTGACATTCATTGCATGAATGGGCGACAGGGGAGAGTACCATATCTCCTAAGGCATGATGCTGTTGCTGTCATCCCTTGTGCTGGTGCACTGCATTATAGGGCAGAGGTGTGTGTGTGTGTGTGTGATGTCTGGCATTGGTTTTGTAATGGAAGGATACTCTTCCATCATAATGTACTACCCTCAGAGATGGTTAAAAAACGTTTCTAACTTTGTATATGTACTGAACGTGAAGAGTTAGAAACCTTTTGAAGAAAAAAAACGTACACCTGCTTCGAGTAAGTGGTCATTTTTTGCACAAAGCCCTTTACTATTTACTGCTTTTTTAGTGGATGGTTGGTTTAGTGAGGGGTTGCACTGGAATTTCCACGTACCACCCATTGGACGCCCCTTTGAGGCAAAATCAAGCAAAGTGCAACTTTGTTTTACTTTGTCAAGAAACAAAGTAAGACTTTGTTGTTTTGTATCACTTTTTGGGACGCTACTCCAGTGCAACGCCTTGATAAACCTAGAACGTATTGTAGTTTTGCCCCAAATCCAAACAAGGATTGGAACTTTTTGGCCAAAGATTTAAATAAGCATTCAAAAGATCCTGCCATGTTTCCTATACTATTCCAATAAATGTAGATTGAAGTTACTACAGTGAAACGTATGACAATTTCGAGCTATGTTTTTGTAATTCTTTTTGGGAGGAGTATGTACTGTGGTGGTACAACTTTCTCTTTACAACTGCATGGTTTTCTGTGGTACACACCCAAAGCCAAAATATTGACCAAATGTGAACAGATGACCACATTTATTTAAGTCAACCAATAATTCAAAATAATTTTTAGTGACTTTACAAATTTATTTTTAGATTACGTCACGGGCAATGAAATAGCTGCCCCGGTGAACAACCATGTCTAAAGTTTTGTCATTTCTTACGAGGAGTGCAGAACATGGATCGAATGCCTGCTGTTTTATTTGTATTTTATAATCACAACCAGAAAATGAGCTGAGAATTTTTGGCAGGATCTTTCACAGGAACAATAGGAAATAAGTTGGAAACCCAGCTCAAAAAAACATAAAAGTCCTGGAAGGAGCCTGATGTTGTCTACTGGGATATTCTCATGTCATGAATTTATGGAGTCGTTACAATGAATGACAGGATCTGAGTGTGATTATTGTTCCTGGGAGTTCCGCTACTACGTCATCGCTCAATTGACTGCTGTGGAAACCCACACAGTGTCTGGCAATTGTAAAATGAGCGTGCAATTCACTTTTGGTTACAGATATGTCTCTGCTCACTTCGCTGTTGATATTACAACACATTATGGATTACCTTAATCCTCGAGACCAGCTGGATAGGAAAGAGAATGCATTTGCAGTACCAGCTGGGTAGGAAAGACAATGTGTTTTCATTCCTCTTTGATGAGCTAGGCCACCCTTCTCCCTGCCACGTTTTTTGGCCAACAGCACTTTGCATGCTGGGAATTACTGTTATGTTTACCTTAGTAGGTAAAGTACTGTTAACCCTAAACTTTCAAGAAATGTCAGAGAGGACTGTACAGTAGAGAGGAGGCACATCGCCATTATGCTGCTACTAATAAAGTCTTTAGGTTGTTAGGTAAAGGAGTAAAGATTACACTTCACTAAGTTATCTACATAAAAAGTACTCCCCCTTTCTGAGGTTGACCAGATGTTTGTCTAAGGTGATCCAGATGATGTTCTACAACTGATAAGACATGATATGGATGCAGATCCCCCAAGAAATATAGGGCCAGATGTACGACTGTTTTTTGCAGTCGCAAATGCGAAATCGGCCCGTTTGCGACCGCAAAATAGGTCTGCCCTATTTGTAAATCCTATTTTGCGAGTTGGTAACCTATTACTTACTTGCAAAATAGGGTTTGCGACTCACTATTACGAAGGGGAATGCCAAGGGCATCCATTCCTAATAAAGACTCCCACTTTAATGTAAGATTGTTTGCGGCCGCAATTGTGGCTTTTGTGACTGGCATTAGAAATATTTTTTAAGAGCCTACTCTTAAAAAATTTAACAGTAAGGTTTCATTTTTCTTGTTTAAATGCAGCCCATTTTCCTTTAACACTTCAAACAGTAAAACAGTGAAAACACCACACAAAATGATTCAACACCAGGTTAAATAAATAGCTCTTAATAAATGAAAAAAAGACCAAAATGACAAAATCCAATTAGTTGAACTTGAAATATGATTTTTAAAAGAAGGATTTATCATTACCCTTACATACGTACTAAAAACAATATATCTGCCGAATTATAGATTATTACATGTAATAGGGAATCCCCAATGTTATCCTACGAGAGGGGTAGTCCTCACAGTAGTGAAAAATGACTTTGGGAGTTTTTCACTACCAGGGCATGTAAAACATAAAAGCACATGTCCGATCTTTCATTTACATAGCACCCTGCCATGTGGGCTACCAGGGCCTTATTTAGAGGTGGCTTATTTGTATTAAAATAGGAGTTTTAGGCTTGGCAAGGGGTTCTAAATGCCAAGTCAACGTGACAGTGTAAACTACACACACAGGCTCTGCAATGGCAGTCCTGGGATATTTTTAAAGACTACTTCAGTGGTTGGCACAATCAGTGTTGCAGACCCAGTAGTAGCATTTAGTTTACAGGCCCTGGGTTTATGTAATGCACTTTACTAGGGACTTATAGGTAAACTAAATATGCTAATTGTGGATGGATTAATCAAACCATGATTAGGGGAGTGAGCACAAGCAGTTTGGCACTGGTTTGCACAGAGTCCTTAGGCCAACAAAAACAAAATCTGCAAAATTGGAGGCAAGCAGGAAAAACGTTTAGGGGAAGACCACCCTAAGGCTGGTGTGTCCTCTCCCCTGGCCGAAAGTGGGTAGAGATAACCAAACTCCTTAAAGTTCTCTTTAGTAAGGCAGAAGAACCTGGAGAGACCATCAGCATTGGCGTGGTCAACCCCAGGTTGATTGACCTCAGTGGCATAACAAAGGCCCCTGCAGCCCCCACAGTGCAGGGTGGCCCCCGAGCTTCAGAGGGCCCCCTCAGCACAGTAACCTGGCTGGAGAGCTCCTGGGTGAGTACAGAGGGGGGCCCTCCATATACTTTGCAGGGGGGCCCCCTCGTTTTGTTACGCCAGTGGACCACCTCAACAATTTTGGGTTCTCAACTCACCCCTCATATGCATTAGCCACCTGAGGGGCCTGTGGTCTGTCTGAATCTGGAAGTGAGTCCCAAATAGTTATAGTCTCAACTTCTTCGGTGTGAAGACCACAACAAAGACATCCCTTACAATAGCACTCCACCTCTGTTTCCTGGGAAGTAACCTCTTGGCGATTAAATTTACAGGTTCATCTAGTCCCCCCTCATTTAACTGTGACAGAAATGTCCCTAGGCCATGCTTTGAGGCATCAGTTTGCATGATGAATTCTTTGGAAAAGTAGGGACCTTGAGCACAGGGGCTGTGCACATGGCCTGCTTTAGGGAGTCAAATGGTTTCTGGCATGCCTCAGACTGCATCACATTATGTGGCTGCTTCTTCGAAGTCAGCCCAGTCCAGGGGCAATAATGGTGCCATATCCCTTGACAAACCTCCTGTAATATTTTGTGAGGCCCAGGAAGGCTCTCATCTCAGTTTTAGTTTTTGGAGGCTTCCTGGACATGATGGTTTCTATCTTGGCCTGGAGGGACTGCACATTACCCCTGCCCACCAGGTGTCCCAAGTATACCACAGACCCATGACCTATCTGCCACTTACTGGCCTTGATAGTCAGGTCTGCCTTCTGCAGGGCCTGAAGCACTTCCTGCAGGTGAAAAGGGTGGTCCTTCCAGTTGTTACTGAAGACAGCTATATCATCCAGTTCTGACTCTTCCACACCAGCCAAAAGCCAAAACCTGGTTCACCAGGCATTATCAAGCATGTGCTCCCTCAGAATCAGGTTGTACACCCCAGTATAACCTTCTACCTTGCTGCCCCTCACCCAGTCCTTCAGTGTCATGCTGGAATAATCTGAGAAGTCCACCCAGATCTGTGTGGGAAGTTTGTGGCTGCTCATGAACTTCTGTCTATACCTCTCAGGGTTCAACCCAAACTTATCGATAAGTGTGGCTTTCATGGGAATGTATCGTGTCTGGTCCTCTATCTCTAGTGTTAGGAGAGTGTCCCTACCCACTGTGGGCATGTATCTCCACAAGCTAAACTTCACACACCCCCTAGTAATCCTCTGGAACCTTGTGCACCCTTAGAGACACTTCATATACTAAGAACCACTTATCAATGTCATCATAACTAAATACCAAATGCTTTGGGATGCAGGCGTTCCATTCTCCAGTAGACACTGCAGGTGTGCTGCCACAGTTACTGCTAGACTTCACTTGCATGGCTTTGATATCCAGCTGCCTGATGCTTAGCCCATGGGCATCCACTTTTCCTCCATGGATAGCCTCCTTTCTTCCAAAGCTTGCTCTTTGTCCGCCTTAGCAAGCTCCAACCTGAGCTTTCTCTCCTCCCTCATGTCCCCCAACTCCTCTGTGGACAGACTCTTTGATGAGACACTGCTCACTGACTGGGGTGGAAACATCTGTGGAAGGATGTTTCCCCTCTCATCCATAGGTAGCAGCCCAAGACCCTCCTGTGAGTCTTAGTCCAATTCCTCCTCATCATCCAGCTCCTCCTCCTCCTCATTATCTGTAGAGGCCTGATAGACCTCTGCCCATACCCTTACAGCCTTATTGAGCTCTGCCTTTCTCATGCTCCTCTTTCTTGGCAGGCAACCCCTACTCCTGGCAAAATTCCTTGAGTTCAGCCACAGTGTAGCTCTTCAGGTTGGTCAGCTCAAACTTCATTTTTACAGGTAAAGTCACAAATACAACAGGCAGGATGAGAGAGGATACATTTGGGAAAATAAAAAAATGTCAATCAAGCAGAATCTCCTCGATTTGGTCAAAGGTATGGGATGGAAGTGTGCACCCAATAACTGGCTGCCACTGTACAAACACAAGTCCTGTCCTCACCGCTAATCACCAATGTTAGAAATTGGGATACTGGTTGACTGGGGTGGAAGCCCTGGTCAAACAGTAACCACAATCCTAGTAAGTCACAAACCCACCATAAATTAACCTGTGCTCACCTTCTGGTAACTTCAGAGGCAATGTGTAAAGCATTTGTGCAACACTTCAAACACTTCAAACAGTACAAAAGGTAAAACACCACACACAAAAGATTCCACACCAAGCTCATAATGTAATCTATAAAACAAGACCAAAACAATAAAAGTCTAATAAGTAGAACTTGAGATATGATTTTTTTTTAAAGAATAAGCAATAAGCGCCTATTTGGGATAGCTGGTCGTGTCGGTAACGGACAAAGGCAAAAGTTCAGACCGAACGCGATGGGGCATGGGCCAGATGCAGGGACTCTGTGAGGCCAGCTGAACGAAAGTACCTAAATTCTGGTTCCAACAACGAAGATTTGGGGTGCAGCCGAGCGATACGTTGGTCTCAGTCATGCAGTCGAGGTGATGCGTCGATTTTCTCCATGCAATAATGACGATGCGTTGGTTCCAAAGACAATGCACCGGCTCTTAGATGCAATGGTTCCAAAGCTAGTGCACCATTTTTTCCATGCAGTAAGGGGATGCGTTGATTGTATCTCTGCTACAGTGGCGAGGCTTTGGATCTGAAGCAGCCGTTCCAATGACAATGCACTGATTACGAGTGCGATGCACCAGTCCTGTTCCCACAACAACGGTGATGCATCAGTTCTACTCTTGCAGCACAGGATGTGTCAATTCTGCTGGAGCAAGCACTTTAGGCCCACTTACGATAGTCCAGTAGGAGGGTGGTTGGAAGTTTTTTATGTCCCTGAGACTTTAGATCAGGAGGCCAGTCAGCTAGGCTTTGGAGTAACTCTGGGTTCAAGCGATGTTGGGCCAATCTTTAGCATCCAGGCAAGAGAGAGCAGCAGGCAGCAGGGCAACACAGCAAGGCAATAGTTCTTCCAGAGCAGCAGTCCGGCAGAGTGGCAGTCCTTCAGCACAGCAGGTCTTCTTCCTGTAACAGTGGTTACAGGTCTAGAAGTGAACTGAGATGGTGGAGTCAGAAGTCTAGTACTTTTGCCCAGTTGTGCCTTTGAAGTGGGGGAGACTTCAAAGAAGGGTCTTTGAATTCCACAGAGGTCCTCCCTTCCTGCCCTGACTCCATACTAACTACATGGGGGTATGCAGCCCTCTGTATACAGCCTATTCAGGTGTAAGTGTTAGGCTGTGCCCAGCTTTTCCCTCCCACACCTAATTTCCTTTTTTTTTGTGGCTGCCTAAAGGGAATACACAAAGACCAACTGTCACCCAACCCAGACAGTGGTCAGAGATTAGGCAGCAGGCACCAACTGGCTAAGAGCTGGTAAATGCCTCGCTTTCTAAAAGTGGTGTTCTCAAAATAGTAACTATAAATCCAGCTTTGCCACTAAAGAGGATTTATCATTACCATTTCATAAGTACTAAACATGACAGATCTACCTTCTTTCTATTAAGAATTATGTGTGATTAAATATGATGAATAATCCCCAATGTTATCCTATGAGAGGTGTAGGCCTCGTAGTAGTGAAAAATGAGTTTGGGTGTTTTCCACTAGCAGGACATGTCAAACTAAAAGCACACATCTTACATTTGAATTACATAGCACGCCATCCTATGTGCTACCTAGGGCCTACCTTAGAGGTGATGTATATTTAATAAAAGGCGTGTTTAAGGCTTGGAAAATGGTTTTAAATGCCAAGTCAACAAAAGGCTACCTAAGAGGGTGGCACAATCAGTGCTGCAAACCAACTAGTAGCATTTAATTACAGTTACTGGGCACATGTGGTGCACTTTACAAGGGACCAATAAGTAAATTAAGTATGCTAACTGTGGATGGATCAATCTGTCAAGTCTAACAGTAGGCCAACAGTCTTCTCATATTTTGGAGATATTGGTTTAAGCATCTTTTTGCATCCTGCAGAGTTGGCTTGGAAGGCTTCATACAATGAGGTTGCTTAATCAAGTCTTGCTAGCACGGATGCTGTAATCAGTGTACCTCTATGCTCTCGCTCCAGATAATCAGGATATTCTTTGGACATTGTATCTAGAACTGTTTTTGACAAGACCTTCCACTTGCTCATCCATTGAGCGAACATGGTGAAAACATGGTCAAAGGCCTCTTTTATTACTAATATGCTTGTTAGTAAGGCTTTGACTTCATCAATGTAGAGCAGGGATGCAGAAAGGGGCAGTCAACTGTGCCACAAAAGTCTCTTCTGTGCCAATTTAGGTCAAGTTTGTTTTCCCTTCTCCCAATTTGGTTTGATTTGATTTGGGTTTATAAAATGTGCAAATACTCAAAAGTGTTCTGGAACTAAAATGTAATAAAAGAAGAACAGTATATTGCTGTAAAAGATGAGTTTTCAAGAGCTTGCGGAATTTCGTATGGGTTGTTTTAGAAAGGATGACAGAGGGGAAACAATTCCAGGCTTGAGCCATTATAACAGAAAAGAAATGGCCCTGACCTGCTTTCTACGAAACCTAGGTATGGTGGTGAGATCAGAAAAAGTGGAACACAGAGGTCTATATAGGGAATAACTAGAAAACAACACAGACATATAGTTATTCGAGGTTGTGCAATGAAAAGCCTTATGGCAGAAACAGAGTGGCTTAAAAATGCATCTCTTATGAACAGGAAGCTACTGAAGACTAGTGAGAAAAGCAGAAATCCTGCTACTTTTAGGAAGACCTAAAATAAGCCTAGCTGACGCATTCTGTGAAAAAGATGGGTAGAAAGACCTAGAAGGAAAGAATTACAGTAATCCAGTCTATTTGTAAAGAGAGACTGAACACAGGGTTTTTGGGTGAAGTTAGGAATAAGAGGCATGATTTTCCTGAGGCCCTTCATCAAAAAGAAGGTGGTGGCCATAAGATTGTTGACTTGGGCGTCAAAAGAGAGACTGGAATTGTGACCACTGTAGGTGGGAAAGGCTCAGGTGCCCAGAGACTGAGATGACCAGTGAAAAGGAACCAGTTGGAAGAATCTCCAAAGACTAGTACTTCTATTGTGTCCTTGTTAAGTCTCAGCAAGTTGTCACTCATTCAGAAAGCGACTGATTTTAGGCATCATTTGAACTGATCCTGCAAGGAGTCCTGCCCACCCTTCAGAAAGAAGATGATTTGAGCATAGGAGTAACATTGAAAACAAAAAGAGCTAATCAGATCAGAAAGAGGTGCCACATACAAATTGAAATGTGGCTGGCTGAGGGAATTGCCCTAGGGGACCTCACAAACATCTTCTTGAAGGTGGAAAGGTAGAAAGACAGAAAAACAGTCGGATTACCTGAAATAAGGAAGGATTTGAACCAGCCCAAAATATTACCTGCAGTCCGGCAGGGGTGAGTCTTTCCAGAAAGATATCATTTGAACCCTAGTCAAAGTCCACTGCCAAATGACCACAGGCTTATGAAAGTTGGGCTATCTAGTCCTGCTCATCATAAAAGAGCTACTTAATGTTCTAAAAATATGTTTAATTTTCATATTCATTTCAGGACTAAATCCCAGAATGTATTAAAGGTTTGTGGCAGACAACGATCCCTACTGGCTCAAACATTTTGAGCTACAGTCAGATCCTAGTAACATCAGTCTCTAACTGTGCTGCGGATAACCTCTTCAGAGCAATAAAGTGTATCTACTTAGATATGGTAAACAAATAGGATAATTTAATTTAAGAAAAATAAATCTTTAATCATGAAAAGATGCAATACATGTAGCTACATGCATTATTCTTTTGAGTATCTCCCATATTAATTCAGAGGTTTTTGCTTATCAATTAGGTCAATCAAAAGCAGGACACAATCCTTTGTGCCAGCACTTTTTTCCTTGATATGATGTTTACTACCATCGCTCTCATTTTTTCTCTAATTGCTGACACACTGCAATTTCTGTATTTATCTTAATCGCCTTAATACTCATAGTATTGCTTATGTTTCATGTTATGTTTTCTGCACTCGTAATTTCTAAGTTGAAATGTCACATATAGATAAATTTCTCAATCAATACTGCACGTTGCACCAAGGAGGAGGGCGCGAGCGTGGAGACGCCATGGGAGATGAATGTGGCGTTTTGAGGTGGTTTAGCGGTTTTGGGTCACTTAGAGCAGCCCAGCTCCATGGATTGCCCTGCCTGCCGTGCCATATTGAGAAGGCCCAGTGGCCAGGGGCTCAAAATGAAGGCGCTAAATTCGGCCAATTGAACTCATCCAACCACCCATTCTGAGCTGAAGCGGCTCACAGCTCATGCCTGCAGGCTGCGTATATGGCTGTGTGGGTGAATCAAGCTTCATAGAGCAGGTGCCTGTAGCCTAGGGCATGGAGAAGCAGCACTGGACATCTTATCTGGAGCAGATTTCCCCCCAGCAGCTGCAGCAGGAGTGCCTAGCTGCTGTTGCACCCTGTGCCCGGCCCAACATCTGGATCAGCTCAAAGCCACCACCAGGAGACATGTGGCAAGTGAGGATACACTGAAGGGTGAATGCCTAGGACATCACACAAGGTCGAGCCTTTCCAAACGGAACCAGCCCGTTAGGCTGGGTTGCAGCTTGTGTGATGGCTTAATTGGCTTGTTGGCTCACCTCATTGATCATTGATCAGTCGTCTCCTGTGACTCGATTATTTTCTTCATGTGGCTACCTGTGGCTGGCAGCTGATTTTGAACTTCTTTCACATGTGTACTGTAGGTTAACCAATTTAGTTCTTCCTCTCAGCCCTCTCTCTGTCTTGGCAGAGCTGTAGGTGGAATCGTAGGTGCTCTCGTGCCCCTTCCTGGTCACATGTGGCTCTGGATCTAACTTAGGAGAGGTGTGCTGCCACCTATAAGAGACAAAGGTTGCACTGTAAAAATGAGGTGCTTTTGCATTAGCAGCATACAATGGTAGGAGGTTTTTTGTACCTGGCAGAAGCGGCCCGTCCAGGTTCGGGTGCGATTTGCAGATTATGGTGAGGTTCTGTAGCGATCCGAACCCGTGAATTCGGTATTGTAGTACTGACACGATTTCGGGACCAATGAACCGCAAATGATCCATTATATACATGACAGTAATTTCGCTGCGCAACGAGCTTGAATTCACTGAGGAATAGGGCATTTAGTTGTAAAGTCATGGCATCCATTTTAGTTACGGCATCCATTTTGTTTCTTGCCCTCACATAGTCACGTAAGCCCGAGTCCCGAGAAAGGCTGACGCTACATGACTAGGCAGAATCAAGCTGCCTCCCTTGCCTGAGGCCAGTCTTGCTATACTGGTTCTCGTGTCCATTGTCCTGACCGAGAGGCCGAAGACGATAGCCATGCCCGTTTATGATCCATAAACACCTCTTATCCTGCTTTTCAATCCTTGCACCTGGCTCTGCTCCTCTCCTTCTGGGCTTTTACAATGGGGAGGTTACGATTTTTATGATGGGGAGGATCGGGCAAAGAATGGAGAACTGACAAGGGGACCTGATCGAATACCGAAAACCTACGACTAATTATTGTTTGATGTATATTTATTGACTGTTTGGGATACCGGGTTGGGCATGAGAAATATTCGTGTAATGTTTGCCTCAAGACATTTTTCGTGTATTTAAGAAACGACCCACTTAATGCAATTTGAACAGTCTCGTAGATTCTGCCTCTGTGTGGTTCCTATGACTTCTGTGTCCCTGCAGTAAATAAACCTTGGTCTTTGACGCCACCATCGAGAAACCCGCGTCTCTGTTTATTTTGTGCACCGAGACAGGAGGAACTCAGGGGTCTTCGGGTGTTGTTTCCCTGGCACCTCTGGACTCTTAAAAGTCCAGAACCTCAAATTGGTGCCCAACGTGGGGCGACGTCATCCGGTACCGGTCCAAAGCCTGAAAAGTTCGAGGAGCTTCGTGTGAAGATTCCGGAGGGAGGTACCCCGCTTCATCGATCCCTGCATGTCGTAAAAGTGGCCCGACGATCTCTTCCACGAGGGTTCCCGTTCCCAGACGGCTACAGAGGACCGCTGCCCTGACTGTCGCCCTGTCTTGGACCCGAGGTGCAGACCTTAGTACGGCGAGACGTAGACGGGTTCTCCTTGGTGACGTCTTCCACATTTCAGTTAAGTATTAAGTGGTTCGTGCTCAGTTTGGTTATCTGGATACGGTTGTATTGAATTTGTAGATTATCATTGGTTGCTCTTGTTAGGATAATCTTTGTTTTGGTATTGGTTCATTTTGGTAGGCCTAAGTTCTCTGCGCATTTTGGTTAAAATTTGTCTTCGTTTGTCATGACTAGAAGTAGTAATTGTTTCTTGTCCTTGTTACGTTGCAACGGGGATTCCCGGTTGGAGGATTCGTGTTCGGTTCCTTCGATTGGAACTCCTACATATGAGCTCTATTGTAAACATGGTGTTGGTCCTATTGCGTATAATGAAGTATGGGTTCGTTATACCAGAAAAGATGGTGTCCTTAGTTGGCCACCGCATGGTAGCTTCGAAAGTGAAATCCTAGACAATCTAGAAATGAAGTTGTTTAAGAGAAAAGCCCGGCCGGCAATGTTTGATTCTTTTCGCGTATGGCGCAAAGAAGCCAAACAGAGAGAAATTAGGAAAACAAAGAAAGAACAGAAAGAGAAAGGGTTGACTTTAATGGAGTCTGCTAGGCAGCTGCATGTCAACGAGACTGAAAAAGCAATGGAGATGGCGAATAGAAAATATAATTTGGCAATTGATAAATGTTACCCTGTATTGCCATCTTGTCCTGCTAAGCCAATAGAGGACCTTGAAAAGGATCCTCTGTTGTCTTATCTGTTGAGCTCACCTCCACCGTATGCACAGGGTATTACAGCACCACAGTTGCTACCTGTTGTACAGCCAGCTGCTGGTCAGCCTGGAATAGGTGCTCCACTTCCTTTGAATCCAGCTCCTGTCCTTCCCGTGGTCAATGATCCCACGGCGCCCCCTCTTCCTGGGTCGCCTACTCCGCCTTTTCCTGTCATTTCGCAAACTGCTTTACCTACTACTCCTACCCTTACTATATCATCTGCTTCAACTGCCCTGTCTCCGAACCCTGTAAACATTCTGACTCCGCTTTCCGTTCGTCGGAAAATAACCGACTCTGTAACTAACATCTTAACTCCTCTCTACAGGTCTTTAATTGGGACCCCCGTTTCTGACTCTATACAGAGACGTAGCCAGTTTCCTGGTCCCCATGAAAGAGAAATGTTAGATTCGACAGCTCTTAGGTGGATGTCGAAAGCTGCGAAGTATGATGCACAAAGAGTGTTAGATACCTTTATGCAATGGAACGAACCAACTCAACGTTATGTTTTTGACGTGATGTGTTCTCTTGTGCGTGAAGAATGGGATGATGATGACTTAGATACTGTCCCCTCTGATCTGATAAATATTCAGCAGAAATTCGCCGCAGGAATGGTGATAGGTTCAGAAATAGGAAAAGCGATAGAACTGATTTTAGCGTATAGGGATGATTCCCCTCTTCGAATGCCAAGGGACCATGATGGTTCACCGATTACTAGGAAAAAACTAGGTCAATATCCGATGAGGGATGTTCCGCCCATATGGCGCGAAGCAGTTGCCGCTGATGGGGCTAATGGTATTGCAGCTGCTCCAGCACAATTCAAGAGAGTGTGGATACACATCCCTTGGAAGCGAGCTGAAGTATTAGCAGTAGGCCTGGGCGAAGCACTACGCTACGCTCACGTAGTTTGCGAAGTTCGCGCTACTTCGCACTACGCGAACTGCACGTAGCACAGTGCGAACACGCGTAGCGTAGTGTTGCGTAGTGCTGCGGTCATTTTTTGCTTGCTCGCGGTCCTCAACGTCAAGTTGGCGACCGCGAGCAAGCAAAATGACATCCTGGCGAGACTTTTTCCTTGTTCGCGATCGCGAGCATGGAAAATAAACCTCCCGGCGAGATTCCCAACGCGAGAAGGTCAGGTTTCTCATTGCGAGGGGTCGCGTATGCTCGCGACCGCTCGCGATGAGAAACTACCAGTTCGCGTTGAGAAAGCTGCAGCTCGAGTAAAAATCTACTCGAGCAGCAGAAAACTACAGCTCGCACTGTGCAAGATGCCATTTTCAATGATTGCACAGTGCCGGTTGCTTGTCCGCACTGTGCAATCATTGAAAACAACATCTTGCACAGTGCGAACATGTTACTTCGCAGTTCGCGAAGTGCTACGCGTAGCTCGCGTAGTGCGAACTTCACTTTGCGTAGCTTCGCGAAGTGCTACTTCGCGAACTACGCCCACCCTTAATTAGCAGTAAAACAAGCGTTGCCAGACCCGCGTAAAAATCCTGCTGGTTATTATAAAGAGTTGACGCAGACGGTCCAAGCGTGTATCATGAATTTGGCAGATATTGAAATGCTATTTGGCAACGTAGTGCCACAGCCTATATGGGCCAAGATTCGGCAAGAGAACCACCCAGTCGCCCTAGGAGGTGATTGGCCAGCTATTGTAGCGGCAGATGCACAACAAGTTGGCGGTGCTAAACCTGAACCTCTGATTGCTGACTTACCTGGCAGAATAATTAATCTGATGAAAACGCTGATGCCAGCGTTACGGGTAAATTGGGATAAACTATCGGCATGCAAACAGAAGAAGGACGAAAGCGTCTCTGACTTCTTCACTAGATTTGAAGAGACCTTCGTAGACCACAGTGGGCAAGATATGAGCACTGAGGGAGGTCAGAGGTTGTTTGTCGATAAGTTCGTGTTTAATTTACTACCTGAGCTTAGTAATAAGTTAAAGGATTCCGAAAGCGCATGGGCAGTGTCGACAACAGCACAGATACTTGCAACTGCCCAGTATTATGAGAATAGGGAGAAAGAAGAGAAGGAAAAGTCAGAAAAGAAGACAAAAGATTTAAAGACCAAAGTACTATTGCAACAGGCATATCCGCCTCGCTCGAATCAGTCAGATTCACAGCAGCGACCCCAGTTTCAGCACCAGCCACAATTTCAGCAAGGGACGTCCCAAAGATTTAATTATGGATTTCCTCAACAACAGTTAGCATGGAATCAGTGTGCCTATTGTAAAAAGGAGGGTCATTATAAGAACGAGTGTCCAGTACTGCACGCACAGACCAGTGGTGTCCCAGCTCAGAGAGGTAGTGTTGGGTCTATGCAAGCTCCTAGAGGTAGAGGACGTGGTACTATGATACCACAGGCGGATCGCCCATCAAACTATTTCGATCAGCGAAATGTACAACCTGCACAGCCAAGTAGATCTTCACAGTATCATGTTGAAGATTACTATGATCATAATGAACAGATTCAGAGAAGCGAGTACTAGGACAGCCACAGGCAAAGAGAGGGAGTAGTATCAGTTCCAGTTGATCAGAGTGGACCTTATGTCGCAGTAGTTACATCAGGCGTGGTCAAACCGTTTCTGTTGGATACTGGTGCGGCAAAAAGTTCAATCATGCATGCGAAACTCCCTGGCGCACCTTTGTCTGGCTTAACAAACACTTCAGTAGGTTTCTCAGGCGCCCCTGTTCACAATCCTGTGTCTAATCCTTTATCTATCTCTGTTGGGCCATGCGAGCTAGAAGCGCCCCTTATCCTAACAACTGGTTGTAGTGAGAATCTGCTTGGTTTAGACCTGTTGAAACGCCTGCATGCGACATTGTACTGTTCTCCTTCGGGAGTACAGCTCACATTAGGAAAGAGAGTCATTTCTCCAATGTACATGTCGATGGATAAGCTCCCACCGGAGCTGCGTTCTCTCCCTGATACTCTTTGGGCAATTGGTCCTAACGATGTAGGCCTCTTGGAAATTCCCCCTTATGTGGTAAGTCTAAAAGCAAATGTTAAATTCCCACGAATCCCACAGTATCGGATTTCCAATGAAGGTGAACAGGCACTCTTACTGATCGTGAAAGACTTAATACAGAAAGATGTAATAGAGGAAACGAGAGGAAATGTTTGCAATAGTCCTGTTCTGCCGATTTTGAAACGCACTGATCCTTCCAAACCTCCAATCTACAGATTTGTGATTGACCTCAGAGAGGTTAACAAAATTGTGGTTCCACAGTTTCCAGTGGTACCAGATATCACTGCATTATTGACGTTGATTCCTGCCTCGGCAACATGGTTTACAGTGATTGATTTGAAAAATGCATTCTTCAGCATTCCGATAGCAGAGGAAAGTAGAGACATTTTTGGTTTTTCGTTAAGTGGTCGCAGCTTCAGGTTCAAGCGCGCTCCACAAGGTTATTGTGAGAGTCCTTCAATTTACAGCCAAGCATTAAAAAGTCAATTGGATACTCTTGTACTTCCTCCTGGTGTTGCTCTGATCCAATACGTAGACAATCTTTTACTGGCTGCTGATGACAAGGAAACTTGCAAAACAGCTACAATTTCTTTATTGCGTCATTTGTCAGACTTACATCACAAGGTGTCACCTTCTAAACTGCAATATTGTTGCCAAGAAGTGACCTACTTAGGTCATCTTTTGTCAAAGGAGGGAAGAAGGTTGACCCCAGAGAGAATCAAAGCAATTTCACAGATGACTGTACCAAGCACACAGAGAGAAGTACGTGCGTTTGTAGGTATTACGTCATACTGCAGGCAATGGATCCCAAATTTTTCTCTCATGGCAAAACCTTTGGTAGCCTTGACTGGAAAAGGTGTTCCGAGCCCTTTACCATGGTCTGATGAATGTCAACAGAGTTTCTCTGATTTACGTGACGCGTTGTGTTCAGCCCCTGTGTTGGGTACTCCTGACTACGGTAAGCCGTTTATACTATATGTCCATGAAAGAGAAGGCTGTGCGTTGAGTGTTTTAACGCAACAATTTGGTGACAAACAGCGGCCTTGTGCGTATTTCTCATCCACATTAGATCCGGTAGCCCGAGCATTGCCAAGTTGTTTGAGAGCCACAGCAGCAGCCGCAGTGTCTATCCGACAGTCTGCTGGACTAGTCATGAACAACATGTTAGTAGTCATGGTTCCACATGCTGTGGATACACTCATGAATCGAACGAAAACTCAGCACCTCACCAGTGCTAGACTATCAGGCTATGAGCTAACGCTTTTGGCAAGTCATATTCAGATCAAGCGATGCAACACACTGAATCCAGCAACGCTGTTGCCGATTACTCAGGAGTCGAGTGATTCAGAGCCCCATGACTGTTGTTTTAGAACTGAGGAAGAGACCAAAGGTCGGATTGATTTAAAAGATACTCCATTACTAGATCCAGACGGCACTCTATATGTCGATGGGTCTTGTTTTAAATTACAGAATGGTGATGTGACGGCCGCGTATGCAGTTACGACTTTGAGTACAATTGTGGAGACCGCAAGAGTGAGTAAGAATTCTGCCCAGGCTGCAGAATTAATTGCATTGACAAGAGCGTGTGTTTTAGCTGAGGGAAAGAGAGTGAATGTGTTTACTGATAGCCAATACGCCTTTGGCGTAGCACACAGTTTTGGACGCCTGTGGAAAGAAAGAGGTTTTCTCACGTCCCATGGGACTAAGATCCAACATGGACAGTTAGTCAGCGATCTATTGGAATCCCTGACCCTTCCGAATGAAGTTGCGATTGTGAAGTGCAGTGCACATCGAAAGATTACGGATGATGTTGGCCGTGGGAATGCGTTTGCTGATGAGGTCGCCAAAGAGACGGCCAAGAACATGATGAGTCGGATGTACGTTGCAACGTCTGCGAGATGGATTGCTGAATCAGGGATGTGTGAGAATACGATTGAAAGCGTGAAGGCAATCCAGAATGAAGCAACTGAAAATGAGAAGAATGCGTGGAGGGAGAAAGCGGGTAAATTGGATTCGAGTGGATGTTGGGTTGATCTGTCTGAACAGCAACGTTGGATGTTACCTGATGCGTACGTGCTTGCAGTAGTCACGATGGCGCATGGAGCGGCGCACATCAGTTCGAAAGGGATTTGTAAAATGTTAGCTCCAGTATGGAAGAATGATGGAATCACTAAGTGTGCGGAAAGAGTGGTGAAAAATTGCATGGTATGCTTGATGCATAATCCTGGTAAGGGAACCCCAACCCCAACTGGTCATTTTGCTCCCCCTTCTTGTCCCTTTGAAGTGATTCAGTTAGATTATATCCACATGGACAGGTGTAATAATCTTAAATATGTCCTAGTGGTAGTCTGTGCCTTTTCAAGATGGGTAGAGGCATACCCATTAAAGGATAACACTGCTATGTCCACTGCCAAAATCCTCCTCAAAGAATACTTCCCCAGATATGGTATGCCACGGATTGTTTGGTCAGACAACGGAAGTGAATTTGTAGGGAAAGTTATGAAGAGTGTATGTGCAGGCCTGGGGATTGTCCAAAAATTCCACAGTGCGAATCACCCACAGTCAGCAGGTTTGGTTGAAGGGTACAATGGTACCTTGAAGCTGAAACTTGCTAAAATTCAAGCTTCCACTGGTCTTTCCTGGCCAGACGCACTGCCTTTAGCTCTGCTATCCATCAGGGCGACTGTACACTCTCGAGTAGGGCTTAGCCCATATGAGATTGTGTTCGGTCGTCCTGCCAATGTTTGGGGAGTCCCTAGGCCAAAGGAATTCAAACAGATCGAATACCCTATGTTAATTGATTACCTTTTTGATCTGACTACTAAATTAAGCCTTATTCGTCAACAGGTATTTGAATCCTTGCCTAAACTGCCAGAGAGTCCAGGCCACACGCTGAAACCAGGAGACCAGGTGGTGGTCCGGAATTTCGAAAGAACTCGAAACCTCCAGCCAAGATTCGTGGGCCCGTACCAGGTGCTCCTGGCAACGAGAACTGCTGTACGACTAGCTGGAAAAAAGAACTGGGTACACGCTAGCCATACGAAACGTGTCCCTCTCCCACTCGCCTACAACAACTGGGTTAGACAAGGATTTGGTGTATCCGAGACAGAACCTGTTCCTAGGTTCATCGCTTTCAGTGATGCAGAATATATAACGGACAAACAAACTGAAACGCAAAACTCTGACACCTCAGTAGGAACTGCTCTTTCAAACCCTGAACAGAGTGTTATACAAAGTGAACATTCATCACCTGTGGAGTCGAACATTTCTGCACCTGTAGACCAGCTATTTCAAGATCAGACAAGACCTGGAAAGTACAGATATAATCTACGTTCTCATGCTATGAACTAATGACGTTACTTAATTACTTTTCTGTTTGAAAACTGTGTTGATCTTGCTGCATTCCATTCAGTCAGGAAGTTTGCTTTTTTTATCTTTTTGTTTTTACTGTTCTCTCACCTTGCCGTCTGGGTTACCGTAGGGTCGTAACGTGTGCCTTGTTTTAATTTGCAGGGAACCAGACACAAGGTCGGTTTCTTCTGCTTACTTTGGGAACTCCCAGGGTAAACAGAGGCAAGTTTTTAACAGGTACAAACCATCCGTTGCGAACGGTTGTAGAAGATGGAGCTTCCTGAACTACGACGGGTTAACGTCATAAATGTGCACAAGACCAAACTGTATGACATAGTATATAGTAAATGTTTTCTAATGCAATGTACTCTGACACTTCTAATTGTTTTAATAACTTTGGTAGGCGGAATTATTTTTGGTATTCAGTTGATCTTTACACCTGTTACATCTACAGTATCTCCCCATGTTCCTGTTTCTCCGACTGTTGTTTCTATTCATTTTTTCCATCCTTTTCCTGCACACGAGCAAGCTCGACGCTCCGAGTTTATAAATAACACTTTCATTCAGCTCTTACACCAACATCAACTAGTGGTAAACACAACGAATTGCTGGGTATGTGGCTTGATACCACATACCATGGATAAGGGCATTCCCTATCTAGTTTTGCCCTTTAGTTATAATGGATCATTCTGGGCATTTCAGACCATGTTCGCCTATGCTCTAGAGACCTATCCCCCACGTCCTCCGCGTTCCACTAGGTATAACTCCGCTAACAGAGCTTTGGTAAAGGGAATTACTGACATGGTTAGAGACGTCAATAACACTCCGTTTATTCCCAAGGATGAATTGCGAGTTTACATGGGGTGGAACATTACGGAATATGGCATTACTCTGGGTGAGAACAAACGTAAAAGCTTGACTCCGATCTGGGTCGTACCTCACCAAGGTCAAGTCTGCTTGCAAGGAAATGGGAGGAATCCGAAAGCTCGACTAGGGAAGAGTGACTGTATCGAAACATACGTTTTCCCGTCACAGTCTTCCCCTGCATTTTTAGCTGCTAAGGGTACCTATTTTGTTTGTCAAGACAGAGCATACACATGGCTGCCCGCTGATTTCTCAGGCTCATGTTATATCGCTCAACTGTTACCTCCGACATACACTGCTGCACCGGACTATCACAAAACGAGAGTTGTGAGAGGTGTCTTCAGTAAAGAAGATACTGCTGGCCAAGAAGCAGGAGACTTTTTCAAAGGTTACCTCCCGTTCTGGGGGCCTATGGCCAACAGTAGAAACCTACGTCAACTAACACGGGTAGTTGAATCCACCATTACCGAAACTGCGGGTGCCCTTAGTAACCTAACGGCTGAGCTTCAAGCGGATCGCCTCATGACGTTACAGAACCGTATGGTCCTTGACGTGTTACTTGCAGATCGAGGTGGGGTATGTAAGATGATCCAATCAAGTTGCTGTGTTTTTATCCCAGATAATGCGCCAACGGTATACAAGGCCATCTCTAAGTTGCACAAAATCTCTGACTCTATTCATGTAGAAGAAGGTGACTGGTCATTAATGGGATGGTTCTGGAGCCTGTTATCTACGTGGGGATGGAAGGTTCTGATGGTCGCTGGTGTCGCGTTGGTACTTTTATTTTCGTGCTGTCTCATCGTTCAGTGTGGTCCTGCCTTATGTAGCGTTTGTGTTTCATCATGCGTAAGAAGACCACCTGTTTTTAGAGATACGCCACGGGATAGAGTAATGCTTCAACAACATATCAGTGACCTAATGAACATAGAAATGGACTCTGACATGGAGTAAGCTATTGCCTATGTAAGGGCAAAAGGACGGTCTGAGGTTCTGTAGCGATCCGAACCCGTGAATTCGGTATCGTAGTACTGACACGATTTCGGTACCAATGAACCGCAAATGATCCATTATATACATGACAGTAATTTCGCTGCGCAACGAGCTTGAATTCACTGAGGAATAGGGCATTTAGTTGTAAAGTCATGGCATCCATTTTAGTTACGGCATCCATTTTGTTTCTTGCCCTCACATAGTCAATGAACGGACAATGACCCCGGCAAGATCACCTGGTTAAGGACACGTAAGCCCGAGTCCCGAGAAAGGCTGACGCTACATGACTAGGCAGAATCAAGCTGCCTCCCTTGCCTGAGGCCAGTCTTGCTATACTGGTTCTCGTGTCCATTGTCCTGACCGAGAGGCCGAAGACAATAGCCATGCCCGTTTATGATCCATAAACACCTCTTATCCTGCTTTTCAATCCTTGCACCTGGCTCTGCTCCGCTCCTTCTGGGCTTTTACAATGGGGAGGTTACGATTTTTATGATGGGGAGGATCGGGCAAAGAATGGAGAACTGACAAGGGGACCTGATCGAATACCGAAAACCTACGACTAATTATTGTTTGATGTATATTTATTGACTGTTTGGGATACCGGGTTGGGCATGAGAAATATTCGTGTAATGTTTGCCTCAAGACATTTTTCGTGTATTTAAGAAACGACCCACTTAATGCAATTTGAACAGTCTCATAGATTCTGCCTCTGTGTGGTTCCTATGACTTCTGTGTCCCTGCAGTAAATAAACCTTGGTCTTTGACGCCACCATCGAGAAACCCGCGTCTCTGTTTATTTTGTGCACCGAGACAGGAGGAACTCAGGGGTCTTCGGGTGTTGTTTCCCTGGCACCTCTGGACTCTTAAAAGTCCAGAACCTCAATGGGGTAACCTCCCCTGATATCTTTACATCATACTGCATCCCTTCTGCCTCCCTTCTGAATTTTTCTTGGGAAACCATGACATCAAAGAAACTTCATTAAAGGAGAATTTTCTCATCTAGACTTTGTCAAAAAAAACAAAATCTAATAGATTGGGGAATAAAGTGCCTCACCTCGGTATAATCAAAGGGAGTTGGATTATCCAGACTTACTTCCAAATAGCTCCTGAAGAAATTTCCAATACGAGGTATGGGATACAGCAGGGGTTGATCATGAGCTCGAAGATAAAGGATCCATCCCAGTCTGTACCTTCAGATGGTCTTGGTGGGTTAAATATTTCTAGTCAACAACACAATTTAGTGACCCATCTTAATAAAGAAGAAATAAGTTCATTGAGCCTCAGTCCATCGATTAGTAATGATAAGGAAGTACAGCAAGTTTTGCAAGGCTCTCAAACACCTATTATGTAATATTATATGCCACCAGATATATCACCTTTTAAATCCAGTCCCTGGGCAGAAAATAGGAAAATGGAGTCGCCATCACAGGTAATGCCTATAACAAAGAAAACATCAATGGACGAGTTTTCTAGCACCGGAGTCAGACAGTTGCTGTTATGTCAAACATCTTGATGACTCCTGACCTGTCATTAAACCCACCAGTTAGCATTTCAGTAGACTATGGGGTATATTCTCAAGAACGTGTGATAACCATCGCAAAAATTTCTTAATGCAACCCTCAACATCGCAGTCCATCATGGGAAATTTACACCGTGTTAAGTAACCAGGTATTCACAACACGGCGGCACCATGTGATAGTCACCAGATAACGCGTCAACTGACCGCGATAAAATCAACGTAACGCGGCAAAAATGCAAAACACGAACGCAGAAAAAGCTGCGATGAGGCCAATCGCGATACAAAAATGAGCGAAAACCAGCTACAGGCCTGCAATTCACACGCATCAGGCAGGAACAATCACCATAAAAGCAGAAAAAAACTGACAAACAAGTGCCAAGCACAATGGATGGTGCCGGAGCAAGTACAGAGGAGAACCAGGACCCCACAAGCCCCCGGGAGGACCTACCTGGGACCTCGGGTCAGGGAAGGGCATGGAGAAGAAGAGTAGGAAAAAGCGCTTCAGTTCGCAGGAAAAAAGGATCCTGAAAATGGAGGTGGGCGCAATGGCACACATGCACAATTGAGCTGAGCACATCTGCGGACAAACCATGCCCCAGACCCCAACTCCCACCAAGAGAACAATGTACCCAAGTATGCTACATGTCAACACTGCACAAACACAGAAGTCAAAGGCACACCGCATGAAAGGGATAAGGGGCAGCAAAACAGAGCAGCAGGGGCCACCCCCCCAATGCAGCACACACACATAAGATGCAGATCACATCAACACTGACAACAAAGTGGCATAAACTGCAACACGTCCACAACAGAACACAGGACACAACTGACGCCCACTGGGTGTAGACACTGGCCAATCACAAGTGACATTGCAGGGAATTGTGGTTAGACAATGCACAAGTTCAAACACATATCCGTGATGTTGTCGAAATGTCCACTGTCCCTCAGCAAATAGGCAGCCCCTCCAAAACAGCCACGATGTACACAGTCATGCAGTCTGTATGTGAACATGTACAATCTGACAACACACATGTGAACACATTGTCAAACTGCATCTCCCCTTCACATTGCAGAGGGACAGTCAACACATCCTGCAGAGCAGTCCGAACCTCTCTTCTCTGATGACGAAGAGGACCACCACAGCTTTGACTCCGACGCCCTCCAAGAGTTCATTAACAGTCTCCGCAGCCCACCTCCAGGAGCAGGGCAGCCCAGCTGCAATGGGGACACCCCACCCTCTGCACTGACCACACAGCAGGCAGCACCCACCACCACGGCTACCTCCCAGTACCCCCACGAAGAACACATGGCCTTCCAACGCCATGTGTTGGGATGCCATGAGTAGCTGGCTGAACAGGTGCGGTTGGGCTTCGACCGCATGGCAGACAAACTAGATGCCATACGTGGGTGTCTAAGTCCCATCAGGGGAAACTCACAGTCCCTAACGGACACCCACAGTCCACTCCATGCAGTCCAATGAACCATGGCTGACCGCCAGAGTCCTGACTCAGAGGCAAGAACGACTGTCTAGTCAGAATGGCTACAGTGAGCTCACCCGGGAGTTGGGACTCTGTAGCATTCATCTCTGCCATATGGCCGATTTCAGCTTAGTTCTACCCTCTGCATCATCACCTTCCACTGTCCCCCGATACACTCTGTGACACTCACCTTGGACCTCGCAATGGACTGACATTTTCTATATGATCTCCAATGACACAGCTATCAGACTGCGGACTGAACTCATTCTCTTCCTTTGGACTTGTCATTCCCTGAAGGACTCTGGCTGGCCCTCCACGGGCCAACATTTGAAAGTGGGGTTTGCATGGCCCTTTACTGCTCCAGATGCAACACTGCACTGAATATGCATTAAACATTCCGAATCACACAGATGTGTTGTCTCAATGGTCTTTCAAGTGTGGTAATATGAATGAATGTAGGGTCAGTGAATTCCTCTTACGTCCATGTGGCTCATGCGTTGGACTTGGGTCACAGGGTGGCACATGGCCGATTGTTGTCCAAGTGACACCAATGCAACAACAGCGACATACGCATTTGTTACTTCCTTGTCCAGCCATGAACGGAACCAGGCCCAGAGCCCCGGGGTCATTGTTCAAACCCTTACGTTGGACTGGCATACGCCATGTCAGCCCACTACGCTTATGCTCCAGAGGGGACAACAACACCACATGTGCCAGGACTCCCCTGTAGTGATCTGCTGCTCACAGGTCTAGTTGTCAGCATGCCACGGCCACTCCCTCATCGCTGGTTTACATTCACACCACACCCATCCAGCACACGTGTCACAGCACATGTGACCCTGCCAATAAAAAGGGCCGGGTGCACGTGCACAACGCCATTTCCAACCTCTCTCGGGGTGTATCCGTGTGGTGTGCATGTAGGCATGGGGGCCCAGGGGCCTGCAACATCACATTCCGCAGGCCCAGAGGGGACATGATGGCATCTGCACCACGATACCCAAACATAGAGGGTCCATGACTGTGGGGGCACAGACTTGGTGGCTCCGGATACCCTGCGGCCAGCATAGGCACACAGCCACGGGATGGTGACTTTCGGTGCACTGAGGTAGGGACACCTTAAGTGCTCAGCGGGTGTACAACCTGCCACCACATGGCATCGCCTCCTGGATCACAAAGTTAGTGGCACCTATGAGGCTGAGCGGGTGTGCAGCCTGCGATGAGGCCGGGTGCACTGGTATGTCCTCTGCCATGGAGTAATCAAGACCCAGCACTAAATGTGAGACCTGGTGGCCTGCGGAGCGGGGCTGCATGATATGGAGGGTGCCATGTCCGCAGACCCCGGGCTTGTGGCTTGCAGCGGCACGTGGTGGGCTCTCTTTTCTACACGCCGGTGGCGGAAGGTGAGCAGTGAGGCCTGGGTGCACAGGGGCAGGCATGCAGCGCTGGACGGCGGGAGAGGCTGTGGTGCAGCTGCCTGGGTACGCAGGGGCGGACAGGCGATGATGTTGTGTGCAATTGTATGTACTTTGCCAGTCAGGTATCTGCACTCTATTTGAGATGACGGGTCTGTCTCAGATGTGGGACCTGGTGAACTGCACTACATAGCGGCACGTGGTTGGAGACACACCGGTGGCAGCAGGTGAGCAGTGTGGCCTGGGTGTGCAGTGTCGGCACTCTCTCTCCCTGTCCCTCTCTTCTTTTCTCTATCATTCTCCCCCTCTCTGTCCGTCTATCTCTCTCTCTCCCTCTCTCTCCGACTATCTCTCTCTCCCTCTCTTTCTCTCTTTCTCCTTCACTCTCTCTCTGTCCCTTGATGTGTGCAGGACACACCTTCTCCTCATGATTTTTGTCTTGCAGGCTGTGACCTACGGATTGTCCCGAGGGGAGCCGCCATGTGTCTTCATTTCAGTTCTTTGTTTATTTTAATAAATTATCATTTGTTGCTTCGAAGGTGTATGTGTGATGCTTATTTTTGTGACGATAAATGCATGTCACCAGATGTGATTGTGCGACATCATGCGGGTTGTTTGGTACATGATTCCGTGTAGTTGATGTGGCATGTCTTTGGCTGGGGGGTGCCGGGGAGGGTGGTCTAGGGGTTGGTGGCGGTGGGTGTTGTGGCCCTCTTGGGTGTCCGGCACTCATGTTCAGTGGCTCCATGGCATCTGTTGTTCTTCAGGTGTGGCTCTGGGCTGGGCTCTCTTTTCTGGTGCAGGTTGTCATCCGACTTTGCACCAGGTCGGAGCAGGAGTTAGTTTCCTGCTGCTAACACGCCTTATCGCCTGATTTGTGATCTTATAACAGATCAAGCTGGTCGTTGAGGATGTTGTGGAGTGGTGTTGTTGCGGCTTTTTGCTCGGGTACGCCTACTCTGCATCTCATTAGCGATATTTGCCGGGGTCATCTGTGGTGATGTTTTTTGCGGCTGCTATCACAGGTAAACTGGTGCTATGGGCTGTTTGCACCAGCTTGTGAATGGGGTGATAATTTTATCGCGAGATTGGCTACGCTAAAGTGCTGTTAACTCCGCGATAGCTCCTTGAGAATATGGCCCTATGTGTATTTCTCGAAATCAATGCAAAGTTTGGAGCACATTTTATGGTCTATCATGGCTCTACTGGAATAATATACAGACAGTTCTGAACATACTTAAGATATCTTGACAGCAATACTCAAAGAGTTACCGATTAAATCTGTTTGCAAGCCTGAAAAGCTTGAATCTTCCTGCACCCATATTGGTAGAATCTGGTACAAAAGCGGGTCATTCTTCAGTTAAGTTTCAGGGTACTAGTCCAGGAGATTCCAGATGTAGCAAAGTCAGAAGATGGCAGATGTTTATCTATAGGCAAAGAGCTTGAGGTCCAATAGCCAATGCGGGCACTTTTCTGTCATGGGACATTGCCTCTGGAACTAAATGGATAAATGAGACTGAATATACATTATCTGTCTGAAAATCGAATGGAAAATCATTTATCACATCGTATGCTTCACTAAGTGGGTCTAGAAATGGGCATTCATGTATGATTAACCAGGGAAATTCACCTGGCTATCAAGAGGACAAAGAGGTGTCTGCGATTTTGAAGACTCTCAATTTTATTTTGCTATTTGATGATGATGATTTTGCCCTGAATAGATCTTATTTGCTTTATCTTTTGACTCAAATAGACGAGTTGAAGATGATAAAGAGAAGTGTATAGTAGAGACATGGGTAACTGATACATTTAAGGTGAAAGATTACTTTGCTATTAGCAGCCTGCAAAGAAGTCTAGAAAAGGGCATGCTAGTGGTGAATAGCCGCATTATTGGGCACAACTTGCTTGTGGTCTTATAAAGTGTTCTATCATCCTTCGAATTTACTTCACTGTATAGTCTTTTGTAATAATAAAGGGAGAGATTATTCCATGGCAAATATGTATATACTACCTGATAAAGAGAATGACTCACTGTTAAAAGATAGTCTCTATTTATTAATGTGACCACCAAGAAGGTACAGACCAGTAATATAATATGGTTGGTGACCTTAATGCTACTATCTCCAATCATACATTAAGACTTTTTACTGATGATGAAAGAGAGGAATATATGAATGTTCCAAGGGTGTCCTTCCCATTGGGGTTTAGAGTAAACAAGAGACGGTCCCTACTACTGGAATCATGTAGGGAGTTAGATGCCATCATTGTGAATGGTAGAATAGAGACTGATATCCAGGCTCATCCGGCCTATAGAACGCCCAATGGTTCCTCAATCATTGATTACATCATAAGCTCTTACTCTTCCTTTTCCCTTATAAAGGCTGTTGCAGTAATTGATAATAAGTGGTGTGATCATAGTATTCTATCTTTCTCCATTAAGGGTAAGCTTGAGGCTACTTCTCATTGGCAGATTGGAGAGGAGGAGCAGGCACTATTAAAGGCTGCTAATGGTAGAGTATCCTGGAATTCCGTAAAACAAATACCCTTACTAGCAGTCTAAGAAGGGCAGTAGAGGCAATTTACACACAAGGTTGGATTTCAGCAGATTCTTTCTCAAAGGATATACAAACTTTTGTAAGAGCCAAGTCAACTCTCTCAGAGAAAGGAATATATTAAACCCAAGATGCAGGTGAAAAGTTTAAATGAGGGTTTTACCCACAACAGGTTGATAAACAAACTACAAAGACGCCAGTTTATTTTTGATTTAAAGGAACATAATAAAGTCATAAACTGTCTTAGAAGAAGGAGAACGAGATGGCTATTGACACAAAAAAGGAAATATAGGAGATGGATAGAAATCACAGCAGCTGTTAAGCAAAATAATTGTAGGTCCTTCTGGAATATCATTGGGGAATGCAGTGGTAGCACATTTAAGCCCAAAATTAACAACATCTCTAGTGAAGATTGGAGCAAGTATATTTCCTCATTGTACGCCACCAATTGCTAAAGGGACCTTTCCACGGATCAGAACTTGTTGAACTTCAGTCTTAGACGTAGGCCTAGGGGGTGATCCTTCCTTGCTCATCGAAGTCACACATTAAGAATGTTATTCTGGGTGCAAGGTGTACAGGGGCAAGAGGGCCTGATCAGTTGCCTATTATTATGATTAAGTTAGAGGCTGATTTATGAATGACCTATTTGACTGCTTTGTTCAAATTTTGCTACAAATCTGGGGAGATAACTAACTCCTGTTGGGGCAATATTATACTCCTATTGCGTATAATAATACTAATAATATACCCTGTTATTATTGAGAAATCACACTTCTAGATGAAACTGGGAAAATCTTTCCAAGTCCATATTAATTCATCTACAGGACTAGAGTGGTCTGCGGCAGGATACCTCTTTCTTCAACCTCTGTGTATAATTCTACCAATCTAGGGGCCAATTCCTCTACATAAGCAGCATAAAATTCCATGGGGAGTCTTGCCCTTAGCTAATTCTTTTAAGACCACTCTAACTTCATGCTCAGATATTTCCGCCCCTAGCTGGTCTGCCTCCTCCTCTTATAAGGTGGACAGCGGGAGTCCCGCCAGGTACTCCTCTATCTCCCCCTCCTCTCTGGGCCCATTGCTCTTATAGAGTGGTTCGTAATAGTCTCGGAATCTGGCGTTTATTTCATCTTGTCGGTATAATGAGCACCCTGGCTGGTCCGCGATTTCTATGATGGAATTCCCTCGTCTGATTCAGTTGGCAAGACATGACATTGTTTGAAAGTTAACGTAAATAAAAGTAAAGTAATTAAATTTTCATAGGAAGGGAGTCCACCGGAGGACGATGTAAAGATGATTCTTGGATACTGTGCCTATAGAAAGAGTTGAATTACATCCATACCTAGGAAAAATTATTTCTGATAATTTGAGCAAGAAATAACATATTTTCCATCTGACGAATAAGGCTTTATCTCATGCAAACGCACTTACGGCATCTTATGGCACTACAGGCCGAAGGCACCTTATTCACTTGCTGACTGTTTACAAGATCAAATCCCTTACACTATTATACGGAGTGGAATCCAATATCAAGCTCTGGCACTTTATGCATAAAGCAAGAGGGAAAATTTAGAGATCAATTTGTCATTTAAATACCATGGCACCGATAGAGTCACTACGTATCGAAATGCGGCCGGTCAGGATTTTATAAGGGAATTAGCATCTTTGGTGCACTGGGACTATCATTTTATGCAGGTAAAGGAAATTATATTTTAGGTGGGAGAGAAGAAATTCTATGTCTGTTAAAGCACCAAACACATGCTCTGTGTGGCCCTCTTCCTCATTGAGTGTTGTATGTCAGAATATAATTGTCAGAAATATCGTCTGACGTAAATATTGTGTCCTAAATGTTGTAAAAATATTGTACCATTGGGTAAAGATTTTATATTGCTAACTCCAAGGAGGCAACATTTTTGTAAACATTATTTAGGTCAGACGATATTCTTGCACCATACATTCATAAGCCACTTAAGGTTCCACATAGCCACAAAGGCATTTCTGGAGGACCAGATACTGATTGTTGATTAAAGGAACTAATCAGCACGTGAAAATGTTAAAAGGCAGGTTAAAGTAGGTGGGCGGTACTCGTGGCGTTTCACTCTGCAGAATTGCGTGAAGTTACATGAAATGCGTGGAGTTACTGACCCCTTCAGACATATGGCTTGTGTTCACATAACGATTACCTGTCTTCAGTTGCAAGGCATTCAGTCACTGAGTCTTCAGCTCTGGTGACTCTCAAGAGCTTTGTCAATGAACTAATGTCTCAAGATTTTGCAAAATAGGTATCAGGACTTTAGAGATTTTGTAATTCCTACAACTACCACACATTGTCTATCAATAGTGATTTTGTGACTCTAAGCTTCAATCTCTAAAAATAAAAAATAACAGGAAACTGCAGGCTCTCGTTTTCTAGTTGTGCATGTTGTTTTTGTGTGGTTGCACTAATTTTTTGCTGCGTATGTGGAATAATAGCATAATTTCTGGTTATGTTCACATAACAAGCAAATAAATTAAATTAGATGGCATTATTCCCAGATAGTAGAAAGAAGGCAATGGAAATTTCTCCCTGGATTAGTACTAAGGCGTCAGCTCTTGAATGGTGGCATTATTGCCTTAACCTACTGGGATTGGGTCACCTTCTTTCATTCTGTTTGGAGCACCAGTACCTTCTCCTTGCTAACAGATGTTATAGATACTACAGTGAGCCCCACAATGTGAAGGGGTTCAGCTCAGACTTAGGGTGGACATATAAACACATAGGGGTTACTATATTTTTGTAAACAATATTATCCCATTTGATGTAGAGCCCATCATATTTCTAACAATCATAGTCTAACAATCAAACGTTTTAAAATGTCACACTTGTCAGTCAGTCAGTCAAACATCTTTAATTTCTGCTAATTTGCCATAAAAGCATGTAAAAACACGTCACATATGAACATCAAATATAGATACATTTTAGCATAAAAGATATTTGTGGAAATTAAAGCACTAAAAACACTTTATATTTAAAAATGATATTAAAGAGCAAAATCATCAATAAGACTAAACATTTGATAAACGGTCACATACTCACAACAATATCTGATCTGGATATCTTTTCTAATAAATTTAAGGCTGCGAAACGTGTCTGTCATGCTTAATTTTTGTAAAAAGTCTATTGCTACCTGGTAATCATTCATATCGGCCTTGCATAGCAAAGGAACCTAAAAAGTACTCTTCAGTCTTGAATATAATGGGAAAAATAGAATAAAGTGGCATGTGCTCTGTTTTGTAACATTATTACATTGACATGTTGGTAATTCCCGCTGCTAAATGCACTCTGAAGGAAAAACCACTTTAATATGGATTAAATGTAATCTAAAATGTGTTAAGAGAAGGCAATATTTTACTTTTTCAATCCAACCCAAATACTGTTCAATGGATTGAACAGTTGAAATTTGCAAATAATGCTCAACTGTTTTCATATTTAAGATGACCCTTAACCTCTCCTCCAAACAATAATCTGCAAAGCGAGATTTAACAATAGATTTAGCAATCTGCAGAATGTTATTAGGGGAAATAAACCTTTCTTTTAGGCCCTATTTAAAGAAAACTGATTTTACATACATCAACCAGGGTATCTTGTTCACATTTTCTAAGGATGAACAGTCTGACATGCATGCTCTCACCACACTGCCTTTGAGTTTTGCCACCACTTAATCCATAAAAGGAGTGATGGAATTTCCATATGGTCCTGTTAGACCTGGCAGCCTTGGCATGGATTTCCCCTGTATTTTTGCCTTTGCCTCCTGTATTTTTACTGTGTGTTGGACTTCATTTTTGCAGGTATAGATGCTTTGGGCCTTTTGCCACTGCTGTTCAGTGGCAAAGTACAAGTGCTCCCTACTGGGGCGCTAGAGGGCGCACAGCGGAATGGCTGCCATCTAAGACAGCTCCGCCGTTCAGGCTTAAAATGTGGTGATAAGACTGTCCTAAGGTCTGGAAACTGGCGGTTAAAGGCTGAATACGAGGTCGAAATAAATTGTCCATGCGATGATAGGAGTGTGGGGCAGGTAACGAGCCTACGATATTGTTGAATCGTGCCAGGAAGCTGGGTGCGCGACCGGCTGGGGACAAGATGGCGGCGCCCTGAAGACCCACAGTCTTAGAGAAGGTACGGAGCGACGAGCGGAGGAGTGCCCGGGCAGAGCGGAATGGTGCCCTGCTCACGCTGTGGAGGTGAGGACCGGGACCCTTCCGCGCTATAGCTGCGCACAATTCACGTTGTATTGAACCTGGGAGACTGTTGGGTCCCGAGCGATGGCACGAAATGGCAGCTGCCACTAACGGCGGAAAACCTCGCTGGAGTGCGTGCGGACAGGAGATCGGCATGACGCGAGCTAGGTTCAGTGGAGCAAGTTGGATCGTCCTGCGCATTGCTCAGTTGTGATGAGAGGGTATACACACTCCCTGCGGGCGTCACGTGAGGTTACCTGCTCCTATAAGAACAACGTCTGCTGGGTTTTGTGCAGCACAACATGAAATCAGTGGTGGTGCATGGTGAGGCGGCTTATATGACGGCTGTATTTCTGGTTGTGAGCCCCAGCAGCGCTTGATGCGAATGAATACGTGGCAGGCGGCCCCCATCCTATCCTGGTGACATCAGGTGTAGAAATAACGTAGAGAATGAACTGGGTCGAATAGCGTTACTGCAATCTGCTCCCTTATGTGTTCGGAGGGCGACGGCCTGGGGATGCTGGGAGCGACGATCGTTGCTGCTTACACCATGGGCCTGGAAGTTGCATTTTGACGATACAAAGTGGCTGTGTATCGGGCTCAGATGACCACCTGACCCATCGATCAGACGCGGTGAGCTGGCCATAGAGAGGTACATCTGTTATTGGGGTGATTTGCTCTGCCTCTGGAGTGATTGACGGTTGGTGAGAAAGCTCATGCATTAAGAGGCCCGTCGCTGTTGGGCCTGTTGGCTATAAGTCGGTGCATCTGTGCCAAGTAATTCACAGACTCCTTCTATATCAGCCTCGCAGTGTCTGGGCGTGTGACAATGAGGAAACCAGATAAGCACCAGTCAAAACTCCCCTTTGAGGCAAAGCGGCAAGCAAAAGGCGCAATGGCGTTTTCGGACACCGAGCCTGACACTGTCACGGCGGCATCTACTGGAATGGAAGGTGTTCTGCAGGCTATACAACAAAGTCTGCAGGACATTGACAGAAAATTGGACACTATCACGCTGCGTGTCGACAATATGGCGGCCAAGCTGGATAGACATGGAGAGCGATTGGTGGAGGCTGAAACGCGTATCACTGCGGTAGAGGATGAATCGCAGGTCACGGCCCAAAAATGTACAGAAATGGAAAAGCTACTGGAAGTTATCAAAAATAAGGCGGACGACTTAGAAGCGAGGTCTAGACGCAATAATGTCAGAATTATGGGGGTTCCAGAATATACCAATACTGGGCGGATGGAAACCTACATGGAGGAGCTGATTTGTGGCGTGTTTGGAGCTGAACATCTTTCATCGATCGTTTTGATTGAACGTGCGCACAGATCACTGGCCCCACGGCCGAAGCCTGGTGCACCTCCCAGACCTATATTTGCCAGGGTCCTCAATTACAGGGACCGGGATGTTATATTGAGGCTGACACGAGAAAAACGGCAGATAAGCCACCAGGGTAATGCGCTGGAGTTTTACCCTGATTTCACTGTATCAGTCCAACTGGCGCGGAAAGAATTCAACCCGGCAAAAAAGAAGTTGCGTGAACTGGGAATAGAATATGCTATGCTCTATCCTGCGCGATTGCGGGTGACCTATGAGGGTCGCGCTGTGCTTCTCCAGACGCCGAAAGCGGCGCAAGACTTCATTAAGAAACTCAGCACCAAACGCAAAGAACAAAAACGAGCGGAGCAGAGCCGAGATTCGGATTGAGAGATGGCATGGGATGGGCTCGACACTGGGCGTCAAGGACTGGTATGGCAGATGGCTGCACTGAGGTAAAGATAGAATCATAGATATATTGAATGAGTAGGCAGACTCAAGTAGCTCACGTGGGCCGCGGGCTATCATGAGCAGAGGAGACTGAAAGTATAAACAATCTGGCCTGCATTATTTCCGAGCCCAGAACTGATGATGCGTCCCATTCCCTACTGATGGTAGAACGGCTGCGGACGGGGATGCTGATACTTTCAGATGGGCACATTAGTGCACTGTAGCATGGTTCCATTTTGGGCAGAGGGACTGGATGATGAGGGTGTGCATGCCTCGGCTTGTTGGCTGCCCCTACTGAGCTATATTTGACAGCCATAATGTCAATCATAAGTGGAGCATCGGGGGTGGCTAGGGTGGAGGGTGGCATTCAGATTGAGGCATGCACCCTGAAGCAGAAACGCAAGTTTTAGTAGCTGTCAGTCTCACTAAATTGGGAACCGCTGTGCACTGAAGGGGATACGCCTGGAAAAGCTGGGCTGTTTGTGATAGTGGGCTGTGCAGATCAGGTGGGGCGGACCGACAGCCAGTATGCCAACCTTCATGTTGCAGGAAATTACCAGTTCGAAGCATTAATGTATACCTGACCACATCCATTTGGTTGGATGGAGATGTGTGTTCTTGGTGGACCTCCTGCGCGGGAACTCCCCAAACTAAGTTAGATTATGTTGTTTTCATATTCTGGGATCTGTCTTCGGCATGGTTGGGATGCTGAAGTGGGAGGTGGGTGGAAGGGTTGGGGTTGGGAACTGTTTTGTTGGCCAAGGTACATGAGAAACATCGCTGAAATCCAGTGTTACGTTGAGATGCATACTACCGTTAATCTGTACCTAAAACCTGGAAGTGGTGCAGACTGTACACATTATATTATGCTGGCATGGGCGTTACTAGCTGAAGATGGCAGATGTGAAATCACGTACTAAGCATTTAAACTTGTTAAAGTGGAATGTTCGGGGGCTTAATAACCCTCAAAAAAATCAGGCAAACACTTGCATATCTGGATAGACTGCACATAGACATTGCCCTTCTGCAGGAAACACATTGCGCGCCGACAGCTCATAATCATATCGGGCGCAGATGGGCGGAGACAATACACCACTCATCATACTCATCATATTCCAGAGGGGTCATCATCCTGATTAAAAAGGGGTTGCAGTTTGATATACATACTACTGCCACGGATGATTTAGGGCGCTTTGTTCTTATCACAGGTACACTACGGGGACAGAGACTTGCTATCCTGAATACATATGGCCCGAATGTTGATGATCCTGAATTCTATCATACTTTATGGTGTAAACTTAGGGAACTACCAGACATCCCTTTGATTTGGGGAGGTGTTTTTAATATCACACTACATGACGACCTTGATAGATCGGGTAAAACAGTTGAACCTCACAAAAGGGCTTTGGGTAAATTGAGAGATGTTATGATTGATAGGGGTCTTAATGACATTTGGAGACTCAGAAACCCAGAGAGAAGGGAGGCCACGCATACATCAGCTGCACACAGTAGTTGGTCCCAAATAGATTCTTGGTTAGTCTCTGATGACAGAGCACTATGGTCACGCTCTGTGAATCATCAGCCCAGGACATTGTCCGATCACAGCCCAGTGTTACTTTCCTTAGAGCTGCCACTCTATGTGCCGCCTCCTTTCAGTTGGAGGTTCAATGCAAAAGCTTTACTGGATCCAGTGTATGTAACTACCATAGGACAGGCTGTCAAGGAGTAACAAACCCACAACGGAGTATCCTGGTCTGTTGTGGGAAGCTTTTAAAGCTACACTTCGAGGAATCTGCATAAGTACTAATGCTGGCATCCTTAGGGATATACGGCAGCAACTGGTTATGCGTGAAGACAAGCTACGTACTCTGGAGCGTGAATATGAGCGTACATTGGGTGACATTAGAGTTGTTCTATCCGAATATCAAACATATGCTGATGACGAACTCAAATATATAGCAAAGCGGCAGATAGCGAGATTCTATGGTGAGGGTGATAGGTCCGGTAGATGTTTAGCGGCTAAAATATGCACTGGTCATGCACCACAGACTGTCCAGGCAGTCCGGAATGGTAATGGGGAACTGCAATATGGTGCACAGGGTATACTGAGGGAATTCATGACTGCGTACGAGGCACTGTATGCTTCGCAACATACGGCCTCCCAGGATGAAATAATGGATTACCTAGATGATGTAGTGATAGCGTGGCTATCGGACACGCAACGGGAATACCTGTCCTTGCCCATCACGGTGGAAGAGGTAACGGAAGTTGTTAAATCCCTGCCAAATGGGAAAGCACCAGGCCCAGATGGGTTTACGTGCGAAATTTATAAAACCTTTATTGACCAATTGGTGCTTCATCTGGTTGAGATGTATGGGAGTGCCCATGAAAAACAGATGTTGCCGCCAACATTGAGAGAAGCTTTATTAATTGCTCTACTAAAGCCAAGCAAAGATCCAGAATATTGTGATTCATACCGGCCTTTGTCCCTAATCAATGTAGATACTAAGATTTTAGCCAAACTACTTGCTACTCGATTACAACCATTAATGACCAATTTAATATTACCGGATCAATCAGGATTCATCCCCTCAAGGTCTACGGCTCATAATACACGGACGCTATTTGCGTTATTGCATTATTTGACACCTACGACTAAAGCAGCTGCAGTACTTTTAGATGCGGCTAAAGCATTTGACTCTATTGAATGGTCATATCTCCACACGGTGTTACGGAGAATGGGATTTCCTCCTATTTTTCTCCAGTGGATACAAATACTGTATACTGCGCCAACGGCGCGTATAAGAGTTAACAAATATATATCTGAGCCCGGCGCTAGTGAGAGGGGAACAAGGCAGGGCTGTCCAATGTCCCCATTGTTGTTTGCGATAGCACTTGAGCCGTTGGCATGTAAAATTCGGCAGGGGCATCACTATTCGGCGCTTCAATTACCACAGAGACCGTTACACATATCGTTATATGCAGATGATATGTTGCTATATGTTCGAGACCCTGAGAATTATTTAAATCCTCTCTTGAGGTAATATATTAAGTTTGCTCAGCATTCAGGCATCAAAATAAACTAGTCCAAATCCTTAATTATACCTTTAACGGACAGTACTCACCCGCACCTCATGGACTATCCACTAGAATGGCAATCCGAGCCGGTAAAATATCTGGGTATTTGGTACCATCGTGACCCTGAAATCGTAATCCGTACTAATTATGGTAGGGCAATTGACACACTGGAAGGGAAAATAAGGCGCTGGATTCAGCTGCCACTATCATTGGCTTATCGCCTGGCCATTGTAAAGATGGTAGTATTGCCTAAATTGCTGTACCTTTTTAATAACATACCGATCCAACCTCCAGCCGAGGTGTTTTGTCGGATTTCCTCCATGGTCCTTCAGCTAATATGGGCGGGTAAACAAGCTAGGATTGAACTACGAGCTCTCACGCTGCCTTATTCTCAGGGAGGGTTCAAGGTCCCGGATTTTTTGCTTTATTATCTATGTGCGCAAGCACAATATGCGCATTTCTGGTATCACAAGGTCCCTTACCTCACACATGTTGCAATTGAAGAAGGCGATGCCTATCCAGTTCCATTAAACGCTATTATACCCCATCATAGGCCCCCACTGCATAAACGCGATATAAACACTATAGACACGACAAATAGGGCGTGGCGAACCATGGGTAGAAAGGCACGCAAACTGCCATTATATGCTCCTGCACTACTGCTACACTGTCATCCGGAGCTTTCTGTCACTCAAGAAGAAGTAGGCATGGGTTTGCTAAGGCAAGTGGGCCTTGATACTATGGGGGATTTATACAGTAATGGTTTTTTTAGAACACTGGATGAGCTTTCATTCATTAGCAATCAAACGTTATTATTTAAATTTAATTATCACAGATTGCAAGGTGCCATGAAGAAGTTGTATCCATCTTACCCGGTGGAACCACCAACATTGTCCACCTTACAGTTGCTGATCACCTCTCCTACGGCTAAACATATGGTGTCGAAACATTATGTTAAACTGCAAGAAGATATAGCGGACACTACACATAAAGCTCTGGGGAACTGGAACAGTTGCCTTGACGATCCATTGACAATGGAAGAATGGGCTATGACTTGCTCACTAACTGGTTTGTTAACGCCTAATGGAAATTTGCGCATGCTGCACTACAAGTACCTTCACCAGACTTACTATACGCCGGCCCGGCTTAATGGATATGGTCTGCGAACTGACTCTAGATGCTGTCGCTGTAATGCAGAAATGGCAGATTTCGTACATCTGGCATGGTCTTGTGGTGCAGTTGCAGAGTATTGGTTAAAAGTAACGCAGATGTTGGGTACTATGGTGGGCATTAACGTTGAATGCACTGTTCGCACATGTCTGTTGGGACTGATACCTGGGGTATGCGCCCAGAAGCGTAAGTTCTGTGTAATTGCATTACTCCTAGCCAAAAGGAGAAGATCACTGTGCTGGAACAGCAGACAGGTTCCTAAGGTCAAACAGTGGATCCACGATTTAACGTATTGCAAAGATACCCTGCAAAAATATGAGGTAGAATTACCAACTGGTTCAAAGCCTAGAGACTATTGGAAATACTTGACTCAATATTTACGTGTATCAAGTAGATTTATTGAGTGGAACAGCTGCACTATAGAAGATGTGTTTTCAGGTAACATTGCAAAGTTACAGAACTGGAAGACGGATGTTGTTGTACTGATGCCGGGTTATTAATTTTATGTCTGGCAATATATAGTTTTGAAAATGCTAATAAACATAAAAAGCAAAAAAAAAGTACAAGTGCTCCCTCTGTAAATTGTTGTTATGAATTGGTGATTCCATGATTGGCATATTTGATTTACTGGTAAGTGCCTAGTACAGTGCACTGTGTGTGCTGAGGGCCTGTAAATCAAATGCTGCTAGTGGGCTTGCAGCACTGATTGTGCCACCCACATGAGCAGCCTGTAAATGTAACTCAGACCTGCCACTGCAGTGTCTGTGCACAGTTTGCCGACCTGACAAGTGCACCCACTTGCCAGGCCCTAACCTTCCGTTATCTTACATGTGAGTCACCCCTAACGTGGGCCCAAGGTACCCCTTGGGCCTACCTACCTTTGGTGCAGTATATGTGAAAGGTAGGACAGGCCCTGATGTGTGTGGCATGTCCTGATAGTGAAATACTGCCAATTTCATCTTTCACTATTGGAAGGCTATCTGTCTCATAGGCTAGAATGGGAGTTTATATATACCATCTTATACATATAACTTCCCATTGGGACAAGATGTGAAAATGGAGTTTAGTATACCAGAACTCCGAGTCACATTCCTTTTCCAGGCTTCCTTAAAATATCTGGATGTGAAAGTCATCGCATAGTGGGGGATATTTATTAAAAACTCATGACATATTGTTTCTGTGGGCTTAAATTATGTAAGAAGTATAGTTGTTCTTTCATTTCCATGCCTCCTATTTTGGGTATACTAAAACATTCTGGGCAGCCTTTGCTGGCGTGTCATTGATAGTATGGTCCTTCATGCTTCTAGAAGTTAGAGAGCAACATGGCTGAATCATGTGTGTGAACATTGGAACTGCTTCTGGCACTTCTCTACACCATGTAGCAACGACTAGAAGCAGTGCATCCCACAAGCCCCCATGCTAACCTGGAGGCAAATTCAAGGTCAAATATCGATTCAAGCACAAACTCCAGTTTATATCTAACTCAGAGTTACTACTGTGAGGCACATTGTTCTTCCTGGAGGGTGAAAGTGCAGACATTCCCAACTGAAACCTGGCACAATTCATCTGCACAAATAGTGCATATGTACTCTGTGCGTACCCAAGAATGGAAGACAACAGAAGGTGCAGTGGCATCGGGCCCCAGAGATCTAAGGGGCCAACTCCATCCCAATTATAGTGTCTGTAGTACCCTACCCTGGAATATCGGGTGCCATTTTTCTTGCTTTCATTAGCCACTGGGGCATAGCATACACAGTTAGCACAGAGAAAATGGTTGCAAACAGAGGACCCACTAACTATTAAAGGGGCACATGCATCAAACTAATTACTGGTCGCAAACTGGACGATTCACAGAATCGGCCCCTTTGCGACCGGTATTTAGCCTTTTGGGATATGTCAAGCCCAAAGCCATTTTCAAAATATTTTGCTAATGCAGTTAGGGAATCACAATTTGCGATTCCCTGGATGCAATGCAAGAAGCTTTCTCAGAATGCAGAAAACTTGAAGTTGATGGTTGATGGTAATTTTCAATTCCTTAGAAAAATGCACAAAAATGCATTTTTTTAAGTGCAATGTGGCGCACACACATCCCCTTAGGGGCTGTGTGTGTGCCACATGTGCACACATGTCTATTTTGGGAGTGCATCAGGGTGGCCTTTTGGCCCCCTGGCACCCCTGAAATTGCATTTACAATTTGCGATTACCTACTTGGTAATCTTAAATTGCGAATGGTTTCCGATTCATTCCTATGGGCCTCTCGGCCCATAGGAATAAATCGGAAAGCATTCCCTAATGGCGAATCGCAAATTGAGATTCGCTATTAGGAATTGTGTAGGAGTCATTATTGTTTTAGCAAAACCTACATGAATAGGCAATTGCGATTCCTTAATAGCGATTCCTTAATAATCGCTATTAAGGAATCACAATTGCTTAGCTTGATGCATGTGGCAGTAAATCCCTTGCAATCAGTATTCATTGAATGCACATTTTTTTTCTGGGCGGTCGTGCAATTTGTAGACCACTTGTGACCAGGGCTTTAAGATTACATCCATACACTAAACTACTTCAGCAGATCTAACATGGTCACTGTAGGGCTTATTTATGAGAGGCTTGCAGCTCCGGAGCGTCACTTTTTTACACTCTGGCGGTGTAAACCTCTCAATCATATCTATGAGGCGACACAAAGTCACTGTGCGTGGCTTTGCATGGCTTCATAGATATGGAGTGAGACAAAGCAGCGCAAGTGGCTGCCTTGCCTTACTCTTCGTCAAGGAGGCATTCCATGGGCATTGCAGTGGGGTTTCCCGCGCAGCACCCATGGATTTTGATGCTGCCCCAGATTTACTTAATTATGCAAACCTGGGGAAGCGCCAAAACCTTATAACTCCCCAGAGCTGGCGTAACGAGGAGAAATATTTTTTATTTCTCCTTGTTTTCAACTATTGCCATGTGAGCTGTATACTGCAGCACACATAGACAGAGGAAAACTCATCTTGGGATTGTTTCAGTGCAGGAAGGTGCCCCTTCCTGCACAGAAACAATCCTACCTGCAAAGGAGGCACCCTTGCATCGTGGTGCAAGGGTGCCTACATGGGTGCTAGGCAGCAAATTGTGTGCCAGTGCAGGAGGAAAGGGCAGGAATGCACCACATTTCATAAATACGGTGCTTTCCTGCCCTTTCACATCGGCATAGGGCAGCGGAGGAAGAAGACTTGCAGCGGTGCCCTACACCAATTCCTCATAAATTAGGCCCTAATGTTCCACTACCACACTGTGGTTGGAGCAGTAGCAGCCGCGGTCGGTAGTGGGAGTAGCTGCTGGGCGGTGACGTGGGGAGGGGAAGGGGAGGGTGGGGGTTAGTAAACTATGGATTGCGGAGGTTTACAGGTAAGTAAACATATGAATTAATAAAACGAATTTCGTTGCGCGCACTGCATCCCCAAATGCGATGTAGTGCAAGCAACTAAATTCGTTTTATTAATTTATATGTTTACTTACCTGTAAACCTCCGTAATCCATAGTTTACTACCCCCCCCCCTGCCCCTCCCCCTTCCCACGTCACCGCCCGGCAGCTACTCCCACTACCGACCGCGGCTGAGCAGTAGGTCTGTCAGTTCTACTCCCTTCAGTGCCGGATCCCTCATAGGAGTAGCTGTACGTGGTATAAATCCTCTTCATTCATTCAATGGTATTTTAAAACATCCTTTAGCATGCTGGTTACTCCTGATCCCTTGCCACTGGCAATCAGTTTTGTGTCATATTTTCAGCATCCTACCTCGTTCTTCTACAAAAAACACACATCAAATAGTGAGTCTGAAAAACCAAAGTACAACAACAAGTTCTGAAGGGGCCAAGGTGAATGTAGTGCCATATAAAACCATAAATAGATGCAAACAATTAAAAAATAAAATGAGTGAAGAAATAAATCCAATCAATGAAACAACAGAAGAACCAACGATTCAAGTACAGTGAAGTTATCGGCGGGCAATTACGAAACAAGAAATATGGTGTTTTATGGTCACGGTGGATTATGGGTTAGACACTCAAAACAACATAGATGCTGTTTTCATCAGACTCCATTAAAATGTCTTTGTGATTTTTAATTGGTTCACACCTTCTAGTCTTTCAGGCAGGAGCACAGTGCCTATTAATCTTTATTTAAAAAAAATAACAGCGTAAACCACCCCGGCTCCAGAGGACGGCCGCCTTGTGCCGTTCTGCCACAAGGTACTGACATTCCTGAGATGGTGTTAGCGTGGCGGTGGCTTCGAGTCCAAAGGGAATTTTTGTTCAAAATGGAGAGAACTGCTGTTATTTAACCCATTTAAAAATTAATTGTATGGCTGATCTCACTCAATTATTTCCCAAGTCAAGTTCCCCGTCTACCGTTTAATGCGCGCTCCAGAGAAAAGAGGCCCTTTGTGTAATCTCCTTATGCGCCAAATGATTGAGTGCGCTGCTGGGAGATGAGAATTCTAAAACATACCAATTTAAAAGAAAGAAATAAAAGTATGTTATATTGCTCGCACTGCAGTCCGCAATAAACCATACTGTCTGTCTCATGTGCATTTGATAAGTGGTGCTTTGCGAGGCAATAAATTGTATCTCGTCAAACGTAGTATCCGTTTGGATTTTTCATTTAAGCTCTAACATTTGAGACAAATTTTCTAGTTTTGAAAAATCGCCCACGCTCTAGATGTTAGTTCAATATTCTAATTTTATATTGAAAAAACCTTTTTGGATATTGTTTGTCCTAAAGGGGAGCTCTGTTGCTATAAAATGCTCTTTTTAAGGACTCGAAGACACATAATAGCCGTAGGGGTAGCTATCATAAAATGTACAAATTACTTATCAGCACACAGAAAAAAAAATCCTCCACGTTTTGTATTTTATCAAAATTAACTTTCTATATTTGTGGCTTTAAGGCAGACGGTGAAATACAGCAAAAACATACATTTCAAAAGAATGGCAGACAGGTTGCTTTGAAAATGTCGAAAATATTTTCGACCTCCACTTTATGGTCAGTGTCAAATGAGAACAATTGTGTTTGGTAAAGCCTTATCATTTCATAAGAAATACATAAAACATTCAGTTACTTAAACCACTATTTTAAGCACCGTGTTACATATGTCACAGTACTGCAAGCAAACCAGATGAAAATGATGGTCCTTTTCATAACATTTAAATTGCTAAATATTTTTACCAGAATCTTGAGAGGATCAATGCTTGTTTGTAAATGTATATTCAATTAGGAATTCATTCATGGGCATCAGAGTCATTGCCTAAACCCAAACCCTTACACAGTTTCTGCCAGCCTTGTCAGAGGTGCTTCCACCAACATGGCAGGAGTTCTTCTGGCAAAAATACATGATTTCCGCCCGTCCATCTCTAAGCATTTGACCATCCGGGCTTTCCAATGCAATGTCAGCCAACAGACCAGAACCCGTCACAAGTTTCCAAACACTGAGCCAGTCTTAAAATACAACCTCAAAGCTTTCACCACCTCTAAATTAGCAGGGTAGCTGCATCATCAGGAAAACGTTTTCAGAGACCCCACAATACTAAGAACAAAACTATTTGAAAGCATCAATTTTCATAAGTGTCAAGAATATGATTTGATCCCTACACAAAATGTTTTTGCCTCTGAAGAAGCAGTTGCTGCAGTCTCACGGATGATCAGTCTTAGAACACTTAAAGGACACTCTCATTTAATCATCTCAAGTGTAATACTGATAAAACAGTTAATTATGTTCTGGAAAAATAACCCATCCTCCCCGCAAGATTGGTGGCTGGCAATCTGCTGCCCACTCTTCCGCCGGTTGAAGTAGCCAAGAATCTTGGAGTTAAATTTGACAATGCCCTCAATTTCTCCCTGGTCAAATCACTTAAAAAAAAAAAATCCTCCTCCAGCCGTGAGGAAAACTGTGGTCTATGCACTCTTTTCCACCAGATTGGACTACTGTGATAGTCTTTACTCCGGCATTGCTAGGCAATCACTCCATAGAATTCAATTGGTCCAAAATGCGGCAGCAAGACTAGTTCTTAAGCTCCCCGACAAAAGCTCTGTCTCTCAAGGGATTTAAAAACTACACTGGTTGCTCATTCATAAACGGGTTCTTTTTAAATCTAGGGTTTCAGCTTTAGAGCCTTCCATCTTACTCACCTGAAAAACCTTTCAGATCGTTTCCTACACCACAGAACCCAAAGGTCTCCTAGATGAGAAAATGCCAATTTACTTCAAATTTCTGACTTCAGACTTAGACCCAGAGGTGGTAGAACTTTTCCCTCACTTGGAGCTAAGGACTGTAACCAACTTCCTTGATTTCTCAGATTCAAGGATAATGAAGCAGCCTTTAAGAAATGGATGTAAACCTGTCTTTTCTCAGCCTCAGAGGAGCTGTTCAATTGCTTGATCTAATCCGTCTTATTCAAGCTCTGTCTCCTCTGACTTATTCATCTTAGGTGGGGGTGTAGACTGAATGATGTGTGTGTGTGTGTGTGGTAGCTCCGGGATGCTCTGTTCTGAGTTCCAGTGTGTTTTACAAGTAACTTTACTCTATTCTATTCTATTCTATTCTATTCTATTCTATTCTTGACATTACCATTTTCCCCTCTCAGTCGACACTACCTATTTACTAGAATGGCATCTGTACAAAGTTTCCCTTGTGCCTATCAAGGAAGCCCCAGCTAGTGCAGAACCCAGTAACTCATATGCTGAGAATGGGTTTCAGTTCAAGTACTTAATTTAACATTTTGCATACGCTGTACCATTTACCTGTGATATTTAGTGTCTGATACAAGCTGACGTCAATGGCCTTTAAATCTTTGCATCCTCCCAATGAGCAGCCATGAGTGGTGCATTAGAAGTTTGATAGTCGCAAAAGTCAGACTTCTCAGCCAGAATAACAAATTTACTAAAGTGATGTGTAAATTTAAGGAAGGGAAATATCTTGACAAATGTTGTAATCCTTAGGATATTTTAAGATTTCATCATACATTTTAATTATTTCTGGATGATCTACCAACAGGTTTGTTATGCTCACTGTCATAAAGTATTTGGAAATGAAAAACGCCATCACCGCAGCATTCGGCCAGGCCTTTCCTACGATTACTTACACCACCTGTCACTGCAGACCCTTTGCCCTGTGATGGTCAAGTTCTGTTTGATAAACTTGTTTGAATAGCTGGAAGCACCGGCGGTGTCTCACCCTATAGCTATGGCTCACCTAAATTTAGGAACAATAAAAACATTCAAAAATGATCTCTCCCCACATACTTGCTGGTGTTCATTGATGACATTTGTACTTCATAGAATATCCAGTGGTCCACATTTCATTCCTCACTTGCAAGTGCATAAGGCATGCCACAGATGTCACCAATGTCTTGCCTACTGTTTCAAGTCTGCATACATCTCTTGGCACCGCTTCTTTCGCAGTGTCACGTGAATTTTCAAATTAAGTCTTATAAAACGTAAATACACTTCCAGCTAGAAACCTATGCATGGAAGCAGGCAAACATCTTCTCATGCCTGCCCAACATCTTCCTGAGGGTTTCTCCATCAACTGACCCATGATCAAGTTTAAGTGCTGGGACTGCCTAACTACTGGCTGCCAAACCTGAGAACACGTCCACCTGTCCACAGAAAGTAAGAAATATCAGTGTTCCATTTAGCACCAAGCTTTCTATCTTATTCCACGAATCAATTTAATGACCAAGAGGATACATTATGGCTCCATTTACTGTGAGAAATATTGTGGTTGCCCCCAAACCTAAGTTCGGATGGAAATGACTGTAGACCTTAAGATGGCTTCCCAGACTATTGTTATTTAATTTATAACAGACTTCAAAAAATGTATTTGGCAAACTACAAAGGTAACAAAACCAAGTGTCCAAAAGTTGCTACGACATTGATAATCACCATCACCGGTAAACAGACCTCTTGCATTCCTTTTGCTCCGAATGTAATCAATGCTCAAATGTATAGTCCCCTGTATCATGCACAAAACCTTGAACAGTAGCATTCTCCAAAACACCGACTGAAATTGACTCCTAGCAATCAGCTCTGATGAGGAAACTGCAGGAAATTAGCTATATCACAATGGATAAACCAATGAGCCATTAACATGCACATGATTGGCGTCAAGTCGCTCTACCAACAACCAAAGCTGCAGTGCCATTGTCCTAAGGATCTTCTGTGAGGCACCAAAATCAATCTCTTGGTTGTGTCAAGATGTCATTCAGCGACCATTAATTCCAGGCATTTTCAATTGTTAACCTGAGTTTGTGAAGTACGGTTCTTCTGAAACTAAGGAATGACCTATCTGTTATTCTTTCTGAACTGAGTGCAGAACCTGCCTAGTCATTATCCACGTAGCTGTGTTTGATGTTCATTTAAGTTCTTTCAGTTATAGATGCCAAGATGCATTTTGGTTTGGGACGAGTACCACAAAACAACAGATTACAAACATCATTGGCCAAGGAAGTGTGGTGTTGTTGGTTATAATCCAGTACTATAACGGTGCATTCTTGGCGTGATTGGGATAATCTGTCAGCATTCTAGCATGAATGCAATACATTTTGGTACATCGCCTAGGCGATGCTCAGGTTCCAACAATGAATACTTTAAGCCACCATATGATGTGTCAATACAATTCAAAAAGTAAGTAAAATGTTGCCACTGCAATATACTTTTGTGTGCTTTCACCTGGCAGAATGATTTCCCATTGAGCTCCTGGTTACTTCCTAGGATGTCTGAAGTTTGTGTGTCTAATTTTCAAAATATTTTACATCCTACTGTGGGAGTTAAAGTATTATTACCAAGGGCCTGATTTATACTTTGCCAGTTAAATTCTGTCGCCGTAGTGGAGTACTTTACTCCTACAATGGCAAGGGTACTCCTCCTGCCAAAGTTAGAGATGTCCACCAGTCCAGCAGACATCACTTGCATTTACAGGAACCACTGGCATGATGGTTCCTTTGAATCCATTTAAAGTTTGACGGTGGTTCCGTCAACATGATGGAGCCGTATTTCAAGCTTTCAATATTTTTTTTTATTCTCAAAAAGAAAACCCCAAAGCAGAAGTTTCTTTTTGAAAATGAAAGAAAACACTGACTGAATCACCATAGGAGACTTCTCCCATGGCGTGGAGAACATTTTGCAGTTTTCACTGCCCGTTACCTGCAAGATTTATCTGGCGATGAGGAACAGTGAAAACTGCCTTTGTGTCCTGATGTGGGTATGTGTGCCAAATTGTGTCATTACAAAGTGGCATTTTTATCATGTTTTCAGGCGTATAGCTCTTATTTTGCATTGCTGCCAATAACATGTAGATACTAATTTTCAACATATAATTTCAACACATAATTCTCATTTGTATATTATAGTTAGGGCTCCCGGTCTCATGGTATTTCTTTTTTTAACATTTCCGTCTTTATTTATCCATATTTATTTTTTGCCCATTTTATTGGTATTTATCCATATTTATCTTATGTTTTGAGAATAAACTGAGTCATACAATGGTATATTTCCACATTTATTTAACTGATAAACATGCAATCATACTTTGATGCCTGACACATTTTAGCAAATTAAGCAGGAATATATAACAAAACAGTACTCTGACAGGTAAATAGTAGCACAATGTGCAAATATAGCTTAACATATGCCTGTATTTAAGGGACTCTCATCTTGTTTTTAAATCCCCATGGTGTCTACCTGCTTAGTAGCTGGTCAGGAATTCACGAAGGACAACAAGATGAGTCACTCACAAGAAGCACATTTGTCTGTATTTTTCCACTTTCAACAGGAAATAGATTATTTTCTGTCTATATTTATCAGTAAAAAATCAGTAAAAACGGAAAACTAGAAGCCTAATTATAGTTGGAGCATGTGATATGGGTTACATGTTTGTATTTTCTTTGATATATAAATAAATGATTTAAAAAAAAAAAAAACTTTTGCCCACAAATCAAGTCTAAAAATAGAACAGCATGCAATAAACAAGATACGGAGGCATCTGTGTCTGAAATTAGGTGTTCCCCTTAATAGAATTGAACTACAATCTACTATGAAGTTTACAACGTTGTATCTGAGTGAACTATGATATCTATGCAGCTGTAATTGATTAATTTATTTCACTTATGCTGTGTTTTCTGTAGCAGGGTGTTTGACATCATGAGCACTGGGTTAAACAGAATGAGTGCACTCCCATTTTTTGACAAGTTATTTAAGCATGTTGATTGTGCTATATAAATTAAAAACATTACATGAAAAAGGCAAATCAATGTCCAGATACAACATATGGAGCTTATTTACAAGCCCTTTGCGCCACTGAAGTGTCACTTTTAACATGGGAAAAGTGACGTACCGGCAGCGCAAAGGGCTTGTAAATAAGCCCATATGTATTTAAGTTGTGAGCAGTGGAAATAGGTCGATAAATATTTTCCACAGAATGTTATCAAGGGTCTAGGGGTAGCAGAGGAACATTGGTAGAACATACTCTTACCTTTTGACTTTTTATCACGGGCGAGTTTCCAGCATCAGCCTGCTGTTGAGCAGTGCCGGATTAAACTGTGTGGAGGCCCCTAGACAGTCGACATTTCGGGGCCCCTCTCTCAAATTATCTCCTAATACCCAATGCACCAGATTTTTTTATAAACTGACAGCTGCCAGAAGATGAGCTTTTAAAAGACGAACTGTTAAGTGAATCTGATGTCTCTGGTGTATGTAATTCAAGTTGTTAATGTGTACATTACATTAATGCAGTATTTTGTCTATTGAGTCTTTAATGTAAAGTTTTTGTTTTTTTGAGTTGATTCGTTTTTTTCTATCTTTTCGAAACACTATTTAAGAAAGCTTGATTGTAATTTTCCTTCAAGATCAAATAAAGATTATTTTGATCCTTTGGTGGGGGACCCTAAAAGGAGTGGGGCCCATAGGCCGGTGTCTACATTGGCTATTTGGTAATCTGGAACTGCTGTTGAGTGCCTCTGATATATAAAGGAGCCCCTAAAACAAAAGATTTGAACAATAATAAGCATTAATTTGAAAGACTTTCATAAACAGTGCCTCTGAAGAAGGTCCATGTATTCCTCAGGAGGGGGATACGAAGGATCAAACTTGAACATCACCCACAATAAGACTTGTAGTTGGAAGCACACCTTAAAGTTGGGCCACGGGTCTCTTAAAGAACACCTAATAAACAGATTTTCTTTAGTAGGAGGCAGAAATGGGGCCAACAGATCACCACTAGGCTTCCAAATCTGACTTTAGCACCTTCACAGGTGCACATATTCACAACTGATGAAAGAGACAGGTTTGTGTCTCAGTATAAATCCCAGAGATTTCAACACATTTGGGAGTAGTTATTTATGGTCCCAAATCTTTACGTATCTTCTAGGGCAAGTCAACGCTTAATTTGGAAACAAAGAAATGCAGGATTCCTTAGTTTTCTTAGGACCACACCATCGATGCTGGGGTGGCAGAATGGTAGATCTATTAAGTTTATTTCCCCCTCGTGCTACTATTTCCAGCACCCTACACATCCGGTCTCTTTAGCTCACTCTTGCAGCTTCTTTTTAGATCTAGCCAAAGTCTTGCCAGCTTCAAGTTTTCCTACATAATAAAAAATGTATGACCGCTGATTACCTTTAGTGAAACCTCTTTATCCATTGTGCAATACAAATGCCACTCAAAATATGCTTCCTCCTATCACAGCACAAGGCATAGGATGACGGGGAACCACTTTCAGCCTTTGGGTACTTTCACTTTGAATGTCTGAAGTTTGCTTGTGCATATAGAAACGTCCACCTCAAGCCCCAAGGTCAGATGTCTATTGGCACTTTTATTTAACAGTGACTGCTTATAGGATGGCATTGCTTACTTGGATAAACAATTAAGAAATGTTCTGGATTCTGCTATATTGACTCATTATCATAAAAGCTTTGATATATTTATCCTACGGAAAACAAGCACAAATCACTAGAACAGCAAAAATGAACATGCAAATGTGTATATTGAAGCCTCACCACCTTAGCTTTGTGAATCTCATTTGAAGCACATTTATGTGACTCAAGATGGACACCTAGTAACCAAATGAGGCACTGCAGATTTGTGGGAATAATTCTGGGCTCTTTCAACTGAGTCGAGAGGAACCTATGGTAATGAACTGAGGCACTGCACATATATGGTAGCATTTGAGATGTTGGCAGTGATGTCATCAATGATTCATTTAACATGTCATGAGGGATGTAATATATGAGGTCATTAGCAGTGCTTAGAGGGGTATGTTATAGTTAGCGTTGTGGATTATAACAGATACATTTCAGTGTTTTTCAGTTTCTAAACTTTTAAGTTTTGTGTTATTTCAACATCTAACTATAACGTCATTTTAGTATTATAAATATCGGAATATCTTTCTATAGTTGTTTGCTTAACTTATAATTTTGCTTCTTCCTACTAGAGTCCACAGCATGAGGCAGTGCACTTTTATAGAGCAATTACAATTTACTTGCACAGATATATAGTGCCATACAAAAAAACAGTTTTTAAAGAATAAATTGAAGGCACTTGAATTTACCAGGGAATACTGATACTGACTAGGTTGTCATCACAAGTGTGTTTCATAGTAATCAAGGCAATTGAAATATTGAATCATCATCATAAACCGGCATAGGCCCAATTTTCTATCCTATAGAAAAGAAACACATAGCATTAGAGCAAGAAAATTATATGCCTACATTTTGATATTGAATGGTACACTGCCCCAGCTTTCTGAAGTTAATTTGAAGCACTTTTATCTGACTCAAGATGGACTTCCTGTAACAACTTTGGGTACTGCAGGATTGTGAGGATATCAAGCAGTTGTATCTCACTCGAGGGGTACTAGTAATGACGTGACATCTAGGAGCTTGGTGAAAGACTTTTTAAGCAGTTGCCTGTAGCTCAAGTGGGAAATCTGGTAATGACTTAAGGTACGGCAGATAAGTGAAAAGCCAAACCTACTGGCTTTGCCAAAGTTTGTCTTTGCATTCTGCTTTTGTCACTGTTTTTCCATATGCCTCCTTCTTTCTCCCTTTTCTGAATTTCTTTCATTCTTGCTCTGGTCAAGATTTACTGATGAAAATGAGTTCTCATCCCCAAGCATATCAAATTCATGTTTTAATTGGTTATCATTCATTAGAAGAAAAACATACAGAAAAATAACTGCTAACAGATGCCAACAGACACATAAAGAGACAGGAAATCACTGACAGCTAAAGGTATGGTTACCTCATAAACAGGAGACTTGCAATGGTAGTTCCAGTAGTTAACAGGTTTTTAGTAGGAGTAAAGAACAACCTGACACAAAGGCACTGCTGTGGAATATGAAAAAACAATTGTGATTCACGTGTATTCATATTTGTGTGTTTGTCTTGTTGCTGTTAAAGTGTGATTCTTGCCAGGGAGCAACAGAGAGCTGTATGGTTGTAATCCTTCTAAAATAATGTGCAATCAGTACTCAATTTGAGATGGTGGTTGCTGGTTGGGGCCTAGCAGCACTTATTTATGAGGATCAGTACTTATTTTTCCTCACCTGGACATTTACCAAGATCAAGAGAGGGAAAAGTGTATAAAGGGGAAAAAAGGAGAAAGGCAAATATGGAGAAAAAAAATCAAAAAAGGAGAAAGCGGGGACCATCAAGAGTGAGATAAAGGAGCAGGGAGTGTCTGGAAGTGGATTAAATAAAGAGGCATGAGGGGTATTCCAGACTGTGCAGCCCTGGTATTTGGCACTTCGACATGTTATAGCAGCAAGTGTGTGATTCTAGACAGAGTTTTTGGAACCAGCATTCATTTCTTTATAAATGAGTTCTTTACAAATAAGTACAATGCCAAATTCTGACACACTGCATTAATTCCATTGCTGTCATTGGGAAAAACAGATGGTTTAAATCCCTTTTTACATAAAGGACAGTAGAATACAGTCGACCTGTCACTGCAGATAATCCCTTGTTTTGTTTTACTGCCTACTATGGGAGGGCTTTAGAGGTATGGAATCATTGCTACTCTGGGTTTCTAATTATGCTGGTGGATCAATCTGCTAGGTATCCATCTTCATAGGCAAGTCTCATTTGCATGAGGGTGGATCCCATGCAAACGGATGCAACCCCTGCTTCCCCTGGAGTTTGGGGAATTTTGGCATTTTAATATCAGATTAATAAAGTGGAACATGACCCAAAAAAATATCGATTTGCTGGCCTGATTTTGAGCACTGTAACGGGGAACGGGGAAACCCACACTGTGTTAGTAGAGAACTGGGAATTCTTTCCTCCCCAGAAGATATGGTACAACAAGCCAAATCCCTGGTGGTAGCAGTAAAAAGGTCATATCCTATTGTTAGTGATATTTGTCCCTGATGTTCCCCTTGATAGCTGAGGGAAATGGCAGGTTTTGATAATAAGGTCTGTTTAGGCTATTTTAATTACCAACTGAAAGGAGATGGATTTTATATCTAAGCTTTCACCATCTGATATTTACCATCCGGTGAATAACTATTACTGTTTATCTTGAGAGAGAGAAAATGTGCTATATTGACTACCAACTTTCCAAAGTTGGACCTCTCCAAATTTGAAAGATATGAAGGAAATTTATAAAATAAAATCTGAAAAAGAGAGTAATCAATTGTTTGTAAGTTTGTGCCTACAATTTGCGGAGACATATTTTTTTACGGGAATAACTCATGAAAATCAATAGGAATTGTAGATTGCCATGAGAGACCCCTTCCTAAAATCTCACACCTGATTGTCTCCAAGGCATATAGTGCGTAAATACTATGCTTTGCAGAAATGTGCATTAGTGTATGTATTATTCCCTTCGGCAACCCACTACAAAGTATTTTCCTGGTGGAGAAATCCAATTCCCAACAATCCTTGAAAAATGAGAAGTTTGTTGAACTTTCCACCCAAAAAGTACCAGTCCTTTAGTATTTTTTTTATGTAGATTTTTGTGTGCAAAAGGAGTGGAAAGAAGAATTGAGAGGTTATTTGAATACCCAAAACCTTTGGTCTTGAGGCTTTTCCCTAACTTCCCAATTGCCACGACCTGCCTCCTCTCATGGAAGCACCCATGTTCATGTCCTTACCCCTAAAATAAACATGTTGGAAAACCTGTTGCGCTGGTAGATGTTTGTGTTGCTAAATTGCGCCTAGTTCCTAATTGCATGAATCGGGATCTGTGAATTTCTCACCCCGGTGGCTTTTTCTTGTACATGTACATAAAACCTGGGTGCAACTCTTATTGCCCTTGGCTATTGGAAAACTGTGTCTATTTGCTAAACCCCTAGTGTCACAAATACAATGTGCCATCATTGCATAATAACCACCACCAGCTGATGTCAGCTTTCCTGGGTTCACTGCTCTCCAAGCGATAATTCGCACAGTGCTGTCATCACTGAATAAGAGCCGGGGTATATACTGCAGTGCGGAAGCTAATTACTGTTGGGTGGTAAAAAAAAATAGTGGTGTGCGAAATTCTCGTAATGCATAATTATGTGAAATTTCTGAGAAATTATACATAATTATGGGAAATACAAATCTATCATTTAGCACAATACTTTAGTGCAAAATGAGCCCTCACGTCTATTTTTATGTAGGGATTCATTTCAAAGTAAAGAATAGCATGAAACACACAACTGCAGCAAACAACAGCTGTTCACACTCTAAATGTGCGCATTGGTCCCACGTTCATATGCTACAATTTTGCTCCAAAGGGCGGCCTAATTTTTTGATGCTTTATTATCATGGCGTAATTTCGGGATTTATTTATAACAAAGTGTAACAGAAAAGGTCCTAAATTACGCCGGCGTAATTTATATTTCAAATGGCACTATAAAAAATCTGCAAACAATATTGCATATGTGATATTTACCACTGATGGCAAACGCCGGATATCGATTGTAGTACACCCCAGCCATACATTCCCTATCATGGCCTCTGAAGGTTGATACCTGAGCAGATACACCTTGAAAAAAGATGTCACTTTTCATTTCTGCACATATTATAAAGTGAACAATAGAAAGGATAAGTAAGTCTTCTATAAAAATGCTAAGTAATAGATTTGTTGGAGACTTTTACAATCACTCCTTCATTAACCTTTCAAATTGCATTCCTGGGTAAACAAGGTGATCAGTTTTCCAGAGCATTTTCCAATTATTTTTTCAAACGTTGTTCATACTCTGTGTCGTGGTCTTGTCAATACGACTCCAGCAGTCATTTGCATGCATGCAAAACGACTGCTCCCTCCAAAAAGCGTGCAAATATTGTTTTTAAAATAGGGTCAACAGCAGCTCATTTTGTCAGCTCGCTCTGTGGTGGTCCCTGCTTGCAGACACAAAGCAAGAAAATTGTCAACTGCTTGTTTGTTTTGCAGGGTAATGAATTTGTTGCCTAATGAAGTATGCCATAAGGACACATTAATTATTTAGGCAGCAAAGGGAATGGTTAATGTGTCATATGTTTCATTGGCCTGCGATTACATTTGAATTAAACAGGAGCAGATGCATATAATTTAACTTGCTTTAATTTATCCCTGCTCAGGGCTGGTTTGTGGATTTTTTTTGTTTCTTTTTGGGTGCCTTACACACTGGTTTCATGTGTGGTTCCTTCAGGGCTGCAGCCCTGGCAGCTGTAAACATAGCCCACTGTCCTTGAACATTGCCAGCAGATGGATGCAGTTTCTGGCTTCTTTGAGCAATTTTAAATGCTGCAAAATATTAAATAGTTGAAGTCTGATTGCAGAGCTAACATATTTAAATCAGCACTCAAAGTGCAAAGGGGGTATGAAGCTTTTCTATCAAATGTTTCCATTAAATATTGTCACACTGTGTGGGTCATTTCGCTCTCCAAGGAACAAAGGCCCCATCCCAAGCAATTCTCGCAATTAAGGCACATTTTAGCAGACTGCATGGGAAGGTGAAAGAGATTGTATGGAAAAGAGACATTCTGATTATTCATGGCGCCATGTGCGCTACTGCTCGCCTTGCATGGTGCTCCTTTCTGGGTTATTTTAGGGAATCTTGAACCTTCACAACCTTTTTAACTTGCACTTATAAAAAAAGGGGGAAAGGGAGAGCAATTTCTGTTTCTGAAACCCTGTTCTTGATTTTGGGAACACAATTTGCATGCAAAGAAAGGCATACACAAAAAAAAGAAAATAAGTAGGCAGTATAGTGTTTTATTTCGAAATGAAACTGAATACAAAGTGTAGAAAAGTGTGGAGGGGCTAAGATGAATCCACCGCCTGCTGATTTAGTCTTTTCTTATTTGGCAAGTTATATTTCATATTGAAAAAAAGGAAACAAATGCCCCATAAGGTTTTTATCAGTTTCTAAAATAGATATAAAATTCCAGACTTTCATGTCGGTGACATCCCCCAGGCTTTTGAAACAGAGGGCAGAGGTATCAATCACTGTCAAAGCTCAGTTTTCTTTATTTGCTATTTTATCAGATTGCCATCATGTTAGAAGGGAAAACGTACGATTGCAGATTTAATTTTATTTGTTCTATTAAGTGTCATTGAATGTATAAATCCGCTTTGAAACTTCAGACCCGAGTATTTTCTTTCCTCTACTACATGTTGACGGTGCACAAATCAGTGTAGGCGCTGTGATTAAAAAATAATTACATCTTCTAACAATTCTGTCCATAGAAGGAAAAAGTATACAACGCTATTTCTGTTGGTGTGTGCTTTGCAATAGCAATAAAAAATGTATACCACGCAGTGCTGGAATTGGAAAAAGTATACTCTGAGAACGCAAGCATTGGGCTCAAGGTGTGGCAGAGAAAAGTGGGTGGAGTCACAAGCAAAGTCAGTCAATTTATATATTTATGTAAAAAAAAATCTGCTCTAAAGAAATTAGCAACAAAGATGTACCTGACAGTAAATCGGCTCTGGCCATAACGAGGCTGCATTTTGAAATATCTTACAGGGTTAAGACACCTGCTGCACAGACCATTGTGTGCCCAGTAATTTTGAAGAGATTATATTAGCGATAAAATAACTTTAGTGGTTAACATAATTCTGAGAGAGTTGTGTTTTTTTCCAGTCACAGTTTTGACTCATAAAAGAGTTTAGAGGGTTAATGTGCCTGCTGCCAAGCACATTGTGTGACATGTAGATCACATATTTGTCTTTTATTTGCATAGGTAAGTGGGCTACTGCTTTTGACACTGAGATCCCTGTTTCACTTCCAGTTTATACATTGCAAGTCTTCTAATAAAGCACAGTGATCTATTTAACGAAATAAGGCGCTGCATGCAAACTGGGTTTAGATCCTTGCTTTTTTCTCAACTTGTTATTCTAGGAATGCAAAGAAAGGCTCCTTTAAGAAGTAATAGTGTCTTATTAGTACAGACAACCACAATCACTGCATTACGTTTTATATCATGAGTTTGTGTTTCTCCAGACCTTTGCCTGTCAATTTATAATCCTACACTTTATAGCCCTCATTGCCTTATGTAACATTTCCTGTACATTGATTTGATTTACACACTTGTATGATTTGTTGTGCCTCTGTGTGTGATGTAAAGCACTCTGACACCCCACACTCGGATGAGTAGCACTATACAAGAATTAAATAAAAACAATTGTAGGTACCCTTCAAATAAAGATTTTTATAATTACTCACATAGATAAATCGTGCATTCTTATAGTGCAGGTATGTCTCTCATACCGGGAGTTGAGCAAAGTCTAAAACCTGCCTCCTCTTAAGTGCTTTTGAAGTAAAAACAAGCTATGTGTATTTGTTTCCTTCCATTGCATTGGCCTAGGTGTTGGGCTACAGATGGCTGCCAGCCAAGATGATACTTGGACAAAAGGAAGGCTTACTGCCCTTTAAATCAGGCCTTTGTTCTGGGCTTAGCTGAAAGTGAAAATAAGAAAGCACCCTTGTTGCCTGCAGGTTTCTGCTCCAAATGGAATGCAGACAATGTTGAGGTGCTGCTGTATTATGTCCCGTGACGGAAAATGACACCCTACTTTCCAGCACTGATGACATGTACATTGTACACTGCACACAGGAGTAGCCAGACATGAGAGTGAAACAAAGGTTGACACGTAAGGCACTCATTGCGAGAATTAATGCAAGTTACCAAGGAGTTCCATGACCATAGAGAAAAAAGGCTAAAGAATAAGGCCCTCATGAGAATTAAGGCAATCCAGATTTGGTAGTAATCATGCCTTAATGGCTGAACTGGGAATCCAAGTTGTGCTGGAACCCCACCCTTCTGAGTTCTTTTTCTCACACACCTTTTGGCAGGAAAAATCTGGTGAAATATGGGTGAGGAAACACGCTCAGATCAGGAGAAAAACATATGGAATGGGGGGGCATAACATCAGATTCCCACTGTAAATCCCTATTCCCAATAGAAACACTAAAAAAGGCCCAGTGATCCTGCACTTCAGAAATACCGTACTGTGCAGGGTCTTAAGTGCGCTGTTCTCACATTTTCTGCAGCAAACACCCAGGGCTTTAAATTATTTCACACAATTTAACAACTTCTTTCTTCCTTAACACTGACAGCATCCATTTTAACCTTACAATAACTTTGCAACCTATTTTTCTTCAAAAATACTTAAAGGAAGATATTTACCCATCTCCCCAAATTCCCGCCCACAGTTTTTACTGCACACTCCTCTTTTTTAGGTTGCACATATCAACTGCTCCTCCCCAAACTCTTCTTCACCACTGATCTCTATACGTACTACAAACACATCTACCCCTATCTTCTAAAATCCTACATTGACTCACCGCCAAATTAGCCTTTCTTTTGAAATCTACACATAATTATGAAAGTTTGCTGTCATGTCTAGCAAATGAACTCACTTCTGATTCCTTATTCCTATCCTCCGGTCACCTAATATTTCTACTTTGGTCATTCTTTAACATCCTTGAATGCCTGGTGTTGAACTACCTTACTCATAATCTCGTTTCCATCCATGCCCTTATGTAGCTGGAATCTGGCTTCCACAGCGTCTTTTAATCCAGCTACCTCTCCCCTAGATCTAAAATATTATAACCTCAGGCACTCACTATTATTCTATTCTCACTCTCCTTGACCTTTCTGCACTTTTTGTGGCACTTCACTTCCTTAATTTTTTCACTTGCTTCCCTAAGCATCCAAGGAAGATCAGTTCCACTCTAACACCTGTAAATGCCATTTTTATATTTTATGGCAATTCCCCTCTCAACTACTACCCCCATCAGTTAATATACCTCAAGGCTGTGACCTAGCTCTTCTACTATTTGCCCTTCATGCCAGGCTTCTCAGAAGTTATTACAAGATCTGGAGCCACAACAGTGTGGGCTGGAATTTACAGGTGCCATAAGTACCTGTTTCTAATTGTTAATAAGGAAAACATATGGCATCGGGAGGTATCTAGGGCTCTGGCCACAAAGTTGTCTCATTATTAAAGATGACCACATGCTTGCTTACAGTTTAGGATGTATAAATCAAATATACCGAGGAACTACTGAGCCCTGAAATGTGTAGGACCTGGTGCATCATGCCACTGTTGGCCTCGCTCCTTGACGGTCACCCTCATGTGCTTATTCTGCTCTCATACTGAATTCTACAAAACAGAAATCCTATATATCCTTTTCTCACCAGAACAAATGTCACTCCCCACTAATAACTCTTTCCCCCGCCCCAAGCTTTAACAACCTCTCCTACAGTAAGAAATTTAGGATTCCTCTTCAACTCCACCATCTGATTTGATTAACTTATATCTTTCTCCTCCCCACAGTGCAATTCTAGATGATTAATATTGAGAAAACCCTCCACATTCTCCCCCAAAGCATCAGAGTGCTAAGAAATACAGTACTTTTTAGTAAATTAGTAAATATTAAACAAAGAAATCCGTAAACTGTAAAGGGGACTATTGATGACATTACTTGTGGGATTGCCCCACTTGGCGTTCTCCACATTAAACATGATCACCAGCTTTGCTAGCTGCATACCGTTTAATCTACTTACAACTTCATCCACCTCATACCCCTCAGACCATGCAGGGTAGCTGCACATCATAAACAGAGCACCGAATAAGCTGCTCATGTTGGTATTCAAAGGCCTACACAACTCTGTCCCTTCCCATCTCAGATGGTTGTGTGCTGGATCACACAAAACCCGTTGCACCCTGACAACCATCAACGTTTGGCTGCACCCTAACTCCAACTTACTCCTCCAAGTTCAGATTCATTCAATTACTTTCCCCACTCCTCTGAAAAGCTCTTCCTTCTCAACTCAGAGGCTCTCCTGCTATGTCAGAATCAAAACACCTCTTTAAATCACATGTGCAGAAAATAGAAAACTCATGCCACTAATCCCCACCCTTCCCCAGGATTCATATCCTGAAAAGTGCACATGTTTGCACTGTAAATGCTGCAAATAAAGTGTGAAGTGCATTACCCTGTTTTAGATTAAATGTTGGCTCCTCTCCCTGCGCATGAATATGTCCTTCTACTCATATCACCATATGCCTCATTCCCACCTTTATGTAACTATCTGCAACCACGAACAGTTGAAAATGTTCCTATATATTGATTTTGTTGGTATATATAGCACACCAGATAAATTGCTGCATTCGTCTTCAAAAAATGCAATAAATAAATTCAAAGATCTCCTCTGGGCCTGGCATGCCTTTTTAATGCATAGTTGTTGCCAATGCATGTCTTATTAATAAATACATGATCACACAGTTCCAAGTAGATGGGTGTGTGAAATTTGCGTAATTTGCATTTGAAAAATTACGCAAGGTTTATGACAAAATATGTGAAATTATGCGAAACTGCTTGTAATGCAAACCCGGTGCCCCCACCAAAGAAAGTAAAAAAAAAATACTGCTGCAAACTGCAAGTGCTCACATACTTGTTGTTTGCATTGTTACAACATTCTCACGCTAAACGTTTGCGATGAGCGGTGCATAATTACGCCACGTGATGTAAAAGCATGATTTCAGGATTTTTTGTGTAACAAGTGTAACGCGAAATTGCGCAAGAGAGCAGACAGAAATTTTGCCTGGGTCTATCAGGGAGTCCCTTCAATGCTGTTATTCTTCATTTGAAGCAAGAGATATTTCTACCGAACAACCTTAGAATAAAGGGGGCATCAAAATTATTCGAGAAAACCTGCAATTTTTTAAAAGCAAATATTACTCGCGCTGTAGAAAATGCCGGGAAAAAGTTGTTTGTGGGAAAAAGCTTCGAAACGTATGAGTGACCTAGAGAAAAGCAAAAACGGCTAAAACTATTCTCCCTTTTGAGAAACGACAAAAAAATACAAGCCTTGCTGACTCGCAGCACAACTGCAGCAAATACAGCAACAGCAGATACTTCCCCAAGCAACAACACAGCTACAAAGCAGGTAGGAACACAGGGCTGTGCCTTTATCTAAAACAATCAGAAAGATTCAACAATGGTAGCAGAAGTACATGCTTCTTCCCACACAAAAATGCTACAGCATCTTCATTACCAGGCCAGCATTTCAACGAGCCCACAACTGTAAAATAACAAAGGCAGCAGCAGTGTATGCTTGCTCATACACAAAGAACAGGTAAAACCCATGTGATGAAGCAACCTAACCTGCTCTAAATTTAAAGGACATATTTGGTTTATTGCGTCGAGCCCTCATGTAAAGTTCTGAGCCCTGTTGTGGAGAGCGTATTTGGAGTGTGGTGTGCAGTTCAGGAGGCTTTATCAGGAGTGCAGTGTCATGCTGCATTCAGTTCCAAGGGTCAGCGGTAGCATTGTGTGCAGCCCCTAACGCACAGGGAGTGTGGGTGAGTGGCTGGGTTTTGAAGGGGAGTAAGTGGAGGGATAAGTGAGTGAGTGGATAAATGAGTGAGCAGGGAAGTGAGAGCGTGCATGAGTAAGTAATGAAGGTGAGTGGGTTGGTCGATGAGTGTATCAATAGGTTGAAGGGTGACAAAACATGATGGAGGAATGATTGGTGCATAGGTGGATGGATGTACAATGTGTGTGGATCTGGGGGGACTCAGTGTTGATGATTGTGTCTGGGGTGATCGTTCGATGGTGGTTTTGTGTGTGTTTGTGATAAGGTGATAATGTAGATGTTGTGTTTATTTGATGTGTGTGTGAAGATGTGCTGCTTGTGAGATGGTGCATGTTCATGCAATGTTGGTTTGTGATACTCCGTGTAATAGTGTGTGTGTTGTGCACTACTTTGTGGAGAATGGTGTTAATGTTATTCCACTGTTACAAAAAACAGGTCTGGACGCTTCTAGGCCTGAAAAAACTTTCACCCTATTTCTCTGCTTCCTGTTGTTTGCTAAAACTACGGAATCACATGTCAATGCTACTCTAACTCCGTTTCGGGAATCCACCTCAATTCTGGACCCCTCCCAAAACAGCTTTAGTTCCCGGCATAGCAGGGAATCCGCTGTGTTGGCGGTCACAGATTATCCAAGTGTCTCTTTGGATGAGGGCAGATCTTCTGCGCTGATCCTGCTTGATCTGAGTGCAGTATTCAATACTGTCTCTCTTAAGGTCTTTGTTACACCGGTTGAGGGAGATTGGTATCGGCGGCAAAGCTCTTTCCTGGTTCACGTCCTTTCAGTCTGACAGAACTTTGCAAGTCATCTCCCCGCCATACCAATCCCGGCCCCAATTGCTGCGCTGTGGGGTTCCCAAGGGCTCTGCATGGAGTCCCACTCTGTTTAATATTTACATGCTTCCATTGGCTCTGGTTGCAAAATCTCATAACATCATCCTAGTATCTTATGCCAGCAACACACAGCTGGTGTTCTCTTTCTCCAATGACCCTTTGAAGAATCCTGCCAAATTTCAAGAAAACTTGGTCATTATTTCTGAGTGGATGGCGAACAATTGCCTTCAGTTAAACTCAAATAAATCTGAAATTCTTCGCCAGGGGAGAGATACCCACCTATGGGGCAGCCACTGGTGGCCTTCCATGCTAAGACGGCCCCTGCAGCCTAAAACAGCTGTTAAGAACCTGGGAGTCTGGGTAGACAGTGCCCTGTCCTTTGAAGCCCAGGCAAAATCAGTAGCAGGCATCTGCTTTGAACGCTTCCGAAGCTTAAAACCCATTCTGGGACTTTTGGACTCCCACACGTATAAGATGATCATTCAATCTACCATATTGTCCAGGCTTGACTATTGCAATGCATTGTTCCTTGAGTCGAATAAGACGGTGATCAAAAGGTTCCAGCGAGCCCAGAATGCTGCAGCTCAGAATTTTTTCACTCTTCTGAAGCATTGTTCTGTCTCTGGTTTTATTAGTCATCTGCACTGGCTCCCAGTGGAGCAAAACATTAACTTTAAGGCCTTATGTATTTCCCACAAAAACCTCATGGGCTCCGGTCCCCCAATACTGGCTAATCTGTTCTGCCCCTATGTTCCCTCTCGCACCTTGCGCTCGGCAGACCTCCACTTAGCCTATGTGCCCCGGGCGAGAAGAGCAGGAGCAGGGAGTCGCTCTTTCTTTGAGAAAGACCCCACCCTTTGGAACTCTCTGCCACTATCTATCAGGTGCACCAATGACCACTGGACCTTCAGAAGGGCTGTGAAGACCTGGCTATTCTCTGACTGTTTCCTCTCCCTCACTGGTCTTGCCTGTTCCGAGTCTAGCGTTGGGACGCCCCGTTGCTGGGGAAGCCATGCGCGCTACAAATATTTTAACATAACATAGCAAGTGAGAGAGAAATGGTGTATGTGTGTGCTATAGTGCGTCGCTGTTATGTTGTGAATGCGCCTGACTTTCAGTGAATTGCTCATTCGCCATTAAGGGCTCTTGGCACTGGGTGAGACAAACGGGCAAGTTAGAACAAGCACTTAGCATTCAAGAGCCAAGTCTTGAGTGCCTTGTGGGAAATTACTAATGGGGAGATGGAGCAAGTATTTATTGAAATGTATTCCCATGTGAAGTACATGAATGCCTGCATGTATGTATCCACGTGTCTGTGATGTTGCATGTGAAATGGCTTAAGTCTTTAGTTGACATTGTGTGTGTTTGGTCATCTGATGGTCTACATTGATATATGTAAGTGGAAGTGAGTATGCATAATGATATTTGGGTTCGTATGCATTTCTGTGTATACCTGTCTACAGTATGATAGTGTGGTTGTGTTTATGCTTTGTAGTGTTAATGTGTGAGTGAGGAGGGTGTGAAATTGCATGTGTGGTAGTCTTATGTATGTATATGTGATGACTAGTGTTGTGTGTGGGCTGTCGTAACTGGTGGCACAGTGGTATCCAGTGGTGTGATTTGCATGCTGATGTGATGGCACATGATTTATTTAATTGTGTGTTGTGTGGTAATGTGTGAGACTGTGTATATGCTGATGCTTGTTTGTGATAATGTGCATGTGTGAGGGTGTGTCTGTGTGTTTGATTATGTGTGTGTGTGCTGCTGTGATGAGATTTATGTTGATGTCTGTGTGTGAGAAAATGATGTTTATGTGTGAAAGAATTCTATAATGTATGTATGTGTGTGTATGTCTGTCCACTTCCATTGGTGTAATAGTATACCTGTGATGTTATATCATGCCAAGATGATGATTATAAGAATGTGTTTATTGGTGGAATGGTGAGAATTAATATTGTCTAGTATGTGGGATTTATTGTCTGTGTTTCACGTCTCAGTGTTGCACGATCATATACATGCTGATGTGATGGTCTGTACATGCCTGTGTGATGATGTGTGGTGATCAGAGCCATGGTGGAGATTCTGCAAGCCCTAAGCACAGGCTTAATTTGGACCCTCCCTCTTGGGACATTTATACATATTAAATGTTATAAATGACATATCTTCATGACCTCATGATCAATCACTCCTCGTCTTGGCCGTTAGTCTCTAGGAATCCTGTTCCATTAACTGTATATATCTACTAAACAGCCATTTCCTCCTAAACCTTTAGCTTTTCATCCAAACTGTAAATCCAATCAAAGCGAAACCATCAACGAGGATATCACATACCTCCCTAGTACCTCATCCATGATTTGATCAGACAATACGTTTCTCTTGGGATCAAACTCCCAGGCAATTCATACAGCAACATTTTGGAGGTGCACCAGTCAACCTCCTTGTTACCATGAGCATCAAACAACCAATGGAACCAATCCAGACTAAAGACAACATTTGTTACTCTGATCTTCACTAGGTCTGGGAGTAATTTTAATTATGCTGGAGTAATCAGAGTGATTTCAGTAATTCTGTGTTACTCTGTGACATGAAATTATGGATTACTCCACTCTTTTATTTAAGAGTAATTTTGGGTGAAAATGAGCACAGAAACTACAAATTTTGTGAGTACAAGTGGCTTCTTGCACTACTTTTTGTGTTGTTTTGTATTTAGTGCTGTTTTTTTAGTGCATACTCCCATCCATTTTGGATGCAAGGGTGCATTTTGTGCTATAAAAATATCCCTAAATGTTGGGAGTATGTTAGGGGAAAATTGCCCTGCTATTCATGTTCTTTTGCAATTAGCACTATTTCTTAATGCATTTTCCTTGGGCTCATATTTGATGCAAGTCAGTATTTTTGCACTAAGAAAATAACGCTAAATGCTAAATTACCCTTCTTGCTTAATTACACAGAATCTGGTCTAATTTTGTGTTTATTACGCTATAGCAAATTACGCTAGTTACGCCCATCCCTAATCTTCACTGGCATGCAGTATTCCAAAGGACACTGGATTTTTCAGCCCATAAAGCTCTGTGGTAGCGCTGAGTTTGGCAAAAAAAACCTCAAATTCCACCGTGTAGTGGAGTTGCCCCCGGCGCCCACCCCTTCTCTTGATTTTGAGTCAATGTAAAAAAAGGGTGCAAAAGAATAACCAAGCACGCAAACATTTGCACCAGGTGTTCACTAAGATATTGAACAGGATCTTGACATTAGTTCAAGCTGAGAGAATAAGGCACATATCACGTTATAACACCATTATCACAGCATTTTCTGAGTCTGAACTGCTGGTTTGAATCAGTCCATTAGCTACAGTGACATTTCAGTTAAACACTTTGGTTTCCCACTGAAGACAGAATCAGTAAACCGAAACCAAAAAGAAGAATCCATAAACATGTATGCCTAAACCTCGGTATGGACCAAGATTTTTTCCAATTATCTCACTTTGCCTTCTATGATTTATGCATGTTCAATTACACTAATATAAAGTGTGAATGAAGCAGTACTAATCTGTTTATCAGTGATTCTTTTCAATAATAAGGGAAAAAAACGATTTGGCTGGGAGCAATTTACCTACAAAGGGAATCCGAAACAATTTAGGAAATTCAAGAGACGACCTTCCTCTTGCTCTGTCTCACAGGAAAATGATGTTACTGTGGAAAGAGACCTACATGCCAAGCAGGAAACACCATGTTGGAGCCTTACCTGGATACCGGTGATGAGTTGCAGGCACCCTCCGCGGCGGTGATCCACTGTGTTTCTTCTCCTTTGTAACTACGGAAACCCCTTTCTTGCAGGGCTAGCAAGGACTGCGCATGAGCGTGCATGGAGAGTGGAGATTGGGTTAAGTTCTCCACTCTCCATGCATGCGCATGCGCAGTCCGCGATAGTCCTGCAAGGTTTCATTAGTTGCAGGAGAAGAAACACCACGTATCACCGCCATGGCAGCTGGAGGGGTGGCAGCACCGTGCACCTAAACTGGCCGAGAGGGAAGCCGGAGATAGCTAGGGCAGAGCAGAACTCCACAGAATTCCACAGAGTTTTAAGGCAACTCCACGGAGTTCCACGTAGTGCCACTCCGCCATCTCTGCCCACCCTTACTTTTTACAAGTTTGGCAGTCCTCCTGTTGGCCCTCCACCGCCCCATTGACAGGAGGACAGCCAAGCCTGTTTAGCGCCTGCCCGTCGGATTACAGCTGTACTCCATGGTTGGTGGGTGGTGCTGTGGCGGTCTCACAACAGCAACTGTAGAAGGCTCATAGGTGAGCCTTAATTGCAGACACCGCTGTGACAGCACCTGCAGCACATTTGTGTATGGTATGGCATGCATGCCACACCATGCAAGAACTGGGGTGCATTTTCAGGGGGACACATCATGTGTCCCCTGCAAGCACACCCAAGCCCAGAAATAGCAGGGGGCCCTGTTATGACCCCATAGTTGCTCTCTGCCACCCTTTTAATGGCAGGCTTGCTACCATGAAAGTGTGGTGGACAGGCAACTCGTAATATGCATAGTGGTGCCGCAGCAGCACTGCCAGCATATTGCTGGCCCTTTCCTCTGCTCGACCTCCGCGCAGATCTTGGATCCCGGTGGTCCTGTGGTGGTCTGACCACCACACTCTGAATAATGCGGGCTGACCCACAGTGGTGGTGGTGGTTGGACAGCCAACGCATGTACGGCGGTCCTGTGGACCACTATCCTCATAATAAGGCCATAAGTACATACTCGCATTTTTGTGGATGATGAGTGTGTGTGTGTGTTTGTGCGTGTGTGTGTGTGATGTCTAGCATAGGATTTGTATTGAAGGCATACTCTTGTTGAAAAAAGCCTGTGTGCAGATCAACCCAGAAAGTTCCCGTGCCTTGAATGTTTGCTGTGCATTGTAGTACACAGGCAATGTATCCCGTTTTTAAGAAAAAACACCGTCCACTTCCTTTGATGCTGCCTCAAGTAGGTATTCATTTTTTGCCAGAAAGTGTAGTCTGTCTGTGTTAGTAATGTTTGCATTGATCTGCCCCAGTATCCTCCGCTTTACTCAAAGTGGATTTTTAGCTGTGAAAAGTGCACCCTTTCCAGCTAAAAAGTGTAAAACATGGACAACTTTGTGACGCACTAGAGCTGGTGGGGAGGGTGCCCGGCAAGATGCATACTGCAGCTCGCTGGGCAGAGCATTGTCTGCCAACCCCACATCCCACCCCCCAAGGTGCCTGAACAGGTGGGCAGGGTCCAGGATTTGTCTCTGCCCTACAGGCAATGTCCTAGGTTTTCTGTGAATGGAACTGCCCCAGGTAAAACTGGTCTTGTGAGCTCAATCCCAGATACAAATTTTGTATCTGAAAACAGCAGACGATTTGGAGTTGTCAAGAGTGTTAGTCCCATCTGGGATACGATTCAGGTCAATTTATGATAGGAGACTTAGTATCCTTATCCACTGTATTTAGAGGACAGACCATTTTGGGGGCTGCATGTTAGAACAACGATAGCCTAAAATACAAAACCCTTTGCAACGAAGGCTTTACAACGCTAAAGTCTTAACAATGCCTGCTTATACAACGAAGGTTTTTACCATGGATATGCCTTTACCATGGATGCCTTTACCACAAAATGTAAGTATTTGGCAGGCAAGTGTAAACCCCTTTATATTATACATATTTATAAAAGTATATTGTGTTTATACTTACCTGTATAATACGTACATCTTCATGGTAAATGCATTGCATGATAAATGCATGCGTGTGGTAAAAATACTGTAGGTAAGTATTATCCACATGTGTGTGTGTATATATATATATATATATTCACTGAAAAAACCATAGGTTTCACACATGTTATAGTTAGCTGGACATTTTACTGATAAAAAACCAATGAAATTCCCCCGTTATAGTTACTGTAGGCAACTATAACTCACGCGACCGCAATCCTCTGCTGATGCTAATACTGTATTTAGACACTTATTTGCCCATGTCTTCTTCCATTAAATTTTAGCTATACATATATTACAAATATTTTTTTTTCATAAAGACACATATGTCATCAGCAGAGGATTACGGTCGCGTGAGTTATAGTTGCCTACAGTAACTATAACGGGGGAATTTCATAGGTTTTTTTATCAGTAAAATGTCCAGCTAACTATAACATGTGTGAAACCTATGGTTTTTTCAGTGAATTTGCAAGGTTTTTTAAATGCTAATTCCTAACTATAACGTGTGTGAAACCTATGGTTTTTTCAGTGAATTTGTACGGTTTTTTAAATGCTAAGTTACTTTACGCCATTTGTGGCGTGCGCGCCCACTTAACGCAGTTCGTTCCGTGCACGCACGGTGCGCTTCGCGCACCGTGCGCGCACCGCGTGCCCACCTTACGCTAGATGGACCATGAACGCACGATGCGCTTCGCGCACCGTGCGCACATGGAGGACATATGATGAGCATCGTTGTGACAGGTAAAATATATGTTTTGTTTTGCTGTATTAAGCCATGCACAAATGGTGCACTTCGGGCACCATTTGCACACGGGGTGGGGAGAATGTGGATATTTTTTTTATTTTTCTTATTATTTATTACCGTACGCGTACGGTAAGCGTAATCGGCGAAATTTTTGAAAAAATTAAAATTGCCTTTTTTCACTTGGGGGATCGTTGGGGACTCCCTCGACATGGCTAGGTGCTTGGGAGCTGTCTAAACAGCCCCTTTACATGTTTTTGCACTTTGTTTTTCAACCCCCTGTCAGAGTGCGAGAGAGAAAATGGCGGCCGCCGCTTCCTGGTTTCGACCGATTCGAATGTTTACTAAGATCTAACGGCCAATCAGAATCGCGCTCGCGCACGTCACCGTACGCGTACGGTAAGCGCACCGTAAGCGGACCGTAAGCTGGCTAAGATATATATATTGATTTAAAGGCTATTTTCTCAGAATCTACTGAACAGATTTACACCAAACCTACAAAAGGCACTTCCTTGACCTGAGGACTACCTCTCTTCCAAATTTCATTAAATTCTGTTCAGCCGTTCGGGCTGAAGCTCTGTCTAAAGGTCCTATGGAAAAATGCATGGGAAAAACGCGTTTTGGGACCCCCCTTTTATCTCAGCCCCCGCTTGACAAATCCCCCCGAGACTTTCAGGGTAGGAGCGGAGCTCAACGCCCCACCTATTTTGAAACTTTTGCGAGGATTCGTCGACCGGCGCCAAAGTTATTCAAAATAGAATGTTGCGGATTTCCTATGGTAAGAGGGTCCTAACTATAACTATCTACTGGTGACCGCCAGTAGATAATATATATATATATATATATTCACTGAAAAAACCATAGGTTTCACACATGTTATAGTTAGCTGGACATTTTACTGATAAAAAACCAATGAAATTCCCCCGTTATAGTTACTGTAGGCAACTATAACTCACGCGACCGCAATCCTCTGCTGATGCTAATACTGTATTTAGACACTTATTTGCCCATATCTTCTTCCATTAAATTTTAGCTATACATATATTACAAATATTTTTTTTTCATAAAGACACATATGTCATCAGCAGAGGATTACGGTCGCGTGAGTTATAGTTGCCTACAGTAACTATAACGGGGGAATTTCATTGGTTTTTTATCAGTAAAATGTCCAGCTAACTATAACATGTGTGAAACCTATGGTTTTTTCAGTGAATTAGCAAGGTTTTTTAAATGCTATTTCCTAACTATAACGTGTGTGAAACCTATGGTTTTTTCAGTGAATTTGTACGGTTTTTTAAATGCTAAGTTACTTTACGCCATTTGTGGCGTGCGCGCCCACTTAACGCAGTTCGTTCCGTGCACGGTTTTTATCAACTTTAATAAGCCCTGTACATTTGGTGGCCTTCGGCCACCAAAAGCACAGGGGGTGAGGTCAATGTGGATAGTGTTTTTTTTATTTCGATTTTATAATTTCATGTTGCCAAAATTACGTTTTTTTTCTCTATTAATAAGCCCTGCACATTTGGTGGCATGCGGCCACCAAAAGCACAGGGGGTGGGGTAAGTGTGGATAGTGTTTTTTTTATTTTTATTTTTTTACCGTAAGCGTACGGTAAGCTTACGGTAAGCGTACGGTAAGTGTACGGTAAGCGTACCCCGCGAAATTGCCGAAAAAAAAATAAAACCGTTTTTGCTCTTGGGGGATGTTTGGGGACTCCCTCAACATGACTATGTGGGAGGGAGTTGTCAAAACAGCCCCGTAACATGTTTTTGGCCATCATGTTTGATAAACAACACTCAGTGCGAGAGACAAAATGGCGGACGCCGCTTCCTGGTTTCGGCCGATTCGAATGTTTACTAAGATCTAAGAGCCAATCAGAATCGCGCTCGCGCACGCCACCGTAAGCTTACGGTAAGCGTACGGTAAGCGTACGGTAAGCGTACCGTAAGCGGGCTCAGATATATATATTGATTTAAAGGCTATTTTCTCAGAATCTACTGAACAGATTTACACCAAACCTACAAAAGGCACTTCCTTGACCTAGGGACTACCTCTCTGCCAAATTTCTAGTAATTCTGTTCAGCCGTTCGGGCTGTAGCTCGTTCTAAAGGTCCTATGGAAAAATGCATGGGAAAAACGCGTTTTGGGACCCCCCTTTTATCTCAGCCCCCGCTTGACGAATCCCCCCGAGACTTTCAGGGTAGGAGCGGAGCGTAGCGCCCCACCTATTTTGAGAAATTCGCGAGGATTCGTCGACCGGCGCCAAAGTTATTCAAAATAGAATGTTGAGGTTTTCCTATGGAAACGTGGTCCTAACTATAACTACCTACTGGCGACCGCCAGTAGGTAATATATATATATATATATATATATATATATACACACACACACACACACGTGTGTGGTAAAAATACTGTAGGTAAGTATTATCCACATGTGTGTATATATATATATATATATATATATATATATATATATATATATATATACACACACATGTGGATAATACTTACCTACAGTATTTTTACCACACGCATGCATTTATCATGACGCGCTGTTAGAAAGGGGCAGCAGGAGCTATGTTTAGCGATGCAAGTACACCTAACATGGACTCGATTACCCACAATGCATCTAATCCCACAAAAAATACTGGGATGAAAGAAAAGATTAAATCATTGGAAAAGGCAATGCGAGCAGAGCAGAAAAAATGGTGGGAAGCCAAGTCTCTGCAGTGCTACATCGATGTAGGTCGGGTACCAAGGGGGTTAAGAATTTTACTAGCCCCCAGCTATGAAGCACCCGACCGTGATATGATGCGCGAGTGGGCCGAAACCAATTTGGATTCATCGCGGAAGCTTCTATTCATTCTAGTTAAGTATGCTGAAAAAGACTGCATCAGATTATCGGAAGAAATAGCGAAGTTAAATAATGAACTTGATGAAATGGGTCAATCAGAAGAATTAGAAAAAATAAAAAATGAAATGAAAAAAAGATTGAAAAAAGAGGAGGACATTATAAGGGAACGCAAAGCGTTCAAATTCCACAGGGATCGCTGCGACTATGAATGTGGGAGGGTATTCACGTTCGCCCGCAAATATGAAGCCCTAAAATCAGATAAATCCAGCATGAAACAACCAATAAAAAATACCTTACAAACTACTATTACCAGCATGCAACCTGATCTGACATCAGCATCAGATCCTAGTTCGGCATCTGATAGTGAACCAGAATTGGATTCTCAAAGGAAGTTTAAAAACCAAAGGGCTAGAAAATTCTCTTTAACAGAGGAGGTTGATTTTTTATGCCAGGAGTGCCTGCAATCTTTGCGCCCACGAAAACAACAGGGCAACCATGTGTCAACAGAAGCAGGAAACGGAGGAAGAGGCGCAAGGCAAGCAGACTCCGAAAACGACAACAGACCGCCGAAGCGCCATCAGAAGAAATATTGGCGCTAATAAGAAATGGGGCTACTTACATGGATTCTAAAACAGTTATCAATCTAACCAACATGGTATTAACTAAAGCAGAGGAACAACTCCTATCATTGGGACTTTCATATTGCCCGGAAAACTCCTTTAACTACGCCACTACAAGAGTTGACATCTACAAAAGTGTGCGCAAATTAAAATTACAAAAATACTTCAAACAATCAAATTGGTCAAAACCTGGGGCCCCAGATAAAACTGATGATGACCCTAACAACCAGATACAAGAACAAGAGACGACCATGTACAACAATGAATCTGAGGGGCAATTGGAAGATCTATTAAATGAGGGAGATACCTCTATTACAAATCAAGGTACACCAAAATCACCAGTCAATATCCAACAAATAAGCCCAACACCATTCAAGCCGCCATCTACCTTCTACCCGTTGATTTTGAAAGACACAATTGACAGTTTTCAGGAACAAGTCGTAAGCGATCTAAAAAATTTAAATCATAAACTTTTGGGTACTAATTTGCCTGGCAAACAAAGAAAAAATACAAAGAAGCTCCAATACCATCAGCTTATGAGGAAACTTAAAAGCAAGAACGAAATAGTCATCAGAAATGCCGACAAGGGCGGCAACGTGGTTCTATGGAAACGAGTAGACTATATAAAAGAAGCAATGAGCCAACTCAGTGATACCACCTGCTATTGTCGCAGTAACAAACAAACCCTGAATGCCATACATGGAGCCTACAATCTCAAATTGGCCGCCTTGAAAAATACAGGTTTATTATCTATGGATGAATACAAGTATCTAAGGAACAACAATCCAGTGACATCTGTATTTCATCCCCAAGATTCATAAAGATGCAAGCAAACCACCAGGTAGGCCAATATTATCTGCCAGAAACAGTATCTTTGAAAAGACATCAATGTATATTGACTTTTTCCTCTAAAATTATGTTCAGTCATTGGATTCCTATATCAGGGACACTGGGGACTTTTTGGATAAAATGTTTGATTTCAAATGGAATGATGAATATCTACTTATCACCCTTGATGTAACTTCTCTGTACACATCGATCAAACACAGAGATGGGCTTAGAGCGATACAATATTACCTTGCACGCAGAGGTCCAGAATATACTGAACATAACACCATGTTAATTAACATGATAGAAAGCTGCTTAACTAACATCATCTGTTTATTTCAAAATGCTTACTTCCAACAGGCAAGACGAGTTGCTATGGGAGCCAGCTTCTCTCCCAGCATGCATGTTTACATGGGGCTGGTGGGAGGAGCTGGTTCTCAAGCAAGAACACAGGGAAACCGTGATCAGACAAGTGAAAACATGGTGGAGGTTCATTGATGACCTCTTTTTAATATGGCATGGTACTCACAGTGAAGCAGAGAATTTTGTTGCTCAAATTAACAAAAATCAACTTAATCTAAACTTCAGTGCCTGTATAAGTGATAAAACTGTCAACTTTTTAGATATGGAAGTTTACATTGAGAAAGGAAAAATTGAAACACGACTCCGTAGAAAGCCCACAGCTGGGAATGCAATTCTACACGCTAGTAGTGCCCATCCTGGGCACTTGATACAGAGTATTCCGTATGGGGAACTGTTGCATTTGAAACGCATATGCAGCAATGAACAAGACCTACTGCAAGCCCAGGGGGAATGCATAAAACGATTTTGGGAGAGGGGATACAGTAAGAAATGTCTAGAAAATGCCCTCACTAAAAGTAACAGAGAATCCAGAGAAGCCCTTGTAAAAACCAAACTCAAGGGGACAAAGAAGAGTGACACACAGGTTAAATTCAGATTTATTTTGAAATGTAATCAACAAGAAGGTGCTGTACGTAAAATAATCAAGATAAATTGGCACTTGATCAGACAAGATCCTATTAGTGGTCCCACAGTCCCTCAACAACCTGCAATCACATATTGTCGAGGAAAATCCATGAAAGATAATTTAGTCAAAAATGACCCATTTGAGTCCCCAGTTAAGAATACATGGCTATCGCAACGTGTGGGTTTTTATAGGTGTAAAACCTGTAAGGACTGTCAACATGGTATATCTAAAACCAGTTACAAGACGGCATTCAGTGAAAAAGAAAAACTATAAATAAAGTGCTGATTTGCAAAACGGATCATGTAATCTATGTGCTGGAGTGCCCCTGCAAACTAAGGTATGTGGGCAGTGCTATTTTACAAGGCCATAAACGGATACTCCAGCACATACGAGCAATCAGAAACAATGATCCAGCATACCCAGTGGACCGCCATTTTAATGAAAAACATGGCAGAAACCCCAAGGAGCTACAGTATTATCTGGTAGACACTATTCCAATAACAAAGAGGGGAGGTGATCAAGAAAATGCACTTCGAAGGTTAGAGATGATCTATATTCTAAATCTCGACACCAAACACCCCAGGGGTCTTAATACCGCTGAGGAACTCCATTCTAGTCTGTATCTATAAAATTAATTGGGTCCTTACAGTAGTTAACACTATTTAAAGAGGATTTATTAAAAACTTTTATATTTTTACATATTTATACATATACATACTTTTTTATATTTATGTGATCTGTATATTTACATCTATGTATTTCATGTATTAAATGGGTTGTTGCATTATGTAATGACTGATACCCTAATCAAATTCAATTAATCAACCCATTTCTTTTGTTTCATTTTCTTCCCTTTTCATGTCTTTATCGTTTGAAATCATAGGCAACAAAGAAATAAATATACAACATAGCTGCTCTAAACCTGCCTTGTATATAGTGGTTCTATCTTTTTTATTCACTTGGTTGTGTACAGTTGGAAGGCAACACGATAAATAGCACTAAATAGGGCACATATATATATATATATATATATATATATATATATATATATTTATATTTTTTTAAATAAATTCAAAAAAATAAAAATAAAAAAATGGATACGTAACAGACAACATCGGAGGGTCATGAAGGGGAGAGATGTTCCAACTGTATTCAATTATGTAGTTATAGATTAAGATTGGCCAACATAATAGGGATCCTATAGATTATGAGGTATTTAAACCAGGACCGAAGCCACCTGTACAAATAGGACAATGAACAATATAAAATACAATAGAACTGAATTTATACAGCGGATATATATATGTGTATGTTTAATCTTTTAATTAATTGATTGTGTATGTACATATTTATATCTATATATTCAATGCTCTTTTGTATACTTTTTTAACATCAATATTTATGTATTTAATTATTTATCTACATATTTATTTAAAAAATCTGCTGATTTTAAGTGAAATGCAGTTATGCATTTAAGTAGCAATCAACGTTGTCTAAATATATGAACACAACTTTTACCTTACCTGTTACCTGGTTCCAAGTTTGCATTGTCACTTTAAGGTTTTAGTCACATGGTATATAGCACATAAAAAAACTCATAAGTATTTAAACAACTGTTATGGCAGACAGCGCGTCATGAGATCAAGTCCCCTGCGAGGGACGAAACGCGTCATGGCTGCTGCATTATTTGGAGAGTTTAAATAAAATACAGCTGACGAGCCACGGTGGTCCACGATCTTTCTTTTGCCCGAAGAAGATTGGCGGAATGGGAAGGAGTTAATTTGGATGTATATGTATATGTACATATATATATATATATATATATATATACATACACATATATATATATATTACATATATACCCCTAACCACTCTAATTACAAAAAATACACTTACTACCCAAAAACACATGCCCAGCCTAATCCTTCAAATTACACCTGCACCTGCCACCCAAACATTCATACCCACCCTAAATTCTAACAATACCCCTGCCACCCAAATACCCCTACACACCCTAAACCCTAAAAATACCCCTGTCACTCAAATACCCACACCAGCACTAAAAAAAGCCTTACAACAAAATATCCACAACCACCCTAAACATTGCCTTGCCACCCACAAACCCCTACCCACCCTAAACCCTAAAAAATTCCCTTGCCACCCAAAAAGCCACACATACCCTAAACCCTAATAATATTCTTACCTCCCAAATACCCCTACCCACTCTAAACCCTAAAAACACCCTTGCCACCCAAAAACCCATACTACCCTTAACCTTAAAATTACTCTTAGCCCCTAGAAAACCCATACCCACCCAAAACCCTAAAATAACGCTCGCCACAAAAAAAAAGAAATATATATATAACAGGCACTGAAAAAAGTACACATGCTGAAACGCGTCTGCCCAGAAGTTACAATCAACCACAGATCCCTGCGCTGACGAAAAATCCTGAATAAATCCTCTGCCTCTGCCAGGTGGTGTCGGACCCGTTCTTAGAAGTGAGTGGGCATTTGGACTTCAAAGATATATATATATATATATATATATATATTCACTGAAAAAACCATAAGTTTCACACATGTTATGGTTAGCTGGACATTTCACTCGTAAAAAACCATTGAAATTCCCCCGTTATAGTTAGTTCAGCTAACTATAACTCGCGCAACCGCAATCCACTGCTGATGATGTCACATATTACATCACTGTATTCACTAAGATACTGTTAATAACTCAGTTATACAATTAATTAACATCCATTTAGACACTTATTTACCCATTAATTCTTCCATTAACCTTTAGATATACATATATAAAAAATATTTATTTTTCAGAAAGACACATATTCACTGGATGATGTCATCAGTGATGTCATCAGTGATGTCATTTGAGATGTCATCAGTGATGTCATCAGTGATGTCACTGGCCATGTCATGAGTGATATAATATGTGACGTCATCAGCAGTGGATTGCGGTGGCGTGAGTTATAGTTAGCTGAACTAACTATAACGGGGGAATTTCAATGTTTTTTTACGAGTGAAATGTCCAGCTAACTATAACATGTGTGAAACCTATGTTTTTTTCAGTGAATTTGCAAGGTTTTTTAAATGCTAATTCCTAACTATAACGTGTGTGAAACCTATGGTTTTTTAAGTGAATTTGCAAGGTTTTTTAAATGCTTATTTCTAACTATAACGTGTGTGAAACCTATTTTTTTAGTGAATTTGTAAGGTTTTTTAAATGCTAATTTATGTATGTATTATTATATTTTTTATATATTTATTTTACAATAAACTACCTATGTATATAGTTATAAATTGACTGTATCCTGTAATATGGAATGGCTCAGCTCTTTTTTTTTGAATTTGGATAAAGTTGAACAGCATAGTTAATATCTTCTATAAACTTATAAACAGTTTAAAATATATATATATTTTTTTTAAGGGTTTTTCACCGTGCGAGCACCGTGCGCGCACGGTGCACGCACCCCGCGATTTTTTGAAAAAAAATAAAATGTTTTTTTCACCCTTCGGGGTCCTTCAGGGACCCCCTGACAAAGGCTAGGGGGTCAGGAACTCTCTACCCTGCCCCCTTTTCATGTTCTCCACCTTTCTTTTTCACTGCCACACACAAAATGGCGTCCGACACTTCCTGATTTCGACCGATTCGAATGTTGACTGACATCTAACCACCAATCAGAATTACGCGTGCGGACATTTGGTGCGCGCACCGTGCGCGCACGGTGCGCGCATATAGATATTTATGTACTTTTAACTGCAAGTTTCTCAGGAACTACTGAACAGATTGACAACATATATGCAAAAGGCACATGCCTGACCTGAGGACTACCTCTTTGCCAAATTTCAAGTAATTCTGTTCAGCGGTTCGGGCTGTACCTTCGACTAAAGGTCCTATGGGAAAATGCATGGGGAAAACGTGTTTTGGGACCCCCCTTTTTTCTCAGCCCCCGCTTGACGAATCACCCCAAGACTTTCAGGGTAGGAGCTGAGCGGAGCGCCCCATTAGGTTTGAAAATTCCACGAAGATAAGTCAACCGGCGCCAAAGTTATTCAAAATAGAATTTTCTGATTTCCTATGGGAACTCGGTCCTAACTATAACTATCTACTGGCGACCGCCAGTAGATTATACATATATATATATATATATATATATATATATATATATATATATATATATATATATATATATATATATATATGTATATATTCACTGAAAAAACCATAGGTTCAGGCGTTATAGTTAGCTGGACTTTTCACTCGTACAAAACCATAGAAATTCCCCCGTTATAGTTAGTTCAGCTAACTATAACTCGCGCGCCCGCAATGCACTGCTGATGACGTCACATATTACATCACTCATGACATGGTCAGTGACATCACTCATGACATCACTGATGACATCTCAAATGACATCACTGATGACATCACTGATGACATCATCCAGTGAATGTGTGTTTTTCTGAAAATTACATATGTTTTATATATGTATATCTCAAGGTCGATGGAAGAATAAATGGGTATATAAGTGTCTAAATGGATGATTTGATTTTGAAAAATTGATTGTATAACTGACTGATTAAGTGTATCTTAGTGAATACATGGCTTAGTGAGTAATGTTTAAATATGTAAATATCTGTATCAGTCTCTCACTTTGTGTATAAGTGGCTGCATGGGTTGGTGAGTAGCTACATGAGTGTCTATATAGGCTATTAGTTGGTTTTTTTAGTATCAGTATAAGTGTCTGATGTCTGTATGGTTCGGTGGGGGGTATTACGTAGTGCATAGGTGCATGAATGAGTGACTCACTGTTTGTATGTGTTGAAGACAGCATATGTGCAGGACTGTATGGGTGGATGAGTGTGTGCATGGGTGTGTTAGTGAGTGAATGACTGTCTCGATAGTGTCTCTATGAGTAACTACATATGTTTTAAACTAGTATATGTGACTATTGGTGTATATAAGTGAGTATATGTGAGAGTGAGAGATTGAAAGAGTTCCTGTATGAATAAGTATGTGTTTCTATAAGTGATTGTTAAAAAGACTAAGTATGTGTAAGTTTATGTAGAAGTAAGTGTGGTGGTGTGTGTATAACTGTATATGCAGGTAAACGGATGTTTGATTCTTTATTAGCATGAGTGACTATGTGTGTGAGTAACTTTATGGATGAGTGGCGTTGTGTAACAGGATGTATAGGTGTATGAGTACATATGATGAGTGAGTACATGTATGAGTGACTGTATAGGACTGTTGGTGAATGAGTGGATGTGGATGTGGATCTTACAATTACTGAATAGGTTGTTGTAACTGGTATTGGTATGTCCATTGTTTTGAAAATTTTAATTTCTATTTTTGAATGTATGTATCAAAGGTTATATTAGGGGGAGAGGAGGTCTGCCACTCTATCACAAGGATGATGTCATCAGTGATGTCATGAGTGATGTCACTGACCATGTCATGAGTGATGTAATATGTGACGTCATCAGCAGTGCATTGCGGGCGCGCGAGTTATAGTTAGCTGAACTAACTATAACGGGGGAATTTCTATGGCTTTGTACGAGTGAAAAGTCCAGCTAACTATAACGCCCCTGAAACCTATGGTTTTTTCAGTGAATTTCTAAGGTTTTTTAAATGCTAATTCCTAGCTATAACGTGCCTGAAACCTATGTTTTTTTCAGTGAATTTCAAAGGTTTTTTAAATGCTAATTTCCAGCTATGCCTACAGAGATAGGACATGTGAAGAAAGAAGGAAAAACGCACAGAAAGAAAAAAAAGAAATGCAGAAAGAAGCAACAGAAGTCCTCAAAGACGAAGAAAAGTGCAGGAAGAAGTATAACGTGCAGAAAGAACAAACAGAAGAGCAGAAACAAGCCTTGTTGCAAAATCATCCTGTACCCTCAACTTTTTCAGACGGATACTGGTGGTAACTGAGTCTGACTAACCAGTCCTAGAGCCAGTGCTATGTTAAAAGACACTCAGAATACAGTGAAAACACCTACATACACTAGGGCACACTATGTGTTGGGGTCCCCCTGTGATTAGCATGACCTCCTCTGTAAGCCCCTAGTATATGATAGGGCAGGGGATTAAAACTACCTCTTAAAACGCACCACAGGGCGTGTTTGAACACGTCACCTCATGTCCCGTCCCCTCCCTTCCCCACTGTGTAAACACGCCCTGTAGCCGTTTTAAGTTGGGAGATTAAGTCCCCTTGAATCCTGAGGGTCCATAGGGTCCAACTAGACCACTAGGTACCTCCAGTAAGCGCCACAGAGCTGCGTTGCATGGAGGTGTAAAAAGTGGCACGGCCTGCACGCAGAGCAGTGGTGCTTACTGGAAGCACCTGGTGGGCTAGTTGGACCCCAGTGTTGAAAGGGAATTATTTCCCCAACTTAAAAACGTGCCACAGGGCCTGTGGGCGTTCTGAGTTGAGAGATTAAGTCCCCTTGAATCCTAAGGGTCCCTAGGGTCAAACTAGCCCAGTAGGTACCTCCAGTAAGCGCCACAGAGCTGCGTTGCATGGAGGTGTAAAAAGGGGTGTGGCCTCAGAACACCTGTCTGCAACGCAGCTCCCTGGCGCATACTGGAGATACCTGTTGGGCTAGTTGGCCCTCAGGGACCCTCAGTATTGAAGGGGAATTAATTCCTCAACTTACAACTGGCCAGGGGGCGCGTTTGCAGAGTGCTGCAAGGAGGGGGCGTGGCCTCCGGCGCGATGCCGGTCTTTTATTTATTTATTTTTAAGAAGGAGGGCTGTGTGGCCCCCTTTCTTTTTCTAATTTATTAGCCCTGGGGACCCCATCCCCCAGGGCCTGCACCCTAATTTTTTTTGTTGAAAAAAATTAATTTGGCCCTCCCAAGGCCTTAATCGGCCCCGGGGACCCCAACCCCCAGGTCATGGCCTTTTTTTAAAAATGGTATTCTTTAGGAGGGGGGCTGTGGGCTGTGTTGCCCCCCTCCTCAGGCCACTTATGGCCCCGGGGACCCCATCCCCCAGGGCCGGCCTTTGTTTTTTATTTTTTTTAAAAAAATATATATTTATAGAAACACCTAGGACATGCTGGACAAACCGTATGTACCTATCAACATGACGATTTGCGTGATATTCATTAAAATGCGACTATGCATACAATGAATCCACGTAGAATGTATTCACACCGCTAGTGAAGCTCTGACATGTCTGACACCCTACCATGCCTAATCCCGGCGCCCCCGCTGGTGTGTACTCTCCAAGTAGACACCCTTGTCATTTATTTATACAAACATGGGTAGCTATTGACGGGCACATTTAATACACATTCACACCAAGCCATTCAAAGGGGATTCGACAAAAATTCGACCAAACTATGCAAGAAACCCCCTCACGGTTAATAAAACACACATCCACCGCCGGATGTGTAATACTTTCTATTTTACTCTCTGGAAAGGAGACAAACCTCACTTGAGAGTCACAGCCTGCTCCTGGCTGAGCCCAATGCTGTGTTACACCCACCAGTGCCCGCCGAGTGCCACACACCTCTGTGTTGTATTCCACCAGCTAGTGCGTATGCTATGACACTCTCTAGCCCATGTGCACTGTAACACCACCCCGTGAATATGTCATGCCACACTTGCCTTCGCATGGGTTATATTGCCCCATCTAACGTGCCTTCCTCGATGCCTATGTTATAAAGCACAGCGCTATGCCATACATATTACAATCTGGGATCCATATCTTTGTCACAGTGCATATGGAATTTTACACTACCCAGCACATATTTTATATTACAACTTTAGAAACTACTTAGGTTACACAACACTGCCCTGTGCATATTACACTCCAAGGCGCATATCACATAGCAAGCGCTAGTGCCTGTGCTATCTTGCGCTCTCCAATGAATCTGTCATTGCGCACAATGTATTGCATATTATATTTCACGCCCCGGTTCATCTTATATCACACTTTTTGGTGCATAGTTTATACCATATACTATATCTAGTTTTCATTTTCAATCGTGCTCTCAGGACTATGTTCTATATAACACTGCGTCCACCTACCCTTTTCACGGGCATTACATTTTGCGATGGGGGGTGGAGGGTCAGGGGATGTTTCTGCCAAGTGAGCCCGGAGTCACAGTCCCAAACGTCCTCTTCTTCCTGAATAAAAGTGAGAATATGCTGCATACTTGTTCATATTTTAAGTAGTTCGCACAGACACACATATTAAAAAAAATAAAGTTCCTAATACCCACCTTCTATGAACAGTTAGCTTGCTGCCCCATCTACCTCCTCCCTATCCTCTGTTGTCTGAATCCATGGACTAGCCTCCTCCCTCCTGCCATGCATGGTCTGATGTGCTGCCACTGCCCTGCATTTAGCATGATGTACCAGTCCACTCATCCTGCCCTCCATTGCCCAATTCTATGGCGCATCATTGACCACCTGCTTAGCCTCTGTGCTTTGCTTGCTGCCCCTATTCTCCTTCCCCCTGCCCTCCGATGTCTTTGTGCATGCCCCTGCTCCATCCTTTTTGACCACCGTGTTCCATGGACCTGCCACTCCTATCTACTCTGAGTGTTCTGTTGAGCTGCCACTCCCCTACCACCTGCCTAGCATTGTCAGATGACTGTAACCTGTCCCTGCCACCTCCACCCTGCCTGTCCACATGCCATGCCCCTATCCCCTTCCTCCTGTCCTCCATGGTCCATTTTACTGCCACACCCTTCTGCCCTCCCTGGTCTGTTGTGCTGCAACTGCTCCTCCTGCCTGCCCCGCGCGGTCTGTTGTGAGGCCCCTTCCCCTGAACTCTCTTGTCTGTGCCCAGGTCCTGACCCTCCCTTCTATCCTCCATGGTCCTTTGTGCATGCCCCTGCACCCTCCTTCTTGCCCATCATAGCCATTGTGATGCCACTAACCCTCCCGCTTGCCATGCATGGTCTTCTGTGCTGCCATGGCCCCTCCCACCTTCCCTGTGTGGTCAGCTAGCTGCTCCTGACCCCCTCCCACCTTCCCTCCATGGTCTGTGTGTATGCCATCATAGTCTCACTGTTGCTCTCCATGGTGTGTCTTGTTTCTAGTGCCCATCCTGCCTGACCTCCATGGTCATCTTGCTGCTCCTGCCCTGCCCCCTTGCCCCCAGCCCTCTGTTTCCATGTGCAGACCCCTATTCCCTCCCTCCTGGCTTGTCGGTTCTATTGTAATGCCCCTGATCCGTCCCTCCTGCCCTTTATGGTCTGTTATGCTGCAGCTTTCTCTCCTGTCTGTCCATTATGGTCAGCTAGCTACCATTGCCTCTTTCCCCTCTGTTGTCTGTTGTCCATGTGCATGGTCCTGTCCCCTCCCTATTGCTTTCTATGGATTGTTGTGCTGCACTCCCTTCCCGCATGCCCTGTGTGGTGTATTGTGCTGCTGCAAACCCTGATGCCTGCCCTGTAGGGTCAGCTTGGTGCACCTCTCAATGTCCCTCCTGTCCTCTGTTATCCGAGTCCATGTCCCTACCCCAATTCCTCCTGCCTACCATGATCCAATGTACCATACTTGCGAACATTTTGAACTTGGTAAGAGGGAGATTTTGAAATAAAACTGGGGTATTGATTTTCCCCTTTGAGTTACATTGAAAAAGAGAAGATTGTAGAAAGGAAACAGATCAAGTAAAGCCCATTTGAGCTTAAAAACATTGGACGTTTCCTGGCTGAAAAGGGTTTGTTGGCATGTATGGTTGTATGACCACTGCCTCTTCCTTCTGCCCACAATGGTCTATTATATTGCCACAGCCTCTCTTGCCAGGCCTGTATTGTTGGTTTGTTGCCCCTGCCCCCCTTTCCACTGCCCTCCATAGTCTGTTGTGCTGCCACTGCCCTTCCTGCCTGCCTAGTGTGGTCAAATTGTTGCCTCTGCACTCTCCTACCTGCCTTCAAGTTTCAGAGTCCGTGCCCCTGGCTTCTGCCTCTCAACAGTATCCCAATGAACAACTAGATTGCTAACATTCTATATTTATTACAAAAGTGTGGAATGCCTGACGTCATCTTGATGTAATCAAAACTGTAATGCCTAGAGCATTTCCTTTAGAAATTACATATATGAGAGGGTCTTATTTGCATCAAAATTATGGTTAGTGCTCTAAAGAACTAAAATGAGGACATATTTTCTGAGTTTTCAAATAGCGACAAAGAACTTTTAAATTATTTGTAATCTTAGTTTTTTTATCCAGTTGACCACTTGATTAAATGTTGCATCCAAGGGGAGAGGGTGTGGTGTTACTTCCAGAGCTGCAGACTTTGCAACTGGGGAACCAGGTTGGAGTTTCTGCTTCAGCTCAACATTCTGTGATTCTGGTCAAATCACTTAATCTCCCCATGTCTACAACCAAAATGAATTTGATCTTGTATGATGTAACCAATGTGCATGTAAAGCACTCCAATACCTGACAAGTCTGCACTATATAAAACTGCAAACACACAAAAAATAAGTGTTTTGCACACTTCTGTCATTGGGCTACATTTGGGCTACATCTGGGTGATATTTGGGCTACATTTGGGCTCTTTTGTCTCTGGTGGCCATTTTAGGAGATTTATTTGTTATGAGGTTTCCTAATTTCCTCATTTACTGCAGTCTCCTCAGTAGGAAATTCTTTCAGTTTTTTACTTTGATTCCATCAAGAAGGTATTCAGATATGTCACACATTTGCCATAAATTCTGAATGTTAGCACTCTAGTTGCTCATTAGATCACTGTAGTAAAGCTACTGCTCACCACAAAAGTCTGCTGCTGGTATTAAAAGTGCATGTTTCAGTCTGCATGTCAGAATGTTTTTATGAAATAAAAGAGGATTTCAGAAGTCAAAATGTGCCCTAGTTTTTCTTTCTGCAGCACTAATCATAATTTATATGGCAAAATGAACCCCCTCATTTTGTTCCTTTGTAAATTGAATGTTTTAAGTGTTACCACTTTATTCCAATCAAGATGGCTTCAGGTGTGCCATACTTTTGTCATAAGTAAGACT